>NC_138125.1:105462221-107889721 GCF_964188305.1 Podarcis bocagei
AATGGATTAATTTACTATTGCCCATTCCGTTGAAAACAGGTTTGTGCTGACACTTGAAACTAATGTGGAACTATTTCTCACCCAGACACTACATACTGTTAAAGAGGCGTGAAGAAGAAAGTATTGTTTACTAATATCTGTGCGACTTGCCTGATTCCAGTACTCCTGGGGGATATTTTACAGATTTTAAAGTGAAGAAAACAATGCTCCAAGGCAATTTGCTTAGTAGTCGGTCAATTGCTTTACTATTGACCTTTTAAACTGGGTCCTTAATATGTTCTTATGAATTGAATTTTGCCACTGTTTGTACAGAAGCCAAATGACGTGTATGTTCCCAAATACATACATCCCTTTACTGGAGGATCCACTAAGGAAGACCTAGATACACTAGTATTGAAATCTGATTTTACTCTTATGGACACTACTTTCCAAATATGTTCTTACAGAAAATTTTAATAAAGTGAAAGAGGGATTTTCATATTTGGAGGACCTGGAAAGCTGGATATATAGAATAACTTCATATCATTTCTAACTATTTGGAAAATGGGAGCTGCTACAAAGTTGGTGTTTGCTGTTTTTCTTATCTCTTGTTCTTCAGGTAAGTGTACAGTATATAGTTTTCTTCTCAACTTAGCTTTCAGTATTCTGATATCCTTAACATTACCTTGCATTATCATTTGTTAAATTAAAATGTGGATTAATATTTTTTTGTACTTTTTTGTCAACAGCAGTGACACTACAGTGTGTGTGTTGTTTGGAATACCACAACTGTGCTTTACTGCTACTGATGTTTTACAGACTACCAGTGCGCAAGCTAATAATTTGTAGTGTTAGCCATTCCTTCATGTTTGTCAGCATTATAGTAACTTACCAGTAACTTGGTTTTAATATTCACAGCTTTCTCTTTTGAAAATTTATTAGTAGCTTCTTATACAAATATGAAAAATATAGAATTGGAAAGTTGTGTTGAATGGTCTTAGATGAGAGGTATACACTTTAAAATACTTTTCACACAGTAGGTTTTAGGTTTTCCTAATCCTTTAATATCCACCTAGTAAGTAGTGTGTGCTAAAGTAAATGGTAAACCTCAACTTTTGCAACAAAATCTTTTCATTATAATAAATACGTTTGAACAGGTTTTGCTCATATGACAATGCTTTACTGGGTAGCAAGCAGTGGTTGAAAGAATTGCTTCATGCACAGCACTTTGACTAGTTAGTAATGGATTGGGTGGCTATTCTTGGTTTTCCCTTCACTAAATGTGCATGCTATAGTTGTACTTTAGTTTCCTAGGTACATGCATTCAGTGTTGAAAAGAGAAACAGATTTTATAATTGACATATTTGGTTATGATTTTACTTTGATTTACATTGTTATCTAGCTCTTGCTCTCCAGCAGTTTTGTAATGTGTGTGAGTTTTTGCTGAATGGTACACTTTCTTGTGGTTATTAAATGGATACAGTCTAGTCTTGTGTCTGTAATGTTATTGATCTGTTCCGTGTGGGCTGACTGTGCTGTGAAATGGCGATCAGTGCTAGAGACTGAAGAGATTGTGAATTTTACGTAAAGGCAAAATGGCTAAATGGATAACACAGTTTGGCATAAACTGTTACATCAAATGAAAAGTTACAATACATTTTAAAGAAGTGATGCCCTTATTGGGTAAACTGTGTTGTAAACATTTCTGAAATTCCATATGAAAAGGTTGCTTAGAATATTCAGTTTCTTAACATTTTACTTATAGATAAAATACTTCAGATAGAATCTGTTTACATTTTCATGCTCCAATTTGCATTTTATCAGCTATAATAAAAGTCTGCTTTTTTCTCTTCAATAAATGGTTTAACATAATTCCAAGGGGGGAAGCACAGGATGCTCTTAGATAACCTCACATTTTGAACTGATTCTGCTTACCTTTACCTGAAAGCAGGTTCTAGATTCTTGGTTGCTTAGTGTTTCAGACCTACCTAAGTCAGAGAAACATTTGATTCAAAAGGCCATCCACTCAGTGCTCCCTAAGTGACTTTAGTTCATAGAATACTGTACATAGCAGTTACCATGCAGAAAAATGCTTTTTTGTGGAAGGCATTTCTAAAAGATGTATGCAGCAGGGTATAAGCTATTAGCAATGTATCTAGCAGCTCACATTAACGCACTCATTTTAAAGCAAGAAGTGCAACAGATTTAACTTCTGTAACTGAAATTATGGATGTGTCTTGCACTCTAGAAAAACATTTAGACTGGCCATTTAAATATGCTTACAACACAGTGGACTATGTTTTTCATGTTTGTTTTTCTATGAAGGATAGGCATGAGCGAATATAATTTACTGAAACACAAAGTTGGGGAAACTATTGAATATTACTAAAAAGCCACTACATCTGAATGGATGGCCTACTCTGCCTTTTTGCTATCTTCAAACATATTGACTAGTGTTGCTCAAAACTCTGAAGAAATAAGTTACTGACTTTTAATAAATATAGTTAATATGGAATGGTTTCTTCTTTTGCACCAAATGAAAAGTTGCATTTAAAATGTGTAATTAAAGCAGTGGTGGAAAGTTGTTTTCTTGAAACATACTGTGGTTTACTACTGAGTAAATGCAATTTTGAGAATGCAAAGGGGTGAGCTTACAACCTCATCTTTTTAAGAATACAGTAATTACCCAATGTAAAACCAGTGGCCTTCTCTTTTACATTCTGTAGAATGTTTAATGCAGTTTACATCTGTTTTAAAACATATCCACAGAGTTGAGAAAGTAGTAAAAGTATATAGGCATCTCATGCCTCTATAGAAGAGACATCTCTGGAAAATTAATGTTGACTTCAGCAATCTTAGCCTCTTAGCTAGTAACAGTGTTAGTAATGATGTAGAAGAGTGCCTTATCTTGTAGTTGAAGTGGTGTGAATATCTGTAAATTCATTCAGGAGTTAGGACTACAGTGTGTGCTTATCGTAGATTGCATTTTTACAACGCATTTGTACTAGGTGCCTAGTCCAAATTTTGAAGGAGGCAAAACTTAAAAATAGTTTGCTAGGTTTGTTGTTGTTTAACAGAAGGTCACTTATAAGAGCTTTAGCCTTCCTGTTTTGTAGGTTACCCATCACCAGGACATGTAACCAGTTTACACATGTAAACTTCAACAAAGAAAGTATCCTGGTATACACACCATGCTAATTCAAATTAAGACTTGGTATGAATCTGTGGGCTCTCGTGAGATTGTGAGCACTTAGCTTCTTCCTGGTTGTTCTGCTGCTGTTATAAGCCATGGTTTGGCTTAGTGTGCCTCCTGAGCCTGGTTTAGCTAGCTCACTGTTTAGCTTTCATGGACAAAACCACAAGCTGTAAATCGTAGTGCAAACCGTGGTTACAGTTCCTAGTTGGTTTGGAGAGACCTAACCACGAGTCTGGATTAAGATGACACTAAGCCAAATCTTAGTTCAGCTCAGCATCAGAAACTGAATGACCAGGGATGCACATAGTATCTGTGAATTCCTTTACAGAAGCTTGCGTGTTTTTAGTAAACCATGGTTTGATTAGAGTGACATACAACCCCAGCCAGTGATGAGGCAAGTTCTTGAGAATACCTTTTGTCTAGAAAGGATGCAAGATGAAGTTAGGGAGAAATTGCTTTCTTCTACTGTATTGCATAGTCTTAACACACAGTGTATATGTATTTTAAAGAATATGTTTTTACCCCATGTACAGTATTACAGAAATTTGAATTTTAAAACACATCTTTAGAGTCAAGCTACAGCCAAAGAAAATGAGTCAAGATATTTAATTAGAATATAGAAAATGAAGCAACTTGCCTTTTCCATACCTTAAAAATAATTAAGGTATCAACAGTGATATAGCATAAATGTGGTTATCATTAAATTGTTTCTATAAGCATACTCGTGTAACTGTCTATTACTAGTAGATTATCATAAAAAATTATAGCTATTTAGTTCAAGCACTGGCTAATGTGCATCTAATAAAACTGAACTGTTATGTATATCAAGGAAGAGTAAATAGTACAGTTTTGATAATACTCCACAATCCCAGCCAAATATCACAAAACATTCGGTAGTTCTCAAATATAATAACCAATTGTTGCCTAATGCAGCACTTGTATACTGAAAGTATTTTTGTAAATTGTTGTTTTTATAATAGTGCTCAAAGTACACAGGTTTCATAGTTGCTGCTGAACTGTCAAACCTTGAGTGTTCATAACTGGTGTAACTTTTGCTCTTTTGTGTCTGTCAACAAACATTGAAGTTTTGGTTTTTTTATGAGGTTACTGCATGGCTATACTGCAGCTGTAAGGGAAACCACCATGATATGAGATTTGTTTTAACAGCTTTGGGATTCAGATTTCAGCTTGTTTAAATTGCTTGAGTAACTGAAACGATTGTCCTTGTTCATTATGCTTGCTAAACAATTCTAACTAAAAATGTAACCTTAGCTTTGCAAATTTCCATAGAAATATTTGGGGTTTTCTAGCACACAAATTCATAAATCTGTATCTGTTTACAGATTTGTTGATCAGCAAGATGTGCCCCTTTTCTTGGTTGTTCTAAAATGCTTTACATGGGTATTTTACTGAGGTAAAAAGATTATGAAAATCTTTTCCTAAGGTACTAGAAATAGGGGCTATGTGGCAGATGTCTAGTAGTCCACATTTCTATGTTATACTTTCAGTTGTCATGGTTTCTGGGAAAACTGCAAATTAAGCTTTGGTATAAAGAATTACCCTAGGAAGGAATCAGTAGTTCTCCAAGGAAGCTCAAGATCTTCACAGATCCCTCATTGTTTACTGGTACAATCAAAGACATAAAATATGCTAGTCCTGGGTGGAATATATAGGAAGCTACATGTTTATTCTCACGTGCTGATTGCCATTCCCAATAGTTTACTGGGGCTCTTCATAAATTTGACAAGTTTGCCTCCGTAAGGTCCACCTCCCAGGGAATTGCTAGACATTGCAGCATTATTTGGTTGTAAACGTCAAACAGTTCCTATTCTTGGTGTAGAGTGCAAGCCAAACCACTGACCCACTGTTAATGTGAGCTTGGATACAACAGAGAGTTTGAGTGCAACTTTAGCAGACTTCACTGGCAGGGAGCTCCTGCCACCATTGAAGTCCCCATTGTGGCGTCCATGCCAGTTGCTGCCAACACACCTTCCCCCCTCAAGTTGGGTGTTTATGGGGGTGAGAGGGGATAGAGCTGAACCAGCCAGGGACCTGCTGGATCCTATGCTTGTCTTCCTACTGGTGGTGGGCTCTATCTAGGCCTCTTTGTTGTACCAAACTGGGGCTGGCTCAAAATGAGCAGCATTAGTCACTTCCTCAAGGTCTACCTGGCTGCTGGTGTGAGCTTCAGAGTTGGGCTGCTTTGATGGCAATGTTGCTCCATTCAGTGCCACTGTTATTGGCTGGGGGTTAGGATTGCTCTTTTAAGCTGATATCTTATGGGCATTTACCAGTAGCTGACAGTAAGCCACATTGAATACTGTGGGGTTATTTCTGAGTAAGTGTGTGTAGAATGGCACTGTTTTAGAGAAGTTTACTATGACAAAAATTTACCATACCTTTTTTGTGGTACTGTAACTTGGTGACTCCAAAATAGCAAGACAGATATAAAAAAAGCCAAACTTGCTGTTCTTTCAACTATGATTTGAACCAATCTAATTTTTGAAGGGGAATTTTTGAAGGTGTTGAGCAATTGGGTTGAATAGCATAATACTTGCATAGAATAAACACTAATTTCTCAAACTTACTAAATGAAAATTAAAAATTCTCTTACCGTTTTCTTTTTAACACTGAGCAATTACAGTTCTAATTATCAATCTTAAATATAAATTTCAGGAGGTTAATTTATACTGACTTTATAGATCAGCCTTCCCCAACCTTCTTTCATTCAGATGTATCAGACTCCAGCTTGTGCATCAGCCTCAGCCAGCTTGGCCAAAATGTACAGAGATGATGGGAGCTGCAATCATAAACATCCAGAGGGTCCAAGGTTGGGGAAGGCTGTTCTAAATTATCATAACTATATAAATTAATGAAAGTACTTTAGCTTATGCTATTTCATTTGTGGCTTTATGTCTTAATGGAGTCTACATGAGACATAAGGTAAAGGGTGAAGGTACCCCTGCCCCTACGGGCCAGTCTTGACAGACTCTAGGGTTGTGCGCTCATCTCACTCTATAGGCCGGGAGCCAGCGCTGTCCACAGACACTTCCGGGTCACGTGGCCAGCGTGACAAGCTGCATCTGGCGAGCCAGCACAGCACACGGAAACACCGTTTACCTTCCCGCTGGTAAGCGGTTCCTATTTATCTACTTGCACCTGGGGGTGCTTTCGAACTGCTAGGTTGGCAGGCGCTGGGACCGAACGACGGGAGCGCACCCCGTCGCGGGGATTCGAACCGCCGACCATGCGATCGGCAAGTCCTAGGCGCTGAGGTTTTACCCACAGTGCCACATGAGACATATATAATGGCAAAAAGTACGGTATTCCCGTATTATTGTTTCAGATGTACAAGGTTGAATTTTAACTTTGACCATGCTGCAGTAGAAACTTCAGCCGCTATTAATTCCTTTTTATATTTCTCATTCAGAGCAATTAAAGTTTTCTTCTTTTTGGAGTTATTTAAACACTTTAGGAATATATATATATATATATATATATATATATATATATATATATATATATATATCACATAGGCCATGTACAGTCATACCTCATTTTAAGTGTGCCCCATTTAGGGTCCATTTCATCAAACGTCTGCAGCAAACCCAGAAGTACCGGAACCGGTTACTTCCGGGTTTGCCGCATGTGCAGAAGCGCTAAATCTCACTTCGTGCGTGCTCAGAGCAGCACTTTGTTGAGTGTCCCTTTCGTCCAGCATCCAGGGCTCCAGAACTGATCCCAGACGCAAAAGGAGGTACGACTGTACTTAAAAATGAGAAATTCACTTGCCTTTTGTTTTAGCACCTGTCGGAGAAAGCTATTATAGCCACTAGTGCTTCTGAGAACCACAGTATCCAGGCATGAGCCTGCAGTTTGCAGCAAATTTTGCTGACATTGCACAACTTTTGGAGCACTGCTTGGTAATGTTTTGGTATTTAGCCCTACATCTTAGTGTTTCATTGCATTTGTATACCACCCATCCTACTAAGTTGTCTAGGAAGTTTACATAAAAAATAGAAAACAATTAACAATAGAAATCTAAAATAGCTAAAGCAATTTTAAAGCAGAGGGTATTAAAGAAATCTTGTTTTTAATCACTGTTAAATATCTATTGAAACTCTTCCAAATAGTTAGGGAGGGGGGTCATCTTCAGCTTGATTCCAAGGCTGGAATCAAGAAATATTGGCGTATTATGGCCACTCTTAAAACACTTTGCAGATAAATTGCTTGCATCTGTTTTGACATGGGTTCTACTCATACAGAGTTGGTGCTTACTGTATCTTTTATTCCTTCTTACAAGTCTTTTTTTTTTAAGATAGATTCTTACCAGTTTATGTAGCCTAAGGTTATGGAAAGGATCTTGGAGAAGTGTGACTTACTACTTGTACGTTAAACTTTCCCTTCCTGGCTCACTAGATCAATTAGAGTAGCTTTGACTGACTGTGTGAGAGGGATTATTATTGCATTGCTGAATGAAGTTAGGATCCCTACTGCACAACCAACATGCTTTGAGTTGCTTTGTAAATAAGCGATTACCAGACTTGGAAGATTTTTGCCTAGTTCCCTACGTTCCCTACTTGAGGAAGCTGCTTAAGTATGTTACGGTGTCCTAGCTCTAGGTCTTCCTAGATGATAGTAATAATAAAAAACCCTTTAAGGTGTTATGATTATGCTACTGCAACTGGGTGTCCAGAATGCAGCAATAACCTTTTTATCAATTTTGGCTGCCTCACTAGTAGTTACCTTTCTGGATTCATGCCTTGATAACATCCATATATGACAACTGTAAGATACTGTTCATGGGGCTGCTGTGATAATTTGCATGTTCCTTTGGTATTATACTATTTGCATTGATTACCACTTTGTTTCTGGTGTTACGGTAAAATCTGGGTGCGGGGCTACTCTGCCACCCAGCTCGTTGGACTAGGTCCACGGGTCCCTGCGGAAGAAAATGAGCTCAGCCGGAGACAGGAGCAAACTGCAGAAGATCCAAGTTTATTGCGCAACGGGTTCAAGGCGAGATTGAACAGCGAGAAAGGGGTGACATGAACTTTTGAAATTTCCCTCCGTGTCCCAGAATACAGTGCAAAATACATCCCAGTTACATCATGAATACATTAAGAAGAGGTTGGGTCACACAGGATTAACATATGGAGGAGGGAGGGGGGAATATGCAGAGCTGGAGATATGCGCAGATAAGCACATCCTGAGTACCTGATGAGAAGACAATGGTCCATGTATGCATGGTCTGCCACCTGGCCTTGCCCGGAGGAAAGGCTTGGCAGAGTGATTTGACAGGATTAGGGTCTTGACACCTTGCTTGAGGGATTATGGAGGACAGGGGAGGTGTCATGGAGTCCTAGAGAAATTGAGCAAATTGGCACGTTGATTTTCTATGAATTTTATAGATTTTAGTCCCTTTTGACATTGACAATTGGAAATAAATGGATATATTGTAGCGAAGAAGGAGGTGAAGAAGACATGCCCCCCCTTCCGTATCACTGGCCAAATTAATAGTGCTGGTGCTGACCTTTTTAAGGCCCTAAACAGACTGGGAAGCAAATTATATTGAGGACAGAGTCCACTCACATCACGTATCTCAATGCTTAGGTCAAAACTAGAAATCCCTTTTTTGTGTGTGACCCAATATACAATGTGGAGGCACACGGTTTAGTTGTTTCTTGATCGTGACACTGCATTTGTTGACAGGCCCAAAGGGGTCCACCTGGCACCATTTGGACTTCTGCCAAGTATTAGAAATGCGGTTCATTTTAGGGTATTTGAGGGAATACCTTTTACATTTAGTTCAAATTCTGCTTGTCTCAGTGTCTCACTTTTGTGTTGATCATTCTGTTTAGCTTGTTTGTTTACTGTTAGGAAACCTAAGTTCCTTTTCTAAAGACAAGTTTGGGATACACAAGTCTTGTTAGCCTCTTATTGTGCTTTTAGTAAAGTTTTGTGGGGAGGGAACCCTAAGCTGTACAGGGTGGGTAAAACATTTTTTTTAAAGAAGTGGCCCTTTGATTTTTTTTTATTTAAAATGTTTTAAAATTAATTTCCCCTTAAAAATGAAACTTTGTTTAGATCATGTATGAATGCAATCTGTCTTGTCAAATGTTTAACTGTCTATTAAATACAAGTTAAAGGCTGCTTTTTCTGCCTAAATATTTACTTACTTGCATCATTTATTTCAAGAAACAAATATTTCCAGTGCAGCTTGCATGTAATACTAAAATACATTTTTTAAACTGCAGTCGGCAGTACCAGTGTAAATAAGTCAACAAAAGCTTGCATTGTTTTACCAAGCCTACTTGGAATTGGGAGAAGAGTGGTTTTGTGCTTGGCATGGAAGAGAGGAATTCCTTCCTATACCTATGTGCTTACTTTCCATGCTGGACATGGAAGAGGGAGTGAGCTCTCCATTTGCCCTTTGCCAGCCTGCTCACTAGTCTGTATGGAAGTCCATGCACCTGCCTTAATGCAATTCCTAGATGTATATGGTTGCCAGGCTAATGCTTAAACAAAAGGCTCATCATGTTAATATACTTTAAAGCTCATTGGGATCTCTTCCCACAGGGAAGGTGGTAGATGGCTGTGGGAGGTGGAGGGAGAAAAGCCCAGCTAGAGTGGATTGGTGTTGAGTAAGGAAAAGGAAAATTAAGGAAAAGTTCAGCAGGAGCAGGCTCTGCAGCCATCTTCACCTCTTCCTTTGCATTTCTCAGTGCCCGCAAGAGCTGTCTCTTTTTGATCAACTATTATAAATAACCATGGATTCCATTCATACCCTCTTTGAAGTGGAAGGTGACCAGTTGCATTCTGGTGAAAGTCATGAGCAGAATGCTATTCTCCTTTCCTGCTTGGAGTTGGGAGAGGGCGGTGGGTAGCTTAATGAAAACATTGGCACAGTGGTCTGGCTCACATATCACAATAAACCATAGCTTCTGCTTAAAAATCTGTGCTTTGTTTCCCAGCTGCTGCACTGGGGAGGAAACAAACCAGAGCCTGCCTTGCTGCATGTGAACCTAGGCTTGTGGTTTGTTTCTGCCAAACAAACTATCAGCAGTAAGCCAAGAAGAAATACTGTCTACTCCTCGTGGTTTGAAGAAAAACAAACCAGGGATAGAATTCTACTAACCTGTTGTACTTCAGTGATTACCTCTGGCACAATGGGACTCTCCACTCCATCATGTATGTCCTGCACTATACCCAAATCTGCTCTGTATGGTTGGGAGAACCCCATAGTAGGTTTAGGAGGCATGTAGGGAGAGGAGAGCAGAAGAAGATTCTGTCAAGCCAGGAGAAACCTTGTACTAACAGAATCTTCGCCTTAGTACAGCAGGAGTGGCAGAGGAGCTGAGTGCAGACTTTTGAGCAGTGCACCAACATGCTAACTCATACATATTAAACCATTAAAAAAAACTACGGTCTGAACCACACCAAAGTAGCAAGGCAAATTCAGCTAGAAGCAGTGCATTCAGTGTGGTGGCACCAGGTTTATGGAACTCCTTGCCCAGTGAGATTAGGCAGGTATCATCTGTGTTTTTGGCTCCAGGTGTGTTTTAGGCAGCAGTTTTAAACTTGTTCTAGCAAGCATTTTCCTGAATGTGACCCATATTGTACGCTTTGTGAACTTACCTGGCTTACACGGTATTTTGTTTTCATAGTGCTTTGTTTTATTTTTTATTTGCCCTAATGCATTGTATTCTGTACACGATGTAGATAGTTTTATATGATCACAAAGTAAAAACATATAATGAATGAAAAAATAAGCTTGTGACCTGCAGGAAAGGGTTTGAAAATAAAAACCACTAATATCTTAATGATGTTATACCGGGTTGTCCTTTGATTTCAGTGGGATGCTAATTGCAAATAATCTATTAGGCAAACTTGGCAGTTTCAAAGTTAAAATAAACTTGATTACCACTTGCAAGTATGTGAGGGAATCCATATGTCACTGATTTGTATTTGTAATTGGGGTCAGGAGTAATAAAACAGTGCATACAAAACTTTTAGATCAGTTTATCAGGAATGATTATCATGCAGGTTTTTAATGGATTTACAAATTGTATTGTTTGTTTTACGCCTTGAACATATTTAGAGAAACAATACCTATAACTAACTAAGTAACTAATCAAGCAAGCAAGTCAGTAATCAAGTAAAACAATTGAATTAATCTCTTTGCTGTGCCTGTCAAATCAATACAAAAGGTAACATTCTTATTTATTGAGTGTGAGGCTGCAAGCTAAAGCGAAACTTATTAATTTTTATTTTACTTGCTGCAAACACAGACTTCAGGGTGGTGTCTTGTTTCATTTCTGGAGCTGGGGAATTTGGAAGTGTTTGTTTAAAATCTGTTTTGGTAGTGCATTCGATTACTCTGAATCATAATATTGCCTAAACAGAAAAAAGCACTAGCATTTGGCATAATTTCTAATGAAACCACTGAAGGGAAGAGGTAGATGTAAATATTGCAGGCAGGAGTATGCTAACAATGCAGCACAAATGAGGAAACATTTAAAAACATGTAGAAACTGTCCCAACAGGGGTATTTTTTTAGCCTTGTTTGCTAGTAAGAAATGTGTTAAATTATAATGCAAACCATCCAGAAAACCCATCTTGCTACATAGTTCATAGTGATACTGTGGAATTCCCTACTGCAAGAAGTTTGATGACCACAAACTTAAGACAGTGGAATTAGACAAATACATGGAGGATAAGCTTCTCAGTGGTAACTTGTGATGATGACTATACTACTTCTAGGGCTGGAGCCGGCATACCTTTGTATACCAGCTGCTGGGGAACAGCTGGAGAGTGCTAGCATGCTGATGTCCTGCTTATAGGCTTCTCATAGCCATGCATTTGAAATTGGCTAGTCCTGAACTAGGTAGACCATTATTCTAATTCAGCAGGGCTCCTTTCTGTTCTTATCCACCCTTTATGCCACTAGGAATTTCATCCATTGTGCTCACTAGGGAAATCTCTCTCTCTCTCTCTCTCTCTCTCTCTCTCTCTCTCACACACACACACACACACACACACACACACACACACACACACTCCATGGCTCCCTTGACCAACTACATTATTTCTGTGGCACCCCTGTGGGGCTCAGGAGCCCAGTTATGTCACCCCTTGCCTGCAGAGCTGGCAGCCTCTCACCCTTTTCAAACGCCCTCCCTTGTAGAATGTTCCCTTGGCCTCCTCTCTTCTCTCCTTTCCCCTCTCCTTGGGAGCTCTCCGGGCTGTTGCTGCTGCTGTCCCTGGTCTCTGAGTCCCCACCCCAACCCCGAAGAGAGGTGCCTCTCAGAGGCACCATACACCTGCAGAGCTTGTAGCCAGGGCTTCTGCAATAAACAGCTGTGCAAGCCTTTGAGAGGAAGAGACCCGAGAGGGCATCAGAGGAGGGAGGGAAGGAAGGGAAAAGGGACAGAGGCCATTGTTGCCCGCAGCAGCCCTGATCATCATTCAAGGCATCCCAGGGTGCCACAGCACACAGGTTGAAAACCACTGCCTCTGTTGCATGATTGCCAGTAAGATCGATTTAGGTTCACAGACCTGAGAATAAAAAATGTTATCGGTGGTGGCTTCACAATTATGGAACATTCCCGAATGAGATACACTTGCTTCCTGTTGTGCAGACTTTACAATGGGCTTTAAGATACTATCTGTTATAGTCAGTGTTTGAAAATAGTCTGATGCCAGTTGCATTTTGCGACTGGCAACAGACCTTTTGTGAGGCAGTGCAGATGTCCAGGTGTCATTGTTGGGTATCTAACATCTCCATGTGGCTGCAATGCAACTCCAGTCAGTTGGTCTGTGGGGCAGCAGGGCACCCAAAGGCACCTCTTTGCTGTTGTACTTCCCTGCAAATCACCTGATTGGCAGGGTAGCGCGGCACTAGAAGACACACATCTTTTGGTGCTTGGTGGAAAACATCAGAGGCAATGACTATCAAACCCTGGTGGCGGTTGATGCCGGGGATGCTGCAGAGGAGAGGAACCGTTTGGGACTGCTGCTTGGAGCCCCATCAGCACTGTAAATGCGGAGCTGTTCGTTTGGCTGCTCCAACTTTAAAACAGTTACAACAGCTGCCGAGCTTTGGTGTCAGTGTCATGGCTCCAAAGACCCCCTCGCCCCACAAGGCAGCAGCAGGAGTGCATCTACTGTTAATTGCACAGTTAAAAGGTGTAATTAGTTATCTATATGCTGTTTTCCACTGGTTTTGCCAGCATTGTGTGTGCTGTACAAATACTGTACGGAAGAAAATATATATTTCAGTCCATAGCAAATAATGCACTTAGCTTTTTAAATCAAGCTTCTAGTTTCGTGTGTGTGTGTGTGTGTGTGTGTGTGTGTAACGGATTGTGAAACCAAGCAGGAGGGTTCTTAGTAGGAATTGTAGTGAGCAAGGTTACTCCTTTTGTGTAACTTATTGCTCCTGCCTGTGACTACCAAAGCAGCTTCAAATTCAGTTTTTCTTGGCAAAGATTGTGGATCATTATGCCACAAAAGTGTAAACATGGCCTTGGGTATATAATTATCAAGAAAAATTTGCATAGGCCACCTTTTGAGGCATAGCTTGCTCATGGTTGATTACATAGCAGGAAAATACAATACCAAAAAAAAAAAAAATCAGTATTAACAATCACTGTGATACTGGTCTGCCTTATCACAAGGATTACTGAAATGTGTGTGCTTTGAAGCCTCAATGTATATGTTAAGGATAGACAATACGTTAAGGAGTTTAAAAATAAGAGTAGAGTGTTTTGAAAACTGAAGCATGGTACCAATATTTTTATTGTAAACACAAAATTAACCAACTATTAACAATTCTATTAAAATAGTAACAATGTGTCACTTATGTGGATTGCATATTGATGCATGCTTATAAAAAAAAATAAAGTGTTGCTGATACCCACTCCCCAAATGTGAGTAGACATTCTGTTTTGGCACCCACAATCCAGGTTCCAAGAGCCACTTGCTTCCTAGCTTTTCTATCACAGTTTCTAACACAGGCTACAGTGTGGCTTTTCTGACTCTTTAAGGGTGCTGTTTTCTTTCTGAGATTATGAGCTGGTTTAGTATGTTAAGATGCTGCTTCTTAGTAACAATTAGGTTGGGGATCACCAACACGTGATTGATGGCCCATGTATATTTTTTAGATATTTTGAAGGGGTGGGAGAATGGCAGGCATTTCCTTGACCTGTGGAGGGGGTTTTCTGAATGTGATGTATGTATGCTCCAGTGTGCTGTGCACTTGGACAGAGAGAGCGGGAGAGATATTTGGCACAATGTGAAGTCTCTGAGAGAGTGGTGTGGCTATGTTTTGCTGGTACTGGGGAATGTTTCTTGTTAGACAGCAACAGCGCATGATGTGTGCGCGCGCACGTGCACAACCTTATGGCAAGTGTGAGGTTGTGGCGAGGGGAGAAGCAAGGACTGTACTCTCTAATTTTGTTATGACATGCCCCCATGGCAGCTATTTTAAGACTGGCCCCCGCATGTGCCTGCTGACCCAGAAAAGTTGGCAACTCCAGGTTAGCTCAGGGGTGGGGAACTTTTGATCCTCCAGATATTGCTGGGCTATAGCTCTCATCACCCCTGGCTGTTGGCTGTACTGGGTGAGATTGATGGGGGAATTAGAGTCTAATAATACCTAGAAGGCCACTGTTTTTGCTGCAGTTGGCTTGGGGACTTTATGCTGGTGATGGGTATGGCCACCCACATTCATGCACATGAGACATGCAGCAGAAGTTTAAACCACTCCATCCAGTGATACAGTGTTACATGACCCCTTTTACCATTGCTGATTTGGGTGGTGCTGAACCTCTACTTGCTATTGATTGGAGTGTTCCTTCCTGTTTCTGGAGTGTTCCAATCTGTTATTATGCGTATTGAGCATTCCAATGTTTTGCAAGCACTTGGGAAAATATCAGAACATATTGGAACACTCTGATCTACTTTGATCAGTGGCAGATAGGAGGTATTTTGTTCAGTGCTGTTGGCCCTGGGCTAAGTTCTGCTGGACCAGCAAAAAAAGGCTTGGTGGACTGGATTAGACTTGCAGTTCAGTTATATCAGAAGTGGTGAATCACTTATTTGTATTGGAAAATATAAAGCACCAATGGGAAATTATTAAATCAGTGATTTAAGTTGGCCGCTACAGCTTCAGGATGCATTTGAAATTGCCTTGATTTAACTCAGTCCACTCTGATCTTCTAGCAGATTCTCTTGTCTAGCTGGTTGTGGCTTTCAGTGTGAGGAACTGCTAGAGTACTCTTGGGGATGTGGGAAGTTTGGACCATAGCCAGTGCCAAAAGAGATCGCAACCTCCCAACCTTTTCCCTTAGCAGTGTGCTACTGAATATGTGCAATTAACACTGTAAGGCAGTTCTGTTTATATTCCTCAGATGTTGGTTTTCTGTGTACTTTGTGCATCGGTTTTCAGCAGCTTATTGGATCTGTTACGTTGCGGTAGTGTGCCATCAGCAGTTTGACAAGTAACTTTAAATCTTACTGCCGTAACTAGAAAACCATGTTCTTTAAAAGCCAATGACCATTTTTTCAAACCATTAACTTGGTTGAGATGTCAGGCCAAATCATGGTTTAAACTTCCAAATATAAAATGGAATTGTTTTGTCAGCTTTCTTCTTCCATGCATTCCGCTTTGTAAGTTTGCTCCCTGCACCTCAAAGTGCAGTAGCTTCTGGAGCTGGAGTGATGGCTGTAACTTGCAGTCTATCCATTTAGACATTGCATCGTGATAATGGGACATGGTTTGCAAACCTGGTTCTGACTGTAATAGGCCAATTGTCTTTATCTTCTAAAAAGTTCCTCCTGGTGTCGCCCTTGCTCAAATCTTTTAGAGAGACTCCCCCTACATTAAGGTCAAAGTCACCCTATAGTATGGCTTTTCCATCAGCAAATTTATTTAATTTACATAAAACTTTTCAAATAAAGTCAAGTCATTTTGAGTTTGGTGCATATAGGGATCTAACAGTTTACATTATTATTAAATGGACAATGAATGGTTAAAAAAATACCATTCTTGTATTTCAGTATTGAATGGATTTTAAAGTTTATTCCTTTGCCAAAAATGACTGCTACCACCCTGTCCTTTACTTGAACCTGGTGCTGTCACTTGGTGTTGAAACCAATTACCACTGAAGATTTTACTTTCCCTTGGGGGTTTTAACAAGAGATACAAAGGCAATTTGTGGCTTGTATGTATAGGCATTTCTTTTTTATAGGATCACTAATTCCCCTCATGTTCACTGTTACTGTTTCTAGTGTTAAAGACTAACCTGTAACCAGGATACCATTCTCCTTGAGATTTGGTTAAAGTCACAAGTTAAGTCTTGTCAACAATATCTGGAGGATCTAGGATGTAGCTGCTTTGTGTGTTGTAGTAGTCTCCTCTGTTGTTATGCGTGAGACGTTTGCTGGAACTTTTGCTCCAGTTTGTATCCTCCCAACATCCATCAGAAAATTCAGCATTCTCTTCTTCCATTGCCGCCTCTTGTTGTCATTCCAGAAGTAGGTTGATTCCAGGAGTGTTGTGGAGATCTGTTGCTTCCAGTCTATTTGTTGATGTGAGGCATTTTGATCCTCTCATGGCAATAAGATGTCAGAGGAAGCCCCAGCGATATTTAATTTCAGCTTCTTGCAGTTTAATCATGCAAGCACATAGATTTTTCCTTTCCACCCCCCCCCTGTGTTTCAGAAGCCAGATCCTGCATCACCATAACTGGATTGCTTTTATAAGTTATGGATATTAGGTTCCTTGGTTTTTTACATGCTTCCTCCTTCTTCCTGTATCGGGCAAAGCAGACGGTTACATGACAGGGGGAGGAGAGTTCTTTCCCCTAGTTTGAGTCTAAGTGCTCTGTGTTCCAGTTCAGAATAATCAACAGAGGTTATGAGGTCTGGAAGCAGTGATTTAAGCATGAGGCAAATATTGTGCAGGATCTTTCTGTTCTACTCTCTCTACAAAAAAATGAAAACGTAAATTAATTCTCCTGTTTTGATTTTTCTGCATCTTCAAGCTTGTTGAATGTATCTTCATTTTCTTTTTGTAATTGTTTGATCTTGCTAAGATTTGGCTTGATTATTTTGTTGCTGTAGTTGTTTCTGTTAAACAATCAAGCCACATGTTAAATTCTGTCAGTTTTGTTTTCAGTGGAAGCATTAGTTCATTCTAAGTATTTTTAATAAGCTCCTTTATTACTTCTGCTGCTGCAAGTTCATCTCCTCAGATATTGTTACCATTTTATTTCTCCAGCAAGAAAGAGGCATCTTTTGAAGGCAGTGCCATCTTGGCTGAGGCCTGCATTAGTGTTGCAGTTGAAGTGAACCTTCTATCTCAGGAAGAATTGATTAAATCAAAAGCCCTGCCTCTTATCTGTGTGTGCCCCCCCCCCCATAATTGGGAATCAAAAGTGGCTATATAAGAAGTATAATATAGCTTAGTTGGTTAGAGCGTGGTGCTGATAACACCAAGGTTGCAGGTTCGATCCCCATAAGGGACAGCTGCATATTCCTGCATTGAAGGAGGTTTGAACTAGATGTTCCTCAGGGTACCTTCCATCTCTGATCTCACAGGATGATATTTAAAGGCAAAATGACCCCCTCTTGAATGCATTAAGACTGCCAAATTGCAGGCAGATCCCTCCAGAGCTCTTTGCAGGCAGATTCCCTCCAGAGCTCTTTGCTCAAAACTTTAAGGTTTTAAAAGTATCTAGCTTTTTTATCTTCTGTCAAAATTGGGTGCAATTTTCAGGCATGTTTGTCCCTTCTGAGGTAGTGAAGCTTACCGGCTTTCAGAATGTTAGCTGGAGTGATTCTTTGCAAGGGAAGACTTCTCTCTTTTTTTGGAAGATGAATAAAATAGAAAACACTTCACCTCCCTATATGTTCAGCGGACAGTCTGAGAAGTGGTAATATGAGGCAGGTGCCTTGAGTAAGTGCAAGGTAGTAGTCTTACCAATAAGCAACACAACCGGGAGCTCCTTTAAGGGACAAGCAGGTTTAGCTGATTTAAGGGGAAAGTAGAAGTCTGAGGAGGGACGCGGGTGGCGCTGTGGGCTAAACCACAGAGCCTAGGACTTGCCAATCAGAAGGTCGGCGGTTCGAATCCCCGTGACGGGGTGAGCTCCCGTTGCTCGGTCCCTGCTCCTGCCAGTCTAGCAGTTCGAAAGCACATCAAAGTGCAAGTAGATCAATAGGTACCACTCCGGCAGGAAGGTAAACAGCGTTTCCGTGCGCTGCTCTGGTTCACCAGAAGCAGCTTAGTCCTGCTGGCCATATGACCCGGAAGCTGTACGCAGGCTCCCTCGGCCAATAAAGCAAGATGAGCGCCGCAATCCCAGAGTCGGTCACGACTGGACCTAATGGTCAGGGGTCCCTTTACCTTTACCTTTAGAAGTCTGAGAGGGAGAATGGAAGAATGTTTAGAAACTTTGAACAAACAATGTAAAACCAGGGCAGGGAAACAATTCACAATGAAAAAAAACTAAACATATGTATCAGCAGGATGGTGGGTGGACTCTGAGAAGTTTGCACAAACAAGGAAAAAGAATAGAACTGAATGAAAAGCAAATAATTATAGTAGGTGTTTGTTGGAAAAAAGGAAGGATTTGAATAAAGATGAACAAATAAATAATATGACTTATCCAACAATTGAACTAAGGGAGAGAGAATATGCAGAGATCATATAATGTGAGCCCTCTTAAAGTTTTCAGAATATCTAAGCAAAGACATATGGGGAGGAAAGAACGAACAGTGGTTTGAAAACAAATTGATTGTTGAAGTATGGATTTTTAATTGTTAGGAAATGGCAAGTGATTGGGAAGGAGTTCAACATCCCTTCACTATGATTGGAGTGCCCTGGGAAAATAATCACTGTGATTAAAACCCTTGCCTGCCAATCAAAACAAAATATTTTCCCACTGAAACTCATGATGTTGGCTTTAGTTGTTTAAAAATAGGTTGGTCAATGCATTTTAAAGACCTTAAAAACTAACTTTCAAACTTCTATTGATTTCAGTTCAGGGTTCAAAATTAGCAGGCGCCAGGTGCATTTTGTGCCTAAATATCCTCCATTTGTGAGCACCTCAGAAAGTCTGGGTGCCATTTTTTTGCACCTGGCTGACACCCAAGGATTACTGAAATGTATGTGCTATGAAGCCTCAAAGTATCTTTTAAGGATAGACAGTATGTTAAGGAGTTTCACAAATAAAGAGTAGAGTGTTTTGAAAACTGAAGTATGGTACCAATATTTTTATTGTAAACACCAAATTAAACATGTAGTAACAATTTTTGCTTAAAAATGTGATATTAACAATGTGTTCCATATGTGAATTGCACACTAGTTCATGCTTTTCAAAATAATAAATAAAAAGTCTTGCCAAACATGCCCCCCCTCCTATGGTGACTAGACATTCCGTTTTGGCTCCCACAACCGAGGTCCCAGAAGTCATTTGGCTCCTAGCTTTTCTATCCCAGTTTCTAACACTGGTATCAGGATGCTTGGAGCAGTAATTTATCCATGTTGAGAACTAGTATGGTCTTATTTCATTCCTCTTCAGTTTTTAAATCGCTGGTGAGCTGAAGAGTATTTATGGAACCAATACCAATAATGTTTCATTGTTCGTAGGAGAGATGCCAAGGTGTGCCTCTGCTTTAAAATAGTGCTGATTAAGTAATACTGGAGAACTAGATTATTCATAATCTTGTATAGATGAACAATTCTGTTGTCCTTTGGCTAGGATGGTTTATAAGCAGAGGAGTTGGGGAGATCTTGGTGGTTTTATCCCACTTTTTGATAAAAGTTCAGTGCAGCATATTTTAGTTAATTTGAAAGACATCTGGAAAAAATAGTTACCAGGTTCTGCAAATGCTGTTAAATGTTTTGTACAAATATTCACTACCAAAATGTAGACCAAAAAATGGCAAAGGGTCCTTGAGCCCGATGTGTTTATAGTATTGCTTTATAGATAATTTGAAAAGATTAATATTTCTCTTTAAAGATGAACTCCTTGCATTGTCATAGTGTACTTTATATTCACCACAGTGATCTTCAGTACAAATCAATTGTTAGTACCAGTGCCAATACTGAGTAATCTCCACTTCAAAAATGTGGGTTTCTTTCAGAAACCATTTAGGCAGCATAAAATATTGTCTAGGATGCTCTTAAGCATCACATGCTGATGAGAGAGACCTTCCTATACCAGGGCTGGGGAATTTGTGACTTTTATGGGATACTATCTCCCTATAGCCCTTGACAGTATTGCCAGTGGGCAGGGATTGTGATGGGAGATGTAGTCCAGCAACATCTGGAGGGCCACAATTAGTAATATACAGTAATCCTAGTGCTGGAAAGCATCCATAATATGCCCATCCCTCCTGCCATTTTAAGCTTAAACCTTTCAGACAATAAATCCTGTTGCGTATCTCCCATATAACATCTGGTTGGGTTGCAGGAATACCATTGATGTGAATAAAATAAAGTGCTTGCTTGCTCTAATTATCCCAGTGTATAAGGAGAGATGTGGGTTTTGTTGTTTACCCTGTTTTTATGAGGAACAAGCTATCCATTAATCCTGATAGCTCCCATTGTATACTGTCCGGCAGTGACTCTCCAACATTTCAGGTCTTTCTGTGTGATACCAGGGATTGAACCTGGGTCCTTGTTGCATGCAAATTGTTTTCTGCAACTAAGCTGATTCTAGGCTGTTTTCACTTTCTTTACTAACATCTTCATGCTCCTCCCATTATACACCAGACAGCTCTCTTTATTATTGCTCTTCAGAGAATTCACCCTCCCTTCAAACTTGCTAGTGAACTTGTAGCTATAGCATACCTGTAGCCCTTTCCTTACATAAGTAAGAATGAGTGAGCCCCTTGCTGTTCAAATGTAACATGAAGTTTATATGCTTTTAGCTAATACATTGACATTTCTACTCTATTAAATTGTGTTGTGTGTGTTGCAGCCTTCTTCCTGGATTAGTTCATTATATTTAAAAAGAAACCAAAATGACACATACTGACCATATTTATCCTAAGCTATCTACTCTAGGGTTTTTCTACATAACGTATTGCAGTTAGTGTGCAAAATAGAAAGAGTTTAGGTACATGTTTTAAGTATAAACTCTCTTCAAACAAGTATGCTCATTTTTAAAAGTACATGTTAGAATCATCTTTGTGTGATCCACAAACTATCCAGTAAGCTATAGCTTTGTATTAGACAGTACGTGCGACTCCTCACTTATGTGGGAGTTACATTCCAGGGTCGCACATGTAAGTACCATATTTTTCGCTCTATTGGACGCACCGGACCACAGGACGCACCTAGTTTTTAGAGGGGGAAATCAAGGAAAAAAATATTATCCCCCCCCAGCCCCAAAGAGCAACGGACAGGCTGCATGCAGCCTGTCCACTTCTCCCAGAGCTTCTCGGGGCTGCGGGGGAAGCCCGGGTTCCCCCCCCCAGCCCCAAAGAGCAAAGAAGCCAAGACAGTGCGCGGGATCCATAGCCGCACAACCTCTCCAGCCAGGAGCTAAACCTCTCCAGTGCAGCTAAAGAAGACAAGGCAGCAAGCGCGATCCATCCCGCTCACTGCCTTGGCTTCTTCTTTAGCCTTGCACAGCATCTTTAGTCTTGCGTAACGGGATGGATTGCGCCCGCTGTCCACCGGGGCTGGACTAGATGACTCCTGGGGTTCCCTTCCAACCCTGCAATTCTATGACCTCGGAAGGTGTTTGGGGTCTCCACCACTGGAGGCTTTTAAGCAGCGGTTGGGGGACCATCTGCCTGGCGTTCTTTAGCTGTGATTCCTACATTGTGAGGGGGCTGGGCTAGATGACCCTTGGGTGGCCCTCCCAACTCTATACAGTCCTATAGTTCTGCGGCAGGAGATCCACAGCCACTTCACACAATGCCCACTCCCAATTTTCATCTGAGAGACATGTGTCTCTCAGTACCCCCCTACCTGCCACACTTCCCCCACCCCACTTAAGCTGAGGGAATTTCTGCCCAGAGAAACTCCCAGCAATCAAGGAGGAGGAATCCGCTGCAGCCGTGAGCAGTGGAGGATCCATGGTCCCCTTCCTTCTCTCCTCCGTAGTTGCTTTGAAGCAGGAAAGTGGGAGAGGAGCTGCTTACACGAGTGTAAGCTGCTCCCCTCCCACATTGCTGCTTCAAAGCAATCACGGAGGAGGGAATCCGCTGAAGCCTCCAGCAGCGGAGGATCCATGGTCCCCTTCCTTCCCTCCTCCGTAGTTGCTTTGAAGGAGGAAAGTGGGAGAGGAGCTGCTTACACGAGTGTAAGCTGCTCCCCTCCCACTTTGCTGCTCCAAAGGGAGCCCGGGAGGAGGGAATCTGCTGCAGCCTCAAGCAGCTAAGAGGATCCATGGGTCCCCTCTTTCCCTCCTCCGTGGTTGCTTTGAAGCAGGAAAGTGGGAGAGGAGCTGCTTACACGAGTGTAAACTGCCCCCCTCCCACTTTCCTGCTTCAAAGCAATTACGGAGGAGGAATCCGCTGCAGCCTCCAGCAGCGGAGGATCCATGGTCCCCTTCCTTCCCCCCTCCGTAGTTGCTTTGAAGGAGGAAAGTGGGAGAGGAGCTGCTTACACGAGTGTAAGCTGCTCCCCTCCCACATTGCCGCTTCAAAGGGAGCCCGGGAGGAGGGAATCTGCTGCAGCTTCCCCCACCTCCCGCAGAAGCCGCGCGCTCTTTAAAGGGGCTGCGCGGCTTCTCCTGGCTTTTCTGGGAGGTGGGGGGATTCCCCCACCTCGTAGAAAAGCCCGCAGGAGCCGCGCAGCCTTTAAAGAGGGTGCCGCTCTTGGGGGCTTTTCCCCCAGGAGGGAGAAGGGACTGCTGCATCCAGTCAGTCCCTTCTCCCTCCTAGAGAAAAGCCCGCAAGAGCCCAGGAAGCTTGTGTGCGGCTCTTGAGGGCTTTTCCCGCCTGCCTCCCCCCTGCATTCGCTCCATAGGACGCACACACATTTTCCCTTGCTTTTTAGGAGGGAAAAAGTGCGTCCTATGGTGCGAAAAATACGGTAGTTTGTGTGCAAGTGGGGAGTTGCCTGTAATAGAGAAAACATTATACTAGGGGCATTCAGAATGCTTTGCTATTCATTAAGAAATTGACAAAGGATTAAAATAAAATTTGTTTAATTGCCATAAATTTCAGTGCATTTATTCTGCTTGTCTTTCAAGCTGGTAATGCCTGCCAAATTTCAAGTGTTTGATTATGAGCCCAATCTACTGCTGCCTTGTCTGTGCTTCATTGTCAGCAAATTGTCTTCATACCTGGGATTTAAAACATCAAAATAGGTAGTAATTTCTAAGGGCTATAAAGGGATTATAAGATGCATGCTCAAGGCCTCACTCCTTAATAGTGAGGTGTGCATGTGTGTGTTGTCAAGGAAGAGCCAAACAGTCTCCAAGGATCTCCTGAGGTGATGGCTATGAGCCAGTTATTGGGAAGAACTGCCTTGAGTTGAATTTAACCTCTGGAAACAGAATGCCAGTGTTAGAAAAACAGGAGTGGAACTGTTCCAAAAACTTCTTTGATTAATCAATCCTTTGTTATGTGAAGTTCTAGGGAACCCATCTTGCAGTCACCTTTTGTATGAAAATAATGGATGGTTATGAATGAACCCCCCCTTTTCAGAGTTTTGCCATCTTTTTTAGACAATTTGGGATAGTTTGTAATAGCACCAGTTGTTTCAGGGTTGATTGCAGTTGGGGTTGGCTATATCCTGGGTCATGAAGAGAATTTCAGCTGTGCTTAAACTCTTGAAACATTGTTTAATATGGGATACACAATGAGTACACTAACTTAGCCCTTCATCTATTTGTTTAGGATTATGGCCTTCAAAGGCCACTGTTCACCATTCCATGAACAATTCACCTTGATCTTTCTTTCCTCATGTGCCCCCAATTGGCTCGGGGTAGTGCTAAGGGGACGCCCGGGACAGTGTACACGGAGAGGTGAGGGTTCATTCTGTCTGGCAAGCTTAAATGGTTGCACAGAAGAAAAGTAGTGCGACATTGAATTCCACCCTCAGTCTAAACATAGTATTTTAATAATTTTATTTACACATCTGTTATGCTCACCTTAAGCTGAACAATAGCTTATATTTTTGCATTGTATTCATTCTCGGTAAAGTTACAAAATATACTGAACACCCTTTGTGTATATATGAATAGTAAAACCATGATGCACCAAATTAGTGTTGTGGTATCTTCACCACTGGAATTGAGTTCTGTTGGGAGTACTGTATCTGTCATGCCTGCAATGTATCTTGTATTCTACTCAAGAAGCAGGACTTCCACCAGATCCCAAGAGCCTCTCAACCAGCACTCAAGGATAGGATTGTGCCTAAAGTGTGTGTGTTTGGGTTGTAATTATAATGTTACAACTGCCTAAGCCAATCTTTATTCCTACATCATTTGAGAAGTGTTATTTTGTTGTTGTTGGACCTTAAATAAACTATATTAATGTTCATTTGAGTAGTGTGCTTTTATAAGAACTTCATTATAAATAACCAGCTACTAGTTGGCATTTGTAGTTTCCCTTTTTAGTTTATATTGATGACATACATCTATTTTAACTGAAAGTTGTTTCCATTGGCTTAGATGGCAATACATTGTGGACTAAAGGGGATTAATGTGCGTTGCAGATGTTTTCTGTTCAGGAGCTTTTTCTGAAGTATGCCAGTCTAAGAAAAAAATAGGTTTGATTATTCATTAAAACTATGCGGTCTCCTACTTTGTGCAAGCAAACTTATGCATTGCAGCTTCCTCTTCTGCCGCTCGCACACCCTTCCACATCTGCTCAAGATCTTTGGGGGGGGGGCATGCTGTAGAGAGAAGGAAGGTGACGTTTTATGGATGAGATAAAGCATGTTTGGTGGCATAGGCAGCGGCTGTTTTAGGCTCATCCAATATGTTTGGGACCACACTGAACCAAAAAGTGCCCTGAAAAGTCATAAGAAAGTAAAAAAGGGGGGCAGAATGGGGTGGGACAGCCTTACGCAGGCCCCACTGACGTGTTTGGGGGGGGTCTGAAATGTATCCCACACACAGTTGGTCATTGCCTGTAGATGGATATTTTTTAATTACATTTGACAATGTGCTCTTTACTCAAACTCTAAAACTTTTATTCACATCTATTTCTAGCGATATAAATGCACACAGCTGTTGAAATCTGCCATAGTGTAAAAAATGGGGGTGGGGGGAACAGCAACACTGCTTTTACAGCATTCATAAATACATTCTTTATCAAGAGAACAAACATATGGTAATCCTGTTGTATTAATTGCTTTTATAGGGATAAGAAATAAAAAGCAAGCATCTTTGGGTTGGGCTAAATATCTCAAAATATCATAGATAAATTTGATGCTTGCTTATATTAATTGACTTAATGGATATTTAATAGCATTCATTTTAGACTTGGTTGGCTTGTTAACTTTTTTTCTCTTAGATATAACCCCTTGTATGTTTTTAAATAAATCTGCAGTGCAAACACTACTTAATGTTTTCAGTACTATTTTGTAGAAAATTTGCCATTACTTGTTTTGTTGCCAAAGTTGTCATTATTTATATTAATAACTTTATCATTTTCTGGGGGGTGTTTCCCATTCTGCATTCAAGATCCAAATTGGGTTTGCAGATAGCTGCTGTTGATGTGCCTCTTTGACTTGATGTGTTGGGCCCAATCTTACACTTCTATGGTCGGTCCTCTGATCCCTACCCCCTGGAAATAGGTTTATAACAATTCTTGAAATATCCAGATTTAAGCATATGTTTTATAAACAACCATACAGCTTGATGTATGGAACTCCTCAGTTTGCTTTCCCCTTCTGAAGGCGTCTTGGGAAGATATTGAAGGAAAAAGAAAATATGGGGGGAAATTTTCAACATCCATGGTAACACACGAGAGATTACTTGGATTGTGTTACAATAGCCCTTCCTTCTAGTCATTTTTAAAGTTCTGCAAGTCCCTTATTACGCAGGCAAATATATGTGGAGGTTCTCAAGACTAAAGAAGAGTTGTTAAACAGAAATTCTGTTGAAATTAAGCTAGGCTGCAATGTGAACAAACTTGTAAACTGATATAAAGACACAAGAGATAATTCAAGATGTGTAGCATAGGACAAGAGTTGATCAATAATGTTTAGAGCAGAAACAAGAAGGTGAATAAGAATGTCTGAATGGATATAAGAGATGATTTGGAAGGGAGCCAAAAACAAACGACATACCTAACTGTCAGTAAGAAAAATAATAACCAAGCAGTGAGATAAGATGGTGTAGAAGGGATATGGCAGTGGAGACTTCAAATGATGGCAAAATAGAGAAAATCTACCAATGGGATAAGATCAAGAATTTGACTTGACTAATGAGTACAACACCTCAACATTGTACCTCCTCTAAGGGCAGCTATATGCATTGGATTTGTATCTGATCTCAACCCCACCCCCCTGTAATCTGTGGTATATACTGCAGTAGGTAGGAGAGGTAGGTGAAATTAGCTAACCTGCCGCTCACAAGCAGAAAGAAAGTCATCGTTGGATACGACCCAAAACACAACTTAAGCTGTTGTGAATATGCATAGATGACTTTCACCATGCAGATCCACTTGGAAAGGGGGACAGGAAAGCATTTGGCCCATGACCTCAAGCTCAAAGGACACATTATAAGCAGACACTTGTGGGGTTGTGGTGGCTTATTGTTGGGTGGTTGTGGTTTTGGCATTTGGTGGGTTTTCCAACTTGTTTTTATGCATATTGGGCCAAATTAGAGCTGCAAATTTAAACAGATTAGATTCGTGATTTAGTAAAAGACAAAACATTTTGCTTAACTGGTATAGATTTTCTCAGACGCTTAAAAACATTTGGAAAGTAGTCAAATTATTCCCACTCCTCCCTTTCCTTATTTTTTGTGTTTTCATTTTTTATTTTTATCATCGCTAGTAAGAGTGGAGGCTGGTCCATCAGGGCAACCAGGGCTTAGCCCTACTTACTGATATGTTTTTCAGTTTTTAAAGAATTTTCCCAAATCTCAAAGCCCATAGTCTTTATTCTGTACACCGTTCCACAATCCATTTGAAATTTGAGAGGCTCCTCCTAAAGGCGTTTCTGGCCAATCTAGTCTCTGTGCCACTCAACCAATCTCAACCCCAAATTATTACTGTGGCCATGAGGACCCACTCAACTGTTCTAGGCAGAAAAAACCTTGGTAATGAATTTGTATCTTATCGGAGCTACTGGCTCTTGGTCCTGGTTGTGAAGTTTTCTGCTCTCTCTTGTTGTCATGATGGCAACTGTATGATGTATATAACCTTAGCAGGTCTATCCTTTTGTTAGAACTGGGAACTCAGTACTTCTGTTCTGAGCATGCTGAGCAAGGCCACACCTCCACACAACTAAAAGTACATTCTTTGTAGCTAGCCAGGGGAAAGGTGTGGTTACTAGTTCAGGCATGTTGTTTTTGATCAAGACTTGTTAAGAGACAGCAATGGTGCACACAGTGCGAGTCTTTCTACACTATCTATTTTTTACTTAATCATTTGAGCTTATTTTTTGAATGGTTCAGATGAGAACTCATTGTGCAAAGCAAATACGTATTATGGGAACATGGATCGCACCCTGCCTGTACAACTCAACCAGTCAAGCCTCTCCCAGCAGATAATCACACACCCAATTTGCTCAGGACCTTCATGTAGAGCCCAATCTTTGTGGGCCTGAATATGTCCCAGACCTTTTAGTTTTAGGAGTTTTTCATGTTTCCAAACCTATCCTCCTACCCCAATTCAAGATTAGGAACAAGGAGGCTGGAGAAAAACATTTTATTTGTAGTATTCTTTTAACAGTGTTCTGTTTATCCATTCTTTCCTCCAAGAAGTTCAAAGTGGAAAATTCATGAATATTATTTCCCCCCTTTATCCTTAGAACAAACTGTTGAAGTAGGTTAGGCTGATGGAGAGTAGCTGTCCCAAGGTCACAGAGTGAGCTTCATGACTAAGTTGTGATTTTAATACTGATCTCTCAGCTGTTAGTCCACTTTAAAAAAATCTTCATTTTTTCCACATTCTGGAAAAATGTGTCTAGATTTCTCCATTGATTACTTCAGATGACTGATTTCTAGTGGGGCTTTTCAAAAACAGGTACTTCATGTTAGCTTTACAATTTTGTCTGTGGTTTTATTTAGAGATAAAAGAATTATTGACTAAAGAATCTTAAATGTCACTGGGTGAATTGCTCCTTCTTTGCAAGATTAAAGTGAGTTGAAATGTATTGTAGCACTGATAATGTAAACATAATTCAGTAGTAACGAAACCAGATTGCTTTAGGTTTGTGCTACATTTATACATAATGGATCCCACTGATTGGTGGGATTGTTAAAATATGTACGACAGTG
The DNA here is from genome assembly GCF_964188305.1 of Podarcis bocagei. Classification (NCBI taxonomy): domain Eukaryota; kingdom Metazoa; phylum Chordata; class Lepidosauria; order Squamata; family Lacertidae; genus Podarcis; species Podarcis bocagei. The sequence continues at coordinate 105,490,824 of NC_138125.1, forward strand.
ACCAATTTATGTGGGGGATACATTCCAAGGCACATGTGCTTATGTGGAATCGCACATACCGTATTTTTCGCTGTATAACATGCACCCGACCATAACACGCACGTAGTTTTTAGAGGAGGAAAATCCGTAGGCATGCCACCCGTAGGCATTCCCTCCATAACACACACAGACATTTCCCCTTACTTTCTAGGAGGAAAAAAGTGAGTGTTATGGTGCAAAAAATACGGTAATTGGAACGCCCACTGGGAAAGCTTGCAAACACCCTTGTTCTACCCCCACCCCACCCATTTTGTGATTTTTTTGTTCATTTCAGGGTTCGGCACATGCAATCACACACATATCGGATGAGCCTAAAACGGTTGCTGCCTGAGTTTCAGATGATGAGAAAAAATCAAATATTTTGGTTACCTTTCACGTTAAATAATTAGAGAACTTCAGTGTCATGCCAAAAAGTCTCATTGGTGACATTTCTATTGTAACTTCACAAGTTTCCGACAACATCAGATCCATTGCCTATAGTAGAGGGCTCCAGCTGGACAGTTACATATTTTGAAATATATTCTTTTATAGTCTATTTCTTAAGAGAGCTACTGTTGCGTAAATGTTATTTCTGTTCTAAAAACATTTCAGCAAGAAACTTTATTTTGCTATTAGTGTTTGTAGTTTGTCAAACAATAGTTCACAACGACATTTATTCTGCTACTATTTATTTATTTACTTTAAAAACCATTTGAGATGCATGCCAAGTTGAGGTAAAATCATAAGTACTGGGAACAGAACCTAAACTACCTGAACTACCAGGATTTGTCGGTCCCTTGTATCCCAACTTGACCAATGAGATCATCTGCAGGAGTGTTATTGGCTGTTCCCCAGGTTGGTGAGGCTCATTTGACAACAAGAAATCGAGCTTTTAATGTCATCAGCCCAGTCCTGTGGAATAGAGATTCAGCAGGCATCTTCTGTGCTAACCTTTGAACACCTGCTGAAAACATTTCTATTCTGCAAAGCCTATGCAGGGAATTAAGAATCCATTCTTCCCCAGTTGTTAATTGATGTCTTAACATATGGTTTTTATTGTATGGTTTTATGTTTTATTGCTCTAACAATCTGATTTTTTAAAAATGACAGCCATATATAAACACGTTTGTTAAATAAATAAATGGTGAAGAATATACGTATATAGTATTGATAAATTTAATGCTGTTTTGTTCTGAACACCCAAAACATGTTGCAGCCTTATTGAATGACTTGGTTTGTAATTGATTTCCCCATGTAGGTGCCATACTAGGCAGATCAGAGACACAGGAGTGCATCTTCTACAATGCTAATTGGGAAACCGATAAAACAAATCGCAGTGGCATTGAACTGTGTTACGGTGATAAAGATAAAAGACGACATTGCTTTGCAACGTGGAAGAATATTTCTGGAACTGTTGAAATTGTGAAAAAGGGTTGCTGGCTGGACGATATTAACTGTTATGACAGGCAAGCTAACTAATACTACTTTTTCATTTGTTATTCATGTATGTGTTTAAAAAGTAATGCTTGAATAAAGTCTGCACAGCTTATAGTTCAATTGGGGTGCTTCAAACCCAGAGCGTCTTGATCTTACAGAGCCTTTTAATGTAATGCCAACCCAATTTTTTGAGTGTCACTATCTCAGCACTTGCCATTTGTAACTTTAGGGTGCTGGCAAACATACATTCAAACATACAGAAGTCGGCGTTGTCACAAACCACCACCTGTACAACGCCCACAAATTTCACCCAATTATCACTTACTGTTTATTGTCTGGAAACAAAAAGAAATGCATTGGATTTTGTAATTGGGATTCATTTATTACCTTAGTCAGTGTTAGCAGATTGGGGTAGTAAATCATCCCACAGTTTTTCATAAACAAATGGTTGAAGAAACGTTAAGCGAGTGCCAGTAAGTTGCCATAAGCCATGTAATGTTGTTTGGGGACAGTTCTTTAACCAAGGACAGCTTTCTTGCAGGTTTTTTAATGCAGTTAGAAAAACACTGTTAAAGTTAGTTTTCAGTTGAAATACTATTTTTTTCCAGTCAGCAATATTTTACAATATTTTTTATAGCACTTACACTTTGAATGTTTGTATATCGGGAGGTTTTTAATGCTTGATATTTTATGTTTTTAGATATGCTGCAAGCCACCCAGAGTGGCTGGGGAAACCCAGATGGGCGGGATATAAATAAATTGTTGCTGCTGCTGCTGCCATTATTATTATTATTATTATATTAATATAACTGAAAATAAATACCATAGCTGTTAAAGGAACAGAAAGCATGTTGTCTACTCAATATGCAGGGGCAAATGTTTACTGCACAAATTCTGATCTTTAAGGTGCTACAAGATTCCTTGTTGTTTAAGGTGCTACAAGATTCCTTGTTGTTCCTTGCTGTTTGAATGAAACCATTAATTTAGAAGTTGACTCATTCTAGTTTTAGTGGACTGATATATTAAAATTACTTTCTACTCATATTTAGTACAAGAATTTTAAGTTGTGCCGGACAAGATATGCAAGGATAGTGGTTTTTTTTTGCTTTGTCTGTTTTTAAAAACTGGGGGGGGGGTACCTGTGGGGATTGCAGAAGGAATAGATTCCCTTCAGAAGCCACCACATCAAGACTTATTGTGCTATTAGAGGTGGGAGTGAAAAAGTGCAAGCACTGATAGGATTTCCCCCCCCCCCCGCTCCCAATACCTGGAGATAAACTTTCTGTCAGCTTTTCAAAAGGAGGCTTTCACTTATATATCCAAGGGCTAGCAGAAACTGAGTTATCACGTCTTCCTCTCCCAAGTCCTGCAGATCCTCTTTTGAAGGATATACTCTGCTGAATATGGTGGGCTGTGGTGGTAGAGAGCTGAGAAAGGGGAGGTGGGTGCAGAGTCCCTGAAAACGGGGTTGAGCCACCATCCATTATCAGGATTGAACCCCGTAACTTATGTAGATATACTTCTCAGTATACTTATATATAGAGTAATTTTAAAATGTAGGTGGGTAGATAATTAATTTGTGATATTAAAAGGTGGGTGAATTTTATTGTATTGGGGGGGCAGTATCCTGGATGAATATGTTCTGATTCTTATGTATAAGATAGTGTAAAAATAATAACAGTGGATCAGTTAACATGTTAAACTAAATTAAAACAAAAGAAGAGATGTAGTAAAATACAAAGTGTGAAATCACAGTAGCATATTTTCAGTCCAGTCTTAATTGGTGCAAGTTCCATAGTTTTCAGCCTATGAAAGTCAACTTTCCAAAAACATCCAGGGGGTGCCAGATTGGGGAAGGATGGCATGCTAAAATTATTCTGAAAAGAAGCTACTTTGAATCATACTTTAAATTAAGGTTCAGCTGAAATGGAAGTTCCTTTTAACAAAATGTTTTGCACCTGCCACTTGAAAGGAGGCATTCTATAGTACACACAGTTCTTCTTTCTTGGCAGAGATGGAGGCAGATCAGCCTCTATATATATTGAGTAGCTTGTGTCTTTTAAAGTGGCTCCTAGGACTTTAAAGGTCCACAGTAATATGCACAGCATGATCTGCAGCAGTATTAAAAGGGAAGCAATGGGCAGTGTGATTTGCTAAGAGTGGTGAATGGATCACAATTTCGTAGTGAAAGGTAACCTGCTGCTTGGGGGGAAATGTCATGCATTCTGTAACATCACCTTACATCACAATAAATGAGCCAAATGAAAAGTTGGTACAGATCTGGTTTAAACACCTGCAACAAGGATATTCAAATGTAGATTCATGACGCAATGTTTTAAAAGCAGATATTTTATTACTTTGCATTAGTTGCTGGAGACTCATTTTTGTGTATTTATACTATTGTAAAATGAAGATGAGTAACTGGTTTTAAACCCTTTCAGAACCGACTGTATAGAAAAGAAGGACAGTCCTGATGTGTTTTTTTGCTGCTGTGAAGGCAACATGTGCAATCAACATTTTTTCTACTTTCCAGAAATGGAGGTCACACAACGTAAGTTCAGTTTTTCTAGTTAGTCACGGTTAGTCACAGTTCAATTTCTGCAACATTGAGAAATGTTATTTCCCCTCACTTATTTGTGCTGATCTTAAGAGAACTTCTGTTAATAAGAACTTTTATAATCATTCAAATGAAATCTTAGTTATCCAATTTCAGAAGGACTTTGTAACATTAAAAGCTACATGCTTGTAAATAGCTGTGTTTCCAACGGTCTTCAGTCCATAAATATCCTTTGTAACAATTTCATGTCTTGGTCACTGATCATAATAGATGTCTATACACAGTGAAACGAGTGGTTCAGTTTGGACATAATGTAATCATATTTACAGGAACAACAATAAGAACAAACCATGGAGGCCATTGGGTGTTCTGTTCCTGTTCCCTTTCCTTCCTTATCTCTTTCCTGATACATCACTGTGAAAAGAAGAGTGGAAGCATATACTTCCATTTTGTTGCATTGGTAGTTCAAACTATGCTTATTGCAGGGATGACTAACCTTTTGACAACTGGGGCCAATGGGAGTAAGAGTCCTGGAGGGCCACAAGTTTGCCACTCCTGGTTATATTGAAACAAGCTGGGGTCAAACAGTGGTCTGTCATACTGGCTTGTTTAAACTAACCAAAGTTTCCTGTTCAGATGTAACCAACATCAGTTAATTGAAACCTGGAAGAGGAGATTCTTCAAGTCTCTTGGCCATACCAGAGGAGGACTGGGAAGTGAGCAGGTGTGAGGCTCATTCCCATAACACTAAACTATGGTTTAGCATTGTGGCTGAAATGGACTAAATTAGATGTACTGTAAATAGCGTGAATCAAATTCAAAGATATTCCTGCAAAATCAATAAACTTTTCACTGAATGCAAGTGGTAAATATGAACTGGCAAACACTAAACAGCTACTTTATATAACGTTTTGCTAAATTTAGTACTTAAAGCACAAAGGGTAAAATTATTCTTAACATTCACTTTGTCATTGATTCATACTGAAAATAACTTCTCAGCAAGAATTTAAGCATTTTGATCAGTCTTAAATTTGCAAACTATTTTTAAGTATCCTTAGAGGGTCTTAAAGTAGTTATGTGTCTGACACATGGGAGATAAAGTGATACTGCTTTCTGGAGCAAATTCTGCTGATGAGATACAACACAAGCTTTCAAGTCTCATAACATATGTCAAGTATAAATGAATAAATGGGCACAATGAAAGCATCCTAAATGAAAGTTGAAATGCGAGCTTAAACCTTTCAGTGTTTAACCTTTGATCTGATTTAATCCATTGATATCATGATGCTCTTTTTCATATTAAGTCCATTTTACATTTCTCTGTTTTTAAGAATTGGTACTTTTCTGCTTGGTATTACGCTGTCAGAAGACTAACTGGGAACTTTTCTCCCCTGCAGCTACTTCCAATCCTGTTGCATCTAAACCACCCCTTTTCAGTACCTTGCTTTATTCTCTTGTGCCTATAATGGGAATTGCAGTGATCATACTGGTTTCATTTTGGATGTACCGACACCACAAATTAGCATATCCTCCAGTACTTGTACCAACCCAGGTAAGCCAGTTATTTTGATCTGAATTCATTTGTTGCAGAAAGATGGTGGTGAGTGACTGGATCTAATGACTAGGATCAAAAGAAGTATGAGTATAGCTTCTCATTTTCACTGCAACGTCTTGCTTGGTTGAGAGTTTTGGAAGTGTCAGCATGTGGTGTGGAAGTCTTCCAACTAGAAAAAGGAGTTTGTGGAAACTGGGGGCTTCTTCCCCAGCCCTTGCATGAATGAAGGTGTCCTCTGTTCCCTGAAGTGACTGCCAGGATGGTGGTTGAATGTTCTGCATAACTAATCCATTGTAAACTTCATCTCTATCTTCTGGGATTCATTCATTAGAAAATTACAGAGATTTTAGACTTAAAAAACAAACTTGTAGGTTTTGGTCTTGGAAGTATTAAGCATTAGAATCTAAAAGGTAAAGGTAAAGAGACCCCTGACCATTAGGTCCAGTCATGACCGACTCTGGGGTTGCGGCGCTCATCTCGCTTTATTGGTCGAGGGAGCCGGCGTATATCTTCCGGGTCATGTGGCCAGCATGACTAAGCCGCTTCTGGTGAACCAGAGCAGCACATGGAAACGCCGTTTACCTACCCGCCGAAGCGGTACCTATTTATCTACTTGCACTTTGACGTGCTTTCGAACTGCTAGGTGGGCAGGAGCTGGGACCTAACAACAGAAGCTCACCCCGTTGCAGGGATTCAAACCGCTGACCTTCTGAACAGCAAGTCCTAGGCTCTGTGGTTTAACCCACAGCGCCACCTGCGTCCCTATTCTAACATTAGAATCTAGCAGCATCTTAAGAAATGTTACTCTAGAAGAAAGTACTTCTTCACTCCCTGCATAGTTGGAATTATGGAACTCACTCCCACAGGATGGCCCCACAGTAGTGGCCCACCAGCTTGAATATCTTTAAAAGAGGATGAGACAAATTCATGGAATATAAGGCTATGTTCCATTGCCACTGTTAGAGGCAGTTTTGTAATTTTGTGTTTTGCCATGCCCCCATGGCAGCTACTTAGTGACTGATGTCTGCAGCATTGGCTCAGAATTCAGAATGTGCCTACTTCACAACCTGTAGCATAGAAAGTCACTGGAGAAAAAATCCAGTTCATTAAAACTTAAATTTACTGAACTAAAATTAAAAGTGAGGCGGTCTGTTATATGTGTCGTAAGGGCAGGGCACACAAGCTTTACTCATGGTGGTGAATAATTTGATTGTATTCAGGCATTAGTCGTGTTGTTTAATAAGCTGAGATAAAAGCAAGTCTTTTGGCTGTGCATGCAACCAGGAAGCTCTGAATGCCCTGTCAGATAGCTAGAAGTGGATACAATCTGTGACAAGGGAGGTGATGCTTTGGGGGAAGCTATGATTACCACTTGAGTTTGTTTCAGCTAGTGCATTATTCAGTGCTGATACATATTATCTTGGTTTCTCTGGAATCACCTGTTTTTAAAATTAACTTCCCTTTTGCCTTTACTTCCTTTTTGTCTCTACTTGTTGTTGTATGTGTGCATGTACACATTTGCATGCATGTACGGACGCGCACATGCACGCGCGCACACACACACACATCAGTGCACCTAAGTTAGTCATGGCCATTAACTTGAGTGGGTCTAGTCTGAGTTGGACTAGCATTGATTACCACCTATTGTGTTTATAATTCAGAAAATAAACATGATCTGATTTTTTAAAAAGAATTGTTCCTATGATACAGATTTTATAGGATTGAATTCTACAATGGACTCGATCCTATAAAATATTATTGGTAATAATATACAGATTCTTATTAGCATTTTTGTTGCAGAAATTTTGCTAGATGTAGAGCTTTTGATGTAAACTCATTAATGCAAGAGTACAGATGAGGATATTGACACATTTGCACCAGGTGTAAGGAGGGTGCCCATATGTTTAGGATTATTGCAATGGAAAAGGAATTGTTCATGATATACTGGTGAAATGGTTTCCCTTGGAGATGAGCACTACCTCATTTTTATGAAGTATCTCTCTTAGTTGACCAATTTGGAATCATTTTGTGTAAATGCTGTTAAGAACTAAATTGCTGTCAGTGTTTGCTGCTGCACAGTGATCTCTTCTAGTTTGAGGGCTATTTTAAGCATGTTCAGGTGGTACAGTACTTCTCAAAAGCATGCAGGTTGAGAGAGCACATGGGAGAAATAATTTTAAAATGTACCTCCACACCAGAATCCTCCTTCATGTTGGTTTAAATAGGCTGCTTAATTTTGGAAGTTTTCAGAGGTCTTCTTTCCACTACACCCAGTTTCCTTATAGGTTTGTCTCTATTACATGTTTCAGCTGCAGTTTTCAGCACTTAAAAAATGCAGCTCAGTTCAGGAAAGAAAATTTTGAATTTTGCAATAGTAGCTGATGGTTTATAGATAACTTTATAAGCTTCTGTTTTCTATGAACCAGCTGTGTTTAAAAGTTTACATATGTAATTTGATGAATAAATCTTGTCATAAAACAATTTTGCGGGAGCTAGTTAATGTGAGGATACTGGGTTTCATAAGGCTAGCCTGCATCTACTGTTGCATGGTGGCTATTACTTAAATTGAATGTGCAAAATCATTCTTAGTAGCTAAGCGGAGTTTATTTACTGTACTGGTTCCTTTAAAAGTGGCTCATCTTTGTCTTAGTTTATTGTTAAACCAAGCTTGTGTTGCAAACACTTAAAAGCATGGTTCTGATTAAAAATGAAAGTGGTGAAATGAAGTTGGTCTTTCCATGACAATAAAAGCAACAGTCATGGGAAACTTGGAGTATTTCCATGTTTCAAGAGTGTCCTAACACAAAGTGCAAAGTGGAGGGATAGTGCAAGTCTGATTCTCAAAGCCTGTCGTCTCATGCTGCTGTGGAATGGGTTAAAAGGCCTTCCTTCCTTCCTTCCTTCCTTCCTTCCTTCCTTCCTTCCTTCCTTCCTTCCTTCCTTCTTTTGTGGCATTACTTTTTAAAAAAAAATTAATTTATTCTTAGTACTTAACTGTCGTACGTATTGACAGTTGTTCATTTATTTTTTTAAAGTATACCCCGCCTTTCATCATTGTCATTACCAGGTTACAGCATGACATAAAAAAAAGAAAATCAGTAAAATGAAAACAACAAAAGCCAGTAAAACAATTAAAAACAGCTCAAGCAAGAAGACTTAGCTTTTTAGATTTTGTAAACTTCTTCCTCACTCTAAACTGATGCCTCCTTTCATTCTCTGAACATAAAATTTCAGTTTATTGCTAACTTAATATTTATTTTACTTAAAATATTACATTCTCAAGGCTGCCTATATTATACATATTGCTGGTGTATAATATAAAAATACATATGCAGTACAAAAATATCAATATAATAATGCCCTGAACTTAGCAGATGTGTTGGAGTATATCTAAAATGTGTAAGTGTATCGGCACTGCAAATAGAGGTAGTTGCAGCATTTCAGCAATGGTGTTGTTCTGCACATTATTCCTTATTGTACTGATAGATTTTGGTGTTGGACAGTTTATCCTCTCTGAACAAAGCTTTTCGATATTGTGATTCTGTTCCTAGCATTACATGTTCCTTTCCTTTCCCATCCTCTTCTCTGTCTGGATTCTTTTTCAGCTTTGTCCTGTACCCCCTGTCTTTTTCTCTGCAGCTCTGCTCTTTCCAGTGAACCCTTATATTTCTTTTCCACCGAGAGATGAAGGAGGATGTCCTCTTTTGTATATTATATCCCACTTCTCTTGTCAGCAGGATCTAGGCCTTTTTGTTTGTATTTGTAAAAACTGCCATACTGTTGGTCTTTTACTAAATTACTATTTTAGGTTGGTATTTAGTAATATGAGGGTTGCATATTACCACTGTAGGTGGTTAATGTGGGGTTGTAGCCACCTTTTTATTTTCTTCATTTCTTGTATTTTTTTTTAATAAATTGCTCATTCCCATTGGTGCTCAAGTAAAAGTGAACTAAATACAAATGATCTTTCAAAAATAAGCGAGAATCCATAAACAGGACATAAATGTTTTAAAGGTTTTTTTTAAAAAAAATATACCTTAGGCTCCAGATTTTGTTTCAGAAGCTCTGGAGTTTGTACAGTCATTGCCAGCATAAAACTTAAATGAAACTGAGGGTTTTTACGCAGAGTAATTTAATAGCAAGTCAGAGAACAAAATTGAGAGAAAACAGTGCATTTATAACTTTTTTTTTAGTTGACCTCCCAGAATAGAAGTATTAACTCAAAAAGTAAAAGTTCACTTTAAAAAGAAAGTTAAAATAGAGTTGTGTTTTTGTTTTTCTTATTATTTTTGGATCTCACTTCAGAATGTTTTAAGCTACTATTAGATGATGCAATGCTGCCCTCTGGTGTAATGTAGAAACATATCACATTCTTCATACTTGCATATTACTTTAGAAAAGTTGAAAAGTTCATAGTAAGTAATGTCTATAAAATCATCTGTTTAATCGGTGATTGAACCCATGTTCGAAACTCCCATTGGTCCTACGCATGTTTTGCGACAAGGAATTTCATTAGTACAAGCAGTTTCTGAGCTCTGGGCGCAGTACTGCACCTAAGATTTCAGATTAAAACTGCAAAGTGGAAGGAAAGAAGGGCCTTTTTCTGCCTCCCAAATTTCAGCCGCTCTCTGAAGACTGGAAAAGAGACCCTCTTAAGAATATGAGGGGATTGGGCAGGGGAAGGACTAGACCATGTGAAAAATGAACATAATATTTTAGCTGCAGTTCATTCATTTTCAGCTTTGTATTCTTGTTATTTAAAAAAAGTGTGCCTAGACTTTCCATTGTTGTGGCCATATCTAACACTGGATTCAACTTACTAGTGCTACGACTGCATTCTAGTACATCACTGAGATTCTGCTACAATGGCAGCATGCTCAGATTTATTTGACATTGGTTATTTTGTGGAAACTTTATAAAATATTGATTTGAGCATTTGATTCTAAATACAGGATATTAAATACTGAAATTTAATTTGTGTCACACTGAAACTATTGCTGCATCTCTTACAGTCAAAGGAGAATTAATGTAAATTCTTGGGTGATTTTAGTTCTTGATTTTTCTTAAAGAGATCTATACAAAATCTTAGCAGTAACTTTTTAGTGCTTTCCTTTTATCACTTTTCCTAAGCTTGTCCTTAATTTTTGCTGTATGAAGTAATATTCTTTTGCCTGTGTGTTCTTCTTTACAAGCACGCCTTTCATATAATGATAGAGGTAAGAGGCATTGTTTTATTCATAGCCATGGATATGTGGAGTTGTAGACTGGGCCAGGACCTGGGCATTTATAAATGTTTGAGCTAAATAAAAATCATATACGGGAATTCTAGAAAATACAGCTAGATTTTGTTCCTACAAATTGTTCTTTGTTTCTGTATCACACTATCTGGCTATGACTTGTGATGGCATACCCCAGCATTTTAAGTAGAATAATCTTATTATTGTGCCAACTACAATCAACGTGGAATTTATATTCTCTGGGGTCAAATTTTATATTGACATATATGCTTTGCTTCTTGTTTTCAATGAGGATTTATTAGTTATTAGTAACTCCTGTTTTTATAGCAATGGCATGTTGCTAGAAGAAAATATCCAGAAAATGTGAAATAAATGAAAGTAGTAGTTTGACTATGACTGTAATTTATAGATTATTATTGGTAAAGGAAATAAATTAATGGCTTGATTCAGTTTGCTAAAGTCAGAAAGCAGAACCCCACAATGTATTTGAAAGTTGCCCTTTTGTAACCTTTTATACAGGGGCTAGTAAAGAGAGCTACAGAAACAGCAATTCATTAGTTTAACCTCTTGCCAGCTTTCACATTTGCTGTGTTGTGCTGCAAAGATCAGAGCTTGGAATTGAATGGATGGTGTGTACTGACAAATTTGCACACTGACAGCTGCAGAGGGGTAGGAACATATGGAAGAAAGCCTTGCTTCCCTTTGGTGTCTCCACCCACCCCGACTGCAAGAATTGAGAGTAGGTGGGGAGGGGGAACAGATAATTGACCTGGCCTCCCTCCGCCCCTCAATGTTTGACGTGAAAAGGATAAACACATTGAGAAGTAGTTTTTATTCCATAGAAACCGTATCCCCTTCCTTGAGCAAGGCCCTGATGGGTGGTGAGGAGTGCACTTTGCTCCAGTAAAAGAACAGCTGGGAGCCTACCTTAATCTCCCGATTAAGGGCTGCCGTTAGTGACCCCACACCTGATTTGTGTAGGTAGGGTTGGTGTGGCTTCCCCAAAACAGCCTCTTGGGCCAAATGAGGAAGGCTGGTAGCCCAAGTTTGGGCTGGAGGTTCCCCACCTTTGGAGTAAGGGCGAGGCAAGCTAGGTAGGAAGTTGCATATTAAAGGTAGAAGTTGGCTCTTTGAGAAGGCGCTCTTCTGTAAAGGAAAGAAGGAATAAAATTTGAACAACTGCCTTCCCTCTGGCTGAGTCCAAAGGGTGCCCAAGACTTGTTCTCCCCTCAATGTATACAGCAAAGTGGGATGGGGAATCCAGGTGACATTTCTGTTATATACACAGCAGAAGTGGGAGTCCATATAGATCAGGGGTGGCCAACTCCCAAGAGACAGAGATCTACTCACAGAGTTAAAGGCTGGCAGTGATCTACCCCCTTTTGGGGGGTTCAGGTCAAAGTTGTTAAGCTTTTTAGGGAAGAGGAAGTGGGGGGCAAAAACGTTGAGTTTCTTTGGGGGGAGCCAGTGATCTACCACATACGTCCAGTGATCTACCAGTGGATCATGATCTACCTGTTGGACGTGCCTGATATAAACAAACTGCTCTTTATGTATTTGCATAACTTGGTTATCATTTGGAAAATTTGTTCCACATATTTGGTCTTGTGTGGCTAAATCTTTTCTGATATCTATTCATTGTCAAGCAAAATTGCCTCATAGAAGAGGGAAGCCTGTGTTTGTTTAGATAGGAAATGTCTAAAATAGGCACTGTAGGTTTTTATAGTGTTAAATAATTTTATAGTTTTAAATGAAATGGTATGCTTGCCTAAAAAGTAGTCTTGCCATCTCATCTAGCCCTGCAATTACACCTGGCAGGAGTAGTCACAACCTGTATGCTGAATGTTACAGAACCTGATACACGCAGCTTAAAGGGCCTCAGGTGACCACTTGAGTTCTTCAACAGTTCTCTTGGATGATAGTTTCAGCTGTGCCCTAGGAAATACTTGGTGCCTGATGTATGGTTGCTTATTGTAATGTGTTTTGAAAAATAATTTTTTCAAGGAAACACAGGTGCAGCCATTCAATTATCTCAACAAATACGATCTTGGTAAGGTTTGGGACACTTCTGTATTAAAAGCCCAGTTTGCCTTCTGCTGTAAATTTTATTGGCAGAACTTGAAGCCCTCCCCAATGTGTATGTTTCCCCTTCTCCACGCTAGAGGATTGTAGTATAGAAAACTAGAGTTTAATGGGTTTATCTGTTGTTTCTAGGATCCTGGACCACCACCTCCATCGCCACTGATGGGCCTGAAGCCACTGCAATTACTAGAGATCAAAGCTAGGGGAAGATTTGGCTGTGTCTGGAAAGCTCAGTTGTTAAATGAATATGTAGCTGTGAAAATATTCCCAATACAGGTATATAAACATTCTTATTAAGTGCTACACTGCTGTGAATTACAACTTCTTTGCAAATGGTTACATGTACAATCCAGAGAAATGCTGGAATTTCTTCCTTACACTGTTCTGAAAAGAGTAATATTACAGCAACCTATGAGTATCTAGCTACCTATCTATCTAGGGTGCAGCAGCTCTAGGTATACCGTGAATTATGAGACAAATCAGGGCGTTTTGAATAATTCTATTTTATTTAAGTTGGATTTCACTGTTAATAAGGCATCATATGGAGCTGCATCAGAGACTCTCTAAACTTTGGAGTGGTTTGGAGACTTTAGCTTTCGAAAGTGCATGCCCACCCTCCATGCAAAGCTAACTGAGGAAATGGGAGCTTCCCAGAGTGGCTGGGGAAATCAGGCAGATGGGTGGGGTATAAATAATAAATTATTATTATTATTATTAACTTGAAAAGCAGCTTTTTGTCTGGGATTTAAATGAAGTTTATTATCATATGTGACACACATTAAGGGTCTGGCACCTTGATGTTAGTGTTACCATTTTTGCTAATTTCCATTGATTTCACTTACAACTAAGTTTGCAGTCCTAGCCTCACTTACCTGGGAGTAAGCCCCTTTGAATTCATTGAAACTACGTAATTTGGGCTGTAATCCTAACCTTGCCTATCAAGAAGTAAGCCCCAATGAAATCAACAGTATTTACTCCCATGTAGTAGGGTTAGCTGGATACCTAACCCATAGACTGCAATCCTAACTTGTTCCATCAGTGCAAGGATTTCTGCTTGCACAGTGGAATTTCCTGCCCTTCTGCCCCTACACCCCCTAAATCTGTTCTGGGGATACCATTGCACAAGCAAAAATCCTTGTCCTGATGGAACAAATAAGTTGGATACCATTCCTAGTCTGGATCCAACCCATTGTGTCTAAATGGACACAGGTCCGTATTTTCCAGGTCTCCTAAATTGCAAAGATTACTTAATTGGCTGATTATATAAAAGACTGGTTTTCTTTTGACAGTGAATTAGGGAAACGTTATGAAAGTGCAGAAGAGATTTTTAATTGACATTTTGAATATATTAAAACACTTTTTTTCTTTTTAAGGATAAACAGTCATGGCAAAATGAATATGAAATATACAGCTTGCCTGGAATGAAGCATGAAAACATACTACAGTTTATTGGTGCTGAGAAAAGAGGCACCAACATTGATGTTGATTTGTGGCTAATAACAGCGTTTCATGAAAAGGTTTGTTGTCTTTGTCAAGTACTGCAGTTTTCATAACAGCCCCCCACTTGCCACCGTGTCTGAAAAAAATGTTTGCTGTAAGAAAATGGATTTGGGATATAGTCCTAAAGCATCTGTACTTCAACAGGCTATTAAAAGTTGTTCTGGCCCTCAAACAATGAGTGTTTGCTGCAAATGTATATGGCAAAAAAGTGCATTATTGCATATTTAGACTAATATTGTATTATGGATCTTGGAGGTAGAAAAACTCAGCACGAAGTCTCCCCGCCCCCATATATATAATGTTTATCCTCCCAGTCTTTAAAACAAACAAATATCCTGTGTGGTTTATATCCACAGAGCTAATGACTTTTAATTTTACTTTCTGTTCTGTTGAGCAGACCTTGTGGTGTGAAACCATTTCTGTATTCCCATTGAGTTCCCTACCATATGATCTTAGGCAAAAAGTATCTTGGGTATCTATGGTTTTAGAACTGTGGATGTAATTAAGATGGGTGCCTAAATGTGTGCGCTATTCTGTATGTTCCTTGGAAATTTCCATGCAAGTTCTAAAGCCCCTTCTAGCTTACCAGTGGCTATTTCTTCCCTTATGAGTAAATCTGATAGAATTAGACTGAAAGGGAGTTCAGGATAATTGTCACATTGGAAATCAAACAGTTACCATGTCATCTCTAACAGGCGTGCATCCTAGTCAAGGCACTTATCAGAGCTGCATTCTAAATGTGTATGCTAACTTCCTTCTTGCAGCAGCATTGGAAATTGTGTGGCTGTGTCTTGATATTGTAGTGAATAAGGAGAAGCCTATGCTAGTCAAAAATATCTTTGTGTACATTGGAGCACTTACAAAGATCTGCAGCTCAGACACTTGTACTAGTTGTTTTACACCTATATCTTGTTATAGCCAGTTTGTGGGGGGACTATGTTGAAAACCTGTAAGATGTTAAAAAAAATATTCTCTGTTGTTTAGGGTTCGCTTACTGACTTCTTGAAGGCTAATGTAGTCTCATGGAATGAGCTATGTCATATTGCGGAAAGTATGGCTAGAGGTTTGGCATACCTTCATGAGGACATCCCTGGTCTAAAAGATGGACACAAACCAGCTATATCCCATAGGTAAGAGATTTCACATACAGTGGTACCTCGGGTTAAGAACTTAATTTGTTCCGGAGGTCCGTTCTTAACCTGAAACTGTTCTTAACCTGAAGCACCACTTTAGCTAATGGGGCCTCCCACTGCCGCCGTGCCACCGGAGCACGATTTCTGTTCTCATCCTGAAGCAAAGTTCTTAACCCGAGGTACTATTTCTGGGTTAGCGGAGTCTGTAACCTGAAGCGTACGTAACCTGAAGCATATGTAACGCGAGGTACCACTGTACCAGCTGAACTGTCACTGCATCTTAAATGTAAACAGAATAAATTAACTTCACAATCCTTTAGAGGTCCAGTAGTTGTATTATTTTATGTGATTGCATGACTGTAAGAAGTATCTCATGTTTAGAGTTACGAAAAGCAACATTTGTATGTTGGTTGCCAAATTTAATTAATAATATTTATTTTGACAGTTTATAGATCATTTATTTACAACTGTAGTGTGCGAAATACTCATTACGGTGAAAATAAAAAACAAGTTAAAACGATAAAATCATCATTAAAATAAAATAATTAAAATAAAAACAACTAAAATAGTATAATTTCCATCTCACTTACCTAATTCCAACCGCATCTGATGGGGTAGGGTTTCACATAAAAAAAACCTTCAGGCCACTACTTTATAAATATGGTTCTAAAAGAAGAGGAGAACCTCAGGGCCAGGACCCAAATGTGCCCCCCCCCCCCCCGCTTTATCTGGTCCACAGGATTCTCCTAAGCTCATCTCTCCCACAGGGCCTTCACTATACGATACAATATACGATATCTTTATTGTCATTGTCCCATGCAGAACAATGAAATTGAAAAACTACAAAACTACGCAAAACATTCAAAAACCCCTAAAAACTCTGAAACCCCATTTTAAAATACACTATACTATAGAGACCCCTTATGCTGCATTTTGAACCAGAATTGCATTTGCGTAGAAACTGTTTCTCAGGCGGCTAGTCCTGCCCTCCTGGAGTGCTCTGGCCAGGCTAGAACATGTCCTTGAACCTTGGTGGTGCCGCTTGCTTGCCTGGAGAGGGAAATGTGTGTGGATCTGAGGGAATGAAGTCCACTGGCTAAAAGCGACACCCCGCCCCCCGCCCCACTCTAAAAAGTGAGTTTAAAAGTGCCATCTGACACATTTATTTCTCTTAAATACTATTATAGTGATACTTACACTATGAAAAGCCACTTTTCCATTACATAAGCAGTGGAACAATACACTAGACACCAATATTAGTTTTGATGGATGAATGTATTTCTCATGGAGATGCTTGTGGCATTGAAGGGCAAGAAAACTTGTTACTCTCTAATTATATGACTGCGTATGTTACTGCTAAAAACAGCAGGTGCCTTCACCCCTTCAGTTCAAGACTAGGGCTTAGGAAGAATACAAAAATAATTGTTTACCTGTGTTGAGTTGTGCCCAACAGCAAGGAGAGTTCAGGTTTTAGTTTTCCCATGCCTCCTTGCAGGATCACAAATAGAGAAAAAGTCTGAAACTCCAGCTTTCTGCCCCAGATTTGTGAAGCTTGTGAAGTAAAGTTAGCAAACTGAAAAACCTCTCTGAAGTGGCTTGTGGTAGTTCTTACACCATTACTATTCCTTTACTTGGCCCAATGAAAGCAATCTTTTAAAAAGAACAAACCGTGACTATGGCATGAAATGAACGTGAGTTCAGGATCCTCTCCCCAATTCATATTAAATGGTTAGGAGAGAAACTGCCTCTCCTTTCTGCCCTCTACTCAATTCTCTGTAGTGGAATGGTGGAATGATTTGTTTCCCTTCCCATTAGGATTTTGAACGGGCTGTAGCAGAGAGATGCACCTTAAGAGCAAACAGCCTTTCTTCTCAGAAGGCCCAAGGGTTGCTGGTGATCACTGCTTACAGCTTTGTAAAAGCCAATATTTGTGAGCCCCTGATGATAGTTACACTTAATGAGTAAATCTAAGCTGAGGTTCAAAAATATGCAGGGGTTGTTCAGCAAGGTATTTTTAAGCTTTATGATTATGTAGCAATTTTTATATTGGTGCATGTTTTCTTTTTTTCAAGGGACATCAAAAGCAAGAATGTGTTGTTGAAAAATAATCTTACAGCTTGTATTGCTGACTTCGGCCTTGCTTTAAAATTTGAGGCTGGGAAGTCGGCAGGTGACACACATGGTCAGGTAAGTTTAAAGTTTAAAGAATTGTGATTCTTTTTGGGATTGAAATAAATTGCCATATTTTCTGGAGTTTTCCATGAGAGGGAGGAGGCTTGTAGACTTGTTGTTATGAAAATCAGACTAGGTCTATCATATCAGTTTTGAATGCTTTCTCGTGATAAAATGTGGCATAGTAATCATTGATACGAGCACTTTAACACTGCAGAGAAACTACCGTATATACTCTAGTAGAAGCCGACTTTTCCAGCACATTTTTATGCTGAAAAAGCCCCCCTCGGCTTACACTTGAGTGAGGCGGCAGCGGAGGGATGGGTCCCGCCTTTCGCAACCGCGGCTCCTATGCCTGCTCTTGCCAGTGGCAGAGGCAGCAGCAGAGGGACAAGCAGCTCGAAAGGCTGCTGTTTCCTCTTCCCTTGCCTTTGCCGCTGTCGGCAGCGGAGGAGGAACAAGCAGCCCGAAAGCAGCCCTTTCGGGCTGCTTGTTCTCCCTCCGCCACTGCCACCACCACCAGGTTTGTGGTGTGGTGAACCAGCTTATACTTGAATCAATAAGTTTTCCCAGTTTTTTGTGCTAAAACTAGGTGCTTCGGCTTATATTTGGGTCAGCTTATACTCAAGTATATACAGTAATACCAAGTAGGGAAATTTAAACTGTTAGTTTGCTTTCAGACATGGTTCTCCTTCCTCTTATGAAGCCTGAAAGAGATCTAAAACATAGATTTATGTAACTTTTGGGGCAGGATGGAGCACACACCTTTGCCAATAGTTCTCGTATCTCTTAATTCCTTTATTAGCCATTTTGAAAGAATGCTGATGGCTACTGAAACATAAAAAATAATAATAATGCTCTTTTAGTATGCAATATTCTGGACAGCTTACTTGTTAAGAAATGTTATTGAATTTTCATTTGGTTTAGAATGTGAGCTATTCCAAAGTAAAATGAAAGACTTCAGAGCTTTACGTAATTTCCATTCAAATGGCAATTAACGATGTTTAAAAATTTCCCTAGAACACATGCTGGATGTTAGCAGATTTTGAAACCTGAATAACATACGGTTGTGACCCTAACATCTAGTGATTATTTATTTTCAAGGTTGGAACCCGAAGATATATGGCTCCAGAAGTGTTAGAAGGTGCCATAAACTTCCAGCGGGATGCGTTTTTGAGAATAGACATGTATGCCATGGGACTAGTCCTGTGGGAACTTGCATCGCGATGTACTGCATCAGACGGTAAGTAATATGTATGTGCGTTATACACACATGAAATGTTCTAAGCTCATATTCTTTCCGCTGGATACATATAAAGAGAAATTAAAGCAAAACTGTCCATGAGTGTTGGTACAGAACCCAGAAAACAGCATCTGACCGGAGTCAGCAAACAGCCCACTCATCTTGAAATCTACCCATGTAGGAGGTTACCAGGAGCAAGTAATAGCTTAATCAAATTCTCGCTGTTGAAGCAGACTGTAGTGCAATCTGTTTCTACTCTTTTCTGCAGCCTTTCAGCAATGTGGGAGTGGAGCAGATAATCTTACATATAATTACAGAATGCAGGGTTGAAGCAAGGTGAATTCACCTTACAGAAGGGAGCAGAAGTGGTTTTCCAAAGGGTATTTGTAGATATCTTGCAAAAGCAGAGTGTTGAGATGGCCACCCATTCATTAAAATGGATATCTGAACATGTGTGAATGAACTCAGAGTAAGCCCTAAGCCATCAACCCAAACTGATCAAACATGTCAAGGCAAGAATAAAATGTATTTGGGTTTGTAACTAACTTCAACTGAACATTGGAGTGAGTTGTTACCCTTATAAATACATCCTGGCATGGCATGTTACCCTCTGCAGTTTTTAATGCTTGGAGAGCAAACTGACTGTTCTTTGGGGATATTGTGTACTGAAGTGCAATGGCTATGCCCTAAAAGGACAAACTTAAAGAACCACTGACCTCAAGTTGTTGCACAAGATGTGCTTCTAGAATATGGGGATTCCCCATACCACAATTTTTAAATCCCCACATGCAAGCATTTGGATGGAACATCTTTACTTGTCTGTATTTTACTGATAATAGAAGCTTAACTGAAATTGTGAATTGAACCCCACATTCTGTAGAAGATGGGTGCATGAACCATGGGAGATTCATTAGGCTCAATGAACAGCCATGGGCATGTTGCCAACTTTTAGCCTGATATTCTACCCTAAGCAGCATGGAAGAAAGATGTTTAAATGTAATTTACCTAACAGTTTATCTTTTTTAAAATACAGGACCTGTGGATGAGTACATGTTGCCTTTTGAGGAAGAGGTGGGCCAGCATCCCTCCCTTGAAGATATGCAGGAGGTTGTAGTACATAAAAAGAAGAGGCCTGTTTTGCGAGAGTGTTGGCAGAAGCATGCTGTAAGTAATATGATCAAACTTGCAGGGTAATATTGAAGCTTCCATTTGTAATTAAATGAAATTTCACCTGCAGAAATGTTGTTTTAAAAAATCTATAGAGAAAGTAAGATTCAGGGTACCGGACTATATTTTTGGAAAAGTTTAGACCAAGGGATGTTTAAAAAGTTTTACCATCTTTCAGGTGTTTATTTGGAGGCAGTAACATATTCAGCTGTTTAACATGTTTATTGAAGTTCAGGGGGGAAATCATGGGCACAATTGAGCATAAATTGAGCATTTTAAAAGTAATGAATGGGGCTTTGTCACAATTAACGTTGATCCAGTTGATTTCTATGGGATTACATTGTGACTATCTTCTGCCAGATCCTATTGGTGTTTCAAATTGGTGTGATGCAAAGGTAAACTATGTTATGCAGAAGCAACCACAACTGTTGGTCTTGCTTCTCTGTGTGTAGTATAAATCACAGATTTATAAAAGAGCCTGTAAGAACGATCATTTAAAAAAGTGAAACATTTTGTAGTACTGTATACTTCAGATGTTTAAAATTGTAAAAAATTGTCTCGTCTCAGAGCGCAAAAACTCGTGGCTCAGCCAGTTTGCAAGAAAGTTTATTGAATGAAAATTGGCTTGCAGTGTTACTTCATTGCAAGTTGCCATTAATACTGGTAGTAATGTTTATGTATAGTGATTTCACAGGATTTTTCTCCTTTAGAATGTTAAAAGTTGATAACCATGATCTTGACTTGGACACCTGGTTAATTGGTAGCAAGTGCATGCACATAAGGGAGAACAGGTGTAATACACTTTCTGCCTCCCCAATCCAAATGCTGGCTGCAGAATTAGGCAGTTTCCAAGCCATCTTCAAGAGCAGCCTCATGTACAAAATGTTTTAAGAGTTCTCCGAATGGGAGGTTATTAACTTTGTTTTTAAACAAGTGTGTGTTACTATAAGAGGGATTCAAGTTTCTTCTAAGATTATCACATGCTTGACAGCTTACGTCAAAAATTGAATGTTTCCATTCTAAATATGTTGTTGATGATGATTACTTTGTATTTAATGTAATTTATACACCTTCCTTTTTAGGGAATGGCAATGCTCTGTGAAACAATAGAAGAGTGTTGGGATCATGATGCAGAAGCTCGATTATCAGCAGGCTGTGTAGAGGAAAGGATTATTCAGATGCAAAGACTAACAAACATTATAACAACAGAGGACATTGTGACTGTGGTCACCATGGTGACAAATGTAGACTTTCCTCCCAAAGAATCCAGTCTATGATAGCTACAATGGTCACACATCTTTACCCATCAGACTCTGAACTGGAGCTGCTAAGCTAACGGGCCTGTTTCTGCTCAACAGTTTTCTCCGTGTGAAATTATGGAATGGTAAGTTTGTCTTTGGAGTGTGAGTAGGAAGACGCCTCCTTGCCCTACTCCAGACATGAATCCAGGAGACTTACTGCATTCCTTGCATATGCCAGAAGGACGTGGGACTGAGAATACGGCAAGGTGATCTTTCAGGAACTTATTTGAAGAACATGGACCTATCCTGGCTGGTGAAAGATTTTAAAAGCTGACATTGTATTTCTTAATATGTCAGAGACACTAATTCCTTAAAATGAACTACTGCTATTTTTTTTAAATCAAACATTTCATTTCAGATTTAAGAAAAAAGGGTAACTTGTTTTTATTGCATTTGCTGTTGTGTTTATATAAATGACTATTGTAATGCCAATATGACACAGCTTGTGAATGTTTAGTGTGCTGCTGTTCTATGTAATCAACGTGGGATCTAGCAAAAAGGCTTCCAAGCATTACTTAACCTCCCTCAACAAGGTATACCTCAGTTCCACCTATGCTAAATTGACAACACTAACAAAACTGAAATAATTGATTGATCTGAATTTTGTAAAATATGTATTACAGATTCACAGTGGGGTGTTTTTTTTAATAAAAAGATGGTAAGCTGTGCTTCATGCCAACAGACAATGGCCATTCCTAAAACAGTGGTATTAGCCTTTCTGTGTTCTAGCTTGTGTATAAAAAAGTATTGTTTGAAATGGCAAATTCCCCGATTTTTAGTTTAAAGCTTTATTTTACCTCCACTTCCCAAAATATTGCATACATTTATTTTACTAAATATTATTTAGGTTTGCTGTGTGACAATATTTTAAAGATTTAAGCATGACTTAAAAATTAAATTTTTATGTGAGCTATGGCACTGGAAAGCTCTTAATTTTAATTCTTTTTAAGGAAGATTTTTTTCCAATCTATGTATGTTAATGTTCTGCCTAGTGTATTTTCTGTTTCACTAAACAGGATACAGCACCTTCTGTATCACTGTTTCAGGATCACCTCAGGAAGCTTCATTACCCAGAACTCTTCACTCTTCATGTGTTGCCTTTTGCAGCTTCACAACACTTGATTTTTGGTGCCGACTTGTCAGAGTAGTATTTTTCTGTGATGCATAGGTTTGCCCTGTAGTCACTAAATTAAAAATAAGTTACACATTCGCTCTCAAAATACGCTTGCCATCAAATGCAATTATTTCTGTAGAGATTACAATGTAGCACAGTCTAGAAAAAACAACCCTACAACTTTAAATTTAAACTACTGTATTCAAGCGTTATAGGCATTTAAGAAGTTAAGCCTTACCATAAAAAAAGAAAACTCTAGTAACTGGGCAGCAGGTAGACTGGTGCCAAAGTACTTCTCAAAAGTAATAATACACTAGAGTTATTTGATCAGCTACATGTACACAGGCCAAAGTAAGTTAACTGTCTAAAACTAAAGTACAGAACCAACAGTAGCCAGTGTTACGAGATTCTGGTCAGGTGCATTAGACTTTTAAATAGTGTTTTTTAATGTCACAATCAGAAGTTCACTGTGAATGTTCTTGTAACAGTTATTTATTTAAGCCACAGTGTTTTCTTATGTACCAAATCTCTGGGAACAAATAAGAATTATTTATTAACAAAATTTTGATCACCAAACTTGCTAGGAAGAGCAGTAATAGCAGAGTTGTTTTGTGTGTAACTGGCATACCACCCAGAGGTTTTTTTGATTTATCTTTTTTTTCTGTAGCCGTAAGAACCCCATGGTCTGATTGGGTTAAAAATACTGTTGGGCACAATTGCTATTTTTCTTTGTTGACAGAGGGACTTTGAATTATTATTATTATTTGGACTAAGGTAAATTATGTGCTTGCTTCTGATTTTAGGGCTTGATATAACAACTTAAGAAGTCTTGCCTGAAAATATCCAAATGGACAGATATTAGGACAATGTAGGAACTGTGTATTGGTGATTATCCAGAAACATGTAAATACAATAACAATTTTAAAACACAGTTGCCATGTTTGTTTTGGAGAATCTACTCCAATTTTTAATAGAGCAGCTTTCCATCAAACACTAATTTCCATCAATATGATCCCTGAGCCAGGTGGCAACTTTTCTCTTGTGTATTTTTTGCTAATGCATTTCCGTTTGCAGGTCATATAGGGAAAATCATCAGAACTTGACAATCAAATGGGGTAATGTCTCCATCCTTTTTTTTAAAAAATGACTTTTGAAATCCCCCAATAAGTACCTTTATTCAGATTTTTAGAGAATTATCATGAATTAATTGTTCAAGAAAAATATCTTACTTTTTAAAAGCTATTTTGGTAGAATCTGTGAAATTGCTAAAATTCACCAAACTGTAGATCCATATTTAAGATATTGCAGAGAACCTCAACATTTTTGTTTCCAACTTATGCGGAAAATGTAGAGGTGGGCAAGTTTTAAAATGCTTAAGCCAAGACCCACAAATAAAGCCACATATTAAGAGAGAGAAAGGCTGAGCTAGGATGCTCTGGTTTCTGGCAGATATTGTGACCATTGTTGCTTCTTGTATTTGAACCATACATGTAGCGTGTGTGGATCTGGCCAGCTCGGGTGGTTTACCTTGTATTTTTGACTTGTGAAGAAAAGCTAGGGCTATGGCTCAAGCTTTCAGTTGTCTTTGGTTTGCCTGTATCTACTTAGTTGGCTGCCATATAATTGCCACAGAATTTAACTGATTAGCCAGTTTTGTGATCAACTCAGAAGTCTAAACCCTGCAATACCTTTTCAGTTTGTGTTAGATGCTAAGAACTTATATCACATGATGCATGACTACTCTTTGTACAGTTCCTACTAAATATAACTTAGCATTTCGGAACAGATTGTGCCTCGTAATTGTTGGAGTTCTTTGACCTAGCGTTCTCATTCATGGTGGTATTCTGAAAATGAGTCTGGATTAAAATACACAACATTATACCTTCTTTGATAGCGAAATCCATGTGGAATAGCTCTTGCATAACTAAGGTGTAATCAGATGTAGTAGTAATAAATATTGTTCATACTACAGTTCTACAGAATAAATTGCTGATTGTAGTTTAACAAAGTGAGGTGACTTGATTGGTTGACCTTTTTCCAGTTTTCTCTTTTTAACCTTTTTAATGCATTTTTATTAGGAATATTTGGTATAAGATGCAGAAAGCTATGTACAGGATTATGAGCAAACAATGATAGTATCCTTGTTGGAACACCATTTACCTCAAGATACTCAACCAGCAGTACGTTTTGGTTTTTTTTAAATGCACACTCAGTCCATATAAGATGTTACCTCTCAAGATATTGGTAAGCAATTATTTTAGCTTTACTCTGTACTTGTCAGTGTTCTTGGCACAGGTGGTTGTACTACTGTCAAATTGCTCTTGCTATTTTTTGGCAAGTATTTAAAAAGAAAATAACCCCCATTCTGGATAAGTGATTGTGAAATATTGTATAAATAAAATGTATGCGCTCTTTCCTTATTCCCACAAAGATGAATAAAAATTTAAGTGACTACTAAGATTGGCATAGTCTTTCTCCCCCGTTCCATTTTAATTTTAATTCTTTGAATTTATATATGCTGGATGGCATTCAACATTTTACACATTCCCAAGACTCCTGCTTTCTCTGCAATATTTATTCCAGAGGGTCCCCAACTTTCTGGAACCGATGGGAGGGGGAGTCCTGTTGTGCAAGCAGAAGACCATTGCAGAATTTGGTAGGAACATATATGTATATTGCCCAGTATGTTTATACTCCCTTGCTCTGTCGTTCAGAAGTGGTTGAAAAAAGGATGATCCGAACTACTCTATACATCCTTAAACAGGCTCTTGCTAAGCTGACAACTGCGACTGGATTTCTCCCACCACCACCACCACCAGTGTAAACAGCCGTGTTTAAGATTAGAATAAAAAGACACTATCTTTCTATACATGTTTTAAATTAGTGTGTGGAGCCTTTCTAGATGTTGTCATGGCACTATTTTGGTATTCACCCTCATACAGTTGCAAGGGTATGAGAGGGGGAGAGCACAACTGCACTCAGTTCTCATCCCTGCCATTTTCCATATATTGGAGGGAGGGCCTGAACTAACAAAACGGCTGTACAATGGCTTTTGGAACCTTGTGTTTGTGCAAACAGGGCTCCTAAATTTGAAGGACAGTGTATTTACATAAACCCTACTTTTTACCAAGTTAGAAAAACTGAAGGCTCATTCAGAATTTGTCTACCAATATGTAATGAATTCTGGCTGTTGATGGAATCACTCCTGTGATTACAGATTGTCTGGATACAACATATGGACCAAGAGCTACTGAACTCTCCCCTCTATAAGCTGTTACATTTGCCTGATACTAGTAAACAAATAACCAATAAAGAGATCTTGTCTGCTCTTTTGTTGCAGCTAAAGTGGGCTGAGGGAAGAAGAGAAAGTCTGATACTTAACTACCAAAGCAATACCAGTGTAAAGGGATAGTAAAGGCTGCTCAATACTCTCATCAATTGCTCTTGTGTGGATGAATACCTGACTGTTTGCATGGCAGGCGTGCAAGCCTTGACTGAAAATACCACACCCCCAAAAACACCCCCACTTATATCGTCTGATTCTGCACTTTGACCTATGGTGGTAACCCTGTCTTCCAAGTGTGTGTAAGACACTATCACATCTAACACAACAGCTGGGACTGCAAATTAAAGTGGCAGCAGATATTCATACATGTTTCTTCCCAAAGGTGAAGCTCTCTCCATGATACTTTCCCTTCACCCAGGCTTACTACTTCTACCAGATTACAACTGGGGAGGAGGAGGAATTTGGTGATGGACTGCAGGAAAGTGCATCACACAGACCTGTGATCTTAAATTGTATCTGCTGCTGCTGTCATTGTTATCCTAGCATGGGGAGTTTTTTCTTACAGTCATTTGGAGCACTTGCAGGTGTGTGTGTGTGTGTGTGTGCGCGCGCACACACACACACACACACACACACACGGGTTCCTTCTACTTGTCATAAATAGCCATAAATATTACTGACACAAAACTGTTCTTTCTGGTGCATAATGGGCCACAATTTTAAATCTACTTATACAACTGGTTTTCATCAAGTGGTTTTGTACTGCCGAATAAGCCAAATATGCACATACAGTTTTACAGTAGCCTGATAAAATGCAGTCAACTGAGAATGACATTTCTGAAGTCTATTGTGTGCGTGCTCTGGCCCTATCTCCTAAAGAAAATAAATGCCATACATTATTTAACAGCAGTTTATAGTTTACCATGACAGTGTGCAAAAAGGTGTGCTGATAACGTATTGTATCCAAACAAACAGTTGAAAATACAAATCCAGTTTTTTCTCTCCTCCCCCCCCCCCATTATTTACTCTCCATTCAAGTTTAAGATTACTATACAGGTGTGTAGCTATTTCAGAATTTTAAAAGAAGCTACAGAAGAAAATAGAGCGTGCATATATGGCAAAGACACATGAGGTAGTTTAGAAATAAGTACTAACAAGACAACCAAGTTAAATTCGCACAAACATACCAATGCCCAGTAGCTGCTTTGATAATATAGATCCAACACTAAAAACTAGCTCCAAAGAATCATGAGTTATCTGCTGCTCTTGAAACTTCTAGGAATTAAAGGGATTTTTGATAAGGAACCAGTTTAATATAGCAGTAAAGACTACAGAGAGGTCCTACATCAGATGAGAAGTGATAGGGAAAAGAGAACAAAAGGTAGACAGCTGGGTCTGAGGGAAGGCAAGGCTGAGAATCAGTATTATTTTTTTTTAGAAAAACATTTTACAGGTGCAGCACAGTGTTTCCTCATACTAAAGCAGGCAGTCTTCTTCAGCCCGATTCCCCCAAGTGCTGTTGAACTACACAACTACCATCATTCCTGGCAATTCTGCTCGGGGATGTTAAGAGTACATGATCATCTAGAGGGCTCCCACTGGAGAAGTAACCTCCAAACCAGGAGCTAGAAACACTTCCCAAACTTTATGAAAATAACCACATGAGCAATAGACCCTGTACAGCTGGAATGAGGAACCTTGGGTCCTGTGGACACAGCCAATGGCCAGAAGTGATACACAGGTGTGTTGCTGAACTACAACTGCTAACAGCCCCCATTTAGCTATGCAACAGCGTAACCCAAAGGCTTTGAAACAAGGCTCCTTGAGCATTAAGAAAGCAGTTGGTTTGTGGGGATATTCAAGACTATTATTAAAGCTGAGTTCTCTTTCTCTGAGTAGTGCAGGTTAGGAGCTGCCTTCCATGAAGACTGAAGCTCCACACTCCATTACTGCTCCATTCTAAACTTCCAATTTAAATTGCCCCACGGGTTCACATATATATCCACATACAGTGGTGCCTCACAAGACGAAAAGAATCCGTTCTGTGATTCTCTTCGTCTAGCGGTTTTTTCGTCTTGCGAAGCAAGCCCATTGACGGATTAGCGCTATTAGCGGCTTATCTGCTGATCGGATCAGCTGATAAGCAGCTTAGCGGCTTAGAAAAAGGGGGAGGGGAAGGGGGGAAAAACCAGCAGGAACTCGCAAGACATTGTCGTCTTGCAAAGCAAGCCCATAGGAAATTCGTTTTGCGAAGCACCTCCAAAACGGAAAACTCTTTCGTCTAGCGAGTTTTCTGTCTTGCGAGGCATTCGTCTTGCGGGGCACCACTGTATACATATTTACATTGATAATTTTTTTTGCTAATTATAGTCTCCAATACTGCTAGGTGGTAAGATGGAAAATACCTACACAAGAAGGAAAAGCAAAGCCAGCCAGGCAGTTAGCCCAAGTTACCTCTTCTCAAACAGTTGTCCTACAATTTTGATCAGGACTTTAATAGAACTGTTTTCTCTGTATTAACTATTACAGCATCCAAAATGATTTGCCATCAGCTTCCTGAAGACTTAAGAAAAAATTCAGTATAAGAGTTTAACTAAACACAACTGGTAAACTACCAGAAGAGAGACTGACACAAACAGAATATTTTCCCCGGCTGTAATAAAATAGAAACATTTTTCTTTATTCACTTATTAGACTACAACCAAAAGAAAAAGGTGAACACCAGACTGTATGCAATGCTAGTCATACACAGCGTAGATCCACTGCAACAGACTCAGTCATGCTCAAGCGAATGAATTCATTCCAATCTGGGTATCACCCAGAAAACGGGATTTCTGTTGCAGATCAAAATCCAATTCTTTGGAAATATTAACAAATAAACCAAAGAAAAGAAGGATACACTTTTTAATCAAGTACATTGGGCAGTTGAAGAACATTTTTAAAGGTCATCTTTCAATAGATAACACCGATTTTTCGTCTGGTTTATTTGTACCCAAGTACCACTTTCCAGAATCTCATCAAATATTTCAAATCCACAATCAGTTTACTGAAGATGTAGCCCATTGCTTTACATCAGTTGGGCAATTTGGGTAAACCTGCAGAGCATCCATAATTTGGTTGTTGTCCAAAAGAAGATTCATTAGCAAGTATTCTCTCTGTGGGCACATAGATGGTCCTTCTACAGGTTTTATCAATTCAAGATGCAGCAAGTGTTCATAAGCCTAAAAATAAAAAAATCCAAACAAATCATCATTAGAATCTTTCCCCATCATCCACAGATAAATTCAACATAATTTGCAGTTATAGATATTTTAGATTAGAGTTTGCTACTGAATAAGAATTAAGATGCAGCAAAATCTTGCCTCTATTTTAGGCTGTTTAGTTTCATTTTCTAAACAGCATCTACATCACAAAAAACCTCATTTGCAGCATAAAAGCTACATGTATGCATACAATGTTCACTAGAGGGCAGCAGAGTACTAAATACAATAATGAAAAGACCAAGATAGACAATGACACCTATGTAAAGCATACAACCCTAAAACATTTTAGAATATCTTCTTTTTAAAAAAATGGGAGCTAAATCTTACAGTTCCAGTTCTTCTATAAATCTTATTTCAAACTATTTGTCCCCTGTGGCACTAAAACAGAAGGTTTCAAAAGAATGTAGTAAAGTACATACCTTCATAACAACAGGTTTCTCAAAACTGTACACTGTGTGTGCCTTCCTCTGTACAAACCTCTGGTACTCTATATCAAAACAAATACAAATTATATTACACTTTTGTTTTAGAGGTAATAAACTACACATTTTGTAACAAATCTGATGTCACCTTACCATTATAAACCATCTGAAAATTAAATGGTTCTCCTCCATAAGTATCATTTAAATGTTTCATGGCTATTATGAGGCAGAGTTCCAACACAGACAAACCTATTAGAGAAAGAAGACAATTCTTAATAGCTATTTTCATGGCAGTATAGCTTTTTAAACGCCTAATCTAAAATGTTAACAGCTATTTGAAACTATTTTTATTATTTCTTCCTTCAAGCTTTCAAAAGGAAAGCTGACTTTAAATTTCAAAAATCAAATAAAGGAAAGGAAGTCTACTTGGTCAATTATAACCCTAAGCCTAACATGGTTTTACGCCAAGGTGACAACCTGTTGGGTAGGACCTGCCCCACTCTCTGGGTACGTTGTACAGTGGTACCTCAGGTTACATACGCTTCAGGTTACAGGTGCTTCAGGTTACAGACTCCACTAACCCAGAAATAGTACCTCGGGTTAAGAACTTTGCTTCAGGATGAGAACAGAAATTGTGCCCTGGCAGCGTGGCAACAGCAGGAGGCCCCATTAGCTAAAGTGGTGCTTCAGGTTAAGAACGGGCCTCCAGAATGAATTAAGTTCTTAACCCGAGGTACCACTGTATCCTGTAGTTGTTGGCCAGCGAAGCTTTCCCAGATGGTTCAGAGACTTCTGACTAATAGCCTACAGCTGAGGCTGTGCAAATTCTGGACCACTTCCTGGATGCAGTGTGGGTTTGATGAGGGCCAATAAACTGAGCTTAAGTTCTAGCAAAACAGAAGCACTATGGTTGAGTGGTTCCATTGTCTGGAGCTGTCAGCAGCCTGCACTCCCTTCTAAAGGAGCAGCTATGCAGTCTTTTTTGTGGGGAGGGGTCACTCTGGAGTTGCTACTGGCCACTGGTACCCACATCCAGTATAACACCTGTGTTGCAGGAGCTGCACAGGTTGCCAGCACTCTCCTGAGGTCTTACTATTATTAAACATAAAGCCATAAACTCACTGGCGACAGCATACTTAAACTATTGCCTTATTCCACCTCCCCAATATTTATGATCTACCACTGAGACATGTCTGATGCTGTGTGGCACTGTCAAGACTAGCCTCAACAAACCGTGCATTTAGTGCCCACTTCAGTCATCCCTGAGAATCTGGAGATCCACAAAGGATGAACAGCAAGTGAGGAGAGGGAGAAACACCCAATTGCAGAGCAAGTTTCAAAGCATTATTTAGGGCGTGATGATCCAATTGAAACAAAGAAAGCACATAAAGTGCATTTCAGAACTTGCTGACATAATTTAAGATAGTAAGTACACACTGTCATCTTACCATGTACAATATTTGCTTTAGAGTCCATTCTGCAGTGTTTGCCTGCTTCAAGAAGGTCTGATGCATTGATATACGGGTGAGACACAGTTATACTACTTGAAGCAAGCATCTGAAGACAAAATAATAATTTAAATATTTAATGACTTAAAGTCATTATAAAAGCATCTATAGTTATTTACAATACGAAATAGTTTGTAACATTCAACTGAGAGTATTACTGCAGAATCCATCCAACAGTGCTATATATTGATTGCAATATCCATTTTTAGGATCTTTGATAATTTTACACCTACTTATTTTACTCTTTGAAATAGAAGTAATTTTGGAAACAACACACAATGCTCAGGAGGCAATCAAAAAATGTAATACAATGTTTTATCAGACCAAGAACAACTTAGATGGATTTAAGTCCAATTCGGCTGCATTATAAAGACTACTCTTAAAAAAAATTATGTTTGCAGCGTGGAGATTGGAAAATTGGTACTTACAAGTGAAGGTTCTTTCTGGTTGGTCTGTGAACTCCTATCTTGAAAGTATGCAGAAAATCATGTGACTGGGCTTTTTGGCACTATACCCTCTCTGAAAGTCCTTCCCAAGTTTGAGGCCACGGCCAATACTGTAGCAGAAAAATACAGTTATAGAAGGCAGTTAAGGGAATAGCGGGTTGTGATGAAGGAATTGAAGAGGTGAAGACCTCTTGTGGTGCAATTTTGAACAAGGTGATGGCCACCCATAAGGGTGAGGGCTCTTTGTTGAAAATATGCACATCTTAGTAAAGGTATGGTCTTGAATACTTCCACACACCAACCAGAAAAAACTTGCACAGTACCAACACTCCATGACCTGTGTAGTGTTGACGATATCTAAGGTAGAATATGTAAAAGCTATGCAAGACCTTCAGTGGGTGAAGTCACTGTACCATGATGAAGGAACATGCAATAGAGCTCTCCCCACAATAGAAACTTCCCTGAGGAAAGCAAAGTGGTGGTCTTGGGGCAGCGGTTTCCTTTGGAGAGATGAATGCCACATTTGCTCCTTTTGAAAGGTAGGGAAGAAATGGAGAATTCCTTTGGTGAGGGAATAGTACAAAAAGCCAAGTCACACGATTCTATGCCTGATGAGCAAGCAGGAGTTAACCCCCTTTGGATACTGCCCACACCAAACAGTAAATCTGGTTTTAAAGCAGAATTTCCTCTTTCAGACTTAACAAATATTTCTTGTTTAGAAGAAACCAATATATCCTCACTAAAGCTAGTATGCAGGCAGAGAGGAGAGGCAAGAGACAAGCATGGGGCCATGACATGGGTCCCTGGCCTCCTAAGAAATGGTTTATAGAGCCTGGAATGTTATATTCAAACCAGGCCAGAGACAGAACCTTAATAAACTTCTTTCTCTACACAGTTTCTGAACCCAAATCCTGCAGTCAGAATGCATAAAACAGAATAAAGGGAAAATATTTAACATTCCTAACTGTATACAGGTCTGGGGGCTCTTAAGACAGTAAGACACACCAAACATAATAAATGTCATGAGAGTCAACAGGGAGCCTTGGACTGCACAAGCAACGGCTGTGATCATTAGCAAATAGAACTGTATATTATTTTAAGACTTCTTTGTATTTATTGCCATCAAAATCTTGAAGTGGTTTGACTCACAAGTACAAACATCACTGAAGTCGGACTTGCAGAATTTTATTAGAACTTAAAAGGCACAGACTTTCCACACTGCTCCACGGGAAAGTGTTGCTATGAGCTAAAGGAGGGGTAATCACCTTCTGCCTTAAGTGCATCTCCTGAGTGGAACTGTGCTCAGGGAATACTGCTGGTGGCAAGAGTGAACTCTGGATCCCATCCTCAGAAAAACATTTACCACTAGAAAAGGGCTAAGCCAGCATGCTGTATCAGAACATATTCCTTTCCATATTAGTTTTCTTTTATATAGTAGTTGCATTAACTCCATTCACAACTAGAAGTATCAGTTTATTTCCATGAATAGCAGTAAAATGGGAGTCAGAAATAAACGTGCCAAGATCTTACCAACAACATGAAGAGAGACCGCAGGTCTTTACTATAATGGAATTGATTTTGCAGTACATCTTGCACCTTTTGGTCTTCTAAGAGAGACTAAAACATTATTTTCAAAATCAGTAATTTTTAAGCAATCTACTCATCTTAATACACCTAAAACATTTTTATACAGTTGATAATATAACACAAAGTGATTCAGGGAAGATCACAAAAATATAATCTGTTATAACTTATCAAAAGCAAACCATGTGGTTGGCTTTAACAAAAAGATCAGAAACACTGAACCATACGGCAGTGAACTGTAAGGGAGACGAAGAGATCTAAATAGAGACTATTATTTGTGGTGTGGCATTCCTTTTGCTTGTACTTATTTTGCTTATATTTATTCAGATTTGTCATGGCCAATGACCAGTACAATAGTTATTGGCATTGGATTGGACCAGTTGAATGAAAACTTTGCTCTCAATCACCTTTCAAAGCAAGTAGTAAAATACTAATAAAAAACTGTTTTCATCTGCCCAGTTGAAACTTTAGAAAAACTCAGTTTATAGGATGATGTCATTAAGTACTAATTTACCTCACTTTGGGCGATTTTTATGTACCTGTTTGAAAGGGGTCTTGTATTAAAAATGTGATAAATGCAGTAATTTTACCATAGTTGCTCTTCATAACAGTGTTTGATATCTTCACTCTACAATCTAAATATACTGTATAAAAAAAAATTGTCCAGTAGCACCTTAGAGACCAACTAAGTTTATTCTTGGCAAAAGCTTTCATGTGCGTGCACATTTCTTCAGATACACACCTAGATACTAGAGCTGATTTTGAGGTCACCAAAGGGGCATTTGCAAGGAAGAGGGGAAATTTCCATTT
This sequence comes from Podarcis bocagei, assembly GCF_964188305.1. NCBI lineage: Eukaryota > Metazoa > Chordata > Lepidosauria > Squamata > Lacertidae > Podarcis > Podarcis bocagei. The sequence goes on from NC_138125.1 coordinate 105,524,659, forward strand.
CACAAGTGGAAGTCTGTGCACTAATATACACAATAACTTGGATCCTAATTTCTACTAGAATAAGTACATTCCAATGCATTCCTTTTTAAGCTGTATAAGCGCTGTTACCCAGCAGTTTGAAGATCTTCAGCAAGAAATTACAATTGACTGATTATTACTATTATTTCAATTACCTGTACATTCTTATTCCATTTCTGAATAAATGACTTTTCTGGAAATTCTGCAGGCAGGGATAACTGTTCTTTACAAATATTCAGATATTTTTTAAAATCAAATGAATTCATTAAGTATATTTGCCGGTGTGAGAATCTTGACTTCACTCTCTTCTCCATGAGTTCAAGAATGTCCTAGTGAAAAATTGCAAACAGAACAAAAACGTAAGAAATCTACGAGAAAACATATCAATTGCTAGATAACTTTTTTACCTTTTTTTACTTTTTAAAGATGAAAACAGACCTCAGAATTATGCTTGATCATTTGCCAGCTCTGCAGAATGACAACTTCAATACATACATTATGAAACAGTTTATTCGAAATTCTGTATACATAGGTTAAATGCTTGCCACAGAAAATTCTACAGATCACAGTTACTATCAAATATCTAGGTTAGTTTTCAGTTTATTAGGCATACCAGTGTTGGCAACTTATTTAAATTATTTTTATCTGAATTGTATTATCTATTAAAAATGATTATTTGAACAGGTATTTCATGTTAAGATTTCTCAATCAAACCTCATTAGAAGAACAGAATCTTTTCAACTGACTAAGCTATTTCAACTCCAGTAGCACACACAGGAAGTTCTACTAAGTGTGGTTAAAGTAGCATTCTTTATTTAATAATGAAAATGATTCACAATCCCTAAAAGTCTCTTACTTTTCTCTGCACAGGGTCTCTAGCTAATTAAAGAGAAGCATCTTTACTAGTCATCATCTGAATTTGCATGCACTGGTGGCGACATATATTAAGAGAAAAGTAAATTCATTTTACCAGCCTACAAGTCAGACCAACAACAGCTATAGGTGTCTGTGCTGACTGGGACACATCAAAGAGGTTATACAGCAAAGTCTGGTTCTTATGATGAACAAACAGATCAAACTCATCTAGGATGAACAGCACCGGGCAACTGTGAGCACGGTCACCTAACACATAAAACAAACGGGTAAATATTAGGGACCCAATTCAACTAAGTGGTTCTACACAAAGACTTCCACTAGCTCAACAGGTAATCTCTTTGCAAGCAACTGAAAGAACTGTAACATAACTTGCAATTTAGCAAGAACTTCCAATTCATTGTAAGAAGGCAAAGCCACCTAACATTTCACTTTAGTTCCTTTACGGCAGTAATCAAGTTACAGATTTTCTTACCCACCCTTCACCATAAGCTCCCAGGGAGGGTTGAGACAAAACAATGATACAATTTAAAATAGAATGATACTAATATTTAATGCAGCAGCGGAACTACAATATAAAAAACAGAGAATAAAGTTACAAAGATCAGGGTAAAGAGGCACGTCTTCAGCATAGGGGGGAAACTGTACCACAAGGATGATAGATGCACCTCAAGGAGGAGAGAATTCCACAATTTAGCAGCTACCAGAGAATACCCACTCCCTAGTGGCCAATCGCAAACTTCTGTGGGACACAGAAATACCAATAGGGGCTCCTCTGCTGATCTTAATGGTCTGAGAGAAGGAGACAGTAGAGAAGGAGTCAAGCTGTCAGATATTTGGGGCCTACGTTGCTTAGAGCTTTAAATACCAAAGTGTGCAGCTTGAACTGAGCCTGCAAACAAACTGGCAACCAGTGCAGCTGCTTTAAAACAGGGGTTGTAGAGATGCTAATGGATACCAGTTAGTAATCTGGATAGAGTAGGTATTAGTGTTTGTCATTAACCCCCAATAACGTGTTATTAATCACCAAGAAAATATGTTTACCTCTCTTTAATGCTTCAAGAAGAAACGTGAGGTTTTCTGCAAAACTACCCTAAAAGATAACAACATCTGAATGATTATCTGGTAGATATTAAGCCTTAAAATAAAAACATGTAGCAGGATTCACCAAATGAGTGCCTATCTGCAGAACCTATGCACAAACATTCCCATTTGTGCAGCAGGGATTCCCACCACTGTACCATGTGAAATTGGCTTTTCTTTGGTGGGGGGGGGGACCCCCAGAACAACACCCCCAGAATCCCATCCATTGTATTTTGTAGAACTGTATGCTATTGCAAAAATAAAAATAAAAATAAAAATGCAACAGCTTCTACAAAGTGTAATCAGAGCGGAATAATCAGTTGCAGGGGATAAACAGATAAATAACTATATGACTTTTAGAAGACATGTGAAGGCAGCCCTCTACAGGGAAGTATTTAATGGCTGTTTTATAGTGCTTTTATTATTTTGTTGGGAACCATTCAGAGTGGGGCAATTCAGAATTCAGTCAGCTGGGTGGCATATTAATAATAATATAAAGACCTGCTTCAAGCAAGAACAGGGAAAAAATGTCACTAAAGGGGAGGGACAACATAGGAATGATGACATTTTTTTCTGCCTTCAGGTAAGTGGGAGCATAACAATAAACAAATAAACAATTAAATAATAATAACCCAGCTGGTTGTGTTGCAGTCTAAGAAATCTAAAAGGGAGAAATGCATTTGCAATGCCCCTTACACGGTTTTATGATTTTGCAGCATATGGATATAGTTACAAGTTGAAAGAGTACAACAATGTGGACTATATATTTTTAAGTACAGCTAAATGTTTTACTTACAAAAACTTTATCTCCAACCACATTTTCTAGATTTAACTGTCTTGTAATCTCCTTAAGAGCAATTTTATCATTGGTCTGTAGTAACCCTAGAAGACAATTGCAAATACACGTAATATTCTAGATTTGGAAATTCTATAAACCCCACTAGAAAGACAGAAAAAAGAATGCATTTTATATTTCAACAATTAATAGCATCCAAAGCAAATTTTAGAAATGTCATTAAGTATCCAAGGATCACATGCTCATTTTTCTCAAAGATACATTGGATCCTTAGTTTCAGAATGATGAAAGCTAGCCACTTCAAGTGCAACAAAGCCTTGTTTGGTATTATATGAGGAAGCCTTGAGCTTGCATACTCCCTTCTCCAACTCCTTCACCTCACACATTCAAATCCTGTCTAGATGCCCCTTGAACAAGACCTACAAACTACGGCAGGGTTTGCAATTCTTGGAAGGAAAGTGCAAACCTGTTTGCCTGTTCAGACTGACAACAAACTATGGTTCGTGCTAAACAGTAAGTTGTTGAATCTTGATCACATGGCATATTCTCAACCCTTTAAAGCAACCCATTGTTAAAACTGATAATATATGGTGGTATCCAACTTCCAGGTGTGAACAGGATGAACTTCCACTTATGCACCATGACTTTCATTTTCTCTCCTCCCTCTGTAGCCTGCTCCTGGCAATCTACTCTGGGTGGTTAGGGGATCATCTGGAGTAGACTTGCAACAGGGGTGCAGAGTGGGTAATAGAAATTCCATTGCACATGTGGATGTCTGCTCACATGAGGCTATATACCTGGTTTTCATAAAGCTACCCTATGTTAACATAGCTTTTATGTTAACACAGCTTTTAAAGAGCTTTTATGTACAATTCTATCTCTGCTGTCAGTAGATACTATGGCTACAATAAGTACAATTCCTTGCAATTGTTAATTGAAATAGATCAGTACAAAATTACAAGGCTCAGTTAGCACTATCTTCAAGGAAATTCAGCTGACGTGACCAAATTACATACCATTTAAATGAACTTGTAAGATGTTTTCTCTTACTTCCTTTACTTCCATGAGCTTCTTTAAGACATGATGTGTTAACTAGGAAGAAATAAAACAAAACATAAATTCTTATGCCATATGCTTACTACATAGTATCAGGATTTAAAACTGAAACAAGTTTTTATGAGCATGACTTATACTAATATAATAGCAAAAACTGAAAATCTGTTTATAGAAGGGACTGGATTCCAGCACAGGATTTGGGAGCAGGGGTGGGGAGAGCTGAGAAGAGAAGAAAATGATTTCTACTTATTATTCCACTGTACTCCATGGTGCTAAAAGTCTGCACTGGTGGGTTGGGGTAACTTCTGGGACAGAACGGAAATCTGTAGAAAGAAACTGCCATAAACATATTCCTGCTTCCATTTGTGGCACTCCCAATGGATTTAAGTCCTTTCTGTGCATAGAAAGTTTCATCTGAACCTGAACAAATAATTATTCATTTAGATTTAAGACTACTTCTGGTTTCCAATAAAGAACATATTAAAACCGCAACCTTTTAAATGCATCAAGTGGAATGTAATATTTGTTGCAGCTTTTAAAAGTTATTTCATAATTGCAACAAATGAAAAAAACAATGGTATGACAGAGGAAAAATAGTAGAGATTTGCTCCTATTCCAGGTGGCCTGTGCCTTCCTACAACAGGGCTATCTACCAGTAAGCGCCTTGTGGGAAAGATCCTGACAATTATGTTTTGATATTGTCTTCATTGTTTTATTTTGGTTTTACATATAAGGATTTGTATCATTAAAAATGGATATAAATAAATATAATAACAAATAAAAGCAAGGGATTCAAAGTATCAATTCCCTACATTGTATTAGTCAGGAAGCATGCCAAAGAGTGAAATTTGCAGCCAATGGTATTCTGATCCCCCTGCATCTTCCTCAAATCCCAAGAGGATATGGGGATCCTTCAGAACAGCCTGAGAAGGTGGAAAGGATGGAGGAGAACATACTTGTTCAAAGAGCCTCCCCTTACTGGATACCATAGAATATAATCCTATCAAAACTAGAAAATAAAGCTTAATTAGAAAACAGTTTTATTTATGAAGTTTAGAAAGGATTTTTCTAGTCAAGAGACCTAAAAAGATCAATATAGAATAAAAGATGTAGAATAAAAGGTAGAAACTCTAATAAAATAACACATTAAGAAGCTAAAGCATCTCAAAGGTTTGAAAGAAAGCACACAACTAAACAAGTTAAAGCAAGGTTAAAGGCTCTGAGAGTCACATTCTATGTACCAAAAATACATAGGCTGGTGAACTCGGTTTAACATCATTATGAAACAAATTCCTTCCCTCTCACCACAAAGCCAGCATTTGATTTATAAGAAAACGAATTTCACTGATAATTTTCATGCAGTACATTAAGTTACAACTTTCCACATGGGACTCAATATATAAAAACTAAATGGAATTAAATATTACCAGAGTCTTCCCTGATCCCCGAGGTCCAATAATGAGTACAGAGTTGCTTTCACCATTGATAGCAGTGCGTTTCAGAAGCTCAAGTAATTGTCTGAGTAAAGGATGAGGAGAGAGAGAATGAGGAATGCAAATAACTTTAGACCTGGAATAATTTCAGATATCAAATTTCATCTCAGAGAAACAAAATCACATTATTTTTAAAAAGTCTCAGCCCACCTCCCTTTACCCATTATGACACCAAGAAATAGAACAGAACAGATTTGTCTGTGCAATTGTCATTTAAATGCTTTTCTGATTCTCAAGAAGCTAGCTTTCTTCTTCTTGGAAGGAAAAAAAAGGGACAGTTAATTAAAAAACAAATCTTTACTGACAAATTCTAACCCTAGATTTATAGGCTCTGTAAGTATATCTCTAAGCTTGTTAAAAAAATTAGGTACAAACTTATTTTAATAAGTAGGGTAATTTTGACAAGCTTTATACAGTGGTACCTCGGGTTAAGAACTTAATTCGTTCTGGAGGTCCATTCTTAACCTGAAACTGTTCTTAACCTGAAGCACCACTTTAGCTAATGGGGCCTTTCTGTTCTCATCCTAAAGCAAAGTTCTTAACCCGAGGTACTATTTCTGGGTTAGCGGAGACTGTAACCTGAAGCATCTGTAACCTGATGCGTCTGTAACCCAAGGTACCACTGTACTTGATTTCATATCATTTGAATGGTTATTAACTATTCGATTTTTTTTTTTAAAAAAAAGATGAAAAGAGTTTCTGCTGTCTTCTCTTCACCAACACATTATTTACTGGGGGGTACCTAGATTATACTTCTTTTTGAGCCCTGTGTAAGGTTAAGTGATGATGCGTTAGGATTAGAACCCCTCATCCTCCTTAATGTAATAGCTGCTATGGTGCTGACGAGACCATGTTACTGAAAAGGATTCCGGGACAAGTATGGTTGTTGCTTTTCTACCATGTTCAGTGAAATGATCCATTAAGGCTGGGAGGGCAATGGCACCATGATAGCCACTGTGATGATCCAATGAAAACAGAGCTTTCATTTGAGGTATGCCATAAGAACCACTGGGAACATTTCCTCCCTCCCTATGAATATGTTTTAGTCTTTTTAGAGTCCCTTTGAGGATGGGTAAGAAACCAGTATTTGGGGGACAAATCTTTGAAATCTTGTTATCTACTAAACTTGCAGTTTAAAGTTCACAAGATCAGTAAAGGGGTTATCTGAAACAAACATAAATACACTGTTTCCTTACTTGTATTGCAGCTCAATTCCAAACAACTTCCCATTTTGACTCTGGTGACAGAACCTTTCACGCAATATTCTTTGTACCTGCATATATTGAGTTATAGAGACATCAAATATGCACAGCACAACCAGCTGTCATTTAACAATTTTCTCTTATCCTGTGGAAGTTAGTAAGCTACAAATTTGTTATTGATTTATTTTCACAATTTATATCTTGCCACTCTCCTTCTGGGTCCCAAAACAGCTTACAAAATGCAAACATAGAATATAAAACATAAATTAAACATCATAGATTAAAACATCAAAGAAGCATTCATGGTGAAAATGCCTTATGGAATAAAATAGTTTTAATCAGGTGTCTGCAACTTATCAAGGATGGTACCTGCTTGATTTCTAGTGGGAGGAAGATTAATAAAGTATAGGTCCAACCAGGGCAGGCAACCGGCCTATCTCCCATATCCAGGAACCACCCACCCACAAAGCCTCAATCTTCCCAGGATTCAGACTCTGCTTACTGGCCTAACTGCATCTAGGCACTAGTCCAGGTCTTTAACAACATCTCAGTTCAGATGTAACAGAGATGGATATAATCAGCATACTGATGACACCTTGCCCCTAGACTCCTAATGACCATTCTCAACAGCTTCATATAGATATTAAACAGTACTGGGAACAAAATATTACCCGAGGGGACCCCATAATGTAACTTCCATGGCCCCAAATAACAGTCTCCCAATGCTACTTTTGGACACGACCCTGAAGTAAAAACGGAACCGAACTCTCCAGATCTTCAGTGTAAGAAGATTGAAGAAGGGCCTAAATGATCACAGGGTCCAGGATGGTTCATAAAGCACCATCCATTGGTGGAACCAAGGCTGATTCAGTCCCAAACTCAGGACTGATTCCAGATTGCACTGGATCTAGATAATCAGTTCATCTAGAAACACCTGCAGTTGTTCTGCCATGAACCTCTCTACCACCGTACACAAAAATGGAGTGTTAGCACCAGTTTGATAGCTCTTGCATTCCATCGTTGTTCTGTCCACTTTTGCCCTCAGACTGAAAAATGTTCCCCACCTTGCTATAGTACAAATTTCCAGGATTCTTTATAGTAGGGATGCAGTTATTTAGGTACATTGCAAGTGGCATATACCAAGTCAGACCATTGGTTATCTATCTCAGCAATGTATTTTCTGACTGGCAGTATCTCCCCGGGGTTTCAGACAAGGAACTTTCCCAGTCCTGTCTGATGATGCTGGAGACTAAATTCGGAACTAAAGTTTGGTGGACAGAGCAAATCATGTGACCTACCTACTGCGTTATGACCCACAAGCAGTAGCCACGGCGTTTGTCGTGACACACAAACACACATACACTCCAGAAATTATCTACACATAGGAAGGCAATTGTGGAAGTGGGCTTCTACATATGGATTCCCTTACTGGATTAAGGGACACAGACAAGAATTGAGAGTGTTCTTGCTGGTTTACACATGAAGACCTTGGTTTGTATGTGCAGCTGTAAGCGACTGCATTGGTGCTGCATTTACAAATCCAATCAGATGATAAGCAGAATTGGTTTTGGTAGAATTTATCAAAGGAGTTTGTGTGAGAGAGATTTATACACACTTAAAAAGAGCGAGAGACTGACTGAATCCACATCTCTCCACAAATGCATCATTTGTACATACACGAGTCGCAAAAGAATCAACATGTGCAAGTAGGACATACATACTTGTCAGCAAACCCTCTCCCCATTTATAACTTTATTTCTCCTATTCAAGCAATTATACTAACCTTTGATATGCATTCCCCATTTGTAAAGCTATCCTCCTTCAGCTTGCGTTTGCTCATTGTAATTCAAGCCCTAAAAGAGAAACATTTCGCGTTACAGCAGAACTTCCTCACACATAAGACTGGAATTGCATCATTTTATGGTTCCTTATTCAACAGAAGCCTGAAATGTGCATACCTGTGGACCACAAATAAGCTATGGGCCACTACAAATCATATGTATGACACTGGAAGATTATTCTCTGCAAGAAGTCTTAAAATTGTATTTAGTTTTAAACTTCATTTTCTTGCAAGCAGGGCTGGTGCCAAGTTGGAAGGGGCACTGAATAAGATGCTCAGTGATCCCCGAAAAATGAAAACAGTGTAGATGCTTTGCCCAGTGCTTTTCTTCTCAGTGCCAGGTTCTGCTCCACCAATCATCTCTGCAGTGGTCCAGTGCTGTTCAGTGCTGCTTTCCACACTGACAGAATTACCGTATTTTTCTCTCCATAACACTCACTTTTTTCCTCCTAGAAAGTAAGGGGAAATGTCTGTGCGTGTTATGGAGCGAATGCCTACGGATGGCGGGGGGATATGCTGAATCCATGGTTCCCCTTCCTTCCCTCCTCCGTGGCTCGCTTTGAAACAGCAAAGCGGGAGAGGAGTCACTTACATAGGTGTAAGCGGCTCCTATCCGGTTGGCTGCTTTAAATCAACCGTACACTCTGTCCCTCTCTCCTCCCCACTCAGCTCAGCGAGCCGAGCCGGGGAGGAGGGAGAGAAGCAGAGCCTGCTTGTTTTAAAGGAGCAAAATGGGAGAGGAGAGCCTTCTTCCCTTATACCCCTCTTCTGCATTATTAGCAGCATCCTTCTCCACACACCCCACACATGCTCCTTGTCCCTTGAGTACTTTCCCTTCCCTCCCCACTTAAAACGTGGATTTTTGCACTGGGTCACCCCAAATTCACCATCAGATCACATAGCATGTCCATGGCTACAGCCTGCACCAAAAAACACACACGCACCCACTGTTTCATGGGGCCGCAATGGCGCAAAAATGTGGTTACAAAGCATTGGGCTACCCCAAACTCACCGTCAGATCACATGTCTGTGGCCACAGCATGAACCACAAAAATCATACATCCACTGTTTCGTTTAGAATATTTTTTTCTTGTTTTCCTCCTCTAAAAACTACGTGTGTGTTATGGTCAGGTGCGTGTTATAGAGCAAAAAATACGGTAACTTAACAGGCTGGGCAAGCAGCAATAGGGGTAGCTGGTGGAACTCAGTCCACCACTGAGGAGAAGGGCAGGGCAAAACAACAGCTACTGCCATCCTCATTTCCTCAGAATCTCTGGGCCCCATCATAGCAGGGTTCAGACACTTTGGGAATAAAACAGGGCAGCAGCTATGCAGTCTTACCCAGTGCCTCACTTCACAACACCTGACTGACTGCATGTCACCATTCAGAAAGCAGGAGAGAGTATGCATGTCAGCATCTGCCCAAACCATGGTCTGTGTGAAAGTGATATGAAGTGTAATAATGCTCAGACACTAATTTTATTTCTTTGGAAAATACACACGATGCATAAGGGACTGTGAGATCTTCACCCTGAAACAAGACTTGGCTCCAATTAATATACCCCAACATTCACACTACATATTTCAAGCAAATATAAAATGTTGGGCTAGGCAGAGCATTAAAGCATCTCTTTCCTGGGTACATATCATCTGGGGTAATCCAAAGCTAAGCCTTTACAGTCATACCTCGGGATAAATACGCTTCAGGTTGAGCGCTTTCGGGTTGTGCTCCGTGGCGACCGGAAAGTAACAGAGGGTGTTACTTCTGGGTTTTGCCACTTGCACATGCGCAGATGGTCAAAATGACGTCACGAACATGCATGGAAGCGGTGAAACGCGACCCGCACAGGCGTGCTGCCGCGTCTTACGTTCTGTTTGGGATGCGAATGGGGCTCCGGAATGGATCCCATTCGCATCCCGAGGTACCACTGTATATCTATTTTGCCTATAATTGAGTGCATCATGAATAAAAGCTCTTCACAAGTTTTGGGCTCAATACAACACTGAGATGGGCTTATGTCAGGTGCATATGACTCCAGGGTGCAAAACCCCCATTTCCTTCCTACTTACATATATTGGCCTAGGATCATCATGCTTGAACAGTACCTTGAACAAAAATAAACTTGGGATGGGCACAGTAGCTATGTTCAAACCACAGTTTAGCATAACATGACAAGCCATGCCTAGCCTTTGGCTCAAACCTTTCCTCCTGTGTAGTTACTTCTATTTCAGCATAGCTTGCCACCTTCCTCAGAGTTGTGGTTTTGCAGCTGCAAAAACCACAGTTTAAAGTTGGCTTGTTTAAAACTAACCACAATTATTGCTAACCACATTTTGTTGGTGTGGACAACATGGCAAAATATAATTAGCTACCTTGTTCACATAATGTTAAACCATGAACATAGTCACAGCTAGGGCAAGTCATAATGGGACCATCTCCCAGTTCCAGGGGTTCTAATGTGCGGTGACTCAAAGCTGATTTTGGGAAGGGAAGTGTGCAAATTTCAGTACCTTATTTAACTAAATACAATAAAAGACCACAGCTTATTCTTATGCACCTAGTTTTAATCAATACTTTTCAGCAAAAGAAAACACAGCCAGATGCTTTAAACCAATTATTTTATTAATTTATATCCCATCTTTCTTGCATAATGGAACCCAAGGCAGAAGACAGGTTGCTGACATTAAGACTATGTACAGTTTTCTGTTTGCCCCACTGCTTTCCCCGGGGAAAACTGACTGTTACTGCTGAATCGGAACAAACATCAATACGCAGAAAGCAGTGGGACAAGCAGAAGTAGAGACAAGCCCCTATAGCTCAGAAAAAACTAGTATTTGAAAAGCAGTAATGATAGCCACAATAAAGAGACTAATTTACTCCAGTGCTACTTTTGCATTCAGTTTTTAGGGGGGGGGGAAGGGGGGGAGACTTTACAGTAGACAGTCTCCAACCCAATTTTGACCTCCATTTAAATCCAATCCACTTCAGTTTACTCATCTCATACCAGCTGGCCATATATATACCACAGTCCTCCATTTCTGATCTTTGTTTATAACTTCATAATTTTATCACCACAGTATTATATTTATACAGCACCATCAACTGTCACCTGGCAGTAGCAATTCCATCAGGCTATGTCAGAAGGAGAAATGGGAAGTAGGGCTCTCATCCCATCAGCTTTGCTGAAAGACCAACTCCATCAGACATCTCTGATGCCAACCAATCTGTTTCTATACTAGCTAATCACTGTAGGAACTACTGTTTGAATTGGTGCCTGAGTTTGCTTTCTCTTTTCCATCTCTGTCCCTTGTGTGATTTGTTTTTTGACTGTGAGCCTCTAGGCAGTGAGTGTCTTGTTTTTATTCATTTTATGGAAGCCATTCTGGGAGCCCTTTTTGGTTGAAGTGGGCATGCAGATGCTCTAAACAAACAGACATGATACTTTACAAAGAACAAGAAACCAGATTCCTACCCTGAGGGGCTCACACACTATAATTTTCAACTGGAAGTTTGGCAGGAGCAATTTACGCAACACATGTCAAGTAGTACGAGGGCTGAAATGGAAGGAGGATGTGCTGTCAAATACAGCAAAGTCAAGACACTTCAGAAATAATACATGTGCAATTTATGCCACCTACATACACTTTACGTATGTCAACACTCAGCCAGCCTCTAATTCCTATATTTGTCCTCAATACTTAACAGTTTCTCTATCTATTTGGAGGTAGGGAGAAGAAGCTACAGGTGAAACAATGCAGAAGAGCTGAAGGCTGCTGTTGAAGCAGCCTGGTCTTCCATAACACCTCAGCAGTGCCACAGGCTAATAGCATCCATGCCACGCCGCATTGAGGCAATAATTGATGCAAAGGGGGCCCAGACCAAGTACTGAGTACATATGCATGTTTCTACTTCTCAGAGGTCCAATATCGCTCTATTTGCAATCCTTGTTTTGCAGATTTCATTTACTATTCTAATTTTCTGAGACTATTAATTTGGGGTTTTCATCAGCTGTATGCCATGATAATCACAATTATAACAAATAAAGGCTTGACATATCTCGCTTTGCATGTCCTGAGTCTACCTCATCTATTAGTTTCACCTTTTAAGTTGAATTACTGAAATAAATGAACTTTTCGATATTCTATATGGCTGCTGTAACTTTGACAGGGCTGGCACGTAAATGCAAAAAAGGTGCTTAAACTCAAAACACACCATGGGCATGATGTCGTCAATGTCAAGAACAGATTATAACCAAGTGGGCTGCAAATAGTATTATCCGGGACTAGCCTGCCTAGGTCCCTGCAGAAACCCACCAGGGTGTCCAGCCTTCCAGCCGCTTCTTCCCCCCCACTGTGCATATTTAACCACCGCCCCTGCTAATATCCTGCCTTGGGCTTAATGACACCATGGCCGTGTCCCGTTCTCACAACCCACCTACAGATCCTTATTCCTTTAAAAAAAAAGGTGGGGACGAGAGCCCCCCCCCCAGCCCACCACTATTTCGCCTTGAGGAAAGGAGCAGCCCACCACGCCTTCCCAGCTTATAGGGCGAGAGGGCAGCTGCAAGAGCCGTTGAATCGCTTCAGAACCACCGTCCCGTTTTAAAAAACCAACACCAAAAAAACCGAAGCCAAGGTGAGGAATTTTAAATAGAGCCCCGCCCTCCTCCACGCAGCTCCCGCGCGCTCACCTTCCCCCCACCCTCCTCAAAACCACGTCCTGGACTGGCCGTTACCTGCGACGCTCACAGGCAACTCCCGAGCGAGCGAGCGCCTCTCCCCCCCCAACCCCCGTCACTCTCGCTCTCGGCTCCCGCCCGCCGCCGTTACTCCGAGCTCCCGCCGCCAAGCTCTGATGAGTGCCCTCCCGGCAACCTCCGCGCGCGAGAGAGCGCGAGCTAGCACCTCTATCACGTGACCCCCGCGCGAGGGCGCCGATCTATTTACAAGCGCAGCGGCTCCGAGTCAACGGGTTTCCTGCGTCTCTTTCTCAGACTCTACTCCTCTTCGCCTCCGCCCATTGGCTTACTTCCGCCTTTGCCCTCTTGATTTCCCCTCCCGCAATTTCCGGTCTCCCCTCTTTTTTTCCCCTCCCCCTCCCCTTTTCTCCTCCCACCTTCACGGAATCCTTTTCCGGGTTCGCTTGCGGCGCGCGGCATTGTGGGAGGCAACCTTTTTTCCCTCCCCCCCTCCTTCAACCCAGCAAGCTCCCTTGGGGCGCATGCGCAGTGACAGCCTCCCATCTTTCTCTCAGCCAGAACCAGAGCCTCAGCAGCAGCGGCAGCAGCTGATGATGAAGAAGAGAGGGAAGGGGGGGAGATTGGGGAACCTTTTATTTATATTGTTAAAGGGACAGAGCACTAATTCCACCTTGAATTGGTTTGCGGGGAGGGCTCGGCCTGAGGAGATTTGAGTTTCTCCCCCACCCGCAGCCTAGCTAGAGGATCCCAGAGAGAGACAGTGAGAGAAGGAGAGTTTCTTCCCCCGCTTCGGCCGTCAGAGGAGAGAGAGAGAGAAGAGAGCTAAAGCCTCTTAGCAACACAGTCCCCCCTCTCCTCCTCTTACTACTATTGCTGCTGCTGCTGCTTTTTGGCCCTGGCTGGAGACACCTCACCACACACACAGCAGGAGCAGCAGCAGAAGCCAGCTCTCTCCCCCCACCCCTCATCCCCCTGCTCTCCCCTCCTCCCCCTTTATTACCCTTTGTGTGTGTCTCTCTCTCCACTGCTCCAGGAAAGGAAATAAAAGTGGGGGGCAGCTAAGGTAAGCCTATCTGGGTATGGGAGAAGGAGGTAAGGCGAGCAATGCCTGCTCCTGCTCCACAATTTCACTCTGAGGCAAGCAGATCTGGATTGCTGGTGGGAGGGGGTTGTTTCTCTCTCTCTTTTTACTTTTGACTATAAGAAGCGGTTTGATTGTTTCCTGGTTGGTTATATTTGGGTTTGGGGGTTTGCTTGGGTTGGTGTTTTTTTTTGAGAGAGATGCAGAGTGAAAGGTATCAGCATTGTGTTCTGATCTTGGCCAGTACTGTAGAGGATATTTGTATATTATAATTTGCTCACTCCTTGGGTAAAGGAAAATGCCACATTCCATGCTCTTGTCTAGTGTTTATTTATTCCTTCCTACGTAATCAAGTATCATTGATTTTTGTTTTATTGCTTTGGTTTTTTTTGTTCCACGTTGATGCTTTGCTTCTGGGCATATACAAAAAGTCTTCCAATCTGCTGTTCTTATATAGTATATGTGGGGATATCTATATCTAAATATAGATATATAACTACTTACTGTTGGTAGTGGTCTTGGGAACTTTCTGCTATGTAGAGAGACAGATGTTGACTCAAAGGGTGACTTGGAAAAGGCTTTTCCCTGAAGTGTCTACATAGTATTTGAATTTTTTGCATTTAAGATTGGCAGTATGAAATAGAAGCACCTGATTGTGTGTAGTTAATTTGTTTAGGTTATGTCACTTTTGAGATCCTGACTTTGCAAAGGGTTTTATACTTGCTTATAATAATAACTAACACATCTAATTAGCATGTTTGTGATCCATGAAATGATGCAGGTTTGAATAACATTACATGAAGTAAATATTGTTAATGCCATTTTTAGTGTCACCTGTTTCTGCTGAGACCTCTCATTTGTTTTTATTAAGGACTTAAGAATCAAACTTTCCATTTTACCTGATCATAAAAATTAAAGCCAATCCTATATATATATATATACACTTATTTATAAATCCCATTGATCTGGAGTAAAACTTTGCTGTAAGGGTGCAATTTGCCCAGTTTAAATTCTATTTAGTACTTTGCAAAAGTGGAATAGAAGCTTGGAAAATATGGTGATTATTGCAAGTCACATTTGGTACAGCTTGGGCAGCTCTGTTGTGGAGTTATTGTCTTTGTGTTTTTATTCTGAAATAGTTTAAAGTAGGAGGATATTTACTAAAGCTGCAATGTGTGTTTGAACTATGAAATGTGCACAGATGGCCTATGCATTTCAATAGGCCCAGGGAATCTGACCAAAGTAACATGCAGCTTGATATGTGATGCTTCTCTACTATTTGAAGTCAGCAAGTGATTCTGGCCTTCTGAATACTTTCTCTGATAACATGATTTGTTGGCAAAAAGTACCTTTTCTAATCTTAATGGCAACATAAAACTTGTACTTTTGATCAGGTCAGATGTCTGGTGAAAAACAAATGTGGAAAGTCAGTGGAAAAGCTTCAGCTGTAACTCTGAAGGACAGCTTGCCTTCAGTATTCAGAGTGCTAAGCAAGATAACTTTCTGTTGAAGGGGGGGGGAAGTATTTTATATGGATACATGTGAAGTAGTGATCCATTTATATAGATACTGGTTTTTTTAAACACAATTTTAATCTTATTAAAAGCTGGGCACTTTAATTTAGTTCTGGGACAGCCTATGGGTTTTAATTGTTCTGTTTTTTTATGTTATGGTACATCACACCCATAGAGAAACCTGAGTTTGGTTCACTTTAACTTCAGGTACTGCGCTGTCTTAAGGTTTGTTGGTATCCAAATTGGACTGTGGAACATTATTAACATAAATATGGAATTATTTTCATTTCTTTACTGATGGAATAATTGTAAGTGTTGATAAATAATATGATACAGCTTTGATTATTTATTCATTAATAACGTATGTTTTTAGGGCAGTAATCTGAATCCCTTCAGTGAACTGATCATAACACTTTCAGTTCTAAGCATACTTTGAATTCACAGGAACTTTTTTTTCATTAGACTTCATTCAAAGTGAATAGATTTATGATCAGAACCTGATTCTCTAATTCTGTGTATGTATACATGAGAATTGGCTTCATTGAGTGTTGCAATTATACATATTTAACATTATTTGCGCTGTTAGGAAAACTAAATAGTAGACTTCAGCATATGCCTAGGCCTTTGCCAAGCCCAACCATTACAGTACTAATTTCAAAACTTACTATTCATTATTTTTATTTCAGATATAAAATAATCTTCAAATTAAACCCAATCACAAAACCCACCAAAAAACAAACTAGTACTGATTTAATTTAATTTAGCTATATGTTTCTTTGAGATAGTAAAATAGAGAGGAATGTTTTTTGTAGGCGGATCCTTGAATCTGAGTCTTAGAACTGGAGTATGTGTAGAGGCAAGAAAGTGAGTATATATAGGGACCATAACTCAGTTACACAGCACATTCATTGCATGAAAAGGTTTATAGGTTCAATCCCTGGCATATTCAGGTAGAGCTGGGAAACAATATAAGCTATTATACATTTGTGTATTATACATCTGTTTGGGGAAGAAATTGGCTTGTTCAAGACCTTTTGAAGAAAACATATGGGGGGCATGAACAGAGTGAACTTGGTAACAATCTAAAGTAGCACAGGAAAATCTGCCTGGTTTTATCGTTAAAATTTTTTAAGGAACTCCTCATTAACACATCTTCATAAGGCCTTTGAAATGTTTATTGGAGATCACTTTGGTGATAGTCCTTAAACCATACAACACAGATTAATTTGTCATGAATAGGACTTCGTAGGAAACATATTTTGAAAATAGTATCTGTAATTCTTAAAATGCATCTATACTAAGATTTTTTACAGCTGGGAAAAGCTATGGTAAAGTCTAGAGCCAGTTGAATCAAAGCATCTCTCCCATCTCGTCCAAATACTTGATCAGTTGAATCCTATATATATTTACTCAGAAGTAGGATCCATTTAGATTTGTAAGTTTCAATAAACATGGATAGGAACTTGCTGTTCGGATTATATGCACATTCTGTACGCACATTCTAGGTTATGTGTTGTAAAAATAATGTTTCAGCTTTTAAATGTCAGTTATAAAGCTATGAACCAGCTCAGCCTTGTTCTTTAAACACTGGTATTTGCACTGGTTCTGCTGGTGGTTCATTCCACCTGTTGTTCGTGCAACTGCAGCAAACATTGAGAGTGGGCCAAAGCTATTTTGCTTGTGGAAAAAAATTGTTTTCTTGGCCAATCCAGTGAGGAGAGGTCTGTCCTGATAGGCATTGTGTAGCTAAATTCTCCAGTGCCACTTTAAAGTTCAAGCGCCTTGAGTGCTTAGAGTTTCTAAAGCTTATTAGGGTTTTTTTGGCTGCTTAGTTGTTCCCCTAGATTATGATAGTTTGAACATTATTTTGTCAGTCATACTATGAAATCTTGCTAGTAGCCTTTAGGAAACAGTATAATTATTATTATTATTATTATTATTATTATTATTATTATTATTATTATTTATAGCCCACTCATCTGGTATTGTTAAAGAACACAGGAAGCTGGCTTCTACAGAGTCAGACCATTGCCCCATCTAGCTTAGTATTGCCCACATTGTCCAGGGTTTCAGACAGCTCTATCTGGAGATGCTGGGGTTTAAATCTTGGACCATGAGCACGCGAATTAGATGCTCTACCACTGAACTATGGTTCTTCCCCCAAGACGTTTGATAGGATCGCTTGAACAACACCAACGTTTCTACTGCCACTGTTGATGTTGTGAAGTCTCATGTATAGCCATATTATTGATACATTCACTTGATCTCCAGTTGATCTTTTTGTTATAAACTTTCAGGAATCCTTCACCAAGGCTGCAGTCTGATTAGGAGCAATTATTAGCAGTAAACCTTGTCAGTTTCCTTTGTGTAGTTGCACTCCTTGAGCATGATCACTGCTTTCCCCCCTTTTTTTTAAACATAGAAATAGTTGTTTGCATCAGCTGACAGTGTCGATCAATCATTACATCAAGTATGACTTACTTTTCAAAACTTTGTTAAATATAACATTTATCCTTTAAATTTTATTTTTATATAGTGCTGGATGGGCATTCTCTAGCTATTGGAATAAATGCTGAAACATTTAGGTACACCTAAGCTTTTTCTGGATGTCTCCTTCATGGAAACTAGGAACCAGAAAGTTAATACTTACCTGAGAAGAGGGCTTCCTATCCCCATTCTGTCCTGCCTTAGCTAGGATGCAAAATGTAAGCAGCACTGTCTCCTCAATCTCATATTTTGATTTTATTCTTATTCACTGTCAAGTACCCCTTGTAGTATTCAGGACCAGGGATTTACTAACCAGAATCAACCTTGTATAGCTGTACTTTCTTATTTTGATATTACCGTGCTCCAGAAGATACTCCCACTTTGCCTACAACGTATCTGTGTTGAGTATTTATATAACTTTTTCTCAACTTGTCAGGTCTTTAGTGTTAGCAACCTTAGTAGCTCTTGTGTTTTCGGGCTATTAATCCCCACCCCAATATTCTAAAGAGCTCCTTTGGCTATATCAGTCTTTGATGCAGAATGGCATTAAATTTGACACATGGCTTCTAAAGTTCTTTTCTTCTGGAAGGCTGCACACCAAACCTTTTCCAATTGCCTCACAAGGGTAGATTGTATATGTGGATATGTTTCCTAGAGTACACTGAACTTTGGGCACTATGGTGACATTCCAGGTGCAAAATTATATGTGTGTTCTCTTCAGTTTTAATCTGTTTTAATTACCAAGCTCAAGAGTGTGATGAGGTTCAGGGTACTTATTTTGGTTTTCACAGATGTTCTCGGATGTCTTCAGTGGTGCTGTGGCTACTCTTCAGAGAGCCCATTGATGGACACAGATTAGGTGGCTACTATCCCTGAAAGCAACCTGTATCCAGCAGAGTAGTCAGGCTCTGCTGCAATCTATTATTGCATCATTCAGTAATTAGGCACACTAAGTATGGATCTCTTTGCCTTCTCAGAGAACCATCAACTCGCAAGGGTCTTCACAAGATATCTGGGCTAGAGGAACAGAAGCTCAAAACTCTGCAACCTTAGAGCTTTTGTATGCCTTCCCCCCATTCTAAGAGCCTATGGAGGTAGTAGTTGTGGCTTTTCTGGCCTTGCAACTCTGGTTCTCTAGAATTCTAGTGCAGCAAGTGCCATGACATCTTCCTTGTTCTGTTTCACTGAAGCATTTATTTTTCTGAATCGTGGCTAAGGAAAAGATAATAGTACAAAGTGAAATGAAGAATGTTATTTAAATATACCAAATGAGCAAGGTAGATTTTAGGATATATAGGTGTGGTGGTAGAAAGCTGGAAGTCAGCAGACTGAAGAATGTACCGGTAATTTGGCTTTGCAGGGCAAAAAATGCTAGAAGAGTGAGAAGAAGGAGTGGAAATTGTTGCTAAGTGGTAGCAAAATAATGCAAACATTTTGATGTCAATAAGAAAAATTTAGATAGAACATGAGAAGACAAGGACACAATTATTAATATTCCCAGAAATTTTTAAGCCAGGTAGAGCTATATACATAGTTTGTCATCAAACCTAAACTTTACTGCTTTACCAATGGGAAATGTATCATTTATAATTCAGGTAGAATAGAAAACTGTACTATTTAGCATTTATATTAAATTAAAATCTAGTAATAACCTTGGTTTTGTACAAACAAAATTATGAATTTACTTATTTGTAGTCCACTTCTTTTTGCGGGTCTTAGTCAGAATTGTTGTTGTTGTTGTTTAGTCGTTCAGTTGTGTCCGACTCTTCGTGACCCCATGGACCAGTGTGTGCCAGAATTATCATTGTCTAATTATGTAGATCAGCCTTTCCCAACCAATCATTCCAACTATCCTGATAACTGATATTGTGGGCTTCTGAACATTGCAGTTGTAGAACAAAAGGATGCAAAGAGCGCCAGGTTGGAGAAGGCTACTTTAGACCATCTTTCATAAAAACATCTTTGAAAGTATTTCACTTATTCTAAGAGGGGGAAATCAAAGAGGTATCTGCAGTGCTCTCCAGCATTTTGAAAAAAGCTAGGAACCCCATTTTTCCTTAATTTTTTCTAGTACTCTCTCTGCCATTTAACATCTCTTGAAAGTGAGAATAGAAAACAGATGGAAAATTGTCATTGTTAATGTAATTAGTTAGTTAGTTAGTTAGTTAGTTAGTATACCACCCTCCATCTGAAGATTATAGGGTGGTTCACGGCATAAAAATATGAAATGGAAGCACAAAATGAAAAATGAACAAAAAGAAAAATAAACGCAATAACCCCACCTTCCACAAACATATTTAAAAGGCAATGGAATGTTTAATCAACCAAAGGGCTGGTTATAGAGAACGTTTTCACCTGGTGCCTAAAGATATGTAATGAAGGTGCCAGGCGACCCTCCCTAAGAAGTGCATTCCACAAAGGGGAGCCACCACAGAAAATGCCGCTCTTGTGTTGCCACCCTCCAGACCTCTGATGGAGGAGACACAAATAACGTCCTCAGGTGAAGAGAGGTGGTCCTTGAGGTACTGCGGTTCTGAGCCGTTTATGGAACAAATTAGATGAAGTCTAGAATTTGCAAAGACTCTAGAGCAGGCATGGCCAAACTTGGCCCTCCAGCTGTTTTGGGACTACTTCCCATCATCCCTGACCACTGGTCCTGTTAGCTAGGTATGATGGGAGTTGTAGTCCCAAAACAGCTGGAGTGCCAAGTTTGGCCATCCCTGCTCTAGTCAATAATCAATATAGAACTCCCATAATTCTATAATGGGGATACCATTATATCAGATATAAACCTACTCTCTGAGTCATTCTCTGAGTCTGGATCCTTATGTACCCAGGGGAAAAAAGAGGAAAATGTCACTAGGCCTGGGAAACCCCCAAAGTTTGTAGAATTAAAAAGAAGGAAGAAAAAGGAGTAAAACCCTAAAGGGGAACCCTCCAAAATAAAGTAAGGACTGAGCACGGTTAGTGGGCATGGAATATTGATTGTTCCAACCTTTTGAAAGAATCAATCGGGTGGAATGGAGTATCCTGGTTCTACAATACACAGGTTATACTAGCATATTATAATGGTTGTCTTCCATGTATTTGTCTAATCCTATAGTCCAAAATAAAAATCCGGACATCCAAATCTGGACACCTGTGAAGCCTAAAGAGGGGAAAGGTAAACTTACTTTATCCTTGCATAAAAATATCAGCGTTCAGGATACTAATAGATGGTGGGGGCAAAAGAATGTGAATGTACCCTGTTCTTGGATTTACAGAAGGATATCCGTGGTAACATAGTAAAGTTTATGAAACAAGCAAGAGGCCAGCTCAAAAAATTGAAGTGCTCTTTTACCACTGAAAGGATCTAGAAGGAGTGCACTCTGATCCTTTAAGTAGTGTTGTGTAGCATGTCCTTCCCCAAATAAAGCACTCCCTCCCCAAATCATTCACAAGAGATTCTTACTCTTTTTAAAGAGCTATTGGAAAAAGTGCCATCATTTTTCTGATAGTGAATTCGCAATAATTATGTGCTTTGCAAATAGGTACTTCTTTCAGTTCTTCCTCAGCTCACTACCAATATATTTAATTTGATAACTGCTAGTAGTGGTATTATTAGGGGAGAAAGGGAAAGTTGCTTCATCTAGCCATGCTTCATGCAGTTAAATTTTTAGAAACTTCAGTCACAAAATCAATGTGTGATGAAACCTCTGAAATGTCATTTTGTAAGCTAAAAAGCCTCACATATTTTTGCCTTTTCTTGTAGGCTCATCAAGTCCTTCATTTTACAATGCTGTTTCTTTTTCAGTTCTGCCACATTCTTTTTAGAATGGGGCAACCAGAACTAAGCAGTATTGCAAAGTGCATAGCAACATCATAAATAAATAAATATGGCATTATGTAGTTGCTGCATTATAGCCTATCTCTTTCCTAATAATTCCTTGCACATAATCTGTGATTTTCATTTCCACATTACTGTGGGTTAACCCCCCCCCCCCAGAGAGCCATCTTCCACAATCCCAAGATCTTTCCTGGGCAGCCACAGCCTGAAATATGAGCCCCTTTTAAAAACATGTCAAATTTTTGTTGTTTACTTAATCTGCCACCAAACGCTTTGCTCATTTACAGTTTATCAACGGAAAATGGGATTTATTTGAAGAAGCATGGCATCAATATATTTTGTTAAGTGAGAGACTATGGTATGCATGTTACATACAAAAGTTTACAACTTAAAAATAACATCACAAACTTCCAAATAGTTGTGTGTTTTGATTCATTTCACCAGATATATTTCCAAATAAGTACTCATTTGAAATATTAGAACTTGCAAAGTATAAACTATTGTCGCTTTTAAATTCAACAGTTGTTAATGAATGTTTGTTGGCTGGCTTCGCTCACTGACCCTATATAGACAAATACAAGATTGTGGCATTAATTTGCTTGGGAGTTGCTTCGATGTTAGTCCTGGTGATGGTTGGTAAAGTAAATTTATATGAAATTTGTGGTATACGTTTCAGAAAGTCCTATTAAAATATACACTTTAAACCAGGCATAGGCAAACTCTGCCCTCCACTCGTTTTTGGGACTACAACTCCCATCATCCCTAGCTAACAAGAGCAGTGGTCAGGGATGATGGGAATTGTAGTCCCAAAACATCTGGCGGGCCAAGTTTGCTTATGCCTTCTTTAAACTAAGGTAGCCAGCTATTGCTACTAATTCCCTGTTGCAGGGAACACATCACCTGGTGTGTTGAGTATCTTGTCAGAGCTCAGTAGGTTGTCATTTAGCTTCTCTAACCACCTGTGCACAGGCAAGTACACAGGTATTTCAACTGGATGTCCTCCTTCAGTCCTCCCATTCTGCTTGGTGCTACATTGGTTAAAGAGGGCTGGTTAGGTGGGCACATGAGAGGTGGGTGCAGACTGAACATTTCCCCACCCCTGGCAGAGGCATGGCTACTAGGGCTCTGTTGAGTTCCACTGGAATCCTCCCAGCTATTGGTTAGTTCTCCTAGAATGCAGACACACCCAGCCTAAAGCCTAAAATCTTTTGACATTTCCTCAATATAATTTTTCAAATCATAAATGTGCAGTATATATGGATTCTGTGCAATGAATTAATAAGGATTCCTTCAGTGTAGCACTTTTGTTGCAGGAATGCTGCAGTGATATCACATTTTCCCAGCATTCAAATCAGAATATTTTGTGTCTGGGAAATAACTCTGCTTGCCTGAAGAGCGCTTTGATTGCTATAGAATATGGTCATGTGAGTGTCACAGTACCTTGGGTTATAGTAGCTGTGTCAACACTTGCAGATAAGTAACTACATTATTTTACAGTATTTTGTTAAAAATTTAAAGCCTCTGTGTTCTTTCAGTGCATAGCTGTAACATGGAAACCTTCAAAACAGCAAAAAGACATGATGCATGACAATGCTGCATGCACAAACACATAGGCATCTGCAAGTGTGCTTGAAAGATGCCAAGCTCATCTTCCAAGCACACCTGCAAGTGTCTATGTAGATAGGTTAAATCTCCCCTTGGACTTCCAATGGGCTTTTAAATAGATTGTTTGTAGCACTCCTGAAAACTCATCTCTCTTGGCTTTGCTCATCCGCATTGTCCATTGCTGCATCTTGTGGTAGTAAATTCCATGGTTAGTTAACTATGCACTGTCTGAATATATACTTCCTTTTGTCTTTCTTGAACATCCCTCCATTTATTGTATGACTTGCGTTCTAATATTATGAAAGGAGAAAAATAATCAGCTTTCTGCACACCATGCATTATTTTATACACCTCTGACATGTGTGTGTTCCCACCCCGTTCACCTTTTTTCAAAACTAAAAAGCCTCTAGTGTTGAAACCTTTCCTCATAGGAGAGTGTCCACAGCTCCTTGAATATTTTTGTTTCCTTTTCCTGCATATTGACCAAGCCTACAGTATCCTATTTGAGATGCTGTTTTCAGAAATACATTATAGGTAGCTTTGGGGTGAGCTCCCGTCTTTCGGTCCCAGCTCCTGCCCACCTAGCAGTTTGAAAGCACCCTTAAGAAAAAAAGTGCAAGTAGATAAATAGGTACTGCTTTATAGCGGGAAGGTAAACGGCGTTCCGTGTGCTGCGCTGGCGCAGGCTCGCCAGAGCAGCGATGTCACACTGGCCACGTGACCCAGAAGTGTCTTCAGACGGTGCCGGCTCCCGGCCTCTAGAGTGAGATGAGCGCACAACCCTAGAGTCCGACAAGACTGGCCCGTACGGGCAGGGTACCTTTACCTTTTATAGGTAGCTTTATTTCTGATACCTTTCCTAATGATCTCTAATATGGAATTTTCTGTTTTCACACTAGGTGGATGTTTTAATTTAGCTGTGCATCACAATCCTAAGATCTCTCTTTTTATTTGCCACTTCAAGCTCAGTATATACGTTTGGGTTTTTTTGTCCCAATTTGCAATATTTAACAGTTGGACCATATTTGTCATTTTACTGCCCATTCACCCATCTTGGAGAGATTCTTTTGGAGATTTTTGCTTTAACTACCAGGATAGATCATGTTATCAGAAAAACTCACTGCTCATCCCTAACTCCAGATAATTTTATGAAGAAGTTAAAAAGCACAAGTCTGAATACAGATGCTTATGGAACCCCACATTTTTTATCTCTCCCTTGTGAGAACTCTTCATTACTCCTGCTCTCTGTCTGTTCAGTCTGACTCTGTGGTAATGAATAATCAGAGGGGAAGAGGGAAGTTTTATATGCAGGATAATGTATGGTGTCCAACACCATTGCTTTGTGAACAAAATAATATTCCTTTTGCAGAAGAACCTTTTCCAGTGAGCACATATCATTCCAATAATGGAAGCTCACTGGGTAACTCTATTGGATGTTGCGCTAACTTAAATAAGTTAGGTAAATGAATCCCGACTTTTCTAATGTATAACAAACTTAGAAGTTCCGAAGTTTTAAATCACCATGCCATTGATATGAATTGTAATTAATCTGTCTGAGATTTTTGGAAACTACCGTATCAAATACCTTCTCAAACTGCATTTTAAAACCACTTACATTTTTACTGACGCAGCTATCTGAATAAAGCTACTTTTGGCTTGGAGTAAAATTGCAACTTCAGATTGAGAGTTTTCCTTTTATTCTTAAGAAGTGAAAAACAATCCCAGGTGGCAAAAGCAGAGCAGCTGTCAACAAGCTGTGCAAATGCTCTTGCTAGATAAAATGGATGCATTGGTAGAATTTAGGTGCATTAATTTTGTCACATATCTTTATCAAATAATAATGGACTAGTAATTTAGAGAACAGGGACAAGGATAATAGAGTGGGAAAGAGGATGCTTCTGACTAATTAATAGTAGAAAAGACCCATTGAAATCAATGGGTATATACTAGATTAAGCGTATATGCTTGAACTAGGGTTGCCATATTTTAAAAAGTAAAAACCAGAATACCCCAAATGTTGTTGGCTTTTTTTTAGGAGGACCCCAAAATTGTGCCTAAGTTCTAGGACAAAGCACTGGGAAAATCTGGACATATGGTAGCCTTACTTGAACTTACATTTAAATTAAAAAGTAACTTTTGCACACAAATATTATGGGAGTAACTTCATTGTTGCCAGTGAGATCCAATACTTCTGTATTGCAAGCATTGGTTATATGTATCTTTAGCAAAAAAGACTCTCAGAGCAGCTTACATACAGTCAATTAAAACAAAACAGTTCCTGCCCACAGGTTTATAATCTAAGGGAGAGGAGGCCCCCAACTGGTTA
Organism: Podarcis bocagei; assembly: GCF_964188305.1. NCBI lineage: Eukaryota > Metazoa > Chordata > Lepidosauria > Squamata > Lacertidae > Podarcis > Podarcis bocagei. The sequence continues at coordinate 105,550,559 of NC_138125.1, forward strand.
CCACTGGAAGCTGCCCAGAGTGGCTGGGGAAACCCAGCCAGATGAGTGGGGTATAAATAATAAAATTATTATTATTATTACACTGATGGCAATATTTAGTTTGGACCCTGCTTCAGAAAGTGGATTGATTTGACATACTATTTGGGGGGGGTGACCCACTTCACCTTGCATCCAAAGCACAGCCTTGGTTCAGAAAATCCAAACCTTCTTATAATTTAGGGGGAGAAATGAGCAAATTGCTGTGGCATTTTTACTTTTTGACAGAATTGGATGACATTAGCAGGCAAGCACAGTATCGCTTGCTGAATGAATGTAGCCTGCCAAATTTTAGACGAATGAGTGTAGGGGGATGTTGTGCAAAGGTAGTATTCAAAGTTTTGCTGCTGCCCCCTCCCCATGATGCTGTGAATTATTTGTATGAAAATAGCAAAAAAAATTATTATTTTTTTTAGGAAGGCAAGAGGTTAGAGACTTAATAATGAATGGGAAAAGCTATGAAGCTTTCTTTTCTTCTCAGTTGACACCAACTTCTAAGTTCTTTGTACATGCCTTTCGACAACATTTTGATTGGAAGTAAAAAATAGAGACCTGGTAAGACTCCCTGATTAGAAACTAGAGCTGTAAGTCAGAAGACTATATCCTGTCTTCTCCTTCCCCAGTGTCTTCTATTTTTCTCTTTTGGAGTGATGGGGAAGAATATTGCCATTCTAACAGGGAGTCTGAGACTGTGTCCTCCCAATCTCTGAAGTGGACCTTATGTTTTGGGAGCAGCTCAGTTAGCTTTCCATGGAAGGAAGGAGCCTTTCTATCCAGGGAGAGCTGAACCCTGAATGAAAACGGTTAGGTTTGTAATATTTTGTGGATTAGGTTTCATACTTAAACTGACCTTTCTTGGCCAATGATTTATGAATTTCTGCTTAAATTTAAACTGCTTATCTTATAAGCAGTAGAGCTGCATACACAAGCTTTTCTGATGAATTCATAAAATATCAAAATGTCAACAAATAGGAATTTTTCTTGTTCATAAGTTTGGCGTTTGGTAAAAAGGTATTGTTTGGAGTTTGGTAAAAAGGTATTGTTGAATTGTAAGTGGAATGTATGTAGCCTTAAGTGGCACACAAACAAAAGGGACTTCATGTATATTACCGGCTTGATGACTGTCTCCATAGTAATTCTATTCACACTTGATCTCAATGGAACTTACCGGTACTTCTCTGTTGACACACATAGGATTGTGCTTCTCAGTATGTTTGTGTCCTAACTCCTTCCTCATGAACATTTAAAGACAGTTCACATGTGTTCATTGATTCCAGGAATATTGTGACAGTCAAACACAAACGGAACCCATGCAATACACTATACAGTTGCCAGTTTTTAGTGTTAAATATTTACCATGAAGTTGTGAACTACATTTTTTAATTGAGCATGAAAGGAATACTTCCTATTGAAAGCTGCTTTATTCATGAAACTTGTGCACAAAAAATAAATAAAAATCAAGCCACATCTCATGAGCAGTGTCTTTTACAAGCTGTTTGCACTACTGGCTGCAGTTGTGCATTTAACATGTGCTGGCTCTTGTGTGTACTTGTGGAAATATTCAGATATTTAATTTAGTACTGGTTACTAATTAGAAACACATTTTAAAAGTATTTGTTCTAACAGAAGGTCCCTGGGGCTGCATGTGGTGTTCCTGTGTACACTCTGAATTTTCAGGCCCGCATTTGAACCACACCCTCTCACAGAGCACAAATTGGCTCCTGAACAACCATCTAGAGCTGTGATCCTAATTTGACCTGCAAGGCTGTTTTTGCAACCTTTGCTACACCTGATGTCATATATGATGTGAAGTGTGGGCTAAATAAAGACCTGGCTTGCTGCCAAAAAGCTGGATTTGCCCGGTGCCTCTAGAGGGATGTTCAATGTGAGAAAGTGGCTTAAAGCCAGAAGGATTTATTGCGTCCATTCATGGGCAGAAACTCCATCAGATGCTCACAAGTTTCTCTGATTACCATCCAATGTTTCTTCATTTGTTTTTAAAGAAAAGTTTTATATTTACTTTCAGAGGTTTTTTGTTCAAGCCACCATTTTTCAGCATTCATTGAAAATAACCTTTGTTTTAAAACTTGTCCTTCAGAAACATGAAATTGGAACAAAATGTTATTTTAGCAAAGGTTAGTCATTTATATTAGTATGCTCTCTTTCAAAGTATTCCCTTCCAGATTTTGTGCTAGAAGTGTTATTGTTGAAGGATTTCTTGGCCATATTAGAAATTATAATCTAGTTAAAAGTTCTGTTTATACTTCCCATGTCTGTTATGCTCTATATTAGAATGCAGGGCAAAGCCAGACATCTAACTGTTTATAACATTCAGACCTCAATTAGAGCTGCAGTATGTAGCTTTAGAAATAGGAAAAAATATTCATGCCAGTAATTATAAAAATGACAATGGTAGAACAATTCTACAAAAACTATAACTTCTTCCACAAATTTATGAAACTTTTTTCTTTATTTTTTAGCATGCTCTTTACTTAACTACAATTAAAACTCCTTGGCAGTTACTTGCACTGAAATTAAAGTTCTGATTATTAGAGGTTTCTTTTATTTTGGACCAAGACACTGAGAGTGTTCTCTATATAAGAATTACATCTGTATCCTCTATTCTCTATGAGAAGGGTCAATTTAAAACAATGGGGCTTACTTCATTTAACAAAATTTGTATACCACTTGTTTGTAACAAAACTTCTATTTACAGTATTCACTGTAAATATTAAAATCAATAAAAACAGTTGAAAACAAGTAATTAATTTTTAATTAAGAGCAGCAGCAAAGGTTCAAAGAAATTAGAACATGTATGCATCTACCTGTCTAGATAAGCTTACTTTTGAGTAGGTGTTTATAGGATGACAAGTGTATTGTCCTTCCTCCCCACCCAGCTAACTGCACTTTGTTTTTTGATATCTCAACCAGGGCAAGCTGTGGTAAGTGTTAACTATGCTGTTTGAATCAAGCCAGCTCAACTGTGGTTAATGCTCCTGGCTTGTTTTAAATGACGCATAGTTTAAAAGTAACCACAGTTTGCAGTTCAGATATTATGCGAAATCTTTTTTTAAAAAAATATGAAAGCAGAAGCTCTTTATTTGCATCGGGAGAGCATACAAGCCCATGGGTTAGGCACATAAACCTAATTGTAGTTTAATATTATGTGCAAACCAGGCCATTCTGTTTCAGAATGACACATAATTGCTGGAATACATCATAGTACAGTATAAGTTGGCTGAAAGCGAAACTGCTTCAGGTAGATAAACATGGACAGTGTTCGAAACCCCCATTGTTCTAGGTGCATTTTGTGATAAGGAATTTCATTAGTGCAAGCAGTTTCTGAGCTCTGGGCACAGTACTGAGCCTAAGATTTCAGATTAAAACTGCAGAGTGGAAGGAAAGGAGGACCTTTTTCTTCCTCCCCTCTTCCAGCTACTCTCTGAAGACTGGAGAAGAGACACTCTTAAGAATATTAGGCAGGTGGGCAGGGAAAGGACTAGACTATGTGCAAAAATGAACATAGTAGTTTAGCTGCAGTTTTCATTTTCAGCTTTTCATCCTTGTTATTAGAAAAGCGTGCTTAGACAGTCCTAGAAAAAAATCTAAACAGCAGTTTGTCATTTCTCCACAAACGTCTGCACATTTGATTGTCTTAAATAATATATTTGTTTGATCAGCCTTAAATATTGGTGTAGTACTGAGGATTTAATATTATTGAATGTTGATATCCATTGTTTTGAAAAGCACATATACCACAGTTATGTGGTCTATGCTTGTCCTAGGTTCTTCAGATTGTTTTATATTTTGATTAATCTGTTTGCAAAGCTATGCCACAGTAGTTACTTGTTCTGCAATAGGAGGAATAAAATGGTAATGCCAATTCCAAGTTTTCAAAGTTATTTCTGTGACAGGTGGGAGACACCAAAGGTGCTCACTGTGGAGACATAATCTACCCACAGGATATTTTGTGTGTGTGTGGAAAAAAATTCCTATTTCCCATAAGGCTAAGGCAGTGATGGAATGGTCCATTAGGCGGCCCTTGAGTCAAGGTCCAATTGCCTCTTTGGGTTTTCTGAAGCTTGCTAAGTTGGTTTAAAAAACAACCCAGAAAAACATCCCTTATAGAAAGGCACCTTTCTGTAGAATGTCCCAACTAGTCCAGAAAATAAATATGGCTTGAAGGAGAAAGAATATGAGGAAGGATCCAGGTGAGGATGGCTGCTAGCTAAAGCTTAGGTTAATGAAAAAAGAAGACAACCTCCACTGGCCATTACAGAATGGTGTAATTTGGAAAAGAGTAACATGGATCAGCCACCTGGAAATGTCACCCAAGAATTGTGGGATGTGTTGGCTTGATACCTCTTAAGTGAGACAGGTTAGGGAAGATTGTGCAAACCGGACTTGTATAGTTTGGAATGTATATACATGCATCTCAGTACCTTTACTATTAATGAGATGTAGTAGTGAGACAGGCATAAGCCTGCTTTCCTACGACGCACACAGGATGCTAATCGTGTACGTCAATTCATTGTGGCCTCCAGTTTGTTCTCTTTGGCAAACATTAGCTGTAGCCCACTTAAAGATCCCGTTTTGCATATCTTAACATATACATACAGTGAAAATACAGCCTAGTTTTACTGTTCTCTAGTAAGATGACGTGCGCCTTCAGATAATGTGAAGTTAGACATTTTCAGTTCTGTAAGACAATAAACTAATTAAGGTTCAGTTCTGTGAGATAATAAACTAATTAAGGTTAAAATAAGCACATGTATGTGGTTTTATATTCTATTAAGACTATGGATGCATTCAGACAACATATGTTTTTATACTGTGCAGTAGCACCTGCAGCCGTTGTATATGGTGGGAATCCTATAGAGTTCTACTATCCTAGAAAGTAAGGTGCCTCATTCTCACAAATTATCACATGTTAGCCACTGAGTCATATCCCTCACCCAAGTGTTGTGACTGGAGTGTGGGGGGAGCTGAGTCATCTGAATATACCCTTCAAAGCTCACAATGGATTATCACCTTGTTTGACTTCAAACATGAACAGTGCATCTGTGCTTGCAACTGTGATGTACTGTTTCTGGCACACTGTAATTTTTTATCACATAGCCATTGCTAATTTTCACTGCTTATTTCCTGTTGCTAATATTAATGATAAATAATCAAGCCACTTGCTTTTCATTTATTTCTGTTAACTCCCTTGAACACCATTTTTTGGAAAGACATGATACAAATTTAACACCTAAGGCTGCAATCCTGTGCACACCTACCTAGGAACAAGCCCCACTGAAAAAAGTCTAAAGTGACTGGAAAACTTTTAGAAGTTTAGACTAAGATCTCATGAATATACATCAAAGTACTGACTGAAGCATTACCTTGCTGATGGATCTGCTTCTACACATGCCCCTAAACGAAGGATGAAATCCTAAAGTTGATGTTAAATTTACAAACTGTATTTAAGATTTCCTCTCCAGGCTATGCTGATCACCAGAGACTGTGAGAGGGTGTGGGACATTATTTGTCTTGGTTCTCATTCTGACCGTAAAGTCCCTTTGGGCACACCAAAGATGGCTGTATACATTGTTTTAATTATATTAGGGATATTATTTTGGCTTTATAACTATATTCATCTTTTGTATTGTAAGCTGCTTTTGAGAGCTACTTGGGCTAATAATGTAAAAAATAGCAGGGTGGATAGAGGGTAGATAGTTGGAAAATTTGTAATAGACCAGCAAGACTTTCTGACTCCCATTTGCTTAGCATTATTAATAACAAACAGTCTTTCGTCCAATAAATTAGGCTGTTAGAACTCCTGATCTGTGGGAAATCGAAAGTAGTCTTCTGCAGATAATCCTGATTTTTGGGCTAATGGCACACAATAGGCAACTGCAACCTTAGAAGTGTGATCCTGTGCACCTTTACACAATAGGAAGCTGAACTGTGTTCTTTGACTCTTACTCACAAGTAGGCACAATATTTTGCAGCCTTGAGATCTCTTGGTTTTACCTCTCCTTACCAGGTGTCTCACAATGCAGATAATTCCACACATATTAAGAGCATTCAGGCTGTTGAAAAGGAATGAGGTATTCACTTCAAAGGTGTGTGTGGTGCCATGATGCATTAAGGCAGGGGCACAAAACTGGGAGGGGGAAAGGAGATGGGGAACAACAGCAGTTGGGGTGGCAAACAAAGAACACTGTTTGAAGAGCCCAAGTTTGTCTGTCCGACTTCATGACCTCCAGTTCCTTGGTGTGCACACAACAAACAGGAAGGGCCAACACAATGGATGTCAGACTATCCACCTTCAGCAGCTACTGCAGCTAGGTTTGAGGGATGGGTAAAACATTGCTACCCCTTCCCCTCCTCATATGGTCTTTTCACACCCAGTAGTCTTCTGCACCTCCAAACTGGAGTAGATTTAGAAGGAAGAGTGTGCATGTGACAAGTCAATGCGGATTGCTCTGCCACTGGTGGGGGAAGGGGGCTGGAAACTCACAACAACATAGAGTGCAAGCTGCATGTGACAACATACAGCAACAGAGCCACTGCTGTTCCCACCATTCACCACAGGACATGTCATGGACCAGCAGCATGAAGCACAATCCTCATTCCATGGTCACAATCCTCATTCTGTGAATAGAAGCTCCTGTTTGTTGCATTTCAAGAAACGAAAAAGCTGGATATCGCCCACCAAATACAGTACAGAAAAACAAACTTGAAATCTATGTTGTCTACATAAAAGTAGAATTTGTGGGTTTTGTGCAGAATCAGCTTCTCGAATGCCCATTAGGGCAAGTTATGGACAAAGGGCAATGCATATAATCAAATGTAGCACCAAGTACTTTATAGAATTTATAGTTAAGAAATGTTAATGTGTGTTATTTTATATAGCATCTAAGCTCTACGTGGGGTGACTGAGCTGTGGGCCTCCTGATGCTCCTCCAGTTCACATCAGCTGAGCCAGGATGACTAGTAGCCAGGAATGAAAGGAGCTGTAGTTCTGCAGCATCTGGAGGAGCACAGGTTCCCCTGCTATCCATAACTGCAATTAAGCGTATTTCAGTGTTTATAACAAATATCATGTACTTTCATTAAAAAGAAACTAGAGTGCATATGAGCAACTTGACTCAAATTATTGTTTCTCTTTTATTTATTGCTTATCTTTGTTTGGTCATTAAATTGTTTTTTTAAGGGGGTAACCAATTAATACTCTTATGTCATGTAATACTTACCTATTGAGTGCTCCAAATTTTGCATTGTGTCCTTCCCAAAGCCTGACTTTTACATTTCCTTTTATGCTGTGTGTTATGCTGGTTTTAATTGGCTTTTTGTTAGGCTTTCTGCTTAGTTATTAATTTTTTTGGCTTTAAAATTGTTTTTTATTGTAAATTGTATTTTGTATTATCTATGTAAACTGCCTAGAGAGGTTTGTTGGATGGGTGATAAATAAATGTAAAAATGATGTTAATAACATATAGGTGGGGGAAGCTGAGGCTGTTTGCCATTTTATTTGCTAATCATAAATAATTGGGAGTTAACAACCCTTGCTTACTAGTAGTTCCCATATATAATATTTGTGCCACAGACTCACAATAAATAATTTTAACACCTTGAAACTTCATATTTTTCTGGTGCTCAGTAGTAGTAGTAGTAAGTTTCAAATAATTTCCCCCCTTCTCTTGCTGTTCTGTCCCATACTGCTGCACCTGTTTTACCAGATGACAAATATGACCTGTGTAACTGTTCTCAAAGCATCCTCTGGAAGCAACTTTTTGGAAAGAGTGGAGTGCTACTAAACTACATTTAACTGATAGATGTTGTGAAGAAAAGAAAGGAAAATCACTTTGTAAAAGAGATAGGTAGCCGTGTTGGTCTGCCATAGTCAAAAATAAAAAAAATTCCTTCTAGTAGCACCTTAAAGACCAACTAAGTTAGTTCTTGGTATGAGCTTTCGTGTGCATGCACACTTGGTGTATCTGAAGAAGTGTGCATGCACACGAAAGCTCATACCAAGAACTAACTTAGTTGGTCTTTAAGGTGCTACTAGAAGGAATTTTTTTATTTTTGTAAAAGAGTTTATAGATTGTTGAATGCTTTTTTTCCAAAACACATTGGTCCTAAAGTATAATATTTTAATTCCTCTTCTTGTCTCTGATACAGTAGAACTTTTGTCAGAACTAAGCTATGGATTTTTTTATGTTGTCCTTTAAGTATGTTTTAGTTGGTGCTTTTTACATTTATATTGTATTGCTTATTTTTGTTTGGATCTTTTTGGAAACAGATTGTTTATGAAAAGTGATGCATAAACACCCTAAATAAATAAATAAGCAAACTGCTTGCCTCCCACTTGTCCCACTTTATTTCTCTCTCTCCAGTTCTAAAAAATATGTAAAAGTCAAGTATTAGCCATCACAGCTAATTCCTCTCTGTTTTTCACCTTTGATAAACATAGCATCACTGTTGCATCAGTCATGAGTTGCCATGCTTCTCAACCCTCACCAATACTACTTGTCAGAAGACAGTGCACACCACATGCTAACTGCCATGAGCGGTATTCAGATTGACCAGAAGTGGGAGTACACAGCCATTGAGAAATGCCGGAGTCATACGCTGAGTACCACTTGGTGATAGGATGAAAGGAGAAAGCAAGAGCATTTAGCTCAGTGTTTGAGGGGTGAGGTCATGCTTATCAGAAAGGGAAAGAACTTTCACCCTGGTGGTTGGATTTGTGCACTGCTAGGTTGAAGCCCCTGGCTAGCAGGATAATTCCTTCTTCCAGCAACTAGGTTCTGACTACCAAAATAACATTCTGCCTAGTGGGGGATGTGGCAGATTTAGTACAGTCATTGAAGTCCCAAACAGATAGTCAGGTGGATCCTCATTAGGGTAGAAATCTATTGTGCATTTTCGTTCTTTGTCGTGCCAGTAAAAACTCCGTAGTAACTCCACCACCTTCCCTTGGGGTCTAGTGAGTAATGATATTTGAATATGGTGCATAACAAAAGATGCCTGAATTCCGCACTGCATTCCAAGTTGGGGAAGAGAGGAATGTCCTCCCTATTGTAGCTGGGGTGTCGTGGGGCCCCAGATAACCTGCTTTCTGGTGTAAAGGTGATGCAGTACCTTTCTATTAAATTTATGCTACTTTATATAAAATTAGTTTCTATGGTGTAGGTTTTTCAGTTCTTCATCAGTAACCTCAGAAAGATCAATTTCAGATAGCTCGGTTGCTAGTGACATTAGGGAGCATGGGAATCTATTAGGAGATTTTCCTGGATATATTGTTGCCAATCATCATCACTCCTCCAGCTCTTCCATGTTCAGTTGCCCTACCACGATCTGCTCTCTTAAATAACTTCTCCACCCATTTGCCCTTTTATTCATGAAACTCTTTCCTAGAACACCTGTGTGGTAATGCTGCCTTTTCCACCTTCAAATTCTTCAAACTTATCTTCTCCATTAATTCTTCGGTTTAATCACTTAGTCCTCATCCCCCAACTAAAACAAAGCCAAATGAGACACAGTGGCACTTGTGCACATTCATCACATGCAATCTCTTCCTCTGTTATCCTACGGACACTGTTGTAATTTTAGTTTATAAGGAATTTGAAGCCGGAACCTGTGTCATTTGCATATGCTTCTTTGTAATGTGTATTGCACATTGATATGTGTGTGTGTGTGTGTGTGTGTGTGTGTGTGTGTATTTCTTCCTTATATTATCACTTTCTCCATTTTGCATAAGACTTTTGATAGCCTTACTCTAACTTATTCTAGCACTTTGCTGTACTCTCACTGCATTAAAGTCCTTCTTGCTATCCTCAAAATCAGCTTTGTTACTCCCAACTTAGAATAGGGACAGATTTGGTACTGGTTTTCCCCAAGACAATCCACTTTTCCCCTCCCCATTCTTTAGGCTAAGCACATTGACATTCACAACACGTTTCTGAGGGGAAATGTTCAGACTTTTCCTAGATGTTCTGAGCCTTTATATTCAAAACTGATTTATCCTTTCAAGGGCAAAATGTGTGTTTTTATTCCTTAGATTGATGTTTTTGCAGAAGAAGCAGTTGGAAGCAAAAGTTACTTTCTATGTAGATGTGAAATTATACTGACATATGTTAAAAACAGAAAGTGCAAAGTTAAACATGTTGCATGTCATCATTTCAGAGAAATGGAATAAATCAATTGTGTGCTATAAGAAGTTAAGTTGAAGTATATTTACACAACCTAATATGTCTATGGTTGTTTCTGAGGACTTTATTATTCAAGATTGTAAAGCTCAAAACAGCACCTATGTTTAAAGATGTGGAATCCACTGACTAGCCATACTGTTGTTTATGCTTGTTGTCTTTGTTGAATCCAACATAAAGGCTGAAATCTAAGAAAAAGAACTGCTGGCATAGCTGGATTCTCACTGGTTGCTTTTGCCATACTAGTTACCTCAATCGAAGAGGCAAATCACAATTCTGTTGAAAATTGCAATTTGGCTTTTTTGGCAAGAGAAATGATGAAAGCAAGTAAAGTAAGGCAGCAAACAAAATTCCAGCTCTGCATATTTGGTTCTTTCCGCTTGTATGTATATTTTTCCTTCATTTGGAACATAGCCTATTTTATTATTCATGTCAAGTATGACAACCTGTTCAGTGCTGCGTTATCTAGAATTATTTGATCCCCCCCAAAAAAGTATTGTGGCATGTGCACCAAACAGGTGTGGAAGCATTGCTGCCCCCTTCTGCAAAAAATGCATCAAAAATCCACATTCCATGTTTTCTGTAGGGGAAAAAGAGTGCTTTCTACATTGTATGCTGGGTGTTTTTTAGGGAACATCAGTGGTAGCTTGCTGCCTCCTTCTGCAAGCCCACTCCTTCCTTTCTCTCTTTCTTCTCTATGGAGGAAAGAAGTCAGAAGCTAAATTGAATATTTTTTAAAATGCTAATATTTCAAAATAATTTTTCCCATTGCATATGCAGACTTGCCTCTTAAACCAGCAAGGATGGAAATGTGTTGCTGAAGCTAGGGTTCTTAGAATTCTAACAAGAGCTCATGTGCTGTGCAAACTGCATAGTCACTTTGTTTTTCTCTGATGGGTTATATATAGGATTGGAAATATAAAGTCGGTGACCTGTAGCACAATACATCTTGCATAAGAATGAGAAACCCACCGTAGGTGATTTGTCACAGGCAACTGTGAAGTGCCACCATTTGTGGTAGGCTGGATATAGCACAGAAAACCTTCTGTTTCCTAATCCTGGTCTGTGTGTCAACATTTGCCAAAACATCAGTCTCAAACTGGTCATAGATGGGGTCTAAGTTAATAGTTATTTGAAGCTATTACTATTAAGAATGTTGCAACTGAAGCTGCGTTAATTTTTATCCAAAGAACTAGAAGTAAATTACAGTGTTAATATCACAGGTATTGTAAAAGACTTAATAAAAAATTAAGGGTTCAATGCCGGACACTTCCTCTTTTGTTGTCATCGCTGATAGTGCTCACAGGCTTATATTAACATTGGTGTATCAAATAATTTTTTGGGAAAGTGTCACATAAGTAAAAGGGTTACTAGAACCTGCTTGTCTTAGATGTAGTGTGTTTCAACCTTGTAAATAAAACCACAAAACTACTAGCCTGCCAAAAAAATATGGATTACATTGCAGTAAGTTTCATTTTATTCACTGAGTCTACGCAGTGAGTGGAATGGCTATAGCTCAGTGATGGAGCTTCTTCATTTTATGCAGAAGGTACCAGGTTAAATCCTTGGAATCACCATTGTCTGAAACCCTGGAGAATCGCTGCCAGTCACTGCATACAATACTGAGCTAGGTGGTTCAGTGTCTAACTTGGTATAAGGTAGCTCCCTGTATTCCACCAGCAGGTCACCAGCAGCTGCTTTTGCTGCCATGGAGGTCACTTGAGGGAAAGGAAGGAATGATGGGAGACTTGAGTTGGGCAACAGGACCTGATTCCAGTTGACCACATCAAACTTTATTTTTGCTTTCATGCTTGTCACCTATGGCAACCAGAAAGTACTTGAATGTAGGGCTGGTATATTGAACTGAAACGCTGGAAAGGTTGGATGTCAAATTCCTGCTCAGCTAAGCATTAATGTGGTGGTGTTGAACAGCTCAGTAGTAGTCATCCTGTCAACTGAGGAGTTTTAAGTAAATGTGAAGCACCCCCCTAAATTTGTAATCATTTCCAGAACAGAAGTTGAAGGGCACATGTCCGAAGGTTCTCTGGTGACAGTTGTTTTCCAGAGTTGCTAAAACCTATTTCCTGAATTCTCTTTGATAGATATGGAACTTTTAGCAAATGATGGCATACTACTTTGAGCACTTTGGCTTGAGTTAGGAGCTTCTGGCAAGCACATAAATCAACTTGTTATTTCTATATGTTTCTAATATGGTGTAGGGGTAGAATGCGCCCTAGTTCTTGCATCAGGCCTTATTAGTGGTGTAATATCTAGAGGCTTGCTGATGAGATTAGGTATTGAAAAAACCTACCTTCCATGCACCCCTTCCTACAGTATAATGTCACAGTTTGGTGTGCATAGGGCATTATGTGGATACAGCAAAAGCTGGAATCAGCATAGCATAGCGTATTTACGCGAATCTAATGCGCCATCAAATCTAATGTGTATCCTAATTTTCACAACGTAATTTGGCCAAAAAAGGTCTGCATTACATTAAAGTAAATATGGTATTGTCCAATTAAAGAATTATATGTGCCAGAATAGGCTATAATTTTTATTATCAACTTCTACTTTCAATGTTTCTGCAAGACTGCTTCTTCTGCTTTAGGTTTATTTTGGCAGCATATCAATCAGTCTGCCTTACAAAATCTATTACTAATATTTCAGTTCAGAGACATTTGCAGGGCAGTGGTCTTGAGGAACTTCCAGGGCTCATCACCAACCAGAGGCACCCAAATGATGCTTGGATCTGCCTTTGTTGAGCCTCATGTGAAGTTCAAAGAGCTAGGCAGTTGTGTTGTCTTTGTCCCATTATGGTGTCAGGATGCTGGACCAGATAGGCCATTGGCATGATCCAGCAAGTTCTTCCTATGATATTCAAATGTGTCAGTGCGTCTAATAGTCAGCAAGTGGGTTGTGACACAACAATGCAGGCGGCCTTTTAAAACCCAGGCATGCCAAAACAGCCAGTTGGGAGAAGCATTGCGCTACCCGGCAAATGGAATAATGGCCAGGTCAGCTTTGCTAGCTTAGGAGGCTGTTCGATAACAATAACTTACCCACTCACAGTAGTCTTTCAGGAGCACCAACATGGTCCCATATCCCCTGCAACGATGTGTAGTCATAAATGCTTTTACTGCTACCACCAGAGAAGAACAGGAAGGAAGCAAAACACTGACCAGTTCGGCTCTACAGAAGCAGTTCCTTTGCTGCTGCCCCCACTCACAAGTGGGATAAAATACCCTGGTTTTTTTTACATGTGTGAGAGAACTTGGATACTCTTTCCCGACTTCATGATTCTGGCTTTTTATCTCAGTCCATTTAGATTAGACAAGAATTTCCCAGTTTAGATGTAACGGGCTTCTGTCTTAAAGTAGCGAGGAATGGATTGTCAAACCAGTGTGTGATGGGGGGAGACAAGGGAAGCAAATGCAAACCCGATACTTATTCCAGGCTTCATAAACCTTGATTTATAAAGCCAGGAAAGATAATTTGAACTGGTGCAGATTTAGTATCTGTGTAAATTGTTGCATGTGAAAACAGGACACTCATAACAATTTGGAGCTGTTCCTATTGACACATTTCACAGTTCTTAAGTATTTATCATTTAAAAAAAAAATAATATAATGAGTCACTATGGCATTCTCTTTTATTTAGTAGTATTAAATTTAATTACACTGTGGTGCTTCGCCTCAACCGTATTGGCTACAATATATACTTAGACCCTTTTAGGATTTTGGAGGAAAGTTGCTTTTTATAGCAGAATGTCTTGAGCTGCTCTAGAACCTGGTAACATTTGTGTCTGATAATTTCATACCTGTGGCCTAAGGTGACTCTTTCTCTAGTCAAGATAAGACTAATTGAAACATTATAAGTTAGTTTGTAATTTTATGGTTGCCATTACATGGTAGGCAACCAATATCGAGAAAGCAATATAAAATCCTTATACTCATTCAGAGCCATACAGACGTTTTTGAACGAACGCAGGCAGTTAATTAGGCATTTGAGCAGAAATTTACATTTTTCTAATGAAAACAGAACACAATCCATTCATCTATGGTTATTAAGCCATGAATAGCCCAGAAATGTGTGGAATTAGAAATGCCAAAAATGGTTTCACTTTTGGCGGCTTGATGAATTCTTTTAAGCAGATGCAAATGAGAAAGATAGGAGGGAGAAGAGAGTCTCATGTATATGTCTATTGTGATGTATCTCGCCATCTTTGTCTTTTTGCTGTGGCTTGTTTCCGATATTTGTAAAAGCAATGAGGCATACCCTCATTTTTGCAAATAAGATCATCATTCATGTAATGACATAGAAGTATAGCACCTTAAGCTTCAGGATGGTAGAGTCCAATAGAGCCAGACTTTGAGATTTGGTGGCTGGGAGTCTACGTAGATTATCCACAGTACATGCTACACAATGTTAGTCCTGTTAGTCCTCAGATCTGACCTATTGAACATAATGAAAATCTTGGCCATTTTGTGTATTGCCTTTCTTACATGTAAATGTGTTAAGGCATGCCTACATATTGAAAGTGTAAAAGTGGCAAACACGTGCATGCAAATCCTTGTATCATTTCGGTACTACCCACTAGGAAGCCCTGATTGGCTGCAGCTCCCAATCAGCTATATACTTGATTTGTCTCTATGTGATTTGTGAAGTGGTCATCATATATTCAGATTTCATAGTATTAAAACGTCTAATACTTAAATATCCATTAGCTCCATTATTTTTATTTTTTACAGGGTGGATTTGTTTTAAATCAAATCAATTTAAATCACTAGACAGTAAGACTTGATTTAAATCAATTTTTTTACAGAAAGACTCATTCTTGCATATTTACAACCAGACAAATGTTTCATTCATATCAAAAATTACTGATTTGGTTATACTATTAGAAATACATAGACAGATAATTATGAAATTATTGTGAGGTTTAATAAGTTAACTATTTATATTTGGACAACTTTTCTGCTGTACTTTATTGGAAGGAGAAAAATAATCACTTCCTTAATAACAATTTAAATAATTTAAATATAGCATATGTATCCATGTTTGTTATCTAATGTGGTTAAATGATTTTTTTAAATGAGTTTTTTTAAAAAAAAGTTTTTTTTAAAAAATGAGCTTTAGCACACATGAAAAACTTAAAACAAATCCTTATTTCCTGATGAATAGCCTTTGGACTATAATGCAACTTAAATAGAAAACTATCTTTAGAAATATTTTCCTTCCAAAAGCATTTTATTTTAAAAATCTGATTTAAATCCAAAAAATCCAATCTAAATCAAAAAAATCTTTTTTAAAAAAAAACCCACATTGATTTTTATCCACCCTGATTTTTGTATAAATGAACAGTGGCTGTAGCACCTGGGAAACTGCTTGCCAGGTCTACCTAGCAAGATCATGCAAAGAGATAAGGTAATGGGAAGGCTGCTCTCCAGTGACTACTGTACATATTTGTCACTGGAAAGAGAAATTTCTCCATTCTTCTGGATGTTAATGCAAGCAGAGGGGGGTGGCTTACATGTGTTCCTCATTAAGACTGTAATCTGTGAATTGGCCTTTAGGAGCTGCCACATCTAGCCTTGTGCTGTAAATTGTACAATGTCATTGCTAAAGAACAATTAAATATCGACCAAAGCACACCCTGACATCCAATAATTCATATAAGTTGTAGCTAAATGATGGCATATACAAATTATATGTGAACAATTTGGCTCATGATGTAGAATGATAAGAATTGGTAGATTTATGTGCTGTCACTGTAATGTCTTTGTACTGTTGTCCTTGCTTCTGCACTTATGCTTATTCTTGCTCTTAAAAATCTTCTGGACTTCTCTTAGACTAGGGGAAAAAAAATCAGAATAGGTTTAGCTCTTTTGACTTAAGTGTTAAAGCTTTGCAAATAGGATCAGAGGGTCTGGCTATTCATATTCCACCAATCTGTCTTGACATCAAAGTGTTGTAGAAGCAAATATGAGCTTGCTGATTTTATGTTTCACAATCAATCTACAAATCTTTGTATTTCATTCCCAAGGGGGTGTTCATCCCATACACTCTGAAAACAAACTGCATCCTACTTCTTTCCCTCTTTCTTCCAGGAGTTTCCTCTTTGGCTGTTATAGGCTAACCCAGTTGCAGTTCTAGAACCAAGATTAGTGGTTGTAGGTAGTGGCAGAAAAACCCTGGTAGTATTATGTGCACAACCAGCAAATGGCATTAGAAGCTGACATATACGATGTCAGGTTTTTTAAAAAATCATCATCATCATCATCATAAATAATCTATCTCTACATTGCCTACTTTGATTGGCAGCAGGTCTTTCAGCAGTCTTTCCCGTCACCTTTTATAAAGTGCTGGGCATTGAACTTGGAAGGTTCTACACACAAAGCAAGTGCCCTGGCACTAAACTATATTGCACCCCATTTAATAAAGGAAGTGTTGGGTTGCCCGAAAACTGAATCCTCAGAATGAGACCCAGCAAGAGGCTTCTCTGCTTTATTTTACCATCTGCTTCATGGATAGGTAGAAAGTCCAGAGCCAGCTTAGATATATAAACGGCAGCAATGGCTTATGTAGTGGATATATATCTGCCATCTTCCAAAGGTCAGTGAGTTTGCAATCCTCCTGTTGCCACCAAATTAGTATTTTTAGATTAGAATTGTTTGCCCTTTCATTTGGTATGTATTGTATTACATAACAACTGTAAGTTCAGCCTGTAAAACAACTCAGCTTGGCACTGACTGAGCCGTCAAGTATTGAAATCTCCACAGATAGGCTGGGTGACTAGCAGGCATGTGGTTGAAACTTGTCTAGTGTGAGAAATAAAAGATGGGGAAAACTGAATGAAGACTCCTGCTGGATCAGGTCAGAGATTTATCTAGTCCAGCCTCCTGTTCTTAGAGTGGCATCCAGGTGCTTATGGGAAGCCCAAAAGCAGGACATGAGAGTGCAATAGCACTCTCCTTGCCTGTGCTCCCCAACAAATGGTACTCAGAAGCATACTGCCTCCTATAATGGAGGTAGTAAACAGCCATCATGACTAGTAGCCATTGGTAGCCTTGTCCTCCATTAATTTGTCCAATTCCTATTTAAATCCGTCCAAGTTGATGGCCATTACTGCATCTTGTGGTATTGAATTCCATAGTTACTTAACTGTGTGTTGTGCACATTCCTTCCTGTCTGTCTTGAATCTCTCAGGCTCTCATTCTCCATGATGGTGGAGGAGCTGTTACAGTACATATTAGTGTTTGTATCTACCCTTATGCTGAGATTAATTACCACAATGATATATTGGAACAACATAAAACATGTAGTGTGTTTTTAGCATCTAGTACAAAATTAACTGTCAAATGAAGGGGGTAATAGTTCCTTACAATTTTCAAAATAAAAATTGGCTCACACCACTCCGAATTTTTAATTGATAAAAAATACATGGAAAACAATAAGAAACAACTCCTAGCAGTGTTTGATTTATGACATAGAACACAACTACTTTATAATATGATCATGGGACATCCAGAAAGTATAAAACAATGTAGCTACATAAGAACATGAATATTCCCATAATATAATTATCAACGAGCCTCACACATATGTACCTTAAGTATATATAGGAACACTATGAGAAGTGTGAGCTTACTTTTGCTGGGTAATCTCATTTATATTAGTTCTAATTTGAGACAAACTAACACTCATTTCCTCATCAGCATAAATGAAATGTTTAAATGTTTCTTTGATTGTTCTTGAATCTTCCCACCACAATTTCCATTCTTTCCTGCCACACCCTTTAAGGACTACTGATCTAATGTATTGATATCAAGAAATGCTAGAGATTGAAACCTTCATATTTCTTTGCTTTAAATGTTTTCAGTTTGGTTTGTATTAACTACTAAAACTTTAATTCCGTGATGGGCAGTACAGCAATCACTTAAGCAGGTGTTCCTACAATTGGCAACTGATAGCAACAATATACCTAGATTTCTTTTACACTTAAACAATCCTGGTATGCTATATTCATATCACTGCCGAACAACTTCCATTTAACTTGTAAGTGAATCGTAATATTTTGGATATATATGTGTGTGTGTGTGGACAGATATACAGTACTGCCTCTGATTATGTAACCCTCTGGTTATGTAAATTTCAGGATGCGAAAGCGGCAAACCCAGAAGTATTTGACTGGGTTTCGCTGCGCACTCATGCGCAGAAACGGTCCTCAGGTTGCAGAAACCTCAGGATCCGACTGGACCTCCAGAACAGATCCCATCCTCAACTGGAGGTACCACTGTAGTAGCATTTTGTTTTTCAAGCTGTGGTACTGAAAGGAGACGGGACGCGGGTGGCGCTGTGGGTAAAACCTCAGTGCCTAGGACTTGCTGATCGTATGGTCGGCGGTTCGAATCCCCGCGGCGGGGTAAGCTCCTGTTCCTCGGTCCCAGCTCCTGCCCACCTAGCAGTTCAAAAGCACCCCTAAGTGCAAGTAGATAAATAGGTACCGCTTTATAGCGGGAAGGTAAACGGCGTTTCCGTGTGCAGCACTGGTGCTGGCTCACCAGTGCAGCTTCATCACGCTGGCCACGTGACCCGGAAGTGTCTTCGGACGGTGCCGGCTCCCGGCCTCTTGAGTGAGATGGGCGCACAACCCTAGAGTCAGACACGACTGGCCCGTACGGGCAGGGGTACCTTTACCTTTACCTTACTGAAAGGAGAGTGAGTTTTCGACCTTGTTGCTATCCTTGTGGAAACACACAACAGAACATGCAGTTGTAATTCTTGGACCTCATGGCCTGTCAATTGTCCATCTTGTGTATCCACTGTGGTTCACAAAAGAAAAAGGGTATATAAATGCAGGCATAAGAGCTGACTAATTTGCCTTGTGGGAGGAATTTCCCTTTTCTCTCAAGTGGCCCTCCCGGCAAATCAGTGATATACCCTGTGCAGCTGAGGATTAAATTGATTAAATGTTTTGCTTATAGCATGTCCCCAAACTAGTCATTATCCATGCCCAGAGGACCAATATTTTATCACCAACAGGATCCTGTCTGGAGGATGTAAGTGACAGGTGAAGGGGATCTCTGGCTGGTTTCAGGCATGGAGACTGGGTATGCCTTAAACTTACTGAAACCTTTTATTTAATCCTTCCTCGTTTGGGCCCTCAAGTTATCATGACATGTAGTCCCGAGGCAATTGGCCTCCAAATCCACTGATAGTAGGCTAGTACAACATAGTTCCTGTCGTGTGGTCTACCACTTTGCCAAAGGCTGCATTTACAATTGCTCTTTGAAGACAAGAACATGCAGTTGTCTCATTGTGTTACCACAATATGGCGTGCAGCAGCTTCGCAAGACGCTGTGTATATGCAAGCTTTGATATGTGAGTTAGTAGGTCTATAGGTTGGATAAGTGTATCTGCTGCTAAGTTATGGCCTCATTCTTGAATGATTTACACATGTTGTGAAAATGTCATTGTAACTAGCTCCTTTTCTCATACCCATGATATTGCTTGGAATCTAAGAATCACTGGGTGATAACTAGGGTTAGTCATATGCAGAGAGGACCTATGGAAAATCCGTGAATAGCACTAACTTCAGTGGGTCTCCTTAGTTGGATATTGCCCATTAGATTTAGTTGCATAATTTTAGAATAAAATTAGGAAAGTTTATATTCAGGACTCTCTTTTTTCTTCCTTGAAATGTTGTTGCAAGCAGCCAGTGTTGGTGGGAAGGTAACTCAAGGCCATGAAGGAGAGCAGGGTATGACAGTTCGATAACCTGAACCCTTGAGAATAATTGGTAAAAGGATTGATAACTGCAGTAAATTGAGATTTTGCACCATGTATCAAGTTCTGTATGTGGGAGATCTGAGGGGGGGGGGGGAAATCAGCCCACATCATAATTCTTTGAGGAAGAAAGTAACCCTTCTCAGTTACAGTGGTGCCTCGCAAGACGAAATTAATTCGTTCCGCAATTCTCTTCGTCTTGCGGGTTTTTCGTCTTGCGATGCACGGTTTCCCATAGGAATGCATTGAAAATCAATTAATGCGTTCCTAGGGAAACCACCTTCAGGCCAGGTCCGGGGACAGTCTGTCCCCGGACCTCTTCTGAAGGCTGGGGGGGGGGGACAAGGGCTTTTCTTCCCACCCCCAGCATTTTAAAAAACCCTGGGACAGCGGAGGACTTCTCCGCTGTCCGGGGGATCTTAAAATGCTGGCGGGCGGCATTTTAAAATCGCCCCGGACAGCGGAGGACTTCTCCGCTGTCCGGGGCGATTTAAAAGCCCCTGGGAAGGCAGGCAGGGGGGAGCAAAGACTTTCGCCCCCTGCCCACCTTCAGAAGGTGTTCCCACCCCCCCCGCCCGGCTTCGCAGCAGCGCTACGAAGCCCGGCAGCTGGGGCAGCTGTTCCCGCCCCCCTCCCCCCTTCGGAACATCGTTCCGAAGTGGGGCGGATGGGGCAGCTGTTCCCGCCCCACCTCCCCCCTTCGGAACATCGTTCCGAAGTGGGGCGGATGGGGCAGCTGTTCCCGCCCCACCTCCCCCCTTCGGAACAGCGTTCCGAAGTGGGGCGGATGGGGCAGCTGTTCCCGCCCCACCTCCCCACTTCGGAACAGCGTTCCGAAGTGGGGCGGATGGGGCAGCTGTTCCCGCCCCACCTCCCCCCTTCGGAACAGCGTTCCGAAGTGGGGCGGATGGGGCAGCTGTTCCCGCCCCACCTCCCCCCTTCGGAACATCGTTCCGAAGGGGGGCGGATGGGGCAGCTGTTCCCGCCCCACCTCCCCCCTTCGGAACATCGTTCCGAAGTGGGGCGGATGGGGCAGATGTTCCCGCCCCACCTCCCCACTTCGGAACATCGTTCCGAAGTGGGGCGGATGGGGCAGCTGTTCCCGCCCCACCTCCCCCCTTCGGAACATCGTTCCGAAGTGGGGCGGATGGGGCAGCTGTTCCCGCCCCACCTCCCCCCTTCGGAACATCGTTCCGAAGTGGGGCGGATGGGGCAGCTGTTCCCGCCCCACCTCCCCCCTTCGGAACATCGTTCCGAAGTGGGGCGGATGGGGCAGCTGTTCCCGCCCCACCTCCCCCCATCGGAACATCGTTCCGAAGTGGGGCGGATGGGGCAGCTGTTCCCGCCCCACCTCCCCCCATCGGAACATCGTTCCGAAGTGGGGCGGATGGGGCAGATGTTCCCGCCCCACCCCCCCACTTCGGAACATCGTTCCGAAGTGGGGCGGATGGGGCAGATGTTCCCGCCCACCTCCCCCCTTCGGAACATCGTTCCGAAGTGGGGCGGATGGGGCAGCTGTTCCCGCCCCACCTCCCCCCTTCGGAACATCGTTCCGAAGTGGGGCGGATGGGGCAGCTGTTCCCGCCCCACCTCCCCCCTTCGGAACATCGTTCCGAAGTGGGGCGGATGGGGCAGCTGTTCCCGCCCCACCTCCCCCCTTCGGAACATCGTTCCGAAGTGGGGCGGATGGGGCAGCTGTTCCCGCCCCACCTCCCCCCTTCGGAACATCGTTCCGAAGTGGGGCGGATGGGGCAGATGTTCCCGCCTCCCCTCCCCCCTTCGGAACATCGTTCCGAAGTGGGACGGCTGGGGCAGATGTTCCCGCCTCCCCTCCCCCCTTCGGAACATCGTTCCGAAGTGGGACGGCTGGGGCAGATGTTCCCGCCCCACCTTCCCACTTCGGAACATCGTTTTAAAATGCTGGGGGTCGGCAGCGAACGCTCCCGACCCCCAGCATTTTAAAACCTCCCCGGGACAGAGACTTCTCTGCTGTCCCTTGGAGATTTTAAAATGCTGGGGGTCGGCAGCGAACGCTTCGCTCCCGCCCGCCAGCATTTTAAGATCGCCCGGGGCAGGTGGGGGGAAGGCAGGCGGGGGGGGGAGCAAAGACTTTTGCCCCCCGCCGGCCTTCAGAAGAGGTCCTCTTCTGAAGGCCGGCTGTGGGCAAAAGTCTTTGCTCCCGACCGCCAGCATTTCCCTATGGGCTTTCGTCTTGCGATGCAAGCCCATAGGGAAATTCGTCTTGCGAAGCGCCTCCAAAACAGAAAACCCTTTCGTCTTGCGGGTTTTCCGTCTTGCGAGGCATTCGTCTTGCGGGGTACCACTGTAGTTTATAACATATTGATTTCACTATAAGGGTTGCAATTGCAGTCTAGAATGCTTCACCTTCACGATACTGCATTTTCTCTCTTCTCTTCCCCCAACCCCAATGCCCCATTTTTTCATACCCTGAAAATGCTCATCAACAATGAGGGTTTTTTGCGACCTTATTTCCCCCCCCCCAAAAAAAAAAAAAATATTGTGGACTTCTGTGAGGCTCTATTTTATTTTATTTTATTGTACTGCTGCAAACCTTAGTGTTTCCCTACATATAATGAAAGCTCCCTGCTCCTTTTCAGTGACTTGTTTTTGTTGCAATTCTGTCTTTATTTGTCAGCTGAGTTTGCTGTTAGATGAAGTAAAAACAAGTTATTATCCAAATCATTAAAATCTTAATTTTCCTGAACACTGGTGGGATGGATAAAGATGAATAAAGTGAAACTGAATCCAGGTAAAACAGGCCTTGTGGCTGTCCAGGATACAGGCCAGTTGCCTATTTTGGGTGGAGTTGAACTGTGATTCGAAATGAACAGATGCATAGTCTGGGAGGACTCCTTGATGCTTCATTGTTACTAAAAGCTCAAGTAGCCTTGGTGACCAGGAGCGTTTTCAGCCACCTTTGGCCATTCCCTGACAGTGGTAACCTCACAATTGGAATATCCCAATGTAATCTTATGTGGGGGCCGCCCTTTATATTTGTTTTGGAAGTGGCAGCTACTGCAGAATGTCCATAATTGCCTTCCATCTGCATAAAACACTAGTGCTTAAATAATGATACTTGGTTGCCAGTAGGCTACTGGGCCAGATTTAAGGTTTTCTTATTGGTACAGTGGTGCCTCGCAAGACGAAATCAATTCGTTCCGCAAGTCTCTTCGTCTTGCGAGTTTTTCGTCTTGCGATGCACGGTTTCCCATAGGAATGCATTGAAAATCAATTAATGCGTTCCTAGGGAAACCGCCTTCAGACCAGGTCCGGGGACAGTCTGTCCCCGGACCTCTTCTGAAGGCTGGGGGGGGGGACAAGGGCTTTCTGAAGGCTGGGGGGGACAAGGACTTTCGCCCCCTGCCCGCCTTCAGAAGGTGTTCCCTCCCCGCCGCCCGGCTTCGGAACGATGCTCCGAAGCCGGGCGGCGGGGGCAGGTGTTCCCTCCCCGCCGCCCGGCTTCGGAGCACCGTTCCGAAGCCCGCCGGCGGCGGGGGCGGGTGTTCCCTCCCCGCCGCCCGGCTTCGGAGCACCGTTCCGAAGCCCGGCGGCGGCGGGAGGAGGCGTTCCCGCCCCACCGCCCGGCTTCGGAGGAGGTCCGAGGACAGTGGGGAAGACGCGCTGCGCTTCCCCGCTGTCCCGGATATTTCCCTATGGGCTGTCGTCTTGCGAAGCAAGCCCATAAGGAAATTCGTCTTGCGAAGCGCCTCCAAAACGGAAAACCCTTTCGTCTAGCGGGTTTTCCGTCTTGCAAGGCGTTCGTCTTGCGAGGTACCACTGTATTTCAATCTTTAAATCACTTGGGACATGGATTTATGAGGGATCCTTGCTCCCTGCATATCTGCCCATTGATAGCAGTCATCTGTGGGGTCCTCCTTGTGGTGCTGCATGTGTTGGAGGTTTATTCCAGAGAGGTTCAGAGTAGGTCCTTCCATGCAGTGGCATCTGCCCTGTGGAAAACACTGGCCATTGAAATTAGGCAGGCTCTTATATTTGTCTGGGACACCATGGTAAGTCAGAATTTGCTCCTCCCCAGTCTTTTTTATTTCCATGCTGACCTAAACCAAAATTTAGCTTTTAGTGTGTCATCTGAACCTGGGCTTATGATAGCTTCTTGCTAACCATGAAGCAAAATGGTTATCAGTTCCCCCTCTCTAGAAGTCTGCACATTTGCATGATCCCAGTAAGGCATAGTTTGGTTTACCATTTACCAGGCCACTGTATTCATTTTGTAGGGTGCCAAAAATAAAATTTCCAGAAGAATGAATTAACTCACAGGCAGCATTTGATGGTTTTTTTCACAACTGTTTTATCTGTTTACTTTTTGTTTTATTGTATACTTCTATGGTATTATGGTGATGATTAGTGTTTATCAATAATAGTTATTACGATAATAGAAAAATGTTTCTCAAAATATTTGCCATAATCAGTCTACATCTCCCCATAAGATTTTTAATTATTTTAAGTAATTGAATAGACTTGTATCTCAGGTTCGTTCTTTCTTTCTTTCTTTCTGTTCAAATAGATGAATGTGTGTTTTCCTCCAGTATTTCCATCACCAGGTAGAAAGAGGAGGTAACTTTTCACCACTTGCCTTCTAGATGCTTTTTAATTATTTGAAATGTTTTGCTCAAGGGAATACTCTCTTCATATGAGATACTGAAGTAGGTATTTGAACAGATGCAAATTGGTTGACTAGCTCTTCATTAAGCAGTTAACTCTCATGAGAGATCTCTCCATAGTTCATTGGATTGGAGCTAGATAGTAAGAAAAATTATTCTGTTGTAGAAGTGTAATCCTTACAAAATGTATATTGCTCTTAAAAGAATAAATCTGAATGTAGTATGTCAACACTTAAAGGGAATCATTACCTCAGCTCAATAAATTGAACTTCTCAAGAGTTGTAAACATAAAGTCTACAGTATTCTGGGAAGTCATCCTGATATAATGTAGATCATGGCTGTTAACAATATACCAATAATGGTTTGTCCAATTGCTGGCAGTTCAGTGAAACACTCCTCTTCCAAAATGGCAGCATGCACTTAAGAAATACCTTTTACAAGATAATGTTCACACGACCTTTTCCTGACATATATGTAAACAACTATTGCAAATTAATCTGATAAATGTTTTTAGTTTTTCCTTTGAAATTACCATTCACCTATACTTACAGAAAGTATGGGTATAAATCAGCCACCCTTAAAAGTTAAAATGTTAAGAGCAGGCTTGTTAGTCTATAGCTCATTAATTCAGAATTCTATCTCTTCCAAGAAGCTGGCAGTTTTGTGCGATGACACAAATGTGTTAAATGAAATAATCTCTAGACGGTTGTTCCTTGAGGCATTTGTAGCTTTCCCCTTCGTGAAGCAGTTTCATCTTAAAGAGTGTGAAGTGTTATACTACTGTAACAATTTTTTCTAGTCGCAGTACTATTCACTCTTTTGCATAACATAATAATTACTCCTGTTATTTAGGGTAAAAATAACCTTTTTTTGTAAGATATTGTAACACATCTTAGTAATAGGAAGAGATTCTGTGTTGCAATATAAAAAGTACTTTGACTTCTGTTAAAGTCTTCACTTGCGATACCTGTCGGCATTCTGAAAGAGTCATGGCTTCAACTAGTGCTGGCCAGTATCTTTACAAATGACTTGAAAGAGAAAATGGATATACTCTACAAACTGATGTATGACCCATTTGGGAACAAAATATGTCTATAGAGAATGACCCATATAACTTAAAATAGAGTTCGGCAATCTTTTTGGGTAGGTCCATCTCTTCCCTCACTTTCTTTGCTCACCTCTCAATTTCCCCTTCCGTACTGTCCACATGAAATTGGGCCAAGGCTTGCAGCTTCCTCACTCCTGACTTAAATGCATTTAAGCCGAACCAATTAGACTGAAAAATCAGCAAGAAACAATGGAAAGCAGTATGCATGGGAAAGAACTACCGTATTTTTCGCTCTATAAGACGCACCAGACCACAAGACGAACCTAGTTTTTGGAGGAGGAAAACAAGAAAAAAAATACTCTGAATCTCAGAAGCCAAAACAGCAAGAGGGATCACTGCACAGTGAAAGCAGCAATCCCTCTTGCTGTTCTGGCTTCTGAGATAGCTGCGCAGCCTGCATTCGCTCCATAAGACGCACACACATTTCCCCTTACTTTTTAGGAGGGAAAAGTGAGTCTTACAGAGCAAAAAATACGGTAAATGCAAATTATAACACGAAAGAAATTGGGCTCCACATAAAGATTTCAGGATTTCAAGAATATCAGGCTGATCACAAATCAACAGCAGCAGCACAATCTTGTCCATTTTAATGAACATCTTCCAGCTTGTATACCTGGAGATCTGACATAAACCACGTATATGCTAGACCCATATGCATCAGGATTAAAACTGCTGGAACAGGTCTATCTAGTTGGTTTTCGGAATAAGTTACCCTCCATGAGAAAAAGAGTAGTTCCTGCAATTCAGAGAGAGGTTGCTGTGATGCTCCCTTTAAAGCATTGGTTTTCAACTGATGGGTTGGCATCTACTAGTGGGGCTGCAGACTGATCCAAGTGGGTTCTCAGCAAGAGCACCGCCGTCATGCAAAAATATAATGAAATATTTTTATATTGTGTAACTATTTTACTGCTTGATTATTTGATTGTTGTTAGCCGCCCTGAGCCCGGCTTCGGCTGGGGAGGGCGGGATATAAATAAAATTTATTATTATTATTATATGATAAAAGGTTCACAACTGAGTCTCCAAATGCATGTTTGGGTTAATAGTGGGTAGTGTGTTGAAGATACTTGCTTTCCAGAAACTAAATCTAGACCCAGGGAGTGATAAACAGTTATTGTCAAATCTGAATTCTTCTTTACTTAGATGGGCAAAGGTGTTTGAAAACGTTTCAAACAGTTGCTACTTTAAACAGAGATAGTAAGACAATAACTTAGCATTAATTTAGGGAAGCTTTTAATGTTTAATAAGTTACTGTATTTTAGCGTTCTGTTGGAAGCCGCCCAAAGTGGCTGGGGAAACCCAGCCAGATGGGCGGGGTATAAGTAATAAATAATAAAAATAAGAATTAATTGAAAATTAATTAATTAATAGAAAAGAATTAATGCTCATAAATGTTTGTCCAGGATGTATTATGCTGTAACCAGCTTCATTTGGAAATGTTTGTCTTTCAGGTTATCATGAATAATGTATTTTGGATATATTTAACAATTGCCGAAGATGATCCTCTTTACAGACAAGGCTTTTGAAATCTGGAATTTTATACAGTAAAGGTAAGGGAAAGTTAACATTAAAATGAAGTAACCAGAGTACTTTGATCTCTTGTTAATATTATAAGTGGAGCTAAAAGAGCATACACCTCCTGAAGTAAGTGTCAGTTACCTATCTATCTACCTACCTATTTTATTACATTTATATATGCCCTTTTTCTCCAAGGAGTTCAAAATGCAGTGACTGGCCCAGGGTCACCTAGTGAGCTTCATGGCCAAGTGGGGATTTGAACCCTGGTCTCCCAGGTCCTAGCCAGGCACACTTCACCACTATGCTTCACTGGCTCTCTACAACTAAACAATCTGAATAATTTTATTTTACAGTGGTGCTTCCTTAACGTTCATATAAATGTTGTCTTGATTGCCTTTTTGTATAGATGTTCTGGTTTGCAGTGTGTGGAAAACCATTCTGTTGGTAGAGACAGGGTGTACAAATACACTTATTTTTTTAAAAAATATTTGCTTTTCTATTATATCTCATCGTCAACACATACTATGTTACTATCATGCCTAAAGTAATAAGAAAGAAATAGTATAGATATAAGACATGGACAAATGATGATGATGATGATAACAACCACAACAACAACAGATCTGTTTTCCTCCAAATTATTTAAATCTTATATATCTTAACTTTTACTTCCCTTCCACTTTTTCCATGATTTCCTATCTACTGTCCTTGACTTCATTAAGAAGATTTAATTGCTGGTATTCATGGATGGCATTATGATGCCAAGTTCAGGGCTTGAAGGAAGCTACTTCTATTCCACTTGCAGGTTGTGAGTGGAATGAAGATGGGATTAAACACTCTCCTAAATTGTGTGTCAGCAGGCTATGCAGTGGTGCCCCGCAAGACGAATGCCTCGCAAGATGGAAAACTCGCTAGACGAAAGAGTTTTCCGTTTTGGAGGTGCTTCGCAAAACGAATCTCTTATGGGCTTGCTTCGCAAGACGAAAATGTCTTGCGAGTTCCTGCGGGTTTTTTCCCCTCCCCCCCTTTTCTAAGCCGCTAAGCCGCTTATCAGCTGATCCGATAAGCCGCTAAAAGCCTCTAATAGTGCTAATCTGCTAATCCGTCAATGGGCTTGCTTCGCAAGATGAAAAAACCGCTAGACGAAGAGAATCACAGAACGGATTCTTTTCGTCTTGCGAGGCACCACTGTATGTGCCAGCATCTTGGGGAAATATGTAACTCATGATTTAAATTAGTATTTCTAGCTCAGTGTGTTCTTTCTGTACAATCATCTATTGAACAAACATATTTTAGATCAAGCTAGACCAGAAATCCAACTTTTGGGATTTGAGTTGTAAGAAGCAGTATTGTGTAAAGCATGTTTTCTTCTCGTAACTTTAAATAGGAATGCACTCTGCATGGGACTGCTCCTAAAGACCGTTTGGAGATGCATTCTGCACTAGTGTTAGAGTTTTGATGGGTTTGATGACTCAAGGGCATATGGCATTGGTACTTAAAAGATTTGTGCTGCCTGCCTGTGTGGTGCTGAGACCAATTCAGGCTTTTAGTTTTGATATATAAAGCCCTGAATAACTTAGGGCTTAGTTATCTGAAGGAATGCCTCTCCCTGTATTGTCTTGTCTGTGCTTGAAGTTGGCTGGGGACACCCTTCTTGCCATTCTATTGTGTAATTCATTTAGCGGGTCTGTGATTCACCAGAGAGCCTTCTCAGCAATGGTGCCCTGCCTATTGAATACCTACTTCCCTAATGCCACTGACATTTCAGCACCAAGTGTAAACCACCGTCTTCCTCCGGGCCTTTTGAATATTTTCAGAAATAGGCCTACTCTGTACAATGGTAGTATGGGGACCGGTCAATTTGGGGGTATTACTAATTGTATATTTTCTCAATTCTTTATTCTATTTGTTTTAAGCATTATAATTCACCCTGGGGTCACTTATGATGATGGTCAGAATATAAATTTTATAAGTAAATAAATAAATTTTTAAATGACAAAAATGGCAAATACATATGAGAATGGAGCTAGATCCTGGCGTTTTTAGCCCATTGTTGAAAGGGTAAGAGGAGTGAAGAAGAAAACAATTGTGAGGAAAGGCAAAGTTTTTCGTCAGCTCCCCATCTCTACCCTGATTTTGTCTCAATCAATATAATAGTTAGAAATGGAAGAGAATAAAGATGGTAATGGTTCAGCTTAAGGGAATATTCTGGCAATTTTTTCAGAGATAATTTTCCAGTGGAAGAAAGGCGGAGTTTTGGTTCTCAATCCCATGATGCTGTAAGAAATGAAGAAATTATTTAAGATCAAACTGGGGGAGAGAAGTAGTAATTTGGCAGGTTGCTGTTAAGTAAAGATGTAAGGAATAAGTGGGGAGCCAGTTTGGTTGTAAAATAAATGATTTTTATGCCTGGAGTCCAAAGGTACATAATTTTTTTCGCAGTCATTCAAGATAACATAGAAATCCACAAAATGTCTGTACATATTTTTTCACTTGTGCTGAAACCATTGTATTCGTACAGAGGGATACACCAATTTCCTACACAATTACATGCTCTCACAAACCTCCATAACTCGAATTCTTGTTGAACAAAATATCTTTGAACATAGATGTCTATTTATCGAAAGCACAACAATGTGATTTCATTAATTTCATTTCACTATTTATTTGTCCAGCTGCTACTATCCTATTGCTTTCTTCATCCATCTGTTTTGGTGATGTTGAGTTGTTCTTTTTTCCCTAAACTGAAATAATTGTACAAACTTCTTCCTTGGCACTGCCATCCTCTCTGAAGTGTATATTTTAAGCTGGCCCACTTATTGTGCACCACAACTTTTTCTTGAGCTTTGGGGAATTTATCAGAACAAATGTACAAAACCTTGATGTGCATCAAGTTTTTGACGACCTCTTTAGGGAATGCTTTATCATTTGGGGAACAAATCTATCTTGTTAAGAACCTTTTAAACCATGTAAGTATTGTGATGAAGTATATTTGATTTATTATTCTGATTTTAAACTTTTATTTTTGGTGGATAATGTTTGAATAATATGTGTTTAAAAAAAGTTACTGATGTCAAGGGCCTTGGTTTTGCCCAGTATTACTTCAGTAAGCAAAAGAAATCAATAAGTAGTTTGGCAGCAAAGTTAAGTCCTAATGGGCTATTCTCATTCACTTGGAAATAAATATTATTTGCAGTCTAATTTCATTGCACCAAGAATATTGCTTAATTTTCAGTTTCAGACTTCATCTTTATGAAAATAAAAATAAAAAATATTAATGCAGCTTTTGTAGTTTTATAAATGTCCGGCTGAATTTTTTCAAAAGTGCTGACTAGCCGGTTCCTCAGTGTAATAAACATTTGTTGAAGAATGAAATACCTTGAACAGAACTCTCTTGTCCAAAGGGAGACATTTCCCCATATCTATTGATATGTTAAGCAAGGTGCACTGGAATATAGGGAATGAGGTGTTCAAATAATAAAGTTTACAACTGAAAAATTCAAGGCTTTAAAAGGAGAATATTCAATTTAAAGGCATAAGACTTGCTGAGTGAGACTCCAATGCCTATCTAGTCCAGCATTCTGTTTCCCAAAATGTCTAACAAGATGTCTGTGGGGAAGCCTCAAAGCAGGACATGAGGGGCATGTTGTTCCCCAGCAACTGGCATTCAGAAATGTGCCGCCAACGTGTAGCCATCATGGCCAGTAATCGTTGATGAATTTGTCTAATACCTTCTTAAATCCAATTAAGCTGGTGGCCATCACCAAATTGCATGTAAATGAATTCCAGTGCAGGAATACAAATGATTCTTAAAAAAATAAAAATAGAAGGGTAGTTCAGGTTGTCATTTCATAGGCAGAATCCGAGTCAGTTATTCAAGACTCATTCTTGTTCTACTTATTTCCATCTGTTTTAGTTAGGCCCAAATGAGAAATATCCATTGGTCAGACCACAGGAATAAAAGGGCAACACTTTAGAGCTGGATTTATGCCCATCTGGCTGGCAAAAGCCAGCCAGGACAGCACAGATTTAGGAGACTGCTCTGGAGCAATTTCCATCAGAAAGGTCACAGAAGTGACTGTTTCTCTTTGGTTGGAATCTTCCCTGTAGAATTCCACAGGTTCTCTGATTGATCTTTTCCTTTTCAATAAGTACACAAGGTCACCAGGTGAAGATTGGCAGAAGTTTGGGATTTGATGACCAACACCCTACAATGCTTGTCCAGATACTCATCTCAACGAGCATCAAAGCCAATGTTTCAGTAGTGGCCAAGTGTGCCCTTCAGAAGTACCATCTTAAAGCACTGAAATTTCGTCTCAGGAAAAAATAACTTGCTTTTGTAAGTGATACCCAGTCATACAGGCACTTGCTGAGGAAGGATTTTGGAAGAATAAAAGCGCTGTAGGTTTACTTTCCTATCATGATACTTTAAACACGATTTAGATGTTATAAGAAGCTGAGCACAACATGGAGCTCTAGAGGTGCAGTTAACTAATCAAATGCCTGGCAAGCATAGTGGCAACAAATGTTAGGTACTCTATTCAGATGTGTGAGCAGTTGTTGGAGAACCCTAAATCACAAAATTACAGGACTGTTTATATAATACTATCCAAGCTGCTATATTGTGATTTATGAACTAAGTCTTGGAATGCTCTTCTTACGAAGGGAAATGTGACTGATTTTGGTTCGGAAATATCACAAAGTGACATTTATAGTGGCTTTTGGGTGGGGCACATACCTTGCATTTTTGCATAATGGCCTGGAAAAGGGATACCCAAAGAGAAAATCTGTGTATCAACTGCAGACAGGAGGGGAGCCCCCCCCCCTTCTGTGAATCCTACCACTTTTAGAAGTACAGATGATGGAAATAAGGGAAATGGTTGTCGCACCCAAGATGTATAATTCTCTGCCCCTAGAGCTGCAATCTGCTTCCTCTTTGTTAACCTTCTGCCACCTTTTGAATACCTTTATGGTCTAATTGTAACTCTTAAAAACACACATACTTGATCCTTCCATACTTTTTGTGCTTTTCTGAAATTTGCAACTGTGTTTTGTGTTTTCATTTTCAGATTTTGGTTTTTTTACTCTATTCTGTTGGCTTCCTTGAGCATTTTACTATCAGGTGGAATGGCACTTGCATATCTTGATTTCTTCATATGGGAGTGAAATTCTCTCTAACGAGATTGTGCAAGCAGACAAATATTTCAGTGATTCTCAAACTGTGGAGCAGGCTTCCCTGGAGATTTTTGGTTGGAAATTTCAGGAGGTAGAGAGAGAGGATCCAGTAATAAAAACATCTATACGAGGGGTAGCAATGTTAGTCTTCAAGGACCACAAGACTGAATTACAGAGAAATCTAATTTTGTGCTGTTTATGATGAAAGGTCATCTCTCTTCAGTTATGTGTAGATTCTAATCAAGTATTCTAAAATGTATATGCTCATTTCTGATCTAACCACAAATTTGATCTAAAGCTCATTGGTTGTTAGCATTTGGACAGGAGTTTGGTAATACAAGTCCAGATTACTTAGAAAGCAGTCAGATTGTCACTGTATTTAAAAGATACTTTGTAAAGAAGAAGAAGAGAAGAAGAGTTTGGATTTGATATCCCGCCTTTCACTCCCCTTCAGGAGTCTCAAAGCGGCTAACATTCTCCTTTCCCTTCCTCCCCCACAACAAACACTCTGTGAGGTGAGTGGGGCTGAGAGACTTCAAAGAAGTGTGACTGGCCCAAGGTCACCCAGCAGCTGCATGTGGAGGAGCGGAGACGCGAACCCGGTTACCCAGATTACGTGACTACCGCTCTTAACCATCAATCTTTGGCTGATAAGATATAAGCAGGACCATGGTTTGCAGCCTTCAACCCACAGAATCTCAGTGATTCCCCTCAGCTGCCACTGGATTTGAAACCTTCTATAGTTGAAGGATTCTTTTTCGTACATGAACATGCAATAAACTTTATAGCAAA
The DNA here is from genome assembly GCF_964188305.1 of Podarcis bocagei. NCBI lineage: Eukaryota > Metazoa > Chordata > Lepidosauria > Squamata > Lacertidae > Podarcis > Podarcis bocagei. The sequence goes on from NC_138125.1 coordinate 105,583,816, forward strand.
TGTTACATCCTTGTGACTAAACACATCCATATCATGACCAAAAGTCATAGTATATAATGTTTCACTGTATGACTCAACAGTTTATGCTGCTTCTTTTAGGCAGTTGATCAGATCAGTTTGTGTAACCTTGTTACAACCTAAATTTTCACAACCTTAGATCAACATCCTTAGTATTGTTATTTGCTGCTGTATACAGTCACATAGTTAAGCAGCTACATTGAATAAATTGAATTAGATAATATTATACTTGCCCAAGCCATGTAAACATTCCTGTTGCTAAACACAGAATATCAGCAGGTGAGTTTATGGAGAGAGAAATATTTATAATTTTGGACTAGTCTTACAATTTTGTTGGACTGCTCCTTCAACCTGCTAAGTAGTAGTGTTGTTGTTAGAAAAGCTATGCTCTTACAAAATCTGTGAATTGGATATTGGTACTATCTTGCTGGAGGGTACTTATTGCATCAGCTGAGACTTTTATTATGAAAACTTAACAAATACTGACACAGAGTAGCCAAGCTAATTTGAAAGTGCTGATTTTGATAATGTTCTGCCCGTTTGCACTCATAATGCACTCATAATAATTTGTTCTAAAAACTCAAGTATTCAGTGTATTGATTTTGATGTCACAAACTCATCGGTTTTAGAAACATAATATATCTGCATGTATTTCAAACAATAATAGACAGGTTGAGAAGAGAGAGGAAAGGGTATGGAAAATCTTGAGGTCTGGCATGGCAGCACAGTTTCAGCAGCTAGTACCTCTGTTTTAGGACCATGGGGGATATGTTGAAACACAGAAAATTGTGACTGTGGACTAGATCAATTCCATGCCCTTCCTTCTTTATAGCTAGGTAAATTGTACTACCAAAATGTTCTTGATGAGATTAAGGAGAAATTTACATAACTTCTCATCATGTTGTATCTACCTCCTGATTAAAATGAAAGCTGTGCTGTGATTTCAGTGCAATTTTTTGGCTGCTTCAAGCTCCATCTTTTAAATTTTGGGGATGGGGTGGAGTTCATGCATTGCAGTGGCAAGGTTTGTAGGAAGTAGTCAACTGTAAGCTTTCCATTAGGTATCCTCAAATCTATGTTTCACAAGGTGAAACATAATTGAGAGGAATGAAAATAAGGTATGCAGAATCAGAACCACTATGGTGGTTAGAGAAGTGGTTTTATTTAATGTTGGCAATTGCTTTTCCACTTTTCATTGACTGGATACTTTAAAGGTAAAGGTAAAGGGACCCCTGACCATTAGGTCCAGTCATAGACAACTCATCTCACTATTGGTCGAGGTAGCCGGCGTACAGCTTCAGGGTCATGTGGCCAGCATGACTAAGCTACTTCTGGCGAACCAGAGCAGCGCACAGAAACGCCGTTTACCTTCCCGTCAGAGTGGTACCTATTTATCTACTTGCACTTTGATGTGCTTTCGAACTTCTAGGTTGGTGGGAGCAGGGACCAAGCAATGGGAGCTCACCCCGTCATGGGGATTCGAACCACCTACCTTCTGATCTGCAAGCCCTAGGCTATGTGGTTTAACTCACAGCGCCACATGTGTCCCTTTACTGGATACTTTAGACCCCAGCAAATACAAATTCTTTCTTGTCCCTCATCTTATTTCTTTATGAAATAAAGACTTTGGAGGGTTTTCTTCCACTAGACTTAAACATCATGTGTTCCCAGAATATTAAGAATGTGATTCATCCCAGTGTGGGTGCAGCGGTGAGTGTGCAGGTAGATTTGGGAGTAGGATGCATGTTACCCGAACTTGTGTCAAGGTAGCAGGTAGGTTGAATAAGGAAGGATACAAGAAGAAGTACTTAAGCCTTCCATCCACAGTCACAGCACACTGCAATGCACTTGAAGGGGAAGGAAGGAAGCACCTTCTTTATAAGAGAATACATTTCTGCAGGCACAGATCACGCCTACGACTACAATGTTTGATGACCCAGTGAAGTCATATTTGTAGTAAACCCTTTGAAATAATCAGACTTAGAATTAATTATTTGAATAGATATTCTCTGAGCATGAATAGCATTGAATATCGTTCAAAGAATGTTAGCAATTGTGTACTCTGGGAGCTTTCACTCGGGAGCTGAGTCCTCAGTGTTTTAGTGCACTTCCTCGGATAGTATGTTTCTGGTATCATTGTATCTTAGAGCATTTAAATTTCTTTCTGAAGGCTAGTTGCCTTACATGCTTTCATTCTCTAATTTGCAATGGTTAAGTTGGCATAGCTTCTTGTACTACTGCTTTTTTTTATACATATACCGTATTTTTTGCTCTATAAGACTCACTTTTTCCCTCCTAAAAAGTAAGGGGAAATGTGTGTGCGTCTTATGGAGCGAATGCAGGCTGCGCAGCTATCCCAGAAGCCAGAACAGCAAGAGGGATTGCTGCTTTCACTGCGCAACAATCCCTCTTGCTGTTCTGGCTTCTGAGATTTTTTTTTCTTGTTTTCCTCCTCCAAAAACTAGGTGCATCTTGTGGTCTGGTGCGTCTTATAGAGCGAAAAATACGGTATATTGTTTCCAGTATGCTGTGCTAGTATTTAGAAACTAGCACCATCCTAAGATGCAAGTGATATTTTTTACACGTAGTATGTGTGACCTTGTTTAAAAGTTCTATCTTGAATCCAGAAGCTTTAAAATACTGTAATATTTTAAGAAGTGGGTCACTGCCCTTGTGTAGTCTTGAAAGAATTCTTAGTTTGAATCTTATTTACAAAGCAATCTTGTAATATTCCATTTGACAAAAGGGAGAATATATTTAACATTCAACAATTATGACTCTGATTGGTCTGCAAAAGCTGGTTCTTTCCTTTACATTTTATTTATTATGTCACCTTCCCAAGGCTCAAAGTGGCATACTATCAGTGTATAAAATAAATTAAATACAAACAGCATTAAATGAAACACAGAGATCAGCCCTGTGGGATTAAAACTGGAGTAAATGCAAACCATTATTTCTGCTAAATTAGTTATCCATATTTTGTGTAGACTTCCATAAGGGCAGTCATGTTAGTCTGTTTTAGTAAAAACAATGTGTTTTGTGCCATCTTGAAGACTAAATTTATTATGGCATAAGCTTTAGAGCAGGCATGGCCAAACTTGGCCCTCCAACTGTTTTGGGACTACAATTCCCATCATCCCTGACCACTGGTCCTGCTAGCTAGGGATCATGGGAGTTGTAGTCCCAAAACAGCTGGAGGGCCAAGTTTGGCCATGCCTACTTTAGAGGGTTCCATATTTTGTCTGTAGGGAAACCTAAACGCTTGCTTGGTGGTCTTCTGGATATGTTTTTGCCTTTTAACTAAATGATGCTTGTTTTACTACACATTCATTATGTGTAGGTCTTGTCATCTGGGCAGCCCAGGACCTCCATACACACTGCCCAGGCTTGCACCCGGGGAGGTCACTTTGGTGCTGCTAACGCACCTGGAGGTCTCTCCATTGTCTCTCAAGGCAGATGTATGCCAACAACAAAAATGGAACCTCCCTTAGGCACCATTAAAAAAAAAATCAGCTAAGAAATAGAACTACTATCTATCAGAATAACAGTTTGTGATTTACCACAACAGGTAACATTGCTGTTGCGACACACACACACACACACACACACACACACACACACACACACAATGTATATTGAATTCACTAGCACTACTTCACTTTGGGTATAGAAATATGATGGCTAGAGAGATGCATGCAAAAAAGGAGCTAAAAATAAATGGTAGCTTTCATGTTTGCTTTATGTCCTAAATCATACAAGAAATCCTTTTCAGTTGCAATATACTTCTGTGAGACTCATAATTTAAAAACCTTTAATTTTCTTAAGTAGAGAGTCCAAACATCAGTTACTAATTCTTTGAGAGAAATGGGGATGGTGTTATAGTGTTAATATGCAATATACAGACAAATGCTTGCCATGGCAACCAACAGTTCGTAGGGGTGAGTGCGAAGTCATAGGGAGTTTACAAGTGCTTTCTCTTTTTCCAGCATAGGTGGCATATATGAATAATTTTCTACTATTTTGTGCTGTTGTATTGACTTGCTTGTCAATAGATTATTTTAATTCTGTTTTTAAACTGAGTAAGAATTGCAAGTATGCCATTTTTAGAAAAATAAAATATACCTTGCTTGTCAATTGAAGGATTCATTTAGAAAACAAATGTCTGCTTTCCGTCATAAAACACATTATTAAAGCCTGTCACTTCCTTATAAGATGTTTTAATGGCATTCACTTTATTGACTAAATTGAAGTCCTCTGATTGTTTATACATGCACATTTTTTTAAAAACCAACAACAACATTTCCTTCCACCCTGCTTTATTATTATATCGAAGCAAAAGGCAATAATGTTGCCTGTAGACTGCCTCTGCTAAATTTTAAAGCAGTGCGCTAGTAATTCCTTTGTACACTTCACTCTTTGAATAACTTAATTTCAGTTTAATGCATTTTTAAAAATAATGCTTTCTGATACTGTGTTTTCTTAAGCTCACAGAAGCTTTAGTTACAGGAGTAATTTTCATTTGTTATGGCATTTAAGTGGGACAGGGCACATATCTTCATCAAGAATTATTTAATCGATTTTCAACTGAGAATAGTTTATCCAGTTTTTTGTTCTTGTAGCAACTATAAATGTTTTCATCCATACTCTCAGGTATCATGTATGATGTCAATAGGAATAATGTGGTTCCAGAAGCCTAATAATAACAAGACTTGTCTCATAGTACTCAGAGAATCAATAGCCAGATGGTACTGGGATTCAGCTACCCACTCAGGGGTCATGTTTATTTTCTCACTGTATCAATAATCTACATATCAGTACTTGAGGAGGTACTTCATGGTAATGCAGATAATGTTGCTTTCCTGTGCTGAGGGCTATAGAAATACATATTCTACCCATTCAGAATTTTCAGAGATCTTCATCAAGCATCTAGCTTTAAATTCATTGTAGAACCATTTTGAATCGTTGGCCTGTCCAATTGGTTCTCATTTGAATTGTATTTGTACAGTGGATTGTAGAAGTGCTGTGAAAATACTTCCAGCATCTGCCTTTCATTTTGCCACATCTTTTAAGACAAATTAATGAGACTCTGTTTAGATGAAGGGTAGGACCAGTGACAGCAATGGCTACAGTTTTTGTTCATGGGTGGTCTTTCAACTTTAAGACTCCTGTGTTAGTAAAGGGAATTGGACAGGTGCAACTTTCTATCCCTTTGCAACTGCTCCTTCTGAAGTCCTCTTCTAAATAGGTATTAAAGGTATAGGAACTCTAGCTTTGAAAGGTTTTTCCATTCCTGATCTAACTTACTAAAGGTAGACACCTGGCATTGCTGCTCCATGTCTGGTTCATGCATAGAAAACACTTAAATTTGTTCAAGCAAGTACAAATTATCTGTTCGATTTATGATGCTGTGTTCATTGCTTTTGTGTAATTTAAGTAATGTCACTATGTCATTAACTCCACTATGTCTTGGCCCATGTGCATAGTCAAATAATCTATTTGTAGCCACCATCACTTGCATCCCTGTGCATCGAATGTAGCAGGCTGTGGCTTGCAGCAGGTTATACAATGATCAGGAAACTAGTTCTTAAGGTGCTACAGGACCTTTTCATTGTTACACTATGGAGACCGCTTGCAACCTTTCTTTGGAGCAAATTGGAAGAATTGTTGAGCTTTTCAGGGGGCAGGGGGAATCCTCCCCCCCAAAACGAAGTTTTTAAGCTATTTTTAAGGAAATTCAGCAAAAAAAATAAAATGAACACTTCCGACATGGGTTGCCATATGCCTGAGTAGACATTATTCTGCCTAGATGCTAATTCCAGCAGTCGAGTCTTGGATATGTCTGGGAAATTCGGGACGTATGGCAACCCACAGGATTTTATCCTGTGAACTGCCCTGAGACCTGCAGGTATAGGGAGGTATATAAATTCAATCAATCAATCAATCAGTTCCTCCAGTGTCGTATGAAGAAGGAAAACTAGATAATGTCACACAGCCCTGCTGAATTCTGTGCTATCTAGTCCAGCATTTTTTTCTCACAGTGACCAACCAGGTGGCTTTGGGAAGCCTGCAGCAGGACATCAGTGCATGAACATTCTTCCCTACAAGATCCCCAGCAATGGTATTCATACTGCCTCTAATGTTGGAAGTAATATATAGTCATCATGGCATGTGACCATTGACAGCCTTATCCTCTGAATTCATTTAGTTCCCTTTTAAAGCCATCCAAGTTGGTGGCCACATTGCTACATCTTGTTAAAACTATGCACCGTGTGAAGAGATATACACATTCAATTTCTGAAAGAGGAGGAGAATGTGTGAGTGCTTTTGTGCCTGTATATCTGATAGCGGGTGGCGCTGTGGGTTAAACCACAGAGCTTAGGACTTGCTGATCAGAAGGTTGGCGGTTTGAATCCCTGCGACGGGGTGAGCTCCCGTTGCTCGGTCCCTGCTCCTGCCCACCTAGCAGTTTGAAAGCACGTCAAAGTGCAAGTAGATAAATAGGTACCGCTCCGGCGGGAAGGTGAACGACGTTTCCGTGCGCTGCTCTGGTTCGCCAGAGGTGGCTTAGTCATGCTGGCCACATGACCTGGAAGCTGTACGCCGACTCCCTCGGCCTATAGAGCGAAATGAGTGCGCAACCCCAGAGTCGGTCACAACTGGACCTAATGATCAGGGGTCCCTTTAACCTTTACCTTTTTTTATCTGATAACACCTCTTTCACAGGTGGACTGTGCATTAGATTATGCAAAATCAAACAGCATGTCTCTAAACTAGATAGCTTCGGTCCTAATTGTTTCTTGCATGTTGGAAAGCATTTGAATACATGGAGGGCTCTTTCATTGCCACCAAGTCTCCCACGCACACTGCATCTACTTGCACTACATCACATTGCATTTTGAAGGGTTTCCCTGAGTCTCAGCAGAGTTTTTTGTGGGGGCCACTGCAGGAAGGAGGAGGTTGTCAAGCCCTACCACAAATGCAGAGCACTGTCCGCAGTTCTTAGGATCCAACATCTTGCTTGCATGTTGTGCAATGACTATGAAGCCGAGAGTAATGTTTTTGGTGAAAGGTTCACTTTCGAAAATTAAATCCATCATACACTTCCATTTCTATGTATTAAACGTTAGTTTATGGTAAGGTACAATTTGAATTTATATTACTCTACGCTGTAAAATCCCTGCTCTATATGCACATCAAGATTAAGTAAATATTGTGCTGCAGAATAGATTTATTAGGACCTATTTCTACCTCCTATTTTCATTTTTGCCTATATGACCTAGTTTTTGAAAACCTAGGTTGGAATTTGCTGCATTGCTGATGTTTTCCTTTCAATCCATTGAAATTATTTTGTTACTAGTAAATTAGTTCTGCAGCACTGATAAATGCAGCATAACTAAAACAGCATGTCCAAGAATATGAGTAATCATTGCTTTTATTCAAACTATGTATAAAGAATATCATTTTTCCCTATTTCTACAGCAATCTGTTATGTAGCATAGAATTGCATGACTATGTTGTGCTATGACCACTTGCTTTCTTGTTAATTATTCAAACACATGCTGTATAGATGGACTTATACATAGGGTGTTCACCTATAGCATAGTTATGTACTGAACACTCAAGTGATCTATCAGGAGTATATTTACACAGCATTTTCTGATGGTGTACTATTATCAAACAGAATTCTGAGTCCTCCAGAGTTTATATAAACAAAAACGTTGAACTTGCTACTTTGTGTTTGACAGCCCTTTCCGAACTCTGGAATGACAGTTTTCAGAGTTAAAAATTCTGAATTTCACTGCAAAATGCTATTTTGTTTTCATTTGATTGAATGCGTTTGACCAAAACTTTCATAATCTTACATATACTGGTATTTTATTCAGACAAGTATAAGTTACTCTGAAGGAAGATAGGCACCTGTATACATATGAAAGGTGCATCTAGTTAATTCAGTAAGACCTGAGGGTGTGTGAGAGAATGTTGTTGGAAATGTGATGTGCAGTGAAATCCTATACATGCCTACTCAGAGGTAAGCCCCATTGAGTTCATTAGGACTGAAAAAGGTAAAGGTAAAGGACCCCTGACAGTTAAGTCCAGTCGCGAACAACTCTGGGGTTGTGGCGCTCATCTCGGTTTACTGGCAAGGGAGCCGACATTTGTCCGCAGACAGTTTTTCTGGGTCATGTGGCCAGCATGACTAAGCCGCTTCTGGCAAAACCAGAGCAGCGCACGGAAACACTGTTTAGCTTCCCACCAGAGCGGTTCCTATTTATCTACTTGCACTTGACATGCTTTCGAACGGCTAGGTTGGCAGGAGCAGGGACCGAGCAACAGGAGCTCACCTCGTCACGGGGATGTGAACCGCCGACCTTCTGATCGGCAAGCCCGAGGCTTAGTGGTTTACAGTATAGCAGGACTTACTCTCAGCAAATGTGAATAGGATTCGAGCCATAGATTTATGTTGGCTATATGTGTGAAGGCTGCTTCTGCATTCATTGCTGGATTAGAGCAATAGGCCTCAAGTTGAACACTTGTGTGATTCTTCATTGGCATACCTGTGTTGTATGGGTGTAGTTTTTATGTAGTTTGGAAACTTCCTTTGGATTTATTCTTTTAAACCCTTTGCTATCTTTGTCTTCGAGTTTGGTGAAGCCCAAACTTTTGTGTGTAATTCTGTGAATCCTAACTTCCATTTTTGCAGGGATGTGTTTTAAGAACATCGAGGCGGGCTCAAGGGCTTTGAGGCTGTGCCTGTATCTACCCCCTCCTTCATGGCCCCCAGCTACCTTCCCTCACTGTGTCTAAACCAGGAGGGTGCTTGACTCCAGCTACCATCATCCTTGACTATTGGTCATGTTGGATGGAGCTGATGGCAGCTGGAGTCCAATAAAATCTGGAGGGTATGACTTTGCTAGCTCCTGGTCTAAACCCTAATTCTTGCTGTTTGACTGATATCTCAAGGCCAGTTAAACATATGCAAATACCAAATTACTGAGTTCAAAATAAAGCATGCCAAATTCATTTTCAAAATACACAACCTGAACATGCTGGTTTCCATAATTATTAGTATAATGTGTAATGTATTTAATCTACCATTATGATCAAAGTTCATTGCTTAACATGAAACAACAGATGAGTTGCATATTCTTCGTTAGAAGCTAAATATTGTTCAAAGCCATACAAGGGAATACACATTAAGGGAGTGTGTATACATCTTACAGAATTCTGTAAGTAACATAATTTGATTTGCCATAATATTTGGTTGTGAATTTGCTTATTGCAATCCTATGTGCACGTTTGCACTGAAACACCATAGGGAATGGGTAGGCAAACTAAGGCCTGGGGGCTGGATCCGGCCCAATTGCCTTCTAAATCCGGCCCTTGGACAGTTTGGGAATCAGCGTGTTTTTACATGAGTAGAATGTGTGCTTTTATTTAAAATGCATCTCTGGGTTATTTGTGGGGCATAGGAATTTGTTCATATTTTTTTTTTCAAAATATAGTCCGGCCCCCCACAAGGTCTGAGGGATAGTGGACCGGCCCCCTGCTGAAAAAGTTTGCTGACCCCTGCCATAGGGCTTACTGAAGCATTCAGTGGGTCTTACTCCCAGGTAAGTTAGGATTGCTACCTTAGTGTAGAATTAGATCTTTGGATAAAAAAAAAAAATAACAGCAGACTTTGTCTGAAAGGATCAGGTTTTGCATAGGCATGTTAGTGAGATTAGGCTTCTGTATTGAGATGAATCTTCTCTTTAGGCTTCTTTATTGAGATGAATCTTCTTCCAAACTTAGTGAGTGAAAATAAAGCAGAGTCAAGGAATTAAAACAACAACAGAACAATATATATCTCTTCTTTAATGTTTTCTAATTTTTTTCTGAGGACTAGTGTGTGGCACCATGCATAGCTTGCACAGTTTTTGTGTGGCCTATGATGTACTGTCTCAGAGGTCACCAAACTCCTTGGGCCAGTGGGCATATGTAGAATTTAAGAGAAGTGCTAGTCGCAAAATGGCTGCTGCAAGGTGTGTGGCATAACAAAAAAAAAAATGATTGCTACATTAAAAAGCAGACAAAGACTGAACCAAAGCATGATGCGGTTGTTACGCCAATGAGCCACCCCATCAATGAAGGAAAAAGGCATCTATATCAGCTACTGTCTCATTAACTCACGAATGGTTCAGAATGGTAAGGAGGGTAAGTGTCCAGTCCTGGCATCCCATGAAATATTTGCATGTTTAAAGAGGCCAAGTCCCTGCAAATAAGACTGAGCAGTTAGCGTGAACAGTCTCGGGTAATGTGGTTTATTGACCTGTTATCTGCTGAGATCTTTTGTTGGGCACCACAGGAAATACAGGTACCCATGAGCACCACATCAAAGACTCCTGCACGATATTGTTTTCTTCAGTATCTTTCTCCATGTCTCTGTTACTTTTTTTAAAAAAAATTCTGCCCCGCTCCCTCCAATTCAGGGTGTAGAATTTGAGTGTTGATGTTTTAAAGTTGTATTTTGTGTTAATATGAACTAAGAGAGGGATTAGCCACCACCTCCTTGGCTATTTCTCCTCCTTGGCTTTTTTAGATTTAGAGCTTGACTGCCATTATCAGTGTTTCACCTAGTTACATTTTTTTTTAAATTAACATTGCAAAGCACAAAGAATTATCTGAAACAACTCAGTAGATGAACTATGCTATCCACTAATTTTAAGGCTTGCTCATTTGAGAACCAGTGTGATATGATGCTTAAGTACTGGACAGACTCAAACTATGGTGGTACCTTGGGTTACAGACGCTTCAGGTTTCAGATGCTTCAGGTTACAGACTCCACAAACTCAGAAATAGTACCTCAGGTTAAGAACTTTGCTTCAGGATGAGAACAGAAATTGTGCTCCAGCGGCGCGGCAGTAGCAGGAGGCCCCATTAGCTAAAGTGGTACCTTAGGTTAAGAACAGTTTCAGGTTAAGAACAGACCTCCAGAACGAATTAAGTTCTTAACCCGAGGTACCACTGTATACACTTTGCTATACTCTCTCTGGATAGCTTTGAGCCAGTCAACATCCCTCAGCCCAACCTATCTCACAGAGTTGCCATGAGGCCATGAGGACAACATTGGGGGACGTGCCATGAGGACAACATTGGGGGATGTGGATGCATGCTGCTCTGGGGTGTTGGGGGAATTGTTGTTGGTTGTTGGTTCTTCATAAACCATTTCTTTATTAATTCATAAAGTTCAGCTACGTTATACCTCTGTCTTTACTGTTCCTTAAGTTTGCTTTTCCCAAAGATTCCTAAAGATAACTTGTGGTGCTTTTGTGTAGAAGGAAATCAGATATGGAATGAAGTACTTGCATGCATCCTCTATAATAATAATAATAATAATAATAATAATAATAATAATAATAATAATAATAATTTATTATTTATACCCCGCACATCTGGCTGGGCTTCCCCAGCCACTCTGGGCGGTTTCCAAAAGAATATTAAAATACTATAATACATCAAACATTAAAAGCTTCCCGAAACAGGGCTGCCTTCAGATGTCTTCTAAAAGCCTGGTAGTTGTTGTTCTCTTTGACATCTGGTGGGAGGGTGTTCCACAGGGAAGGCGCCACTACCGAGAAGGCCCTCTGCCTGGTTCCCTGTAACTTGGCTTCTCGCAGTGAGGGAACTGCCAGAAGGCCCTCGGTGCTGGACCTCAGTGTCCGGGTAGAACGATGGGGGTGGAGACGCTCCTTCAGATATACTGGACCAAGGCCGTATAGGATGTGAGGGGGAGCAACAACTCGAGTTTTAAAGTAAGTGTACAAAACCACTTGCTTCTTTTGCTATGCTTGCATAAGCCCTTGCTTTGCACAGTCACATCTAGGGAGAAGCTTCTTGTGAAGAACCTAAGCAGGGGGTTGCCAACCTCTTTCGACCTAAGGGCACATTTGGAATCAGAGGCTGCCATCACAAATGGCTGCCATAGCAGACCTGTTTGTTTGTTTGTTTGCTTGGTTGGTTGGCTGGTTCGTCAGTCAGTCTCAATATCTCAGGAAATATAGACCCAACCCCAGAGAGGGACAGAGAGGAAAGCACGCACACAGCACTTTATTGCAAAGCACAAACAATTTGTGCTTACTTTTTTCATTCTTTTTTAAAAAAAAATATTAAAGATTTCATGGTTTACAAAAGTATGTGCAATATCTCTATTTTCAAGTTACATTTTCTCCAAATGAGTTTCATTTGTTGAGATATTAGTGTTACATTAGGAAGGAAAGGGGGAAAGAGGTGGAGGGGGGAATGGTGAGTGGAGTGGGGTTGGGTGGCAATGCTTCTATCCTACTTAGTGTATGTGTGCTTATTTTTGTCTGTCTTATCTTTTTGAACATATTTTCAGGGTGCTTAGCCCATTTCCTGCTAGGCTCTTCCTGCTAAGAGTCAGCCTAGAAAACTTTATAAGAAAGTAGGAAAGAGTGATACCCTTCCTCCCCCCCCCCCCCCTGTGTTTGCTTCCCTCCCCACTTCCAAAGTAGGTAAGGGTAGAGGCAAAGCCAGAGGTCTCATGGCCACCAGAGAGCATCTTGGGTGCAATTGTGCCTGCAGACACCACGTAATTCTGTGGTTAAAGGGTATACTTCAAAACGCAGCAACACTGAGCTGCTCAGTAACAAGAAAATCAGTGCATAGAAGACACCTTTGCATTTCCTCATAATCTCTTGCATAAAACAATTTTCAACTCAATTTGGTGAGCCACCGATAATACCATTATCATGGATAATGAAAGCATCTATTCCTTGTCAGCTATGTCATTTTTAGGATTGAAAAGGACAGTAGCTGGAGAACAGTTTGTTGGAAAAAATGCTCCCCAAGTGCCTGATGAACCCAGCATTTAATCACTCGATAAAAATACTGCAGTGTGATATGTAATGTGATATTTTTAAAAGTGATTTAATGGCTGTTGTCACAAGAAGTTCTTTTGTGCAGTTAAAAAGCACTAAGGATGAAATAATTTCTCAGAAAATAGGAAGGTGTTTTTCCTTATCTACGTTTGAGTAATGAACCAAGTTGGTGGTAATCCAAATGTGTTAACGTTATGTATTATTCTCTTGTATGGAGTTCTTTATGTCCTAAGGGCAGTGTTATATGAAAGTGGGGGGAGGGAATGCAACAGCAAGTTTGAACTCCTTTTTCATAAATATAAATTAAGTTCATAGACCAGGTCATTGGAGTATTTTTTGTTTTGTTACTCTTTGCTAACATAAAATCAAAAATACAAATAAACAAACAAAATATAATCTTCTCTGACAACAAATGGAAATAAAATATGTACATCTATAGACATGGAAAATAATAAATCATTTTGAGGGCCCTTGAGACCCTAGCTCTGTAGTTCTTTCAGTTTCCCATTCCATGTAGCTGAGGTAAAAATGACCCCAACATTTTCAGCAGTTAGTTGCAGGGGAGCATGGACCACCACACAGCAATTGGCTTTTTTTTTTAAGACTGAGGAATGAACATAGTGAAAACCAAGTTTTACCAAATTTTTCCACACCTTTTGATCAGTTTGTCACCATTATCCAAGTGAGCTTGACCATGGTTACAGTGCACTCTCACGGGTCTTGTATCATTAAGTTGTATAATCTGGTCGTTTATTTCACACCTGATTACCTAGGATGTGAAAAATCTGTCTTGAGGGTATCAGCCTTCCTTATTGCTACATATTTGTTGTGTCATAGATAAGACCATATGGTTTCTATGCATTCATTGCCTCACCTGCTTTTTCCCACACCCACCACTGACTGTGGCACCTAGAATATTGACAGAATGCAACCCTCTGGCGAAGAACGGTTCCCCATCCTTTCTCCAGCAATTGTCTAGATTCATAATTATCAAGGTGTTCCTTCTTTTGTAGTATATAGCTGCACATGATTCTGATTTACTCGTATGACAGTCACTATTCTTGCTTGGGATCATTTGCTTTCAACTCGTATCTTTCCCACCTCAGTAATTAAACATAAAATCAAATGGATTCACGTAGATTACGTATTGCATCTGTAAAAGATTTGGGCTTTGCTTAACTGTTTCAGTCTAATCCATAATCATTGGGGCTGGGTGGGAGTTCAGTCTGAGGCAGAATACAGTGGTACCTCGGGTTAAGAACTGAATTCGTTCTGGAGGTCCATTCTTAACCTGAAACTGTTCTTAACCTGAGGTACCACTTTAGTTAAGGGGCCTTCCACTGCCGCCACACGATTTCTATTCTCATCCTGAAGCAACGTTCTTAACCCGAGGTACTACTTCTGGGTTAGCGGAGTCTGTAACCTGAAGCATCTGTAACCTGAAGCATCTGTAACCCGAGGTACCACTGTATATTGTAGTAGAAAGCACAGGGCATGAGGTATGCTATGATGTTATAGGGGAGGCAATTGAAGGGCATGGCTGTGCGAATGTGTCCTTGCACATACTGCCAAGGAAGTCCCACTGTAATCCTCTGGTAAACATATTAATGATAGGTTGTAAGATGGCATGAACTCACAATAGTATAGAGCATCAACCAGGTTCTAAACAGTTAATTTAGTGCTAATATATTGCCAATTATGCAAGAAGTGCTCTTTCATTGCAGACTTTTCATGAAATAGTTGATTATTTTGCTGAATGTTTCAGTAAACAACTTTAAGAACAGCACTTCAGGAAAACATTATGCGTCTAAAAATAGCTTCAGCACAAAAGCATAATTTGCAGGTTTAATTTGCTATCCCACTATATTTTTGACATTTTCTTGCACAGAGGCTTGATCTGAATGACTTATTATTTCTCTGCACTATTAGTGCTCCAGTTGCAAGGCAAGACAATTTAAAGTAATTTTATACTATTTAATTCCTTTCGCTCTTCTTGCATGGCTACAATTTTTTTAAAAAATTGTTCTTTATAGTGCATATTTCAAAACTGAGATATGGGTATGAGGAATGTAAAAAAGATATTGGTGTTAAGTGTAGCTGATCAGATTCAGCGACTGTATATCCAGTTGCCTGGTGATGTTTAAAAAACATGTAAGTAAAGAGGAGTCATGTTTGTTTCTAGGGTACAGGGTTGAGGAGGGGAGAGTCCATGTGTCTGGTTTAATGAAAAGCTGTCACGATTGAAATATTTTTTTTTTTTAATTTGATCTCTATTTCTTGCCTCATATTAAGGTACTTATAAAATACGTAGCTAAGTGGATCCATGCCATTTTTGGTAAATACAGGTATCTCCCCATTTGTGTGCTTTCAGCACATGCATGACTGCATGGCCCCCATGAGGCTGAACCAGTTGTGCTGTCCTAAAACCGCCTCTAATTCTGTTCCTCTCCTATTCAGTTTTTCTCCCACCACCCGACAGTATGTCATGTCCGCTGAATTTTGCGTGTGTGAGGTAGGGGCTTTCTTTTTTGGGGGGAGAGGAGACAGTTGTGCCCTATTCCAGCTGCTTAAATATTTTATCTCTTTTTCATCCCTGGGAACACTGACTTCTATGGGAGAGGATGCAACCTCTCAAGGAAGCATGGTTCCCTAGCCAGTGGCAGAGGCCAGAGCCTGCTTTGCTTTGCTTTTATAGTCCTACAGAAATCATGGGGTTGATTCTTTAACTTCTTTTCTGCAGATTTTTTGTACTAGTATGCGCCTCAGGATTATCTCAAGCACGCCAGTCTCTCTCTTTCTCTTTTGTATGATTGGTATGGTTTTGGCTAAAGTGCTAAAAGACTCAAATCAGTACTAGTACATAGCACAGGCATCCCCAACCTTCGGCCCTCCAGATGTTTTGGACTACAATTCCCATCATCCCTGACCACTGGTTCTGTTAGCTAGGGATCATGAGAGTTGTAGGCCAAAACATCTGGAGGGCCGCAGGTTGGGGATGCCTGATATAGTATATAGACAAGCAGAGCTGTGCGACAAAATGTTGCCGTTTGTTTGTGTTATGTTTGTGTTATCTGAACTGTGGGCTGAGACAGCTGAAGAATAAATGCTGGCATCAAATATAGTTCCTGCTCTCTTTTGGGCCTTACTTCAAGTAGTTGTTGGTTTTGAACATTTAAAAATGTGATCATTCTGCATGCATGTCAGTGGTGCATTAAGCTTCCAGATAAAACTGAGTGCTTGATCTGCCTGGAAGTAGCCCCACCCCTTGTCTGAAATATAACACTGCCCTGCCTGCATTGTAAGGCAGCTGAAAACATAGCCCACCGACCTACAATAGTGTGCAAAGAACTACACTGTAGGCTTGTTGTATACTACTCTCTCAGCTTCGGCCAACCTTAAATTCAGCAGAAGGGATAGAATAACTCTGGACAACCCAGCAGGTTTGTTGTTAAACACCAAGAACCTGACCTGAAATATTTAGTGTGTGCTACAATGCAGGGTTGTCATAATTCATTCTTTTCAGTCACAACCCCTCCCAACCTGCATATGGGGACAGTGAATTACAATTGCTTTAGAATATTTGTTAGGGTTTTGACTTTGAACTAATGAGTTAGAAAGAGCAGTAACTCTTCTCTTTGCCACTACTTATTCAGTGCCTGGCGAGCATGAGTGGACCCCTGGTGCTCAGTCCCATCTACCAAATCTGTGTGACGGGGTGAACTCCTGTTGCTTTGTCCCAGCTTCTGCCAACCTAGCAGTTTGGAAGCACACCAGTGCAAGTAGATAAATAGGTACCGTTGTGGCGGGAAGGTAAATAGCGTTTCCGTGCACTCTGGTTTCCATCACAGTGTCCCGTTGCACCAGATGCGGTTTAATCATGCTGGCCACATGACCGATAAAGCTGTCTGTGGCAAACACCGGCTCCCTTGGCCTGAAGCGAGATGAGCGCCACACCCCATAGTTGCCTTTGACTGGACTTAACCATCCGGGGGTCCTTTACCTTACCTTTACTCTATTGGTTTATATGAGCTGCTCTCAGTACTGTGACTTGGATATAGCTAAAAATCACTTCTCAATTTGAACCAGGAAGTGGCCTATCTAGGCAATGTTCCTTTCTACACTTTGTGTGACTATTCCAACCACTCCTTCCACTCAGTTATCAGGTTTTTCCTTCCACCAACTCCATCAGTCTCTCAATATCCAGTGCCATTGAATTTTTATGGGCCTGGTTTTGGGGGGGAGGGGGGTCCTCCTCTTTGGTGTTTTTCGGTAGTTTTTTGTACTTGTGCATACCTCAAAGCTTTGAACTTCAAGGTTACTGTGAATCTGCTTCTACCTCTCTTGTGGGTGAGTTTCAGTTTTGGCTACATCATCCTGAGTATAAGATATTATACTCAGTATTATAAGTATAAGATATTATATTAGTATATAAACACAATAAAATATTTGTATTAAAATAATGTGACTAAAGTTAGTTACAAGTAAGTCCCTTTTGAAGCCAATGAGATGAAACACCACAAATTCTTGCTTTCAGGCTTTAATATCGGATTAGAGCTCTGTATTCGATTCTATGTTCAACCCTGGAACATGTGAAAAATGACCCAGTATATCTGAGCCTGTGCAGAGCGAATTTTCTTCACCCTGAATCACAATTCATCAGAATTACGAAGTTTCCAGATAAGAGGCTGATAATTCCTAACAGATTTGAATCCTTGGATTTCTTTTTCTAGAAATTTAAGAACTGCTTTGCCTTCCACTTACTTCAGTGCAGTATGTATCCTGATCCTATGCTTACTTGGACTTTGCTATTTAATACATGTATTTACAGTTACAGACTTAGTCACAACTAATTTACATGTGATTATACTCACTGTTGGCAACTGAATTTACTATAAATATGTTCTCCTAAAAACTATGCCACAAAAAAGCTGTGCACGTCTTCCAAGTAAATTTTGTATGCTTAACCCATGCATTTGAATTATTAGTTTGGTTTCTGTGTTGTTCCTTTTAAAATTGTTTCTGTGTTGTTCCTTTTAAAATTGCAGATGAATTCCATGTATATTCATAATCAAAACATGACCTGAATAGTTATCTGTACTACAGTTTCATTTCTTCAGTCTCTGCTTTTCTGCTGAGTCAATTTAACTAACTAAAATAAGCAGGAGAAGCATTTAACCCTGTGACTGTTCAATCTATATTTATTACATACATTAAGGGGTTCTTTCTTTTTAGATGCTGAATGTGTAATTTCCTGCTTCTTATTTGCACTGTTTTGCAGTAGGCATTCTGTCTCACTATGTGTGTATGCATTGAAGTGTGTTTGCTTGCAAACATGCACACACAAACAAATAGGGCTTTTTTGCTAACCCCCGGTCAAATGTAGAATATTTTCTTTTCTTTATGGAATGTAGTTTAATTCTATAAATCTTTCCCAAACAGTGAAGACAGAAACCATATATCCAGTATATTGCTGCCATTTAATATTATTTGAATCTCCAGAACAAGCTGCTTTTTTCTGGAAAGCAAGAAATCCTCTGACTCTAATCAAACCAAGTTCTAAAAAAGAGCGTCTCTTACATTTTCCTAATACCACGATTACCTCACTTTAAGTCCCTCATTACCTGTTTAGTTTAATAAAATACAATTTCAGGAATACTGGGTCAGAAACAACTAGTAACTTATTGGTTGTTGTCAGAGGGGAGCACCAGTAACTAGTTACATTTTCTAGGCTACCTTTCTCAAATGATTAGTGGGAAATACCGTAAATAATAGCCACACCTACCTGGTGTCAGTGATCCAACTAACAGAAGAGGGTAAGACCCAGGCACCTGATCATTTCAGTCTTTTGTACACTGGTAATAGTACAGTCATACCCTGGATCCCAAACGCCTTGCGACTCGAACGTTTTGGCTCCTGAACGCCGCAAACCTGGAAGTGAGTGTTCCAGTTTGCGAATGCTCTTTGGAACCCGAACATCCGACATGGTTTCCGCCGCTTCTGATTGGCTGCAGGAGCTTCCTGCAACCAATCAGAAGTCGTGCCTTGGTTTCCAAACATTTTGGAAGTCGAATGGACTTCTGGAAAGGATTCCGTTCAGCTTCCAAGGTACCACTGTATAGGTAAGGCGGGAAAGATCCTATATAAAGGCTTTCATAATTTCTGTGTGTATAGATTGCCAAATTCATACTGCCCAATTATGTTGCATTCAAGTAATAAGCTGTCTGTCTTCAACACTTGTTTAAATGGATTCCCCCCCCCAATTGTGTATAAGTGTATTATTGTCATACATGAATAGAAAGCTATCATTTTGAAATGTTCCGTGAGCAGTATGAATACTTTCTTTTACTACATTTACAGTTGCTATTCAAGATGTTTGTCTTCTGGGCCTTCGTATGTTCTGTGCAGCATTTATTCCTGGAGGAGGGAGGAAAAGAAATTGAAATTTTAATGCTAAGTGGCTTAAGCTTAAAAGCACACACATGCTCCTATTTTTACATTGCTAAAACCCTGACACTACTGTCTGCAGTCCAACTTCAAACACTTTTCAAGGTTAAAAGGCTTGACAGAAAGTAGACTTGGTCTGAAAGTGACATTCTTAGCTGAAGCAAGCACTTTATGCCTACTAACAGTGCTAGCTAAATTTTTTTTGTAAAATCTCCATAGACAATTATGCAAATTACTTCTGCTGTTTATCATATTTGACAAGTCACAGATAATAGGAAGATGGTTGAACTTTATTTCTATTCAATACTATTAAATACTTGTGAAACGCCTGTCACGAGAAGCAGTTAGGTATATAGAGGGAGTACCTACATGTGGCGGAAACTCCTGAAATGTATTTCATCGAAATTTTACCTAAACATTGGCATTTAAAATAAAATTGGGCTTTTTTTTTTTAAAGTACTAATCTGAAAAAGAAGCTTCCAGTAAACAGACCCTAGAAATACTTGCACAGGTCCTTTGCATTGCCTCTTTCAGCCATATGTAGCCTCGCACATATCCTGGCACATACAATTCCATTGACACCTTTCTTCCAATTCCTGTTGTGTATTATATACTCTGGCCTTTAGAGTTGCTGTCCAGCATCACTGACAACATATGTACGCACATCATTTTATTTGTATGCTGTCTTTCCACACTTCAAACGATGCTCAAGGCAGCTTACAACATGAAAAAATACATAACAACAACACAACAAAAGTAGTCATAAAACAAAAAACGTTTAAAAATAGACAGCCAAACTGAATATTTTCCACATAAATCACAAGATCTGAAATAGATACAAAAGAACCAACATCAACAGCAGCAACAACCCCCCTGCCAACTTCTTCTTCATCTTTCTTTGGTGATCACTCGTAGCCGAGTAAGATTGTCTTCCATAAACACAGTTTTAACAACAACTCCCCACCCCAAGAGTCCATGCAGCAGCCTCAGCTTTTGTGGCTGTAGTGTCAGGCCCGCCCGCCCCCCAGGCCAGGGGGGAAAGGCCTGCAGGGCAGGGAGCAGGTCTGCCAGGACTCACAGCCAAGATGGGAACATAAAGAGCTACCTTGGAACAGTGCTCTGACTCTGTCTATCCGGCTACATTGACTGGAAGCAGCGCTCCAGATTTTCAGGCAGAAGTTTTTCCCAGCTCTTCCTGGAATGTTGTGTATCCAAAGCATGAGCTCTATTCATTAAGCTATAGCCCGTTTCCCACAGAGAAGTCTCAAGCCCAAAACAGTGCTTCAGAAAACAGGCTCACACCATTCATCCAGTCGGTAAAACTTAATAGTAAAAAAGGCAGTATCAAGTCCAGGAGCCTTTTCTGGTCCTGGGATGTGGGGGAAAGAGTTTGTGGCTATACAGTTGAAGGTGCTGCAGCATCACCTGTTTTGTCTTAGGCTTGGTGAATTGGGCCTGAAACAATGGGAGATGTTTGGTGCCTTGCTGTCAGTTCAGAGACTAATCTGTAGTAGTTTGTGTATCTATGCTGTGTGTCTCTGTGTGTAGCCTTCTCCCTTTTCTCAGCCACCTCTTGAGATATAAGGCAGCACTCTGGGCTGGTTTCCAAGTGAAGTGTAGCACACATAGCAGACATTGGTCTGTAAAATACCGTATTTTTCGCTCTATAGGACGCACTTTTTCCCCTCCAAAAATGAAGGGGAAATGTGTGTGCGTCCTATGGAGCGAATGCAGGATCCTCAGCTTCGCCGCGAGGCGCCTGACCTGGAAGCCGGAGGAGGAACAGAAGGGACTCCTTCTGTTCCTTCTCCCGCTTCGCAGTGACGCGCCTTTCCAGCGAAGCCGGAGGAGGAACAGAAGGGTCTCCTTCTGTTCCTTCTCCAGCTTCGCTGAAGGGCGCTGCGCCTTCTCCCTCTCTGCGCGGCACCTCTCCTGTGAAGGAGAGACGCTGCGCAGAGAGAGAGAAGGCGCAGCGCCCCTTGAGCGGCGTGCCTGTCCAGCGAAGCCCAAGGAGGCACAGAAGGGTCTCCTTCTGTTCCTTCTCCTGCTTCGCAGCGACGCACCTGTCCAGCGAAGCCGGAGGAGGAACAGAAGGGTCTCCTTCTGTTCCTTCTCCAGCTTCACTGAAGGGCGCTGCGCCTTCTCCCTCTCTGCGCAGAGAGAGAATGCGCAGCGCCCCTTCAGCGACGCGCCTGTCCTGGCTTCTGCTTTAGCCCTGCGCAGCCTCTTCGGGCAGGGGGAGCCTTCATCCCGCTGCCCTGAAGAGGCTTGGCGCGGTTATCCCAGAAGACAGAACAGCCACACGGTATCCCAGAAGCCAGATCCCTCTTGCTGTTCTGGCTTCTGGGGTTCAGAAGAAGTTTTTCTTGTTTTCCGCCTCCCAAAACTAGGTGCGCCCTATGGTCTGGTGCGCCCTATGGAGCGAAAAATACGGTAAATAAAAAACATCTTGTGCACACGTCTTGAGTGTGTTCTAGAAGATAGTTGAAGGACATACTACTTATCCTTAAACATGTCCTTTTGTTTTATTTCAGTTTCTGCCCTACCTTTCAACCCAGAGAGGTCTTCTAGACAGCTTACATATAATAATAAATGAATCTCAGCTGCTTACATTCCTTTGTGATGACCTATCCAGCCTTAATTCCCCACTTCTCATTAGGTCCCTGTGACTCTTTTCAGCCCTTCTCATACCCCTGGTTGCTGACATTGAAGTGGTAGTTGCCTGGCTACAAAGTCCTTATATCCTGATCCATGGTGATGTCCACCCCAAGGGATGGTGATGGCCCAAGCAAGATGGAAATCGGTAGGCCCAGAGTTGTGGAAAAGATAGGAAGGTAAGGCAAGGAGCAGCCAGGCCTTTGTACAAACGCCAAGGGGCTGGGGCTGGACTGTGCTCAGCGGTCCTACAGCTGAGGCCCAAAACACAAGTTGTCTCAGTGCATCTTGGAGCAACTGCACTAGGTAGTCATGGTGGAAACCCTGCCTCTGATTTCTGTATGTGGCCAGTTAAAGAATTACTCCCTTTTTCTGCAACTGGTGACTTTTTTCCTAATATAAGCAGTGGGATTTCACACTACTTTGAAGAGAGCTTGTTGGGGCTTTCCTGATCCTCCAGTGAGTCTGCAGTCCATTCATCCCCATGGCAGAAGTTTCTCCTTGGGGTTCGGAGAGTATGTGGAACTGCTGGCCCTAGAGCCTAAAAGGCTGCTTTGTGGGAGTCTTCTGCAACTGAGGATTCCTGGTTTGGGACCATGACACCACCTCACATTCCCTCCAGGACTGCAGGACTTTTCACCTTCTTCCTTAGTACTTCAGTGTACCAGTCCTGTATAGGGTGAGGTAAAAAGCAAGTACCGTATTTTTCGCCCAATAGGACGCACCGTCCCATAAGACGCACCTAGTTTTTTGGGGGGGAAATAAAGGGGAAAAAATTATTTCCCCCCCAGGCGCGGGGCTGGGGCAGCCCGAGCTTCCCCCGACCCCAGCCCCCAAACAGGCAGCTCTCTGCAAGCCGTGGGAGCCCAGCGCTGCTTGAGGAGAGATCCGCGAAGCCTGGACGCGCTGAGATCAGCGCGTGCAGGCTTCGGGATGCCGTCAACTCTCCCCAAGCAGCGGGAACGTTCCCGCTGCTTGGGGAGAGGTCCGCGAAGCCTGGACGCGCTGAGATCAGCGCGCGCAGGCTTCGGGATGCCGGCAGCTCTCCCCAAGCAGCGGGAATGTTCCCGCTGCTTGGGGAGAGATCCGCGAAGCCTGGACGCGCTGAGATCAGCGCGCGCAGGCTTCGGGATGCCGGCAACTCTCCCCAAGCACCGGGAACGTTCCCGCTGCTTGGGGAGAGGTCCGCGAAGCCTGGACGCGCTGAGATCAGCGCGCGCAGGCTTCGGGATGCCGGCAACTCTCCCCAAGCAGCGGGAACGTTCCCGCTGCTTGGGGAGAGGTCCGCGAAGCCTGGACGCGCTGAGATCAGCGCGCGCAGGCTTCGGGATGCCGGCAACTCTCCCCAAGCAGCGGGAACGTTCCCACTGCTTGGGGAGAGGTCCGCGAAGCCTGGACGCGCTGAGATCAGTGCGCGCAGGCTTCGGGATGCCGTCAACTCTCCCCAAGCAGCGGGAACGTTCCCGCTGCTTGGGGAGAGATCCGCGAAGCCTGCACGCGCTGAGATCAGCGCGCGCAGGCTTCGGGATGCCGGCAGCTCTCCCCAAGCAGCGGGAACGTTCCCGCTGCTTGGGGAGAGGTCCGCGAAGCCTGGACGCGCTGAGATCAGCGCGCGCAGGCTTCGGGATGCCGTCAACTCTCCCCAAGCAGCGGGAGCATTCCCGCTGCTTGGGGAGAGATCCGCGAAGCCTGCACGCGCTGAGATCAGCGCGTGCAGGCTTCGGGATCCCGGCAACTCTCCCCAAGCAGCGGGAACGTTCCCGCTGCTTGAGGAGAGGTCCGCGAAGCCTGGAGAGCGAGAGGGGTCGGTGCGCACCTACCGCTCTCGCTCTCCAGGCTTCAGCGAAAGCCTGCATTCGCCCCATAGGACGCACCCACATTTCCCCTTCATTTTTGGAGGGGAAAAAGTGCGTCTTATAGGGCGAAAAATACGGTAAATATAATCAGCACTCGTAACCAGAAATATGCACACAGCAATTACATGCAGCAAGCTGTGGTTAATGTGTTTTACCTGCATCTGTTGCAGAAACTATATCTCTTGAAATGATCCAGTGCATGTCTTTGTTTTAATATATATTAAAAACTAGTTTCTTATTTGCCGACTAATGAGTAAAAATCATCGATCTATGCATATGTAATATGGGGATAGTATCTGATTTCTGGCAAAGACTTAGGCCTGTGCGCAAGTTGTGCTATCTGTCCTGTAAGCCCTGTTGGTTGCTTCAGCGCAGGGAGAAGTGTGATGTTTTTCACGTACGTAATCAGAAATTCAATGAATGCTCAAAGTTTCTGTAGACTAGTGTTTCTATTTTGAGATTGTAATGGAATAAATTGTTGCAGAATTAATTAGATTAGGATTACAATGTGTTAACGTACCAAGTTGCATAAATACTTTCATGCAAAGCAATGAATAAATGTAGGAATTCCCTTTGAAAGTGTAAAAGAAGAGGCCAATATTCATCCAAGCTGCCTAATATAATCTTTATTCCTGTCTTTTCTCTTGAATTCTTAAGCATTCTCACATGTTTCAGTTTTAATCTCTCTCTCTCTCTCTCTCTCTCTATATATATATACAGCCTAAATTCAAACAGCTTCTGTAGACATGCTTGAATACATGTTTGACTTCTTACCTTTAAACACTAGAATTATGTGATACCACAAACTGCTTTTGAAACTCAACTCTGGTTCGTGAGGAGGTGCTAGGTGTGGAGGGAAACACAAATACTAAGTCATCTAGGTTGTGCAGAGCTTTGGACCCTGTTCCACCTTTTGTGCTTCCTTAAAGTTTTTACTAAAATTTATTTAAGAGTTGCACTGTTGTCCTCTGCAGTGCACCAATCAGAGCAAATAGATAACAGACATTACTTTCATTTTAATGGTAATATTACTTAGCTGCTTGTGTTTTGTCCCCCATCAGGTATTCATATTGGAGCTGTATCATCATGAGAGAATCACAAGAGGCGTCCAGGAGTTCCTTGGACAATGAATGGAAGAAGACAAGGAAACAAAAAGAATGTGGCATATAAAAAGGATTTAATACCTGGAGTTCTTGGCCGTGACAAATCTTCAAAAATGGGACTTATTCTCTCAAAATACAAATTATCTTTGGCAGTCATCAAGCTTGGAGTCATGCTATTGAACTAGAAGTAAATGTTTTCAATCTCTTCTTGTCCAGTAACAGAGCATTAATGGATTATGATTTTCCCAAGTTGGAAACATTCATTTTTACCCATTTAGGATATCCTTATGGCTACATAAGGAATAAAACATTTCATACTTAATATTGATCAGAATGGGCAACTGACTTGTCAACAACAAAAATGGCAGATTTTATCGACTGAGCCAGAGCCTCCCAATGCATTTTGTACAAACTGGGAATTGCTGTGCTGTGCAGCCGCCTTCTGAAGGCCATGATGACCTATAGACTAAGGATATCATCTTATTGTTGATATCTCCGAGGAGGCATAAGCAGTATCAAAAAAAATGAATGGAGGCAAGGAGTGTGACGGTGGGGACAAAGATGGAGGGCTGCCTGCAGTACAAGTCCCAGTTGGTTGGCAACGGCGGGTAGATCAAAATGGAGTTCTGTATATTAGGTAAGCATTCACGTGCATGTTGGAATAGGAAGTTATTCTGTTTAAGTAATTCCGCGAAAGGTGACTTGATAGCCAAAGTCCTCTTTCTCTAACCCTGGAATGCATTACCTCACCAGACATCAAAGCCTGGATAGAAGAACTATTTTAACCGCCCTGAATCTTCCAACATCCCACTTCATTGGATGTCCCCAAGTTCTTGCGCTACGCAAGAGGAAGAAAAACCTTTCTCTATTCACTTTCTCCACACCAATTTTTTTTACATCTCCAGCACATCTCCTCTTACTTGCCTTGTCTCTAAAACACACACACACACACACACACACACACACACACACACACACACACACACACACACGTTGTAATCATTCCTCATAGGGGAGTTTCTACTTTCCCTATGCAGGTGGGAAAAAATTATGTCAGAGTTGCTACCCCTTCCCCCACTGGCTGAGAAGCACTTCCACTGCATCTTGTTGCCTCTCATCTACGCTTCTGGGGAACATAAGATTAGATGCTAAGACAGGCCTAAAAAAATGTAGCTCAGAAGGATATTGCAGAATGTGAAAGCCCATTCCATTCCATTCCCAGTTAAGCAAATTCTTCCTTGGAATTTCTCCATACCCAGGCCCAACAAAACTGCTAATGCTTGAAAAGATGGAATAGATTAAAATATAATTCTCTCCCCTCCCCCATTTATCTACCTATCATCTATCTATCTGTCTATCTATCTATCTATCTATCTATCTATTTCTACCTAATTTGTGTTTGTCCAAGGTTTACTTTCTCCAGTAGTGGCTCCTTGTGTAAGAGCTTGAATTACCATCAGCTATATACAATCTAACCAACACATTTACTCAGAGGAGCAACCTCATTGCCCAGAAACACTTTAAAGACTCAGCATATTCCTATATCCCTAAAGAACTGTCTTCTAAGACCGTTTCCATTCATTTCAGATAAACATCAGTTTCCCCGGCTGGGTTTGTGACTGGTTTTTTTTAGGCAGACCTATATCTATGAAATGTCTGTTGCACAGTAGGGCTTGGGTCCTGCTATCAATTTGGAATAAACTTGTCTTTAAAAAGCCTGTCTAAGCTTACACTTCTTCTTTTCTTCTTTATTTATTTGGAGGAAAACCTTTTACTACTTGAAACAGGAACTTCTTGAGATTGTAGGCTCTTTTAAATAGTACGAAATGTGAAGCTAATCCTCTGTGTGTACTAGTTCCTCAATCCTTCTGTGCATTATATGTTATCCTGTGCATTATACATTAATAGACAAGCTGGTACCCTGCAACATCCAAGAGAACAATGGAGCAACTTTGAAATGCCTAGCCTTGAGTTCTTGTTAAAATGTAGGTTAGAGAAAAGTAAGTTTGATGTAAGTTTGAACAGAAATTACATTAACTTTTCTGTGGAAACTTTTGCAGACTAGTGAAGCTGTACTCTCTGTTTGTGTGAGCATGCGTGTGTGCGTTCCAAACTGATACATCAATTGTATGTGAAGTATTTTCCAGCAATATTCATTAATGTGCATATTTTACATTTTTCTTATTCTTTCAGTCCTAGTGGGTCTTTATTGTCCTGTTTGGAACAGGTTAAAACGTATCTGCTGACTGATGGAACATGCAAGTGTGGTTTAGAATGTCCCCTCATCCTTCCCAAGGTAAAATCGGATAACTGTGAACATGCTGAATGAAAAATGAATATATGTTGAACTAAATATATTGTTGTAAAATTTTAAAAGTCATTAATTAGAAACAAAACCGTTTTGAAAACAAGATGCATTACTTATTGGTGTGGTTCACATAATTAATCTAAACGGTTGTTTAAAGGTGAATGCTCAGTGTATTTATTTATTTATTTATTTATTTATTTATTTATTTATTTAGTAGGCTAAGTAAGTAAATTTATTTGTATAAAACTCTTCATCCATAGATCTCAGCTGTTCACAATATAAAAGTAGCTCTTGTCCCATGGATCAGTTGCTGAAACTGAAAGTCCCTAACCCCCCCCCCCCAGTCATCTTAAGTCCCTGCCTCTTCAGGGTTTTTTCCCCAAGCAATCGGAGACTGTGTCTGTGTACAGCCAATGTCTCCTCTGTACTTTGCATTCCTCTTCTGGTTCAGGGAGACATTGGGTGACGGGAGCTTGTCGCAGCAGGAAGGGGAGACACCCATGACTCTTCTCCAGCCTGACTTACCTCTGCCTCTTTGCTTCACTCCTCCTCCGCTTTTCCCCTGCTTCAGCTTCTGCATCTGATTCTGGACTTCTCTCTGCCACAGACTCTCCCAGCTCACTAAGCCCTGTTACTGCCTCCACTTCTGGCACCTCCTCTTCCCAATCTTCTCCTTCTGACCACTCATCATTGTCCCACCATCATGTTCCGGGCTCTGGTTCCCCAGCTGACTCCTCCCATCATTCCTCTATATCCCAGCCAGTCCATGATAACTCCACATTGCAACATTTGTATTCTTATTACTGCCAGTGGCCTACAGTACCCAAGGATTCTGTTTTCTGTTTGTTTGTTTGTTTGTTTGTTTGTTTGTTTGTTTATCTTCATCATTCTGTGATCTTCATCAACCAGATCACAGAGTGCTTTGCAGCATCTAATTAACATAATAACAAATTCAGAAATAATCAAACCATTAATAAATAACCAGTTGCATTTAAAAACAATGTACTATACATCAAATCAATACTATACAGTAGAGTAGTGGACAGCAAAATTGTAGTGGCCTTGAAAACCACAATTTGTCCATTGCTTTCTTTTTCCTGCAGTGGTGCTCTTTCCTGTGTTTCCTCCCTAGTAGAAGTTTGTGTGAACTCTCTTAGATGTTCAGTTTGCCAGATATACAGTAGTAGATAAGGAAGAGTGTGCAATGACCCAAGGCAGAAGAATATATAGTATGGCAGAATAAGCAAGGTGCCCTAAGGGAACTTATTTATTCACAAAATAAGATAAAAATATCTACAAAAAGATAAAACAAGAAAATCTAGAAAGAATCACAACCATACTTTAAAACATACAAAAGTTAAGATACTAAAACAGATTAAAATTACATCAACTTTCTAAGCATCTGGGTAGGCTTGCCTAAAAAAACATGTTTTTATCAGGCACCGCAAAAGAATACAGTGAAAGGTGCCTGCTTGATTTCAATGGGCAGGGAGTTCCAAAGAGCAGGTTGCTGCCACTAAATGGTTGAGTTCTTACAAATGTGGGATGGGTTTTATGTGGCACCTGTAGTAGTGCCAATTGAAGCGGTCGGGAGTGCATGGGAGGTGGGTGTACAGTAATCTCATAGGTAAACTGGTCCCAAGTTGTTAAGGGCTTTATATGCTAACAGTAAGATATTGAACTTGGTCTAGAAGCAACCAGTGCAGATCTCTGAGCACAGATGTTGTATTCTGACAAGGCCTTAGTCCTGTCAGCAGTTCTACACTGCAGTATTCTACACTGACAGCAGCTTCAGGATCAAGCATGAGTGAAGCCCCACCTAGAGCGCATTGCAGTAATCCAGTTGCCTTCTTTTGAATGACTCTTAAATTTGAATGAATGGAACATGGTCTGGTCTCCCAAATTGTATAGAATACTAGCACAGCTGAGGGGCTGCATCTCATGTAGGAATCTGTGACTGTCAAACAGCTATAACAAAGGCGGCATTTTTTCATCTCTGCCAAGCTAAGCAGTTGGCTCCTTATCTCTCTCGCCCTGACCTAGCCACTGTGATCCACGCGACAGTCACCTCCAGACTGGATTATTGTAACTCGCTCTACGTGGGGCTGCCCTTGAGACTGACCCAGAAACTCCAGCGGGTGCAGAATGCCGCAGCGAGACTCCTTATGGGGTCTTCGCTGCGAGATCACATTCATCCGGTACTATACCAGCTGCACTGGCTCCCGGTGGAGTACAGGATCAGGTTTAAGGTGCTGGTTTTAACCTTTAAAGCCCTAGACGGCCTAGGACCCTCGTACCTATGGGACCGCCTCTCCTGATATGTCCCACAGAGGAACTTACGGTCTGCAAATAAAAACATATTGAAGGTCCCAGGCCTCAGAGAGGTTAGGCTGGCCTCAACTAGAGCCAGGGCTTTCTCGGCTGCGGTTCCAATCTGGTGGAACACTCTGTCACAAGAGACCAGGGCCCTGCGGGACCTGACATCTTTCCGCAGGGCCTGCAAGACAGAGCTGTTCCACCAGGCCTTTGGTCAGGGCACAGCCTGACTCCCTCCTCTGGCAATCTGCACAGAATTTTGCTTAATGGTTGCCATCAATTTGATTTTAATTAATTTTTATAATGAAATGTTTTTAGAATGTTGGATTATTTGATTGTTGTTAGCCGCCCTGAGCCCGGCTTCGGCTGGGGAGGGCGGGATATAAATAAAAAATATTATTATTATTATTATTATTATTAAATATCTGACAAAGCAGACTTGACAGCCACGTGGAGCAAGTTTCCCTTTAAATTCGTATCATCCTGAATGAAGAAATGGCATTGAAAATGCTACAAAAATGGTGTCTAACTCCACTTACTTTGCCCACATAAGTGCTGCCCCCCAATGAAAGAAGATGCCTTCACCCCTGTATGGCTCCCCTTTAACACATACGCAGCCCAACAAGACAACGACAAGAATCCGCCAACAGCATAGAAATCAATCTGGCTAACCTGATTCAAAAACAGCCACCCAACCCACTCACACATGAAAACAAAGCTCACCACAGCCAGTCACAAACAACCACACCTTAAGCCAACCCCAACCTCTCTCACCACGAAAGGAAGACAAGCAAATAGGAAAGAGAACCTGCACAAGCAACGCTGACACAAAACCCCACACCTACATCAAGTAAAATAGAAACATTGCCACCCGTCCCTACTCCCACTCACCATGGCCCCCTCCACTTCTCCCCCCCTTTTCTTCTTAATCTAATACTAATGTCTCAACAAATGAAACTGATCTGTAGAAAATGTAACTTGAAAAAAGAGACATTGCATATACTTTTGTAAACCAATAAATCTTTAATAAAAAAGTTTTTTTTTTAGTGCTCTCCCTCCCCCCACACCTGATGGTGGGGCTGTATGTCGCTGGGGGTCCCGTCAGCAAATGTGCTGGGCCTATACAAAGGTGTACACGTTTTGGGAAGAGGTGCTCAGGGAAATGTTATCAAATTGGACTTTTCATGAGATGATGTGGGATAGTGGAATTTTTTTTTAATGCAAGGTACCACAATTTGTACCAGCAGAACTTTGAGCAGAACTGTTGGCTCTCCAGTCGTCATCCACTACAAAGGCAGCTCAGAATAAGTGTTCCTCCACTGTATGTTGTGAATTTTGATTCCTCTAACATGCCCATTATATAATCAGATTTTGAAGAAAACGAGAGGTGCTTACTTTGGGGGGGGGGATAGTCTCTTAACCCAAAAAAAATCATAATATAGTGTTTCTGGCATTATTTTTAAGGTATTTAATTTTGATCCTGGAGTTGCTGTGACACAAAGAACAGCTGAAGATGTTAAAGCAGATGAAGATGTCACTAAGCTATGCATCCATAAAAGGAAAATTATTGCAGTGGCTACACTTCATAAGAGCATGGAAGCACCTCATCCTTCATTGGTTCTAACTAGCCCTGGTGGTGGAACAAGTAAGTTTGGCTTTTCGCAAGTGGGAGGAAGAAATTCAATGTTAATGTTCAGAAGTAAGTAATGTAAGAGGGAGAATTAATCTTCAAAAGTTGTTTATTAAAAAAATAGATATGTTAAGCTATCAAATCTTGTGAGGTGATTTTAGAGGACCATATGTCCTTTTTACACCTTGCAGAGTCATTCCACTTTACTCCACTAATCCTAAATCACACCCTCCTAGGTCCTGGATCATTTATCTTAGTGGAGCCATGGGTCACTGATGGAGTATGTGCTATGCGTGCAGAAGATCCCATGCTCCATCTGTGGTATTTAAAATTAAAAGGATCTCAGGTAGCTACTGTTCTGGAACATAGATTTCCTGGAGACTGAGAAGAGACTGCTAGCCAAGAGTAGACGGTTGGCATCCATCTGTCTCGGAAGACAATGGAGGCGTGCACCTTTGGGGATGAAGTCAAACTATTGGAAGTGGACAGGACTGGGTTTTTAAGCAGAGGTTGGATGGTCATCTGTCATGTATGTTGAGATTCCTGAATTGCAGAGAGTTGGACTAGATGACCCTCAGGATCCCTTCTAACTCTACAACTCTGTGATTCTACCCCAATGCAAAAGAGCTTAATATGTGTGTGTTTTCATAGATAGGTAGATCAGTGTGGAACTTCCATATGCTGACATTGTAGGCACACACCAAAACTGGCATCAAAATACAGCACCCTTAGCCAGCTGCACTCCACTGGTACCCACTCCTATGCAATTACCCATTTTGGGCCTTCCGTGTTCAGTGTCAATAGAGGGAATAAGTTCATGCCCTTCCAAACATTCCTATAGCTTAGTGCCACACAGCTTTCCTCCTTCAGTCATCCACATTGGCCTAGAACAATGTTGGGGAAGTACAACCAGGTACTGAAGATCAATATCGCAGCAGGGGATATCCTAATTTTCCTTTTTAATAGCTGGCTGTTTTGAAAGTTTTTTATTTCATTTATTTATTTTATTATATTTATATGCTGCCTTTCTGTCAAGGCACCCATGGTAGTTCATAAATATTAAAATAAGGAAATGCTGCAAAATATTCTTGGGTCAGATTAGGAGCTGATGAAATAAAGTCCCTGCCCTGGGCATTTTTGCCTTCTCTTGGGGCAGATAGGTCTTAAGCAGCCCCAAGGCAACTCAGGAAACTGATAGTTGCATCAGGAGTTTATGGTTATGCAGCTGCTGGCCTGGATAAGGCATGGTAGGTCACATTTTGATAAAAGTACGTTGCCCTAAATTATTATTGAACAGAAATGGTGCTGGCTGGGACTGATGAGAGTGGTAGTCCAAAACATCTGGAAAGCACTAGGTTAGTTAAGACTGGCATAGGAATAAATGGAATAGGTTTCCTACCAGAATCCCTGGTGCAAGACCATGGCACATTACAGAATTTTGTGTTTAATGTACTTGGATGCAGTTCTGTCCAGAGGGGGGGAATTATTCTCTTTTGTTATATTTCATTTCATTCTACAATAGTAACTCTCCTCTCATGTTTTTTATTTAGGTGCAACTCCAATAGTACCTTCACGAGCAGCAACTCCAAGATCAATGAGGAATAAATCACATGAAGGAATTACCAATTCTGTGATGCCAGAATGTAAAACTCCTTTCAAATTGATGATGGGGTCCTCAAATGCCATGGGAAGGCTATATGTGCAAGAGATGACTGCAAACCAACAGCAAGAACTTCATTCTGTCTATCCCAGGCAGAGATTGGGCAGTAATGAACACGGACAGAAATCTCCATATCGTGGCGGCCATGGAGGAATGCCTAGTCCAGCTTCATCAGGATCACAAATATATGGAGATGGTTCCATCTCTCCAAGGACAGACCCTCTTGGAAGTCCAGATATTTTCACGAGGAATAATTCCAGTTTTCATGGAGCACCCAACTCTAGTCCTGTTCACATGAACAGAACTCCTCTGTCCCCACCTTCAGTAATGCTACATGGTTCTCCTGTGCAGTCATCTTGTGCAATGGCTGGAAGGACTAATATACCTCTTTCCCCAACCCTGACCACAAAAAGTCCAGTAATGAAAAAACCCATGTGTAATTTTTCAGCTAGTATGGAAATGCCACGAGCAATGTTTCACCACAAACCACCTCAAGGCCCTCCTCCACCTCCTCCTCCACCACCACCACCTTCCTGTGCTCTTCAGAAAAAGCCATTAACTTCGGAGAAGGATCCGCTTGGCATTCTTGACCCTATTCCTAGCAAACCGGTGAATCAGAATCCTGTTATCATTAATCCAAGTACTTATCACTCAAATGTTCACTCTCAGGTACCTGTGATGAATGTAAGCATGCCTCCAGCCGTCGTCCCTCTGCCAAGTAATCTCCCTTTGCCAACTGTAAAGCCTGGTCACACAAACCATGGGAGTCATGTGCAAAGAGTTCAGCATGCTGCTTCAACCTCCCTCTCACCCTCCCCAGTAACATCACCGGTTCATATGATGGGATCTGGAATTGGAAGGATTGAGGCTTCGCCCCAAAGATCACGCTCATCTTCCACATCATCTGATCATGGAAATTTCATGATGCCTCCAGTAGGACCACAGTCATCTTGTAGTAATATTAAAGTTCCTCCTCGATCACCAAGGTCAACAATAGGGTCTCCTAGGCCATCCATGCCATCAAGTCCTTCCACAAAGACTGATGGACTCCATCAGTATAAGGATATCCCTAACCCATTGATTGCTGGAATGAGTAATGTATTGAATCCTCCAAACAATGCAGTTTTTCCATCTGCATCTGCTGGAAGTGGGCCCATGAAAAGTCAGCCTGTCTTGCTGGGAATGCCTTTAAATCAGATCTTGAACCAGCACAATGCTGCCTCCTTTCCAGCTAGTAGTTTACTCTCAGCAGCAGCCAAAGCACAGCTAGCAAATCAAAATAAACTTGCTGGTAACAATAGCAACAGCAGTAGCAATTCTGGAACTGTTGCCAGTGGTGGCAACAATGATGGACATAGCACTTTAAATACCATGTTTCCTCCTACTGCTAACATGCTTCTACCATCAAGTGAAGGGCAAAGTGGTCGAGCAGCACTACGAGATAAGCTTATGTCTCAACAAAAAGACCCTTTGAGGAAAAGAAAACCACCAAACACTACCGTGTTGAATTTGCTTAGGCAGTCTCAGTTGGATAGTTCTGGAGTTCCTAAATCTGGGCCTGACTTGATAAGAAAACAGAATCAAGGTTCATTTCCCATTACGTCTATGTCCCAGTTACTTCAATCCATGAGCTGTCAAAGTTCTCATATGAGCAGCAATAGTACTTCTGGTTGTGGAAGCTCAAATACTGTTTTGCCTTGCTCTGCTAACCAGCTGCATTTTACAGACACTAATATGAACTCTGGCACTATTCATAATTCACTGGCACAAGATTTACCTTTAAGAGGAGAAAGTATGCACTGCCAGAATTCAAACACTAACTTTGGCCATGGTACTAGTCCTGGCCCAAACAACCATCTTGCAGGCCTAATAAATCAGATGCAAGCTAGTGGAAATTGTGGGGTGCTCAGTCAACCTGGAATGACTTTAGGAAACTCACTACATCTGAACCCAACTCAGCCACGAATCCAAGCACCCTCCAATCAAGTGATACCAAACAGCATTGTGAGCAGTTGCAGTCGAACAAGTCCTGAAGCAGGTATGTTTTCTTTAAAAGCTGGTAAAATTCTAAAATCTAAAAATTTTGAATGATGGTTTCCGTGTCTTTACGTATATATTTCATGGGGCACCTTCAAGAGAAAGAAATGGAAAGTTTCTATTTTGAGATGCAATTTATTTATTTATTCATGCTTCTACCAACCTTTTCCCCAATGAAAGCAAGAACAGCATCTTATAGCTTGGTTATAGATACTGTTTCCTTTTAAAAGTCTTTGGACATTGCTAGATATGGCTGGTTTTTCTCGTATAGTTATGTATTTTATAGTGATAGATAGATGGTTCAGAAGGTCAAGGATGTTAAGATAATTGGCTAACACAACGGCCCACTTTGCATATAACTTTAAGCCAAAGCAAAATAGGTGGGCTCCCACAGAGGAGGCAAACCATAAGCCATAACGTAAGGTTATGGCTTATGGTTTGCAGCTCATGATTTGGAAGAGCTGAACCATGAGTCCAGGTTTGGAACCAGGTGTGCAGAAAAATATTGGTTAGGAGAGAGGAGATGACGCCTGATAGACTGAACATGCTCAGAGGCCTCCTACATCACTTGAATAGTATTTGCCTGATCCAACCCATAGCAGTTTTAATAGCCTGAGGAAGGGGAGAAGGATCAGAGAGGGGAAGAGATCTGTATCCCTTTAAAAAAGGATTATGGAGATAATTTGGAGGGAAATTATGAAAAAGTGTATCTTCAGACCCCGAAACTGCACTGCAGAGTGTGTTCTAGACTAGAGTAATGAGCGTTGGGATTAAGAAGAACGTGCTGGATCATCTAGCCCAGCCCAACATCCTCTTTTCAGAGTGGCCAACCAGATGGCTATGAGAAGCACACAAGCTATGATTCTCAGCTGCTGATATTCAGAGTCACACTACCTCTAAAAGTGGTGGTAGGACATAGCCATTAGGGTTACACCACAGTGTTTGGTTACAGGTCCACACTTCTTGTTTCCTATTTGCCAACCACCAAAAATATCAGCTACATTTAGCATATAGCAGCCTTATTTTAAATGCTGGATTTTATTCAATGCAAGCTTCTTAAATACACCAAACAGTTTTGTGTGCTAAGTTGAGTCTTTTATTGTGGATTGGAATAGGCACCTGTATCTAGACCTACTAGAACCTCTGCACTGGTAGAACTGGTTCAGATCAATGAATTTGATGAATTTAAATTGTTATTAAAGTTTAGGTTTGATAAGCCTATTTGAATAATTTATTTGGGGGGTGTAAATCATTTTATTTTATTTTTGTCTATGGCTTTAAAAATTCTGGAAACTTTACTAATGCCCAAACAAAGCTCTAGAAATCACATTTATAACAACCCATAATGAGAAATTCTGTATTTTCTCTTTTTGGCGAAGCCAGCAGGTTGCATCACAGTGTCTTATCTACAAATAAGCACACTTTTTGTTAGCCTCTTTGCATACTATTTTTGATTTCATAATAGGATTTTTGAGCAAGATGCTTCTGACAAGTGTGTCTAAACTAATCTTTGGAAGGATACTTATCTATATTTTCCCCTTTTCAGATCAGTAGTTGAAAAATAAAATAGCTCAGGCCAGGAAATGGAAGTTCTTTTTCTAATATATTCTACACACATTTTGTTTGTTTTGGCCTGTCATCTGGAAAGCTAAAACCAAGTTATATAAATAGTAGTTGTGTTTAATACTGAAGCACTGAAGTGCAGTTTGATAACATTGTGCAGGCTAGTTTGTAGATCAGGAGGGGGTTGCATTGGACCCTAAATTATGTAATCTCCGCAGGCACTAGTTTCTAGAGGCATGTTACCCATAGGCTTGTTACTATTGACTCGCAAAATTCCATGATTATGAAAAACTACTAAAGCTTTAATATCAGCCATATGAGTTTCAGAGTCTAAAAGGGTTTTGCTGAAGAATCCAGAAACTGTAGTCTGAAGAAACCTTATATACACACATCTAAGAACTAGAATCACCTAAAATAAAGTGTGGTACTAAATGAAGTTCATTCACTTCTGCAATACCTTTTGTTTTTGATCATGAGATGAAGCTAATTTCATGGGGAGGCAGGGCTTCTGACTTATAAAACCCTATTGTTTATATTATAAATACAACTGATCTATAAAGGAGAACTGAAGACAGCATTCTGCCAGAGGTACAGCTGGCTGCACACATCAAAGGAATTTATGAATCAGCTCTGTGTCAAAGACCTTCAAATCATCATCACTTAAAGTGGACAGATGTGTTCTCTTCTGTGCCAGATTCTGGGCACTGGGTTATTACTTCTAGAGGCTCCTTATTGTTGGGTATGCAGTGGTTTGTATAAATTGCCTAACTACAATAAAAAAAAATCCTTCCAGTAGCACCTTAAAGACCAACTAAGTTAGTTCTTGGTATGAGCTTTCGTGTGCATGCACACTTCTTCAGATACCTAACTACAGTTATTAAAAAATAACTGTTGCCTAACTACAGTTATTAAAAAAATAAAAATCCAGTGATGCTCTCCACTGATAGAAGGCTCTTTGATCCAGCAGGCTTCATTAAGCTGAAAGGAACAGGTGAATTTTGTAAATTGCCCCTTGCTCCTGCAGTCCCCCACGCTACCTACCACATGAGGCCCCCATTCCACGTGAGCGGATTTATGGGGGGGGGACTGCGAAGGAAAGTGGGGCAGCGAAATTGCCTCACCCCATTTTGCTAACTGAAGTTTCCACTGGATCAAAAGAGCCATCAGCAGAGATACACAACTGGTACTACGAAAACCTATAATACCAACAGAAGTGAAAGATGACATAAGTGCATAAAATGCAGCAGTCATATGCAGTGGTACCCCGCAAGACGAACGCCTCGGAAGACGAAAAACTCGCTAGACGAAGGAGTTTTTCGTTTTCTTAGCCGCTTCGCAAGACGCATTTCCCTATGGGCTTGCTTCGCAAAACGAAGCTTGCCCCGCAAGCTCCGGGGATAGCGGGGAAGCACAGCGCATCTTCCCCGCTGTCCCCGGACCTCTTTTGAAGCAAGGGGCGGCGGGGAGAAGATCGCTTCTCCCTGTTGCCAGCCCCGCAATCTCCGGGGACAGAGGGGAAGGCGCGCACGCCTTCCTCTCTCTCCCCGGACCCCTTTTGAACCAAGGGGCGGCAATGGGGAGAAGCGATCTTCTCCCCTCCGCCCCTTGATTCAAAAGAGGGGACAGAGAGGAAGGCACGCGGCACTTCCCCTCTGTCCCCGGACGGTCTCCATAGGAACGCATTGATTGATTTTCAATGCATTCCTATGGGAAACTGTGCTTCGCAAGACGAAAAACTCGCAGGAAGAAAAAACTTGCAGAATGAATTAATTTCGTCTTGCGAGGCACCAATGTATGTCTGGCACTGGAAGAAACCAGAGTGAAACACTCTTACAGTGAAATGCAGATGGGAAGAACTGTCTATAATTGTGACGCTACTGACATAATCTGGTTCGTATCATTAGATAGAAAAGTTAAACCTGATTGCCTTACAATTGCCCAACAAGTTCTTCCTTGCTCGTGGGTGATGCCTGAATGATTCTGCATCCTCACCAGTGTAACATCTGATAAGGAATATATGAGCACAATTTGTTAATTACTATTAATTCAGTTTGCATACTGCCCTTCATCTGTAGATCTCGAGGCGCTTCACAATATAAAAATGCAAGATAAAATCACAAAATATATAATAAAAACAAGAACAGAAATCCCACAAACCTATAAACTCGCCTCCCACAAAGGGTATAGGATTTTAATTAGCCAAAGGCCCAGTTGACAAGGAACATTTTTGCCTGGTGCCTAAAGGTATGTAATGGAAGACACCAGCCTCCTTGAAGAGAAAATTTTGCAAATGTATGGATGGGCATAGCTGTAGCACCACTTACATTGTAAGCATACGAGAAGAGTTAAAATATTTGCACTCTTCCCACCATGCACACTGAGAGCCCATTGCAGAAAGAATGAGAAACAGCCCATAGTTGCCCTTGAAGAGGTACAGAGGTAAATCCATAATCTTTAAAAAGAATTAAAGAAAGCTACCTAGCTGTCATATTAGGAAGAACATTTCAGTTTGGGGGAGTGCAATAAAGTGGTGTCGAACTTCTTCCTTTTTTTGACTAGGAAATGCAAGCATTTAAGCCATAAAAGGTTAATGGCAAGAGGAAACTAAACCTAAAACAAAAAAGGAGGAGAATCGGGTGTGAGAAGACCGTTACTGCACCACTTCTTGACTAAGCCCTGTAGGCAAATGTTTTGAGGATTTCTGGCTGGAGATAGTGAGAGTTAGCAAAAACTATTGGTGAATTCTGGTGATTCCAGGGAACCATCATATCTGACTCTTGACAGGCGACACATAAATAAGGTGGCAAATTGTCATATGGGAGTTGAGAAAAGCAATTCAAAAAAACCAACAGCTATTAGTAATCAAAAGCCCTCATAATGATAAATTGTAAGTTGGTACTTTACCAAGAATTTAAAAGCAAAAAGCAGCATCTTCTTGGTGTATTTTGAGCGGGATAACCTTTGCTGAAAGGTAAGGACAGGGGGCTGACCAGTAGCGGAGAGGAGACTGTGGTGTCACACAGTACCTTGTGTGAAGGTGACACTTGAAAACTGAACAGTGACATAAAACATGTTTTAAATGTTAACTACATGAAATTTATAGTAATCTAAGCTATGCTGACTCGAAAAGAAAGGTCTTTTATAGTGTGTGTGTGTGTGTGTGTGTGTGTGTGTGTGTGTGTGAGAGAGAGAGAGAGAGAGAGAGAGAGAGAGAGAGAGAGAGAGAGAGATTATGTGGTTAGGAACACAGAGTCTGCCTTCCACAGAACTGGATCTTTCCAGGTCCATCTAGCATAGAATTGTCTACACTGAATGGCAGCAGTTCTCCAGAGTTTCAGACCAGGGACATTCCCAGCCCTATGTGCACATGCTTGGAACTGAATCTGGGACCTTCTGCATGTAAAACAGATGTCCTAGCACCTCATCCATGTTGAGACAGCATACCAAGAGAAGATAGCTTTACTAGGGCTGCTGTACGCCTGGAATTTCCTGGACATTGCTGGGATTCGTCCATCAAAAATGACGTCCAGACAGTATTTTTGAAAAGCATCCAAAATGTCTGTGAAAACCTGGATGTATGGCAGCCCATATCAGAAATGTTTATTTTTTTGGCGATTTTGCCGAAAAAAGGGGGGGGAGCTCAACAACTTTGCCCCCTCCCCCGAA
Source organism: Podarcis bocagei (assembly GCF_964188305.1). Lineage (NCBI taxonomy): Eukaryota > Metazoa > Chordata > Lepidosauria > Squamata > Lacertidae > Podarcis > Podarcis bocagei. The sequence continues at coordinate 105,623,950 of NC_138125.1, forward strand.
AAAGCTGAACCCAGCACAGGGAAATAAATCAAAACAGACATGATTGCAGGATTCTAAGGTGTTGTTAGAAATTGCTCTTGGCCAGTATTTACAGAACAGAAGGTAAACATTTTCAACTTTGTAGAAATGCTTTTAAAATGTAATTTTAGCTTTTATATTGTAATGACATTAAGTTTTGCAAAGAACCCAGTCCTATATTCCTGCATCAGCATTCACTTTTTAATTTATTGTGGCATATAGAAATATGATGGGTATTTAATTGGCAATAACTCATAAATATTTATTTCAGTACAACTAGGCTACTTATTTTTATCTTGCTCTTTAATATGTTGAAATAAAATTAAACACCTCAGAACTTTAGGTAGCATTAATGACTCGAAGCTTCTCAACTTTTTTAAAAATAGGAAAACTTGAGAAATCAAGCATATAGTTAATGTCTGTCATATGCATATAGAATATTTGTATATGAAAGGAGCTTGAGTTTCTTGAATGAGGTTTTTATTATGAATTTATTCCATATAGTACATCCTTTTCACATTGCCTGTCAAAAACAACCTTTTGCCAAATATTTCACCCATCTTTTATTTTCAAACAATTATTCACAATAGAGCTGTGCATGGACTGTGTTATGCGGCTGATTTGTATTTTATATATATACATTTTTTCAGTCTTTCAAAAATTTACAGACATACAAATTACAAAAACACAAATCACATACATTTCTAATACACATATATTTGACTTCCGTTCCCCCTTTTTGTGGTTCCTTTTTAATTTTCATACTGCATTTTCTACATTACTCCATCTTTAAGTTATTCTTTAGCTTTTCTTAATATATTTAGCTGCTTGATTTACATTAAACCTGCTAATGATCTTATTTGCATACATGAGTTTTTCAAATATTTCACAGTCTTTAATAATAAAAAAATTATCTTCCTGTAAATCCAGAGCAGACCAGATTTGGACACAATAAGCTCTGGACTGAAGTCGAGGGGGAGGAAACAAATCTTCAGAAATACCATATACTTGAACTGGGAACCAAAATGGCCATATCTTTATTGTTTGTTTGCTAGTTTCACATAAAGCAATAAAATATGCAGACATGCTAGCCACTACAAGGGGGCTTAACCCTGCCAAATTACTGGCAAACAGCTCAAAAGGGTTTTAATGCTAGGCACGTTTTAAGTTCGCTTTTTCAAGAAAGTTTTTTTTTAAAAAAAGATTTTACTGATGTATATAATATTGCATTGTTTGTGTCTTGCTTGTACATAGGTAGTGTACAGTGTACTGGACTGTGTACAATGTACCCACAACACACATATACACAATACAATGTATTGATAAAGACAGACACAGAAAACCTAGCATTCTATAAATAAAACTTATGTAAGAGCTAGAACCAGTTTGGGGGGAGGGGCAGGAATATTAAAACACAAGGCAACAGACTTTCTTTTTTAAAAAAGGATGGGACTAGGATTAATTGGGAAAGGATAGGAAAAGTGTAAGTCTGAATAGGGTGCTGTGAAGGAAACAAAACTCAGAAGACAGATCTTATAAAATAGTTATGCATTCTAAGACTTCACTCTGCCTCCTCCCAAGAATTTTGATTGGGGAGTGCTGGGTGGGGTAAGATTGCAGCTCCCCTCTCCCTATCCTGCCGTTTTTGTTTTATGGTGATGTAATCATTGCAACAGTTTAGAGACGGTCTGCCTGGATTTCTGAGGGACTGTTTTGCACTACAAATAATGAATGGCACTATTTAGCAGGAAGAAACTCCAATGAAAATCCTCGTTATTACATATTTTACCTGGTTTTTGTATATATTTTAAAATTTTAAATATGGATGTTTTATGATAGCCTATATTTGTAATTCCTAATAAAGGTTTGGCGGAGGAAAAGCACTACAGATCAGTACAAATCAATCCAGGAAGACATAACCTACTGTAGTGATTGGAGACTTCCTCGACCCAATCTGGATCAGGGTGCAGATCAGTTCAGAACTGAATCTGGTGCATGGCTCTAATTTGCAATAACCTGCACAGCCAAACATATCTTAAAGATATAGCTCTTCCTGGAGGAATATATCTCCTCCCCCCATGAGTTCCTGAATTTTTTTGTGGGGGAGGGGAATCCCCTGGCATTGGAGTCTCACTAAGGGAAGAGGAACAGTAGTCTGGATATTTAGAAGTCATTCCCTTTGGGCCAAGTGATCAACTTGATAACTTCCTCAATACAGAAAGGCTTCCTCATAAAGCTGTTTCCTGCCCCAGAGAAGACAGAGAAATATTTTTGCACTACTGAAACTTAAAAACAACAACAACACAGAACTCAGAGTATTGTTCTGATCCCATCCCACCAAACTCCCACTCTAGTGAAGTGCTCCAAGAACTCTTGGCAGAGTTGACTTATGCAAGTATCACAAGAAACCACCCAGCGCATTTTACGTTTGCATTCTAGTGATGGGCCAGCTCTTGGCCCTTAACACAGCCTGGGACAGGTTAACTAAATTGAAGCTGTTAAGGAGTATTATACCTCACCATATAATGGATTTGGATGGGGTGGGGATTCAGCTTCAAGGTCTTGCAACCCTAATTATTCCTTTGTACTTGCAATGAGGGGTAGCAAGTACCAGGCAACTTCCTTTTTCCCTTTTATTTTCCCAACCCTCCCAAGCTGAGGGTTGTGCCTGCATTTCTCTCTACTGTCAGCACTCTTGTGAATAGCATGGATGCACAACCGCTGTACTCCCATCAATTTTTTAGAAAGGTTTCACAGCATATTGTGGGAGTCCATCACCTCTTGAATATGCAGGAACATACTCCAAATGGCTCTGAGACCTTGTTCTGTTATCTAGCACATCCACGTGCAGGATACTGGCTTTTCTTATAAGGGTAATGATATAATTAAACTGTAGTAGTTTTAGTTAACTTTTGGTTACACATTGGTATCATGTTCAGTCAATGACTCTTGTGATTGCAGTCAATTAGAAACTTCTTAAGTGAAACAGAATACACTATTTTGTTCCCTAGAAAAAACGTTTCATGTTCCCTTTCATCAAAAGGCAATTGTTTTTGTAATTCTGGTATATCTTGTCAGAGCAGTTGTCAGATATTCTGCTCAGGAGACTTGGTTCCTATCAATACTGCACTACAAATGTGCATTAAACTCATACTTTTATACCTTTAGGCCTGTCTATCCCAAAGTCTCTTGTGGACTTCAGTTTTTTGAGGATTTCTTAAATATTGTATCAGAAATCCCCAGGCCCTCTCAAGGAACTTTAGTTTCCTGGTTTCACTGGGAAGAAGAGTTCCTAGCTGCCAAAATGCAGTGCTAATCACTGAAGAGTTTTTTGGCTGTGAAAATAGAACAACTGCTGCAAAGTAACACCTATGCCTTAATGTTCCTTCAGTGGAAGGATATCTGCTTCCACAACAGAGCAGCTTCTCCCGCACATCTTTTCTAGGGGCTTCCCCAATCCTATGGAAAAGATTTGGACTGGGCGCAGGGTGAAGTCCTGTTGTGCAAGATAATGGGTTAGCTGGGTTAGGATAGGTTAGGAACCATAATTCCATTACCAGGTTTAGGGATGACCAAAAAGGATACCATGACTGATGTGATTGAAACATATTCAGAAATCCAACAATATGTATTTCTCCTACCTACCAGGGTGCCTAACACCATGTCTGTGTCAGAATGGAGCCTGGGGCAGATTTAAATGGGTATGAATAATCCATTTCATCCAAGAACCCAGGAAAATTAGTCACCACCATGCACACAAAACTACTTTGCCCAGAGATTGAACATTTTAGACTGCTTGGTCTAAAGCGTGCAGTGAAATCCAGAGAGGGCTGTTTCTTCAGCCAGAACCACCTTAAGACTGGATGAGACTACACCTTCCTCTATGGAGGCATTGACTGTTCGTTGACTTACTTGGCCAAGCCTCCTCTGGCTGCCTTAATGAATGGCGGTGCCTTAACTGCAGCGCTTAAAGCACCATGGAGCCTAGACTAAACTTCCATGATGGCAAAACATTTTCTGCCTTACCACCATGGTATGCATACAAGTATTATAGATCCTATGGATGGATGTGCATGTTTGCTTGCTTTCTGAGATCCAGCTGCCCAACCCTTTCCAGATTCTCTTCCAAGGTAGGCCCACAAATGTGCTTTGCAGGAGTCCAATAATAACATGAATAGTCTCATAATATTTTACATGCCATTTGCATTGCTTTATTGGATTGAGAGAACTAGAAGAACTTTTATTTTCAGAATCCTGGTTTTATTAATCAAAATACAAAAATATTGAAAAACAAAGTATGAAAAATTCTGTTTCACACGGAAACTAAAACAGTGCCTATATAACGCATATGTGTCTGCCAACAGCATTCTGTAAATAAGACCTAAGGCGTTTTTGCAATTTTTGCATAAAGTGTGAAGAGCTTTACAGCTGAGTTTAAATGGTAGCTGTGAGGCTTACTTGACAGTCTTGACCAAGTGATTACTTCTCAGTCTCGCCACCCTCAGTTTCGGTGGAAATAAAATGGGTAAAAGACCATTTACCCTGCCTTGATCTTATTGGAGGAAGGATAGGATATAAATGTGACAAAGGTTTATAATAGTTTCTGTACTGTGCAGAACTTACAACAATATGTAAATAGTGGGACTTTCAGAATGCTCTGTCAGTGAGCTTTAGATTTAGCTTCTCTTCTGCCTAGTCTTTTTCTTCTCACATTCTCAAGAGCTGTGCTTTTGCATACATGCATATTTTATCTGTATATTTCCCATTATGTTTTTGATATGTAAAGCCACATGGTGGCAGTCTTGAGAATGGAATTTGTTTGTTCTGATTGCTAATCTGTCTTCCTTAACTTTCTACAATCTTATTATTAGAATTTAAGCCTACCTCATACTCTGACACTGTACTTGGTTTTTGCCCAAGAACAAAAACAACAATAACCCCCCCACACACACACACACGAAACCACAAATAAATAAATGGTCTTGCTGAGGCTGAGTTTTTAAGTAATGTATTAATGCAAAATATTTCTTATATAATCTTTCTCATATATTTCCCATTATAGTGTTTGAAATAATTAATTACAAGTTCTATTTTGTATTTTAAAAACCCAGGTGGCTTGAATATGAGCTTCCTTTAAAATGGTCCAGGATGCCCTATGCAGTGGTTCTCTTTTGAAGGACAGAGAGTAGCCCTGCGGTAGTCTTGTTTATGCTAGGAGATGGCCCAAGGCTATCTCAGTAGTAGACTTGAAGTTGCAGAATATGTTCTACAGTGCATCACCCTGGTGACTTGTAGAAAAATATGGAAGCACTTGTTTTTATTTATGTATTCAGTTGACATACTACCTAAAGTGTTCTGAAAGTGTTTGACAATAACATAAGTATTAAATTGCATTGTGCAGCATTCATTCAGTGTAACAAATAAAATCTGAAGAAAAGCCAGCTTTCTGTTTCCACACATTTGTTGTTTTCAGGTAGTTTAATACCGCTTTGAATACTTGTAACATGATTTAGTACTTTTACTGGTTTTTTAATTATCTGTTTTGTGAGTCACTGTCAATAAGGCAGGAGATCTATTAATAACTATTCCTTGTCTGAGTGTTGCAAACTCCAGCTGATATTTATGACCAGTTCTTCATTATAGCATTTATCTTTCAATGCGCGTTACTTTTTTCTTTCTTTCTCGTTTGCAGGAAGGACAGGACCACCATCATCCACAGCTATAGCTGGCACCAGTCAACCTGCCATCACCAAGACCACATCCGTTCTTCAAGATGGTGTCATCGTCACAACTGCAGCTGGAAACCCACTACATAGCCAGCTCCCCCTTGGGAATGACTTTCCTTTTGTTGGTCATGAACATGCTCTGCATTTTCCACAGAACAGCACTTCAAACAACAACCTTCCGCACTCTTTGAATCCAAACCTCTTTAGTTCACTACCTATCTCTTTGCCAGTGAATCAGCAGCACCTCCTAAACCAGAATCTATTAAATATACTGCAGCCTTCAGCAGGAGAAGGCAAGTCTGAGGTCACCCTCAATCCTTTAGGTATTCTCAACCCAAATGTAAATGCTGCTTTAGCTTTGCTCTCCGGTGATGTGGATGGGCAGGTGCTGCAACCTGTTCATTTCCAGCTGCTAGCAGCTCTTCTACAGAACCAAGCCCAAACAGCTGCCATGTTCCCCTTAGCACCTTTCAATCTGTCCATCTCAGATCTGTTACAGCAACAGCAACACAATCCTGTACCCTCAGTAACACAGATGACAGCCCCACCACCAGATCACTTGCTTAGCAGTCAGTCAGATACCAACAGAGCTGATACCCTGTTAACCAGTTCCCTGGGAAACCCTTTCCCAAGCTTTTCAGGCACAGACACTACTTCAAACCCCCTGCTCCTTCCAGCTGTCACTGGGGCCTCAGGATTCATGCCCTTGAATCCCCAGCTGCTGGGTGGTGTTCTGAACTCTACATCGGGCAACCCTGCTAATCATCCAGAGGTTTCCATAGCAACCTCCTCCCAGGCTACCACTACCACAGCCACTACATCATCAGCAGTGGCAGCACTGTCTGTCTCAACACTTGGTGGGACAGCAGTGGTGTCAATGGCAGAAACATTGCTGAGCATATCTAATAATGCTGGGAGTACATCTGGTTCAGCTAAACTCAACAGTAACTCTGTGGTGCCACAGCTACTTAACCCTCTACTGGGGACAGGTCTACTTGGTAAGTTAAATATTTTCACAGATTTTAAAAAAGGAAAAAAAATGGTGGTGGGTGGGAACTTCTTTTTTCAACCTTTTTTTCAAAACTCCATTTCATTGCACTTTTTCCCTAAAACGTTTATGCTATGTTAACTTGCTTAACCATTCCAGTGAAAGACTGCAAATATAATTGACAGACATTTTTAAACAGTATTTTTAAAACCCTATTATTTAGAAAGTATGATGCCATCAAAATTCAACCAACCAATTGGAATGGCTTTTACTTTTTTCAAATCTCATAGATGCATCTTTGGGATGCAGCATTTTTTTAATAGATAAAGATATAGATACAGATATATTCAAGGCATCACAGGGTTAGTATGAGTAGCTGTGCAATAGATAAGCTTCCAAGTCCATCTGAATTAAAAATTAATCATCATCAATGTGTCCAATCCCTAGATTATGATGACACAGTATATATAAAGCACTCAGAGTACAGTCTTCCACAGGTTCAAGGCAATAAGCTGCCCTTCTAGCACTCTACACTTAAGTTCCCATGCTTCTTGGATTCTCATTTTTTGGTAAGAAACCAATGGTTTCTAAACAACTTGACAAACATCAATAGAAAGTTTAATTCCAGTTCACATGTTTAAATCTAAGAGAGTAATATCCTAGATTTTCACATGAGGATTTTCACATTTATTGGGAAGTCCTTCATTGGAACACGACTGTACAACAGTGATATAAATGTGTGAATTGGGCCTGAGAGTCTGCCAAATTCTTGTGCTTCCTTTATGAATATCCCTACCTGGTTGTGTGTGTGTGTATGTTTAGTGAATTGCTGCTAATAAAACATAGATAGAAGTATTATGTGCAAGCATTTTTCTGATAAATACAGACCTAACTTGCTAAGAACTTGCGATAAAATTTGTATTCTGTGCCAGCTTTGTTGCTTATTCATAATACTTGTGCATTTTGTGCCAAATTGCTTGTGTCTTCTAAGTGTATGCTCTAGCATTACATAGGTGCCTGTAAAATAGGCTGGTGTGCAAAGGATTGTGCGCAGAGCTTCCATACACCTACCAGGTTTTCTCATGTCCACGTAGTCCTCTATTTCTGTTGTATTGTAGCTTTTGATGCAACATAAAGTAGTGTGGTCAGAGAAGGAAATGGAGCAAGCCTCATGCAAAGGTACATGTGTATGGGGGCCTTTTGGATCCCATTCATAAAAATTAACCTCGCTTGCATCAACTAAGTATTATGAGATTCTAGCTTCTAGTTTTCCTTAGCTGGTTACTGCTTTAAAAAAAAGAAGTGTAAAAGTTTCATTCATTTGCAAAGGTCTTGTAAAAAATAAGTCCCTTAAATGTAAACAGTCTCTATAATTTGTGCCGTTATTGGTTTACAAGGTTTTATTACAGTATTAGTAGTAGGAATGTTAAACATTTAAATAGGATTTTTTAAAAAAAATATTGTTAACAAGAGAGTACTTAAATGATTGTTTAATAAGCTGTAGAATATGTTGCTATTTAAGAAACGCCATAGAAGTTGCATTTAGTATATGCAAGGCGAATCCAGAGCTAGACTTCATTGTAAGCAAGACTGCTGACTGCGAAAGAAATCCATACCTTGCATATTAGTTCCCTGAAATATTGATTCACTGAAGGGTTGGGGGGGAGTTTTATTCCACATCTTGTCACTAAAATATGACCCATGTGTTACACCTTCAGAAAATTGTTGACTTAAATATCTATACGTTTGGAATTGCAGGTGACATGTCATCAATAAATACTACCCTTAATAATCATCAACTGACGCATCTACAGTCACTGTTCAACAACAATCAAATGTTTCCATCAAATCAGCAACAGCAGCTTCTTCAAGGCTATCAGAATCTCCAAGGCTTTCAAGGACAGACCCCCATTCCTGGGCCACCTAACAACTCAAACCCTATGGCTTGTCTGTTCCAGAATTTCCAGGTAGAAGTTGGTTTGTCCTTTCAAGTTATCCATGAAAAATAATACAAATTCCTATACTGCTTCAATAGTTTATTGCGGATTTTAAAGCAATGTCTGTATGAAGTTAAATCATCCCATTTTATTATCTCAGCACTTTAACATCCGTCGATTATTCTAAGACTGTTACATTGTGAACTTTTCACTTCTCATAAGTTACAAGGAAAAACTGCGGTACTGCTCTTCAGAATGGCAATGGAAAAGTATTTCTCTGCAATTCTTGGACCTGGTGTTACATTTATTTATCAATGTTTAAGTTTAGAAGACTTGCATTGACTTAAGTATTCTGAAACAAATCCCTGTAAATGCATTTTTAAAATATCTTCCCTGTCATTGCTATCTGCATGCATAAGTTAAGCTAAGAAAATGACAGAAAATATCAGCGGCTACTAGATCATAAAAGAGAGCTACCTTGTGCAGTAACATCATTATAGTACTTCCAAACTCAAAAGCTGGATGAAAATTAATGCAGAGGGTAGCAGAAGAAAAGCTTTTATTCTTTGAGAATAATAGCAAAATACATCATTTTGTTATTCTAGACAACTAAATATTTCCCTGTGTTTGCAAAATCATGGCCTTCAGGGTGCTTTTTATCTTCCTCACATTGTGCTATGTGACTTTCTGGTTTTTTGCTTTGTTAGACATGAATCATGCATATATTTAATGTTGGTAACTGTTTAATGTAGCCATGACAAATATTGCTAGACTGCTTTTCTATACAGGCTTTGATAGATAATTCTGGGGGGAAAGCTTAGATGCATATTGTGAAAATATCATAGTATAGCCTACAATTGATGTAGATTCTTTAGGGTTGTTGTTGTTTAGTCGTTTAGTTGTGTCCGACTCTTCGTGACCCCATGGACGAGAGCACACCAGGCACTCCTGTCTTCCACTGCCTCCCGCAGTTTGGTCAAACTCATGCTGGTAGCTTCGAGAACACTGTCCAACCATCTCGTCCTCTGTCGTCCCCTTCTCCTTGTGCCCTCCATCTTTCCCAACATCAGGGTCTTTTCCAGGGAGTCTTCTGTTCTCATGAGGTGGCCAAAGTATTGGCGCCTCAGTTTCACGATCTGTCCTTCCAGTGAGCACCCAGGGCTGATTTCCTTAAGAATGGATAGGTTTGATCTTCTTGCAGTCCATGGGACTCTCAAGAGTCTCCTCCAGCACCATAATTCAAAAGCATCAATTCTTTGGCGATCAGCCTTCTTTATGGTCCAGCTCTCACTTCCATACATCACTACTGGGAAAACCATAGCTTTAACTATACGGACCTTTGTTGGTAAGGTGATGTCTCTTCTTTAGGGTTAGTGAGGGCAAAAAAGGAGAAATTTAATCCACACATGATAGGGGTGTGATTAATTAAGAAGACTATTGTACTGGATAAAAGATTGCAACTGGTCCTGGTTGGGGCTGCCCTTCCCTCGAAGAGCCAAGTTTGCCTGGGTCTTCCTCAGGTTTGGGTAGTGCCAGCATCAACCCACTTCAGCTGGATCGACAGTTACAACCCTATCTGGTGAAAGTAATCCTGGCCACAGTCATGCACGGACTGGTTATTTCCAGCCTACCAGTGTGGTGTAGTGGGTAAGAGCGGTGGACTCGTAATCTGGGGAACCGGGTTCACGTCTCTGCTCCTCCACATGCAGCTGCTGGTTGACCTTGGACCAGTCACACTTCTCTGAAGTCTTTCAACCTCACTCACCTCACAGAGTGTTTGTTGTGGGGGAGGAATGAAAGGAGAATGCTAGCTGCTTTGAGACTCCTTTGGGTAGTGATAAAGCAGGATATCAAATCCAAACTACTACTACTACTCCTCCTCCTCTTCTTCTTCTTCTTCATCTTCTGCAATGCTTTGTAAATAAGACTGCTGTTGAACAAAGTTTGAAATTTTCAGTAGTTACAGAAGGGCACTTGTGGGGTCTCGTGCTTTGTGCATGTAATAGCAGTCCTGCATCAGCTGTGTTGGTTATCCCTTTGCTTCCAAGTTCAATTCAAAGTGCTGGCTGTAACTTCTTACAGTTTATTTTAAAGGGCTCCCAACACCAGCTTCTACAGGCCTCTCTATCTAGTCCCAGGAAATGCCTCCTGTCCCCAGACTTTGCCCTTTACTGATTTGCAGGGCACATGCTTTTACCTGACTGTAATGAGTCGATGAAATCTGATATAGCCTCTTGCTAGTCTGGAACTTCCTCTCCTGCTAACTTTGTTTGGCTCCCTCACTTCAGAATAATAAACAAACCCTGAAGACTCTTTCATTTTCTAATCTTTGGATTGGTCTGTTGCTGGCTTTTCTCAGTTTGAATTTTGCTGCCATTTAGCTATTCATATTCTATTGTGTTGTTTTAATATCTTTTATTTTACGCTGCCTTGGGATGGCTTATTCTGAAAGACAGCTGGTAGATAATGTAAATGAATACATAAACAAACAAATGTTTGGTAGCATGAGAGTGATACTTACAATAATACATATAGAATATACGTGTTTCATTTCAACTGGATAGTAGATTGTGAACTTGGCAAGTGTGTGATAAAGGGTTTTTCAAAGGAAACATTTGCAGTGATGGTTAGATAAAGGGATAATTTATCAAATAGGTGGAAAACGCAAGAAACTCCATGCATGGAGACTGAGAAAACATTATCAAGGTATTCAATGAGGCTGCAATCTTAAGGGCAGATTTTGCACTTTAGATCCTATAGACTTAAACTGAATTTAAATAGCAGAAGCCAACTCCGCCCCCCTCCTCAGGGGGAGCAATAAAAGGAGAAGTAGTATCACCATTGTCCTCCCACTTTTTAAAGTAAAAAAATAAATAAAACTCCTAGGAAACTCACAAATCCAAAAGCATATTAAAACATGGAATAAAACAGAAGTTACATGAGCAAAACAGAAACATAAAACAATAACTTACTTGAAAAGTATAAAGGCAGACATGCCCAGCTGAACACAAGCAGAGCATTGCCTCAAGCTCATCATCTTCTAAAGGCTCTCTAGAAAAAGTGCCAAGAGAAAGGAGAGTTTCCCAAGAAGAGGGTTCCTTATGGCACTGCTGCCAAAAAGGCCCTACCCTAGGTAACCAGTAGGGACCACAGACAGCAGAGGGCCTCTGAAGAAGATCTGAAAGTATAGGTAGGTTCATGCAGAATTCCAAGGAGTGTACGTGCTGTAAGGGCCTATTAGTAGCATTTCCCAGGGACTGCAAGGGTGACTTCCTCATATGCAATGTGTTTCGGGGTAATTCAAGCCAAAGGAAGGAATCAAGAATAGGAAAAAACTGAGGTTGAGCTTGTAGGATTGGAAGCCTTACCAGGGCATGTAGTTGCATTCTGCTAACAAGGGTATAAAAATACAGAACTTTTTAAGGCGAGCAGTTTAGCACTATTTGCTCCCCAGTAACATATTGTGGTGCACCTGCTCCTGTTTGTGGTTAGCTGCCGGATTTGGAGATTGGGCAGTGTCTTGATTAGGGAAAGGCATAGACTATATTTTATTTTTGTCCCTGTGTGTTTTCATTCACTTCTAACAACATGAAAAATGAATTTGAATCAATATGAATAGTAGTTCTTCACGCATGCTTTTAGTTTTTGTCTTGACTTGAAACAATTGTGACCTGAAATTGCTATTAGAAACCAAACAAAACCTGATCTTATTTCCCCTCCTTCTGATTTTTAAAGGTGAGAATGCAAGAGGAGGCAGCTTTTCTGAACAAAAGAATGATCAGTCAGATGGGGATGCCACCAGTTCCCGAGAGTTCCAACACCCCACTTCCTCCATTTCAAGATACGGTGTGCAACTTGCAGCAAAGGACAGAGCCGCCTGTAGGGCACCAGGCAAAGGACAGCCTCAGCCTAGCTACCCCGGGAGATGGTTCAGTCGATGCTGTCTACAAAGCAGTGGTAGATGCTGCAAGCAAGGGGATGCAAGTAGTTATCACCACTGCAGTGAACAGTACGACACAAATGAGCCCCATTCCAGCCCTGAGTGCCATGAGTGCCTTCACAGCCTCAATTGGTGACCCATTAAATCTTTCTAGTGCGGTCAGTGCAGTAATCCACGGAAGAAACGTTGGCATTTCTGATCATGAAGGTAGGGCAAGGAACACGAGGGGGGCACGAATATTGAAGAATTCAGAACACCTTAAAAATTCCAGTGAGGGGGAGGGCTTGGAATACTATAAGACAACAGGTTGCAACACGCCCAAAAAACAATGGGAAGGGGAACAAAGCCCTGGAGGGGAAATGAACAGATGGAAGTGTGAGGAATTTTTAGACCATTCATCCCATATCCACAGCAGTCCTTGCCATGAAAGACCTAATAATGTCTCCACACTGCCATTAGTTCAAGGCAAGCAGCATCCAATACTGTTACCCCAGCGAAATTGTCAAAGTGATAAGATGTTGGAGGAGAACTTCAGGTATAGCAATTACAAAAGAACTATGATGAGTTTTAAAGAAAGACTAGAGAACACTGTGGAACGATGTGCACACATGAATGGAAACAGGCCTCAACAAAGCAGAGGTTTTGGAGAGTTGCTGAATGCTTCTAAACAAGACCTGGCAGTGGAGGAGCAGTCTCCAAGTTCCTCCAATAGCTTTGAAAGTTCTCTAGTTAAAGACTACATCCATTATAATGGGGACTTTAATGCCAAAAGCATTAATGGGTGTGTGCCTAGTCCTTCAGATGCTAAAAGCATTAGTAGTGAAGATGACCTAAGGAATCCTGAATCCCCTTCTTCAAATGAGTTGCTACATTACAGGCCAAGGACGTTTAACGTTGGGGACTTGGTCTGGGGCCAAATAAAAGGACTGACTTCATGGCCTGGTAAACTAGTAAGAGAAGATGATATTCACAACTCATGTCAACAGAGCACTGAGGATGGGAAGGTATATTTATATATGCATTTATTTTATCTTATTAGTAACAAATGTGTCTCTTACACAATATTTTAATCTCTCTGTTGCTTTTTGAAAAGATATTATTGCTTATACCCTTTAATGTGCTGATGGAGTTTTCATTCCTATTTCATGACTACAGTCGCAAAGGGGCAGGGTTGCTTTTCTCTCCTACTTGTGAGCCTTACAGACAGCTCAGGGAAAGGACCAATTTACTTTTTAAAAAAATACACAAAATGCATTCTGACAACTTACACTGTTGATGCCTTTTAAATATGAATTTATGATAGATTTATTTAATTCCCCGAAGTCGTAAAAATTTGTACAACATTCACATTTATTATAATGCATGGTAATTTAAAGGTAGGGACACGGGTGGCACTGTGGTCTAAACCACAGAGACTAGGGCTTGCCAATCAGAAGGTTGGCAGTTCGAATCCCCGTGAAGGGGTGAGCTCCCGTTGCTCGGTCCCTGCTCCTGCCAACCTAGCAGTTCAAAAGCATGTCAAAGTGCGAGTAGATAAATAGGTACCGCTCCGGCGGGAAGGTAAGCGGCCTTTCCGTGCGCTGCTCTGGTTCGCCAGAAGCAGCTTAGTCCTGCTGGCCACATGACCTGGAAGCTGTATGCTTGCTCCCTTGGCCAATAAAACAAGATGAGTGCCGCAACCCCAGAGTCCTCTGTGACTGACTTAACGGTTAAGGGTACCTTTACCTTTTAATTTAAAAATAGTTATCATCAACTTTATTATTGTTGCTAGTCCCCCCCCCCCCGTACTACTGTATTGGCCCTAATATAAGCCACATCTTTAAAATTGGAGGGGGGAGAGAGAGAAAAGAAAAAATACCTGAATATAAGCTGCTCCCTTCCTCGCTGCTCCTGGCTGCATACTGGGGGGGGGGGGGAGCCACGCTGCATTGCCAGCAGCCTTTCCCCTTCCTCTCTCTCCCTTCCCGGCCTTGGGGGAGAGGACAGGGGACTATGTGCAGGGTGGGCATTGCTTTGCTGCACCCCTGGCCCCACTCTCCTGGCTGCATACCGTAAGGTTGCGAATATAAGCCGCAATTTAACTTTTCACAGTCGGAATTTGGGGAAAAGGTGAGGCTTATATTCAAGCCAATATGGTATTTTAAAAAGTCCCCTGACCATCTGGAACACTTTTTATGGGGCTGGATAGAGGGAGAGGGTCTCCTTGTACACATGGTCCTTTGGATCCAAGCCAAAGCTAATGAAACTGTCCTAACAGAATGAGGTGTGTTGATCAAATCAAAACTCTACTATTGATTGTACCAAGTTCTTCAATACCAGTGTTAAAACCTAAGGCCTGTGTTTCAAAGTTAAGTGCTTGTCTTCATATTACAACAGATGGGAGATGCAGCTTCTCAAACAAAACAAAAAATTCGACCGACTAGCTTTTGTAGGAACATTTATTAGTAGATATTGTTACTACTTTAACCGCAGCCACATTGTGTTACTCTTAATTTATGACTTGTTAAATTAATGGAAGTTTAATGGATTTTTGATTTTAAAACCTTTATACCAAGAGGTAATTCCAGGAAGTTCATTATAATTTTAGGACATTCTGTGCATTTATTGTTTTTTCAAATAATTTTTTGGAGGAGAATCATATCAATTCAGATCCCCAGAGGTTTTTCCAATAGAAATATGCAGTAAAAATATTTTTAATAAAGGAAAATATAACTAAATGTTATTAGAGATAGTGCTAAGGTGATTTCTTTAAAAAAAACAAAAACACCATTGATAACTTTGACTTCCATTGACAATTGTAACGTATATTTTATATTCTTTGTAAACTGCTTGAGTTTTTATTTACAATTAAGCAGTATACAAATTCAGATAAATAAATGAAATAAATTTAATATTGGCCAGGAACTCTAGAACAGTTCGCTGCATGCGTGTTCATCATGATGATCTGTATTAAATGATGACATCACTTGTGAATTATAAATTGGCTGTCGTAAGTTAATTTCCAGAGCTAGAAAATGGGGTTCTGTGCCCACTATAAGCATCTTTGGAATCTTTTACATCTTGAGTCAAGAAGCTGCTTTCCCTGTACTTCTCATCAAAGGACTATTTAACTCTGTATGAGATGAGATATAAGTACTATGCTCTGGAGAACCTTTTTTCAGGGATTAAAAATTGTCATAATATAAGATTTACTAATGCAAAATGAATTAGTATCCCAGATTCATATCTTCAGATAATCTCTTCAGCATGTTCGTTCTATGCTGAGCTTTAATATAGCTGATATTATATCTGTTCTGATTTAACTTCAGATAGGCAATACTAACATCAGAATGGGATCCACAGTTATCGATTCCATACAGTGGGGACATTGCTAGAGTGATAGCATTATGGTGTTGATCAGCAAATGCCTATATTTACCCTTTTGGAGTCCTCAGATCAGTTAAAAAGTATACGGAACACCAAATGCTCTACCACTGCCATATCACAAATGCTGTGATACATACTGATGTAAAGTTAATTGGCCACTCCAAGTTCTTACATCGTGCAAACGTTCAGGATAAAGGCTTTAGGTTTCAGTCCTGTTGCTCGATTGAAGTTCATAGCAGGAGTTTTGTTGTTGTGATGGTTCAGTTGACTTTATGCATTCATACAATGTATAAATTCGCTATTATTGATACAAAAAGATAATTGTCTATTTAAGTGTGTGTGTGTGTGTGTGTGTGTGTGTGTGTGTGTTTTGTTTAAAAGAAAAAACACCAAAGATGCAACAATGAAGATAAACTAATAGAATTCATTTCAGATTTTAAATGTTAATTTCATTGATTGGGTTGGTGAAATGAACTGTGAAGTTCTTGAATACCATCTGAAAAACAAAGTTATCTACACATAATAATTGTAATGTCATTTGTACATACGGCTGCACAAAATCATGCTTTTACAAAGTTCAATTAGAAATGGAATTGACTTGAGCCATCTGGTGCTGAAATCTATAATTTTTATTCCTTATTTCACAACAGCTGAACTCTCTTTAGTGTTGCCCAATTTGTAGTTTTTGTTGTTAATTACAGTGGACTAAATTGTATAGTGGAATATTGGTACCAAAACAAAATGTGTTGCTTTAATAATCAATGATACTAAGATTAAGCATAATTGTTTTACAGACCACCTCATTCACTTGCCATTTAAATTGTGTAGACAGGTACCGGTAAATTTTATCCAAGACTTTAGCTGATACGGTGCAAACCTTGATTGTTTCCACTAAAGTTAAAGTAACATTAAATCTGAGGCAAGTAAGTTGGGACTTCAGTTGTGTTAACCCTAAACTCCCTGATGATGTTGCAATAAGTGCCATGATTAATCTTTTCCTTCTATCCTGCTCTGAAAAATGCCCTTTTATAATTTTCCTGTGTGACTTTGGGACTTTTTGCCAAAAACCAGCACAATATTAGGCAGTTGGTGCTATTCCTGCTGCCACCACTAAAACATATATCATGAGAGTTGTAAGCCAAGATGTTCTCTCGTGTTTGAGCTAGTCCTTGGCTCTTATGCAGTGCGGGACCTAGATGGAAGAAATGTTGTTACTAATATGAATTGTTAAACGTTCATGTGTAGATTTGGCACTGTACAATTGCAAAATCATCCACATACAGAACAGATTTTTCATATGTAAATATAGATATGCAAGGGGTTTTATATGTGACTTATACCTGTGAGTAATGTTCATGCACATTTTGGCATGTGTGCCAATTGGTTTGCATTCTATAGGACACTTTTACTGTGACTGTATTGTTCACCTTCAAGAAGCCCAGAAGAATTCTAGAATTGTATTGTATAGAATTGTAGAGTTGGGAGGTATTACAAGGGTCATCTAGTCCAGTCCCATGCAATGTAGGAATCTTTTTGCCCAGCATGGGGCTCAAACCCACAACCCTGAGATTAAGAGTCTCATGTTCTACTGACTGAGGCCTTCCTTGCTGTCCATGCCAGGTGGGCTTTAGTCAGTGTTGAAGGTTTTTATTTTTGTTTGTATAATGTATCTGAAGGTGTCTCTGTTGTTGCCTTGAATAACTGAGTTTAAAAAGCAGATTAATGTTATGGAGACAGAAACCCATGGGATCATAGACTGTAAGGCTGTGTGTCTATCTGCAAATCATTATTTAATAACTGGATGCCTGAGTGAAGAATAGTTGTCTTCATCTGCTCTCACAAGTGGTAAATATAGTTAAGAACCGTGATACAAAGTTGTAAGAAAACTCTGAAAATGACTGACTTGGTGTTCATGTCTTTACTCAGGTGGAGCCTGATAAGTTGAAGACACTAACAGAAGGTCTGGAAGCCTACAACCATGTCAGAAAGAGGAATAGAAAGTAAGCATTCTAAATATATGAAGAGTGGATTCCAGTGTAGCACTAAGTCTTACGTTTCATCAGTGCCCAATGAAATGTTCTCCCACCTGGTGCACCCACTAATCCTGTCCTAGAGGTTTTCCCCCAACCTCCAGAGCAGATTTGGAGAGGGTGTAGGTCACACGTGCGGAGACAGAAGAGGGCAAGTCTTATTGCACAAGCAGAAATTCTTGCACTAATAGGATGGGTTCACTTTATCCTAGAGATAAATGACACTCTTTACAAAGACTGAAGTTAATTTGAAAGAAGAATTGTAGTTTTTGGTGTGTTTACAGCTTCCATATGCATGCACACACACCAATTAGGAGTCAGTTGGGCTTGGAAGAAGATGAGACAACAAAAGCCACTGCCTCTTTGCCCATCTTCCTTCTCTTCTCTCTCTCTCTCTCTCTCTCTCTCTCTCTCTCTCTCTGTCTCCCCCCCCCCCTCCAGTCACTAGCCAATCTGAGCTGGGGAAGTTCCTTCCTAATCCCAAAGATGGCAATTAGCCAAGCCCATCCATAGAGCTTGCCAGAGATCATGAAATTAACATGCTCCCTGATGAGCTAACAAGCTGATTAGTGTATCCCATTAGTAATTACCACACTGAAAAGTAGACCACAGCTTTAAAGCCACTATGCATCTTGTAGAGAGGGGAAAAACGATACACCTTAACAGATTAAAAAGCAATGAGCAGGTGAGCAATTAAGTGAGCAGCCTGCAGAGAGGGCACATCAGTCAGAGGAGAAGCAATTAACACCCTTTTTAGTTTAGCTAAGCACAAACACCCCCTTTCAAATGTAGCACCACACAAGCAGCTAGGCAGGGGGCGGGGGAAGAGAGCGGAGACATTTATTTGAACACATGCAGTAATTAGACAAGAGGTACACCAAAATAAAATGTAGGCTACACAAATATGTTGTTTATATCAGGATAATATTTGAAGTTAAACAAATTTTAGTTTTGGCACTTTTAGCATCAATTCTGCATACATTGTATAGGACACAAAGGAAAGTACTATATCTGCATGACTACAAAAACAATACTGCTACCAGTTCTAACTTCTGTCAATATTACTGTTTGCCTGTTACTGTAACGTTATAGCAAAATGATTTATATTTGTTAACTCCGGGGTACCTTAGGAAGGCTTTTATAAATAAAATTCACTATTTGAATTTTGTTTCATCTAATCTTTTCTTATATCTATTAAATTCAAGGCAATCGCTTCCCCACATTCACAGGCAACCATTGCCAGGTAGGGCTGCACCATAGGAAAATAGTTCTCTCCCACACAGGGGGAGAAGGAAGCTTACTGTGCATTATGGTAACGGAAGGGGCTGTTGAGCTATATCAGAAGGAGCTTTCTGACTGGGCCATGCTTTTAGGCCAGCCACACAGACTTCTTGTCTGCACCTTATCTCATGACACCTTATCTACAATCATCAGTTGGGGGTGCAGACAATGAAGATTGGTAGGGGCACCTGTAACTGCTCAGGAGATTCTATTTAAGATTCTCTCAGGACAGTGCACCCATAAAGGCATTATGGCCCAAAAGGACCAATGTATTTCCTGGGCAAAGGCAGACCATGGTTACATGTCCACAGACAGCCCAACACATCTAACCTAAAACAAAGTGGGGGCGGGGGAACATCCCATATACCTTGCTATTTTATTTTCATAATAATCCAATTGTGTTTGAGTGAATCTGAAACGTTCTCTGCCACAAAGACATGCAGTCATTTCATGCAAACATGTAAGTCTTCAATTTGACCATTCTAGAAAGAGGTGTATTCTGCACCTGTAATATCTAATCATATTATCACTTCCTCCGGTTTCTCTGAAGAGTCCTTAATATTTCAGTCCTTTTTGTGTACAGACCACTTGGATAAAAGTGCAATATAAATGATGCAGGCAAGATTAAATGTTTGCGGGCCAGTTTTCTTCTGGCCACCGTGTGGTCATGGTGCAGTTGATGGGTGAATTCTGAAGAAAATTACACATATAGCACGACAGCTATGAAACTAAAACAAGGCACTAAAAAGTTGCATGTTAAGCAATTTGAAAAATTCTGAAAAACATCCAGAATAATTGGTTAGCTTAATTACTGTATACTGCCCTGCAAAAGACACCCAGTTATCTGTTTCTTTCCGTAACCAAGGGCCAACACAGACAAGATTGATTTGCTTCCTGGATACAACATATATGTAGAAAATTGAATAGACTCTGCATATGCCATAATGTGTCTGTTTAATCTCTGTTGCAAAATGAACTTGGATGTGTTTGTCACACCTGACAGTGTAAATGGAGTTTCCACTATGGGTGCTATATGCACATAAGAAATGAATATTGTGCAAATGGCCCTAAAGTACATAAGCATATATGGAACCCTAAGATCCATAAAAGCCATAGATATCATGGAATATTCTGTAATTAGACTGAAGGTAGAAGACACACTGTAGAAGCTTTCTTCATATTGAACTCTCCAGCTATGGAATAAATGCAGTGTTGTTCAGTTTGGGACTCAGGTAAAGCAAGCCATTGTTAAATTCTGCAGCAGTTGGTGATTCTTTAAAGCAGCCTAAATAGTTGAATCATGCCTTTGTGAGAGGCAATTTTTTTTGGCGCACATACTGATTGCACATAGCTGAGTTAAAAAGAGAGATACATTATCCTCTTGATACCTGCTGCTTTGTCTCTCTCTCTCTCTCCCTCTCCCCCCACCACGACAACCAGTGCTTTCTTCAAACATCCACTTTAGCATTTTAGTAAAAATGTGATAATTCCATGCTCTGCTTTTGAGCAACGTGTTCTTTGTTGTGCAGTTTGTCATTTTAAAAGAAACACCTTTAAACGAGGCAAACTAAAATACTGATTGCCCCATAAAGTTAATTTGCAATTCATGTAGAAAAAAAGATTGATTTTATGCCTATGTGTTTAGTGTATGCAATTTTTTTTAAGTTACAGTTTGCTTTTTTTGTTTTTATGCTTTTTGAGGCATAGGCTGCGTTTAATCTAAACTGCTATATGGTATGCAATGGATGGTCTCCCATGGCTGAAAATCTGAGTAGAATGTTATTTCAGTTTGTAGTTTATGTCTTTAAATTACATATTTTTAAATTGCATATTCTACTACAAAAAGTCATGGGCATTCCTGTAATTTTTTTCCTTTGTTTTTAATCCTAGAAGTGGGAAGCTAAATAATCATTTAGAAGCTGCTATACATGAGGCCATGAGTGAACTTGACAAAATGTCTGGGAATGTGAGTACCAACTGCAGAATATATAACTTATTTAAAGCAGCCAGGGGTGGGGGTAGGGGGGTGATTCTAACAAATTGATGGTTCTATTTTTGCAACTGAACCTAAATCCTACAATTAGAGAGCCATTATAATTTCAGCAACCCCAGAGAACTAGAAGCTACCATAGATTATTCCTAGCATTTGATATGAAGACATGAGACTTGATGAAGTTTTCTAAAGCCAAGCAGGTCTGCATCTGTCAGTGCCTGGATGGGAAACCTCATGGGAACCTAACATACACCACCTTGAGTTCCAAAATGGAAGAAAGGTGGGATATATGAATGTAAGAAAGCAAGCGAATAAATAGAATGGGACCTTTTAATGACATCTCTTAAGTCTGGAACCACAGGCCTCATACTCAAGGTCCCTTATAGTGCAATCAAGTGCATGTCTATCAAGAAGGAAGTTCCTTTGAGTTCAATAAGGCTTAATCGCAGGTAAGTAAATAAAGAATTGCAACTTGCAATATACATAATAAATGATCAATGGGCCTCAGTCTAGCACACTTCCTCTTGGCTTGCATACAAATTGTTTGGCTTCATCACTCCTACAGTTGGGAAGGGATACACATTTACAGTCGAAAGGGGCGTGGTGGTAACACCATTCAGGGCAGACTCTTAACGTTACCTAGCTGCATCACTGTAGGCAGCTCACTGTCATTCTGTATCCCCACCTCTACTATGGGAATAATTACTTGGGTCTAATGGTGCTCGGCACAAGCATGAAAATGCTTCTGTTTCCCAACTTGGGGTGGGTGCTGATTTCTCCTGACCTCCTATCTGTAGCTTTACCCCCTACTGCCAAAATCTGAAACACTATTCTTGGCAGGGGGAGGCCAGAAAGCCCCATTTTATGAATGCAGGTCTTTTATAGGATCTAACCCAATAATAAAGCATAGGTGTTTATAAGGATTATGGAGATGACGTATATGGGCTGCTTTGAACACAATGAAAAAAAATACTCTATAAATAAGAAGTACTTCATTATTATTAACTGGCTTCCAGCATTTTCATTGTTGTTGTTACCTTTGTGCTTTTTTCAGGTGCACCAAATTCCACAGGGAGACAGACAGCTGAAGCCTCCAAAACCCAAGAGGAGGAAGATCTCTAGATAACATTGAATGTCTTTGTTACTGGTCCAGTACTTATTTAAAAAAAACAACATGCACATATATATATAATATCAGGATGGATAGAGTTCATCACCACAGGGTGCTAAACAAAACAGTGGTACAGTATTCTTATTGGTAAAGAAGGAGAAGTTAATCCAGATCTTCAAAAGATTACAGTGTGTGTATAGAACCCTTTTTTCTATAATACTAAAATTGTGATTATAAGAAATAGTCCAAATGTTTCTGCAAAATTTTCATTGTGTATATAGATAAAACAGAATTTCATGACGATATCTCAAATGTAAATAATGTACAATATTGTCGTGTACAAGCGTACCTAATGCACACTTTATCTTTTATTGTACAAAAAAATAGTGTACAAAATTCTTTGGTTTCTATTGAGTACACATACAAGAGACTACCAGTGTAAAGTGATAAATAAAAATACAGCCTAAATGCTTTTATATAATAATGTAAAAGATGCTGTTTTTGTATTTAACAGCAGTTGAAAAGGCATGATTATGTAATACCTTAATTATGACATAACACTTCTCGCCACTGAGTGTTCATTTATAGTGTCTGTTTGGAATGAACCTTGCCTGGAAGTGTGCTGTACTCCATTTAAGGTCTCTGTAGGAGAGTGCAACCTTGCAGATTCCTAAAGGGATGTGGGATCGCAGGTCAAATTAAGAAGTCAAACATTGCAACTGCTGGTTGCATTTTTATTATTATTTGCCTGAGTTTTAAAGTAGAATGCTGTAGATTTTTTTTATTAAGAATATTTAGATAGAATATTTTTAGTCCGCTATTGCTTTAACAGAGTTTCATAGCCACCTGTTTTTAAAATCAAGTTCATCTTATACCAATATTTCTTCTGAACCCCTTCATAGCCTAAATTGGCTAGCCCAATATTTTGAAACGGGGGACATGGTTGATTTTAATGTATGGGAGCAATAGCCCAGTTTTAAGAACCATGCTCATTGCTAATTTTTTTAATTGTCAGACCTTACAGTTCAGAAAAAAATGTTCCTAAAATTAAAGAAGATCTTTCAGTGGCCAGTTGTGCCTGGGTGTTTTTATGGAGTTCAGTGGGACTCTCTCAGCACAAGTGGTCACTGAATCACCCTACTGATGATACTGATGCCCACTGGCCAGTATTAATATTCTAGTTCTGAAAGGTGGCTTACAAAACTACTAGCAGCACTGGCCAGGATCCAAAGAACTGCAGAACTAGTTCTGTGCACCCAACGGGCCTGTGTTTCTTGAACAGAAAATCTCCTTCCCAACCATATGGGTAGCAAACCACTTCTGAACCTGAGTGGACTTACAAAAACAGTTTATGATACAGCGTGGGGTCTCTGGTTAAAAGGATATTTGTGTCAAAAAGAATCCAGCTAGGCACACCCAAATCTTGGGATGTACCTTAAAGGTAGCTCTTTGGATCCCAGCCAATGATTTTATCAGTATTATGTAACATATCAGATTTATTTTATTTAATAAGAATTATTTATACCATTAACAGATTCTTATATATATATAAATTTATATGAATTTATATATATATATTTATATATATATATATATACATATAAATGTGGCAGAAATGTGCAGGTTGAATCTATTAACCAGATTATTTATGTTATGTTAAGTTTGAAAGAAATGTGAAGCGTGCGTTAGAAAGCTGATCATACACTACACAAACCTAAAACCGCGAGGCATTCTCAAAATACCAGTATCTTTAAAAGAAAGCGTAACGCAGTGTCACTTTCAGTGTTGATGCTGCGTGTGGCAGCAGTGGCCCTCCCCTTCTCCCCAGCCAGCCCAAAACATATTCTCTGTTTGCCATGCCTGGGCCCAAGATGGAGTCCTTAGGACCACCTTCTACCTCTTCATCTGGGAAGCCACCATTGTGTTTTATTCTGGAACTTCGTTCCTTATAATGGCCTAGTTACCTCTCCTAGCAAAGACTGCTGGTAATTGGCACCATCCATGGCTGATAGAACCATAACCAAAATCTAGTGCTTACACAAGGAGTATTCATTCCCTGCCCACGTCACCTACTCCATTTTCCTATGTGATATGAGCCCCATTAGCCCCAGAGGGATCTGAGGGAGCAACATGCCCATGGTCCGCTCTCCTGTGCCAACGCACACAGCACTACCCCTGGGCTAGAGGACTTGCTCTTATCACATGTGGACCCAGCCCTTTTCCCTTTTTGCCACACCCCAACCCGAGGGAATGCAATTAGCTACACTAAGCTACAGTGGCCTGGAGACAGAAACCCTTCCTTCTGCTGGGTAGGTTCATTTTGTCTTTTGTGTAATGGCAGGGCGGCCTGCCATAATCCTACATGAAATCTCATGTGAAGTGATCTTTTGTGTAGTTTAGTTAGCACTCTTTTTTTTTGTTTTGTTTTGTTACGAGTTGATGTGTTTGTTATGTTTAAAGAGTTAATGTCCATTTTTCGTACCAGCCTGCTTTCTGCTCTCGTCTAAACAGATGTTTCTATTCATGAATACTCATGTGTGTGTGTATGTTTGGGTGAGTGGGTGTATGTTTATATTTAGTTCTCTCCCCCCCCCCCCAAGTTTTTTTTTTTTTTTTTTTTGGTCCCTAAAACTGAATTTGTATTGACCAACCCTTCTTTTGACATTTTTAACTAATTAGGTTTGTACTTTTCTCACCAATGTATACTTTACATTAGTAGACTATGTAAAGTATTTTTGTGCACTTGATTTCATTGGTTAATATTGGCATTGATGTGGGTGCTAGGAATAGTTTGTTTCAGTCCATATAGATTTTTTTTCCTTCCTCTTTAGAGTTTTTATGGTTTTATGTAAGCAGTTAATGTAAATATTGTGAGCATTACAGGTCATGCAGTGTTGTAACATTTTAAAAAATGTTGCACCTACTTTACAATTAAAACGCTGGTCACTCGTACTTGAATTTTGCCCATAGAGCCATTTCTTTCTCTTTGCATTGAAGCATAAATTACTTTTTTTATTGAGGCCCAACCCTTCTTTCTACGCTTATTTTTTTTGTTTAACAAATCTATATTTTTCTAACAGAAGATTTTAACATTTAATTTTTTTTTTGCCAACTTTCTAACTTATGATGAGATACTCCTATATTTAGAGAGTGAGAAAATACCCTCATTTTGGAAAGTGGAATAATTGAATTCTGCAACTTGGCCCAATGACAGAAATCACAAGTGGGACACTAAAGTTGGGCCCCAGAAGATTAATTAGCCTCTCATTAGATCTATTAGTGGATGTTTGTGTGGTGTTTTGAGGATATAAAGTGGTAACTATCCTCATGTGTCTATTTATTTATTTATTCTTGGTGGGTTGTGATAAAATTATATAAAAATCAAAGGAATTATTCTTCTTTCTATCATGGAGCTTTATGAACACCATATAATTATTTCTATTTATGAAAAGGGTTTAGTTCCTAAAACCAATTATTTAGGCTGAAAGTGATTGCTGACAGTAGTTATGAAAATAATATCTAAAGGGGAAAGTTAATACATGTCCCATATCAGTTATGGCCACAGCCTAAGTTTGGGGTTTTGATTTATAGTTTTATATTTAAATTTACCAATGCCATTGTGCATACAACTTGCTAATAACGCAATATTACTGTGGATTCCCTGAATATTAATGGTATAAAGTATCATGGTGGACTGAATTACCTTTTATTAGCTACAGTTTGTATTTTGCTACATAGGGTTTTTAATATGAATATTCCAGAAGAGCAGTAGCATAAGAATGCTTTTCTATTTTAAAAGAACCCCATTCTAGTCTTACTAAGAGTTAGATTTTTTTAAAAAAAGAAACAATATCAGTTTTGTAAAAATTTGATAAAATTGTCAATATTATGATTAAATCACACAAAAAGCCTCACTGTTATGTTCTCTTCCGGAAGGGGGCCATGTCTGCACAACACCAGTCTGGGAGGGGGTACATGTCCCTGCCTTAAAATGGGGTGTATGTTGTACTATTTAAGAAAAAACACATAAAATTAATACTGAGTTAAATATATAAATCCTCAGATAATTTGCTTATGATAGAAAATCTGGGACACAGCACTCAGTTCTCCTGTTGTGTCCAGATGTTAATAAAGATGTCAACTCATGAAATACTGTATCCAGCAGGTCCATTTAGAAATAAGATTGCATGATGGCTGTATATTCTGCACTGGTCATCTGTAGTTAAAACAGAGAATTCTCAATTAATTCCCCTGCGACTGGGTGTATGTTTGTGAAGATCACAGTTGTCTTGAAACTGATCAAAAAACCCAAAATGCATTATTTTGTATCTGCGATCCATTGCATCCTGCACATTTTAGGCATTTTACGAACCTGTGCATCCTACACATTTTAAGAACCTGTTACTTTGACAGCTAATACTTAATCAATGAAGCTGTGCAGCAAGCATGGTAGTTACATTTTACTTGATTGGATAATAGGTCCATTCAATTTAGCACCAACAGTGACCCACCAGATACCCACAGGAAGCTCACAGGACTTGATGGAAAGTCCTGTAGGTCCCTGATCTAGCATGTTTCACCTTCTGATGTTCCATCTTTAAGCTTTTTGGGGGGGGGGGAGAATTACAGCCATTGAAAAATAAATCTTCCGTGAATTGGTCTAATACTATTTTTTAAAAGCCATATAAGCCAGCACCACATCTTTACATCTTTTGGCAACGAATGATGTGTTGCTTGAAGAAATACTTATTTTTGCTTGTCCTCAATCCATTTTGTTCAGTGACCCCCTGTTCTAGTATTTTGATGCTGTGGGGGCAGGGAGACACATTCTAGAATTGGAAAGAATTGTACTAGTTTAATATATCTTGAGTTTTGAAATGGTTGACTAACCCCATTCTACCTAACCTTAAAGGTTTTTGCCAATCCTGATGTTGTATCAAAAGGTGTCGCTAAGCAGAAACTCCTATCCCAATGTCCATTGCCTCCATAATCCTGGATATATCCTTACCCAAAACACTGGCATCAGCCATGCTACAAAGATTGTCATTACTCACTGAGAAAAAGGAGGACTTCTAAATGCAAAACTAAAAAACTAAGTTATTTATTTCTCATTAAAACATCCATGGAAAGCATATGAAGCTTTTGATGTCACTAATTAAAATGGATTTGCTTTCCAGTTGTACAGATGAAAAACACAAGAAAGTGAGATCTAGCTACCTTTTCCCTCTCAATTAATTGGGGGTGGGGGGAGAGATCAGGTGGGTTTTATTATAAGCCACAGTAATCTACTGCTGTGTTTTGAATTTATGGTGTAACTTATTAGATAAGAAAGCAATAAAGAAAGAGGTCATAAATACAAAATGGATAAAAGGAAAACTGCAATGTGCAAGTTTGCCAAAGATTCATTCTCAAGTTCATATCACTCAATTATAGACAGCACAGGACTGAAAAAATTAAGCTCTGCCAATACACGTTATCCAGATGTTTTGGTTCTAGTTCATCCCTCCACCCTCTACAAATGGACATAATCTTCCTCATTCACTTTAAGGTTGAGAACATGTTTGAAATTCACATTCAGTGCTTTCCCAATAATGAAGTAAATGAAGAAAGCCGTACTCACAAATGAACTCAGCATAGAGTTCAATAGATTTGAATTGGGCTGAATGTCTCCTGGAATGAATTTCATATCCCAACAACGAGTTGCAGATCTTTTTGAACTACTAGTGTACATAAGATTCCTTTTTATCCAGGTGTTCTGGAATTCCAGAACCAGAGTGAACTGGCAATGCAGAAGATAAATGTCTTCATTCTCTTCCAACTCAATCTTGTCATGATGCTTTGTGGCATTACTGGATGGTGTCTAAATAACTGCAGGTAAGTTATTTGAAGGTTATATAAACAAAAATTCTCTTTGACTAGAGAGTTTCTTAGCTGGTTAGTTGCCTACTTGACGTGCCTCTTTGTTCCTAATTGCAAGGGTTCCAACCTCCAGCATCAGGATTATAAACTACATGGACCCTTATTGCTGCTGGAACTCCTGTTCCAGTCCTAATGACCAAAATAATAGAGAGTGCAAGGTGATTGACCCCTTAACAAAAGCATCCATTGACTTGGCCTGAGACCCACTCCATGGGACAACTTTGATCAGAGGCATTCAGCACAGACCCTCTGGAATGCCGTAAATGAGTCTTACGGTATCCCATCAGCCTATCTCCCAGTGGCATATTAACAGAAGCTGTGCCTTTTAGTGAGTGCCAAAATACAATGTACTATGTGCCCTTGGTCGATGTGCATGTGGGTTACAGGTTGTGTCGCTATTCTGATGGTACGTTCAGTTTTAGTACCTTAATGTTAAAGGTAAAGGGACCCCTGACCATTAGGTCCAGTCGTGGCCGACTCTGGGGTTGCGGCGCTCATCTCGCTTTATTGGCCGAGGGAGCCGGCGTATATCTTCCGGGTCATGTGGCCAGCATGACTAAGCCGCTTCTGGTGAACCAGAGCAGCACACAGAAACGCCATTTACCTTCCCACCGGAGCAGTACCTATTTATCTACTTGCACTTTGACATGCTTTCGAACTGCTAGGTTGGCAGGAGCAGGGACCAAACAACGGGAGCTCACTCCGTCGCGGGGATTCGAACCACCGACCTTCTGATCGGCAAGTCCTAGGCTCTGTGGTTTAACCCACAGCGCCACCCGCATCCCTAACCTTAATATTACTAAGGTTTTATTTTATATATTAATAAATTACATCTCAAGATAGTAATAAATGCGTTTTAGAGAACAAAGCAATTACAGGAACAGTGTAGAGAGTGTGAGAGCTCAGCCTATGGCTTCCTATAACGATGCATCTAGAGCATCTATGGAAGGAATCCTCTTTACAGTTACTGGGTACTCCTGATCTAGCCCAAAGGTAATCATTTTGAAGTCTCATTGGTTTCAGCAGGAGACATTTAAGCATGAGCTTAACTCTCCCATTTATTTCAATGGGTCTTTTACTGCTTTGTGCTCTGTTAGTTTGCGAAGAAACTTTTAAGAAATAAAATACATTAAATGACTAATGAGGACATTCAGTCTGCCGTCAGTGAAACACACAGTGTTATCTTTCAGATACTCAAATGGAATATGAGACGGTACGCTGGAAGATGCATTTTATGACACATTAAATATAAATAAAACAGCACACTAACATATTTGAAGGAAAGAGTGCATTAATAGGAATTTTCCAGGTAGTTAAGGATATGTTGCAATTAGACTTCATAGTATTGATATATTGAGATAGATGACAAGGCTCAGAGACACCGATGCAGACTGTCGACTAATGGGGAGAGATGGAGAATAATAGTGATATAATTTTTTTAAAATTCTATATCTAAATGGGAGAACCTCTAGATACGGAAGTAGTATGAAGGAAGTAAAAATGTTTTTTGAATTGTAGTTATCCTTTTATTATGTAAGCTGCCTTCAGAATGAAAATAGGTTTGGGGGATTTAAACCTTGCAAGAGCATTGTTTAGGCAAAATTAGAGATTTTGGAAGGAAGCATATGAATGGAATATATTCAAGGCCTTTAACAACTGGAAATCACTACTAAGCTATACTTTATGTATTTGTGGCCAACAAGCATTCAGAGCTATTATGATTGGATCCAGAGGTGCTCTTCCATGAACAGGAAGCTCATTCCTTGTCAAGAAGGGCTTTTTTCTCTTTTGGCACAAAATCCTTGCATGAAAAAAGAGAACTGATATCCAGAGTTGTGTTTTGTTTGCACAAAGCAATACACGGTCATTTGCATAAAGTCACACAATGTCTCCACCAGCTCTTGGACAATCGTTTACAGAATAGCACCATCACCAGAATTTCTTCCACTAATGCAGCTCTAGAGCCAACCCATTTTTATTTCATGTTTTATTACATGATTCAGCTCAAATCAATATGGAGGTTATATGATTCAACTGTTTTTCAAAAAAGGAACAACTATAAGTTTTTTAATTTTAGCAAAATTGAAACTTGCATGCAAAACTCTTCAATGGATATCTAGGCAAATCCATGAGGTGTTTTGGTCTCCAAATGTATCTCCACACAATTGTTTGGGGAAGTGACTATGTTGTGGGAGCCAAGGCTCTGTTTCTTTAAGCAAGTTTTCATAAAAGCAATTCAACAAACAATCCTGGGGATGATTGCCCCAGAAAGCATTTAGTGGAGGTACAAGAACTTGAAAGAACTTAAAGATCTTCATCAAAAAGTGTGTCCTATTTTAAAATCTCATGTTATTACTTTTAAATCTTGCAATGTGTTGAACTGTGTGTTTGTGTCTTTGCAATATCTTATTTGACACTTTTTTTTGCATTGCTTTGAGAAAATGCCACAAATGAAGATGGAGGCCTTCATGAAATTTGAATGTTAAGTTACCAGCCATTTTTATCTGTGTATTTTCTGCAGGTAGCCATGGCCATTAAGCAATATCAAAGCCGGTATAACACATACTATTAGAGCTTACGCAGTGTGGCTGCAAGTATAAATATCCAAGGTCACAGGAAATTACCCAATTGAATAACAAGGCAAGGCTGTGCTGTTGAAAGGGCACTGGAGATGAGAAGGCAAGTTGAAAGAGGAACAAGGGTGTGGCAATGAGAAGACAGCTATTTTTATGGCTAGAAATTGCAATCTGAAGCTGTAAGAAATGGCCTAGATGACAAAGGAGCCGTTGCTGCCATGTCATAATTTCTTTTTATTCTTGAAAGTAGTGATAGTGCTTTTAACCGGCCTGGTGTAACTTGGTGTAAGATGACACTTGTGCCAAATCATGAGCCAATCAATTCAGCTCCAGGTTAGGTTGAGAAATCTCTGGGACCACATTCATCCAGCATTTAACTCAGAAAGGAAATTTTACTTAATAAAAGGGAAAGTAGTTGATTTTGTCTTGCAATTGGCCTTCTACATGGAAGGTCATATTTTTTTTCTTCTCCTCCTTCCCAATATGTAAGTTGTATGCCCTTCTATAGTATGAGAAGGCAGAAGATAATATTTTCAGTATTGCAGTAGTATTGCTTCAAATGCTTTTTTCTTCATTCCCTGTGAATTGATAAACACCGAAAATTGTGCCTGTATTACTAGAGTGTGCAGCTTGTTAGATTGTGATTTGATAGGCGCTCCTCACAAATTAGGAAAATGCAGCCCAGATACTGTACTACAAGTTCCGTGGTATATTTGTTGTAACGCGGAGCCCCAAAGGCAAGACCAGTCGTGAAGCAAAGAGAGAGAAGTTGTCTCTTCGGGGAGATTTGAGGTGGCAGAATTTGCACTTGGTGATGCTTGTTTTTTTG
The DNA here is from genome assembly GCF_964188305.1 of Podarcis bocagei. Lineage (NCBI taxonomy): Eukaryota > Metazoa > Chordata > Lepidosauria > Squamata > Lacertidae > Podarcis > Podarcis bocagei. Next base: position 105,655,664 of record NC_138125.1, read on the forward strand.
AAAGTACAAATAAAATAGTGCCGCTTCGAGTTCCACAAGCACAGTCACCATGGCAACCCTGCGTGTAATGCTAGCATTGCAACCCTACCAATACTATCAATTTGGAGCATTTTCCAGTGGTCTGCCACTTTCTTTAGCTTTTACTGCTTCCCTTGCCTGTTAAGAGAAAGCATTGCTAAAGGGAGAGAGAAACAAGGAAAAGGAAAAGAATAGGACAGCCAGATTGGGAGACACAAAAGGTGGCCTGCAGCCAGCACGTAAAGATCAGGCTACTACGCCTGCTTCCTTGCTCTTTACATTTGCTCTGAGGAGCACACAGGGGTGGAGGGAAACAGCTTGAGAACTTGCTGCATCTTTTAGATTCTGCTTCTTAAACTCGCCTCACTTTCTTAGGGACTATAGCTTAATGGCTGCATGTATGTATGTATGTATGTATGTATGTATGTATGTATGTGTTTTCTTTTTTATCCCACCCTTCCTCCCAAAGGATGCTTGCATGCAGCAGGTCCTAGATTCAGATCCTGCCTTCTGCAGGTCCCAGGAAGCAACACATTTGCTTCAGAACGTGGGAGATCTGCTGCCAATCAACAACAGAAGACTAGATGAAGCACTATTTCATATAGTCTAACTTTATTTTTCTTTCAGTGTTCTGCTCCTGCTTTCCATTTCCGCTCAATCAAAGGGACGGAGTTCCTGCCTTCTCTTTTCCTTACTGTCGCCGTGTTGCTTTGCTTGTCTTCAGGTGTTCCTAGCTGCTGTAATGCTGGGACTAAAAATCAGGTCTTTAGGGGAATTCCTTGTTTCTGCCCTTTGAACCATGAGCCAAGGGCTGCCCTTTCAGTTACAGGAGCAAAGGTCCATTGCGACAATGCTACAACTAAGTATGAAGCAAAGCTGTTTGGACAGCGCAGTAAGAATAGCAGATCCGGTGCCTGCCAGCCCTGCTGCGGTGCCCAAAAAGATAATCGATCCAAAGCACAGATCGTCATAAGCTTTCATGGACAAATGTAGACAGACATGGGGACAGCACAATTTGAATCTGACTTTCGCCAGAATTTCGTGTTGGTGATAGGATGTCTCTCAGAGGGCAGCCTCCCAGTGGCATGGATATGTCATTCAGTATAGCCCAAAGTTTATTTTATTTTTATTGACTAGTTGAAAAAGAAAAAGATGGTGACCCTGATTACTCATGGTTTGTGTGTGTTCATTCGGAAATTTATAAAACCTATGAATGGCAAGCATAGTCTTAAGACTGTGGGGGATGCCTCTTTGAATATGATACATGGATACATCATCTGAAAAACAAAGGAAAGGCATGCGTCTTGATTTTGAACTATTGTTTTTACCCATATGTAGATATAATTTAGTATAACTGGCGTATCAGCTAAAACTCATCCAATTAATCAACTTAGATAATAGTCGGATAGCAGTCTATAATTTGAACACCTTGGCTTCCCCCCCAGGCAAAATGCACTGGCAATTTGGATCATTTCCATCCATCTCCCGTCCTATCAAGAGAGCTGTGCAAATTGTAGGATGAGGATTCTAAAGTATATTTTCAATGTTAACATAGTTTACATCCCATGTTGTTTGTCCTCCTCATTAATATTTATTGCTTTTACTAACAGAACAATGAATTGGCAAATTGTGCGAGAACTTGCCAAGGGAGAAGCCCTTCCAGCCCGACTCTCCAAGCACAAAGTAAACATAATTAAAATTAAAGTTCTCCCTAAGCTCTTGTATGTCCTTAGGAAACTCTCCTTGGAGATAGTTAATACAATTCTGCTATAAAAAGTGATAATCTCTGGTGTGTGTCTCTGTTGGGTATTATTTCATATAAACAGAGTAAACAATAGGGGGATATTATGCTGTAATGGGGAATAAATTAAAAGACACTTTGTCTGAACATAGTCATTATATATCATTTGTATAGTGCTGTATGAAATTGCTTTACAATTTGTATTGCACTGTATGAAATTGCTTGACAAACTTTCTTTTTCACTCTTAGCAAAACAAAAACAAAACAAACAAAAACTCTGGAAGATGTTGGTGGCTATGCAGTGAGTCTGGTGAAGCAAGGGTGCAAGGGACCCTAGGTATGGCTCTGGATGAAAGACAAAGCTGCCCTTAGGTATCACTAGAGGAAATTAAAGGGCTTAGTGTACCTGGGATTGCTCTCGTCCCCACAAAAAAATTACAGAGGAAAGGGGAGGAGGCCAAACAGAGAAAGAAGCCGAACAAGGATTGAGCATTCTCACTGCTTATGGGAAGCTGTTTTTTTGTAGAAATCCACTGGTTTATATTAAATTACTGGTTTATATTAAATTACCCAAATTACTGTTGAATTACTGTTGTAAGTCACAACCAGCATCCAAACTCTGGATTTTCCAACCACCACCCCCTTCTGAGATAGATACATATTCATTCATAATTTTATTTGTATGCTACTTTTCCACAAAAAGTTTCGTGCTCAAAGTGGCTTGCAACAAAGAAATCAGGAATCTCAAAAACAGCCATTGTTAAATGTAAAAATAACAATATAGGTACAGATACAGACAGTGTTACTTTTCTCAAAAAAGAGGTGCCAGAACTCTGAGTTCTAGCAAGTTCTGACTGAAAAAAGCCCTGGATACAGAAAAGCACTAGATTTTTTGGGTGAGTTCATTTTTGTTTGTTACAGTGCAAATGTTTTTAAAGGGGATTGCTCACAGGTAAGCAATTACAGGATTACAGCTTTGATTGCTTTTCAGATTCTCTTCTCAGATATTATTTATCTATTTTATTGTCTCCATTGCCTTTTCCCACCATTAGCAAGAGACGGTCTTGCTACTGTTAATGAAATTTATTGCTTTTACATAGTTACACAGGCATAATAAGACACCAGTTTTAAGTGGGAGGATCGAAAGCATAATCAAAGAAGTTGGCAAAGAATATTATTTATGTAGTCCAGCATTTTAACTATAAAGATTGTACCAAGAGCATGAGGAATCCTATCTCTTGCAGTATTTATTTGCATAGCATCCAAATACCTTGAGGGTTGAAAAAAAAGATAACAACTGTTACCTGACTTCAGTGCAAATATAACCGTGCCACATTCCTTCCCTGCAGACTGTTTTTAATTAAGTAGATTTCAATTAATTATGGAGTATGCCCAGCAGGACATTATCAAGCAAAACAGAGATCTTGGAATGGAATGATTTTGTGGGAATACGACTTTTCATGTCCCATCCCAGTTCATGTTATAAGCTCTTTGTTTGAAACTTAAAGAGTTGAACTGGAGCCTTCACTGGTCATTGCCATCAGGAAAAATAGGTTCCAGATAATCAGAGATGTTACTTCTTGCATTTTACTCCCTGTGTGTCTGCTCTAAAATGTTTGTGTATTAACAGCGGCTTGGCTTGTGTATGTGTCAGTCACAGGACAGCTGGAGTAATGGATATTTGGCAAGCTGCTCTCCCCTCAGGTAATTATTAGGTGTCTCAGGAAACTGGCTTGCTAAAGGGCTGGTCAAGGGAAAGCAAATGGAAATGTGTTTGTTTTTAAACAGATGAGGATAGCTTCCAAGTTTGTGAAATCTGGTTTTGGACCAGAACCCCAACTCGTCCTAACCAGAGTCAGGGCAACAATACTTGTTGAGGGTGCAGAGCTATTAACTTCACCGCTGGGATTACCTGCATACACGGCTACAATTCTGGAATCCTAGCAGCCTAATTAAGAAAAGAGAAGGGAGTAGCCTTTTTTTATATAAATATGGGAGTCAGAAACCCTTGTTGATCTACTGCAGATCACACAGAAATCGACTAGCAAATTCCCATCTACTTTCTGCCTATTCCTAGTCTGTGCTGCTGTGGTAGGAACACTGAGGGGTAGACAAGATGGTGTCCATCTCATGTTGCTGGACTACAACTCACATCATCCCTTAGCATTGACAGTCCTGGCTGGGGCTGATGGGAACTGAAGTCCAGTGCCACCTTATTTTTATTTTATGTATTAACTTAGTAGTCACTTGTCACCCAAAGGTCCCCAAGTGACTTAATGCTACACACACACACACACACACACACAAATATATCACAAGGTAATAAAAATGCAGGGGTGATACAATACATCAATATATTGTCTAATAACATATATGAAAAAGCATAACATAACACCTGGAAATAGATATGTGTGCAATAAGGATAGAGACATCCAGTGATTAAAAATGGGTAACATGTTTTTTCTGGATTTATCAGAAGTTCCTAAGTTGTTGCTTTCCCCCCTCTGGGCCAGTTAACACACTCTTGCTTGGAGTAATAGTGATTGTCTGTCAACATATTGCCTGCCCCACTAGCCTCCATTGACAAGGAACTGATTTGTGATGCCCGTTTTACTCAGCCAGACGCTCACATCATTACAGTTGCAGCTATCATGAGATGATAGTTATGTGAGTTGGTCCCACGTCATCCCTAGAAGTAATTGCAATAAGGCACTTCACATGCACATCTGTGCCAAGGGCTTCCAAGTACCTTACTTTGACAGCCTATATAACTTTCAAAAGCTTCAAACTTTCTGTATTGGCAATGCTATATGGTGCCTGAGCATGATCAGTTTTGGCTATTCCATTATGCAGCTTTGCATTATAAAACTTGAATGTCAAGAAATCAACTTTCAATAGGAGGCTTTTCCAGGCAACCCTGGAAATTATTAACCCCAATCAGCCTATGTTGGTGCTCAGATAATGGGGGGGGGGGGAGTTAGCAAAGGAAAATCTGTCCTTGTTAGAGGATGATGGCAAGAAGGGAGAGAGGTGGCTGCTGTAAGTCAAGTTGTGTGTGCTTTGTCGGTTTGATAAAGTTATTGCATGAGAGAGTCCACTTGTGGTCTCCACTTGTGCAACAAGGCTTCTCATTCTCCTCCCCTCTCCCTGTCCTGCTCTGTGAGAGCTTGAAGCTCATATGAGAAGCCTGGCTGTGTGCCATCTCCAATGTCCTGAGCACCAACAGGACATTGGAGAGCTCCCAGGATCTTGCTGAGACAGCTATATATACTACTGTCTCTGCAAGCACCTAGATCCATGAGAAGCCTTGTATATCAATTAACTGGCCCTGCAGTGGTGAACCCCACCTTCCCAGAGGAGCTGGTTGACTGTTAAAGGGCTCTTGTCTTATTTTGCAGTCTTTGACAACACAAGTATTGTGAGAGACTTCTCTGAATCAGAAGAAGGCAGCAGGACAGTGTGTTCATGCCATGCAGGTCCTGAAGAAGGTCCCGTCCGCCCCTGCCCCCCAATGGATAGAGCTGAAGCCTTATCCTCCTTGGTCATCCATCATACAGTGCGTTGTCATAGGTCATGGCACCTTGCAACCTCTGTGCATCCCCAGAATCTACTCCGGAAGTTTGGGGAATCATCAGGGGCAAATTGGGTGGGGTGCAAGGGAAGAAAAGGAAGTCCTATCATACAAGCTGATTTTCCCTACGCAAGCAAGCAACATTATTGCATATCACCTCAGATCAGAAGTACAGAGAAACAGGAATTATGTAAAATTACCTTTGCTACTAAGTGAGAAGTTACGGATGACCAGTTTGCCAAATGATTGCATGCAAAACTGCAGTAACTGACTGCTTTCTTAATCATTAGTTTTCACCTCAGTCTTTTTCATGTGTGTGAGAGAGAGAGATTAAATCTAATCAGCTTTTTAAAAGAGTGGTACATTTATTAGTTGCATTTTGCAGTCATTCAAGAACGGTCCCCTAGCAGTGAGGAGTGGCCTTCTAAGAATATTTTGATTTCCTGCCACCAGCCTAGTTACTGCCACCAACCTAGTTCCTGCCATTACCACATCCTGTTATAATACTTTCTTTCAACTGAGGACTGGGTTGTGGGGTGTGTGATTGGGGTTCTGGGTTTTTTCCTTAAGGGAGTTGCATTTGTTTGTGATTAAGATATAGAATTGTAGTGAGAACCTTTTTCATGTACAACGCAATCTCATGCATGCTTACTCAGAAGTCAATCCCACTATGTCTTAATGGGACTTGCTGCCCCTTACATATGGAAGCAGAAGATTTCAACCTGAAGTCATCTTTTCTCTTTAAAAAAATCCCACAGAATTAACTGTGTTCATTTTGGCATTTTAAAGTCAGTACAGTGGTACCTCGGGTTACATACTGTCAGGGGTTCAGGAGCAGAGGCGAGGGCAAGGGAGGAAACAGAGAGCGAGGGGGAGGAGGCCGAAGAAAAGATGAGTGATGACGACGACCCGAGATCTCCGAGTCTTTCCAGTGAATCAGAAGATTCACAGAAAGGAGCGCCAGTGGCCAGAGCAAGGGGGGAGCCTAGGGGGACACCCCAGGAAGAAGGGTCCAGAGGGGGCTCAGAGGGCAGCAGTTGGAAATCGGGGCCAGCGTCACCAACAGGGCGCAGTGGAGAGGAAGGGAGCCAGGTACCGAGCTCTGGCAGCTCGCAGCAGGGAGGAGGGCATGAGTCAGGAGTGGCCACACCTCCATCGGGGAGCGAAGAAACGGTTAAGCGGAAAGTGGAAGGTTGGGCGCGCGCGCCAAGTTCAAATGCACAGGAAGGTGGCGCAGTAAGCAGCCCGGAAAGGGAGCCAGGTCCTAAAGCCCGACGCAAGGAGACAGAAGGGTCCGGGGGGTCCGCGTCAGAAGAGTCCAGGAAGGAAGAGACAGCGGGGGGCAGAGGGACCCAGAGAAGAACGGTCAGGCGGAAAAGGTGGAGTAAGGCTAGGGTATTAAGCTGGTGTACAGGAGGCGGAGACTCAGACGGAGCTTCGCCGGTCTAACCCTTAAGACGTAGAGCTGCACGCAGCAGCTTGAGAATGGAAACTGTAACTCAATAAAGACTTTTATAAAGTGAACGCTGGCTAGCGTGATCCTCTGTGAGCTAGGATCTGGAAGCAGCTCTGACACATACGCTTCAGGTTACATACGCTTCAGGTTACACACTCTGCTAACCCAGAAATAATGCTCCAGGTTAAGAACTTTGCTTCAGGATAAGAACAGAAATCTTGCTCCGGCGGCGGCGCAGCCGCAGCAGGAGGCCCCATTAGCTAAAGTGGTGCTTCAGGTTAAGAACAGTTTCAGGATAAGAACGGACCTCTGGAACGAATTAAGTACTTAACCTGAGGTACCACTGTATACTTCATACAGCCAAGGGGAAGCCAATAGCCAGCCTGGGTGGATGAAGCCAGGCTAGATCTGGATGGTTCTTCCCTGAGAGGCTGCATTTATGCAGCTCACCACATGGGGCAGTGGTCAGCAGACCTTGAAAAATATATGATAAATAAAATACATGATTGAGCCAAGTTCCATTAACAGAATGGCAGATAAATGTTTTGTTTAAAGTCTAATATGTGGACATAACTATGAAAAAGATTTATCCTGTGCTCCCCCCCCAAGAATTTTGCATCAGATTATTTACTTTTGTCTCACAACAATCCAACCAAAAGATTTCTATTTACGTAGTGATAAATATTTTATAAAGAGGTAGACTGCTATTTTATCCCTTTCATAGACATGCAGTAGCACAGAAGAAGGTGTGCATAGCTTTCTGAGACCTGTGAGATAATGGACAACAAATAATTTCCTTTTACATGAGGAAATGATTCCTGTATCAAGATTCCAAAAGTGCTATATCTCACCATTTCATAATGTTCTATAACATACACAGGGATGGAGAACCTGCGGCCCTCCAGATGATACTAGGACTGCAACTCCCATCATTCCAGACCATTGGCCATGCTGGATGTGGCTGATGGGAGTTTGAGTCAGACAATATCTGGAGAGCCACAAGTTTCCCATCCCTGTCCTACCTGTAACAAACCCCAAATAGGAGGTAGGTAGGTAGGTTGGTTGGTTGGTAAGGGACGCAGGTGGCACTGTGGGTTAAACCACAGAGCCTAGGACTTGCCGATCAGAAGGTCAGCGGTTCGATCCCTGTGACGGGGTGAGCTCCCGTTGCTTGGTCCCTGCTTCTGCCAACCTACCAGTTCGAAAGCATGTCAAAGTGCAAGTAGATAAATAGGTACCGCTCCGGCGGGAAGGTAAACGGCGTTTCCGTGCGCTGCTCTGGTTCGTCTGGTTGGTCAGAAGCGGCTTAGTCATGCTGGCCACATGACCCAGAAGCTGTACGCCGGCTCCCTCGGCCAATAAAGTGAGATGAGCGTCGCAACCCCAGAGCTGGTCATGACTGGACCTAATGGTCAGGGGTCCCTTTACCTTTTTAGGTAGGTTGGTGGTTGGTGTTGTTATTTCATGCATGACTGATTAATTGCAATCACTGGGAGAAGGGCCTGGGATTGTAATGTTGCTTCTACCCAAGTATAGGTGTAAGGTTAGAAAGCTTATACATATGTTCATGTTGACCCATCTGATGCTTAGAGAGTTGTGAACAGATCTAGGCTGTTTTCTGCTGGGTCATTATGATGAGATTCCTAGATAATCCATGAGCTGCATTGATGACTGCAACTTGGTGAATGATTTTTGAAATCAATTGGCTCGATTAATTTAAGTCTAGCTGGCATATGTATCTATGTTTGAGTGGATTTTCAACAAGCCATTCTCTCCCCCTGCTCCCACACAACTTTTCTAGTGAATATTTGTTTGAGGCTTGTCATTGTACCAATGTAATCAGAGTGCAGGAACAGCAGCTCCAGGTTTTAGACATATTTTGCTGCAGATTTCCATCCCTCCTCCTCCTGAGCAAATGTACAGTAGACATGCTTTGCTCTCCCCAGGCCATTTTGTGAAGATATGTGCTGTATCGTGGAAGATTTGTGGCTTTAGGTGACTTACGGATGCACAAGAGATCAAAACCGGAGCCCTGTGTAGCATTACAGGTCATGCAGTGGAGTTGCTGGTAATGTATTTTTTCCTAGAGTGATAGGGCATATTTTGCTGACAAGATGGTATACACCTATGTTTTAAAAATCTGGCTTGAAGCATAGTAAGAATGTGTTTTAAGAAATGGGTCCATAAGTGCTCAAGTTTCTCAACGGTTAGAAAACAGCTATAGGTTTTATAATAATTCAGAACAAAAACAGCTTTTTCTGCAAATACAATTTTCCCTCTGTGGCTTTTGAACAAATGAATCATTATGCAGATAGCATTCCGGTACCCCAGCCTCTAAAGCAGAGATTTCATTACAGTGTATTTTGTGTGTTACCATTTTGAAAACAGGTTGCAGTAGGAGTGGGGAGCGGGGTGAAATGATATTCTAAACATTGTCTATTGATCAGGATCTATTAATCAGCAGACCAAAATATATACCAAAGAAAGAACAGATCAGAGGAAAATATATGAAATACAGTATGAAGATAATTCTAAGTATCTCATCTTAAAGGTCTAGTATTAATAAAAATGTTCCATATATAAAGCCATTAAAAACCAGTTCCATAATTCCAAAGTTGCATTGGGTTGGATCCAGAATAAGTTACTTGAACTTGGTTCCCATTGAAATCACTGGGACTTGACAATGTCACATGCAGCTTTTCACACTAAATTCCATGGGACCCAAGTTCAACAAGCTTTTAGTCTGATTCTAGCCCATTGGTCTTAACTCCATTAAGGTAAAAAGCAAGCAGAATTATTTAAAACTTATGTATAACTTTGCCCTGAACAAGTGCACCTGCTGACATCCTGATATCCCAGCGTTCAACAGAATCAACATACTGCAAACACTATGACTTCTCTACAGTATGTATGCATTTAGAATAATTTATATACCTCCTTATAGTCATATAACGTTAAGGCATTTTACAGCCATCTAAAATATAATTTAAATCAATAATTAAAAAAATAGAATAAATAAATAAATTTATTTTTCAACTGTTCTTAAATGTTCTTTCAATGCTGATTTCAAATCTGAAATCGGTTTCCGTGTACATGCTATAGTTATCTTGCAATTTCCGACTTTTGCCAATATGTCATATTTACACTGGGGATAAGCGGACACTGACACGTTGATCTACCCTAACCACATGGTAATTATTGTTTTGCAAACTTATTTTTTATTTATTTTTACAGTTTTGTAACCTAAATATTTGTATTTTTCAGTTCGGACCATGGCTTCTTCAAGTAGACAAAATGTGTAAACAAGCCTGATGCCTTTTTTAATGCTATTTTTGTCTGGTCAATATGAAGGGTTTCGGCAAGAAAAACCGACATGCTGTCACCTATCCCAGTATTCCTTCAGCAATTAGACCTATCCTGCACTCTGAGGAACTCCCAATTACAGGTTTTTAAGGGGTTTGTCTCTTTTGAAGATGAAAGAAGTGAACATGGTGAGGAGCACAACTGGATCATCTGTGTGGATCTCAAAATGGTCAACTTCTTGCTTGGACAACAGAAAGGCTTTACCAAGTACCTGAATAACAATTGTAGATACCACTGGGAAACAAAAATAGCAGTTACATGTGTGATCCTTGGATTCTTGCCAAACCATGGGGCATACTCTTCCATTTTCCAAAAGGCATACTCTTCCGTTTTCCTTTTGTCCAGTCTCTAAGCATTTCCTCACAATTGCGACAAACAATATGCAGAGCCCATTTCTTGTCTTGGTCGCCCAGGGGAATTTCAAAATAGCTTTTATAGGCATGCCTCACAAATGCTGTTATATTGCGTCTTTGACGAGGAAGTGCGTAGCAGCCACATACATGACAAAAGGCACCAGGCTTGTTTACACATTTTTGTCTACTCGAAGAAGCCATGGTCCAATCTGAAAAATAGAAATATTTAGGTTACAAAATTGTAAAAATAAATAAAAATTAAGTTTGCAAAACAATAATTACCATGTGATTGGGGTAGATCAACGTGTCAGTGTCCGCTTATCCCCAGTGTAAATATGACATATCGGCAAAAGTCAAAAATTGCAAGATAACTATAGTATGTACATGAAAACTGATTTCAGATTTGAAATCAGCATTGAAAGAACATATAAGAACAGTTGAAAAATCTCATGCAACAGAAAATGGGGGGGGGGGGTTGTTCCCCAGTGTTATCTTAGCTGGATATGGTTATGAGTGGGAGCAACAGACCACAATCCCTAGTTTAGTGATGATTTGAACTAGGAGCCAGGGTTTATTTTGCCCTCTGCAAAATAAACTGCAGTTGGACAAATGTTGGTTTCACATCATAGTCTTTTTGGAGCAAAACAAACCATGATCCCTGGTTCTGAAGCAACGCTAAGCCAAGGACCATGGTTTGTTTCTCCCGCTAAGGGAGGAGGAACGTGGGAGCCAGCTGCACGTTCAGTACAAAATGCTGTCCGAGAGTGCATTACATAGTAACGTAGAAAGGTAGTTTATGCTGGCTCACCCTTTTTTATGGCGTTACAACCAAAAAAGCAAATAAAGATAGTGCTGTAATCATGCCACAGTTATTCCAGCTTTGCTGTAACCATGAAATTACAGCAATGATGGAGTTATTCAGTAGGAGTGTGGGTTAGAAACTAGTGTTATTTTGCTTGTGTGTTTTTTTTAAGAAGTACTGAATAACAGTAGAATTAAGATCTTAGAAGGTAAGCTGTTATACTCATTGTGTGTGTGTGTGCGTGCGCGCGCGCACACACACACACACACACAAACAGACACAGAAAGTTAAATAAATGCCTTGCTGTTCTTTCCTTCTAAATGATGCTTTATAACCAGCTATTTTCAAATTTCAGGACTGGATATTTCTGGAGTGAACTGTATATTTAAAAATTTACCATAAAATGTTAAGACATTACTGGGTTCATCTTTAGGAAAGCTTCTAACCTAGTAGCTTTCTGGCATCGTGCATATCATTTCTAAACAGTAAGTTCTTTAACTGGGAGAGGGAGGGAGGAAAGGATTCAGATGGCTAGCCCTGTAAACTCTTATAGTAACTTCAGATGAAAATAGTTTGGAACAGCTGAGATGTTTAACTCTCTGAGCAGGAGCCACTCAGCATGCTTAGTAGCTACTTTGATTAAGCTTTTCATAAATGACAAAAACCCATTGACATTGATAGGACAGAGGAGCCTTTCATTTCATTTGGGAGTTTTCCGCAAAAGGGAGAAAGAAGGACTTCATAGTCTTTAGTGGGACTCCAAATCCATTCATCTATATCTCTCCATCAATCAGAATGCTCTGCACTTCCCCCCTGTGCAGAAGATATGCTTTCTGGCTATTCAAATGTTGTCTGCCATCCAAACTTACACTTCAACATCTTAAGTTTTGTAAAAGGTGCTGCGTACTTTTCCAAAAATTATGAAAGCTTTAAATGTGTAGCAAACTGGGAAATTGCTTTTACACACCACCTTTTTTTTGCCACATTGCTACAAAACCTGTTAATGTGTTGGGTCTGGTTCAGAACTTTTTTTCAGCCAGAACTCGGAGGAACTGAGTTCCAGCACATCTCAGATGGGCACCATTGCCATTATAAAAGAACAAGGGTAAGTTCATAATGAGTTCCACCACCTCTTTTTCTATAAAAATACCACTGGGCTGGATGAAATGAAAGGTAATCACCAGTTCAGGTCTATGCCCAGAATTGATAAACCTGGCAGGATGGAAGAGATTTCAGAATAGCAAAGCAAACCTCCTACTTGCATGGGAGTAATTTGCCATTTTCACATGAAGCCCCTAAGAAGCATGGGCGCAATGTTCACCCCAACACCTTTTCCATGCTTTGATCTCCTTTGCTGGAATGGAGCAATTGCCTAAAAGTCACGAGTTGCCAAGAAATATTTACAACACTGCCCTCAACACTTTGACTAATGAGCCATCTCACCGTAAGGTGCTGCTGGTGATTAAAGGTCTATCAGCCACATGACCTGGCATACATTACAGAAACCTGGGTGAGACTGACCTTCTCCCAGCTATGCTCTCTTAGGTATTCAGCAGATGTTTGGGGAGCTGGTGGGGCAGAATGCTGCCATCATTTACAAAAACTGCATCTCACTTACCGGGCCGGGAAGCCTGATCCCTTTCAAGGGTTTGACATTTCCCCCTTGAGTAACAGCTTGAACTAAGGCTGGGATGCAAAGGAAGAGAGAACTGAGATAGAGGGCACTCCCTGTTCTTTACTTTGAAGCAGGCTCACTTGGCACCATGGAGAGATGAGGTAATTGACAGGTGGGCAGCCTCACCTGCCAGCCAGATCCTCTCTCCCACTCTTGCTCTAGACCTGGCAACCCAATACCCATTTACTTCCCTCATCCACAAAACCTGTCCTGCCTCTTCACTTCCTTCTTGCCAGTCATTGCAGCCCTTCCTGACTCTGAGCCCAATGGGAGGTTTTGTCCCAGTCCTCCTTTCTCCTTGAATGTTTCTTTCTTCAATTCCATGTCTCCCTACCACCCATTTTCTCATCGGGTTTCAATTTCTTAGCTCACTGCCTCCTTTGTTACATATTCTTCAGGGACTTGGCCAAGCTTTCCCAGCACTCCTGTCTCTCACCCTGTTTCACTCAGATAACTCAGATGCCTCTTCTCTTAAGTGCTATTTGGCTGTTTCAACTCCCTCCTCTCACATTCTTACCTCAGTTCCATATCTTCTACTGTATACCCTTTTATTTAAACCTCTTACTTTTCCCTTCTCTTTTCAAATGTTACTGTTCTTCAGTCGATTGCCTACTTTGCATCTGTACTTTAGTTATTTCTCTGCATTACCTCTGAATCCTCCTCAGAGTGTTAAGTGTTCACCACAAAAGATTCCCCCCCCCCCTGTTTTTAGGACCTATGAGGTTTCAATCTTTGCTCGCAAAAGCTGAACTATGAGTATTGTGCTGCTTCCAGCTTTGTTTCCTGAGCTGCTGAGATGTTCTTATGTTACCATGCCATCACTCCACCCAGCCTCCAAAGCTTCATCACCACAAACAGAATTCAATATACTTTTGATTCAATATAGTTTTGATGTGCATGCAAACAAATGCGTAGAATGGGACCCACCTCTACAAGCTCTGATGATAACGATGCCTTGAAGGCAAGAGGGGATAGTATTAAAAGCATTAAACTTATGGTGTAGATAGCATGTCATAGCACAGATTTACAACAAATAGCTGAGCAGAATTATTAGCCAGTGAATAAATGACTTCTCCTTAGCTAAATATAGTGTGTTTAAATCTTACACAGTGAATTGAAGGGAGGCTGCACTTTACTCAGCTAAATACTTTCCAACTCTCTAAATGCATGACAGCGAGATATGTATTTATATTTAAATACCCAAAGACCTAATTTAAATTGGAAAATTCAAGCCACTATTAATTTGAAGCATGGCTGGTGCAGGAGCTCTAAGCCATCTGCTTAAGGAAACAAAAAATAATAATCTAAAGTTTATCTATGAAAAAAGATTTCCATCAATGCATAGCCTTTTAATGGATGAAGCTAAGATCTAGATGTGTGATACGGTACTTGTAGTGTATTCTTGCCATTAGCATGGATGGTAAAAAGGGTTGTGGTTGTTGTTTAGTCTTTTAGTCGTGTCCGACTCTTCGTGACCCCATGGACCAGAGCACGCCAGGCACTCCTGTCTTCCACTGCCTCCCACAGTTTGGTCAAACTCATGCTGGTAGCTTCGAGAACACTGTCCAACCATCTCGTCCTCTGTCGTCCCCTTCTCCTTGTGCCTTCCATCTTTCCCAACATCAGGGTCTTTTCCAGGGAGTCTTCTTTTCTCATGAGGTGGCCAAAGTATTGGAGCCTCAGCTTCAGGATCTGTCCTTCAAGTGAGCACTCAGGGCTGATTTCCTTAAGAATGGAGAGGTTTGATCTTCTTGCAGTCCATGGGACTCAAGAGTCTCCTCCAGCACCATAATTAAAAAGCATCCATACAAACTACATGTGATATTAAATGTGTTGTTTGATGTTGCATGTGCCCTTTAAAACTACGGGTTATATCTAAAGCAGCACCAGTGGAGTTCTGCTGATGCAGCAGCACTTTCTGCTTCCTGTCTTTCCCTCCCGAGCTGCCACAATCTTCTCTGGAAGGTCCCCCAAACCGCCAGAGCTGATTTTGAGGACATGGGGAAGGGGCCCCAGGGGAGAGGAGGGGAAAGTTCTATCATAAGTCTCTTGTTCTAGTAGAATCGAAGCACTGGATATTGCCCCCCATAAACAGCTGGCACGAGAGTAGGGGGCTGTCCTTGATTAGCATATCTGAGAGGACAGCCTGACAGCAGTGCCACAAAACAGCTGCCTGCTGGAAATACCTGGCAGAGCCATTAGCTAAAGACAATTGTTCCATTTATCTAAAGCCTTCTGGCCCTCCTGTGGTAGTTCAGTGGCAATGATCTTGCCCTTTTGTCCACCCGCATCTGAATATGTTAATCACACACCCCATTCCATCAGTAATAGCGAACATGTTAGAGATGTTTTTCATGTGCAGATGCCCACTATAAGCATATGAATGGGAAAATGTTCTAAAAGTAATGGTATATGAGGGCAGGTTTTAAACATGTTTTAAAAATACTGTTGCTAAAAACAGATATTACATGTATACAACCTGGAGAAAAGATCAGGGAATATATTAGTTATTACTTGGATGAGGGGATAGCATGGAAAGTGTCTGTGCCCTAAATCCACTGCAATATGCTAAAGGTTGTCCTTGGAAAACCACCCAAAGGTTTCAGAAGCCCTGCAGAATACAGCTGTCTTCTTTCTTCATATAATGTCTGCACTCAGATCCTTGGTATTATCCATTTATGCTTCTGGGGGCAACTGGAGATGCTACTGATGACCTCCCAATGGCATTTCTGCTCAGTGCTTTGTTGTTTTAATTTAGTTGTGTTGTGAGCAATCCTTCAGGGTGGGATTTATTAGTGCTGCTTTTAGTTGCTAATTCAGGTTGTTTTCAGTGGTGCTACTTGTGGCACTTAAGTCTTGGTGACAGCGGGCTGTATGGCATTATGAGGGCTTAACTATTAGTAATGCACTGGCATGAAGTGGGGCAGGGGACTAGATCTTATTTTCATGACTCTTCCAGGGCGAGTTTAGTTCTATAAATTGCTTTTAGCAAAGCTCCATGTCCACATGGCATTGGCAACAACACTAATACATCTGCTAGCTAGCAATGTCTAATGTTTGAATGTTACTGTGAAACACAGAGTTAGAGACAGCAAGCTGTAACTTGGTTAAGCATAAGAACATAATAAGAGCCCTGCTGGATCCAGTCAAAGGTCCATCATAGTCCAGCATCCTGTTCTCACAGTGGCCAACCAGATGCTTATGGGAAGACGTGAGTGCAGCAGGCAGTACAGTGGTACCTTGGGTTACATACGCTTCGGGTTACAGACTCCGCCAACCCAGAAATATTACCTCGGGTTAAGAACTTTGCTTCAGGATGAGAACAGAAATCGTGCAGTGGCGGCGCAGTGGCGGCAGGAGGCCCCATTAGCTAAAGTGGTGGTTCAGGTTAAGAACAGTTTCAGGTTAAGAACAGACCTCCAGAATGAATTAAGTACTTAACCTGAGGTACCACTGTACATGCCAATCAACATTTTATCCATAAGATGATACTTTCCGTTTAGGACTGTAGTCTTATTGTTTTGCCCAAGGTAAAAAAAAAACATCAACCACATGTTAAGCATCTAGATTAGCATTTTGTCCACTGACTGGACACAAGCAGCAGCCATGACAAAAGTTAGGCAAGTGGTATGAACTGACTGTAACATTTTGTGCTAAACGTTGTCCAGGTATTGTGAGTGTGCCTATGCAGTTATAGACACACTTTTATAGACAACCAACTTTTCTTCCTGGTGCAATGTGGATGCCACCACTGCTGCTCAAGTAATAAATGGATAATGTTGGCATAAGTATAGGCCATGAATATTTAATATCTTTATTCATACATGTGCATATACATATAATAATGCAGTAAGTATTATTTAGGGATCTGTGTGAAGGGAATATGATTCTGTGTGACACAGACAAGTGCTTCTAACTGGTAGTGGTTGGAATAAAAATAAAGTCAGTTTGTATATGCACATTAATATTATGTAATTTAACAAAATCACTATGGGCAGCAATACCAGGCCCCTAGATTAATAGCCCAGGATGATCATGAGAAGATAATTCAAGTCACACATTATTTCAACACTTCCTTCTCTGGATTCTAGACAACAGTTTCATCTTCTCTTCCTAGGCTGTTGTTTTTTTAGACGGCTTGAGGTCTAGGTAGTCTGCTCCTTTACTGTGATCTGAGCACATGTATGTCAACAGTCAATTCTATTCACAGTATGATCACACTGGACAATGTTTTATACAGTTCTACTTTTAGACATATGTTCACATTCACTAGAGCAGAGGAAACTGTTTCTATCGTTCAGCTCCATTCATAGCTGTGGCAAAGAAAGTAGAATGCAGACACAATATTGGATACAAGGAATGTCTTTTGGTACAAAAAAGAACATCCCACAAAAATATTCAGTGCCATTCTAGCTTCTATTTTGAATGACATTAAACTGAACCGATCTTCACTTTGAAGCCCATGTGCAAAATAATGATAAAAACAGACAGGTTATCAGGTTTGCACAGGCACAGCAGTAAATAAGAAATTTTTCTGTTCATGTCTATTTTACATAGGGAAATGCATGAGCTAAGTTTCATCTGGGGATCACTCTCAGTGTATTAGGTAAAATGTGTATTTGCCTGTACATATGCACATCATATGTGTATGATGTGCATATGTACAGGCAAATACACATTTTATGTGTATTTGCCTGTACATATGCACATCATACTAGTATTAAATTATTGCCAGAATTTGTATACATCATAGCTTTGTGTGGTGTCTTTAAATTAAATGCCAATTATGTTTGAAAGTCTTATTGCACATGTGCAGGGATGGTGTTCACCAACTATGCATGCGCAATAAATCCACTTTAACATTCATGGTGTTGGTGCAAATGTCTGTTTGTTAATAAAGAACAAAAGCTGGGGGGAAATGTGGTTACATTCTTTGATCAATGTAGGCTTTTATTTTGCATTACATATGGACTTACAGTGGTTCTCATTTCAGTCTTGTGTACACAGCCTTCTTTTCTTAATACCAAGTACTGTAAGTTTACTGGATGCAGTGAGGACCTCTTGAGAGTAGGTAAGTTTTTGAGCTATGAGCTGCACGTCCCAAATCCAAGCTCTCCTCAAACTCTTACTACTGTTTTGCCAGCAAAGAGCTATTGAATATGGAGAAATCAAGCTAGTTTACAGAGCTTTAACTGAAAAGTGAACTCTTGAAATGCGTTATATACCGTATTTTTCGCCCTATAAGACGCACTTTTTCCCCTCCAAAAATGAAGGGGAAATGTGGGTGCGTCCTATGGGGCGAATGCAGGCTTTCGCTGAAGCCTGGAGAGCGAGAGCGGTAGGTGCGCACCGACCCCTCTCGCTCTCCAGGCTTCGCGGACCTCTCCTCAAGCAGCGGGAACGCTCCCGCTGCTTGGGGAGAGTTGCTGGCATCCCGAAGCCTGTGCGCGCTGATCTCAGCGCGTCCAGGCTTCGCGGATCTCTCCCCAAGCAGCGGGAACGTTCCCGCTGCTTGGGGAGAGTTGCCGGCATCCCGAAGCCTGCGCGCGCTGATCTCAGCGTGTCCAGGCTTCGCGGATCTCTCCCCAAGCAGCGGGAACGTTCCCGCTGCTTGGGGAGAGTTGCCGGCATCCCGAAGCCTGCGCGCGCTGATCTCAGCGCGTCCAGGCTTCGCGGATCTCTCCCCAAGCAGCGGGAACGCTCCCGCTGCTTGGGGAGAGTTGCCGGCATCCCGAAGCCTGCGCGCGCTGATCTCAGCGCGTCCAGGCTTCGGGGATCTCTCCCCAAGCAGCGGGAACGTTCCCGCTGCTTGGGGAGAGTTGCCGGCATCCCGAAGCCTGCGCGCGCTGATCTCAGCGCGTCCAGGCTTCGCGGATCTCTCCCCAAGCAGCGGAAACGTTCCCGCTGCTTGGGGAGAGTTGCCGGCATCCCGAAGCCTGCGCGCGCTGATCTCAGCGCGACCAGGCTTCGCGGATCTCTCCCCAAGCAGCGGGAACGCTCCCGCTGCTTGGGGAGAGTTGCCGGCATCCCGAAGCCTGCGCGCGCTGATCTCAGCGCGTCCAGGCTTCGGGGATCTCTCCCCAAGCAGCGGGAACGTTCCCGCTGCTTGGGGAGAGTTGCCGGCATCCCGAAGCCTGCGCGCGCTGATCTCAGCGCGTCCAGGCTTCGTGGATCTCTCCCCAAGCAGCGGGAACGTTCCCCCTGCTTGGGGAGAGTTGCCGGCATCCCGAAGCCTGCGCGCGCTGATCTCAGCGCGTCCAGGCTTCGCGGATCTCTCCCCAAGCAGCGGGAACGTTCCCGCTGCTTGGGGAGAGTTGCCGGCATCCCGAAGCCTGGCTTCGCGGATCTCTCCCCAAGCAGCGGGAACGTTCCCGCTGCTTGGGGAGAGTTGCCGGCATCCCGAAGCCTGCGCGCGCTGATCTCAGAGCGTCCAGGCTTCGCGGATCTCTCCCCAAGCAGCGGGAACGTTCCCGCTGCTTGGGGAGAGTTGACGGCATCCCGAAGCCTGCGCGCGCTGATCTCAGCGCGTCCAGGCTTCGCGGATCTCTCCTCAAGCAGCGGGAGCCACCGCTGGGCTCCCACGGCTTGCAGAGAGCTGCCTGTTTGGGGGCTGGGGTCGGGGGAAGCTCGGGCTGCCCCAGCCCCGCGCCTGGGGGGGAAATAATTTTTTTCCCTTTATTTCCCCCCCAAAAAACTAGGTGCGTCTTATGGGACGGTGCGTCCTATAGGGCGAAAAATACGGTATACATCTTTTTACTGTCATATCTCTTTGGTAAGCGCTTCTTGACTATGAGCTGTTGCTGTATTATATTACGTACTCTATATATTTTATTATAATTTTTTTTAAAAGAACATTCCACGAGCATCTTTCAATGCTCAAAGTACAGTATATTTTCCATATATAAGACTAGGTTTTTTTAACCAAAAAATTAGGTTTAAAATTGGGGCTCGTCTTATACACAGGTAGTGCTGAGGGGTGTTTTCTTAATTTGGAGTTTCCGAAAATAGGGGGCACCTTATACATGGGACCGTCATACACGGAAGAATATGCTACTTCACATGAATTATCTTGGGAGTCCACACAACAACCCAGTGAGGTAGGCAAATAACCTGCATTCAGATAATAATAATAATAATAATAATAATAATAATAATAATAATAATAATATCTTTATTGTCATTGCCCCCTTCGGGGACAACGAAATTACTTGACTGCTCCATAAAAAACTATAAACAATACAGTATAATACAGCAAGGGAGATTAGATGACTTTCAAAGTCCGGGCTTCCCATTCAGGGCCGAGATCGCTCTGGAGAAGAAGCTGTTCTTAAGACGGCTCGTTCTTGTCTTCATCGACCTGTATCTCCGTCCCGACGGCAAGAGCTCGAAGAGACAGTGACCAGGATGCGATGGATCTTTTACTATGTCCAGTGCCTTCCTATGGCACCTTGTGGCATAAATCTGCTCTAAGGTGCAGAGTGGGCTGCCAACAATGCTCTCTGCTGCCTTAACAACCCTGCACAACCCCATCCTGTCCCGTGTAGTACAGCTTCCGTACCACACACATAAGCCATAAGTGAGCACGCTCTCAATGGCACAGTGATAGAAGGCAAGCAGCAGTTTCTGCGGAGGATGGTTTTTCCTTAGTATTCTCAAAAAATACAGTCTCTGCTGCGCCTTCTTCACAAGTCCCCTTGTGTTGACACTCCAACACAATTGGTATGTGTAGGTGCTGACAGCACCTTACTTAAGTTTACTTGATGAATAAAAGACCATAGATAATTCTCATTATCTAGTCTCTTATCCCTGATGCGAAACTAAGCCTCGGGTTGTTTGGAAGGCGACTAGAATTGAAAGCGGGGTTCTCAATCTTGGCAGAGGGGCAAAGTGTCACCTCAGCTGAAATGCTGTTTTCTACTCTGCTACTACCAATGATACAGAAAACAAAAGGAAAAAAGCATGGGAGCTCTGTTCTTCACCTCTTATTCCAGTCACCTAGCCGGCTTCACACATTACGCAGAAATCCAGACCCAGGTTTGCCCCGGGTTCAGCGTTCAACAGGGACCTTCCGAGCGCCCATTGCTCCCCCCCCCCCACCGCCCTCATACACGTGCCGGTCCCCGTTCGTATTGTGCTCTCGAACCCGTGTGAAAGAGGTATGTGTGAAGCCGCCAATTCCTTTATAAATAGAGGGTTTAACTGGAGAAGGCATTTATGCATTTTTTGTGGGGGGTGGAAGTTTGCTGGTGGGAAGGAAAGGTCCCGACGGCGCTCTTGGAGCTCTCCCCTCAGCAGCGCCTCGGCCACTTTATCGCCTTCGGCAGCGGCGTTCGGTGAGGCGAAGGAACGGCGAGCGAGTGGGGGCGGGAAGCAGAGCTAGAGCGAGGCGGCGGCGGCAGGGTCTCGTATCCCTCAGCCCGCTCTGCGGGTTACCCGGCTGGGGCTGCGCGCGCAGCCTTCCCCCCCTCCTCTCGCTCTCCCCGCTTCTCTTTCTCTTCCCCCCTCCCACCCCTCCTCGCTCCGCTCGCGCGCTCGCACTTCTCCTCTCTCCCCACCCCTCCCTCTCCCCGCGCTCTCGCGTTGGCTGCCGGGATCGCTGGCCGCTTTGGTTAATGTCCGCCATGTTTGCCATGGCGCAGGGAGCGGATCGAGCGAGCCCGGCGCGGACCTAGGGCTGCGGGCGGCTCTTCGGCGGAGCTGTT
Organism: Podarcis bocagei; assembly: GCF_964188305.1. Lineage (NCBI taxonomy): Eukaryota > Metazoa > Chordata > Lepidosauria > Squamata > Lacertidae > Podarcis > Podarcis bocagei. Next base: position 105,677,345 of record NC_138125.1, read on the forward strand.
CCGGGGCGGCAGGGCTCTCCATGGTGTGTCGGGCCGGGTCCGGGAGCGGCTGGGAGGCGGCGGCGGCGAGGCCGTAGTGAGGGGGTCCCCCCTCACACACACTCCCCCCCCCAGCCCGGCCCCGGGGTGTTATTGTGAGGGGGAGACAATGAGCAAACTCTCCTTCCGAGCTCGGGCGCTAGACGCCGCCAAACCGCTGCCCATCTACCGCGGCAAGGATATGCCCGACCTCAATGACTGCGTCTCCATCAACCGCGCCGTGCCGCAGATGCCGACTGGCATGGAGAAGGAGGAGGAATCGGTAAGGGAGTCGCGCAAGTGGGGGGGCACCATTGTTTATCAGACATCTCCACCCCCCCTCCCCTCACGGGAAATAGGCCATTGGCATTCACCAAGCGCCGCTACGCACGCTCGCCGCCGCAGCGGCGCACGCTCCCTATGGGGTCCTGCGTAAACAGCGCAGCGTAAACTCTCCTCCGGCGCCGTAAGCGGGGCCTTGCTCCGCCATCTTCTTTGCGTCCCCAGGACTCGCGAAGTGTTTTGATTAAGGAGGGGCGGGGAGAGTGAGAGGGGAAGGCTCTTACGCTGGCGGAAGGGAAGGGAAGCGCAAAAGGCGTCCTTGAATGGGAGAGTGTGCGCGCCGGCCGTTTTTGTCGGAGCTTGTCTTCTGCTGCTGCTGTTTGGTCTTCAGTTTATGTGCATTAGGCGGGCTTGGGCTTAAAACGGCAGCCGCTCCTAGAGTTTCCCATATCCTCCTTTGCTTTTGACGGAGTGTCTTTATTCCAGGGCATCAGACCTTCCTTATAGCTCATGTTGTTTCGTACACATTCGCAGCTGGCTGCTCTCGTAGCAGCACAGCGAGTGATGGCAGCGCTGTATCTGGCTGGGTAAATAGCAGAGATGTACGTTAGGGGAAAGGAAGCAGGGTCCTGCTTCCGTTTGAGTTTAATGAAATAGTGATGTGCTTAGCTCGCAGGGAATGGACCATATCCCAAGACTCGGAAGCTGTCATATTATTTTGACAGCCCGCACTTATGCATCCAAGTGGGGCTTAACGCTGCCAGTTTGCTTTGGCTAACCTGTGAGCCGTGCAGAACAAAAATACGGGAATTTTATGGTTTACGTTAATCTGTGTGATCCAGCACTGTTCCGTTATATTTTGATTTGTTTCTGTTGCCAAAACAACACTGACAGCACAATCCAGTACATGCATATACTCAGAAGCAACTACCACTGAGTTCAGTGGGGCTTACTGCTAAATAAATGTGTATAGAATTGTAATTGAGACTTAATGATTCACAACAGAAGTGTCTGCAAGTGACCACTAATGTTGGAAATGATGACAGTTGTTTGTGGTGGTTGAATGTATGTAATGGGCTGCAGGTGTGAAATACCAGCTTTCTGTTAGTTCACATCTCTATTAGGTTGTGATAGTTTGATTTAATTCATTGTTATGATTTCAATTAAATGTTAAGGTTGCTTCTGGAGTATAGGTATAATCCTTTGCTGTATGCTATAGATAAGACACCTGCTGTCTGTATTATTTGTGCTTCTTTAGTAGTTTTCTTAAAAGTTGGAGTTGCATATTGTTCTGTGTACAAGCTGCCCCTCTAAAGTGGCTGTGCTTGCATGCAGAGCTGATAGTAAATGTATCCTCAGAAATTTCTTCAATGAAACGATTTCTCCGCCTCATTGCCAGCCCACTGTGTGTTGGATTGGTTGTGACTGTTAGAAGAAGGTCGCACACTTTGTGATTGGCTTCCTTGTTTGACAGTTAAAACAGAGAGGCATCTTTGTAATCATTGGTAACTCATGATTATGACCTCATTGTATTTTTTTGGATTATAATTTATAATATATTGACTATTGTTAATACTTCAGCTGTCTTAACCCTTTTAGGAAGTGAATTAATGCAAATATGTATTTTTAAAGCAAACTATAATGTAGTTTATATTTACTAATTTAACTGCTTTTTTCCAGTAGCTGTTTAGTTTAAAAGAGATCAGATTTATATTGTTACGGCAACTTACACTTTGTAGAAAGTGGAATTAATATTCTTTTTAAAATCTGGATATTAAATTTTGCAAATTTTGTGTATAATTTTAATAAAAACATTTTAAATTATTCCAACATATACAACCTTTATTACTGGGTTTTTTTGAAAAGCAGTCATAATTTACAGTTAAATATGAAATATGCCTCTTGAAAACAAAATTTGCTAGTCTCTTTCGGACTCATTTCAGTTAGGTTGAAGCCTTGCTGTACAGTCATGTGCATGTTTAGCCAGAACTAAGTCCCACCGTGTCTAGTGAGTCTTACTTCCTAGTATGGCTCTATGACCCAGAGTGTCTTTTGTGCAGATATCTGACCCACTTAGACTGCCACTTAAAAGATATATATCTCCTTTCAGCCACATTTGTGAGGAAGGCAACTAATAAATATGAATAATATTAATGTTCTAAAGCAATCCTATGCACACTTACTTGGATTTAACATTGAAAGCAATGGGCCTTATTTGAGTAGACATTTATAGGATTGCATAGTTAGTAAGCTTCAAGCCCAATGCTAGCCATGCTTACTAAAAAATCACATTGATATCAGTGGGATGAACTTTGAAACAAATATTTAATTTAATTTATACATTTACATATTCTTCTGATGAACTCCACAAAGAGGTTTACATACATCATGAATTCCCAAACTGTCCTGCGGACCACCCAGTCACTTGTGAGCCTCATTCATGTGGTCCACAGCTTGTCTGGATTTGTGGCTAAAGACAAGAGATGGCATATTCATTGCATTAAATAGTCATCCTGATTTTTAATTGTCTTTTATTTAGCATTGTAGTTATTGTTATAAAATATATAAGAAGCAATAAAGACACAAATAAAAATCATAAAGCATCTTGGACAGTGCATCATTAAAAATAATTAAATAGTCCACTAAGACCCTTCAGTTTTCAAATGATCCATGAGGGGGAAAAGTTTGGGAACCACTGACGTAATTAAACCCTTAGTTTATCTTGATACCTACTCTTTTGTGAGGGTTCCTCTATACATGGCTGCCATTTCTGATCTGGTATCCTATGTCATTCTCAGTACTTCCCCATGAAATTGTTGCCAGGAAAACCTTGCACTGGTTGACTGTTTTTCAGTGGGACCTCTCCCATTGAGCTTCTGTGCCGGGCTGCAGATGCAAGTCTGGTACTGGGTTCTGTCTCCGTAGAGAGGAAGTGGCTCAAACTAAAGAAAGGGCTGCTTGGACAAGATGGGAACCAACCATTCTTAGCCTAGACCAGACATAGGCAAACTCGGCCCTCCAGATGTTTTTGGGACTACAACTCCCATCATCCCTGACCATTGGTCCTGTTAGCTAGGGATGGTGGGAGTTGTAGTCCCAAAACATCTGGAGGGCCAAGTTTGCCTATGCCTGGCCCAGACCAAGCTTAGTTATTAAAGATGCACCAGGTCCAGTGTACATACTCCCTCCTATGGAGTGGCCACCAAAAAAGCCTGACCCTGGACTTCTCTTTCTTTGGAACGCAGATATTTTTGGCTCAAGGTGCTGTCTCTTCCTCTTTGACAAAAAGGGGTTTGAGGATACAATATCCATCCTTAAAATGGTATCCTTGCCATTTCTATAGCCCTATTGAACATGCAAGAGGTAAAAGTGGAGAGGGACTGGAGTGCACGTGCAAGTCCTGCTGCAGTGCCCCTGCATGGCAGGCTCTTCAGACGATCATACTGAAGTTCAGCATAAACATCTGAAGGAAGTTCTATGTGTGTTTGGTTGAATAAGGCAGGATTTCCAATTTTGGGGAAGCTTCTAGCCATGTTCAAATGAACATGCTTAGATTTTTTCTTCCAGACTGTCTTGCTTGATGTTGATGCTGGGGTGATGATTATGTGTGTTTGCCTATCTGTTCCCCATGTTAGAATAGGACTTCTAACTAAGCCTTATTCAACCTTGTCTTCCCAGATGTTGTTTGACTCCAGTTTGGAACACCCGTAGCCTGCGTAGCCAACGGTCAAGGAGGGTGGGATTTGTAGTCCAACAGGATCTGGAGACTCAAGAAGGCTGTTCTAACTTTAAATAAATTGAATTTCACTTCATTCACATCCTCTTGGTTGCTCTCTATTTCTGTTTGAGAAAAGGATAAAGACTACTATGGCATATTACAAGTGGGTCTCTCTGTTGTAATAGGGTGGATATATACATGCGGTGAGGCATTATAAAGTAACCTCAGTTTTATTTCTTTCATGCAGTTGTACGTGGAAAACATTTCAGTCACATTTCAGTCAGTTTTGCTTATAATTGCCATTGATGATGATGAGTACAGTGCTTCTGTAAATGGGCCAGAGGTCTTAAAATAGTGTGGGAGTGGGTTGACAGAGTTTATGACTAGACTGGGTATACTCTTGTTGTTCGTTAAAGTGGGGGATGACTTCTGCAGCAAGGTAACCCAAATTACATTGTTTGAACCAATTCTGCAACTGGCTTGGCTGGATCAGGGTACTGATTAATCTTATTAAATGGTGGACCCCTAATAAAGAGGTGCTTTATCTCTCTTCTCCCCCTGCCTGGTGTAAATAACTATTTTATTTTTTAGTTAGTACTTGCATAGCCTTTTTAGGGATCAGTTCTGCTGGTGCAGAATCACAGAAACATGAAGTGGAATAGATGTAACTTTGTAGTGTTGCTTGTGATTGTAAGGTATAAGTGAAACATGACAGTAGTGCCACTTGAGTAGCTACAATAATTAGATGCAGTTCCACTCAAATAAAATTAGTACATCATCTTCTCTGCTCTAGGTGGTCACTGGTGGAGGGCTGGACTGTGAGGCCCTAGAATTTAGCCCTATGGTCCAGCCTTTAGCTGCACTACTGTGGTTATAAAGGCAGCATTAATTTTGATGATATTAATGCATACATGTTTTAAAATCTAATTTATGCATAAAGCATTAGAGACTGTTGTGTATTAAATAATAGTGGTTCATGTAGTGGACTCAAGTGGAGCGACACAAGATTTTGAGACAAAAACAGTTGGGAACCTTTGGCCCTACATGAACCACATTTCCTATCATGCTTGCCCGTGTAAACTGATAGTTCTGCAAAGGCCAGAAATGTAATGTAATGTTATGTTATGTTATGTTATGTTATGTTATGTTATGCAATGCTATGTTAGATGACACAGAATTATTCTTTTTTTTCTGCAACAGAAAATATTGCTTCAGTAGATTTTAAATAATTTTTAGATAGTGTCAGTAGACGTGAAATTAGAATGATTTGGTAGATAAAGGCTAAATTTGGATTTAAATATATTTTGAAAAATTACAGATTTTCTAAGCAATTTTTATCAGTAACTGCTTAAAAAGGGAGTTGAATAAATCAACAGGTGGTTTGCATTAGAGGGAAGTTAACAATGGAGTTACCCAAGAATCTAAATTTGGAATAATTCTGGTTATTAATCAATGATCTGGAGTAGGGTGAAATAAATATAATTTATTGATTGCACAGAATTATTCAGGATGTGCAGGCTGTGGAGAACTCCCAAACGATCTTTTCAAATTGGTTGACTAGGAACCAACTAGTACATTAGATTCAATGTAACCTTGAGCACATTAAACAAATAAATAAACCAAAATAATGTCTCATAAACTGAGGATGTCAAAAGTGGCTGTAACTGTTGAGGAAAGAGATCTTGGAGTCACAGTAGAAAGCTTACTGAAAATGCCAAACCTTTGCCAGTGGTGGTACAAAGGACTGAGGAGTTTAGTATGCTTTCTGTATTTGAACATGCATCCTTCTGTAGACTGCGATTTCCAAATTTCTCTTATTCCAGATGGGCTTCTTATATTGAATTCTTTGCCCAAAGTGTCATTTCTGCTTTGGGGCTGGTTGTACTGTTGGTAGTAACTGGATCTTTGTTCCTAGAACAACTTCCTGAGCTGGGAAGTGTTTCCAAGTATATAAGCCATGGGTAGGCAAACTAATGCCCGGGGGCCGAATGCGGCCCAATCGCCTTCTAAATCCGGCCCACGGACGGTCCGGGAATCAGCGTGTTTTTACATGAGTAGAATGTGTGCTTTTATTTAAAATGCATCTCTGGGTTGTTTGTGGGGCCTGCCTGGTATTTTTACATGAATAGAATGTGTGCTTTTATTTAAAATGCATCTCTGGGTTATTTGTGGGGCATAGGAATTCGTTCATTTTTTTTCTTCAAAATATAGTCCAGCCCACTACAAGGTCTGAGGGACAGTGGACCGGGCCCCTGCTGAAAAAGTTTGCTGACCCCTGATATAGGCATTTCAATCTGACCTATATCCTCCCTCCCTTTACACCCCCCTCCCCTGTGTCCTGCCTTTTCCCTTCTCTACACCTTTGCTTTTTATTACATAAAAAGAAAAAGGAACAGAGGTGTTAATAAAGAAGTTTCCAAGCTTTGGCGATGAAAGGGGGGGGTCGGTGCTAAAAGGTTACAGTGGTACTTCTGGATGCGAACGGGATCCGTTCTGGAGCCCCGTTCACATACAAAAGCGAACGCAACCCGCGTCTGCGCGTGCATGGGTCTCAATTCGCCGCTTCTGCACATGCGCGAGCGGCGAAACCCGGAAGTAACACGCTCTGTTACTACTGGGTCGCCGCAGCGCACAACCCGAAAATACTTATCCCGAAGTTACCATATTTTTCGCTCTATAAGACACACTTTTCCCCTCCTGAAAAGCAAGGGGAAAGGTGTGTGCGTCTTATGGAGCAAATGCAGGCTGTGCAGCTATCGCTGAAGCCAGAAGAGCAAGAGGGATCGGTGCACACCGATCCCTCTTGCTCTCCTGGCTTCAGCGATAGCCCCACAAAGCCTCTTGAGCGCAGCTGGAGCACTCCTGCCTCTTCGCTCAAGAGGCTTTGCGTTGCTTTCTTGTTTCTTGTTTTCCTCCTCTAAAAACTAGGTGTGTCTTATGGTCGGGTGCGTCTTATAGCGTGAAAAATACGTTGCTTCAACCCGAGGTATGACTGTATTAGGGAAGGGACAGAAAATAAAACACCAATAGCATTGTGACATTCTGTAAATCTGATGGTGCTGGATCCAGGCTTGCACTCAGTAGAGTTCTGCCTGTGCTGGAAGAAGAGGGTGGAGTAACCATTTTTACTCATTCCCCCACTCCATGTTCCCTAAAAAGCTTGGGGGGCACTCTGTAACAGCATGGAAGGTGGTTTTGGTGTGAACAGTGCAGTCTCTTTCTCTACTGGTGTGATCTCTTTCTGTACCTGCTGGATCTCTGTTCCTCTTCTAGAGAAAATCTAGCTGTAGTCCACAGTGTGGTCACACTTTTAATATTTTGTACATTTATGCTTGATGTCTCCCCCACTTCCCCTCCCAGAAAAAGAAATCTGCTGTATAACTGGAAAAGGTACAACAGGGGGAAGCTAAGATAAACGGGGGTTTGGTGCACCTCACCTGAAAGCTTTTGGTGCTTTTTACTTATAGTAAAATGACAGCCAATAAAGGGTATGACAAATATTTATAAGATTATTAACAGCCTGAAGAGAGTGGGTAGATTAATTGTATTTATTTCTCTCAATACAAATTACAGTCATACCTCATGTTACATTTTTTCAGGTTGCATCCTGTGGCGACCTGGAAGTACCGGAAAGGGTTACTTCCTGGTTTTGCCGCTTGTGCATGCACAGACACGCATGCATGCGCAGAAGCGATGAATTGCAACCCGCGCGTGTGCAGACGCGCCACTGCAAGTTGCGTTCCTTTCATGTTGCGAACCAGCCTCCAGAACGGATCCCATTCTCAACCAGAGATATCACTGTATTGTGATCTTCCAGTGATATTGGCAGTCTGTTCAAAACAGACAAAAGCAGGTACAGTGGTACCTTGGGTTACAAACACCTCAGGTTATAGACACTTCGGGTTGCACACCCTGCTAACCCAGAAGTAGTACCTCAGGTTACAAACTTTGCTCCAGGATGAGAACAGAAATTGCGTGCCGGCGGCAGCGGGAGGCCCCATTACCAAAAGCGTGCCTCAGGTTAAGAACGGACCTCCAGAACAAATTAAGTATGTAACCCGAGGTACCACTGTACCTCACACAAGGCACACTAAACTTTGAGAATAAAATGTAGAATCTTAGTTAGGTTTTATTTTTATTGGACAAAATCACAGAATACAGTAGTTCTATCCATGGTTAATAGTCATGAAAACAGAAATGGAGCTTCAGTGTTCAGGAACAGTATACAGCTGAAAATCAATAAGGAATAGTCTGCTTCTGAATATTTTGAGTAGAAACTGAATGCTGAATGTGTTGAGCCATACTTTCAATCACCATGGTAGTTTTTGTTGGGGTCATTTTTGGTAGACTGTATATAGTAAAGAGAGTTTTAAGGCAGAAAATGCAAAGATAAATCCTTGACTCTGAGAGAACATTTTGCATAATGCAGTGGAAGGGTGGCAAGATAGACAGGTTGTATACAATGTAGCATTAAACAGCACTGTGCAGCATTAATCACCTTACGCCTTATCAGTGGGACTTTGCTCCCCTCTCTCCCTCCTCCATACCCCCTAAATTTGTAATTGCTTGCAAAGTGGGAGACCAAGAGTCCTCCACATGGGTCACATACAGTTTGTTCTTCTGTGGAGAGTTTCTTCTTGCTCCTGGTGAGCGGGCAAATGGCAGATTAAAGGTTATTATATTCACTTTTTTCACACAGCATCTCTGGTACAGAGGAAGATCCAGTTCAAAAAATATTGCTGGAAACTTTTCTCTCTTTAAGTAAGCATGGAATAAGCAAACTGTAGTTTTTGCAGCAGGAGACAGTCAGTTTATGCCCAGTATATTATTCCGAGTGGGGAGGTTGTATTGTTAAATATAATTCAATCCGCCTTTCCCCTAGTTTTCTGTTTCTAAACCCCCCTCCCCTGCACCTCCAGTTGTATTGCTAAAGGTTTGCTTTGTTTTTACTGTCACACTTCCAGGATCAGACTCTTGCTTGTACAGTGGTGCCTCAAGTTGTGAACGGGATCCGTTCCGGAGCCCCGTTCGCAACCTGAACGGAACGCAACCCATGTCTGCGCACATTCAGGTCGCGATTCGCCGCTTCTGTGCATGCGCATGACATCATTTTGTGTGTCTGCGCATGTGGGAGCAGCGAAACCCAAAAGTAACCCTTTCTGGTACTTCCGGGTCACCACGGGACGTACCCTGAAAATGCGCAACCTGAAGCGGACGTAACAAGAGATATGACTGTATAGATCTGGCTAGCTACAGAATAGCTCCTCTCATTTCTTAACTTTGACAGACCAAATGACAATGGTTATGATCCAAAGAACTACGGTAGTTTAGGTGAGGGTGAATTTGATTTAAATCACTTTTTTAACAGAAAGACTCATTTTTGCTGGTATAATCTTAATATTTACAACCATATGAAGGTTTCATTTTTGGAATAATAAATTTTCAGAGTAGTTTTTACAGTTATATCAAAAATTACTGATTTGGTTATACTATTAGAAATACATTGACAGATAATTATGAAATTATTGTGAGGTTTAATAAGTTAACTTTATATTTGGACAACTTTTCTGCTGTACTTTATTGGAAGGAGAAAAATAATCATTTCCTTAATAACAATTTAAACAATTTATTTAACTAAAACAGTAACATTATAGCATATGTATCCATGTTTGTTAACTGATGTGGTTAAACATTTTTTTTTTTAAAAAAAACCCCACCTTAGACTGAGTTTTGGCACACATGAAAAACTTAAAACAAATCCTTATTTCCTGATGAATAGCCTTTGAACTATAATGTAACTTAAATAGAAAACTATATTTAGAAAGATTTCCCCTCCAAAAGCATTTTATTTTAAAAATCCAATTTAAATTTTTAAAAATCTGGTTTTAAAAAATCATTATTTTTTTATCTGCCCTGGTTTAGGTATGCTTTCTGCCCTTTGAACTGTTGCCCCCTATATATATCACACACTCCCTTCAAAATTTCTTTATACTCAAGAGAGGTTTACCAGGAAGTAAAGAGGGCCACTGTTCAAGCCCATGGTATGTGGAACAGGTTGCACAGTTATTTGGATTTAGATTACTGTTTCCGTTAGAAACTACCTCACTTATGCCATTTCTACAACACAGTGGGTTTCAGATTCTGCACTTGTCCAGTACAGTTACTGCCTGCCATTATATACATGAACAGGTTTCTTTTCTATTCAGTATGATAGAATTTCCTTTTAAAAAAAACACTTGAAAATTTAGAGCAGTGGTTCTTCAAAACAGCTTGAGACACTTAACTCATTCCATTGTGTTTCTTGGTGACATGTGTTCCTGTGTTGAATTACCAATTTTGGTAATTTGTGGCCCTAGTTTGGTTGCAAGCCCATCACTATGGCTTGGAGGGCTCCATATAAAATCTTAGGTATGGATGTTTTGCTGCTGTACTGAGCGTTAGAATTGGTTTGCTTCCTTCAGCCCATGCCTGCTCACTGTTTGACCTGATTAGTGGATGCTTAAGGTGGGGTTTGGCTACATGTTTTGTATGGTTTGCTAGTAAGAAGTGCTCAAGAAGAAGGTAGTTGGTGGAAGAGCACTTTCATGCCCCCTGCAAATAGGGCTGGGTGACATCTAGTTTTCAACATCATGATATATCACCATCTAAATATCATATCTTGTTATATCACAATATATATCTACAGTGGCGGAGGGCCTTGCTAGGCCTCCCTGAGGGGCAGAGGGTCCTGGCATACCTCCCTGCAGTGACAGAGGGTGTGCAGTGCTTTCCCACAGCAGCAGAGGGTCTTGCCATGCCTCCCAGTGGTGTGGGAGGGTGCGCCGTGTTTCCCTGCAGTAGCAGAGGGCCTTTCTGTGCCTCCTTGCAGTGGCAGAGGGTCCCACCATACCACCCCAGAGCGGTGGAGGGTTTGCTATTCCACGCAGCACAGCACCTCACAGCAGCAGAGGGCCTTGACGAGGCTCCCTTTGGCGGTGGAGGGCCTTAAAATGTAAGGAAGTAGTAGATTTAATAAAAATATTAAAGAAACTTCTATTTTTATATTTAATATATTTTCAACTAATTTATCAGTAGTTTAAGTGATTTACTAGTCAAGTTGCGTCTGCTTCCCCACTCAGAGGTCTAAGTGAAATCTGCATGCATAAGCCCCACTGAGTTCAACTAAGCTTACTTCTACATTCCTGGGAATGAGCCCCATTGAATTCAGTAGGGCTTGCTTGTGAATAGACACACATTTGCTTTCACTGCTTTCTGAAAAACACCCTCCCCATCATTCTTACACAGTACCCAATCTCCCATTTCAGCATAAGGCAGCCAGCTCAATTTTCTCCCATCCCCTCCCCGAAAGCCCCCCCCCCCTCAACCCTCATCCCACCAATCTCTCCCTTTTTATAGACGGGAGGGAGGACAAACAAGCAAAAAGATTGTTGCTGTTGTTTATTTATTTAGTTGTGTCCGACTCTTCATGACCCCATGGACCAGAGCATGCCAGGCACTCCTGTATTCCACTGTCTCCCACAGCTTGGTCAAACTCATGTTTGTAGCTTCGAGAACACCGTCCAACCATCTTGTCCTCTGTCGTCCCCTTCTCCTTGTGCCCTTAATCTTTCCCAACATCAGGGTCTTTTCCACTGAGTCTTCTCTTCTCATGAGGTGGCCAAAATATTGGAGCCTCAGCTTCACGATCTGTCCTTCCAGTGATAATAATAATAATAATAATAATAATAATTTATTATTTATACCCCGCCCATCTGGCTGGGCTTCCCCAGCCACTCTGGGCGGCTTCCAAAAAATACTATAATACATCAAACATTAAAAGCTTCCCGAAACAGGGCTGCCTTCAGATGTCTTCTAAAAGCCTGGTAGTTGTTGTTCTCTTTGACATCTGGTGGGAGGGCGTTCCACAGGGCGGGCGCCACTACCGAGAAGGCCCTCTGCCTGGTTCCCTGTAACTTGGCTTCTCGCAGTGAGGGAACCGCCAGAAGGCCCTCGGTGCTGGACCTCAGTGTCCGGGTAGAACGATGGGGGTGGAGTGAGCACTCAGGGATGATTTCCTTAAGAATGGATAGGTTTGATCTTCTTGCAGTCCATGGGATTCTCAAGAGTCTCCTCCAGCACCATAATGCAAAAGCATCCATTCTTCAGCAATCAGCCTTCTTTATGGTCCAGCTCTCACTTCCATACATCACTACTGGGAAAACCATAGCTTTAACTATACGGACCTTTGTTGGCAAGGTGATGTCTCTGCTTTTTAAGATGCTGTCTAGATTTGTCTCCTTTAAATTAAATTAAATTAAATTAAAGGAGATAGTCTCCTTTAAATTAAAAAAAAAATCCTTTTTAATATGGAAGAAAGCTGTTTAGGTGGAACTAACAATATCAACACCAGCAGAAAATAAAAATACCCCCCCCCTTTTTCCCACTGGTGAGAGAAGTGCTTTCCAGTTCTTTGTTTACTTTGCCTCTTTGATTGTCTAGTCGTGGAGGGTTCCTCCTGGATTGTTAGCAAGCTCTGCATAATTAGCTGAGCTAAGTGGATAGATACCAGTAAAGCTGAAAGAATTTGCTGGTTTGTGTGAGGGCTTATCTTCATTTCTTATCTGTGAGGGGAGAGAGAGCAAACAAAGCAGGAGACACTTGCCTGCAAATTATTTGCAAAGTATCATTCAGCTGATCATGCAAAGTATCATTCACCCCCTTTTGTTCACTGGTATATTGGCTTGTTGAAACACTTACCGTGATGTTATTTCAGTACAGTGGTGCCCCGCAAGACGAATGCCTCGCAAGACGGAAAACTCGCTAGACGAAAGAGTTTTCCGTTTTGGAGGTGCTTCGCAAAATGAATTTCCTATGGGCTTGCTTCGCAAGACGACAATGTCTTGCGAGTTCCTGCTGGTTCCCCCCCCTTTTCTAAGCCACTAAGCCGCTTATCAGCTGATCCGATCAGCAGATAAGCCGCTAAAAGCCGCTAATCCGCTAATCCTTCAATGGGCTTGCTTCGCAAGACGAAAAAACCGCTAGACAAAAAGAATCACAGAACAGATTCTTTTCCTCTTGCGAGGCACCACTGTACTGGTATTCCAACGATATGGCGATTTATTGAACAGCCCTACCTGCAAACCTCCAAGCCTCCTTAAAAAAACATTTCCTAAATGTTTGGATGCTGGGCTGTGATGGAGAGTTGAATTGTCCCAAACTGGGCACAGTCAAGTTCTCCTTATATAAACCCCCTTCTGTGAGCACATATTGGGATCAAAGCATCTTAGGTTTTGTTGATGTTTTTCAGTTTAAAGCCTAAGCCTTGTTAGAGGTATCCTAAGGACCACAGAAGGGGACGTGGGTGGCGCTGTGGGTAAATCCTCAGCGCCTAGGGCTTGCCGATCGCATGGTCGGCGGTTCGAATCCCCGCAGCGGGGTGAGCTCCCGTCTTTCGGTCCCAGTTCCTGCCCACCTAGCAGTTCGAAAGCACCCTTAAAGTGCAAGTAGATAAATAGGTACCGCTTTATAGCGGGAAGGTAAACGGCGTTCCGTGTGCTGCTCTGGTGCAGGCTCGCCAGAGCAGCGATGTCACACTGGCCACATGACCCGGAAGTGTCTGCGGACAGCGCCGGCTCCCGGCCTCTAGAGTGAGATGAGCGCACAACCCTAGAGTCTGACAAGACTGGCCCGTACGGGCAGGGGTACCTTTACCTTTTACCTTTAAGTATCACAGAGGCTCAGGATCAAGTGCCTTGAACACAATTCTGCATCTGTTTTGCATGTATGTGTGCTTCAGCACAGATTTTGCAGTGGAAATAAACTAGGAATTCATGTTGTATGTACATACAAAATTTGACAATTTGTCTTTTTCCAGCAAGATAAATAACACCTGCCTTTTTTATAACAAGGTAAACTGCAAAAACCCTTACTGCAATTAGCTATACATTGGTACCTCGATTGTCGAATGTTATCCATTGTGGAAGACCTTTCGACTTCCGAAATGCTTGACAACCAAGACAGAAAGAGCTGATTGCAAAGTCAATCGAGAAAATTGAAAGAAAAAAAAAACGCAGTGGAAGCTATTTGACTTGTGAGGCGCGTTCGAAAATGGAAGCAATTACTCCCGGGGTTTTTGGCGTTCAAAAACCGAAACGTTCGGCTTCCGAGACTCCCGAAAACCGAGGTACCACTGTACTGTTGACTCAACTTACATAGGGGGCATGTTCTGGGGATAGCGCATAAAGTCAAAATCACGTATAGTCAAAACGTTCCTGATGCCCCCTTTTTATTTTTATTTTTGTTTTGTTTTTTGTTCAAGTGCATAAAGCAGAATTCACACAAGCTAAACATGCATACGTTGTGAGTTGACTGTATCTAATTTGTTTCTGGCTTTTGCTCATTAAAGGAGGTGCTAGATGTTTGTGGAAAGAAATATACCATAGATTGCATGACTGTTGATGAAATGATGGGGAGTAGAAAGCAAAATTGTTTTTATTTAAAAATAAGATTTCAGTTAAGTATATTGTCATACCTATTACCTCACACTTTGCTTCCCTTTTTGCTTCAATATTTATTTTATAAAATACAAACACATAATCAGCAAATAAAGCAGCGGGGTAAAAATGGAGTAATAAAACAGGTTGTTAATAAAATACATTGAACTTAAAAACCCAGGAGAATAAAAGTGTTTTTGCATTGTGCTAAAAATATAGTAAAGAAGGTAACAGGCAAGCCTCTTTGGGAAGTGAATTCCATAAAAATGGGATGCCACAACCACAAGGGAGCTTTTCCCAGTCATCTCCCTGTCACCTCATATAGAAAGAAGGTTCTCTTAAGATGGTTGTGCAAGCATGTTTCTTAGTAGAAGTCAGTCTAGTTTCATATCTGAACTGAACTGAACTCTGCATCAGATTAATCTCAAGCTGAAAGTGGGGTGTCTTAGTGGAATTTGGAGGCTTTCAGAGGTGAAGCAAGTTAAGTACAGTTGGCATGAGTTGAAGCAGAGACCCCAAATGTCAGAAGGGAGAGCAAGCACCATATCTGACTTTTTAGAAGACATCTGAAGTCAGCCCTGTTCAGTTTTTACTGTTTGATGTTGTATTGTGTTTTAATTTCTTGGAAGCTGCCCAGAGTGGTTAGGGCAACCTAGTCAGATGAGAGATAGATAATATAATAATTATCATTATTATATTCCTTTATTGAAATTAAGGGCACACCTGCTTTAGGGTTATGTGCCTCTTTTTCTTATCAGCTTGTTTTTCTAGTGGTCACTAGAACACCCCCAAGTGGGGCTTTCTCCAGCCTGCCCTCTAGGTCATGCTCCTCACTAGCCCTTCTTCACACCCTTTTTGAGTGCTTTTGCTTGGCTAGAATGTGTCCTTGAACATGGATAATACTTCTTACCTGCTTGGATGGAGGATAGAGAGGGGTGTGTGAGTGTGTGGCCTACTGTACAAAAGTAGAATGTGCATTTGTTGCTCCACTCATTTTTGCCTTTGGCCCTGCTCACCACTGGTATCTGTCCCTTGGCAGATTGTCCAGAAGGCAATGTTGCCCCTGGGATTTTGGTTTGCTGCTGGTCATTCAAATTAATTTTTCTCTTCCTCTTTCTTAGGTCACACAGATAATTAGATTATGTCTTATTGTAGTATGTCTACTGCAAATTTTGAGCTCTGATTGCTTACTTAATACCTTATAACAATTAAGAGTAGAGTGTGCTTCATTCATTTCTTTCTTTGCCTCAGTCATTTATATATGCTTAGAAAATTACACACACACACACACACACACACACACACACACACACAGAGTTGTGGATTCCAAGGTTACGTTCTTTAAAAATAAATAAGCTCTGCAGTTACTTTAACAAAAACGGGGATGCTATGCATACTTTATTCAAGAACTGAATAGTGATTTAAATTGCTATCTTAAACCTGAGAGTACATCCAATAGGCTTTTTTCTGAGTAGACATATATTGAATGGCACAGTTAAGAATCTTTCAGTCTGTTTTGCTGTTTTGCAGCATATCTAAATATTTGAAATCTTTTGAGGGTGAATACTTAATCGAGGGCTTTGAGAGAGCATGTGGCATAAGTATGTGTATGCATGTGGAGCTATTTTTGTTGAGAGAGACTGTAAAAATGTTCTTGCCTAGTTTCCTATAGTGTCGTGCTGCACTAGCAATTGGGAGATCTAAGTTCAGATTCTAATTATATGCTCTCTCTTTGTATTCTGATCTAGCCTGGATGGAGTTGCCTTTTCATTGTTTACATTTTTAAAAGTAGTTGTTTCCAAACTAGCTAAGTACCTCCCTACTCATAGTTACATACTCCTCTTCATTCTATGCTTGCTTTATTTCTTAATTTGTTCCCTTTGTACATCCTGCTTCAGGCAGCCCTGTGTTACTTCTTAGAATTGATGCACATGCCTAGAACCCAAGGCTTGTACTCAGGGCTGACCACCCATGAGGTAGGGTGGCAGGATCCACAGGGGCAGCAGATCCAGCCTCCAAGGAATGCATCGCCCACTGCTGCTGCCATGGTGGTGGTGACAGCTTTGGCATGCTCCCTTCGGGCCAGATCTGCTGCTTCCTTGGCAGCCCCCCACCCCCATGTTGCCTCTACAGCAGCCACTTGATGAACAGTTGCTGTTTGTCTCCCCTGCCCTCCAACCTTGTTCCCACTATAGATCTTACTCCTTCACTTGGGGGTGGGGGGGTGCCCTTTTTGTGGTTTGCATCTAGTAGTGATGTGAGGTGAGAATATTCTCTGCTAGAAAATTCTCCAGAGAATATTCTCCACAAACTGTAAATTCTAATGTAAGAACCAGTTTTACAACCCACATTTTAAAAATCTAGTAAATAATAAGTCAAGCTGTGTTAAGTAATGAATAATGATTTTTTTAAATCCAGTTACATTACTGGGCATTGTGTCATTCACCATTGGCAGATCTGAAATGTGAGCTACAGAAAACATTTGTGGGTTTTTTAGTTTTAAAAATGCTATTCATTTAATTTGATGAACATTTGAATTCATATGTATTTCAACTATATAGCCTTTTTTCTATTTTGGTGTGACCTTATTCTTAGCAAGTCTATACCCTTGGCCATATAGTGTGATTTTTTTTTTAAATTGCAGAAAGTAGCTTTAATGCTTTATACACTTAAAGTACTTAGACCTATACAATTATGTGTAACAGCATGTGAGGTGGCCTTGATTTAAACAGTTGACGTTCTATATTTTTATTTAGTTTTTGGTTGCCATCTGAACAAGTTTGCCCATGAATAAACATGTATACTAAGTAATTATATCATTTTCAATGCATTACAATTATATCATTTTCAATGCATTAAAATGAATATTCTCCTACTTTAAATGAAAATTCTCCAAAAGATTATTCTTGAGAATTTAACATCACTTACCTTGGGTGCAAAAACATTTTGGCCAGCCCTGCTTGTAGCTCTGCAACCTGAGGGGGTACTGGTGCAGATTCCAGGATTATGACCCTTACGGTTTCTTGCATTATCAAGTTAATGGTTCACAATGAATGTGCTGATATAGGCTGTCTCTCCTCCCCACTTGGTTTGTGAAGGAAACAAATCATACTCCCTTGCTTTTTGCATTAATCTGGGGGTTGTGATTATTTTCACTTCCAGAAAAACACAATGACAGCTAAAATTTGGTATTGGCTTACTGAGTATGGTATGAGTGAAAAAAAGCCTGTGATGTCCAATTCAGAAGTAGCACTAAACCAGGGATCGCTAGCGAGGAGGATATATAATTGCATTCTGATGTATACTTTGCTGTCAGAAGAATGTTTTAGAGTGATGTGCAAACTGGGCCACAGTGGTGAGGTGACAGACTGAATTTGGGGGAATCTTCCAGACACTACATTCCAGTGGTGTATGGAGCAGTTGGTTACATTCCAAAATTTCTTCATACAAAAGTCAGGTATTTTTACACATACACAGCTCCAAAACACTCAAAAAGTGTTATCACAGTTCATTCCAACCAGGCAAAAGTACTCAAGAAGGGCATCACACTGGGCTCATTCATTCATTCATTCATTCATTAAAAATATACACGCTTAAACCTGTTTACAAAGATATAATAGTGCATCCTTACTTTAAAACATGCAAAAGTTAAAATACTAAAACAGATTTAAATTACCTCAATTTTCTAAGCATGTCTAACAGGTGCTCTTCATGCTGCTGGAAAGTTTTTTGATCCAGCAGAGGCTCTTGTCACCAGAACAGGGTGGAAAGCTACTTTCACCAATTTCCTGTTTCCATACTGTTCCAAAAGGTCTCTCTCCCATTCTTGAGCATATTTAGAGGGCTGGGGAAGGGGAATATCATCTGTCAGTGAAATGGGAAGGGACACCATTTGATTCAGCCACCTATCTCCATCCACGTTGTATGAAAACTGGTCAAGTTACATGAACACTGCTGTTAAGAATGTTTGCTCTTAACCTTCCTGAGCCAGGGGATATTCTCTGGACCTCTCAAACCAGAATTACTTCCTGATCCATGTATTCCACTGGACGGTGGCAGTTCTGCTGCATACGTTCTTGGATGAAATGATTGTATCAACCCATTCCAGTATGACTTAAGCCCTTGCTTTGGGGGACAGAATTTGGTTTGGTCACTGATCACCTTCAAGAGAAGAACAGGAAGAGTGTGATTGTTGATTCTCCTGGAACTCTCAGCAGCTTTTGATAGCTTAACCACAGTATCCTCCTGGACTGCATCTGTAGGTTGGGGGTGGGACCGTTTCACTCCTGCTTATGGATCTGGATGACTGCACCTCAGCCCCCTGGCAGTTGTGCTGTGGGGTGCCACAGCACGCCATCTTGTCCCCAGTTGTATTTAATTTCTGTATGAAGTCATGGGGAGTGGTTGTTAGAAGAGATAAGGCAACATGTTGCCAGTATGCTGGTGATACTCAACTCTGTTTCTCTGAACCTAAACCAGTACAGTCATACCTCTTGTTACGTTCGGTTCAGGTTACGTCTTTTCAGGTTGCATCCCGCGGCGACCCGGAAGTACCGGAAAGGGTTACTTCTGAGTTTCGCCACTCACGCATGCGCAGACGCGCAAAATGGTGTCACGTGCATGCGCAGAAGCGGCAAATTGTGACCCGCGCATGCACAGACACGGGTTGCGTTCCTTTCAGGTTGCGAACGGGGCTCCGGAATGGATCCCGTTCGCAACCAGAGGTACCACTGTACCTGGCAGTGTTAGAAACTGATAAGAAAGCTAGGAGCTAAATGGCAGCTTAAAGCTAGGTTATGGGTGCTGCAACGGAATGTCTAGGCGTGCTTTTTTATTACTGTACAAGAATACAATGCCAAAAATGAATTAACTGCAGCTAAAATCTTATATTCATTTTTTGCATAGTCTAGTCCTTATCTGAAGACTGCAAAAAACAAAGCCATACATCCCCTGTCTGCCTCCCTAATATTCTTATGAGGGTCCATTCTCCAGTCCTCAGAGAGTGGCTGGAAGTGAGGAGGCAGCAAAAGGTCCTCCTTTTGTTCCAGCAGTGGCAATTTTAATCTGAAATCTTAGGCACAGTACTGCCCCCAGAGCTTAGAAACTGCTCTCATAAACAAAATTCCCTGTCTCAGAATGCGCCTAGAACAATAAGAGTTTTGAACGCTGGTACCTGGATGCACTCATGGACTGTGTGAGTGCTGATAACTTGTGACCATATTGATAACTTGTGACCATATCCTGACAAGATGGAGGTTCTATGGCTGGGTGGTTCCCAGTTCAGACAATTGGGTTGTGTACCAACTTTCTATAGGGTTATATTCCCTCTGAAGAAGCAGGTGTATGTATTAAAGTGCTTCCAGGTACACTGCTGTGTTTGGAGCTCTTGGCACACCAACTGCAGTTGGTGCCAACTATGGCTGTCCCTACTGTAATGTACTACATGTGAGGCTACCCTTACACTTGGTTCAGAAGTTGCAACTAGGTAGTGTAAAATACAGTTGCTGGGTTGCTTAGTGTGACACCCAGCTTTACACATATTACAGTAGTTTTGAAAAAGTTGTTCAGGCTGCCTATTAGGTACTGAGCCAGGTTTTGTTGTTGGCATTTAAAGTCCTAAACCAGTTTGCTACTGATTCGGCTCTACTTGTATTAAACTGCCTTAAGGACCTAAACTGCCTTAAGGACCAATCTATTGAAAGATATTTGCATTTTTATTGTTACTGTATTTTATTGTAAATTACTTAGAGATATTTGTTGTTTTAAGTGGTATAGATGTGTACACACACACATTCTTTTAACGGTCAAGGGTCAAGTCTTAACTTGAATGGGAAAGGCAAATTAGGATCCTTTCCCCATGGTAGGGGAAATAATTTAGCATTTTGCTTATAACAAATTCCATGTATGTGGTTTAACACTAAAACAGAGTAGACCTTTTCTGGGTTTTTTATTCCCTCCTATATATTCCCAGGGGTCCCAGCTGGGAGATAGAGTGCTAGCCTGAAGGGGAGGCGTGTTCTGGGCACTTGTGGCAAGGTCCTGTACCACCACTTCCACATTAAGGTTCAGTAAGTAAAGAAAAGAAGAGGCCAGGTTTCATTAAGGAAAGGTGAGACATAGCAGCGGATAGGTCATGATTATTAAAAAAGTCAGGCAAGCTGCAGTCAAGGCCAAAAGGTGAAGAAGCAAAATGGGTAGCACCCTGGATAGCTCCAAGTTGAGCCAACGCTGGAAGGCAACCTTGAATGTTATTCAGACAACCGGCAAACCCTGGCTGAGCCTTAAGTAATACTGTACATCTAGGCCAACCCCTGAATTAGTAGAGCCTTTTGCTTTAAAGGTGTCAAACCTGCTTTAGGAGCCACTGACTGGTGGTTTGAGGGAGGCACAGGCTCAGGTTCTGTGATTGCCTCTGAGGTGGAATCTAAGAAGGGCAGTATATGCTCTTCAATTTCTAACCTTATTACACTTTATAAATTAGTCTCTTAATAGGCATAAGATAGGTTGCATGTAAATTGGTGCCATTTTAAATGGTGTGTAATTTCTTATTCATGTGCATCTTTCTTCCTTTCTTATTTATTTATAGTATTTCTATCCCACCCTTCAGCCAAAAAGCCTCCTAGAGTGGCTTATGTAAAGTCAGTTAAAACAAAATAGTCCCTGCCTGCAAGCCTGCAGTTGCAAAACATGACACACAAGAAAAAGGGGCCAGGGTAGGAAGAAGAAAGTAAACTTAGCCACCAATTGTAAAGTATTATAATATAATAAGCTGAATAATAATAATAATAATAATAATAATAATAATAATAATAATAATAATAATAAGAAGAAGAAGAAGAAGAAGAAGAAGAAGAAGAAGAAGCTGAAACGAGTTCAGGAGAGTCTTGCTTCTTTCTTTCCCATTAAATTGTCTATTGAGTTTCTCATGACAAATTACAAATTTGATTGTTAAGAGAGTTAACAGTGTGCAGTATATAGAATGGAGTACCCATAGGAGGGCACAACTGACCACAGAAGTGAAGAGGAGCACTCCACTCTGAAACATTTTGTTGAAAGTTCTGCTTGTTCTATTATGCAGTTAGCCTCTTGAGTATCCATGTTTTGCAAAGGTTGCTTTTGTATGATGAGATATCATTCATAAGGGTTTTATTCAGAGCATAATAGAACAAACTGATTTGAAATTGAATGTTATTTTCAGGAATAGATAGGGCATGTAATTAATGTATGAGCTTCAGATATCACCACCCTGGGGGCCTGGTGCTGAAGGGCAGCCTCTAAATCTACCATGTTGATACAATAAATAAATGCACATTAATTGGGGAGTAATGGTTTTCAGAACTGGAAAGCATTTCTTTCTTACACTTTTGTATAGTGGCTGTATTTCATTCTGCCATTTTAAACTTAAAATGCAAACATTAAACTTTCAGTTTCAGAAATTTGCCCCTTGAAACTCAACATAGTACTGTATTAACAATTCCTTGTTTTAACAGTTTAGGAAGTGAAGGTTGGCTAAAAGCAAAAGTTTTTGAATTCCTCCTTAGCTGAGTGGGAGGTGAGCACATGTATGCAGACAGAGGTTATGAGCCTTCACATCACACTTACCATGGTCTGAACATGGCCAGTAGATGGATGACACAAGCTTTCTCTTCCTTGAAATTATTTAATATTGTCATTTTTATAGAATGGCTTTAATTATTGATCCACTCTGCAAGCAGTATGAGCTACATTTTTCCTCCAACTACTACAGTCATACCTTGGGTTAAATATGCTTCAGGTCGAGCGCTTTCAGGTTGCGCTCCACGGCGACCTGGAAGTTACGGAACACGTTACTTCCGGGTTTCGCCACTCGCGGATGCGCAAACGGTCAAAATGACGTCATGCGCGGAAGCAGCAAATCGCGACCCGTGCGGACGCAGGTTACGTTCACTTCAGGATGTGAACGGGGATCCATAACGGATACGGTTCGTATCCAGAGGTACCACTGTAGTCTCATTCAGTATAAGGTAACTATGTTTCACACTAACCTAAAAGTCCACTGAAACATTCCTATAAGAAACTGATACCTGTCTTGGAAATTTCTTATCTGAAGCACAAGCACTGTGTGTGGTACATGGTGATTAATGAAGATTTAAAATAAATTATGGCAAATTTAGGATTGTCTTTTTGCAAAGGTGTTTATTATTTGAAGTATAAGAATTTAAGTGATAAAGCAGGCAACACATATTCTGTTGGGGGGATTAATAATTAATGTATTTAGTACATTTTTGCTTTAAAATATTTGTGTACTGAAAAAAGAGAAAGCTCTGATCCTCATTGTGGATTTTAAAAACTTATATCATGATGCTTAGGAGTCTTCATGGGCAGGGTTATCCTAATTCTGCCCCAGGATCTCTCGTGGATCTCACCACTATCCCAGGGCCCCACTCTAACAAATAGGTTGGTTTAGGATCCAGCAGTTCCTTTACTGACCCTGTTTTTGAGGCATTGCATGGTACAAGCTTTTTAATTTAATCAACTTGCAATCTATGTCTGCATTCATCGTTTTCAGTTGTGTTGTGGAAAGTGAGCAGGGGCTTTTGCCCTTTACATCTTTCACACATCTGGAAAGTACTTCATAAAATCTCTTCCCTTTGCCAGATATCTTCTCATTACAGCTGCCTTGTTTAAAAAAATGCACAAAAGTAATTAACCCACTAACATGTTTACTAGTATTCATGCCCACACATATTTATAGTATTTATGTATGGTTTAACATAAGAAGAAGAACAATAGTTTCTATAAAGATTCACTGCCTGCTTGCCTGCAGGGTATTCTTACTTGGCAAGGCAATGAGAGCAATCTTTCTCGAAAGTTTTGTTTTGTTTTTAATTGTAACCTATGGGTTTATTGAAGAAGGATGAATGAGACATTCCCTTGAATATATATAATAGTTTAGTAAAAATATTTTTCTCATTTTAAGGAGAAGCATTATTGTCTATCTGACCTATTGAAATATTCTGAAATCAAGCTTTTTCCAAATTTTATTATTTTCACTATGATAAGGCAGGATATTGTGCTAGTTGTTTTTCTATAGTGCAGTAGTGACATCTAAACTACTACTTTCTTTTTAGGAACACCATTTGCAACGAGCTATCTCAGCACAGCAAGTCTTCAGAGAAAAGAAAGAGAACATGGTTATTCCAGTTCCCGAAGCAGAAAGTAATGTCAACTATTATAATCGTCTATACAAAGGAGAGTTTAAACAGCCAAAACAGTTCATTCATATCCAACGTAAGTTCACTGTTACTTTTTTTTCCTTTTGCATTAAATGTCAAAGTTAGAGTGGCTGCTGACAAAAGATGTCCACTAGTACTTTCAAGTTGAAGAAGTAATGTAATTTCCTCAATCTGTGAGAAAAGTAGGAAGGCCTTTTGGGAACTAGCCATTCTTTTATATTAGTTTTGTGGATGAGATTCTAGATTATCTTGCATATAATTCACATTGACACATTGAATTCGGCTTCTTATTATTGATGAGGACAGAAATAGTAAAATATACTGGAAGGTGCAAAACCATTTTCTGTAGTTCAGAATTATGGCTTTATCCAAACAAATACACAATAGCATGTGTCCAAGTCATTCATAGTGATCCTGGTTTGGCGTCTTCAATGATATGAGGCAGGTGTGGACCAAGAATAGGGCATTTTTAATGGTGGCACCTTGGCTCTGGCATTTCTCCAGATCTTTTAGCTTCAGCTTGCTGGCCACACATTTGGGAGCATTGAATCCAGTATTTCACCCTTAGTGGGAACAAAGGGTTATATGGATCTAGTTATTTGCCAGGTACAGTGGTGCCTCGCAAGACGAAATTAATTTGTTCCGCGAGTTTTTTCGTCTAGCGAATTTTTCGTCTTGTGAAGCACGAAATCCCATAGGAATGCATTGAAATTCAATTAATGCATTCCTATGATCAAAAAAAGTCCAAACAAAGCCAAATTTGGTACAACAAGAGTTTATTAAGTGCTCTTTAAAGTCACACATACTGTAAAGAGCATTTCAAAAATTGAAGGAACAATAAATTAAGTTTCTAAACATGACAGAAAAACATTCCAAAATAAACAAAGTGTACAGTACATTTTCTAAGACTCTGGGGGACAACTCGAAGAAGGTTCCTCTTCCACTCTTTGCTTCTTGCTGAAGAACCTGTCCATGGTCTGCTGCTTCATCTGCCTTTTCAGCACCTCCCTGAAAGGCGACATGACCCTCGTATCAAAAGTGTTCGCAAGGTCATGTGCCACGTGCTTGTCAGGGTGGTGCCGCTGTGCAAAAGCCTGAACATCCTTCCACTTCATGCAAATGTCCCTCAGTTCTTTGGAGGACAGCCGTTCCTCAGTTGCTTCCTCCTCTTCCAGCGAGGCCTGCTTCTGCGCAGCCTCTGCCTGCAGTTCGACCAGCTCCTGGGTGGTCAGCTCGTGGTCGTGCTCCTCCACCAGCTCGCTGATGTCCTCCTCTGTGACCTCCAGGCCCATGGTCCTCCCCAAGGCAACAATGTCCTGCACCACTGTTGACTCTGGTGCATCAGAGTCACTTGGTGCCACACAGTCTGGCCACAGGCTGCGCCAAGCGCAATTCAAATTTCTCTGGCTGATCCCTTTCCAGGCCGTGGTGATCATCTTCAAGCAGGTGACGATGTCAAAGTGGTCCTTCCAGAATTCCCGCAGGGTGATGGTGGTGCAATCAGTCACCTCGAAGCATCGCCTGAAAAGCTCCTGGGTGTAGAGTTTTTTGAAATTGGCGATGACCTGCTGATCCATCGGCTGGAGCAGTGGCGTGGTGTTAGGTGGCAGGAACATGATTCTGATGAAGCTGAACTCCTCCAACAAGTCCAACTCAAGGCCTTTAGGATGAGCAGGAGCATTGTCCACACAGAAATTCAAATCCAGATTTTTTTTTAAAAAAACAACAACATGGCCCAATGGTCACAGAAAATCATAAAAATTCAAAAAAAAAACACCACACAAGCTCCCAGATTCTTGCAAACCCCTCCTCAACTGTTCCCCCAGCCACCCACCACACAGAAATTCAAACCCAGATTTTTTTAAATAAAAAAACAGCAGAGTGGCCCAATGGTCACAAAAAATCATAAAAATGCAGAAAAAAACCACACAAGCTTCCAGATTCTTGCAAACCCCTCCCCAACACCAAGTCCTTGAATTCCAAACACCCCAACCCAAAATCCAAACCCCCCCAAAAAAGTTTTAAAAGTTTAACTTACCAAATGGCTGCAAAAGAAGTTTTGGAAAAGCTTCAAAAATCAGCAAAGTCTTCAAAAACCTCAAAAAAGGCCACCACACCGCGTGCTATGAGTTGCTCCTCGAAGTCAAGTCGCAACTGTATTAACGGTGTTAAGAAAAAGGAAACAAACTTGCAAGACGTTTTCGTCTTGCGAAGCAAGCCCATAGGGAAATTCGTCTTGCAAAGCAGCTCAAAAAACGCAAAACCCTTTTGTCTAGCGAGTTTTTCGTCTTACGAGGCATTCGTCTTGCGGGGCACCACTGTAGTTGTGCTGCTCTTTGGTGCTGATTATGGAAGGTAATTAGGTTTGTAGGCATCTATTTATTATATCAAGCTTTTCTAGACAAAGTATTTTTTTTTTTAGGATTTCAATGCATGTTTCAAATCTCACTTCTTCCCCACAAAACACTTTTTGTTGAATATGGTGCTTTAAAAACATTTGTGCCCAGAAATAAAAATTATTTCACCAAGGAAGAGCTGGTGCTTGAAATGTGCATCAGGATCACTTTATAACAGATGTGGGGAAGCTTTGGTCATTGACCATGCTTGCTGGGGCTGATGGGAGTTGTACTTCAAGAATATTTGGAAGGGAAAAGGTGCCCCACCCCCATTTATAACTATTGTTTTGTGCAATTCTGGATTTTTATTTCTGTCTTAGATTGTGGATGAGCTTCTTGTTTGTTTCATGATCTTGAACTCTTATGGACAAGTTAAGTTTATGCCTAGTGTGAGAGGTTAGCATAATGCGAGCTGTAGATGAAAACAGTTACTACTAGAGAAAGAAAAATAAAGATGAAATTTAACTTCATAGAATTGGAATAATCTTTATTATTACCTTATTAAGTCTTCTGTAGTAGAAGGATGAAGTCAATAGGTGATAATCTAACCTCCTTTAAAAAATAATCATGGAATAAGAAAGTGAGATTTATTTATATCATCCAGCTGTTGTTGAGGTTATGAAAACCTTCCAAATGAATAAATGCCAGTGTTTGAACGATAAGGGTGGCTGATTGTGAAAGCCCCTTCATGACTGCTTTAGAAGGTTTTGGGGGATCCTAATTTGACTAAAATTGAAGGCATCCAAGGGTAGGGATTGTAGATTTCATAAGGGCTCCCTCCTTTTTTGTCATTGTAATTTGAGAACTAGTATTTGGAAAAAGTGTCCAGCTATCCTTTAAGACATTAAAGGGTATTAATGTCATTAAGATAGGGTGTCTTAACACATATTATGTGGTAGGATAGGAAAGCTGTCATCTTACATTAGGGGAAAGTTTTTCCAAGTTGTGCTCTGTTCTATGTTATTCTTTAAGTCTTGTTAGTTTAGTAGCCCCCAAATTATTTTGCCTTTCTTTGTATTGTGCACAGTAGGTCACTACTTTGAGTCAGCTGGAGCCATATTTTCTGTGGGTATCTTTCAGCAGCACAGATGCTCTGTTCTTATGGTGTACTTATCCTGATCTTCTGTATTGTCTACGATGGAAGAGAAAGTTTTCCAATAAACAAGTCCTGCCTTTTGAGAGCAGCTGTTGAACTAGTTGACATTTTATTCATTTCCAGCTGATTGTTGTTAGTATGCATATGCCCATTTCACATGGTATTTTAAAGTATGTTTCTGTCCCCTTTTTATTTCAGCTTTCAATCTGGACAATGAGCAACCTGATTATGATATGGACTCAGAAGATGAGACATTATTAAATAGGCTCAATCGGAAGATGGAAATCAAACCACTGCAGTTTGAAATTATGATAGACAGGCTTGAGAAAGCTAGTTCTAATCAGGTATTACGGTTTCCAATGCACTATTCATCTAAGATTTCACTAATAAAGTTGAATTTTGATAAGAGTTCCTTAATGTGAATGTCTTTATTTATTTTTACTATTTTTTGTGGCTGGGACAACCCAGTCAGATGGGTGGCATATAAATAAAATTATATATATATATCATTATGAAAGCCTTAAGCTTTACTAGTCTATGGGGTTTTCCTTTATCTGTTACCAGTTCCTCTTCCTTGTTGGGAGGTTGTATTGAACGCCCATCTCAGCTGTGGGGGGATAAGGCCGTCTGTGCCTCTCATTTAATGTTGCATGAAGGGTCCTTATGGACAGTAGTTACATGGTTTGTGCGTTGCTTGAGTCATACCTAGGTGCAAAATCCAGGAGAAAATTACTTTAGCTAGGATTTACTAATGCTGCTGTAGAAAGGACCACAGCATGCCTTTTGTCAAGCTAAAAGCTTTTCTCCAATTTAAAGAAAAACATGACACGTCAATTTACACAATAGACTATAAATCCTTAGTTTCATTATATTGTCAAAAAAGTATTCTTTTTAAGCTTTCCCATTTTTTCTTACTGATATTACTTTATTTAGAAATTTCACTTCCACCGTGTGATTTACAAAAATCTAAATAATAGTATCATAAACAATCATTCAGTTAAAATATTTTTAAAAATACAATAGAGGCAGGTATTGTGCAAGGTTAAAACATAACTTTTAAACTAAACATCAAGTACAAAGCAAGGCAAAGGCCTGCCGAAATGAAAATGTCTTTACCAACTGATGAAAGAAAAGAGAGGGGACTGTTATTCTTCACAGGGCAATGTGTTCTACAGTGCTGATGCAAAATTTTGCTCAGTGCTCTGTTCCAACAAAATCAAGAAGCACAGCAGAGCTATAATATAGGTGGCATGAGGGTCACCTGAACCTCACAAAACCATATTCAAAGTTGAATTAAAGTTTTATCTATACTTTGAGGAATCATTCTATATTTGTGTATTCTTCTGTGGTTCCAACAATAGTTTTAGAAATGCCTAGTGAATGAGTGTAATAACAAGATTTTACATCTTCTTGAAGCACTAACTGCTATTCTGTCATATGAACCTTAGCAGTTTAGACAAATGCTGTGGTTAGAGCCATCAAAAACCAGAGATTTTTGAAGACTTTCTATTCAAAACCTGGAACTGGGAAATTTTCTTTGTTGTGTCATGTGAAGTGGAACCTTGGTTCTCTAACGCCTTGGTACTCGAACATTTTTGCTCCCAAATGCCGTAAACCCGGGAGTAAGTGTTCCGGTTTTCGAACATTTTTTAGAAGCTGGACGTCCAATGCGGCTGTTGGCTATTGTTTCCGGGGTGCCTGCAGCCAATGGGAAGCCCCACCTTGGTTTTTGAACGTTTTGGAAGTCAAACAGACTTCCGGAACGAACCAAGGTTCTACTGTACTTCAATTGGCTGGTTAAATAGTACTTCATAGGGCCTCTCATTATAGAGCAGACTGTGTCATAATTGATGCTAGGATCACTTTTCTTCTGGAAGGGGGGACGTGACCATAGAAATCATATACTGTCATCTTCTAAAGTGTAAATAAGATAGCAACTAGTTTAAACTTCAGGTACTGTCCAAATAATGATAGTTAATTGATCATTGGTTTTTTGTGTGAAGAAAATAAGGCTGTGAAAGAGCATGGAATAACTTATAGATTTGTGCTGAATATTGGTTCATTTTGACACTGTCAAAAGTTCAGTCTTCCATTCTCAGGCACTGGATGGCATTAAACCTAATCCAGCAGAGCATGTGCAGGATCCCAGAATAAGCATTTGAACATGTGGAACTGGAAAGTTGCCCAAGAAATACAGTATTTTTCCGTGTGTAAGACTAGGCTTTTTAACCAAAAAATCAGGTTTAAAATTGGGGCTCGTCTTATACATTGGTAGTGCTGAGGGGTGTTTTCTTAATTTGGAGTCCCCCAAAATAGGGGCTTCTTATAAACAGAAAAATATGGTACGTTTCATATAGGAAAGGTAGCTGATAGTAATAGTTTCTTTGTAGGTGCTATTAAATCATTCTTGGCTGAAAAGCAAGGTCTTCCAATGAAGTAGTTAACTTCATTAAGTGATCAGTTTTCATTTCAAAGAAATAGTTGTTTGTGCAAACAAAGAACAATAGAGCTGAAATGTCTTGAGCTCAAATTTATAGAACAAATGTGTAACCTGTGTCAAAAGTAGCTTTACATTTTCAGGCATATAAGCATAATGGAGAGGTTGTTCTGTTTAGTTGATGTCTGGGTATCCAGTTACTATTCTCAAAATCTCAAAAAGTGAAATAAAAGATTTTTATAAAATCCTTGATATTGTTATAATTAGCGTTGTTATCAGATGTGCCTGAATCCAATGAACCTTGACAGAATTTAAGAACCAGTTCATCCTGCCACCCCATAAAAAGTTACTTTTAAAGTGTTGCAGCTTTTAAGAGTGCAATCTGTGCCTGCATATGCAACAGCTTTACAAACAAACTTACAGTAAACTCGAGCAATTTTTAATGTAAGGTAAACTGCAAACCATGAGACTTAATTCCTGGTTCATATGACACAACAAGCCAACATTCATTGAAAATGAAACTAATCTCCACAGAAGTCCTCACCCCACTAAATAGGAGGAATAGAGGGAAGGGTGGAGTGGGCAAGCCATGGTTTAGCATTATTTGTGAACACAGCCAATATCTTTAAAAGCAGTGGTTCCCAATTAGCTAAGTACTATGGACCCCATGGGGACGCGGGTGGCGTTGTGGATTAAACCACAGAGCCTAGGACTTGCCGATCAGAAGGTCAGCGGTTCGAATCCCCGCAAAGGGGTGAGCTCCCATTGCTCGATCCCTGCTCCTGCCAACCTAGCAGTTCAAAAGCACGTCAAAGTGCAAGTAGATAAATAGGTACTGCTCGGGCGGGAAGGTAAACGGTGTTTCCATGCGCTTCTCTGGTTCGCCAGAAGCGGCTTCGTCATGCTCGGTCCCAGCTCCTGCCAACCTAGCAGTTCAAAAGCACGTCAAAGTGCAAGTAGATAAATAGGTACCGCTTGGGCGGGAAGGTAAACGGTGTTTCCGTGCGCTGCTCTGGTTTGCCAGAAGCGGCTTCGTCATGCTGGCCACATGACCCGGAAGCTGGACGGTGGCTCCCTCAGCCAATAAAGCAAGATGAGCACCGCAACCCCAGAGTCGATCACGACTGGACCTAATGGTCAGGGGTCCCTTTACCTTTACCCTATGGACCCCATGTTTTTCAAAAGCTAAGCCATGGATCCTCTAATTTTGGGGAGGAAATTATTTGGTAATTTTTGTTATGTGAATGGTACTAAGGACCCCCTGAGTGAGTTACGCGAACCCCCAAGGGTCCATGGACTCCCAATTGGGAATCACTGTCTTAGAATGTTTTCAGAGGAGGAAACTTAACAGAAGTAGTCCCAGAATGTCAAACTCTTACTTTTCCAAACATATGTATTTCTGGAAACACCTGGGATTACAATGTGCAGCTCTTAGGAGCACTTAGGAATGTCTATAGTACATCACAGTGCATCAGAAATCAGTATTTTGGGACCTATAGGGTAGCTTTTTTTAAAGACTCAGAATTGCAGGGTAATGTGGTCTGAAGCATCATCATGTTTTTCTAAAGTACTTGTCTCAATCCCGCAAAAGTTAGTTGCACTCAAGTCCCATTAAAGTCTGTGAGGCAAAGTAGTTACTGCTAACTTAAGCCCCATTAATTTTAATGGGAGATAAGTGTGACTACTTTTAGTTAGAATAGGGCCGCTGGGTGTTGATATCCTCATTTTGACTACAAGAGAAGGCTTTCTGAAAACTCTTATTTCCTGCGGCTGTGAGCTGTTCTCATTCTTCTTTATGATAAAATATCCCTTTTACCCTAGTTCTTTAGTTTTATACCTCAATCCCGCCAAAATCTAATTATTCCTATCCTTATAGTCATTGTGTGGCAAGGAAAAAGGCTTAACAGCCTAGATTCCACAGCACTAAAGTTCAATAATTTTATCTATGTAAAGATGAACTGACATTTTCCAGTTTGCTTTTCCTCCTTTAGTTGAATAAAAACTTGTTTTCATTGGGTACTCCTAAGGGCTGAGTGAATAAAATATGTAGATCTTTTTAAATACCTAATAGAACTCATTAGCTTATTTGTTTTGTTGCTTGGAATGGAGAGACCATTCACTCAAGGAGTGTAGGCAGAACTCAGACAATTCCAGTGTATCTCAGGGGTGGTCCGGATCTGTATTCCCTGGAACAACTCCATTCTTCAGATTTTGCCAGGGTCCAGATTATGGAAATGACAAGAAGAAGAGAAATTTATTTATTTATTTTATAGATTTATTTTGACACAACTGTAGGCATCATTTTAGTCCTTTATCGTTTAGCAAGGTATGCTTGTTGAGGTACAAAATATTCTGACTTTGATCAACCCAAATCACCTGAAGGAACCTCCTAGTTTCTATTGCTGTATTGACAGTATGGAAATATAATGTGCACCTGCAGCCAAAATAACTGACTGCTGCTACAGAGGAAGTAAATGATACAGAAGCTGCATTTCAGACACTGATGAATAATTAGTATTAAAAAAGTATTTTGTCAAAAATGTCTGATGTCTAATTTTTGTGCAACAGGTCTTTTTTTTTTTTTTTTTTTTGAAGCTGTAAAGTCATACCACATTGCTCTCTTCACACCTTGCAGTACTAATTGTATGAAGAAACCAAAGTTCTAATAGCTAATACATTGTAGAGGATTGTGTGTTACATTTCCTCTTCAAAATTTTCATCCTGGATTATTGTTAAGAACAACTTTTAAAATAATTCCTTGTGTTACACAACAATGTTTTTATATCTTTTCCAGCTTGTAACACTTCAGGAAGCTAAGTTGCTGCTAAATGAGGATGATTACCTTATTAAGGCTGTCTATGACTACTGGGTAAGAAAACGTAAGAACTGCAGAGGGCCTTCCCTCATCCCCCAAATCAAGCAAGAAAAAAGAGATGGCTCCACCAACAATGATCCATACGTGGCTTTTCGGAGGAGAACAGAGAAAATGCAGACAAGAAAGGTAACTCTCTCAGTTCTGCAGTTTTCCAAACTGCTATTTTCCAAAGGTTAAATGTCACAAATTCTTCATCTTATTAAGGACAAAAGGTGAAAATGTTGCATTGTCTGCTAAAATCTGTTTACCTAACTCAAAATCAAGATGATAGTAAGGAAGTTTTTAAGTAATATTAGCTGGAATATTAATAAAATAAAGATCATGGGACTAACCACATTCTCATTCTAATTTTTGGAGTACTGTAGCTGCCATGAATTCAGTGTGCCTTCAAAGTGGATCCTAATTTCCAATTATTGGTTCAAGACTTTAGTTTGCCTTCACTTGTCACTTTCTGCAGTCCATTATTTAGTATGATTCAGTCTCATTTTCTTGGATTTCAGATACCTGGGTCTCTGTATCTTATTTCTGTTGTTTGTTTTTGCATTTTGGAAATAAATAAATATCCTATAGGCCAGTTATAAATGTTTCCTTTTTAAGGAAGTAGCTTGAGCAAATAGTGGCTTTTCAGTTTTAGATGACACTATTTAAGAGTTATCCCAATTTGGCTTCAGGCCAGTTCCAGCTTGGAACTGAAACGGCCTTAATTACCCTATGGGATGACATTTGCTGGAAGAAGGATGGAGAAGTGTGACCATGCTAATTTTCTTGGACCGTTCAGGGACATGGACTAGTGTCCTTTGAGATTCACTGGCTGAACTAGATATTGAGAACCACTGTGGTCAGGTGTTTCTGTTCCTGCTTGGCAGATTCCTTCCAGAAGGTGATGCTGGGGAACCGCTCTGTGCCATGGCAATTATATTATGGACTATCACTGTCTGTATCATTCCCTGTGCTATTTAACTTCTATATGATACTGCTAAGGAAAACCATTTGGAAATTTGGCCTGACATTTGGCTTAATTCCTTTTCATCTAACTTGGGTAAGGCAGTAGAAGTCTTGAACCAAGTGCCTAAAGTCATGGACTCAATTCAGGCAAGGCATAGGTTCTGTGGATGTTTCTGACTGGGGAGGTGAAGTTTACCTTGTTCTGGATGACTGTTGTGGAAGCAGAATGCTACCTGAACATAATTTGGACCCAACCTTAAATGTCAGTGATTCAATATAAAGTGCAATTATTTAAACTCGGTACGACTACATCTTCCATACATGCTTTTTACTATTAATATTTTCCCCCCAACAGAACCGAAAGAATGATGAAGCCTCTTATGAGAAAATGCTGAAATTAAGAAGGGAGTTTAGTAGAGCCATAACAATTTTAGAGATGATTAAGAGACGAGAGAAAACAAAACGAGAGTTGTTACATTTGACATTGGAAGTTGTGGAGAAAAGGTAATTTTTTCATCCATTCTTGTTAAACAGGTTCCACTTGAATTCCATAAAATAATATGTTTTAGTAGAAGTGCCGTGATTAGCGAATATAGTGTGTTTGGTGGAATGTTTCACTTGGCACACGGGGTGTTCTGTCCTATATATCAAACATATCCTCTGTTCTGAGTTTGTAAATAGGAAGCAATGATGTCATGCCTTGCAGGGTTCCTGTGACAATAAATAAAGACAAAATATTTTAAAGCACTTCACATAGTTAAAGTAGTTCATTAATGATTAGCAATAATTATTTTTCTTTTTTGTTAAGATACCATTTGGGTGATTATGGAGGTGAAATACTTAACGAAGTCAAACTTAATACAACTGAAAAAGAGATGAACACTCCAGCAGCTCTTCATAATGGAAATCATCACAAGGTTCAAGAATGTAAAGCTAAGGTAAATGACTTGCATCACCATTAATTTCACTGGATACATTGTCCTCTTTGTAATGTGGAAAGTGTGATGTATATGTAGTAATAATTATTTTCTATAATGTCAGAAAAAAGCAGAAATAAAAATCTATCTTAAGCTGTATGTACAGATAGCAATAACTGATGTACACAGCCAGCTGTATATCTTTTTTTCATTTTAGCAGTTCAAAAATCAATAGCACAGGAGCTGAGAAGGTTTGCTGTGCTTCTTGGTTTATGCAACTAATTAGAAAGGGCTATATTTCTAGTTGTATATGAAGCCATTTAGTGGAGGCATTGCTGCATTTTAGAATGCTTTCAGGTTACAGAGGTCAAGAACATAAAAATTGCTTCTTCCCTTAGTCCTCTTACAAGAGATAACTGCAGATTAAAGTTTTTTGGCAGTTAACTTTAGCTAATTTATCCAGACACATTTTTTAAAAATTTGCTTCATATTAGAGAAATAATCTTCCAGCACTGTCTTCGAATCATTGTAATGGTAACAGTTGCAATTATTTCATAGAGACTCATGCTCGCTGAGATTTTAGAATTGGCTTATTTGCAGTACATATATTTAGATGGTACTTTTTAGAAAAGAACTAAACATTTTCAAATATTTTAAATCAAAATGAACATATTTCATTAAAACATTTCTCTCTTGTATTTAACTTTGATGACATCTAGTGGTTATTACATTGTAGGCACCTATCACTGTTCAGTTTGGTTCATACTTGCCTTGTCCTCTGTTGCCACAAAGTAACAAACTTTGAGCAGGAAAAAGTGTGCAAGACATCAGCTTTTTAGAAAATTACTGAGTACTTTTAAAAGTTAATGCAGAACACAGTAAAGGATACTGAATATTATATGTGCAAGTTGTTGAATATTAAATTTTGTAAAAGAAATACTTGTTCAGAGTTATATAAACTTTATTCTTTAGGCAACCTGTTCATGAGCAAAGCTGAACCATAATGAGATTAGAAGGGTGGTGGTGGATATAGACTGTTTAATGAAATAAGAATAATTATTAACAAACGGGGGGTTGTCCAAAATTTATTGTATACAACAGCATGCTCACCACTCATCTCTAAAAGAGGAAGTGTCTGATGTTGTCCGTCAAAAGAAGAAGTATCCAAAGAAGCCTAAAACTGAGAGTGTAATAAATCCTCAGCAACCCACTACTGAGCCTTTGCCTGTGATCAGTAAAAGTGATATCAAACAGTATGACTTCCACAGTTCAGATGAAGATGAATTTCCACAGGTAATAAATGTCAACTAAGTTATAGTGACAGAGAGAAAAGGAAAAAGTTGTGTAAAATAGAAATAATTGTCACTTTAATTTTTTTATTTTTTATTTTTAAATGTTGCCCTTTCACCATAGGTTTCTATTGGAATGTCATGCCACAGGCACTGGGATCCAAAGGGCTGTTTAGGCTTCTACAAAGGGCTTAGATGAGCCTGATGCCCTTTTTGTGTTTGGGCAGCTCGCATCTCCCAGGCTCTCAAGAACAGTTCTTAAACATAGTCTTTGTGGGATATGGGGGACTAATGGAGAAAAACAATTATACAGACCCTTAAGTTCACAAAACTTGCTTCACCGTTCCTAAGATGGTGGCTGATGGGAATTTATTTTATTTTATTAAGTTTCCAATAAATGAACTGCTAAAACAGAGCAAACGGAGTACTTGTCAGTTATAATAAATTGGCATAATAGCATGTTTTTAAATCAAACTGCTTTTGCTCCCTAGGTACCCTCACCGGTGTCTGAGCCAGAAGAAGAAAATGATCCTGATGGAGCAAGTGCATTCAGAAGGAGGGCAGGATGCCAGTATTATGCTGTAAGGATTCTTGCTGCTGTTAAGACCTATCTAATTGATTAATGCTGAAGACAGATGTTTGGTTAAAAGGGACATACTTCAGCCTTCCTCTTTTTTCTCTCTCGTCCACCTTGGCTGTTTAAAAACAGAATTGATCTTCCTAAAATACAAAGCAATATCAGATTATGCCAGCTACAGTGTATCCAGTCAAGGCTGTCAAATGTACAGGAAGGGATATACCTTGAGGAAATTGGGGCACACACGGAACTGCTAGCTTCACTTGAACTATTTCAGTATGCTTGAAAGGGTAGGGCTGCCAAAAGAGGTGAGGCTGGTGGCTACTAACTAGAGGGCCCTTTCAGTGGTGACACTCCAGTTGTGGAATGCCTTTCCCAACGAGGCTCACTCAATGCCTTTGTTACAGTCTTTGGTGCTTGGTGGAGGCCTTTTTATTTCCCCAGGCTTTGCGGACTAAATCGTAATACTTTTTTGATCCTTTGGAATACTGTTATTCTGTTGTTGGTTTTACTCTTTTATGCTTTTTCTGTTTTGATTTTTCAATTTTGGGATTTCATGTCCTATTTCTCTTTCTCTCTCTCTCTCTCTGTGTGTGTGTGTGTGTATGTGTGGAGAAAGAGAGAGAGAGAAAGAGAAATAGGACATGAGAGAGAGGGAGTATACACACACACACACACACACACACACACATACACAAACACTTAAACTTCAGGGGAAGGAGGTTGGGGCATATGAGATTACAGTGAAGGGAATTTGAAGGGATTAAAAAAAACTAATAGTGTCGGGAATGCACTAGTTTAAGTATAGGGGACTACATTCCATCAAAATATCTTACACAGTAGCTTGAACCCTGCAAATCTAATCCTGTTACTTGTACACCTAATGTTTGTGTCCTCTTAGCAATTGTCTCACCCTTTCACATACATTGTATGATGTTTGTTTGTTTATTCTATTCATATTTGTAAAAGTATTTATATACCTTCCCCTCATCAGGGTAGTGTATAGCAGTATAAAAGCATCAAAAGCAATAGAGAGCAAAAATTAAAATGAGAAAATTGTTTTACGAAAGTGTTCTGCTTTTTGCAGCCAAAATAATGTTAGGACCTTTACGTAAATAGTTCTATTCAAGTTTCATTTTCCCTTTCCCAAGAATGAAAGCAAAATTATTCTTGTCTTGTCTTCTGCAGGCTCATTTGGACCAAACTAATTATTCTCATGAGAATTCAGAACTGGCAGAATTGGATAAGCTAAGGTATAGGCATTGCCTTACAACACTTACAGTTCCAAGAAGATGTATAGGATTTGCAAGAAGACGAGTTGGCAGGGGTGGAAGGTAAGATAATTGCTAATTTTGTTGGTAAAATAACATACTATTTTCTTCCCTTTTCATGGAAGCAAAACTCAAATGTATATTAATATTTTCTTTTCTTCTTCTTTTAAAACAGGGTGTTGATGGACCGGATATCCACAGAACATGATCCTGTCCTGAAACAGATTGACCCAGATATGCTAAACAGTTGCTCAAGCTCTTCCCAAAATGTAGACTTTTCTTCTAATTTTTCACGGACCAATGCTTCCAATAAACATTGTGAAAATAGACTTTCTCTTTCTGAAATACTAAGCAATATCAGATCGTGTCGACTGCAGTGTTTCCAACCACGGCTACTAAACATACAGGACAGTGATAGTGAAGAATGTACCTCAAGGAAACCAGGGCAGGCTGTGAATAATAAAAGAGTTTCTGCGCCATCTGTAGCTTTATTGAACACCAGCAAGAATGGCATATCAGGTAGGCAGAGATTTGCAATGTTGAACTTTAAATGCATATTTATCACCTTGGACCTGGCTGAGGATTCTAGAAGAGAAAATAGTATGTGTATTGGGGATGGGAAGAGAGAGATGTCACTGCAATAAAATAGAATCACAGTGTGTGTGTGTTACATGCTTTTGTACAGATATTTTATTCCTTCATACAGTGGATGTGTAAAGAGCCATGCAGGGCAATGAATGCTGTCCTGGACACTGCAAGTCTTACGTAGTTCAGCCATCTTGTCCCTGAGATTACACATCCCACCCACATAGATCATTTACTAATATTTGGTGTAATGGATTTAAACAGAGGACTAACATATGACTTGCTTATATTGCTAGCACTAAGGGTGCACACTTAGTCGTGAGTAAGCTTTGGTGACACGTATAAAAAAGATCAGGCTACACAACAGAAGAAATTACAAGAAATTTATAAAGTCCATTATTTTTATTTTTGCATCGTGAAAACTGATTCACTATTTACAGCGGTTACAGCACAAGTAGCACATTGATCCTTAATGCAACACGAAAGCCACCTTGTAACACACACACACACACACACACACACACACACACACACACACACAATGATAATACGCTACATTTCCCATGGACCAAACTTTGCATTGCTGGATTTTAAAGAAGTGTTCGGCATAATTCTTTATTCTTTGTGTGGGACTTAGGAGTTGCCCTTGCTTATTAGTATTGATAACAGTACGTGCACAATGCTGTACAATTTATGCACACCTCCTTTGAGCAACATTAGCTTTTTCATAGTGGTCGAGGCCATTATTACCGTATTTTTCACTCTATAAGACGCACTTTTCCCACTCCAAAAATTAAGGGGAAATTTGTGTGCGTCTTATGGAGCGAATGCAGGCTCCATGGCTTCAGCGAAAGCAATGCGAAGCCTCCGGAGGCTTCGTGTTGCTTTCGCTGAAGCTTGGAGAGCGAGAGTGGTCGGTGTGCACCGATCCCTCTTGCTCTCCTGGCTTCGCTTCGCTGGAGAGGTGTTGCGCAGCTTTCCCTCTCTGTGCAGCGCCCCTTCAGTGAAGCAGGAGGAGAAATGGAAGGGGCTCTGCTTCGCTGAAGGGACGCTGCGCAGAGAGGGAGAGATTTTTTTTTTCTTGTTCTCCCCCTCTAAAACTAGGTTCATCTTATGATCGGGTGCGTCCTATAGAGCGAAAAATACGGCAAATCACTCTGTGGCCATAATTACTGACTAGAAATCTGTTAATGTGCAGTGGCTTACCGCATGGAATGTGTGATTTTACCATGGCATTGCAAATGTTCATACAACAAATCAAAATAGGAAAGAAAGAAAGAAAGAAAGAAAGAAAGAAAGAAATTTAAGAAAAAACTAAGTTGTCTTGGGCAGTCTCTTCAGAAACTGTTATAATGAACTTCCTGATGGCCTGCTTCTCATAGGTCTTAAGTAGCTTCAGTTAAAGTGGAGAAGGGGGAGTCCTAAAAGCTTTTCCAGGAACTCATGTTATACATATTGCCCTGGCTTACTCTGAGGCAGCAACAATAGGCACTTTATCCCAGTAATTGGGTAATATCTTAAGGATCTTGATTCTTAACAGTTACTTCCTATCTCTTCTCAATACCTTCTGTAAGTGGTATAAGCAAAAATTGTGTGCTTGTTTAACATGCTAGCAGCAACTGATCTCAGAACTGATTCATATATGTATAACGGAGTGATGAAGACACACACTTTAGTATCTTAGTTTTTGGGGTTTTTTGTAGAACTCCGACCCCATATTCCTGTTAACCTCTCCACTAAAATTTGCTGAAAATGGAACCAGCTGTAGCAGTACTGTCATTAACAGGTCAATTGTCAAATTAAAGTGATTGTACATAGTAGACAAATAATATCTGTACCCTTTGAGAGCAAAACAGTCATTGCCAAGGATTGCACTACAAAATGATTCGCACTTTCAAAAACAAGTTTTACATCAGCAAGAGAAAGTACTCTTGGCATAAGAATATTGATTTCTATAATTATTAGTTATCTAACTCTTTTCATAAATTAGATGGATGCTTCAAAGAGAATGTTGCAATAATCCCTGCAGGCCTTAATGTAGTCCAGAATTACTATCCCCATATTATAGGCTGGGTACTGAGACTGAAAGAGTGATAGCTTACTTAAGTCTCCCCAGTGGGCTCCTGCCAGTGGGATTGGCAAAGCTCACGGTCATGATCACAACTGCTCATGATCACAGCTGCGCTGCACCAGTTCTTTGTATATCAGATTTGAGTTCGAGTCAAAAATCATCCTTTTAAAGGTTGAGAGCATATGCGTGGAAGCCGAATGTGGTTCAACTGCATTACTCTTCAGTAAAAAAACAACAGTAATCTATTGTTCTCCTTAATAGAATGTTTCCAAAATAAATATGGTCAGAAGAATCTATTTCAGTGAAGCTGGGGTGAAAAGTGTTTGGTTCTGGTGCTTAGGGACACGATACCTTTTTTGCAGCTGTATGCAGAGGCACATGAAATGCTTAGGCACATCAAATCTTTTATTCAACCGTAAGACTAAGGTTCTGATGCTAAATGCCAAACACTTGAAGCTTACACTGAAGAGCTCAAGTAGCATTCCATTCCCAAGTACAAGTCAAAACCATAATTGGGCTGAAATAGTTGAAAAATTCCCTACAACTTCTGCTTTTTGCTGGCATCAATTTAACCTAGTCCATAACCACTTGAGTATATAGGAGGTATTTAATATTCGAAAACCTGTTTTCCCCTCTCCTCAACTCCTTGGGGATTTATGTTAGTCTTGGCCTGCTGCAGTAGAAAAGGGCTGCACAGCAGCAGAATGCAGCAAAGGCAAAAGCTGCGATGCTCAACAAGTTTGTTAATAAGTTGTAAAATTTGGAAATTTTGTTTTTGCTTTATTGACTTTTCCTTTTCTTCATTAATTTGTGAGTTGTACTAGCTTTCAAGAAAACTATGGTGACTTCCTGAATAACATTTATCTAAAATAATACATAGGGTGGGATCCAGTGGGTGGGTACCGTATTTTTCGCCCCATAGGACGCACCGCCCCATAGGACGCACCTATTTTTTTTTGGGGGGGGGATAAAGAAAAAAAAAATTTTCCTCCCCAGGCGCGGGGGAAGCCCGAGCTTCCCCAGCCCCCAGAACAGCCTGCTATCTGCAAGCCTAGGGAGCCGCGCCGGTCTCCCCAGGCTTGCGGAGAGGTGCGCGAAGCCCGGGGGCGCTCTTCAGCGCGCACCAGGCTTCGGAATGCAGGCAGCTCTGCGCTACCCTCCGGAGCCCCGCGTGGCTTCGCGCCAGGATCCAGAGGGTGGTGCGGAGCTGCAAGAAGCCCGGGAAAGCCTGCATTCGCCCCATAGGATGCACACACATTTCCCCTTCATTTTTGGAGGGGAAAAAGTGCGTCCTATAGGGCGAAAAATACGGTATATATCCACTAATGCAAGACATGCATCAGCGGAATAGAGGTGGAGGCAATTTTCAGCAATTAATCTGCAGCCTCCCAAATTGCTGCCTTTCCTATACTACCGATGGATTCTTTTCCCATTTGATTGCACCCATAGCACAAAATATTTTTGGGGTAGTATAAAATTTCATGAATGCTTTATAAACTTTGTTGTTACTTCAGCTTCAACTTGGTCACTAATTGAACCATGGATTACTCACACTAGGTTGCAATGAATTTGAATGATAAGACAACCACAAGTCACCATAAAACATTGCAAGGCATGCTTTTCATGTTATCGTCATAAATTGAAACTAGGAAAGCATGTGCATTCATCCTTTGTAACACTAGTACATTTTAGTCACTTTTATAAATATTAAATGATGATAAACAGTACGGCTATTTTCATCTACAAAGAAGTAATACCTGTGTAGTAACTGCCTTTTCCCTTTCGTCATGGGAATCTGTCAACCTGAAACAGCCCTACCCATCATTTTGCTAGCCTTCATTGAGCAGCTATACTAGTGATTCGCTTCATTAGTAAGTCACTTCTAGCAAGATACTTCGAGTTTTCCAAACACAGAGACAAGTCATTCTCAACATTCCAAGGGAAAGGGAACATTTGCTCAGGAAACTCATTGATCCTTGGAATATTACAGAACCTGTTAATTGAGGACCACTTGAGAAATTATTTGCAGTACCTGTGAAAGGAGTTCCTTTCTGGTGGCATTTTAAATATTAAGTAACTTACCTCAAATCATAACACATTTTCAAAGGTTTTCATTAGACAAGGAATTCTTCCATAGCATCTATATTTAGATACTATAAATCACTGTTCACTGTTGTGATCCAGCAGGTAGTCATCAGACAAAACAGAAACCAATAAACAGCACAAGATTAAAAGCATTTACTGAAGCTTCTGTACATTGCTTAACTGATTTGTATAAATCTGTTGCTTTTTGTCCTGTTTTCATATTCTTTAAAGTTTGCTATGAGAATTGTGTTCTGCCAGATTCTTTGAGGAAATTTAAGCATAATCTCCTCCTTTTCTGCAGTAACAGGGGGTATTACAGAAGAACAATTTCAAACACATCAACAGCAGTTAGTTCAAATGCAAAGACAGCAACTTGCTCAGCTTCAGCAGAAACAGCAGTCTCAGCATTCCTCCCAACAGACGCATCCAAAAGCACAGGTAATATTCTTTTTCTGGAAAATGTTTTTCTTCTATTATAAACCTGATTCTTACAGCAGTTATCCCTGCTCAGAGAGAGAGATAGAGAGGATGAAACTACCCACCCCCAAAAGGAATTGAGCTGTTTCCTTTAAAATGGTTCACGCTGCACTTTTTGTCCATATTGTCATCCCTGTCATCCCTGAACTGACCTTCCTCTAGGAAGCCAAAGATGCTGTTGGAATCTGTCATGGGGCTGGGGCTGATGGGAACTGGAGTCCAACAACTTCTGGAGGGCACCCAGTTGGTTATCCCTGCTCTAGGTATACATTCACATATACACACAGACAAATGTATTGTTTGAACTGGACAGTCACATATGTAGACGACAAAACAAAAAAAAGTTCTGCCAATGTCATGATGGCTGTCTATATCAAAAGTATGGGTCAACTTTACTGTTGTTCTGCTTGTAGGTCTAGGTAGCAGAAATACCTACTTAAAGGAAACAGATTATTTTAAAATATGATTCAGCAAACAGGATCATTTGAAATCAGTAAAAATTGGAGTAAGAAATGCTTAGTTGATTTCACCCCTCAGATTTTTTTGTTCCTGTGAATGAGTTTTTAAGAACATTTTTATATCTTAAATAATAAGTGACTCACATTATACACTCAAAATAAGTAAGCCCACCCATATTTTTTGTTTGGAAATTATTACACTACTGCTGAAAATTATTTGGAATTGTGAATTCTTAAGAATAATCTCATGCAGAACACTGCACATTATCATTGAAGCCACAACCACCACACCACCAAATGTCTTCTGTAGCTCTTGGCAAGCAGTATCTGATGTAGCAGGAACTGCTACTGTTTGGGGTGTGGAGGTATTGACATCAAAAGGAACTCTTTATAGTTTCAGAACGGATCAACAAAATTTTGAGCTAATAGAGGTGTGGATGAAAGGCAAAGATACTCATTTATGGTCTCTTGACTCTGGGGTATGATATTGAAATGTAATAACACTGAGTTGGAATCATATTTTGACTTTCTCTGCCTGTTATGAGACGCACACTGAGCTAATGCACCAGCATCTCCTTATTAGTCCATAATTAACAATAATTATTTTGTGCAAATTCCCTAGGGCTCAAGCACCTCTGACTGTATGTCAAAAACGCTTGACTCGGCCAGCGCCCATTTTGCTGCATCTGCAGTGGTGAGTGCACCTGCTCCCAGTCGCAGTGAGGTGACAAAGGAACAGAGTGCCAGCCACAATATAAATGGTGTTGTTCAGCCCACAGGTATGGATTTCTTTTTTGTTCTTCAATCAAGTAAGATTTGCAACAAACTGCTTGATGCTTATTTTTAGTGAAATCAAATGATGGTTTGGAAACAAACCTAGGAAATAAATGAGAATTTGTTCATTTGAGAGTAAATTTGTTTTATCAAATGGACAAGGTCATACTTTCACTGTGTGTTTTGTTTCAGCCACACTTTAGAGAAGTGAGTAGCTGCCTCTGTGTGTTCACTAGTGCTTTGATCCTTCTTACTATCTGCACTCAACTGTGCAAGCCCTTTCAAAGCAGTTTGGCAGATCTTATCCTCAGCTTAAACCTCCTTTACCATTTTAATTTTTTACAGGCTTTGGAGGGTTAAGCAAAAGTGTTCTGGTGTTTAGTTCTAGATTAGTTTCACAATGACCTTGATTTTCTTGAACGTGTTATTGTTTATTCCTGGAAATCTTACTGTATATGTGTGTTTGTGTGTTTGTTTTGAACAGCAACGTCAAAAACTTTGTACTCCACCAATATGGCTCTGTCATCTAGCCCAGGGATCTCAACTGTACAACTTGTAAGGACAGTTGGCCACACCACCACAAACCACTTAATCCCAGCATTGTGCACAAACAGCCCTCAAACGCTTCCCATGAACAATTCTTGTCTCACCAACGCAGTGCACCTCAACAATGTCAGTGTTGTTTCTCCAGTCAATGTACATATCAATACAAGGACTTCAGCACCATCGCCAACTGCCTTAAAACTTGCCACAGTTGCTGCCAGTATGGACAGAGTGCCAAAGGTGACTCCTAGTAGCGCCA
Organism: Podarcis bocagei; assembly: GCF_964188305.1. Taxonomy (NCBI): domain Eukaryota; kingdom Metazoa; phylum Chordata; class Lepidosauria; order Squamata; family Lacertidae; genus Podarcis; species Podarcis bocagei. The sequence goes on from NC_138125.1 coordinate 105,722,105, forward strand.
TCAGCAGCATAGCAAGGTGAGTATATATAAACAGAGAAAGAGACTGACAGACAGACAGACAATGATTCAAATCAGGATTTTAATGTGACCACCTCTGCTTTTTATTTTTAACATAAAATTGAATTGATCCCAGATCACATCCTACATATAATTTTAATTATATTCTGAGCTAATTTGTTTTGATTTTGATGGTCACGGGGAGGTGCAGGGAGCTATGAAGCTCCACCCCCAGTGACTGTAAAGTTTATTCAGTCAACACTCCACCTTCTGAAGTTTCAGGAAAAATCTGAAAATCCACACATTACCATTCGTGCCTTTTATTTTCCCCTTCATTAGTTTTCTGTAAGCTGAATTCTGTTTTCAGTTTCACATTGTGTGCTCCCGGAACTGAATGTACCCACAATCCTGATTTTCAGTTAAATAATCGCCTATAATCAGAAGAAAACTTTTTTTGAAATGTTACTGTGGAAGAAACTTAGACTGCTTGGTGAAAATATTGAGGCTGCGATCTTATGTCCATTTATCTCTGCTAAGTCCTATTTCTGTGACTTCTGAGTAAACCTGGACAGAATTGTACTGTGAGTTTTCATGTGATAAGATTCATTTCAACTAAATAGAACTTTGATGAACCTTTAAATAACATCCAATAGGTAAGTTTTTTTATTTTAAAAATCTGGAAAATAAACAGTAAGATTTTCAGTTAATTTAATTTGTGTTTATGTTTATTATTTATCTATACAATAAATGTGGAAAAAACAGTTAGGATAATTAATTTTCCAAATATTGAGAAATTAACTATTTTCCTTTTATAAACACATTTTCAGAGAGAACCATGAACCAGAACGATTGGGGTTGAATGGAATAGCAGAGACGACAGTCGCAATGGAGGTGACATAACCTCAAAGCAGTGGCTCAACCTGTGCTAATGGTGTAGTCATTTATATTCCAGCTGAATGCAAAACAACACCCTGTGGATCACAGGGAATTAAAATGGACCTAAATGGACTATCATATCGTATATTAAGTCGATATATAATGTACATTTTGTAAAATTGGGAAAATCACTACCTTGTAAAATAGTTTATTTGTATCATCAATATTATTTCTGTTACTTGAATAGTAGATATTCATCATCATGCTTTTGCACTTGAATTTGCAACTGAATGGATTTAAAAATAATTCTTTAATGGGATCATGAGCATGAAATGGGATCCTGCATCACTTGTTTTAACTATTTATTTTGCCATGTTTACATTTTGTATCTTGTAAAAATAAATCCAACTTTGTGTCTAAAAAAAAGTTAAAAGATTCATAGCTAGGAAAAATTCTTGTAATTTTTTTCTAAAGAAAATGTAAAGTTTTCACTTGGTTCATTTTGTTTCACAATTTTAGATGGACTTTTTGGTAAATACTTTAGTGGCATTTCACTGTCAAATATGAAGTTCAAGGCAAAATAGTATTTTCTATTACTGTGCAGGGGAAAGGGATGGATCGATACATGCAAATTTAATGTAGTAACCCACTTTTCCATATATTTTGAATGTATATTTCTATTTATAATACCAGTTTATAAAAAATAATTACACAGAAAACCTGACTAGTAAAAAATTATGCATCTAGCACATATTAAACTGTGCAGATATGAAGAAAATTTTCAACTGATTATATTTTATCTGAAGTCTGCATAATTTAACCGGCTTTTAACTGTAACACACCACATAAATGATATTTTACCAGGTATGTATTGCATTATATATCATTGCAATAATTATTGGATGTCTAGATATCGAGCCATCCCAGGTGATGGGGGAGGGGGGAGGGTTGTGGCAGATTGTCTTTCAATTTTGGAGAGTTTTCCTGTGGCTACAAGGCAAGTAACGGGTTGGAAAAAGTCTGACTGTAAGCGTTGGACACCTTCGTAGTGTAGTGTTTTAGTGACTTTTTTTATACGGTTCTTGTAAATTAGATACGTGTAGTGGTGTTTCAGAATGTTTGTTTATGCACTAGTTCAGACAACTTTCCCTGTTACTTGTTCTTGATAAGTGAAAACTGCAGGGAAATAAAAATACATATCAAAACATGGGCACCTTGCATACGTATTTATTTCACAATGCGGAGAACAGTTTGCCTATCATATTCCGAGGTTGAGCATGTACACTTGCACCTCCATCCAGCAACACATAGAAGCTTCTCGAGGCGCATGACTGGCTGGATCATGGAGTGCATGTGCAGAAGGTTGCTGCATGGAGCTGGATCTCTGCATCCAGGACTCGAGGCTGCACGTGTGAATCCCAACATTGGACTGGTACCGTGTAGACATCATTGAACAAATAGTGCTGTAAAAGTCAACTTGGTAGACTGTGGTAAACACTGGGCATGTGCAGAACTGTGTGGGCAACACACGGCAGCATGTGCCAATCTCTTCATTGGGGCTTCAATCTGTTTAAAGGGGCAAGTTTTCCTTCATTTGTATCGATGTACATTAGTGCATATTGCACAAGTAATCCCTACCTCATAGCTGTAACTTATGCTGCACCTGCTTTTGCAGAATCATCTAAATAGAAATTTACTACTCGAATTATGTATGTGGCAAAGAAAACGACAAAAATGCTTCTCTAATTTTAATTGTTTCTGAATTTATATTTTTGAAGTGGGACTGAACATATTTAAAGTAACAAGTGACATCTGAATTAGGCTGCCTTTAGGTTTTATTATATTATATTACATGGTTTTATGTTGTGCATCTTTTTTTTAAAAAAAGTATAAATCATGTGTGTATACCATGTTATTAATATACTTCCATCAGTTATTATATAAAGAATCGTTATCTGTTCTAAAGTAAAATGCATTGAGCCTCTTTGCTTCTTTGCTGCCAGAGTTTTCAGATTGTCTAAAAGTAGAGGAGAGCCAGAGGACATTCCCCCTCTTGGCAACTAATGAACTCCTGGAGTTTTTAAAACATTGCAGAGAAGGAAAGAAAAGGATTTGAATGGCTTTTTCTCAGAAGAATTTTCAGCATATATGTTATCCTTCCTCATGCTTTGTTAAGATTTGGTTGTGAAAAAAGGTAAGAAGTTAATGAATAGGTGACCCATGCTTGACGGCTCCATACATACTACTGAGCCAGTCTAAATATTGGATATTGGGTATAGGATATTGTTTGTTAGCAAAATATAGGGAGTCAGTTAAATTGTCCTGAAGAACCTACAGAAGTACTGAACGTGGCTCCTCATATCTTCGAAATAAAACTGAACATCTAACCGTTCAAGCCGTGAAAAACTGGTATATTGAGGTCTGCTTTTCCTTCATTTTATCAGTCTGAAGAATCACTGCTAAAGAAAGAACCAATAATTCAAATATATCTGGAATTTTGGTTAATACTCTGTGGGCAAAGGGAGAAATGATGTCACTTAAGTCCAGCTTCAAGGTGCTTTTCTGGTAACCATCCTGTTTAGTAGCAGGATTTGCATCACTTTGAAATCATACGTTCTATTTCACAACTTCAGGGGAGAATGCCAACTGTTATGCAGACAACGTGCAGCACCTGTACACAGGTACCTGCAGATTAGGGGAACATTGAGGTTTGCAGAAACAGAAAAAACAGGCATAAACTAAGGGGCGGGGGAGGCCTCATCAACTCAATGGCATGGAATGCTGAGCAACTGAATGAAAAAAATTGGCAACCAGGTGGAAGGGAAATTGAATGAAGCAGTTGAAAAGGAAGAATGGGAAAAGACCTACATAGTGATAAAAGAGTACAAAGAAAACTCTGCCTGGGTCATTCATTTCCTAGTTCTCACTGACCAAGCTATTTTTAGATGCTCCTAGGGATGCAAGAGCATAAATTAATGGAGAAATCCGATATTTTAATTAGACCGGGAACCAATATGTTTCTACCACACACACACCAAAAAAACAAAAGGTGGTATGAAGGAAGATTATTTTTCTAAATTTTAAATCTATTAAACTTTTTTTTAAAAAAATTATAAACCTACTAATGCCAATTCCAAAGCAGATGCATTTGGGAGTTGGGAAGGGTTCCCATTGATATGCTGTTGGTCATTGTTTGCAACAATCGGGCAGTGTTGTGCAGAAGTATTAGATCTCTGTTGCATGTGCTTAAGTTGAGATTGGAGTTAACTGGGTGAGTTCAGTAATCTGCAGTCTATGCTGCAGATTGGACTGATACGCAACAACCCTGCAGTGTAATTCAATCAATTCCTGTTACTGGTTGAAGGTCTGTGCTGAGAGAGTAGCTCAGCCCTGCAATATAGTCAGTTGTTAATACATCAGATAAAAAGTAAGGGTGGTTTGGATTCCCTGTTGAACAACCCCTATGGTTTTCATGTTGCAGCAAAGGACATTCAAATTTGGCCCCTCAGTTCTCCCTGGCCAAGCACTCAACTGTATGCAGAAGTTTCATGCTCTTACTTCCATGCAGACAGGTTGTGCTTTTTAGAAAATTAAGACCCAAATTATAGCAGAGAGACTCCTGTTAATATTCTTTCATTTTATTCAGCCACTTCTTCCACAGAGTCAGGTAACATGTGCACACCAAGGGTGGGACTCTGCAACATTTGAGGAGGGGCTCTGCTCATACCTTTTATTAGTACCAAGAAGACTGCTGCCACTGTAAGAGAAGAAGTACCTAAGATGTGGAGCCAACAGCTTGGGTTCATGTACTAGTACTAGTCTAGTGGATTACAAAACGTTGGTATGTGTTCCAAACCTCTAACTTTGTCCCACCATGCTACATAGCGCTAAAGGGCTTTTAATTTGCAAATTTATATTCAGGAAAGACCCTGAATATGTAATAGCCACTTTTTGAGCAGCCTTTGTTTTACTTCCAAACTTTTAGGCACTTGATCACCCAAATTCACCATTAGGTGGAATGCTGTCATTGCCGCATTGAAACCTTTCTACTGATTTTATGCAGCAGGTAAAAAGGCCAACAGTGAGCTCAAGTGGGAAGAATAAACCTAGAGGGGAGTGAAGTCAGGAATGCAATTCAATATTCTGGGGATTAATTAGCAAATGAACCGGAAAACATTGAGGTTATTTAAAGTAATCCCTCAGAATGTCGTGTTTTGTTCTTTAATGTTTATAAATTATTAAGGAACACGTGGTCCAGGTCAAAATGTAATGGATTGACTGTTTGCCTTTGAGCAGAAACAAAACATTGACTACCACTATGTTAAGAACTGTGACAACTTGCCTGCCTCAATGTATGTGTACTTATCAATCTACAAATCACCTTTCATATTGATAGCCATCCTTTAGTGGCAATCAAACTATACTAATAACAACAATACATTCTGTAATTTAATATTATAAACTATTCATTCTAGTCAAAACAGCTCTGTGATCTGTGAAGTAACAACCACTTGTCATATGACAAACTTGTCTACATAGAAAACGTTTTATGCAAGACATGACACTTTCATGTTGACACTGTTGCACTACATTATCACCATGTGATGGTTTTGCAACACTATCTGGCAAGAAGCCACAGCTATCTTCTTCCCAGGGATTTGATACATAGTTTTTATAAAACATTACAATGGTTGCTCGGTGCACAGGCTGTTTGTTGTTTTCTTCATAAACTTCCGGCATTAATAATATGTAGCAGATATTGGACAAAGATGCTAAACAAATGAAGAAAATACTCCTGGTCTGAGCCAGAATGAAGCCCTAGGACCTAGTTTCAAGTGTCCCAGGTTTCTCTAGATCACAATGTATGAATTTAGATAGTAAATGAATAGATGCGGCTAAGTTCTATTTGAGTATATTTTTCCAGATATCAATAGTCCTTTAGAAGTTGGAATACTGTATAGCTTTCTAAATCTGTCTGTCCCATTCTGGGGATCTTTAGGCTTATATGGCGGGTCACTTCATCACAGTTAAAAGATTTTAGGCACTCAGCACTCAGCTTTAAGCACTCAGCTCTACACTTTCCTGTGTAACAGATTTTCTAATCTACCCATTGGCTAGATTGTTTTTCTGTGCAGTTTGGGGTGATGGAAATTAGGGCACCAATCCAAGAATATGGAGTGCCTTTCCTCCAGCAATTAGCAGCTACAGATAGTCTGCTCATCTAGAACTTGCAAGTAGGACTTCTGGCTCGAAGGACAGGTCTTTCAAACCAATGCTTTAAGACCCAGGATCTCTGATGAATACTGGAAATTATTATGAAGTACAATGTTTAAATTATTAGTGAAAAGGTATAAAGTCTCTCTTGTCTTCATTCATGAAAAAAACGCTGCAGAAAGGACAATATAAGGAGGTGACCTAAGAATAAAGGATAAAGGTAAAGGTAAAGGTACCCCTGCCCGTACGGGCCAGTCTTGCCAGACTCTAGGGTTGTGCGCTCATCTCACTCTATAGGCCAGGAGCCAGCGCTATCCGCAGACACTTCCGGGTCATGTGGCCAGCGTGACAAGCTGCATCTGGCAAGCCAGCGCAGCACATGGAACGCCGTTTACCTTCCCGCTGGTAAGTGGTCCCTATTTATCTACTTGCACCCAGGGGTGCTTTCGAACTGCTAGGTTGGCAGGCGCTGGGACCGAACGACGGGAGCGCACCCCGCCGCGGGTATTCGAACCGCCGACCATGCGATCGGCAAGTCCTAGGCGCTGAGGTTTTACCCACAGCGCCACCCGCGTCCCTATAAGAATAAAGGATATATAAATATAAATATATATATTAATCCTCCATAGATAATGGAAATAACTAACTGAACAGCATGTGTGTGTATGTGTGTATATATATATATATATATATATATATATATATATATATATATATATATATATGGCTGAAAGCAGTGTAAGACGTTTATAGTTTGAACTTACGCAGATATACGGAGAAATAAACTTTGCTAAGTTCAGTGTAAGCATGTATAGCCTGATGATTCATCCATTCATTTGGTACTTCTTCAAGAAGCTTAATATACCTTATATTAAGCTAGCATCCTGAGCACACAGCAAGAGCCATAGAAATTATTTTTTTCATGCTAGGTTCCTGCTTTGTGCTCAGGATGGCAGCTTAATATAAGGTCTTTCAAAACACCCCAATTCTAAACACATTTTGGGGTCTCATTGATCATAATGGAACAAATATTTGTTGGAAGGTATTTGGGTTGACAGCTAGTCAGATCAATCTTGGTGTGCACTGTGCATTCCAAAAGGATTGGGTGCATGAGTTATTGCACAGGGGCAACCTGACAATTTATGTACTGCATTGATTCAATAATATAGAACAGTGTATATAATATGAGTTTGGTGCATGCTTCTCTGAGCTCATTGGTGGGAAGGCTGAATAACAATGAAATAATCTTGAGTGCAGTGGGAACACGTCAGAGGAGAGGCAACACTAAGTAGCAGCCTTGTCTACACTAACAGAACCAGGTAATATACTTCGTATAAATATTGCCTATCAATTACTACTAAAGCTCAGAAAGGCCTCACAAAGGAGGGACAGATCTATAATAGGTGTGCACTGATCATTAAACACTGTAACATGAATGGGAAATACCAACATAAGGCAAAGGACAGTGAGCAAAAACTATTTTTTTTAAAGTACATGTGCAATGAAGCCTGGAACCACCATAAAATTATGATTCGCTTGAGCTGGTGCAAGCAACATTATCTTGGAAACATGTTCCATTAACTTTTTCTAAGTAGCAGTGAAGTAGTGCTTTGCTGACAAAGCAAGAATCCATGAACCTGCGAGAAAAGCAAAAGGGAAGCAATCCTATTGGAAAGACTTGTGAGGAGGCAAGTCAAATATTTAATTATTAATATAAATATTTTAAATTTCGTAATATTCAGATGGTTCCAGAGAAGTCATGGATAGTTGGGTACCCATATGATTGAAAGGATTGTTGTTGTTGTTGTTTAGTCGTTTAGTCGTGTCCGACTCTTTGTGACCTTATGGACCAGAGCACGCCAGGCACTCCTGTCTTCCACTGCCTCCCGCAGTTTGGTCAGACTCATGTTTGTAGCTTCGAGAACACCGTCCATCTCGTCCTCTGTTGTCCCCTTCTCCTTGTGCCCTCCAACTTTCCCAACATCAGGATCTTTTCCAGGGAGTCTTCTCTTCTCATGAGGTGGCCAAAGTATTGGAGCCTCAGCTTTAGAATCTGTCCTTCCAGTGAGCACTCAGGGCTGATTTCCTTAAGAATGGATAGGTTTGATCTTCTTGCAGTCCATGGGACTCTCAAGAGTCTCCTCCAGCACCATAATTCAAAAGCATCAATTCTTCGGCAATCAGCCTTCTTTATGGTCCAGCTCTCACTTCCATACATCACTACTGGGAAAACCATGGCTTGAACTATCCGGACCTTTGTTGGCAAGATTGAAAGGATTACCAGAGTAATATACCCAACGTCACCCAATGAGCCAGTGGTGGAGAGCAGGATTTTTAAGTTAAGTAAATTAAAAGTACCGGTAAATTAAAATGTGAAGAGGCAACATCAGGAAGATCTCAGAAAGGGGTAATAATAATCATCAGTGCTTTTTTTCTGGGGGTACGCAGGGATACGCATACCCCTAAACTTTTTGTGAATCTAAGTTTGGCCTCATTGAGGGACAGTATTTCAGTATGAGTTGGAAAATGAGAATAACCTTAAACATTTTTTAAGAAAAAAGCAAACAACAACATCATACTTGGCAGATAATATTACTTTCACAAGTTGTTTCAAGCAAGGCACTCTAAAACTAGTATGCTTAAGATACTATATGCCGATATTGGGACTATGGGATGGGGTTGTGTACGAGTTTTGAGGAAGAACTGCAACCTTCTCTTTTAGGCAGGAGGCGCCTGATTTTCAGTCTGACGAGTGATTTCAGGCTTGATACATGCTAACATTGTGCCATTCTGCTCTGAAAATTTGAAATATATTTTCTATTTGTATTTGTTAGAAGTCCTCCAGGTGCCAAAATATGGCAAAACGTTAGGAGAAGGGGGAGGGGGGAAGTTGGTGGTGGGGAGAGAGGAAAACCACCTCTCTTCCCATTCTTTCCCGCCTAGTCTCTCCGGTCCCCCGCTCTCCCCACCTGTCGTTCCAAGAACTACAACTCCCAGGATGCGCCAGGAACTTCTCCCCCTCCAGCCCGTGAGCTTTGGGAGGGGTTGATGTAATGCAGTGAAGTCACAAAGCCCTTGAGGGTGGGGGAAGAGAGAGAGGGAGAGGGAGAAGGTGGTTTGCTGGCGGGGATGCAGGATGGTGGCGGCGGCAGCAGCAGCAGCAGCAGCAGCAGCAGCAGAGCTTGCAAAGCTAGCAAGCGGCTCCGGCGTTTGAGTGGGCAGGAAGTGGGGCGGCGTGGACAGCAAAGGACCCGGCTTCATTTTTTTTATATAAAAAGGCTTCGAATGACCATATGCATTCCTGTAGTTGGATGCTTTTCTTTCACGGCACCGGCTGCCCGCCTCTGAAGAAACCTTCGAGGGGCTGAGGCGGGCGCCCCCCACCCCACCCCTCACCTCAGGCCATTCCCGCCCTTCTGTTTATTCTCCTGCCTAAGTTGCTGGCGCTCGCCCGCCGTCGTGTGAGGCAACCGGGCATGCCTCGTTGCCGCCGCCGCCTCTCCTGACCGGGCCGGGCTCCTTTCCCTGCAGCTCGAACACCCCCCCCCCCAAAAAAAAGAAACGAGAAGCCGGGGAGGGGGGCAAAGGAGCGGGCCGTCCTCGCCACGCGCCGTAGGTCAAGGCGCCGCCACCTCCTCCCCGCGCCGAGATGGCGGACCCAGCCGAATGCAGCATCAAAGTGATGTGCCGGTTCCGGCCCCTCAACGAAGCCGAGATCCTCCGCGGGGACAAATTCATCCCCAAATTCAAAGGCGAGGAGACGGTCGTGGTCGGGGTAAGCTTGGTCGCCGCCGCCTTGCTTGGGGTGGCTTTTTTGTTGTTGTTGTTTTGGTGAGGGGCGCGGGCGAGGGAGTTGCCTTCATCTTGGCCCCCTTCGCCTCAGGACCTTCCCTCGCCTCCTGCAGCAACGTGCGGAGAGGAGAGACCTGCCAATTTCCTCCCGCCCGGCAACATTGCTGGGCCCCCTGCCTGGCGTGCCTTCGCACTGCATTGTTGTGCTCCTCCTTCCTCCGCCCATTGTTCCCAACCTTGGCTGCTGTTCTGGAGCCTTTCTGTGTGCTGGGTGGCTTTCCCATCCAGGCTCTTTTTATTCACCTTGAGCTCCTGGTGCGGGAGGAGGGTGCGGGGATGAGATTGGGAAACCCCTTCCAGGCACTTGCCGTGGGAGGAAAGGTCGCGCCTCGCCTGGGTGTCTTCCTCCCTTACTCCTCAGACTTGGAGATCATCTTGGGGGGTCCCAAAGGAGAATGCCTCTTCCTCTTCTCTTTAGCTGGAATAGATACCCAAAAGCTGTGGGAAAGGGTGTGGGTAGGTTTTGTTGGGGGGTGGGTGGGTGTCAGGTAATATAGGTGTTTGGTGGTAGCATTCTCTCCCCCCCCCTTTGGGGGATGCAACATTTCAAGCCATCTCATGTGCGGGAGCATAAGGGGAATGGCACAGCCAAGTGTCTTGCGGCAACCTTTTCGAAAGCTTGACATTTATTGCGGTGTGAGCCTTTTGTGGGCTGAGAGCCCACGTTGGCAGATGCATGACATAGTTGCCTTCAGTTGATAGATAGGCATAAATAGGTCTAGAGAAAGTAACTGTGAATGGTGGTGCAGAAAAAGCATGAAATGCAAGCATTTATTTATTTATTTAATGTTTCACTCCCTTGTCTAGCTTTGTTGAAGTGCCCGTTTCTTGTCTTATCGTCCTTTGCTCCTATAGGCCAGATACTACATTTAATTCCTACATCTGCCAAACGTTAGTGCCCTGCAACAAAACATCCTCCTTCAACCCGTTTTGGATGCTTTCTGCAGGGGAAAACCTGCCATGTAAGGTACTGCTTGGCTGAGTTCCTTGTTTTCATAGCCGCAGCAGAGGGCAATGGTGGGGAACTGAATAGAGTCAACCCCAATTGACTCTTCCAGCTGCCTCCCTTCCCTCCTTGCTGCTGTAGCCTTCCAATCCCCAGCATTGATCAAGCTGATGTCATCTGGATCACTGGGCATGCTCACATGCTCCCTCCTGATGCCTTTGACTGATTGACAGGTGGCAAGAAATTGCTGAGAGAATTAGAGGTGGAGGAATTCCCACCCCCTCTGCCAACCCAGCTTGTGTTTTCATCCATTTTTGCAGCCCTGAGTTAAAAGCATGCCAAGCTGCAGTCTCTGCAGACAAGAGCAAAATTTATGTATTCCATCCAGAGATGCTCACTCGTTGCCTGCTGTGTTCATTTCCTGCTCTTCTTGCTGCATTATGGGGAGGGAGAGAGAGAGAGAACCTTCGCTTAACAGGAGTTCCTTTCCTTATCACTTACAGGATCATATTGGCCTTGGTTGAGACGTTTGCTCTTCCTTTGTCCTAGATGTGCTGGCATGGGTGGGGGAGAGGATGCCTATATATCTGACCTCAACTCCAGAGGTATCTGGCCTTCAGGGCAATTTGTGGTAATTTTCTCCTTGCAATATGAATTACCTAATAGTCTTGTAATATGAATCTATGGCAACCTTCCACCTGAATTCCCCTGAATAATGGCAACCTTCTGCCTCCATGCTAAGATTTTCAAAATGTGTTCCAAGGAAACTGGTTTAATTAGAAGATCAGTAATGGTAGACAAAGCTTTCAGCTTGCCTGCCCTTTACTGGAGTTCCTGGTGGTGTGCAGCTGTGGACCCTAGTGAACTGAGTGTGCACCACAGAATATACCAGAGAGTCCTCGACAGATAGGTGGACTCTTCAGTGGACAAAGTCAGTATGGAAAGCATTTTATTAAAGGAGTTGAAAGCTACATTTCTAAAACATTGGTGGGCAGCTTCTTCAACAACCTTTGTTTTTGTTACCCTTGTATCCTCCCTCCTTTACCTCTGGACCACAAAGCGACATTTGAGTCTCACAATAACTTTGAGAAGGTAGGGATGGCTGAGAGAAGGTGACTGTCAAAGACAGATTATGTTCAGAGGTGTGAGAAGGGATTGGTGCTTCTATCATAACAGGTTTGTGAGTGTGTAGGGCAAGGTCCCAGGAACAATCCCCTGGCATCCGTAATTGTTAGCTGAATTCTTATTTGAACATTTTTGTTTTTTATTGTATGGTTGTTGTCATTGGAACATTCTGTGGCAGTATTAATTGCATGTTGTCTAAAGAAGTGCTTTGTTTTTCTTGTCTTTAAAAATATAAACATTCCTATAAGATTTGATAAATGGACAATTTTAATTTTTTTAAGAAGAAGAGTTAAAAAAACCCAAACCAACTATCAGTTGATAAAGCAAAAGGAAATCTGTCTGGTTATTTGATCTTTACTGGTTATTTGATATCTACTTCTCTTTATTCTGCAATGAGAATTTGCCCCCCACTCTGAAATTGTTGTTTTGAATTGTCAGTACACTCATACCCAGTTTTCAGAGTTACATCAGAGCTGGACTAGGAAACTTTAGTAATGAATTAAGCACTAGCCAACTCTGTTCATTTCTACTTCTGGTCTATCAACCACAACAAAATGGCAATAGATATTTGTATGTGGGTGTAATATTTATGTTGTCGGGGAAATGGTTATAGGGCTTTGTTCTAACGAATGATTATTCTAATAGGCTTACGTCAGTACTCTGCTAGATAATTTTTACTTGAATTAGTGAGCAATTAGCCAAACAATAATTACAGTGTTTGTAGGTGTCGTTATGTTTTGCTATTTATGCTTGGTAGTTCTGGATGCAGCAGTGATATTATTAATTGCATTTGGTTTTGCCCTTGGATACTTAAAAGTTCTATCACTAAGTAGCTTTAGAATCACTAAATATAAAGTAAAAACCTTGCTCAAGTAGTTTGTTTTTAAAAATGGTTTGTAACTAGAACTCATTGGTACAGCTTTGCTTTCATTTTTAAAGAGCACAATGATGAATTTGAGAATATATTTTTATAGGGTGAAATTCAATGTAGCGCAATAAGTGGGAAACGTGTGCAGGGAACAAGAAGTGCTTGTGTAATGGGTCTTTCTCTGTGTGCCCCCAAATCTGTTCTGGGGGTTCCTCCAGCCTTCCAGACCAGATTTAGGGAGTGCAGGAAGAACTCTTGGGGGAGGAGAAGAGGGAAAAGTCCTATCATGCAAGCAGAACTTGTTCTTCACACAGAACAACTTAGTTGAACCCTGCCCATAGAAATCAACATATCCCTTTTTTTTAGCTTATGGAAAGAAAATACATGGAAGCATCTCTTTTGAAGCTAGCTGTTGTTTCTTGCCTAAAACCAAATATAAATACAGTGGTACCTCGGGTTAAGTAGTTAATTCGTTCCGGAGGTCCGTTCTTAACCTGAAACTGTTCTTAACCTGAAGCACCACTTTAGCTAATAGGGCCTCCTGCTGCTGTTGCTGCTACTGCGCCACTGGAGCACGGTTTCTGTTCTCATCCTGAAGCAAAGTTCTTAACCCGAGGTACTATTTCTGGGTTAGAGGAATCTATAATCTGAAGCGTATGTAATAACCTGAAGCATATGTAACCACTGTAAGCTGGGTGGAATCCACTGGAAATCTCTACCCTCCCAGTCCTTTCCTATTGTGTAATTTCCATTTGTTTCAGGACAGCTTTCACTACTTTCTTGCTCTCCTGGCTTCTACGGCTCTTTTAGGGGGCTTGTGTGGGTGCAGATCCCTGGCTATGTGTAGTTGGGGGAAACATTGCCAACCACGGCCTGCTTCACCTGTTTGCTTGTAAAGCTGTCTCGAGGCAAGTGGAGGAAACCAACAGTGATTTGATTCTTCTTCCTCTGTAAACTTTGCAGGTGGCAATATTTTCTGTGTTCTTCATCACCACAGACTGAACTCCTCATATTTGCACCAGAATCAAGCAAAGCTGATTCAGCATAAATTTAGCTTGCTGAATATCTTTCCTTCCTTCCTTCCTTCTTTCCAGGCTGTGTGTGATATTGTGGAATTAGCTTACTTCATAAGATAAATTATCTATAATAACTCAATAAGTGATGACAAATTTTAGCACCTTTAGATTACTTAGTGGCAACTACATTTGCTACATGAATAACTCATGAACTTATCAACTTATGCCAATGTGGTGGCATTAGCTTGACAACAAAAACCTTTTCATATTCCCGTGTTCAAAATGTGAAGGGTTAGAGAATGTTTCGGATTGTGTGTAGTCAGCAGTTAGTTTTTGGGTGGTCTTGCTGACAAGCCCCCAAATCATAGCCAGCAACTTCCCACGCTGGTTTTTCCCTCAAGAAAGACTGGGAGATGAGGGTGTGCACATTTTTGTGCTGCCCTGTCCGAAGCTACTGTGGGCATCTTTAGACTGAGGCAACCAATGTTTCCTCACCTACCTTGCTTATTCTCCTCTCCTTGGGCATGCAGTTCCTAGCCTTTCTCCCAGCTCTGAAGCTGGAGAGGATTGCCACACAACTACCTTCAAAGTGGAAAGGTTGGCCAGGCCACTTATCACACTCTCTTATGGGCAGGCCATGCTCACCATGCTAAGTGGATTTATTGCATCTCACGTAAATCTGCAAGATTTAATAGGTGCTGGTGTTTTTCAGGGGGAACTTGTTGCCTAACTCTCTATGTCCTGCCTGCCTCGTTTTACAGCTAGGAAAACTGTTCCACCACTTCACCAAATTGCTGTCTTAAAAAAAAATATAACAGTGATTGCAGCCAATTGTTATCTTGCAATCAAAGGCATGGTTTACTCTGGCTTGCAAATGAATATGCTGCACAAATGTAGGTTGTACGATGGCCCTCCTGTAATTGCTGAGGTCTCCTTTCTCTCTCTGCTGAATACTGCAGTGATTAGTTGGACTAATTACTCTGTTGTTAGCGCAACAGCTGATAGTTTCTACTTTTTCCAGTATTTCTTGTCATTCCACAGCAGTAAGCATGCTTTAGTCCAGTGCTGTGCTGGTTCTGTGTCCTGACACTGGGTGGGATAGAACCCATCACACCCATTTGCACATGGACTTTAAAACTGAAAGGAAACAGCAACATTTGTGCATTTTTTTAAAAAACAAACAAACAAACCTCAGCAAACCATTTGTGCCTCTGCAGTGCTGGCAGTGTTGAGGTTTGGAAAGCAGTACAAACCTTAGCTGTTCAATAGACTCCTCTGGTGGGCTATGAAGTGCATGCTTTTCAATCAGTTCTTTTCAATCCAGATCTGCTGCCTGTTGCATCCTGTTAGTTTAAAGTCAATAAAAAAAAGAATGCACCCCAGGGATCTTGGATCACCACGACAGGCCTTTTGTTTGCATGAGCAAACAGAAGCATGTTTTGGCCAAGGTAAAGCACTTTTCCAGTCCTATTTATCTCAGTGGGAGAGATTTAAGTATCTATTGGATAGTCCTTCTGAAATCAATGTGATTTAGAAGTACTTTTATTTTACTTGTGCCTTAAATCTAGCATCATTATAAAAGAATCTAGATAAAGGCATTTTGCTCAGGGATTGAGAAGAACGTTCTCAAATAAAGAGGGATAACTTTGTGACAGCCATCCATTGTATGCTTCCTAGAAAAAACAGTTGTCACAACAATTCATGTCCCAGTGTCAGGAATAAATTTCAGAAGTTTGTTTTGGTATTAAATCTATGCTTAGCAACTTAAACACAACAATTTAATTAGTCAAATAAAACCCAACTCTTAATACAGTAAGTTGTAAAGCTGTTCTGCTCATTAGCAGAACTTTATTGTTTATTCTGCTTGATTTCTTGCACTGTTTAGCATGAAAATAGTTTGAATGGTGCTTTTAACAGTGTGTTTTCTTTAAAAAATTATTAAAATGTCTTTGAATGAGTAAGCATATGTTTCATCCTGGATGTTCAAAGCAGATAACCATAGATTTAGGGTAAAATTCAAGTGGACTTCCTTGTGCCCCTCCCCACCAAAAATTCTGGCAGCATGGGGGAGGGTGAGAAGAAGGGGAAGCCCCTTTGTACAATAAGTCAGTCCCACTCATATATGGATGATGTTGGTGTCACCCTTAAATCATACCATTAAAATTATATAAAATCCTGTAGAACAACTAAAATATAATAAACTCCAAAATCAAGTTAGTCAGTACCTTTATTGGGACCAACTGAAATGCCATCCAAAATGGAAGGTCCACAGCAAACTATGGCAAGTTCTTAAAGAAATGGGAGTGCCTGATCACCTCATCTGTCTCCTGAGAAATCTCTATGTGGGACAAGAAGCTACAGTTAGAACTGGATATGGAACAACTGATTGGTTCAAAATTGGGAAAGGAGTACGACAAGGCTGTATATGGTCTCCCTACTTATTTAATTATATGCAGAAGTCATCATGCGAAAGGCTGGACTGGATGAATCCCAAATCAGAATTAAGATTGCTGGAAGAAATATCAACAACCTCAGATATGCAGATGACACAACATTGATGGCAGAAAGTGAGGAGGAATTAAAGAACCTTTTAATGAAGGTGAAAGAGGAGAGCACAAAATATGGTCTGAAGCTCAAAATATAAAAAACCCCGAAGATCATGGCCACTGGTCCCATCACCTCCTGGCAAATAGAAGGGGAAGAAATGGAGGCAGTGAGAGATTTTACTTTCTTGGGCTCCATGATCACTGCAGATGGTGACAGCAGCCAAGAAATTAAAAGACACCTGCTTCTTGGGAGAAAAGCAATGACAAACCTAGACAGCATCTTAAAAAGTAGAGACATCACCTTGCCGACAAAGGTCCGTATAGTTAAAGCTATGGTTTTCCCAGTAGTGATGTATGGAAGTGAGAGCTGGACCATAAAGAAGGCTGATCGCCGAAGAATTGATGCTTTTGAATTATGGTGCTGGAGGAGACTCTTGAGAGTCCCGTGGACTGCAAGAAGATCAAACCTATCCATTCTTAAGGAAATCAGCCCTGAGTGCTCACTGGAAGGACAGATCCTGAAGCTGAGGCTCCAGTACTTTGGCCACCTCATGAGAAGAGAAGACTCCCTGGAAAAGACCCTGATGTTGGGAAAGATGGAGGGCACAAGGAGAAGCGGACGAAAGAGGACGAGATGGTTGGACAGTGTTCTGGAAGCTACCAGCATGAGTTTGACCAAACTGCAGGAAGCATTGGAAGACAGAAGTGCCTGGCGTGCTCTGGTCCATGGGGTCATGAAGAGTCGGACATGACTAAATGACTAAACAACAACAACAACAGGCTTGTGCCCCAGAGAGGTCACCTCGGTGCTGCTATTGCAGCAGTTTGTCTTCTCCCCCAGTGACTTGGAGGCGCACTCCATTGTCTCTTGAGACAAACGGATGCCAACAGATTTATCCACTACTGGAAGAAGCGGACCATTTGGATCCCTTCCAATCGGGATTCAGGCCTCATCACGGGACTGAAACTGCCTTGGTCGCACTGGTTGATGATCTCCGGCGGGCTAGGGACAAAGGTGAGAGCTGTTTCCTAGTTCTGCTGGATCTCTCAGCGGCGTTTGATACCATCGACCATAACATCCTTCTGGACCGTCTTGAGGGGCTGGGAGCTGGGGGCACTGTCATACAGTGGTTCCGCTCCTTCCTCCTGGGCCGTGTTCAGAAAGTGGTGGTGGGGGATGAGTGTTCAGACCCCTGGGCTCTCACTTGTGGGGTGCCTCAGGGTTCTGTCCTCTCCCCCATGCTTTTCAACATCTACATGCAGCCGCTGGGAGAGATCATCAGGGGGTTTGGGCTGGGTGTTCATCAGTATGCAGATGATACCCAGCTCTACCTTTCTTTCAAATCAGAACCAGTGAAGGCGGTGACAGTCCTGTGTCAGTGTCTGGAGGCGGTTGGAGGATGGATG
Organism: Podarcis bocagei; assembly: GCF_964188305.1. Classification (NCBI taxonomy): domain Eukaryota; kingdom Metazoa; phylum Chordata; class Lepidosauria; order Squamata; family Lacertidae; genus Podarcis; species Podarcis bocagei. Next base: position 105,739,952 of record NC_138125.1, read on the forward strand.
GCGGCAAACAGATTGAGATTGAATCCTGACAAGACAGAAGTACTGTTTCTGGGGGACAGGAGGCGGGCGGGTGTGGGGGATTCCCTGGTCCTGAATGGGGTAACCGTGCCCCTGAAGGACCAGGTGCGCAGCCTGGGAGTCATTTTGGACTCACAGCTGTCCATGGAGGCACAGGTTAAATCCGTGTCCAGGGCAGCTGTGTATCAGCTCCATCTGGTACGTAGGCTGAGACCCTATCTGCCCGCGGACTGCCTCGCCAGAGTGGTGCATGCTCTGGTTATCTCCCGCTTGGACTACTGCAATGCGCTCTATGTGGGGCTACCTTTGAAGGTGACCCGGAAACTACAACTAATCCAGAATGCAGCAGCCAGACTGGTGACTGGGAGCGGCCGCCGAGACCATATAACACCGGTCTTGAAAGACTTACATTGGCTCCCAGTACGTTTCCGAGCACAATTCAAAGTGTTGGTGCTGACCTTTAAAGCCCTAAACGGCCTCGGTCCAGTATACCTGAAGGAGCGTCTCCACCTCCATCGTTCTACCCGGACACTGAGGTCCAGCACCGAGGGCCTTCTGGCGGTTCCCTCATTGCGAGAAGCCAAGTTACAGGGAACCAGGCAGAGGGCCTTCTCGGTAGTGGCGCCCTCCCTGTGGAATGCCCTCCCACCAGATGTCAAAGAGAACAACAACTACCAGACTTTTAGAAGACATCTGAAGGCAGCCCTGTTTAGGGAAGCTTTTAATGTTTGATGTACCATAGTATTTTAATATTCTTTTGGAAGCCGCCCAGAGTGGCTGGGGAAACCCAGCCAGATGGGCGGGGTATAAATAATAAATTATTATTATTATTATTATTATTATAAAATAAGAGTCTATGAAAAGACAAATGGTTGTGAAACCATCATGAAAACAACACTGGTAGCCCAATAAACCCCTGAATTATTCCGTTTTATAAAATAATGAAATGCCTAAACTTTGTACCATGGCATTTTGTTGCCATGATATAAGCTTGATATATATGATGCACCTGCATTTACCCAGTACTACAAATGCTTTGGGTTAAATGTTGTCCTTTTGCTCTGTGTCAAGTTATCCTACATTGTTAAATGCTGCTTCGATGCATGGTAGTTTTTGAAAAGTGGAGGGAAGAGCAGCACTAAGGAAAAAAGAGCTTGGTCTTGCAAAAAAGGCATAAAAGGGTAATCCCCTGCTTCCATCCCTCTGTAATTGGACAGATATACATTTTATTTCCATTGGTACAAGAATATGGAGTAGAAGCAAAAAGAAGAAGACCATAATGGAGCATGAGAACAATATTTCAGAAGAATCTGCTGAGATGGTTGATTATTGAGAAGTGTGACATTTGTTTTGTGTGCTTTTATCAAAGATATAAACAATTCCTCAAATTACATTTGACCTCTGTAACTGGCAACTACATCTAGTATAAATTATTGGTCTCTTAATGTCGGAAAATGAACAAAAATTCCCATCCTGGATATGATGTTTTAAAATGAAGCAAATTTTATTTACATAAAATCGTATTTTTGCTTTATCAGTTTTGTTGAGTGTTGCTTTGCCTGTGCCAAAGACCCAGCTAGGTAAGATATAACATGGAAAGTACTCTGCAGCTTAATCATACCATTTTTCAGGTAGGGATTTATTTGTCTGCAAGACTGAAGTTTTTCCTTTCCCCTTTTCATTCTTTCTAGTTTGCTGCATCCTTTTGGCATCACCAGAGGTCTCACCTTCATCAGACTGGCTTTGTGTCAGGATTATTTGTCAAGTCATTCTGATTATACGACGTTCATTAGAAGCAACTGGATCTCTTGTGGTCCAGAAACACTAGCCAACATCTTTACTTGGAACACTAGAGGCAAAATCTGGATCTTGGCTATAAGTGGGAGGATAATTAGTCATTTTAGACAGCCTATGTGAACAAAGTACAATTAATGATATAAATTTCTGAGGTTTGCTGCATTTGATTCAGGTTCACATTCAGAAGAATTTGAGGCCCTTCCAAGACGCATCAGCGAGCACTTGGTAGAGCTATGGGGAAGCCTATGACCTTGACCACATAGCTGTAAAACCCGCAAGTCCTGATTCTTGCTCTTTGGCTGATGTCTTGCACGTCTGGGAAGGCAGGGCCCTGGCTAACTCCACCAAAAAGGCTACTGTTACTGCTGAAGTTGCCTAGAATATATTTAATATGCTTTATGGCTGAAGTTCCTGAACTGCAACTCCTACCAGCCCCAGCTAGCATGACAAATGATCAGGGATGATGGGATGTTGATTAAGAATGTTAGAATCTGGCTCATTAATGACCATGCTCATCAAATAAATAAATAAAGCAAGTTCCATTTAATGTTTAGACCTTGATAAATTCGCTTGAATTGGAATGCAGGCAGATGAGATTTTCATTTGTTGGGTTCAAAAGGCCAGAAGAATACAGATGTTTTGTGTGTGTCAACATGCACAACTGCATGTGCCATTGTGAGTGTCTGAGGCAGCGCATGCTTCTTGATCATATGGGATCAGCTGCAATATTAGAATCTTAATTCATTGCTCGCCTTTGTTGGACAGCCAAGTCAGGGTGTCAAAGGAGGTCCCATTGTAAATGAATGATAGTGTTGGGGCTTTCCATGTTTTTACAGACCAGCATTCTTGCCTTGGCCTTCAAAGAGGTCAGTGTCCCCATCACTTATTCCACAATGCTTTTAAAGAAAGATATGATACATTATGATATGATGATATGATATGATATGATATGAACACAGATTAAGGCTTTGTAGTGTGCAGTAAATTGTGGAATATCACTAGCTACCACTTCATCAATGGAAATGCTTTCCCTCCCCACCCTGTTTGCTCTCTTTAGAAGCTGGTATCCTGCTGACTAGTATTCTTTGGGTTTAGAATTCAAGCCACCGGTGACCTGGCTCGGTTATTTAGCTGGTGCTGACTGTGCTTTGTGCTTCTCAGCTGGGTTGCTTCTGCTTTCTCTTGATTTAGAATATTGATTTCCACCTCCCCCCCCCCTCTCTAAGTGAGAAAACTGGCTGCAGACTGAAAATGGCATGGCAGGAGGGGGGAAAGTGAAACACAGTGGGTGAGATTAGAACAAAATTGGAAGAAATGACAAAAGGAATCAATGAGGAATTGTTGAAACAATAATTGATTATGGGGTCTTGAAAAAAGAACATCATGTCCAACAGCATGTAAAGCACAAAAGTCGGGAAGTAGATGAGAACTACACATCTAAGCAAAATGTGCACCTGCATTATTTCTTGTTTGATCATAGTCCTGTACAGTGCAGCAAAAGGCTTAATGTGTGAAATTGTGCAATTACACTATTGCAGCATGAAGAAACGTAAGAAATGAATTTTACCCTATTTCATGACAAATAGTGTGGCAATAGTATATTTGAGTTGATTACTTTTATTTTATTGCTTTTTGAATTTTTATACTGCCCTATACCTGGAGGTCTCAGGGCAGTTCACAGAATAAAATCAAAATATAAAACCACACAATACATAATCAAAATAAAAACAACAACTCAATAATACCCCCCCAAGCCACATTTTAATAGGGTGTACATAGGATGTCAATCAAATCAACCAGAGGCCTGGTTAAAAAGGAACATTTTTGCCTGGCACCTAAAGGTGTAGAATGAATGTTTTTATGCAATGGTGTCCAGACATAGGGGAGGTGCGTGCAGTTCTGATTGTGATATTATGAACAGAATAGAGATTAACACTGAAAACCCTGCATTCTGGCAGTGCAAGTGTGTGTTTAAAAAATTCAGAAAAAAACAGTTTCATTATTATTATTTTTCTGTAAAGTTCAATGTAGTATTTCTGTCAGATCCATTATATATGTATGAAGACAGTTCTCTTTCGCAGACAGGGAGAGAGAGAGAAGGTTCACTCACTTCCTTTCTGTCAGTATTACTCAGTCCATCTTTCTGATGTATGGAGGCTCAATGTGATACAGTTTGAAAGAATGAAGAGCATTGTTCACTGAAGGAATACATATTTGAGGCTTGTGTGGTTTCAAATGGAAGGTAGCTTGAGTTTGTTCACAAAAGGGATGGTGAGGGAAAGATGATCACAGTGCGGGTGGCACTGTGGTCTAAACCACTGAACCTCTTGGGCTTGTTGATCAGAAGATTGGCAGTTAGAATCCCCCGCGATAGGGTGAGCTCCCGTTGCTCGGTCCCAGCTCCTGCCAACCTAGCTGTTTGAAAGCAGACCAGATTTATATTTTTTTATATAGTAATTTTTAATGGTATATCTGTTTTTGTTTTTCTATGTTGCCCTTATTTTATCTGTAAGCTGCCTTGAGTCCCTGTCTGGGCGGGGTATAAATACATATAACCAGTGCTTTTTTTTCTAGGGGGCGCCGAGGTATGCATACCCCTAAACATTTTGTGAATCTTTGTACTTTTGTCCATTTGGTGTATTTATTTTTCCCAATTTGAACTATAAAATGGTGATTTTCTTGAGTCAGAATGAGAGTACCCCTAAACATTTTTAAAGAAAAAAAAGCACTGCATATAATAATACATATAATAATGTGATAGCCCCTCCCGCTCTCTCTTTAATGCACATCTTCTCCTATAGACATACTTCTAGAGTTCTTAGTAATGGATAAAATCATACAAATGCACGTCTGTGCTTCCTGTCAAAAATGTGCTTGGTTCTTAGTATGCAGTTTTGCACACTAGGGAAGTTTGATAGAAGAAGGTTGCAGGAAGCTGGTTGTGCTGGTTTTTTATTTACTTTTTGCTGCTGCTGTTGTTTTATGCTGGCCTTGAGCATAATGAGGAGTTGGTGGTAGATAGCATTTTTTTTTTGCAATGATTCACATTTGCAAAGCGGTGTGCAAGCATTCAGTAATTGAGTTCTTGCAGCTCATCCCAGCCCCAAGGTAGGGAACTGTGTCTTAAGAGATGACACAGTTTTAATGGCAACCTAATATGTGCATGCCTGAAGGGAGTGTTGGCTGTAGCTTAATGGTGATTTCTGTTAACTTGGTGCAAGTGAAGGGAGAGGGAAGGGTTGCTTTCTATATTTTGTACCTTTGCTTTCTATATTTTGTACCTTTGCTTTCTATATTTTGTACCTTTGCTTTCTATATTTTGTACCTTGTACCTAAGAAGGATCTTCATATGTACCTAAGAAGGATCTTCATATTCTCTGTAAGTTAATTTCTGAGCTAGAAATAACTTCACCTGCAAAAGGGGCCCTCGAAGGAATGCAAGATAAGACAGAGGCTAGAAATAGCCAGACCTGCAGAATAGCCTCGCTTTCTTACCTTAGGAATGCAAGATAAAAAAAGACACAGACGGGAGGAGACGGGAGGAGACGGGATGCAGGACGCTTGTATAGGGAACAATAAGGAGGGCTGTTTAGAAGGCTAAAAATAAGTTGAAAACTTTCCAGTTGATTGGGAAAGTTTCTGGAGGGCGTGGGAAGGAGGGAGAGAGCCCACTTAAGGTATAAGAAAGTCTGCAGAGGGGTATTTTCTGGGCAGTCAGTCTTCCAGAAATTATTCTGCTGGCTGTCTCCTGTGCACAGAGAATAAAACTGCTTTCCTCCAAAGAAGGATCTTTCCTGGAGTTTTCTTTACTCTCTCTCTGGATCTGAGGACGCGGGCCAACGATTCCCTGGCATGGACTAGGCTCAGCCTACACAACTGCCTGAGGATTTTTGCTTAGTTTTATATTTACAGCATGAATGATCTAGATTGTGGTGAATGTTTAGGTGCAGTTTTCTTCACAGAAACTGCCCTGCTTGAGTCAGGAAGCAATTCTTACTCTATTCTTACTCTTATTCTTCCTCTCTTTTAAAATTCAGTACATTTGTTGCCTTACCTTTTCACCAAGAATCTTGAAATGATGTCACTTGGCTGATCCAAGACATGATACACATTGCACTAGGTGCACATACTTCCAGCATAATTTCTCTCTATTTCCTTCTCTCTCTCTCTCTCTCTCTCTCTCTCTCTCTCTCTCTCTCATTTATAGAAAACACACTCTCTATTTTTTTATTTTATTTGCTAGATTTCTTATCCACCATTCACTGTAACATTCCAGGGTGGAATACAATCTTTAAAAAAGAAAGAAAAATAAATCCAATATAACTTTCTATATCTGAACACTTAAACAAGATTGTAATACTTTGCTGTTTCTCAGATAATCTTTTTCTTTCTTGCTTGTGGTTTGCTCGAAGTGTTTCTGAGTGTGGCTCTCTATCATGGTTATTTTTGTCACACTACAAATAGCAATATATGCAAAAACCATAATGCGCATTTGTCTTCATAAAGTAAAAAAATGAATGTGTGTGTGTTTATTTAATGTGGTGACTCTTGTAGAAATTCTGAAACAAATGAACTGGTTCTTTGTCCCGAAAGAACTGGTAAAAAATTCTTTTTTAGCTGCATACTTATACATGTCTGATAGAGGAACTTGCGCTTTCATCTTGGTACAATAAAAATATGATTGATTGCTTAGCTGAATTCTAGTGAGTCCTACAAGTTACCTGGTTTTATAGGGCCTTACAGTAAGTGTTTCCCTGCTTGGGCAACGTGCATCAACGTTGGTCTTCTCTGGAAACTGAACAGTTCAGGCTTTGAGTATCCCTTCTGCCTTAAGCTATCACCTTAGGCATGTTAAAAGGGGTAAAATGTCAAATTATGGTGGTTGCTGGACTTAACATGTGTCTTAAACACATTGCATTCTTTTATTACAATATGTTACTACACTGTAGATTTTGAACCATTATGATAAAAGAATGGATTTATAGTCAGTAGCACACACTGACATTGAAACACAAAATATTGCAGGTGAGAGCTCATTTCATGGATAATATATTGCTTTTGAATGTGGCTTTTGCACATTTTTTTGCTACCGGTCTTTAGAACTCTAACTTAAGCAGGTGACAGGTTTATAGCTGCCTTTATGGATAAATAAAAATGAAACTCGTGAATTATGTGTGTCAGAACATCTGGTTGCAGATGGCAGTCACAGCTAAAACTAAATTTTACAACACAGTAGAACCTACCTGTATAGAAGGTAGCTTGCAGTCTTAAATGACAAGTTCGGGTTGGTAACAGTTGTGTTTTTTCTTCTTCAACTTTTTAAAAAAGAAGCTGTGTGGTTTTTTTAATTGAGCAAGTACTGGTTGAAGGACAAGCAGTGTTAACTTTGCCCACAGACTCCTATCAAGCAGAGATTAAGGCAAAGGGCTTTTCATTCCACTCATGAACCAGTGTTGAGAGGGTTTAAAGTGCCTGTGATTCGTGGCCAGACAAGATGCTGTTTATAGTTGTCATGAGGACTCTGCCCCCTCCCCCTTACATAGCCTCTAGTGGAGGCCATTTTTGGCAGAATCCTTAAGCCAAGTTTTCCTTGTTCTGGCTGTAACATAATTGTACTTGCAATGTGGATTCCTTAGGGCCTCAGGTGGTGGATCTAGTCTTTGGCAAGGTATCCTTTAGTCGTATTTTCAAGTTGGGGGGGGAGGCATTTCATGCACCCCTATGCGGCGGCGTTTGCAGGGTCCGTTAAAGGGTTGATTGCGGGAGTCCCTGGCCCTAGAGCAGTGGCATGTAGGTCAAACTCCCAGCGGAGGTAAGGTGGGAGGGCATGCTGTGTAAGTTTGTGCTTTACAGTCCCCTCCCACTGCACCTCATTGCCCTGCACATCCTCAGACCCGGACGGGCTAAGAGGGTTACATGCCAAGGCCTATGCCAAGTTTCCCACATTCTGAAGTTAAATAAAGTTGTGGCCAATCTGAACCCATACTTTGGTCTCTTGTCTCTTTCTTTGGGGGGTAGGCTCCACGGACAGGGTTCAGCACGTGTGCTCGCAATTGTACTTGCAATGTGGATTGTGCTGTTAGGTGAGTATCTGTGTTCCTGGCATTTATAGGTATCAAAAGGAAAACTTGCAATGTGTTGACCTCATTGCACTGTGAGTTCTGTGCATCAGAATCTAAAGAGGAGGCTGTTTCAGCATGAGTGTAATGGATATAATATGTGCTCTGCTCCTCTGTGAGCCCTTCAGATTGACAACTGTACCAAGGATGGCTGGAAGAGGAGCCCTGGGAATAGGGGCTGCCGGTTACGCCTCTTGGCTGAGCTGGATAATGTGTTCTCCCCCTTTTGGCTGATCTGGGAAATAATTGTGTATGTGTGCTTGGATATTCTAGAATGCATTCTCATCGCCTTTTGCCCATACCTCTTTTTATGTACCGTATTTTTCGCTCCATTGGACGCACCGGACCATAGGACGCATAGGACCATAGGAGGGGGAGAACAGGGAATTTTTTTTTCTTGTTCTCCCCCTCTAAAACAAGGTGCGTTCAAGGTACATTCACCAGAGCTTGTGGGGCTGGCGGTGGGGGGAAGCGCTGCTTTCCCCCACCGCCAGCCTCAAAGATCCCTGAAGCCTTTGGAGCGCAGCGCCCCGCTGCCCTACAGAGGTTTGCGCGCAGCCGTCCCCAAGCTAGAGCAGCGAGATGGAGCCCTCCATCTCGCTGTTCTGGCTTGGGAACAGCCTTGCTAGCTTCTGCAGGACAGTGAGGTGAAGGCACCGTCCCCAAGCTAGAGCAGCGAGACGGAGCGCTCCGCAGTGCTCCGTCTTCCTGTTCTGGCTTTGGGCTTAGCGGCGCAGCCTGCATTCGCTCTATAGGATGCACACACATTTCCCCTTAATTTTTGGAGGGGGAAATGTGCGTCCTATAGAACAAAAAATACGGTATTTACTGGCATCCATGAAGCACTATAGCAGGATGCCATTCAGTGTACTGCTTGTGGACTTAGCATGGGCATCTGGCTGGCCATTGTGTGAAAAGGATGGACTGGATCATCCCTTGGCCTGATCCAGCAGGGCTTTTCTTAGGTTCTTAATCCTCAAGTACCATCTACCCAATACTTAATTCTTTAGAGGGACGCTGGTGGTGCTGTGGTCTAAACCACTGAGCCTTTTGGGCTTGCTGACCGAAAGGTTGGCAGTTCGAATCCACATGACAGGGTGAGCTCCCGTTGCTCTGTCCCACCTTCTGCCAATCTAGCAGTTCGAAAGCATGCCAGTGCAAAGTAGATAAATAGGTACCGCTGCGGCTCTGGTTTCCATCACGATGTTCCATTGCGCCAGAAGTGGTTTAGTCCTGCTGGCCATATGACCTGGAAAGCTGTCTGTGGACAAACGCTGGCTCCCTCGGACTGAAAGCGAGATGAGCGCCGCATCCCATAGTTGCCTTTGACTGGACTTAATCGTCCAGGAGTCCTTTACCTTTACCTTTTTTTTACTTAATTCTTTGTATTGCATTTGAAATCACTTTTGCATGACACTTGAAAGACTGTGACCATGTCAAAATCTTCCTCCTGCTTCTTATAAAAAAATAAGGCTTTTGTATGCAAGTACAATATATTATATTATTTTCTATCCTAATAATATAACACTGATGTTTCTGCCACCCACTTCACACAATTGGAAGGAGGAAGGTGTTATGATGAGTTTCCCATTCCTTGGTAATATAATCTCAACTATAGACCCATGTCCCTTTAAACATTTCCCTTTTCTTAATTGAAACAAGGTATATCTGTACCTTAATGTGCTGTTAATGTAGGATTCAGTGGGAATAAGATATTATATGAGAGAGATTGTAATGTTTTGATATTACAAATGCCAGTTTCTGTTCAGATTATTCATTTTATATTTTTAATTGCTAAAGAAGGAGGTCAAGCCTTTCCAACTGCAATGTTAATGTTTGAGCCTATTCTGTTTCCTTCATACGATGATGAATCTGATAAGCTTCTGGGAAATTAGAATTCTAGTTGCTGTTTGCTAAGTGCTCTGAATAGACTGTCTCACAAATGCCAGATATGCCATTATACCCATAGGAACATCTTTTGTAGTAATCAACAATCCAAACTGAGCAGGTGTGCTGTTTTATATGGTTCTCTGTAGGCTTTTATAATCACCCTTTTGTCATTTGTGATCTTTCATAAAAATACCTTTTGTTTTTATTTCAGCAAGGGAAACCCTATGTCTTCGATAGAGTGTTCCCTTCAAATACATCCCAAGAACAAGTCTATAATGCTTGTGCCAAGCAGATTGTTAAAGGTAAGAGATTCTCAAATAATTTCTAGTCATGCCTGAAAGGGCTCGTGGCAAACTGAAATAGTAGAGAGTGGGTAGTAAACAAAGGCGGAACGGGGTAATTTTTCTTTGTTTCTGTTGATATGTATGGAGCTACAGGTGAGATGTGAAAACCTCTGAAATAAACTGGGAGCTCAAGGATCTCAGCCTGTAGCTCAGGTGGAGAAATACATGCATCTTGCATAGCCCTACTTCTGAATAGCATAGCTCATTAGTAAAGTACCTGGTTTGTATGCAGAAACTCCTAGGTCCAATCCCTTGAACCTCTAGTTAAAAGGAGCAGGTAAAAGGTGAGTGGAAAAGCTCTCTACTTGGGACCCTCCCCATGCTATGGCCAGTCAGACTGGACTTGACTAGGTGGATTAACAGTCTGACTTGGTGTAAGACAGCTTCTGAAATTCCTTTCAACTTTAACTTTTAAAGATGTAGCTGTACTTGTTGAGCCTCTCTGAAGTTAGAACTATGAACTTACCAAGTTTCTGGAATCATTCCTGAAAACACTCTTTTTTTGGCGGAGGCATGATCCTAAAATCTCCATAGCATTGGTATCTATTTCTGTAACTGCTGTGACTGTGAAGTGTGACAAATAATGACATTGTTGTCTAAGATGAGGCATTTGTAAACCTAAAGCATTGATTGGGTGGCCTGCAGTTCTCTGGGCCTATAGTTTTAACTATAAATCCAGCATTCCCCACCTTTGACCTTGTTAATCTGGCTCAGGTGTGGCCTTTGTTTTGGATGCAGATTGGTGTCTGCAGTGCCTTTATTCATCTGCTGGTTTTTCCGGAGTGCTATTAACCTTATTAGACTAACTGATAGGGTTATACCTATCCCTCCCAATGAATAAATTAATCATGTCCTCATTTATTCTCAGTGGCAACCTGGTCCTTAGGGATTGTTCCCATTTAGTGGCTTGGAGCTGGAAATGCTATTTTAAAAAGATATGTTTATTGTGGAGCTTGCCACTTCATTCCGTAATCATTTTGTCAGTTGGTATGGATACCAATAGTGTTATGTTGACATGCAGTTTTGAAATTGGGGATTCATAGTTGAAAGGCAAAGCGATGGCTTCTCTTTCTCCTGTCTTAAATATCACATATAATCTTTCACTAAGATCTTAGTATATCTTAAAGCTTGCTTCATTGCAATATGTTAACACTGATATTTCCACCCCCCTCAAGCTTCAACCACAATTTCCTGTAAATTGTTCTCCCTGCTTTCTCTCATGTCCTGCTCTAGCTATTTGTTGTTAGGAGAATAGAAAGGCTTCAGTCCATTTTCTGTGCAGGAAAATGACTGTTCTATCAGCTGAATCCTGCTGACTGGGAGGAATTAAGCACCATGGTTACTAGAAGATGTTACTGGAGTGCGTAGGAATAAGAAATGGCCAATATACGCAAACTGGTGGGCATTTGTTTTTTTTTTTACTGTGGCTGTTCACAAGGGACATCTGGAGCCTTGGATAAAGGCAAAATGATATTTTAATGATTTTCTGAAAATAATTGCTTACTGAGACATCCTCAGTCCACAATGAATAAACTATTGACCGACTCATTTGGGTTATATTATTGCATGACCATTGAATAATAAATTGCAGATATATCTATTTTGTAAAATGTAGAGGTGTGTGTGTGTGTGTGTGTGTGTGTGTGTGTGTGTGTAATTTTGAACTGAACTTGTGTTACAGGAGCAATATGGTTGCTATTTTATCAGTGTAGAAATTCGTGAACAGAAAAGAGCAGGAACATGTGGAGTCTGTCCTTGATTTTGTTTCTCCTGTGTGAATTCTGCATTCCTGTGTTATGATTAGCATGAAATGGAAACATGGCATAAGAATCTGCCCTAGTCTGTATCAGGGATTTCTTTGCAGCAGAGCATTTGAAAACTTTTGAGAGTCTGGGCTTTATGGTTTTTCTGAGTGTTGTATTAATTGTCATACACTGTGCTAAATGCTGTATGATGTTTAATTGCATTTTTAATTATCTTTTGTATTTCTTATATGTGATAGTTTATGGTTTGACAATTAAAATTCCAAATTGTAATACAATAAATACAATATAAGAAATATAAGAAGCAATGAAAATGCAATTACAAATAAATATGGATATTTATTGTGATGGATGTGCTGTGTCTGGTCTTCAGCCACATATCCGCAGACCTGTCATAGACCACCTGAATGAAGCATATGGACCACAGTTTAGGTAGCCCTGGTCTATATATAAAGAAATTCTTCAGTTTGGAAGAAGACAACACTCCAGGATCTTGATGCAGGTTTCGACAGTGCCTTTTTAGTACACAGCCATCAGCACTATTCCTCTGGACAGCTCCGTGGGTGTGATAGAACTCAGGAGGTTTTTGATGGTTTCTTGCTGAACTGCCAGCTTTGATTGTAAACCTAACAATCAGCCATTCCAAATTCTGCACAAACATCTTAAGTTTCATTTCAGAAAAGTGCAGCAATTTTACTGATTATCTCAAAGCATATTGACCTTGTAGATTAGCAAATCTGCATTAAAACACACAAGTCAGGACATTGTCTAATTTTTGGAAAAACTGATTCGTAATTTCTTTGTACATGTCTAGGAAGATATTGCAAGATCCAGATTTTAGTAATTATTTTCAGTAAGTAAAAATATTGATTATCTATTGGATCTAAGTGTTTTAAAATTGGCGTGATCTAAATATTTTTTTTTATTTCTAAAAAAGTGCCTTTCATTTACCTTGTTTATTTGCCCTAAGCTTTTGTTTTTTAAAAAAAACACAAACAGAGCTAAATTAAATGTTAATTTTCAGCCTAAGTGGTTTCTTTTGAGTGAAATACAGTGCATGGATGGTTAAAAATATGGTTCATAATTATCTATTTGAAACCACAACTGATTGCTCTACCAAGGAAAGCTTTCTCAATAATATGCAAGTCTTGTTTCATTGAACTGAAAATCAATATAATGTTGCTTTTAGGAAGGCATTCAGAATGAGACTTTGCAATTCCACAAGCTTGTAATTCCTCCAGCTGTTTAGGGACCCCTTTGCTAAGAGCAAGAGGCTGGCCAGAAACATAAATTATTGTGTTTAAAGGCTAAACCTTTAGTTCAGTTTTTTTTCCATTTTGTGAGATCAGTGCTGTCAGTCTTGCAGTAGGAAAGGAACAAGGTTTATTATTATCAGTAATGTGGTTCTGTTTTATGTTTGTGATGCAGAAGGACAGGGAAAATTTTCTATGTCCTAGTATTCATTGTTTATCTATGCCAGAATTTCTTTGTTGCTCTTCAGTGTTTTTGCATAGTAGCATGGTGATTTTCCCCGCTCCAAGCTAGGAAATAAGGTTCCTAGTAAGCTAAAGAAAAACTGAAGCTTTGAAATGGGGTTAAGAAGGAAAGAGTCACTGGATTTGTATGATTTCTTCCCCTGGGATGGTAACTGTTTATAGAAAACTGTAGAAGAATTAATAATTCTACAGCCACTGTGATTAGATAGCAGTGCCTTTCCCCATGCTTTTCAGATATATGTAAGGTTCTTCTCCAAACAATGATTAGTTATTCTAGTATTTTCTCTCTCTGCCTTCAGCATTCTGTAGGACTTGAAGCTCACATAAAAAATACCTTTCCTGTTTTCTCTTTCAAATTTATATACTTCTGCAAACCCAGGAAATCCTCTGAGCATATAGAAATGTGTTTTGAGGTGACCCAGTTTCACTTCCAACCTGATAAGCACTCAACCACCATTGTTTACTATTAAAAGCATGATGGAGTTTTTTTTACAAGTTGCTTTGAGGCTTTTATAGTCCACCCCAACCTCCATCAGTAAAAGTTGTTGTAACACCATCTTCTTTAAGAGGGGTATTTATTTATTCTCACTACCCTACTGACTGTCACTCGACTACACCAGCAGCTTAGGTAGCCCAATTCAACAAACCCTAGTGAGCCAAAAGCTATGTGATAGTAGCCGGATGAAAAAAGGAGGGCACGGTTGTTCCTGCACTTTTAATAGTTGTGCAGAAGAGGGAATTTTATCAGACATAGCTTGTATGGCAACACACTGCTACTTTTAGCCAGTATGCCTCTGAACACCAGTTGCTGAGAAACACAGATGCAGGAGTATGTTCTTCTGCTCATGGTTCTTCTGGTTGGCCACTGTTGAACAGGATGTTGGACTAGATGAGTCTTTGTCCTGACCCAGCAGTCTGCTCTTAGGTTCTCACACGACTATTAAAAGGTTCAGGAGCCCTTCTCTCTTTTCCACCTGGCCATTGCAAAATGCATGCAAGTCCAGTCATTCTGTTTCTTGAATGGACAGCTCCCTTTGTGGAACTGAGAGTAGGTACTGTACCTGGAATTTCTGCAACAGTTGAAGCTATTTGTGCTACAGGGCAGACTCTTAACAGCAGAAGTTGTGCCAGGTGAAGAAGAGTGTGTGTCAACCTCACAACATGTTGTGTGGGAACAATGTGGTCTTACTGGCTCTTAATTACATTTCCCCCCCTGTATTCCTAACTTCCTTGTTTGGTGAATTTTTGGGTGGTATTCAGTGTTGTGCTGTGGTAGACATCCTGGCAGTGCAAGCATTACAGCTTTCTTTATGGAATGATTCTGTCCTCTCTCCTCCCCCTGCATGCTGCTCTGGGTGTTCTCCTGACTCCGTGAGCCAATTTTGGGGAGCACTGCGGGAAGAGCGGGAGGGAAAGCCCTGATGTGCAAGCAGAAGCCCTTGTGCAGGGTTTGCACTGAGAGAACTCGTTAGGTGAATCCAACTGCTTATATTTTACAAGCCAAAGTAACTTTCAAGAATTTGGCAGGGGGAGGGAAACATAATACTTTGTGTTCCTTATTATAACTTTTATTCCTTCTGATCTTGAGAGTCATTTCCTTCCTAAAATAAGTATGCGCTGAAAGCAACTTTCTGTTCCAGTCTAATTTCTTTTGCTGTATGAGCTCTAGGATATAATATTCTGTCCTCAGTCTTCACTAGGTTACTTCCACTCATGTAACAGGGCTTCTCCTTCCTCTTCTTTCCCCTACAGCTTCCCCATATGCTCCAGTGAATCCCTCAATCCTCCAGAGCAGATTTTATTGGGGTGCAGAGAGAGGAAGGGAAAATCTCTTTGCTTGAGTGGAAGACCATTCTGTTGGCAGACGGACACCACTGGATGTCCCCCATAATGTGGGAAGGAGGAACTCATTGTGCCAAATTTACACTGGGAAGTATTCTAGGCTCCATATCTTTTCAAGAGAATAGGCATTGGAATCAACTTTCTTACTCCTTTCCCATTAAATAACAATAAAAAATGAATATAAAATAATCCTATGTTGAGAAGAAGCAGTAGGCAAATCTTAAAACGGCCATTGTTCCTTTTACTTTGGAACCAGCATAGCTCATGATTCATATAATTATCTTCTTTCCTTATCTTCCTCAATTAGTAAACTGGACAGTAACCAGTATCCAAATGATATTTATTCGGGGAAGCAGTAGGAAGTCACAACAGATGCTATTTTCTAAATTTGATCTAGCTGAGAAGAAATCTGGTTTCTTTATGTTACCCTGCACGGTACATCTGTACATTTTCCTGCCAGATACCTTCTTCTAATTTCCTAGTTCCTCCTCCCCCCCCATCTTCTGACTAAATGTTGGCTAATGGCATCTT
The DNA here is from genome assembly GCF_964188305.1 of Podarcis bocagei. Lineage (NCBI taxonomy): Eukaryota > Metazoa > Chordata > Lepidosauria > Squamata > Lacertidae > Podarcis > Podarcis bocagei. The sequence continues at coordinate 105,755,752 of NC_138125.1, forward strand.
CCTTGATGAATTATAGTATCCTATATTAAAAAAACCAAATTCATTCTTTCTCCTTTCAGATGTTCTTGAGGGATACAATGGTACAATTTTTGCTTATGGTCAAACATCTTCAGGAAAAACACATACCATGGAGGTAAGAGTGATTTTTGAAATATAGATTTATTGACAATATGCTTATTAGACAGGAACAACAGCTTGAAATCGCTGAAGTGGATTTTGCTACTAATAGAGAAAGAGGGGTTGTGTCAAATTATGTCCGTCTTTGATCCTGCAGAGGCTCCCATGAATGGAAGGGGAGAAGTGGTATCTGTGGATTTTCTCTCTGTTACTCTATAACACCTTCCTCTAATCTGCTTCAGAGAGTTGGTGAACTCCCAAGAACATGCAGGTGGTACTGCAGAGGGCTGTAGGGGAACACAGGCATTGTGCAAAAACCTCTCTCTCCCACCTTCTGTGCATGTAACACTTTGCTAGAGTATAAAGCTTTCCACAATTTGAAGGTTACAACCGGTAGACCCCACTAAAATTAAACTGCATTTTTAGAAGGGTACATTTTCATGGTAAGGTGTTTTTTTTAAAAAAAACACACACAAGCAAACAACCAACTGTGTTGTATGTATAATATAATAGATTGCATGTGCATGTGTATGTATGCACACTTCCATTTTGAAATTTACCCAACTCAAATGTTCTAGTCTGGGCATAAATATGTGGGGTTGTTTCTTAGCATATATTTGACTCTCTGCTTTTAGTCAACCAGTTACATCTAGAAAGCTAGAATCTCTCTCTCTGTCTTAAGCCCACACAGAATAGGAAAATGTTCTGTAGGTTAAAAGCATCCTACACTAAATAAATGGAGCTTCTTCTCCAGCTGAGGCCATGCTACATATATACTGGGTAGAATTTGATCATGCATGGCAAGGGCATTGCAAGGTTGGCTTATCAGAAGGTAACTTTACTCTTCTCCTAAGCGATAGCACATTCTTCAGTCAAATCTGATAACATAATCAGAGTTTTGTAACTGTATTCTGGGTTTCCTTCCATTCTTATTAGGGTTTCCTCAGTTAGAAAATTGATAACAGCCAAGGATCCGCAAGCTGTAACTGGGCTTGTTAGCCAACAATAGTTTCTACTGGCAGCCAATTTCTTAGATTGCCTCTGTAGAAGAGAGTGAATCCTTTTTATACCTTTATAGAAGAGGAGTAGTATGTAGCAACCTCTAGTGACATACAGGAGCATAGGAAAATTCCTTCTACTGAGCCATACCATTGGTAAAGGTAAAGGGTAAAGGGACCCCTTGGCCGACTCTGGGGTTGCAGAGCTCATCTCGCTTTATTGGCCGAGGGAGCCAGCGTACAGCTTCCAGGTCATGTGGCCAGCATGACTAAGCCGTTTCTGGCGAACCACACACGGAAACGCAGTTTACCTTCCCGCCGGAGTGGTTCCTTTTTATCTACTTGCACTTTGACATGCTTTCGAACTGCTAGGTTGGCAGGAGCAGGGACCGAGCAACGGGAGCTCACCCCGTTGCAGTGATTCGAACCACCGACCTTCTGATCAGCAAGTCCTAGGCTCTGTGGTTTAACCCACAGCGCCACCCGCGTCCCTATACCATTGGTAGCCAGATACAATTTACACTTTGCCAGTTCATTTCTGGGCCCAATTCAAGGTGCTCGTATTCATGTTTAAAGCCTTGAATGACTCAGGTCCCAGATACCTGAAAGACTGCTTCCTTCCATACAAACCCTATCAGGTGCTGAGATTGACAGAGAACGCCCTTTTGGTAGTTCCTCAGAGGCTTGTGGGGTGATAGCCCAGGAAAAGGCATTCTGTGTTGTTGGCCCCTAAGCTATGAAACTTCCTTGCCACCAAGGTGCATCTGGCCCCTTCAATGTACAGCTTTTAGAGAATGATGAGGATGAGCCTCTTTATCCCAGTTTTTGACATGTGAGGTGTATGTTTTTGGGACCCCCCCTTGTTTTATGGTTGTGGGTTGTTTCCCCCCCCCCAAAAAATGTTGTTTTTATTGTTATAACCCTCCCTGGGAAGGGTGGGAAACAAACAACTGGCAGAAGCTTAGGCAGCAATTACACACATATTTTTCTGACTTGTACCCAGAAAACTGCAGGCTTCCAACTGAATGCCTCCCCTCCTTCTCTACAGCCCATCTGCTGCCCCCCAAACCCAGTGCCTGAACTCCTCTCCAGTCCACAACACTTCTGAGATAGAGCATTGCAATCAGCCTGATGCCACACATTTTAGTTTGCCTATTGGCTTTAACAAAATGAATATTTTGTTGCACTTGTAGTAGAGGTACTGCAAGCTTATCCTCCATTCTAGTCACCATGGATGTGAGCCCCTGGCAGTGGCAGATAAGCTCCCCTGCTTTCTTTGTAAATGAATGTGCAGCTCAAACTAAAGAAGAGAATAACATGCTGCAGGGAGGACATGCTAGCAGTAGACTGCAAAATAACTCTACCAGTATTTAATAATGCACAGTTCAGCTTTTAGTGTGCATTAAATGTGCATTATTTAACATACTTGAATGTGGTCGTGGTGGCACATTTGCCTGGTCTAGAAGCAGCCTTATCTGTCACACAGTTGCCTATTTTCCTTCCAAATGCACATCTGTCAAAAACGACTGACTGGCTTCCTGCTGCGCTGATTTTCTAGGTTGTTTATAACCCTCAGGAGTCCTATAGAAAGCTCCGAGCTGCTGCTGCTGATTCTTGTTAGCCAAGGACATGATGACCATTTCTTATGCAGTAAAGTAGTGTAGTGTTCCAAAAAAACATTTTCCTGCTTCCTTCCATTGTTCCATTGGTGTTTCCCGCCCCCCCCCCCAGGAGCCTCCCTCTCCCCAGCTGCATTAAATAAGGCTAAGGGCCACATGTTCTCCATTCCTAGGTGGTTAAAGGACTGCTCCACACATTCATGTGGTTTGAAAGATGCAGACACACAGCAGGAAGCTCTAATCAAATTGCTGGTTCCCTGCTCTGTGTAAATCTCTTGTAGGTCAGTGTTAAATTAATACCTTCCAAAACCTGTGATTGGCATTCTTACATGTTGTAGCACGTAAGGTGGAGGCCACAAGTACACATGGTATTTTTACAGGTTTGAATATTAATGTGTGTTTACTTACCTAAAATGCCACTTAATTTGAGGTTATCACATTGTCTGATTTGCCAAGAACATCTTGGTCTATGGATGTGTAGACAGGCCATCTTGGTCGCTACTCTGCCAATATGGAATTCTTTCCCATAGGACTTCCATTTCAGCAGAAATGGAACACTTTCTGCAAGTGCTTCAAGGCTCCTCTTTTTAGATGTGATATGGCTGACTGTGTGTATTTGGTGTTTTACTTTTTAGATGAAATAGTAATAATTGTGTGGAATGCCTTGAGCCACTGGAGGTTGGATGTGGTGAGAATCCAAATGACTGTGTAGTCTGTCATAAGAAGGGAAGTGAGAATTAGCTTTTTGCTTCTTATAAAATAACCAGTTCCCTCCGCAGCTCCTACCTCCTCCCCCTTTTAAGTTTAATGATGGAATAATATGCCACCTCTGCTTTAGCTAAGTCTTTGCCGCCTTTTTAGAGAACAGGTTCGGGGGTGGAGCAGGCAAGGGGAATCACTCACTTGTTGTGTGCAGATGGTGGAATGACAGAGTAATCCACCAGCTTAGAATTTAATTAAATCAAAATGTCTGTGGTGCTTGAGCTGGTGGATGGAAAAAATATATTTGAAAGCCAATTTGCATTCAGAGTTACAGGCTCAGATTATTGTAGGAAAAGACGGGAATGTTTGCTACCCATTGTTAAATCATGCTTTTTATGATGCTTTAAATGCAGCTCCAGGCCTTTACTAAGTTTTTTTTTAAAATCTTCCTTTTAAGCCCTCTTATAATACTATTAAGAATACGTCTTTATTGGGGGAGGGGAGTTGATGTAGAGAGGAGGGGTCATTAATTCCTGGAAGTAAACATCTTAAATGCTTCAGATTTTCCAGGTTTGAAAATACTTTGAATGCTAAAAGACAAGAACCCTTTTACAGTTTGCCACTCTTTTCATAATCCGCAGTAAACTTCTTCCTTTTGTCCCCAAATCCCATTTCTCATGGCCCTTGGGAACTTCAAGTTGTATATGTATAGACAACCCTTCCACAATTTAGTGGCCTCCAGATATTTTTGACTACAACTCTTATTATTTTTTACCATTGGCCATACTCACTGGGGATGATGGGAGGTGCAGTCCAAAATACAGGATTGAGAAGGATGAGATAGGCTTGTCCATTTAATCACAGTGTTCCTCTTGATGCATCTTTCTCATCTCCTGCTTGAATGTATGAAGTTGGGAAGTTTTAGTGGGCACAATTCTTCACCCACTCAATCTATTCTAAGTATTCAGGTGCTGAAGTTGGGAGCAAGACTGTAGACAGAATGTGCTCTGCAGAAGTTCAGGATTTGGTAAAAGAAGAATACATAATTTTATTGCATTATATATATATGAATGTGACATGGGTCAAACATGAAGACTTTGAAATGTCAATGAAACATGTTTCAGTGAAGTACATATGCAGGATACGTCATCTTCTAAATCTTGGACCTTCAAAGTATTTCTGAATGTATATAGTCAGTAGCCAGTCATCTGTCAGATATTTGCAAAAATCAATTAATTTTTGCCATTATTGTGGCATAATATGTGATCCAAGTATAGCCAAGTGGTTCTTTGTTAGGGATGCCTTCTGAATATCATCCTTCTTACAGCTTTCTTTCTCATTTCTGCCTCCTGAATAGCACTGGTAATTGGAGGATGGAAAACTTTGAAGAGAACCCTTGAGTCAGGCAGCTATATATAGTCTGCTGGCTTTTCATTTTTAATTTCCTTCTGACTGGCTTAAATGTTTAAACTGGCTGCCATTCCACCAGCTCTGTTGTAGTGTAGTACAGCACATTATGCCCAAAGGGAGATGCAGCTGAGAATTGTGATGAAAACTGACTGGATTTGCCAGTTTCCTTGTTTGTGAAGTGGCACAGCGAGGCAAAAAATAGATGGGCTGTAAACATATTATATTATTTACATTGATTAAAATTATTTATAGACCACCCTTCATTAAAAAAAAAAAAAGATTAAAGGGCCCTTCGCTGTAATATAGGCCTGGGGAGCCTTTAGACTGCAACTTCCAACAGTCCCATCCATCATGGAATAATTATGAGGGATGGGCCGAAGGTTCCCCAGCTTTGCAAAAATCCAGACGTAGCAGCAGGCCATTCTAGATTGAATGCTGGGCTTCCAGTGGGTAGAGAAGTGGTATCCTCCCCCATTTTCCTCTTAATTCTACTTTCCCAGTACTTTTGATCCTCACCAGTATGGTGCTGTACGGTCAGAAAATAATGGCACAAGCCCTAAGAATTCAGTCACGCTCTTCTCCTTTCCCTACCCAAAGCAGTGCCTTGGATTGACTCCCTGCTTGCTCTCTTGATATCCACGTTGTCAATAGCAGAAACAGGACTACTATGCTCTCCTGCTTCACATGTCGCATCCTTGACTGAAAATATTCAATTTCATGCTTAGCCCTTACTTACTACAAGCAGGATCAAAATTGTTTCAGCTGATAGACTCCTGATGCATGCATGAAACCAGAGAAGTCTGGTTTGCTCCCCTTCTCTCGCATTCTGTTTATGTGTGGTATGTTTTGTTCTGACTTGCCTTCGTTCACACGTGTGTGCAGGAGTACACACAATAGACTGATAGGTCCCTGGCAATGTGGAAGCAGGCTTCATGTATTCTGGTTTTTCAGTTCATATGTGCTGTGAAACTGTGAATTGGTCTCCCTCGGGAGGTTGTGGACTCCTCTTCTGTGGAGCTTTTTAAGCAGAGGTTGGATGGTCATCTGTCATGGATGCTTTAGCTAAGATTCCTGCATTTCAGGGGGTTGGACCACATAAACCGTGGGGTCCCTTCCAGCTCTATAATTCTATGGTTCTATGATCCTTTCAGGAGTGTCCTGAGGTTCATAAAACCTTGCCTTCTTTAAGAGCACATGCACCGCAAGACCTTTGTTATGAAACCCTTTGCTGTTCTTCAGAACCATTGCAACCCTTCACATCAACATCCTTGGGTAATTTTTCAGAGTGATAGCTTTACATTTCAGGCAGGGTGACCTCAGTCACAAGGTGTTGATTGAAAGGGCAAGTTGACTGTTTCATATTCATAATTAAACAGATGGACCGCAAGCCCACTTGCATTATGTTGCATCTAACAAAAAAGGAAAGTGAAGGGGGATGCTGGTTCATTATTGTGGCACTGACTAATTTTTGTTTCCAGAGGAAAAGTGAAAAATGACATGCAGTCAGGAAAAATGTTCTTCTCTTTCATCTTCAGAGCTCCCGAATAAAGCAAAGGAAGCTGACTCTGCAAGCTACCAGCAGTGCTGGCAAAGCAGCATTTGTTGGCATTAGGCCCAGCAGAACAATCTGCAGACTTATTACAGGCTCATCTCCCCCTCTTCCATCTTGCAATAATTTCCATCTATGTGGTGGCTCAGTCGCTGGTGCGTAAGCTGGAAACTGCCTTCCAAGTATTAGAAACTGTGTTCTGGAGACATTTGCTCTGCGTTCCCCAAAAGAGATTTGTTTTGATGTTAAATGGCCATAAAGAGCCATTTCTTTCTATAGAGAATCCCAAGAAGGACAAATAAATTGAGGAATGAGCATACCTTAGTGATAAAGTGTATGCTTTGAACGTGGAAGTAAGTGACCATCCAAGAGTCAAGTCTCAGGCATCTCCCATTCAAAAAAATAGAAAAGTAAAAAATGATCAGGTAGGAGGTGATGTGGAAGTCCACTTCATGAGACTCTAGAGAGCCATTGCCAGTTGAGGAGATAATTCTGAGCTAGATGGACATACAGCCTGATTTGGCAAAAGGCAGCTTCTTACATACCTAATTTAGTACAGCATTACAGAGGATGTTGAGGTGTAGAGTTGGGGCTATGCTTCATAGTCACATGATGACAAGTGCTTATAGCCCTGCTGGCTAAGCACTTTGCAAGGATATAAGTAGAAATAGTCTTTTCTGCAGGCCTGCACAGTAGAAGAAGAGGAGAGGACGAGAAAAGGGGTCAGCAGGGAACTGGGTAAAGAGATGTACATTCAGCAACTTCTCTAAAAATGGTTGTGGTTTGGGCAAGTTCTAGGGATAGAAGGATAAAGCGGGGGGAAGCTAATAATAATTAACAGTATGATAAATCATGGTTGTGGTAATAATACATAACAAATACAAGCATTTGTATATTGCCTTTGAGTGTTGAAAGCATTTTACATGGACTATCCTGCTCTGGCCTACCTTACAGGGCCCAATGTATTATCTGTATATTCCAGGGGTGTGTGCCTGAGACAGAAAGATTGTGGCTTGGCTAAGGCCACCTAGTGAGTTCATGGCAAAGGTGAGCTGCCCAATTTATATCTCAGTCTCTTAACTACCCTGCTGCACTATTGACAAACAGTACATTGTGGGGGCAGAAGTAAGCTGAGAGCTGGAGTCAGATCTGAGTCCATGTCCCACCCTCTACCATCAACTACGGGGAATAAGACATATGCTGGGGCCATAACCATAGTGTGCAAAATAGGCAATTAAAAAAATATACTATTACTTATTTACAGCATTTGCCACATAGCAGGTACATACATTGGTATCCCATCTTGCAGGACTGTTGCAGAGAGAAAAACATAGTAAAGTTTGTGAACCTGACAAATTGAAAAGGAGCACTATATGAATTATTAATACTTGCAATTGTGTACGTATCTAGAAAATTACTGGAAAGCAGTCAGCTTATGTTTATTACGTGAACATGCATTTTGTGAAGATTTGCCACATGTATGCACATGGTGAACAGTCTTCTGCAATTTACGTCTTACCTTTTGTGTCTTCAGGGGAAGCTACATGACCCACAGCTAATGGGAATAATTCCAAGAATTGCACATGACATCTTCGATCACATCTATTCCATGGATGAAAACCTAGAATTTCACATAAAGGTAAATGCAAAATGACATGTTATGCAATGGTCGGATAAAAAGAAGTTGAGCAAGGTGCCAAACCTCAAAGGTTGCACTTTTCCCTTAAATGAAAACCTCAGAATAAATTTGGATCTGCAATATTTCACTTTCACAAATGTTACTTGTCAAGATTTCAGTATCTCAGATAATGGTATCCTTTCTTGTTTATTTGAAAATAACTTCTATTTCTACATACAGTTCTTTATGAGCTCTTATGTGCCTGCATTTCTTTTTTGTGTGAATTGAGAGTGGGAGCAAATAACTGAATCAAATGTGATTTGGAGAAATGTGAACCAAGTAGTGAGCTAAAAGTACATATAGGGTTGCATAGTTTGAAAAAAAAGAAAAGAAAAAAGGTTGTAAAATCCTATAAAACACATCCCTTTGAGGCACAGTGACCAGACACAATCCTATTTTGTGCTGGATTCAGTCTGCATTTTGCTGTGGAAAGAAAGTTGTTACATGTCACTCTTAATGATATGATCAAGATTTAAGAGCTTAGCACATCTTAACACCGGCTGTATTTAAAAGCTTTAAGTGGCTCCTGGATAATCCTGGAGTGAGCTATTCAGCCAAATATTGCACTTATGGCGGGATTAGTTGTGTACCAGGCTGATAGTTTTTTCTTCGATTGGCAAAGTTTTGAGTTAATCAGATGTGGCACCCAACTGAAATATTATATAGTTGTAAGCATTTAAAGGGATTAAAAATGCTACTTGTAGACTAGCATTTCTTAAGAAGCTCCCACTATTTTTGTTGCTTTGCTGGAAAATTAAGTGTCCTTGTTACTGACTGACAGATTAGAAATGATTCACAGATCCTTGCATGCCGTAGTGACTGTGTATGGTGCTGCATTTGAAAAGATCTATATATTTGCACCCACTGTAGATGCTGTCAAGCTTTGCTTTTTTGGGGGTGGGGGTGGTGGGGACTGGATACCTTGATTTAATTATCACACCCCCAATGGGTGATTTGCCTGATACATCAATCTTGGTGCACACAATTTGGGTGTTGGTTAAACTCACATACCCAGGGGCATATTTTTCCTCTCCCATTCCATTTGACAAAGCTGGCAGTGTCAACCTTCTTTTAAGGAGATGGTTAGGAGATTTGGTGTGTGCTCCCTGCCCTCGCCCTTTCCTCATTAGCTGCAACATTATGTTCATGTTTACTATAGTTAATGCTAAACAAAGTTTGCTTTTCAACCAGGGCTGGAAGTTGGTTTGCAAACCCTGATTAATGCTAACAACACCCAGCTTGCTAGCATACCAGACTCCATCTGTTCCAAGCTATAGATTCTTGCAGACGCAGGTGATGCACATCACTGCTGCTTGCAAAGATCTTGCATGCACCTACCACTCAATAGTTGGCACCGTCACTCCCCAGGTGCTGCATATAGTGTTGTGTTGTCGTTTTAAATCACCACATTGGTCATATTCTTCTCTAATAACACAGAGCTTAGCTTGTTTATGTGGATAGTCCTTCTTGGATTGAGGTGATTGACTAGAGTTTAGATCTCTTTTGGAATTTAAAAAAACCCTGCAAAATTTGAATATAAGATATCTTCAGTCATTGTCTAACGTTGGACATCTAAGGAAATAGTTTTTCTTCCCTTCGTGAGTGCACAAAAAAAGGAGAAGATGAATACTTAAAATTAGCCTACTCAACTACTGTTTTGTACTGCTGTGACAGCAAATGTATTTGAATGGCATTGAACAAATTGTGCAAGCTGATTAAGCAAGAGAGGTGCCGTTTGGAAATGGCAGGCATTCTGGACATGGAGAGGGGAATTCCATCAAACAGCTACATGGCTTTCTGATAAAATATTGCTACTGTCAAAGCTTGCTCAAGCATTAGAATGTTTCTATTAAAATGTTGAGTCTTGCAGAGACATGCTTATTTTTAACTGAGACATGGGCAAAATGCACTCGACATACACAACAGAGAGAGAGGGGGGATTTTTTTTTTAAAATTCAGCGCATGTTGAACATTGGAGGTAAATAGACTGATGATTATAGGCTTAGCTCTACCATTCAGTATGCCCCATATTTGGGTGTCTTTTCTCCCACTGTTTTCTTGTGGAAGTATGTCCTGAGTACCCTCTCAAGAGAAACAAAATAAGCAAAGTATCTTATTTTACTTACTATTATTTTTGTAAGAATAGTGATCTTTTTTTGAAGGAAAAAGTTTGATTTGTAGCTCTGGTATGAATGTAAACGGAGCGTTATTCAGAGTTATGTGAGGATGATTTAGGTCAGGTGGTACTTTCTTCAAAAAGCGCCCTTCCTCCTTTAATCACTCGAATAAAAATCCCTGTGGATTTCAGATTCTGCAGAGTGAGTTCCCTCTAAGTCAAGCTATCAGGGCTGCCAAGAAGGGGAAATAAGCTATGTTTTATATCAACAAACACCTGAATCAATGTAAATCTAGAATACAGTTGTAAAATTCAAAAGGATAGTGGAGCATCTTCATATAGAAATACTCAGCTTTCATATCGATAGTGGTGTGTGTGTGTGTGTGTGTGAGTGAGAGAGAGAGAGAGAGAGAGAGAGAGAGAACCTTTGATTTCAGTAATTTATCACCATTGTACTCCTGGTATACTCCTGGTGGCAGAAAAAAAGAAGAAGAAATGAATGAAGTGCAAGCAAAATGGTCATGCTGCCCCAGGGGTGATTAAAAATTTTGTCAACACTTCAGATGTACCCAGTCCTCAGCCCCTCTCCTCAATTAAAACTGGGTTAGCTTAGAAGTTAGTCACTATGGTGCTTGTCAGTATTGGTAAGCATGGTTTTTTTCTTTTAATGCAATAAGGCTACTTTGTAGTCTGGCTTCAGTGAGCAGTGAGAACTAGTCAATTAAAGCCATCATTACATCAATAGCAAAAGTGTTCTGCCTGAGTAGCTCATGTTCTGAGAGTCTAGCATCAAATATTTAATATTTAATGATGGAAACAAGCAAACAAAAGCTCTCAGATGTAGCTTAATACCCAGTCAAATATTAAGATGGAGCATGTTTGTATTTAGTTTAATAAGCATAAGTGACTGATTCATGTTATGGTTGCTTGGGAAACAAATGGGAAGTTGTACATATTTGTTCCTTAGCAAGCTGAGAAAGTAAGACAAAACGTAACTAGACTGCAGTACAGCCTTGGACGCTTCTCATTCATGGACAGAAACAAAAACATAAGAATCTAAACTTAAGACATCGTGTATTCATCTCAATCAGTGCCACTTGCTTACAAGAAAACAGCTATCCATTGTTTCTGTCATATTAGAAAAAGATGAGAAGGGAAAGAAATATGTATGAGGAGACATAGAAGAAGATCCAGTTAGAGATAATGTGTTGTGGCATGCAGTGGAATGGCTATATTAGTTTACAAGTTTTGTGACACTGAAATTAGAGTGCTGTGTGATGAATTTTTACAAGTAAGTTCAATAGCTCTTCTGGACTATATACCATAACTATGCTAGTATGGAAGCCACCTTTTCGTGCATTGCCTGAAGGAAATTCTTTTAGAACTGAATCAAGTGAATTTTCAGCCCTACGAAGATATTTTTTTTATCCCCTCAGGCCACTTTTAAGGTATAAACACTCTGTTCTAATAATGTGCCACTCATGGAGTCTGTTTTAATTAACCTGTGCTTTCGCCCTACTGTTAGTGATCCTAAATACCTTTCATTTCCATTGAAATTACTGGGATTTATTTATCTCCTAAGTCTGTTATTCTTTGATATATCCTCTCAGTATCCTTGGATTTTACTTTCTTAATTCCTTGTTCCACCCCAAATAATTAGAAGTGGTTTCAGTAGTTCTTCAAGTAATCCATTTACCCCCCCCCCCCCGTTTAGCTAGCCTGTGGATTGTGCAAATATTCTTTGATTCTTGTTTCAGCTTTTACACAATACAAATAAAAATGTAATAAGTAAATCCAACCCTGGCAGAGAATACACAACAAAAGTAGTATGCCTAGACAGCATAAAATGGTTGTTTGCAACAGATTTTTAAGGAAAGGGTTTGAAGGAAGAAACCCATTCCTTCAATTTGACCTTTTGGCAAGAACCCAAACTGATAGAGGTTTTTGAAAACTTGTTAAATTAGTGTGTTTCATTTCTTTAGGTTTCCTACTTTGAGATTTACTTGGACAAAATAAGGGATTTGCTGGATGGTAAGTAAAGCAGCATCTCTCTCTTTTTTTTACTGTAGCTGTAATTACAGTGGTGCCCCGCAAGACGAATGCCTCGCAAGACGAAAAACTCGCTAGACGAAAGGGTTTTGCGGTTTTTGAGCTGCTTCGCAAGACGAATTTCCCTATGGGCTTGCTTCGCAAGATGAAAACGTCTTGCGTTTTTTGCAAGTTTGTTTCCTTTTTCTTAACAGCTTTAATACAGTTGCGACTTGACTTCGAGGAGCAACTCATAGAACGTGGTGTGGTAGCCTTTTTTGAGGTTTTTGGTGATTTTTGAAGCTTTTCCAAAACTTTTCCGACACCGTGCTTCGCAAGACGAAAAATTCGCTAGACGAAAAAACTCGCGGAATGAATTAATTTCGTCTTGCAAGGCACCACTGTACCGTAATGAGTATATTTTATCTTTAAAAATAAAATGGTTTTCAGGTCAAGGACTGAAACCTGGACATTTGGATGTGTGCATTTCCTGGAGTAATATTCATACAGTGCAGACATTAAGGCCTGATAAGACTGTTTTCCCATAAAATTTGGGTTATAAGACTATATCACCCATTTAAAGTGGAGGGTGCGGAACTAAACTTTTGGTGCGCCAAAGGTTGCTGGCTACAAGTTCTATTAGAGAAGAGAAGAAGAGTTTGGATTTGATATCCCGCTTTATCACTACCCTAAGGAGTCTCAAAGCAGCTAACAATCTTGTTTCCCTTCCTCCCCCGCAACACACACTCTGTGAGGTGAGTGAGGCTGAGAGACTTCAGAGAAGTGTGACTAGCCCAAGGTCACCCAGCAGCTGCATGTGGAGGAGCAGGGAATCAAACCCGGTTCACCAGATTACAAGTCCACTGCTCTTAACCACTACACCATATTAGCCCTGGCCATTGGACATTCTGGCTGGAACTGATAGGAGTTGTAGTTCTTCAGATGCAATGTTGGACCATCTTAAGCCAACATGGTGCAGTGGTCAGAAATGATAGGACTTGTAGTTAGTTAAACAACATCTGGAGGGCCGCAGGCTAGCCATCTTTATGTAGTTCATTAAGGCATCCCTGATTAAAAGATAAGCTGTACTATAGAAGTACTTCCAGAAGTACATCCAGAAGCAAAGGCTGGTTGGGTTGTCCATATCCAGTTTTTGAAATGCCCAGAGACTGTAGTCAATTGCCCAATATTTAGACTTCTGTAAACAAAGCACTACTTACAGGAAGAGAACGGGGGCAGATGACATATAACAGGTGGCAAACTGTCTTACAATTTCAGACCAGAGAGCAGAGTTTGCACCCATGTCCCCTTCCCACCAGACTTCCTGGGCTTTCAAGGGTTGTTGGGTTCCCTTTTCCTGGTCTTAATAGCGGTTGAAGCAATAATTTCCCACTATTTTTCATACTTTAATTTTTTTTTTTTTTGCTGGGAATGCTCTTAATGTTTTGTTTTCGTTTTTAAAAAAGATATCTTATGAATTGAGAATCATGTTATACCAGTGTATATTTAACAAGCCAGAGAGCTTTGAAAAATAAAAGAGATGAAACAGTTTAAGCATCCTTAATATTTTGGTTTGAAGTACTTTGTACAGTAATGCCTAGTGCATGTGGTCCAAAAATTTATAGTTTGTTGGACTGGGAGCAAACAGCAAGCTCATTCTGTCATGAGCTTTCTTTGCCATGACACTTTTATTTATTTCACATTCTCCAAGCAATTTACAAAATAACAAATACAGTATGTATATGTAACAAACAAAACTGAAAACCTACAGTACAATACAATGCAATACAAAACAACAACAACAAACAACAATGGAAACACCTGAAGTGGGAACATACAAGTTGACCATTTTCTACAAACCAGGATTGCAAACCATGACTATATACTGTTGCCTGGTTTCAGAGTCATGGTGAGCTTTGGTTTAAGAATTTATTTATTAATTAAAATTTGTATACCACTCTTCATCCAAAGATTACAGGGTGGGTGGTCCCCAACATAAAAATACAGAATGAAAACACAAAATGCATAACAAAACAAAAACAAACCAGCAACCCCCCTTCCACAAACACATTTAAAAGGCCATAGAACAAACGAGAAGTCTTCTACAAAGCATATGATGATGGGAACGTAGTTTGCTGGAATGAAAATGTGACCTGTGAACTGGGCTGAAGTGGCACCATTATCACTTTGGTCCTGAATCTGGTCACTTCTAGTTTTTAAGATGATTTTGTGCATTGACCAAGTAGTTTTTATCTTGGTTAAACCATTTGGGAGAAATTTCACTGCAGACATACATCAAAGCTTCCAACTTTTTTGTGATGTATGCTTTTCATGAGCAAGTCAGAGTAAAGTATGTGTGTCAGCATTGCTTTTTTGGGGAGTTTAGTTGAATCTCCTGTCTTGTCGTTTAATGTAGAACTAAGCAATGGCATTGTATACTCTTAAGTACACCATGTGGCTAACTTTTGTGTAGATTAAATTGCTGCTTTCCTCCATGGAAGGATCTGCTTGTTTTATTCAGATTATTCTTGTGGCTCATCAAATTTGTGCACTTTCTTCATCAGTGATTCTTGATGACTTTTCCCCCTTTTAGTTTCAAAGACAAACCTTGCAGTTCATGAAGACAAGAACAGAGTTCCGTATGTCAAGGTAAAAAACATTCCTTTAGATACAGAAAAACCTTTAGAAATTGTTCTGGTCTAATGATTGAAAATGGTTTGTGTCATCACATGAATGTGCTTTATTTTAAAAATTTGCATGCTTCCTTTCTTCAGATACCATCAAGATAGCTTGACAAAAACTGTGGATAGCACTAAATAAATAAATTACAGAATACATAGATGATTCCAATACAGTGCAAGCAGCTTTCTCTCCTCTTCCTGCACCCCTCCCTTGCCAGATCTGCTCCAGAGAATTCCCCAACCCTTTGGAGCAGATTCTGAGGCTGCATGGGGTGAGCTTAGGCAGAGATGAGTTCTGTCATGGAAGTGAAAGTCTGTGATGTGAGTAGAGCAGCAACTTGGGGCACAACCCCATGTATAGAATCGAGGCCATAAAAGCAGTCATACCATTATTTAACTACTGGAGCCAACAAAACATACATATTACCAAAAAGAAAATCAATGGATAAGAAATTCTAGGTGGTATTCAGCTAAGTCATGACTTACCGTATTTTTTGCACCATAACACTCACTTTTTTCCTCCTAGAAAGTAAGGGGAAATGTCTGTGCGTGTTATGGAGGGAATGCCTACGGGTGGCATGCCTACGGATTTTCCTCCTCTAAAAACTACGTGCGTGTTATGGTCGGGTGCGTGTTACAGAGCGAAAAATACGGTACTTAATAAGTCTATTGGTCTATTCAGAATGTGACTCATTCAAATACCAGCCACCTAAATGAACCCTTCAAAATATGGTAAAATAAAAAAGACTGCAATCATTTATGTTCCCAGTGGAATTTTTTTATTTCCTGAGAAAAGACCTTGTGTAGGTAAATTTCGACAACTTTTCTCATACACATACAAACACACACACATCCCCCAAGCAATTGTCACAAAATAATTTGCTGTTTTTTTGTGTTACAGTGGATATTCAGATTCAATTACTTAGAAACATTTTTTTCCTTGTGCTGCTCTGAATGTTATCTTTAACAGTACTTCAGTAAGCCTCTCTTACACTAGAGAATGGAAGGGAATAATTTCTCATCAACCGAGAATTCTAACCATAAAAATTCAAGCAATGCTTTTCTGAAATATTAATGGACTTTTGCAATTTTTGCTTCATTTTCCTCCTTTTTAAATGGTTTCGTTTTGTTAGTCATCCTATTGAAATGAAACATTTGCATTTAATATTAATATTTAATAAATATGGAAGAACACTAGAAGGAAGTATTTTATTCTCAATATTCATAGAAGGGAATGGTGTTTTTAGGTTCATGTTCTAGGTGTCAGGGAAGTAAAGGTCTTTTTCAATCTTTATTTATTCAGAACTCCGTCTGTTAGCCTTCTGGAACTGCGTATTAAATTGCACTGTAGAAACTGCTCTTCTCTTGTTATCTGGTATGTTTTCTATGGTTGTGTCCAACATAAATTTGAGGACAGAATTTTGGCCTTGATTTGGGCCAAGTATATTGACTATTGGTACAAGTTCCTTACTTCTCCCGAATTCTCTTTATCTGACAAGTGCTGAATTTGAATTTCTAGGGCTGCACAGAAAGGTTTGTCTCTAGTCCTGAAGAAGTTATGGATGTAATTGATGAGGGGAAAACAAACCGCCATGTAGCTGTTACAAGTAAGCATTTATTTACTGCTAACCCTGTAATTAGGTTTTAACTAACTGCAACCAACACCATGCTAAAGTTCCGGTCAATGTTGTTGCCTCACTGCCTGCTATAATGCAAAAAAGGTACAATTAGTATGTGATTAGTCTCTTTGATGCTTTCTTATGCTGGAGTTCCTAATGCATAATGGTAAAATATATTACTATTTTTGTAACTTGAAAGGCATTTTGAAAATTATGATTGATATTTTCACGAGAAATAATATTTTAGGTCTTTAAATTTACAATATACCGAATGAATTCCTACCTTGTTGTTGATAAATGATAGTTTTTTTTAAAAAAATTAAAAATCCTGTAACTTTATGTGTTATTTAGCAACCATGAGTATTCACATTTATAACTTGTGTAAAATTTAGCCAAACTCAAGTGTTTGCAAATATGTGGCAGTTGTTTTTGTGAACTATAAGGCAAACAATGTTGCTCAGATTTAATGCAAAGAGCAACCATTATGTTGCCTAGCATAGTCATAAAGCCTCTAATACAATGACTGAAATTTAGCCACCATTAAACTTTGTGTGTTTTTAAAAAAAATGTGCTCAGTGTAATGGGAGATTACAACGCTCCCATATGTAGCACAGTGTGGCTGGTGGGAGCAGACTTTTGTTTACTTTCTCTTGTGGTCACAAATTGTTTTAACTTGGAGGGCTTCTTATTGGCTTGTTTTAGCTCATTAGTTATTAATAACAACCCTCACGACAAAACAGGTTTTTGAAGAGATGCATAGTATTTTATATAACACCTCACCGAATTTTCTTTTTCGTAGACATGAATGAACACAGTTCTAGAAGTCATAGCATCTTCCTAATTAATATCAAACAAGAGAATGTTGAAACTGAAAAAAAACTCAGTGGGAAGCTTTATTTGGTAGACTTGGCTGGGAGTGAAAAGGTAACAGAAGTACCTTATTACTCTACATAACATTATTGATTTGTTAGTGGTGCATGATGGTGGTAGCTTTATTTCAAATCCTAACTAGTCCTTTTGAAGTCACTGCATGATTATCTTGCATACAAGAGTGACCAGAGAATGATCTGGAAGTAGAGGACACCATTCTGTTGCAGCTAAGCAAATCTGCCTCTATAAAGGGCCAGAATGGTCACTGAGATTTCATATGAAAGCTGCTTTAAGGTCTACAAGGGAAATTTGAATATAAGTGAAATAAAGGTGTTTTTTTAATTAAAAAAACCAACTTGTGTGTTGTGTTTATATATGATTAGCAAAGAAAATAACTGTTACAAGTGTTATGAAAATTTTGTAGCTTTGTAAACTGATAACTTCTCTGGCTCAGGCAAGATGGGGTAAAGCTACTTTCAAGTGTTGCACCTTTTTCTTATTTTGCAATGATCAGAATTTGAGCTCACTGAGCAATATCTGCTCTCTGGCAGGTCAGCAAAACGGGTGCAGAGGGCTCTGTTCTTGATGAAGCCAAAAATATTAACAAGTCTTTGTCTGCTTTGGGCAATGTGATCTCAGCACTAGCAGAAGGAACTGTAAGTAATTTGTACTTTTTAAAAATAGTGACCGTTTGATGGCTTGGTTACTTCCCAGTTTTCTACCTCTTGGGGCAAATTAATAATAGATCTCCACGTTAAATTCAGAGGAGAAAAGGTATATATTCCCTTCCCACCCACCCCCACTTTGCCAGCTGGCAAGAAGTTGTTTTTTTGTTTTTTACTGCAGGGTCTTTTAGTTCCATATTTAACTAGTGACGGATCAGATGGCAATCTGTTAGAAATTATATGAACCTGCCTTAGTAATATGAAAACAGTTTTACATATTCTAGGTTGACTTACTTTTTACTTATTATCATCCCTTTTAAGCAATTGTGTGTGTTCTGATGCTGTATCATCCATCTTAATTAGAAAACACATGTCCCATATCGAGACAGCAAGATGACCAGGATTCTTCAGGACTCCTTAGGTGGAAACTGTAGAACCACCATTGTCATCTGTTGCTCCCCATCCATCTTCAATGAAGCAGAAACCAAGTCTACTCTAATGTTTGGGCAGAGGTGAGCAGGTGCACCTGTCTCTTGGGAGAGATTATGGGTTGAATCCAGCCGTGTCCCTCCTCTGACAAAGGCTCTTTAATCTAGCAAATGCCTTCATCAGAAGAATGGAAGCTGAGTTATGGGCAGAAGTGAGGCCAGCCAATTATGGCTGGATAAGAAAACATTGCTGGGGTTAGACTTGGCATCTTCTGTCAGCAGACAACAATGATATTGCAGTAGTTCCATGATAAGGCACTCAAGAATAAAATTGCATATGCAGCAAAAGAACTTGCTTTGTGCTTAATTTTCTGCATCGGTGCTTTGCTGGCTCATAGCCTGATGTGGCTCTATTGATCTTCCAGTGACTGCGTTGATGTGGATAATGTGCATAGCTTTCCTCACAGTAAATGTGCAGATCAGATAAGTGAATGTAACTGGACATATTAAAAAAGCCTTTCAGAAGGCTTCACTTCTGATCTTTAAACCCCAGTAGTGCTACTGGAAGCTTAGTAGTATTTGTATCCAAAGGTTTTGGTATAGGGCAGAGGGGAAAGATGGTTGTAAAGAGCTCAGATGTGACAGATTATTGCTCAGATGCACAGAATTCAGACTGCATAGTCTCCATCACACTTGTCTTTTCTTGTTTGTTGACTGGATCTTTCTTTTTGCATTAGCTTTTTTAAAAAGGATGGGATTTTCGTTTGGAAGTCATATCCATTTTGCAGCAGACTGAGCCAACATAGTGTGGTATAGCCTTGGCTAATGAGAGCTATGATAGATGCTACATAAATAATGAATTCAGGGATGTGTGTGTCAGCCATAAAACTGGAATCAAATGAGTACATTTAAGTCTTGCTATGCTGGGGTTGTTTAAAGGCGGTGGGAGAGAAAAAAAAACAGTGCAATTTGGTATCAGCAGAACAGAGTCTGTCATTTCTCTTATTAAAAACAGAAATGCCAGCTGAGACCGGTGGGAAAAGAGAGACTCTGAGGAAAACTTCAAGAAGGAAGTACAAACCAGTTATCCAGAAATAAAGACTTACGTGGCTCACCCTGCTGTAAAGGATGCAAAAGAAATATTCATATTTCGTTTTCCAGGAGAAAGATTCTACATTTGCTGCTGTTTGTATTTATTCGTTTGCAATGCAAGCCTGTACATATCTACCCAGAAGTACATTCCATTGAGTTCAGTGGAATTTACTTCCAGCTAAGTGTGTATAGTATTACAACTTTCAGACCACAGAGAAGTTAATAAGATTAATGTCAGTGCTTGTTTGGTAAGTTGTTGTCTTTCTGTACAGAGCAAAGACCATCAAGAATACAGTCTCTGTGAATCTTGAGCTGACTGCTGAAGAATGGAAGAAAAAATATGAGAAGGAGAAGGAAAAAAACAAGACATTGAAGAATGTTATCCAGCATCTGGAGATGGAACTGAACAGGTGGAGAAATGGTGAGAAATAACTCTGTTGTCAATTATTAGGCAGCTGTTAAGGTATTAAGCCAAATAGTTGCAATAAAATAAATTATGATACACTTTACTGTCTGTTACAATGATGAATCATGTTCTTCTGTTTGTCTGCACAGACCTATTCAACTTTGGTTCATCCCTAAACATAGGCCTGGTTCAGGACGTCACATTGCTGGCTTCATAAACCATGGTTTATAAAGCTGGGAACCAACATTAGGCCCACACAGTCCTACCCTGTGGTCTTCCCTCTCCTCCTCTTGTATAGTGTGGAGAATCCTGGCTTGCTTTACATCAGAGTTCTCTTGTTGTCTGAAAAAGGAAGCCCTGGTTTAACTGACTAGAATATTAACAGAATGTCTGTATTTTCAGGCAGAATGTTGGAGGGTATGGGATCTAAGCAGGAAATATTTACAAATTATGCCCTGTTTCCTTAGGCTACTAGCTGTCACACCCAACTTTAAAATGATAATGTGTACATGTTGTAGGGATGGGATTATTCACAGAGATTGCTCATCAATAGACTTGCAATTGAGAGGAAGGAAAATTGTAAATGGAACATTGTGCTGTTGCACTCTTTACTTAAAATTCTGAAACTATTAATTGAGAATTAAGTCCTATTGAAAACAGTTGAATTTGAGTAACCTTAACACGCTTGTCTGCTCATTAATTCTATTGAAATGAGTGGGACTTACTCCCTGGTAAGTGGAGTTAGGATAGCAATCTAACCGAGAAATAAAATGAGAGTCTACAGAATGGTTAAATAATGCCACAGTTCCATGCAGGTATGATAACATATGGTTCAGGTTTTAATGAGTGAACTTCATTTGTAGGAATTTAAATACTTGGTGTGGTATCCAACTGAATGGTCCCACTAGCTCAAGAACTTTAAGCTTTGCATTGTACCCTTCATCTCCTCACACAACAACCCCAAATCTGACGGCAGGGAAACTCTATTGTGTAGCTTAAAGTCCTTGCACTTTTTTCCCTTGGATACTGCCCTTGATGAGTTTTATTTTATTCACCACCATGCCGTCATTCTGCTTATATGTTTTTCTCTGTCGGACAGAAAACTATTGGACCTACAGATTGATAATTCAGAAGAAGCAAATGCTTCTCTACTTAAAAGAGCAATACCAGTCTGAGCAACAATAAATCTGAAATCACAACTTTCCCCCTAAAAGCATTGTTTGTATGTTGTAAATATTATAGATACATTATTATTTTTATTTTGTCTGATGTTGCTAGCCTCCATAGTAGCATACAATGTGTTGTTGAGGGAGAAGGGCTTCAATTGCAAAAGAGTTCTTCCCCCCCCCCTATAACCCAGATATGTGAATATTGGTTGTGTGTTACTCAGTTGTGAAGGGGAAAAAAATTCTTTTTATTTTATTATACCCACCCATCTGGCTGGGTTTCCCCAGCCACAGTGCTGCCATATGACAGGCAAGAGCCACATATGGGGTGGGTTCCTCGTATATTGTTACAGTTTAAAAAATAAATATAACAAAAATGAAATTACATATACCAGGAGCTAAGGTTAATTTTGCCAGGACAATGTAGCAGTAAATTATTTTCAAGCATGAACAGGGAGCTTTCCCCCTCACTGCTGAGTAGCCACCACCATCTGCACACATCTTGGATAGGCAGGGAAAGCTTTAAGGGCAAAAGATAATGACATTTGCAAATATATACCAGAGATGGGGAATGTATGGCTCTCCAAATTTTGTTTTGCTACTATTCCCAACAGCCCTGGCCATGGTGGCTGGGACTAATGGGAGCTACAGCCCCTGACATCATCATCATCATCATCATCATCATCATCATCATTATTATTATTATTATTATTATTCCACCACAGGGACACAGCTTTGCTTTACACTTCTACCATTTAAAAAACTAACATTGGAAGCAGCCACCCCCCCAAGGCATTCTACTGATCGCCACTGTATAAACTTGTGAAAATGATAAGCAGCTTATTTTCTTTAGTAGCAGAAAGCACACACTGGAACAAATTCTGAGACTGTTTGTGCTTAATTAAACCTGGTTCTCCTCTTTCCTTTGAAAGCATTTGTATCCAAGACACTTGCAGTGATACAGACATGCCACTCTTTAACTTTTCTGGTGCTTTCAAAAATAGCAACATAGCCTCCGGAACTGCTGCCTTCAACTGTAAAGAGACAGGCATTCTTCTCTAGTGTGTCACCAGAACTGCCTGTAAGTGAAATATCGCAGAAGAAACCTTGGAAATAGACCAACTTATTTCAGTTGGCCTAGCAGAAAGTGGTTCGCAGGATTGTGGTAGGGTTTTCCGCCCAATGTGTAAGAAGAAGAAAAAAAGCATATAGGAAAAGAGCCAGCAAGGATCTTAAATAAATCAGGATTGGCTAAATAACTTTTTTTTTGTTTTTTTTTTGAGGCTGCCCATACAATTATGCAGCGGCATATTGGATAAGGTGGAATGCAAAGTACTATCACCTTTCTAATTGCATTTAAGGATAGAATTGGCGGAAGAGCTGTGCTTTCCCCACCACCTTGGCCTTTTTCTGTTTTCAGCCTGCACTTTTTGTATCTGTGGGTTGGTTCATGCAAGGCTTCAACTGTGTTACTTGAGGTTTCCCACAGGCATCCGGCCTGCCATTGTGAGAACCGGATCTGGACTAGATGGGCCATTGGCCTGATCCAGCAATCTTCTTATGTTCCCGTAGTGGTGAGGGCATGGCATTGTGCCTCCCTACTCAGTCTTCTCAAAATTGTCGGTATGTGCTAAATGGATTGGCCATGAACGTTTTTTCTTCCCATTCCAACATTCCATTCGACATGTGAACATCAGGCTGAACAGGCATGGCCACTGGGAATGTGTGAGTATCTTCCTCACCGCACACTCATTTTCTCTGTGTGAATCAGCCCTTGATCTTAGGTAGTTGGAGCATCAGAGCAGGAGAAGATTGCCAACACTTCAGCATTTTCAAAATGAAAACAAGCATTCTGTTTTACATTTTTCTGGGGTGTGGACTGTGAAGTAGTGGCTATTTCTTAGGTAGGATTTTAACATTTAGGTTTAAATCCTTCACTACAGGCTGCAGCCCACAGTATTTCCAACTCACAATCCCCCCCCCCCGATAGAACTTCAATACATAGGGAACAGCAATTCTGTTGCTAATAGTAACATAAAGAGCAATTATTGCTGTGCACTCTGGATAAGAGGGAAATAAGGTAATTTTGGGGGTGGTGATCATGTCAGACTTCAGTGAGCTAATGCTAACGGATTCACTCCCTGCCCCCCTTATTACAGATGGCTGCAAAAAATTTCAGTTTTAATTATGAAATGCAGAGAGAGCTGTAGAGGATTTTTTTTTAAAAAAATTAAATACCTATAAAAAGTATTGAAAATTTTGTTTCATTATTATAGGCCCCTTAAAAACCACCTTCAGTTGTTTCTAGATCTTTTCAGTGAGTCAGTACTCTAAAGGTTAATTATATTCATTACTGAGGCAAACACAAAATTCTTAGTTGTAATATGCACTTGTGATTTAGCACTTGACTTAAAATATTGGATTTTTGAACACAAGTATGCTTTCTTTCCAAGTGAGTTGCCATTCATCATAATCGGGCATGTTTGCTACTGCAGTTATTTTTTTTGTGCTGCCCCTGTTTGTATGATGGTGGGGCAGAGACTTTAGTATGGAGAAAAGGTTTCACCATGAGACTTTTTGAATATACTCAATGTTAACATTGCAGAGTAGATGACTGTTTTTAAGAGCTTTTGTCACTACCTTGATATAGCTCATAGTAACCAGATGTATAGGTTCTTTGGAGGAATAATGAAATGTGGTCTGAAACATGGGGCTGGCAGGATGGCTGCCTCATGTTGTTCTGCTGTTTCTGTATATCTACTCCACCGTAGTTCTGATCACTACTTCTGACAACGTAGTTATGATCCTTAAGGCAAACTAATTTGCTTTTTATTTCAGCTGGTTCTGAGAGACCATTAGGCATGGAGGCCTTCAATTATAAGGACTGTAGATTTAAGTCTCCAAAGGACATTGAAGATTAAATATTGATTCCTTGCTTTTTGGACTTTTTGTATTATCACTGATTGTATTGAGATGTGTTTGCAGGAGAGGCTGTTCCTGAGGATGAACAGATCAGTGCTAAGGACCAAAAGAATTTGGAGCCATGTGACAATACACCCATTATCGATAATATTGCACCTGTTGTTGCCAGTATCACAACTGAGGAGAAGAGGAAATACGATGAAGAGATTACTAGTCTCTACAGACAATTGGATGATAAGGTTTAGAAATTATTTCCTTTCAACTTAATTATGTCTTGACGACTACTGTAGATTTTGTTTAAAGAGTGTTTTTTATTCATCAAAACCACCACATGCTTCGAAGTGTGCAAAATAGAAAACTGGTGGTGTAAAATCTCACAAGTTTTGTGGCCATTACAGTTGAAAAATGTTAACCGAACTCCATTCCTGTCACTATTGAACAACTAATAATGCATTGTCCCAGCCATATGTACAGCTATGCGATTTGGAGGTGCCAGACCCCTCTTGAATCCCTGGGTCCATCAGTTGTTAAAAATGTAAGCCAGGCTAACTTCCTATGTTGGGTTAATCACCTAAGTGATGGGCCATTAAGAGAGCAAAGGAGAGGGGGTGATTTTGTTGGCACATGGCGCAGGTATAATTATATACAGTGGTGCTTCGCAAGACGAAAATAATCCGTTCCGCGATTCTCTTCGTCTAGCGGTTTTTTCGTCTTGCGAAGCAACCCTATTAGCGGATTAGCGCTATTAGCGGTTTAGCGGCTATTAAAGGCTTAGCGGATTAGCGGCTAAAAGGCTATTAGCGGCTTAGCGGCTTAGAAAAAGGGGGGGGGAAGCGAAAAAAAATCACAAGACTCGCAAGCCCATAGGGAAATTCGTCTTGCAAAGCGCATTGAAAAACTGAAAACCCTTTCGTCTAGCGGGTTTTTCGTCTTTCGAGGCATTCGTCTTGCGGGGCACCACTGTATTGCACTGAACACTCTGAAGTTTGTTCTTGATTTTGGATAAATGTTCAGGAATCTACAGGAAGCACATTCTTCTCTTTATCTCTGCAAAAGCAAGAGCTTCTGCTAAGGAGGGGGAAACAATTTGTTTTAAACAGCAAAGGAAAATAATATATGTCATACCCTATATGAAACAACTTGGGTGCTTTAAACTATCAGCAGTTTTATTGCATGAATTCTCACTTAATAAAGGAAGGGGATTTTTTGTTATAATTCTGTAGTGTATTTATATAAAATGGCACTGTTACTAGAAGCAGATTCCAATTTCAAGCAATGTTTACAACCACATTATGCAGGTGATTTAAAGAAAGCAGGATGAAGCCAGTTACAGTTTTGTGTCTGCTTTGAAGGATATTTCTTTTTTCTGTAGAATATTTATTTCACTCCAATATTGCATCCATTTTGTGTTGGTTTCAAGCTTTAACGAATGTAGAAAAAGGGGAAGAAGCTCCTGATAGTTTTTTTTCACCTATTGCAGGATGATGAAATCAATCAACAGAGTCAATTGGCAGAGAAACTAAAGCAGCAGATGTTGGATCAAGATGAGGTAAATATTAGCCCAAAGCATATTATTGTGATAATAATTATTATGACCTTTTAAAATGGGCATTTCCCTATATCTTCTCCCTGCCCCACCATCCTAACCCTCACTTTAAACCTAATTCAACTGATGTTTCATTTGCTATTCATGGTTTTGTTTGCTATTAGGCAGAAGCTCATCCTTTTCTCAGTTCATCTTGCTCTGCGACTTGAAAGATTTTTCTTGTTTTTTTAAAAAAGAAAATGATGCCCATACTAATAAAGTGCTACTAGCTTTAAAAATAGGAGGCAGTAACACTGGAGACCCCTTGGTCAAATCCAGACCCCACTGAGAAATTCCAAATGTAACCTTCTGGTTGCTAACCTAGAGACATCAGTGCTTCAGTGGGTGGAAATTAATGCACTAGACCAGGGTTAGAGACCCTGTGTCCTTCGATATGTACTCCCACCAGCCCCAGCCAGCATGACCAGTAGTCAGGGATGATGGGACTTGTAGTCCAACCACATCAGGTGGGCCACAAGTTCTCCATCATTGTACTTTGCTCCTCAAACAGTCTGCTAGGAAAACCAGCTGTTGACCAAAAGCAAAAAACCTTTGCCATTAATTTTTGGCACTCTGTTCTCTGCTTAGGAATGGAGCGTGCTTTTGCTTAATTTTGTTCCCTGTTTACTGTATTCTCTAGTGCTTTCTGCCGTTCTTTGTGATGAGCTCAGTGATAGATGGGCTTCAGGGTGTCTGCCTTAATGATGGCTTTCCTTAATTAGCCAGCACACTTATTTCTGGCTGATTAAGCTAGCAGATTCATTGCTAGCATAAGTGTTACAAAAAGGGGAACATGCTGTTCTAATATCTTTCACATTCTAGTCCCACTGATTAACTTTTTTGTGCATCACAAAATCATTTGCTGGGACTAAATAGACCGTATGTTGAATGTGAATGCCTTCATTTTTTAAATTGCTAAACCATGTGGGCTAAAGTTTTGTGTATATGTAGAAGCTAGATGTAATGGATATGTTGATGTGGTCTGCTTTTTAGTCTGTCATGTTCACTTGGCGTGATCACAGTTCTAACCCTTATTTTGGACAGATATATAACATTGTGCTGATTAATTCTTTTGATATCTTCCCATTTTGCAAGGATAGCTTATTGAAACATTTTTAAGCTTTGTAACTGGAATACATGGCCTACTATCCCAGAAATGCCACTTTCTATAAGTTCAGATAGGATTAATACAAATTCGTAGGCTTATCTTTACCTCCTTCTAGCATAGCCCGTGGTCTAAATGCTCGTAGACTCCATGGCTTTCTATAACAAGCGTCTCATGTGTTGACGAGTAGGTGAAAATATAAGGAGGTATTGTGTTCACAGGTTAGATGCACATTCACAAAAATACATGGTTCAACAGATAATGAACAAATAATGTCCAAAAGGCCTTTTACAAACGTCTCCCATCTTTTTTATTGGACCATAACCTTTTGAATTATGGAGGAAGTGTTGGCTTTCCACAGGGGCGGGCAGGCTAAAAGCTTCTCACTGGGTGCTTCTAAAGTGCTGAAGATTGATCTTAGTGTAGGGATGAATCAGAAGGGTGTAATCAGTTGGGAAGTGGGGAAAGTTGGATTTGGCTTAGTGGGGTTGATGGGAGTGTTGATGAACAATGTCTGGAGGGCATCACATTGAGTTGGTGGACCAATTATCTATTCTTGTTGGTTTTTATGTATGCTGCCCAGAGAACCTGAGTTATGGGGCTGCAGAGAAATATAATTCGTAAATAAAAAGATTTTTTCAGCCCACTCTTGTACTGTTATGTGTGAGCAAGCAACATTCTTGCTTCTGTTGTTGTGGAGTATCATGCAGTATACTAGAATTCTTCTAAACCCTGAATTACAGTTTGTTACTCTTAAGCATGTTATAATTTATTCTATTAATAATGGCCAAATGGAAGATTCAGAAGAGTTGGGGCAGTTAACAAGCCCTGCTTCTCTTCTGCTCTCACTGAGATGTTTCAGCGATTCCTTCCCACCTCCACAAACATCTCCTGTTTCCAATTCTATTTCCAATGTCTGGTTTATGCTGTTTTCACTCACAGTGCCTATGTCATAATGGTCCTCCTTTTAACCCAAGAGTTACACAATCTTAATGTTTCCATCTCTTTGTAGCTTTTGGCTTCCACTAGGAGAGATTATGAGAAGATCCAAGAGGAACTCACTCGTCTCCAGATTGAAAATGAAGCTGCGAAAGAGGAAGTGAAAGAAGTTCTTCAGGCTCTGGAGGAACTGGCTGTTAATTATGACCAGAAGTCACAGGAAGTGGAGGACAAGCTGAGAGCTAATGAACAGCTAGCTGACGAACTTGCACAGAAAACAGTAAGAACAACCCTTCTCTCTGTGTGTGCATGTGCATGCGTGTCTACATGTACATCATTCTGGAAATCTGGAAATGCATTCTAGAATCAACAATGATATCTTCCTAATTTCAAGAGAAGCTGTGGATTTCTAAAACTAGCTGTTTAAACATAAGATGTGCAGCTTTATTTTATTAACGTTTACTCAGCAGTGCATACTACTGAGTCCAGTGGCCCCTATTGTTAGGTAAGTATGTGTAAGCTTTCACCCAGTTCATGTTCACATTTGTCTGCACTTCATGCTGTTATATTCTGAGGTAGAGTGCTATTGCCACCACAAAGTTCACTAAAATACCTTCAAGTTTTGATTTATGTGGTTGTTGTTTTTTAATGTCTCGGTCTCTTTCCCTTGTATACTGTTACATTGCTTCTTTAGCTTCTGGCAATCTTTTCATATCCACATCAAGAGCCAGTGCAGTAGTCCTATAAATTGCTGTGCTCATATTCCAGCTTGGCCAGAGACTCAATAGGCAATTAAGCCAGTGTGTCTCAAATCTTTGTTCCCCATTTAGGTAATGAGGGAAAAGGATTAAAATAAGTACGAATGAGATTATGAGGATTAGCTATACTCCAAAGTAGTGACCTGTTTCAGGTGCTGAGGGTAAAACCATATTTTTTAATTACATCTTTTGCAAACTTCTACTATTGATGGTGTTCAAGGTAGTGAACAACATATCGGAGAATGCCACAGAAACACATATTGTATGCAGTTGCAGAATTAAGGGTAGGGAAATAATAATAATAATAATAATAATAATAATAATAATAATAATAATAATAATAAAAAAAACATTGGTGCATCCATTTTTACATTTTGTTCATTTATGTATGACAGATATATGAGAAGGCAGAGTACCATTCCTCTGCATATGGACACCGGGGAGCAGTTACGTTGTGCAGATTTTAATTGGAAGAACATTAGCAGAAACAGGGTGGATAGGCAAATGGAAGAGGGAAGTTTTCCTGTTACCATTGAATGGTTTTTGCTGAAAGAATACAATCTCAAGAGAAATTAAAAGTAGCTTGCTTACACTGTTAATAAAAAGAAAGCAAGCTCAATGCCTGGTCTTCATGATGTAGCTGTGAAAGGGAGACGAATGGCATGTCACTCAGCAGTGAAGATGTAGGGTGCAATCTTATTGCTATAATACACATTGCAGTTCTTCCAGTTTATTTGTGTTCATGTCATTCTAAAAAGCTCTCTTGGTTGCTGCTTCTTGTTTTCTGTAAGGATTTTGTCACCAACCCTTAACATAGACTAAACATAAGCAATGAGGTACCCTCAGCCACATCCAACTTGGTCCATTCTGATTTATCTCTAGTGATTTTACCTCTAGCTACTACTTAGAAGCCAGCAGGGGCATACACTGATTTGAGTAGTTTTCATATTCAAAGGGAAACTTTCATACTTTAAGCGAAATCTGGGATATTTGAACTGTGGGAAATGCTGAGGCTGTGTGTAAACAGACATTTTATGTACAAAATTCTTGTGTAGAGTCCACATGTTCAAATTCTAGTGTACAATTCCCTATCAAATCTCTGGATTGGTACTTAATAGGATTTGGAACAGACTACTTACAGAACCATACAGGAATTTCTGGTGGTACCAGTATAAAGTATTTTAGTGTCTGTGTTTAATTCATTATTGAGGATGGCACAGCTACACAGATTGGCTGTGATTCCTTCGTTTTTATCCTTGGGTGTTCAAGAACACAAACTTTTAATGCAGCAAACACCAGCTTAACCTCAGAAATGTATAATTGCTGCAACAAGTGTGAAGTCTTCACTGCTGTTCATTATTTTGCAGTCTGCCCTGACAACTACACAGAGAGAGTTGGGACAGTTGCAAGAACTCAGTAACCATCAGAAGAAGAGAGCTACTGAGATCTTGAATTTACTGCTTAAGGACCTTGGCGAGATTGGAGGAATCATTGGCACTAATGACGTTAAAACAGTAAGTTGAATTTTTTAAAAATCTTAAATGGGATTATCTAACTTCATTGGCAGGCTGGACTGCAAAGCTTGTTTCTCTTACTATGTTCATGAAACTCATGAACAAGTGAGCTTTTCCCAATTCATTTTGCCAGGCAGTTTGTGTATCCAAAGGGCTGGAATTGCTGATAGGTCCTTTCATTTAAAAGTTGAACCCATAAACATATGAAATACTTGGAGGTTCATGGGGAAACTACTGTGAGCTGAGAAACTTCTGCATGGCAAGTCCAAGCATTTCTGGATGGGATTTCTAGATTTTGAATATTGTCTACATTGATCTAAATAAAAAGCAGGGTATCCAGCAATCTATTATAATTCCTATTGTTAAGGGGAGCTGGTGGCGCTGTGGTCTAAACCACTGAGCCTCTTGGGCTAGCTGATTGGAAAGTTGGCGGTTCAAATCTGTGCAGTGGGGTGAGCTCCCGTTGCTCTATCCCAGCTTCTGCCAACCTAGCAGTTTGAAAGCATGCCAGTGCAAGTAGATAAATAGGTACCGCTCCGGCGAGAAGGTAAACGGCATTTCTGTGCGCTCTGGCACTCGTCACGGTGTCCCATTGCACCAGAAGTGGTTTAGTCATGCTGGCCACATAACCTGGAAAGCTGTCTATGGACAAATACCAACTCCCTTGGCCTGAAGCGAGATGAACGCTGCACCCCATAGTTGCCCTTGACTTGACCTAACCGTCCAGGGGTCTTTTACCATTACCTTTACCATAATACCTATTGCATCTTCTGGTAAATGAAGTATTTATTTATCAAGACTATTTATATACCACTTTTCAGTCAAACCTCACAAAGCAGTTTACATAAGATTATAAAACAATAAGTATTGATTTTTTTTTGGGGGGGGGGAAGAAGCTACAATGTAATGGAAAAGGCAACTTGTGTCTTTAGGACAAGCTGTTACTGCTTCTCAGTCGCCTGAGGGCAAAATGGTCCTTCAGATGTCCCTGTGATGGCAGCTGGGGGACAGAGGGGCCTCTATGGGAGCTGGCTGGTGACAATTTCCCAAGCTTCTTTCTTTCCAACTTTAAAACTTTAGAATATATATAATGCTTCAAAACAACAACAACAATTCTGCTGGTTGCCATTTAAAATACATAATAAATTTTAATATCTTAAATTTGGCATCTAGAATTGAGCAAGGTGAGCCTCTATTGGGAAAGCATTCCAGAACTTCAGCATCACTGGCAGTAAGGGAAGACCAGTACAAACCGGGCTGATTTCCATTGCCTAATGCCAACAGAGTTGAGCATCTCAGTAGTAACAAATTGAATTTACTGGTACATGTTCACCATGCAACTGTTTTGGATGTTCAGTTGGCAGATGTGAATGGAGTGATTGAGGAGGAGTTCACCATGGCAAGGCTCTACATCAGTAAGATGAAGTCCGAGGTGAAATCTCTGGTGAACCGTAGCAAGCAGTTGGAGAGTGCCCAGATAGACTCCAACAGGAAGATGAATGCCAGCGAGAGGGAACTTGCCGCTTGTCAACTCCTTATCTCTCAGGTTATTAGGGTGCTTTCTCTTTTTATCCCCCCCTTCCTCCAGCCACTAACCAGTCCAATTAATTTGCCTCTGTGCATATTAAATATATATGTTTTCTCGCTTACATCTTTCAAAGCATGAAGCAAAGATAAAGTCTCTCACAGACTACATGCAGAACATGGAGCATAAACGAAGGCAGCTAGAAGAGTCACAGGATTCACTTAATGAG
The DNA here is from genome assembly GCF_964188305.1 of Podarcis bocagei. NCBI lineage: Eukaryota > Metazoa > Chordata > Lepidosauria > Squamata > Lacertidae > Podarcis > Podarcis bocagei. The sequence continues at coordinate 105,787,473 of NC_138125.1, forward strand.
GAGTTGGCCAAATTGCGTGCTCAAGGTACAATATTTTCAAGCGTTCCCAGTTTTATGTATTGCCTCTTCTGAGCTGAAAACAGCCCTCTTGGGTCACATCTGCACCGTACATTTAAAGTTTTCTTCCACCACTTAAACTGTCATGGCTTCCTCCTCCCCCCCCCAAAAAAAAACACCAATCCAAGGAGATGCAGCTTGTTAATGGAACTGGGAATTGTAGCTCTGTGAGGGGTCTCCTAGCAACTCTAAGCACCCTTAACAAACTGCAGTTCCTAGGATTGTTTGAAGGAAGCCATAACAGTTAATGTGGTACAACAGCACTTTAAATGTATGTGACCTTGGGCTTTCTTCTGCTTTTCTCAGGAGATGCTGAATTTTGGTGAGGCTTTTTCTATTGCAGTTACCTTCTTTCCTACCACTGTAATGAGCCCTACAGCTCCACTGGGATTGGACATGGATTGGCAGGCTCAGTTGGATGAGGAGGAAGCAGGAGGAAGGGAATGCGGGATGTAGGTTCTCCCCTTTCCGCCTATCCTGTGGAGTAGAGAACATCAACCGGCTGCTGAGGATGGCTAAGAGGGAGATGAACAAAGGAGTCAGAAGGCGAGATGCGGCATCGCCTCTGAGGACCAGGCATTGCCTCCATAGATGGGAATAGATTCACCCGTCCAGATGGGATGTGCCCCTATGAAGTAGACACATCTGTGAGGCAAGAGGGTCTCATGCGTAAGATCACCATGCCTCATCTTTAAAAGCCTGGCTGGAGTGATGTGGAGACATCTCTGTTGCTTCCATCTATTCCTGAACTTCCTGCCTAGCTCCTGAACTCTTGAGTCCTACACTGCGCCTGCTTCAGAGCCTGTACAGTTAACTTTCCTGAATAAAGATATCTATCGTGACTCGGATGGGAAGAGCCTCTATTATCATGTTTTGGGCAGGAATAAGGACAACCACCCTCCTCATTGCTGAGGACTCAAATAGCATTTCAGACTGGTTAAGGCTAATGACATGTCTGATCTGGGTGGAGCAATGCTTCTTCGGAGCCAGTGTGGTGTAGTGGTTAAGAGCGGTGGACTCGTAATCTGGTGAACCGTGTTCGTGTCTCTGCTCCTCCAAATGCAGCTGCTGGGTCACCTTGGGCTAGTCACACTTCTCTGAAGTCTCTCAGCCCCACTCACCTCACAGAGTGTTTGTTGTGGGGGAGGAAGGGAAAGGAGATTTTTAGCTGCTTTGAGACTCCTTCAATAAAGCGGGATATCAAATCCAAACTCTTCTTCTTCTTCTTCTTCATTTGCAATGTCTTATTTGATCTCATTCCCCCCCCCCAGTGCACAATAAATGTGCTGCATAAGCATCCTTTATCATCTGATTCAACATGTGAGAATCTTGTGTGGTTCGTGCAGTGCAGTGTGATTAAAAACTCAACCTTCTCCTGGCAGCTTTGTGGGGCTGCCAGAGGCTGAGTAGACTTCTAAGATTTATATCAGGAGTGTGGAACCCGTGGCTCTCCATATATTGTTATAGACTTGAACCTCAATCAGCCCCCCCCCAAGCATGGCCAATGCTCAGGGGTGATGGAAGTTGTAGGCCAGCAACATCTGGAAAGTCACAGGCTTCCCACCCCTGATTTATATCCTATCCTCCAGTGCTGATTTGCATTCATGTGCTGAAATCTCCATGGATCTGCAACTAAATAGTGTTCCTGGCATTCTGAATTAGTCTTGGAAATTGGCCCTAAGGAAGGACTGCTATGCTCTGAATTAGCAGTGACTGGGATGAGCAGGCTGTAGCAAAAAAGAAAAAGAAAAAAAGAAAAAGGTCTTAGCACATACAATATGCTATTTTAGTAGACTGGGTATGGTGCCCATTCCCCCCACCCCAAAAGCACCTCTTGGAAATCATAGGCTAAATGTAGCTTGTTCCAATGAAGCAGCTGTTAATGCGGGAAATGGATTCCCTTAGGTTTTGTTGCCATTGTAAACAAGTCCAAATGCCAGCAGATAGAAGTATGTGAAGTGGTGTCTTCTGCTTGAAGAGGTAGATTGTTTAGGGCCATGAATGCTATCTTGTTTAAACCGCATAAAATCAAACAGGAGTTGCTCAGCTTTAATTTTTGTTTTAACAGAAAAAATGCATGAAGTCAGTTTCAAAGATAAAGAGAAGGAGCATTTAACCTTGCTGCAGGATGCAGAGGAAATGAAGGTAACATTGTACAATACAATTGTGAGATCAGTTTCTCACCAATAATACTTCTCAAAGTCATGACAAGGTGCACTTGTAATGCTGCTTTGTACTTTTGAACAACATGTCAAAGGTACACGTGTGCATTAAGAAATCTGTTCTGTTTGGAAGAGCTTCCCTACCAAATGTGTATTTTTTTAAACCATTGTATTATATTCTTGGTAGTTATTTGTACTAACCTTACCAGTTGCAGATTATTCCATGCTCACATAATTAAAAGGAAGGATAGGTTTGCTGCATAAGAGTGCAGGGGGTAGGTATGCTGAGGTTTACCTTATCTACTAGATGTTGTCCAGACATTGCTAACAGGGGAGCATACAACCAGCAAGCAAATGTGTGTGCGTTTAAATCCCATTGATGCTCTTGAAATGGTAGCGAAGAAGCTGAGTGAGTTGTTTGATGCTGATGGAGCACAGCCAACAACAACTTAAAAAACCAAACTATATTGCATTTTTGTATGTAGGGGTTGGGTGGAATGGGACTTGTAGAGCTGTGAAGTCACAGGAACTGTCCAATAAGTGCTCATTATATTTGTAACATGCAGCTTGAGTATTTGAATTGTGCGATACCCCTGTAAAGAAATGAAAAGCATATGGATCCCATCCAACAAATTATAGTAGCTGAACATTCATTGCGCTATAACCCAGGCCTTAAGTCAGGGATGGGGAACCTGTGGTCCTTCCAGGTGATGATCAATTAGAGTTCCTGTTGGCCCTAACTATGCTGACAGGGCTGATAGATTCCAACAACATCTGTAGGGCCACAGGTTAGCTATCCCTGACTTAAGTTGCTAATTATCCTTTTTACAGCATGCTTCTATAAACTATTGTATTCCCTGGCACTTCATGTGTACACTACTGTTAATGCCCAGTGCTGGTTTAAGCAAACAGCTCATCTATTTACCTTAAGGGCTAAGGGGTGGGAAACAGATTGTTCTCTAGAAGTTGCTGGACTACAACTCAAATCATCCTTCACTTTTGGTCATGCTGTCTGGAGCTGATGGGAGTTGGAGTCCAACAACAAATGGAGGGCAACAGATTGGCCACCCAGGCAAACACAAAGGACAACATGTTGGTACAGCATTAGTGCTGGAATTAGTTGCACCCCTGTGTATTCTAAGTGGAGTTTTGATCCATAGGTGTGACCATGGTTGGTACAAATACATGCCAGCTATAGCTGGCAGTGTATGCATGTGGGAGTTTTTACTAAAGAAGGCAGAATCAATTTGTATCAAGCAAGTTATTATTCACAGCTGCTTTTAAAAAAGCAAAGAGGAATCCATGGGAATATATGCAGTTCTGAGCTACTTCAGAAATACTGGACAAAACCACGGTCAAAAAGGCAAAGTTGTGTAATTTTATTCACCTCTCTCTTTTATGAGCAGAAGACACTAGAGCAACAGATGGAGAGTCACAGGGAAGCTCACCAGAAGCAGCTGTCCAGGCTGCGAGATGAGATTGAGGAGAAGCAGAAAACCATTGACGAGATCAGAGAGTAAGATCATGCTTTCCTTTCCTGTTGGCTTTCCTTTCCATCTCTCTCTCTCTCTCTCTCTCTCTCTCTCTCTCTCTCTCTCTCTCTTTCTTTCTGTGCACACACAACTGCAAACTGCTGATGATTTATTCTTATCTAGTTTTATTGGCAAACATCTCATTAGGACCCCAGAGGCCTATTTCTGTGGATGTATTTGTTCAGGGTTTTCTTCTCCTCCTCCTCCTGCTAATGATATCGAGTAAAGAAAGTGCAGAAAATTGCATTTAATGAATTTCAAAGACTTGAAAGCTAGAAATATTTTCAGTTATTTTGCTTTATAAATCACATGGTGTAATAAATGTTTGAGCAGACTTAAGACTGCTTCAGAAGCTGCTACTGAGAAACTATATCAAAATGATTGGGGATGATACAGCTTTGACTTTGGCAAAGCTAGATGATGGAAATGAAGAAGAGTGGGAGGAAAAGCTTGAAATGGATATAGGCGGTGGATGCTTAATAGGAAAGGGACCAGGCTGTTCTATACAACTCTGTAGGGAAGCAGAGACCAAGAAAGACACAAGGCTTATAACTAGGAAGTGAAAATGTGGAAGAAACCCTTACTGAATTCAGTGATGCAGGGAAAAAAGCAGTGGTAAATTTGGAGGAGAGGATGATGAATATCTGATCATGACCAATCAGCTATTTACATGCAAGCCATGTTAAATAGAAAAACAAATACAATATTACTAAAACCAGCATCCAGTCATAGGTTTGCTCCCCACCCCATTACAATTTTTTAGCAAGAAGAATGTGTAAAACAATGAATGGGAAAGGAACATTTTCAAGCTAAGTGCACTTCCTGCCTCTATGTGCTGCCCTTGAGGTTGGTCTGGAAGCTGTAGCTAGGGCAGAATTCAGCAGCTAGGTTTCTTATGGAGGCAAACTAGTGCCAGTATATATCACCTTACTGGCTGCCAATCTGCACTGGGCCAAGGTGTTGGTACTAGCCTATAAGGCCCTATACATCACAGGACCAACTTACCTGCCTTATCCCTTAAATGCCAAGTAGGTCACTGGGGTCTATGGAAGATTTTCTCCTGAAGATTCCAAGGCAATCAGAAGCCCTCTCCAGAGTAACTTGGCGAAGGGCTTTTAGTGTGGTTGTCCACGTTCTGTGGAACAGCTTTCCTGTTAAAATGCAACAGGTGCCCACTATATCTGCTTTCCAGAAACAAACTGGAGACATTTTTGTCACAAGATGCTTTCCCGGCTGGATGAACAAGACTTTGCCGTGGGCGCCTCCTTTGATCATTTTCCAGTTCATTTGCTTACATTTTCTGTGTTCTTTTAAACTTCATCTTAGCTGTTTTTTTCTTATATTGTGTACATCACCTTGAGAAATACATGTGGAAGGCGATTAGTAAGTAACAAAAATAATAGAAGTCATGGTGGTTTGAAATAAAAGCATTCTGACATCATGAAGGGATGCGGGTGGCGCTGTGGGTTAAACCACAGAGCCTAGGACTTGCTGATCAGAAGGTCAGTGGTTCGAATCCCCGTGACGGGGTGAGCTCCCGTTGCTCGGTCCCTGCTCCTGCCAACCTAGCAGTTCGAAAGCATGTCAAAGTGCAAGTAGATAAATAGGTACCACTCTGGCGGGAAGGTAAACGGTGTTTCCGTGTGCTGCTCTGGTTCGCCAGAAGCGGCTTGTCATGCTGGCCACATGACCTCCGCGGAAGCTGTACGCCGGCTCCCTCGGCCAATAAAGCGAGATGAGCACCGCAACCCCAGAGTCGGTCACGACTGGCCCTAATGGTCAGGGGTCCCTTTACCTTTACCTTAACATCATGAAATGATGGAATACCAAGACTGAATCACAATGGCCAAGACGGAATCAAATTAATTCTGCAAAGCTTGGTGAAACAAATGTTTTTGGCAGGTGGTGAAGCACCAAGTTTGTAGGTGCTTGCCTGATTTCAATAGGAGCAGCATTCCAAATTACTAGTGCCACTATGCTAGAAGCCTTAGTTCACAAACAAATATGAGACGGCCAGAAGGAATTCTCCAGGTGATCCCAGTGATCTGGCAGATGTATAAAGCGGTCTTTCAGGTAACCTAAGTCTTAGGCAGCTTAGGACTTTATAACAACAATATCTTGAATTTAGCTTAGCAGTGTATTGGCTGCTAGTGCAGAGCTTTTCAGCTTCAGCATAATATGTTGACATGGAGTGGCTCCAGCTTAAAGCTGGGCTGCAGGATTCTGTACTAGCTGCAATTTCAAAACCAGCCGCAAGGGTCTCTTCACAGCACCTCCCAGCATCCCTGACCTCTAGCCGTACTAGTTGCGGATGACAAAAGTTGGGAGTCCAACAATATTTGGAGGGCTGCAGGCTTTTCATCCCCGATCTAGGCTTTTTGACTTTTGAAATAGTTAGCATTAAGTCCACACTTGTAGAGAGGAATTGCCATTTTATGTTTTGGATGCATGTGAATAATCCGAGAGAGAAGCAGTAACAAGGTAAGTATTGTGTTGTGTTGTCTGATGTGTATAAAGGGAAATTTTCTAAAGAGGCAAGATGTCTTATCAATAAAATTTCCCAGAGAGTTATTGTGTAGAGTCTTTCTGTGATGAGTAAATGTATAAGCGTTGACTAACTTTAAGGCTTCTTGAACGGAAGGTTTCTTTTCATTCCTTTTTCCTTTTCTTTTGTCTCAGTATGAATCAGAAGCTGCAGCTGGAACAAGAAAAACTGAGTTTGGACTATGAAAGATTGAAAGCAGAAGATCAACAACGGGAAAAGAAGCTGGAGAAGCTAATGTAAGTTTGCATGGCAATCTATTCTTATTATTCTTTAATATCTTGCATTCCAGTAATGTTTCATCCAACCAATCCTGGCTCCCTATGATAACACACTACTCCAGGACAGAAACATAAGGAAAATTGATCTTTATTTTACGTAACAAAATTTATGTACTGCTTGATGGTAATAGAACCGCCGATCAGTTTTACAAAAACAAAACATTAAAATTACCAATAAAGAGCAGTTAAACACACATACAAGTACTTAAAACATTCATAACTTGATTGAAACCAACAGTAAGCTAAAAAAACACATATCTACTTCTACATGTCTGATAGTCTTGACTAAACAAAAATGTTTTAAGCCTGCTGTGAAAAGATTGCAGCCAGATGTCAACAGGCAGGGCGTTCCAAAGTGTACATAGGTGCTGCTAAACTAAAAGAGAGATTTCTAACAAGTGCAGAATGAGTATTATCCAGCACCTGCAACAGGGCTAATTCTGCTGGGTGTTCTGTTTGCGCCAGACCTCCCACCACCACCCCATGTAAAAATGCATGGGAAATGCTTCTCTATTTATTCTTGAAACGGACTGAATCCTGGGGCTGCATATAACATATGGCTGCCATCACAGATGGTTATGCTTCAGTAGCTGCTGTGGCTACAGTGCCACCAAGGACCGTTTTTGTTGCAGTATCCACAACTGCCTGCCCTGCCTCCCTCTGGGCAGGAAAGACACTGCGCTCCCTTGGTACTCCAGATGGAGGAGTGCTGCTGTTTGTCCTTGCTGCTTCCAGTTCTTTGTTTGCCCACCTTGCATACACAGCAACATATAGGGGAGCAGCATCTTTTCGAGTTCCTTCTGTGATGCAGCTTTTTAAAATGCAGGAGATCTGGAGTGCTTGGTAGGAGATGGGCACAGGTGTTGGTTTCTAGGTTGAGGAAAGCATAAGTAGGCTGAGGTGTGCATGTTTGTTTCGTTCGCTTGGAAACTTTACATTATTCCAATTAATTTTTTGAGTTGAGCAGTGTCTTTTCTCTGCCTAGACTGCTTAACGATAAAAGGGAACAAGCAAGAGAAGATCTTAAGGGACTGGAAGAAACTGTGGTATGTACTAAATCTACAGTGTCTCTCTTTAAAAAAAGAAAGAAAAAAGAGGTCACTAGAGATGACGCTACTTAGTTCACACTTGAATTTTGTATGCTCCCTTTAGTATGTTTTGTGTCTTTTGAAAACATGTGGTTCAGTCTGCATACCTTGGTTTCTTAAAATAAAAAACAGGGGCTCATATAGATGGCCTGTTCATGTGGGTCATGTGTCATAATGGTGAACTTCCCTCCTGTTTTGCGTATCATGGAGGAAGAAAGCAAGGGACTCACTTGGCTAGTGCATCAAACCAGAGTCATATAACACCCATTCTCCCAGCTCTGTACTGGCTGCCTGTATGTTGCTGGGCTCAATTCAAGGTCTAGATGCTGAATTTGTAAAGCCCTGAATAACTCGGGGCCGAAATACTTGAAAGACTGCCTGCCTCTATATCTGCCAGCCTGGACCTTGTGATCAGCTGAGGAGGCCCTTCTCATGGTCCCATTAGGGGATATGGTGTGTCATGTGGTGACTCAGGCTAGGACCTTCTCACTGGTAACATCCTGCTTGTGAAACTGCCTTCCTTTGGAGGTTTATCAAGCAGTCCCATCATTGAGCTTTCTTCACTCAAGACACACGTCTGATGTTTTGGTTGGATGATCTGTGTTGCTCCTGTCATCTGCTGTATTGACACAAGTAGCTACAAACCACTAATGTTAATCTAATATTTCATGACTAATGATTTCATATTAACGTTTTTAGTATTACTGCATCATAATTGTATGCAGGGCAGTCTATAAATGAATAAAATAACTTAATATTTACAAGGGTAACTCCGTTCTGTACAGCAATGGCACCTAATCAAATCCCTGTTTTAGTCATCTTCCACCAGATTATTGATTTGTGGCATATGGTTTGTAGAGATATAAGTGAAGTTAGAGGTTAGTCACAAATAGGTTATATATTATTTTCTTGGTTGTATTCTCCCTGAAGTGAGTGAAATGTGTGAAATTTTCAAATTCTGCCCGCTTTAAACAAAACTATAATTTGACTAAAACATCAAACGGATGTACATTTATGGTTGTGAGTTATGCATTTAAGATGGTGTGCATTTTTTGAAGGTTCTGGCCCTGGTCCATAGAGACTTGCACACAAACCCAACTAAACCTCATGTGAGGAAGAGGGATATCTCATCTAACATGATGCCTGATTTAAGGTCTCTGCACATCATCTTAAAAAGCGTGTGCGTTTTTGCTTCAGAACTGTGTTTTTTTCTTTTGTGAACATATGCAGATTTAACTGATTAAAGAAATCATAATTCGCCATATAAATTCATTCACAATTAAATTTGCATATGTTCACAAAAAGAAAAAAAAATGCAGTTCTGAAGCAAAAACACATGACAGCCCTGGTTTTTATTGTGCTTATTTATTATTACATATAGCCTGCATTAACATACAATTAATGTATAAGGAACTAAGAGATTTAATTTAGCACATGCTCAGGAATACCAACTACTAAATGGAGCATTAACGTCAATTTCTTTTTTCTTCTTCCTGGCCACCATAGTGCCCCAATCATTTATTTGAAATATTCCCATCTGTAAGACCTGGCATAAATGTTTGCCTTGTGTTTCTTTTTTCAAATAGGTCATTGTCAAGCTAACGCTTTCTTAAACTTGTTTACAGGCTAGAGAGCTTCAGACCCTCCATAACTTGCGCAGACTCTTTGTTCAAGACCTCACTACCAGAGTGAAAAAAGTAAGTTGAGATATTGTGGGAGAGAATAATTGTGCAAAAATCTTCTTTTCTTAGGCCTACATATGTATGTACATATGTATGTACACACTTAGCACTCTAGCAGTAATATATGCACCTTGCAGTGCAGTGCCTGTGTACCTTGGCTGTGTTTAAATACTTGCAAACACACATGCAGCTATATTAATGCGCTATGCCAGGGGTTCCCAAACTACAGTTCTAATGACCACCAGTGGCCTTCATTTAAGGGGTCCATGGCATATGTGTAATCATACAATTACAAATCATATAGCATCTATATATGTGTGCATTACATTTGCCACAACAAGCAGAAGTGGTCTGTCAAGACCCTCGGCAATTTTCTTGGGGGTGGGGTGGGGTGTGGAGTTAGGGAACTATTGGATATTGCCATTAACAATCCATTCCAAAGGCTGCACCGGGAAGCCTCACTGGGAAGATCAGCAGTAGAAACCATGATATTCATAGCAGCGTTACAGCCTGTTATGATGATATAAATCTGTTATGCCTAATCTGCCTTCCAAAGACTTATCAGAGGCCCATATCATGCTTTTGAGTAATTTTTGATGTTATGATGAAAATAAGAAAATAAGAAAATGCATTTCTAGGGTAAACTGTGATGAACATTGAAGTTTCTCTCCTTTTGAGGGGTAAAGGCGAAGGGTTGTCACATAAAGGGGGGGTGCCTCCTGCAAGGGCTCACAGAGGCATGACCCAAGCACAATTATCTTGTCACTTTCATTTTAATATTTGGGGACTGTGGTTTGTTGCTGTGTCACCTTAAACCGTGGTTGTTTAAACTTAACAATGTTTAGTTTTTTTGTTTTGAAATCTGTTAATAAGTCAGTCAACTGAAATGCATTGTTTCAGCTTTAGCTTCAATACCAGGCACACTGTTGAAGTTCATATTGGTTTCTAATGCTTTCTCGGAAGGACTTGTGCACAGTTCCAGTTTTTCAGTCACTATTTATTCATTTTATTCAGAGGCTTGGTTCTAATTTGGCTTTTTGTCTTCACAGAGTGTTGAACTAGACAGTGTTGATGGAGGTGGAAGTGCTGCTCAGAAGCAGAAAATCTCCTTTCTGGAAAACAACCTGGAACAACTTACAAAAGTTCACAAGCAGGTGAGATAATTGTGGTGTTGTTCATTACCATTCTTACCCCAACCTCCAAGCCTGGAAAGGAAAACATTACCCAGTCAACTTTGTGGGCTTCCTGTGGGCTTGTTTGACCACAGAATACAGCTCCTCTGACTGATAAAACAAAAAACCATATGATGATTATGTATTAAAAAGTGAACTTAATTTATGAAAGATCACATAGTGACTGACAATATCCATGTATCATGGTAAACCACAGTTAATCGTTTACTGAAAATGCACCAGCTGTTCCCACTTCCTCCCTCCCTGCTAGCATGGTAGTGGTGGGGAGAAACCACAACCCATGGCTTAGTGTTATATCCAAACTCCAAATTGTTATCAGTAAGCCAAGAATAGACCTTAGCTGCAGGTCATGGTTTGTTTGGAGCCATGATCTCCAATTCAGAATTTTTTCCCTGGAAAAAATCCCAACTTGGTAAGAGACCTTGGCTTTTGCAGAACCACGTACACTTACTAGGAGTAAGCCCTACTGGATGCACAAGGACTTGCTATCGTGTAAATAAGCATGGGGATTGGACTATTGCACTCTTTCACATGGAAAAAATAACCACTAAACTGTGCTGCACTGAGTTTACTTGAATGTGGGATCTTCCTAACCCCCAATATCTCAGTTCAAAAAGGGCTTTAATGGGGGTGGGGGGCAGGAAGATTTTGCCTGTAGTTAAACATAGAACGCAGCAGTTCACACCCTTACCTTTCTCATGTGGATGAGAAGCTGTGGCAGAAGGTGGTACATGGCAAAGATTTCTCCCCAGAAAGTACCATCTGTACAGGCTCTGTGACTTTCTCTATATCTTTTAATTTAAAAATATCAGTGACTATTTTGTACTGCATACTATCCATAATCAGATCTCTGTGTTAATCTTTCACAGCTGGTACGGGATAATGCAGATCTTCGTTGTGAGCTTCCTAAGCTGGAAAAACGACTCCGAGCTACGGCAGAGAGAGTTAAGGCCTTGGAGAGTGCTCTGAAGGAAGCCAAGGAGAATGCCATGCGAGACCGGAAACGATACCAGCAGGAAGTAGACCGCATTAAAGAGGCTGTAAGAGCCAAGAACATGGCGAGGAGAGCACACTCTGCTCAGATTGGTATGTATTCTGGCTCAAGATGATTAGAGATAAAGGGTTATTTGAATATTGCAGTGCCTCTAGTGGAGGTTGTGGATTTCTTGTCTTATCCCCCATTTTTAGAACCGTGTGTACAGTGGTACCTCGGTTTACAAACTTAATCCGTTCCAGAAGTCCGTTCTTAAACCAAAACCGTTCTTAAACCGAGGCGCGCTTTTCCTGATGAGGCCTCCCACCGCCAGTGCCCTTCCACCGTTCGGATTCCGTTCTTAGACCGAGGTAAAGTTCGCAAACCGGGACACTACTTCTGGTTTTGCGGAGTTCGTAAACCGAATTTTTCGTAAACAGGGCTGTTCTTAACCCCAGGTACCACTGTATTAGATATTGCTCTCTCTGTGTTAGCCATTTGGGTTTTCCACAGAATACAAAAATATATGAAGCTCGTATAAAGCCTGTTTTTCACACACACACTGGCTTTGATTTGCCTCTTTGCAGCCAAGCCTATACGCCCTGGTCATTATCCAGCATCTTCTCCAACAGCCATCCATGCCATTCGAGGAGGAGGAGGGTATTACCAGAACATGAAATAAAACACCAGGTGAGCTCATGGTGATTGGCTTGTAAGTTTTCAGCATGTGATTATTTGTGAGGTGCTCACTCTGCCAGTTTCCAAATTCTCACCTGCAGAAAAATTGAGGTGAGCCAAGTTGGGTCTTTTGTGTAGGTTGGTAGCTGATGTCACCATATTGAAAATGCTTGGATTTTAAAAGCATGGTGGTTTCTGTTGTATGTGTAAGTCCTGAGATGCAGGAAGGGGGAACCTTTAACCTTCCAGATATTGCACTACAAATCTCATGATTTGTGGACTGCCCTGAGATCTTATGATGGACAATATATCTCTAATAATAAATAATAGTAATAATGATGACGATGATGATCAATGGTCAGGGCTGATTTTTCTCCTGGCTCAGAAGCTTTCCTTTGGTTTAATTTACATGTAGTGTTTCTGTGATAATGCCTATAGGAAAACATATATGGGTGCTGTTTCATGCTAGCTGGTATTATAACTGATAATGGATGTAGTGCATCATGCCTGACCATTTTTCTTTTTGGCTGCTGTTCTCTAATAATTTTACTATTAGATTCAGCCGCCTACCCGCAGTATCAGGAATCTAGCAATTCAAGTTTAGGGAAGCTTTTAATATTTAATAGATTATTGTATTTTAATATTCAGTTGGAAGCCACCCAGAGTGGCTGGGGAAACCCAGCCAGATGGACGGGGTATAAATAAATGTTGTTGTTGTTGTTATTAATTTATTTATTCAAGTAAACATACTTGAAGCAACAGGATTTTCCTTCTAAAATCTATATATTCTCCTTGATAGCATGGTCATCTTTTTTCTAAACAGTTTAACCCCTCTCCCTGCATGGTATGATTTTTTTTTAAAAAAAACCACAGAATGAAGTTCCTAAATATCAGTTTTATCATATTTCATTCCTCGATGTTTTTAACATTTCCTTAGGTAAGCAGCTAAATATAAAAGGATTCTGGAAAATTAATGGCAACTTGCCAGCTTTTTCCAACCATTTCCCCCCATGTGTTTATTTTCTGAAGCTTCCTCGTGAAGAGCTGCATGGTTCTATCCCATAGTCTGAAAGGGACTCTGGCTGAAGACCAACTATATGTGGGTATTTTTAATGGCTTTGTTTCTTTAGGCATCAAGTATTCATGGATAAAGTGCCACTTTTGTTGAGCACATTGCATGTCATACCTGTTTGCAAACCATCTGCTATATCAAATTTTGGCTTTATTCCCCACGGCCTTTTTCTTTTGCTGCTGGTGTTTCCTTTGATAGAAGTGGAGCTCTTTTCCCTTCCATGGACAAATAATGCAGCGGTTTTTCATGTGGTCTAAGGATAGGACTGTGGGGTTGTTTTTTTGCCTCACCAATAATTTAACCTGAACTTGTTCTGCACCCTGAGAAACAAAAAGAAGCATATACAATAGAATCTGCAATAAAAGCTTTGCAAGCAGTCCAAGAAGAATCACTGCAAGAGCCTTTCAAGGTGGAAGAAAATGAACGTATGTGTGTTTTGTATACCTTTAAAGAGACATTGTGTTTGGAAGTAAGAACTCAAAGGCATATCTTCAGAGCAAGAACAGAAACCTCAAAGCAAAAAATAATGATGATAGTCCTGACTGTATTGAATTAAAGCTGAAAGACATAGAAGAAAACCACATAGTAGCCAACAATAGTAGTAAAAGACACAAAACAAATGCAGATGTTTTACATGTGACAAGCTACAAAGGTACTTGGACAGTAGCCTTTAGCACTCTTTGAATAATAATAATAATAATAATAATAATAATAATAATAATGGCTTTCTTCTAAATCCTCTTTGAAATCAGTGCACATGAAGTATGCATGCTGAAGGAGATTCCATAATATGGAAGAGAAAGATGATCCAAACAAACAAGCTGATGTTAACAATTGGTGCTCTGCTTCTTGGAACACCCAAAGTGCCACGAAAGAGCCTTGTTCAAATAGCACTGGAAGGAGGAGGGACTGGAGGTGATCTTTTACATTCTCACCTGCCAGGTAGCAAGGCAGAGACACAATTATTTTTCCAAGGCTACCAATGAGCATCATTACTGAGTGGTGGATTTGCACCTAAACTTGTACCAGTTCCAAGAATCTAATATACTCTTCGCCACATTAGTGTGCTTGTCGGTTTCTGAGCACAATCCAAAATACCTTCACAGTGTGAAATAGTTTAGGACCCAGTAGATGTTTAAGCTGTTGCTTTCTCCCATAAAGCCTTAAGTAAATCTTGCTCCACGCGTTGTCTTCTCCATGGTGCCATAACTTTTGTGAAATCCTCTCTGCAAAAAGTTCAGCCAGTTGTAGTCTATGGAATTTCTCCTAGAAGTAATAAAAGGGCACTTGCTCTGCCCAGCCTTTGCCCAAACTCAGCACTTCATGGTGGACTTCCGCTGTTGCTGCGGTCTTTTGTTTCATTCTTTTCCAGTTGCCTAGCTTGTGGCTGAACTTTTATTGAAATATTAGATTGTCTGATAGTGTGGCGCCTGCCCTGTGGAACGCCCTCTCATCAGATGTCAAAACAGATAGACAACTACATAACTTTCCGAAGGCATCTGAAGGCAGTCTTGTATCAGGAAGTTGTGTGTGTGTGTAGGTGTGGGTGTGGTGTTTTGCTGTGTTTTTGTTATGTTGGAAGCCACCCAGAGTGGCTGGGGCAACCCACTCAGATGGGTGGGGTATAAGATGATGATGATGATGATGATGAGGCGTGCATTTGATGTTCATGGAAGGGTGATGTCTCTGCAAACAGCAGAACTGGATATATGATTTTTGCTGATTTCCCTCTCTTCCATTAGTGGAAGTGTCCATTGGAGCAAAAGCCCTTCTGTGATTACAAAGGAACCAATTGGGTTCTATCCATAGAACAGGGTTCAGCTAAGGAGTCCCATCAGTGGAATCCTGTGCAAACAAGTTTTCCCCATTCTCCTCCCCTTGCATGCCCCTCAACAACTCTGAAATTGACAGAAGAGGATTAGGAGAACCTATGGAATAGTGTATGGAAGAAGAGGAGGTTTTGGGGATTTCTTAATAAAAAAGAATAATAGAGAACTATGAAAAGGCAATTCATTCACTACCTCACTTTTGACTCTGTCTGATGCTTTTGATTTCAGATTAACCTAAGCACTGTTTAAGTTATGCAGCATTGCACCATTGAGATGTGTATCCTGTATATTATTTTAAGTGTTCCTATTGAAAGTTCATCATGTGATGCTGCTTTTGTTAGGATATAGGGCTAACAAATGTCGGCATGTTTCTCTTGCAGATAAAATTGCAGGCTCCACTTCGCACGTGAAAAATCATCAGCAGTTCACTAGTTCCTTTCCCTTTTGGACTGGATCTGTACTTCTGTTCATTGTACGCATTCTATAGCCTTCTGCAGTGCACCGGTTTCAAATATTTTTCTGCTTTGTAGAATCTCCGTGTGTACAGAAGTGTGACCAACCTGGCTTTTCTTCTGAAATCATGTACAGTGTATCTAACACACGCACTTAAGCTAATGGTAGGAGTTTGCTGCTCAATCTCTTTCACTGACTGACTGCATTTTTGACCCTGTTGTGCCAGTTACTTCGGGGCTTTCATGCTGGCACTGATGCTTTTTTTGTTCTGTTTCAAGTACTTTGGTGCATCACTAAAATGCTGGTACCTGGCATCAAAAGAATTAACAATTCAACAACCAAGTGCCATCAAAAGCAGGTGATTGTGCTCCATCTTTCTGATTTCCTGTAAAATATGCATATTATTTTATATTTTTAGAAGATGACAGTGTGCAGTTATATAGTTTGTTTTTTTTTCTTTTTAACCTAACATGCTTTCAAAAAGTACAGCTCTGCAATTTAGCATTTTTAATATCCTGGTGAAATCTTTAAACTTGTATTTAAAATGGGAGAGAACACAGAATCATTAGTACACTTATTCGGTAGAGATCAAACTCTGAGGATGTAGAGCAGGCATAGGCAAACTCCAGCCCTCCAGATGTTTGGGACTACAATTCCCACCATCCCTGACCACTGGTCCTGTTAGCTAGGGATGACAGGAATTGTAGTCCTAAACATCTGGAGGGCCGGAGTTTGCCTATGCCTGATGTAGAGATATGTGTTAGTGTAGCTCTAGAATCTCTTGAAATTCAGTGGTCACATGGGCACATCATACCCTCAAAATGTCGCATTAGATCTGCCTTGTAATAACACATAGATCAGGTTTTCTAACAGCCATGTGAAAGCATGGTTCTGGTTATAATGAAATTGAAAGATGCATTTACAAAAGCAGCTGAAACCATTGCCATCCTCTTCCTAACTCAATTTCTTCATGATTTTGAGAAGGCAGAAATAAGAGATAAATTATCTGCTGTACTGAAAGGAAGATTCTCTTCAGGGTGTTGAGGGAGAATAGGTTTGCATGCTTAGTGTGCAGTGCAACAAAAAAGAAAAATGATGGAAGATGACCTTTTTGTTTAAAATGGAATAAGATGAAATAAGATAACAGTATATGCTGGAAATGAACAATATGCAAGTCTGCCTAGGGATAGTATAGTTTTGTAGCTTACTCACCATTAGTGAGATAGACTTCTTTTTTCATTTCTTTCTTAATGACATATGTAGGGTGTCAGATTTTATTTCTAGTGGAAATCAAACATAGCCATAGGAAATGTTAGATAGGCAAGATAGGCAATCTGTAGCTTAATATGTCTGTTGTGTTTCTTTCATGTAGTAGGTGTGTGTGTATACACACACACACACACACACACACACACACAAAATAATACATCTACAACCATGCACATTAAAATGTATTGTCCTGAAAGACTATTTCAAAATGACTGAATTAGGAGTTTACATTCATTCAGTCCTGTCTGCTGCTGTGGCATTATTTATTTATTTTTTTAATTAAGGGTAAGTTTGGGGGCTTCTGAATGTTTTTGGCTTATAGACATATTTTAAGAAGCTAACTCATTAAAACCCTAAAGCCTTTGGAAAGATGTTTTGCCCTGATGTTGCTTTAGAAGCTCTCAAACTTAGCAAAGATATTCAGGTTTTGCTTAATTTATTAAGGGTTGCACTATTTGTGTGGGAGAGACATTTTGTAACATATTTAATGAAATATTGAATCTTTTACATTTGTTTAATTTATTTTGTTACATTTTTTCTAAATATAAAAAACCCTTTTTGTTTCCAAATACACACGTATTAAGCACTGCCAACAAACTGAAAGGTACAAGTTGCCATATCCGAACCCTATTTCTGGGAGTAATGTGGCCAAGATGTTTATATATAGTTGAACTCTGTATTCCAAATAAAGGTACCAAGAAGTCTACTGCTATTTCTGTTGTTTAAACTTAACTGCCAGTCCGTATGCCATAAGTCCAACAAGGATGCTTGAAGCAGTTTCTGAGTGGCAACTACTCCAGAAGGTGGTGATAATATTTACTAAGGTTTTACCTGGTGAATCAGGTTTTATTTGTGGCCCTCTGGATGATAGTCTAGCCATAGGGTCCCCATCCCTGCTGTATGCAGTGGGAATGATCCACATGGGAATTGGCTCAAAATAGCATGAGTAGCATCTGCCATTCAGATACTTTCTCAAGCAGTGTGTGGGCTTAGCATATCATATAGATCAGTTCTACATGTACATCATTTATGAAGTATTTTTTTTAATGTGTAGCTTATGTGTAGCTGAACTGTTCCCCCCCTTTGATTGTTAACATATAGTTTTGTATAAGTAAAAGTTCGTGCTTATCATGAATGTAATCCATTGAGCATTATACCTGTGCAATCACCATTAGAATTAATGAGAATTGTGTGCAGTGTGTTCCCAAGCACTTTCATAACAGAGGGCTTTAGCTGTTCTGCACAAGTGTGTGTCTATCTTGAGCACCATGGAAAAGTAACTTTTGATGCCTTTGTAAGGACAGTGTTCCTAATATATTTTAGGAACAGCTAGTTGCTGATCAGCCAGTCAGTTCATCTAGCATAAACCCCTTAATGGAGGCATCAGAACTAACTATTCCATTCTGATTCAGAGACGGCAGATTATCCTCTGAAATGCTAAAAAGGCACATCTTAGAGTTGACTTCTTAAAGTGTCCACAAATTTTCATCTTGTTTCTGTGGCACTGCAATTTTATTTTGCTGCTAGAGTTACTTTTTTGCTGAAGAGTTAATAGATCTAGTTTTGGTACCTATTAGTAGGTCATATAGAATATTTTTTACCATATTTTTTTAGCAGCAACATCGACATTTCATCACTGATGGTCATTTGTGTTTGCTTTTTTGTTTTCAGATTCAAAATCGTTTCTTTCAGCTTATTTAAATAAGTATTGCATCTAATACTTGACATGTTATAAACCATACAATATGGAATTTCTTTGTTACTGATTTCAATTGTACCCTTTTCTACTGCCAAATTTCTCATTATCCTAAGCAGTTGTTTTCAAATGCACTTTGTATTTTATTTAATCCTAACCTTTTTAACCTTGCTGAGACAAATAAGAAAGCTTGTGATGATATTTGCTAAGTGCGTATTTTGCCAAGCAAAGGTGAGAATGGATTATTCTGAATCTAGTAGAAACCAGAAGCATTTAAGATATACTAGTATCTTAAATGCAGCTGAGTTTTTGGAAACATTTCTGTATACATACCTCAGTGAGCGGAAAAAAGCTACTTTAAAATGTAAAACAACAACTTGATCTCTAGAAACACTTCCTTTTTTTAAAAAAAAGAAACACACACGTGAAAGCTCAACCATAGAATGTTGCATATGAAATGGACCATACTACTACTACTAGTAGTAGTAGTAGTACTAAAAATTATTTATACCCTGGCCATTTGGCTGGGTTTCCCCAAGCCTTGGTCTTGGGAATGTATCACCCATGACTGTTCCCATTTCTGAAGGTTCTATCTGTGTGTGTTGCCCATGCAAGCCATGTTGAATAAGAGATTATACAGCAACTGTGTGCAATCTGTTGCCGATGGATTGAACACTATGTCATTGTACACTTTGAAGGCAAGCTGAATACAAAAATGTTTTTTTATTCAGTAAACCATTCTCATCAGAATTGTGCAACAACACTTACAAGGATGATTAATTTGCTCCGTTGTGTTGGCAATTAGAGCTTTATTTAATGCCTTTATGAAGTTCAAAAAACATTGGACAAATGTCTGTTTTAAACACCCATACAAAAGGATTGTCAGCTTCCAAGTTCACGTCTTACTCCTAAATACTTCTGTCTCTCTCATTTCTGAAACACTTTAAATAGTGGAAGATGTGAAAGAACAATAGGGATCCAGGCATTCTGTAGAAGTATACATGTCTAGTTTGTAAAGTGTGTAATGTGTACTCCAGATGTGTATTCTCTGGGATCTATGTATGTACAGTAGCTTGTTTTAGGGGGGAAAAGTGAAATGTGGATACTTTTCTGATTACAATCCGGCGGGGGGGGGGGGAGAGGGAATTGCCACTATTATAAAATACGCTGTAATGACTCAAGCTCTGTAACAGCAGACCTGAATCTCCCCAACCATTCCCATAGATAAGTCTTTTGATCTTGGTTCTAAAAATACTATCTATTAAAATGTATGGATACACTGGCAGACTGCATGATGTATCATCCAAAAACTGTTTAAAAGTGGAAATAAAATCGAAGTAAACTTTATCTTGCAAGTAGCATTTGTGGCCTGTATTTATCTGTGGTTGCGATTTCACCTTGTTCTGTGTTTACAGACGGTTTTTCCGAGGTCAGATCTTTTCACTACATTAATGAATAAATATATATTAATTAATTATATAATTATAATTATATTTATTATATTATAATATAATTAAATTAATAAACATATCATACGCAGGGTTCTTGTTGCTTGCTGTGGGAGCAAACCTGTTCACCAGTCCAAGCTGCAAGCCTACTGACTGATAAGACCAGCCCAGCACGGAACTTGAAGGTTTTGGGTGTGCATTGCAGAGTTCATGCCTGTTAGGACCAACCACACTTCAACTCTGAAGACAGGCCGCTGGAGAGAGAGAGAGAGAGAGAGAGAGAGAGAGAGAGAGAGAGAGAGAGAGTTTGGACCCTGCACAGAGCCCCTATTTTCAGCAAAAGCCCTTCGTGTTGCGGGGGGGGGGGGGACAAACCAGATGAGATCTGTCTCCCCAAGAGGAGATAATTGAATGCAGCCCATTTGGTTTCAGCAAATATGTTTGGTATTTAGTATTACTATTTGTTGTCGCTCATAGCATGATGACTTCTCAGTCAACAAGGCACACACAGTTCCCTTCCAGTCCTTCTCTTTTGATCAGAACAGAGTACTAAACTGTGTTTGCACAAAGGGTTGGGGTTTATAAAGATGTTAGAAACAGGGAGACCTGTGTTCGGCAAGTTGCAGACTCATCCACAATCCCCTTCCCCTTTATAAGGAGTCACCCATTGGCCCATCCAGCCCAGTTCTTTCTACCATGACTGGAAGCAAGCCTCCAAGCTTTCAGGTGAAGGGAGGCCTTTTCTATACAAACTCAGATAGCCTATGTTTCCTCTGGAAAACTTCCGTGCTTCTCCCTTGCAGAGGAGCCCTCCTATTGATTTATGAGTTGTTATTACTAGTGCTTCGCTACTTACGCAAGGCCACTTAACTTCCAGTAGGTGGCAGTGTTTGCAAACAATCTTGTACAGTACTGTATTTACGGTAACTTTTCTGATAGGCAAAAGATCAACTTGGGTAAAAAGAGAGTGGGAGAAAGGAGTCAATATAAATCACTGTAGCTCTAATGAGGTTGCTGATTATAAATTGGTGTCTTGTCACTGTCATTTTTAAAGAGGTATTTGCAGTGATGACCTGAAAATTATTGTTAAGAGCTTGAGGGAGTGGGCTGGGGGGAAAGAGGCAAATGCGAGAACGTTTTACAACATGCATACATACAGTTTCCATTTGTATATACAACCATCTTCCTAGCTATCTTAAATAGGAACTAAAATGAAATTGGCCCATCTTTTCTTGCTTTCCTGCATTCATTTTCCTTTTATGCAATTGCATATAAATATGTAACATTGCAGGATGTAGGTTATACAAATACAAAGGGTCCCCCCCCCCAAATCGACAATCAGTTTGAAGGAGCAGGGGCTGTGCCCGAGTTCATTGCTGCCTCGGGTGACAAAGGGTTAATGACTGGGGTCACCGAGTCGCTCGGCTGCTCCCCGTGCGCACGCGCGCAAGTGGGAGGCGTGCGAGAGCTGCCAACGCTGGACTTCTAGGGTTGGAAGGGACCCCCCAAGGGGGCATCTAGTCCAACCCCCTGCGAGCGCCGCTAAAGAATCCCTGACGTGTTGCCCCCCAAACCCTTCTCCTGCGAAGTCCGACGTTCCCCAAGAGGCAACAGGTCCAAACGGAGGAGGAGCCTGCCAGGCACCCCAGCAGTTGCTGGGGAAGAAGAGCCGCTTCCCAATCCGCGCCGGCGCTTCGCTCGCGCTCTCGCTCATCCCAACTGCGCGTCTCCACGGCGCCGCCTACCGGCCGTCGTGCGCCTACGCTTTCCCTCGGCCCCCGCCGAGCTTACAGGTGTTGCACAACTCCGCATCCTCCACGTCCCGCCTCCCGAAAGCAACTTCTTTGAGGCGGCGGGAGAGAGTGGCGCCGAGGGAACAACTTTCCGAGGAGCTCCTCGTTCCCTGAGCAAACTGGGAGTCCCGGAGCGCGAAGCGTGGCTCTTGCCCGTCGCGCGGGAAGGACGGGTGTGTGTGTGTGTGTGTGTGTGAGAGAGAATTATTGAGTGAGTGTGAGGTGTCTTCTGGCGCGCCTCCTCCAGCCCTTTTCCAAGCCTCAGCCGGCGCTTTCCTCCTCTCTCCCCCCGCCTCTCAGCATGAGGGGCGCGAGCCGACCCCCTGGCGAGCGGGCGGGTGCCCACCTGGCAGCCCCACCCCGGCAGCAGGTAAAGCCCCGCCCCTCGGGTGTGTGAGGCGACGGCAGGCAAGTGGCGACGGCGCTCCTCTTCTTCTTCTTCCTCGGGCTCCCGGCGCTCGCTCTGCCCTGAACGAAGCCTCGCCTCGGCTCCGCGCACCTTCTTCGGGGGAGGAAGAGAGAGACGACCACTCGAGCGCGGGGTGAGTGAGTCAGGGTGGCAGCGGGTGCGCGGGCTCTAGGCGAAGCAGCGATTGGTCCATCCGGGATGGTCTGCCCCAGCCTAGCCTCCAGCTGATGCCCTCCAGATGTTTGGGCCTGCCAGCTCCCGCCCTCTCTGCTAGGCCTGGTGGGAGTTGGGGGGTGTTTGGGGGTGTTCAGCCCCACCTAGAGGGGATCGGGTTAGAGGGCAGGGGCAAGCCAGTGGGGTGTAAGCAGGAAGCCAGAAATGATGGGCAACAACTCCCAGAGGAGGCAAGGAAAGAAATATATTGAACTGACCAAATGCATCACAGATAATTTGGTTGTTCCCACCATCACCACATAAGGACTACCCCCCCAATAAATCCTGGCTTTGGGGTCTTTGGGGACTGGCCATGGCACTCCAGGGTTTCAGACAGGAGGCTTTGCAGGGAGGTGCTAAAGATCAAACATGGAAACTTTTGCACGCAAAGCGTGGCTTCTGAACACGTGTTAAGGTGTGGAATAAGGAAGTGGCTTTGAACACAGGCTCCTTGGATTCTGAGGCATTTGTATTTTTTCAGGCTGAAGAATGTGTCAGAATAGTTTCTGTTGCACTCTGCTAGCCTGTGTGTCCTCACCCCTTGGTCTCTCTGACTCCTGCTCTGTGCTAGGTTAGATCTAGCCTGCAGCCACTAGAGACAGGTGAAGTCCATCTCTAGAAGGCTGCAAGTATTGCTGTGGAGATTCTGATCGATGTCCACCTAGTCCAGCATTGTGCTGCCAGCCAGACACCTCCAGAAGTTCACAAGCAACCCCCCCCCCAATTTTAGTTTTGTTTATAGGTCATCTCCTCACCAAATGGTCCTGGGCCGTTACAAAACCATCACAGTTCAAAGAAATGCAATATACAGGTCTTTAAAATGAAGGGCCAATAACAAAACCACAGCGCAGAACAACAGTGTGTAGCAACACAGGAGGCAGGAAGACATCCATTCAACCAAAGGCTCAGGTAAAGAGGTGTGTCTTAGCCAATCACCAAGAATCATACAATGATGGCATAGGACACACTTGGAAGGCCGTTTGACAACCTGGGGACCACCTCAGATAATGCGGATTACAATTCCTATGAGCCCAAGCCAGCACAGTCAGGGATGATGTAGTCTGACAACCTCTTGAGGACACTGGGTTGGGGAAGGTTGCTCTCTTTGTTCCACAGGAGTGCTGTTTTTTGCTCATGGCAAATAGCCCTTACTATGACTATTCAGAGCAAGGTTTGCTTGTGCATTTAACACTTTGCAGAGTGAGCAGGAATTCATTAGGGAGAACGGTTCCCATGACTGTGGCTTCCTTGGGGCTGAAAGGCTAAGCTGTTGAAGTATGCCCGTCATGCAAGTGTTAGAAATAGAGGAACCTTGTGAAGAAAAGGAGGAGGGGACCTGGCAACCCTTGTTCAAAGGGTCCCCTTTGAACAGGGTGGGTTCAAGTTCAGAACTCATCTATTACTTTTTTTCCAGCTGGGTTGCAACAACTTCTTTTTATAGGGAAAAAATCTAATTTCTTTTATTTGTTTTATTCACACTAGTATATTTCCTATGGGCTTTTAAAGACAAATAATGCTGTGTTTCAGTTTGTCCATATATTTTGGGGCCTTCTGGTGTTCACCTAAATGCATAGATATAGGGACCTGCACCAAATACATAATTTGAGCTACAAGGGAGTTATTTGCGGTTTTTTGGCCAAATTTTATATGCCTTAAGTTACGTTAAACATGACTAGTCTTCCTTATCAATACCATTCATCAAGTAAACTGAGAAATCAAAAATACTTAGATCAGCTGTGTTTGGGTGTGTGGTCTAAAAATAAATTGAATACAAACGAATACATATTACACACTGGCTTGTATTTGAGTCAAGCAGCTATAATGACAATTGGGGCTGTAAATTCAAATCTCAGTTTTACTTGAACAAACAAGCTAGACTGTGATTCACAAACATGAGTCCTGTTTGGTTCCAGCTTGCTATTAACTTTGTTTTCTTTTCTTGTCATTTTCCTCTGCTCTCCAACTATGGAGCCGCATTTTTCTCTTATAATTGGTAGGTTATACTATATTTGTTTCCATAAAGCTTTGCTGGACCAACAATTGTGGTGACTCTCTGAGAGTGCAGACCTGCAAATGTCAATAATTGCACACCTGAGCTATTCAGTCAAGAGTTTTTATTTATATTTCATATGGACTCTCTAGAAAAGAATACTGGGTGACTTTGTTTTATGGGGGAATAGACTCCAAAGTCTACCCCTTTGCTTTGTAGTGTGTTTTGCACAAAGAAGGGGGCAGTTTTGAGGAAGGTACCATGGCCAACTTCCACTTGCAAAAGCCCTTGGTGAGGAAATTATATCCTTGCCCCTACCGTCTGTTGAACTCAGCTGGGATGGACTTTAGGCACGCATGGCTTTCCAACATTTGTGGTGCTGTGCCCACGGCTAACTTTGGCTGAATTCAGTGCTTGTGCACATGCTGCTCCCAACCACATTACACAGCTTGGTTTTTAAATTTTTGAAGGCTGACAGCATCGCATGAACCGGATCTTGCATGGAAGGAAACGTGGGAGTTGGGCTGCAGCATTTATTTTACGAATTTATTCATAACGACACCAAATTTGGTGATATGGGAGTTGGTGGCATGCCCCTGCTTGATGGGGGTCACACTCCTTTTGATGGAGTGGTTTGCCACCAGGGCTGTTCAGAGACATCAGGCGATATTTCTGATCTGCAGTGCTTTCTGTCTGTTACACTTCATTGGCAGCCACACTCTTACCAACAAATGAGGGATCTTGGCAGCTGTAGCTCATGGCACATAGTGACTACTGCAGCGAGTTCAGCGTGGGGGTACCATGAGATATTCAGCAGTGTAGGCTTTATAGGTTACCTGTGCAACCCCCAAGAGCACTGCTTAGTTACCGAGTGATGGCCGTTGCCTACAAAGTCCTAAAGTTGTTAAGCTTGGTATTCCTTGGGAATATGGTACCTCTTCCCCATCGAAGCTCTCCACATTGAGAGATCTGATTGTGAGCTGGTTTTGGTAACAGTCAGAAGCAGAGTAGTCATGACAAAGTTGTGGAATATTCTCGCTGAAGAGGCGTGTCGTAGCCTGACCCTGTGATGTTTCCCACGAATATTTCCAGGCTCTTGGTCAGGTATTGGTTCACCTGGAGCTGATCCACCTGTTATTTCCTTGTCAATTCTCCGTTTGGTTAGCACTTTGAGCCTTACGGAAAAACAGCATAAAGAATAGCTAATGCAGTGCTTCTGCAAGAGTGCAGAAGGGACAATCCCTACCATTTCTTCCCTGCTGGAAGCCCACCTAAAAGCCTCCACTGAAGATCAGGAAACCCTTACAGCTTTTCTGGGCTGTAGTGGGGAAGAGGAGAAAGAAATTGCCCTCGCACAAGCACTGCATCATTGTAGTTACCCCGTAACAGAATTCTGCTGAATCACTGGAAAATTTGGCAATACTACCAAACCTTCAAAGACCTGGCTCATCGCTCATGTCTTTCCTTATCAGCTTGTAACAGACACCATAACAAGAGGTAAAAACATTGAGGATCAGTACTGATTTGTTGTGTGCCCTAACTACTAGAATTCCTGGAATTATTTGGCTTTTGACCTCCTTTTCTTCATTATGTTTTAAGGCATATGTGTTTGTGGTATAATCCTTTACAGATGTTGATCCATTAGTCTCTCAACTTCAGTGTTGCATTTTAAATAAATAGGCTCTACAGTAGCATCTGCTGCGCATAAATCAAGGCAGGAGTTACTTCAAAGTGACAGATTAGATGTAAATCTTCCTGGTTGATGAAAAGGAAATGTTAACATTCCTTTTGGGAGAGGGAGAATGAAAACCCGCAAGGGACTGGCTTCATCAGTGTTCAGGATTGAACTCATGAAATCTGAACTTGAGCCTTGTCAGTTTAGGCTTGCAGTAGGGAACAACTGTCTGCATTTGATAGAGACTTGTGATCGTTAACAGGACTGCTGTATTTTGAAACAAAGAGTCCTCAGGGCATGCTGTTCATCAGATATGATGAAAAGTCAAGGTAGCATCTGGGTTTTGGGTAAGCATTTCAAGCATCTGCTTACAGGAAAAAATATTATCTCTATGCCACTCATTCTGAGAACAGCCTTCTTATTTGCATGAGAAAACAGGATCACCCAAACTGATGTGCATGTTCTTTAAGAGAAAGATTTTGGGGTTAGTGGGTTGTGGTAGGTATTCAAAGTACTATGTTTCTACATGCCTTAGCTGTTACTCAGACAATAGCCACCTTTCTGCCTTTGACACAGCGAAATCTGCTTTTGAAATGGAGGGGGATTTCAGAAATAAATTGTGACATGGCATGGCATGTGTGTGATGTCAGCTGTTCAAATAAAAAAATGATTAAAATTTTCCCCAAGGCACATGCAAGCCTTTAGGTGTGCCAGAAGTAGCTGTCTGGACTCCCAAGTCTTTGCTTACAGTATGATTTAACTTTCGGGTGTATCCCTGCTGCTGAGGTTTGTAATTATTATTAATGATAATTTAGATAGGACTATTTATAAATGTATAGCTCTGTTTTTGACAAGGCTGTCAAACAAAAAGGCCCTGTGGGGAGCTTATCACGCTCTTTAATGAGATCCTGGTGCGGCCTATGGAAGGGGCGGGGAGATTTCAGGCTTGGGAGCTCTACAATGTTGGTGTTTGGTTTTTGCTAGACCCCCCCCCCCCGGATCTATCAGCCAGAGCCCTGTGCAAAAGGCGTACAGTTAGAATTAAAGAACTTTGCTTCAGGATAAGAACACAAATCGGGCTCCAGCGGCAGCAGGAGGCCCCATTAGCTAAAGTGGTGCTTCAGGTTAAGAACAGTTTCAGGTTAAGTACGGACCTCTGGGACGAATTAAGTACTTAACCTGAGATACCACTGCACCATCAATGGTGTAACTGAGCCCGTGATATTTCATTTTTATTCACATGGTATTTATCATGGGGTTTTATGTAAAATCAAGCATTTTGTACCAGTTTCTCCAAGGTTTTCTGTATCTTTAGAGATAATTGGAAGGGAGGGAATATTACTATTATTATCTAATCAGTAGCTTCTTTTTATGCATTGAAATGTTCAATCGAAAATAAATGTGTTGCATATAATCCAGATGTGTGTGTGTGTGTAAAATATCCCTTTCAAGCAATACATCTACTTCAGTTTCTCCATTATCACTCCTCTCTATCTTTGATGAACCTTTTCAGTTCCTTGATACATCCCAGTACAGTCATACCTCGGGTTGAAGTTGCTTCAGGTTGAGCACTTTCGGGTTGCGCTCCACGGTGACCCAGAAGTCCCGAACACGTTACTTCCAGGTTTCATCACTCGCGCATGCACAGATGGTAAAAATGACATCACGCGCATGTGCGGAAGCGGTGAATCATGACCCGCGCACGTGCAGACGCGGGTTGTGTTCGCTTCTGGATGTGAACGGGGCTCCAGAATGGATCCCGCTCGTATCCAGAGGTACCACTGTAATTGTGTAACTTGCGGTGCAATTCTATACACATCTACTCAAAACTAAATTCTGTTGCCTTTGGTAAATCTTACTCCCTATACATGAATATAGGGATGCAAGCTTTACTAGACTGAAAAAAATCCTGGAATTCCTTTAATTGCCATATCTATGTAATGCAAAGTAACTTATTCTGGACATTTATATCCAAAAAGTCACAATCTGGGGAATTTACACCCCCCCTTTTTTTTTAAAATTACCCTCTGGTTGCATCCAACTCTTACTCCTTGTTCCCCTCATACTGTTCAGACCTGTAATATCCTGCCTGTTTACATTGCATAAAAAAGCAGACATATTTGTGCATTGGAGGTATTTCCCTGTCAGCTAGATGTAAGACTTGATCAGAATGTGTTATTCACTGGTAAGAATATTTTTTTTAAAGGCCTTGCATGCTGTGTAAAAGCAAATATTTAATCATATGACAGATAACAAAGGATGAAAGAGAGATTCTTTGAATCTAATGTATACCTTGCAACCATGTATGTACTTAGGGCAGAGTAGGAAACGGGCTAGGAAAATGAAAGATGTCGAGGTGCAATTGCAAGATACCTGTTAAAAGGAGTCTTGTTCCTTGTCTGTGTTGAGGCGCCTAAAGAGACTACATTCCTATGCCCATTTACTTGTAAGTAGCCTCATTAACACAGTGAGGCATTACACATGGATTGCACTGTGAATCATTCAGATCTGTGTTTTGCACACAGGCACCTCTACAATTTAGGGACATTGTTATCTTCCGCGTTAGAGAGAATGAGAGGAACCACTTTCCCCTTTTGTGTTCTGTTTCCGTCCTTTTGCTTCTTTAATTATAATGTTGGTGATATTTCCATGCACCACAACTCTATGCAGGTTTTTCTTTTGCACCTAGTTTTGGTGGCATTCCCCTTGGAGTTGCCAAGATGATGGAGGTTTCCCAGATGGTACTCATTAGCACAGCTTTGCTAGAGCTGTATCCCCAATAATGGCTGTGTTGTGCTATATCCATGTCATGTTAACAACTAGAGTGAAGTAAATCTGTTGATCAGCTTATGTCAGATGAGCCCTGCCTAGTGTGCTGATCCTTGGACCGCTTCTGATTATTTCAATCCTCCGCCAAGGGACCAGATGCCATAAAGGTTATTGCTATTGTTGCTTTCAGCAATTTGTAAAAGAAAGCTGTGTTAAAAGAGTGCAAGGCACTTTATGAACTGGGAGAAAATATTAAGGACATTTGAAAAGCCTGCTGGATTAGGCGAGCCGCTCATCTAGCCCAGTGTTTCCCAACCGGTGTTCCGCGGCACACTAGTGTGCCGTGAGATGTTGCCTGGTGTGCCGCGAGATGTTGCCTGGAGGGAGGCGGGCGAGGGCGTTTGCTTCCCGGAGGACTTGTGGGAAGCCGCCCCTTCCCTGGGCGACGCGCCGCCTCGCGACTCCGGAGTCACTCCCGAGGGCTCTCGGAGGGACTCGCGAGCGACGGCGCGGCGGCTCCGGGGCGCGCTCAGCCGGGCCGCCGTGCGCTCCCGCTGCAGCTGCCCGGCGTGGAGCGCGACGCGGAGCCGGCCGGGCTTGGAGGCGCCCAGGTAGGGCCGAGCCGGGCGGGGGCGGGGAGGTCTCGGTCTGCTGCGGGCACAGGAGGACAAGCGGGAGAGGGGGAGCCGTCGGGTCTCCTGGAAGGAAGCGAGGCGGCCTGGAGGGAGGCGGGCGAGGGCGTTTGCTTCCCGGAGGACTTGTGGGAAGCCGCCCCTTCCCTGGGCGACGCGCCGCCTCGCGACTCCGGAGTCAGTCCCGAGGGCTCTCGGAGGGACTCACGAGCGACGGCGCGGCGGCTCTGGGGCGCGCTCAGCCGGGCCGCCGTGCGCCCCCGCTGCAGCTGCCCGGCGTGGAGCGCGACGCGGAGCCGGCCGGGCTTGGAGGCGCCCAGGTAGGGCCGAGCCGGGCGGGGGCGGGGAGGTCTCGGTCTGCTGTGGGTGCAGGAGGGCGAGCGGGAGAGGGGGAGCCGTCGGGTCTCCTGGAAGGAACCGAGGCGGCCTGGAGGGAGGCGGGCGAGGGCGTTTGCTTCCCGGAGGACTTGTGGTAAGCTGCCCCTTCCCTGGGCGACGCGCCGCCTCGCGACTCCGGAGTCAGTCCCGAGGGCTCTCGGAGGGACTCGCGAGCGACGGCGCGGTGCTCCGGGGCGCGCTCAGCCGGGCCGCCGCGCCCCCCCGCTGCAGCTGCCCGGTGTGGAGCGCGACGCGGAGCCGGCCGGGCTTGGAGGCGCCCAGGTAGGGCCGAGCCGGGCGGGGGCGGGGAGGTCTCGGTCTGCTGCGGGTGCAGGAGGGCGAGCGGGAGAGGGGGAGCCGTCGGGTCTCCTGGAAGGAAGCGAGGCGGCGGCTGAGGGGGATGCAGCCCCATCCCCAGCAACAGGCGCTCCTCGAAGTGAGGCCACAAGTCGGGGCTCGGACAGGGCCTGGAAGCAGCGGCTCCGGCTCTTGGGAACGGAGAAGGGGACTTCGAAAGCGGCCTGGAGGAGAAAAGCCCCGATGCAGCGAGAACGGGGAGCGTGCTGCCTTGTCCAGGCCTCCTCGCTTTGTGCCGTCCGCTGCCGGGAGCAGGACACGGGGGCTCCTCGTTTGCATGCTTTCCCGGGTGATCGGTGAGGGTTAGGGTTAGAGTTAGGGTCCCTCAGTCCCTCGCTTTGCTGCCTCCTCCCCCCCCACCCCCAAAGCTTGGAGGTTCCCCGGCAAGGGGGAGGGAAAAAAATTGAAAACTTTCACTTTCGTGCGTCCCTCCCGGCGTGACGCTGCGCGCTGACGTCACGGGGCTGTAATGGTGGTGTGCCGCGAGATTTTTTTCATCAAACAAGTGTGCCTTTGCCCAAAAAAGGTTGGGAAACACTGATCTAGCCCACCACTCTCCCCTTCTGTGGTTTCCAGCAACAGGTGTTCAAAAGCATTACTGTTCCATTCTTCAGTAACATGTGAATGATTGACTTGTGCAAGCTTGAAAATAGCCACTGCCTTAGTTCTTTTGGATGAGTAAGTCACATGACTTCCACAGTCCTGAAAGACGCATGTCCTGGTTTTCCTCTGGGACTTGTTGGTGGTTTTTGAAGTAAGCATCCCAGAAGGTCTACACTCCAGAGCAGAAGTGGGGAACCTTTGGTGCTCCAGATGTTGCTGAACTACAGCTCCTGTCAGCCCTAGCAAGGGATGATGGGAGTTGTAGTTCTGGAGGGACAGACGTTCCCCATACTTGCTGTGCAGGCAATGCATGGGACTGCTCCTTCCTTTCTGTGTATTTCAGATGTATTTATCAAGGTACACATTTAAAAATCAAGCAAGATGCCATGTGCATGTTATTCGATGCCACAATTACAAGAGGCCAACTGAAACACTCAAATATTGTCAATGTTTAAAGCATGGGTAGGCAGACTAAGGCCCGTGGGCCGGATCAGCCCCAATTGCGTTCTGGATCTGGCCCGCGGATGGTCCGGGAATTGCCACACAGATCGCCAGTGTTCATGTTCTTTCTCTCTCTCTCTCCCACAGCGGTGGCGACTCCTCCCTCCCTCCTCCTGGCTTCTCCCCGCCCTGCCTAGAGGAGGAAGGGGGCTGGGCTTTATTGGTGCCAGCAGCAGCAGCAGCACTCGAGCTGCCACCATTTTAAGCAGCCCCTCTCTGGAGCTCTTTTGTGCGCCACTCATCGTCCTGCTGCTGCTGCCACCAGCCCTTCCGCTCGCAAGACACAGGTAAGCAGCATCAGGGCTCATGGTGCTCTTGCATCATCCCCCCCCAATATAGTCCAGCCCCCCACAAGGTCTGAGGGACAGTGGACCGGGCCCCTGCTGAAAAAGTTTGCTGACCCCTGTTTTAAAGCTTTCTTGTGTATGAGGCACATTTTAGCTTGTGGATTGGCTTCTTACAAAACTCTCTTTCACCTAACAAACAGTGTTGGCTCATGATTTCTGCTTGGCAGCATCTCTGCACAAAATTGCCTATGAAGATGATGCTTGGCTTAGCCAAAACTATTAAAGTTGGATCATTCATATAAAATAGCCAATTAATATATAGAAGGTAAATAGTGACTGTGTGAAGTAACTTGGATTTTAATAGGCTTGGCTGTGGTGGAGCCATATGGTCATGACTGCGATACTCATGCTCTCTGTGTTATACTTCCAGCTTCATTGTGTTGTGTAGAAGAAACCGTGATATAAAGAGGTGGCCGCATCATTTTTTAAGAAATCATTATAACTAAAGGTATCCTCTTCATGAAACTTACTCTGGAAAAAAATATTATTGCCTGAAAGTGTTTTTGGCCTGTACAACTTGGAATGAGAATGAAAAAGTTTATTTTTTTAATCAATTGATATTCTAAGGCTGCATCCCTCTGCACCATTCTTTTTAAGTCCTCAGTGATTCTAAGAGCCCGACACTTAAATTATATTTTAAAGTTGTACATGTCTTGTCTTACACCTTAAAATGTTGTGTGAAAAGTACAGACCCAGGTTTGCAAATGTCTACCATATGGCTCAAGGCGTTGTGTTGGGCTGTCATTCTTACTGGATGCTTGCTTGGTGGCAAACTCTGGTTTGCCTCTGGGTAAGATGTGAAATGTGCCTCATTTTAAAAATAAACATGAAAATAATTGGATGCAATAAAATTCTCTTTAAAGCCTTCCGTGTACTCCCTGTGCACACACATATACATAACATATTTGGTTCGCTTCTAAATTAGTCTGAAAAGTGAAACCCATTGTAGGAGCAATACACCTTTGCTTTTATCCAGGGTTTTAATATAATGGTTTACCTACAATTGCTGTAATTGGTAAGCCTGTCATAAAAACATAATAGAGAGTGCCTCTGTAAATTAGGATTAATGTTGTTCAGTTCTTTTGTGGTGGATTAACAGTGATTGACATCAGTTGAGAGCCTGGATTCGGTTAATAGCGTCATGCCAAGAGTAATCAGTGAAGTTATGTGTGTTTGTCTTACCTTTAAGTCCCCCAAAAGCTTACTTTGGAGGCAAGGAACTGTAATGTTTATTCTGAAAATGTGTGGCCCTTGGAAATGTTGCGACATTTTTCCTGTAGCAGACCACACAGAGGACTTTGGTCTTGAACCTGCCTTGGGAAGTAGCTAGTTGAGGCTTCAGAGCAGACTGCTAATTCTACACCAACCAGTATAGCTGAAGGATATGAATACCTTTATCAGTCTCATGGACATAGAAGTATGTTCTGAAATGTAGTAAAGAGTACGATGATCAGATATAAACTTTATGAAGGGCGAATTATCCAGATACCTTGCTCTTTTAATGCAACTGCTATTGTAGTTTTTGATTTGACAGCTTCAATTTTAAAATTTGTTGCATTCATTTATTAAATTTCTACACCACTTAAAGATCACAGGGCACTCACTTTACAATATAAAAACACAAAAATACATCTGCAGTGGCAACTAATGCAGGAGTTACTAAAGCATTTCCTGCAGGGCATGCTCCTGTGGTTTGTCCGCCAAGCTCATCTTAGTATGTACACAGAAAAACTAGTAATTCCAAAAGCTTTAAGAACTTCATAAACAGAGCATCAATACATACAGATTAATGCTTTCTTTGCATAAACTAAAGCTGCATTTGCATGGCAGTTTCCCTGTTTGTTTCCACGTAATATATTTGAGCTTTCACATAACATAAGGTCATGTGGAATCTAGTGGAAGTTTAGTGCTCATTTCCATGTTAATTGCTTCCCGGGTGGGGTGGGGTGCGAGGAACCCCATTCTCAGTGCTGTTAACCTAGAAAACCACTACAGTAAAGAGATGAAATTTGGGGTATTCTACTTACATGCAGTTTTTTCCTGCAGTTTTCATGGGGGAATATGTATGTGCAGGAAGCATGCACGTGCAGGAAGGTTGGAGAATGTCCAATGACATTCATTTTTGTGTAAAACGGTGTGTGTAAAGCACGCACACATTCCATTAATGTGAATGAAATTTTGCATGACTTGATCAGTAAAAAAGTCACAGTACCATAATGCAACAAGTAAAGGTAAAGGTTAAAGGACCCCTGACAATTAAGTCCAGTCGCGAACAACTCTGGGGTTGCGGCGCTCATCTCGCTTTACAGGCAGAGGGAGCTGGCGTTTGTCTGCTTCCACAGACAGTTTTTCTGGGTCATGTGGCCAGCATGACTAAGCCGCTTCTGACGAAACCAGAGCAGCGCACGGAAATGCCGTTTACCTTCCCGCCGAAGCGCTACCTATTTATCTACTTGCACTGTGTGCTTTTGAGCTGCTAGGTTGGCAGGAGCAGGGACTGAAGAACGGGAGCTCACCCCATTGCGGGGTCTTGAACCGCTGACCTTCCGATCGGCAAGCCCAAGCGGCACAGTAGTTTAAACCACAGTGCCACCCGCGTCCCAATGCAACAGGTACTGCAGTGCAAAAAGAACATTAGAAAACAGCACAGAAGCACTTGCATTATAATCAAGAAAACTAATGTAATATTCTCCACATCTGAATGCACCCTAAAAGAGTTTCCTTCCAAATGAAGTCTAGATGGGGAATCAAGAAGCAAATGCTTGTTGTGAAGGAGAAAAGGATAAATGAGGAGGACAGAGCCACCCAACACCTGAGTGAACAATTACTCCCTTTTAGACAAATGGGTGTTATCTGAATTCATCTGCCAACTGACAAGCAGTTCTTAATGTAACCTAGCAATAAGCTACTGGAAGTTCACAACTAAAGTATTTGTTAACAACTGTATGCCTGAATGCAGAGTATAATCTTTCTGGAGGATGCCTAAATTCTGCTGTCAGGGACTAAAAGGTTCGTGCTAAAAGATAATAATAAAAAATCTGTAGCAATAACTTCCCCAGGCAATGTTGGTAAAGCATGAGCCACAGAGCTTCACTGGAAAGAATGAAGGGCTTACTTAGAACAGGTGCAGCAATTCGAATGCTTTTCTACTCCTTTGCAGATTTATTGCAATCTGGAATCAAGCAGAGGACAAAAGTTACTGTTGGGAACATAGGAAACTGTCTTATATCTCTGTATAAGAGCCAGGCCATTGGTCCATATTGCTTAGTGTTGTCCATACTGACTGTAGAGACGCTGCTTTGCAGGGTTTCAGATTACGATACACTCCCAGGCATACCTGGAGATACCAAAGATTGAATTTTCCTCATGCAAAGTGTGCTCTGCTCTCCCACTGAGCTACAGCCTTTCCCTTAATCACTTCCCAACTTCAAAGGTGATGGTGAAAGTTACCATTATGGTAAACCCTAAGAAAGACTTTGCAACCATTTACAGCCATGCCTGAAAAGCCTTACAAAGGATCTGAGAGTACATTATTCTAAAGCTCAAAAGAGTCTGGTTGTTGTCTGATGCTAACATTTCCTAACATGCCTAAAGTTTTTCTCAGCTCGGTTATAGACATAGCTTAAGACGTAGCTCACTTGCTGTTTAGTACCCCATGTTCTTGGGAAGATCATGAAGTGCAAGCCATGTAACTCTGTACCAATTTGCAGGGATGCCCCAGTGTTGTTTGTGCCGGTATAACAGTGGATATGTGGGAAAGTTTCTCAAGCGACAACTGGGTGCAGATTTGTTCTGATTTTGGGTAATTACCTCCTCTTTTTCTTCTTCCATGAGTGTGTCTGCAATGTTGCATCCACCTGTAATGTTTTCTGGAATTCCGGAAGGAGGGCGTGTCCTTCTGAATTGTGGGTATGAAAGCATGATGTGAAACTTGCCAATTAAGTTGGACCCATGAGACCTCCCAGCCGCTCTGTTAGCCTGTTCTTATCAGAATTTCTGATAGTGCTTTGGTTGGAAGTGGACTATCCACTTCTCCCTACCCTGTCTCTGCAGCTTTGTTTGCTGCATAGATTGTCCATTGAGGGCCAATGTGCAATCTTCATTATGGGTAGTGGGTTCTGTGTGCTCTGGTATCTGGGACCAGGAGTCTGAGCCCCTTTTTCAGGTGATGAGGTTGAGGACTCTTAACCAGAAGAGGAAGCACACACAAGGCTAGCTGCAGAAGCACTTCTACCATATGACTTCATTGCAGAAGACCTAGTGTGAAACTAGAGGCTGTCCTACTCCTTCATGGTAGGATGATGATTAAAATTTGTATACCGCCCTATACCCTTAGATCGCAGGGCAGTTCACAACATAAATGGACAGGTCTCAATAGGCTCATCTGGTGGAAGTGCTGGAGAGGGCTGGGACCCTTTAATCAAATAAATGCCTTCCAGTGCAGATGGGGCTAACAATTGGAAATCAGCTGCTGCTACTGTACTGTATAGGGTTCCATCTGTTTGTTTTTTGCAAAGAGTTCTGTGGTTTTAGAGCTAAGCTGGAACCTTGCATCCAGTCTGAGCACTGCAGCCAGCATAGACTCTTTCTTGTTTCTACATCTAGCCTGAAGCTCACCCTGCTTTTCATCAGAGCGGGGTAATAGCAGCAAGTATTTTTCATTTAGTGCAGGGTGAGGAATATCTATATTTTTGCCCTGAGGACCGCATTCACCCATGAACAGCTTTCTAGGGGCTATAAGCCCGTGATGGGCATGGCCCACTGTGAGTGGGGCCACCCACATTCTTACATGCCCACTAAACCTCTCCATCCAACCCATCGCCATGATAGGGATGAAATCACTCCTTCCTCACTTGTGCCTGCATGATTTTTATTTCAGTGAAGGCACCGCTAGGTTGGGAGATAGCAGGCCACTTGGTAAAATTTGGCAGGCCAATCCAGGCCTTTGGCTTTGCTGTTCTTTGCATCTGATTTAGGGTTTTTACCAGTGCATCGAAATGTGGTAGTAATTTCAGGCAGAGCACTGTTCGGCTTTGATTTTATGCTGGATCCAGAGACGTTTTGCTGATTGCTAGCCTCGACCCCCATCTCAATCATTTTATTTATATTTATCTGGCAAAATGTATATAAAGCTTTATAATAAACAATACAGTATGGTGATGTAGATTTTTTCAGTTTCGTTGTTCTGTATGGGACAATGACAATAAAGATTATCGTATCGTATTGTATTGTATCGTATCGTATCGTATCGTATTGATTATTCTAAATTGCTGAAATTGCCATGGCTGTTCCTGTGCTGTTGAGGTGAAGTATTTTCAAGGGACAAGTAGGAAAATGCAAAGGCATTGTGATGTCTCAGAACTGCTTGCGAGAAGTCTCACAAAAATTCCTAGAAGTATATATCTGGGGTCCTATGCAGTGATTCAAGGCCCAACACAATAGTTTTTAACCTTGTGGGCTAGAATAAAACTTTTGTATATTTCAGAGAAGATTCCCAAACTGCCCTTTCTAGATGACTCATACGTCCCACTTGTTTTCTGTTCCCAGAAAATCCTTCTCATCATTTGGATTAGTTGCCCTGTCTACCTACAGGAGAATACCATTCCTATTTGTAATAACTTGCTTGGGGCAGGGACAACTTGGAGGGAGGAGTATCTGCTGGTACTGATGAAACCACTTGTTCATCTCCACCCACTAAATTAAGGAAAACTTATCCATGTGGCATTCCATTGAGCATGTATTTAGGTTAATTATTATTTTGCTGGTATGGAGAACAGCTTTAGCAGAAACAATATCCTAAATTAGAAGCCTGATCCTGTAAATGTTACTGTAGACCAGGCTTCCTCAACCTCAGCCTTCCAGATGTTTTTGGCCTACAACTCCCATGATCCCTAGCTAGCAGTACCCAGTGGTCAGGGATGCTGGGAACTGTAGTCTCAAAACATCTGGAGGGCCGAGGTTGAGGAAGCCTGCTGTAGGCGTTAAGGACCAAACATCATGTTGCATTGAAGCTCCTGATATAGGTTTCTTTTTCCCCCCTCAGTCCATTTTTGGAGAGAGGAGGTGCAAATCTAATTTGCATGGTGAAGCTGATAATCCCAGAAGCAGTGAAATGGTATGAAAACAAGTTCTGGTCAAGAAAACCTGAGGTTATGGTTTGAGTTGGCCTGAATGTTGGCTTTAAAGACAGAAATGTCTCTTGTCTGCCTGGGCCCCTTGCTGGAACACGAGACACAGACGGCTGGGCAATGCTTTAGTCAAGCTACAGTAAATTCATGTGGAAAGAAGATATAAGGTGTGATGCTCCCTATGGACTGCAGTGACCCATTGTCTGTTTTGGTGTTGATGTAAGCTGCCCTGTGAGGGTTTTGCTCTGAAAAAGGTGGCTTATAAATATTTGATATTAAATAAAGAAATAGTAAACATTGTTCTTTCTTGAATAAGACAACTGAAATTTTTAAACTCCAAATATGACTATCTACCCTTATGATTTTCTAAATACTGGCAAAGACAAATGGATCCCCCCCCCCAATCGCTTGAGAACATGGGGAATTTAGAATGGCATGAGCTTGACATCTCATACCCTTGAGGTGGAGGTGACATGACCTTCCAGTTCCTCTACGAAAGAACCAGGTTGGGTGGCTAATAATTACTGTGCAGCCGGATACCGGGGAGGGGGGGGTTGTAGGTGGGGGAAGTGTCAAGTGAGCCAGGTTTTCTACTTCATTAGTTTGACAAAATGAATGAGCTGGTATGTCGAGGTGAGAGACGTGACTCGTTGGCCAAAACTGGGAGCAAGGTTGGGGCAGAAATTTGATCGGGCCATACAATGGATGCTTTCCAGTTTACCTCGCCAGCTCCTGTAACGGGTAATTTCATGTTTGATTATAAATTCCTCTGAGGTAAAAGAAACATGCACCTCCTGGTAAGCCATTTTAAGCAAAGCCTGCTGTCACCATAGTTACAAATGTCAAAACAGTCGTGCAGAAGTCAAAAGGCAATAAATGCAGCCCCCAATCTGCTAAAGGGGCGAGGAAGACCCTGGGAAATGTGTGACTGCAAACGGAGTGAGGAGGTCACTACAGAGAAGCCTCAATTTTGCCACAGAGGGGAGCATAGTAAGACTCGTTCCTGGACTGTGGGTGGTGCTTCTGTCATAGAAGGTGGCACCTGCTCCTACTACTCCAAAAAGAAAATGTGGCTCATGGAACAACTGCATCCTTGCAGACTGTGTACATCTCTGACATTCAGCTGTGTATGAGAACAGTTGCAGGACCCACTGCTTAGTTCAGGCCCTCTCAGAGGTCCAGAGAGCCCTGGACTGGTTCAAGTTTTTGAGACTCCCTAGCCATAATAAAATTAATAAAAAAAGAATGACACACACAAAGAAAACAAGGCATAATCTAAAATTATTATTGTTATTGTTATTAGTATTATTATAATAATAATTATTAAGCCAATGCTTGTTGAGTCTTTTTCTGTGCAACTGTGGCAGTGTGTGTCTTTTATCAAACTGCATCTCTTATTTCCTTAGATTTGCAACTCTAAGCTATGAGGATATTTATGTCAGTTTGTGCTGCTGCATCCAGGACTCTTATATCTGACACCAGTGTTAGCAACATCCTGGTAATTTGACTTTGGTTAGGTCCTTTGCAGCAGAGCCATAGCTACGGGGTTGGGGGTGGGGGTGGGCTAGCCAGATTTTCTGCCACTGGTGAAGCCTCCAGAGGGGTGCCATTGAGGCTCCCAGCCTCTGTGTGTGTGTGTGTGTGTGTGTGTGTGTGTACGCAAATGCGTGGGGTGGGTGTGTGCCAAACCAGATCTTTGACCTGGGTGAAATAATGACTAGTTTTGGCCTTGCCTTGCAGGAGCAGTAGGGTTCGCAGCACTTCAAACAAAAGCTGTCTACAGTTGGCCATATGAAACCATTAAGAACTACTTGAAGGGTAGGCGAGCCCTTTGATTGTCACATTGCATGTATTCCTGCTTCAACTTGCATAGGCAAACCAGAATGAGTCTTTGCCTGTGATTCTTATAAGAGGGAGCATGAAAATAGTCTCCTTGCTAACTTTTGAGATGTTCCACAAAAATTAAATCTGTTGAATGAGACAAAACAATCAAATCAAAGCATCCTTCTACTTGCTTGTATCTTGCCCTGTCTGGCAATTGGCTCTAACAGGGGTGGCCTATATTTATGGCCCTGAGGGCTGCATCTCCACCAGGTTTGTGGGCTGCATGCCAGTGTGCTCAGAAAGTGAATGTGGCCAACCCATCCCTGACAGGTGCAGGCACATACCACACATATTGCAAACACACCAGAATAAATGCACACATCACACGGGCATGCAACACACACACAGAGATAAAACATTGCCCCATTGCCCTGTTTTTTTAGATTGATCATCTGATGAGAGGATAATGGAGTGGTTTTTATTCTCATCGTGGAATGTTTGGATGGTATACCTGCTCTTTACCTGTGACACACTATACCACGAGTGGTGAAATTATTTCTCTCTAGATGCTATGGACAGCCAAATGGCTGCGTTTTATGCTTGTCCTGGGTTTTATGCTTGTCCAATGGCAGCCAAGTGCCGCCATTGGGCAGTTGATGCCACACCCAAGGGAACGTCCCAAAGGCCTTGCCGCCATTGGCCAATTTGGTCAGTTTGGTGACAGGGAGATGATCTGGCCTCTCACTGTTCACAAGAGCAGCTTGGGGCCCATCCTCAAAGCTGCTCATCCCAGAAGGATGAACAGACCTCTCATAATCTCATTGGCAATACTGGTGGGGGCTGATGGGAGTTTTAATCCAACTATATCTAGCAGGTTCCCCACCCTTGCACTATATCCTGGGCTGTATCCTTTTAATCTATGTGTCTGTTGGGGACCAGTGGGAACTGTGTTTGTTTGTTTTCTATTAAAAAATAGCGCTTAGGCATTGCTCGGCTACCTGAATGCGTTTGAATGTTTCAAACAGTGAGCTATTTGAAAGCTGTAGTGATGGCCACCAAATTGGATGTCTTTGAAAGAGGATTAGATAAATTTCAGGGTTGCCATGTTTTATTTTCCCCTCCTCCCTCCCAATCATTTTTCCTTTTATGTCATGTAATTTTAAATTGTAAACTTGAGGGAAGGAACTCTCTTATCCACTGAGATTTGTAAACAGCTCTGGGAGCCTTATTTGGCTACAGAGCAGGATAAAATTGCTCCCGATAAATAAATACGATTCAGCTGCATGATAAATTATTTTTATCTGATGTTTAGTTTGTCTTGGTGCTTACCCATTGGAACAGTCACTCAAAGCAGGTGTAATGTGGTTCTTTTTCTTAGATAGGTTTCTGTTAGTATGGGTGCACAACACTTCCACTCTTTGCATATCTATTACTTTGCTTTTAACAACAGCATTTGCCTCAATATCTCTGGAAATGACTTTATCTGCAAAAAAATAGTTTTAAATTCTAAGCACATTCATATCCAGCATTTGATGTGGTTAACCACTTTTAAAAGATAAGATCTCAACCTCATTTTAATTAGATCCTGTTTCTGTGCTTTGTTTGTGTTGACTGCAGCCTTGTCCTTTTCTTCCCTCTCTTATTTTTCACATGTCTGTGGTGAATTCTTTATTAGGATTTACAACTTGTTGCGGCTGAAAAGCAGATAGCAAGATATATTCAGCAACTGATATGCTGTAATCTTGTCTTATATAAATGGGCTCTTGGCTCACTATCATTCAGCTATGTGAGGCCCTCTTGCTATTACTGCAGGAAGGATAGAACAAGCCGAAATAAATGGCATGTCTGGATTCCTGCAAAATATTTAATGTATCTTGAGAGTTACTATTTAAAACAAACAGATTGTGATGGTAACACATGTTTCTTAATTCCTTGTCCAAATATCATGCAAACAGTAAAGCACTGGTCGGGATTCAACTGTTTGTCCTGCTAGCATAAGCCTGTGGGAGGATTTCCTTCCTTCTCCTTAACCCAAGCCCCCCAGAATTGGGTGGAGGTTGAGGAAAAACCCAGAACAGGGCACAGGAGATGAAGAGGAGGAGGGATTGTTCCATCTGGCAAAGCTGAAAAGCTTGCACTGATTGAAAGATTGCCACAGTGCTACGTTGAAGTCCTCCTGCTATATTTTGCCATTCTGCTTTAAGAATAGAATGCATTGAAGCACTGTTGTTGCTTGTATATTTACATACAAGATCATCTTTTCCAATCTCACATTTTTAGGACTTTCCATTTGGCCGTATATCATGTGGGCAGCTGTGGCCCACTGTGATGATTTGTTTTCCATCGTAGGCCTGTTGGAGCAAAAACTACTAAATGTCTTGTAGCACCTTACACCAGGTCAGGTGAAGGATAACACCTCTTGCATCTGATGAAGTACACTTCAGTCTAGTCCACAAAAGCTTATGCCATAATAATTATGTTTTGTTGTTTGTATTGTTGTATTCTTGTGGTGCCAGATGCATGCCTAGGTTAGCCACATTCTGAAAAACCATGCTGCTGAGATAATTTTTGTTTTTTTAATAACCTTTTAATTGTTTTTGTATATTTTTAATTGCATTATTTCGTGACTGGTTTGTTTGCTGCCCTGGGCTCCTTTGGGAGGAAGTGTGGAATATAAATTTAATACACAAATAAGAATTTCACATTAACTGGGACAGAGTTATGTCTTTGACCCTCCAGTCGTACCTAACAGCAGGGGAAGGGTCGTTTGAGGAGCACGATGAGAATGGAAAGTGGTGATGGCTGGGGGAGAGGAAGAGATGGGTAAAAAAAGGGGTTCAGGAGCTTCGACCTATTGTCTAGTTTTCCACTAGAACTTGCTTATTCAGCCCATTGCTGTTCTGCAGTGACCTGGGTTTGCAGACGTGGCTCAACTGCTGTCACATGTACCTTTTGATAATTCTGCACTCCCCACATGAGTACTGTTATGGCGAACTACTTCTGAAATTACAAGCTCTTTGAAAACTAATTTGCAGTGCTCCTTCAAATGCATGCCTGTACATGCATGCATGTGCACGTTGATGTTCAGAGAGCAGAACTCAAAAGCTACCAGGCACGCACAAGGCCTTCGACATTCCTGAAATAGCTATCTCTGTATGTATTATTTGGTTGCTTCCTGCTGCTGTACTTGTTGTGTGGTCATTTGCTGCCTCTGTTTTCAACATACAGCTCCTGCTGTCCCCTGTGATTCCGTGAGGTAAATGAGAGCTGGATGGCACTACATTACGCAAAGGCCATGCTGCCACAAT
Organism: Podarcis bocagei; assembly: GCF_964188305.1. Taxonomy (NCBI): domain Eukaryota; kingdom Metazoa; phylum Chordata; class Lepidosauria; order Squamata; family Lacertidae; genus Podarcis; species Podarcis bocagei. The sequence continues at coordinate 105,830,355 of NC_138125.1, forward strand.
AAAATAAAATAAAAATCAGTGTGAAAATATATGCTATGGCAGCCTGTCCCTAGGGCTGGTAAGGATTTTGATGGGCCAAATTCCAAGTTGACAGGAATTTGTATACAAAAATTAAGTGGCTGCTATATAAAGACACAGTTTAGCTGACTGTGCTGTGTATAACTTAACTACAGTGGTGCCCCGCAAGACGAATGCCTCGCAAGACGAAAAACTCGCTAGACGAAAGGGTTTTTTGGTTTTGCGTTGCTTCGCTAGACGAATTTCCCTATGGGCTTGCTTCGCAAGACGAAAACGTCTTGCGCTTTTTTTAAAAAGCCGCTTGAAGAGGCACAGTTGCGACGGACCGTGCTTCACAAGATGAAAAACATCGCAAAATGAAAAGACTCGCGGAACGAATTATTTTCATCTTGCGAGGCACCACTGTACTGCATTTTGTGAATAGTTTTACACCCACAGGTATATATATATATTCCTGCCAGCTGATGGCAACACCTCACGGATCTAATCAACTGGACTCAAGTCCACAAAAAGGAGTCACCTTTTTGGCTTCACCAGAAGGCACCCGTTTGTCAGCTTCTCCTACCTCTTCAGTACTCATTGATTTAATTTAAGAGGCTTTTCGTTATAACATCTCTGTTTAACAAAGGTAGCCCACCAGTGTTAGGGAACTGGGTGTGGATCTTGCTTCATTTTCCACCTGTTTACCTTTTCACTTATCTTATCTTTTATCCTTTCAGCTTCCATTTCAATTGTTTTATTCAGTGCTTTTTTTCTAAAAAAAAATGTTTAGGGGTACTCTCATTTTGACTCAAGAAAATAATCATTTTATAGTTCAAATAAATGCAGTAAATGGACAAAAGTACAAATAACATGCATTACCTCACATTACACAGCTGACCATCACAGTAACTTCCACATTGGCATGAGTTTGTGTGCACTAGCGTCTTCCCGATTCCACTGCTTGCTGTTGGTGTTCATCGCCAGATTTTGTCCTTTCAAAAACCATGGATTTACATACACCAACTCCTACTTCACACATTAAACCCTCGCTTCTGTCTGAGACTCAGGAAACACTGTGACAGGAAATGAGGCCACCATTGGGGGTAGCAATGGAACTGACAATTCACTGTGCTAGAGAAGAAACGATTTTTTTTTAAAAAAATCCTCTCCTGTTAGAATCACAAAATGTTTAGGGGTACATGTAGAGCCAGTGTGGTGTAGTGGTTAAGAGCGGTAGTCTCGAAGACCTCCGGCCGGCGCCAGCGCTAATGGCGGTCCTTTTTCCGAGCTCCGGAAAAGGACTGCCCTGCGAGTTCGGGTCTGTCCCGCTACGGCAAGCGGGGGACCCCTAAAATCACAGGCGCGGAAGCCTGTGAACGAGGAGATTCGGTGGGCACCAAAAGCGCCCCCCCTTTACCGCAGAAAGAGCCTTTTTAAAGGCTCCGGAACGACATCGGGGGACCGCGGTGCTGAGAATCGCTACCCAGCCCGCAGGGTGAAGCCGCGTCGCTATTAGTGGAGAGCGCCGATTCCTTCCTGTAAATTTCGGACAGAAAAAACCCGTGAGTAAAACGGAACCTTTATTTGGAATTAAAAACTGGAAATTTGGCTGAAAACGGGGAGGTCAAAATTAAGGAAGTCTGCCTTCCCCCGACTGCATGAAAGTGAAAGCAACGGAACTCAACAGCTGCATCCGTTAAAGACTTTGTTTTTGTTTAATTAAACCTGACATTTGGACTTTAGATCTCCCCTCTAGCTAGCAGGGCAGAGGGGAGGCAAGAGAGACTTTGGCAACTGCATGATTTATTTAAAAGAAAATCCTCTGCTGCCTCAGCTGTCTAAGAGCATGAAACGGTCTGCCTTATAGGACAATAGGACACTGAACTGACTTCTTCCTGTGAAAGTTACATTGTGATATAAAGTTTTTGTATTGCCTGGCTACAGTATATCAGAGCAGGCTGAGACAGTATCTACTGGGAAATTGTGGCAACTTGCAGTTACAAGCCTCCAGCTATACTTGCTTTAATTTTTCTCTTTCTCCTTTTCCTACGTATTTGGATATTCTCTTTGCCTTTGTATTTGGACATTTTGATTTGCTCCCCCTAGAGGGTAAAGTAAAGGTCGGCACAGCTTAAGACAGTGGAACTTTCCATTGGGAAACAGCTCCCGTGAGAAACGACCTTGACATGAGTGGCTCACAAGAGGAGATAGTTACAAGAGCCAAGACCAAACAACAACAACAGCACCAGCAGCAGCAGCAGCAACTAAAGAAAAGAGGCTCGATCACAGGCGTAACTTCTGGACCTACAGGAACAACAGGACAAGAAAAAGTGACAGCTGTCTCCATGGATGCCGTGACACAAGCCTTACTTAAGATAAACCAATCCCTGGAGTCTCTGACAAAACAGACTTCAGAAAATACACAAAAATTAACAGAAATATCAGTAAGATTAGATCAGAACACAGAATCTATAAACAAATTGGTTGAGGAAAATTCTGCTACACGTAAAATTGCTGAAGAAGCTAGAGCTATTGCTGGAGAGACCCAAGAGAATTTAGAACCGATTGCCAAAAAGGTCCATGAGCACGACGCAACTTTGGCTTTGTGGGAACTACAGAGAAAAGAGAGAAATCTGAAATTGAGATTGATTCCAGAGAACGAAAGTGACAACCTCGCGGAGTTTTTAACACAAGAGTTTGCTGATTGCTGGGATCTGGAGGAAGACGAATTTAAAATTACAACAGCCTTTAGACTGGGTAAAAAGCAGAACAGAAAGACCCCGAGAGACTGTCTGATTACACTTAGATCTAAGGAAGAAAGAGACAAAATACTAGGACTACACTTTGAAAAGGCCTTGCAAATTGGAAACTCAGCTGTACAGATTTTTAAAGATATCCCAAAATATATCTTGGATTTGAGAAACTTCTATAAGGACTTGGCTCTTCTGTTAAAGAAAAACTCCATCCGCTTCAGGTGGGAATTCCCACAGGGACTGTCCTTTGATTACAAGGGAAAGAAGGTGAAAATAAAGACTATTCAAGACAAAGAGAAATTTTTGGAAAGAAATCAAGAGGACCTGCAGAAGGGGACTGTGGACCCAATTGCAGAACAGAGGAGAGCAATAGACATTCTGAATCTATCGTTTGGACATATTCCACCACCATCAGAGGAAGAGCAACAACTTGGAGCTGTTGGAGGAGTGTCAGAAAAATAACAAGATGGCTCTGCAATTCCTTAGTTGGAATTGCAATGGGCTCAATGGGCCTTTGAAGAGACGACAAGTTTTTCACATTTTGAACAGAGAACAATTGGACTTGATATGTTTACAAGAAACCCACATAACCAGAGCCCACAGGAGATTACTTATAAACAAAAGACTAGGACAAGAATTTATCTCATCAGACAAAGTTAAAAAAAGAGGAGTTGTGATATATGTAAAAGAGAAATGGGCCCCAAAAATGATGTTTAAAGATGAACAAGGGAGATACTTGGCAGTGGAGATACAAGTACAAGGAGAAAAAATTTTGATTGTGGGAATCTATGCACCAAATGAAGGCAAATCTGACTTCTTCAAGAGACTTCATGAAACTCTGACGGACTATTTGGATTACAATATGATAATTATGGGAGACATGAACGGTGTGGTCTCTACTAACATGGACAAGGCACAAAGACTTAACAGTTACCAAGGAAGGGAGACTCCCTAAGATCTTTTTTGAAATGACGGAAAACATGGACTTGATTGATATATGGAGAACAAGGAACCCTCTGGAGAGAGAGGGAACCTTTTTCTCCCAAGCAATGATGACCTGGACCAGAATCGACCAAATTTGGATTACTAGTGGCATGGCTCCAAAGATTAAGAAGGTAGAAATCTGCCCAAAAACTTGCTCCGACCATAACGCCGTGAAGATGGAAATGAAACTTACAACAACTGGTCAATTTAGATGGAGAATGAATGACACCCTCTTTCGAGATAAGGAGATCCTTATGAAGGCCCAAAAAACTTTAAAAGACTACTTTGAAATAAATTTGAGGGCTGATGTGGAAAAAAGAGTGATCTGGGACGCAAGCAAAGCTGTGATGCGAGGTTTCTTGATTCAACAAAACTCAATAAAGAGGAAAAAACAAAATGAGAAAAAAGAAAAGATTTTGGAAAAGATAAAGGAAGGAGAGAAAAAATTAAGAGTAAAACCAAAGTCCCAGGAGATTTTAAGAGAGATTAAGTTATACCAAACACAATATATGGAATTGATGAACCAAGAGATTGAATGGAAGATAAAGCAAATGAAACAAAAGACATTTGAATCGGCAAATAAATGTGGCAAACTTCTGGCATGGCAATTGAAGAAAAGACAGAAACTAAATACAGTTACAAGCCTAGAAGTGGATGGAAAGAATATATCTAAACCTAATGAAATCAGAAATTGCTTCCTGAGCTATTTTAAAAAACTTTACACTCAAGGCCCGCAAAATGAAGAAGATATAGACAAATTCCTTGATAAATATGGACTACAAAAAATCTCTCAGCAAAGTAAGATGGATCTGAACCAGAGAATAACAGAACAAGAGATAGAGGCTGCCATTCAGAATATGCAATTGGGCAAATCTCCAGGACCAGATGGACTGACTTCCAGATACTACAAATCGTTGAAGGAATGGTTGATTCAACCATTAAAAGAAGTCTGTAATGAGATTCTAGAGGGAAAAAAGGCACCTGAATCGTGGAAAGAAGCATTTATTTCACTCATACCAAAGACAGAGACTGAAAAGACTCAACTGAAGAACTACCGCCCAATATCACTACTTAATGTGGATTACAAAATTTTTGCAGACATTCTGGCGAAAAGATTTAAAAAAGTGTTGATGGAGAAGATTCATAAGGACCAAGCAGGCTTTCTCCCAAAAAGACACCTAGCAGACAATGTAAGGAATATAATAGACATTTTGGAAAAGCTAGAGGTGAATATAAATACTAAAGCAGTACTGATTTTTGTGGACGCGGAGAAAGCCTTTGACAATATTTCTTGGAGCTTTATGACAAAGAATCTTCATGGGATGGGGGTAGGCCAAGGCTTTGAGAATGGTATGGCGGCAATATACTCTGAACAAAAAGCTAAATTGATTGTAAATAATGTAATAACTGAGGAACTTAAGATAGAAAAAGGAACACGACAGGGATGCCCAATTTCCCCATTGCTCTTTATTTCAGTTCTGGAGGTGTTGCTGAATATGATTAGAAATGACCAGCAGGTTAAAGGAGTGCAGGTCGGAGTTAAACATTATAAGTTAAGAGCATTTGCAGATGACCTAGTATTAACTTTGCAAGAGCCAAACACTAGTACGAAAAAGGTTCTGGAAATAATCCAACAGTTTGGCCAGGTAGCTGGATTTAAGTTGAATAAACAAAAAACCAAAGTTCTAGGAAAAAATTTAACAGATATGGAAAAGGAGAAATTCCAAGAGGAGACAGGGTTGACGGTGGTCAAGAAGGTGAAATACCTAGGGGTTTATTTGACATCTAAAAATGTGAACTTGTATAAAGATAATTATGAAAAATGCTGGTCAGAAATCAAAAAAGATCTAGAAATATGGTCAAATTTGAAATTGTCAATGTTAGGCCGAATTGCAGTGATTAAAATGAATGTATTGCCTAGAATGCTATTTTTGTTTCAGACCTTGCAGATTCTTGACAAGATGGAATGTTTTAAGAGGTGGCAGAAAGATATCTCGAAATTTGTCTGGCAGGGCAAAAAGCCCAGAATTAAATTTAAAATATTGACAGACGCTAAAGAAAGAGGGGGTTTTGCCCTGCCGGATTTAAAATTGTACTATGAGGCAGCAGCTTTTTGCTGGCTGAAAGAGTGGATGCTCCTTGAGAACACAGACATCTTGGATCTGGAAGGTTTCAATAATGCTTTTGGTTGGCATGCATATCTATGGTATGACAAAATCAAGCTGCATAGTGCCTTTAAAAATCACATTGTTAGAAAAGCATTGTTCAATGTTTGGATAAGATATAAAGATCTGTTGGAAAACAAAACCCCCAGATGGGTGTCACCAGTGGAGGCTAAGGCAGTGAAGAAACTCAATATGGAGGTCGGATGGCCGAAGTATTGGGAAATTTTGGAACAGGAGGGAGATAAATTGAAATTACAAAGTCATGAGAAAATGAAACATAAAGTACAAAATTGGTTTCAATATCATCAAATAATGGAGTTTTTCAAACAGGACAGGAAAATTGGCTTTCAGATGGAAAAATCAAAACTAGAGACTGAACTGTTAGAACCCAATACTAAGAATTTATCAAGAATGTATAACTTGCTGCTGAAATGGAATACACAGGATGAAACAGTTAAATCGGCTATGATTAAGTGGGCACAGGATGTTGGACATAACATTATGTCAGCTGACTGGGAATGGTTATGGAACACCGGTATTAAATTCACGGCATGTAATGCCTTAAAGGAAAACATTATGAAAATGGTCTATAGGTGGTACATGACCCCAGTCAAGCTGGCAAAAATTTATCATTTGCCCGATAACAAATGTTGGAAATGTAAAGAGACTGAAGGTACCTTCTATCACCTTTGGTGGACATGCCCGAAGATTAAGGCTTTCTGGGAAATGATCTATAATGAAATGAAAAAGGTACTTAAATGTACTTTTCCTAAAAAACCAGAGGCCTTTCTCTTGGGCATTGTCGGCCAATTGGTGTCAAAGAGGGATAGAACTTTTTTTATGTATGCCACAACAGCAGCAAGAATACTCATCGCAAAGTATTGGAAGACACAAGATCTACCCACTCTGGAAGAATGGCAGACGAAAGTGATGGACTATATGACATTGGCCGAGATGACAGGCAGAATCCGTGACCAAGGAAAAGAGACGGCGGAAGAAGAATGGAGAAAATTCAAAAGTTATCTTAAGGACTATTATAAACTTGAAGAATGTTAGAGTGTTGTGGTTTTTAGGAACAAAGGGATACAGTGATATAAGGTCAGAATACAGAGATGACTAAGATGACAGAGGTTGGAAAGTAACAATTGGGAGTTGCTATAAAATTATGGACATTGGGATGCAGAAAGGGGGGGTATGGGGGAGTCTCAGAAAAGAGGTTTATGAAAAAATGTTATGAAACTATACGTGTTTGTATGTCTCTTTAAGTGTTTGTTTGTTCTTTAAAATTCTGTAAAACCAATAAAAAATTTTATAAAAAAAAAAAAGAGCGGTAGTCTCGTAATCTGGGGAACCGGGTTCGCGGCTCCGCTCCTCCACATGCAGCTGCTGGGTGACCTTGGGCCAGTCACACTTCTCTGAAGTCTCGCAGCCCCACTCACCTCACAGAGTGTTTGTTGTGGGGGAGGAAGGGAAAGGATAATGTTAGCCGCTTTGAGACTCCTGAAGGGGAGTGAAAGGCGGGATATCAAATCCAAACTCTTCTTCTTCTTCTACCCCTGCGTCCCCCCAGAAAAAAAGCACTGGTTTTATTCCTTTTGTCAACTGTCCTGAGAATAGAACTGAACAACTGCGGTGTTTAGACGTAGTTTATGTCATAATTATGCCAGTCTCTTGTTCTGTTTTGACAGGGAAATAACACATGTTTATTAAGTATAAACAAAAGAAAGTACAGAATGAAGATGGGCAAACTGCCACCTAACAAAACATTATCGGCAATATTCGTTCAGTGCATTTGTTAGTCTTTTAAGTGGTACAGGACTTTGTTGTTTTTGCTAAAACAGACTTGCGTGACTACTCGTTTGGAAGCTGACTTTTTGTTTGTGAATCTCATTGTTAGTGTGTTTCTCTGTGTGTTTGGGATCGTATCCTTTGGCTTTGTGCCAACTCAAGTATGCTCTAGGGGGAAAATCATTCATTTTCATACAGGGGAAATTTGGCATGAAACCAGCATTACCATGAATGGGCCTTGTCTGTCCAAATCACAACAGAAGAGATTTTAGTACTCAGCATGATGGTGGGTGTGGCAGAGAGTAACAACAGTAGCAACAAGAGGATGAAAGCAAGGATCGCCTCTCAAAATGGCAGCTAGTCAAAGAGCTAGGATCTGACATGCAAAGAGCAGGGAAAACCCCTACCAAACAAGCACAGCAGTGCCTGTAAAACCATAATGTCTACCTGAGTTAATTTATCACTCAAGAAAAAGCCGGGTCATATGTTCTCAGTGTAATATGTATTTATTGGGTGTAGAGACAGCCGCATCTTCAAAGTGGTTTGGAGGAAATCCTTTCAGAAATGTTTGTAATATCTGTAATTTGTGTGAATAGGCCTACAGCAAAAATAGTTCAAAGAACACACAACTAAATTTATGTACCAGGATAAATATTTATATGTAAATCTAAGTGTGACTGTGTAAGATGCAGAAAAAAAAACCTCCAGTAGACAGATATGGAAGTTCTTGTGCAGCTTAATTACATATGGTTTGGATCTGATAGCATTTCTGAAGCCTTACATTGAGGGATTCATGTTATAATGGGTGGGGAAGAAAGTGAGAGATGGTGACTGCTGGCCATATATTTTGTAAGTTGACCTGTTTCTTGGGCCAGGACTTTGTGTGTGTGTGTGGCAGTAAAGAGTACCAGTACTCCCCCCTCTTTTTGCTGCCTATTTTGTGCTAGCACCTGTGACACTTCTGTCAATATATGACTACAAACACCTCATTGTTGTTATTATTTTGATTAAAAACAACAACCCCACACTGGCCCTGGCTTTGTCAGCTGCTGACCAAACAATGGTGTCAGATTGAAAGGAAATCAACACAGGTGTTCCTGGGACAATCAGGATTCTCCTTTGCATGGAAGAGCCTTACGCACATACATCTCATTCAGACTGATGCAAAAGCCGCAGGTAACAGACTGGTGGCTATAACTAGAAGGTGCAATCTCATACTCCATTCGCATGTTTCTGAAGATGTGAGATGGGAGTTGTTGGCGTTGCCTGAACCTGAACATTGTGTGTCCCAGCTGGTGAACCTGCTTGATTATTTTGACTGGGATAAATGTCAAGTTTCCTGTTCCAGTAGCCAATGATTCCTTAATCTCAAATGTGGAAATCATCATCTGCAATAGGTCTTTTTATAAGAGAGTTGTTATGGAAAGGTATGAGGCTCAGATGAATGCAGCCAATGCTTCGTGGAAGGTGACAGCTTATCCTGCCACAACAAATGTTATGTCGTTCCATCATGATCAACGTTTCGTAACGCAACAAATATTCTGTGATTCCGTCATGATCAATATTTCGTACCTAAGCAAAGGCTTGTATCGGAGTCGTGAGGTTCTGGGAATGACAATAAATTCTGCAAATGCATACGTTCGGTGAAGTATTCTGATTTTTATTAAAGCTCTAACACACTTGTTGCACTGTGACTCATCCTGGTTTCTTGTGCTGCACCGGTTAACCTGTCATGGTACTGTGATCAGTGGCTTAGAGAACCTCCTGGATTTCCCAAATAGGTTTTAACTGAAGTGGCTTTGGCAGCGTATTCATTTCCTGCGGGTGTTCATTTCCTGCAGCACAAAGACCAACTATGTATCTGACATGCAAGGGCAGTTCCTTGAGGCTGCAGTTATAATGGCATTCTAAACACTCGCACTGAGCAAATAAATCTTTCTCTTTGCCTGAGATGTATGTGGCATGCCATCTATTAATGTGGGTTTCCTGCGTTTTGATCTCCTCAGCATGCAACAGCTCAGACAAAAGCAAATCATCTGATCATGTTTCATACTATTTCATGCTTATTTCCCTGGTTTCTGTTTTATTTCTTCCAGTCCAGCCATCCATAGCAACCTAACCTCCATAAACACATCTTTGTGTACCTTGATAAGACAGCAACGTTTTGGCTTACAATCACAGGGCACATTCTACAGTAGGTGCTCCTTCCCCTGCCTCCCAGAATGGCGGCTCTGCAGGGTTCCTGGGAGAATGCCATGACTGACCATTTCAGATTCATAGTGTAGATAGTAAGTCCCTTGAAGGATTATCTAAGGACCGGTGTGCACATGCAGCAGAATAAGGTGGTGGGCTCAGCTTTCTACTTGCAAAACTTAAAAATAAATAAATCAGGATTAGTCCATTCCCAAAATATGAGGCCCAAGCTGCCAGCTGAACTGGTACAATGGGAGGGGGGTGTCTACTGCTTTGGGAGGAACTTTGGTTTAGGAAAGTCACAAAAAGCTGCATAAAAAACGAGAAAAACCGCTGAAAAGCCAGTGTAAAGAAGAGCATCAGAGAGAACAAAACCCACCATCCACTAAAAGCCTGGGCCAAGGTGGGGACAGGGAAGGAATATAGCCTGGCTTCTACAAAATAAAGGTGATACAGAATATATATATATGTCTGGAAAGGAATGTCCTAATCAAGTCATCACTATGGTTGTTTGAGTAATTTGATCTTGGTGGTTTCTGATTTGAACTTACCTGATTTGCAGTTCCCCCAGTAATGTGCAGTCCATTATCCTTATCAGATTTTGCTCTTCTCCAGATTTTGGTATGCTGTTCTCAGCTTGTAAAAGTGCCAAAATGCATTTAGAAATGCATATTTATTTAGGGATAAAATACAGTAAAACAAATATTATGTAAATGCAATTTGGGGGGATTTATTTTTTTTAATTTGTAATTTTAATGTGGAATTGAGATTGAATAGATTTATGAATGAACACATGTGAAAGTAACATGGACTAGTCGGTCCATCCCTTGGCACTGCTATAGTTAAGGTCCCTATTCCTCAGCACATTACCTACCAGTGAAGGCAGGTTCAAAAAGGTGATATTAAATAATGGACATATTTACAATATTAATCCAATATTAGCAGAAGACACACAGCAAGAGACAAAGTCAAGAACCTGCAAGGCAGAAACTCCAGGACATTTTGAGAGTCCATCACAGCTATCTTTTTTGGCATGAATGTGTACAAACCTTGGAGCACTATCTAGAGCTAATCTCCTGTGGTTCCCCACCCCTATACCCCTTTGTGTGTGGTTAACACATTGACTAAGCTTCAGAATGAAAGATGAACCACTAGCTTTGTTACCAAGGTTTTGGCTCTCTGCCACCAGTCAAGGCTAGGCACAATAACCTTCACTTCAATTAAATAAAAGTTAGATGGATAGTCATTACCTTCTCATTCTTCTCTCATCACTGCCACCCTAATCACAGAAGCTCAAAAACTGGAATTATAAAATTGCAGGGCTCGTGGTGATTTGAAGGTCATCCAAGTTAAGTGGTGTTGGGTGTGTGCTTTACCCTGGTATGACTCAAACATGCATGACATCCTGTAGGCCCATGTTCCTCAGACTGGCCACCTCCAGATCACAATTCTAATTATTCCTGACCATGGGAATTGCAGTCTGGTAGCATCTGGAAGGCACCAGGCCAGGGAAGGTAGTTGCTGGCGAAGATGAAAAATCTCAAGGCCACCAGGTTATCTTACTTATGGTACTCAAGCAATTGGGTAGATGAGCAAGGTCAAACTGTGGCCCATGAGAGAACTTGGATGTTTAAGAAAAGTGAAGGGACCTAGAACTGAATGAGAGATGTTTCTCGTGAATTTGTGTTCTGCTGCATTAGAGGTCATAACTGAAGGGGAAAATAGCAAGGATCTGACCGGAGGAGGAAGGCAAATAGGAGCCCCCCACTTGAGGTGGGCAACATGGTGAAGAAGGCAATGGTAGGTCTAGGGAGGGAGAACTAGTGAGGAAACAGCCATGTTGAGTATTATTAGAGAGGCATGCCCCCAAAATTGGCCCTATGGAGGTTGGGAGGGCTCCCAGAACAGTGTGCAGTAGGTAGAGTGGTGGGGAGTCATTCCACCTGGCAACCTGAAACGTTTGCACAGATGGAACAACTGGAAGAGCACAGTGTTGAATTCAACCTGGTGTTATTCCTACAATCAAGTCAAATTAGCTTCCAAAAAAAGTTCACAAAATACAGAAAACACGTTAGGAGTTAAAATTACAGTAAAAAAAGTTGAAAGTACAAAAATGTTTCAACTGTTAAAAAATACCCTAGTTAGCTAAAAATGAGTCATTGTGTCTCTGTAAGGATTTTTAGCAATCTCTTGTCAATAGTAACAATTGATTATCGGATTGCAGCAAACACATCCCTTGCTGTGTGCACACAGCAGGATATCTTCATAAAAGATCATTGCACCCACGAGGCAAGTTGAGGCAGCGGGATCCACAGGGGCAGCAGACCCCGATGTACATCTTTATTCACCTGATGACTATCTTTCCTCACCCCTTTCCCCTGGTGGAGAGTGGGGTGCCATTTTGTGGTTTGCCTCAGGTGCCTAAATGTCTTGGACCGGCCCTGCTCTTTCATATGAGTTGATTTTCACATTCATTCCTGTATGGAAAGCTATGAATCACATCATTGCATTTTTTTTATATATTGAATAGTAAATTGTGTGTGCTGTCAGGGCAATGCCCTCGGTGTTCCAGAGTTTTTACCATGGCTCTGGACCCTACGGTTCTTTTAGCGTGCTACTTCCACCCTTAACAAACAAGCAGAAGCCATGCCTTGCATGTCTTTGTGTTGATTTTCTCCTGCCTGTAAATACCAATCCTCTGTGCTTCTCCCTCCCCCCACAAAGAAACATGAATACTGTTTTTGTTGCCTTTTGTAGCTTGATTTCTGTAACTGGATCTTGCTCTCTGGAGTCTCTATTATGCCTGCTACTAAACTGCTCCTTTGATGGGAGAGGCTTCTAGTTACCAAATTCCCCAAAACCTTCACTGAGATGTGAACATCTATATATATAGGCCTCCCAACTTTATTTTGGAAGGCAGGCTGTTAAAGATGTTACATTGGCTCTGCCTTCTGCCGCTGCAACATTTCTCTACATCCACGGAAAGTTACCAAATACTCTTGTGCTAACAGACAACAGAGAGATGCAGGTAGCTGAGCAAAGAGAGCAACAGAGAGGGAGCAGGTATAGAGTCCAGCAACAGCAGGCAACAGAAACCTATTGGTTTTGAGATGAAAACCATATATGTAAGTAGCAATAATGTTGAGAACGTATTTAAAAAAAATGCTTTGTGGCAGCAAAGGTTGGCACTGCTGTCGAAAGAAGATACAGGGGGAAAGAAGCTTCTCAGTCCAATAAGTTTGGATAGATGATTATAAGCCACCAAGTTAGACTGGGGTGCACGGAAGAGGAATGTTTTCATATTTCCAAAGCCGACTCTGAGAATTCATGTCAGAGGCAGTATAATGAAATCAGATTAGCCTACTCTCTTGCCTTGCCTTTTTAATGCGATGAGGAGATAAACAAGCATGGAGTACTCATCCTGAGTGAATCAGAGAGGGTCCTCTACTACCTCTTGATTGTTAACAGGTGGCATTGGGCAGGTAAGATCCTTGGAGGGAATTGCTTTCAGTTTAAGTGCTTCTAACACGAACCTCTCAGCACAAGCTTTCCATTTCTAAAATTCCATCGCCCTCCTTAACTCAGTTTCTTCATGCTCCGCTCCATCACTAGGTCATGCATCAGTGTGCTCTGTGTGAAAACGACTTCAGTGCCAGCCACCTGCCATATAAACTTGTGCCTATGTTTGCAAATGATCTCTCTCACCTTTTGGAAGTGCATCTTTTACTTGATGAATAATTCATACATATTTGAAATGCAACATTCAGCTCCTTTGCAGATGTTCTGAGCCTGAATTGTAGAACTGTTTTGAGTTTCAAAGGCAGGTTTGTCTCCAAACTAGCTACATTGTTTTACTCAAAATGTTAACATTCTTTACCTCTCACTGTCTACCAGCTCTTCATATATGCTTTGCAGAATTTTGAGCTGCATGACAGCCCCGGATATAGGCTGCTGAGCCTGGCTTGATGACCTGTCCTCTTTATCTCTTTATCATCTCTTTTATTATAAATCCATTTAGTAACTGCCTTTTCATTTTGACGACTTTTAGCATTTGCTGAAAACAACTGTTTTAATACCATATACCATATTTTTCGCTCTATAAGACACACCAGACCACAAGACGCACCTAGTTTTTGGAGGAGGAAAACAAGAAAAAAAATATTTTGAATCTCAGAATCCAAAACAGCAAGAGGGATCGCTGCGCAGTGAAAGCAGCAATCCCTCTTGCTGTTCTGGCTTCTGGGATAGCTGCACAGCCTGCATTCGCTCCATAAGACGCACACATATTTCCCCTTACTTTTTAGGAGGGAAAAAGTGAGTCTTATAGAGCAAAAAATACAGTACTTTTTGCATGCATTGGTTAACTATTTGGTAGAACTGAAAGCATTTAGGAATTGATAAATATGTATCAGCCAGACAATAAAAGGGCTCATTTGAAGAAGAAACTAATGTCAATTATGATATAATTTCACTCCATTCCATTTATAGTTTTCTACCCCCCACCTTCACCACTACATTGTCAATGAGAAAGCTCAGCCTCACTGAGCTATTTTTAGGGGATTGCGGCATAGGATTTTGTTCCTAAAGTTTTAATGTGAGATTCTGCAAACCCTTGGGTTACCCTAAGTGTGCTGGCACCCTGGTTTTCTTTCTCAGTGGTCTCATTTTGACTGCAATCCTGTTTGGCACCTCTCAGGTGTGCGCCATTGCCATTATAAGAGAACAAAGGAGGCGTTCATGGTGAGTTATGGCACCTCTTTTTCTAGAAAAATAGAGCTGGGTGTGGGTATTAAGTGGCACCTGTAAAAGTTCCAATTCTTCCTATCAAAGTGGTCAAGTGGACACATCTAATGGGGTAAGGCGATCTCATAGGCATATTGGCCCCAACTTGTTAATGGCTTTATCTACTAATAGCAACACCTTGAACTCAGCCCAGTTGCAAATCGACAGCCAGTTCAGACCTCTGAGCGCATTGCATGGGGTTGCAGTGTGAGTTTGCTGTTTGGAATGCATGGTTTTCTTAGGCTAGGTGGCACTGGTAGCATTCAACAGGCACCACTAGACAAATACGGTTTAGAGTTCTTGGAATTTTCATAAACTTGCAGCAGATTCGCAGTTCTCTCTGCTTCTGCTGCTTGCTGTCGTTGTTTCTGGGGGAATTGTAGAAGAATGGGGTTAAGCACTGTGTGCGTGGCAAGTTTGTGCCACATTTGAGATGAAAGAGGGAAGACAGAAAGCAGCAAACCTGGATATAATTTAAATATAAATGAGTGTTTATCCTGCCTTAGTGTTTAGAGGCACAATTATGTCAACAAATAGTGCTGGGTGGTGTGTCATTTTGGGAAACCAGCACAGCTGCAACCCTCTGCAGTGCCTATAATTTGACATAATTAAGCCAGCCTCAGCTTAATTAGTTCAGTGTCCCTGGTATTCTAAATATTGCATTATTATTATTATCCCCCCCCACCCCCAGGCAATTTCTTTTCTAACTTGAAAACTTTCTCTCTCTCTGCTCCTGCCCTCAAAAGTTTCCCTAATGCTAGCAGAGAGACTTAGAAATGACTGGAGAACAGTGCTGCAGTCACTGTTCCTCTGGATGGCTGCCACCGTGAGTGAACAAAGCCCAGGATTTCTCAGGGAATGCAGGCACTGATACCTTTATCATTTCTGTTGGACCTATTAACACTAGAATGCAGGCGTCTCGTTTTCTGTCAGGTGTGCACAAAGACCGTTTGTTGTTGGAGGGGCTGAGCTAGAAACTTGGCCCGGCTTTGCTAACTTCCAGGGACCATAAGAAGAAATCTGCCATCTCATTACGGTTGACCCAGTTCCTACCTTTCCTTGTAATAATGTTACAGTAGTGTTTAGAGATTTTATGCAAACATACTCTTAAAGCGCTGTCAAGAGAACTCTGGGTTAAGTGGTGACAGGTGCTATTGCATGTATGGGTTGCTAGCATGTCCCCTTCCCCCTTCCACCCTTCCATTCCCTTATTCGGCACGAGCCCATTAATGCAGCATTTTCAAATAAACTGTTTATATACAGTGGTGCCCTGCAAGACGAATGCCTCTCAAGACGGAAAACTCGCTAGACGAAAGAGTTTTCCGTTTTGGAGGTGCTTCGCAAAACGAATCTCCTATGGGAGAAAATGTCTTGCGAGTTCCTGTGGGGTTTTTTTCCTCCCCCCCTTTTTCTAAGCCACTAAGCCGCTTATCAGCTGATCCGATAAGCCGCTAAAAGCCACTAATAGCGCTAATCCTCTAATCCGTCAATGGGCTTGCTTCGCAAGACGAAAAAAACCGCTAGACGAAGAGAATCACAGAACGGATTCTTTTCGTCTTGCGAGGCACCACTGTATATGAGAGAGAGGGAGAGAGGAGAGATTCTATTGACTTCTCAGGCTTCTATCCTGCTCCAGGGAACCAAATGAACGTGACATGTGCTGCCAGAGACATGTAGAACAGGTGATCTGGGTGAACCTTAATGTTGGTGACCAGATCTCATAGCCTCCAACATTTCTCCAATGAAAATAGAGACATACTATTCAACAACAACAACAACAACAACCGCAACAACAACAAATTTTATTATTTATACCCCACCCATCTGACTGGATGTCCCAGCTACTCTGGGCAGCTTCCAACATATATAGAAACATAATAAAACATTAAATGTTAAACAGCTCACATAACGCCAACATCTCCGTTGAAAATAGGAACATCCCACCATACCCTCCAACATTTCCCCAGTGAAATAGGGACCTCCTAAGGAAAAGTGGGGCATTCTGGGATCAAATCAGAAACCAGGACAGCTTCTGTAAATCTGAGACTGTCCCTGGAAAATAGGGACACTTGGAGGGTCTGAGATGCTCAGTCCCAGAATGCATTCCTCTCTTTACCGAACATCAGCCATGACAGAGATAGAAATGCTGCAGGTAATTACCCAATACTGAATTCACCTCTAATACTGCAAGCCAACTGGCTGATTGCTGAACATTTGACCGAGAGTCTGCTGTGTGGAACACAGACCCAAGGAAAGCAGCTATTAAGGTGTTCTGGAAGTCTGGAAATACAACATAAGAAACCTGTAAATTAAGGGGAAATCAAAGATTAATGGAACCTAAGCAGCCATTAGTCCCCAGTTGAAAATAAAGCAGTGGCCAGTGTGTGAGAGTGGCAGGGTATATACCGTATTTTTCGCTCTATAAGACGCACCAGACCACAAGATGCACCTAGTTTTTGGAGGAGGAAAACAAGAAAAAAAATATTATGAATCTCAGAAGCCAGAACAACAAGAGGGATCGCTGTGCAGTGAAAGCAGCAATCCCTCTTGCTGTTCTGGCTTCTGGTATAGCTGCGCAGCCTGCATTTGCTCCATAAGATGCACACACATTCCCCCTTACTTTTTAGGAGGGAAAAAGTGAGTCTTATAGAGCAAAAAATACGGTACTTTATTCACCCTGGGATTCTTTAAAGGCTGTATTAAAGTGTATCACTGGTCTGGCACATAGCAAGTTCACTTTATGATGAATTGGGAAAGGTACAAGAAAGGATAATTGTGCCGGAGTGCTGTCATGTGGAGAAAGAAAGAGTTGGGCCTCTTGGGGAATTGTAGAATAATGAGGAATTGTGCCCCAGTCGTACAACATGGCCATTGCTGCTTGGCTGTTTCCTAGCAGGGATGGAATTTGTCAAGATAGCAAAGCCCTCAAAACTTGTGTTCAGCATTTTTCAGAGCAAAGTACTACACTCTTAAGTGGACCATCCTGCCAGCAGGCATGCCTTTGTCAATAAAGATAGGACTAAAAACACACACTGTTGAGTTTTCTATTATCTAGCAAACCCTGAAACACCATGTGGACCTTTTTTTTAATGCTCCCTGTTAGGCAAACCTTTCAGAACAGTGTTTCAAGAGGATGTTTCAGAAGGAGCACATGGAAATATGAGGCAGTTGATTAAAATAAAAAGGATCACTCTTGCATATAACATTAAAAAAATTAAGGCATTGGGCAAACTTCCAACTAATTATTTATTACTAGAGATGCTGATCTTTTTGGGGGGCACAGGAGGAGTATAGCTATTATGTTCATGTTCTGATTCAGTGGACATCATCACCATCTGTGTTCAGGAAACTAAAGACAAGGGTAAGCTAGAAACTGGGCTATAGCAGCAGTCCCTCAAATTAAACCAATAACAAGGCTATGGTACCTGTTTCGTCACTCCCAAGGATCATTTACTCAAAGGTCTGCAAGACTTTTCTTAAAAGCCTGATATATATTCAATGCATCCTTTCACTTCCCAATCCCTATATACGGGGCTGGTTTGCACATCATGGTGTGCCATGATTTATAGCTTCCTGTAAAAACAACAGCAGTGTGCTAGTGCTGCTCTGCTCTGCTAGGAGCAATAAGCCTTGGCTTAGCATTGAGTGTGAGAACCATGGCTCAGTATATGTTTCTCTCCAATATTCCAATAAATGGAAGCCAAGGTTTGTTCTTGGCTTGCCGCTTGTTAGTTTGGGAAAAGCAAACCGTGAGCACTGGTTCACATGTAATGCTAAGCCAGATAAGGACTCATTTTTCATCCTGGGAGATAATTGTGTGTGGAAATGAGCAAAGGGCAACATAATTAATTTTTACTCTGCTTAGGTATATTGATTAGTTTGGTTAACCAATCTACTGAGCAGTCTCTTGTACATAAATCAGAGTAGCTCCAGGTGATCTAAATTAAGTCATTAACATTTTTTAAAAGGCACCTCTCCCACATACACATCACAGTAGAACCAGATTTTTCCCATAATTTTTTTTATTAAAGCTTTTCTATGATACAAAGTAAAAAAAACTGTCAGTTACATAAAAATAATTATTCAAACATTCGTTCCACGGTAACATCCAACTGTTCCACTTTTCATAATCCAGTGTTTTCCCAATCTTTAAACCCAAATATTGTGTGTTCATCTTCCTTTTCACAAAGTCCAAAAGGGGCTCCCAATTAATGATATTGATAAATGTCAACAGTAGTTTTCATGGTAGAACCAGACTGATGTATGGGTCACAAAAGGCCTTGTTCTGTATACACACAGCAGGCATGGGAGCATTACCCCATTGTTCATGGACCCTTGTAATGTGAACCCAGGGACTACACATGTTAACTGCCTAGGCAAGCAATTTCTGTGTGATCTGCACCCCTTTTCTATAATAGATGGATCACACAAATGGGACCTACTCATCTAGGCATTTAAACACCTCATGTGCCTTAAACTCTTCAAAGAGCAAGGAAGTTTGCAATCCTAAACACACCCAGTGGAACGTCTGAGTAGAAAACACAAAGCCAAAGAGATGCTGCAGTACACATGAGGAGAGGCATAATGTGCACAGGAGCCAAGTATGTATCGGTCTTTATGCCTTGTAATGCTATATGACAGTTGCAGGCATAGGCAAACTCCGGGCCTCCAGATGTTTGGGACTACAATTCCCATCACCCCTAGCTAACTGGATCAGTGGTCAGGGATGATGGGAATTGTAGTCCCAAACATCTGGAGGCCCGGAGTTTGCCTATGCCTGGTTTAAGGGGGGGGGAGCAGAAGCCCCCCATGTCTCTTCTCTAAGTTTTCTTTGGCATGGTTCTGAAGATAGTTTACAAACTCCTTGTCTCAATGGAATGAATGGCGGTTGTTCAGCAGCAGTCTCTTGTGCAGCAGTGGTTTGCACTTCTGGTTTCTCCTGTGGTGCTTTCTAATAACACCAGGAAAGTTGCTGCTGTAGTATTCTCTTGTCTCTTCCAAGTGGCCCATCACAGGTACAGAAGGAATACCTCCTAGACATTCTTCTCCCTCTCTCTTATCAAAGGGAGATATGGGATGAAGACTGCAGGGTGATTAAGGTGCCTCGGAGTGTGGGAGGGATAGTGTGGAAGTATAGCAAACAGTTCCCAAAATTCTTGTCCTTATAATTATTTTGGCTATGTGGCTATGTGTCAAAAGTTATCTGTTACTTGACTATCTTAATAAACTTCTCACTAAACCAAGGCTGTTAATCTACATGGATTACTTTTACCCCTTCCTATCTTCAGTAAAACTACAGCGAATTCAGCTTTCTACTCTTATAAAACTTTCTTTGACAAGTGGAAGCAATTTCCACTAAGGCAAAGACACTATTAGATGCAGCTCCTAGAGAGAATTTGCACTGAACACAGCAGAGCATTGTGCAAGCCAGGATGGCAGCTTTTCCAGCAGTGAAACCGAAAATCATGTGAAGATGTGCCTTTGTATAGTCAGCTAGTTTCTACATACACTTACATCTGGACAAATAATTATCAGAGTTCAGCGACACATTCCAACCAACCAAAAATACTTGAGGAGTACAAAGCAGGGCTATTGAGGGCTGTAGCCTATGGAGAAGGTGGTGACTTAAGTAGCCTGAGGGCCTGACAGGCAGTGTGCAAATCCACATTTTGCTCTGGAGTGGGCAAGCCATTAGTTTTATTTTGTGACCAACCCATCAGGTATTTTCTACATTATTCTCTGAAGTCTCATGATCAAGTATTTCCATAAATTCTAAACCTTGAGCTGTGTGCAGCCAATCTAGTGCACACATTGGACTCATGTTAATTCTGTGCTCCCTATGGTACCCACTGTTGCTAATCCAATGAGGGATATTTGAACTAATTTCTACCATGAGCTAAGAGGAGTAATAAATGGAAATTCAAACAATGTCTATCTAACTCAGCTTGACAAATTTACCTTTGCTTTGTTTTCAATAGATAGCATTTGGCAGGTGGTAAATCTTCTGTACTATGTGCAAAGTTAAACAAGAAACACTGGTTGAAACTGAAATGGCCAGATTGCAGACCTTTGAGTATTGACAGGGAGGGCTGATGGGGTGAATTAAACATCCAGGAAGCATTGTGATATTAGCTAACCTGAGGCAACAAAGAAAAGAAAATATGGATGAATATTCTATGTTGAACTTAATGAACTTAACTTATTATCAAACTAGTTGTTATCTCATTTCCTGGTTTGGAAAATCACCCTTTTGCTCATCGTGATTTAACAACATGATATAAATCTTGCTTCTGTGGTCTTCCAGAATGTTCCACTTTTGGCATCTTTGGTGCCCTGGAGCTGTATGTTGCAAGCCAAGGGCTGGAATCTTTGCTTACTAATGGGAGAGCTACTTGTGAATAAGGTGGGAATACATTTTATCACGTTTCTTTCCTGGAAAGGCCTCGTGGGGTCAGTCCCATGGCATGCCTTTCTCAGCTACTTTGCGCTGACATGCTTCCACTGTGGCATGCGGTTGGCTTCCCATGTAGCTTCTGCTTAGCCTTGAATGGTGAAAGAAGGCATTAGAAGGAGTATATGTTGCAAACAGTTTTATGCCTGTCTGTAAAATACATATCGGGCATATTAGGGCTAGAGTTAAAACTCAGTTAAAATCTGTGGAGCTCTGGAGCTGACTGCCTGGCCTGCCGCCATCTTGACTGGAAGCCACCGGAAGCTAGAACTGATTGCAAAAACTTGGGTCAGTCATGCCAAGAGGAACTATGAAGAGATGCCTTCCTGACTGCAAAGGCTATTCCCCTCTTCTCCATTACAAGAAGTGCTTATACATAATACACGAACACATATGGAAGACTTTGGAATCTAAAAGTTTGGTAGTAAGAAAAAAGGGGGTCCAGGTGTGGATAAGAGTTTGAACTGAGGTGTGGGGGGGATATCTTAGATTTCTAAACAATTGCCTCTGACAGCAAAGGGAGGTAGAATGCTGACACACACACACACACACGCACACACACAATTTAATATGTATTTAAAGCTTATTTTTTTAGTAGAATACATCTCATGAATTCTGTATGACAGGTATAATGAGGTGAATCTCTGAAACTGTAATTTGTGTCAAACTTTTTAAAACAGTGCACTTTTAATTTTTTTAATCCACTCTTGGACCTTATGGTGAAGGGCAGCTAATTCATTAAACAATAGCAGCAAATTTCAATAAAGTTTCCATTTTAGTCCAAGTTTTCCAAGAGGTTACAACTACTCAACAGATGAAATATCTTTCTTTAACAACTTTGGTTAGTTGGTTACATTGAAACCAATGCTTGACACTCTTCAAGTAGTGTTTAATATGTGAACAGTCCTTCCAATCTTCCAAGCTGCTTTTGTTACCAAAAATGTATTGTAGACCTGCACAGTTTGGGTCATAAAAACTTGCATACCCAGCTACTATCTGACTTCATTGCCTATCAGGTCTCGGTTTTCAAGTACATGTTACAAAAGCAGTAGAACAGCAGAAAAGCAAGCTTAGTATTTCTCTTGCATTTGCAGCATCACCATCACGTTAGTGTTCCTGCCACTGGTTATTAATTGTTGAGTTTGTTTTGAGAGTATGTAATGTTATCTGCATGGCTTTATTATGCTCTTAGCTTTATGCTTATCTCTTGTTATCTTTTGTGCAGTGGCTAAAGCAAGCAAACACCTCTGCTCTTAAGAAGCAAAATTGCAAGCCTTTCTTGCAAAATCATTACAAAGCAGTGCTGTGTTCTTCACCTGAAGTGACATAATTTAGGGCATTTAACCTCTGACCTGATACTGTGATAACCATACTCTGGGGGAGTGAGCAACCTATCCTTTTATGGTTGCCTGTAGAGAAAAGTGAGTTACGGAACTCACTCGGAATGTGCTTTAGGCATAAATAATACCTGCCTGGGTAACCCTAGATGAACATACAAGATTGGCACAGATGCAGAATAAGTGTAGCCAGTATTGTCTCCATAATATCAGTGTACTGGAAGAAGCAAAGATCACCAGTATTGAAGCAATAATTCTTCAACATCCGCTTCGTTGGATTGGTCATGTTGTGCGGAAGCCTGATGATCGTCTTCCAAAGCAACTACCCTATTCCGAACTTAAAATTGGAAAGCGTAATGCCGGTGGTCAACAAAAGAGGCTTAAAGACTGTCTCAAGGCAAAATGTAGCATAAACACTGACAACTGGGAAACACTGGCCTGCGAGAGCTCCAGTTGGAGAACAGCCTTTACCAAAGGTGTTGTGGGCTGTGAAGACACTCAAACTCAGGACACAAGGGAGAAACGTGCTAAGAGGAAGGCACGCTTGGCAAATCCACACCATGATCAACTCCTGCCTGGAAAACAATGTCCCCACTGTGGAAGGACATGTGGATCCAGAATTGGCCTCTACAGTCACTTACGGACTCATTGTTAAAACTGTGTTTATGAAAGACAATCTTACTCGGCTACGAGTGATCGCTGAAGAAGAAGAATTGTCTCCATTGGCTGGCAGTGGTTCTCCAGGGTTTCAGGCAGGGAGATGACACAGCAAGTATGAGGCCTGAAATGCTTTTGCTTTTGCTTTACATTTACAAGCTAAAACTGGAAATCTCAACTAAGAGTTCATGGGTGCACCTTAAGGATTTAACAAATTGAATGTGGCATAGGTTTTCTTTGTTTTGTTTTTCTACATTGGATGAAGTGGAGTATTATAAAAAGATAACATTGTACTGGGTATAAACTTTTGTATATCTTTGAATAAGTAACAATGAAAATAGATACAGTGGTACCTTGGTTCTCAAATGCCTTGGCACTTAAAACAACTTGGAACCCAAACACTGCAAATCTGGAAGTAAGTGTTCCGGTTTGTGAACTTTTTTCGGAAGTTGATCATGCTCCGTTTTGAGTGTTACGCTTCCGTTTTGAGTGCCACACTTCCGTCTTGAGTGTTACACTGAGGTCTGTCTGATTTTGCTATTTATTTTGTGGTTTTGTTTTTGTGGCTCTTTTTGTTTCGCTTTTGTGACTGTGGAATGCAGTTCACCTACTGATTGATTGTGTGACTGCAGTACATTGTTTATTGATTTCATTTTATGGATTAATCGTCTCCTTAGGTAGTAAAATTCATGTTAAATTGCTGTTTTAGACGTTGTTTTTAAAAGTCTGGAACGGATTAATTCATTTTGCATTACTTTCTGTTGGAAAGCATGCCTTGGTTTTGGAATGCTTTGGTTTTGGAATGGACTTCCAGAATGAATTAAGTTCCATAGCCAAGGTACCACTGTACTTTATCAGAGGAAGTGGAGTCTAGTCCATAAAAGCATATGCCACACTAAATTTGTTATTATTTAAGGTGGCACCAGACTCTTCGTTGCTTTTGCTGCCAGAGATTAGCATAGCTAACTCTCTGGAAAGCTTCCAGGTTCAATTTCCACCCTGGTTTCTGTTATTCCCAAAATGACATACTCTTGCGTAGGTAAGTGGTTAAACTCGGTGTCCCCATTGTGTCTTGACCAATGATACAAACAGAACATTTCTCCATAATCAGACCTTTGGCTGATTGACATTCTATGGCCTTTAAAATGTTTTTGTGGGAGGGGAGTTATTAGTTTGTTTTTGTGTTATGTATTTTGCGTTCTCATTTTGTATTTTTGCATGTTGTGAACCGCCTTGTGCTCTTTGGATGAAGTGTGGTATGCAAATTAAATAAATAATCTAGTTGCAACTAACTCAAGTCTTGTGGTTCTCAATGGGACTAAACCTTGGCTAGACTGAAGCCAATAGGACTTGTCTGACAGCATCACAGTGTAAATAGACCATAAGGGCACAGTCATTATGCAGAACAACATCAGCTGGATATTCTTCCTTAGCACAACGGAATATATGTTGGTAGCATTAATGCTGCAGAGTGCAGAGTACCTGGGAGCCAGGAGATTGCTTTATGTGTGTGGCCACTGATTTGTTAGGACAAGCTTTGCTAACTGCATACTTGAGAGCAATTTTAATATGTAAAGAAAAGAGATTTCCTCTCCCCCTCCACCCACAGCGCTATGAGCAAACAAGTACAAATGAAAGAACAAGGAGCCACGTTTTCTGAGATGGTACTGCTAGTGGTGGTCTTTCCTCAACCTTAAAACTATGGAACATCAAAGAGGCATCCAGCAGCAGTGTCTAAATTGCAGGAAATTATATGTGCCTAATAACCAAGAATTAAATGCTCAGCCTGCTTTAAGTGCTAGTAATTTTACTCTGCTCTTTTTGTGCAAGCCAGCAGGGGTTTAGTATATGACAGGGGCTTGTACAATCGTTTTAGTCTTCTAACAGTTGCCCATGTTGGGGTGTGTTTGTGTGAAACAATAGGATCACGCCCCTCCCAGAGTCTGGCACTTTCCTGTCTCCTTGATTTTACTGGAAGGGTAAAGCATGCACATAAATATCTCTCCCTTCAATAAAAGGGGTGCCAAATTGTGACTGGGGTTTACATGGACATAAAAAAACAAACAAAACTTGCTCTATGCCTGTATTCTGTCCTTGACAAACGCTTATGAATCTTGAATTTTCACTCTTGCCACAGTAGTTTCTGTGACACCATATAAGCCCAGAACTAGAATAGAATGTTGCTTTTTATTGGTGGCATTTGAACGCCATGATTCAGTTCATGATCAATATGTGCACATCAAGAAAAGAAGAATGACGTCCTGATTTCCAAAGGCTATTGTGAACATTTTGGTCTGCAATAAACTTGCTGGCTGCTGTTTTCTTTTTCTCTCTTTTTTCCTTTTTGGTTGCCAGTTGACAATTGCCTGCCACCACCTGGTGTGCAAATCAGGGGCACAGAATTCATCAGGTTACACAGAGATCAAAAGGATCTATTGATTTATGGGCATAATGTAGATTTCCCTTTGTATACCCATATGGTAGTTTCATAGCAAAGGAATTCTTACTGATTTAATCTCTTTTGGGGGTTTGGATGTGGGGCTTTTATGACTTTCTTTCTAACATATTTTTCAAAGCAGCAGTAATTAAGATGGTTTGTCAGTAGCTCCATTATATACCCCTCCCAGTTTTCAAGAGTGAAAGCTATAAGTCACCTGTAAAAAATTTGCCTCGGGCTGACAGTTGGCAGAAAAGATTTTAGGAGCACAGGAGAATTTTGTGAATGATTATATACACTCTTTCAACACAGCTGCTGTGCAGCTCTGTTGTGTCATCTTTTGTATAAAGCACACCCCAATTTCACCAGATGTGCAGCTTTGGGAGTCTTTCCTCATGGTTGCAGACTGGGGTTTCAATTAGTAAAAGGATAGACCGGGGCTGGACCAAGACATTTTGGCACCTTAGGCTCACCACAAAATGGTACCTCTCTTTCCCTCCGGGGAAAAAGGAGTGAGGATCTACATCGGGAACAAGGGGGTGGGAAAATAAAGAGCTGCATTGGGATCTGCTGCTTCCGTAGATCCTGCCACCTGTGGCATTTGCCTGACCTTGCCTCATGGGTGGGCCAGCCCTAGCATAGACTTTAGAACAAACTAGCAAAACTAGTCTCATTATCTTAGCACAAATCCATGTATGTTATACTTCTGTCCTGCTGTTCAGTGGGATTAAATGCGCATAAATTTGCAGCCTTAAAAACATGTTAAGCATTCTTAGGTGGTTTTCAGCTAACTTCTCATGCTAGTGCAACCGGATTCCCCCCTCCCCCTTGTGTGGCTTTGCACCATCCCCACATCGGGAGAGTTGTGGGGGGAACCCAGAATGAATGGGGGGGGGGGGAGAACAGTCTGTTTTGCAAAAGGAAATCTTTGCAATGGTGGAATGCTAACCTTAGCTTCAGTGCCCCTGTTTTTAAAATGTATGCTTTAAAAAGGCCACTTCTCACTTAGCTGAGAGGAGCTGACTCATTTCAATGAGATAATTCTTACTTTACATTTTGCGTTCAACACACGAGTGCCATGCCATGTCAGATGTGATGTATAATATATGAAAAAAAACAAACAAACCTGCACAGTCTTCTTATCTGACACAGCACAATTTTGTACTCTGAAGCAAATCTGGATTTGTTGAAGTGTAATATAAACATCTGGGTAATTGGCAGCTAAGGCTATTGAAGTATTGTCTCAAATCAACATCATAGTGCTGGAGTAGTTTCATGGGATGCCTCAAAGCCCCAAGGAATTTAGTCCATTTTACTGTATAGAACAGGCTTCCTCAACCTCGGCCCTCCAGATGTTTTGAGACTACAATTCCCATCATCCCTGACCACTAGGCCCGCTAGCTAGGGATCATGGGAGTTGTAGGCCAAAAACATCTGGAGGTCCGATGTTGAGGAAGCCTGGTATAGAACACTAAGGAAACCTTTACTCAGCATCTCCTCAAGTTTAAGATTAGCAGGACTTGACACCACCATGATATATTGCCTGCCTAGCTTTATTTTCATATTGGCCACAGGACATAACAGAAATACAAAAACCTAAGGATGACTGCAAAACTCATATCTTATATAAAGGGATGGGGTTCCGTTTTAATGCAAATTTGCATGTCCCAAAACAATGTGCAAACATGAAACATAGCTATTCTTCAAAATGTGCACTACTCTGGATTATGCAGTGTGGCTCTCCAACCAAATAACGTGTTCAGTGTGTGTATATTAGGGGAGCATGTGTATAGAAATGCAGTGGGGGAAGGAATGTTTGTTGCTGTTGTTATTTTCTGCTTATAGATGTTAGTTTATCCTTGTTGCGTCATTTACCTCTGTATACTCATTGCATTACTTATCTGCACTGGATATTAGTTACCTATATACAGCATATGAAAGGTAAATAAAAAGGGTTTTATTAAAAGAATAATAAGAAGAAACCAATGCCCATATTGTTGGAAATAGCATACCAAAACATACATATTACGGGAAAGTGCTTGCAAAAATATGCATATTAGGAGAAATGTGACCTAAAATCCTGATAAATTCTTGTGAGGATTTTCTAAAAATAAAAATAAAAATGTTCAGACTCTCGTGAAAATGTGGGGAACTTAACTTGAGATTGGAAAAATGAGAAACTGAAATTGCAAGATTTGCCCATTCCTACTCATATGTTATTAGGGTGGACAAGAGGTAGGTTAATCAAGATTGTTCCTGGTTATTCATCTATCTTACCTTTTCGTCACTAAGCATTACCTTGTTGAAACCGTCCTAATTTAAGGTTGCTTTTGCTGAAATCAGGGATCAGTTTTTCAAATACCAGTGCTGAATTACTGTGTTCAGAACCACATAGAGCTGGAATTTTAATCGTTTTGAGACACTGTAGTGTCCCCACCTGCTTTTCTCTTCCTTTCCTTTTCATGCTCCTGATTTATATCTGAGTGAAAGGTATGCAGGTTGCGGGTAAAAAATCCAGGTACATTTTATTAACATGAGCGTGCAGCATACCACACTGGAGGGAACACCTACACACACACACACACACACACACACACACACACACTACCTTGAGGCATCTCTACTTTATTACCCTGTTTTCAGGCATGAAGTAAGTGAAGCATGTTGCCCTCTTTTTAGGAAGTTCTTATTAACCTACTTCAGTTGATCTGTTGATTTAGTTTGGTTTCCCTTTGATCAGATCAATCTTAATGAAGCCTCTGGAGACAGCAGGGCTGAATGAGGACATACAGTGGAATTGTGACAGAGCAAGAAAAATGAGTGCTTGTGGGGGTGCAAGGGGGTGCAACACTGCATGTGAATTACCAAAGACAGGATTGTGCAGACAACCCTTGCAGAAAATAGTGTGATGTTCAGATGACCTGCCCTTCATACACATTCCATAAAACTTTCTACAAAATCCCATGTTCTCTAGCAGCCTCCTCTAACTCGAGGTGGTCAGATATTGATGGACTACAACCTGCATCATCCATGATCATTAGCTGTGGTGGCTTGGAATGACGGGGACCCAGTATATGGAGACCCAAAGTTGGGGAAAGGTTGGTCTGAAGGAAGCGTCGATACACATGGGTTGATGCCTGGGTGTGAGTTGGTTTATTTGTGGTTGGATTGGATCATCGTCAGAGGAAGTACACAATCTGCCTCACTGTTCTTGGAGCTAAACCCAGGCATCCCCCAGTAGACAAGTGTCTTGCCCCTTCCCATCTCCCAGTTATTCAACGTATGTGATTGCTTGAAGGAAAGGCACTCTTCCATACAAGTTGCAGTTTAATAATAAAATTAAACAAGCCTGCAGTCCTAAGCATACCTACTGGGTAATTCCATCAAAGTTAACGGGACTTGACTGGATGGGAGTGCCAATGTGAAATACACTGTTGTTTCTTTTTCAGAAATCTTAAGATGGTGGACAGTGCTTGCCCGCCCCAGAAAAGTACTTTGCCTTCCCCCTCCTTCAGCATATTTTCTGTCGCCACCACTGATTCTCTTTCCCTGAACCCAAACCATCTGTATCTCCTTCCCTCTGCCTGTCCACCACAGTATATTAGATGAGGGAGGTGTAAAGTCCTGAGGTGGCAGAATGGCCTATATCGCTTCAAACTGCAGTTGGGGCAATACCAATGCTCTCCACTTAAATCTCCTTACCAATATAGGGGGGGGGGGAGAGAGAGAGAGAGAGAGACAGAGACAGAGACAGAGAGAGAGAGAGAGAGAGAGAGAGAGAGAGAGAGAAGGAGGTTGTATCTCAGCCTTCTGTCTTCAGTGCTAGGCCAGAGCCTCTTCTTCCATTGATCTGCTCCTTGGAAGGTGCAGGTAGGGGAGAAGACATTGCACTTAGCAAGGGAGAGGGGAGGGACTTCTCTTTCATTTCCTGCCTTTTTTAAGCAGGCCACTGCCTTTTTACATAATCCTGTTGCTAGTCAAGAGAAGCAGGATGCTGAACCCCTCATTTTGGAAACCCTTCTTAGCCCTTGGTCCCTGTTATTTCACAAAGCATCGTCGTCATCATTTATTAAATTTATATACTGTCCTTCATCAAGAGACCACAGGTTGCTTAACAATTGTAATCATGCTTTACAACACCATGTTAAGATTTACTCTTTCTTTACCATCGGTGTTGAACTGGTCTTCTGATAGCAGAGAGCAGGAGAGCGTTCCGGCAAGGACACGTTCAATGGCTCTCCCAGTGGGAAAGTGTGCAGCCAGAAAGGGAACATTCAGACACATGCAGGGGAATGCTGTGGGTTGCAGTGCTGAAGTCCTGGGAGGTATAGTGAGCTCATTGCAAATGCTGCCCTGCAGTCCTTTACCAGCAGTCTGTGTTCCTCTGAAGCTGGGGGATCAGACTGGACTTTCAGTTAAGCGTAAGTACAAACATGCCTAACCCAAACGAGGCTCTGCTGTAGTGCAGACAAGGGAGTGATACTTTAAAAAGAAATGAACTTGAACTGCAGCTGTTTACACACATTTCCCCCCTCCCCCTTTGAGTCACCAATGTCTGAAGAATGAGCTGTTAATGCAACGTCAGGGTTCAGTTCAATTCAGAGATGCATGGCATGTTGGTTATAGAGAGGAAGATTGCCATATTTTATTGGACATAACCACAGTTGTCACATATTAGACACCTCCACCACAACCCTGAAGGATTGTTTCATTGCAAAAGGAGAAACCAGAGGGAGTAAAAAAGGGAACAAGCTTGAAGAAAGAAAAGCAAGGGAGAGAGGACAGCAGTGGAATGAGAGAGAACAAAGACGCCTTTCTGAAGCACAGGTGTGCCACCTAAAATGGTAAAGAAAGCAGGGGAGAAAACTTGCATCCACTTGTTATCCACACATAAGGTGGTTTTATCGTGCTTAGGAAAACAAAATCCCCTGTCAATCATTCAACCCTTCATTTAAATTTTAATCTGGTTTAATATGAACCAAAAATTTAAAATCTTGGTTCAAGTACTTGCATTCCCCCTTGCACTCTCAGTCATACATAAAGTGTGTAATGTATGGGATGTAATTTGGCATATAGCAGGGATGGGAAATGTCCAGCCCATAAAGACAGCACCCCCATTTGACCACACCCACCGGCCCGACATCTGACGTCAGGTATGAGGAAGGATGGAAAATTTGTGGCCCACCAGATATTGTTGGATCCCCAACTCCCATCAACCTTGACCATTGTTCAGGCAACATCTTCTAGAGGAACCCAAGTTCTCCACCCATGACATAAATGTTCTGATGCTGAAACAGTACCTAGAAACAAAACATACAGCAATAGAAAGGCTTGATTTTGGGTAATCTCAGTGTGCCGAAACTGTACATGGGTTCCACTTCTGTTCAGTTTATATTATTTATATTTAATGGAGCAGGACGTCACTCGTAAAGCTTCATGCCAGAATAAATAAATAAATCTCTGAGGTACCACACTACTATTTATCTTCCCCTTTAAAGAAAAAAGAAAGGTGGGATATATATTGCATTAGGTAATGATAAAGAGATTGCGTTTCATTAAAAACAAAAACCACACATTGAAATACTACATTCCAACACATTAACACCAGTTGCTTCTGTTTTATTATCTTATCAGTCTTTTACAAGACTTAAACAAGACCGTAGTTTTTCACAGTTGGTGACTCCATTTAGGTTTTTAATTACAAGTAGCAGCTGAAATGGCTTGGATTGTTACAATTTTCAGTTGCAAAAAAACGATAGCTTCCAGGAACAACTGGTAAAAAACAAACCCTAAATAGTGCATTTGTTCAGTTTGCATTGTAGTAGCAGATACTTTCACAGGCTGCTGCACACCATTTGCCGTGCAAAAACAATTTGATTAATGAAGTCGTGGATGGTGGGCAGAAATCTCTGGAAATATCCAGGCTGGTTCCCTTTGGGGTAGTGGCAGTGTAAATGTTTGAGATACAGAGACTTTATTGACCGAAAGATTTATTAACTCGGCTGGCTTTTAATATGTAACCTGGGGTGGGCAGATTTAAATTAAGAACTCTGTGTGTAGAGGAAAAATAGCTATACATTCCACATTAGAGTATTTAGGTTGGAGGGCGGAAAATTTCTGATAAAAATAGACAATTCCAAAACTGAGTAATTACAACATCACCTGGGTGTACACACACGGGGGGGGGGGGGTTTAAATCATTGAGCTCTCCAGATTTCTGTGCCTAGTTTTTGTTTTATTTTTAAAAATGAAGAAGGGAAAGAATATTACATCCAAAGTTTGATCAAATTTAGGCAATTCCCTTTCAGAGTGGTTCTCAAACTGTGGCTGCAACAGGCAGAAAAATCATTTAGTGGTCCCACCAAGGCTCTCAGCGTTTTTCAAGTGGTCCATCTGAGGGGCTGAGGAGAGTTTTGAGAATCGCTTTTCTGATAGTAAACCCAGACAGTCAAGCGTTAGTCAGTCTGGAAACTAAATAGACTCACTCAAAAATAAGCCAGTGGTTTCCACATACTCAGGGGACACCCTAGGTGTGTTGATGTATGCAAGTTTGTAAATCAACAGAAAAATATATATATATTAAGAAACTCTAAGCAACCAAGCAAGGACCCATGGGATTCCAGGATATACAAAATGTTAAGACATTAGTCTGAGAAGGAGGGAAGGAGATAACAAGATGGAGGCAGAGAAGAGAGAATAGGCTTGTTCAGGCCAGTGACACCTTATAGTAGGCATCCTTGATGAGGGATTGGGATTGCAGAAAAACATGCCATGAGTTTGTTTGTTTTGTTTGTTTAAAAAAAATGTACAGGGATGTTTCAGAGTGGAGAAAATCTATGCTGGCTGGGGCTGTTGAGAATTACTATCCAAAACACTTTGTGGGCAGCAGGTAGGCAAAGTCTGGTCTTAGCTTGCATTGTTTGTTTTCCTCGAAGTGGCTCATACTGAAGCGACAAGGTCTAGAGTGAAATGTTTGTTTGGTGGTGCAGGTGCAGTTTTGTGTTTTAAGGTGAGTGTTGGCTGTCAGAAGCTCTGTGTCATGCCTTGCTCCCATAAAAGCTGGTTGCTTTTCTGTGACAGATAAGCCCTGCATTGAAGGGTATCAGTGCCCCACCCTCACGGAGCAAACATTAAGTGAGCTATTCAGAAATAAAGCTTTGTCTATATTACCACTTAATTCAGCTCCAGCACACTTGCACCACTGGTGGTGGAAGCTGAGTACACATGACGCTAGCCACAATCCATAGGAAACCAGTTCAGGCAGTCATTGCGCATGTGCAGATTACAGCGCATGCGCAGATTACAGTTTCAGTGAACTGGAGTTTGGTGCACTGAAACAAATAAGGTAATGGGCATTGGTTATGTGACTTAAAATGTAGCAGAGGAAAACAACTTTGCTGGGCTCCAAGCTGCTAATGTGTACATACCCTATATTATGGCCCAAGATTCTTTGGCTAGTTTGGTGTTTGAAGAGTACAGAACGAGATACTTAAAGAGAGAACAGAAACAATAGTTTCAAGGACTGGGAGAAACAAAGTTCTCTGTATTGCAACACTGTGTACGGTCAAAGCTATGCAAAGCTTTAGAATACAGTGGACCCTCTAGTTACGTACCGCTCTGGACACGGCAAACCCGGAAGTGTATACTTCTGAGTTTTGCTGTGCGCCTCTGCCTACGAACTTTTCGGGTTGCGGTCGGACCCCTGGAATGAATTTAATTCATATCCGGAGGGTCCACTGTACAATCATACCTTGGTCTAAGAACAGTCCTGTTAATGAACGATTCGGGCAACGCACTCCGCAGAACTGGAAGTAGATGTTCCTACTGGAAGTAGGCTAGCAAGCTTTGCTCTGGAAGACGAACAGAAGACAACCCAGCACTGGCAATCGGAAGCCTCATTGAGGAAAGTGTGCCTCAGTTTAAGAACGCTTTCAGTATAAGAATGGACTTCTGGAATGAATTAAGTTCATAAATGGAGGTACCACTGTATTTCAAGGGTGAGTCTACTCCTGTTACCACTCTTCAGTTGTGCATGAGGGATAAATAGTTGTCAACTCAAATGGAAATAAAGCAAAAATAATGCATGGTTCTAAGCAGACAAGATCGAAGATAATATTTTTAAAGAACGGTGTGTGCCTCCTTATACTGGTCTGCAGCAAACATAGGAACCAAGTCCTAGGGGCCATGGGGGCTTCGGACCCCACAATAAAATATTTGAGGGGGCTGGGCCCCCACAAAGTTGATGGGCACTCCTCTTAAAGTGGTGTGTGTGCACTGCATCATGTGATCGATTATGCATGGCATGGCTTACCTTGGGCCCCCACAATATTTTATTCAAGTTGGCACCCCTGGCAGCAAGGAAAACCAGCATCCTTTTGGGGGGGAAGCACTTTCTACTTGGTATTGGTGGCTGGAATTATTCTAGAGTTATAACATAATAACTTTGCTAACAAATTGGACTTGTTTTTGTGTGACAGTATAGTCTCTGGGCATGTTTGCATGTCACAGTAAGTCAGCATTGCTTCCATGGGGCAGGATTCAACTAATGCGTACTGTCAGCGGAAGCCCTTTGCAATGACTTTTTCTTGTGCAATGGGGCTTTCCCCCATCTCCTCCCCCTGTGCCCGCCGACATTGGCTTGGGGGTAGATCAGAAGAATCCATGGAAAAGCACATGGTGGTGGGTAGGAGAGGGGGCATCACTCTGTGTGGCAAGCCAAAATGCTTGCACTGACAGAACGATTAGTGCAACATTGAATTCCTCTCATGATTTATCAGGAATAAGCAGATATATTCTACTGTGCTCTTCCCTTGTCATGCACAGGGAAATGCAAAGCAAGAAACCACAGCCTGAGATGTTCAGACCCAAGTTCATTGTTTGCTTCCTCTTAAGTAGTCAGGAATTTTTAGTCAACAAACCATGCTTTTATGGCTAGTAATTCTGGTTTGCCAGGGAGCAACGGTGCATAATCCAGGACATCTCAAGAAGCCAAGTTTAGTATCAATTTCCTGATTTGTTTCTCTCATGCGCACCAGGGAAGGAGGAGCTCAGCAGGAGCAATTAATCAGCACGCAGCTAGTTTCCAATAAACCGTGGTAAGTTAGAAACCCTGAAGTATGGACATGGCCCGGTGTGTTGGGATGTTCGTATGGGTATTGTTTCATTTATTTGGTGACCAGATGGAGATAAACATATCCTACACAAGACTTTGTGTGTCCTAGGAAGAATTGGGGATTAATTTGGCCTGCTAAACATGGAACA
This sequence comes from Podarcis bocagei, assembly GCF_964188305.1. NCBI lineage: Eukaryota > Metazoa > Chordata > Lepidosauria > Squamata > Lacertidae > Podarcis > Podarcis bocagei. The sequence goes on from NC_138125.1 coordinate 105,865,163, forward strand.
TTCTTCTGGAAATAATCTATGACAAACTGTAATACCCAGTCACCTTCACATGTTTGCAATGGCCATTGGTTTTTAGCCAATGAAACTTGACTTGACTTGTGCACGTTGAGTGGGAGAAGAAGCACAGGCTGGTTCCCAGCACCTTAACTGGCTGCAGTTCAGATCCCAGTGTCCAAAAAAGGGTTTGGGAACTCTGCAGATCTCATCTTATCTTATGCCATCTAGTGGTGAATCTGAATAGCAGTCGTATACAGTCCACTAATATCTGACACGTCCACGTTGTGTTTGTGCAATATTCAGAAGTGCCAACAATGTTCCTGCATGACAACATGAACCGTGTGCGTGCTTGTCAGCTTTGACACATGTGTATTCTGTTGTAAATCATGTCATTCATGGCAAAAATGCTTTGTGATATTGATGATACATTTTGTGGAAGGGCTGTAGTTCAACTTCCAGCATTTCCAGGGAGAGATGGACAAGAGTCCTGTCTGAAACTCAGGACAGCCTCTGTCAGGCAGTGTTACTGAGATCGATACACCAGTGGCCTGACCCACAGCTTTCTATGTTCCATATTCATCTTTTCACCAAACCTTTGGATTAAATCCATCCTTGGTTTGAATGTGTGACTGCACTTATTAAGTTCTTTTGTCCTTTATATAACCAATATCAAATCCACCCTCCCATTTTGGTAAATGAGTCTTTGTGACTTGGAAAAATTCTTTAATGTTTATCCATGAAGACTTTTTCTTTAAATGTGACCTTTAGTGGGAGAAATTACACTGAATGCCTTTTTATTTCTCATTAGCATCTGCAGATCTGCGTGTGGAATTCTGATACCTTCAAGCTGAGCATTGATACTTGCTGATTTGATGGCATTGTGCAAGATGAGAGATGCAAAATAGGCAAGTAGGTAACTATTGGAGCAACTACTTTTTGAATATGCATGCTACCTGTTAAAGATAGATAAGCATTAATTAAGAAATTTAAAATGCATGCAGTAATGACGATGTGTGAACTTGTTTTGCATTCAGCAGAAAATGGACAGCCTAGAAATCATAGTGTTGTAGATTCTGACCAGAGTCTTGAAAACCCTCTTTAAAAAATAAACCCAAGGCCTGTATGCTTCTGCAGTTCAGATTGCCAGTGGCCACTGCAACCCGCACTGATCTTTCTTTCTAAAAAAGCTTAATTTTATTCATTCAAGCTTGTTAATGGATGTTTTTTCTTAACCTCCTCTGCTCTATCACAACCGCTGCACTTATGAAAGGCCTTTTGCTGTAATATGTAGCAGTGCTGTGATGTACATTACAACCAGGCCAGCAGAAGGCAGTGCCAGCTTAGCTTTGTGGAGCTGATGTCACCTTTAATTCATGTATGCCCCCTAGGCCATTGCTGGGACTAACAGTGCTGGCAGAGGTGGATGTGAGTAACGTATTGTACAGAGTGTGCCAGACATAAAATAAGTTCTCAGGCTTTTTTTTGGTAATGATACATTCTTTCTCCCCTTCTTTCTCTCAGTTATAAGAACCTTATGCTTTGATGTGCAACAAACAGCATGCCGTTCCTCTGTCAAATGTTGGCTGCAGCTTTTGTTCAGCTCTTCATAGTCTCCAATAGTTGGATTCTAGCCAAGAACATCAACTTCCATAATGTGAGACTTCCAGTAGACCGTAAGTAGCCAGTTACAGTTCTGTTACAGTTTTGTTGGCTGTGCCAGTGCATATGTTTTCAACTCTTTGGGCATTTTCTATTTGAAATGCCTTGTATCATCATCATCATCATCATCATCATCATCATCATCATCATCATGAATTCACAATGCATTTCTAATAGGCCTAAAAGCTAAACATCAACTTGATTTTCTCTGATAGTTGTTAATTTTTTGGCTGAACCCTTGATTAAAGCACACCTGCATGTTCCTCTTTTTATTACTTTTGCTACATCTTTCTCATACTGTTGTTTAGGACACATTCTGCTGAGATTTTGCATCTGTAATTGAACATAGCGGTTTTCCATGTGTTGCCTTGCTCTTTGGATGTTGTATCACAAGAAACCAGGGGCTGGATGGGCTCCTCATTTAACGTCTGTCTGCACCACTGTATTGTAGTTAGTGCTGATCTGTTTTATTTAACCTGGTATGGTGGGTACCCCACAATGGGCTATGCTGCCACCGAGAGCTCTTGAGATGGAGAATAAAATCAGGAAAGCATCCAAAAGGCAAAATCCACTTTGAGTATCTCGGTTGGGTGTGAGAGACAGGATATAAATGATTAACGGTTGCATGCAGAGAAAACTGAGCAAAACTCCACTCGTGCAATGGGGCTTTCCTAGCTCCTCCCCGCATGGCAGCCCCCTCCACACACCTGAAACCCACTCTTAAATCAATAGGCCCATAGTGAGTGTACTTAGGATTGTGATGCAATTCAACAAGGCTCATTGCTGTTTGGTTCCCCTCTCTCCGGAACCTAACTGGGGAAGAACTGAATTTGGGGTTATGACATTTGGGATTCTGAAACTATTTACTTCTTTTCATTTCTTTATTTTTATTTTTTAATTTCAAAGCTACTCCATTTCCAAGCAGCTTCAAGTGTTTTACATGTGACAATGTGGTTGACAATTACAACTGTAACAGATGGGCTGAAGACAAATGGTGTCCTCAGAGTAAGTACATGGGGAACAGTAAGATATTTAATGTTATTTGTTCTGGCTTTTTCATCAGACTACACCATATTTTTAGGGACCCGGGTGGCGCTGTGGGTTAAACCACAGAGCCTAGGACTTGCTGATCAGAAGGTTGGCGGTTCGAATCCCCGCAACGGGGTGAGCTCCCGTTGCTCAGCCCCTGCTCCTGCCAACCTAGCAGTTCAAAAGCATGTCAAAGTGCAAGTAGAGAAATGCTGTTTGTTTCTGTGCGCTGCTCTGCTCTGGTTCGCCAGAAGTGGCTTAGTCATGCTGGCCACATGACCCAGAAGCTGTATGCCGGCTCCCTTGGCCAATAAAGCAAGATGAGCGCCGCAACCCCAGAGTCGGCCACGACTGGACCTAATGGTCAGGGGTCCCTTTACCTTACATCATATTTTAGATATCGAAGTGGCTAAGAAGGTATTTAAAACTATTGGCTTTAGAGTACACTGCTATACTTGCCATGCTTCTTATTTCTCACAGAGCCAATCACATGTATATCTGACTTTGGTGTCCTTCATATGGCTTATCAGTAACTTCATTTTATGTTGTTGCTGTAAGGCTCTTTCCCATAGGACTGTTTTTCATTCCCAGCTTGTCATCCACTGCACAGAAAAAAAACACAAGCCCGAACCCACCAATAGGATGCCAAGACTTTAACATGTCACAAATCAGCAGTTCCTCTGTAATATATGAAGGGCACCTTTGGAACATGTTATTGGAAAACAAAATGGCGACTTGGTAGTGGAAAGGTGGTGTTCATTCCTTGAGTTTTTGTCTAGGTAACACCCACACCCCCAATCTCTATGTGTGCCGCAGATTACATTTAGATGCAAGCAGTGCTGTCTTGCCTTCTGTGTGGGAAAATGTGCTGCTCAAAGAATGGGTGCAGGGTGGGTTGTGCTAGTATCCTGGCCACCTTCTCCAGTACCTTGGGAAAACCTGCACCCAGTGGAATGCAGGAGAGTATGTTAATATGTAGGGATTTCCCATCTAAGGAAGAACAGGACCAGAAAGTGTATGCCCCAATTTCAGAGCCAGTAGAACAAACTTTTAAAATATTCTGAAGCAAGGAGAGATGTGTCTGTGGTCAAACCAGGTGATGCAGGGCAGTGGAGGCAGAAAAAGAATGCCTTATTTATAAAAAACTCCAGACATCTTGAGTTCTGGTCAGAAAGTCCAGTCTCTGATTTGAATCTCACTGCATCAACTCTGTTACTGATTTTCTCTTCTTCCTTTTGGTTGCTTAGACACAGAGTACTGCTTGACAGTCCATCACTTCACCAGTCATGGAAGGAGCACCTCTGTCACTAAAAAATGTGCTACCAGAGAAGAGTGCCGTTTTGTTGGATGTCGCCACCACAGGGAAACTAGTCACACTGTGAGCATTGTCTTTTTGTGTACAGGAAAGTACTTTAGAACATGGTGCCCTCTCTGTCCTCCACACCCAAGGCATAAATTAGGCAATCATTACACTCAGAAGACAACAGTAATCCCCATCCCAAGTATAGTTGTTGCCTGCATTGGTGATGATGGTGATGATGTACAGTGGTACCTCTGGATGTGAATGGGATCTGTTTCAGAGTCCCATTCACATCCTGAAGCAAACGCAATCCGCATCTGTTCATGCGTGGGTCATGATTCGCCGCTTCCACGCATGCACGTGACCTCATTTTGAGCATCTGCGACTTCAACCCAAGGTATGACTGTATTAAATTTCTATACTGCCCTTCATCCAAGGATCACAGGGCAGTTTACAGGATAAAAACACAAAAACACACAACATAGTAACAAACAAAAACAGTACCCCCCCCCAGTTTAAAAGGCCATAGTGTGTATTATTAATTATTAAATTTATTTTAGTCACTCACCAGGAGCAGCTTATTATGCACATATTAGCGTTCCAGAAGAAGCTGATTACATTGCACAGAACATACAAATAATTTTTGCTTGGTTTGCGTTTGTTTATATAGGTTGCAGAACATCACTTTACCTAGAATTTTGATTTTTTTAATTTATTTTAAGGACACAATCCTGCCCAAGAGGCTGGAAAAAGCAAGTTTTCCTTGGCCCTTGTGTTCTTGCTGATAGCCGAGGTCCCAGACTGTCAGACATCTGTGATCAGGCTGCTAAGGGAATATCTGTATGTGGGTTAATACATTTTGACCTAGATATTGCAAGCATGTAGTAGACAAAATGATGTGTGTTTATATGTAGCTGAATCACTGACTGAGGTCTTCACTGTTGGGAATTGGTGTGGCCTATTGACAGAAGTGCCATGCATGGACATTGGCTGAAGTATCAGCTCAGTTACAGAACCCGCTGGGTGCTTTTGGCATCTCATTCAGGCTGAATCTCAGTCTCACAACCATAAAATGGGGACAATGGACATTATTCTCACAGAGCTGATGTAGAGGAGAAAAACCATGATAATTATGAAGCAGGGGGAAGCCAGAACATTCAACAGTGCTGGCCACAGATGAAGGATGTTTCCTTTGTACTCACATGGTTTACCATTCTGTTGCTGGCAATGGGAATCTGCAAGTGTACATTCTTCTAGATTGCACATCACATGTCAAGAGCATTACACAAATTATTAACCTTCTGTTTAAAAGCACACATTTAGCAGGGATTCAGCCCTTTATTATGCATTTAACAATTACATAAAAATGTCAAGTTTCCGTTAATTAATTATGGTAAAGAAACTGCTGCCATATGAGGCTGTGACATTTAGGTTGCTTCCACTGTAATTAGCTCTTTTCTCAGGAATTACTGTCGTTCATTCACTCATTTCTTACAGAGGATCCAGACAATGCCATTGCCAAATTGTTATATCCCAGGAGTCCCCATCCCTTTCTGCCGGGCTCGATTTGTGGCATTTGTTTTCTATTTCTTGCTGCACAACACAAATGCAATGTAGACAGGCAAAGCATTGCTGAGGATTGCAACTTTTACTTCTGTAGAAGCATTGCGGCTGCTGTTTCTCCGCTTTCAGTTTGGTTGACGGATAATAATGAACTGCCATTTAGCTCCTGTTCTGTTCAAGAGCAGTGGGTTCCTTTCTGCCTCCTTGACACAGAGGTACAGTACATTTGGATAACATAGTGCCATATTACTGCTCTGTGGAACTTCCTTTCTAGTTAAGTGTAAGGAACTTGGTGTGGAAGCAACTTTAATTGTTACCAAATGAATGATTTAAAAAACTTTTAATTTTAAATACCGTATTTTTCGCCCCATAAGACGCACTTTTTCCCCTCCAAAAATGAAGGGGAAATCGGGGTGCGTCTTATGGGGCGAATGCCTGCAAGCCTCGCGCGCCCGGCAGGAGGTCCGACCGGGTGCGCGAGGCTTGGGGCGGCAGCCTGTCGCCCGAAGCACGGGGAGCCCTCTGGAGGGCTCCCCCTGCTTCGGGCGAGTGTCTGCAAGCCTCGCGCACCCGGCAGGAGGTCCCACCGGGTGCGCGAGGCTTGGGGCGGCAGCGGACTGCTTGCGCGCACCGAGAAGCTTGGGGCCAGCTGAGCTCAGCCCGCCCCAAGCTTCTCGGTGCGCGCAAGCAGTCCGCTGCCGCCCCAAGCCTCCCGCACCCGGCAGGAGGTCCCGCTGGGTGCGCGAGGCTTGGGGCGGCAGCGGACTGCTTGCGCGCACCTAGAAGCTTGGGGCCAGCTGAGCTCAGCCCGCCCCAAGCTTCTCGGTGCGCGCAAGCAGTCCGCTGCCGCCCCAAGCCTCGCGCACCCAGCGGGACCTCCTGCCGGGTGCGGGAGGCTTGGGGCGGCAGCGGACTGCTTGCCGGCATGCAGAAGCTTGGGGCGTGCTGAGCTCAGCACGCCCCAAGCTTCTAGGTGCGCGCAAGCAGTCCGCTGCCGCCCCAAGCCTTGCGCACCCAGCGGGACCTCCTGCCGGGTGCGGGAGGCTTGGGGCGGCAGCGGACTGCTTGCCGGCACGCAGAAGCTTGGGGCGCGCTGACCTCAGCTTGCCCCAAGCTTCTGGATTAGCGCAGCGCACCTGGGGGGGAAATAATTTTTTCCCCCTTTATTTCCCCCCCTAAAATCTAGGTGCGTCTTATGGGCCGGTGCGTCTTATGGGGCGAAAAATACGGTATGTGACTTCCAATAAATCAGGAAACAGATCGCTTGCTTATTTGTAATGCAGGTACTTGCGAAACAAAACACCAACCCACAGATGCCAGGTACCACCATAAAAGAGGCATCCCTCTGCCATGGTGTATTGATGGAATGCCTTTTCTTAAGTTGAGCCTACTATAGCAAAACAAAAAATGCTCCTTCAGAATGTTTTTTTTCTTCACATGCAACTTTTTGCAGATGTAATTCATTGATTAATTAAATTTAAAAATCATATGTTGTCTTTTAAAACTTACAGGAATGCATCTCTTGCTGTGAAGGGATGATCTGCAATGTAGACATACCAACAAATCATACTAATGCAGTATTTGCAGTTGTCCATGCTCGGAGGACGTCTGGCAGCAGCAGACAGGTTGCTAGTATCCTGTTGCTGGTTTCAGTCACCGCCATTTTTGTTTTGTGACATGACTCTTTCTGTCGAGCAGACTTAATTTGTCACTTGGAGCTATATGAAGACCGTCTCTCAGATGGTGACCAGTACTACTTTTCTAGAAAAAGAGGTGCCAGAACTCACCTTGAACGCCTCCCTTGTCCTCTTAGAAGGGCAATGGCACCCATATGAGATGGTAACAAAGAAGAAGAATCCTCATGACATCTACTAAACAAAGAAAAAATATAGAATGGTGCTGTGTTCTGTTGTTTTTGAAGAGTGCTACTTTTACGGTGAAGACACCAGCAGATGCTTGTTCAAAATGTTAAAAAGACCAAACATGATGACCAAATGTTGTATTGACTTGGCTAGTTACTGGAATTCTAGTCAGTGGAAGAGTTTCTGGTTGACAGGAGAATTTGTACATTTTGCATATTATCTTAATAAGGAATTGTTCTTTTCCCCCTCTGATATGGAGGTTAAGCATTGAACCCTCATGTCTCCCCCCATATCACTTTTAAGAATAGTCAATTTGATGAAGATGAATCTTTAAAATGGATGGAACAGTGTGGCATCTGCTAAAACATCCTATTTATTGGGACATCAAGCCATACCACAGCAATAAAATGTGAATTACATGGTTTTTCTCTTACTACATCAGTTCTTCAATAATAAACTATCGAAAATTCATGGAGGAATCTATATAATTACAGATAGGTATCAGTGCTCAATAGGGACGCGGGTGGCACTGTGGGTTAAACCACAGAGCCTAGGACTTGCCAATCAGAAGGTCGGCTGTTCGAATCCCCACGACAGGGTGAGCTCCCATTGCTCGGTCCCTGCTCCTGCCAACCTAGCAGTTCGAAAGCACATCAAAGTGCAAGTAGATAAATAGGTAGGAAGGTAAACGGCATTTCCGTGCGCTACTCTGGTTCACCAGAAGTGGCTTAATTATGCTGGCCACATGACCCGGAAGCTGTACGCCAGCTCCCTCGGCCAATAAAGCGAGATGAGCGCCGCAACCCCAGAGTCGGCCACGACTGGACCTAATGGTCAGGGGTCCCTTTACCTTTTTATCAGTGCTCAATACAAACGTCTCTGTGTGAGGCTGGAAAAGACTCTTGTCCGAAATCTCAGAGAGCAGTTGCTGATCACTGTAGACAGTTACTGAGCTAGATGGACCAAGGTCTGACTCAGTTTACTAGGTTTCTTCTTGCAACTATGGTTTGGAAATTCAGATATCATAGTCAGCACAAACCTTGGTTTTGCAAGCCTATTTCTAATTATAGTGTGCTAACTAATTACAACCTATGGCATCTCTACTTTTCTGTCATGGATCAGTATCTTTCACCATGTCTTTCACCATGAACCCATGTATAAAGTGGGGTGTTTTTTGGGTGGGGACAGGTGCCTGAGTGTAAGGCAGTGTGTGGAAATTCTGGACCCCTTCACAGCCCAGAAAAAAGCACCTAAAGCCTTTAGTTTAGATCCTGCCACTAGTTCAGCACAATAGTCAAGAAGAAGACAAAGGGGAAACTCTAGTGTATGCACGGAAACAGTTTGCATGTGGCCAATGAACCCACACTGGGTGGAGGCCACCAGTATCCATTGGCATTACAAACAGCGCATGAATTGGAAACCTATACAGCTAGTGAGAAAGCGTTTAATACACCTGAAATTTTGTAGCTTAGCAAAACCTATTGTGCTCTTCCCCCTACTACCCCCAATTGTTTTCAATGTGTGTAACTTGTCTGGATCTTGTTCATCATGACCTTACAGAAAATAATTAGCAATATTATACAGTGGAAACTAAACAAAACCCCGAGGTCCTGTAGGTCATTCCTCATCAGTGCACAATAGTTTCCTCTTGTAAAATTTGCCTTCATGGTTCCTCCCCCTCCTCCTTTTGGAGGGGGCGGCTTTATTCAGTCACCCTGTGGATTTTGAATGTGTTCTTAGTGGCCATCCAATATCTATAGGCAGATGAAATGTTGCAGTTAGGAATCTAGGCTTCAAATCCTTGCTCAGCTACTGACTTGCAGGCAGGTCAGTTTGTGGGACCACCCTTTCCCTACATACAAATACATCCTACCTCACAGGGTTGTTGTGAGGATGAGAAAAATAAAGACATGATTCGGTCCTTCTCAGAATGAATTCTTTTGCACGTGGAGATCTTTGCATGTACAAGGGGATTCTTCCCTCCCATGTACCAAAAACTGCACAGATGTGCAGGTCTGCATGTTTACCTTGCTGTTCTCAGGGAGGGGCTAGATCACACCCCACACCCCTGGGCATTAAACGTATTGTACATAGGATGACAAAATACTGCAACTTAGAAGGATCATGTCTAGATAAAACAGTTGCCTAGGAAACGTAATATTATTTTTTTACTATTATAGTCTTTTTACAGAGAGTAACATCTTCAGTTTAAACTGCAGAACTCTCCTTAATTATTGCTCTGTTTTACCATGCTCATGGGTGTCTTAAATCATTCTGCTTTTGAACCAAGGTTTTGCGTGCTCAGGCTCTAATTTTATTTAACTAAATTTGAATTGCATGAAAGTAAGAAGATCAGCCTCTTCTGAATTATGTGTCACTCAAACCTGAATTCTTCCATGAGCATTGCTCATTAGTTGTTGGGGTTGTTTTTTTTTTGGGGGGGGGGAGGTTCCTGATTTTTGTGACAGTTGTTTGCAAAAAAATATGTCCTTCATTTTTTAAAAATGTTTCTTCTTGTTACTTGTAGACAAGGTAATGGTTTGATTTTGTTTACGCTGTAAGGAAAAGGTCGCTACCCAATATGGGTGATGGCTAGTCTTTTGTAGAGAAACCAAGATCATCTGCGAACAGGATTAACATGTGGTGCTATTTTATTAAAAGCTTTTTTGGTTACTATGCATGCGTGTGTGAGACACACAAAGGGCTGAAATTTGAAATTTTGCAAGTTGTAAATGGCATCACAAAGCAATAGCTAGATGGCATTTAATTGGTGCTTTCATTAAGAGTATTGTACTGTGTCACTTTGGAAGAAATAATGGGTAAAATTGCATTTAGGATACTTCGGTTAATGAGTGAAAATTCAAAATTCTAGAGTGTGAACTTTCTAGAGTTTGCGACACAAATGAGGATAAACCTTATACTGAGCTTCCATTAAAACAAGAAATACCCTATGTTTAGTAGGAGCAGATATTCAGATCAAATGCACACCACAGCTAGAAACAAGCCATGAGCGCAAAGCTCAGTGGCCAAGCATGCACTCTGCATGTAAAAGGTTCTAGTTTAATCCCCAGCATTTCTGCTTAGAGCAGGGATGGGAAACGGTGGCTCTCTAGATTTTGTTGGACTCCAGCTCCCATCATCCCTTACCATTGGCAGTGCTGGTTGGATCTGATGGGACTTGCAGCCCAACAACATCTGGGAAGCCAAAGGTTTCCCACCCATGACTTAAAGGATCTCAGATTGCAATGTTGCTTTGATACCACTGCATTGTGAGCAGAAATTGCTGGGCAGAATGAATGATTGGGAAGGCAGGTTCTTATATGAGAGACGCAGCAAAGTGAGAGACTGGAATGCAGCAAACACAGATTCCTATACTAACTCATCGTATTTTATTTTGGGTATCATAGTTCTATAAATTGTGACTCCACTGCTGGGAACATTTTGCACAGGTTCTCAATTCATATAATGACTGAAATTGAAGACTGTTGCCTAGGGAGAAGAGATGACAAAGGTGTTTGTGAGAAATGTTGGCTACAACTTGAGGCAGCCTTTGTTCTTTCTTTGCGCCAGGCACATCCACATGCAAGTTTTAAGTCCAATTTATGGGAGGTAGAGGAAGATGTCCTGATTTGCATGTGCATGTAAATGCAGCTTCAGTTAAATTAAGACTCCGGAAAGCTAGTTTTGAGTGGGGAAACTGCACTGGTGGAGCCATTTCCTCATGCAAAGAGTCTTCCTGGGGGGGACGGGGACTCAAGGAAGGAAAAACGGACTGCATCTAGGAAAAGTCTCTCTGTGTGAAAAGTCTCTCTCATCTGTTTTGGCATCATTGATTCTTGTCCATTGGTGTTCCATAAATCACCATCATCAAACCTTATATTGGCATCACATACAAACATCCAAAACAAAGTTTTCCAGAAATAATTGCACAGCCATGCATACACAAACTCTATATTGCCCTGGTATTGCCCTGGTATCTATATTGCCTTGGCCAACGATACCTTCTGTATCGTTGGCCAAGACAGAAGCGCAAGAAACACGGGGGCACCCATGTATTTCATATGCATGCTCTTTGAGAAAGCACACACTCACTGTGCCTCTCTTTATGCTTCTCCAGCACCTTTGAAAGGATTAGGGTTTTGTTTTTTTTAAAAGACGTGCAGCCTCCATCCCCACCTGTGCCACTCCTCCTCGTCACCCCATGTTGCGAGGAGCAGCATAATTGAACCCTTAAGGAGATTAAGAAGACAAAGATTTGGATGATATTCATTGGGGTCGGAGAGTGAGCTTTAATACCCTGAAGCCAGATAAGTGTGATGAGATTGATATAACAGATTAGTAAAGGCATTGTGTAGGACGCCACCCCCTTTTTTGTGGCTAAATGCAGCACTTAAAGGTGAAAAGGGAGCTTAATGAAGGGGAAAGATTTGGGGGATATAATTAAATACAGGAGAGACATTTGCCAAAAATGTAAGCCACAAATATTTCCAGCAATTTAAAAAGAAGAGTGCACCAACGATCTGAACATTTTTGGCGGGTGGGGGAATGTGTTTTTCTTTAAAAAAAGAAGTTGCTTCCATAAGCCTTTGTGCATAACTGTAAATCTGCCAGTGGTGGCAGGTAAGAGTTTTCAAGATTTGAAGTAAAACATACACATACAAAAATAGTGCAGATATGTATGGAGAGGGAACCTTTTATCCCAAGCTGTGGGGGGCTACTTTGATAGTTTTTTCTAGAGCAGTGTTTCCCAACCTTTTTTGGGCAACGGCACACCTGTTTAATGAAAAAAATCTCGCGGCACACCACCATTACAGCCCCGTGACGTCAGCGCGCAGCGTCACGCCGGGAGGGACGCACGAAAGTGAAAGTTTTTAATTTTTTTCCCTCCCCCTTGCCGGGGAACCTCCAAGCTTTGGGGGTGGGGGGGGAGGAGGAGGCAGCAGAGCGAGGGACTGAGGGACGGCGGCAGCTGAGGCGGCGGCGGCTGTTGTGGTGGTGGCGGCGATAGCGGGCGGAGGAGGGGGCGGCGGTGGGAGTTGGTGCTGCTGTTGTTGCTGCTGCTGCCCGGACATGCCGTCCTCCTCCTCCTCCGCTGTCTCGCGCTCCTCCCTTTTGCACGCGCTGCCCCGCCGCTCGGCACCACCACCGCGGAGCCGCCCCCGGCTCGACGTGGATCCTCGCCGCCGCCGCCTCTCACCGCCCGATTCGCCCGCCTCCCTCCCACGGCACACCAGCCGACGTCTCACGGCACACTAGTGTGCCGCGGAACACCGGTTGGGAAACACTGTTCTAGAGTACAGAAGGGATATCCCTAGCCTGGGGACCAAACTTGGGTTTCAGATTTGGCCTGTAAAGCTGTTTTCCACAAACCACGCCCATAAGCCCAACGTTTGACATCTTACGTGACTTCAGGTGAGAGGCAGGGACAGACACAGCTGCCAGTGTACCATTGGGAGCCTTGAAAGTGCATTCCCAGTGGTGTATTAGCAAGGGAAAACAGATTTGGGCTTTACTGTCATCAGCTGGAAGAGCAGAAACCTGCCTGGTGGATTGGCTGCAAGAGATCTGGGGAACTCGCACAGCCAGTGCCTGCAAAATGATGCCTTTGACTCTACTGGCCATCAGCTGATGGACAGTTGAGCCAAAGCCTTCTTAGAATCATAGAATTGTAGAGTTGGAAGGGAACACAAGGGTCATTAGTCGAACCCTCTGCAATTCAGGAATCTCTTGCCCAACATGGGGCTTGAACCCATAACCCTGTGATTGAGAGTCTGTTGCACTACCAACTGAGCTATCCCCATACCTTCTAGGTCTGTTATGCAGGGCTTGCATAATGCTTTGCACATGTTTTGGGTTTGTCTGAAATTGTATATTTTTCTCCCACAGTGGTAATTTTTCTTCAATGACAATATTTACTTTTTAGCCATAAAAGTTCTTACTTGACAAAACCTTTAAAAAAACACATGACAACTATTTTTTTTAACACAGTTTTTAAAAACACCCCCCCATTATTTTCCCCCCAAAAAAGAAAAAAGGTTTCTCTCTTCTGTTTATGACCCAGCAATGATGGTAATAATAAGATGATGGTTTGACTAGAAGTTAGTCCATTTGCCCCTGATGGACTATGGTATGCTGTCTGCTAACCCTTATATTAAGGTATGCTCTATTTCCCACACTGAACTAGCTTGTTTGCTTCAAACTTAAGTATCAGCAGGAAGTGATTTTGTGTGTGTGAAAAACTCCCAGTTTAAACCAGCAAGTGAAAGTTTTTTTGGAAGCTCCTCAGTGCTGTGAGGGTTGGGATATATTTGTGCAAAGGATATAACCGGTGTCATTTCAGGATGTGGTTTAAAAGGTCGCAGCGCAGTGTTCCTTTGTTTTTCATTGCACAGCTCTTTTTTGTTCTTATCGCTGGTTTTTCAGATCACCACCCTGCAGTTTTGTTCCATCATAAACAGAAGAGAGAAGATGGTAATGCAGTTCTAAAGTGACAACACAACTGTAGCCTTCAGTGTGAGTGAAAAGAAGCAGTATTGAATTATATGTAGTATTGAATTCCCAACTAGTGTGGGGTAGCAGTTAACAGTGTCAGGCTAGGACTGGGAGACTCAGGGTCAAATCCCTGAGAATATCCAAACCATGGACATAGTCCTTCAAGGGAGTACAACTTCTGGTCTAAGACTCAGTCTGGAACATTCAATTTTCCTCCTCATACTACCTCTGCATAGACGGAACATCTTGCCTATTAATGGCAGAGGCAAGAGTAATAGGATTTGTTGAATCATAGCTCAGGTAACATCCATACTTAGCTTTCCCTTAAGAATCCTGGGAATCGTAGTTTGTTGAGGGTACTGGGAACTGTAGCACTGTGAGGTGTAAATGACATTTCCCAAGATTCTTTGGGGAAAGCCATGACTGGACTGCATGGTGAGGTTGAGACTTCCATCTCTTAGCCACTGTGCTATGTAAAAGCCAGAGAGAACAATCACATGTTTTGCTTTGTGATTCATTCATAGCACATCTGCAGCTGTGGAACATGCCCAGAAGCTGAAGACTGTCTATAGCAAAGGTTAAGGAGATAGGATGGCGCAATGTAAACAAACCTGGACAGTTGAAAGACATCGAAAGGCAGTATCTCCACGACAAGGAGTAAGCTATTAGCTTTTACAAGTGCTGGGGCTTTGCAAATGTTTTCACTGAAGGTTTGATCTTGAGGTTTGCTATCAGCTGGAGGCTGCTTCAAAGGTCATTGGAGATGACTTCATGCGGTGTGGGAGTTCTCGGAATGGAAATTTATGGGCTTGGCATAAAGTGTTAATGCACATCTGAGACTGAACACGGACATGATTTACGGAATGTGAAACACATTCCCGGCTCTTTTCGACATCTGAATTTGACGGCGAGGAAGATATAACAGGGACAGGGCTTAAAAGGGATGTGAGGTTTTAAAAATCATATGGAAGAATCACAGAATTTGAGAGTGTGAAGTTATTTCATGTTTTATAAAAAGTGACTTTAAGAAAAATCAGCTCTCATACACTAGATTTAAAGCTGCCACCCAGCAGCCTTTAGGCAAGGCCATTGCATGATCTATGGGATCACACTTTTATTTGTTTAAAGAACGAACAGGGACGGTAATATATACCTGCAGCTGCTATTGATGTCCAGTCACTGAAACAGTATAGTTGTCACTCAAGTCAGGTACCTTGGCGTGAGCAGATTGTAGTGCACTAAATCAGGAGATACTAACCACTGGCTCCTCATTCCTCATTCCTGAACATTGGCTGGGTCTGATGGGAGTTGAGTCCAACAATATCTGGAGGGCTACAAGTTTCTCAACCCTGTCTTACGAAATTTGTAGTTACTCCCTCAAAGTTCTGAAGATCCCGGAGCGAGAGAATGAATGTATACAAAGACCTGAAGGACAATCCCTCTTTGCCAGGGCCCCCAGATACAGAAATGAGGGAGAAGAGGGATGGAAAAAAGCTGGAAAAGCTAAGCACAGAAGGAGCAAAGGAACACATGCCGTTAGTCCACCTGGCTCAGTGCTCTTGCTACACTGACAGGTAGTGGCTTTCTAGGTGTCATCTGCACCTGCTGAACAGCAGCCTGAAGGTGGAGAAGGTGGAGTGACTCCACCTGCAGCTGATCAGCCTTCAAGGAGACTGAGGAGAAGGCACTGATGAGAACCAGCTGGCTTCAGCTTTCTTAAGCAGGGCTTCCAGCAGCAATCAGGTAGTAATGCTTGTAGTTCCTGGCTTTACCTTGCTGCTTCCTGCTCAGCTTGACCCTTGAACTCCTGATCATCGGATTTCTGGACCATCTGACCCTGCGGATGACTGTTGTCCAACAAAGCTGAGTCTTCCTCCAGGCAAGTACACCTCAGAGACTCTTCTGGTTAGTTGACCTCCCACTCCACTGAGCTCTGCATGCTGTTGCTCAGCAAGGAGACTACAACACTAGGGTTTCAGATGGGAGGCTTTCTCAGCCCTATCTTGAGAGGCCAAAGTATCTTGCAAAGCATGTGCTGTAACACTGAGTAGCTTCCCTGCCGTGGAAATACTGGGTAGTCAGCTTCTTCCATCCTGACACGAGGAGGCCTCAATGACCTGCTTATGAACTGGGGCCTACTCACTAGGAAGCAAGGAAATTGTCAGCCAAGAGAGCTGTGTAGAAAAGGCAGAGGAATGGGGAGGTCAAGGAGAGGATTTCAATGTCCCAGGTAACAGAGAGAGAATGTGTGTACCAGGAGCCCTGGAGGAGAAGGAACAAGCTAGAAATAATTCCCATCCACCTGTGTGTGGCAAAAGCACCCCATGCATTATTGTACATTGCTCTTTGTGCTAGTAAGTATTAAAGCATTAATGCTAGTATCATGTACCCTTTAAATCAGGCTTGTTAATGAATCTGCTTGTTCTACCGATTTCTGGGATCAGCATTTGTGTTCATAAATGCATTCATACACACATATTGCTGTTAATTCCAGGAGCACCTCTACATTGGTATTTATTTTCTTTGCATCAGATTTGAAAAAGCCCTTATTGTTTGAATGTATAGTAATAATATGAGATTTCTGAAGTAATCCAGTTGGATTTGTTGGGTTATCACTGCAATGAAAACCATCCATGCATGTGAAAACAGAGGACAAAACCAATACTGCTTTACATAAAGGGTGTATTAATTCTTTATCAGCCTGTTTCCTCCCTCCAGGCATCTGTAGGCTTTATTTCTATTGGCCTCAATGGAAATTATTTCAATGTCGGCATGTGAGATGCCATTTCCCGTACTATAAAATTTCCAAAAAGAATTATGCATGAGGCTGCGTTAGTGGCAGCAGGCTAAGTGTCACTGTAGTTTCAATGAGTTCATCATTATCCTCATCAATCGCTTTAGTCTCTTCCACTAAAATGTTTTATTCAGGCTATTTTTATACTATGTTAAATTAAGTGCCAGAAAATATAATAGCCTTTTCTCAAAAGCTTGCCCCATGCCCTTTGATTCTCAGATTGGACACTGCGATATAGATAATTAGAGATCCCTTTGTGCATTTCAGAGGCATTTTAAATTCAGAAGGAAGTCCACTATAAAGCCACAGGAAATCTTCCGATTAATGTGTGCAGAGAAAAAGAGAGAAGCTTTGGCACTATTAACGACAACGAAAAGGCAACAATGCACTTCACCACTGAGATACACACACACACACACACACACACACACACACACACTCCTTACGAACAGTGCCTCCTAATGCCAGATGAAGCCTGACATCCATCCTCTACAGAGGGCAAATATTATTAGCACTGTTTATGGATATAATCAATGAAAAAAGCATTCATCAATTTGAAATGTTGCTGCAGTGCATTGCCATATCATCTCTCCCTTATTCCCAGACAAAATATGCTTGTGCCCTTCTGCCTTGTAAGAAAAGGACAGTGTGAAAAGGAGGTGTAAAACTTTGGATGCAGTCCAAAATGTTTCCATTTCCAAAATTGATTAGAAAGAAATACATTTTAAAAAATGGGGAGCTATTGACAAGTAACCTTAGCTTACAAAAACAAAGACACCAAAGGCTAAATCCAAAGGAGTCCATTCCATGTACAGATTCAGCTTCTGTTTCAGGAACAAGAGGCTTCCGTGGAGAGATCTCAATGATCTGAACTCTTCTTTCAAAAAGAGAAGCAAGCATCTGATGTTTGTTGGACCCAGCCATTGGATCCAACCCCTTGATTTCATGGTTTTAATTTTTAGGTTGTTTTATTCATAGAGCATGATCAGTGTGGACACATGCAAGTGAGCCCCCTGCATGACTTAAAGATGTGTGCATAAACACAGGATGGGGAAGAACAACTTTCCTTTCCAGCTGCTGACCTCCATGCAGAATGCTTCTCACAAAGGTCCCCTGACATTTATGTTTGTGTGTGTTTAGTAGAAAAGACTGCAGGAAGAATGGAGGCCTTTAGAAGTCCCAGTGCATGTACAAGCAAACTGTATGAAGCCTGTCCTCTGATTTCACAACGTTCAGGGCTCTGCAGGCAGAGTGAGGCAGTCACCTGAGGCAGCAGATCATTGATGGTGTGGAGGCAGTGATAGAAGCCTCCAGCCTTTTCTCTTGGCCCCCATTGGCCATTCCCCTCCGTTAGAGGACAGAGCTGGACCGTCCATGTCCCCTGAAGTAGCCTGTGAGTGAGCATGCTATTCCATTAGCAGTGTTGAACTGGATTTGATTACTAGCTAGATGGCTCCTCCTGAATAAGGAATGTGAGGAGAACCACCATCTTGCCTTTGGTTTCAGGAAGTAAAATAAGGGGAAGGGTCATTATCCAGCCATAGAGCAACTTCTTGGTATGCAGAAGGTCCTTGCTTCCATCCCTGGCATCTCTAGGTAGGATCGGATATCCTGGAGGGATGGGGCCAGTCAGTGTTGACAGTACTGAGTTGGATGGGCCAATGGTCTAAGTCATTGTAAGATGGTTTCCTATGTTTGTCTTGTGAATGTTGAGCTTGTAATTTTGCCTTCTGTCTTTAGTGATGGTAATGAAAATGTTTTAAGAGTTTGGTTTTTAAAAAATATCCCTATTGGTAGTAATTTTGATACAGATAAACAATGCACATGCATTTGCAGAACACTGCCAAGCTCGGCATTGTGAATATTGTTTTATAACTCTGTGTGGCTTTAAAGCTCCAGAATGCCTGCTGACGTCTCATAAATAGGAAGCTTGCCCTGTCTAGCTTGATCATAAACCAGTAATGGAAGTGCTGATAATTTCCAAAGATGTCTATGAAGCAGAACAAGAGGTCATTCCTAGACTCTTGAAAGCAGAAAGTTTATCATAATTAGTTTTGGCTATGCCATACACAGCTACTGTAATTTGGCAAAAGAAGGAATATTTTTGCACTTGGTTAATGAGTTCACATTGGCAGAAGCTCAAGTTCATAAAAATATTTCTCATCCAAAATGTATTCTACTAATGAGCATTTGTCTCCTGGGATGGTTTCTATTGTGTGGAAAAAATGGTCCATGAAACTCTGTCAGCAGCCAGCATCTACTGAACCTCTCCTTGTGCCGGTAATAAAGCATGAGTAACCCACTTTGTCTGTGAACTTAAAAAGGAACTTAGTTTTGAAACAAAGTTAGCACTCAGATTCTCAACAGTCCTTGACCTTCAATAATTCAGAGTGATGGTCATTTTCATTGAATGCATTGGATACCATGCCATGGGGGCAACCTTCAGTGAAGTCTGAAGATACAGCTATATAGTGTTAAATGTCAGGTGGAAGAGAAAGAATGGACAACTGGTAAAGGGGAATGGAATGGAGTATTCTGGATTAGAATTTAGCTAGCTGGTGGGAAAGGAGCACTCCTTTAGGATGTGATGATACACTGCAAGAAAAATGTCCCATGTGTAATATGCAGAGCTTAAACCTGAAAGCTTTGCTTTTATTGGATGAGCGGCTTTGAAATACTTGTTCTGCAGGAGTTACTTTAATTGGGATAAAACATTTGGATTTTTATTCTCCAAAGCTGCCTAGAGAACAAAATTAATCATCAATGCATTCCTGAAGAAGAGCCTCACTAAGTTTAGAACATAAATTGCATGCTGCAGATTTTGCACGTCTTTCATTATTTCCATGGCAGTCTTTCTGCACTTTGCCTTCTCTACTTGGCCGTTTCTTGCAAGTCAGAATCAAACTCAAGTTATTCCTGTTTCCCGCACAAGCTGCCAATGGAGAGTGCTGATTGATTGGCCCTTGTGGCAACCAAAAATAAAAAAATAAATAAAAATCCTTGCAACATTGTAAGAGAAAGAAAGATTGCCTTTAAAACAAAAAGTTATGAGGTAAAACATAGCTGGGTCAACAAGTCCAGCAAGGAAAGCAAACACACATTAGATTCAGAGCCTGGCACATGTGTCATTAGAGAAAAAAGATGGAAGAAAGCAGAATTCTGCAGGTATGTAGATTGTACACACCCATAGCTACTTTGAGATATTTTACCCTCTAATTATTTTAACACCACAGGAAAACCACCGTATTCCACAAGGCTTTAAGAATGATTTATCAAAAAGTTGCTGCTTCTGTAATAGCACCGTATTTTTCGCCCTATAGGATGCACCGGCCCATAGGACACACCTAGATTTTTTTTGGGGGGGGGGAAATAAAGGGGAAAAAATTATCCCCCCCCCCAGGCTCGGGCTTCCCCCGACGCCAGCCCCCAGAACAGAGCTTTGGCATCGCTCTGGGAGTTTGTGGGGCTGGGGGCAGGGAAAGCGGAGCTTCCCCCTCCCCCAGCCCCCAGAACGGGACCCAGAGCCATGCCGAAGCTGCGTGCAGCTTTTGCATCGCTCTGGGAGCTTGCGGGGCTGGAGGAGGGGGAAGCCCTCCGCCAGCCTTCTAACCAAGTCGGGGAACAGCGGGAAAGGCGCGCTGCGCCACCCGCTGTCCCCCGAGTTTGCGGGGCTGGCGACGGGGAGGAGCAGGCTTCTTCCCCCCCCGCCAGCCTTCTAACCAAGTTGGGGGACAGCGGGAAAGGCGTGCTGTGCCTCCCCGCTGTCCCCCGAGCTTGTGGGGCTGGCGGTGGGGCTCTCCTGAAGCCTGGAGAGCGAGAGGGGTCAGTGCGCACCGACCCCTCTCACTCTCCAGGCTTCAGCGAAAGCCTGCATTCGCCCCATAGGATGCACACACATTTCCCCTTCATTTTTGGAGGGGAAAAAGTGCGTCCTATAGGGCGAAAAATACGGTAATTTTGAAAACAGGGTGGTGTTTTTAATTCTAAGATGAAACTTTACCTGAAGTGGAGGATTGTGTTAGATTTTGCCTCTGGCTGTTGAAAGAAAATGTTCCTATGGTGCCGTCCATTGATTTCTGGATCTTATAGATGAAGGGACATGGAGGCTCTGTTTATGACTTGGCTAGAAAGAAAAAAATGTAATACACATAACTTGATTGGCTTGGATAGATACATTTATGGGGCCACCACAGTGCATCCTGGCTATAACTGACACAATCAAAGCCTGGTAATAAATTGCGACACCCGCTGTGTTCCTGGCTAGTTGTTGCATTGTCCTATTGGCCCGTATGCTGTCCCACATGACTGCAGCCAATATGATACTTTTCCCACTTGACTTCAGCCAATAGGGCTGCTTTTTTGTGGGATAGTAGCATTTATTAATGGGGGTATGGTCTTACATAGATTGTTAAAGAGAGAAGTACCAACATCTATAAACATTCCCCTTAATTGGTAATATATTTTCCACACTTCATTGTACACCAGTATTTATAACCTTTCTTTCTTCCTCTGCTTCACCATGTCCCCACTATCTGGAAAAGACACAAACAATCTTTCAGCACTGCCTAGCTGTAGGCGGCCCAGGTCTGGATTTCAGTAAGGTCATCCATTTTTGTCTTTTACAGGACAAATGATTTCATCAGGCACAGAGTAGGAACCAGTTTTCTGTCTTTGCTATCTGACACATCTACATTCTTCTTCATATTAGGGCTAAAGATGGCCAAGTAGTGAAGGCAAAGTGCAAAAATACTGCCATGGAAATAATGAAAGGCATGCCAAATCTTCAGCAGGCGATTTATGCTCTGAATTGAATGAAGCTCTTCTTCAGGAATGCATTGGTAATGAATTTTGTTCTCCAGACAGCCTTGGAGAGTAAAAAATCCTAATGCTTTATCCAAATTAAAGCAACTCTACCAGAACAAGCATTTCAATGCCACTCATCAATAAAAGCAAAGCGTTCAGGTTGAAAGTATGTGCATTACACAGGAGACATTTTTCTTGCTGTGGACCTTCACATCCTAATGGGAGCATCCCTTTTTGGGTGGCAATCAGCCAACTAGCCAGGAGTTGCCAATATTACAGGAGTGTTCAGTATTACTCTTTCCTCATGTTGTTGCCTCATAGGTTCCCAAAACACAGTGGGTCCCTCCGGACTGGTGTGTCTTCTTTTGCTGCCATTGCAATGTTAGTGGTGGACCATTTACACATCATTCCAATTTATTAGTGGTTCTGAGACGCTTCTCCGTTGTCATGGCCTTATTGTCATCTACAGGGGTGCTCTTTGCACCATGGAGCAACGGAACCAAGGCGAAACATATTTGTGGTATGGAAAAAGACATGATTTCAGCAGGAAGTTACTGGGAGAGACACAGAAATGAAGCAGTATGTCTGCGCTGAAACCTTTGCAGGTGAAAACAAGTATGCATTGAAAGTGGGATTGCCTATAAACCCCGCAGTGACATGGGGAGCACAAATAATCATGAATCTACAATAAAAAGGGTCTCTGGAGGGGACTCTTGTCCCCATCCTCCTATTGCAAGACATGCTTTGCTGTTCATTGCTTTGCTAGCATTTCACAGCCCCACTTATGCTGAAAAGCGCATTAGCTATAAAACTGGAAAAAAATACTGTTTGGCTGATGGAAAAGTAAGTACCTGAAAAATGGGCATCCAGCATGATTCTTCTGGGCCAGAGAAACGTGACTGAATAAAATAAATAATTCTAAGTCATGTGAAAGTCTTTAAAAATAAAATTGTCAGCAGCAGATGGTTAGAGACTTCCATGTGGCTCACGACTCACTGACTTCAAGCCAGCATCTTGTCCCCTGGCTCTTCTGGCTTATGTAGCCCCATGGAGTGATGGGCCAGATGAAATAGATTATCTTGACTGATCTTGAGATAAAACCAACGTGTGCCTTTTGGCAATGGGGTTGCAAATAAACATTTTTAATTGCTGAGTTGAAAGCAAACTTTCCATGGTACCCATCATAAAATGCTCTATTCTGAGAGCCACTTCAGACTTGAGAACATTTCAGCACAAAAGCACTTCTGTGTAGGGATTGAACAAATTTAGAAATGACTTGCCATCCTACTTTTGTTTGTTCATTGCTTTTTTTATTTTTTTTAAATACTGCTGTGAACAATGAAAATCACCAAGAGGTTTTTATGGAAATCAACAGAAGCCACACAATAACCTTCATTAAAGTTTCCTGAGTAACCATATGTAAAAAGGTAACCCTGCAATGATGATATTGTAGATGCTGTGAAGTCTTGATTGCCCATAGCTTCCCAATGCCATGTACCTCCTTGTCCTGATCCATTTGGGTTCTTACAGACCCCGTGGAACTGTGCACACACACAACTCTTCAATAAAAGCTAAAATCCCACCTATCAGTGGTTTGGCATGTGGCAGCCAATAGGTGGAATTCTTTGAACTCATTAAAAAGGGGCATTGAATGTGTGTGGTTCTGCCACACAGACATCAACTTTGTGTAGTGACCCTAGCTAGACAGTGCCTATGTAAAGATGTATGTCAGCATATGCAATTGCCATGTGATAATCTACATGTGGGACATATGCTATTTTTCTATAGAGGAGTGCCTCCTTTGTGGTAACTTCGACCCATCAGTCCTTGGGCTCACTCCAGAATGAATGCAATTAATTTGCTCTTTTCTTATTTTATTGCATTTGCAGCAGAGCTGGAGCAATTGCAGTGGTAAAGGGGTAAAAATTTAACCTTCCCTTCCCTACTGTGGTTCTGATGAAAATAATCTCAGTGAAGCTGGTATTTGCACTGGAAGGGAAGCCTCCATTGATGCCAGTGTAGAAGCCAGCTTCAGGGAGATGACTTTCATCAGGATCACAGTGGGGTAGGGGTGGAGAGAGAGTTAAACTCTCCTTCTCCTTCTGCTGTGGTGCCACTACTCCTTCCCCCCTTGCAGCTGCTGTTAACTTTTTAAATAAACACACACATTAATTGCATTTATGGGGTTAACATTGCATCTAGTTTGGCTCTGAGATATCTTTTGCAGCTAGTGACATTTTGGCTGTGGCACTGCTTTTTAGAAAATAGATAGGGAAATCAATTAACGCGGGAAGCTGTCCAATACTGAGTGGGACCTTTGTTTAATCTCACTCAGTACTGTCTACACCAGGGGTCAGCAAACTTTTTCAGCAGGGGGCCAGTCCACTGTTCCTCAGACCTTGTGGGGCGCTGGACTAGATTTTGGAGGGGGAAAATGAACAAATTCCTATGCCCCACAAATAACCCAGATAGTATTTTAAATAAAAGGACACATTATACTCTTGTAAAAACACGTTGATTCCCGGACCGTCGGTGAACTGGATTTAGAATTGGGCTGGATCCGGCCCCTGGGCCTTAGTTTGCCTACCCATGGTCTACACTGATGGGTTCCAGGCAGGAAGTCTTTCCTGGTCCTACTTGGAGATGTCAGGGATTGAACTTGGGACCTTCTGCATTCAAAGGCAGATGCTCCACCAATGAGCTGCATTTCTTTCCAAAGGACCATGCAGGAGCAGAAACACAATTTCTCATTTGAAGGAGATTCCCCACCAGTATAGTGGGCGCTTCATTTGAAGTGAGCTGGTGTCCATGCATTATCCTCCACCCGTCAACAGATGCATTGCCTTACCTGGGAGCATTCTCTTCCATTCTTCTATCTTTCTATCCGTCAGTCAGTCATTTTCCTCGCCAGTTTGAACTTGCCTGCAGGAGGGACATCATCTCCTGCAATAAAACAGAGGGCCTGGCATTTCAAAGCACGCTCATTTAAGCATGAATATTTAAAGTAGTGTCATGAAAAATCAGTGTGATGTCATGGAGCGCATGTGGCAAAGAAATTAGTTTGTGCCTTTTGTGAGAAAGACTTGGGTTGCCTCCTGGAAATGGCAAAAAAAATCAAAAAATAAATAAATCATGCATTTGCAAAAGTACAGTGCTTCTACTTAGCCCCTGGTCGCTTATCCACCACTTTCCTTGCAGATATTATGTGCCTCACACTGTCTGTAAAAATGCAAATGATTTCCTGCCATCTGGCTCATACAGCGTTCCTGTAGTAATTGCTCAAATTGCCCATCCCTCACTGGGCATTTGAATATATATATATATACTGGACAGATAGAACAAATTTAACTTGTAAATGACTTTTCCATTTATGTTATAAATCTCAGAAGCTTTCTATGGACTGGTTTTACTTTTCCAATGTTTATTCATACAGAGAACTCAGACTTCTAACTCTTGCATATACAAATATGTGTCATAATGTAGCACAAGCAGTTTTACCATCTCTGTTCCAGCAGGGCAACCAAACCTTAGTTTAATAGAGACTCCGTCCCACTTTATAATACTTTTATGTACAAATATTACATCTTCTTCATTTCTACGGACAATCTTGCGGCTCATGATACTGTTCCAAGTCTTTCCTACCTTCTCCTCTAGCTGCCACTGTCATTACTTCATCAAAATACACATAAGTCATTTTTCTCCCAGTGTTCAATACTGCTCTCCTCTCACTCTGCTCTGCAAGAGCACCTGCAGAATAATATGTGAGATTATGGGTGGTATTCAACCAACAATATAACAATGTCAGTAGGGCTTTTCCCCCAGCCAGAACTCACTGGAACTGGCACCTCTCAGATGGGCACCATTGCCATTATAAGAGAATAAGGAAGGCATTCATGGTGAGTTCTGGCACTTCTTTTTCTAGAAGAAAAGCACTGAGTAGGCACTTGGCAAGCTTCACTTGGGAGAGGACTCCAGAGGTGGTGTTCCACCACCAAGAGACTTCAGGCAGCTAGCACTTGACAGTTTACCCAGAGGGAATGTGGCCCTAGCTGCTGTCTTCTGCCCAGTCAGGCCATTGGTCCATCTAGCTCAGTCTTGTCTACACTGACTGGGAGGGGTCCTTAGACACTCTGCCAGCCCTACTTGTAGATGCTGAGGATTGAACCTGGGACATTCTGCATGCAAAGCAGATCATCATCCCCCCCGGCTATAGCCCTATTGTTGTTGTTTAGTTGTGTCCAACTTTTCGTGACCCCATGGTCCAGAGCATGCCAGGCACTCCTGTCTTCCACTGCCTCCTGCAGTTTGGTCAAACTCATGCTGGTAGCTTCGAGAACACTTTCCAACCATCTCGTCCTCTGTCGTCCCCTTCTCCTTGTGCCCTCCATCTTTCCCAACATCAAGGTCTTTTCCAGGGAGTCTTCTCTTCTCATGAGGTGGCCAAAGTAGTGGAGCCTCAGCTTCACGATCTGTCCTTCCTGTGAGCACTCAGGGCTGATTTCCTTAAGAATGGATAGGTTAGATCTGCTTGCAGTCCATGGGACTCTCAAGAGTCTCCTCCAGCACCATAACTCAAAAGCATCAATTCAGCCTTCTTTATGGTCCAGCTCTCACTTCCATACATCACTACTGGGAAAACCATAGCTTTAACAATACGGACCTTTGCCGGCAAGGTGATGTCTCTGCTTTTTAAGATGTTGTCCTACAGCCCTGTAGGTGAGGACAAAGTTAAACAAATGAGCAAATGGATGGTGGCAGTATTCTGGGTTTTGTTGCCCCAATGGAATATGAAAGACGTTACTGTTGCTTAAAACAATTATTCTTCCTACACATGCCATTCCTTCTAACTGGTGGACCACAGTGAGAAAGACAAGATAGGTAGTTGTTTTTTTTTTTGGCGGGGGGAGAAGGACATAGGAGATGCACATTCAAGAAATATATATTATGAAGGAAATAACTTTTGGGAGGCCAATGCCCAACTGAAGACGATGACAAGATAATTATAGTCTCCGGGGGGTATGAAGTAATGGCTCAGACTGTTCAAGCAGCACAGGATCCAGTCTTGGAAGGTTTTACATTTCAGCAGGGTTAAAAGCCAATTTGAAACGAAACTTGACAGACAGTGTACAATAAGGAGAGACACTTCATGGTAAGATATTTGAACTCCAGGGCAGTTCTGATGTCTAATGGGATGCATAAAAGTAGGAAGAGATATTGGATATCCATGCGGGATACACAAGAAGCCAGCAATTAGTTCCATGCCTATGAAGGAACTCTGGGATTTGCCTTCCTTGATCTGCACCCTTCTCCAGGCACAATCGCTTTTTAAAAACAGAGGAAGCTACCTCATACCAGGTCAGATGATCTGTATTGACCAATCTGATTGTAGGAATAAGCTGATAACTCTAAATTCAGTATGTGCCAATTTTACTTCCTTTTAAAGTCCATTCCATCCTGTTTCTACATTATTCTATGATCTTGCTTTAAAAAAAAAAAATCTGCCGAAAACTCTTAAAAATATGCTTACAATGTGATGCAAGGACTACCTTTGAATTTTTATTTTTTTTAGAAAGCAGATAATAGAAGCTTGGAGGGCTAACAAGCATGGCTACTTCTGCTAGGGCTGAAAATCGGGCCACAATTAAGGTAAAGGTAGAGGGAGCCCTGACCATTAAGTCCAGCCACAGACGACTCTCAGGTTGTGGCACTCATCTCACTTTATTGGCCGAGGGAGCCAGCGTACAGCTTCCAGGTCATGTGGCCAGCATGACTAAGCCCCTTCTGGTGAACTAGAGCAGTGCACGGAAACGCTGTATACCTTCCCGCCGGAGCAGTACCTATTTATCTACTTGCACTTTGGCGTGCTTTTGAACTGCTAGGTTGGCAGGAGCAGGGACTGAACAACCCCGTCACGGGGATTCGAACTGCCGACCTTCTGATCAGCAAGCCCTAGGCTCAGTGGTTTAGACCACAGCACCACCCGCGTCCCCAGGGCCACAATTACCCAGGGAGAAATGAGGCAGGAACACTTGTTATCCCATCCAGGGACATTATACAGAAGAAAAATGGCTGCCCCAATGGACCTGTGCTGCTTTCTAGCAGTTCAAAGTGGCTGTTACCTGTAAAAGAAAAGAAAAGAAAATGCTTAAAAGGCAGCTCTAGATTTTTTTTAGAGTGTAGATTCAAAATAGGATCATATTCCTGTCCACATTTTAGTCCACTTCAGAATGCTGATCCACTGAATCCTCCTATCTGAATGGCAGTGGCTCTCCTGAGTGAAGTCTTTCACCCTTTGACTGGTTTTTCTCGGAGATTGAACCTGAGACCATCTGTGTGCAAAGTATTTATGTTATCACTGAGCTATATCTCCTTCCCACTTATGAAATGGGCTCAACTCCTCAAAATGCATATCTATAGTACTTCATACATGCACACACACACACATTCCTAATGGAGATCTCTGAACCCAGCCCATAAACTTCAGAAAGAAACGTGAAAGTTTTGTGCAGCAACTCCTACAAAGGACTTTTATTTATTTATAATATTTTAGCCGCCTCCTTTTTACTATAGACAAGCCAACACTGCCAGGCGACTGTGGAATAGATTGTTTTATTATTGTCGTATTACCTTTTGGCAATGGTTAAGGCTGCAGCATAGTCTGAAAAGGTCAGCAGCATTCAACATATTGTAAAACAGATAATAATTTTAAAATTCGCCTGGTACTGAAAAGGCGTAAGATTTTGTGCCTGGTGAACCTCTCTGGGAAGTTACAGAGAGCATGCACACGAAAGCTCATACCAATAACTAACTTAGTTGGTCTCTAAGGTGCTACTGGAAAGATTTTTTTTCTTCTCTCTGGGAAGGTAATTCAAGACTGAGGCACCACCACAAAGAAGGCTCTGTCCCCAGTTGCCCACAGCCTTATCTCCAAAGGTGTAGTTGAAGGAATGGGTTTCTGTGTAGTAAGTTTAAAACTGACTCAAACCCCCCCCCCAACAAAAAGGAGTTACCAAAAAAGTTACCTGGGACAGGGTCTCTGAAGATGATCTCAACATTTGGGCAGATCACAGATGAGAATTATAATCCATCACCTAGCTTATTCATAGATAAGTTTCATAGATTTTATTGAGACATGTTTCAAGTAAATGTGCTTAGGATTCCAACCGTAAGCATGATTTGTATTAAATTGGTTTTATTGCAATTGAAAAACTGTAACTTCCACAGAGAGCACCATGACTGTCTGTGTGTTTCTGGCTGCCATAGGTATATTCAAACCCATCATTATGCCTGTATTCTAGTGAAGCATCTTTGGAATTTTTCTAGCCTTAGGCAGGCTATCTTTGAGCTCCCTTAATTGATCTTTAACCTTTGTCTGCCGCTCTGAGATTGGAAGTGCATTTTGTTTGAATATAACATGCATGGATAATTTTCACCAGGACCAAAGATAGTCAAATTACAGATTGCCTGAAGTTAGGGAAGCCATGAGATCTCTCGTAAAAAAAACAACCCATCATTAATCATAGAGATGAGGTAATAGTTTTATCAATGAAAAAGCAAGGGACCCTCATCCACTCTCCCTTTCCGGATTTATGGATCCTTCAGAGCTGTAAGGTCCCAATGAAATCCTGTACTGGCCTAATCATGTGCTGGCAAATAGGAATGTGCATTAGCTGCCAGGCCCAGAGCTCTGTTTTAGCTGCAGAAGTGCAAACAGGTTGATGGATCAGGTTTGTTTGTGGATACCCAAGGGTCATAGCTCTGTGGTAGAACATCTACCTTGCATGCAGAAGGTCCCATGTTCAGTCTCCAGCATCATCAAATTGGGCTGGGAGAGAACTCTGCCTGAAACTCTGGACAGCTGCTGCCACTGAGTGTATGGCAGCTTCCTGTTCTCCCCAAATGTTTAAACCAAGGTTTCCCAAACTTGGGTCTTCAGCTGTTTTAGGACTACAACTCCCATCATCCCTAGCGGGCAGGAACAGTGGTCAGGGATGATGGGAATTGTAGTCCAAAAACAGCTGGGACCCAAGTTTGGGAAACCCTGGTTTACAATAATAACTCTAAAGCCAGTCTTCTATGGGATTGGTTTCTCCCGTGTGAGGGGAGTGTACTGGAAATGCCTAGCTTGCGTGCTATTTACAAAAATACATGCAGAGACGAGAGCAATAGGAATGGCGGAGAACGAGATTTGGTCAGTGTTTAAAAGTGAACTTGCCTCATTCTCACTTTCTGAAACAATATGTTAACCAAAACACAGCCACCCTCTGAAATTTATGCTTCTCTGAATTTTGTAACCCAGTTCTCTGGCCAAGTAATGTGTACAAAAATGCATATGTTGCTTAAAACAACAACAAAAAATTGTCTTGGGGAAATGGCTTTGCAAAGAAGTGTATATTATGAGAAAATTGCACAAAACACTTCTACTTTAAAAAGTAATAATTTGCAAGCTGATGTGGAGAATTGACCTTAAGATTGCAGAAATGAGAAACAGAAGAAAACAAAAATTGACAAATTTGCCCATCCCTAGGGAGTAGGTAGATACTCATATTCATTAATATGAGTGAATGAATGAATGGATACCCCTATTCATTCATTAATTAAGAATATGGATAGCCTGCATCTCCTAGATCCCAGGCCATGGGTTCCAAGTACAAAGTACAAATTCACATTAAAACAGAGTAATAAATCACACACAATCAGCAACACCATCCAAAACCAGAGACCAGAATAACCTACCAGCAGGTAACTAACTGCCAAGTGGGATGCAAACAACACCTGAACATTTCTTGCCACCTGAGATTCCAATATGCTAAAACGCTTCCTTGGGCCCTCAATTCATACAGGTGAGGTTGCATGCATCCAATAGTCACCACTGATTTTAATTTACGTAAGTGATGGGGAGAAAAATGTAGGTTCTGTTATTTCAGTGTTACTCCATGGTTCCTGTTTATTTCTGTACCGAAAGCAAAAATATTTTTAACGAAAGGAAATGAACTAACTAAAACCAAAAGCTAAATATAAAAACAGTGCAGGGACCAGTTAGAAGTTCTTACATCTTTTTCTCATCTGTGGTATAGATAGGAAGTTTCCATAAGTTACACATATGAACTTAGATGCATTAAATGACTGCATCTAACCTTCCCTTGTGTGTTTTTTTTGTAGTTTCTTTTGTTGACTGACCATTTAAAAAAGAGAGAAATAACTAATGAGCTGAGGTCTCTTTGCTAGATGATTAATGAAAGGTTCATTGCATGCTTGCTTCATGTTTTGTACAATAAGGACGTTGAAATGTCATTTCTTCTTCTGGAACCTTTAAGTGCATCGCAATTACATTACATTTGCTTGGCTCTGCCGATAGCCTTTGAAGTGGAAGCAAAGAGGAAGGTAGCAGTAGACACTGCAGTCGATAGCATCTGTGATACACCAGACAGCTCAATAGCTCTGTGTTCTGCCTTTTGCATGTCTTCAATATTCCCATTGTTACGGTATTGCTGGTAAATGCAGGGAGATAATACAAATGGAAGACGACATTTTTTTTAAAATACCCAAAACAAAACCCAAAGCCATGGAGATATGATACGACTTTGCATCTGGCCATGACAAATGAAAGATATAATCCTGTGTCATGAATAATGGAATGATTACTTCCCAAAATTATACCCTCTGTCCCAGAGATGTGTGATTGCATGGCAATTCTAAATTAAAATAAAATAGTGCTTCTGTAGCCTTCCCAACCTCTGTGGAATGCATTAGGGCTTCCCCAGAGGTCCATTTTTGTTGTGCATTCATGGTTATATGTGTTATCAGGTATATGTGGTATCAGGTATCATTATGTGTGATTTCTCTTTAAATACTGTTTGTACCTGAAAAGGTTTTGAAGAGGACATACTCCTTTGTTTCAGATTAGAGTATGTTTCATAGCTTCCTGCTGAAATCCTGTAACTTTTCATAGAATCCTAGAGTAGAAAGGGGCTCAAGGGTCGTCTAGTCCCACCCTCTGCAATGCATGAATCTCAGCTACAGCATCCGTGACCGATGGCCATCCAACCTCTGCTTAAAAACCTCCAAGGGAGGAGAGTCCACAACCTTTCAAGGGGGACCATTCCACTGTTGAACAGCTCTTACGTTCAGAAAGTTTCCCCCCATATGTTTAGTTGGAATCTCCTTTTCATTCCACCAATGATGTTGTTGTACTATAGTGCAAGAATGCCCCTTCGATGGCAATAATGCAGTAGCCTCGGGGAAGCATCATAAAACCACTGATAATGTGTGGGTGCTCCAATATAAACCCACCATTTTTGCATCAATGACATGTTGCAGAATATACCCTCTCATTAACCCCCCCCCCCAAAATCTGGAAGTGCTCTTACTATAGTGCTAACTTACTGTACTATGTAGACTGAGGAGGTCATTGGGTGCTGAATGAATATCAAGGCATAAGATGAAGGCTCTAGCAACAACAAAAAGAAACTTTTGTTTGAAAGGCAGCAATTAAACAGTTCCTGTGATATTTCTAAGTGGGAAAAGCAGACTTAAAAGCTGTTTAGATATGAAAATAACATGGAAAAATGTTTCCCACTCAACCTAGTTGATAGTTTTCTTATTTTAGTAATAAAGTGATTTATTACTTTATTATTACTTGGTAATAAAGCAATTTATTTCTTTTTTAAAGCATTTCTTTCTTTCTTTTTCTATCCGCTCATCCTCCTAGCTTATAGCGGATCTTCGAGTCTTCATGCTTTTAGTTGATCTTCTTTTGTCTCTAGAGCTGGGAAGCGGAACATGGAGCCCTCCAGATTTTTCTAGACTCCAACTCCCATCTGCCCCAAACAGCAGTGATGGGAGCTGTAGTCTATCTACATCTGAAGTGTCAGAAGTTTTCCATTCCTGATTCAGAATCCTGGTCTTCTCTATCCTGGCTTCTTATGATTTCTGTGGGTCTATGTGTGATTTCAGCTTCTGTAATGGGACACCATCTTAGTACATCCCTGTAGTCCCTGCACATCCTGTGCACCCTAAGAATCTGCTCCACGGGGTATGGGGAGCCTTCAGAGCAGATTTAGGGGACACATGGGAGGCTGCAGAGGAAGGAGAACAGTCTCACACAATGTTGCATTCTTCTTTCCATAATCTGCTCAGGAAGTTGACAGGGAATCTACAAACCCTGCTGTGCTCACGGTTTTATGGAGAAAAAATATGGCTTTCATTTTTTAACAACAACAACAACAACAACCCTCAGTATATTAAATGAGATTCACATGCACTGCCAATTCCCCACTTTAACAGTCAACAGAGTTTACACAATGCTTTCTTGATGCTGTGAATATTCCATACCTTCTGACCTCGCATTGACACATCTCTAACTTGCGTGGCCTCCATCCAGCATTCCTTGTGTAAGCACATTATCCCACTGCAATTTCTGTGTCCTTCTAGTTGCTAGTACTGCACAAAAGCAGTTAATGAGGCCACATATTCTGCCAGACAAGCAATCTGGGTCTCAGTCCAGGTACGCATGTAAATACATTTAAGCATATGAGTAGACCGGGGATTCCATGTGGAAATGGGAGATGAAGTTTTTGTGTTATTGTGCATGGGTATATGTGCAATATCTGGTTGAAGAGAGACACAAGCTTGCTAGCCCCTGTCCTAATTTAATGTACTTTATTCCCCATCCCTAGCAGGGCATTTGCAAAAAATCTTATGTTCCATTAGTTTGCCTTACCATCAATGTCCCCTAGATGTATTGTTATGCTGATGCCAATTCAGTGTGTGGTGAGAAGTCCAGAGACACAGTGTGTAGCCAGGTTCCTTTGGAGACTTGTGGTATGTTGGCGGTTTATGGTCTATTTACATGCAACTAAAGGATATGATGGGATACGGGTGGCGCTGTGGGTTAAACCACAGAGCCTAGGACTTGCCGATCAGGAGGTCGGCGGTTCAATTCCCTGCGACAGGGTGAGCTCCCGTTGCTCAGTCCCTGCTCCTGCCAACCTAGCAGTTCGAAAGCACACCAAAGTGCAAGTAGATAAATAGGTACCACTCCGGCGGGAAGGTAAACAGCGTTTCCGTGCGCTGCTCTGGTTTGCCAGAAGTGTCTTAGTCATGCTGGCCACATGACCCGGAAGCTGTACGCCGGCTCCCTCGGCCAATAAAGCGAGATGAGCGCCGCAACCCCAGAGTCGGCCATGACTGGACCTAATGGTCAGGGGTCCCTTTACCTTTACCTAAAGGATATGACTAAGTGAAAGGTTCAGAGCATTAACACTCCAACAGATCCTATTAGATTTCCAGGGGGCAGAGGCAGCATGTCCTGCTTCGCCGCTTGAGGAGAAATTGCCGCCTTGCCCTTCCCTGCCCTTCCCTGCCCTGCCACTGCTACCGCCACTGCCACTGCTTCTCCACCTACCCTCCCACCGCTGCCAATTTGGGCCAATATCGGCACCACTTCATAACTGGCATTCTGAGGGCTCCTCTGGATGACCTGTTTATTGAGCATTCATACTTGCACAAAGCTCACAGGGAGGTTAGACGATGTCAGATTCTTATTGGGCATTTGTTCTGATTTATTTGTGGGGCAGTTAGAAGCATCCATTCAGATTTGCTTGCACAGTGTTTATATGCTGTCATCTTTCCCATTGGTCATTTATTCATCCCACATTTTCCCATGCATTTCCAGGTACTTTCCAAACAGCCGAAGGTCCAATTCTTTTTAAAACTGTGTTTGTTGTGGTAGCGTGAGCGAGAGCATTAATCCAGTATAATTGTGCAGATCTAAAGTTCCCGTATGCACTTGAATCTTTCACGTGAAATACTGGCAGTCTGGAGGCAACCTGAATGCCAGTTTAGCTTACTTGTGTCCTCAGAGGAGAAAAGGACAAACCATTCCCCTCCTTTTTTTAAAAAAAACAACCCCTTAAACAAAGGTATCATCTGAGCAGGGGCAGTACAGTGGTACCTCGGGTTACATATGCTTCAGGTTACAGACTCTGCTAACCCAGAAATAGTGCTTCAGGTTAAGAACTTTGCTTCAGGATGGGAACAGAAATCGTGCTCCAGCGGCGCGGCGGCGGCATGAGGCCCCATTAGCTAAAGTGGTGCTTCAGGTTAAGAACAGTTTCAGGTTAAGAACGGACCTCCGGAACGAATTAAGGACTTAACCCAAGGTACCACTGTAAATATAATTCCATCCAGATGTTGCTAAATTACTATTTCCCTGGCTATTGGCCATGGTGGCTGAGGGTGATGGAAGTTGGAGCCCAACATCTGGAGGGTACCATATTGGCTACACCTTGCTAAACCTGGATCTTTTACAGTCAAATCCTTGAGGAATCATTCAGACCAACAACTCCCCCCCCCACCTCTCATTAGTATAATTATGGTGTGCTGAAAGTAAATAACTGCATGGCATTTCCAGGTAGCAAGTGAGCCAAAGTTAAAATAAATGACTGTCTGCTGTCAACTGCATTATGAACACTAGTTAGCTCAGTTGGTTGGAGCATGGTGCTGATAATGCCAGGGTTGTGGGTTTGATCCCCATATAGGCCGACTGCATAAGGTTGGATGAAATGGCTCTCAGGGCCCCTTCCAACTCTTTGATTCTGTGCCAACAAAGAAACTGTTTACTTTTTGTGATACCTGATGTAAAGACTAGAAAAAGCACTAGAACGATGACTGAAAAGAAACTTGAGTTGTTCTTTCTCTGCTCAACAGTAATAAATCTTTCCATTTTTTGATGAGATAATATGTTGCTTTATTATTTCTTCCTGTAGTTCTTAGAGCCAAAACCTATTAATCACAATTAATGTTTTGCACCCATAATTATAAAACCATTCATCCCAGGTTTTGCGGAAGCATATCAAGAACAATAATTAGGAAATTAATTAATAGAATGTGCTTAGCAATATCTAGCAGCCTTGGCTCCCTGTGCTATTTCCTGAGTTTGTTTGCACATACATGCACTCTTCCAAGATGGGAATAAATAGTGATTTGGGTCTGATAGGTAGCATAGGATGTTGAGCTGTCACTCACGGATACTGGAGTCATAATGTGATTTACTGTTACGGCGCACTTTCTTCCGAAGCTCTCTGGAGTTGATAAATATTACCATGACCTTAAACATTCCTTGAATTGCTACGCCTGGTCCTTTGCATTCAAAACTGAAATACCGTTTATAAAGTGTGTCACACTTTTAACACATTTGTAAACTTCCCTTCCTCCTCATCCATTTTAACCGATCCCTTCTTTAGCAGAAATTTGACTATTGCTCCTCTGGAAGTGTGATGTACTTTATGAATCCATCTCAGGCTGCATACATGCCAGAACTTCAAAGCACATTCGAAGCACATTTCTTCCTTCAAATCATTATGGGCACTGTAGTTTGTTATGAGCTGCTGGGAATTATAATTCTGTGAGGTGTAAACTACAGTACCCAGAACTTTTTGAGGGAAGTGTGCACTTCAGATGTGTTTTAAAGGTATAGTGCAGGCATACTTTTGAATTATTAGGTATAGTACAGGCATACTTTTGAATTATGGTGCTGGAGGAGACTCTTGAGAGTCCCATGGACCGCAAGAAGATCAAACCTATCCATTCTTAAGGAAATAAGCCCTGAGTGCTCACTAGAAGGACAGATCATGAAGCTGAGGCTCCAGTACTTTGGCCACCTCATGAGAAGAGAAGACTCCCTGAAAAAGACCCTGATGTTGGGAAAGATGGAGGGCACAAGAAGAAGGGGACGACAGAGGACGAGATGGTTGGACAGTGTTCTGGAAGCTACCAGCATGAGTTTGACCAAACTGCGGGAGGTAGTGGAAGACAGGAGTGCCTGGCGTGCTCTGGTCCATGGGGTCACGAAAAGTGAGACACGACTAAATGACTAAACAACAACAACACAGGCATAGGCAAACTTGGCCCTCCAGATGTTTTGGGACTACAACTCCCATCATCCCTAGCTAACAGGACCAGTGGTCAGGGGTGATGGGAATTGTAGTCTCAGAACACCTGGAGGGCCGAGTTTGCCTGTGCCTGGTATAGTGTTTATGCAGTCTGAATCCAGCTTCTGGCCTGGTTTGGTGAAGGAACCTGTTCTAAGTGCCCTGGTACTCTACTTGCTTTGGGAGAAAGTGAGGAGGACTGTGTTTTTCTTTTGGTTCATTCTGCTTGAATGTCATACCTAGTCCTAACCTGGTTCTGGATTCAGAGCTCTTAGAGGACGAACCCAAGACCCTGCAGGCTAAGCACCTAGGAGAGCAGTAAGATCCCCCTGGAACTGGCACAGAGGGGCTTTCTGAAAAATTTGGGGGGTCATCTTATACGCCCAGTCGCCTAATACGCCAGAATCTACGGTAGGTGATATATATATATAAATGATATATATAGGTGATAAATACACAGTGGTACCTCAGGTTAAGAACTTAATTCGTTCTGGAGGTCTGTTCTAACCTGAAACTGTTCTTAACTTGAGGTACCACTTTAGCTAATGGGGCCTCCCGCTGTCGCCGCCATGCGATTTCTGTTCTCATCCTGAAGCAAAGTTCTTAACCCGAGGTAATATCTCTGGGTTAGCGGAGTCTGTAACTTGAAACGTCTGTAACCTAAAGCATCTGTAACCCGAGGTACCACTGTACAGCCTTATCTGGCTGTCGTTTGATAGCCACTTTGCCTTGTATGTTCTGAACCTAGGCTGATTCCCAGTGTTTGAACTTGGCTTGCTTGAAGTAAGCTGACCGGTTGCTCTTGCTTTCATTTGTAAGTGATCTGGATCAGAGGCTTAGAACTCCCAGGACTGAGATCCTATCCCCCGAGGGTATCTGCTAGAGCTTGGCATAGAATCAAGTTGGTTCATTATGTCCTCCCCACCGCCCGTAATGTTCAAGTTCCCTTATGACATTGTGTTGTATTTGTACTGCATTTTTATGCTATACAGTTGTACCTTGGAAGTTGAACAGAATCTATTCCGGAAGTCAATTTGACTTCCAAAACGTTCAGAAACCAGGAAGCTCCTGCAGCCAATCAGAAGCCGTGGAAGCCCCGTCGGACGTTCGGGTTCCAAAGAACGTTCACAAACTGGAACACTCACTTCCAGGTTTGCAGCGTTCAGGAGCCAAAACATCCAAATACCAAGGCTTTTGGGATCCAAGGTACAACTGTATATTAATTACCCAGGGTGGATTTGGGTCAGAAAGGAATATTGAAACAAAATGAACAAGCTACCCAACCTCTACAAAATAGCAGAATCACTCTCAGGGTGGATCTAGACACAGGAAAAAACCGCTACAAATAAGTCAGAAATTAGATCGTTATAACCAGAGAAAAAAATCTCTATGGGAAACCGCATTTTGAAATTTCCTGCTCTCTGGCACCATCTGTTGTTGCCTACATTATTATCAAGGTGGCCTACATTATTCTTATCCTTGCAACAACCCTGTGAAGTGCATTTGGTTAAGTGACAGTGACTAACCCAAGGCTACCAAGTCTTTCTGAGTGGGGATTTGAATCCAGGTCCGAGTTCAATACCAGCTACTACATCCTATCGGCTACCTCATTATTTTCACTCCTTCTCACGCTTCTCCAGTGTGCCAGTGTGGTGTAGTGGTTAAGAGCAGTGGACTTGTAATCTGGTGAACCGGATTTGCTTCCCCGCTCCTCCACATGCAGCTGCTGGGTGACCTTGGGCTAGTCACACTTCTCTGAAGTCTCTCAGCCTCACTTCCCTCACAGAGTGTTTGTTGTGGGGGAGGAAGAGAAAGGAGATTGTTAGCCACTTTGAGACTCCTTTGGGTAGTGATAAAGTGGGATATCAAATCCAAACTCCTCTTCTTCTTCTCTTCCTCCCTTGAATAGCACTATAAAGCTGCTGTTCTGTGCTGCCTGGATCCCTGAATATATACTCCAACCTTGTGTTACAGGTCCTGCATGATGTTAATAATAATTATGATATAATGGTTAAGAGCTCATAAAATAGGAATTTTTACCCTGTTTTACTAGCTCTAAAAACAACAGTGATGTTTCATTTTGCTCGTGAAATAAAGAGGGCTCAAAAAGTCCTCAACTTTGCCTGGGCTTGATGGTGTTCTTTTTGTTAACATTTTTTAAGACACCCACATGATGGTTGGGAACAGTTTATGATGATTCACATAGCCAATTCCACATGCCACGGCAAATGAACAATAATTTGTGCATACTTGGTGTGTGAAGCTCTTATTGGCATTTAACCTTGTTAATCAAAGCTAACTGGTGGGTCCTTTGGCATAATAACGGCTTTTCTGGAAATCAGATATGGTGAGCCAGTGGCTCATACGTGGGGCGGGAGAATGGCAAAATCCACACCAGATGTTTATGTTCCATTAATTTCACAAGTGCTGGTCCCAGTCCAGTCAACATTGGGTAGAATTAGCTCATCGGATGAAAAGCTGGGGCTGTGTTCACTGGTCTGCTGTAGGTGATCTAGAGCCAGCGATAGATGTGCTTCATTTTTCCTGCCTAAGTTAACATAGTAAATGGCTCAAGTTGAAACTATTGAGCTGTGGAATATGATTCACCACTGCCTATCCCTTTCTGTCTCATGGCATAATTATTCTTTCCATTTAAAGACCATTTAAAGGTGAAATTAAGAAAACAAAGATGTAATCCTCGACGAACTTCGCCTAATGAGATCTTTACAGCCTTTCTGAAGCTCCTCATTAATTTGCACCAATCACAGATTCCAGTTCTGCAAAATACT
Source organism: Podarcis bocagei (assembly GCF_964188305.1). NCBI lineage: Eukaryota > Metazoa > Chordata > Lepidosauria > Squamata > Lacertidae > Podarcis > Podarcis bocagei. The sequence continues at coordinate 105,904,384 of NC_138125.1, forward strand.
TTCCTCCCACGGACTGTAGTGATCCTTGCTTAGAAATATTTTACATTGTCCCTGCGTTTTCTGGCATGTTCCCAGAGCTGCTTCTTTTTGTGTATTCTATAATCAATGGAGGAAAACAGATGGAATTAAGTGCATTTCCCCAAAACAAAACAAATAAGTCCTGTGTGGGCATTCAGAAGAACTCACAAAATAAACAATTTTTTAAAATGGAAGCTTAGAGCATGACATGCAGTGAAGAATATTCTGTTTTCTTTAAAAAAAATATTTCTTAGCTTCACTCTTCCCAAAAATTCTTATACTAAGTCAAAGACTGCAATCAGTTGGATTAAGTTAGGCTGCAATCCTAACTCTTTCTCCTCAGAAAGAAGTTCCATTTGATTCAGTGGGGCTTACTCCCAGGTAAATGAGGTTAGGATTGCATGGGCAGTCATTAATAAGTGTACTCCATTGTTTTTTAAAGTAATTAACACCATAAGAAGCAATATATAATGCTCAACACTTAATACACATTCATTCTAGATGAGAGATTTTCAGCCAGTGATGCACTCATAATTTTAGACTGAATTAAATGATCTTAAGATGGTAATGTTATTGCTTCACTTACTTCAAAAGGTCTTACTCTAGCGGTGTGCATCAGCCACAATATTTGACTTGCATTTGTAGCTTTGGGAAGCAACCTGATCTGTTTCAGAGCCACACTGTTTATTTCCAATTTGTGTTGGGCCAGACTCAGCCCTGCTTGACATTACTGGGACATCCTCTTTTTCCAGCTGCTGCTGCCGCCCGAGTTAATTTAAACTATTCTTTGTTTAGCAGCCACCACAGTTCTGAGGATTTTACAAAGGACATTTCATTAAAACTTCAAACAGGATGAATGGAGTTGCCGCACTCACCTCATAGGAAGAGCCAGTTTGGCCAACAGAACTTTGCCGTTTTCCATTTGCATGCACTGTCCCCGTTTGATGGGAAATTAATCCCACCGTCTCTTTGAAAACTTGAAAAATGTCAAAGCATAAAAAAGTCAGAAACGGCAAGTGCAGGCCATAAAAAGTTTAAATCTGGCATGAGCATTACAGATGATGGCAATAGCAGTTCCTGCTGTTAATGATTCGCTCCACTGTTGTGTAAGCAAAACTCTTCTTTTGAAAGAGGTGCACTGAAGCCCCTGAAAGGCATCTTGTGAGGCGGGGGGGGGGGGGTTAGCAAGGCCTGAAATGTATGGGGGGGCTGCAGTGGCATAAGAACAGTGTTTCTGATCACAGGGGAGGTTCCAAGTGCACTTTGCATGCACGGGGAAGTTGCTCCCCCCCCATTGCCTGGTTTCAGCTGTCAAGGGTTCTCTCTGAACATCTGAAAAAAGAGTGTTAAAGTTGGTTGGAACTGCAACACATTAAATATTTTGTTTATTTAGTGTCAACATGAAACTGTGGCTGGAATGAGTCCTTGATGCTTGCCTGGATCAAGAACGGACAGATGTATGTGTGGAGACCTCTTAGTTTTGCAAACCTGGAATGTAGTCTACTATAAAAGGGTAAGAGTCATAGCCATTGCTCTACTCACTTTCATCTTTCTGGTCTCTCTTCTGCATTTGTCTCTTGCCATTCCCACAACCCCTAGAAGGCTGTCCATGAAGGAATGTGGTTCTTGGACTGAAAAGGTTCCTCACCTCAGTTTAAGACTTTAAAGGACATAATCAGCATGTTGAATTGAACCCAAAACCAAATTGGAAGCCAATGGATGTGGTCTAATGCATGATCTAACCTGCTAGACCCATGTAAAACCATGTCAATTAATGCATCAAAAAATTGCATTGAGCATGGGAAAATTCTGAATATAACAGACTTTTACTTCAAGTGAACCAAGACTGAACAACAAGCACTGTGCCAAAGATCTGCACTTGTTTTATGTCCAATTTAATTAACAGTTATGGAGTATGAAGTAAACAATGAGCAAGACTTACCCCTAAATTCCCCTTGCCTGTTGGCTCCACTGTTCTGCCACATGCTGGAGATCTGTAACTTCATTTGTGAGAGGAAACTAGAGAAATCCCTGCAGCCTAGTTGTGAAACCTGGCTGGCTTCCTGTCTTGATTTATTCCACAGCCAATGAATTGTTCACACTCGTCTACACTGTCTGGATTGAATTACATATTGCTAAATATGCATAGCTGAAAACTCTGGTTATTTAGGGCTGCCTTTAGTGAATATTTTTAGTGTCTGTATCCTAGTCACAAGAAATGTGGAAAGATAGGTGTCAGGATTCAAAACCCACCTAGGAGTTATTTCAGGAGATAGGCCAATGTATTTTGATATTTGAGGCAAAAAAAAAGTCCCATGCTCCCACTCTCACACCAATGGTAGTAAAAAAATCTAATACTATGCTAAATAATTGATATTTTGATGGCATTCAGTGGTCTCCTAAATCTGTTGCTTCAGCCCACCCGCCACCCCTGCAGCCTTTCATCCTCGGTGTGCAGTAACAACATCTATCTGTCTGTCTGTCTGTCTGTCTGTCTGTCTGTCTCTGAAGCCTGGACTGGCAAACTGTCTATCTGTCTGTCTGTCTGTCTGTCTGTCTGTCTGTCTGTCTGTCTGTCTCTGAAGCCTGGACTGGCAAACTGTATTTCTGGGCCCAGCTGAATGTGATAGCAAACACTCCATTTGTTGCTGCTTTTCTTGAAACACACCTGAATCTCATTGGGACTGTAGTGTCGAGGTTCAATAACCTTTTTGCCATGGCTTTGCCAAAAAAATCTAACCCCCTTCCAACATTTCTAGTATTAGTCCTGAGAGAGAAGCTTCCATTGGTGCCCCTTCTTGCTTCTGTTACTGTTTAAAAAAAGGCAGGGGAGAGAGAGAAGATCACGTGATGCATTCAGGCTATATACACACTATCCCTTTAAGGCACATTCTCAGGCAAGAGCAGGTGAGAGAGAGCTTCACGGAGGCCCCTCCAGTGGTGGGGAGGGGGGCTGCTGCTTCTGTAGGGCATCTGGTCATAGCTGTCAAGTGTCCCTTATTTGAAGGGACAGTCCCTTATTCCAGCGCCATGTCCCACTGCTGTCCCTTAATGATGGATGTGCCTTAAATGATGTCCCTTAAATTTCAAAGGAAGCAGCTCCTCTCCATCCCTCCCTGCTGGCCAGGGAGGAGGGAGGCTCCAACTGTGTTGCTTGGCTGTGTTGCTCACCCAATAAGAAGTCTAAGAACGACTGGGGGGTGGAGCTTGCATGCCTTGTGTGTGGCTAGTTAATGCAAGCTGAGGGGGTTTTTGAATGCTGGACGCCATTTTGTTGCACGTGCTGCTGCAAACTTTGCAGTGCAGAGCCAGGCTGGGGAGCCACCTTAAGTTGAGGCTCCATAGGCCTTGTGGTGCATGTGATTCAGATTCTATTCAGTTGAACCTCTGGTTACAAAGTTGGTTGGACAGTGTTCTCGAAGCTACCAGCATGAGTTTGACCAGACTGCAGGAGGACAGGAAGACTGGAGTGCCTGGAACAGGTGAGGCTGCAGGTCCCTTATTTTGGCTGCTGGTCCCTTATTTTCAAGGCTGGTGGTCCCTTATTTTCAAATCTGCAAGTTGACAGCTATGTATCTGGTCAGAATTTGGCACTCCCTGAAGCACTGAAGCAATGGTTCCTGATGGACCCTGACCCTGTTTTGAAGAATCACAGTACAGTGGTACCTTGGGTTAAGTACTTAATTTGTTCCGAAGGTCCATTCTTAACCTGAAACTGTTCTTAACCTGAAGCACCACTTTAGCTAATGGGGCCCCCCACTGCTGCCGTGCCGCAGAAGCACGATTTCTGTTCTTATCCTGAAGCAAAGTTCTTAACCTGAAGCACTATTTCTGGGTTAGCGGAGTCTGTGACCTGAAGCATATGTAACCTGAGGAACCACTGTATTCGTTTTAGGTTGCCCAGGTGATATCTATCGTTCATGCCACAGGTTGATCATGAAACCATCTGCAGATGTCTGGGACGAGGACCAAAGAGATACAGTGGGTGAGGGAAGTAATGTGTCTTACTATTGGGAGGCGGGAGGAGTGAGAGGGCAAAAACCATACTCTGACTGTAAGGGGGCAACAGGTGAAGCTGCCCATACGAGAGCAGCAGAGGATGGGAATTAAGGTAGCATAGGAATAGGGGAAAGAAATGGCAGAAGGAAGGCATCCCACTTGCTTCCTAAGATGTGGGACCCAATCACAGGTGGCCTGTCACATAAGGAAACTTGGGCCTTTGGGGGCATATTTTGCCACAAACTTTCAGTGGCGATGGTGGTTTCTTTTCCAGCTACTGGAATAAGCAGCCCAGTCCTGTGCTCAGGTTTGCCACCTGCATTCTAGCAGCATTTTGTTGTCGTGGTGCTGTTGGGAGAGGGTTTGGGTTCTAAAGGTGCCAGGCTCTTTTTGGGGTGCGGGAAACAGAAACGCTTTGGTGACTGGGGAAGTCTGGCAGGCATCAGAGCGAACTCCTAGGGACCAAGGTCCCTTCAGCCCCCCCAAATATTTGAGGGGGCTGCCCCCCAAAGTTAATGGGCATTGCCATCATTCAAATGCCGTGCATGTGCCATGTCCTGTGATCAATTATGCGGGGAGGAGCTTGCTTGCTCCCCCCAACATATTTTATTGAAGTTGGCACTCCTGGTGGCAGGGGGTTCCACAGGTGCCCCAGAAGGATCTGGGAATCATTCCATGGATTCTGTGACATGCAACCCCAAAGCGATGGGCACAAGGGGTGATCTCTCGTGACCTGTGGAGGAACCCCCAGGTGGGTCGAAGGGCTGCGTGGCGAAGCCAAGGCTGCTTCTCCTCCTTTCTTTGGCTCTCTCTCGCTCTCTCCCTCCGCCTTGCAACGCGGACGACCAGCCCTGCAGCTCGTCTCAACCCCTCTGATCAGCCAAGCCACGCTAATTGGCTGGCCAATGGCGAGGCAGCCCAAGAATTTAGCGCGGCTTCCGGCGCTCTCATTGGCTGGCGGGAGTGTCGGGGAGGCTGAGCGTTCCAGAGCAGGACTGCAGTGCACGCCGCCAGCCTCGCTCGCTGCATTGTGCGCTCGTGGGATGGGGCGGCTGGCCCGAGGCGGGCGGCTGGCCACGCAAGCGGTGAGTAGCCCGGGTTCCCCCCCACCTTGATGACTGTTTTTAAATAAGGGGGAAAGGAGGGTCCCCGTGTGGAGGAGGCGGCACAGCGCTGCGCGCGAGAGGCGCGGAGTCTCAGGCGAGGCTTTTGTTGTGCGTTGCTCGCTGCAAGCGCTGGGGATCTGCAGCAACAGATGAAATGTTTGGGGAATTGATCGGCGCGCTTTGCAAGTGCACGATCACGAGCGCGGTGGTTTCCCCCCTTCCTGGGTCTGGTCTTCCCTCCTCGTCGGCGAGAGTGTCATGGTCAGTCCATCTCCCCCAAGGATCAAGAGCTGGCGAGCTTTCAGAGGGCAGGAAATGAAATAGGCGCTTCGCTGGGGGGAAGTTTCCGAGCTGGAGATCATACAAACGGATTCGAGACGGGAGGCTTACCTACGAAATACAGATGTATTTCTTTGCTAAATAAAGTGGACTTAAAAAAACAAACAAGCCTCTCCCCCCCCCCCCGACACCCCCGTGATCGCAGAATATTTTGCAGCCTGGTGCTTGATCCCTACAGATGAAATGCTTAAAAGAAGTATCTACGTGCATCTTCGCTGTTTTGCGGTATTCGAATTAAAGCTACATCCTAGTTTTAAATATTACAGCAGAAACTCTATTAAGAGGAACAAACCAGGCCTTGTAGTTGAATATCTAGAACAGCTCCGTTAAGATGCTTAGGTTAAAGTTGATTCAGTTCTATTGATTTTTAGTGAGACCGTTTAGCGTGTTAAATGTGAATAAATGGAATGCATTTGGTGGTATACTGAGGATGCAGAACTCCTTTTTATTTAACAGGCTCAAGAGTTTACATTTTTTGAGGCTCCTTTTCTACTAATGTGACATACACATAAAGTTAATAGGCCTGACTCAAGTACTCTAATGCTCTGTGGATGCCTTTTTCTGTGAATTCCAATAGTTGCTTCTCATAGTTGCAAAGCATTTTGTCTGTAGGGTGATGCTCTTTTCATTGGACGGACATGTGTCTAGAACTGCTAAAAATTGATAGGTAAAGCCAGTACTTGCTGAGAAAATCACTTAAGGGAAGATGGAAGTCCAAGTCTAAGTTTAATCTTATGCATGTTTGCCCAGGAAAAAACCCGTGAGACTTAACTCCCAGGAAATCATGCAAATTGCAATCACTGGCTGTAATCTTTTGCACACTTACTTGGGAGTAAGTACCATTGAACACAGTGGGACTTACTTTTGAATAAACATACAAAGCTGTTAGATCATAAGTACATTTACTAGTGGTCTATATTGGTAATACAAGCGGAGTGATTCACACATTTATTTTAATGTGGTAGTCTAGATAATGTTGCACATTCTAGCCTGAATGCCGTCTTGCCACTTAAAAATGAAAAAAAATTATTTCAGTCCTGAGATTTGCTTGCTTGTTTGTTTTTGTAAAAATAAAATAAAATGTGAACTTCAAAAGGTTTTCCTTGGGAATTGTTCATTTACCATAAAAACTTTCATAACTTTAATGACTCAAGAAAAATTGCAATTACTTTAATTCATCTAAGTCTGTCATTTTTGGGCATTTGCTAGAATGACTGTTTTTGAAGTGATTCTTTGATTTCAAAATTGGTCTTATTGACTGACTTCTGAGTTAACATGCATAGCATCAAGTAATTTCACCTGTGTGTTGTGAGAGCCAGTGTGGTGGTGTGGTGAGAGTGTCGGAGTAAGACCTGGGGGAGCAGGGTTCAAATCCCCTCTCAGCTATGAAACTAACTGGGTGTGGCCAGCCATACCCACCTCACAGGGTTGATGTGGGGATTGATTGAAGAAGGGCAAAAAAGGTGGGATAGAAAGGCAATAAATAAATAGTAAAGGTAAAGTGACCCCTGACCATTAGGTCCAGTTGTGACCGACTCTGGGGTTGTGGCGCTCATCTCGCTTTACTGGCCGAGGGAGCCGGCGTACAGCTTCCGGGTCATGTGGCCAGCATGACTAAGCCACTTCTGGCAAACCAGAGCAGCGCACGGAAACGCCGTTTACCTTCCCGCCGGAGTGGTACCTATTTATCTACTTGCACTTTGACGTGCTTTCGAACTGCTAGGTTGGCAGGAGCAGGGACCGAGCAACGGGAGCTCAGCCCGTCATGGGGATTCGAACCGCCGACCTTGTGATCGGCAAGTCCTAGGCTCTGTGCTTTAACCCACAGCGCCACCTGCGTCCCTTAATAAATAAATAAAACCATTTAATAAGTACAACATCAAATAATTTACACATGGATGAAAAGGGACGAAGATGCTTTGAACTGGTCTTCCATAAATGCATGATGCTTATAAATTACCTGATGTGTTTCAGGAAAAACAAGAGTAGGGCAAAGAATATTGATGTGTCCTGGCTTGGTAAGGTAACTAGAGGGTTATATCTTCAATAAATATTCCCACTTCTTACCTTTCTCTTTTCTTTTTAAAAATCTGTCTCATTCTATGGGCTGTCCCATCTCTCGTTTTGTGAGTTTGAATAAGCTATTTCGAGATTTATTATTATAGATAGAACGTCTACAGCTTGTGATCTCAAGCTGTAACATTCATTGAATGTGATGCATATCCAAGATTTGAAGTCAAACGATGAGATGTGATTTAAAGGATATTAATCTTTCTTAAATTCACTTTAAGTCCAGGTGGTAAGGCCTGACAGGTTTGTGGATTGCTGCCGCAGTCGGCAGCAAGATATGTAGCCTTAAAGTCGAGGCAAGTTAAACATGAGGAAACTATTGTGTGATCGACTTTGTTTTTTTGTAAGAATCCTGATGTCCATCTATCACAGATGGATACCAACAATGGATTATAGGAGCAAAGCTAGATTCAAAAAGCTGTCCGAGAGATGGAGCTAATAATCTACAGTACACACTGGGACAACTTACACACATAAGATACATTTCTACATATGAATTACTATAGAAAAGGGGTACCAATCGGAGCCTTTTTGTTGCTACCACACTTGGGAGTTGGGCACCCTAGAAATCATCCAAAGATCTACAACTAGATTGCACTCCCATTGTAAGGATTTTGAATTGTTCCACATGTGGAAATACTGGTTGATTATTTCGATCGAATATTTCTTTTTCTCTTTTAAAATTTATATCCCACCCATCTGACTGGGTTTCCCCTGCCACTCTGGGCAGCTTACAACATATATAAAAACACAACAAAACATCAAACATTGAAAAACAAAATATCCTATATAACCAACCAATCAACCAATCAATAAATCAATAGAAATCAACAATAACAACAACAAAAATAATAACAGTTTACAGTTATACCCAAATTAAAATAACCACCAACTCCACCTAAGCATTTAACCAACACCAACCCGACAAAAACAAAACAGATGAACCAAAATTAGAACCGTTTAAAACAATTTAAACATTTTAGCCAGTTGCCCCAAACCTAGAGTTGTTCCAGCAATGTCCCAGTGGCCTCCCAAGAGCCTCTTTTAGCTGTTCAGGGTGACTTTGGGCCCCACTCCCTAGGCCAGGTGGAAATGGGCCTTACAGCAGGGAGCAGGTCTTCCTTCCAGGACTCATGGCAGCAGCAATGGTTATTTATCGAAACAAATTACCGTAGTGTAGTTACTTGGATATAAGGTAAAGGGACCCCTGACCATTAGGTCCAGTTGTGACCGACTCTGGGGTTGCGGTGCCCATCTCGCTTTACTGGCCGAGGGAGCCGGCATATAGTTTCCGGGTCATGTGGCCAGCATGACGAAGCCGCTTCTGGCGAACCAGAGCAGCGCACGGAAACACCGTTTACCTTCCCTCCGGAGTGGTACCTATTTATCTACTTGCACTTTGACATGCCAACTGCTAGGTTGGCAGAAGCAGGGGCCGAGCAACGGGAGCTCACCCCGTCACGGGGATTCGAACCACCGACCTTCTGATCAGCAAGTCCTAGGCTCTGTGGTTTAACCATTAGGTCCAGTTGTGACCGACTCTGGGGTTGCGGTGCCCATCTCGCTTTACTGGCCGAGGGAGCCGGCATATAGTTTCCGGGTCATGTGGCCAGCATGACGAAGCCGCTTCTGGCGAACCAGAGCAGCGCACGGAAACACCGTTTACCTTCCCTCCGGAGTGGTACCTATTTATCTACTTGCACTTTGACATGCCAACTGCTAGGTTGGCAGGAGCAGGGGCCGAGCAACGGGAGCTCACCCCGTCACGGGGATTCGAACCACCGACCTTCTGATCAGCAAGTCCTAGGCTCTGTGGTTTAACCCACAGCGCCACCCACGTCCCTTACTTGGATATATGTCTGTGTAAAAAGTGTGTGCAAAAGTGGTTAGCTGTTGATAGAGTATGTGTTTGGCAGTGCAGTCTGGTCTACATGTGCTTGGAAGTGATTCCCATGGAGTTCAGTGGGGCTCACTCCTAGGCAAGTTGCATAGGACCACCCCTTGTTAAAATCAGTGGCATTTATAACTGCTTTCCGTCCTTTTCCGTGTATAAGACTAGGGTTTTTCCTTTAAAAATCATGCCGAAAGATGGGGTTGTTTTATACATGGGTAGTGCATAGGGTGTATGTTTGATTGGTTGCTGCCGCGGCTGTTAGCGGCTACTGTGCGTGTGATTGGTTTCTGTGTAAATGGTGTTGATTGGCTGTAGCTGCGGCAATTGGGCGTGCGATTGGCAGCTTCTGCCGGCAAGGGGACAGACGAAGCAGATTTTGCGACACGTGCAGGTGAGCGATTTTCGGCAATCCCATCCCAAAGCTCAACAACTCCGTGCCATCTCCCCTCCATTTTCTTAAATTTGAGTACCCCAAAATAGGGGGCGTCTTATATATGGGGGCATCTTATACAGTGGTACCTCAGGTTAAGTACTTAATTTGTTCCGGAGGTCCATTCTTAACCTGAAACTGTTCTTAACCTGAAGCACCACTTTCGTTAATGGGGCCTCCTGCTGCTGCCGCGCCGCCGGAGCACGATTTCTGTTCTCATCCTGAAGCAAAGTTCTTAACCTGAAGCACTATTTCTGGGTTAGCGGAGTCTGTAACCTGAAGCGTATGTAACCTGAAGCGTATGTAACCCGAGGTACCTCTGTACACAGAAATGTATGGTAACTGGCTGGAAGGGTAATACGCAATTGTCTACAATTCATTATAGAGCTTTCTAGAAGAAATACATTTATGTTGTCTGTTTCTAGCAAACTATATTTAGTTTCTGGAGCTTTTCATAGAATCATAGAACTGTAGAGTTGGAAGGGACCACGAGGGTCATCTAGTCCAACCCCTTGCAAGGCAGGAATCTTTTCTCCTCCATGAGGCTTGAGCCTACGACCCTGAGATTAAGAGTCTCCTGCTCTACCGACTAAGCCATCTTTTATTTGTTTTATTGTCACGCTGATGGAGAACCATTAATCCAGTGTCAAGAGTCCAGCAACACCGAAAGCGCTGTAGAATCAGGTGTGGGGATGTGGCTATGCTTGTTACTGTCTATGATTACTGAATATGTGATACTGAATACGATGATGATTCTGATAGAACTGTATAATCCCTGAGAATATGCTTCAGTACCTAAAATTATTATTTTGACTGTGTGTTAGGTTTACTGGTTTCATAGCTTACATAGCAGATTTATTTTCTCAAATAAAATCGACCTTCTATGGATCAAGTCTCTCTGTGTGAATATGGCACTAAGATTATCTCTAGTGGTGGCCTTGCACCAGCATAAAGCACTTCTTCTTGGACAAGGCAGGGCACCTAATATTTTCTGACCTCTGCAACGACTACATCCTCTATGGACCCATGAAAAGTTGCTCTAGAGCACTGGGAGATCTGCGAGGAGAGAATGAGAGAACTGTGATAGAGGGGATTGGTGTAAATTGAGTGTCTTGCCTCACACAAGTAAAAGTGCTTTACACTAGCACAAATACAGCAAATACAGAAATGCAGATTTCTTTCTGTGACACATAATGGAAATCAATGAGCATTATTCCACTGGGTAGGATTGTGGGTAGGATTTATGCAACATGTTCACAAAGCCATCCGTCCTCCATTTTCGGTATTTGCAATGTAAATGGGAAACGGAACAGGATTCTTCTGGAGTTGATAAGCTATAGCTGGCACAAATAGTTGAACTATTAGCTTCTATATGCACTTTTCAATAATTAAATGGTTAGACTGGTAAGAGGGAAATACTAAACTCATTTAATTGTACATATATATATATATATATATATATATATATATATATATATATATATATATAATATTTTTGCTTTCGTATATATATATATATATATACACAGTGTGTACAACTGTTGTACATGTATATTGTTCAGTGTACTCATTGCATATCCAATATGTGGAGGAAAGAGCATTTCTATAAAGCTATGGCTTTGTGCAGTTTCTATGGGCTTTTAAGATGAAAGATCTATAAGGGATTCCCCCCGCACCCCACTGCTTTGTTGATATATCCTAAGCATGATAAAAATGGTTCCTCCAGTCCCATATTGAAAACTGGCTCATAACCAATAAATACTTTTTTATGTCTGTGTTAAGTTCAATTCTTAGGAAATGCTGCTGTCATAACTCTCAGTCTAGCAAATGTATGTGGAAATAGGTTGCTGCGGGCACATTTATCACAAAGTCTGCAGTAATGGTTTAAGATTACTGTATCCAGCATGGGATAATATATGCACAATCCCATGCATTTCTTAATAGAATCTCTCTCAAATGCTACCAGCTTGTGCCTTAGGTACTGGCCTGCTTCATTAAACCATAGGCTTCGGTGTTCTCCACCCCTGCCAATACAGCTATGAGGAGTTCAGAAGCTTCTGCTTCCTTTATAGATTAACCACAGTTTACCTTTACCTCTGAACCCTAAACTGTGGTCAATCTTAATTGTGTTTAGTGACAAGCCAGCTTTATAAAATATGCTTTGAAGTTGGCTGGTTTCCACAGAGTCCTTAAAATGTAACACTAAACCATAGCTGGCCATTGTATGTATGAGCTGCAACAAGGAAGATTTTGAAAGTGTTTGTTTCCTTTTTATTTTAACCATACTTTGCATCATTGTCTGAATCCAGAAACCTATGGTTTATGAAGCTGGCTAGTTTCAATAAACTGTAGTTAAGAGTACCTACAGTTCAGGTTTGGATGCAATGCTAAATAGTGGATAATTTAAAAAGGAATGGAAAACGTACGATTGCCTTGTAGCAGTGGAAGAGAGGGGAGCCGCAGGCTCATTCATGTAATGGTAAGCCATATTTATTGTTGCTTCCAAAGCAGGCTTGTGGAGTGACAAGCCTAGTCTTGGTAGTAACTCTGTGCCTGCACTTGACCCTGTAGGAAGTTACTGAAATGGGTGAACAACCATGGAATGGATATATGTGCATTTGACAAAGCAATCAGATGACTGCATTTGTTGCATGTGTAGCAGCATTCCTCATGTGTCAGTTTAGAAATTGCTTGGGTTGCTGATTCCCTGTGGCTTCCTTCCACAGGGAGGCCTTTAAATATTTGAATTTAATACACATGGAATGAGCAAATCCTGTGGGATGCAACAACACTCAACTTCAATGAATAGCAGTTGCATAAAACTTTTGATTTGATAAGCCTAAATTAATCAGCATAGTTTTGGGGTGGTTTACGTTTTATCCAATGCTTTTTCCCGCAACAAGAAAAAAGCACTATTTGTGTGTTGATAGCATTTGTGTGTTGATTCTTAAACACTTACATTTCAAAAATATATATGCATTTTAGTCTTTATGCTGCAGATCTAAAGGGAGCTTTCAAATAGATCTAAATCAGTGAGACAGTTTTCTTTATCATAAAATTAAGAGTAAATAGATGTCGACCATAATTGTTCTATTTAGAATGCATTCTTAGCACTATTGTTAAAATCCTTGGCACTGGTGCAGACTAAAGCTTTGATTGTGCTTAACAAGTTTACATATGTCGTTCCCTTTCATGTGGCAAACACTTCGAATCAGTTGAGTAATCTTGTAGTTGTGTTTCAGAGCTGCAGGAATGTTTACCATTAGTGAAAATTTATTCCATCCTGCTGCATAAATGCTTGGAACTAAAACATTCGGTACGTTACGCTACTTCACCCAAGCGTTCTAATGCTATAAGTAACCTAAACAGATGCCTAAACAGGAATATTGTATTGTTCCCGTATCCCAGCCAAAATATTATTTGATCATTTGGGACAGTGGTAAAATCCTGTCTTATGAACAATACTCCCTTGAGCTATATGAGATGAGAGTGGGTGTAATGCCTTGCATTTGCTTGGAGGGGAGGGAATTAAGGCACAAGCTCATGTCAGCAATGGATTGTGCAATTTGTCTACCTTTATCCTTGAAGCTGTTTCCAGGCACCAGTAGGCTAGCCTGGACCACCCCTGTGGGAGATCTGCATGGGGCTGGAAAATTTGGAGATGAAAGCAATACATACTTTAAAGGCATTAAATTCCTCCTTGATTCCACTGTTATCTGTAAAGTGAGCAAAGGAGATCAGTTACAAAAGCGAGAAACTTGATAATCAAACAAAGGTACTCCTTTTTCTCACTTGTTTGGGAAAAATGTTTACCTCGTAATGTTACCTTTCTTTATTAATTCCCTTTTCAAACATAATCTTTCTATGTTGGTGTCATTTTATTTGTTCTCGCTCTCTCTTTCCTGCATGTAATGTTCCTGTAGAACAACTGTTCCATTGCATATCTTCTGAGAACTTCACTTATCCTGAGTTGCACCTCATTGGTTTTCTGGAGCATCCAGTTACCTAAATGAGCATTATCAAGTACCAGTTAATTGTGTTGCTTGCAACTGAGGCTAATGGCTGCATTACCTAAATAGTAAACCAGAACAGAATTTCTATCTTGGTGAAAATAAGGTAGATAAGTAGTGGGGGAGCAAAGATGCTTAAAGATACATTCTTTATACACGAATTGACTTTTTAAAATCCTTTGAAATTTAGTGTACCTTGCTAAATATTTTTTCAGTTGTTCTGTATTCTTCAGCCAAGCCTTCAGTATGGGACAATTGCACCTTAGTTCATGGCTTTGTAATGTTTTTCTCTTTGCTCTTGAATAGCACAGAACAAGATAATTGGTTGATACTGGTAGCACTGATTTCCTCCTCCTGTGTGAAGAATTTCTCCCTCTTATTTTTATACCCAGTGTCAGCTCCTTCAAATTAATTCATTCTGTGTCTCCTGCGCTGGGTTGAGCTTAGCTTATATAGAGATGAACTTAAATTAAAACTATTGAGTTGAGGTGTAAGACATAACACCATGATCCTGAGCACAGTTGTTTGGAAGGGTCGTTAATTACAACAGAATTCAGTTCCAAAACCCTCCAGTCCAGATTGCAAATACTTTAGGCGCCATATTTATTACGGATCTGAGGTTAATTTGAATTTATCTGTACCTATCTATCTTTTGGGGGGAAACAATATGGTAGCTTGGGGACAGTATAATCCTTTGTCTCTGTTTCCAAGGTAGTGAATCAGGATCTTGAAGGCTTTGAAAACCTATACAAGTCTTCAAGCAGTGGTTGCTGGAGCCATTAATGACATATGACTGAAAAGGGGTTGAGATTAAGAGAGTTTAGCAGCAAAATGTCAGTCCAGGCAATAAGATCATCGATGGAATTCTAAGGTTTGATAACCAGTGACATACATGCCTTCTCATGACTCAAAGGACAATATTTACATTCTCTATATTTGAACCACGCTTGTCTTCTAGTTATATGCAATGTTCTCCTGGGCATGTTTCCTTTAAGTCAGGGATGCAGAACTAGGGTTGTTGGACTACAACTTCCATCAGCCCCAGCCAGCATGTCCATGGTCAGGGATGATGGGAATTGTAGTCAAGCAACATCTGGAGGACCATGGGTTTCTGAGCTCTTATTTAAGTGAATTTTTTTTTAGGGGGAAATTTCAGTTGGAGGATTTGCGAGATCCCATTATCTTGTCACTAAATCTTTGCTTCAGGGCTGCATATTTGAGGCTAAAAATATTTTGGAGTAGAAATGATATGTAGTTGAAAAGAAAATTTAAGGAACCAAGGGTGGAGGGAAGTCACGGGATTCGGAGAATCCCATTTTATGGATTTGATATTGTTTTTGTGTATATTTTTCTACGTTTGTTGTTGTATTTGTTATTTTTTACTGTTTTTGTTATTTTTGTTGAATTTTTAATAATATCTTTTTTTTTTTTTTAAGGACTGCATATTGTTGCACTGCCATAAAAGTAATAAGATACAGAGGGTAGTGTTGAATACGTATGTCTTGCAGGTGTCATTGGAAAGTTGATAATACAGCCACATTTGCTCATCCTAGATAATTTTGTCCTGGCATTGACTTCAAGGGCAGCACTTGGAATGACAGGCTCCTCTTGGAGCAGGAAGCTCATTATGCTTTAGGCTTACACTCCTGAAACTGGCACAGAATTTATATGACATCACATAGCTGGCAAGATAGTAGCTCTGCTCCACAGGCTGTATGGAAACACAGCCTGTGTACAAATAATTCATGTAAGGGCTCCTCTTTTTTTTTTCAGCCGAAGAGGGAATATTAACTTTTATCAACCGGTAGTAGGGTGTCATCTTGGAAAACAGAGTCATATGTTTTCCTGTAGCCCTTTTCCATTTGTGAGGAAAGTTTTTTTCCCCTTCCTAGAGAATCAAATCTCTGTCTCTTACATTTATTAAAAAAAATAGTGGAACTGCTCCAGAACTAAATGGAATGTGGTTTTGAAGAACTATACCATTGGTAGCCCTTTTTGGATGAAGAACATGAGCAGGTTGGAAAAGAGCTCAGTGTTCCAAGTGACCCTTTCCATAAATCAGCAGAAGCTTTGTCGTAGATATCAATTTGTGGTAAATCTCAATGGGCCATGTGAATTAGACCTCAGTATATGAGCTGCAGTGATTTCCTTGCGGCCATAAAATTTGTCCTTTTTTTCATCTGGAGGGCAAAAAGGGATAGACAGAAAATAAAGCTCTTCTTTATTTTGGAGCTAAGACAAGCTAAAGACAACTTGGGCTTGGCTTTTCTGGTTTCGGTTCTTAAATACTTGTTCGAATCTCAGTGTTCCTTGTTTTGTATTCTCCCCACCCCCCATTCTCCTTCCATGGCTACAACTGTTTTGTTAACTAGGTTCAAATCCTTGCTTGCCTATGAGGCTCACTTGTTGCGGCTGATCGCTATCAACATTTAGTCCAGGCAAAACAGAACTACGGCTAGTGGATAGGCCATTTGACTCTGGTTTGAGTTTACAGTTTGTCCTGGAAGGGGGTTGCATCCCCCCTGAACAGGGGTGAGCCACCCATGAGGCTAGGAGAGGCTGTTAGCCTCGGGTGGTGGATCTGGCCCTCTCCCTGCTCCTGCTATTGTTCTGCTGCCAGCCCTGCTGGGGCTTTGCCCTCAATGCTGGTGCAGCGCTGTTGCCTTCACGGTCCTCACCTCTGTTGCTGCGTCATGGTGGTAGCATGGGCACAGCCTCAGGCAAGACTGCAGTTGTGGGACTAGTGGCAGTATGGGTGGGGCAGTGGAAGAAAGCCCAGATCTGTGGAGGGGGGGGGAGTTGACATGGAGGAAGGGGCATAATTGTGGTGTTTTGCCCATAGCAGCAAAATGTCCTGATCCAGCCGTGCCCCTGAATTTATAGTTTGGGGATACCCCTTGGCATGGTACTCTTGTTAGATGCATCAGCGGTGATGGGTTCCTTTTTCCAGCTTCAGCTGGCTCACTCACCAAGACCCTTCCTTGCTGTCATTGTGTATGTCCTTGAAACCTCCAGAATTGATTTGGGTGGGTCAACCCCTAAATTGTTCAGAAACTTCAGCTGGTACAAAGTGCCGCAGGGAGGATGCTGAAGGGCAATAGCCAGTTTTGTGAGATCTACCCCAGCTGCTGATCTATTTCTGTGGTCAACTCAGGCTGCTGATCTTAACCCTTTAAAGCCCTCAACATTTTGGGACCTGTATGCCTCAAGGACCACTGCCTTCCATATGAGCCTCCAAACCCAATTCAGTGATTGTCTGGGACTTATTAATGAGTAAGCCCCATTGGACATGAGTATCATGCCTGGTATATTGTATTCTGTTGGAAGCCACACAAAGTGGCTGGGGTGCCCCAGTCAGATGGGTGGGGTACAAGTAAGAAATTAGTAGTATTCTTACTACTACTACTACTACTACTGCTACTACTACTACTATTAGTAAATAGACATAGAATTGCAGTGTTGCATTTCTGTGCTGCTTGACTTTTTTTAATGGTGTTCTTATTCCACATCCATAGCATTTGTCTTGTTATCTCACTCTTTGCTTGCTGTGTTGCTCTTTATTTTATCTTTTTTTTTTGAAAGAAACATTTCAGAGCACCAGTAGAGAGCAGTTTTATACAACAGGCCAGACCTCTGCAGATGTGTATTTCCCCAGCTCCCCCCAGCTCTCCCCAGCTGTAGCAGAAAGAGGGCACATGACCAGCCTTTGGAGCAACTGCACCGAAACCTGCCCTCTAATTAATCCCCGATACCTTTAACACTGTGGTCTAATTTGGTAAGAAAGTTCAAAGGGATACAGTTTCACCTCTTGGCTCCTGGGCTGTAACTAGATAGCCTTATAGACAACATTGTTGAAACATGTATCTTGTGTCCATGTGTAAACTGAAGAGCGCTGCAGACCATGACCTAACTGTGAGGAACCTCCTTTGTGACAAGGGAACATGCCAACATTAAGACACTTCAGCACTACTTAAGCTTACTTCTGATCTTCACATGATGTTGCTGATGGAGGTGGTGGTGGTGTTGATGATGATGATAGTAAGAATAATAATAAAATTGGAATTTAATGTAGCATTATGTACACGGGAAATGAGGTCTGCTCATGTATTTAAACTCCCCCCTCTTTCCTTCCTCCTGTTCCTCCTGAACCTGCCCTGTGGTTCCCCTAATCTCCAGAACAGTTTTAGGGGGAGGAGAATCCCAAATGTGAGCAGAACTCATTCCATGCACACAGCAACTTAGTTGAATCCCATCCAGTGTGCCTTCTAGAATTCATACGCTTACACTAGAATAAAGCTTTGTTCTTTAGACAGCTATTCCCTAGAAAGAGTTATGTTTTGCTTGAAACTGTTTTGGGACTTCTCTATAAATGCTGTTTTATGCAGCTGTGGGTTTTTCATCTTTGCATCTCTTTCTACTGCTGTTACTCCGTACTGGTGGCTTCTTAAATGTCAGATCTGCATTACGTATGGGTAGCGTGAGTGCATCTTCTTTGCTTTTAATGTGATGTTTGCATTATGCATGATACTACTGAAGAATAACATGGAGGACAGTGAGATAAATGAACAGAGCTCTTGTTCCATCTCCTCTGTAGCATTTTAACTCTATTGGAGGTGTTGTTTTGAATCTGCCCACTGTTGGGTCAGAATGTTTGCACCCTGAAAACACAATGATGTTAAATAAAGGAGTACAGTGCATGGATGGTAAAGCAGACTTCTGAGAGGGTTTATATAGGCAAAAAACCCACTGAATTCAATGAGGCTTGCTTCTTAAGTGTGCATTGGATTGTAATCTAAATTACTGGCCATGGGAAAGAGCCTATATCACTTGATGGGGCTCATTGGGGTTCCATTAAGGCCTGTCCACAGTGCTGAAAATCACCTTTTGGAAATGAAATAATATTTTAATAAAATGTTTTGGCTGGATACTGCAAGAACCACTGGGGATTCAGAAGCTGGTATATATGTGAGAGTTATGAATGTTATTGATGTATGTCTCGCTGAAATGCTTTTGATGTTGTAAGGAATAAGTAATTTAACAGGTGCCAAAGATGTATAGTTAGGAGACATCTATTTTGTCAGTGTTCACAGTGAGCCAATTGCCACTTCTGCATTTGTAGGATTTTAAATACACAGAGCTGTGATATTGATTGGACAGATCCTCTTATGGTCATTATTGGCATTAACCCCCAATTTTCAGACATTCACCTGATATGCTTTCTCATGGGTGTCCACAGCCTTTGCATTTTAGGTGCATAAATGAAATATGAACGTATTTTATGCCCTTCAGCTGAGTTTGTGAGAGTATCTAGTTTCAGGTACCTAGGCTCGGCCAGTACTGTGCTTTCCTTGTCAGGACTTAGTCGTGGAACATTTGAAGTAAAAAGATAAAATAAAACTGCAAAACCTTGTTTCTCTTATCACTGTGTGACCAAAACCAACCCCCCCCCCCCAAACTTGGAAATAGGGGCATATTCAGTGCAAGCTTAAATATTGGTGCAAGGTACTCTTAATGGGCCCTCTCAGCCTTGAAGAGATCACGATGTAGATACCAATAATTATTTAATGGTGTCTTTAATAATGTCTTTCTTGACGCTCTGGGCAAAATGGGAATTGGGGTGGTGGTGTTTGGCAATTTGATGGTGTTGGGGAAACAATCATATCTGCTCTCACCATCCTCTTGCAACTGGTTCATAGTGTATCTATGTACATCACAGCCTTCACTCTCTCCCTCTGCTCAGAAAATCATAGTGGGGGAGTTGGGATACAGTAGGCACCCCTAGCAGAACACATTTGCCAAGTTTCCAATTCTCGGGATTCGTCGTGGGCAGTCCATGGCGCTTAAACTTCTAAGCTGGCTTTCTTGGTAGTTCTTCTGCCTTGAAACAAGTCAACTGGCAATGTAGATTTTCTTTATGCAGATGGAGCATAGTTGCCTCCAGGATAAACTCGCTGTATATTTGCTGAGCTTTTATAACTTGGACAAAAACAAAACTCATGATGTTTCACACTGGTTAATTATTACTTGGCACCCTTCATCTTCAAATACCTTTATGAATGTTCATGAATAATCACAGAAGGTGGTATTTATTATTGCCATGTAGCACATCAGACTATAAAGACATTGATTTATTTCTTTAATTTCTCTCTCCAGACTATGAATGATAATCGAGATTAGATTTGAGAGGTTGATGTCTGATCTCCCCCACCCTGTAAAAGTCTTGGCTACATAGTCTTGCTCTGTACTAGACTCCTAATGGGGTTATTTCTGGCTGGGTGAGGATAAATTTATTGTGATGGATGGAACTATAAATTATCCGTTTGCCCTCATTTACAAATTAATGGCTTGGGTCCCGAAATAAAAGTGGAAAGTCAAATTAAGTGGAGTCGGTCATCACCATGTCTGAGACCTGTTCAGCTTCTTTGCTTCTCTCCAGTTCCTATTTCATCACCTTCCTCAACAGTCCAACGTGCCTCTGCAAGTATTGCAAAGTAAGCAGACAGGACAGTTAGTTAACTAAGAGGGAAGGTTTATGATGGCAGAATTGTTCTCAGTTCTAAGGTTCTCTTAGTGAAGGAGTGATCTGGATAGCAGTGGCCTGATAATAACCAAACAAAAAGCTAGCCACACTTTGCCTTTTAAATAGTTGCTTACTAGCTTGCCCAATCGGCTGTAGGTACTAACTGTTGATGGGCAATGCAAGGAAGCAGAACATGCCACTATATTAACTGAAGTGGCTAATCTAACCGACTGAAAGGTCATTCTGTCTTTTGGACAGTAGAAATCGGTACAGCTCCAATCTTCTTATGATTTTTAAAGAGTATCATCCCACCTCACTCTCAGAGAGCTACTGAATATTTCTTGCACTGTCTGAAAGTAATACTCCCTCTTAGAGAAGTTAGACTGGCTCCTTCCTTGCTATCTGTCTGCTGGCAGGTAAAGGCCTTTCTATTCCAAAAGGGCTTTGGGGACTGATTGTTTTTGAGGACAGAGCAGGTGCTGTGATTTTTTAAAAATTGTTATTGGATTTTTAAACATTAAAGCAACACTAATTGAATTATAATAATTATTGCCTTTCCCCATGTTCTTAGCTGGTTCTGTTTCATCTGTGTAAGCTGCCTTGAGTCCCGAACTGGAAAATGGCAGGGTATAAATAAATATAATAACAATACAGTTGAAAGTTTTTCTTTTGGGCTTTATTCTGCAGAATGTGGTATGAGTAAGCGCAGTGACGCTCTGGATGATAGGTCTTCAGTTGGGCCTCCTGCTGCGCACTTTAAACAGCAGGGCTCCCACCAAAACAAACAAGCTTTTCATCATAGTAAAATGTCCTAGTGTTTTGACAGCTTTGTCTGGACATCACATTACACTGTACTGAAAATGGAAGCATTTGAGCCAATGAGAGTGCAGGGATGGTGTTCAGTTATTGACCCGGCACTTCATAGTTTACATTTTCAGTTAGGTGGATCCCCTGAACTCTTTCTGACTCAAGACATCAGATGGGCATGAAGCTTCTCTTGTCATCGCTTGATGTGCATCACACATTATGCAAATCCTTTAGCGCTTACTGGTTCCATGTTCTGCATCTTACAGAATCTCTGAGTCTTTTGAAAGTGGTACTTAATGCAGGTGGATCTCTGCTCAGCTTTATGAAAGTCAAAAACAAGTCACAAATAGTTGTCAAGGGACTGGGCCCTTCCTCAACACACCTTTAGTTGCTGGAAGATTGATACATTTTGCAGAACTGAAGGTGTGAGGAAACTTATTTAGGGTTATTTTTTCCAAACAAAAAGTATGTATATTCCACTTTTTAATCAGTCTTCAAGGTTACCAACAACAAATAGTAATCATAAAAAAGAAAGATGAAAGCGGTGAAGAATAACAGTGGCCCAGACCAGAAATTAGCTGGACTGGTCTCTGCTCTCCAACTTAGATCAGTGAATTTCCCAAAGTCACATTAAAAGAAGAATTGGGTTTTGCCATGCTCTAGAAAGCAGATGGCGATTAAGGTTGCAGTTCTAAGCCTTGTTAAATATACTAGAACTTACTTCTGACCAGGCAAGGAGGAACCCATTGATTATTTTGCCCTCTTTGGAATTGGTGTGTAACATCTCAGCTCTGTCCTTAGACATTGCTACACGAGGAGCACGCAAGTGTGAATGGGCAGCTCTTTATTCAATAAAGTATATTTCTCTATTCTCCAGACGATGTTCCATATGCAAGCTTTGGTTCAGTACAAGTGGCAACCCATGCTTGGCAGCTGTTCCTGAATTCTTCTTCCTATAGTGGGAATGTGTGGAGTTCAGTTGCAACCTGCCTTCAAGTCAAGTGCGGCTGAAGGGCAGGTTTGCTAGCTCCTGACATCTTCTGGTGCCCCAGGGTAGGTGAGGGGAAACAATGGACCTCCCTATGAACAGTTCATGATAGGTGCCAGAAATGCCACCTGTCCACATGAAATGGGTGGGGTTAGCCGCACTGTGTTTATCCTTTTTTACTACCTCAGTTAAGATGAAGCACAGGAGATGTGTATTCTTGCAGTGGGGAGCGTGAGAACACATTCTTCTGAGACAGTAAGAGAGGCACATGGGAGCTCTGAAAATACATAAGGGAGATTGGCTCTGCAGGTGCGTTTCCTGAGTTTAATTCCTCTTCTCGTCACCATCTCCTTTGGTAAGAGGCAGCCTCCCTCTTAAAGGATTGTACGAGACTGGTGGTTCATCACAGGTGATCTCAGGATGCAGGGATGGCCTCACAGGGGTGGTGCCCTGTGTTGGCAGAATGAGATGTGAGCATACACGCACCCATCCCTGTCTGTTTCACCCCTTTCTACTGCTGTCAACAAATGAGTAAGATAAAAATCTTACTAATGAAATTTCTGAGTAGGATAAGGGAGTTGTGCATGCACTGTCAGGACAATTGTCATCAGAGGCAGGCTTGAGAGGTGGAGGCAGACCACCTGTTTATCTCCTCTGTTCATTTGGCATGTATAGGAAACAATACGAACTCTCAGAATAGAGTGGGATGGTTGTTCTTTGTGTGTGTGTGAACAGCTCCTTCTGTTGTCCTGTGTGGTAGCCAACATTTCTCTAGAAATGTTTCCCCAAAGTGTAGTAAGCAGAACAGAATTCTAATTAAGGACATTGCATATTTGCACAGTCAGTTAATTATTCAGAGAATATTTTTGAAAAAGAGTTTTAATTTAAATAGCTTTTGCTGTTGGCAAATCTGTTTGCTTATGTTTGTGTGTGTGTGTGTGTGTTTAATGGTAAAATAATAATGTCTCCAGTTTAACAATAATGTCCTGGGAACCTAAAATAGAAATGTTTGTTTACAGTGTATTTATGCAGTTTGTTTATGAGAAGGTCACACTGCTCTGTAACTTGTTCTGATTGTTTCCAGATTTCTGTGTGGTAATAAATTGTATACTATGTTGAACTAAATATTTCCCCCCCTGCAATACAGAGTTGTATCCAGTTCAGCCATTTAAGCATGCCCAAATTTAGGATGCTTTGGAAAGGTTCATTTCTTTTAGCGTATTTGAAACCAAGGGCATTCAGTGTGCAAGACTGTGATAAACAGACCAATAACAGAGGAGGCGCTTCAGATGTTGCTGGACTACAACTCCCAGCATTCCCAGCAGCATGGCCAATAGGGATGCTGGGAGTTTTGGTCCTACAGCATATGGAGCCCCACAGATTCCCCGTCCTTGAAATATACCAAGAAAGCTTGCTAGCAAAGGGGTTCCCAGGTTTGCTGGTAGAGTCCTATAATCTGTGGCTGTGAGGTGTTCCCACTTGGCTTTTAATTAGAATTTCATCACTTTCCTCAGAGCTATTGTAATGACTGGTTACAGTGAAAAAAGATTTATGGGCATAAACGTAAGGCATAAAGTTCAACAGCCAAAAATTGCAATAAGGAATGTAGAGTGTAAACTCTTTTTTTCCCTTATCAGCAAGTGCAATTAAGACAGATGATTTCCATAGCAGTAAGCATCCTACAAAACCTGCCTGTTACTAATGTTAAACTTGGCTACTCTGAAAGTGCTAATCTTAAATTTCTTGATGGTCTGAACTCTTGCCCTCCACCTCTGCCCAAGAGAGCTATATTTGGTCCTAGCAGATTATTTCTTCCACAGCTTACCTTCTGCGTTTGCTGTTTTTATTTACCGTAAGTAATATTGGTCAAGAAATCAGTCAAACTTTGAAATTTTAGAGGAAGCACTTTTGATTAAACGTTATTGGGAGGGGAATGCCCCCAGAGCTAGGAGATGATAGGAGCAGAAATATGGCTGATCTGACAGATATGTTCACTATTCATGCTTGTGTATTCAGAACAATGGAACTGGCACCGGATAAAGACATGGGGAGGAAATGGAGTCTAGGATGGTGCTCATCTGACATGGCTAATGTAGTTTTAGCCTTCAGTGAATAGAACCATAATTTCCAGGTCGTGGGAAGGAACCCTTCCACTTGGTTTTGCTCTAGTCAGACTTCAACTGTAGTTCTCTGTCCGGTTCTGGGAAACACACTTGAAAAAGGATACCGGCATAATAGAATCAGTTTAGGGAAGGGCAGAGAAGGTCAGCAGTATGGAAAACAAGACTTTTGAAGGAACTGGGTATATATAGCCTGGAGAAGAGAAAACTGAGGAAAGGCGCTTTAAGAGCACTCTTCAAATAAAGGGCTGCCGATACAATAAAGGCCAAAGCCTTGTTCTTTACTGCTTCAGCAGACAGGATTAGAGCTTGCTGGCTTTAGCTGAAAGAGGTCAGACTTTGGTTGACCACCAAGAAATCTACTTGATGGTAAGAACAGTTTGGAACCAATTCCTAGTGGGTTTTCACACTGTCCCTTGCTGCAGGTCTTCGGGTGATAGCGTGCTCTGACAGTTGGGCAAGATTGTTCCCTCCGGCCTGTGTTTCCCATTTTACCCTGAATTTGTTGATTTGTCCCCAGTTGCACTCGTTGACTTGCCCAATGGAAATTACCAATATGGACGCCAGCAGGGATTGGCAAGAGAGAAGTAGGTGGCAGCATATGCCATGCTTGAGCTGTGTTCTTTCTGTCTACAAAGCTGCCCTTAAATGGAAAGCTTAAGCTTGTTTATGTAGGAAACCTACTCTTCTGTGTGTGGATGGGGAGATGGGCTGCTTGAGTATGCTGGGATTCTCCCCTGTTCTCCCTATGGGTCCATCCAGCTCAGCATTCAGTGTTTGGGGTCGGCTGATGTTTGTGTAGGGTCCAATTCCATGCTGCATTCCACGATCTGTTTCTGCCTGCGTTGAGGTACTTCCTCGTTTTCTCAAAATAATTTGTATGTCGCTAGAAGCAGTTGAGTGTGTGGCCCATGCCAAAGACTTGCAGTGTTTTGCGAGCCTTTGGTATTATATTGCATGCTCTTTCTCTCTTAAGTTAGATTAATCAAAAAGAAAAGAGAAGTAGTTTTATAGCAGTCAATTCTGAAAGCTACTAGTCAACTCTGAAATTTGCTAATCTTGTCTTCCGTCAGAAGCTAAACAACCAGTGATGCTGATTTTCTGATTTCCTTCCTTTTTTTCTGGCGCACAGTCGTAAACGGGTGAATTCATCCAATGAAATGCCAACCCAAAGCGGTCTTGGGATGGAGGGCAAGTATATGAAAATAGCCCGAAATCAGCAAAAAGTTTATACTTTAGTATTAGTATTATTATTAGTATTAAATTTAGAGATGTAACTGTGACTACATTTCTTTGAATCAGACACTTGTTCTGGGACAGTAAGGGCCAACAGTGAATGGAGATGAAATGTGATGAAGGTGGATTTGATGCTACTGCAAATTCTTTGAGTAGACAAGATCCTGATCAAAATTTTCCTAACCAAAAGTGGATGAGAAGCAGAGTGGAACTGGTCTGCTCTGGCAGCAGTAGCCTCAGGGCTTGTGGCATCCAAGATTCCAGGGGGGAAATGTGTGGCTCTTGTGTTCCTTTTCTCCTTGTTACAAAGCAATGCGTTTTGTAATTTTATATCCTGCCTGTCTTCCAACATGGAACTCAAGGTGATATTCATGGTGCTTTGAAGTGGACTCCCACCCAGACACTGGCCCAATCCAGACCTGCTTAGTTTCAGCCCCTCTGTTGCCTCATCTGCCTCCAGGCTGTACCTTGTTTGCTAATAATTATTCGCAAGGGAGCCCTTTTTCAGTGTATCTTGTGTGATTTTGGGTTGTTAAAATGTGTGTTTGTTTGTTTTCATTGTGTATCTGAGCTGTATAGAATTCAGGGGAAAGTAGGGTTTTTATTATTATTATTTAGGTAGGAATATTCTTTTATGGGAAAGGCCCAGTAATGGAGAACTGGTGAAGACATGCTTTCTAGCTCTCGCCCTCCCCCACAACAATGTTAAGTATATTTTCCTACATGCAGTAGGGGATTAGATTAGAAAATGGGAAGCGGTTCTATACTCACCCCATACTTGACAATAAGATAGAAGCACTTCAGTGTATAAGCCCCCAAAGAAAAGGTATGACATACCGGTATATAGCGCCTAAGTAATTTTTGGAACTTTGTGTAGTGAACAATTTGTGACTGTACTTCAGTGGGTGGATTTGGAAGTCATGCACCCTGCCTCAGATTTTCAGGTCTTTACAAGTGAAGAGAAGCAGTTGAAGAGAGTGTCTGTTGTTGTTTTGTTTCCTGCCAAACCTAAGACTGAAAAAATACATAGGTAAGACTGAAAAAATACAAAGGTAAAAACAAAAACAAAAAACACATACAGAAGTTTGAGAAACATGCCAGTGTGCTGATTTGCCATTTAAAAGCTGTTCTGGAAATCTGTGAACCAAACACTTTAGCAATATGATTGTTCCTCTGTCTTTGAACATAGGCCTTGTGAAGGGGTAAGTGTTTAAATTTGTACCCTGCATTTTTATTTATTAACAAAGCACCCTAAAAATGGTTTACACCACATAAAACAAGATAAAGCAACATTAAAACAACATTCGCAAGCAGAGCAATCAATAAAAGCTTCAGACCACTCAGCATTTTTTGAATGTCAGAATGCCTAAAAGTATACAAAGGAGTGGCCTGCTGAATCACCACTTGGAGGGGATTTCCACACAGAAGGTATTCTAACATTTGGGATGGAGGGATTTAAATGTGACTTTATATTTCTGCCTTCTCCTTGTTGGTATTTTCCTTTCTCAGTGTTTTCACGTGCCTTTAGGCTGTTCCAGCAAAGCCCTTTTTCATTGTACTCTGTGCTGAGATTATTGACGGCCATTGTGGAGCAGTGGTGGTTGAGGTTTCTGCGCAATATGGGAGGCAATGGGTTGGGGGGATAGAAAATGGCACCCAGTTATCCTGCTGGTGCGTGGTTGTGCTGACAGTCTCTCTTTCCACCACTGTAACCCAGCATTCAACACTCTCATTGTTGTAGGCGTATTTTGCGACAGGGAATTTCATAAACGTGAGCAGTTTCTGAGCTCTGGGCGCAGTACTGTGCCGAAGATTTCAGATTAAAATTGCCACTGTTACTCGGAAGTAAATCCCAAATGAGTTCAATTGGGCTTCCTCCCAAGTAAAATGTGCATGGATTGGGGACCTGAAAACTTTCTTTTCTTTTAACCCCAACATGTTTTGTTTAGGTTTTAGTTGCCTTGTTTAATGTACTTTTAATGTATGATGTCCTTTTAATTTGAAATATACTAGCTAGTTATTTATGATTGTTTAAGCAGTGCATGTTAAAGTGTTGTCTATCTCAGACTCTGCTTAAAATCAAAACAAATTTTGGAGTGGGATCATTGAAGGAACCCTTAAGTCTTAGGTCTGCAAACTGGACACTCAAGGTGGATGTCTCTGTCATCAGTTGTGTAGGCCTTTAATATGTGTTAATTGTGGTGCCAAAAAGATATATTTATATGAAGGAAAGGGGGTGTAGGGGGAATCCAGGGCTTGTCTGCAGAGTGGAAGGAAAGGAGGACCTTTTTCTGCCTCCCCACTTCCAGCCACTCTCTAAAGAACGAAGAAGAGATCTTCTTAAGAATATTAGGGGGTAGGGGAGGGGAAGCATGGCTTTGTTTTTTGCAGTCTTCAGATGAGAACTAGACCATGTGATAAATGAACATAAGATTTTAGCTGCAGTTTATTCGTTTTCAGCTTTGTATTCTTGTTATTTAAAAAGTGCGGCTAGATATTCCGTTGCTGCACCCATAACCTAGGTTTAAGGTGCCATTTAGCTCCTAGCTTTCATAGCTCAGTTTCTAGCACTGCTCTAACCAGTGATGCTGTTGGCATGCAGCAAAGCCAGTTACTGTTCTGGTTCAGTGTGCCAGCAAGAACCTATGCCGGGTAAACTTGCCCACATACCTCTCAGTATTTTTGGTAAATGCTCTGCGGGGAAAATAGAGGTTAGCAGTGGGCATCACTGCACAGGTTGTGCTATATAAATGTGTGAAGGAAGCATGGTTCTTGGTGCAGCTGTTAGCAGGTATAAGATGCAGAATTATCGCAGAGGAATGATGCAAAACTTCTTTTAATGAAAAAAATGGTTACCTCATTGACTCTCTTTTGCATGTCAGTACATTTGTCCTAGGGCACTTACCTGAAACATGTCAAGCTTGAAATCTGAGCCTAAGGACACAATGCTCATAGAGGAAGTTAGCAAATTATAGGCCTTGATCTGTTGGGACAAATGACATTCTGGTTTTCATTTTCTCTCCAGATCTCTCTGCATTGGGCTGCTGTTTGATCCTGAAGCTTATTTCTAATAGGCAGCAGGGACAGGTTTAATCTTTTCTCCACCTTCGGTAGCTGCTTGTAATGTGTTGCAAACCAGGAGGACCTGATAATTGCCAAATTTGTGTTATGACTAGTGCCACCTTGGCGAAAAATGTAATTCTAGGTATATCACACAGTATGAACACTAACATTGTTTAGTGGCGGAGAACCTGGTGGACAGACCATAGGGTGCAGTGGGTGCCTTGTGCAAGTATCGTTAATGAGTTTGGTTCAGAGACATTTTGATGGCCGTTCTCATAACCCACACTTCTGCCAAGCGGCTGCTTAGTGGTAGTAGGGCAGGGGGAATTTTGGAGTAGAGAAGTGGAGGGAGGGCTGCTTAACCCTCCCTGGCCACTGCTTTACCCCACCCAGGGTTGGTTTATTTCTGCTGTTTTCAGCCCACACTTTGTTAAAACCATTAACTGGGTGGGTGGGTTCTGGACCCATACATGCAAAACTGCAAGGCAAAGTGGTTGAACGCTGGAAGTCTCTGCTTCCATGACTTATGAATGCAAATATCTTATTTGCAGACATGTCAAGGATTATTATTTTTTACACATTTCAGAATATGTCATCAAAAAATATTGTTGAACAAAGACAGCATGCTCACCAGCTTTAGGTTTTCCCCACCCCCCATATTTTGCAAAACTATGTTGTGAAAGCAGGTAGTGCAAATTTGCTAAATTGTGCTCCAGACTGAATATAGCTGTTGTCTTTGCAACCCATTTTCTGCCTCTAATGTGGCCCTGCAGTACAACCCAAATTGCTTACGTGTGTATTTGAGTTGAGAGTATTGGGATGAGGCTTCATTTCAAGAACTAACATGCATTTAAGTTGGCGTTTGTGTTCAAATAGGTGCTATCATGTTCAATATTTCAGTGCCTTGATCTAGCTTGAAGGAATGTCGGCTTAAACTCATTCTTCCATGCTTCCAGAAGCAGCACCAGAAAGATCAGCTCAGCTGAAGCTGCCGTTGCTGGCTGGCTGCGTCAGGATGTTGTTTTAAAGGTTTCTGAATCAGTGAGTATGGGCTCCTTTCTCCTCACCTGCTCTTTTTGCTCCAGGGCTGTGTTAACAAATATAAAATATTCATTTGATTCTTGCTTTCTGGAAATGAAGCTCCCAAATTATTAATGTGATAAGACCAGGGGTACAGTCAAAAAAGGTAGGCCCAAGAGAGAGAAAAATTGCCTTGTAAATGTTATATATATATTCCCCAATATGTTTGTACACTAAACTTGTGTTTGTGGGATCTCTAAGGCCACATGCACATGTTAAAGGCTGGAGATCTTAATTGCAATTATTGTTTTTATGAGCTGTGAAGGAGGCTGTTTAATTACAAACTCATAAAGCATTTAGAACAGCTATCGGGGAAGTCTGTTGTTGTTGTCACCTGCCCTTCACCACATGCTCTCGGGGCAGGAACATGGGCTGAGGAGCACAGAGTCATTGAGTCGTAGACCTGGAAGGGACCCTGAAGGTCAACTACTCCAACCCCCTGCAATGCAGGATTCCTGCCCACAGCCATCTCTGCAGGTGCTCAAACCACCAACCTTCTAGTTACCAGCCAGACCCACTGACCCATAGGAATATCAACGGGTTACATTTCTGACCACAGCCTCTTACTGCCAGGAGCTCCATAAGTAAAAAATGAAATGAAATAAAAAGGTAAAGGACCCCTGGACAGTTACGTCCAGTCAAAGGTGACCATGGGGTTGTGGCGTTCATCTCGCTTTCAGGCCGAGGGAGCTGGTGTTTGTCCAGACAGCTTTCCAGGTCATGTGGCCAGCATGACTAAACCGCTTCTGGCGCAATGGGACACTGTGACAGAAACCAGAGTGCATGGAATCACTGTTTACCTTCCCGCCACAGTGGTACCTATTTATCTACTTGCACTGGCATGCTTTCGAACTGCTAGGTTGGCAGGAGCTGGGACAGAGCAACAGGAGCTCACTCTATCACGGGGATTCAAACCGTCAACCTTCCGATTGGCAAGCCCAAGAGGCTCAGTGGTTTAGACCACATCACCACCTGCATCCCATACAAGTACAGAGCCTCCCTCAAGGGGAAGGGTAGTGAAAACCTTAAACAATGTAATTTTATGATAATCTGAATAAAGTCGCCTTATTTTTGAAGAGCCTGAATTCAGATTTGGTTGCCCTCACCCAGTTTGCACTAACTTCATTGGAATATTCTGAACTAGTAAATTTTGGATATGGGGACTATTTTTGGGTGCGGATATACTGTGTGTGTGTGTGTGTGTGCGCGCGTACGTGCGCGCGCATGTGCTTGCTTGTTTGTTCCTCTTAACACTTGATTCTGGTTCAGCTACATCTCTGCTTGATCTTCTAACCATCCATGGTTGGATATGTGGCCCTCCCTCCTTCCACTTTTCAGAACCTCACGACAGTTACTGTTATGTCTGCACCAGACACTTTACCTATTGATAGTTGAAAGTGGATTTTCAGGCTGTGTTTAGTTTTGTGGAAATACCAGCACAGTTGTACCATACTCTTCTGTGTCTTAAGCTCCAAAAAAATGAAAGAGAGGAGCATTTGGAGGGAATTGGGTGCCATCCTAAACATGGCAAGAAGACCAGGCAGTGTTATATTCACACTGTTTTGTACTCTCTGTATAAGAGCTGTACTGTCTCATTATCCAGGGTCCCATTGAGCTTTCTGTACTTGGAAATAGAGTCACGTGAACTCCTGAGTTCTGGTATTCTCATGATGAAGAAATAGCAAGTGGTATTGTCCTTAACTGCCATGTTAAGTAAGTATTGTTTTGGGGAGGGGGTGGCTGTATGCCTGAGTCGCCTTCTAATTCCTCAATCTAGCATGGCTTCAATTCCAGGAATAGCCAGGCTAGCTTTCTGGTGAGGTCATGGTCCTCGAAGGATAGACCATTATGGAAACGAAGGAAGTAGCAGAAGTGAGACCCTGCGCAGGGGTCCCTGGTTGGCTGGGAGGCCTGGGGCCTTTCTATGCATGGTAGCATAAATCTGGCAGGCCCCTGACCAACACCCCTCCTGCTGGACTTGGGCCTCTGAGGCCTGGGGCAAGTGTATCTGTCTTCTCTGTACCGGCCTGGCAGAAGAAAAATGAAATGGCCACCCTCCTTCAACTCTCTGGTAGTTTGAAAGGCAAAGGCAGAGTTGGGAGTTGAGTTACGTTCACTAGAAGCTGGAAGGCTGCAGGCTGGGCAGCTGGGAGAAAAGCCACGCCTGATTTCTGCTTGAAACCAAGGCATTGGCTATGGGAGAACAAGACCCTCTTGTGGTGTTAAGATTGAATATATGTGTAAATAAACCATATATCCTAAAGACACCACAGTCTCCACCAGGCCTGTGCAGGCAGGCCTCTGAAGCCTAAGTTGGTTGCGGTCCCCCACCTGGGGCCTACCAGACTTACACTGTCATGCAAGAACTTCCCATGCCTCCCAGCCAAGAAGGAACACCTGCCCTGGGCCTCAGACAAGCTCTGCATGGGCCTGGTCTCCACTTTCCCTCATTCCCAGGAAACCGAACCCTGGGTTAGTGTCTAGAACCCCTGGAATCTTGCATCATTTGGAGACTGGGGTGACGCAGAACAGTATTAAACTGTTGTGGAATGGTCCTTCCTGGTAGCTTATATGCATGTTTTGGGATGCTCTTTTAATGTTTCTTGTTCATCATTATCATCGTTGGTTTATTTAAATACTGCTTTTTGGCCAAGGCCCTTAAACAGACTACAAAAGAAAATACAGTAAAGGTGTGCGGTAGAGTCAAATACAATAAATCAATAAAAGTTTGCATCGCTTTTGTTCTTGCAAATAATGCACTGCAACATCAATTTGCAATCAAGTAGATGATCTGATTCCTGTTTCAGATGACTGCCAGCTGCTAGAGATTTGTTGTTGTGGCTGTGTTTTTGTATTTCGCTTTCCCTCCCAGAAAACTGTGTATATCCCAGGGGTGAATGCTGCTTGTAAAAAGATCCACTTCCAAGCAGGAGGGCTGCAGCTTGTAGCCTGCCATGTTGTGACAAGCTGGAGAACTCCTTATTAGTAGGTCTCTTGGCAGGGAAAAGTTCCGGTGTTCACCTGGTAGGCTGGAAACACTGTTAGCAAGGAGAAGCACTTGGGGGAAAAGGCATTTGTCTGCTCTTCTCGCCGTGGAATTATTTGCAGCCTCGAGCTCTTCTGAGCCAGCCAGTCTGCTTGGAAGAAACTGCCGCAGTTTGCCTTAGTGTCAGCCTGGGTATCACCTTCTATCTGATGAGCAAAGTACTTTTTACGTGGCAGGAGGAATAACCATCCTTAGATCAGTCTGTGTCCAGTTGTTACCAGTTTTGCATATGTTCATCCCATCCTGTTTCCACAATTATCTGTGTAGTGGCAACAACTGATTTATGCACATACAATTGATGTGCAATTGCACACATGTGCATTGCAGCAACTCAGAAGTTGCTGGAAAGGGGGCTGTAATAGAAGGCATATTGAGGTGGAGTGGGATTATGTTTACTCCACGAACGCACACAGGGGTCAGGAACGTAAGTCCCACACAAATCGATTGTTGCCTATATATTAAAACACATATTTATGAGTTTCAACACAAAGATCACATTGAAATATGCCTTTTAACTCAATTACATGCATTTCATCATAAAATATACATTTTAATTCACCCTGGCACTTTTTTAAACCAGGTGCCGAATCGCAAAATTCAAAGAAGTGCAAAAATAGAAGAATAATTCCATCTAATCCACCCATTAGTCCATGGAACTTCTGTTTCCATCACAGTTCAGAGTAATTGAATTCCTCAAGTATTTGTACCCATGAGAAGAGCCCTGCTGAATCAGTCCAAAGGCTTTTGGGTTCAGGTTCTGGGTCTTGCTGGGAACAGAGAAGTTAAGTTCCCAGAAGCCAGTACTTGGGAACTGTCAAGTTGGTGACTTCAAGAAGTATGCATTTTGTTCTCTTTGAAACTGAGTGTTGTAGTTAATAGATAAAATGTATATTTTTACTTTCATATTTGAACTACAAAAGATACGGTGTTATCTTGACAAACTTCAGAGCCCTGCGAAATGGAAATGGGAAAATCTTTTGGAGGATATGAATAACTTGTCAGTGGTTAAGTGTGCAAGTAGAAGTACAAACCAGGTTATCAGATTAATTTGGGAACAAGGCTTTTTCTATGGTAATGCCACATCTATGGAGAGATGTCTGCTTGAGTTTGTTGTTGCTCAGGTACCAAGAGAAGGCTATCTTGTTTTCTTGGTCCTTGAAAAAAAATCTCTTCAAGGTTTAACTAATTATTATTGCTTCTGCTTTTACTTTTGGCTACTTGTTACTTTATTTATGATTGCTCTTCTAGAATATTCATGCCTCATGAAATAAGCTGCTTTGGAACACTAATGGTGGGGGGAAAACAGGACAGGAATACAAATTTGGTTAGATAAAAAGGTTGAAAACACACTTTGAAGCATGCCCCACCCTAAAAAGAAACCTGTAATTTGTTAAGGGTGTTGGGAATTGTATTTAAGTGAGGGACAAGCTATAGTTTTCAGGATTCTTTGAGGGCTGTATGTGTGTGTGTATGTCTGTAGAATATCCTTTAAAAGTATGGTGTGTATGTAGCCAAAGAGAGCACATTCATGAGCGCTTGAAAAAATGCTGCCCTTTTTAGCTCCATGAACTCCCCTTGCAACTTGTAATTAGCAGCAAGACTAGATGGTCCACTTTTTCATGGAGTAATTAGTACACTAATTGTGTTTGACTGTTTGACCATACTTGCCTGCTGTAATTGAGGTAGGACGGTGAACTCCTTCACCATGTCTGCTCTGGGTCTTAACCGATGACTATGTGATATAATGAAGCCTGCACAGACGTCAAACCAGCTAGAGTGTGTTTGACCTTTCCCAAGGCTTGGGAGAAAGGGGGGGGGACAGGAAAGAAAAAAAAAGTGAGTGGAGGTGTTGGGGAGGGAGATTTGTTGAGAAGAGAAAGACGTGGAATGATTTTTGCCTGTTTAAAATGTCAGCCAGCCCAGGCATGGAGAAAAAGTGGGAGTGAAACTGAGCACCAACACAGAATACAAGAATAAGCAAAAACATAAACAAACAGTCCTGCGTATTTCTATTTACAGGTAAGCCCCACAGATTCCAAGTGTGTACAGTGGTACCTCAGGTTACATACGCTTTAGGTTGCATACGCTTCAGGTTACAGACTCCGCTAACTCAGAAATATTACCTTGAGTTAAGAACTTTGCTTCAGGATGAGAACAGAAATCGTGCTCCGGCGGTGCAGTGGCAGCGGGAGGCCCCATTAGCTAAAGTGGTGCTTCAGGTTAAGAACAGTTTCAGGTTAAAAACAGACCTCCAGAACAAATTAAGTTCTTAACCCGAGGTACCACTGTAATCTTAAAGTTCAGGAGAATTATGGAATCTGACATCACTGGTGCGATATCCCATCAACTCCTTAGTTTTCATCTGGTGGCTTCGAGACCACAAGTGGGACACACTCTGACCTATGCTGAGTCACAGCAGTGGCATCACTTGCTCCCCCCACCCTTCCTAAGGAAAGGCATGGGGAGGGTGACTAGGGGCAAAAGGATGATTTGCTTACATACATACATTTTTATAAGTATGAAAAAGAAAAGGGAATTTCAGCAGATAGATTCTTTTTTCCTCAATACTGGAAGACAAGCTAGTTTGATGTCTTATGAGGAGGTCCATAGCTGAGTGGTTGAGCATCTGCTTTGCACACTGAAGGTTTCAAGTTCCATGTCCTGCATTTTAAGAGACCCTTCCTGAAACCTTGGAGAGCCTCTGTCAGTGGTGACAATATTGAGCTTGATGGACCAATGGCCTAGCACAGTGTCTTCCTATGTTCCAAAGCTGTACCAACATTCCATCTGCTGTGCAGCCATCCTTGGGCTTGCTGATCGTAAGGTTGGTAGTTCAAATCCACACGACGGAGTGAGCTCCCGTTGCTTTGTCCCAACTCCTGCCAACCTAGCAGTTCGAAAGCATACCAATGTGAGTAGATAAATAGGTACCATTGCAGTGGGAAGGTAAATGGCATTTCTGTGTGCTCCAGCACCAGAAGCTGTTTAGTTATGCTGGCCACATAACCTGGAAAACCTTTCTGCGGACAAACGCCAGCTCCCTCGGCCTGAAAGTAGAGATGAGCACAATACCCCATAGTCTAATTCGAATGGAGTTAACTGTCCAGGGGTCCTTTACCTTACTTGAACCACTTCACATAAACCACTTCTAGTGCTGTGCAAATAAAAGTAGTAGTGATATAGTTGAAAAATGGCTTCAGGACGGAGTTAATGGAGTATCCACTAGTGATGCTAAATCAGGACCAGTGTGAGATTAGCACTTGAAATATTTATGTGTTAAACATATGGAAAAACTCTCCTTATTTAGCTGGCCATCAGCATTGACCTTTCGCGTCCTATTTCTGCATCGCTGCTTGCCATGCATATGTTTCTCAAGTAGTAAATACAATTTTGGTGGTTTTAATTCCGGGCCTGCTCTTTATCCTTATCAAATTTCATCCAATTTATTCTTGGCTGCTGCTCTCCAATTTAGACATGCTTTTGTCCTTACCTTTGGTGAAAACAAAACAAAACTCTTCCAAATACAACAGTAACAGGAAAAGCCTGGGTACGTGCTGTGAAACTGCACCATGTCATTATTATTACAGAGGGGATTTTTTGGTCTCTGTTTTCTGTAGTTCCAGTGATGATTACAGCAAGGTACAGCAAAAAGTGAGATTCTGGGAAATGATATGGCAGCATGAATTTTGTGGTGTTCTGGGAACAGTTGCTTCCATTGCATTGCAGCGTTCCACTCCATCACAGCAATTTTTCGTTTCTGCACCCCAAATCAAATTTGCACCAAGATCGCTATATCCAAAACAATGTCAGTTGTTGCCTAACAGGAGTGAGGTAGGGGCTCAAGGACTACAGTGGGATTGCAGAGTGTGCTGTCAGATTATTTACTGTTCAAGTCCATTGCATGGCATCTGACAGGAGATCATACACAATGAAATATAATAATAATAATAATAATTTTTATTTATACCCCGCCCTCCCCAGCCAAGGCCAGGCTCAGAGCGGCTTACAAGCAATAATAAAACAAGTTGAATGATTACAACTTAAAAACAAAATTAAAATACAACATTAAAATATTGAAACATTAAAATATTAAAATGGAGCCTCATTGCAGGAGAAGGAAAAGAAAAAAGAAAAAGGGGGCGGAGGGAATCAAATTGGCTCCAATCCAAAGGCCAGGCGGAACAACTCTGTCTTACAGGCCCTGCGCAAAGAAATCAGATCCTGCAGGGCCCTGGTCTCGTGAGGCAGAGCGTTCCACCAGGCCGGAGCCAGAGTTGAAAAGGCCCTGGCTCTGGTTGAAGCCAGTCTAACTTCCTTAGGGCCTGGGACCACTAGGGTGTTGCTATTGATGGACCTTGAGGTTGGATTAGCTTGGATTACTTCTCATTGCCACATATTTTCCCATTGTAAGCATGTTGCACAGCAAAGCTGCCGGAGGCCTGATTCAGACATGCAAATACTATTGTGACTTGGTGTGTGTGTGTGTGTGTGTGTGTGTGTGTGTGTGTGTGTTGGGGGGGGGTGAGATTGAAAATTTGACCTGCCTGGAGGTTGCCCACTTGACAAAGGATGTGTGAGATGTTGCTTTCTGAGGTACCTTTGATAGCTTTCACCACCCCATCCCCAAAATGATATTTTGAAAGGATTGTGGAAGCGGCTCCATTTTAAGGGATTGCTATGCTAGTGTTGCAGGTGGCGCCCTCACTGGACTTAGGTGAAAGCCGAAAGGAAATGCAAAACTACTTGTATGCAGGATCACTAGCCATTTGAACTTACTTCTAAGCCACCTTCTCCTACAAGATGTATCAAGGTGGTGTACAGCAATGTATACAAATGCAATGGAGCATAAAATTCCATAAAACAATGCAAATTTAAATGTTGGGATATGGACGGCATCATGTTGACTCCTCTTGTGCTAAGTCAGGCTTCCTCAACCTCGGCCCTCCAGATGTTTTGAGACTACAATTCCCATCATCCCTGACCACTGGTCCTGCTAGCTAGGGATCGTGGGAGTTGTAGGCCAAAAACTTCTGGAGGTCCGAGTCTGAGGAAACCTGTACTAAGTCATGATTTAGCAACACATGGAAGGAAAAGTCTGGGCAACAGGGCTTGTCCTTCTTTTGGCACTGCTGCATGGTGGAATTTGAAAACCCTTTGGTTTCTTTTAGAACTCATCTTGTTGCATTGTCTGAATCAGACAAATTGCTGTTAGTTTTCACAATGGTTTACGAAAATAAGCCAACTTTAAACTATAGTTAATGAGCTAGCTTCCTTTCATAAATAATAGTTAAGATTGACCACTGTTTAGGGTTCAGATGTAATACTATAAACTGTGGTTAAATGGAAATGGAAGCTTCCCATTACCTTGTCGAACAAGAGAGGGAGTATGGGAGCCTGAGGCTCATCATAATGGCTTAGGGTTACATGCTTATTTATTTGTTTGTTCATCTCGCTTATGAATCACTTCCCACAATGTACCGTATTTTTCGCTCTATAGGGTGCACCTAGTTTTTTTGGGGGGAAATAAAGAAAAAATGTTTACTCCCCCCCC
Organism: Podarcis bocagei; assembly: GCF_964188305.1. Lineage (NCBI taxonomy): Eukaryota > Metazoa > Chordata > Lepidosauria > Squamata > Lacertidae > Podarcis > Podarcis bocagei. The sequence continues at coordinate 105,942,661 of NC_138125.1, forward strand.
CCCAGCCCCAAAGAGCAAAGAAGCCAAGACAGCCAGCGGGATCCATCCTGCTGGCTGTCTTGGCTTCCTCTTTAGCCACGCACAACCTCTCCTGCCGGGAGAGGATGGATCCCGCTCACTGTCTTGGCTTCCTTTTTAGCCGCGGGGCTGGGGCAGGGGAAGCCTGAGCTTCCTCCGACCCCAGCCCCCAGAACGGGTCCTGGAGCGGCAGCGAGGTTGCGCGCAACCTCGCCTTCACTCCCGGAGCTTGCTGCTATCCGCAAGGCTTTTCCGAAGGCTTGCGGATAGCTGCCCAAAGCCCGGGGTGCGCAGCGCTGTCCCCTCTCGCTTTCCAGGCTTCAGCGAAAGCCTACATTCGCTGCATAGGATGCACACACATTTCCCCTTCATTTTTGGAGGGGGAAAAGTGCTTCCTATTGAGCGAAAAATACGGTATTTCAAAGTGATTTATAATATAAAAACGTTTGTATATAAAAACAGTTGAAATACAGTGGTTGCATTCATATTTTGTTTAGATTCAATATAATGGTGTTGCATCATGTTAGAATTCTGTATGCAAAGCCTTAGCTTCTGTTTTTACAAACGAATTTAAGTTTCTGGAGCCAACAAATGGATGTAACTGAGTCCAAGCAGAAGAAAATAAAATAACAAGAGAGCATTTGAGTGGAGAAGCAGTAGATGATGTGAAGGGACCACTTAAACAGGGTTGAAGGATATCTGCACACCACATGTTCTTAGACATCTCCAACTCCCATCAACCCCAGCTAGCTAGGTCAGAGATGATAGGAGCCTCAAACCTTTCCTCCACCTTTTCCCACTCAAAATTACTATCTTTCCCCTCTTCCCCAGTGCCGTTTGAAATGCATGTTCATGAACAAGAAAGTTGCTACTTCTGGATAGTTTTCCTCTGTCTTCTGCATTCTGCTGCTTTGATAACAATCATAGACCATAGAAATGTTTATTCAATCACCTTACACATGTGAAAAATAAGCCACATAGGAATGATAATGTCAGAATATGGCATTATTTATGGATTAATGTTTTTAGGCAATTGTGTTGTTTAGTTCAAATCCCTATTTCTGCACCTTGATAAATTATCTTAATTTTATTCTGAGGGTGCTGTGTGAGTGGTTTCTGTCACATAAAAAAAACCATATTTCCACACCAAAAGCCATATGAATTCCTCGTAATCTGCCTGCACCAAGTACTGCAGTGCCACTAGGAAGAAAAATATTTCTTAGACTTCAAGATGAACATCTTAGGTGATTAATTATTAGATTGGATGAACTAAATTATTACTTGAAAGCCTAAAACAGCTATTTTTAGGAAGGCTGTGGTAATCGTTGAAGGGAAAGAAGTTGATAATATACACCACAACCTTTTCACACAAGATCCTGTGCAATCCTTAATGCATGCAAGAGTTTAGATCATAAGAGACTGACAGAACAATCCTGCGTTATTATGACACTTAGGGGTAATAAGGGAAAGAGAGAATTCTGCTTGAATGTCTCTGTAATGTGACTAGAGGATTATTTGGATGGGCCAATGATAAGATTAAAAATAAGGCTAATTCAAGTTGGGTATACTTCTGCTGATTAACCATGGTCTTCTATACTAGAACAGTGTAGGGGCCTGGAGTCACATTTGGAAATCTAAAATTCTGGATGTCACAAAATACCCATTTCGCAAAAGAAAAACTGGTGCTGCTCAGAACCCTCCCACCCTGCAAAACATCCCAAGGGGTGAAACAACCACAACTCCTAAAACAGAAAAGTAGGCAGCACCCCCTGTAATGAATCCTCAAACCAAACCAAATAATATTATTATTTTTTAATAATTGGAGGTGCTGGTACCCAGGAGGCTGTTTGAAGATGCTGTGCCCTGGAACGTTCCCATTTCTGCAAATGGGTTGTGGACCAGACTCGTAGCAAAGGACTATCTGAGGGTAACAAATCAAAGGCTGGTTCTGGGAATGGGTCTGACGGGGTGCCACGAGACACTCTGCAAGTCCTGTCCAGCATTCAAGAGGGATTAAAAGTTTCATTACAGTTGATGTTGTTACTGCAGCACATGAAGGAAGTCTCTTCTGCAGTTTATTATCCCCGGCCTTCTATTGTTTCCTGGGCTGGTGATAGCAAAGACAACATGTCGCCATCTTAATCAGATCTGACAAATGGACAATTATGTTGCTGCTTGGCGAATTTGCTGGCATGACTTCAGTAGCTCCATTTTCGGAGCAAAAGGCCAAGGGAGGGGGAACATGTGGGGAAGATGTGTTGCTGCTTGCTGCAAGCTGGGTGAGGATGAGGGAATTTCAAGTTAGCCGGAATGTTAGGAATAGTTTGCATGCAGGCTGAAGGAACTAAGCATTGTGCGGCATTTTTTGTTTTCCTTTAAAAACCTACTGTTGCTGTACTGATAATTACCCCTGTAGCTCTCTTGCTTGATTATGGATTGATTGCTTTTTGAAACAGTTATAAACCACTTGATATTTTACAACTCTCTAAGCAGTGTACAGTGTAAAACAAAAATAATTTTAAAAAATGGCATGAAGCAAGGAAAAAGAAATATAGAAGTATATAAAAAACAAAATAGGTTTTGGGGGGATTCAAACACATAAAACAGGCCTGATCTTACAAGTCAGGGAAAGCCTATAACTGAATATATTTGTTTTGGAGATACCATTATTTTGGCACACTTTAGTGTGGCCCGGTTCTCTGCATAAATTATACAATAATTTGGGTGGCATGGACTAATTTGTTAGATATTTGAACATAAGCACTTTGTCTCTCTGTATAGAGGGCTTGATGACCTTCCTTTCCTCTCCAGCTACAAAGTCACCATTGGTGATGCTGAACATAAGGAATAGCTATCCTGTGGCCCTCCAGATGTTGTTGAACTCCCAACTCTCATCAGTCCTAGCATGTAGGAATAATGGTTGCGATGAGAGTTGTAGTGCAACCATATTTGGAAGGCCAGAGGTTTCCTGCTCCTGCTGTACATAATTAACAATAGGTAATATTGTGTGGGGTCTGGGTTACTTTGGTGGGTGAGTTCATATATTACAAGGGAAAGCAGGATCCCTGGATCTCCACCATGGGTTGACCATGCGATCTTTGGAAGGATAGTTTGATATCTCTGATCACAGTCAGTAATACATTTTCATTTCAATGTGCCTGAAAGACTAGGTTGGTGTGTTTTTTTAAGCAACATGGGCTCTTCCTAGAGGCTTATAATATTTTCAAGGACAAGACGTAGTAGGGAAGAAGAAGAAAAGGATGAATCAATCAGGAAAAGTAGAATTAAAAATGTGTATTGGGGAGGTGCTTGATTGAAATGATAGAGGAAGAAAGGGTTTGATGTTGGGTGGTAGGAAACAGCAAGAGAAGGAGCGAATTGATTGGTACCAATAGAGGGAGAAGACAAGATGGATATACAGTAGCCATGTTCCAAAGGTAAGTGATGCCGAGGAGAAAAAAGTCAGTGAAGAAGAGAGTGAACTGAGAAATGAGTAGAAAATAATGGGTCAATAAGCAGCATTTTAGATGATGGTAGAGGCTTCAGAGGAAAAAGAGCAGTGCTTGTGGAGAGAGTAGTGATTCTAGCTGTATCGATCAATTGAAAAGGAGAGGACTTGTCAAGAATATGGATATGCGGCAGAGGAAAACAAGGGATGTTCAGAAATGCAAACTCCAGCAGTCTCATTTGATTGAAAGGAGTGAAAAGCAGGTTTGAGAGGATCAAGAAGTTGTCAGAAAAGGAAATGAGACACAGAGAGAATACTACAGGGTGACAGATGACAATCGGAATGCAAGCTTTTAAAAACAGAATAGGTGCAACATAAGGGAAGGAGACGCAGTAAGTGAGAGTGAATCCAGGGGACAGTAGATTTACAAAGATCTGTGCTGACTGCATTTGATAGGAGTTGGAGCCCCAAACCCCTGTCAGGCACCAGGCTGAGAATGCCCTAGAGCAATGCCCCTTTGGTGGAAATTTCAAGGTTGATTGCGAGAAGCATTATATTAGGGGATTGGACAAATAGAAGAATTTAAACACTCAGTATTCTGGAAAATCCACCTCTTTCCTCTGTGTGACAGTTGGATAGGTTGGGCTCCCTTTGAAACACAGTCTCAGATTTTAAATTTCTTTCTAATGATTGGTTTGAAGTTGGTCTAGGATCATTAAAGATGTGGTAGGTTTTCCATTTGGGGTACGCGGGTGGCGCTGTGGGTTAAACCACAGAGCCTAGGACTTGCCGATTGGAAGGTTGGCGGTTTGAATCACTGCAACGGGGTGAGCTCCTGTTGTTCGGTCCCTGCTCCTGCCCACCTAGCAGTTCGAAAGCATGGCAAAGTGTAAGTAGATAAATAGGTACCGCTCCGGCGGGAAGGTAAACGGCGTTTCCGTGCGCTGCTCTGGTTCACCAGAAGCAGCTTAGTCATGCTGGCCACATGACCCGGAAGCTGTAAGCCAGCTCCCTTGGCCAATAAAGTGAGATGAGCGCCGCAACCCCAGAGTCGGCCATGACTGGACCTAATGGCCCTTTACCTAGGCTTTCCATATACTGTACTATTTTTTGGTGCTCTATCTTCTTGGTTAAAAAATGCTTCAGCCAGCACTATTACTCAAGAACAGGTTATAATTTTTGTTTGTTTTTCTTAGTTTTCTGTTTTTGTTGTGTTGGCACTGCGTAAGAGGACATGCTTTTCCCCACGATGCTTTAAGCCAACAAAATATCTGAACCACATGCAGTGAATAACTGGCATCTACTAACCCCTTGGTTTCTCTCCCCCCCCCTTCCAGTTCTTGCTTTGTTTACTTCATAAAAGGAACCCTCTTGCAAATATGAATTGCAAATAGATAACCCTCCATAGTTAAGTATGTAAATGTGCTTTCACTATGAAAGCAGCTGTGACTAAGACCCAGATGACTTGTCTGCTTGGCCCGGGGAGTTGGTGGTAATATGCATGCAGTATGTTAGAACAGCTCTGCCCGAGGGCAGTTTTAGTGTATTCACAGCTCCCTACTCTATCCCTCGAGAGTTTGTAGCTTGCTCTTTTGATCTGCCTTTTATCTCTCCAGTTTCTGCCTCCTGCACTTTCAAGCTTCCTAGGGCACAGCTGTAAAGAGGGACTTGGTGGCCATGTTTCCAGTCATAGTCATTTTACTGGTTTATTCTGTGCTGGAGAAACCATGATGACACACACACTCACAAAGCAGCAGATTGCATTGGATTGGGCATCCTTCCTTGAACCTGGACTAATTGCATTAGCATTAACTCTTGTGGTAACAGCTGTGGTGACTCTTGTACTGCACCCTGTAATTTCTTGCCTAATACAATTGTTCATTTGCACTGTGGTCATTTGTTTGCCACCCAGAGAACTATTGTTACAGCAGGCAGCTTACAGAATGAGTGGAGGAATAAATAAAGAACACATCCCCTGTATTTCCTATTATGTAACATACAAGAAACTGTAGAAATGGCTGGTGTGTTTTTTTTGGGCAATGACAGGACAAAACTCCCAAGTCTGGAACTGTGCATCAGCCTTTGCAGTATGTTCCTGGGATAAATAAATCATCATCTATATTTTCTGGTGTTGGTTTATTTTGATCTGGGATGGCAAATTTGGTGTCTACCGGGCAGTGTTGGGATTCTAGCTCCCTTCAGCCCCAGCCAGCCTGACCAGTCATTAGTAAATGGAGTGTCAACATCTGTAGTGCCACAGTTTTCCTAACTCTGTAATACTAGAACCTCACTGGAACTCAACCTCTGGGTATAGGGCGGTATATAAATTCAATAAATAATAATAAAAACTTGGAGAACCACCAGCAACCATTTCTAGCATTCAGGCCTGCCACAAGGATACCAACACATCTTTCCATTATGTTTATGCAGGGCCAGTCCCTGTATGTGCCCCCTTTTGTACTTTGTTCTAACATCTGAGGCCCTATTACATGTAGTCGTGTGAAGATTGGCAGGTATCGAAAAGAAGCAGGGCCTTTTTTTCCTTTTGCTAGCCTTTCATGTCCTTCAGATGCCGAGTTAAAACATGGCTCTTCAGTAAAGTCTTTGGGCCTGGCTGATAACCTCATTTATTTGCTTTTCCTGGTCATTGATTTCTATCCTGAATTTTGCATCTTTGAGAAGCTTTTGATGTAATGTTTCAACCCTTTTAAGAGAAGGGAGATGGCTTTAGTTCTGCTAGCACTTCTTTCAATGCCCTGTTCTCCATTGGACTGATGTCTGAAAACAGGAGCCAGCTGCATGTCTGCCCTAAAGGCTGGCACCAGCTCTGTCGCAACATTTCTTACTAGCATTATGGATTGGAAGGATGAGGCTTTTAGAAGAATATAAGGAGGCCATTCACTTTCTGTTGAGGAGCAGGGAGAAGAATGTGATTGCTGCCAGGTAGGTAGGAGGGTGCTGGAGGCTTGCCAACCCTCCAGAACAGCCAAGCTCTCCTGGCAGAGAGAGAGAGAGAGAGAGAGAACTGATCAGGCTTCTGTATTTGTTGATAAAGCTCTCATATTAGCCATATTCACTCTTTCCCTCAGACTTGTATGGGTGAAGAGTAGGGATATTGGAGAAGTCCAATGAAAATGGGAGCAAGCAGAAGTGGCCAATGTTGGCTTATTCATCATGTGTCCAGAATGGAAGCCAACTCAGTGAATATGATTGGTATTTGCTGTCGTTGCTTTCATTCCACAAACGATACATAATTGATTGCATTCCCCCACTTCCTTTGCACTGCATTTGCATTATAATGAATGGAGTGGAATAAAGTAATGTCAATGAAACAGTGCTATGTGCAGTGAATATGAGTGGAAGGGGGAACAGTGCCTTCTTGCATACGTAGTGAGAAGCGTGTGGGGTTGTCCACTACCCTTTCCTCCCTTGATGCACATGTGAGTGGGAAGCTTCTCCCATCAGTGTGGCTTTGCCCATGGCTTCATCAGGTGCAGTTCCATTCATCCCTCCAGAATAGGGTGGGATGTGTTATTTGAATGGGATTTGGAGGTGTAAACATAACTATGGCCATTTTACCCCATGTAATCTACTCCATGTTCTCTTCAATGCAAGAGACAAGGAGTGCTGCAAGGTACTTAAAGAACTTTGGACTCAAGCTCCTGACACAGATTGGCATGAAAAGACACAGTGCCTCTGGGCAAATTAAGGTAGTGAGTGGCTGGGGTGTCAATGGCACTCTGTGTTATAACACATCCTGCAAGAATTTTTCTTTTTAAAGCTTTGAGAAAAGGATGGGGCAAGAGATTTGAGAGCAATCCTAGAAGGTCTGGGGTTCCAGTTTCCTTGGTTGCCCCCTACTGAAACCCTTGGAAGAGACGATAGATGTAGAATAGAATTAAATTCTTTATATGGCTCCAGAAAAGAATGTCAAAGAGAGCAGCTGTAGTATTAGAGCAAGGATAAAAGTATTATAATGAATAGGTTGCTTTAAAGATTGTGTGCATGGGAGGGGAGAATATATATATTCTGCTCTCTCTCTTTAAATAATAATATAATAATTGTTCCCTATCTCTCATAGCTTTCATGTTCAACTTGGTAGGGGTGATTTTAGGAGGCCACTCTGCGTGTCTTCTTAGGAGTATAAATGGGGATGGAAAGACTTTGGTAAAATTGCCTGCTTCAGATAGTTTAAACAATTGCTGCTTTATATTTTCTTCCTATTATGTCTGTTGGCACCATTTGTTGGATAAGCTAGATCTTCTTCTTCTTTTGTTTACAAAAAAAGTTGTCCAACAAGTGGGTATAGCTAGATGCCATCATTTGTGTGGCACCTCTTCAAGCAACTTACTCTCCTTTAATTACTGCTCTAGTAATTACTTTGTTGTCTCAAGGGGAAAGGATGGATCTGTTTATCTCAGTCTGAAAGACTGGCTACGCTGCAGAATTTGCCAGGTGAATCGGCTTATGGACTTGAACATAACTGCTTAGAAAGAGCATGCTGGTAGTTTTGATGAGAGGGCCTGAAGGGCCACAGATCTCAGTGTAAAAAAAAAATGTATTACATTACAGCACATTACATGACAACACATCAAGCTTCTTGGTGTGCTGATCCTTCGTTTCATAAGGCACACGTTTTACTGTGGCTGAGACCACATTCTGTGAACAATGGTTTTCTTGGTTTCATTGGCAACTGCCCAAGAATCTCATGATAGGATCTCACGGTAACAATCTCTCCTGATTAAAAATAAATTGTAGCTGGCATATTAAAGGGGATAGCCCTCGGTGGACTGTAGGGCCTTGTATAATAAATAAGTGGCTGTGTGGAATTTTACCAAGTGTTCTAAACTTACACCTTTGTGCCACTTTTCCGGTGCCAAAGATTTTGGCGTCAGTTCAGTTCCAAGCCCTGACTTAGGTTGGTGCTTCAAGCATTATGGTACATAGTTGTTTTTTATAATTGCATGAAGAGAACAGAAATAGTTGTACTGATCTTATTCTAATGAAATAAAAATGTACCGTATTTTTCGCCCCATAGGACGCACCGGCCCATAGGACGCATCAAGATTTTTGGGGGGAAATAAAGAAAAAAAAATTATTTTCCCCCCAGGCGCTTGTGGGGCAGGCAGCGGGGAGAAGCGCTCTTCTCCCCGCCGCCCGCCTTGCGATCAGGTCCGGGGACAGCAAGGAGACGCAGCGCGTCTCCCTGCTGTCCCCGGAGTGGTGGGGCAGGCAGCAGGGAGAAGCGCTCTTCTCCCCCCGCCCGCCTTGCGATCAGGTCCGGGGACAGCAGGGAGATGCAGCGCGTCTCCCTACTGTCCCCGGAGTGGTGGGGCAGGCAGCGGGGAGAAGCGCTCTTCTCCCCGCCGTCAGCCTCCAAACCACTTCGGGAGACAGCGGGATGGCGGCGTTCCTCCTCCCTCTGTCCCCCGACCTTGTGGGGCTGGCGCTGGGGCTCTCCTGAAGCCTGGAGAGCGAGAGGGGTCAGTGCGCACCAACCCCTCTCGCTCTCCAGGCTTCAGTGAAAGCCTGCATTCGCCCCATAAGACGCACCCACATTTCCCCTTCATTTTTGGAGGGGGAAAAGTGCGTCTTATAGGGCGAAAAATACGGTACCTATTTGATTGAAATCCAGATAACCTCTGAAATGTACCTTCTGCAAAGGAATCTTTTATATGCCAGATTTCCTTTAGTTGGGTGTAGATGGGTGCATGCGTTGGCTGTACATATGGTAAAATGAACCTGCAGAGTCATAAAATATGAGGGCCTCTTTGCATGATGATGTGCACAGGGGAAACAACTTTCATGGTAACTTGAATCAGACCACTGGTTCCATTACTTCCTGTACTGTTTCTGCCCTTTCTGAGTAAGCAGAAGAGGACTGAGATTTGCTTCTAGCTTTGCTACCCAAGATTCGTTAACTGGAGACGCAAGGGATAAGATCTGGGAAAGCATGTGCTGCCTCTTTATCCTTTTCTGAAAGTAAAAGGTTGGGCCATAATTATCGCTGTGTTTTGGCAATCCAGTTTTGGAGTATAAGGTATGGCAGAGATCCCAAATTCTTTGCGTCCTGACACGATTAGTACTCATTGCTTGGGAATAGCACTGGATTTAGGGTGGCATGGGCTTTTTCCCGTGCCCCAACCCAGTTGAGGGGGTACAAAAGAAATCCATTTTGGGGTGCCAAATTCAGGGTGCCATATTATGAAAGATGATCAGAGTCTGCTGCTGCTGGGAATAGTTTAACTGAGTTTACTGACTGACCAATGTTGTGTTCTTTCTTTTTTTCTCTCCCTCCAGGTGCACATCTCTTCCAGATACAAGGAGAACGAACTCCCAAGAAATCCGCATGTTTGAGGCTCCCCCTCTGCAATGGCATCTTGGCCTGTGCTGGCCTGGGTCCTGCTCATCCGTTTCATTGCTGATTACCTGAATGGAATTCAAGCCCGGGAGTTCACAGTGAAAGATATTGTCTACCTTCATCCTTCAAGTAAGTCTCAAGGAGCAGCTTATTATGTCAGCAAACTTTTTCAGCAGTCCCTCAGACCATGTGGTGGGCTGGACTATATTTTGAAAGGGAAAAAATGAACGAATTCCTATGCCCCACAAATAACCCAGAGATGCATTTTAAATAAAAGCACGCATTCTACTCATGTAAAAACACCAGGCAGGCCCCACAAATAACCCAGAGATGCATTTAAAATAAAACACGCAGATTTATTTATTCATGTAAAAACACGCAGATTCTCGGACTGTCCGTGGGCCCGATTTAGAAGGCAATTGGGCCGGATCAGGCCCCCAGGCCTTAGTTTGCTTACCCATGTATTAAGATGCCCACTCAAGGAATATGAAAAAGAGGAGAGGAAGCTAACATTTCAAAGTCCATAAGCTCTTTACAAATAGTATTTTTTTTTCATTTTTGGGTGTCAACACTAAAAAGGAAAAAGCCCTAAACATTTCCCCAACAGAGAAGTAGAGGATCTTAAAATAATGACAACCATTGATTAAGTCCTTTCAGTTATTGAACAAAAGTGTCGCTCCACAGATCCCCGTATGGTTCTGCGTCTCTTGAGTCTGAGCTTTCCCATTTCTCTCCACTGTAAACAGTAAAAGAAAACAGAACTGTAAAAAAAGCTAAAGCCAAAAACGCTTCCAGAAACGCCATACAGTATTTACTATATCTGCTGGCACTGAAATGCCTCATAGGAACAAATAAAATGCTTAATGTCTCTGTTCTGCCCTCCATCCAATGAAACAGACCCTATGAATCCAAAACAGCTCCTGAGAACAAGGTTGCTACTAATACAAATAGCAGTTGCATAGATCTTGTAGATAATGGGGGGAAAGTGTTTTCTGGAATGGTAAAGCATATCTAACAATCTCCCACTTTTCCCCTCCCCTTAATGGCATGGTTCAGCAAGCTCCAGTCTCCTCCTTGGGCATGGCCACCCACAAGCCAAAGTTTGGAAATACCTGCTTCTTGATTTAAAACTGGAGTTTACTGGGAACTCTGATTAGTCTAAACAAGCCAGAATCATAAACCATGGTAGGAATTCAATGTTGTGCATTTCTGCTTGTCAGGTGTGTTTCTTTCTTTCTTTCTTGGCCTGCGGGGTGGGAGTGGGGGACACAAAACCCGGGGGAATAAATGACAAACCTTGTTCATATTTTTAATCCAGAGTGAGCATGCAAGTTGTCCCAGAATCATTGAAAAGAAGCAGATTGAGCTTCTGCATGCAGGTGGGACAGAAAAAGCAAATGGCCTTGTACACATTACATATGTTGCATGCAATCTTACTGTCATCTGTGGTGTCTTTCCACCCGCCTTGCCTTCTCTGGTCATGTTGCTTCTTCCTGCTTTTATCCTGAGTTCTCCCAGTTGGCACGAGCAAACCTTTCCCAAACATTCCTTAGTTGGCAGCCTAGCCACATCTTATTTAGGTAGTATCTCTGTTCTAGTTTGTATTAAATTGCATTTATAGCACCTTATTGCTTGTGTTATTCATTCTGCGTTCTGTTGTATGCCACTTTTTTTTTTGCGGGTCTTATCATAAGGGACGCGGGTGGCACTGTGGGTTAAACCACAGAGCCTAGGACTTGCCAATCAGAAGGTCAGCGGTTCGAATCCCCGCAACGGGGTGAGCTCCCGTTGCTCGGCCCCTGCTCCTGCCAACCTAGCAGTTCGAAAGCACATCAAAGTGCAAGTAGATAAATAGGTACTGCTCCAGTGGGAAGGTAAACTGTGTTTCTGTGCGCTGCTCTGGTTCGCCAGAAGCGGCTTAGTCATGCTAGCCACATGACCCGGAAGCTGTACGCCGGCTCCCTCGGCCAATAAAGCGAGATGAGTGCCGCAACCCCAGAGTTGGTCACGACTGGACCTAACGGTCAGGGGTCTCTTTACCCTTTTTAAGTATCATAAAGCCAATAAGCACACACATTTTAAGGCTGGCTTACATTTTCACAGGTGGTTTTAAAAATGATGCTTGCACAACTATAAGCACCCTTTCTCATATCTTTCCACCCCTTTTTTTTACTTGCAGCTTCAATTTTGTTTTTAAACAAAGGCACAAAGGTGGGGTGGGGAGTTGATTTCTGCTATTTTCTTTCAATTTGGCATCGCTAGGTGCTTTCCTGTTGACCAAGAGAGTGAATTGCAAGATATAGTTACAGGCAAATTCTGGGCACTGGGCAGTTGGCTTTTGATTTCCTTTAGAATAGTCCTCTTAGGGCACTGGGGCCTTTTGCTCTGAACCACAGTCTATCAGGCTTATTAACTTCTTAGATCCTGAGCCAAACAAATCTCACTCACAGCTGTGGCTACTGCTTTTTGAAGCTTTCTTTCAGTTCAAGGAGGGGGGGGGGAGCAGAAGCAAAGAAATTACCAGGCACCTCCTGGAGGTTTTTTTCTTGCAGCTCTTCTTAGCTTTGCCATGTATGTGTCTCTTGCCTACAGACTGGAGGTATAACATCAAGGAGTCACAATGCTGAGCAATATCTTCCCTCTGAACGCAGGAGAGAAGCAATGCTGCCCTTCTGCTTTAAGCTCTGCTCTCTTAAGCATCATAGGAAGAGTTGAAGACTGTGGAAACTGTGCTATTGGTCCAGGTCCCATGAACAGGGTTTCTGCATTCCAGGGGTTGGTAGGTGCTTCAAAAGACCCAGGCCCATGGCACATAAAAACTGCATGCACTCATTTGTAATATAGATGCAAAAGGAGTCTGATGTTTAGAAGGAAAGCCACCCTGTTTAAGCAAAGTTTTCATAAAAATTCTGTCTCTTTGTGTGTGTTTTAAGATGATAAGGGCAGAAGATTCAGAGGCCGATGCACAAAACCTGGACCTTGGGTCCCTTTGGACTGCCCCATAACATTGTCCCCCTATGTATCCACGAAGGATGCACGATCCACTCTGGTTATCCTTGCTATAAGCCCAAAGCAGCTAGCTTTGTTGCAATCCCTGAGACCAAGGCCTGGCTAGCATGTACATCCTACAATTAACTTGTGACATCTAAGAAAACAGGAGCTTGTTTGGCCTTCATGGGCACTTGAGAAATCCAGATCTGAATGATCTCCCATTACATGAATAGTATACTGCTTGTAAAATACTTACAACAACCTTGCAAAGTGTGGCGGTATTTTTCCCATATTGTGAAAGTTCGTCACAGTAGATTATCTGTGCCTGCATGCACATCACATTATGCAAAACCAGTTTTTAAAAAGGGTGTTTGTTTGTTTTTACTATACTGGCACTAAAATTCTGAGCTTTAGCATCAGATTTATGGGTACTGGAGTGTATGTAGGCGTCAAGGAATTTTTTCTAGACTTTGTGTAACATAGAAAGACTTCGTTCCTTTCTTTCGTAAGATACTGGTTCATTCTCAGAACACAGAACGGAACTGTAGGAGTGTTTGCGTTCCAAGGCCCAAGGCACATTTTGTAAGCCAGCAATGGTAGTGTGATATATGGAGTTGATATAGGCTGCTTGCCAATGTTACAATCACTGTAACAGGTTTTCATTTTTCCCAGGAGGAAGAAAGCAATCACTTTTGTGATGGCTTCTAGAGAACACAGTAGCAAAAGTCTATATGTTTTCATTTAGGCTTTTCGGAGGTTTGGGTTTGGGGAGACATAATCTGCCAGTGGCTGCGTAGTGAACAGTGTTCCTGAAAAGCAGAGGTTAACTGTGATGCTTTATGTTGCTCAAGTTGTTTGAGAAGCAAATTTTGCATTTTTCTACCTCTTTCTTGAAAGCAAACGCAGCTCCCACATCTGCACATCAATTTCGTCCCTGTAGCCTAGTCCCCAAATCTCTATTGGCTATGACATTTATCTCCCCCATCCTTTTTGAATGCTATTTATTTCTCTCAATTAACTGGCTAAATTAATGTAGAGGGGTCACTGTAGATGCATCATTAGGGTTTGGTTGCAAATGTACATTATCTTTTATATTTGTTTTAAGTTGTCTAATGATTTTCCTCAAAGAATTCTGGCACTCTGAGAACTGAATGCCGGACTAGATTAGTTGTTGACTGATCCATCAGGGCACTTCTTAACGGGAGATGGTGAAGGTGTTGATACTTTTCTGCTAGAGCTCCCTAGCGCACTCTCCCCCAACCCCACCTGAGCTGCAGTTTCCGCGATTCCCAGAGACAGGAAATTGCTATTCAACCAGTTTAAGGCTACAGTTCTATATACATTTACTTGGGAAGTCAGCCTCCTTTAATTCAGTGGCACTTCACGGTAGACATGTCTAGGCTTGTGCTGCGGGTCTGTAGTGCAGATATGCAGAGAGAATAAAATGTCACTTTCTGAATACAGGGGCTGATTAGAGTCAGGAACAATATCTACTGATCCTGGTGTCGGTCCATTTCTCACTTTTCAGCTGCCCCCTGCTCTGTTTGCTGCATTGAGGAGGGGTATTTGGATTGCTGATTCCCCCTCCCTTTCAGTAGACCTTTCTGAACATTATGTCCATCATGTCGGTGGCTACTTGAAAGGCTTCTGAATCCAAAAGGTTAGATTGACGCATGCCTTGAGTGGGATTCCACCCATGGAACTGCCTTGCTGGAGAAAGAAGCAGGGCAATTGCCTCTCACAGAATGACATCTAACCAGCCTTCAACCAGCTGTTCCACTTAATATAGCTTATTTGGGGCAAGGAAGGTCTGCAGGAAAATCAGGAAAACAGCTGGGGATCTATTTAATGTTTCTCCTGGAGTTGCTCATGTACTTGTATAGCCAAGCTGCTTTTCTCTGGCTTTGCAGTAGGAGGTTCTGGTTTGGAAATTTCGAAGAGTGCTATAAAATACCACAAATGAGTGGTAAAGCATTTTGGGGTGCACACGATCTGTTATGTTTGTTTTTCTCCTGTTCAGTTTCTCTCTTTCCCCTTCTATTCTTGTTGGGCACTTTTTGAACAGGTGCTGCTGCTGCTGTTGTTGTGCTTCTGTTCAATACAAATTCTACCTTGATTTGGATAGTGCCTGAAATGGCAGCTCTGGCTCTATACCCCAAAAGATGAGCCCTTTCAGTTACTATACAAACTGGTTCTCGGAGGCACAATCCCCAGAGCAGGAATAGCAGCACAGTGCAGCTTCTATGTGTTGATCTGCAGCTTCCATCATTCCATTATGCCCATGGCCCTTGCTGTCTGGGGCAGACAAGAAGATACCATGTTATTTTTCTGGAAAAAGAGGTTCCAAAACTCACCATGAACACCTTCCAGTGAGAGAGCCAGTGTGGTGTAGTGGTTAAGAGCGGTAGTCTCATAATCTGGGGAACCGGGTTCGCGTCTCCGCTCCTCCACATGCAGCTGCTGGGTGACCTTGGGCCAGTCACACTTCTTTGAAGTCTCTCAGCCCCACTCACCTCACAGAGTGTTTGTTGTGGGGGAGGAAGGGAAAGGAGAATGTTAGCCGCTTTGAGACTCCTTAAAGGGAGTGAAAGGCGGGATATCAAATCCAAACAACAACAACTTCCTCGGTCTCTTCTGATGGCAATGGTGCCCACCTGAAAGGTGCCGGAACTGAGTTCCAGCTGAAAATAAGCTCTGGTTATCCCTGCCGTATATTCTTTTTCCTTAGCCAAGAAAATACTGTTCTTGTTTTGGCTTGACATTCTTTTTCATCTGAAGGTTTTTCTGAGGTTAAACGGCAAGGAAGAAACATGGAACTCCAGATCACATCACCAATAATGTTAAACTTTTGTATAAATCTTGTATAAACATTTGGCACCGTTTGTTTCTATTCTCACCCACCCCTTAAACAATGTTCCAAATGGATTGATGATGTTAATGTAGCTATGGCTTTTTTTGTTTTTGTCTTCCAGCTACTCCGTATCCTGGGGGATTCAAGTGTTTCACCTGTGAAGAAGCAGTCGACAACTATGACTGCAACCAGTGGGCTCCAGATATCTATTGCCCAAGAGGTAAATGAGCTGTGTGTTTGCAGTGAAGGTGTTTTCAGAATGTGTGTCCGTCTTAGATGTGGTTGAAACTTGCTACACAGATTCTTCTAGCAGATATAGGCCTTCCTGCCACCTCTAAGGAATTGTACTGAGGACAGATTATTGCCCACCTGTGAATCACTCTGCATCATGATTTCAGGTGAGCTGGTTTTGCCTGCAGCAGGCATAGGCATTGCGCACAAGCCTGACCATCAGTTCATTTCTTTGAGAACACTATGCAAGGCTTCACAGATCAGCTGATCAGCAGTTCCCACTTGGCTCAACCACGTCCTTACCTGTCCCATGCCTGACATTCTTTATGAAATGAGGTGTGGGGCAGGAGGCCAACAGTCCAGAGGTTCCCACCTGCAGTGCTAGATTTAGCTGAGGGGGTGCAAAGTAGAGACCTATCATTGAGAAGGTTCATTTAGGGGCACCCAATTTTGGGCTTGCTCAAGGTGCCGTACTACCACAGACTACCTGACCCCTGCACTATGAAGAAGGAAGCAGCTTCGAGGCCTTTTAAATAACTCCTCTTTTTATAATCTGGGCCTCTTGTGTCTCAGTTTTACTTTAATTTCCAGTAGTTTTTATTATGTTATATTGCATGTTACGTTGGCTTGCTTTTGCTTTGAGAGCTGTCCAAAGAACTCCTGTTATGGGAAGGCTACGTACATAAACACAAACAACAAACAAACCCAATTTCATATGTAATTTGTATACTGTGCCCTAGATGGTTTACAGCTGAAATGTACAACAAATGTCACATTGCCATCCTATAGCATTTCAAAGTACAGTGGAACCTCAGTTTTTGAGCGTCTCGGAAGCCAAATGATTTGGAACCAGAACACCAAAAACCTGGAAGTAATTGGTTCCATTTTCGCACACACCTCAGAAGTCAAACAGCTTTCGCTGCATGTTTTTCCATTTTTCCAGTGGATTTTGTGGACTGCCCCATTGATCCTCGATTTTTGAACGTTTCAGAAGTCGAACGGTCTTCTGGAACAGATTATGTTCGAAAACGGTGGTTCCAGTCTATAACAATTCAAGAATACATTTCACATACAGTATTCCAAGACAATATTAACGAAATACCAGCAAACAAGAAAGCAAAATAGTCCCATTGATTGCACATTACAAACAATTTGCAAATAGCCATTCTAGAAGTCCCTTTCACTGCTTCCTGTAGGATTCCTCTCATCATCCCCTGTGTATTCTTACCCCCATCTCTTTCAACTTGAGTCCACTCTCAAACACCCTGTGCATCCACTGCTCCTCTGCCTTCACTCTCATCCATTCAGACCCTTCACCCCAAAACCTTTCTTCACTTTCAAGCAACTCCCTCCCACATTCACATCCACCAGCCTATCTTTTATAAACAAATATGGAGGCAAGCTTTCTCCTCAGTCTTATTTCAGACTTCAGTGCTTTGGAAGCTGGCTAGCAACATCTGCAGTCCCTTCTAGATTGGTGTAGAACTTCCACATGGTCTGGCCTTACCATTTAATCTGCTGGGATAGATTTGATGACCACAGACGGTGTTGTCGTTCTGCTCCCAATGACGAGACTATAGGGAAGAAGCAAATTTGTGGAAGCATTTTAATTCAAGTGAATATAGACGCTAGGGTTACCTCATCAAATATGAATCTGGTACAGCCCAAAGATATGCCTGTTCTGATGTTTTATTCTAGTCCTGCTCAGAGTGTGGCAACTAGTTGGAAGGAAGCCAGTGCAGTGGAAATCTAGTTTGAAGGGAGGAAGGGAAGGCAGACACAATGTTTTGCTCCCGCTATGGGATAAGGCTGCTGGGGGAATACTATGCTCTGCCAGGTTGCTTGAAAATGATGCTGCCCATGAGGAATGAAACTGGATTTTCCAAGCACCCAGCACACTTTTCTGAGCAGAGCAAGATGGCAAAGCGGGTTGAAGTGGGTAAATGCAGTTTATAGGAAGTTGAAGGACTGGTGTCCTCTTTCTCAAGCTCTTCCAAAATGAATACCCTGCGGATACACAAGAGCAGGCCTTTTCTGTGGTGGCTCTCCATTTGTGGAATGTTCTCACCAGGGAGGCTTCCCTGGTATCTAGGTGCCGTTCAAAAGCATTCCTTTTTCCCCAGGAATTTGACTTATTAAACAATCTATGGCCTTTTAAACTGGCGGGTGGGGGATTATTGGGGGGGGGTGTTGTATGTTATATATTTTTGTGTTTTTATATCGTAAAATGCCCTGTGATCCTCAGATAGGGTGGTATAGAAATTTAAGGCATTAATAATAATAATAGTAATAAATTAGATTCCAACCAATTTACATGAACTTTCTATTTGGGGGCAGAATAACGATTTGTGGGAGCAGACACACTGCCCAAAGCTGTATTACAAGGAGCTGCTCAATAAAACATAACAAAGTGAGCAGCAGCACTGACTTTTGAAAATATTTCCCAACTTCAAAGAGACATGATTTGGGGTATTAAAGGAGAGTGGCTAATTAGGCTGCACAACAGCTTACATTTTTGGACTCAGGTTTCCATTACTCCCGTGAATTCATTAGTGTAGCTCATAAGCTACCTGCTTTTGATGATTTAGCGGAGATGCACTTGCCATAGTTAGGCTTCTATTAAAGCTCTTTTGTGTTATCTACTTTGAAAGATAGCGGGAGCCTTTTACATCTCCTCTCAGTGGGATTGCTGTACATCTGCAAAATATGGGATTTGGAGGCTGGAATCGACTGGGTGGAAAATCTAATCCATCTTTTATCTTTGCCGCAAAGGCTCCACAAGCTGCTTAGACTCACAGCTTTTGGATAACCTTTTTATTCTCATAGTCTTATGACTACATTAGCTGAACTATCAAAATACACGGCAAATGATGTACACGCTAGCTAGATATTAGTCCTAGCTAGAATCGGGTTCACTTACTTCTTAGAGAATGTGAAATCCCCGAAGACATTGAGAGAGATTGCAGAATAATGGGATGCTGTTAATGAGTAAATGGCTTCAGGATAGCAAGCTTTGAGGCATTGGACTGCACAGTCCAATTGGACTGTTTTTAAAAGAAAGGTTCGGTTCATGAAAATGTGTGAAGGAGATGTGCAAAATAGATGAAGGCAGAAGTTCTCTTGGAAGCTTCCCAAGATTTACATTTTGCACTCCATTTCTAGTGCTATGAAAGAGGGAGGGAAAACATTTTTATCTCCACTTTTTCCATGCCACGTATAATTTTATAAACTTCTACCATGTAACCTCTTGCTTGCCTTTTCTCCAAACCAAAAAGCCCTATGAAACTCTTACAAACAGGAAAAATACAAAAACAATTTTCCCCCTCTGTCCTGACAGCTACACGATACTGCTATACTCAACACACGCTGGAAGCCAATGGAAAGAGTGTATCTGTTACCAAGCGCTGTGTTCCTCTGGAGGATTGTCTGTCTACAGGATGCATAGATCTCCAGCATAAGGGTTTGAAGGTAAGAAGTGAAATGGACAATCCTTGGTCCACGCTCACTCCAACACAGAGCAGATCCTTTTCACACCACTTGTGTGTATCTACCCAACAAAATGGGGACATGGCCGTTTTAGTTAGGGTGATTTATTTTTGTGGCTTTGTTTTGTATTCAGATAGGCACCAATTATTAAGCATTGCATAAAAGGAGGAACTGATTTGAGGATTGTTGGCACCCCAAAATTAAGTAAGCATATTTGCTATTAAAATTGGAGGGTTGTAAGTAAGCATTTATCAAGTGGAAGTTTGGGGAAATAGAAACCCCTTGACCCATAGGCTAATCCTACATATAGTGCTTTTTCCCTAAAAAAAATATGTTTAGGGGTACTCTCATTTTCCTACTCATATTGAAATACTGCCTCTCAATGAGGCCAAACTTAGATTCACAAAATGTTTAGGGGTATGCGTACCCCTGCATCCCCCCAGAAAAAAGCACTGCCTACATATGTTTCTACATATGGATGCTACCAAGATGGTTTTATGCATGTGATGGTAAGTTAACTTTTGGAAGTGGTTACCTGTAATCGTGTGAATAAAACTGGTTCATTTTTAAAACACAGAAATATTGTACATACCAATCATATCTTCCATGGGGTTCTTGGAAGTTCACAACAGCTGGCCTTTTTTTTCTTTTGAAATTTGGAAATGATCTGGAAACAGATGAGGTTGTTTTCGTTATTAATTTCTTGAGACTGCAGTGGTACTTCTGGTTGCGAATGCCTCTGGTTGCACACACGAGCTCTGGTAACCCCGGAAGTAGCCGCTCCCAGTTGCGAACTTTGCCCTGGGATGCAAGTGGAAATTGCGCACCAGAGAGGCACACGCAGCGGGAGGCATGCTTTTGCTAATGGCGCCTCAGGTTATGAGCGGTTTCCAGTTACGAATGGACCTCTGGAACAGATTCCGTTCGTAACCAGAGGTACTACTGTATACAGAAATTTTGTATTATGTGAGTTTTGGTTAGCCTTACTTTTCACACCACAATACAACTCAGCTCCAAAAAACCTATTTTAGGCATGGTAGCAGCTTCTAGAGGGGTATCACTTTCCACTTCAAGTTGCAAGTGGGGATTGCATTCAGCTGAATTTTCTCCCACCCTGAAAGGCCTTGGGTACATCCACTGGGATTTTTAAAAACTTGGCTGTTCTTTCTTTAAAAACAAAACTTCAAGCCATAAATCCAAATAGCATACTAAAGTCCTTCCTAGTTCCAAAAGTGGTTTGCCATGAGACAAAGAGGCCCTTTGCTGTGGATGGATAAAAATGGAACAACAGGCAGATAAAATATAAAAAAATTGCCCAGTAGCACCTTAGAGACCAACTAAGTTTCTTCTTGGTATAAGTTTTCGTGTGCATACAAAGAACAAACTTAGCTGGTCTCTAAGGTGCTCCTGGACAATTGTTTAATTTTTTTATCTATTTCGACTGTGTCAGACTAACACGGCTACCTACCTGAATCTGGAAACAGGCAGATAAATTAGCCCTTTCCTGCAACTTCTGTAATCTAAGTTTCCATTTTATTTTATATTTCCATTATCATTTAAAAACAAACCAACCGACCCAAAACCTGGAACTTGGAGTGTAACATGTAGTTATCTCAATATGATGGTCTTTTCACATATGGAACAGTTCTCTTGATCAATACTTTTTTTCCTTTTTCCAGGTCTGCACTTCGTGTTGTGAGGGAAACATTTGTAACTTGCCGTTACCCAGAAATTCAAGCGATGCCATATTTGCAACAACAACTCCCATAAATCACACACAGAGACATTTGCAAAGTGTACCAGTCATAATGGCATGTCTCCTGCTAGTTTTTGCTACGTAGACATCCCAAGATAAAGTGCCACTTACATATTGAGAAAAGCATTCAAGGATGAAAGTATTTATGAATACATATGACTTTAATTTAATATATGTTTTTAAACCCTTCTTTCTTAGTGACATTTCTAAAGTCAGCTGTCTTGAATTCCTTTTAGCCTTGGCTGATTAAAAAGCCTTTGTTTTAATCTGTGTCTTTGGTTTAAAAAAGAGGGCAGAATTTTGTTGTAACTCTAATAATTTGAAGGAAACCTTTCGTAATCAGAAGATTTTGGTCACTGCAAATACTTGATCGAAAAGGTATATTTCTTCCTAAGTAGTAGTTTTCAACTTCTGAAGGGAATATATCTAGAGTTTTGTACATAACAGTAAAGAAATTAAAACCAGGGCTCCCCAGTGAAGCCACACCACTATGCAAAAAAAGGCTTTTGATTAATCAGCTGACAGCACTAAAGAAATATTAGTTGATTGATCATTCTAGTTTTAATAAACTGCATACGTTATTGCATATGAATGAAAAGATCCTCTTGAAGGAAAAGTATTCTTGATTCACGCATTTATGGAAAACAGGTACCAGCTTAGAGGCATTTCCTTATGTGTGATGAAGGAAGTCCATGGCTCTTCCAAGATGGTTCCTGCACCTTCTGCTTTATGAAGGGTCAGTGTTTTCTTTTTTACAAAATAAGTAGCATTTTCTTTCACACATCTGTTACCCAGTTAATTTGGCAAAATAAAAAAATTCCTTCCAGTAGCACCTTAAAGACCAACTAAGTTAGTTCTTGGTATGAGCTTTCGTGTGCATGCACACTTCTTCAGATACACTGAAACAGAAGTTGCCAGATCCTTCTGTTTCAGTGTATCTGAAGAAGTGTGCATGCACACGAAAGCTCATACCAAGAACTAACTTAGTTGGTCTTTAAGGTGCTACTGGAAGGAATTTTTTTATTTTGACTATGGCAGACCAACACGGCTACCTATCTACTACCAGTTAATTTGGGTCATTGTTTTAATACAGGCCTGTTTTAGGCATGTCCGATAATAATAATAATTTATTATTAATACCCCGCCCATCTGGCTAGGTTTCCCCAGCCTCTCTGGGCAAATCCCAACAGAATATTAAAACCACGATAAAACATCAAACATTAAAAACTTCCCTAAACAGGGCTGCCTTCAGATGTCTTCTAAAAGTCAGATAGTTGTTCATTTCCTTGACATCTGATGGGAGGGCATTCCACAAGGCGGGCGCCACTACCGAGAAGGCCCTCTGCTTGGTTCCCTGTAACTTTGCTTCTCGCAGTAAAGGAACCACCAGAAGGCCTTTGGCGCTGGACCTCAGTGTCCAGGCGAAACAATGGGGGGTAGAGACGCTCCTTCAGGTATACTGGGCTGAGGCCATTTAGGACAGCACACACATGCACAGCCCCAAACCTGGAACGTCAGAAAGACATCACTAAAAGGGCAGAACAGTGTGTTTGCAGGCTTTTCCAATGGGTTTCCAATTTCATGTGAATTCACGCAGTGACCTGGAATGCCACCCCTGTGCAAATGGGGAACTGCCTGTATTTCAAAAGGCTTTTAATTTAACCAATTCATAGAGTAAGACTTTCTGTCCTGTATACACTTCCCCAAGGGTGAAGACCATTGGACTCAATGAAGCATAGAATCATAGAGTTGGTAGAGACCACAAGGGCCATCGAGTCCAACCCCCTGCCAAGCAGGAAACACCATCAGAGCACTCCTGACATAGTGAGGCTTTCTGAGTAGAGTCCTGCACACTCTGTGCGCACCTCTCTGATCCAGGGGAACATTCCTCTGAGTAAACTTTTCCAGGAGGGCACTGCACATGTTGTAAACCCAGTTTTGATGTGCTTTACAGATACATCCCCATTTCCTTTGTGGATCCGTCCCTGTGATCGATGCTGGTTGTGTGCATTGGAGCCCCTTAAAAGCTGCACATTGGGCATTGTTAGGCTGCTGTCATGGGTCAGTAGGACTCACCTACAAAATGCCTAATGAGAATCCGAGTTTGGATCGGAACTTCTTGACAGAGGAACGTTGTGGACAAATTTCTTTTCACTAAGGAAATGCTTCCACTGAAATGTGTTTTACTAATCCAGACAATACTTTTGGCACATCAGAGGGTTTATTTTACATACTAGATCACAGTATTTATTTTTTTATGACATGATCAGGATTGGTGACACGTTATACAGTGTTCTATTGTTAAGCAGCTATGGGCGGTGCATGGGCTGTTAGCATGTCATGGCAAACCATGGTTGATTGCTTACTTTGAACGTGCAGAATGTGTAGCTCCCACTTCTTTCTTGTTCACTAGTGAGTGGAGGCAATGAGATGCAGTCCTCTGGTGTAACATCAAATCCTAACTGGAGCAAAACACCAGCTAACCTTGGTTCGTATGTTGGGGATCATCACGACTTGTTGCTCCCACTTGAGAAGTGGGTATCATGGTGTGTTCCCACAAAACAACCATGACTTGCTATGATATGTGTTTTCAGCCTATATGTGACAATGACAATTTTTTTAGACTAGTGCTGTGGGGGGTGGGGAAGTAAAGCTGAAGCTAATTCAAATATGTGTCACTGCCTTATGACAGTATAAAGGATCAGTGGGATTTTATATACAATGAACAGCCATGTAATCATGAGTTATAGTGATTTTTATGAGTTGTCTTTGGCTTTTTATTATGTTTGGCTAATGCTGATCCACGGGGACCTGGCACTTTTCCAAGTTACAACGCATATTCTTGCTGTAAACCAAGGGGAGGGGGGAGGGGAAAATGGGAATAGGGAACTGTGATCAAATGTATTCCAATAAGAAACCTTTTCTAAATCCTAAGTGCTTCATAAAAACTTCTGTCCAAAGCAAACAAACCAGCATCTACCAGCCTCATATTCTGTGCTGTGTTTGTAGACACACACCCAAATCCTAAAATATTTGTAATTCAGCTACTTTATGAAAACATGAACTCTTGTATTCGTTGCAGGACTTTGTGTGTGGGATGTATGTGTATAAATAAATGTAAACCTGCTGCTTCTATTATAAGAACAGGCCATACTATCCATTTATGCATCAAGGCGCACACAGGAGTCTGAACTGGAGGCAACTACCTGGAAGTAATTTTCACTGTGTTTTTCAGCAGTCCTCGTTCAAAGTCCCATGTACACTGCATTTCATAGCTAGGGGAATCAGTTGGGAGTCAGATCCATTGGCAATGTGAGCCATCATGATGTTGATAAAACTAGTCATGAAGTCCCATTGAAAGCAATGAGATGCATTTAGTTGTGTGACTAACTTACGTTATTCTGCTAACAGCCAGCAGGGATAAATAGGGGTTATTGAAATTTCAAGGAATATATTTGAAAACAAGGTGTCTGCATCCAATTTTGGTCAATTCTCACTTACTCCATTTTAGAAGTCACCTTGACCCTCAGGAGTGGCTTTTTTGGAGGTGGGGGGGGGCAGTAAAACCCGACTCCCTCTTCTTGTTCCTGGGATCCAACCTAGCCATGTCCCTCTGCCAGCAATCGCTTGTTTTTTGTTTGTTCGTTTCTTACATCATATAAATTTTAATCCGTAACCTCTAATTTCATACACCAGATCTGACATACCCTTTTCCTGAGGCCCCGTGTAAAATCTAGTTCAAATATAATTGCAGTTCAAAGGGATGCAAGACTGACAATTGGGACTGCTCATCCAATGTTGTGGCATACCACTAAAACGGTTGGGATTGGACAGTAAGACATCACTTCAGCCGGCTTTTAATCTGTACCACTGAGTTTTTTTCATAGAGTACCCCTCAACTCACCAAAGTCATGACGGGGGCTGAAACTGTGTGCCAAAATATATGTTTGATTTATATGCTCTTTAAGTCATGTTGCATCAGTAATTTGGAAAGCACTTTCCATATGTGAAATGTGAAAGGATTGCAAGGCACTTAGAAGTTGTCTACATACCACACTTGTGCACTCACCATAAGGAGGCAGATAGAAATGGCATCCCTTTGTGGCCTCGCCACACCACTGCTATGAAGTAATGTGACTAGGTCATATGGAGTGTTTCGGCACCATTCATGGCAATGGCTAGCATGAAACAGGTGAGTGCCACCCTACACATTAAGAGTGTAGCGAGCACCTCATGGGGATGCTATTTTAAACAGTCTCTATGTGATAGAGCTGGTCTACATGTTAATCACTAAGAGAATTGTTCGCATTGTGTCTTACAAAGAGATGTGTTGCATACATTGTGATCTCTGAAAAGGTAGTCAGTTGTTCATTGTTGCACGATTGAACCATGTGGTTAAGCACTTCTTCACAAGCAAGAATGACTGGATTGTCCTGTCTGTGAAAGCTGTGGTTATTATGTGATACATCACTCAGGAAACTTATTATACTGCTCTGTAACCATTGAATTGGACCACACTTTGAAATCTTAATTTGAAAATTTTGCAGTCTAAGCATGATGGTGTTACTAAATTTGTATCTCTGCATTTGTATTTCATTCTGAATTTTAGATTTTTATGCTGTGAAAAAAAATATTGAAATGTGTCTAAGTAAAAGCATGATCATCTGAAGCCATATTTGTGCAAAATCTCCTGGTTATTATCCTTTCTACTGTTTTTGTAACCTTCTGTGGATGTATTCCTGTGTAAATAGTGTTCAGACTTGTTAATGTTGTAAATTTTGTACATTCTATAAATAAATAATGTTTTAAACATGGCATGTTTGAATGATTTTTCTTTCTATAATCCTCACACTCTCTTTGACGGTCTTTGTACTACTTAGCTGTAAGGAGCAAAGTTGTGTGCCAAGCTTTCTCTTTATTGTACAAATATACAGAGTAGCAACTAAGACCTGGTGTTTGCTTATTTATTTAAAATCATTTATACCTCTACAGGCACATACCCTCCACATATGGTGGGAATGCCCCCAAATCCAACAGCAATCTTACAAGAAATAGGCAAAATATCCAAACAGATATTGGAACCCACCCCAGAACCATCCCTATTGAATATTTTCCAAGACAATAATGTGCACTCACACTATAAAGAGCTCATAACCCCCCTAACCACAGTAGCCAGAAGCAGCATAGCTAGACACTGAAGAGACTTGTCAGGAGTGAACATGGACCACTGGTATCAAATCGTATGGGGAAAAGCTAACCTACAGACTGACATGGTGACAAATAAAAGAGGACACCTTACCCCCCCTTTATTACATACAGGGCCCGAAAAGCCAACAAAAACTCACCAATAGCATATGAATCAATATGGCTAACTTGATTCAACAATACTCTCCCCCCCACAAACAAATCTTATTGCAGTCAACTAAAGACAACCAACTATGCCTTGCCCCCACCAACCTCTCTCACTGCCAAGGGAAATAACAAATGAATAGAAAGAGAACCTACCCAAGTGATGCTGACACAAAACCCCCACACATACACTAAGTAAAAGAATGTAAGCTTTTCTACCCTCCCACTTCTCCACCAACTTATACTGTATACAACATTAATGTCTCACACTGAATGCAACTGATCAATAGAAATGGTTCTATGGCCTGAAAAAAAAGAGACAATGCACATACTAAACCCAATAAAATCTTCAATAAAAATTATTAATATTTGTGTGTGACGGTACACACCATGTAGATGTTAAACATCACGGGGGATAGTACTGAATCCTACAGAAAGCTCCAAGGGCAGAGCAACACCTGCAAGCACCACTATCTGAAAATGGCCATCCAAGAGGGATTGGGAGCAACTCAAAGCAGTGCCCTCTACCCCAGCTCAGATAGCTGCTCCTGAAGGTACCATGGCTGATGGAGTCAAAAACTACAGAGACAACATTGAGAATAGACAGGCACCCACTCTCCTTGTCTCTGTCCCAGCAAGGGTCAACATGCAAGGTGATCAGTGCAGTTTCTGTGCCAAAATTGGGCTTTAACTCTAATTGAAATGGATCTAGAAAATAAGTCTCATCCAAGAAAGCCTGGAACTGGTCCACAGCCAATGGAAAAGATTGATGCTTGCTTTATTTTTTGTAAACATTGTGCTCCTACATATTAGTGGCTACAACCTGAGGAAAGTGATTTCAACCTAGCTCAAATATTACCATTAAAACCAGAATAAAAAGAGTGCTGGTTGGAAAACGCTGCAAAAGAGTGTGGCCTCCACAGAGAGAGAATTCTTTGCTCGGAAATGATTTTTGGAAGCAAACCAGAACATTCTGCAGGAAAATGCTAATATATTCTGGTTGGCATCCAAAAACTGTCCACAGATAGATCACAAAGCAGCTCAACCAGCTTAAAATATTCTGCTCCCCCTGCATTGTAGAGTTAATGCATAACATTGGGGATACTTAAGATGCCAAAAAACATGTGGAATTGATCGGTGCCCATTCTTGCCTGCTTACCTGTCGGTCTTAATTTGGCATTTCAACTCAGAGCCGCAAAAGGGAGGGAGGTCCCCCATAACTATTCTAGAAGAATTGTTAATAAATTGTACAACATGGATAAAATGGGCAGATGATTAAATATACTATGTAGTTAATGAAAGCAGTTTGCCCATCGCATATATGCACACTCAGAATAGACAGCGCTTTTTTTCTTGAAAAATAGGTGCCGGTACATACCATGAAGTTACAGTAAGTGCCACACTTTTTAACAACAACAACAAAAGAGGTGCCAGTTCTGCATGCTCTTGAGTACCCCCTGGAAAAACAAAAGCACTGGGAATAGATGCTGTCACTTTTAGCAAAACACGTGCCTTATTTTATGGCATTTACCATGTTACGCAATGTTGTTTTCGTAGAAGCAAAGTATTAAGGCTGCCTGACCCTTGAGAGTTTTGTCTTGTGAGCTTGCTTCCTAACCTTATGCCCTGGTCCAGGGATAGGGAACTTCATACCTGGGGCAAATGCAGACCTCTATCTAGTCTTTGGAACTCCTCCTAAGCCACATCCCTCACCAACTCTGCTCCATTGCTCCGCAGAAATCTCTCCTGAAACTGTAATAACATTCTCTTGCTTGCCTGCATAGAGGATGGTGATGAGGTGTGTAAAAACCTCATAACTTGTGTGGATGAAATATAGCCCATTGTATAAAGGTAAGAGTCAAATCTCTTGCCCCTGCCCATTTTTACCTTGGGTCCCCACTGGCATGTGGCCCCTGGAAGTTTGCATACAAGGCAATGTGTCCCCCTGACTGGAAAAGGCTCCCCATCCCTGCCCTAGTATATTTTTACACTTTTATTTCTAATTACCATAGAGTCTTCCAATGCAATGCAAGCAGACTTCTGCTTTCACAGTGGGATTTCACTTTCCTGTCCACTGCCTGCAGCCCCATCATGTGCCCCTCAAAGTTTGCTTTTGTAGAAAACAGTAAACAAGTTCCTCTCCTTCTCTGAAGGGGAAGCAATCCTAGGAGGTGACCTCAACCTAAATATGAAAGGCATATCCCTGAAAGGCATCCACCCTACAACCCCATGGGCAACCTTCCTGCAAAGGAAATCCCCCAACAACTAGGGACTCTTACAAGTTACTAAAAATGTTTAAAAAACAGGGGTCTCTACAACATTTGGGGTGAGCAAAACCCGGGAGACACCAGCCACACATTCCAATCTGGTACAGTGTATAGACTGGACAGCATTCTGCTTACACATGGTCTGATCCCCTCAGTGGAGTCAACATTCAGATCACAGATCACACCCCAGTAGAAGTCACCGTTAAAATAGGAGAGGAGACACAAACCACCCCAGCATGGTCCTTCAGTCCCATCCTAACTACAAACAAATTAGAGAGAGTCTCACCAAAACTACTTAAAGGAAAACGATGTAGACAATATAAGAATCCCCCTCCTATGGGACGCAATGAAAGCGGTCACCAGAGGAGCTTGCATAAAAGAGAAAGCATTCCTTAAAAAACAAACCTCCTCAAAAATTAGCAAAATAGAACAAGACATCACAGCCCTCTCATTACGCTACAAACAAACAGGTTCCAAAAAACTCCTTCAACTTATAGAACAAAAAAGGAGAGAACTAGACTCTCTATAAATCAACAAAACAATGATCAGCATTCTATACTCTAAAGGACGCTTCTATGAATATGGAGGGAAAAACTCCAGACTACTAGCAAATAGATGTAGGAAAAGAACACTCAAAACAAGAATACACTGTGTCACCAAAAAAAGATGGCAGCATAAATTTCTCCTCCAAAGAAATAACCTCAGAATTTGCAGAATTCTTCTCCAACCTATATACCTCCCATAACCCACCTGAGGAGGAAATCAGAAAATTCCTAGCAGGACTGACTATGCCTTCCTTAACTGATGAGGAACAGGAATTCATAAACAGTCCTATCACCCCAGAGGAAATAGATGCGGTCCTCAAAAACCTGAAACCAAACCAAGCCCTAGGCCTAGATGGCTTTACAGCAGAATTCTGTAAGAAATTCAAAGAAGCACTGATGCCCTACATGACGCGCCTATTTAATGATATCATAAAAGGGGGACCCATCCCCAAAATCTGGACCTACTCCAAAACAGTCTCCATCCCAAAACCACTGAAATACAGCCTCAAAATAGAATCATACTGCCCAATCTCATTAATAAACCAAGACTACAAGATATTCACATGAATCTTGGCCAACCACCTAAAAATCTTCTTACACAAGTTAATAGCCCCAGACCAGACTGGCTTTGTCCCTGGTCACAATATAACAGACCCCATCAGGACATTACTGAACCTGATCAAACACAGTAAGGCAACTAAACTCCCACTGACAATTATGTCCCTAGACATCCTCAAAGCTTTTGATTGCTTAGAATGGAAATACCTGTTAGCAGTACTAACTAACATGAAATTTGGCCCCAACTTCCTACAAATTCTCAAACAAATATACTCCCAAGCCTCAGCAAAATGCAGGGCTAACAATATGGACTCTAATATTACAGCAATCCAAAGAGGCACAAACAAGGATGCCCACTGTCTCCCTTCTTATTCATCCTGGCTCTGGAACCTTTAGCAATCCGAATCTGAGCAGCCATAGACATCAAGGGAATGGAAATAAAAGTCAGAACCTATAAATTAGAGCTCTTCACAGATGACCTAATGGTCACAACACCAGACCCCATAAACACAGCAACATCCCTAATCAGAGAACTCAACACATTCGCAATGGTATCGGGCCTACAGGTAAATTTTGCAAAGTCGGAGGCCATGTGCTTCAACACCCCTCCTCACATCCCAAAAAAATTAAACAATCCAGCAGTAAAACCCCTCCTCACATCCAAAAAAACCCTCACTAACGCCACTAAGGTAAAACTTTGCCACACCAAGTTCAGATACCTAGGGGTACAAATAACCAGAAACCTCAATAAATAATACCTCCACAACTACAAGCCCCTGTGGTGACAAATTAACAAAGACCTAAAGAGAAGGAACAACATAAACTTCACTCTCTCAGACAAAATTGCCATGATCAAAATGATCACCCTCCCAAAACTAACCTACCTATTCCAAACCCTCCCAATCTGGATTCCCCCAACCCAACTCCACAAATGGCAGAGAAAACTATACTCATTTATCTTCCCACATAAAAAAAACCAAGAATACTTGCACCTTCCCTCCTCAGAAGGAGGATGGGGAATCCCCAACATAGAAGCATATTACATTGCCAACCAAGTACGTCATATAATCCTATACATACTAGAAGATGAGACAAAACAATGGATACCCCTAGAAAGAGACACAGTTGAAAATACCTGCACCACAGCATACCCACTCCTCCCAAACAAATGAAAATACCCACAACACTTAACAGGTACACAGAGACCATGCTCAAAGCATGGAAAGCAGAAATAGGCATATTGTCCCCAACCCCATCCCCACTAATTCCCCTGGCGCACCATCCATTATTCCACCACACAGCACAAAACCTCCCGATAAAAACCTGGCACACCAAAGACTTATATCGCCTAATAGACGTCTATAAAAATAACAAACCCTTGTCAACACAAGAAATACAGGACAAACTAGAAGACACCCAAATGCCCTGGTTAACACACCATCAACTACATGCCCTCTTAAACAATCCAGCAGTAAAATCAGCAGCAACTAGGCCCCTGACAGCTTTCGAAAACCTCCTCCTAACAACAAAGGGACATGGCAAAGGGATGGTATCCACAATATACAAAATACTACTCCAAAATCCCACAAACCCCCTAGACGCAATCAAAAAACAATGGGAGGATGACATAGGCTATAAGATTAACCCCACCCAGTGGACCAGAATATGGTCTAAACCCCCCTTTATATCCATATAAACGAAAAGGAAAGAACTCACTCTGAAACTCACCCACAGGTGGTACCTAACACTAAGAAAATTAGCGCTAATACGCTCAGGAACCTCACCTAAATGCTGGAGACGGTGCACCTCCACAGGCACATATATCCACATGTGGTGGAAATGCCCCAAAATCCAACTATTCTGCACAACAGCCATACAAGAAATATGTAAAATAACTAGGTTGGTTATGAGTTTTTTGTGATATAAATGGGCGTTATTGTCTTGGAAGATGTTTAGTAGGGCCAATTCTGGGGTGATTTCTAGTACTTGCTTACTTTCAGCAGCCAGAAACGTCATAACCAGACACTGGAGAGACCTGTCAGGAGTAAGCATGGACCAATGGTACCAAATAGTATGGGAAACAGCCCTACTATTGACACAGGGACAAATAGAAGAAGATGCCTTCACCCTGGTATGGCTCCCCTTTATCACACACACAGCCCAACAAGACAATGACAAAAATCCACCAACAGCATACAAATTAATATGGCTAACTTGATCTGAACACCCAGCTACCCCACTCACACATGAAAACAAAGCTCACCACAGCCAATCACAAATGAACAATCACACCCTAGGCCAACCCGAACTTCTCTCACCACCAAAGGAACACAAGCAAATAGCAGAGAACCTGCACAAGCGACGCTGACACCAAACCCCACACGTATATTACCGTATTTGTATTTTTCGCTATATAAGATGCGCCAGTTTTTGGAGGAGGAAAACAAGAAAAAAAATATTGTGAATCTCAGAAGCCAGAACAGCAAGAGGGATCGCTGCACAGTGAAAGCAGCAATCCCTTTTGCTGTTCTGGCTTCTGTGATAGCTGCGCAGCCTGCATTCGCTCCATAAGACGCACACACATTTCCCCTTACTTTTTAGTAGGGAAAAAGTGAGCCTTATAGAGCAAAAAATACGGTAAGTAAAATATAAACTTCGCCACCTGCCCCCACCCCACTCACCTTTTCCCCCTCCACCTCTTCCCCCCTTTTTCTTCTTCCTAATGTAACACTAATGTCTCAACAAATGAATCTGATCTGTAAAAATGTAACTTGGAAAAAAAGAGAGAGGCATTGCTCATACTTTTGTAAACCCAGAAAATCTTTAATTAAAAAAAAAGTCTGTTTTTGTGGGGGTAAGCAGGGAGAGTAGAGGAAGGTGAGATTCTATTGCACTAGCAGAAGTGTGCTGTGCTTAGACATAGAAATGGACACAGACCTCCCCTTTATAATGCCAAGCATTTTGATGGTGACACAAAAGCAAATAGTACAAAGCACATTTAAATTAACCTTTAAAATTATGAAGAATTGGCCTGTAAAAAAACACACCTGCAAACAACTAGGAATCAGGGAGAACTACAACAAAGCTTGCAGGTAAAATAAACCTATAGTGCATGCAGATTGTACACTGGGGAAGGCTGGGAAATTAAGTCAGCCTGGTACCTAACACTCATCAAGCAGTGGGGTAGGGGGGCTCTCTGGGGAGAGTGTTTTACAATCAGGGAGCCACCACACAAAAGGCCTTTTTGCAGGATTGCCACCTCCAGAGGTCAGGCTTGTGGGATCTACTTTGATTTTTTTTACTAGAACTCTGAGACCCACTAACCTGAGTCTGATGCAAGAGAAAGATGCTTAGAATTAAAGGATGCCGAGTTCAGGGGCTTGTTCTGAGTACCAGAACTGAATGGAGCACACTGTCCTTCCACACACAAAAATACACTCCTAAATACCTCAGGCTTTCTTTATTTAAGCTTAGGGCAAGAGGTCATTTTGCTTCAGCTGCTGCTAAACCAATGCAAGTCAGAAATCCTTGCTGATTTCCTGCTTGGCAGGGGTTGGACTCGATGGCCCTTGTGGTCTCTTCCAACTCTATGATTCTATGATCTATTATGAGTCAGCAATCCAGATCTATCTTCTGTCCATTGGTGCTCTAGGTCTAGGACACAGGAACTCCAGATTTGTGAAGTTGTGCTTTGTGACCAGGAACCACTCTATGTGTACTTATGAATGTTTCTGTATACATGCACACACTTCCACTCGTTCGCTTTTTAAAGTGAACACTTAATGTGCAGCATGACAGCAACAAACAGGTGTTTCGTAACATAGGTCATGCAGCTGCAGCCATGAGAATCAGAACTGGTTTCAGCTGCTTTTTCGAATGTACAACCCTGTGCCAAACCTGAGTTTGTTGCTGTTTTGTGTGTACAATGGTTCTTAGTCTCATTGAATTCAGTGGGATTTGAATATGCAGTCCGGTAGTTAAATCATATTAATTGCAAAGACCTTTAAGAGAACCTAACAATTTCTAATATAAATTGAGCCCATAGGCAATGGTAATGTCTCAGAACTATACTTGGCCCCAACCAGTGCAAAGATTGAAGTCTTCAAGTTCCATAAATATCTGAAAAAGATAAGAAGCACAAGGCAGCTGAAAGACTTTGCCCCAGCATGTCCCATTACTGCCCTGGGCAGTCTTCTGTGGGAGGGAGGAAGAAATCTCTTTGGTAATGGACTGGGTGGTTTAAAATTCTCTGGGAGGTTTTTTTTGGGGGGGGGAGTTAAATGAAAGACGTTTTGTATGAGTGGGTTCTGCAAAATACATTTTCTTAGAGACAAAGGAGACTCAGTGCCCACCACAGAAGAATTTAACATACATTAGCAGTTAATCGAATATTACTGACTTGGGATTTGACTGTAAGTAGCAACACTAGTAAAAAAACAAACCAAAACCAATCACCACCACCCTTGAAAAACAGGATGTTAAACCAGCATTAGTTACTGCAGTGTTTCCCAACCTTTTTTGGGCAAAGGCACACTTGTTTCATGAAAAAAATCTCGAGGCACACCACCATTACAGCCCCGTGATGTCAGCGCGCAGCGTCACGCCGGGAGGGACATGAATTGCTAGCAAATTACATAATCACCTCCTTGAGGGCTGGCTCATCTTCTCCGAAGGCAGAACCCCATTAATTAACAGCACAGACTCACACCATAGCCAAGACGAGGGGGGGAAACCTCAGTCATGCACAGTCATGCACATGTGGGGGCTAAATGAGGACGAAGACCGGGCAGAGAGCAGGGTTCAAATCACCCCACCTGGCCAGGACAATCCCTGGGTGCTCCCTTGGGCCACTCGCCTGACCCACCTCGCAGGGCTGTTGTTGCGAGGATAACACGGGGAGAACCACGCGCGCCCCCGGGAGCTCCTTGGAGGAGAAAGCGGGCGATGAATGCAATGCACGAAATATATGAGAGGCGACCAGGTTTTGCAGGTGAGGGGCCCCCGCCAGCCTCCGCTTCCAACACCCGGCGCAACGACGCCGAAGTTTCCCCCCGGGCTCAGCTCGGGGAGCAGCGCTGCTCCCCCCGGCTCCCCTTCGCCCTCCCACCTCTCTCTGCCGCCCACTGGGGACCCCCCTCACCTGCCAAGTCCGGAGCGCCGGTGGAAGTTGCATGCATGCATGCAGGGCGCCGCGTTGCCATTGCATTGCACTGCACTCCATGCAACGCCTGCACACATGCATTGCCTTGCACGCCCGCCAAGGGGTCTCCCCGCGGTCGATGCGTCCCCTCCGGCGCGGATGCAGCATTGCAAAAATAAAAAACCCCCGACGCAGCCCTACCTGGGGGGCAGCCTCCGCCACTCCGCCTCCGCGGGGATCCCCGGGCTCCATCCTGCCGCCCGATCTCCGCGGGGGCGCAGGCAGGCTGCGCGGGGTCTGCGCGGAAGAGCCCCTGCCTGCCCGGCCGCCGCCGCTGCGCTCATTCCATGGCCGGGAGAAGAGAGCTTCAAACAAAATGCCCGGCCCGCCAGGCCATGCTGGGAAACGTAGTTTGTGCACCCCGCGCGGGCGCGGAGCCCAAGGGCGAGGGGACTACGGATCCCGGCAGCCCCCGCGCCGGGGACGGAGGGGGAGAGGCCGGGTGCAGGGATGGAGGGACGGGTGGGCGAGCGAGTGAGTGAGTGAGTGGCAGCCGCCAAGCCTTGGCCGAGAGCCAGGAAGGGCCTCCCCGGAGGAGGAGGAGGAGGGAGGTGCAGAGCGGGAGGGAGGGAGGGAACCCCAGGGGTCATCTAGTGACGGCGCCCCAATCGAAAATTTGACTTTTTTTAAAAAAAAATCTTTCGAATTTTTTAATTTTTCCCGCGGCACGCCAGGCAACATCTCGCGGCACACTAGTGTGCCGCGGAACAGTGGTTGGGAAACACTGAGTTACTGTGGGGAGGAAAATATGTGAATCTCTGTGGACCCACGTTTATGGGTGAACAACAGAAAGAAACGATTGGGTCCCCGGATCAAACCTTCATGAATTTATCAGGTCTCTCTTTAAAGCCACATTATGTGGCAGTCAATTCCATAATTTGAGTCTCAGTTTAGGGTTGCCATATTCGGAAGAGCAGAGGACACATGAGTCAACTTCTACTTTTAACTATGGATCGCTATGACAACTCTACCCCTGAAAAAGAGGACACATGGCAACCCTACGAGTCAATTCGGTTGAAAATAGCCATGTTTAAAAAGACATATCCACCCGTTTGCTCAGAGTTTCAAGATTACAAAATAGCAGCAAGTACAGTGGTACCTCGGGTTACATACGCTTCAGGTTACATACGCTTCAGGTTACAGACTCCGCTAACCCAGAAATAGTACCTCGGGTTAAGAACTTTGCTTCAGGATGAGAACGGAAATAGTGCTCCGGCGGCGTGGCAGCAGCAGGAGGCCCCATTAGCTAAAGTGATGCTTCAGGTTAAGAACGGACCTCCGGAAAGAATTAAGTACTTAACCCGAGGTACCACTGTATAGGGATAGGAGGGGTGCGAAAACTGTGGCCCTGGTCATTGGACCACGCTAGCTGGGGTTGATAGGAGTCAGTTTCTAGAAACATCTGGAGGGTCACAAATTCCCCAGATGCATGGCAGTGAAGGATACCTACCTCCCTATCAGCCTATATATTAAAGCAACCTTCCCTAACCTGGTGCCCTCTAGATGTGTTGGACTACAACTCCCATCAACCCCTGCCAAAATGGTCAATGATCAGAAATGGAGTTGTAGTCCACTACATCTGGAGGATCCCAGGTTAAGAAAGTCTACATTAAAGTTATAAAATGAAGGCTCTTCTATGGATGCCCTACCCAAAAGTAGATCGTTGTCACGTAGTAGGCTCACTTTGAAACTGCCATGCCAAGATTTCTTCATTGCCCTTGGCTTTCAAAGAACAACAACAACGAGTTTTAGTTTGGAATTTGATCTGTTCTTCTGCTGCAATATTTTTCTTGTTGTGACTTTGTATTCTATGATGTTTCTTTTAATTATGGAGTTTTGTTAGCCATTGTTATGCTTAAATTTCTCCAGGGTTTTTCTCTCTTCTGGACTTTCTATTTGTACAATGAAAGTAAGCCAAACTTGTGAGGGATGAGTCATGCTTATCCTCTCAAACTTGGCAAGTCAATTTGTTTCCCAGGTTAGTCATACTCGAATATTATTGGGATGAATGGAACAAGGTAGTCATAACTGTTGTATATATTTTTTAGATTGGTTTTAAGTGTGGCCTAAGATAGAGTTCCTCTCTCATGTAATCTAAAAACACATACATTCAAGTATATTATTTAGAGTCAACTGCCCCAACACTACTCAATTCTTTTTAGCTTCTTGAAACTAATGAGAATCTCTAAACTCTCCAAGGACAAACTTGCTCTCTGTGTGGCTGTTATGGCTAATACTCTGGCTGGTCAGAGACATTATTTTCAGTTTTCACAAATGCCAAAAGTACAATTCATGCAACTTGGTTGAAAAATATGGATGGCATTTGGGAGCAGAGATTGCTGCTTTCAGTAGCAGTGGACTTTATTCCTTCCTCTTTGACACTGAAGGAGTAAACCCAGGGGTCAGAAAGGTTTATCTTGCCTGGGCCCATGGAGATCCCTCTGTGGGATGGATCACGTGTGAGCGATTTTCAGCATCTGCGCATGCGCAGACATGATTTTGGGCGTCCGCGTCTGCGCAGATGCAATTTCCAGTGCCACGGAAGTGAGTCCCCGTGCCGCACTAGTTTAGCGCAGCATGCTAGTGGGCAGCTCAGTTCGGGGGCTGCTTGTGGGCCGGTCAAACGATCTCCGCAAGCTGCTTCCGGCCCATGGACCTTAGGTTGCTGACCCCTGTGTTAACCCATTTGGTGTGTGTGTGTGTGTGTGTGTGTGTGTGTGTGTGTGTGTGAGAGAGAGAGAGAGAGAGAGAGAGAGAGAGAGAGAGAGAGAGAGAGACTTCAGGCATTAGACATGCCCAATTCATGGAAAAAAACTTTTCAGTTCTGGATTTGGGTGAAAAAGAAAAGAAAAAGAAAGAAAGCTCTAATGTGTGATATGTAAATCAGTAACTAAAAAAAGCGAAACACGCACCCATGTTTTTGAGATGCTAAGATAAATTTTAATTATGCTAATACCGCCCTTCATAGATTGCAATCACTTTGCACGGGGGGGGGGGGAGGGAATCACACACTCTGTAACATTTAAAAAGCACAGGAACATAAGCATCTGCCTTGCATTGAGTCAAACCACCAGTCCCATCTTCCACAGTATCATCTACACTGACTAGCAGTGGTTTTCCAGGGTCTCAGTTGTACCTGGAGGTGCCCAGAGTTGGGACCATCTGCACACAGAACAGATGCTG
This sequence comes from Podarcis bocagei, assembly GCF_964188305.1. Lineage (NCBI taxonomy): Eukaryota > Metazoa > Chordata > Lepidosauria > Squamata > Lacertidae > Podarcis > Podarcis bocagei. Next base: position 105,980,905 of record NC_138125.1, read on the forward strand.
CTCCACCAAACTACATGAATGCACCAGCTGCATAATGAATATGCCCAGCTGATGTTAGTGCAGGTTTTGACTTATAAAGCCTTAAATGGTTCAGGACTGCATTATCTGAAGGACCGCCTTTACCCATATGAACCTGTGCTCATCACCTGTGGCTTTTCTTCGTTTGCTTCCTCCATGAGAAGTCTGGAGGGTGGCAACATGAGAACAGGCCGTTTCACAATTTCCATTTGTGGAATGCTCTCGTCAGGAAGGCTTGCCTGGTGTCATCATTAGATATCTTTAGGCACCAGGCAAAACCTTTGGTCTTTAAGTATCTGTGGGCTTTTAGAAGTGGGGTGTTTTAAATGTATTTCTCTTTCCTCTTGGCTTTGACGTATCCACATGCAGTTTATCGTCTTTTCTTTTCCCCTCCCCCTTTTTTTTCTTTTAAGCCACTTTGGGTTGGGTTTATCTGGGCAAGATTAAAGCAAATGACAAATTTAATTTTAAAACAAGACAAAACAATGGAATCTCTCCCTCCATACCTCCTTCATGAAGCCCCTCACATCCTTACCTCACATGATGCCCCTACTCTACATTGAGGGACCAGAATCTGGGGTTGGAAAAGAGAAAGCAGAAATCCCATTACACAAGTGAGTTTCCTCTGCACAAGCAGACAGAAATCACTGGATGTTGCCCTTACATTCCAACTTTCAGCAGATTTTCTCATTGCGACGTGAAATAGTATTTAAACAGTCAGCCAAAAAATGCACTGTGAAGTAGACCTCAGCAATCTCCAGCCTCTCTGTTACAGTTCAGCTCTATGGTTTGGAGTTACTGCCTTCATGAGTCACATAACACTGAGGAAATTTCATTCTGTTAATCCTGTTAGCCGCTCTCCCTAAGCATTCACAGTGATTAAAGCCTTACGTGCATGAAACTAGATGGTAGAATTTTAAATCATTCTCAAAGTATTTTTAAAAAAGGGTAAACTCTGAGAGAGAGATAAATGTTTGCACAGAAAGCAATCACATTATTTAAGTTAACATAGGAGACATGATTCGAAATAAAGGCTAGAAAACATTAAAATCCTTGAGTATTCCATAGAAAACTAAGCATAACCAGGACTAGACAGGACACATGTAACACAGCAGCCCCTTTTTTAAATGACAGAAATACTCCAAAAAGAAGGTTTTTTCTGGTGACATTAAAGAGTTTTTTGGTCAGTCATAGTTTTGGGAATAAGGGACGCGGGTGGTACTGTGGGTAAAACCACAGTGCCTAGGGCTTGCCGATCGTATGGTCGGTGGTTCGAATCCCCGCAGTGGGGTGAGCTCCCGTCTTTCGGTCCCAGCTCCTGCCCACCTAGCAGTTCGAAAGCACCCTTAAAGTGCAAGTAGATAAATAGGTACCGCTTTATAGCGGGAAGGTAAACGGCGTTCCGTGTGCTGCTCTGGTGCAGGCTCGCCAGAGCAGCGATGTCACACTGGCCACGTGACCCGGAAGTGTCTGCGGACAGCGCCGGCTCCTGGCCTCTAGAGTGAGATGAGCGCACAACCCTAGAGTCTGACAAGACTGGCCCGTACGGGCAGGGGTACCTTTACCTTTACTAGTTTTGGGAATATGCGAGGAATGATCTCTCCAGGCCAAGTCCCTTCTGATTCACTAGTGTTCAAGCATAGTTTAGATATATTGTAAAACTTGTTATAAACTTCTCTCTCTCTCTTATCTAACTCAATCCATAAAACAGGAAGGAAGTTAGGGAAATTGTATGCTTATTTCTGGCTGCTCTTTAAAATCCAAAAAAAGCAGAGGATTTAAAAAAACACAACGCAGCAAAGGATTTTCAGGGTGTTGGGCACATGTCCTCACCAATGTTCCCTTATCTTTGCTTGGGTAGAATTTCCTCTGGAGCCATATGTCTGTTTCCTTTGGTTAGACAGGAAACATTGGGGTTACAAATGTGCTAGCTAGCCAAAGTATATTGACCATTCACATATCAGGCCGAGATCTAGACTAGAATGTAATCTCTATTGTCACCCTGAAAGAAAGGATGATGGCCATGGGAAAGGGAGTGCTGAATTCCAAGGCTGATGTCCAGCTTGAAAGGGATGGAAGTCATTAGGTAATTAATTAGGAACATAGGCAGCCAGTGTGGTGTAGTGGTTAAGAGCGGTAGATTCGTAATCTGGTGAACCGGGTTCGCGTCTCCGCACCTCCACATGCAGCTGCTGGGTGACCTTGGGCCAGTCACACTTCTCTGAAGTCTCTCAACCCCGCTCACCTCACAGAGTGTTTGTTGTGGGGGAGGAAGGGAATGTTAGCCGCTTTGAGACTCCTTCAGGTAGTGATAAAGCAGGATATCAAATCCAAACTCCTCCTCCTCCTCCTCCTCCTCCTCCTCCTCCTCCTCCTCCTCCTCCTCCTCCTCCTCTTCTTCTTCTTCTTCTTCTTCTTCTTCTTCTTCTTCTTCTTCTTCTTCTTCTTGAGTCAGACCATTGGCTTATCTGGTTCAGTATTGTCTATACTAGCAATGTGAGGAATTAAACCAGGGACTTTCTGCATGTAAAACAGATGCTCTGCTACTAAATGACAGCTTCACCACTAGATTTGACACAGAATCATACAATTGTCGAGTCGGAAGGGACCTTGAGGATCATCTAGCTCAACCCCCCGCGAAGCAGAAATATGCAGCTGTCCCATAGGGGGATCAAACCTGCAACCTTGGTGTTATCAGCACCACGCTCTAACCACTGAGCTCGGTCTTTCTCTGGGAAACAGCAGTGGCAGCTTGAAAGGTGATGAACTTGGAAGAAATATCAATGCTCTCTGTGCAGTTACTCCATATGGAATAACTTTGTTAAATTTATCTTTCAGTCCTCAGATTGGATCTTATGCAACCCTTGTAAAGGGACCCTAATAACTTGGGTAGCAATCTGATGAAGCAGCCAAGGTAGACTAATCTCAAAATGATTATATCAGTTGAACACAGGGCTTGTTATTCTTCGCCTCGTCGTTTCTGGCAGCTAGTCGGTGTGAGCTTTCCTCCCCGCCCTCCTCCTTTTTACAGAGTAGTCTTGAATTTCCACCAGGATCAGCCTGCTATAATTGTGGTTTTGTTTGCTACAAAAATTGCAAATGCAACAAGAGCCTTGTGGCAAGGCTGGAAAAGTCACCCAGGTATAAATATGCTTTGAGCCTTAATCTCATTCCACCACAGGTGTAGCACATACATTAACAAGATTAACTTAAAGCGCCATCGCCATGTGGATCTGTAAAGATGAAAACCTTTGCCCTGATGGGCAAATGCAGATATATTTTTAATCAAACTCCTGGGAGGCTGCAAATCACTGGCAGCATATAAGATGAGAATTCAACAAAGGGAAAAACTCGCTTCAGTGAAATGACTCCATCCTTATTATCCTTATAATGTAATCAACTCATGTTACCGGGCTGTTACAAGCATTCCAATCTATTTTAGGGTACTATAACTCAAAACTCATAAAACAACTATTCAGAATGAGTGTAAGCTTGCTTGCTGACTAAATACTCCCTATTCATTCTGCTCCAATAATGAGCTCACTTGTGATAGATTAGGCCATTTAGGAGATGTTGACTCGGCTATGCTACAGATGCTGCACTGAAATGGGCTTATGCAGGAAGTCTCAAACCTTGTCATAGCAAGCCTCTCTCAATCAAGGCACAAGCTGGTTGAGCTCTCTCCCGTACAGCTAAGGGAAAACAACTTTGACTTGGGTAGTAGTGCTTATTGTTATCCTAGGCACAATGCCAAGCATCTCAGTGAAAAAGAAACAGAGCATGGCACGGTTTAAGGACTCTACGGGAAGCACTCCAGGGAACCAAAACAAATATCCTGCAAATAACAGGGGGTCAATTCACTGGGTTTTCAGAGCTAGCAATTAGTGCAAGAGAGAATGCATGGTGTTGCTTGGGCTATTGACTGGGGCATCTGAAAGGTGTGTGCATGGGTTGTAAGCAAGTGTCAAGATGTACCCAACATTTGCATTGCTAGTCGAGGAAATTTGCACCATGACTAGCAGCTGTTCCTATTTGCATAAGATGGTACACCTTGCACCTTCAGAATGCTGTCTTAAGATGGATCAACCATTTTACTTACAGCATGTTTGAGAACAGAGGCAAACACATAAGGAGTGTTTAAAGCTGCTTCTTCTTCTTTGGCGATCACACAGGAAGGTAGATTATACGATCTGTTAAAACATTTCCCCATTCTTCAAACTTTACTATGATAATCCATTGCTCCTTTGCAGCTGAATCGCTAAAAACATAATTATGGCAATTATGGCTGCTCAGAACAAATGACATTTAATTCTTAATGTAGTTTAGGGGAAGCCAATGTGATGATGCCCTCCAGAAGTCCATCAGCCTCAGCCAGACTAGCCAGTGATCAGGGATGAAGGGAGATGTTATCAAGCAAACATCTGGAGAGCACCGCATTGGCTGCTCCTGGTGTAGTTGAACTTGCCACCATTGTGGCACTGCTGACCTCTTGCACTCTTATAAACCCAGAGTGCAAGCACTGCATTTCTGCTCCCAGGTAATATGGCCAGATCATTCTCTCCACCTCATAGACCTTTTGATACACTGGATGTGAATTCAATCTACATTCTGTATTACCATCTACATCACATCAGTTGAAAATAAAACAGAAGATTGCAGGAAGCACATTTGAAAAGAGACATATCAGCATTCCCAAAGTCACAACAAACAGAAAAACTGCTGATGTGTGGATCTTCCCAGGCCAATTAAGGTTATTCTCCCCTTGTAAAAGTGCCTTCATCTCCCACCATGCAGAGAGGAACCTCAGCCAGGTAAGCAGGGAACCACTCTGAAAATTGTTATTTGAAAAACTCATGAATCTTTAGAGAAAAGAGTTAGTGATTTGGCATTATGGGGCCTGGTGTTAAAAGGGGCCTTGAGACGTCAATGGACACCCAAATACAAAAAAATAATAATTTGAATTTTGCTACTTGGTAAGAGAAGCATTTACATTCTCTTCAGTCTGGTCAGTTTATGGTTGGGCTTATTATTATGTTGTGCAGACATCCACTATGCTTTGGTTTACAGTGGTGCCCTGCAAGACGAATGCCTCGCAAGATGAAAAACTCGCTAGACAAAAGGGTTTTGCGGTTTTTGAGCTGCTTCGCAAGACGAATTTCCCTATGGGCTTGCTTCGCAAGACGAAAACGTCTTGCAAGTTTGTTTCCTTTTTCTTAACACCGTTAATACAGTTGCGACTTGACTTCGAGGAGCAACTCATAGAACGCGGTGTGGTAGCCTTTTTTGAGGTTTTTGGTGATTTTTTAAGCTTTTCCAAAACTTTTCCGACACTGTGCTTCGCAAGACGAAAAATTCGCTAGACGAAAAAACTCGCGGAACGAATTAATTTCATCTTGCGAGACACCACTGTACTAAAATTCAGCTGCTAGAGTAGGGGTGGGGAACTTATTTCAGACCAAGGGCCATTCCCCCTTCTGGGCAACCTTTTGAGGGCCACATGCCAGTGGTGGCGCAGCAAATGTAAATTTTGTCTTTCTAAAGGAGGCTAGTTTCTACACAAACTCACATGCCCTTCCCTAGCCTGATGTGCTATGTCAAGAATAAGCATTATTAGATGTGTTTAGGAACACATGAAAACCCCCCACTATCTATAGCGTTACTGATCTGTAGAGATATTACACTTGGACTTTACTGAAGCTAATAAACATCCTCCACCCTATTTGCCATCGCATTAGCTCTGCTGTGTGTTTAAGAGCTAAACGCACATACTTCTTCAGCAGCTCTGCTGTCATGCAGCCTCAGGCCATACCAACTTCTTGTGGAATCTTTGACAGATATCATAACACTACCAAACAAAGCTTGGCCAAGTTAGTGCAAACGGTAAGACATTTTCTTGAGTAGGGGATGAATGGGAGGGGAGAAAGAAAATAAACACTGATGAAATGCGATGTATATGCAGCATATAAATTATTAGATTTTCTTGAAGATTGCTGACATACTTGAAAGGTACCTGTAAACATTATGCATGAGAATTGCTTCTCTCTCTCTCTCTCTCTCTCTCTCTCTCTCTCTCTCTGTGTGTGTGTGTGTGTGTGTGTGTTGTCGTCGCACACAGCAGCAATACTACCAGAGGCGTGGAATGCCTTTCATTCAATGAAAATCAGGACATTTTCAACCTAGCAGGGCTATGAATTTTTAATCCCATTTTCAGAATTTATAGCAACGAAACTCTGGAGCCCTACAGGGAAGCAAGTCCAAATGCATGTTGCTGTCTCCAAGCCACAGGTAATCTGGAGAAGTCTAACTGATTTCAAAGAAGATTGTTTGAAATAATTTGCAAACTGGGTTGGTGCAGTATGAAAAGGAATGCCAGCTTGAACTGCCGTGATAGGGATGAATGGGAAACATGCTAATGGCTGTTCCAATTACTTGCTTGGAAGAGTTGCCCACAACAGCACTTTTTCTTTAGTACTGTGTAAAATATACTAGGCATGTCAAATGCACCCTGCTCATGGAACAATTGGGAAGCAGTTTTTCCACTCCTAGCAAATAATCAACAACACCTAAAAAATGGAGGTACTTCAGCTGGGAGACACCACAGGTTGTTGTTGTTTAGTCGTTTAGTCGTGTCCGACTCTTCATGACCCCATGGACCAGAGCACGCCAGGCACTCCTGTCTTCCACTGCCTCCCACAGTTTGGTCACTCATGTTTGTAGCTTCAAGAACACTGTCCAACCATCTCGTCCTCTGTTGTCCCCTTCTCCTTGTGCCCTCCATCTTTCCCAGTATCAGGGTCTTTCCCAGGGAGTCTTCTCTTCTCATGAGCTGGCCAAAGCATTGGAGCCTCAGCTTCAGGATCTGTCCTTCCAGTGAGCACTCAGGGCTGATTTCCTACACCACAGGACCAGGGCTAAAATGCAGTCCCCCATGTTTCTGACCCTCCGTAGGTCACATAGCCCCTCATGAGACTACACCCCACTTCACTCATCTTGAGTACCTTTGTCTGGCTAGGACATGTCACTGAACCTCTTTCGGATTGGATGGCAGAGGGGTGTGTGTGTGGAAACCTCACCTTAACATGGCAGGAATGTAACCTAATCTACATTGCTCCAGCCATTTTTGGCTCTCGCCCTGTTCATCACTAGCAGGACAGAACCCAGCGCAGAAGGAAACAAAATAGCTAACCTTTCCTCTTCTGCTTTGCTGGCAATGGGACCAAAAAGCACAAACAGCCAGGCTTCTTCTTATTATTTGCTGGTTGACCCAGCTATTCTAAAACCACAGGATGTGATTTCCATAGCAAAACATGCCAAAGTCTATTTTGTTCTACAGCATCTTATCAGTGAGAACCTGCTACCACCACCAGAATGAACTGTGTTGGGGGAAAGGGTTGGAAGGAAGTTCCTACCTTCTTTCAAGTGTCTTCTGAAAACTGCACTGTTTCAACAAGACTTTACAATATGATTTTTTCCCTTAAAACCAACCAGTATCTACTAATGTTTGACTGATGCTTTTATGAGAGAGAGAAAGAGAGAGAGAGAGAGATTTTGTATGCTGTAAGGGGCTTTGTTCTATTTTAGGTTAAAATTTTCAAACCACAACAAAAAACCCTGCCTGTGTGGGCACATGCACCCTACAGATTCACAAAGACAAAGGGTTATCACATATGTCTTCCAATATGTGCATCTTTACCAGAGTTGTAGCTTTGTGTTACCATACAGCATAGTGCACTAAAGTATCTCCCCTCCCCTCACTTGTTAAGCAGAGATTGGATGGCTATCTGTCATGGATGCTTTAGCTGAGATTCCTGCATTGCAGGGGGTTGGACTAGATGACCCATGGGGTCCCTTCCAATTCTACGATTGTATGATTCTACCTCAGAACTATTCTTAAGCTGAACCTCCAGCCTGGAACACCTTCTGGCCTTTTCTGCGAAGGCAGACCACAACAGCTACCACCTCTCTGCTGCCCTCTGCCCCAGAGGTGCCTCCATTTCTCTGGTATTGTAGACACTAACTGATAGAGCCATATTTCTTTTCATTGCCTACTGTGGGCAGTCAGCAGGGAACCTCCTTTGGACTGTAGAAACTTCTTTTCAGATAGACATATGCTTTATGTCCCTCTTTGACAGTGTTTAGAATGATGTCAACATCCCCGATGTTAACATTTCGTTGTAAGTTTGGAAAGGGAGGAGGTAGCACAAGAGAGTCCAGTGACATTTTTTATTCCCAATAGTTAGAAACTGAACTGCACGAGTAATACGATCGTGCTTATAGAACATTGTCCACCAGTGGAGTTTGTTAAAAAAATTCTTTCCCAAATGTCAATGACTGGCTTTAGCCATCTCCTGACACTCCTAGATCTTGTCTGAAACCATAGGCTATGCCTGACAGGAGAAAAGACTATTAATTAGATGGTTGAGTAACACACAAAAAGCTTGTATATCATGTTTCTCCTGCTCAAGGAAAAACATGAACAAAACGCCTTACCACTGATGACTACTAATTTTTGAATACCAAGTTAGGTTGTTTGATAAGCTTCACACAGAGGTGGTCCTGCCTTTAGGGAAAGTGAGATAACCTGCCTCAGTCAGCAGATATTGAAGGACAGCAGTGACAGTGCCCTGACTATCCCTCCTAAGTCTCCCATCTATTCCCCTCTGTTGGAGGGCAGGTCTGTGTATGCTACATCCCATTTCTAAACTAGTTCGCTGCTTCAGGCAGAGAAGAGGACACTGCCCCAGCACTACAAATGGCTCTTGTTAGACCCATAGCATTATTTTCCATCACAAAAGGAAATAATAATAATAATAATAATAATAATAATAATAATAATAATAATAATTTATTATTTATACCGAGCCCATCTTTGGGCGGCCTTCAACAAAATACTAAAATACAATAGTCCATCAAGCATTCCCTAAACAGGGCTGCCTTCAGATGTCTTCTAAAAGTCTGGTAGTTGTTGTTCTCTTTGACATCTGGTGGGAGGGCATTCCACAGGGCGGGTGCCACTACCGAGAAGGCCCTCTGCCTGGTTCCCTGTAACTTGGCTTCTTGCAGTGAGGGAACTGCCAGAAGGCCCTCAGCGCTGGACCTCAGTGTCCGGGCAGAACGATGGGGGTGGAGACGCTCCTTCAGGTATACTGAACCGAGGCCATTTAGGACTTTAAAAGGGGCACATTGGTGTGTTTTAATTCTGTATTGCCACCAGGAGGCTTTTCTCATATTTATAGTAGGCTGAGGTTTTTTCTTTTTTGCTGCCCATCCCCATTTCTTTTCAGTGATAAATCTGTGCTTAGTGTGGCCTGTGTGTAGCATTTAATGAACAGCTAACAAAAGCCTAATAATATTAATGACCATCTTTCATTAGCTGTTGTTCAGCAAGTATTCTGACTGAATGTTACACAAGAATGAGTGATCAGCTAAGTGCACTTGAAATAAATATGAAACAAGGTGTGCAGAACACTCAGATTCCTCCCGAGTCAAAAACTGTATTAGCTGTTCGCCGAGGTAGAAAAACAACACACCATGATTATTTGTTGCCTCTTTACAAGCAGAGCTCGCTGAAGAGAGACAGCGGCCACAGAGAATACCAATGCAGTATGTGTCTGACATATTAAAAGTAGACATCCATTCATTTTTAGATGGGTCAGTTTTAGAACATTATTCCTCATAACAAAGTGGTACGAATGAGGCACTGAAAGAACCGCTTGTTCCTACACTGTTTACATGGTCAAAATAAAACAGCAATTTGTTCAGGAGCACCTAGATTTATAGCGATGGTGAAACGAAGATTTGGTCGGTGCCTTGAGGGGTGACCCATATAAGCTACTATGAGCTTTTTAAAAGGAAGACAAGGATAGAACTATACTCAAAGTAGCACTAAGGAGAAGATTCTGGTTAGTGAACTTCTGCTTGCATTCTCACACTCTCCTCCCCTTGTGTACCCCCCTAGATCAGTTCTGGTCCCCCTGAAGTCCTCTGGAGCAGGAAAGAGGGGAGCGGGAATCTTATTGATTCCACAAAGCTGATCCTGATAAGAAGCTGGACCATGAAGCCAAAAAGATTCCTCAGCCTTGTGCTGGCACTGATCATTGAGCTAGTGCAACTGTTCCAAGTTGAATACTTTGTACTTTTTCAAGTTGGCCATTTGAGCCTCCTCTTATTTTTAGAACTGGAAATCTCAGAGAATGCTGAATATAGTATAGGTGACATGGCCTAGTCTACGGGGCTAAGAATGGCTTTTATAGATGGAGTTTATCTTTTGACACATGCCAAGAGGCCCCTTTAACCATGCACAGCCCCACAGCAGAGTTCGAGCAAGAGAGAGGAAAACCACACTCAGACCTTCTATCACCAGGGGGTGAGATTTCAATCTAGTTATCCAGGCAATGCACTTTCTTTAGAGAAGCAGAATTGCAGAGGAATCCAGGCATGCCATTTGTATGCAGGGTTGCTCATACAGAACTATGGCAACTGAGAATGCCCACGTAACGAGTGACTTCTTTTGGGCTGAATTATACTGACAAATTCTTCATATGAACAGTTACAATTGGGTACCTGCAAGAATCTGTTTCCTAGCGTTAACTAGGTCCTTGAGTTAACTGTTGAAGTGGTTCACTTCATGTTATCTAATTGCATCAACCCCGAATAAACACCACCTGCATAATTTCTTGATGTCCCCCGCCCTCCATGAAACATACTAGAAACTATTTCCAACTTTGAAAATAGGACTACTTAATTTTTCTGTTCTACAGCTTTCTACCTTATAAAGGATTTTGTGTGTTTAGCAATGCACAGCTTATTTCTGAGTTTTAAAGAAATCTTCCTTTTTTTGCCCATCATGGCTCTGCATAAACTGCAGAAATGAGTGTATGATAAAGTTTCAATCTTAACAATACAAATGAAATCTGGAAGTATTTCGCTCTTACCACTTTAAGACTTAAATCATACTTATTTTTTCTGCTTCAAAATCGTCCTTGGAGTTGTGTTGAGAATTACAGGGCAGTTATGGGAATACTGGTTGGTCCCAATGAAGCTATTATTTGACTGACCCCAGGAACACCTAGCATGCTTTCTTACACAATATCAAGGTATTGCTTAAAATTAATACTGTTCATTTAACAACTACTTATACGATTCCGAATTGCAGCAATTAGTTTTGGCTGACTCTGCAGAAGACTCTGAAGAATTGCAGAGTAATTAGAATCTACAATGACTGCTTTTGAGGACTTACCTGTCTTGGGCCAGTTGCTCAGCACTGTCTAAAATTACCAGTCTGCTCACTCGAAGTTGATTAACTACAATTTCTCCTCAATTACTTCCAGAGGGCAAAAGGCCTGAAATGAAGATGGCAGGGAAAGACTAGAGACTCTCCCCTTGAATGTGCATCTTTGACCTTTTAGGTGTTTTGAGGGCTGCTTTCCTCGTGACAACAATAGCGAACAGCCAACAGAATCCTTCATCTTTACACTTATGAGGCCATACCAACTGCATAGATCTTTTTTCATGCTCCCTTGAACCATGCAGATGGAAAACACTAGACTACCCGACAACCGTCAGCACGCGATGTAAAACAATAATATGCAAAGGTGGCTTTAGAAAAATGATTTTACGCGTAAGAATATGGGTAGATGATATACTTTTAAAAAACTTTACATCCGTGTTTTTTCTTTTTTAATTTCTATACCGCCCTATACCTGAAGGTTCTGATGCTTTCAAATAACCATTTTCAAACTGTCCCCCCCCCCACTGATGAGCAAATACGGAAAACAATCACTTTCAGATTTTAAAAAAAATGTATTTCTTCCATACCAGTAAGAAAGTACACTAAGGTGATCCACATCCACTTAAGACTGAACATTTAAATTTCTATTATCCCATTAAGATCACTCTATAACATGATAATGCAGGAAGAAATGATTTCAGAGCTGCTCTTCCTCCACGATTTGCCTCACAACTATAGTTAAGCTTGGTTAATCCACTTTTAGGCCTAAATTTTTAGAGGGGGTTTGAACTAGTTCATGATGGGCCTTGGAACCCCAAACCTGAGCTAGTTTCAGAATACCCCAGTTTCGACCGTCACCATCATCATTATCCCTGGAGATTTATATATTATTTTTCATATTATTTATATATTTTTAGAACAGTCATTTTAATTGTGAATGTTTTAATGTGCATTTTAATTGTATACAATTAGTTTTATACTTGTAAATGGCCTAGAAGCCATTTTGGCAATTAAGTGGCATACTAATTAATAAATAATAGCTACTACTCTTCATTTCCAGCCTCTAATTAAAACCTTACAACTCTTCATGTTCACCATCTAATTAAACTTTGCACCAATACTATATTATTAGCAGAAAAGGACCCAAGGTTTAGAGATAACCCTAAGGCCTGCAAGGAACTTCACAGCTGCGCTGAGATTTGAATCATGGAACTTCCTGGCTGAGCAGCAAAATTATTCTAGGAAAGAGAACACAGAAGGATCCTAGTCCACAACTGAATGAAGAGGAAGTACACAGGTTTAACCACATTTACTCATAATAAGCCAATGAGACCAAAATTGGCTTAACTATTTTGTTAATAAACTGCTGCTGCAAAGAAAGTATTTAGAATTCCTAAAACATGGTGTCAAATAATGAGATCTTTGGAACTAATCCATAAAACATAGTAGACATAAAGTACAAAACCACATGCAGAATTTTCTCAGACGAGATGTTTGTATCTCATTTTGTATTTTCTTTTAGATACATTGTGATGGAGATTTGTGAAATATGAATTCTGCACCTGTGAGGTTTTCCACATTTTCTCCCCCACCCCCTTTCGGAAAACCACAGTGAAATTAACTTATTTCCAGTCACTTCTCTTGCATTCAGCACAAAGATCTTGGCAGCCGTGTGTGTTTATCACCTTAACACAGAGAGCACACTGCTCAGCTGTAGCTCATATTAGGACAGTCTTGAAGCCATAATGTTTTCCTCTAAGAGACAAGGAGACTGTGCTCATATAGAAGATTTCTAGCATATTTTCTTCCAGTACCATTGCTGCATAAATTATAAATAAAGTGTCAGCACTAGTAACGAGCACTTTCACACATTGCTCCTTGGAGCATTTATTTCAGTGCAAAAAATAAATGTGTGTACATATTTTCAATTGTGCCTAAATTCACAGTTGCTAAAACGTCCAATACTCCAGCCTGAAAAAAATCCATTCTGAAGAGGCGAGCAGAGAAATAAATGCAAGTTAACAACATGAACATTTTACTTGAGCATTTTCTCCTTAACAAATTGCTTGTGCCCCAAATCGCACTGTGGCACAGGCTCTGCTGCCTCTTGCACCAACTTGTTATGTTCCAGCTGCTGCCACCACTGGTCCTGAATCTTTAAAATTCTGGGAAATCCCTTGTGTCACAGATTTTTTGGGGAAGAGAGGAATCAACCCTCAACTGAGCTGGTTATGCTGCTTCTCATGCCAGTGTTGCTTCACAATTGGGTGGCTTCTGCTAGTGATGTACTGCTGCTTTTCTCAATATGGTGCCACAAAATAGGGTGGCAGCTTAAGAGACCAGGCTGCCTTTATTCTTACTGAACTCATTCTTCACGCAACAGCCACCCATCAAAATGGGGATGTTTGGACTGATCATTAAGAAAGCTGAGGCCTGGCTTATACCTGCAGCAGGATGAGGTGACAGAAGAATGTATAACATCCGGTACAATTTCTTAATGCACGCCCGTGAAATAAAATTACTCGCAAGTAAGAAGCAGATCAGGGAGTAAGGTTTAGTCCACCCCACTACTGTTTTCTATTTGATGCAAAGTTGTTTTGTTTTTACACAGGAAAGCATTCAAGTGGCAATTTCCTCACCTTTACTCTTAATGTCGTACAATTCATTAAAACATTTTAACACCACCTTTCAATTTAAAATGTTCAGGGGTGAGCTGCTGAACTGGATCCAGGGCTGCCTCTATTAACTCTCTTCCAGGGGTCAAATAAAACTGTAAGTCGCTAACAATCCCTCTCCTCAAGGTTGTGTGAATGGAGGTGAGTGTTTCTCTGTAAAACTGAAACAACCTTCCTTTGGAAGCCTACCTTCCAAAGGTGGTATGACCAGGCGGATTAGGAAACTTAAAACAAATTTACCCAGTGATGTAACTAGCCAGAGGTGAAATAAAAAATTCTTAAGATTCATTACAAATCAGAAAAACCCAGGGCACCTCTCTCTATCATCCTTTTGGCAAAATGTGATTTTGTAGGCAGGGCAGCGCTATTTCGTATTATGTCCCACAGTGTGCACACCACCCCTTCTAAACTGCTGATACAAAAATGAAATTAAGAAATATTCCAGGCTGATAAGAAAAAGCTCATTCTGCTATATCATTCTACTACTTGCGCAAACCAGACTTTACATAATGGGAGCACAGGGCCACATATAGCACCTTTAGCCACTGTAAACAGAGGGGGACATAGCAAAAATTACAGCCGGCATTCAACTAACCTCAAACATGCAGAAGGGGTTCCACTTGCACAGTGTGACTTTCCTCTCCTCTTGTTCCCCTGCATGCACCTAATGCCTTCTCTAAGTTGGCTCTGGAGGGTTGAGGGAACTTCTAGAACACAGGGGAGACTTCCTGCTGCTCATCAGGCAATGGCTTTTCCCACCTGTCTTGCCCCACCCTCCAGCCCTAGAATTCTTTCCCAGACCATGATTTTGAGAATAGCAGAAGCAGCTGGGAGAAGTGTGTGCCCTTGTTTCTCAATTTGATCCTTTTACTTGGTTTTGTATGTTTGTGGCATTTTATGCATTGTGACTTGCCACTGTTTTTCTTGATTATAGTTTAGTGATTCTTTATTATAATGGTAAGTGTTAACCATTTAATTACCATTTGCTGGTATTTAATTTGACTGTTTACTATTATATTCTGGTGGATTCTTGAATATTGCTTTGTCTGATAGAAGTTGTTTACAGTGGTACCTCGGGTTAAGTACTTAATTCGTTCCGGAGGTCCGTACTTAACCTGAAACTGTTCTTAACCTGAAGCACCACTTTAGCTAATGGGGCCTCCTGCTGCTGCTGCGCCGCTGGAGCACGGATTTCTGTTCTCATCCTGAAGCAAAGTTCTTAACCTGAAGCACTATTTCTGGGTTAGTGGAGTCTGTAACCAGAAGCGTATGTAACCCGAGGTACCACTGTATTTTAAAGTTACAGGGACTTCTTTGTACTGTATCAGATTGTTATTACATGCGTTATCTTTGCTGTCTGTTTTGTTGTTTCTTCAGCTTGTAAACCCCCTCGTGTATAGTAATATAGAAAGAGGCAGTGTAACAAATTAAAAATGAAGTAAAATATTTAGTGGGTGAGCAGATGGGAGGAAAGCCAGGTTGGGCAATTGGAAGTCATTGTGCAAGTGAAAGTCATTCTGCACATGCAAGTAGTTAGCTGAGGACTGTCCTACAAAAGAATCACTGTAACTGTGGATTTTGATGAAAGCCACCTGGAAAACAATTTCTGTCTTTAATCAACAGCGTTGGCACAACGGCAGGTATCCAGAGAAAGAATACTAACCAGAGAAACTCATGATGCTAAGTGATGTTTTAACAGGATTTGATGACTTGGCCTATAGTTCATTCACATTTTTGTATTGCATATATTCAAGGAAATAAAACAGCCTACTGCAATGTCTCAGCCAAATAAGACAGAAATAAGACAATACTGGTTCTTGCATAAAAGAATGACTGATATTATTTTCCTTTAATGCGATCTAACCGAACAAGTGGACTATCCCTACCTCAAAAATGTTTCTTTTCAAAAATATAAAAAATGAAGATGTGAAATGAACATTGTTCTATTTCCAATCAATTTGCAACCTATGTCAAACAGACATTTATAAAATATATTGCAAGTAAATTAAATCTGACTTCACCAGAATGAAAATGGGAAATGTTACAAAAGTGCTGAGGATTTGTGTTCCAGTGTAAGATTACTGTGGATGTTTCACTTTATTGAAAGTTTGGAAAAGTAATACTTTAGAATATCATACGCTATATATACACACATCTCTCAAGTAAAATGTTGGATTACCTTATAAATCGTGTATAGAGACTACATATCCGATGAAGACTAAAATAAATAACAGATCTTTTACTCTCTAGAAATCAGTGTAATTTATCGCTTGATATGTCCCAACAGTGTTTATTGGCCAATTCTTAAGCCTGAAGATGCGGTTAATTGCCACTCAGTTTCTTCATGATAGGGCTGTCAGGTGAAGCATTAGTGAAAATACTTCCGACTACCACGTGTGTTCCCCAGAGATTATGACGAATAACTTTACAGCAGCCAAGGTCCTCCACATAAAATCCTAAATGGCGGTAGCGTTCATCAGTTTCAAAAAGGGTGTTGTTTGTATAAGGGCCAAAAAACTGCAAAGAAAGCACAACAAAACACGGTGTACATTTATAGTAAGATTCCTGAATATATTTCAACATAATAGATCAAATTAGTTTTAAGTCTAAGCTTAAATGCATTTAAATGTCATGACAGAAAATGTACAACTGCTGGTTTTGCATTGACATTTCTATAGAGGGATAACTATACTGTTTATTATATCCCATGGCAACTAGAAATTCTGGAGCCCACAGATCCAGCCCTCAAATTGACACTGTTACCAGGAAAGTGCACTTCCAATTCCTTGGATTTTATGAATCAATAGCCTGGTCCCTGTGGCACAATGGTTTAGTGTGTCTAGCTGCTAACCGGAAGGTTGATGGTTCAAGCCCACACAGGAACAGCTGTGAGCAGGATTCCCTTCCAATATTTATATGATTCTATATACTGCAACAGCAGATTCTAGCAGTGCCCATGCAAAGACAGTAAAGATTCACCAACGAAAGTTGGGTAAAAAACTACGTACACATTTAGTAGGAGAATATAACAGTCTTAAAGGTAAAGGCAAAGGTAAAGGGACCACTGACATTTATAGTCCAGTTGCAAATGACTCTGGGGTTGCGGCGCTCATCTCGCTTTACAGGCCAGGGAGCTGGTGTTTGTCCGCTCTGCAGACAGTTTTTCTGGGTCATGTGGCCAGCATGACTAAGCTGCTTCTGGCGCAAAGGAACACCGAAGCCAGAGCAGCACATGGAAACACCATTTACCTTCCTGCCGGAGCGGTACCTATTTATCTACTTGAACTTTGATGTGCTTTCGAACTGCTAGGTTGGCAGGAGCTCGGAGCGAGCAATGGGAGTTCACCCCGCCATGGGATTTGAACCGCTGACCTTTTGATCAGCAAGCCCAAGCCTCAGTGGTTTAGACCGCAGCGCCACCCGTGTTCCTATAACAGGTCTGAGTGCTTTGCTATTCCATACCGACTAGCTTTTCAAATAATTTGGATCTAGGACATTTCTAAGGGCCCTGATGTGGGACTTTTTTTTTTAACAATTAGAAATAATACTGATATGGTTGTACATGAAATAATTGTCAAAGGAACATCTCAAATACCTTCAATCCATGACACACCACAATCCTGGTCTGAAAGAACTAGGTTAAAAGGGGGGGGGGGACGTGAGAGACAGAGCGGTGTAGTGATTCCAGTGCTAACCTAGGACTAGTGTAACCCAGGTTCATATTCTCACTCAGCCGTGAAGCTCACTGGGTGACCATGAGCCTATAATTCTCTCAGCCTATCCTAAGATTGTTGTAAGAATAAACTCAGGGCTGGGGAGAACTATGTGCACTGCTTTGAGATCCTTGGAGGAGAAAATAATGTAATAACTAAAACAAATAAAAACAGTCTTGCGTTCTTTTGTTTAACTGCCTCTTAAGGTGCCAGCTATGACAACGGTTTCTATGATATAGCCGAGAATTAAGAAAGACTGTCACAGACATTCCAGAAACAATTTTAAATAGCCTTTAAAATGGTTTCAAGTGGAACGAGCAGAAACTCAAGTAGGAGTCGTCATATTCTTTTTCCCCCCTTGTCTGAGACACACGGTGCTCAGCCTCCCTCTTCTTGCTGTGCTTTGGTAGAAATACTTACTGCCAATCCTGAAGTTGGATCAATGAAATCTGCCCAATAGCCTTCGGCACACAAAGCATAGCAAATTTCCTTGGCACCACTGATAAACTAAGAAGAGAGGAAATAAAAGATGCTAAGCACACTTTTAAGGCTAATGTATATTCCATTTCCCCAGCAAACAAATGTGAAATTGAACACAGCACTGTTATTCAACTCTGTCAACCGAGACTAAGAGGATTAAAATTAATAACCTATATTGAGATACGATGGTCACATGGAACCTAGAAGAAATTCTTTGTGATGGTCAGTGAAGCATTAATAGTTCTGCACAGGCAGGAAAATATAACTGATTGCTCGGGTTGGTTGCAGTGTTGCCATAACTGCAAATACAAAAAAATCAAACAAATCCATACCTCACCTATTGCCCACTTTTATGCATGCTCCTTTTGCCTTAGGTTTGTTCCCTAGTCTCAACTTCCTGTATCTTGATCAGTAAAGCACTTTTTGCAGCTCTCTAATCCACAATGGCAACTCTGCCCAAAACCTATGCCAAGAAAATTATCGTCCAAACACAAAGCACAGATGCTCAAAACTCCTGCTAACCTCTAAATACATGGTGTTAATTTAGAAAGGAACAGAATCTAAAAAGGAGCTACACGAGAGTGTGGGATGAAACTGTGCACACAGATGGAACGCTCTTTTATTTTTGCCAGAATAGACTCTATTGTCAAAGAAAGTGACACTTCTTAATTTAAAAATTCAGGAGAAGCGTGCCTCTTCAACAAAAGGAATTGTGGAGGTTCTCACCAAATGCACTCGTATATCCTTTGCACTACGGCAAAAGATACTACATTTAACATATCCAATGGAAAAGCTAACTGTGGTTTGGTAGGCTGCCCCTGTATGGGAAACATCACTTGAAACTGATTTTGCTAGTTTGCATTCCATTTGTTCAACACTTTGACACCTAAAACTATATAGTGAAGAAGCCAGGCAAACCTCCCCGGGGAGAGCATTGCACAAATGGGGAGCCACTACAGAAAAGGCCTGTTCTCAGGTTGCCACCCTCCGGACCTCTCGAGGCACACAGTGTTGTACAGCCGCATCCCCTCATTTATTTGAAATTGATAAATACACACATTTCTTTCTCAAAGCATGTAAGCCAGATATCTGGACCCTTTATCATAAGGGCTTACTCAGATTCCGAATAATCTTTAAACAGAACAGATTTATATTCAGTGTGGACCTATTTTTCCAATTAGTCAAAGGTCTACGTATCTGTCCATTTCAATTTCAGATTAAGCCAACGGAACCCCAGTAAACAGTCTAAACATGTTTATGCACTGGACTCTTTTGATCCTGGTGAATTACAATCTCACAGTAGCCACTCACCAAACAGATGTTAATTAAGACAACTTGAGTCTTCAATACAATAACACCTTCATTTGCCTGCCACTAACTCTCATTACTTTACTCCAAGTCTCTCATGTTAAGTTAAGTTCTCCTGAGATTGTCTACAATGCAAACAAACAGTCCATTCTATTGTGAATTTGCTGTTAGTAACCTTTAGGCCAGAAGGTTACGTCTACCATCCCAACACCCTTGTGTTCAATATATTGGAATTGACAGGAAGGTGGACAAGGAAGGAGGAGGACAATTAAAATATAATTAGACCAGATTACAATGCCAAGGCCCAACAGACCATGACTAACACAGAGACACTGACACGCTAAAATGAGAGCTTTATTCTGTGTGCAGCTTTCATGGTGATGACTGAACACTGCACTCTCCTTCCTAACCCCTTGAAAACCTTTAGAACCCATATAAATGCTTATTTGCCATGGTGAAACTTTCTCAAATGGAGTTAAAGGAACTGCAGGGTGGCTGGTGTTAACTAGAAACTGGTCTCAGATATATTAGCCAAAAAATCAAGTTGAAATAAAAGAAACTGGCATTTTTAGGTTATTTTAAAAGCACTATTAAAGTACAGAAAATTTTCAGAAAATAACATATGGGAAAAAATTCAGCAGCAGCAAAACACTGACATTTGTCGGGATACAACTATTGATTCCAAAGCCAAGCAAAAAACGTACATTTAAGAAAGGATGACCCCTAGTGGCAATTCTGCATATAATCACTTGGGCAAACAAAATGTCTGATTTATTTACTGCAATTATTAACGGATGTGGTATAAAAGGTTCAACTTAGTAAACTGAATGTAAAACATTACAGCATGTAGCTAGTGTGTATGCATAAAATATATTTAAAGTTACTATTTTTTAAAGTCAGGTAGGTAGCCGTGTTGGTCTGACGCAGTTGAAATAAATTAAAAAATTGTCCAGTAGCACCTTAGAGACCAACTAAGTTTGTTCTGGGTAGGTATAAGATTCCGTGTGCATGCACACTTCTTCAGATACACAGATACACTTCAGATATGTGTATCTGAAGTGTGTGTGCACACGAAAGCTTATACCCAGAACAAACTTAGTTGGTCTCTAAGGTGCTACTGGACAATTTTTAAATTTATTTTTTAAAGGAAAAATCAAGATGGGCATTAAATGTTAAGGACCAAGCGTTAGTCATGTACATCCAAATTCTTTCTAAGAGAGCTTCATTAACACTGGGTCACAAAATATTGGGTCACAACTTATAATGGTCATCCACTCTTAGGGCAGACTCCACATTCCTAAAGCATGATATCAAGCACTGAATCCAATACAACACACAAACGCACATGGTCTCACCTCCAATGAGAACAGTATCATAATTCACTGCCCAAAGCTGATGAGACTTACATTTTCTATCAGATTTTCTCGCTCATTTTCCACCTCTTCACTC
This sequence comes from Podarcis bocagei, assembly GCF_964188305.1. Classification (NCBI taxonomy): domain Eukaryota; kingdom Metazoa; phylum Chordata; class Lepidosauria; order Squamata; family Lacertidae; genus Podarcis; species Podarcis bocagei. The sequence goes on from NC_138125.1 coordinate 106,001,778, forward strand.
CATGCAGTCATATCATTTATTGTCTTCTGTGTTACTGTTAAGACTGTGAGGTTATTGGAAGTTCCTTCTGGAAACATTGACTCAAAATCTACGAAGGAAGGAAGAAGTCAATGAAACTTAACTGCACAATCTTAGCCAGGCCTACCTGAGAACAAGTCCTACTGAATTCAGGTAAACAGGATTAGGACTGCAGCCTTAGGTGATTGTTACAGTTCTTTTGCTCCACCAGCAGTGGCGCCATGGTGGAATCAAGCTGCTTGCCTGAGCTCCACCTGGCTGAGTCACTGCAGCAAACCAGGACAGAAAGAGGGAGGGACAATGTAGCATGGTGTCAATGTGCCAGGAAAGAGTGCCAGATCACACTGTGCCAATCTCACCCTTCCCTCTTTCCATTCTGGCATGCTGCAGTGACTCAGTCAAGAAGATGAGAAGCAGAGCCCCACCTCTCCGTCACCGGCTACCCTCCATCAACCCCATTTGTAAGTATGGGGAATTGCCACTGTGTTCTTCAACAGCTTGCACACACAATGGAGACACATTTACTACACAGTGTAAATCTGACAACTGTCAGATTCCCAGGCTAAAGGTTTTGCTCATCTGGAAAAGCGCACTGTTGCTTGCTTTTTTTTAGAATAAAGAAAAAAAGAGGGTCCATTTATGCAACCGAAAAGAAAACTGTGACGCTCCAGCAAAAAAAAAGAAGGGGAAAAAAGGGTCAAGGTATAAAGTCTACTGAGATAATGAAAATTTTGAAAAGGAGGACGAGGGCAGCAGCACCCATACCTTTGCGCAACAGCTCTGGACACGCTTGTATTGCACATTCTACCTTAGTGGTTTCAAAGTAGGCCTTGGCATTACTAACTTCTTGTTTATGAGGAGGATTACCGTTCTGAAAACAAAAACAACAACAGGTAATTGTTCAGTGCTATATCACCAGCTAAACACAGAGAGATATACTGATACAAGACAATGTCTGAAATAAGGATGAAGCTATGCAGAAGAGGCATTGGCTGGCTTCACGGTTCCCCCCACATTGTGCTTTTTTGCACAGCACACGCGCACACACCATGATTCGCAATATAGTGCCAAGTCAAAAATTATGAAGCCAATATCACGATATGGATTTCAAGCCAGTTTTGGGCCATATATCACCCAGTTCTAGTATCCTCAAGCTTCTGCACAGCTGAAGTACAATTCTATTCCAGACAATTCCATTCCAGGGCACCACTCCAAAAATACTATGATAGCCCACCTGTAACACAGGGGTGGGTGCTCATTTCAAAATCAGGAGGGAAAGACCACGTACCTGCTTTTTTTGCTAGGCAGGCCAGTTACTTTGGAGCTATGTTTTCCACCTGAGTTCTTACCTGGAATTCGTTGACGTACTGAGCCATCACAAATTCATGCCTTTCACTTGCCAGGGGCTCCACTAATATGTCAGGCAGTTTTTTGTGCGCTTGTGTTGCCTTCTGAATCCCTGCACCATTCAGGTGACAGTCAAAGCCTATGTTCCCCGGGAGCTGAAATCGTTGGTCTTGCGGACCAAAGGGTCCCATAGCCTCATCAGGCCACACAGTTCTTGGACCTGCCAAAAGTTAAGAATTAAGTGGTTTAAACACACACATATAATTGCACTGTGTTATAAAACACAAATGTTTTTTGCATGCTGCTCAGTAAACTAGTAACTAAGTTTGAGCAGAAAACGGGAAAACTAAGTTCCATTGAACTTCATGATACTTAATTCCAAGTATGTTATGACCAGAGGAACCATAAGATACAGATGATTTGAAAGACATATTGTGTGTGGTATCCAACTAACACACCCTCTGAGCGGCAAGGATTTCCACTTGTGCAACAGAACTCCCCACAGCTCCCCCCCCCCAAACCTGTTCTAGAGCTCTGGAGCAGATGTGGGGAGGGCGTGGGGTGCACACAGGGGAGGAGGAGGGGATAAAGTCCACTGGACAAGCAAAAAGCCTTGTGCTGATGAGATGCATTAGATGGATACAGCTGTATGATTTCCCCGACAATACAGATAATTTTCGATGTAAACACGGGTGAAACAAATTCTTGGAATGTTCCTTACATATGTCTGGGGGTGCAGCAGCAACGGAAGGCTCGTCTGAGCCAGAGGAACCTGCTGTGGAAAAGGCCTTGGGAGTTACAACCCTTCTAACCAAAGAATAAAATCCCGGAAGGTACGTCACCAGTCTAGCTCTGTTACAAAGTACCTAAAGGGGACACAAAGAGAACTGAATGTAGCATATATTGCACATCAAAACAACAAGTCAGTATGCAGAGACGCATTCCGTAGGGGTGGAGGAATCTTATTAGCTGAATCTTGCATCCCGACCTTCTATATTACCAATGTACTACGCTTTCTTTGGGTGTGGCTAAAAAATTAAAAGTTTAGTATGAAAAATCCCACATGCTGGAATTTTTGCACACCATTTGCCACATGGATAAAATGCTGCATTAAGTAAATGACACTTTTTATCTAGCAAAAGAAAAAAGAAAAGCGCCACAATACATACATGGAATGTGTTCAAACATCTGATAAGCAAAGCGTATTAAAAGAAAAAACACATGTGAGTCGGTTCTTTCTTCCGGCCAGGGTAGTTAAGCAGAGCAGACAAGTTAGTTCCTCTGGTTTATCAGGAAATGGCACATTTCCCACTGCAAAGTTGGCAAGCCACTTTAGGGTAAGGTAAGGTGACCATACTGCTTGGCCATTCTGTATGCATTCAATCCCAGACCCATGCAACTGTAGTGAGCTCACGCCTAAGCTCAAAACTCTCATGACAACAAAACCGGGGAAAATCTTACAACACACGAACCGCAGGGAAAATGGCTTCAATTTCTCTTCCTGAATCTGAAAACAGCCTGAATCAACAGGGCTCAGATGTGCGATACCATCTTGGTGTAGTTTTATTCTGAAGCTTAACGACAACAATTGCCAACATTATTAACTACTGCACCACTGATTAATTTGGCCGACACCGTGTTCAAGCGCTTGTCTTGCAATCCTAACCTCCCAGGTCTAACCTTTTGAAAAGTATTGCAAGATTATTAAGATTATTAAGAGCTCACAAGGCAACTCTCTTCAGCGGATTTTTTTTTTTTTTTACAGTTCCACCATTCCATTTAGAAATGCATCTGCAGCCAATGTGGGTTGGCATTTGTTTTGTTTTTTAAATAAAAAGCCTGGCTAGATATTGCATCAAAATCCAGAATGCTTTAGAAAGGAATCTAAAAGGTAAGGTGCTAAACTGGGAATGAAAACTCAATGGTTTCTAAATTTGAAAGGTTGTTTTTTACAGGTTAGCTTCAAAAATTGTTATTTTTTTAATTTGGAGGTACACAATCTTTACACTAAGTTTTAGAATTCTTATGATACATGCATCCTTTCCTAAAATAATGTAATAAATATAGCAGTTTTATGTTACCTATGGCGTACTGCCCACAGCAACGTATGTTTCTGTGACCCACTGGCCCCAGTGACCCAATACTAGACTGCTACAATACCTAATCCCACATCCTAGCAAAAAGCAACCCTCTTCTTTGCACTGGATGCAACTTGCACAATGCTAATATAAGGACAATAGTTGCAGCTATGGTAGCGTAGACACAACATGAAGTAATGCAGTCTGAAATCACACTATGCATACTTTTTTTTCAACACTGAGCCTTTCTTGGATTTTGGCTCATTTGCAGCTCTTTGCACTGCATTAGTGGCCACTGTCAAGAATCCCATGTTTTGAAAGAAGTTGGTCCAGTGGCAGCACAGAAAAAGGGGCAAGTAAGAAAAGGATCATAACTAGACAAACCAAATCAAAAGAAGGAAGGCAGTAATAGAAAACAATCTCAAGGATACACAAATATAATGATTTGTATTGGCCCAATGTGTTTCAAAGGCTATTTCTTCTGCAGGGACACTGCATATCACTAGTATACTGCCAAAGCTTCATGTGGCTGTTATGGGAGTTGTTTCGTTCTGGTATACTTACGTTTCTGTTTTAAATGTGTTGTTAAGTTTTCTGAAGTTTTCTGAACACCTTTGGGTAGCAAGCAACAATAACAACAAGCACACCATTCTGTTCTCTAGTGTTATGGAGCACACTAAAGAACACAGAGGTGTGCATTATAAGTGCCCTTAAGAAGTATATTTGGAAAGATGTTTAGCTAATAAAACATTTCAGTTTTGTGCATGGTAGAGATTCTATCTCACCCTATTTCCACAAACAGAAAAGGACCTCTGAAGCCCTTAAGGAAGGTCCATTCATGGTTTTTATAGGCATATCAGTTTATATGATGAAAAATAGTAATTCCAATTCAAATTTGAATGGTGCAACATTTCATACAGTTGTAAATGTTCAGGCTTAAATGTGCTATTGTATCAAAGCCTAAGTTTTGAACCTAGAATATGAGCTTTCAAAAATGTATTAATGCTGTTATTATTACAGTGGTACCTCGCAAGACGAATGCCTCGCAAGACGAAAGAGTTTTCCGTTTTTTGAGTCGTTCCGCAAGACGAATTTCCCTATGGGCTTGCTTCGCAAGATGAAACGTCTTTCGAGTTCTTGCGAGTTTGTTTCCTTTTTCTTAAAGCCGCTAAGAGCCGCTAAGCCGTTAATAGCCGCTAAGCCGCTAATAGCCGTGCTTCGCAAGACGAAAAAACCGCAAGACGAAGAGACTCGCGGAACAGATTAATTTCGTCTTGCGAGGCACCACTGTATTCAAAATGCATATGCTCTGCCTCTCTCATTATATCTGTAAGCTATCTGAGCCAACAGAAGTGTACAATAAGGAAATCTGTATAACTGATTTAAGATCACACTGGCTACACTGTATAACTGATTTAAGATCACACTGGCTACACTCCTGCATATGTTCCTTTTCCTTTTTGCTTCATTTATTTTAGACTGTAGGCCTGCATGAACTGTCTTATCTTTTAATCCCTGAACAACCTGTAGAAAACTGTAGGCGTTTCACATGTGATAAATAATTTGTTGTTAAATCTAACAGAAATAAATCAGATGTAACCAACTTAATTCTTAGTCCACAAGCCTACATACACTTTGGGAATGAATCTTGTTGAACTCGGTAGGACTGACTTCCGAGTACACCCACAAAGGATTGGGTTGCACTAGTTTCTACAATTACGGCCTTTATAATTTATAGGCTGATGCCTAAGAACTGTGGGGAGTGTTCCTCAAGAGGAACAGGATTTGCCTTCCCAGACACCTCCCAAAGCAGCAGCAGATGCTGGGCTGAAGGGAGAAACTGGTCAAAATACCTTCCATGCACACAAGAAGCCCATAGGATCCAATCCCACATCTTTACAGGCCCACACCTTCCAAATTCTTGTGTGTACCAAACCCAATGTTTTAGGTATTTATAGGACACTGGAAAATACAGTTCGCCAATGAATAATCCAGTGTTCTAGGTATTTCAGTAGTGATGCAAATTACTTCCTAAAGCATTCCATATTAGGAAGCTGCACATCTTTTTTTTTTTTTACCTATCTAGTTCAGTTCAGTAGTGCATCATGATTTACATCATACTAAAATATATACACCAGTCTAAGTGTTTCCATTTTTGACTTCACAGGTTTATACATCAAGAAACTTCATAAAGCACTATTCATATTATGTCATGTCACATAAGCTAAGGAACAAGAATAGAAACAGGAACACATTTAGAGACATTTGTATGGCATTCTTAACAAACACTGAAAACAGCAATATTACTTACAGTGGCCATTTGCATGGGTATCTTCGTCTAAAGATTCTTCCTAAGAGACATACACATCAGAGTGGCTGGTTATACAACACGTTGGGCCTGAGCTGCAACTTGTTAAGGATCCATGCCCAAACACTTCCGAGAACTGCCTGAACCAGCTGTTAGAACCTGTGCAAAACAAACCAGAACAATGTTTTTTTTTCACTTTACCACAAAACTACAAAGGGATGCAGATATTATTTTGCTTCAGCAGGAGGGGAAAGTGTATGTCAATAGCTTATAAATTGTTGCATGACTACAGTTTCGGAATTTACATTCAGTTAAACATCTAAATCTCTAGCCTTTCCATTGTGCAGAGATTTTTTTTAATGCTAATGCAAACCTTAAAAAAAGCAGGCTCAGAAAGTAAAGAAACCTGTTTGTAAAATTTACACCCTGTTCAATTGGAGATCTGTCTTTGTCACCTCCAGAGCACTAGTTAAAGCACTGTCCATGTGAATTTTAAATTCTTTTAAAATTTCAACACTAAAGTTGAAACACAAAAAGGAACTTGTGATTCTGAGATGCTAACACATACTACTTTTGAATAATTTCCTTGAAACTCTTGACAGATGGGAGCTTATTTCTCTTTCACGCTTCCTTTTTAACACTGGCACACATTGCAGGCAATTCACAAGCTGCAGATGCCTGAAAAACTCTTTTAGGTTGTTAAGAGATCTGACCATTCTGGTGCCCATGAAAACAATTTTGAAGAGGACTAGGACAGCTTCATGATGACAAATGGGAAGAGACAAAAAACCAGAAACCTCCTTGCCCAATAACCCATTTTCTCCCCACCTCACTGCCAGGTAAAATTACCATTGCTGGCTTCACTCCCTTTAACCACCCCAGAATCAGGTTTCTTTCCAATCTCCTATACAGTACATACACAAAAAAATGTGGTGCTGTTTTCTGCCTCATGCTTAGCCAGTGCACACCTCGGGCCGAAGTGATGCGTTAGGGGCTTTCTTTTTTATTTTATTTAGATGATGATCACCCCAGACCCTCCAAGTGACCCTATTTTCCAGGGATAGTCCTGAATTTACAGAAGCTGTCCCGGTTTCTGACTTGATCCCGGAATGTCCTGCTTTTCCTTAGGATGTCCCTATTTTCATCAGAGAAATGTTGGAGGGTATGGAGTTAAGTGACACCCCCCAGCCAAAGAGATACGTACCTATACAACATTTAGAAGACATCTGAAGGCACCCTATATAGGGAAGTGGTGGTTTTTGTTTTTTTTAATGTTTAACGTTAACCAGGCCTTTGGTTGATCCGATTTACATCCTATGCCCTTTTAAAATGTGTTGGGGTTTTTTGTGTGGAGGGGAGGTGTTACTGGGTTGTTGTTTTAATTTTTATTAGGTATTTTGAGGTTTTATAGCTTGATTTTATTCTGTGAAGTGCCCTGAGACCCCAGGGTATAGAGCAGAATATATATTCAATAAATAATAATATTTTTTTTGTTTTTTAAAAAAGTTTTTTAAACTTTTAAAGTTTATTAAAGTTTCAAAAAAGGTTACAAAAATAAGAAAAAAATAAAAGAAAAAAATACAAAATACAATAAATAAAAACATTTAAAAACAAATCAATCTTTCCATGTCTTGTCTTTCATTTACTTGTTTCCCTGACCTCCTCACACCTCCTTTTTTTGTATTCCAGTTCAGCTAGTTAATTCAGCAAATCCTTTCCCTCTTTGTTTTTATCCTAATCCTTTAACTTAATATATTGTAACTTTGGATTCTCACCTGTTAACAAACCATTTTTACATACTCCTTTGTAACAGTGCTGCTAAAACCACTTAAATAATAATTTTGTTTTTATGTATGTTGGAAGCCGCCCTGGGTGACTGGGGCAATCCAGTCTGAAGGGCGGAGTATATAAATAATATTTTTTTTATAATTATTAGTTGAATTTATATACCGCTCTATACCTGGAGGTCTCAGGGCAGTTCACAGAATAATAATGATAAAAATTATTATTATTATGGAGAAGGACATCCCTGTTTTCATAGGAGAAACACTGGAAGAGACGCAACTCTTTGTAACAACAAAAGCAACAAGGGACCTTGGACTTGCAGTAGCTGCTGCGCAAATACGGGAGGCTCCCCGGTCCTGCCACTGGGCGGCTGTTCACTGCTGGCCAGTGAGGATCCCACCTGCATCAGTGCTGGATTTACATACTGTATAAGCTAAACAAGCTACAGCTTAGGGCCCCGCTCTCTTTGGGGCCCCCCCAAAAAATAAAGGGAAAAAACCTGGATGTACATTTCCAAAACGTAAGAGCTCCTGTTGCTTGGTCCCAGCTCCTGCCAACCTAGCAGTTCGAAAGCACATCAGTGTGCAAGTAGATAAATAGGTACTGCTCCGGCGGGAAGGTAAACGACGTTTCCGTGCGCTGCTCTGGTTCGCCAGAACCAGTCATGCTGGCCACATGACCCGGAAGCTGTCTGTGAACAAACACCAGCTCCCTCGGCCAGTAAAGCGAGACGAGCGCCGCAACCCCAGAGTCATCCGCGACTGGACCTAACGGTCAGGGGTCCCTTTACCTTTTTTTAAGATAAAAAACAAATACAGTGGTACCTCTGGTTACATACTTAATTCGTTCCAGAGGTCTGTTCTTAACCTGAAACTGTTCTTAACCTGAAGCACCCTTTAGCTATGGGGCCTCCCACTGCCACCGTGCCGCCGGAGCACGATTTCTGTTCTCATCCTGAAGCAAAGTTCTTAACCCAAGGTACAATTTCTGGGTTAGCAGAGTCTGTAACCTGAAGCGTCTTTTGTGTTGGGTCCATAAATTACCATATAGCATATATTCAACACAAAAAACAGCGACAATTTGTTGTTGACAAATTATAGCTGGACATATCAAGGGCCCCATTACCTTCAGTAGCTTAGGGCCCCATCAAACCTAAATCCGGCCCTACACCTGCTCCCCAACCCCCGTCTGGGGTCCAAGGGCGACGGGATGGTTTGAGACTGGGAACTGAAGCGGCTAGTCCGCACTGAGGAGCCGTGTGCGTAGGGACAGCGCTTATCTGAAGGGGAGGCGGTGTGGGGGGGGCGAAGGTGGGAGCGGGGCCTGAGGACGCCTCTGGCCCAAAGTTTAAGCGGGGGGGGGGTGTCGGGAAGTTCCATTTGGCGGGGGGGGGAGCTGGAGGGAGGGAGACGCCGCTGACCGGGCTCGTTACCTCTTTTTCTTTTCACGTTCTGTTTGTTCCTGTAAAATGGCAACCCCCGGGCCAAAGCAATCGATCCTCGCCTCCGTCGCTTCCAAAGGGTGGTGGGAGGGGGGGAAGAAAGAGGGAAAAGGTGTCGGCGGGGAGAGAAACGAGACGCTCGACGCGCGATTCCTCCCCCCTTTTTTTCCTTCTTAGCCGGAGCAATCGAGCCGACGTCTCTAATGACGGAGCAGCCGGCTGACGGGGGGGAGGGGGGGGAAGAGAGAGTTTGTCCAATCCCCGAAAGGGCTTGCCTAGTCGAGTGCTTCCGCGTCGATGCGGAGAGTGGGCGGAGTCAGAAGAGAGGCTTTGCCCGCGCGGGTTGGTCTGTGCAGTTTTGTTTAAGGCGCGCGGGGTGCAAAAGAGGCGCAACCCGAGTGGAGTAACTGGGTAGCCTCCGGAGCACCTTCTCAGCCCAGTGGTTTGCTTTCCGTATCAGAAATGATTTCCTTTCCTTTCTTCTTTTCCCTCCCAGAGGGGCTCACAGTGTTAGGGTGTTTCCACATGGTTTGCAAATGGGTAGCTGAGATATTATTGCAAACGGGACGTGCACAATTTTTGTTTAACTTATCTCATCTCCTTGCAAAAAGAGGGATAGATCCGCATTAAATGGTTAAAAAAAATGGGGTGGCGTTTTAATGGCAAGGACGTCCTGTGAACACTGCAACACACAAACACAGGTGTATACACATCTTGTAGGCGTGGGAACCTAGGCTATAATAAATGCCTGCTTGGAAGCGCCTGCAGGTTGTGTCGCAGCAAAAGCTCTTTAAACAGGACCTAGGATACTATTTATTATTATTTATTAAACTTGTTGCTTTATATTGCCAAAATGCCTTACAAACAAAAACAACCTCCAACCCCAATAGATACATTAAAACTAACCGGAAACAAACAAACGACTAAAAATATCCCACTATGGCAGAAACTATGGCATCTTCCGCACACCTTTCCAAGTGTGTTTTCAGCTGCTGCAGCCCATTCTTGCCAGTGGGTGGTAGTGCAAGGCTGTTCGGTTCTTGATTTCTACAAGCATAGACCATTCCTTTCCCGAAGGTTTCTCACCTGCTACTTACCGGTATTTCACCTTGCAGAGCATGTGCCAACTCACAAAGAGTGGCAGGATTTTAAAACCTGTGGTTTTTTTTAAATGGTCAGCCTGCAGGAAGTGCTGCTTGTTGTGGAATCGTCCTGAATTTCTTTGTGCAGTTTGTTCAGACACCAGCCATCTCTGGCCACCCATTGCTGGCCTGTAATTCTGCATCCCTTTGCACTTGAGGAGACTCATTTGGTGTATTATATGCATGCAATGTAGGTGTGTGTATGTGTGCACACACACACGAATTGGCATTAGCAATTGTCTTCTTTAACTTTAACATGCACAAACTTCACTTGTCAAACAAACTGTGGTGCAACCTGGTCTTCTGCCTGCAGATATTTTACAGTACACTTATCAACATGCCCATAGCAGCACACCTCACCTATGTTCAAGTTGGTTAGGCTTTTTTTAAAAAACAACAACAACAGAACAAACTGTGTGCGAAGTGGAGCTATGGTGCACCCTTGTGACAATTTGTAAAATAAAATCCTATTCTGTTTTTTGAGGTACAGCAGTACCAACTCTGGAGTTGTGTGCATCTGGAGAAGATTATACTAAAGCTGAACTGGGGCCAACAGAAGAACATGGTCCCTGTAAGCATCACCCAACAGAGTTCCCATGTGCAGTGGGGACACTTCAATGGAGGATCTCTTTGCCTATGTGGTGCCACAGGAGAAACGCCAACATCTTATGCTACATACTGTTTGAGATAACTGCAAGAGAGTAAGTATATCTCTTCTCCAGGAGAAGAGATATACTTACTCTCTTGCAGTTATCTTAAACAATATGTAGCATAAGATATTGGCATTCCTGTGCCGTACCGCTTATACAGTTTCTCTCCAACAAAGAAGACCTGTATGAATTCAGATATAACCATGCAATTCTCTTGTCCTCCTTGCGGTACCCAGCCGCCTTCACTGTAACATACCTTTCAGTGTTGTAGACTTTAAAAATTGCGCTGTACTAATCAATGGATGACACTCTGATGTGCTTAACTACCAATTCAATATGGATATTAATGAAATACAACATTAACTAAGTAACACAGATAGTATTGTTTCAATTCTATATTTAAGATTGAAATGCCATAGTAGATATTACTGCAATATTACATTCATAGTAACCTGACTCTCTCTTTTGTTAAACAGTCTATGACATCCATCTTCATTTACATTATCTTGAGGAACATCTGAACCTACTTTGGAAAATGCCTAGATTTTTTTTAAAAAAAGTTTAAAGTGTAGCAGTGTGGTCTAAACCACTGAGCCTCTTGGGTTTGCTGATCAGAAGGTTGGGGGTTCAAATCCCTGCGACGGGGTGAGCTCCCATTGCTTGGTCCCAGCTCCTGCCAACCTAGCAGTTTGAAAGCACGTCAAAAACTGCAAGTAGATAAATAGGTACCGCTCTGGCGGGAAGGTAAACGGCGTTTCTGTGCGCTGCTCTGGTTTTGGTGTTCTGTTGCACCAGAAGCGGCTTAGTCATGCTGGCCACATGACCCGGAAAAACTGTCTGCGGACAAACGCCGGCTCCCTCAGCCTGTAAAGCGAGATGAGTGCCGCAACCCCAGAGTCGTCTGCGACTGGACTTAACTGTCAGGGGTCCTTTACTTTTACCTTTTAGCTAACTTTGAAAAATCTTTTTTAAATGTTCATGGTGAGCTCTGGCACCTCTTTTATCCCACTCTGTAAACTATTTATCTTCAGATATATAGTTATTGGGGTTCATTTCACATGTGTTTGTGTGTGTGTAAGCAGAGGCTTGACAACCATATGTCAGGAGTGCTCTGATGGTGTTTCCTGCTTGGCAGGGGGTTGGACTCGATGGCCCTTGTGGTCTCTTCCAACTCTATGATTCTATGATTCTATGATTCTATGATTCTGTGATTCTGTGTGTGTCATGGTAGTTAAGCACTTAGCGGTTGGCAGGGGAGCCAAGGTGTGTTGGATGGCATCCAGGCCATTTGCTTACTTGAACTGCAGCTTTAGTAAACTTTCACCCCAACTCTAAACCTGTTTATTTAGAAGCAAGCCACCCTGATTTCAGTGGGCTTTGCACCATTGGAGTGAGGACTGTGTAGCAGCTTTTTGCTACTAAAATGTGATGCTCTGCTGCTGATTTCCGCCAGATGGCAGCAATGATTTGTTTAAAATATTTCCTTTTTCTTTTTTTAAAAAAAGAAACTTGTATACTTTATATCTTTCTCTATAAATCACACCTGAACTATAGCTGGGCATAGCTGAAGGAAAAAGCAAAGGAGAGAAACAAAGCAGGCAATGTAAAATTTGATGAAAGTAGGGGTTGGTTGATTTGTTTGTTTTTGAGGGGGAGAGGCATTTCTAGAACTCTACTGTCAACCAAAGAGTAAAAATATAGCCAGCTCATACTTCCATGGAGCCAGGATATGTTAATGCAATTTACAGCTGAATCTAGATGTTGCCAGAGATGTGGAGCTCCCCTTCCTCTTGCAGATCTTTCATTTCCTCATAATGTTTAGTTCAAAAGTTGCTGGACTACAACTCCTATTGTCCCTGACCATTAGTCATGCTGGCTGGGCCTGATGGGGGCTGTAGTACAGAACATCTATAAGGCCACAGGTTCCCATCCCTGTTTTAAGTAAAGGCAGCATGTCGCATGAAATGGTGGGTCAGTGGTGTCACAGACCCTCTAAGGGTCCCTATTTTTTTAGGGACAGTTCTGGATTTACAGAAGCCGTCCCGGTTTCTGATTTGATCCCGGAATGTCCCACTTTTCCTTGTTGTTGTTTAGTCATTTAGTCGTGTCCAAATTTCGTGACCCCATGGACCAGAGCACGCCAGGCACTTCTGTCTTCCACTGCCTCCCGCAGTTTGGTCAAACTCATGCTGGTAGCTTCGAGAACACTATCTAATCATCTCGTCCTCTGTCATCCCCTTCTCCTTGTGCCCTCCATCTTTCCCAACATCAGGGTCTTTTCCAGGGAGTCTTCTCTTCTCATGAGGTGGCCAAAGTATTCAGGATCTGTCCTTCCAGTGAGCACTCAGGGCTGATTTCCTTAAGAATGGATAGGTTTGATCTTCTTGCAGTCCATGGGACTCTCAAGAGTCTCCTCCAGCACCATAATTCAAAAGCATCAATTCTTCGGCCATCTGCCTTCTTTAGGGTCCAGCTTTCACTTCCATACATCACTACTGGGAAAACCATAGCTTTAACTATAAAGTGGTGCCTTGCAAGACGAAATTAATCTGTTCCGCGAGTCTCTTCATCTTGTGGTTTTTTCGTTTTGCGAAGCACGGCTAGTAGCGGCTTAGCGGCTACTAACGGCTTAACGGCTTAGCAGCTTAGCGGCTATTAACGGCTTAGCGGCTTAGCAGCTTTAAGAAAAAGGAAATAAACTCGCAAGAACTCGCAAGACGTTTCTTCTTGCAAAGCAAGCCCATAGGGAAATTCGTCTTACGGAGCGACTCAAAAAACGGAAAACTCTTTTGTCTTGCGTGTTTTTCGTCTTGCGAGGCATTCGTCTTGCGAGGTACCACTGTATGGACCTTTGTTGGCACTTTTCCTTAGGATGTCTTTATTTTCACTGGATAAATGTTGGAGGGTATGGAGTTATGCGACCCCTGAGCCAAGAAAATAAGACATTTTTAGAAGACATCTGAAGGCAGCCTCCCTGTATACACTGGTGGAGGAATGGGAGTGTGGAGGGAGCAGACTGCCCCCTGTACACTATTCCAGTAGGGTACTGTCACGGCGCCCCCCGGACAAGCGCCGCGCGCCATGCCCCCACAGATGGCACGCCATGCCCCCAGAACACGCACTACGCCCCTGCAGGGTGGCATGCCACGCCCTCGTGGGTGGCGTACCACACCCTTGGGAGGCACATCACGCCTCCGCAGGTGGTGTCCCACACTCTTGGGATGCGCGTCATGCTCCCAGGGGCGCCAGCCATGCCCCCGCCTGCTCTCCACCCCGGAGTGGCTTCACCACTGCCTGTATAGGGATGTTTTTAAATGTTTAACGGCTGGCATATAAATTATTATTATTATTATTGAATAGGATGTTCCTATTTTCATCGGAGAAATGTTGGAGGGTAGGTGTCATGTGTCTGGTTGTGTTTCGGAGTCATGAGGAGGCGGCAGTGCTGTGAATATACAAGGCTGCAGAGGCAGACCTTGGGGTCTCAAATTGCAGCAGTGCCCTGTGCAATGCCTAAATTCAGCACTCCGTTGTAAATCATAGTTGTTGTGTCCCTGCGGTGCCGCTCCGGTACGACCGAACTAGTTGTGCTCTCCCTAAATTGGCCTCTGGGGGCAGTGCTGGTCAAGTTTTTGTACATGCTTAAAAGTAGAAAGATCAGTGTTAACCATCGTGGAACCAGCAACTCGTCTTGCTAAAACAAAAGTGGAAAGCATACCCTTGGCTTCCAATTCCCACGACACAGGTAAGGTGTGCCTAAGCATAAGTTTAGATCCAGATGACTAAATTCCCACAGATTGCAATGAGACTAGTCTAAGCATCACTAACATCTGGCTCTAACCCGCTATGGCAGGGGTGGGGATCCTGTGGCCCTCCAGATGTTGTTGGACTCCAGATGTTGTTGGACTGGCTATGCTGTCTGGGGCTGATGGGAGTTGGAATCCATAGGTTCTCCATATCTGAATTATGCAGAGAGAGAAAGGACCATTAGTGGAACCTTTTAAATATATAAAACAGCCACTGTTCCTATGGCATCAACTATGACAGCGTGATGTATGACATTAGCAGGGAATCTTGTGTTGTTTTGTGCTGTAAAGAAACACACTTTGCTGATTTTTGCACAAGTCTCAGTTAAAACCACAAGGAAAGGGCAGGCTGTTCCCCTGATAATCTTTATGGGACAACCTTTATGGGAACACAGCAGGCCTGGACCTGCGTGTTGAGAGTTGCTGAAAATATAAGGATATAGATTTTATTTTATTTATTTCATAGAATTAATCACACCCTTGGAGTTTTTTTTTTTAAACTTAAAGTTGTTTACAAAAAGGTAAAACAAGAAAATCAAGAAAAAAACCTACAACTATACTTAAAAACATAAAAGTTAAAGTACTAAAACAGAGTATTTTACCTCAACTTTCGAAGCATCTCTGTTGGAAAATGTCATTACAAATGAGTTTTATATGTTATTTGATATAATATTATATGTTATATCTCATCCACTTTTTCAGTGCAACCAATCTTAAGGGTCTGTTCCTGTCTGGTTAAATGAATGGAATGATTGCTGCATGCGGTCTGTAAAAAAATACAATTTTTTATTTTAATTGGATTGGATTGTGCATGTAACCTTGCAGAAGATTATGATTATTTGTTGCATTTCTTACCTGTCCTTCACCCAAAGCTCCCAGGATGTTATAACACACAAACCCCCAATTAAAACAGAAGAAACAACCCTCATGACACCCTCCCCGCCTCTTTAACATTCATTGCAGTGCAATACAATACAGAGAGGCCACCAAAACCAGTTCGTCTCTTCCAAGTCCAGGATAAAGAGGTGTGTTTTCAGCAACTGATGGAAGCTGTAAGGAGACGATCCCAGGCACATCTGTCTGGGGAGGAAATGGAACATTCTTGGGGCCATCAATGAGAAGATCCTCTCAGAAGCTGCTGCCTCCAAACCACTAGGAGGACTTTCCCCACTGGTCTTCATTCCTGAACTGATCCAACAATCTGGCTGCTGCGTTCTGTGCTATTTGCAGCTTCTAACCTGTTTTCAAAGGCAGCCCTGCTGCAAAAGTCTAATCTGGAGGTTACAATAGCAGCAGAGGACAGTGGTCGAGTCGACCTCTGTCCAAAAGGGGCTACATCTGATGAATCTGCCACGGCTGGAAACAGGCACACCTAACCACTGAGGCTACCTGAGCCTCCGGTAACAAGCTATGCACCAGCTCCTTCCAGGTGACTGTGACCCTGTCCAAGATAAAGACACAATGTTACACAATAGATAAAGACTCAATAGCTGCCCAGAGTGACTGGGGCAGCACCCAGATGGGTGGGGCACAAGTATACTAAAAGTTAGATGGTATCAGGCCTATTGCTTCTCATTTCCTTCCTAAAAATCTGTTTTGTGAATTCCTAAAATTACTTTCAAATGTGCTGCAATCCAACCCAATGGCGAAGTTATCAAATATAAATCATGTATATCTTTGACTCAGGTGCCGTTCTTCAGGGACTGGGGAAGCCATTAGCAGCTATCTTTTCCTTGTAGAGCAGTGCTCTTTGGACATGAGAATGAGCTTTGGCTCCAAAAGTCTTTTATAAAGACAATCCGTATCCAAACATTACACTTAAACTTGTTTGTAATGTAGGGGTGACTGCTTTGTATAATCTCTCTCTCTCTCTCCTTGCCCCCCACTGCACAATCCCCATTTTTGATCTCTGGCATTTCCAGTTGAGGTAAATAGAACCAGGCATCAATAGCACAGTGGCATCTAGCTCACACTTCGGCAAATGCTCGGATTTACTCCAGTGCTCCACAGGCACTCTGACATGCGAAAATAAGAGAAATAAATTTTTCGCTCCATAAGATGCACCTGACCATAAGACGCACCTAGTTTTTAGAGAAGGAAAACAAGAAAAAAAAAATTCTGAATGAAACAGTGGATGTATGATTTTTGTGGTTCATGCTGCGGCTACAGACATGATATGTGATTTGACGGTGAGTTTGGGGTAGCTCGATGCAAAAATCCTGAGAATCCATGTGGACCCGTGCTATGTAACCACATTTTTGCGCCATTGAGGCCCCGTGAAACAATGGATGCGTAATTTTTTGGTGCAGGCTGTAGCCATGGACATGCTATGTGATCTGATGGTGAATTTGGGGTAACCCAATGCAAAAATCCTGAGGATCCATGTGGATCCGTGCTTTGTAACCACATTTTTGCGCCATTGCGGCCCCACGAAACAGTGGTAGTGTGATTTTTTTGGTGCAGGCTATAGCCATGGATATGCTATGCGATCTGATCTTGAATTTGGGGTGACCCAGTGCAAAAATCCTGAGCATCCATGTGCTTTTACCTCCCCCCTCCCGGGCAGCCTCCTTTATCCCCTCCTGATTGCTTAGTGCTCAGCTGCTCAGTGGCTTTTTTTCAACACCCCCTTCCCTCTTTCTAAAAAAAAGAGAGCACAGTCTGCTTTTTGCCCCGGGCAGTTCGGCTCCATGAGATGCACAGACATTTCCCCTTACTTTTTAGGAGGAAAAAAGTGTGTCTTATGGAGTGAAAAATACGGTAATTCCTGGAAAGCAAAAAGTTCCCCTTGAACTGCAGTGCTGGGGGCAGCTGTGTGTGTGCACTGTGAGTTCTCAGTCTATACCCGCTTGCCCCTTTCATGAGATCTCCGCACGGCAGCAAGTAAAAAGACATCAGAAAGCCTCTGAAACATGAAGCATGCTGGATGTTTTGGCCGAATAGCATGGCAAGTTGAGGTCTTTTCAATAAATATATGCATATGCAGAGTTCAAGTGTATATATTGATGGGAAACATGGAAGCGGTGAGGTAGATAGACCATTGTGAATAAGCCTGCAGCTATTTTACAGAGGTGAGCCACAGATTGAAAACCATACACTTACTTACTGTCTTCCTTTTATGAAGTGGAACGGTGAGGGCAAGCATTCATGGATGATTTTAGTTTGGAAGCAGTTAGCTCACTGCTCATAAACTCCAAGCATCCAGGAAATTTGCTAGGAGCATCTATGTTTATTATATTAGCTGCCTGGGCCCACTTAAACCAACCAAGCAGTCTCTCTGTGATTGCAGCGGGAAGTGGATGGGTGTCTTTCACAAGGTTTCCTGCCAAAATGCAAAGTCAAGCACATGGCACATGTTTCTAGCCGTAACAAAGTTGGTATCAAGTTAGCGTATCACAATTGCCTGTTTCCTTGTCGTCCAGGTCATTAGCTGCCTAGATCACAGGCTGTAAAAGAAGCCGAAGCCAACTTCACCTTAAGTGTTTCCTGCCTGCTTGGGGCATTTGCTTCTGTTCTGAAGACTAGCAAACGCCATGGAGCCACTGGGCAAGATCAGGATGATGCGCTATAAATACAGCAAGGCAGGGAATTGAAGGCACCAGTGAAGAGGAAAGAAGAAGCAGAGTGGTAGGTGGATGACAAAACAGGGGTACCGTGAAGCATCAGAAGTGTAGGAAAGTATCACTCTGCCACTGGCTGCTTGGGAGGAGTTACCAGAACATTCCACTAACTTACAGGGAAGCTGCAAGCCAGGGTTGGGGAAGCTCAGGCCTGGGGCCAAATACAACTATCCCATACCCTCCAACACACTGAGAGCAAAATCTGAGACCCAAACCTTCCCGGATGCCATCTTCCCGTTTTTTCTCGCGTGACTATGGCAGCCATTTTTGATGTTGTGACCTCACACAATTTCATGCTGAGATTTCCCCTGAGAAACACTTCTTTTCTTGGGCTTGGTGCCCAAAAACATGTGTTTTGGGGTGCTGTGTGAGATTGTGGTCCGGAAAAAGTGCTTGGGGGTGGGTGGGAAATTTGCAGCGGAAATTGCGTGAGAACACAGCATCCAAAAGAGCCACCATTCTCTCACAAGAAAAAAATGGGATGTCCCAGTTTTTCGAGGACACTTGTGGGGTGTACCCTCCAGTCTTCTTTATATGACCCTTGGAACTCTCCACACATACCTAGTGGTCTTTCTCTGCACCCCAAGTGTTTTTGCCAAACTAGATTATTTTCTTGAACGCTACTGTTGCCCCTTGCTTTTTCTGGATGGAGGAAAGAGGGGTGTGTGAGTATAGAAATGAGCCTACAGTGCAAATGTAAAATTTCCATTTGTTGCTCTTCCCACTTTGCCTCTGGCCCCATGCATCACTAGCAGGTGGCCCTCGGAAGGTTGTGCGGGAGGTTCCTTGCCACTGCAGTGTAGGCTGTGAGAGGGCAATCATACTGTTTGTGGTACCTTTATGCTTGGCTATCATGACTTAGTGGTCATAGCTACACCACAAACTGAAACTGAAACCCTGGGAATTGTAGGTTTGTGTAGAGAAGCAATAGGGGTGTCACTGAATTCCTTGGATTATTTGGGGAAAGATACACAATTAAAACTCTACATGTTTGCTGTATAAATTTATTTGTGACATTTCCCTTCTGAGTCTCCCAGCATGAAAAATTGATAATTAAGAGTCCTTTGGTTATGGGGGAAAAAAAAGGAATTGGGGATATAAAGGGATATTAAAATCACGTTTTAGTGAATTGAGTAAATTATATGATGAGATGTGTATTTTTGCATGCCTGGCCTCTCAATTGATACCTCTGCAAATTCTTTCTCCTCCTCTCGATGCTTAAAATGGGGAAAGCGGACGTTCCTTGATGTGGAAAGACAAATAGAAAATGATTAAGTTTAATTTGAAAATGTAAACATTTATCTAATTATTTTTATTTAATAGGAGCTGGCTGAAGTAATCAGGTCTATAAATGCAAGTATTTCCCCCGCCTCTTTTCCGTTTCAGTTGGCTGCAAAGATCAATAGAGCAAATGGGAAAGAAAGGCTTGAAATGAATTTAGCAGCTAGAGACTGAAGCAGCCGGTTATCTCCGTTTGCTTGCATTTTCTTCCTCTCTAAGATTGTAATCCCTTTTGAGCTGAGAATGCCTATCTGTGTATTGCACGATGCTCATGATATCAATGCTGGTTTACAAGAAGCAGCATTTTTCTTTGTCCCCGGCCTTCCTTGCAAGACAGCCTTGAGTTATTGAGGGCCAGACTAGATACTGAGCCAACCGTGTGGCTAGCTATTGCTGAAAAGGACAACTGGAGGGTTAGCTTTCCCCTCCCACTCCAAAACGTCTGATAGAATTTGTCATGTCCTCATGTGATGACATCCCACATTTCCCCGCCTCTCTCTGGGGCATCATATTTAGGACACCGGTAGGGTGGCCAGATCAGGAACATCCCAGACTCTGAAATTTCAGGGCCCACCTAGGGGCAGTGATATCATAAGGGTGATGCCCAGTGATGTGCAATGATCTGATTGTATAATTTACTCCATGGTGGCACATTAAACATGAACCACACTTGCTGAGAGCATGTCATTCGAAGAAGAGAGTCCCACAGATGAGCAAACATGTCATTGGCTGGAAATTAAGATAGATGTTCCTACGGCCCTCAAAGACGGCTCATCCAGATTTCCTTTTGTGCTGTGTTTCTAGGCACAGGTCCACACTTTAAAGCTCTGTGTCTGCCCGCCTGCCACTTACTCTGTGAAAACCCACTCATTACTGCTGAATCAGAGCAAACAGCAATCTATGAAAAACCCAAATTGTTGTTTATTCCAGAGTTTAATTCTGGTACCACCATAGCTGCTAGCGGGAAGGTAAACGGCGTTTCCGTGCTCTGCTCTGGTTCACCAGAAGTGGCTGAGTCATGCTGGCCACATGACCCGGAAGCTGTACGCCGGCTCCCTCAGCCAATAAAGTGAGATGAGCGCTGCAACCCCAGAGTTGTCCGCAACTGGACCTAACGGTCAGGGGTTCCTTACCTTTATCCATATACTATCTGAAATCAAAGGAGCACATTGGCTGCCAGATGCGATTCCCCACCCCCCAGCTCTCCTACACCACTAGAAAGATTTATACGCTTGCACAATATGGGTGAAATGCTTTTTGCTCAAACAAGGCCAAATAGCTTTGGGTGTGATATGTGGACACCCAGAAACCAAAGGACTACAGTACAAAATGCTTATTATAGTCCAAGTGTGGAATTATTTTCTAGGCATAGTCGTGTCTGTCACCATTTCTTAATAATATCCAGAAGTACCTTTGTCACCTTGGAGCATATGTAGCTAAACATGCAGTCAAATCTGCTTCAAATTCTTTGCTGTCCTTAACAAATTCAGCAATAGGCTTTTGTAAAAGCACTAGCAATGAGCCCCCTTGGCTGCACTAGGAAGTTCCTGTTAGGAAATCCCTTAGTGCAGCTGATCCCAGTGGGGCTGATCAGTGAGTCCCACTGACAAAGAAACAACTGGGAGCCTACTCTATGCTCCTGCTTGTTCCTTTTAAGCTACACCCTTAGCTGCTCCATACCTGATAACACATATGACACCAGGTATGGGGCAGGTAGGCATGGTTTCAGGGGAAATGGCCTCATGAGGCAAATGGCCTGTGGGCTGGAGGTTCCCCATCCCTGCTCAGCAACATCAGCGGGGTACCATGTTTGCTGTTTCTGCCATGGTGAGTCACAGCTGATCAGGATAGGCAATATCAGGCCAGGTAGACCTATATTATGACAAAGTTTAAGGCAGCTATAGACATTCAAGCCATAAGTAGTGCTAGGAGAACACTTTTTAAAAAGTGGGTCCCTTGCACAAAGTTGTCAGACCAAAATAGAATCCATCGGCAGCATGTGTCTGCACAGATTACCTTATTTAAAATTTGATGGCTTGACAGTAGATGGAAAGGTCACGCAGACTGGGACATCAGTACTGCATGCATGTTTGCTTTGTGTGTCATCCTGTCCTAAGGGAAAAGAAAACCACCTTCTCCTTCTGATCTTATGCATCCCCTGCGGTCCTCTTTTTGAGGCTCAGAGAAGGCTCTGGAATATACTCTGCAAAGGACTGGGCTGGCTGCCTGTAACTGCCATTGCTTTTAGAGTTAAGCAGCTCTGTAGTTCCCTGCTTGTTTAAGTCAGGGATGGGGAACGTGTGGGCTCCCAGATGTTGCTGGACTCCATCGCCACCCAGCTAGCATGGCCAGTTGGTCAGGGATGATGGGAGTTGTGGTGCAACAACATCTGGAAGGCCACAGGTTCCCCATCCCTGATTTACCCCTAGACATGAGGTATCCAATGTTGTGCTGTCCCAACTCCCACCATTCCTGACCATTGACCATGGTGGCTGGGGCTGATGTAAGTTTAAGTCCAACAACATTTTAATTATATCTGACCTAATACTCTCAGCACTGTCTAAGTTTGCCTTAGAGGAAGCTTCCTTGTACCAGGTCAGACCCCATGGTCCATCAACACTGACTGGCAGCAGCTCTCCACATTTTCAGGTGGGAGTTTCCCCCCAGCATGATCTGGAGATGCTGGGGATTGAACATGGGATGTTCTGCATGCAAGACAGATGCTCTACCACCAAGCTTCCCTAAGATTCACTAGCATTTACCCAGTGCTAGTAAATGTTTCCTGGTTGCTGTATGCTGTCAAGCAACATAATGCCTTCCTTTCTCCAAAAAGCTAGGGAAGGACTCATATGAAACCACAAGCCTCTTTATCATCTTACATGTTAGAGTTATTCTAGTTCTGTTTTTTCCAATTTTCTGGAAAATACTTTTTACATTACTGACCTATCCATACTCCTGTGAGGCAGCCAGATTTTACATTAAACAGCTACATTCTCCTGAACTTAGTGGTGCTAAGATAATTTCCTCCTGAGTTAAGGAACTGGATCTTAGTTATCATCATCATCATGACATATTGAATATCAGCTGTGATACTAAAAACGTAAATTCTAAGAAATATTCCAATAAGTATATACACTCCCAAACTTTATGAGACGAAGTACAGGTGTCAGAGGAAACAACAACCCTGAACGTTAGTTTTTAGACTTTTATGTTCCATCAGTGAATTTTATTTTAATTTCATAATGTAAAGGTCTCAGGATAATGTGAATCAACACCTATTCAAAACATGCAGAAAAATGCATAAAATGTTTTCATTTCCAACCTTCTGCATTAGACTTACAGCTCTTCTGAGAGGTAATAAAGCTGAACAGCAAAAAGATCTTTTTGGAAGCACTTGCCAAAATGTTTCCAATATTAATTACAACACACCCTTGATATCCCCAGAAATATTCAGTGGTAAAGAGATTCAGTGCTCATATCATCACCATCATCTCAATCTGTTGTTGTTGTTGCTGCTGCTGCTATTATTGTTGTTGTTGTTATTAGTAGTCTGCCATTCAACCCAAAGATTCCCAGGGTGGCACACAAACATAAAGCTGTCCCATAAAAGCCACAAAACTAATAAACACCATGGAATGGCAATCCAGCAGAAGAAACCAGCTCATTAAACCAGCCAAAGAGGTATGTCTTCACATGACACTGAAAAGCAAGTTACATGGGAAACAAGTAGACGGAAATCCTGTAAAGAATTGGTACCCAAATTTGCTTTCCTCCTCATTCTTCTCTGTTACTTTACCCTTGCATGTTGTGTTTTTTTGGATTGTAAGCCTGCAGGCAGGGACTGTCTCGCTATAGTTGATCATATGCAAGCTGCCCTGGGAACCTTTTTGGCTGAAAATTGGGGATACAAATAAAGAAAGTTCCTGCTGGCAGTAGTTCACCCCCCGAAAACCATTCTAGCCACTATGTTCTGCTCTAGCTGCCGCCTCTCAGCCAACCTCAAGGGTTCCATGTAGCGCATTGCAGTATACTAACTTTGAGGTTACCAAGTCCTTAGACCTGTCTGTTTGTGAAAAAGCAAACAAGACTGGTTCAACACACCCAAGAATACACTGGAAAAAGGGTTGTGGTCTATCATATCAAATCTGTCATGTGAATCAAGATTGTGGTGGCAACCAGAATAATTCAAGAACATTTCTGGCTTGTGTAAGGATGGGAGAGTTATTATGTTAGGAGAGTCCTTTTTCTTTCTTCTTCTGCTTATGGGTTTCCATTCCATTCAAGGGTTCAGCGTTCTGATGGAGGAGTGTGAAGTGCTACCATAACATGATTGCAATTATATAATCAAGCAGATGGCTTACTTGTGGGATGTCCATGCATGAATATTTTGAGACCTGACAGGAGGAGAAAGCTCTCTTATAAATGTTATACATTGGCAGTAAATTTTGTTTTGGTTGTTAAGTGTGTGATATGCTAGACCATTCATTCACAGTGATGGATGGTGGCCATCCAAGAATCTGTGGAATATCATTTGGCCTTGCCTTAAGATTAACTGTTGCAGGTTCAGATGGACGGACGGTGAGGGCCAAATGGGGCTGTCATTTTCATCCGAGCATGTCTAGTGAGGCAATCTGGCTCAAAGCCTGCAATCATTTACTGTGCATAATGATATCCTCAGTTTTTAAATGCATGCACTTTCCATCTGGATATTCTGATCATCTCAACAGTTGCTGAAGATCGCAGCATCCTCCCTTCAAGTTACACGCTGGTGAAAAGTCCTAGACTTTTGTCAATAAAAGGTAAAAACAACTAAAGGCCAAGGACCCCTGGACTGGAGTTAAGTCCAGTCAAAGGTGATTATGAGGTGCATATGCAAGCCCTAACCAAAAATAATGCAGTATGTGGGTGCCCCAGGAAGATGATGTGAAAAATAGGAGCAATAGATAGGCCAGTGGTCAGAGCAAAGGCTATGTTCCTGTGCTGGCGAAACCTGATGTTGAAAGGGAAAGAAAAATGAAATGCCTAGTTTTTCATACATTGACTTTCTGTGAACAGAACTCAAATTCCCTGGTGGTGTGGTGCCTATGCTCTCTGCACTAGAGGAAGAATTCTGAAAGAGTGTGTGTGTGTGTGTGTGTGTGTGTGTGGTGTAGTGGCATAGCAGGGTTCTGGAGGGGCATAGACCCAGGCACATATTTTTTTTTAGGGGCATGACCAGGTGCCCTCATTGGAGCCTGAATCGGTCCAATGCTGCCAGCTGCTTTTTTTTTTTTTTTAAAAAAAAGATTTTTATTGATTTTACAAATTTTTAAAAAAACAGACAAACACTTAAGAAAACAAACATACACGTATAAATTCATAACATATTTTCATAAACCTCTTTTCTGGGACTTCCCCATACCCCCCCTTTCTGCATCCCAATGTCTATAAATTTTATAGCAACTCCCAGTTGTTACTTTCCAACCTCAGTTATCTTAGTCATCTCTATATTCTAACCTTATGTCACTGTATCCCTTTGTTCCTAAGAACCAAAACACTCTAACATTCATTGAGTTTATAATAGTCCTTAAGGTAACTTTTGAATTTTCTCCATTCTTCTTCCGCTGTCTCTTTTCCTTGGTCACGGATTCTGCCTGTCATCTCAGCCAATGTCATATAGTCCATCACTTTCATCTGCCATTCTTCCAGAGTGGGTAGATCTTGTGTCTTCCAATGCTTTGCGATGAGTATTCTTGCTGCTGTTGTAGCGTACATGAAAAAAGCTCTATCCTTCTTTGACACCAATTGGCCGACAATGCCCAAGAGAAAGGCCTCTGGTTTTTTAGGAAAGGTACATTTAAGTACCTTTTTCATTTCATTATAGATCATTTCCCAGAAAGCCTTTATCTTCGGGCATGTCCACCAAAGGTGGTAGAAGGTACCTTCAGTCTCTTTGCATTTCCAACATTTGTTATCGGGCAGATGATAAATTTTTGCCAGCTTGACTGGGGTCATGTACCACCTGTATACCATTTTCATAATGTTTTCCTTTAAGGCATTACATGCCGTAAATTTGATACCGGTGTTCCATAACCATTCCCAGTCATCTGACATAATGTTATGACCAACATCCTGTGCCCACTTAATCATGGCTGATTTAACTGTTTCCTCCTGTGTGTTCCATTTCAGCAACAAGTTATACATTCTAGATAAATTCTTAGTACTAGGTTCTAACAATTCAGTTTCTAGTTTTGATTTTTCCATCTGGAAGCCAATTTTCCTGTCCTGTTTGAAAAATTCCACTATTTGATGGTATTGAAACCAATTTTGTACCTTATGCTTCAGTTTCTCATAACTTTGTAATTTCAACTTATCTCCATCCTGTTCCAAAATTTCCCAATACTTCGGCCATCCGACCTCCATATTGAGTTTCTTCACTGCCTTGGCCTCCACTGGTGAGACCCATCTAGGGGTTTTGTTTTCCAACAGATCTTTATAACTTACCAATGCTGCCAGCTGCTGATACACTCCCAGGTCAAGCTGGACCTAGGAGCAGAGATAGGAGAGCTGTGGCAATGCTGCCACCCACCCTCCTCAGCTCTGGTGCTGTTAAACATATAAATAAATGGGTACTGCCATTTCCCAATGTGCATTTAAGGTGGTAGGGAATCGGACCTGGCCAGTAGGTCAGATCACCATGTCCCCTATCACCATGATATCTGGTGACCTGTTCTCCTTTGCCTGTGGCACTTGAAATAAAATTGTGCAGGCTAAGGCTTTGCAAGAGCCAATGACCAGTTGATGGCTGATGCTCATCAAGCCCACGCAGAGTGCTTTGCAAGTGCTGATAACAGGGGCCGGTGGCACTTGCAAAAGCCCATGCACAGCAGGCTTGAGGATCTGCTCAGATAGATTGTCTAAATTTGGGGCAAAGGATAGTCAAATTGGCCTCAAATGCTCATTGTCTCCTGTCAGTGACCATATTAAAGACAATGACATATCAAAGACTAAATTAGAGACCCGTCTCTTCATAGCAGGGCATTATGGGTCACAGGAGTAATATAATAGCCCTGAAGAACTCAGCTGGAAGGCAAATGCCCTTCAACACCCTTCCTGAAGGCCAGATTCTTTATAGCCATCGTCCTAAAACATTATGAACATTGCCTAGATAATGCAGTGCAATAAACAGAGATTAAACAGAGGACCAGCCAAATACATTATGCTAGAGACAAATAGCACTTCAGGGAAGGGCAGAGCTCTCCAGGCTAATCTGATCCTAGGGAAAAAAGTTCTCTTGAACCACAAATGTGATGGTCAATTAGACTTGGAGTATGTAAGCAAAACCTTCTCTCAGGGATACTCAAGATAAATGTTTCTTAGCTTTCAGTAAAAATTCAGCCTGTACAACAACCCAACTCCAGCTGTGGACTTTAGAACAATATATTCTATTTGCTGATCTCATACATTTCTGTGCTTTACTGACCTTCTGGATTAAATCCAACCTGTGTATCCCCCATCTTCTTTGCAGCTGAAATATCCCCCCTCCCCAAATCTGTGTATTCTGGCTCCACCAGCTAATGCTGGTGAACTAAAGCTAACTTTTCAATAGCACTTGTGCATTTTCAATTACAATTCCACCACCTAAACTCAGTTTAGAATTGATGTGCCCATTGTTCCATGATGCTTATAAAGTACCAAAAGTACAAAGAGCTAGAAACAAACAGAGTCCATTTTGAATCTGAATCTGATAGGACTGAGACATTCTGTGGACCAGAGGCAGCCAACTTGGCCAGCTCTGGATGTAGTTGAAATACAACTAATGTAGCACCCTGCTTGTGGTTAACGCTTAGCTGGAATGAAATATTCAACGCAGCAATAGAGAAATTAAAATAATAATTTATTTGTCAGACAAATAAATGAGAGGCACAGTGGTATATGGTTACCAAGCTCTGGCCTGGCCTCCTGCCATTATGGCCAGCACTTATATTCCCTTAATCCAACCCCCTTTGCTCCTCCTTTGGCTGCCTCTGTCCAATCAGCCTGGTTGGATTTCCTATTGGCTGATTGCTATAACCAATCCTAAAAGATACACCCATATCCTCCTGTCCTTATATGGAACACAAAGAGCTATATATTGTTACATCTATAAATGACAAATAAGTAGTAATATATCTTACATGTGTCTCAACAAGGAATCTTAATTACCAGCTCACCTCTTGCCCTCCTTGCCCTATTGCCTTCTAAAACAAATGGTTAATCTTAAATTTTTATTTTAAACATATGTCAAGGATCTTGAGTTTCACATCAACATTGAAAGATCTCCTTCATTTGAAGGTTTCTAAACAAATGCCTGACAGCTATATATCAGGACTGCTTGGATGGCGTCTTCCTGTCTGGCAGGGGGGCTAGGCTGGTGGCTGACTTAATTTCAGGATAAATACAATTCTTACAACTATATGAAATAAGAATCTAGCATTTCTTAAATCCTTTGCATAATTACATTTAAGCAAATATATTTAATACATAACATAGGTAGCCTTTTAAAAGGAATAAGGCCTTTGTAAAGTAGAAAAGGAACTCAGTAAAAAGCCGCTTCAAAAGAAGCCTCTTCAGTTTACACCCCCCCTTCAGCCAGCTGCTTTTCCCAACATTTATTGCCCTCTAACTCTCTCAGTTTAAGAAAGAAACAGCTTTAAAAAGACTTCCCAAAAATGCTCTCCCAAAAATGCTCTCTTTCTGCCAGCTAGATGCTTCTCCATTTGGTCTTGGCCTTTTAACCTTAGAAAGAAGATCTGGCTCATTTTACTGGGAGGCACATTGGTATTATTTTACTATTTACTCATTCCTAATTATGTTTATCTCTGCCTTTTTTATCTTCTGTAACATGTAGGGTCAGTGTCCTCACTCTCAGTCTGTAATTCCAGCTTTTACGACTTTGAGAATTGTTTTCTGCTATAAATCAAGGGGCCCCTTGTCTAGGAGGAAAACATTGCCAAGGTTCTCTAAGCAGCTGTCTTCTGCCTGGCATGAAACTTTTGAAAATCTTTAAGCTCTCTCTTTAATATACAAGCCCTGATCAAACATTAATAAAATGCAGGCTTATGCCTGATGCCTCACTAACACATACCCTCCAAGTGTCCCAATTTTCCAGGGACAGTCCTGGAATTATGAAAGCCACCCCAGCTTCTTATTTGATCTTGGAAGGTCCCTATTTCCCCTGCCAGTGCAGCCACTGCCAAACTGCAGGAGAAGGATGAGCCGGTGCTTGTTGTGAGCAACTGTTACTTCTCCATGGCCCCCGCTGCTGGCCTCCTCCCTTGGGCAGCTCATCGAAGCTGCCGGAGAGTGGGTGAGGAGGGATAGAGGCCGCCATCGTCAAGGCCCACCCCCAACTCCTATTCATTATATATGTGAATATGTAAAAAAGGATGCCGGTTCACAATTGGCACACATAAGGCTGCTCTACACAGCCAGCAGACTAAGGAGCTAGTATGGTGAAATGATAGAGCAGCCTGCATCATTTCAGATTGTAGGTGGAGAGTCACGTTTTTCATGCCCCCCATAAAAAGTCTGCTGCGAATAGAAAACCAGCACAAGCAAAGGCTGGATTAGATCCATGTTCCTTGATGTGGTAGGTTTCTATTTGGAGGGAACACTCAAGAGTAGAATCCAAAGGTGTTCAACTCGTTTCACCAACTCAGCATTCTTTCACCTTATTCTGCTGCATACGTGAGCTCCTCTGATGAAGACTGGAGTGTAAGTGTAAATAGATAAAGGCACCTGGATATTTTCTTCGCTGTCAGTCCTGTGACACCTCACCCCACAACCCATTCCTTCACTCTTGATTTCTCTTGCATATGAAGCGGGCCTTGTGATATTTTAGAGTCCTAAAGCTGGTTCACACCTGCTGGACCTTGGCAGAACAGCTACTTCTCTTGCTGATTAATTTCTAGGACATCAAGATTATTGTAACAACTAGAAAAGATCAGCTTTAATCTAGTGTATGGTTTATGACTAGAAGAAATGAAGAGTAAGTACATAATCTCTTTAATACTCATAGTAGTCTCATAGCTGGGGCTGACATAAAACATATACTGTACTGATGATAAACTACCAAGATCTGATAGAAATCTATTGATGCACTTATTATTTGCAAAAGAAACCTTGGGTTTTTTTAAAAACACACACACACACACACACACACACACACACACACACACACACACGATGGATTTATAAGCTATACAAAAGAGATCTAATGCTGTCTTCTTGCATTTGAGTACTAATTTTGTCACAGCGTGCGTCATGATTCAGCTGATGGAGACAAACGATTGAACACTTAGGATATGAGAGGGAGACAAGGCTGCAGCTCCCAGCCTTTGAAGAGCAAAGCCATCTATAAGTATAATGGGGAAAGGCTACAGTATGAAATTCCACAGTCAGCAGTGAATGACGCAAACCATTGCACAGGAAGGCTAGATGATGTTAAAGGTCTTTCCTGTCATTTAATTTCTGTGTCTCTATGGAAACAGTCACTGAACACGACTGGTCCTTTCACCCTGTCTTTCTGAAGCTGGTTTGATTGATGTGTAAGAAGTGATGCTTGAAAATGTTGGCCTCCATGGTGCGTAAGCTCAGGCCTATTGTAAACTCTCCAGCAAAGCTGTGTTATGCCAAATCTCTGTTTTGGATTCCCTGTATGCTTATTATTTGTTGTGGATCTGGTAGTCAACGTCACACCATCACAGACTTCATCTGCGCAAGTATACCAGCTTTCCAGACAGAACAATTCCTACCTCACATGCTTTTCTGGGGTTGCTCCTTACCAACCCACCCCCCCCCCAAACCAATTTTGGGAGGCAAGAGCTAAGGGGAGGTGGAAGTGCCATTGTGCAGAGCTCCCACTGATGGGGTTTGGTGGGTGAATCTCAGCCAGAATACTCATTGTAAAAATGGGATGAAGTCTTCTTGGAGATTTGCAGTGAAATCCTGTACATGTCTATTGTGAAGCCAGTCTCATAGAGTTCAGCAGGGCTAATTCTCAGGCAAGCAGGTATATGATTCCAGTCTTTGGATGCAATCCTATGGTCTCTGGGAGGGTGTCTGGAGAAGTGGTGGGAGCTCCTTTATTAGATGTGTTTAATCAGAGCCTGGATGGCCAATGGTCAGGGATGCTATAGTTGTATCCTGCATTGTAGAACCTACACTGAGCAAGGGGTTGGTCCAAATAACCTCCAAGGTCCCTTCTAGCTCTGATTTTGCTCACCTATAAGGACGACATACTACTGACAACTGCAGCTGTATGCACATAATCAACTTTTGTTTTCTAGTGATTAATAGACAGTCATTCTCCTTCTCAAATTCCACCCACTCCCCATTACTGACATACATGCTGTTTGAAAGATTTGATGATGCTCAGGGCAAAATAATTTTAAAGGTGTGGTATTTCTGAATAACTTTATCCTAAACTCATGCCTGTTGGCACTGCACACCCAGCAATCCAAACCAAATTGATTGCCCAAGCAAAAATAAATAAATAAATTTGATTTTCCATAGCAGCAATATTAACTTTGTGGCCTTAAAAGCATCGCAAGTACCGTATTTTTCGCTCTATAAGACGCACCAGACCACAAGACGCACCTAGTTTTTGGAGGAGGAAAACAAGGAAAAAAATATTCTGAATCTCAGAAGCCAGAACAGCAAGAGGGATCGCTGTGCAGTGAAAGCAGCGATCTCTCTTGCTGTTCTGGCTTCTGGGATAGCTGTGCAGCCTGCATTCGCTCCATAAGACGCACACACATTTCCCCTTACTTTTTAGGAGGGAAAAAGTGAGTCTTATAGAGCAAAAAATACGGTATTTATTAACAGAGCTATGGGCTAAGTCTTGCCACAACAGGGTGCCAAGTTCTGTGATGATCTGTTGATTTCTTTCTTTATTCTGAACTGTGTTAAATTAATGGATAAAACATCCATACACACTAAAGCTGGAGTCAGTATAATAGCGATTTGAAAGTGCTAAGATAGAGTCATTGCTGCCTGTGATAAACACACTCATTTATTTTGTGCTGCTTGGTCTACAGCTTCACCTACTGCCCTCCATTATTCTCAGAGTTCTAGCTGTCCTTCGGTTAAGACTACCTAGTGAGTTAAGGGCGTATTGACAGGGTCTCTCAGTTCTTAGCCCAGCCATCACACTAGGCTAGCTCTTTGTGGAAAATACAAGGTCACATGAGGCTAAGAGAGCCTATCAGAAGATAGCCTGTTGGATGCCATGTAAGAAATTATACATTGTAAATAATGATGCATGATACGATGATGTCTCAAACATGAGTACAGAACCACACAAGTAAATCTGACAAAAATCTGCAGGGGTTCCAAACCATTGAAAAGGAAGGGAAGAACTTTTTTTGATAAAAGATAAATGAGCTTGAAAATGCAGTTTTGTCTGAACTCTTCCTATCCAGAGGTTGACAAACACTAGAACCACATGTACCAGGACTTTACTGGGAAAACACAGTCTCCTCTTTCTGCTGCATTTGCAAATGTTTTTCCCCCAATAGGACTGCTCAGAGGTGGAGCTAGCTGCTCCAGTACCCGGAACAGCGCACATGCTTTGCACCCGGGGGCAGGGCCGTGGGGGCAGGGCAAGCATCCCAGGGGCGGGGCGAGCGTCCCAGGGGTCGAGACACCCATGGGGGGCAGAGAGAGCCACGCATGGCGGGCTGCTTCCTGGGCGAGGGGAAAGAGGGAACCACACTGCTTTGCCAACAGCCGTCCTCCCTTCCCTCTTCCTTTTGACAGCTTGGGAGAGACTCCCCCCCCCCCAGGAAGCAGCCCTGGGCATGGGGGACAACGATGTGCCACCTGCTTGTGACTCCCAAGCCTCCCCTGAGCTGTCAAAATGAAAGGGGAAGGGGGGAAGGCCGCCGGCAAGGCAGCGCAGCTCCGCTCCTTCCCCTGACGGCTCGGGATAGGCTTGGGAATTGCAGGCGGGTGGCGTGTCGAATGTCACCCCCTCAGTGATGACACCTAGCCACCGCCCCCCTTCCTCCACCCCTGGGGCTGGTTCTACCATTAGGCAGAGTGAGGTGCAGGTGGGATTTTCTGCCTCCAATAACTTGACTCGCTTTGGGGAATATGCACCTTGACATGACATGATATGATGATGTGATAATACACACTGCCTTAGAATAAAACTGGCTTTCAAAATGTAAAAAATAAATAAACAAATTGTGGAATGATCATAAAGTGAAGGTTGCTATTTCCTTATCATTTGTTTCTTTCTATCCACTTCTAGATTCTGCAGAAATGGCTTGCTCCTTCCCTGATGTGTGTTGAAGATTTTTATGGATTTGAATGCTGCTATCTAATCTGAATTGTCATTTGTATTTTTCTGCTCATTTGGGGATCCAGCCTTTGGATTACTTCTACTTCAGTCTTATTTATTTTTAGTGAAGAAAATCAGATCCCATGTTCTGAATATAAGCAAATATCCAAAAAGGAAAAGAAAAGAAGGGGAGGCAGTGCTTAACATAGGGGAGGAAAAAATATATTTAAAAATCACAATGGATGTTTTCATAGGGTAAACTAGCATTGGCTACATGGAATACCAAACACTACCGTAAGTGGACATTTTTTAAAAAGGGCCCATAGAATAATACGTTGTAGCAGTCAGCACAGTATAACCAGAAAGCTTTTTGATAATAAACAGTGTTATCTCTCTGGGAGGTAGACAGTCTGAAGTGCCAATAAAAACTGTAATTACACTCACAACAGGAAGCAGCAGAGCACGTGTGACAGCAAGACTCTCTCTCAAGCCCTGTTTGGGTACATTAAGATTGCAGAGGTCTTCATTATACGTTCTGGGCCTCTGTG
Organism: Podarcis bocagei; assembly: GCF_964188305.1. NCBI lineage: Eukaryota > Metazoa > Chordata > Lepidosauria > Squamata > Lacertidae > Podarcis > Podarcis bocagei. The sequence continues at coordinate 106,035,108 of NC_138125.1, forward strand.
TTCTCACATTTTCCTCCAAATGCAAAAGCAGGAGGGGGAAAGTTAATTATAACCTGGACCAGCATAAATAGAAACGTAATAGGTAGACAGGAACCTCTTGGGAAGCTTCCCTCTCTGTACCTTTCGCAGCTTCATAAGGTAAAAGCATAACAACCCCAAATACGCGTTTCCTCATTTCTTAAAGTGATTCAGCTCTTAGGTTCATGGTGTATAATAAAATTTGGTAGAAATGACTCCCCGACCACGTATTGAGCTGCTGTAATGAAACCACGAAACAGCTTTTTTCTCGTGCCCATGAGCCTGTTATTTCATGCCAATTTCAAAACAAATGGCAGCACAATTAGAGCCGACATAAACTTTCCTCTGTTCCCATTTTGCCTTGCAAGAGAGTCTCCGCTGGCTCCCTTTCACAAAGGCAATCTTCACCACAGAAAGAGGTCTGCCGCATCAGCTCTGTTTAGGCTTTTGAGAGTGGAGGAACCCTTCAACTATTTCCCTAGTCTTCTTTCAGTGGCATTTATGCAGGTAAAAGGTAAAGATAAAGGGACCCCTGACCATTAGATCCAGTTGTGGATGACTCTGGGGTTCCAACGCTCATCTCGCTTTACTGGCCTAGGGAGCTGGCATACAGCTTCCGGGTCAGGTGGCCAGCATGACTAAGCCACTTCTGGGGAACCAGAGCAGTGCATAGAAACAATGTTTACCTTCCCGCCAGAGTGGTACCTATTTATCTGCTTGCACTTTGACGTGCTTTCGAACTGCTAGGTGGGCAGGAGCTGGGACCGAGCCACGGGAGCTCACCCCGTTGTGGGGATTCAAACTGCCAACCTTCTGATCAGCAAGTCCTAGGCTCTGTGGTTTAACCCACAGCGCCACCCGCGTCCCATTTATGCAGGTACTCGAAGCTAAATAGTTCAGTGAGTAGAGCATGAGACTCCTAATCTCAGGGTCATAGGTTTGAGCCCCACATTGGGCAAAAAGATTCCTGCAATGTAGGGGATTGGACTTGAGGACCCTTGTGGTCCCTTCTATGCTGCTATGCAGCCTGGATTTATGCCAGGGTGGCTCAGTATGGGCTAAGCAACTGGGGTAGAGGGGCCAGAGGAGAGTCCAGAGACAGCAAGGTCAGAAGTAGCCACCCATACCTTCACTCTTAGGTGAAGTCAATTCCAGTTTCTCATAGATTCCCATTTTTCCAGTCTTAAGTTCACTTCTGCATATTTGTACACCAGTTTTATCTTTATTTTTTAAAAAGCTCTAATGAAAGTTCACTAGTGATCATTTCTCCCATTGTGCACATTTGTTCGCAATTTTGCCGAACAGACACATTTGGGAGGAGCAGTTCCTCATAATATAAAGCATGTTTTTGCCTATGTATGCTCTTTGACGCACACTTTACCCCAGTTGTATGCATTACTTGATTGGAGAACTGCCTTTCAAAATTCGGAGAAGTCCACATTTTGAAGGATGGCAACATGTCGTTTCCTGTACTGTTTTGGAAAGTGCAAATGAGGTAGATTTGCTTTTAAATGTGAACTGAACTGAATTTATCCTCCATCCCTCCTATGAGAACTGTAATTAATCCAGGGGTGGGGAACATTTTTCAGCCTGAGGGCTACATTCCCTTCCAGGCAATGTTTCAGGAAGCACATTCAGGGCCATCAGCAAAAGTGGGCAAAGCAGCAAATGCCAGTTTAACCTTTATATTAACCAGGCAGAGGGCCTTCTCGGTAGAGGGGCCCACCCTGTGGAATGCCCTCCCATCAGATGTCAAAGAAATTAACAACTATCTGATGTTTAGAAGACATCTGAAGGCAGCCCTGTTTAGGGAAGTTTTTAATACTGATGTTTTAATGTATTTTCAATTTTTTGTTGGAAGCCGCCCAGAGTGGCTGGGGAAACCCAGCCAGATGGGCGGGGTATAAATAAATAATAATTATTATTATACAGTAGACTAGTTTCTGTATGCACTCAGACACTCAACTCTACCCTCCATCCAGGCAAGTGAGAAGCATTATCAGTTTGCACACTCAAGGAAGGTGAAAATCGGGACTGGCGAGGGGTGTGACTTGAGAAGAGTGCATAGCCTCCAAGTGTCCCTATTTTCCAGGGACAGCCCTGGAATTACAAAATCCATCCTGGCTTCTGATTTAATCCTGGAATGTGAGGGAGCATCCTGTTACCTCTCCCTGGCCTCTCCTCCCTTGGGCAACTCATAGCAGCTTCTAGAGAGCAGATGAGGAGGAGAGGCTATCACTGCCTCCGAGGGCCAGCCTCACGTGGCAGACTGGCTATGAGGTTCAGTCAGAATATAGGGCTGCCCTGGGTGGGAAGAAATGGGGAGCAGAGCAGAGCACAAGGGCTTTGGGTGTTCTGTTTTGTTCTTTAAAAAAGTGTTGTGTAACTGCATCTAATCTTGGCCCTTTCTAAAAATTATTTATTGGCAGGGTTGCCATATCTTGTAGAGTGTGGACTGCTGCCATGACAGCATGCCTCTTTCCCTGGCTTGAACTGGCAGGGGCTGTGAGCCCAGGCCACCCAAGACTGAGCTGCCCAAGACTGAGCCACTAAAAAAACAACCCCAGACACCCCCCAAACCCCAGATATTTCCTTTAAAATGTAAAAATCCAGCCGGGTGGGCATGTTGGGTTTTCCCAGATGTATGGTAATCCTATTTACTGGTGTGTCTTTCTTTCTTTCTTTCTTTCTTTCTTTCTTTCTTTCTTTCTTTCTTTCTTTCTTTCTTTCTTTCTCTCTCTCTCTCTCTCTCTCTCTCTCTCTCTCTCTCTCTCTTGTTTTTCTTAAAGTTTTTCTTGCGTTACGAAAGTGCATACATTGCTTCTGTTTTCAGATCATAAAGTCCTTTCTACAGATTAGTTATATTTGATGTGAGACGTTCATGCTGTAGTAAGTAAGGTAAAGGTAAAGGTAAAGGGCCTCTGGACAGTTAAGTCCAGTCAAAGACGACTATGGGGTTGCGGCGCTCATCTCGCTTTCAGGCTGAGGGAGCGTTTGTCCATAGACAGCTTTCCAGGTCATGTGGCCAGCAGGACTAAACTGCTTCTGGTGCAACGGGACATTGTGACAGAAACCAGAGTGCACGGAAATGCTTTTTACCTTCCTGCAGCAGTGGTACCTATTTATCTACTTGCACTTTGACTTGCTTTCGAACTGCTAGGTTGGCAGAAGCTGGGACAGAGCTACGGGAGCTCACCCCATTGTGGGGATTCGAACCACTGACCTTCCGATTGGCAAACCCAAGAGGCTCAGTGGTATAGTAAGTATAAGGTTGGAAGAAAAGAGAGGGGGAGAGGGGGAGTGTGGGGGAGAGAGGGTGTTAATAAACTTTCATTACTCACCCCTGATGTTTTTGTGCAGTCCTCTTATGAAGTGGGTGAACAAAAAGCCGTGATTCCAGAATATACACCTTGGGTGGAAGCATACAGTTCTTTAGTTGTTTCAGCCATATTTAATTGCATAATACAAGTTTTTAGTGCAGTTTCAACAAGTTATGTACAGTACCTAGGTTATCTTTGGCTCCTTGTGCAAAACAAGATAGAACAGCAGGCGGGAGAGAACTGGTCATTCCTTGTCCTATCCACCATTTCTTCCTTGCAAATGTCCCCCCACCCTCAGGCTTTGGTAATTGTCATTTTCTCTGTTGGGTTCAAAACCAGAAATAAGTCCAGTGGAGGAAAAATAATAGCTGGTAGATATTAGCATGGGAGAATCAGTGGACTTGGGGTGGGTTAAACAGCTTTCTTTACCTGCCAGTGCTTTCCCATGAGTGTCCTCCCCAGGCCTGGCAAATTCCCATAGTTTCAGCAAATGCAGGCATAGAAATTTGTGTTTCCTGACAATGTTGCCCACTAATAAACATGAAAAAGCTTGCTATTCAATGCTATAGTTTTAGCACTACACGTTTCACTAAATTTATACGCCGTCCTTCATCCAAGGATCACAGGGCGGTTTGCAGTCTAAAGCTATAAAACTTCCAGCTTGAGCTAAAGAAGAAAGGTTATTCCCCATGCACTGATATCAGTCATGACTGTAAAAACTGAAAGTGTTACCTGGTTTTAAACTTGTATCCTATGGGCCTATTTAAAACTATCTGGGAAAGGCTCCTTTGTGCTTTGAGAGAAGTCACTGCATTGCTAATTAAGCCGACATTAATTATTTTTAATGAGATGCAGAAGGGTGTGCGAAAGCAGAATTTAGCCAACAAATACAAAGAACACTGAAATGTGGGAGTTCAAATATTGTAAGGAGAGTGTTTAACATAAAGATGCAGTGAGGAAGTACAGTAATTTCTCCTATAACATTCCAATGGCAGGATGTCATCATAATGCACTGTAATGACTGGAGAGGAGTATGTAATTTCAGATAGTGGGTTTAAAATGCTTTTCTGGAATGCATCTGGATCCTCTCGGGATCAAGTAAAAAAACCCTCAAAACCCACCAGGGACCACTTCAAAACCCATTTCCGCATGGCTAAATTATCATGTATGAGCTTTCTGTTGCATGTATGGTGTTCCATTATGTTTGACTTCTGACTGCTCCTAATGTGAACAAACTTCATAATGTTCTATTAGTAATTTGCAATTTAGACAAAGCCATTGCACTTTTATTTGGAGCCATATGTTCAAAGATATTTCCTGTGCACTGCCTGAACTAGAAATTCTTAAACCGTTATTCTTGGATTAAACAGATATGAAGCACATATCTAAGTGTCTCTATTTTCCAAGGACAGTCCTGAATTTACAGACGCCATCCCGTTTTCTGATTAGATCCCTGAATGTCCTGCTTTTCCTTAAGACGTCCTTATTTTCATTGGAGAAATGTTGGAGGGTATGGTAGGACGTCCCTATTTTCATAGGAGAAATACTGGAGGTCATGGAGTTATGTAACCCTATGAGCCAAGGAGACAAGTAACCTTTAGAAGATATCTGAATGCAGCCTTGTATAGGAAAGTTTTTAAATGTTTTATGTTTTATTATGTTTTATATGTGTTGGAAGCTGCCTAGAGTGGCTGGAGCAATCCAGTCAGATGGGTAGGGTATAAATAATGAAATAAAAATAAATATTATTATTATGCAATAAGACGTCCCTATTTCCAATGGAAAAATGTTGGAGGGTATGGTTGCCTCTAGATTCTCTTTGATTTTACAAATCATCTCACTAGTGGTCTGCATTCTGCAGTCTTACAGGGGCAGATTTATGGTAGCACGATGGGTCCCTCTGCTCTGGATTGGGTGCCACAAGACACTGCAATTATGACATAGTGCACTTGCAGAATGGAAGGCAAGAGGTGAGGGGGCACCAAATTCTGGGCTCGCACAGGGCGCCACTGAAATTTGAAAGACCAAAGTCTGCTCCTGACCCTTGACAGGTTCAATTCAACCTGTCAAGGTAACATCAGGAGGTAACTCCCTGCTCATGTCATAAAAGGGAGGTTGTTGAGGGCCAGAGAAAAGTACAGTGGTACCTCGGGCTACAAATGCTTCAGGTTACAGACGCTTCAGGTTACAGATTCCGCTAACCCAGAAATAGTACCTCGGGTTAAGAACTTTGCTTCAGGATGAGAACAGAAATTGTGCAGCGGCAGGGGAGGCCCCATTAGCTAAAGTGGTACCTCAGGTTAAGAACAGTTTCAGGTTAAGAACGGATCTCCGGAACGAATTAAGTTCTTAACCCGAGGTACCACTGTATACTGGAAAGAAAAATATACAACCACCCTTGGCAACCTCACAACAATAAGGTAATCTCAAAGTCCTACACCCACTGGAATTCTAAAGTGCTCTGGCAAGGAATGAGAAAAATGAAAATCTCTCTCACAAGGGAAGTAAACTTTTGAAAAATTGGATAATAGATTTCAGCAGAACACGACTTCATATATGGTACAAGCTGTTACGGATTTTGTCCGACAGAAGGGATAATTTAAGCATTAGCTTTGGTCACTGCAGATGGTTACAATCTGTTTGGCGTAAATGTTTGCCTAGAATAAGATTGTCATATAAACAGAATATATGGTGTGCAAGACTAAACAGAGGGAGGTTCCAGGCTATCACTATTTTTGGGTAGTAGTCAATCACATACCGGTAAATTCAGCTTGCACAATTCAAGTTGATTAGTGTTCTTGTGCAAGAAACTCACTTGTTTCCCAAGATTTGACTTTTTGTGATAAGGAAAGTGATGGGCGAATGGAAAGTGTGGGATAACAACTGCTGATGTCACATTGTATGACCTCACTGCAAACAAATCAGAATGAATGCTCAGCAAACTTCTACTGTTGTCTAGCCTCCTCACAAATGTTGTAAAAACAAATCTGGATGAAGGTTCAATAAGCAGGTCATTTGGTAGCAACCAAAATGACAGGACTGGAACTGATAGGAAACTGGTGGTAGATTAGATTTTGGCTCCTATTTCTTCTTTACTTGCTTTCTATTCTGCTTCACCCCATTGTCTTCATTCCTTCATGGTGTTCATACTCCAGACCACTGAGCAGTACCTTTGGCCATCAAATTCATAGTTTCCAATGTTAACTGGAGTCTATTAAGGAGATATTGACAGCGACATAAATGTTCATTGTCCTACCAGGTTAACAATGGCCAAGACAAATGCTCTAATCAATTACCTCAGTGATTTAGCTCCAGGGACAATAAATCTTAATAGCCACAGAAACAAGGAAAAGTTAACTGAGTCACATAAGCAATTAGAAACATCCATTGAAACAGCTATTGGAAGAGTAATGGCAGGTGAGAAAACGATTTAGGATGTGATCACATACACACTTACCAGGGAGTAAGTCCTATTGAACTCCAGAGACTTACTTCTCAGTGGACATGCATAGGATTGCACTGTTAGAAAATTAAGAAAGCAATGTTACCTGTCCTGGTTGCCACCATACCACTCACATCACAAAAGCACAACCTTACTTTCTATGCCTTGGAAATGGCAGAAGTGTGGAGGCTCTGTGTGTGCCCTTGTGGGCTCACAACCTGATCTGGGAAGCCCATGTTTTCTTGATGAGGCTTCCCTATCCTCCCCCATATTCCTGAATTTTGTCACCTATCATGAAAGGTCAAGAATATGCAGGCAATTGGGCCAAAGCATCACTCTGTTGGTTTAATTCTATGAGATGCAAAAGTACAGCTCTGTCACGAACTGACTTTAAGAGGCTCATTAAGATTTGCCCGCATAATTCGAGCAAAGCAGAATGATTTCACGAGGCAGAACTAGCAGACAATTTCCCACACCCAAGTCAGCTACTCTGTTATTTCAACACTGAAAGCAATTAAAAATGAACTAAATGATTGAGGAGCTGCTTTAAACGTGGTAGTAGAAATCTGACACCGCGTGGATTGTAAAACTCTTGATGAGCATGTTCGGTGATACTAAAGTGACTCTTGGCTGGTATTTTAAATGTCAAATTAATGAAATACATCTGATTCGCGTTTGGTGAAGCAAAGGTCTAGCAATATTTTCTAGATGGGAAAAAACTGAAGGCATAGCATGGGAGGTGAGATTGTGTGCTTGGTCTGCCAGTTGAAGTAGTACATGGGTTCTTTCAGAAGTGGTGGGAGGAATGAATTTTTAAAATTGCTTGTCATTGAGAAGCAATCTGCACAGCATGAAGAAAACATAATTGAGGACACCAGTATTTAAACATTAGACTACTGGGTTGTACTTGATGAATGCCTGAAGTTGCAGAGTATGGCCAATTGAACTTAATGATAGTATTGTGCCATCATTTTTACAAAAAAAGTAATCCATTTGCTACAGGGTACCAAACACATGGGACATCTCAGCAAATTTTCTTGTACCTAAAGAGAATTCTGTTCAGTCTGTAGTTTCCTTATGGATATCTGTAGAACTATTCCTTACTTAATCATACATAATAAATATAAGCCTGGATTTATGTTGGTCAAATCTATCACCATCAGCTCCTTCTCACACAATCAATTACTTACATACATAATTGCATGGATACTCTTTAGTGCGAACAAGTTTTTTAATGCATTGCTCTGGCTCAGATTCACCAGGGACCATGCTTTCCCACAAAATAGACGGTAGTTCTCAGACTCATGTGCTTCCCTTCCTTGATTCTTTAGTGCACTGCAGGAGGAGATTGATACTCAAGATTTTAAAGTTCCTCATTTGGGACTATGGCTAAAGTATGGTTCATCTAAAAGAGGGTTGGACTTAGACATATAGTGGTCTGCAGCAAAGGAAAAGATGGTACCCTCTTACACCACTTTAAGAGTCACGGCTTCCCTCAAAGAATCCTGGGAAATGTAGTTTGTTGAAGGTGCTGAGAGTTGTTAGGAGACAATAAACTACAGTCCTTGGGCAAAGCCATGACTCTTAAAGTGGTATAAGAGTGCTTTTAATCTATGCTGTGGATGTACAAGTCCACTGATTTCATTGGGTCTACTTTGATTATGACAGCCAGATACAGTGATTTGATCATGGCCACAGAGGACTTACAGAATGCAAATGACTGGTTTTATGCCATTATGAACAACTTCAATCTTGGACTAAAAAAATCCCCAAATATCTTTTTATCATCCATTCCCCCTGATCAAACCAGAAAAATGGATCGGATGATCTACTCACGCAGTAAACATTCAGTGGAAATCAGTCTATATTAATGCTTTGCAGAACTACTGAGGTTAGAAGATAAAGCTGCAGAGTTAACAATATTGATTAACTGAGGTAACAAAGGCCAAGCTAATTTGTCACGATCTCAAAAGACTTCAGTCATGCACAGCAGTGTTGCTAGAAATTGTTCCTGGGTTTAAAAAGGGAAATAATTAGAAAGCAGAATGCAAAGAAACCCAAGTGTAACCTATTCAAACCATCACTCAGGAAAAGGTTAATGGAAGCTTGATTTCATACAAATACTGCGTTTGTGTGTTTGTGGGAGAAAGCAATTATTAAGGGCAAAATTGCACAGAATGTACAAATGATGAGCACTTTCATCAAAATATCACCTCCGAAAAGGTTAATTGCAGCTTGAGACGAAACTGATATTTACAGAGTCTATCTTTCTTTTATATTGTGTTTATCTTTCCTCCATATTGTGTTTTCTGTATAGATCTGTTCTTTCCAAGGACGATATAAATTTATTAAAAGCTTCATTTTTTTTAAAAAAAATGCGAAACACTTTACACTGTGAATGAAAGATGCATTGGTGTAACTTCCATTAAAAAAATTAACAAAAAACTATGAAGGGGAGGAAATAGCTTAATTTGCAGAATCACTAACAAAGAGGCTAGTGAATTTATTTCTTCCAGGCCTTTAATCATAAGCCCTATTCAGGCATTCTGCTCAAGTGTAAACCCTACATGCGAGCAAAGCAAGCAGGGATGAGTGCACGAAACTCTGCTTCCTGTATTGCTGCTGACTTCCAATTCATGGGGGGTGACTATGTGAAGCAAAGACTCTCCTCTACTCATGCAGGGTCATGGCCCCACCACGCGCGCGGAGGCTGGAGTCCAGCTCCTGCATGATCGGGGGAATCCTCTGCTGTGTCACCCCCTGGCCAGCCAATCGGCTGGCTCTGGGGGTATGGCCTGCCCTATTTAATGCAGGCACAGCTGGGGATCTCTCTCGTTTCCCGCCTATCAGCTGTTCCTGTTTCCCACCCTCCCGCCCTTTAAGGTTTTCGTTCCTTGACCTTGCTATGGACTTTGGTTGGTCGCCGTTGAGGGGCCTGGTAGGAATTTTTCCACTTGGCAAATTGGCACCAGCCACTTGGTTTTTGCCTATCTCGTAGCAAATCATCACAACTTTCTTGGTATTGGCGGTTAGGCATTGGTATTGGTATTCTTTTGTAGATGGAAGAGGGGAGGAAGCGCCATCACCTGCCCCGCATATTGAAGGGTAGTCCAATAAAGGATTCCAGGGGGCGTGGCCCTGTCCGAAGCCTATGGAGGTGAGGGCCTAAGGCACGCCCCCAAGCGGTGACCCCGGGGGAGTTCCTAGTTGATGTGCATCAGCAGGACTCCCCCTACTGGTGGTTTACCCTTCCTGGACTTCAAGCAGATGGGCTGAAGCTGGATATAGTCGGTTAGGACCAATGCCTAAGCCAATACCACTCATCACCTGTAACCAATAAAGTTGTGGCCATATTTAGCCCATTAACCTTAAATAATTGTGTCATGTGTCTTTATTTCCACTGGGGGGGATGGGAACTCGCCACGCAAAGGCTGAAGGTCTATGAAGAGTAGAAATTTTCAAGGCAATAGACAGAATGATTGTTACTTTATATCATCATCGTCGTCGTCGTCGTCGTCGTCATCAATGTATATAGCATTTTTCAGAGAGAAATAGTTAAAAGAAAGAAGACTTTCAGGAGAATGTACATGTTGACAGCAAGGGGAAGAAGAGAGGGAAGGAAGGGGGAATCAAGGTTAATGAATAGCAGATGATGAAGGAATGGAAATGACCAAGATGATAGGGGGAAAGTTGAATTACCGCCCCCCCCCCGCCAATCAGTTCTAATGGCATCAGAATATAGATGAGGTGCACGTTTGAGTTTCCATTGAAAGTAATGCTCTGATCAATGAACAACAGCTACATCTGGATCAAACAGGAAATTAATGGTGCAGAAACTTTGCACAGTTTAGGGAAGTTTTTAATGTTTGATGTTTTATTGTGTTTTTAGTATTCTGTTGGGACCCACCCAGAGTGGCTGGGGAAACCCAGCCAGATAGGTGGGGTATAAATAAATTATTATTATTATTATTATTATTATTATTATTATTATTATTATTATTATTATTACAGTTCTCCTAGTCTTTACCTGGGCTTCCTGCTTTTCACCCCTGCCCACTAACCCCAATATGTGCAGACACTGAAGCAAAAACTGTATTTTTTTTTAAAAAAAATATTAAATGAAAAGCTATTAATAGTTTAATTATACAATAGTAGTCAATCTTGTCTAAGACTGATCGTGAAGACAAGAGTTTAATTTGCAGCACTGCAAATTAGTTTGGAAATTGTAATCAGTGTCAAGATAAAAGGTCTCCACGATGAGGTCATTCTGCAGATTAGTTGTTGCCTTTAAAGATGAAAGACTGAACAAAGAAGGTCAAATGAAATTCTGGATGACTAAAAGTGTTCTCTACTTCTTCATTAGATTCTGCTACTCCTCTGAGTCATCTATCTCAATTTGATGTATACATTCTAACCTAGGGCATCTTGAGGTATCCATGATCCAAAGTCAATGCCAAATACTAGGACAGTATTTCAAAATATGCCTAAACAAGGAAGCAACAGAATCATATTCCCCTAGAAGTCAACTTTTCCTGGGGGAATAAAAGATTATGTTTGAAACTGGAGGCTTCATTAGGGAGGGGTGTCAGCTAGAAAGCCCTAATAAATTGTTCTAGTTACAGGTAGATATCTGTGTTGGTCTGCCGTAGTCGAAACAAAATAAAAAAAATTCCTTCCAGTAGCATCTTAGAGACCAACTAAGGTTTTGTGTGCATGCACACTTCAGGAATTTTTAAATTTTGTTTCTAATAAATTGTCTTCAACTGCTGTCAAAAAAATGTATACTTTCAGTGGCGCCCTGTGTGAGGCCAAAACAGCTGCGAGCAGAGGATTCCGGCACCGTCTGTACGGTACTGGAGCAGCGGTGGTGGCAAACCGCTATGTACAGCGAATGTGCAGCATCGTTACGTACGGCGCATATGTTGTATGTAGTGACGCCACGCATGTGCCCTACATAGCGATGCCTGCCCTGGGTGTCATGAAGCCTTCCTTCGCCCCATGCTATAGCTGCCAACTTACAGATTTGAAAATAAGGGATCAGCAGCCAAAATAAGGGATTTTCCGAACACAGGTATGTTCAACTTCTGAGCCCCTCCGAGCCAAAGGCAGAAAGCCCAGCCAGCAGCCAAACGAAGCCTCAAGCGGTGGTTCCCACAGCGCAGCAACCCGGCAAAGGGGATGCAGCAAGGAAAACCACGGTCACCTCTCCGCTGGGAAGCGCTGAGCAAAGGCAACGCAGCCGATTTGATCGGCACAAGGCATGCAAGCTCCACCCCCAGTCATTCTTAGACTCCTTATTGGGTGAGCAACGCAGCCAAGCAACCCAGTTGGAGCGTCCCTCCTCCCTGGCCAGCAGGGAGGGAGGGAGAGGAGCTGCTTCCTTTGAAACCCGGGAAATTTAAGGGACATCATCAATAAGGGACAGCAGCGGGACACAGCACTGGGGTAAGGGACTTTCCCGCCAAATAAGGGATGGTTGGCAGCTATGGCCCCTGCCTTCACCCAGTCCATTAATCACACCAGGCACTGGGTTAGCACTGAAACAGCTTCCTCAGATGCAGATAGAAATGAGACGCAGAGTTGGGTGTCATCAGCATATAAACTGTGCATATAAACCATCTTCACGGTGTTATTGGACTCCAAACCCATCAGTTCCAGCTAGAATCGCCAATGCTCAGGGATGATGGAAGCTGTAGTATAATGTGTGAAACTCTAACACCTCATCCCTGTCCTAGAGGAACAGTGTACTGTCTAATCTCATCAGGTCACTAATGACATATCAAATGAAAATGCATCATGTAACATACCTATCCCTCAGGAAAAGAATAAATAAACCTGCACTTTTAGAACAAAAGGGAAGATACTGATTTATGCATTTCCATTTGGAAGAGGATTGCAGTTGGTATTCAGAAAGCAAGGGCAGACCTTCATGTTTGGCAGAAGTGCACTTGCTATATGTTTTTGTTATGATTTGCTGAATGGGGAAATAGGTCTTATCGCTCTGTCTTTCACAAGACCTCTATGTGTAACTGCGGTAGCAAGTCAGAAATCTAACTGACAATCTGCCTCAGGAAGCCAATCCAGTCACCAGTCTAAAGAGACAGAGTGACATTTTGCAGGCTGAAGCGTGAGGCCTTCCCTGCATCGTCTTCATTTGGCACCAATTTCTGCTTCTTTGAGGCCTCGTTTTTAGACAGGAGAGGGCCCGGGGTAACAAAAGCAAGGACCCAAGAGGTAATTGAGACTGACAGAGTGTTTAAATATTCTAGAGACTCGTATGTGACAAGAAGCCAAATTTATTGTGTCCTGTGGGAGTCTGGACACACCAACGTAATTTTTATATTTTCCACATTGTGATTTGAAAACAGACTTTGGCACAAGTTTCCATTCCGCCTTGTCACTGGAGACACACTGTGAAGCATTCAAATAAGGTTTTCCTCCGTATCATGCATAATGATGATTCATCATCGAGAGGCACTCTCATTGTGTTTGTAAACCACTGTGAAATGGAATATTTTTAAAAAGCAATTAAGGTGTTGCAAAAAAATAAATAAGATCCACCTCTCACCACAAAATGGTAACAAAAAAAAAATGGGGAGGGGACCCACCTAAGGATAAGTGCTGGGGGGGAAAATGTGTTCTGTGTGTAAAACGATACTGGATGTTTAATTATTTCCAGACATTCTGTAGGACTAACACATTGTGGCTAACCTATGACCTAGATACCACCTAGCCCTCAAGACCTCCTCAAATTTGCATTTAAAAACAAAAACAAAAACTGCATTAAAATACTCCCCCCCAAAAAAAAACTGGCTTTGTGTCTCACAAGGTCTCTTCAAATTTGCCCTCATAAAGGAGAGTACATATTAAATAAATAAATAAATAAATAAATAATCAACTACTCTTACAATTGGATTGTGGACCAAAGTTATGGGCAAGTGCTTGAAGAAGTATAATTGACCACCTGTTCTATTGACCCCTGCACATCTTGGCTTCTTAGAGAAAGCTGTCAGGGACTGACTGGGGAAGCCCAGTGAGGAACAAATGGTGAGAGAGGTACCACCCACCTTGAAGAGGACCTTCACAGACCCAGAAGCATCAAACAACTACAGTATTGGGAAGTTAGTTGCAGCCCAGCTTCAGGAAGCATAGTGGTGGACCCTTACCTATCCACTCTTTTCCTACCGTTGCAACTGCTGATACTCTGGATGCTAACAATGCAGAGAGCGTTTGGATGCACGAAAGTCATATTTGCACACCTGAGCTGGAATGAGGGAACTCACAAACATGCCCTCCAACATAAGCTACATTATTAAGCAGGCAGCGAAATTCTCCCTGTGGTTCTATCCACGGACTTCTAACATTGTAATTAATTTCGGAAGGTAAATAATTTCCTGGAGCTACATAGTAATGAATGTGTTTACTAACAGATGAAGGCCAGTTTTGCCTTTTCATAAGAATGTACTGATATAATTTATACCTTCTAAAATAAGAAGAGACAATGGGAGCAGGAGTAATCCCAGGGAATTGTCCTTATCTTGGTTCCCGAACACACCACCTGCTTTTCTATGCATTGCCAGACTTTTCCTTTTCTGTCAGTTTTACGGTAACATTCTCCACAAGGGATGCTGAGGCTGAGATTTGGTAGCGGAGGGATATACAGTACAGAGAAAGAGAGGACAGTGTTTGGTAAGGACCTTAGCTGGCATAAATGCAGTACTTGTCAAGTACTACGAAACTGAAGTAAAAACATATCCTTCATATATTTTCTTCTGTCTCTGGCACCCTGTGTTTTCTCGATTCTCCCCTGATTCCTCCACAGGGCAGGAAACCGTTGGCACTAATCTAAAATTACTTTATAGATATTGTACCTTTGCATACTATGCTAAGATTTTGAACTTCTAGATCTTCTGCTGTGGGTTTTTTATGTAGTAGTAGTAATAATGGTAACAATAATTATAATGACCTACAGTTTGGTTTCAATTGTTTCTATAATGCTGTTCTTATATACTATGCTTCCTCAACCTTGGCCCTCCAGATCTTTTGAGGCTACAATTCCCATCATCCCTGACCACTGGTCCTGCTAGCTAGGGATCATGGGAGTTGTAGGCCAAAAACATCTGGAGAGCTGAGGTTGAGGAAGCCTGTTATATATGCACACACTCTCAGAATAAAATAGTTTTTGTCAGATGTGTTGTATAGACAAATTTGCTGGTATCTTTAGATATTCTTGAGCTATACACCCACAAGACACCATGTTTTTGAGTTGTCATTGTGGAAAATACGGTATCTTCCGTTTTTCTTGTTTTTTAAAGTGTTGCCGCAATTTTTTATCTTCATCTGCAGGTTCAGAGGCAATGTTTTTCTTTCTTGTGTTCATTTGTTGAGAATGTCTTGCTCCAATTTTTATGTTGACATTTGACATTTACAGTACCACTTCTAATTTCATTCTAATTTATTCTGCAAGTATGACCTTTTACCAATTTATATTTTAAATGTTACTTTTCATCTCTTCCTTGAAAGGGGGTATATTGTGTTGAAGAGTGAAACAGCAAGCCAATCAGGAGACCTAATACTAAACTTGTCGTAGAATGTTTCACAGTGCAGACCTACGCAGTGACTTTACGTTGGCATTTTAAGCCTCTGAAGTAAATACCCATTTCCAATAATGAGTTAGGATGAAATCTATTCACACAACAAAGCTTAGTATCTGAATTGAGTACCTAACATAACGTACCACCCATTGCCATTTTCCTTTTTAGTCTTGTCCCCTCCAATCCTAGCAAACTTCCAGCATGAAGTATAGCAATAGGAAGCACGGATCAAACAGACAGCATTTCTGGGAAGCAAAATGCAATAAACTCGCTGAGCTTCAGAACCATCTCTGCAACATGAACAAGTATACTTCTTAAAAAGAGCACATGTGACAAGAAAAATTAAATGTGAATTTTTAGAACATTGGTTATGGCCAATCCAGAAGCAAGCTTTGCCAGTACAGTGGTACCTCAGGTTACATACGCTTCAGGTTACATACACTTCAGGTTACAGACTCCGCTAACCCAGAAATAGTGCTTCAGGTTAAGAACTTTGCTTCAGGATGAGAACAGAAATCATGCTCCGGCGGCAGGGCGGCAGCAGGAGGCCCCATTAGCTAAAGTGGTGCTTCAGGTTAAGAACAGTTTCAGGTTAAGTACGGACCTCCGGAACGAATTAAGTACTTAACCCAAGGTACCACTGTACTTGGGGACGCGGGTGGCGCTGTGGGTTAAAGCCTCAGCGCCTAGGGCTTGCCGATCGAAAGGTCGGCGGTTCGAATCCCCGCGGCGGGGTGCGCTCCCGCTGCTCGGTCCCAGCGCCTGCCAACCTAGCAGTTCGAAAGCACCCCCGGGTGCAAGTAGATAAATAGGTACCGCTTACCAGCGGGAAGGTAAACGGTGTTCCGTGTGCTGCGCTGGCTCGCCAGATGCAGCTTTGTCACGCTGGCCACGTGACCCGGAAGTGTCTCCGGACAGCGCTGGCCCCCGGCCAATAGATGTGAGATGGGCGCACAAACCCCAGAGTCTGTCAAGACTGGCCCGTTCGGGCAGGGGTACCTTTACCTTTACCTTTACCACTGTACTTGTTTGAATACAGAGATAAGACACAAACACTGGGATAGGAAAGGCTACAATTTTATCAACTTGCAACAACAGCAAAAACATTCCTACCTATTTTAATCTCCCTTGTGCTGAAACTCCCCTATACAAGGGGTGTGAATATCTGGGTAAGCTCCATCCTGGTTCTGCATCAGAAATTGTGGGCCACTTACTGCTACCACCTCAGAGCTGAACCATGCTCCCCCATGCTCAGTCAATTGATTTTGCATGGCCTAGTATTGGAAAGCCCAATGATGTTCCTGTCCCCCACCCCTGGGCTAGATGTTCGTGAGAAACGATTCAGGTGTCTTTTTTCCCTCAAGGATCTCATTACAGACTTCTTTTAGTGGTTGAATCAGCCATTCCTTCAGCGATTTGTAGTATCTTGAAGTCAATCCATCTGGTCCTGGAGATTTGCCCAGTTGCATATTCTGAATGGCAGCCTCTATCTCTTGTTCTGTTATTCTCTGGTTCAAATCCATCTTATTTTGATGAGAGATTTTTTGTAATCCATATTTATCAAGGAATTTATCTATATCTTCTTCATTTTGCGGGCCTTGAGTATAAAGCTTTTTAAAATAACTCAGGAAGCAATTTCTAATTTCATTAGGTTTAGAGATATTCTTTCCATCCACTTCTAAACTTGTGACTGTATTTAGTTTCTGCCTTTTCTTCAGTTGCCAGGCCAGAAGTTTACCACATTTATTTGCTGATTCAAATGTCTTTTGCTTCATCTGCTTTATCTTCCATTCAATCTCCAGGTTCATCAATTCCATGTATTGTGATTGATATAACTTGATCTCTCTTAAAATCTCCTGGGACTTTGGTTTTGCTCTTAATTTTTTCTCTCCTTCTTTTATCTTTTCCAAAATCTTTTCTTTTTTCTCATTTTGTTTTTTCCTCTTTATTGAGTTTTGTTGAATCAAGAAGCCTCGCATCACCGCTTTGCTTGCGTCCCAGATCACTCTTTTCTCAACGTCAGCCCTCAAATTTATTTCAAAATAGTCTTTTAAGGTTTTTTGGGCCTTCATAAGGATCTCCTTGTCTCGAAAGAGGGCGTCATTCATTCTCCATCTAAATTGACCAGTTGTTGTAAGTTTCATTTCCATCTTCACGGCGTTATGGTCGGAGCAAGTTTTTGGGCAGATTTCTACCTTCTTAATCTTTGGGGCCATGCCACTAGTAATCCAAATTTGATCAATTCTGGTCCAGGTCAACATTGCTTGGGAGAAAAAGGTTCCCTCTCTCTCCAGAGGGTTCCTTGTTCTCCATATATCTATCAAGTCCATGTTTTCAGTCATTTCAAAGAAAGTCTTAGGAAGTCTCCCTTCCTTACTGATTGTTAGTCTTTGTGCCTTATCCATATTAGTGGAGACCACGCCATTCATGTCTCCCATAATTATCATATTGTAGTCCAGGTAGTCCGTCAAGGTTTCATGAAGTCTCTTAAAGAAGTCAGATTTGCCTTCATTTGGTGCATAAATTCCAACAACTAAAAGTTTTTCTCCTTGTACTTGTATCTCCACTGCCAAATATCTCCCTTGTTCATCTTTAAATATCATTTTTGGAGCCCATTTTTCTTTCACATATATTACAACTCCTCTTTTCTTAACTTTGTCTGATGAAACAAATTCTTGTCCTAGCCTTTTATTTGTAAGTAGTCTCCTGTGGGCTCTAGTTATATGAGTTTCTTGTAGACATATCAAATCCAGCTGTTCTCTATTCAATATATGGAATACTTGTCTTCTCTTCAAAGGCCCATTGAGCCCATTACAATTCCAACTAAGGAATTGCAGAGCCATCTTGTTATTTTCTTAAGGCTCCTCCAACAGCTCCAAGTTGTTGCTCTTCTTCTGATGGTGGTGGTTTTTGTCCAATCGAGAGATTCAGGATATCGTGGAAAGAAGCATATATTTCACTCATACCAAAGACAGAGACTGAAAAGACTCAACTGAAGAACTACCGCCCAATATCACTACTTAATGTGGATTACAAAATCTTTGCAGACATTTTGGCAAAAAGATTTAAAAGAGTGTTGATGGAGAAGATTCATAGGGACCAAGCAGGCTTTCTCCCTAAAAGACACCTAGCAGACAATGTAAGGAATGTGATAGATATTTTGGAAAAGCTAGAGGTGAACATAAACACTAAAGCAGTATTGATTTTTGTGGATGCGGAGAAAGCCTTTGACAATATTTCTTGGAGCTTTATGATAAAGAATCTCCATGGGATGGGGGTAGGTCAAGGTTTTGAGAATGGTATGGCTGCAATATACTCTGAACAAAAAGCTAAATTGATTGTAAATAATGTAGTGACGGAGGAACTTAAGATAGAAAAAGGAACACGACAGGGGTGTCCAATTTCCCCATTACTTTTTATCTCAGTTCTGGAGGTGTTGCTGAATATGATAAGGGAAGACCAGCAGGTTAAGGGAGTGCAGGTCGGAGCTAAACATTACAAGCTAAGAGCGTTTGCAGATGACCTAGTATTGACTTTGCAAGAGCCAAACACTAGTACGAAAAAGGTTTTAGAAATAATACAACAGTTTGGCCAGGTAGCTGGATTTAAGCTGAATAAACAAAAAACCAAAGTCTTAGGAAAAAATTTAACAGAGACAGAAAAGGAGAAGTTTCAAGAGGAGACAGGGTTGACACTGGTCAAGAAGGTGAAATACCTAGGGGTTTATTTGACATCTAAAAATGTGAATCTGTATAAAGATAACTACGAAAAATGTTGGTCGGAAATCAAAAAAGATCTAGAAATATGGTCAAATTTGAAATTGTCAATGTTAGGCCGAATTGCTGTGATCAAAATGAATGTATTGCCTAGAATGTTATTTTTGTTTCAGACCTTGCAGATCCTGGACAAGATGGAATGTTTTAAGAGGTGGCAGAAAGATATTTCGAAATTTGTCTGGCAGGGCAAAAAGCCCAGAATTAAATTTAAAATATTGACAGATGCTAAAGAAAGAGGGGGTTTTGCCCTGCCGGACTTGAAATTGTATTATGAAGCAGCAGCATTTTGCTGGCTGAAAGAATGGATGCTCCTCGAAAACACAGACATCTTAGATCTGGAAGGTTTTAACAATGCTTTTGGTTGGCATGCATATCTATGGTATGACAAAGTTAATAGTGCCTTTAAGAATCACATTGTTAGAAAAGCATTGTTTAATGTTTGGATAAGATATAAAGATCTGTTGGAAAACAAAACCCCTAGATGGGTCTCACCAGTGGAGGCCAAGGCAGTGAAGAAACTCAATATGGAGGTCGGATGGCCGAAGTATTGGGAAATTTTGGAACATGATGGAGATAAGTTGAAATTGCAAAGTTATGAGAAACTGAAGCATAAGGTACAAAATTGGTTTCAATACCACCAAATAGTGGAATTTTTCAAACAGGACAGGAAAATCGGCTTCCAGATGGAAAAATCAAAACTAGAAACTGAATTGTTAGAACCTAGTACTAAGAATTTATCTAGAATGTATAACTTGTTGCTGAAATGGAATACACAGGAGGAAACAGTCAAATCAGCTATGATTAAGTGGGCACAGGATGTTGGTCATAACATCATGTCAGATGACTGGGAATGGTTATGGAACACCGGTATCAAATTTACGGCATGTAATGCCTTAAAGGAAAACATTATGAAAATGGTATACAGGTGGTACATGACCCCAGTCAAGCTGGCAAAAATTTATCATCTGCCCGATAACAAATGTTGGAAATGCAAAGAGACTGAAGGTACCTTCTACCACCTTTGGTGGACATGCCCGAAGATTAAGGCTTTCTGGGAAATGATCTATAATGAAATGAAAAAGGTACTTAAATGTACTTTTCCTAAAAAACCAGAGGCCTTTCTCTTGGGCATTGTCGGCCAATTGGTGTCAAAGAAGGATAGAGCTTTTTTCATGTACGCTACAACAGCAGCAAGAATACTCATCGCAAAGCATTGGAAGACACAAGATCTACCCACTCTGGAAGAATGGCAGATGAAAGTGATGGACTATATGACATTGGCCGAGATGACAGGCAGAATCCGTGACCAAGGAAAAGAGACAGCGGAAGAAGAATGGAGAAAATTCAAAAGTTACCTTAAGGACTATTATAAACTCAATGAATGTTAGAGTGTTTTGGTTCTTAGGAACAAAGGGATACAGTGACATAAGGTTAGAATATAGAGATGACTAAGATGACTGAGGTTGGAAAGTAACAATTGGGAGTTGCTATAAAATTATGGACATTGGGATGCAGAAAGGGGGGGTATGGGGAAGTCCCAGAAAAGAGGTTTATGAAAATATGTTATGAAATTATACGTGTATGTTTGTTTTCCTAAGTGTTTGTTTGTTCTTTAAAATTTCGTAAAACCAATAAAAATCTTATAAAAAAAAAAATAGATGTTCGTGAGAAACTGGTTTGAGCCCCACGCCTCCAGCTGTCTGTGAAGTCCAGCTGGGCTGGGGAAGATCTTATATAGCTGCTCAATGCCCACCACCCATTAGATACTTCCTCACCAGGCCAAGGTTGTAGTATTTCTGCCTAGGAATCGTTCATCAAAATCCTGATGGATTTCCCAGGCCAGCATAACATCAATTATGCTCATCTATGCTTTGATAAATGGGGGGGGGGGGAGTTACTCTGAAATGAGGAACCACTGTCATTTGTTTTCTTTTTTGATGCGATTAAACCAAATTAAAAGTTGTTATTCTCCCAGATATTCCCCAGTTAGGAAATATAAAGGTACCTTTATTTGCATTTCAAAAAAGAATTCCTGTTCTAGAGAATGAACTATCTTCATGTCTTCACATTTACAGATAGTAGTTTGTAGAGTTATTATCGTCATCATAGTGTATATTTAAAACCCGAGAGAAAAAATAATTATTGTGAGCTTTTAATTAAAGCATGTCCTTTAGAACGACTTTATTTTCTGGAAATATGCTATACACCTGGGAATAAACTGTAGCACAACTTCCCTAACCAAAATCATCTGGATGTTTAAATAAGCCTCTCTTTTTCAGGACACATGGGCAAGGTAACAGCAGGCAGATCTTGAATTTGTGCTTCTGAAAAAGCCCAGATGGAAACACTTGTCACAGTACAAAATATATGGTTTCGAAAGGTGAACAATGAAAGCACCCAATTGCAAATAATAGCCCATTTGAGCAAGTACAAAGAGCAGCTTAGTCAACTCCCTGAGCCTGGAACGGTCCCTTTGGATTCTGCAGTTTTCAGTGAAATCTGTGAATGGTAGTAATAAAATTACAGTGGAATGAATAGCAATAGATATACATTTCTTATATTGTGAGTGAATCTTTTATATCTCTCAAGGTGTGTGTTTTTATTAAGAGCTACTGCATGAAATTTATTTTAAATAAATGCAATGGGTGGGATTCAACATTGGACTATTACGACCATTCCATTTGCACAAACATTTCAGCTTGCTAGGTGGAATAATCCCTCCTTTCCTTCCCCTATGAGTTCTTCTGGGGGCTCTCTTCCCCTCCCCAGACAAATTCCTTGAAGGAATAGAAGGCCAAAGAATAGGAGTGAGAACTAGACTTTGCCACCACTCCTTTCGCAATACAGCTTTTACTGGGAATGAGCTGTTGGATATGGACAATATTCTTAGAAAGTAAAGCTCATTCTAAGTTGGGTGGCACACGGGGGCTGCTGTGACTTAAGCCACGTCAGTACCAACGGTTTATGACAGGGATGGGTAGACCTTAGGCTTATGGGGTCCACATTGTTCTTTTTACTAGAACCCAACAATCCACCAATCAGAGCCCAAAGTGCAAAAGACAACCAGAGTTGTATCTAATGAAGTAGTCTCATTTGCTCAAGAAGTTCCACTTATGTAATGGAACTCCCTCTCCCTCTCCTCTCCCTGCCTGCCTCCTGCATCTCCCCCAAATCTGTTCTGGGATTTCCCCAAGAACAGACTTGGGGCAGTGCATGGGGAGGACAGTAAAGGAAGTCCCATTGTGGAAGCTGAAGTCCTTGCATGAGCAGAACAACTTTATTGGATAGTGACCTTAGAATTAAGGAACATGGAACCTCTGAGCACATACTCAGCCTACTTTTCAGTTCCAGAACAGAACTCATAGTCCTGTCATACAAAAATCCACTTCTGGTTTCTGTCCTCACTCCAGTCATGAGGAGCAGCAGCAGGAGCAGCAGCAGCAGCAGCAGGAGTAGCCTATTGTTATTGTTAAGTAACTGGGAATGATAGAGTCTTGCCTAATCTACTGGAAATAATTCAGAGACCTACCTTTAGATGTCAATATCTTTTGCCTACGTGTAATTTAAGGTACAGGAGGAATAAACGGCTACCCTGCCTGACTACCTCTGCCCCCTTCAGATTATGGTTAATAATTGTAAGTATTATTCATAAGTATTGTTTGTAATCCCACAAACAATTTGCTGGTCTTCAAAGTGCTTTAAGAACTCTTTGTTGGCTTTACTGCAACAGATCACCACGACTAAAACAAAAAAATCCTCTAAATATCAGGAAATAGTGTTAAAATTATCATAATAATTAATAACAATTCCAATAGTATGAAAAACAGTCAAGCAAAAATAAGCAGATCTGACCTCCAGTTGACTTCTTAGAATAACTCACTCTCATGCAGCACATTAATTATAATACAAGATTGGCCAATAGCTATGCAGGTGTTTGCTTATATTTATCCTACTGATGGAAGTTATGAGCACTGGTTGCATAATACTAATACTGTGATTCCTGTTAAAAACGACATGCACACACACACACACACACACACACACACACACACACGTGTGTATCTTTTGTACTCTGTCCCCAATACTCTTAATGATGAAAACCCAGCATGATACGACAGGGGTGGTCATTATCTCTGCTGACGTGCATTGGCTGCTACTTTTGTGTTTCCTAACACGGAGATTAAGGTTTAAACCTTCTCATGGGAATTTGGCTTAAGAATTATAGAAGGTTTTGTTCTTCTCTCCCTTTTGCCATCTTGGAAAACACTGGTCTCGCTGAATATTTTTGCATCTATTCCCCCCTCCTCCATATTTCCCAAGTTGTGCTAATAAGGGACCCTTGTCATTCATTGTTCTTTCAGATATAATAGTAATAGATATATCCAATTAACGAACAAATAGCAATCCAGTAAAAGAAACAACTGCAGGCATTTTGTAAATAAAGGTAAAGGTAAAGGTAAAGGACCCCTGACAGTTAAGTCCAGTTGCAGACAACTCTGGGGTTGTGGCACTCATCTCTCTTTACTGGCTGAGGGAGCCGGCGTTTGTCCACTCTGCAGACAGTTTTTCTGTGTCATGTGGCCAGCATGACTAAGCCGCTTCTGGCAAAACCAGAGCAGTGCACAGAAATGCCGTTTACCTTCCCGGCGGAGCGGTACCTATTTATCTACTTGCACATTGATGTGCTTTTGAACTGCTAGGTTGGCAGGAGCTGGGACCAAGCAATGGGAGCTCACCCCATCACGGGGATTTGAACTGCAGACCTTCTGATCGGCAAGCCCTAGGCTCAGTGGTTTACACCACAGTGCCACCTATTTTGTAAATCCCTATTTTGTAAATACCCCCATCTAATAAATAAGCACCAAACCTTCAATATGGGATCAGATGCCTTTCTGGAAGCATGTGCTTTGAACCACCACGTGAAAACTGTTTAATGGTATAAAACCTCAATAGTATGCATGTCAGGCTACCCACACAATTGGAACCTCTGCTTTTCCAGACTTCCCTGTTATGTAGAAAGAGCTCAGGTAGTTGCATTCACATAGACTCTAGTCTAGACTAAGGATGAGGGAGAAATTGCATTTAACAAGTTGAGAAGCAAAGCATAGCCATCCTTTGAAATTCACACTTCTCTGAGTTTTGCAGTGCAGTTCTCCTGCCAAGTAATGCGTACAAAAATACATAGAATGTGGTAAAGAGTGCATATAACTGCATATATTAGTAAGGATAAACAACAGGCAAAATGATTAGAGAAAAGTGCTTTGCAAAAACATGAATATTATGGGAAATTGCATACAATAATGTGTCATACAATCACACTAAGATGATATGGAATTTTCACGAGGACTTTAACTTACTCTGCATCAACGTTTCCCAAACTTGGGTCTCCAGCTGTTTTTTGACTACAATTCCCATCATCCCTAGCTAGCAGGACCAGTGGGCAGGGATGATGGGGACTGTAGTCCAAAAACAGCTGTAGACCCAAGTTTGGGAGACCAGACTCTTTGTTAAGGTGGAGAGGGAACTCTATGGAAGAGCCTCCTTCTTCCTTTTTGGTCCTTTTTTGAGTTTCTATGACTTAGTTTTTCACTTTGTCAAAAACACACACAAAAAAACAGCTCAGTCCTAAGCTGGCTTATAAAAAATAAGCACCATCTAGATCAATGGGACTGTCAAGCATGACAACCTTAGTCTGAATCTTCAGGGCTGTTTATTTATGAATTTTCTATTCAGCCTTTCCAGTGAATGGTGAAAATACAAAATGAAATTACAGAAGAACAATCTGAACTCACAGCACTATTGCAACATGCACAGTCAAAGCTCTGATGTGTTGTTTATGTAACAAACCATCAGTTTGGTAGCATAATACAGTGGTTTCAGCGTTAAAGTCAATGCATAATGGCACTAGGAAACTTCAGGGTGCTGATGCTCAAGAAAGAACAGAATCTACACATTTTGTTTGCACACAGTTAAGTTTATTTGCACTCATTCCAGGTTTATCTCTTTTTAAATGCCAACATCTGCTTCAGAAGAGAAAACACGCTGGGTTGGTGAATTCATTGGCCCCTCACAGGGTGAAGGGTGAGAAGTGCTAGTCTTGATTTGTTTCTCTGAATGGATATGGTGTTTTGAGGGTATGAATATGTGAAAGGGTGAGGGGCAAAAGAAAGTAATGATGTAACATGAGGCAATAAATTTCTTCTTCTTCTTTGGCAATCACTCGTAGCCAAGCAAGATTGTCTTCCATAAACACGGTTTTAACAATGAGTCTGTAAGTGACTGTGGAGGCCAATTCTGGATCCACATGTCCTTCCACAGTGGGGACATTGGTTCCTGGGTGGGAGTTGATCACGGTGTGGATTTGCCAAGCGTGCCTTCCTCCTAGCACGTTTCTCCCTTACGTCCTGAGTTTGAGTGTCTTCAAAGTCCATGACACCTTTGGTAAAGGCTGTTCTCCAACTGGAGCGCTCACAGGCCAGTGTTTCCCAGTTGTCAGTGTTTATGTTGTTGTTTAGTCGTTTAGTCGTGTCCGACTCTTCGTGACCCCATGGACCAGAGCACGCCAGGCACTTCTGTCTTCGTCAGTGTTTATACTACAAGGCAATAAACATGGTCGTGCCCAACTGGGATCAAGTCAAGGACACTGCTCCAGGGATGCTAGGGATAAGGTTCAGATATGACAGTTGCAATGAATAATCCCCTCATAAGCATAATTTACCTCAGAGCATGAAGTCCTTTTTGCCCTTTCTTTCTTCGTGTATGGAAGCACAGTTCTCTGGGCATGAGCAGTCAAATTTAAGCACATTCCATTCACAATCTCAACAAAAAAGGGCAACTCACTTCAATAAAAATTGTTCCGCAATCTCCAGTACCCCTTGTGGCATGGCAGGAAGTCCCGGGTGCTCTTACAGGAGCAGCTTTTCTATGAGGAAAGAGAACCAGACACACACAGGGTGCTCCAACATTCTTTACATAACTGGGGCTTGGGTTAGGGAGGAAGCACCTACAGAGAATGTTTGCTTGCTTGTTTGCTATACTGCCCTTCAACCAATACAATATAAAAACACAAAAATCCATAACATAATAAGAAACAAAACAGCAAGACGCCCCGGTTCCTGTGTGTGAGGGAGTGGCTGACCCAAGATTTCAGTGAGCTTCACGGTGAAACAAGGGTTTGAACCCGAGCCTCCCCAGTTCAAGTGTGACACTCTAATCCCTACACAGCACTGATTGCATGTCTACAGTGATCTCTCTCTCTCTCTTTTTGGTATCGGATTCTGAAGAGCTGTCATAGAACTTTGTCATAATGACTCTGAGCACCCATAAATTGGGGGGGGGGGGGGAGGTTGTCCACTGAATTGGTAAAGCACGAGACTCTTAATTTCAGAGTTGTGGGTTTTTGAGTCCCACACTGGGCAAAAAGATTCCTGCATTGCAGGGGGTTGGACTAGATGACCCTTGTGGTCCCTTCCAACTCTACAATTCAATGATTCTGTGAATGTAGACAGTGGCAATGTCTGATTTTCAGCTTAAAATGTCCATGTTTGTTTGTTTGTTTATTGAATTTAAATACTGCCCTATACCTGGAGGTCTCAGGGCGGTTCACAGAATGTTAAGGCTTCAAATATAACTTTTTTGAGTTTTGTAGATGGCTGATTACAGTATGCTTTTTCATTATGAACACACATTGAAAAGGGACCATGCTGCAGGAGATCAGTGTTGCCTATTGATCATCCCTGCCTAGTGTTAAGCATTTCACTTGAAAGTATTCATCCAGACATCTGACAGATGTTGCAACCTGGAGTAACAAAATGAAGCAACATGCACAAATATATGCTTGCTGCTTGCATGACACCACTCAGATACCCTTTTCACTTTTTTGATCAGCTCTGATTGTGTGCTTTGTGGAAAAAGCGTTTGGGGGCTTTTTTTGTTTTTGTTTTTACAAACAGTTCAGTTACATGATCCATGGGCATCAGTGACAAAGGGAAGTTATGAGGAGAGATGGTATTGTTTCACATTGGACTATTAAAATTAATCCTCTCCCTATTCATGCATGCCAAGAATTATACAGGCGGCAAAGGAATCCATGCATAGCTGAAATTCGCTCTCTGCATTGCCACTGGCCGAGGTGGCGGGGCGACGGCAGGATATTTTAATTCTTTTTAAAACTAACACTGGGAAAATATGTGGCTAGCATGAAATGGAAGTGGTCCTCTGTTCCCTTCTAAGCCGTAGAATAATTCAAATACAGTGGTGCCTCGCAAGACGAAATTAATTCGTTCCGCGAGTTTTTTCGTCTAGCGAATTTTTCGTCTTGTGAAGCACGGTGTCGGAAAAGTTTTGGAAAAGCTTCAAAAATCACCAAAAAAACTCAAAAAAGGCTACCACATGAGTTGCTCCTTGAAGTCAAGTCGCAACTGTATTAACGGTGTTAAGAAAAAGGAAACAAACTTGCAAAAAACGCAAGATGTTTTCGTCTTGCGAAGCAAGCCCATAGGGAAATTTGTCTTGCGAAGCAGCTCAAAAACCGCAAAACCCTTTCATCTAGTGAGTTTTTCGTCTTGCGAGGCATTCGTCTTGCGGGGCACCACTGTAATGATAAGGTTTGCTACCTTAGTGTAGATAATGCCAGGTAAAAAAGTTGGTCAAAACAACAACAACAACAACCCATTGTGATGCTCTTCACATGTTACCATTTTGTGGGTTCATCCTCTGGTAATATAATTGCATGGCCTTTTAATATTACCAGACTGCCAGAGAGCCAGTGTGGTGTAGTGGTTAAGAGCGGTAGTCTCGTTATCTGGGGAACCGGGTTCGCGTCCCCGCTCCTCCACATGCAGCTGCTGGGTGACCTTGGGCCAGTCACACTTCTTTGAAGTCTCTCAGCCCCACTCACCTCACAGAGTGTTTGTTGTGGGGGAGGAAGGGAAAGGAGATTGTTAGCCACTTTGAGACTCCTTAAAGGGAGTGAAAGGCGGGATATCAAATCCAAACTCTTCTTCTTCTTCACATAGACCTTCACTGTGAAATCAGCACTGTCCCTTGTAGAGCAGTGTGGATTTTGTGAAAATAACCGAAGTGGGGTTTTTTTGTCTTTAAAATACATTGGAGTGCTGTGAGTTAAATACACACACACACACACACACACACACACACACACACAGAGAGAGAGAGAGAGAGAGAGAGAGAGAGAGAGAGAGAGAGAGAGAGCTCTCACACTGTTGCAGTCACTTGTGATGGGTACCTTCCTTGGCACTGATGAGAAGCAGAACATTTGGAGCTCAGAACTTGATCAGCTGGCCCATCTCAGGACTACAAAAAGACGAAACCCTTGTAAACATCACCATATCTTGAGGAATTATTTGAACCATGATCACTGCAGGAATATCATGCATTTGGGAGGAGGGGAATCTCCTTCATTCTTCCACGGCATATATTGCTGTAAGAGTTCTATGCACTCTGCCTTCTGAGAAGCACATCCTTTTCTCAGTTCATAAGGTCACTGCACACCCCCTCTGCTAACAAACTCTGCGCAACTTGGCGGTGAAAATAATTCTGACAAGCAGGTGCTGCTGTAGAAAATGCTCATATGAGGCCACTTCAGAGTTCATGCAGGAAGCCTGGAATGTGAGGTTTTATAACGAATGACGGGGGAAACACATCCAAAGGGTTAGACCTCTGTGAAAAGAAGGCAACAAGGTGCTTTAGCAAAGCATACACTGTTATTACCTTGGGAAATGATGGAGGCCTCAGATGGAAGGCAAGGTCTATCATCTAAGGGAGGCACTGTTACTGCAGGAATATATAATGGGATTTTACATCCCTTAAGTCTGACCAACTGCTTCATTTACATTATGCAGCATCTTGACCCTTTAAATATATCCATATCTTAGGTGGGCATTCTAGCAACTTGAAATATGCGAGGGAAAACATGCTAGCTATATCAGTTATGCATGAAATGACCTTGTGATCCATCGGTCAGTGAAATGCGCTCCTCTGAAACGCTATCTTAGTGGTTGGTACAGTTTTCCAGCTTTTCCATTTTCTAAGGAACAATCTTGCAGGATTACAATATTATTAGGACTTGACTGGCTAAGAGGCCTGATTAAAGAAGTATTGGATAATTAATTAAATTATTTTAATGACAGCTCAAGTAATTCTGAGTACATTTGCATATAACACTGGATTTGATGGGGAAAATCTTATTTTTAGATGGTGCATATATATGCCACAGTGGCATTTTAGAACAGGCAGCCAGTTCCATGTGAGAGTGAAAGGAGGGCTTCTTCTGAGATGGTGCCTATCACCATCAGTTTTTATAAGCTACCTATATTAAGCATAATTAATGTCTTTATAAAAAACAATGTGTTGTCCAGCATCATAGAACTCCATACCATCCAAATGTTCCTTATAAATTCTGAATATTTAAAATATTTTGTGTATAAAAGAGCTATAACATAACATTGAAAAACTTTTTTTTTGATCTGTGATGGCTGCTTCACATGTGCGAAGTCATTGTTTAATAAATTCATTAAGCAAAGAGTTATATGTGTGTTGACTCAGGCTTAGGCCTTTTTGTGTGTTAAGGAACCCCAAAGGATGTTTGGCTCTAGGGTCCTGCTGGTAGGAATGGGGGAGAAATTAGTTTCTCTTCACATTTAAAGGCTTCCTTACTTAATCTACACTTTCTGAAGCAATACGTGAACTGAAACACAGCCATCCTTTCAAATTTGCACTTCACTGAATTTTGCAGTATTGTTCTCCAGCCAAGTAATGTGCAGAAAAATCCATATTATATGTAAAATAACATATAGATATGTGTGCATATTTGGGGAAAGTGCTTTGCAAAAATGTATATACAGTGGTGATGGGACGCAGGTGGCGCTGTGGGTTAAACCACTGAGCCTAGGGCTTGCCAATCAGAAGGTCGGCGGTTCGAATCCCCGCAACGGGGTGAGCTCCCATTGCTCAGTCCCAGCTTCTGCCAACCTAGCAGTTCGAAAGCACGTCAAAGTGCAAGTAGATAAATAGGTACCGCTCCAACGGGAAGGTAAATGGCGTTTCCGTGCGCTGCTCTGGTTTGCCAGAAGCGGCTTAGTTATGCTAGCCACATGACCCGGAAGCTGGACGCCGGCTACCTTGGCCAATAAAGTGAGATGAGCGCCGCAACCCCAGAGTCAGTCACGACTGAACCTAATGGTCAGGGGTCCCTTTACCTTTACCTTATATACAGTGGTACCTCGAGTTACAAACACCTTGGGTTACAGACTCCGCTAACCAGGAAGTAGTACCTCGGGTTAAGAACTTTAGCTCAGGATGAGAACAGAAACCGCACACCAGCAGCACAGTGGCAGCAGGAGGCCCCATTAGCTAAAGTGGTACCTCAGGTTAAGAATGGTTTCAGGTTAAGAACGGACCTCTGGAACGAATTAAGTTCGTAACCAGAGGTATCACTGTATTAGGGGAAATTGCATATAAACACATGCCTAGTAAGAGAAATTCACACAAAAATGCTGGTGAATCTTCATAAGAACTTAAAAAAAGATTCGCGAACTTATGTGAAAAGTGAGAAGCAGAGAGACAGGTTCTCCCCGTTCTATCTGGAAGTGTTGGTTTTATCCAGCTGGTGTCTAAAGCAGCTGGTCTGCTATTTATGCTTGTCATGTAAGTTTCTTGGAACATTTGAAGCACCAACACTTCTAAAAACGCTGTTTGGGAAAACCTCAAAATGAGACATGGACCACAAAAGCTGAGAGAATACTGAACACCTCCATCCCCACCCCCCACCCCAGCCAGGTTATGCGTCAAACAGTAAACTATGAGTGTTACAAAATGCCCTCAACAGTATATTTCTTTGATCATCCATCACAAAAGTGTGTTGGTCCTGCCGTGATCCCACTTAGTTTAATATTATAGAATGCTGTGAGCAAAAATGGATCACAGCATAGGATGGTAATTTGGTTGAGATCCCAATTTCGCCTACTAAGCCACAGCGAAAGGTATTTTGAGGATACTCTAGTCTCCTCTGCTTCATCCTTTGAAACTGCCTGTATTAAAAACTTGCTGTAAATTGGTGAAATATCTACCGGGCCACTGACCACAACTTGGAGGTAAAGAATGTTTACTACTGGGCTCCGGCTGCTCCAAGGCTGCTTAATGGATCCGACCTCTTTTCCTCTTTGCAGCAGTAAAAGTTCCTGGGTTTGTTGTTCTGTTTTTCTCCCCATAGGAATATATTCACAAAGTCAGTTCATAAAACCAGCTGTGGCCCTCGTGAACCCCACAGCAGAATTCTACGTGTACATGCAAAAAGGCTTCTCTATGCTGACATGCGATGACAGAAGAAGCACACCATGACTTGAATCCACTTAAACCATAGGAAGGTGCTTTATATTGAGTCAGATCATTGGTTCCTCTAATTTAGTATTCAGTCAGCTGATTGTTGGGACTTGGAAGTGCCATGTGTGGCTCTGTGCAAGTCCTGGTGCCTGCAACCCCCTTTTCAACCCAGCCGTGTGATTACTTGTCCCACACTTGACATCATATGTAGCTTCAGGTGTGGGGTTGGTGTAGTATACTTCTGTTTGCAGGTCGCATTCCCGGCCCAGCTTTAAAGTGGAGTCAAAGGTTAACTGCAGGTCAGGAAGAAGTTCTCTCTGCATTTTCTCATCATTAATCCCACATTCTAGCCCGTCCCTTGAGACAAGGTTGCACCATAATTGCAGTTCTGAGAAAGCTTCTTCGGTTCTGCCACAAACTCCCCTGCCGTCTTCCCAGACCGCCTTGATTGCGAGTTAAATTTAAATCGCTCCACTATTTCACTGGGATTTGGGTTAAAATGATTCTTTGGCATATTTGCCAATTCTTCAAAAGTTTTATCTGCTGCCTTTACAGGGGTCAGCTGGGTTCTGATTAGACTGTAGGTAGGAGCTGAACAAAATTGTATTTTTTGTCTGTAATATCATTAGTGATGATAACAATAAAAAATAAAAAAATAAAAATAAACCAACTTAGTATTTCACAGTGCTCCTCCCAGGTTTGTGGGTGATGATTAAAAGTGTAGGAGTCCCCAGTGTGGCAGCCATTCTCTCACTGCAAAAGGAGTACTTGGAGAGTTAGGCCTTTCTCTGGAGGCCTGTGGGTTCATTCCTACCTCGTTGCCATGTGTAGTACAGACTCTCCAACTGTCCCTATTTTCCAGGGATGTCCCTGATTTAGAGAAGCCGTTCTGGTTTCTGATTTGATCCTGGAATGTCCCACTTCAGCCCATGGGCTGAAGATCCCCTGCCACTGCAGTTCCTATACAGACTGGCCAGGACTTTCCAGAGCTTCAGATAGGAATCTTTCCTTGCCTTGCCTGGAGATGTCAGTGATTGAACTGGGATCCTCTTCCATATATTATGTAGCTGCCTCTTCCCATATGGCTTGCTATCTCCTGCAGAGTTTGCTACTTCTTCACAACGGCTTCCAACGTATTTTCAACAAGCCAGTGGCTTTCAGCAGTGACTCTGCCCATGGCTTCTCACCTTATATTTTAATAGTCATAATTGGCTATTTAAGCCTCCTTTCTGCTTCCACTTGCAGGATCTTCACAATTCATCTTATGCTATTGCCATGCAGTGAGTATTGGGCCCTATATTCACTGTTAAGTGGCTTAAAGCAGGGGATTTGAGTTTGGGCACTATATGCCCAGTGATTCCTTTCCCAATGAATCTCAATTACCAAAGAAATAATTTGGGCCTTAATCTTATCTGCTGCGACTATTTGCAGTGTTCAATAGTCCATGAAATTTCTCATTTCTTCACACCAGAGTATCTAGTATTCCTGCATTGCAGGGAGCCCTCTCATTTTAACATACTGTCAAAGGAATTTTCCTTCTCAGTTTGAGCTGCAAGCACGCCTGTGCTGGATGGTACATAAATTCATTAGTAGGTTTCTACATATCTTTCTCCCCTTCAGTTCTTTCAGAACTTTTAGGCATTTCCAGCTTTTTTGCACCCTCTCTTTCTCTTTTTGTTAAAGCAATTACTTTGAAGCAGGAAATTACATTTCGAGAGTGTTACAATTTTGGGTGGTGATGTTTATGTTTCCTAGACAACTTCCTGTTTTGTAAATCTGCCCCTGCTTTGATGGTCATGTATTTAGAAACAGGGCTACATGTTGCTTCTGGAAAGAAGCATGTGATTAATCAGATGTGTGATTAATGAATGATAAAAAGGTAAAGGACTGCTGGACTGTTAAGTCCAGTCAAAAGCGACTATGGGGTTGCTGCGCTCATCTCACTTTCAGGCTGAGGGAGCCAGTGTTTGTCCACAGACAGCTTTCTGGGTCATGTGGCCAGCATGACTAAACCGCTTCTGAGGCAACAGAACACCATGACGGAAGCCAGAGTGCAAGGAAACACTGTTTACCTTCCTGCCACAGCAGTACCTATTTATCTACTTGCACTGGCATGCTTCAAACTGCTAGGTTGGCAGGAGCTGGGACAGAGCAACGGGAGCTCACTCTGTCGCGGGGATTCAAACCGCCGACCTTCCGATCGGCAAGCCCAAGAGGCTCGGTTGTTTAGACCACAGTGCCACTCACTGATAAGCATAATCCAGTAGTGACAGAGCATCTGCTTTTCATGAAGAAAGTCTCTGGTTCAGTCTCCAACATCTCCATGTAGGAATGGTTTCAAGCGGTGGGAATGTCCATGACTTGTAACCCTAGAGAGATGCTTCCAATCAGTGTAGTAGACAATAAGGAGCTAGATTTGTCTGATTTGGTATAAGGAATATTCCTATGTTGCTCAGTGTTCTTCTGTCCAATTGATTTCAGTGAAACTGGTCTGAGCACACGTTTAAGAAATCTGCTTAACCTTTTGTAGATTTTGGACATAGTATTGATAGTCTCACAAATACCTCCCTGGGTACTTCAGTCTGTTGTTGTCCAACCTATGATTCTGCCTGCCCAGATCCTCCTGTGAATAGTTTCCTGAGCTTGCCATCTGGAAATGTTTAGGGTGGAATGATATACTCTGAAAAACAAGAACCTGCCATCAAAAGCATCTGGCCCCTCTCCCCTCTCTGTTATATGTAATCAAGACCCATGTCATGAGATCATCTCTTTGGGCATTCCCCCTAGTTCCACCAGTGGTATTCAGTGCTGTGAAGTGGAGGAAGGGAAATGCACAACACAGTGATGTCAGGACACCATCTTATGATGCATTATGCGGAGGGTGAATGCAACAAGGTGGTGTCCTTTTCCCCCATTGCATTTATTGTAATGTATAGTTCCATTCTCAACGTCACAGGATGAAAAACTCCGGGTGTTATTTACAAAGCAGCAATTTACTCCTTAGACCTTGTTGAACATTCAAAATGGGCTTAATGAGAGGAGTGCATTCATTAGGATGTCTGTGGCTCACCCACCCACAAACCTCAGTACTGGCAGCATTCTCTGTAGACAGAGATTTAATTTCATGTGTTGGGGAGTGGAGCTTGCTGCTATGATACTCCCTTCTTTAGTGAGCATTTATTGCGTTCATTGAGAATGTATGAAAAGTGCTCTTAAATCTAGAAGGGATGATTTCACTTGCCCAATCTAGCCTCATGTTTGTTTATGAAAACAGCTTCCAAATTAATTACAGTTAATTTGATTACTGTATGCCCTTCTGTTAAAGCATCTATGGTATATAGAGTAGTTCTTGCAACTTTCTAGAATTTCTTGTTTTGTTCTGTTGCAGATTAATTTGAAAGCAGCACATTGAAAGACACAAGTGTTCCACATCTGAATTCTCATGATGATTATACCTAATGTCAACTTCTCCTGTGGGGGACATATTTCCCTGCTCTCCATTTCATCTGCAGTACTCATTTGAGACATCATCAAAATATAATACACAAAGGCAGGCAAGATGCAAACATTGCAAATGATGGGAGGACAACTGATTGAACATTCTGGTACTGATACAATCCTTGGCTTATTGTGTGTGATTATGCAGCTCCTCTGTTTGGAAGCAATCAAGCAGAGAACTATCAAGACACTGACAGATTAGCACCATCAGTCCCCTGCTGCGATTGTCAACTTTCTGTATATTAATCAGAAAAAATATAGCTTGCTGATTGCTATTTAAATTGCACAAAGATATATTTGTCTTTTGGTCATACCTGACATTTTGATATGGTACAAAATTACAAGTCATTCTTGCAAAGGATTAAATAACAGCTATTCCAAGAAGGGATTTTTGGGGATGTCTGCTGTTTTTCTTGTACCTTAAGAAGTTGGATCTGCCGGATGATGTGCTTGTGGTTCTTTGGTTCTGGATACCTTTTTATTGGGACGCGGGTAGCGCTGTGGTCTAAACCACTGAGCCTAGGGCTTGCTGATCAGAAGGTCGGTGGTTTGAATCCCCATGACGGGGTGAGCTCCCGTTGCTCAGTCCCAACTCCTGCCAACCTAGCAGTTCGAAAGCACGTCAAAGTGCAAGTAGATAAATAAGTACCACTCCGGTGGGAAGTAAACAGTGTTTCTGTGCGCTGCTCTGGTTTGCCAGAAGCGGCTTAGTCATGTTGGCCACATGACCTGGAAGCTGTACGCCGGCTCCCTCGGCCAATAAAGCGAGATGAGCGCTACAACCCCAGAGTCATCCGCGACTGGACCTAACGGTCAGGGGTCCCTTTACCTTTTTATTATTTTGTTATTTATGATATTTATTCATCACCCTCCCCTCAAAGTGACCTACAAATTCATAAAATTCAAATAGCTTAGCAATGATTAAAAACCACGTACAGGCACTCACCTGTCTGTTATGCCCCCCCCCATTCTAGCCTGCTCCCTCCCACATTCCATCTTCTTCTGGGTCCAAAAGGACCTGGGTGTCAGTCATCACCACCTGTATGCAGGAGGGAAATAACAACAAGAGAACAAATTACCTAAAAAGTGCTCTTTCATCAATAACTATAAAAGCTACAGGTCTTATCCACTCCGCTATGAGAAGGGCACCATAAAACAAGCCAGAACCCATATCTCAGAATTATAACAAAAATGTCATAACTGGTGCCAGGTGTGCTTCCCTGGGGAAAGCATTCCACAAATTAAGCTTGAGTGATGGGCCAGGTGATTAACCAATAGACCATTTTTGTGTGAAAATTTTATTCGTAAGCATGTTTATGCTTTACGTGCTGAAGATAAGTTCTAAGCTTTGATTCCTCTTACCATAACTCAGATTTCTTTAGTCACTTAATATTCTATTGTATAAAATAAAGATAGTAGGTACTTGGCTACTGGTCAGCTGAGGTGTGGGAAGAAGCATTTGATGGATTATGATACGATAATCAATATGATAATCTTTATTGTCATTGTCCCATACAAACCAACGAAATTGAAAAAATCTACATCAGACACTCAGAACCAACAAGCCTGCTATCCCAGCATGGTCAACCCCCCAAAAACTCCGGTACTCCACAATTAAATACAATACACTCCCACAGAAACTACCTTACACTGCATTTAAAACCAAAATCGCATTTGGATAAAAACTGTTCCTCAGGCGGCTAGTTCTAGTCTTTATAACCCTGTACCTTCTGCTGATGATTCTGCTGTTCATTGATATATTTTTGCATCTGTTTTATTGGGTCTGCTCTAGGGATTATTGTGTGGCTTTCATTGTAATGTATTGATATTTTCTTCTGATTTTATGTTATGCTTTTTGCTTCTAAAATTTTGTAAGTCACTCCTGAGACTCTTTATATAGTATGTGACTAACAATAACATTTCAATTTAACACTGAATATCTGATGTACTAGTCCATGTTTATGTGGAGAAATGGCAGAACTTTAAAGATGAAGTTCTTACAACCTATCAAACAAGAAGAGGCACTATATATATATATGAATTCAAATATAAATGATAGAAGCACAAAATACAAATACTAGATATTCTGTGCAGCATAAATATCCTTGTAGAAATGGTGTGTAATGTCTTGGAGAAATCAAATGGCAACTCGCATATATCTGTGGACA
Organism: Podarcis bocagei; assembly: GCF_964188305.1. Lineage (NCBI taxonomy): Eukaryota > Metazoa > Chordata > Lepidosauria > Squamata > Lacertidae > Podarcis > Podarcis bocagei. The sequence continues at coordinate 106,072,266 of NC_138125.1, forward strand.
TAGTCCTGTAAGCATCTAATAAACCAGATACAAAATGGAACAATCCTGAATTTCAATAACCTCATCTGTCAAACATTTCTCAAATCCTGAGGCCACATCTCCACGTATGGAGGCTTGCTTTTGATTCTCCTCCCACAGAGGTTTCAGTTTTAACATTACATGACTGGATTATGGAAATGATCCCAAACTCTGGTATGTATGCTGCTAATAATCTTCCTTGTGTTATCCAGATGCTACTACCTTGTAAACAAGTTGATACCATGTCTGCAGGTTGTAACAGGTAAGAAATTACATATCTTTACATCCCAACCTGTCCAAATGAAACTGCTCATCCAAGGAATGCCACACCTAAAACAGTTGCCAGGATTGCCACACTGTTTTCCTTTGAATTATTGACAGGGTAGGTCTATCTTTAATAAGAAAAATAGAATTATTTTTTTTAAGGCAAAGTTTCTTGAGAAGCTTTGACCTCATAGCAGAGCAGTTGCAAACTTACGTTATTTTATTTTTTTCCATTTACGTTATTAGTTCTTGGTAATTGCTGGTGTATTGTAACAGTAGCTCTTCACACCTCTTTTTATATTGCTCTAGATGTCCCTGGCATATCCAGAAAGCATTAGACTGCTGATGGTGGGAGGAATCTCCCAAATTTATGCTTGGATCCAAAGTTAATTGAATTTATAGAGGTAGAGGGAAATGTTTCCTATTTCCTCACCCACCCTGCAGTGTCCTGTGCCCCTTGCATGCTGAACAATTTGCAGGGCAAGGGTGTTGTTGTTGTTGTTTAGTTGTTTAGTCATGTCTGACTCTTCATGACCCCATGGGCCAGGGCATGCCAGGCACTCCTGTCTTCCACTGCCTCTCGCAGTTTGGTCAAACTCATGCTGGTAGCTTCGAGAACACTGTCCAGCCATCTCGTCCTCTGTCGTCCCCTTCTCCTTGTGCCCTCCATCTTTCCCAACATCAGGGTCTTTTCCAGGGAGTCTTCTCTTCTCATGAGATGGCCATAGTATTGGAGCCTCAGCTTCAGGATCTGTCCTTCCAGTGAGCACTCAGGGCTGATTTCCTGAAGAATGGAGAGGTTTGATCTTCTTGCAGTCCATGGGACTCTCAAGAGTCTCCTCCAACACCATAATTCAAAAGCATCAATTCTTTGGCAATCAGCCTTCTTTATGGTCCAGCTCTCACTTCCATACATCACTACTGGGAAAACCATAGGTTTAACTATATGGACCTTTGTTGGCAAGGTGATGTCTCTGCTTTTTAAGATGCTGCCTAGGTTGATTTAAGAATTAAGGATTAAATTGACTTAAGGAAGTTCATGGAAATAACTTTTCTCTCTCTGCCTCACTGTGCTGAATCCCACATTGCTCAACTTCCACCATGTAGGCTTTGAATCCAAAGCCATCCCTGTAAACACAAAGAAACTGCAAGTAAAAAACTCTTTCCCCCCCCTTACCAAAGGTAGCTCTGGTTGTTTTATTTTACTTCTTTAAGCAATACTAATAATGTGTGGACGAAGCAGAACAGGTAGCAGAGGGACTGAGATGATCCAGCTTCCAAGCTATTAAGTCTACTATAAACAATAAACCAACCCATTTTATTTTTTTAAAACCCAAGAAACACATATACAGTGGTACCTCAGGTTACAGATGATTCAGGTTACAGACTCTGCTAGCCCAGAAATAGTACCTTGGGTTAAGAACTTTGCTTCAGGATGAGAACAGAAATTGTGCAACGGCGGTGCAGCGGCAACGGGAGGCCCCATTAGCTAAAGTGGTACCTCAGGTTAAGAACAGTTTCAGGTACACTGTACACTCTTTCATTCATTTTAGTTCTACTACAGTCAGTGTGAGTTGCTTCTGAAGAGACATGCGTGGAATTGTAGAGATAGGCTCCAAGCCATGATTAGTCACACCATGTTGCTTTTTTGTAGCACTATTAACTAACTTCAGCTGGCCCTAAGATCAGGGGCTTCCCCATTTGTTTTCTGACTTGCTGTTTGGCTGCTGGATGTGTTGCTACTAAAGATTAATCTCAGCTACTTATTGACCTCCAAGCATCACTTTAAGACTTTTACACTCCACTGACATTGTTGCCAGCCTGCCAGAGCTGTAAAATATAATGCTAATTACAAGCACCAAGAAAGTTGGGACTACATAAAAGAGTAAAACTGAAAAGCTATGTTTTGAGATTTGTGCTGTCAGATAGCCCTACTTGGCAGTTTTGATATTCTTTGGGTTTTTTGGTTGGAGCTCTTTAAAAGGTTTTCAGGATAAAAATAAAGGTAGTATTTCAATGCAGCAGCAATCAATATTTTTGAAATGAAATGTAATGTAAAAAATTACTGGACTGAGAATTGAGATGTGGTTGGTTGGTGATGAACATGTTTAGTTGATGGGATAAATAATTTTTGGCTGCTTTCAAGAGTAAATCCCAGATGGCAGCTTAAATTGTTAGCCATGTAGTAAGCAGCGATGTGTGATGTTAAAAAAATAAACCTGGGCAGTTTCTAATCTGTGTGTTGTCTAAGCACATATGTGGCAATTTGAGTCTAATTGGGGGAAAACAAAAATGTTACAGAGAATGTCTATAGTTTGGTGAATGCCCATGTTAACAGGTGAATGCTGACAATCCCAGATTGATTTTGTGAAATCGATATTGCCTCACTTTAGGGAAGCATATAGTTGGACATAGAATCACCTTTAGATGACTATCATCATCCACTGGCAGTGCCAACCTTAGATTTTGGGGGACACTTGGGCATAGGCACAATGCCAACCAGACCTAGCCCAGGCTGTGTTGGCCCTTGAGGTGAACCAAAAAACAGTGCCAGAGGTGAGTAAAGGGCAGCATCAGGAACAAGGGAGGGGGGAATAGAGACTTACATTGGAAACAAGGGGGTGAGTGAAGATCTACCTTGGGAACAAGTTGGGGGGAATCAAATCGAGCTTACTCAACAGTTGAAGTGGGAATCAAAGGCCATCACGGGAGGGAAAGGGGCTTGCTCTGATAATAATATATAATAGAATAATAGAATTAATAGCCTACAGTGACTGGCAGGGGCTCTCCAAGACTTCAGAATGGGGTCTCTCCCAGTTCTACCTGGTGGTTGCACCTGGGATCATCTGTATTCAAAGCAGATGCTCTTCCACCAAGCCATAGCTCTTCCTTGCAGATAAGGTGAGGGCTGGTATAGCCCAAAGGACTGTGCCAGGTCTTGTCTCACCTCCAGGGTCTGCTAAGCTTACTGAGCACAGAAGGGGAAGTGATATGCTGCAATCCACTCCAGCATTTGTGTGGAAAGGAATGGATTCATTCTAATTCACTCAGTGCCATTTTTTTCTAGAAAAAGAGGTGCTAGAACTCAACATGAAAACCTCCCTTGTTCTCTTATAATGGCAATGGTGCCCACCTGAGAGGTGTCAGAACTGAGTTCTGGTGAGTTCTGGCTGCAAAAAAAGCACTGACTCCGCTCAGTATTTTAAATAGTGAAACTTATTTGCTCTGCTCCATCCTAACTGAAGTCATCAACAACCTATAAACTGGTCACAGTGGGCTTCGGGTGTGATCCTATAATTAAATGTCATACATTCTTCAAGCTGAACTTGCGGTTTCATAACAGAATCAGATCCATAGCTCACCTGCTGCATATTCTGAAATCAACTGAATTTACAGTGAAGGAGCTTGTTGAGAACTGATGTGCATTATGCTATCAGATGCTGTAGCAACATTCATTCTACCAGAACCTGTGAAACATGTTCTCATATGCCTAAACCTAAACAATAACATAATAAATGATTTCTCTATCTGACATTCAGAACACACAGGAGCAACAATTCTTTAGCGGGCTGGAAAAATCTGCTTGTGTTTCTTTCTTGTAAATAAGTTCAAGGAAGGTTTCTAACTTAATACATATATACCCTTAGTTTGAAACCTCGATCCAGCATTATCTACAATGGACAAATCATGCTTTGCTACAGTCGGTCTCTCTTTTAAATAAATGCAAGGAAAGATTCTTTTGTACATCTTCTGAGAACTTCTTTAATCAAAACTGTATTAAAAGAAGCTTATATGACAGCAGAGCTATACACCCACTCAACATGCATAGATTTCATTGGTGCTTCCACAGAAAAAAGAATATCTAGTAGTGCTTAAAACCTCCCAAATTCTGTTTAATGTCTCTGATGGAGATCTTAAGGCTTAAAGAAATGACACAAAACCTGCTTATCACCTGGTTACTATTTGCTGCCAGACAAGAGGCAACACTCCACTGGAAGAAAAATTGTGTTTTTGATATAGTGCATTGGTACCAGACAGTTTGAAGCTTAGCTCTAATGGGAAAAAAAATTGACACAATGGGAAAATTGTGTGTGCAGTCAATAGTAATTCTCACTCAGATAATTGTGTAGCCCAATAGTTTCATTTCATTTCTTATGTTAACTATGATCCTTTGGTACATCATTACTCAGCCTGTGGAAATGATCAGATCACCAAGAAATATTTGTATTCCATCTCTCTTTATCTGCTAAATGCCATTAATATATCAGTTTTTTTCACTGGCATTTCAAACTCTCTCAGTTGTCTTGTTTTGCCTGTGTTTGTTTTTTTAGCTTTATTTTTATATAATTTATAATTTAAATTCTACAAACAGATCCTGAAGGTCTGTGCCCACATCAGTGGTGCTTTGTGGCCATCGGCACTGATAGGGCAGAATGCAGGGAGTCCAAACAGTACTGTAGATGGAGCCAGAGCTCATAACTGGCAGAACCAACTTGATTCTTGTTTTGTCCTCGTCTTTCGCCTACCAAGTTCTACAAGATAACGTTGAGACTAAAGAAGAGGAAGATGACAGCCATAGCCACCCCTTGGATTGGCTGTAAGTATGAAGGCAAGTAGGAGGGGGCTGGCTGAAGGCAGAATGAGATTGGCAGAGCAGTGCCCCATCTGATCTAACCGATCATTCTCCACTGGCCCACACTCTTCATGGACTTTGAGTTTCTGCTTCTTTAAATAAATCAGTGTATATTGTTTCCTTCTACAGCAAAGCAGTAGCATAAAGGTTATAATAGCACAATTGCCAATGGAAAGAGTGAACACACTCTAGAACAGGGGTCAGCAGGGGGCTGGTCCACTTTCTCTCAGTGGCGGGCCAGGCTATATATTATTTTTTGGGGGGAGGGGGAATGAACAAATTCCTATGCCCCACAAATAACCCAGAGATGCATTTTAAATAAAATGACACATTCCACTCATGTAAAAACAACTGATTCCTGGACCATCCACAGGACGGATTTAGAAGGTGATTGGGCTGGATCTGGCCCCCGGGCCTTAGTTTGCCTCCCCATGCTCTAGAAATAGTTAATGGGTTGGATCCAGACTCAGTTAGTTGCATCGAATTCCTACTGAAATTAGTGGAACTTAAGTCATGACCTAACTTGTTTTCATGGGGCCTGGTGCAACTAATTTAGGCTGCTGTATGGTACAAAATTACACGAGAGTAACACCTATTGAAATCGGCAAGATTTAATGAGGACTGGATGAGGAGTGTGATGTATTTCTACATCTGCATGATCATCTATGTCAGATTGTTCGTACAGTGGTACCTCGGGTTAAGTACTTAATTTGTTCCGGAAGTCCGTACTTAACCTGAAACTGTTCTTAACCTGAAGCACCACTTTAGCTAATGGGGCCTCCTGCTGCTGCTGCGCCTCCGGAGCACGATTTCTGTTCTCATCCTGAAGCAAAGTTCTTAACTTGAAGCACTATTTCTGGGTTAGTGGAGTCTGTAACCTGAAGCGTATTTACCCTGAAGTGTATGTAACCTGAGGTACCACTGTAATTGCATACTTTGAACTGAGAAGTTCAGAGTACCTGAAAGATATAGCATGCTACTTATTTGCATTAGCCAAATACTCCTAGGGTGCAATCCTGTATAGGACCAGTGGTGGTGGTGGGTGTCTTTTTTTTTCTTTCTTTCTTTCTTTCTTTCTTTCTTTCTTTCTTTCTTTCTTTTTCTTTTTTTTAAAATACAAACTGACAGCAAGAGGGAGGAAAGGGGAAGAAAATGTTTGAGAAGTTGGCAGACAGATTTTGGCACAGCCCAATTTGGACTTTCATTGGCTTTGCAGAATCTCAAGCAGAGGCATTTCATACCACCTGCTAACTGATTCTCTTAACTGGAGATGTCAGGCATAGAACACGGGAGCTTCTGAAGGCCATGCATGTCCTCTGCAAATGAATATGTCCATGCCCTACTGAGTTACCCTACTCTTTCGTAGGAAGACCTTACAAATGTGATTGCATTACTTTCATCGTAAATTGGCCTTGGGAAGGACACAGTTTCTGTCTAGCCAGCACAGGCCCAATAAAGCATTGGATCTAGCAGTTCCTCTGCCTTGGATTCTCCCTCTCTCACCCTTTTTGCAATATTGCATCTTACAGGGGTCAAATGGGACGCGGGTGGCGCTGTGGTGTAAACCACCGAGCCTAGGGCTTGCCGATCGGAAGGTCGGCGGTTCGAATCCCTGCGATGGGGTGAGCTCCTGTTGCTTGGTCCTAGCTCCTGCCAGCCTAGCAGTTTGAAAGCATGTCAAAGTGCAAGTAGATAAATAGGTACCACTCCGGCGGGAAGGTAAACAGCGTTTCCGTGCGCTGCTCTGGTTTCGCCAGAAGCGGCTTAGTCATGCTGGCCACATGACCTGGAAAAGCTGTCTGTGGACAAACGTCGGCTCCCTCGGCCAGTAAAGCTAGATGAGCGCCACAACCCCAGAGGCATTCGTGGCTGGACTTAACTGTCAGGGGCCCTTTACCTTTTACAGGGGCCAAAAACTACAAGAACAGCTTTCAGAAGATGATTTTCTGGCTTCTACAGACAGCAGCATTCTGCAGCTTTAGGAAGATTGTGCTTCCTGAAGACAGGGATGAACCAATAATCCTGAAGGTATCCATGATCCGTGTCTCTGACACTGGCTTTTGAAATCAGCAGGGAGGATAAGATACAGATTTAGCGTTTCTGCTCTGTGCAACCTCAGAGAGTTATCACAGTGAGATACCCCCTCCCTGTGCATTTACATAAGATGGAGCATATGGGCCTTTGTTATTTAATTACTTCTGGATTTCAGTTATTAAGTGGAGTTAAAATTCACAAACTCCCAACAATGCCTCTTTGATGCGCCCAGCCTTGAGAGTGTCAGCTGCTGCCACAGGAGAAGTTGCTGCTGGCAGAAAAATCTCTCTTTGAGTTGCTATCCCCCACTCCATCACACCTTCAAGCAAAAACTCCTCATTAACTGAACTACAGACTGCAGCATCTCCTTTACACACACACACACACTGCAAACTGCCATGCAAATATCTTTGTGCTGACAGCACAAATAAATCCATTTTGCTGCTGCACTAATTGATTTTCGCTCATTAGGAGTGCTTTTGCCCTTATTTGATAAGAATGTGTGAAAGTATTTTCCTACCAACAGAAGGCTTGATATGGTATTAGTGTGTATGTGTGAATTGGACACAGTTTTTCTGCCATGTTTATGGTTTTTCTCTCCTTTACCATGGCAAATGAGGGTGTGAGATGATAGTGTTTGGTGGAAGATGAATATCCTTTGTCAAACAGCTTACTCTTTTCTCAGGGGCGGGGGAAGAAGAAGAAGAGGAGTTTGGATTTGATATCCTGCCTTATCACTACAGGAAGGAGTCTCAAAGTGGCAAACATTCTCCTTTCCCTTCCTCCCCCACAACAAACACTCTGTGAGTGGGGCTGAGAGACTTCAAAGAAGTGTGACTGGCCCAAGGTCACCCAGCAGCTGCATGTGGAGGTGCGGAGACGCGAACCCGGTTCACCAGATTACAAGTCTACCGCTCTTAACCCCTACACCACACTGGCCACACATCTTGTGGCATGTAGCATTTAGTTTCATCTTGCCAGAAGTCTGAAATATGGATGATGCTTTTGTGCTGCTTGCTGTCTTTCATGGTGATAATCAAGAAGATAAAGAACATTAAACTTAGGTTGTATACACACCATACATTTAAAGCACAGGACTTTCTCCAAAGTATCCTGGCACATGGATTTCAGGGTGCTGGGAACTGTAGCACCATGGGTAAAACTTCAGTTCTCAGGAACTCTTTTAGCCTGGAAAAGAGGAGGCTGAGAGGAGATATGATAGCCATCTTCAAATATCTCAAGGGCTGTCACATGGAAGAGGGAACAAGATTTTTTTCTCCTGCTCTGGGGGGGGGGGATAGGACTCAAACCAATGGCTTCAAGTTTGAAGAAAGGGGATTCCGAATAAAAATATATTGGGGGGAAAAAAATGAAGAAAGGGGATTCCGACTAAACATATGGAAAAACTGACAGTAAGAGCTGTTTGACTGTGTAACAGTTTCCCTTGGGAGGTTGTGGACTCTCCTTCCTTGGAGGCTTTTAAGCAGAGGTTGGATGGCCATCTGTCATAGATGCTGTAGCTGAGATTCATGCATTGTTGGGGGTTGGACTAGATGATCCTTGGGGTCTCTTCCAACTCTGATTCTATGAAAATGAATAGCTCTCCAGCACTGTTGGCCTCATATCACAGCTTAGCCCCATACATAAAAACGTAACCAAACATTTTAAAAAGTAGCATCCCAAGCTAACTTGTTCTAAAGTTAACTCTCTGGCCTGATGTTACATGGACTGTGAATGTAACTTTCAGAAACATATTGGGGGTAATTTAGCATGACAGCTTCCTGAGCTGTCCAAAGTCAGCCTCTCCAGTGAGTTGATTGTTCTTTTTCAAGGACTTGAACTGTAACGTTCTACTTTCAACTGTGTTTGTCAGAAAGTTCTGAAGTTGGTTTTTAATTCTTTTTTTTCAAGCAGTGTCCAGATGGTTGTTTTCCTGTGGCTCATTTGGTACTCTAACACTAAGTCGGAAAATGGGAATGTTCCTTTTTCCTTAAGGAAGAAGTGTCAGCTAATGTGGGAGGGAGGCTTGCATCACAGCATGTTTTCAACCATCTCGTTCCGATTGATCTTGTGTGGTACACGCAATTAGAGATTGGCACAGCCTCAATGTGACTTGTCAAGATCCAGATCAAATGCATTGAATAATCACAGAAAAAAGAATAGCATACCTGCCTCAAGACTGGAAATTTTGGGTAAGTTTCTAAAGTCACGCTATTGACTTTTTTACTGATTCAATTGCTGGAATAGCCCTGGCTAGCTTGGTAATGGCCTGCTAAATATGGGTCATTAAGGTAACAAAGGGAGTGCCCCTGTACAGCGGTGGAGAAAGCCAATTGGGTGCCTGGGGCGGCACACATGCCCTGCCCCCAGGGGCAGGACCAGCCGCCCATGGGGCGGGACCAGTTGGGGAAGGAAGCTTTGTGGGGTCTCCAAAGAGTCTGCCTGCCTCCTCCCACTCAGCCACCCTACAGCTGAGGGGGAGGTGGTGGGCGGGCCATTTGGGCAGAGCGGAGCCTGCACATGCCCAAGCCACCGTGCAAGACGTGTGGCATGGGTGTGCTGTAGGCCCTGGGGTGAGTTCTGCCTGGCATTTGTCACCCCCCTCACTGGTGACACCTGGGGTGGCCCACCCCCACTGCACCCCCGTTTTTCTGCCCCTGCCCCTATGCCAGAGGTCAAATGGATGGGTCTCCTTCCCTCAACTGTTAGTTAGAAAGACAAATGGCCAGAATGGAAAGGAGAGTTGGAGGCAAGAAGTTGGAAGCAAAGCTGTAGGCTGGAAAGGCAGAGAGAGAGAGAGAGAGAGAGCGCCATGCCTGATTTCTGCTGGAATCCAAGGCTGTGGCTATGGGAAATATGGGAGAAGCAAGACTATCTTGGGGTGTCAGTGCTGGGTCTCCCTCCAACCTAGGCTGGGGTTGTATATATGAGTAAATAAACCATATCTCATAAAGACACCACTGAAGTGGGATTCATGTTTCCTGGAGGAGGACCTGTGAGCGAGGTGTGCCTGAGCTGAAATGGTGGGAGGAACAGCAGCATTTCTGGAGCAGTTCAAGTTGATGCTGCAGCAGCAAGTCCAGCAGGAGCTGGAGAGGCAGAACCAGTGGTTCAGTGAAGTGGAGCAGCTGCAAGCACAGTGTGAGAAGCCACTTTGGACAGAAAAGGGTGACTCCATGTGAGGTGAGGACCCTTCCTGGTGAGATGCTACAGGGAGTTGAAAGTGACCAGGTGGAAGTGGTGGCCAAGGAGAGTGTAGATGGGAAGCGAAGGGGCTGCAACTGGGAAGAGATGCAGTCCGTAGCTGAAGGCAAGCGGGAAGACAAGGCCTTGGAGAAAGGTGAGCTGACTGGATCTGAGGAGCTGCTTCTGATTGTTTTCTCCGCTCCCTGGAAGCCTGCTGTGAAATAAGGAAGGGGTGCAGGAAAAATCAATGGCTTTGGAGATGCCAGAAGAAGAGGTGGAGCAGGAAGAACTGGAGGTTCATATGAACATGCAAGAGGAGCAGCCAGCGCCTGAAGAAATGCTAGTGTTTTCCTTGGTGGAGGAAAACATGCAGGAAAAGCTTGTGCCACTGATTTTGCCCCTTGGGTGTCCCTATACTGAGTGCAGCCGTTAAGCAGGCCACAGCAACCAGGGTCAGCCAGGGTGTTGTGGGTTGGGGAGGCAAGAGCCTCAGGGATGGTTGCCTGTCTTTGTTTGGTATCTGAAGAAGTGTGCATGCACACGAAAGCTCATACCAAGAACTAACTTAGTTGGTCTTTAAGGTGCTACTGGAAGGAATTTTTTTATTTTGTCTTTGTTTGGGTCCATGAGGTGTTCAGGAGATGTAAGGTGACCCAGACTTGTCCTTGCCCCACTGATTTTCCCTGGGGAAACCCAATCTTTGCTACTGAAGTGGAGCAAACCTCAAATGGGTTTTCTTTGGATTGATGTTTTCTTCGTTTTAACTCTAAAGAGTGGGTTTTCCTAGGAAAAGTGGTGGGGCAAGGGAAAAACCACTCAGACCCATGCCTAGAACAGTGTTTCCCAACCGGTGTTCCGCGGCACACTACTGTGCCGTGAGACATCGGCTGGTGTGCCGTGGGAGGGAGGCGGGCGAGAGGCGGCGGCGGCGAGGATCCGGCGGGGGTGGGGGGAGCGGGGGCCGTCGCGCGCAACTGAACTCACTTGGCGCGCTGCCGGCTTGTCCTCCTTCAACCCGGGTCGGGCCAGGCCTGCTCACGTCCCCGGATCCCCTAGCAGCAGCCGCACGCTCTCCAAAAGCGCAACGCTGCGCGCAACCGCTCGGCCAGCTGGTGCTCTGCGACTCCGCCCTTTCCCCTCCCAGCGCCGGAGGGTTCGCGCGACCGCAGCTGTTCCCTTTCGCAGCGCGCGGGAAACAATTCCAGGCCGATTGCCTTGTGCCGAAAAGCACCGCCTCTCCTTCCAGCTCAGGCCCGGGCCGCCGGCTCCCCGAATGACGTCACGGGGGCGGGGCTTTAATGGTGGTGTGCCGCGAGATTTTTTTCCGGTAAACAGGTGTGTCGTTGCCCAAAAACGTTTGGGAAACACTGGCCTAGAAAGCTGCTCAGAATTGTGGGCGAGCCCCTGCTCCCCGGTAAGTGAGTTGTAGCCTTTAGTTCCATTGGTTTCAACTGGACTGCTATACAATGTCTTGTTCCAGTGTGGCTCAGTGTGCATACTCAACAGGGCATGGCAACATTGTGCAGTGTATCTTACTGTCAGTGTTCAGAGCCCAGGCCCAATATGGTGCTATAAGGAATTGTACTGGCAATTCCTGGTTGGACATGCACTTCTTCTTTTTAATTGCATATATTATTTATCCCTAACATGTTTAAATAATTTGAAAATTATTCTCCACTCTGAATTTTTGATGCAAGGAATACACTACAAATTCTTTAATAAAATAAATAAACAGCATTACCTGCAATGCAGAATTGGGGCGGGAAAGGAATCTAAACATTACCATGCCAACACCAGTAAACACAAAAACACGACTATCTCTAAGAAAGGTTAGTGGAATCTAATATGGATCAACAGTGGAATAATGTCCCCTGTAATTTTTTTAAGCCCCACCAGATAAAACGTGAGGGAATTATGTTAACATTCTCATCATTCTCTAAAAATGAATTACAAGAACAGATTGGTGGGGTTGGTTTCATTGATACAGATGGCAAGATTCCAGCTGGGTTTAAGGGAGTTAGGATTGCATTAGTTACAATGTCGGTTACTGCACAGGAGACATTTTCTGGCTAAATAACTTTAGCACATCTTGCTGACGATTCATCAGGTTCTCTTCTGCTGGCAGGCTGTCATGCTGAATAACATTGATGGAGCCTGATTTTATTCTCCAGCACTTAAACCGGTGCCATCCATGATCAAATGGAGTGCTTCTCCTCCTGATTGCCACCAATGAGAGATCATCATCTGGCCCTTTATCTCATGCATGCAGCATAACTGGGGCTAAGCACATCACTCTGATAAGACTGTTGAGCCCAAACATCATGGAACGGATGTTAGAGAGCAAAACAGGACAGCTCTGAAAAACAAAGGGGAAAAAATAAAATAAATTTAGGCTGATTTCAATATTATTATTTTTAAGGCCAATTCATACCTTTCATATGGCTAGTTGCTGTTTCTTCCTAACATAAACAGAGATGGTTAGTTCAGGCCCATGGCCCATCTAATCCAGCATTCTGTTCTCACAGTGAATAACCAGACCACCATGGGAAACAGAAAAGCAGGACGTGAACGCAATACTCGCAATTCCCAGCAACCACTTCTGACTGTGGAGGTAGAACATGCATCTTCTTTGGCTGCAGCATGACTGAATTCTGAGAACAATATTTCATATCTTCATTCTCTGTAGTAACCACGAGGTTGGTGGTACCATTTGCTTGTGACAAATCGTTTAGGAAATCCACATAACATGGTAAAATTTGGGCAGAGAAAAAGGGTTAGTTTTACCCTGCCAGATAAAACAAACTCTCTTCATGGGTTAGTTACACAAAGAGACAGTGAGGATGTAGGATGTGCTCCATCATGGATCTTCCTGGTCCCTCATGTAAATGGGAATAACTTCTGAAGCAGGTAGCCTTGGGTATGTTCCAGGGTTCCAAATAGCACAAGGAGGATAGAGAAGGCTCTATTCCTGTGGAATGTATCTCAGCTAAGGGAGAAAAGGAGAAAAGAACATTCAGTTTGAAAGGATTGCGAAAATATTCCACATGTCCTCATTATGGGGAAAAATATTCCAACAAATGAAAGCGGCAAGAGACCAGACTTGTACTGATTTTTGTCTACCTGCCTTTGTCTGTTGCTTTGTGACATGTCCATTAATTTGAGTGGGTCTATTCTGAGTAATGTTTTAGTTGGATACAACCCAATTTATTTAGAGTTTTTTTTAAAAAAAATTAAGATAATTTATATTCTTTGTGCTAAAAAGTATAGGTGGCAAACAACAATTTTATATAAAAAATTAAACAGGATTTTAATTTAAATTATATTTCCTATAACTTGTAATGTGGACCTTTTAGATCCCAGTTTTCCTGAAGTATCTTACAACAACTTTAGGGTGGGGCAGAACTGCCTAGAAGTTCTATATGAAAACCACATTGACATGTTTCAGAGGTAATAGGTGAATAAATAGAGAACTATTTTAACAAAGAAGTTGACAGTCTACAAGATGTTGAAGAAGGACCATAACTCAGTGGCAGAGAACTTGCTTTGTATGCTTATTATTATTATTATTATTATTATTATTATTATTATTATTATACCATGCTATACCCACAGATCTCTAGGCAGAACTGGGAGAGACTCTTTTTTGAAATCTTGAAGAGTCACTGCATAGACAATACTGAGCTAGATGGACCAATGTCTGACAGTATAAGACAGCTTCCTATGTTCCTTCTTGTGTTCATATCATTTGGCCCTGAGGCCATATCAAGAAGCATTGCCTCAGTCACTGGAAATCCCAAGCATATTTGAGGCCAGGAATGGAATTGTTTTTCAGTCAGTCCAAGCACATCCTCTTATTACTGAAGTAGAACTCAAGCGAAAGTTGACTGACAAGTGGTTTAGCTGGCTGTTTCTAGTAGGAGGGACTTTTGCCATGATTCTGACAGTCAAATATTGAAAAGGCACTTAATGATGAAATGTAATACCAAATGTCAAACATTTGACTGCTAAGGTTTCACTGATATGATTTGACCAGTATGGTTCATCGCACCCGAGAATAAGGTATCCTCATTTCTCTAAGGAAAATATACGAAAAATTATTGGTGAAGATTTTCCCAATTGTCTTTATTATTATGTCTTTATTATTACTGTTTTCTAGGAAGTGAAGTATTTGTATCTGAAGGACACATTTGAGTTTATACGGGCTTCATTATTCTGTATTAGGCTACTCTGGTTTTGTATGGAAAGACGAACGCAATGACAAAAATCCTTTTAGAAAGAGAAAATTGTATTAAAGGCATGGAACCTTTTAAGTTTTTATTATCCTTTGGATGCACGCCTAATTTCCATCAAAAGAAAGCAGAAACACACTTAACTCACCCCACTAAATGTAACTTTTCTGCCTTCCTTCTTATAAAGTGGCAATCCAGTAAGAGAGGAGGGAAACTTGTAGTTGCCTGCTGTTTACTGTGAGTTTAATAACAGACAAATCCAGAGAAATAGAGACACTTATTGGTCTTTCTAATACTTTTAAGGAGGTGCAACTTAAATATAGATACTTGTGCATTTCACTTGATTGCATTCCCCGTTCTTCCTCGTTCTTCTTTCACATTTTTCTGTGCATTTCCCCCTAGTACAATGTGCTTTCGTATGTCATTTGCACTAAAATATACATCTTTATGTGCACCTTACCCCAGCACATGCATTTTTGTACACATTTCTTGGCTTTGGAAAATTGCATCGCAAAATTCAGAGAAACCTGAATTTTGAAGGTTGGCTTCATTGCAGTTCAAGTATTGTTTTGAAAATTGTGAATTGGGCATGTTCACTCTTAAATGTGAACTGAATCAACTCGCCACTCCCATCCCTAAGGTGCACATTGTTTCTTGTGCTATCAGGCCGCTTAAAACACATATTTGAGCCATAAGAACAGCACTCTTTCTGAAAGATTTTTTTTTTTATGAGAGAGAATGTAGAAGCACAATGTAGCGGAAAAATGAATAAAGTGAAGTGGCGCTTGCTGACACACACACATTGCAGTGGGAGAGATTTTTGTTTCCAGTCCCACATGTCACATGCAACGAAGCTGTAAAAATAGGCAGCACATTACAAGATGCTAATGTGGGCAGACACCTAGTTACTTCTGAGAGTGTCTGGCAGTCAAGTGAAGAGGAGAAAGAACAAGAGGCACTGCAAGTAGCTCCAAATGCTAAATGGGTCTGTGATGGTGGATCAATAATTAGAACTGACAGAGTTCTTTTTTGTCTCGTATTTCCCCCCCCCTCAAGACACAGAATCAGGAATAGAGTTCAACAGCAGAACTTGGGCAGAGAGCAGAGTGCTGGGTTGAAACTGCCCATCACCACATCACAAAGATGGCTCACGAAGCTTCTGAAACAATTGCATGTGTTGTATTATTTTGAATACCGTTTGGGGCTTTTAAAATATTAAGCAGTTTGGAAGCATTTCAAATGAATAAACAAAAGTAGAGAAAGTGTGAAGAAGATAGGTGCAAAGAAGACAGAGTTCTTGGGCAGCGGTCGCTCCAAACACCCATCTCCTTGACCCGTAACCTAAATTGCAACCTAGTGTTAAGACTGCATCCCATGATCTCATAAATCCTGTGACTTTTTAAAAACAAAATAAAACATACCCTTGAATTCCACCCCTACCTCCAAGTGAAATGCCGAACAGTTTTTATCTGATTTGATTCCCATTAACTTAAAGAGCATTATTTGAGTTTATGACCACTGAGGGGATCAGTGCCAAAAAAGAACATGCTGAATGCCAGAAGAGTTGACAGGATTCCATGACACATGATCACCCTAAAATAGGCTTATAGATTTGGCCATTTCTTATTGAAGATGATTTATTGGTATTCTTAACGGAAGGCCATTGTGAGCAAGCAAAGTTTCCTGTGTGAGCATGGAAAGGGCCCTGTTCAGTTTTCTTAATTTTTATTCCAGCAATGGCCAAAACATAGCTCTAACCACAATGGCTTTTTGGAGAGAAAATCTGATCTTGGTTTGCGATTGAATCTGACTGCGTGACTAAAGATTTGAAAACTCACCCCACAATGAAACAACTGCCCTGAGACACTGTTGCAGTGTGTATGTGTTTAATTAGGCACCAGTTGTCTAATTAGGTGGAACCACCCAGACTCTCTCTTTGTGTCTTTGTTTGATTCTGGACATGATGTTCCCTGGAGAAAGATAAAGCTTCCATAATTATTTTAGTGATCTGCAGAGGAATATCTTAAAACAATTAACTGATACAACACGTCTAATTTTAGGTTAGAGGGTAGGTTCTTGAGGGAGGGGAGGGTCTCTCATTGATAAATGGCAGATGTCAGCTGTAATTGGTCATTGGGACTGGAGGTGGTCAGTTGGGAAGTCACATTTGCATATTCATTGCAGGCGGCATTTGTTTGCCTGTTTTGCTGCCATGCTAGATTTACACAAAAAATAAAACTGTAAAATGATCTGCAAGGTCTTTGTGTAGCAAGCTTCATGTCTAGAGCTAAAATAGGTAGTTAGGCTAAGACATCATTACTGAACAAATGTAATGAGCTTGAGTTAGAATGGGGTGGAGAACAGGATACGGTCAGCGGGCCCGATTCTAATGTCCCTCCCTTCATGTGGGCCATATTGACAGGGCCTTCTCCATGTCAATCACCAACTTCACAATGTCAGGTGACCCAAACTGAAAAAAGAGAGTATCTTTGAGGATTACCCAAAGGGGTTATCTTTTGTGTTACTGCTGTTGTTTAGAGGTATATTTGCACTTATAGCAAGCCCCACTTTTGCAATGAAGATGGACAGTGGTCTCGAAAACAAGTCTTACAAGGAAAAGTTGGAGGAACTGGGTGTACAGTATTTAGCTTGAAGAAGAGGAGGCTGAAGAGAGACATGATAATACTCTTCAAATACCGTATTGGCCTGAATATAAGCCTCACTTCCCCCCCAAATTCCGACCATGAAAAGTTAAAGTGCGGCTTATATTCACGACCTTACGGTATGCAGCCAGGAGCGTGGGGCAAACAGCAAAGCGGTGTCCACCCGTGCGTAATCCCCCATCCTCTCCCCCAAGGCCTGGAAGGGAGAGAGGAAGGAAGGGAAAAGGATGTTGACAACGCAGCGTGGCTCTCTCCCTGCCTGACCAGTAAGCAGTCAGGAGCAGTGTGGAATGAAGCGGCTTATATTTGGGTATTTCCCCCCCTTTTCTTCTTTTCCCCACTCCAATTTTAAAGGTGCGGCTTGTATTCAGGCCAATATGGTAGCTGAAAGGCTGTCACATAGAAGGGGACAAATCCTGTTCTCTGAAATCCAGAAGGCAGGACAAGGGCCTCCTCCAGGTTGAGGGAATAATTTGCAGCTCCTATATTCTCACAAAATTTGCTTGCCAGCCTTTTCTTTACTTGCTCTCTGTCTCTCTTTTCCCCACACAGGACATCACAACTCTGTCCTGGTAAATTCTGTTTTCAGAAGAAATCCCATGGCATTGTTAGGAACCTGATTTCTCTTCAGCATAGCAACGCGCCCCCCCCCCCCATACCTTGGGAAGGCATTGTAATTGAACTGCCTACTGGTTCACTTGCCAGAGGAGGTTTGATGTTTTTTGAGGAGCAATCTTAATTGCAAGTGTAATGAAAGCACTCAGGCATGTGATGAAGAAGAACCCCCCCAAACACACAAACGATTCACATATTTTTCCAGCTTTCACCAGTATGCGAAATAAATCTGGAGTACAGATTTATAGTTCACGTAAATTACTCCTAGAGAGTATTTCAAGAAATGTATACAACAAATTATCCCTGGATGAGTTAAACCCTTAGCCGTTAAGGGATATGAAGTTCAGCAAGCAAACCAATCCACCGTCGACTGTCCTTGAAATTATCCTCTTTATGGTTTATATTGCACATGTTCCTTATTTATCACAGACTGTCAGGTGTTTTATTTACTTGTTTATTTACAGAATTTATATCCCGTCCCTCATCGCATATGAACTTGGGGTGGCTTCCAACAATATAAATCACAATAAACAACATACAGATGTCTCTCTCTCTCTCTCTCTCTCTCTCTCTCTCTCTCTCTCTCTCTCTCTCTCCTTCCAGATTACTTTCGAATTATTGGTGAGGGCAGTCAATCGCTGACCAAATAGTAGCACATTTTTTATTTATTTAAATACCAGTAATTTCTATACTGCTTTACGTCCTCCTCCCCCCCCCAAATCTCTAAGCAGTTTACAAAACAACCTATTTTAAAACATCAACTAGAACATGACAATTGACAATCAACTGCAGTAAAAACCTACATTTACTAGGGCCTAATTCTGACTGAGGTGGTAAAACTGTGTCAGGAGTCAAATTGGACATGCTAAATGTGTAGGCAGAATTGGAGGGTTTCTTAATACTATGGGCAGCGGGCTGATATTTCTCAGGACTGAGCCATGTTGTAGAGATCTAACTGTTGTTGTTTTTTAGATTTTGCAAATAAAAAATCCTTTTGTGTCCAGATATTCAGTTTTTGAACTATGGCAACCCTATACTAAATAGATCCAGTAGTGCAAGGACTTTGGGCTGTGCAAAGGAACTCCCCACCCCCCATTCTTGTCTCCTTGCACATCCTGTCCCAAATCATTTCTGGGGTGAAGTATACTTGGAGTCGAGAGTGGATTTCATGCTCTTTATTCAGCTCATAGTGGTGAGGAGGAATAGAAGTTCCCCCAGAATGTCTGCTTTATATATATTATTTACACAAAGGGCTTTACGTGATTGGCTAATTCCGGGATTCTCCTGTAAGCCAATCAGGTTGCGGATTCACTTCCACCTGGAGCTGGATTGGGTGGCTCCTGTGGACCAATCTGACTGCTGCATTCTGGAGCCTATTGTTCTAGGACCAATCAGACTGCTGCATTTTGGATCCTATTCAACTCAGTACATAACATGGGGAAGGGAGACAGAAAGGAAGTTCTGTTGTGCAAACAGAAAATTTTGCGCTCATGGATCTAGTTAGCTGAATACCGACCACTATTACTAAACATTATTTAGCATGAAATAAAGCCCCCATACATAGCTTAATGCACGCTACTTCAGCCTGCGGTTGGGTTTTTTTTTAATACAACTGCATGTTCCTCAGGATATCGCATTCCCAACAAATAGAAAGTGAGATTAGATTAGAGGAACACTAATCAAGAATCTGCCCCCAAACCCAGTTGCATGCTAATTTTCTATGTGCCTGGAATCTCTTGTGTTGAGAAACATTCAGTCACGAGATCCACTACCTGAAATCTGAAGTAGTAAAAGTTTATACCAGCTCTTATATGTGATATGTGTGCAAACTAGCATTGTTGGATTGGCTTTTGTGGCGGGAGGATGTTGTTGTTTGCTTTTGTTTTGTGTGCTGGGCCACTGCTAATAAGCATTTGCCGCCTCTTAATTCATGGTTTAACCTGCCTGGAATCTCCCATGTTAATTTCCTTCCAGGCAGACACAGAATAATGGAAACAGATAATAGCCGAGTTGTTCTCATTAGGAACAATCTCCCGTTGTCAGACAATACATACCGTATTTTTCCAAACATTCATCAGCCTGTAACTTTCTGTGCTCCTTCATGCCTCCCTGCCTCTTCCACTCTTCTTGAATAATGAAATAAGGCAACACACTTCCAGACTCCTTTTATGCTGGAACGTGAACATGGTGGGATGCTTCAGAGTAGGGAGAAGGTGGCAGCGGCAGCAGCAGCAGCAGCAGCAGCAGCAGCAGGATAAAGATATCTTTCCCATGCCTGATCATGGCATTACTTGGGTTGTGCACATCACATGCGAATACCATCATCCTGCAACTGTTTCATGAGCTCAAGAGAAAATAGATGGGGAATCAGTTTTGGGAGGAAGTCAGAAATGAGTCTGGTAAATAGTAACTGGATGCGTTTTTACCAGATGGGGTGCTTCCAGACAACCTCTGCAGTTTGCAGAATAGATTTTGTTCACTCCTTTAAGTGCATCCCCTCTGATTTGTTTGTGTGGAGGGGATGACGTTGCATCAAAGCAAGTGTTATCCATTTCCTTATTTAGAAAAACAAACAAGCACCCCTGATTATTTGGGGAAGTGGTTTAGAGCTTCAAATAAGCTTTCATTGTGCAACCTGCTGTAATCTGGCTGAATGTGACTGAATCCCACCCCAAAATAGCTTCAGCCTGGAAGAGGCAGTGCACATGTATATCAGATCCTAGTTATTTCAGTTATCTTTCATTGGACAGCATATATTTGCAACAAAAACTGGAAGAGTAATGAAAACATAAAATACCATATAACAGGGGTTCATTGTTTATTTCTGTTTTGAAAATATTGTGGGTTTTTTTAAGGCATAAAAATGACTGGCTCATCTTGAAGAAGTTTAAACAACTGAATAGGCCTTTTGACATTGAAGGATCTTTAAATGGTATCTGAAAATTAGTAGTGAGGTTGCCTGCTTAGCCTTCATGAGAAGAGCATTGCACATGGTAGGGCTGGTGGCACTAAATGCCCAGTATGAACATGGCCACATCTTTAGACACCTGCCTATCTTCTGGTCTTTGTACAGCAGCTCTGCAGACAGCAGCTACCTATACACGCTACGTAAAATATCTTCCAGGAAAACCCCTGGAAGGAGAACTGAGAAAGAACCTGTCAGGGGTTCAGGGACAGAGGCACAGGGGAGGCAGGAGATGGAGAGCGATGGGGAAGAATCCCAGGACGCCGAGGAAGAGGATGGCAGTGGGTCAGAGGATTCCATGAGCCTCTCCTGCGAATCTGAGGATTCCTAGGAGGGGGCGCCTGTGGGCAGGACAAGGGGAGTCCCAGGGGGGACGCAGCGAGGGCAAGGGGTCAGCAGGGGATCCCAAAGTGGCAGCTGGGAGTCAGGACCAGCTTCCCCCCCAGAGCGCAGCGAAGGGGGAGGAGGTTCCAGTGTGACAGGGGAAGCAGCTCCGGCAGCAGAAAAGGAGAGGAGGTCAGAGCAAGCCATCCTCCCGGAAGGGGAGGGGAGCACGGAGGGGAGTAGCGTAACTGTCAAAAGGAAGGTTAGAAGTTGGGCGCGCGCGCCAAGTTCATCATGTACTTCATCACCTTATGATAGTTTTAGGCAGAACTTCACTTGCCTAGATAATCAGAAATGCCTGTGCTACAGTGTGAGGTAGACACCTGGCTCCTTAGGACTCACTCTTCTTGGAGCAGAGTGGGAAGCTGCCAAAGATATTTACCAGAACAAATATATATCATTTCCCTGGTTGTTTTTTTCTTGGCAAGGAACTCAGACAAGGAGCCTGTTGCAAGATGAGATGCTGATGATGAGCTGTCTCGGTTGCCTTGTCATCCCCAGACACAATTTTCTGTCTATTTGCACTTGATCAGGGAAAATGGATTGTGTCAACATGAGGTATTCAACCCTCTTAACAAAGGGAAATTCAGTGGGAAGAAAGAAAGAAAAAGAAAAGAACCCCCCACCCTAAGCAGCAAGAACAGACAGTTCTTAAAGGTACCGGCAACCTCAGTATATTGGAATAACAATATGTTTTTATCTAGTTCAGTTGCATAACTCAGCTATCAAACAGACAGCAACTGGTTCCATGAGTACCTGTTGCAACCCCCTGAGGTCTAATATAAGGCCTGTATTTGGCTGTAGGGATGTAGGCATTTTCTACTGATCTAAATGATAGACTGGAGTGTAATGAGTTTTGTAGAAGCAATATTTGCATAAAAAATAATAATTTTAAAAAACACATCACACCATACTACTCTGTTTCACCAATATAGCAAAGAAGATTTACTCAATTTATTAGTACACTGATCTGCTAGATCCGATTCATCATGCCAATTGAATTCAGCTTTCAGCTGGAGTTGCTGCATCTCTTGGTGCAGTTGTGGAGGATCATGGAAACATAGAATTTCAGAACTGGGAAGGGCCTTGGAGGTAATCTAGTTGAATCCCTTGCTGACTGCAGGATCCTACAGTGCTGGACAGAACTATTACAGCATCCTTGACAGGTGACTGTCTTCAAGCATCATCACAGCTAACCTATTTCCTAACTGAGGGAGGCAAGTGGTTGAGTCTCTTTGAGTGTAACTGGGACAACATAAAAACCAGTCTGTTGGCAATGCCTCATTTTGCCCTTGACCTGGAGACAAGGTGATCACAAAAAAGAGAGGGGCTAGGTGAGG
Organism: Podarcis bocagei; assembly: GCF_964188305.1. Taxonomy (NCBI): domain Eukaryota; kingdom Metazoa; phylum Chordata; class Lepidosauria; order Squamata; family Lacertidae; genus Podarcis; species Podarcis bocagei. The sequence goes on from NC_138125.1 coordinate 106,094,597, forward strand.
GAGTATCTTTTTACCCTAAGGCATTCTTAAATGTCATGGGATAGAACTTTCTTTCAGCCACGGGAAGACTCCTGGGAGAGTTTGTGTTTTCCCTAGCAACTATTTCCACCTCTCTTGGAGCTGTTGGGTGGGCCTGAGATTTTGAGGCCAATTAATGTACTGTACAAAACTATAGGTGTGTACAGTAGCTTTAGTGTACTTTCATTTACTTTCTACCTAAACCCTGTAATCTTGCAAGTTTCTGAAATGATTACATCATGGTTTGCCTCTTTTAAACTATCATATAATTTAGTATGTCAGCGTTCTTGTTCTGGAAGTTTTCCATTGTACTGAAAGATAATAACAGAACTTTATAGTGATTTCTTTTCTGCAAAAATTAAATAAGTGATTGCGTCCACAGCATGTCACACCACTCACATGCAAATGACAACACTAGCTAAAGACATACATTTAAATCCCCAACTATACCATTTTCCCAGTGATAGAACAAAAGTTTGGTTTAAAAAAAACCTGACAAAAATCTAGTTCATACATAGTATAATTCAGTGGTGGCCAACCTTTGTGACACATGTGCCTCAAGTTAGATTGCAAGTATGACATGGTGCCACTCTTGTACTGCCCTGAAACTCAACTTGAAATTGGACCAGTAATTACAAGCTTTCTCAGTGAGCTTTGGGGAAAAAGCTCATCTGTTTTCCAAGAGTCTCCTCCTGGCTCATCATGGTGACAGTGCATTCAGATACCTTACTGCAATCAGCACATGGACCTGGAGTTCCTAGCACCAGTTTTGGCAGAGAGCCACTTGGAATTATATTGACCACTTCCCCCAAACAAGAGAGGTTAAAGAAAGGCTTTTGGATCTGGAATGGGGGACAATAAGCACATACAGTTTGCAAGAAACCATCAGAAGCGATCCAAACAGAGATGTTTAGAGTTTCATTACATTCAGAACTATTGGGCAAAATAGTGCTTGATTTGTAATACAGGGCATTATGAATTTCACAAACTAGTAATTCAGAGCTAGGCTCTAGATAGATACCCCTGCCTGAAATCTGTCATCAGAATGAGAGAGGACCACAAAGCCCACTTCTATTAGCATGCATTCTCTCCCATATCTCTTTCCATAAAGTAGAAATTTACCTTGAGTGCAATGATGGGCTAACTAGTGATCCACTCCTCCTTTCCTGTCTGAGTTTGAGATAACTATATAGTCGAAACATCAAAAAATAGTTAAAGATTGTATTGTTTTAGCATTGACACATTTGTCACCCTGGGCTCCTTTGCAGGAAGATGTACTACATTAATAACAGCATTATTAATATTATAAATTTCTATATTGAAGATGCAAGGAGCATATAAAGCATGACTAGATTCCTCCTCTAGGGTTCCACTGAAAATGAATTCCTAGTTTTCATAGTTGTAGATCTTAATAAGCAAGACACGGGTGGCACTGTAGTCTAAACCACTGAGCCTAGGGCTTGCTGATTGAAAGGTCGGCGGTTCGAATCCCTGCAACGGGGTGAGCTCCCATTGCTCGGTCCCTGCTCCTGCCAACCTAGCAGTTCGAAAGCACATCAAAGTGCAAGTAGATAAATAGGTACCACTCTGGTGGGAAGGTAAACGGTATTTCCATGCACTGCTCTGGTTTCACCAGAAGCGGCTTAGTCATGCTAGCCACATGACCTGGAAAAACTGTAAAGCGAGATGAGCACCGCAACCCCAGAGTTGATTGCGACTGGACATAACTGTCAGGGGTCCTTTACCTTTAGGTCTTAATAAAAGAAAGAGATGCGCAGTCAGATTGAATGTCTGCCTTTTATACAAGGTGGAACACCATTTATTATGGGATGTTCAAGTACAGTGGTGCCTCGCAAGACGAAATTAATTCGTTCCGCAAGTCTCTTCGTCTTGCGGTTTTTTCGTCTTGCGATGCACGGTTTCCCATAGGAATGCATTGAAAATCAATTAATGCGTTCCTAGGGAAACCGCCTTCAGACCAGGTCTGGGGACAGTCTGTCCCCGGACCTCTTCTGAAGGCTGGGGGGGGGACAAGGGCTTTTCTTCCCACCCCCAGCATTTTAAAAAACCCTGGGACAGCGGAGGACTTCTCCGCTGTCCGGGGCGATCTTAAAATGCTGGCGGGCGGCATTTTAAAATCGCCCCGGACAGCGGAGGACTTCTCCGCTGTCCGGGGCGATTTAAAAGCCCCTGGGAAGGCAGGCAGGGGGGACAAAGACTTTCGCCCCCTGCCCGCCTTCAGAAGGTGTTCCCGCCCCCCGCCCCACTTCGGAACAGCTTTCCGAAGTGGGGCGGCTGGGGCAGGTGTCCCCGCCCCCCCGCCCCACTTCGGAACAGCTTTCCGAAGTGGGGCAGCTGGGCCAGGTGTCCCCGCCCCCCTCCCCACTTCGGAACAGCTTTCCGAAGTGGGGCAGATGGGGCAGCTGTTCCCGCCCCCCCTCCGCCCTTCGGAACAGCGTTCCGAAGTGGGGCGGATGGGGCAGCTGTTCCCGCCCCCCCTCCGCCCTTCGGAACAGCGTTCCGAAGTGGGGCGGATGGGGCAGCTGTTCCCGCCCCCCCTCCCCCCTTCGGAACAGCGTTCCGAAGTGGGGCGGATGGGGCAGCTGTTCCCGCCCCCCTCCCCACTTCGGAACAGCGTTCCGAAGTGGGGCGGATGGGGCAGCTGTTCCCGCCCCCCCTCCCCCCTTCGGAACAGCGTTCCGAAGTGGGGCGGATGGGGCAGCTGTTCCCGCCCCCCGCTTCGGAACAGCGTTTTAAAATGCTGGGGGTCGGCAGCGAACGCTCCCGACCCCCAGCATTTTAAAATCTCCCCGGGACAGGGGGAGATTTTAAAATGCTGGGGGTCGGCAGCGCTTCGCTCCCGACCCCCAGCATTTTAAGATCTCCCCGGGACACGGGGAGATTTTAAAATGCTGGGGGTCGGCAGCGAACGCTTCGCTCCCGCCCGCCAGCATTTTAAGATCGCCGGGGCAGGCGGGGGGAAGGCAGGCGGGGGGGGAGCAAAGACTTTTGCCCCCCGCCGGCCTTCAGAAGAGGTCCTCTTCTGAAGGCCGGCGGGGGGCGAAAGTCTTTGCTCCCGACCGCCAGCATTTCCCTATGGGCTTTCGTCTTGCGATGCAAGCCCATAGGGAAATTCGTCTTGCGAAGCGCCTCCAAAACAGAAAACCCTTTCGTCTTGCGGGTTTTCCGTCTTGCGAGGCATTCGTCTTGCGGGGTACCACTGTATAAGTATTACTTACCCAGGGCTCTCACCGACTTTAGGCTTTTAAAATCATGAATCATTGGTGGGGGGGGGGGAACACGCTTCCTCTTACATTAGTGGAGACATTTGTTGGATTAAATGCTGTTCTGTGAGCAGAACAGCAGCAGTGAAGTTTAGCCATGTTAAATGGCTCCTTTTGGGAGGAAAGATGGGATATAAATTTAGCAAATAAATTAATAATACAAATATGCTCATCAAAAGATAAAAGCTTGGTCTTCTTCATTCCCCTTTCTTCTTTCTTATTCTTTAGTATAACTTACCTTAATATTGCCCTGCTTATGGCCAGTCATGAGAAACAAGGTGGAAAAGAGAAGTGTTTTCAGTGCTCTTTTAATTGCTGCAGACTATATGAAAATGCTATCAATGTATTTCAAGAACTTCTTGTTCTCCTTGGCTGGCTATATGTAGCAGACACCTTTTTTTATAAGTTAGTTAAATTAGAATCCGGGTCATAAAAAGCAACTATGCATTCATGCATCAGATGTAAAATATTAAATAGCACATCATTGATTTGCCCACTTATTCCAGATAATAAAAAATAAGGTTTATTAGTTCCCAAATCACCATTTGAGACATTAACCCGGGGAGAAAATAGAAATGGCTTGATAGAGCAGAAAAGATGTTCACAAGAATTATTTTCAGATTTTCTATGTGACATTTAAGTGGGAACTATTAGCTATTTTTCTCATTCAACAGCTTCTTCTGGGTTCCGGCTGTGCTAGAAATTTTCTTTTCATTCTTAAAACAAAGAGAAATCCCTATTTACTTATGACTCATGAATGTTGAGATCAAGCTCCACAAATAATAAATGCATAACTAGTTGAAGTAGGCTTGGTGTCAATTGTTTTAACTCCCAGCAAAATATAGATGAAAGCAAATACTTTGGAAGTATACTTAAGGGAAAATACTAGAGGGAAAGAGAAAATTAACAGAAAAAATTAGAAAAAGAGACAAGAAAGAGGTCATTTAAGAAATGAAACCAATAGTGGGGGAGAAATCGCTTTCAGAAAGTTACTTGGCAAGTAGATGGAAACACACACACACAGAGAGAAATGAAGGCCGAGGAAGGGATGGTAGCAGAAGAGCAGAACAAATTCAACAAAATGATCCAGCTACTGGCTAATGGAGACTCAAGACTATGCGCTTCCACCCAATTCAGTGTGACAATGGCTAGAGTACAAATCCCATTATTTGATTCCAGGAGTTTATAGAACTGTGTTTTGAGAACCTAATTAACACCCAAATGGTTGGGTTTGGATGTCGAAAAGCTAAGGTTTAAATCCCCATTCACCCTAGAACAGTGTTTCCCAACCGGTGTTCCGCGGCACACGAGTGTGCCGTGAGACGTTGCCTCGTGTGCCGCGAGATGCCTGGAGGGAGGCGGGCGAGTCGGGCGGCGAGAGGCGGGGCGGCGGCGGCGAGGAGAGGCCGCGCCTCCTGCTGCTGCCTGGCGCTCCTCCTCGCAGCCGGCAGCGCCTGGGCGCCTCCGCGCGACTCTGCCTCGCTGGGTTTGGTCTCCCAGCAGAGACGGGTCACACGCGCACATCCCTCCCTCCCTCAGCCTGCGCGGAGGGAGAGCCAGAGAGAGGCATCGCTCCTGCGCGGCGGGAGAGGGAGCAGCCGGAGCGATGCCCCAAACGAGCTGAATTCCGAGCGAGGGACTGAGGGGGGAGGGAAAAAACTTTCACTTTCGTGCGTCCCTCCCGGCGTGACGCTGCGCGCTGACGTCACGGGGCGGGGCTTTAATGGTGGTGTGCCGCGAGATTTTTTTTCAGTAAACAGGTGTGCCGTTGCCCAAAAAAGTTTGGGAAACACTGCCCTAGAAAGCTTCTTTGGTGGCTTTTAGTTAAAGCTTTATCCCATGCCTTTTAAGAAGATAAAACAAGGCAACACCATATATACTTAATTAGTATACAATACTATACACACTTACCTAAGGATAAGTCCTATTGAACTTAGTAGGACTTACCTCTGAGTAGACATGCCTAGGATTTCAAGGAAGTATTACGCCTGTAGTAGTGCTGTACCAACTAGTTGCTTGAAAGAAGGGTAGGATACAAATGTGACATGTGTAAGGGAGCCCCCAGATTGTTAGCATTTTGCAGGAGGGGTTTAAGTGCAAACTGGGAAATTTAGGTTGGAGCAATTGAAGTACACTGAAGCACAACAAATGAGGAAATGCGTTGAAAAGTGAGGAATGAACAAATGGTTCATGGGAAGATGCATAAACACTCCATGAGCAAATCAGGTTGAATGCAAAATGAATGTTCATTGTTGTATAACCTCCCTACAAGCAGATTAGTATGCTCAATAAAGACTGGCTATGACCCAACCTCTGTGGAACCAACTCAGGATGAATGCGCATTAAACAGGTCATCTGGTGGAGTCCTAAGTAATCAGCAAAATGTCCACCATTCGGATAGGCATGAAGAGGCTATGTATTTCAGGAAGTGTTGAAAAGGGAGATTCAGCACATCTTTGTGTTCAACACACACCTCCACTGCACTCCTGCAATTTCATCATATGAAGTGTCCTCCCAGCAATGGGATGCTAAGAACTGTTACCATCAACCAGAGAAATAAGAAATCCTGTAGTTACATGTGAAAACTCTCCTAGATGGATGATCTTTGACAGGTAAGTCTTCTTCTTTGAGCGGGCTTCCCAAGACATTTCCATGATGAATGGCCTTGTAGCGGGATTGTACAGCAGCACCTTCAAAATCATGGGATTTGGCACATAGAAAAGTGAATGTGGTGTCAAAACCCATGCTTTTGAAGTTGAGGAGGCATGTGAGCATGACTGTAATAATGGACATGTTATCATGACTGTCAAAGAGATTGCAATACATCAGCAGATGTGCTGACTTACCTGCCAAAGGACATCCATCAGTGAGCTTTATTTATTTTACACAAAACTATTATTTATTACACTCACAGCAAATGGCTAGCCAACTATTATACTAAAGGCCAACTCAAGTAATTGGTTCAGCGGAAGACTCCCCATTTCCTAGAATACAGTCCTCCTGTTCCAACCAACTTGCACCAGCGTAGAGATGCAAGTCACTTTCTCACAAGAAATCTTGCTACTCTTATGAAAACTCTTACCTGCCCTAAAAGTACAAAATCCCTCAGATCTCAAACTGAGACCTACTTCCCAGAACGCTTCCTTGATGCCACCTCTTTTTCTTCCTTCAAAGACTTCCTCCAATCCTACATTTCCATCAAGCTGTGGGCACAACCCCCACAAAAGTCCTTCTGAATTCCATTGGCCACTGAGCATGCTCAGTCTCCACTAGGGTGCTTTTTGGGGTTCTCCTCCTAATTTAGTTCCTTTTTTTTTTTTTTTTGCAACAATAGAGTTCCCACGATCCTGCTGATACCTCTTTCTTTTTGGCTGCTTAATAATACATCCTTCAAAGGTTATGAAACACCACTCTGGTCTCTCATTTGATATACCCTTGGAATGGGCGAACGCTGTCAGTTCCAATCTGTTCATTATCATAGCATACAGGATTACTTCTCACAATTTGGCAGTAACTCTCGTTAATTCCAAGAAAGGTTTTCAGAATCACAGTGTAAGAATGTGTTTTCTGGGGGGCAATTATGAGGAATATGTTACTAACATATTTGCTCACAGGCCTGTTTTCTATTTAATGGTAATTCTGCTGTTCTGAGGACAACCGGATTCAAGTGCCATTTGTTTTCACATTAATTTTTCCCCAGTTTAATCCTAAACACTTAAGAGACCACAAACTTTAAGAGGCTTTCCTATGTCACGGGAAAGGAGTCATTCAGGATGGAAGTTGTTAAAAGGAAGCTACAAAGAAAATTCTTCGTTTTCTTTTCAACATCCTTAGTTTGCAGCTTTAATCTCCCACAAGTGTTGACAGCCCTTTCCAGTTAATCACAATGGCAGCTACAGACATGCACTGGCAGCAGCAACAAATTAGACCCCAAAGTGTTGTTACGGAGACTTCTCTGACTCGCTTCTAAAAAATATGTGCCAAAGGAGGCTGGAAATAATGAGATCTGCAAGTGCTTTTCTTGAAGTGAAACAACCACCAGGGCAACATTGGATCTTCCAGTGCTAAGCAGGCCCACATTGTACAACACTTTAATAAGAGTTGAAGATTAAGCTAGCCTTTGTCACCAAGTGCTAGAATTCTTTCCCTCCTCTGTCATAATTATAGCTATTGCCTGTTAGGCATGGATGTAACCTTGAGGCTGTGGTTGTCGGGTTGCGTTCCAGGCAACTCTGGAGTCGATCTGAAGCTTCACTGAGTGTGGGATTCCTCAGAGATGATTGGTCATGATGCACAACTTTCCCACAAAGTTTCCATGAGATGACCAGGAAGGAGGCAAAATTTTTACAGAGGGCAATCTATGTCTCCCAAGCTTTCACTGAAATCCTCAAGGAGGTATTGACACACTCTCTGTATCAAAATAAAGTATTTCTTATTTGTCAATATGAATGGATGTCATTAATATTGCAGTTGTTATATAAGGGATTGTTATTTTGACTGGAGTTTAATTGAGATGAATAAGATTTTGGAACGCAGAAATAAAGTAAATCACCAGACCATCAATTCTAGCATGCGGGAGGCTACCTAAACTATATAATTTGGCATATGAATGATTAGTAATTGTATTATGGGATTAGTAATTGTATTATGGCATTGTTATAATGAGTCTACCATTGGATGATTGCAATTGAAAACTAATACAAATGATTATAAAAATAAAATAAAGTATTTCTTCATGCAGCACATAGTTAATTCACTATTGGTAGTGATGGCCAATAGCATGAATGATTTCAGAAGAGGGTTAGACAAATTCATGGAGAATATGGCTATCAATGAATGGCTATAGCAACAATGGCCTGCTTCTATCTCTATTTTTGGAGGGAGTATGCTTCTGAATAATACCACTTGCTGGGAAGAACGGGGAGTGGGGAGAGCTCTATTGTTCTCAGGTGCTGCCCATGTGTTTCCAGCAGGCATCTAGCTGAAAACAGAATGTTGGACTAGATGGGCCTTTGGCCTAATTCAGAAGGCTCTTCTTACATTTTTATGTTTGGTACGCAGAGGATGACAGTGAAGCCAAACAGTGCCCTGGTAAGCTGAGTGTCTATCCCAGAATATTCCACAAAATTCTCCATAAAACCTAAGATCCATGAATCAAGTCAACATGGAAACTATTCTCCTGAAGGTAGGAAATTTGAAAAACTCTGTGCCAAGTATTTCTGTGGCAGGTTTCATATAATATGTTCTCTCTCTCCCCCCCCTCCTCCCCTCTCCCATACTTCAGTTGTTCAAGTTGTTTAAGGGGTGCAGGTTGTGCTGTGGTCTAAACCACTGAGCCTCTTGGGCTTGCTGATTGGAAGGTCGGCAGTTTGAATCTGCGTAACGGGATGAGCTCCCATTGCTCTGTCCCAGCTTCTGCCAACCTAGCTGTTTGAAAGCATACCAGTGCAAGTAGATAAATAGGTACCGCTCTGGCTTCCATCACGGTGTTCTGTTTTGCCAGAAGCAGTTTAGTCCTGCTGGCCACATGAACTGGAAAGCTGTTTGTGGACAAACACCGGCTCCCTTGGCTTGAAGCGAGATGAGTGCCACACCCCATAGTTGCCTTTGACTGGACTTAACTGTCCAGGGGGTCATTTACCTTTTTACAGTTTTTTTACTTCAATTGTGATGCTTTTTTACCATTACTGTGTGTATCCATTTAGATTCACAGCTTCACAGACTTAGTGACATACAGAAGAAGAGTATCTGCTTTGCATGTAGAAGGTCTCAGGTTCAGTCATCAGTATCTCCCAGCTCAAGCTGGGAGAGACTCTAGTCTGAGTAGCCAGAGAGTTGCTGCCAGTCAGTGTGGACAACAGTAAACTAGATGGACCAATGGCCTGACTCGGTATAAGGGAGCTTCGTATGATCTTATGCAGTCTCATACAATTTTGGATCAAAGTATGTTTCTTCTGAGATATTGTCTGAATTTTAAAGATCTGAGATAGCCTGCTGTGCACTAATGTGGACAACAAGATTCTGCTGTTTGAGGGACTGCAAATGTTTGCAGCTGATGAACAATCCTAGCCTCTAAAATACCAACAACTCCTTTTCTCATAGCTTTATCTTTAAGCATCCTTAGTTTCAAAATGTATTCAAAGAGCACTCTTGTTATTTATCTCACTGTCACTTATATATGTGAAAATTAAGCAGTGTTAATCTCTTGCAGGAGTATTGATTGGTGGTTTGAACAGCAACCCAAAGGAGAAATTTTGTGGTAGACACACACAAAAGGTTTGACTCCTTACTTTGCCTAACAGAACAGTAGGTGCACAGGTATCTTTCCTCATGCTCGTCTTTATCTACTATGACTTGCAGGAAGGCCACCCAGGAGCTTATAAATTCATTATTGACAATCTAGTCGCACTCCATTCTGAACTCATATAATTTGTTAGTCTTTAAGAAGCCCCTGACACCTTAAAAGAAGGAGAGAAAGTCTTCAATCCTATCCCCATTAATACTATGGTGTCAGGTGATTGACAGATGGATGACCCCACCAACCTGTCAACTTTGGCCTATCACGGGTGGAGGGAGATAAAGATCTGGCTCTCAGGCCAGAAATGGTCCCCCACTGCTGTCCGAGGAAGTAGATTGAAATTAACTGCTCATTATTTTTTTCAAACAATGAAATGCCTTTGGAAACCAACAGGTTTAGCCTATTGACTTATGTCAGCCATTTCCTCCGGAACATAAAAATAGCACTTCTGGATCAGATTGAAGCCCATCTAGTCCAACATCCTTTTCTCATAGTGGTCTACCAGATGTCAACAGGAAGCTTGCAAGCAGGAGCTAGGTATAACAACAGGAGCCAGGTACAACAGCACTTCTCCTCATTTGTGACATGTTTTCAGTTCTGTTTTACTTGCAAAAGTTATTTTTTTCCAAGCCAGAAGCGTCCTTGGAGTTTTTGATGGTTTGAACCAGGAGGTTGCTTCAAAAGGGAGTATTTCTAGCTTCTAGTCACGAGCTGATGTTTGAATTGAGAAAACAGCATTATCAAAGCAGTACAGTGGTACCTCAGGTTAAGTACTTAATTCGTTCCGGAGGTCTGTTCTTAACCTGAAACTGTTCTTAACCTGAAGGACCACTTTAGCTAATGGGGCTTCCTGCTGCCGCCGTGCCGTCGGAGCACAATTTCTGTTCTCATCCTGAAGCAAAGTTCTTAACCCAAGGTACTATTTCTGGGTTAGTGGAGTCTGTAACCTGAAGCGCCTGTAACCTGAAGCATATGTAATCTGAGGTACCACTGTAATTCCCTGGTGAGAATAGTTATACTTTTGTGTGTTCTTGTTTACTAATTTTCTTTTTCTTTTTTAATTACTGGAAGACATGAGGAGAGAACTGTCGGTGAAATAGTGTCAAGTGGCAGGAGTGTGCTTTGAGTTCAGCATCACATTAATAGTTGTGAAACCCAGTTCTGTTCCAGAAATTACATTAAATAATGTATCTCATTGACCTAGCAGGAAGGGCGAGTAGCAAGAAAATACTTTCCTATGATATCTAAAACTTGAACTCCTTAGAAGCAAAAGGAGAATTGGCCTACATAGACTAATTTTAAGTTACTGGAGCAGAAGCCCTATCAGTTGCCTCTCTCTTTCCCATCTAAACTTAATTTGGTGCATATAGGAAGCTTTACCCAGATTAGGAAGGTTTACCTTGTTTCTCCGGGTTCTGGTCTTCAAGGCTTGCACAGCTCCAAGTGCAAAGCGCCACGCCCTGACAACCAGTGGACTGTTTGAGCTTGTTTTGTCATGGAACTATGGAAGTCCCTACAATCAGCAGACCATTGGGGCTTGCACAGGGCCAGGGACTAAGCCATGCAAGCCTCAGCAAACAGCTGATTGGTGACACTTGCACAGCACTGTGCACAGGGCTTTGCAGGTGCTACCAATCAACTGACTGGCAGTACCTGTAACCCCTTGTTGGCTCAGCTGCATCTTTACTTGACCCACACCTGACATCATATCATACTCTCCAACATTTCCCCAATGGAACTTGGGACAGCTGTTCCTCTCCTCTGGGGTGTGTCCGGTTTCCAACCACCAGGGGCCAGGATCCAAATCCTCTCCTTCTGGGCTTTCCCTGGAGGGCTCTTGGTCAGGTGACTTTCACCATTCCTCCTCATCCAGCCAATCCCTGACAGCCTCTAATGTTTCTCCAATGAAAATAGATATGTCTCTGTCAACCTCAGACCCTCCAAGTGTCCCTATTTTCTAGGGACATCTCTGATTTAGAGAAGCCATCCCAGTTTCTCATTTGATCCTGGAAAGTCCCACTTTTCCTTAGGATGTCCCTATTTTATTGGAGAAATGTTGGAGGGTATGGAGTTATTCGATCCTCGAGCCATCTGAAGGCAATCCTGTATAGGAAAGGTGTTTTTTTGTTTTTTTGTTTAAATGTTTAATGTTTTATTGTGTTCTTATATATGTTGGAAGCTGCCCAGAGTGGCAACCCAGTAAGATGTGTGAGGCATAAATAGTAAAATTATCATTATGGAATGGGATGACCCTATTTTCATCGGGGAAATATTGGAGGGTATTCAACATGTCTCCGATGAAAATAGGGATGTCATAATGAAAAGCATTCTGGGATCAAATAAGAAACTGGGATGGTTTGTGTAAATCTGGGGCTGCCTTTGGAAAATAGGAACACTTGGAAGCTATGCGGAGTATAGGAAAGGTGGGCTTGGCCTAAAATGGCCTCAAGGGCCAAATAGGGGTGTGTGTGTGTGTGTGGAGGACCTAATTAGCTCTGCGAGCCTAATCCTTGCCCTAGGAGATTCCCAATCCCTGCCCTAGGGCAAGCCTCAAATCCACATTTCCTGCTTCCTTTTGCTTTGATTTTCACCAGTGAGGTATTGGACCACACATGGTACCACAACAGCGTTCTGGTTTGCTTTCTTGGCAGACAGCTAATGAAGCAGCAGGCAGTGGCGGCTCCTCTTCCTTTTTCTCACAGTCACCATGGTCTGGACCAGAGTGAAAGGTCGGTGAACAAGCAAGAAGTATGCCAAGAAGGAGGAAGTCAACTGGATTGTGGGCCCTTAGCAGAGAAAAGTTATTGTGTAAGGGCAAGAGTTTAAGAAGGTTTGTGTTAGCCTTGCCAGCCTCCCAGTTAAGAAAGGGTCCATAGGTAGTGGTGGTATTCTGGTTGCTTCCCCAGATGACCTATTCACTGAGCATTCATACAACCTCCAACCTTTCTCTGATGAAAATACGGACGTCCCAAGGAAAAGCAGGACATTCCAGGATCAAACCCGAGGTACTCAAAGTGGCTGTGTTATATCCTGCTTCTATATTGATCTGAAGTCTATTGTGTCAGTATTAGACATGTCTGAAGAAAGTATTTGTAAATACAACCACAAGCTTTACATTTAAGGAATCTCTTATTTTCAGACTCCTTGAAGAGACATCTTTTGATTTTTTAAAAATGTGGGTTCAATTAGATCCCTTAAATGAAACTCAGGCTGATTGTCCTTCTGCCCTAGAAACCCAAAAATCCACCCAATTTTTCCATGTTTGCTTACTAAACACAGCTTGTGATTCTGCCTCCTTTTCCTAGTCTACCCTTCTGTTTGTGTTACCTTCAAACTGACAGAGAAATTATGTTTTAAAGATGGGTTAATAACTGCTTGAGAGATGCAGGGTGACCTAGAAAATCAAAATTAGAAGAAAAGACTTTGATCAAATATGGTCTTCGTTTATGAACACATATGGTTGGTGTTTCTATGTAATGAGAGATAATCCTAAAGTACACAGTTTATTATTTGGCCTGTGCCTTTTAGGTTTTAAGCTATGCATTCTATGTTGTAAGCAATAACTGTCAGTCTTCTCTGTCTTCTGAAAGTTTAAATAAAAAAATTCCTTCCAGTAGCACCTTAAAGACCAACTAAGTTAGTTCTTGGTATGAGCTTTCGTGTGCATGCACACTTCTTCAGATACACTGAAACAGAAGTTGCCAGATCCTTCTATATAGTGAGAAGGTGGGGAGGGGTGTTACTCAGAAGGGAGGGTGCGAATGGGAGATTGGCAGATAGCTGAGAGAGCCTCTTGACGACTCTTAACGACTGTAATAGGTCTTACAGGAAAAGGCAAGGGGTGGGAAGGTGAGAAATGGTTTAGTCATGTATAGTGAGATAAGAATCCAATGTCTTTGTTCAGTCCAGGTCTTTTCATGGTTTTAAGTTTGGTAATGAGTTGTAATTCAGCAGCTTCTCTTTCCAGTCTATTTCTGAAATTCCTTTGTAGTAAAACAGCTACTTTGAGATCTTGTATAGAATGTCCTGGGAGATTGAAGTGTTCTCCTACTGGTTTCTCTGTTCTGTGATTCTTGATGTCAGATTTATGTCCGTTTATTCTTTGGCGTAAGGTTTGGCCTGTTTGTCCAATATAGAGAGCTGAAGGACACTGTTGGCATTTGATGGCATACACAATGTTAGACGATGAGCAATTAAATAGTCCCGAGATGGTATGTGTGATGTTGTTGGGGCCAGTAATGGTGTTGTCCGGGTGTATGTGGCAACAAAGTTGGCATCTGGGTTTATTGCAGGCTCTGGTGCCAGTGTCTGTGTTAAGTCTGGTTGTAGTATTATTGTGGGTTAGGAGTTGTTTAAGATTGGGTGGCTGTCTGTAGGCAATGAAAGGTCTTCCTCCCAGAGCTTGAGAAAGAGAACTGTCATTGTCCAGGAGAGGTTGTAGATCTCTGATGATGCGTTGTACTGTTTTAACTTGGGAGCTGTATGTGATGACTAGAGGTGTTCTGTTATTTTCTTTTTTGGGTCTGTCTTGCAGCAAGTTCTCTCTGGGTATCAGTCTGGCTCTGTTGATCTGTTGTCTAACTTCATCTGCTGGGTATTTTAGTTCTGAGAAGGTTTGCTGTAGATCCCTTAGGTGAGAGTCTCTGTCTGTAGAGTTGGAACAGATGCGGCTGTAACGTAGTGCCTGGCTATATACAATGGACTGTTTGGTATGTTTGGGATGGTAGCTAGAGGCATGTAGATATGTTTGTCGGTCAGTTGGTTTGCAGTATAAGGTGGTGTCTATGCGCCCATCCTGTATTTTTATAGTAGTGTCCAAAAAATGTATTTCTTGCATAGATTGATTCATTGTAAGGTTGATTGTGGGGTGAAAATTTGACATTAAGTTGATTGTGGGGTGAAAGTTAGACATTAAATATCTATGAAACATATGCAGTTTTAACATATGCGGTATAAGGTGGTGTCTATGCGCCCATCCTGTATTTTTATAGTAGTGTCCAAAAAATGTATTTCTTGCATAGATTGATTCATTGTAAGGTTGATTGTGGGGTGAAAATTTGACATTAAGTTGATTGTGGGGTGAAAGTTTGACATTAAATATCTATGAAACATATGCAGTTTTAAAAGTGATATCATCATTTGAAAGTAGGACATCATGTATAAGAATTTGATTTTCATATTGCTGAGAATTGGAGATTCTTCAAAAGATTTACTCCCCTTTTGGTAAGAGTTCCATAATTTTGTTGAGTTCTTCAAATTCATTTTCATGGGCTCATTTATAATTGCAAAAAGTTGCTTGAAGAAACAAGTTGCAATCATCAAAGAAGCATGACAACTGTATCACATTTCTGAGATTTCAAAATTAAGATGGCCTGTCATTTTATCTGGCTCTTTGACAGAAGAAGCTTCCCTAATTCCTTTGTGATTGAAGTATGGAAGGAGAGCAGTGGCTGAAGAAATCAACAGCTTCTATAATAGATACGAAATTGTGCAGTAAGTAGATAGCATTACCTGTCATTGTGTTCTCAGGAAGGTGCCAAAATGATATTCTTTTTGAATACGAAGGTTAAATCCACTTGAAAACCAGACAAAGAGGGTCAAAATTCAAAGTGTCTGAAAGTTTTCTATCTTCATTATTCTACTTTTTCACTTTTACCTAATTATTTTAAGTGATTCCTTAGATAATGATAGACTTCAGCTGTCAAAATCATTATTTTTCACCTGCTGCTGCAGTGTATAATACTCTTCTTCTACTACTACTACTACTACTACTACTACTACTACTACTACTACTACATAAATACTATTTTCATAGTCAAGGATATTTTTCTTTTTATTCACCCTCGTTAAAACAAAATCATGATACAAGTTTGGGCTTTTTTCCTTTGTACCCTGCATTTTTTCTTGTGCTCTTCACTAAATTAAAAATCTAGGCTGTGATCTAGCCAGCTATGATCTTTTCAGTGCCACTGATTTCAATGGAACAGAGCTGAGGATGGACTTTTGAAAGTGAACCCTGGCAATCAAGAGGTAAGACATGAGATGGCTAGCTCAGTTGGTTAGAGCATGGTGCTGATAATGCCAAGGTTGTAGGTTCAATCCCTGTATGGAACAGCTGCATGTTTTTGCATTGCAGGGTCTTGAACGAGATGATCATCAGGTTTTCCTTCCAGCTGTACCAGTCTATTTTTCTAAGTGATGGGTTGAACTAGGTTATTAACATGACATATGAAAAACACAGTTTGTTACAGAACATATGGATAAAAACAGACATCATGGACTGAATTCAGCTAACTAGTCCCACCAGTGGAAGCCCACATAAGGACTTCCACTAATGCAGTGGAGCTTTCCTGCTTCTTCTCCCACTGCAGTCCTCTAAATTAGCTGGGGGAGAGGGATCAGGAGAACTCCCCCCCCCCAATAAAACAATGTGCAGGTGGGGGAATGGGCAGATCATTCCATCAGGCAAGGAGAAGTACTTGCCCCTATGATGCTACGTAGGTAAAAAGGTAAAGGGACCCCTGACCATTAGGTCCAGTCGTGACCCACTCTGGGGTTGTGGCGCTCATCTCGCTTTACAGGCCGAGGGAGACGGCGTACAGCTTCCGGGTCATGTGGCCAGCATGACCAAGCCGCTTCTGGTGAACCAGAGCAGCGCACAGAAACGCTGTTTACCTTCCCGCCAGAGCGGTACCTATTTATCTACTTGCACTTTGACGTGCTTTCGAACTGCTAGGTTGGCAGGAGCAGGGACCAAGGAACGGGAGCTCACCCTGTCGCGGGGATTTGAACTGGCGACCTTCTGATCGGCAAGTCCTAGGCTCTGTGATTTAACCCCCAGCGCCACCCGCGTCCCGTATGACGCTGCATACTTAGTGCTATATTGAATTCCTCCCCACTCAAACAATTCAAGAAACATGAGATGAATTCAGTATTATAGCAAAATAATTGAGACTGTCGGTACATAACAAGTACAGACCTAAATCAAAGTTACCATATTGCCATTTTCATTACAAAATTCCTACCGATCATGGTAGGAGGTTCTCTTAGTGTCCACCTCCCAGAATGGAAGTTACATTATTCCAGGACATATTCTCTCTCTCTCTCTCTCTCTCTCTCTCTCTCTCTCTCTCTCTCTGTGTGTGTGTGTGTTTGTGTGATAGCTAATGCCACTAAGGCTGTTATAAATAGTTTTAAATGTTTTAATTGCTTTTAATTTGCAGCACCTTAAATGGGGGTTGTTGTTTTTTATAATATTATATTATTTCATTATCTGCTGCAAATGTTAAAGATGTTTTTATATATTTTAAGGTGTTTTAAAGGTGCTTTTATTGTTTACTTTGTTGTACCACCGTGAATGGTGGTTTTTATTTATGTATTTTTGTTTGTTCCATTTTGTTTTGTTTTGGGGGGTGGACACTGAGTGGGGCGGGGATTGGTTTTGTTTGGGCATAATTGTTTTGGTTGTTTTGTTTTCTATTTGTAAATGGAGGTTAGTATGAGGCTTGGGATTGCGACCGTGGAGGGGCGAGGGAGGTATGGCGGTGGGGGCAGATGTTATAGGCGAAGGGGATCGAGATATGGATATGCTCGTACCCCTTCCAATCTGCGCCCCATCCCGAGAGACGAGGGTAGGGTGAGCAAGGATTACTCACCTCCTTCACTGGTGTTGTGCAATGCCAGGTCTATAGGCAACAAAACTGCTACCCTGCGAGATTTCTTTATCTCGCAGGGAGTTGACCTGGCTTGTGTGACGGAGACCTGGGTGCGCGAAGGGGTAACTGTTACCTTACGAGAGATGGCGCCCCCGGGTTTCTCCGTCCTCCACCAGTCACGGACTGTGGGCCGGGGGGGAGGGGTGGCAGTATTAATCCGGGAAGATTGTTCTTTCAGGGCTCTACCATCGCCATCGATCCCCGGCATTGAATGTGTTGGCCTAGTGTGGGGCTCCGAGGAGAGCTTGGCTGTCTGGCTGGTGTACCGGCCACCTAGCGCACCAGCAGCCACCCTGTCAGGCCTGCTGGAGGCGGTGGCCGGCTGGGCCTTGGAGTTCCCTAACCTATTGGTATTGGGAGACTTCAACTTCCACGCTGATGCCACTCCCTCCTCACAGGCTCTGGACCTGGTGTCTTCCATGGCGACACTAGGGCTCTCCCAGTTTGTTTCGGGCCCCACACATCAAGCAGGCCACACGCTGGATTTGATCTTTGGCGCCGGTATAGATGTGATCATGTCTCCTTCGATGAAGGTGCCATGGTCTGATCACTACGCTCTGAAAGCCAGGATTGACTTTCCACCCCCACCCTGCTTAGGTGGCGAGCCGATTTGGGCTCGCCCGCGGAGGCTGATGGACCCGGATAGATTCCGTCAAGCCTTGCGGGACCTTGCTCCCCCTGGCGACTCATTGACTGAGCTTGTTGAGGGCTGGAATACCCAGCTCCTGGCAGCCATCGATGAGATCGCACCTAAGCGCCCTCTGCGACCCCGCAGAAACCGGGCTCCCTGGTTTACCGAGGAGCTCCGGAAAATGAAGCGGGACCTCAGACGGCTAGAGCGAGTATGGCGGGGTGCCCGTGACGGAGCCTCAAGAACATCTTATAGGGTTTTTATGAAAACCTATGAGATGGCAGTGAAGGCTGCTAAGAAGTCTTACTTCTCGGCCTCCATTGCATCCGCTAGCTCTCGCCCGGCGCAATTATTTAGTATAATCCGGTCTTTAACGTCCCTTGAAGGACAGCCAAATTTAAATAACAATCTGACACACAGCTGTGAGGCATTTGCGAGCTTTTTTGCGGAGAAGGTCCTGTTGCTCCGCCATGACCTCCCTGCCAATTTGGATACAATAAAGGAACTGGAGGCCCCTCGACTGTCCTCGGGTCCAGTATTGGACCACTTTGACCGGATATCTCCAGCCGATGTGGACAGATTCCTTCAAGCTGGAAAGCCCACCACCTGTCCTCTTGACCCGTGCCCGTCATGGCTGATTAGAGCGTGTCCAGACGAGGTGCGGGGCCCCCTGGGGGATATCATCAATTTGTCCCTTGGCACCGGGATATTCCCAGGGGAACTGAAGGAGGCGGTGGTGCGTCCGCTCTTAAAGAAAACATCATTAGATCCCTCAGATCTATCCAATTACCGCCCGGTCTCGAATCTTCCATTCCTGGGTAAGGTGATTGAGAGAGCGGTTGCTGAACAGCTTGGTAGGTTTCTGGATGAAACATCTGCTCTGGACCCATTCCAGTCCGGCTTCCGCGCTGGTCATGGGACCGAGACGGCTCTGGTCGCCCTAACAGATGATCTCCGCAGGCAGCTGGATCGAGGCGGGTCAGGGCTGCTGATTCTTCTAGATCTGTCAGCAGCCTTTGACATGGTCGATCACGAACTCCTGGACCACCGCCTTGCCGACGTGGGGATCCAGGGCACAGTCCTTCAATGGCTGCGCTCGTTTCTCTCTGGTCGGGGACAGAGGGTGGCGCTTGGGGGGGAATTGTCATCACGCCACTCCTTGGTGTGTGGAGTGCCTCAGGGTGCAATTCTCTCCCCGATGCTTTTTAACATCTTTATGCGCCCCCTCGCCCAGCTTGTCCGGAGTTTTGGGCTGGGTTGCCATCAGTATGCTGATGACACCCAACTCTATCTGTTGATGGATGGCCATCCTGACTCGGCCCCAGACACACTGACCAGATGTCTGGAAGCTGTGGCTGGATGGTTACGTGGGAGCCGGTTGAAGTTAAATCCTTCGAAGACAGAGGTCCTCTGGCTGGGGCGGGACGATATGGGATCGAGGGGGCAACTCCCATCTCTTGCGGGGGTGCAATTAGTGCCAGCACCGGCCGTTAAGAGTTTGGGTGTAATCTTCGATACCTCCCTCTCTATGGAGTCGCAGATTACAGCTATAACAAAGGCGGCATTTTTTCATCTCCGCCAAGCTAAGCAGTTGGCCCCTTATCTCTCTCGTCCTGACCTAGCCACTGTGATCCATGCGACGGTCACCTCCAGACTGGATTATTGTAACTCGCTCTACGTGGGGCTGCCCTTGAGACTGACCCAGAAACTCCAGCGGGTGCAGAATGCCGCGGCGAGACTCCTTATGGGGTCTTCGCTGCGAGAGCACATTCATCCGGTATTATACCAGCTGCACTGGCTCCCGGTGGAGTACAGGATCAGGTTTAAGGTGCTGGTTTTAACCTTTAAAGCCCTATACGGCCTAGGACCCTCGTACCTACGGGACCGCCTCTCCTGGTATGCCCCACAGAGAAACCTACGGTCTGCAAATAATAACATCCTCAAGGTCCCAGGCCTCAGAGAGGTTAGGCTGGCCTCAACTAGAGCCAGGGCCTTCTCGGCTGCAGCTCCAAACTGGTGGAATGCTCTGTCAAAAGAGACTAGGGCCCTGCGGGACCTGACATCTTTCCGCAGGGCCTGCAAGACAGAGTTGTTCCGCCAGGCCTTTGGTCAGGGCGCAGCCTGACTCCCTCCTCTGGCAACCTGCACATAATTCTGCTTAATTGGTTGCCATCAATTTGATTTAATTAATTTTTATAATGAAATATTTTAGATTGTGTGATTATTTGACTGATTATTTGATTGTTGTTAGCCGCCCTGAGCCCGGCTTTGGCTGGGGAGGGCGGGATATAAATAAAATTTATTATTATTATTATTATTATGTTTCATAGTGGCTGCCATTTCCCTCAGATAGTTTATGAGAAAGCAACATCCAAGATATTCTGGGGATTTTAAATAGCAGCCTCTAGGAAGCAGCCATCAAAATCAGCTGTGCTGCTGTTGCCATGAAAAGAAGACGTAAAAAGAGACGAAAAATGATAATGAAAATGAATGTCATGAAACAAATGGAATTTGAACCAACAGATGATGAAGCAAATGAAGAACAACAAAAAATGGAACTGGCAAGACCTTGATGCGGGTGGCGCTGTGGGTTAAACCACAGAGCCTAGGACTTGCTGATCAGAAGGTCAGCAGTTTGAATCCCCATGACAGGGTGAGCTCCCGTTGCTCAGTCCCTGCTCCTGCCAACCTAGCAGTTCGAAAGCACGTCAAAGTGCAAGTAGATAAATAGGTACCGCTCCGGCAGGAAGGTAAACAGCATGCTCTGGTTTCACCAGAAGCGGCTTAGTTATGCTGACCACATGACCCGGAAGCTGTATGCCGGCTCCCTCGGCCAATAAAGCGAGATGAGCGCCGCAACCCCAGAGTCGGCCACGACTGGACCTAATGGTTAGGTTTACCTTTACCTT
This sequence comes from Podarcis bocagei, assembly GCF_964188305.1. NCBI lineage: Eukaryota > Metazoa > Chordata > Lepidosauria > Squamata > Lacertidae > Podarcis > Podarcis bocagei. The sequence goes on from NC_138125.1 coordinate 106,115,452, forward strand.
TTTAATACTATAGCAAAAAGGATATAGATGATATAGATATAGATATAGATATAGATATAGATATAGATATAGATATAGATATAGATATAGATATAGATATAGATATAGATGATATAGATATAGATATAGATATAGATATAGATATAATCAGCACCCTAAATAATGAAGATTTGCACTATATTAATTGTAAAAGTGTGGGAAGAGGCCATAGCTCATTGGCTGAGAACATGCTTTGCATGCCAAAAAATTCAGGTTCAATCACCACTTAGGGCTGGAAAAGACATCCTATCTGCCAGTCACTGTAGACAATACTAAGTTATATGAACAACGGTCTGCTTTTGTCCCTTGTAACAGTTTCTTGTGTTCCTATGAATAGCCATGGCATCATTTCGCTGCCTGGCATGGAGAATTCCCATTCCAGCACCTGCTGCTTCCCAGAAATGCTGTTAATGTGCCCTTGTGATGTTAGTTATAGCTCTGGGTTAGCCATGGTGCCACCATGCAGCGTGGTTGGGCAAATGCCTGGACCCAGTTCCAGTGCGTTGTAGATTTTTAAAAAGCCTGTCACCATAAAAACAGGGCTGCTCCAGTCCCACCCACATGACATTCTGCCAGCCCTGCTCCAAGTTGCGAAAAGGATTCCATATAGCTACTAAAGCCTGCTCTAAAAATCAGTGTAGTGTTGTGTTGTGTCTGGTAGGAGTATGTCAGACCTTTCCAATAACTCAGCCCCAAAGTTTCCTTGTTGCAAGGTAGCCAGAAACATTGCCTTGCCACAGGAGGAATGGAGTCCTCTGCAACCACGTTTACAATTCCATTCATCCAATGCAAGCATCATAATTTACAGTAGCCTTGGAATATTTCCCCACTGTTGTCAACAGTTGCTTCCACTGTACAGTGGTACCTCGGGTTAAGTACTTATTTCGTTCCGTAGGTCCGTACTTAACCTGAAACTGTTCTTAACCTGAAGGACCACTTTAGCTAATGGGGCCTCCCGCTGCCGCCGCACCACTGGAGCACAATTTCTGTTCTCATCCTGAAGCAACGTTCTTAACCTGAAGCACTATTTCTGGGTTAGCGGAGTCTGTAACCTGAAGCGTATGTAACCTGAAGCATATGTAACCCGAGGTACCACTGTACTGAAATTAATCTAACCACCATTTCCCCCCTCACGTGGTTATGTGAAAATAAGTTCATTGTGGCTAGTTCCACAGGTTCCCCCCCCCCTTTCTCTTTTTCTTTAATCTAATCTTAAAAAGCTAAAAACAGGCACAACTCACTGGCTGAGGAATTTTAATCCTTTCAACACAACTATGTGTGGTATTTGCCCTCATATAGTGAACTAATCCCAGTTTCAAACTTTTGCGTGGCTAAATAAAACGAAAACGCATAACCCTACAGATATATTTTGTGTTAAACGGGGCCATAAGGCAAATGGCACGAAATCTTTTTATCCTTATGCTGTGCTGTTACAAATTAAAACACACAATGTGCATGTATTCTTGAACATGCAAAACCTCTGCCTAATGTTTATTCTAGGAAATGGCCTTTTAGGAAATCCTGGCTTGAATCAACATTGGCTGTGTTTCCGACTTGAAGCCTGGAGGCCCCCTCCTTGGCTCCGCCCAGTGGCTTATGTCATTTCCTGCATGTGCATGAAGGGCACACGTTTTGCTGGGCAACATGTCACCCCTAGTGTGGACAAATTCCAATACCTTTATCATTTAATGGAGGTTGGCTATGAAAATCCCTGTTTTATCAGATTTCCCACCAAGAGATTTCAACAAAATGAGAACCGGATCTAAGTTTAAAGTGCATTTTCTGTAGTTCTTCCATTTAAGAGAAATCCATGAACAAGGAAGATTCATTCCCCCCCCCCAATTTTTTTTAATTCATTTTATAACACAAACAGAAAAGACAAACAATACAATCAAATTCTTGTCATATCCTTATTTTTTTAAACATTGTTAAGTGGGCTTCCCCAAGTCCCACCTATCTGATTTTCATTTTACTTCATCTTTAGCAGTTTACATATATCATAATTTCTAACCATCTCCCCCCCCCCCACTTACTTTAACCATTAAAAACTTCACATTTTATCACTTATAAAATACACTACCTTCTACTTCTAACCCTACTGCTTATATCCACTTCCAAAGCTATTCTAAGATTTAAATATTAACATATTTTTTCAAATATTCCTTAAACTTCTTCCAATCTTCTTCCACTGTCTCTTCTCTCTGGTCTCGGAGTCTCCTGGTCAGTTTGGCAAGTTCCATATAGTCCATCATCTTTATCTGCCATTCTTCGATAGTTGGTAAATCATGAACAAGGAAGATTCAAGCACAGGACGCAGCTGTCTGACCTGATGCAGGAAGTCATTTTATACCGAGTCTGTCTATCTGTACTTCTAGTCCAGTATCGTCTACTCTGACCAGCAGTAGCTCTTCAGGGTGTTAAGCAGAGGTCTTACCCATTAAAGTAAAAAAGGTAAAGGACCCCTGGACAGTTAAGTCCAGTCAAAGGCGACTATGGGGTTGCGACGCTCATCTTGCTTTTGGGCCGAGGGAGGCACCGTTTGTCCACAGACAGCTTTCTGGGTCATGTGGCCAGCAGGACTAAACCGCTTCTGGTGCAATGAAACACAGCCATGACCTGTTACCCAATCCTTTTACAAAGTGGAGATGTCAGGAATTGAACCTGGGACCATCTGCATGTCACGTGTGGGGTCATCTTGTTGGAGGCAGAGTCAACATTAGGCAGGACATAGGCTAAAGTAGATACAGTGGTACCTCAGTTCTCAAATGCCTTGGTTCTCAAACGCCGAAAACCCGGAAGGAAGTGTTCCGGTTTTTGAACGTTTTTCAGAAGCCGAACGTCCAATGTGGCTGTCGGCTATTGTTTCCAGGTCGCCTGCATCAATCGTAAGCTGTGCCTTGGTTTTTGAACATTTTGGAAGTCAAACGGACTTCCAGAATGGATTAAGTTTGGCGCTTTTGTTTTTGCTGTTTATTTTGCATTTTTGTTTTTGAGGCTTTTTGGGTTAATTTGTTTTTGTGACTGTATGGAACCCAGTTCAGCTACTGATTGATTGATTGATTGTGTGGCTGCAGAAATGGATAAAAGCCCCCCCCCCCATACAAACAATGACTATCATCAGTGCAGGTAAGGGGGAAAAATTAATTCTTAACATCTACAATACTATCTTATTCATTTTATAGTACCGCACATTGATTATTGCTTTCATTTTATGGATCAATGGTCTTGTTAGTAAACTTCATGTTAAATTCCTGTTTTAGGGGTTGTTTTTAAAAGTCTGGAATGGATTAATCTGTTTTGCAAGGGAAAGCATGCCTTGGTTTTGGAACGCTTTGGTTTTGGAACAGACTTCAGGAATGAATTAAGTTTGAGACCCAAGGTAACACTGTATAGCCAGACTTCTCCTATTTTTCTGGCGACCTCTTTTTCACTCTCCCTGCTCACCTTCACTCTTTCCCCGACATCTACTTTTCTTCCAATTGCCTCCTTGCTTCCAAGCCACCAGAAATTAATCAGGGCTGCACAAAATTAGAGCAAAGGCCACATGAGGACCCAGGGCTGCAGGTTGCCCATATGTGCACTCGAAAGTAGTAATTCAGTTCACATTGAAAGGCAGACTTACTGAATTCACACTTTCTGAAACAATATAATAATAATAATAATAATAATAATAATAATAATAATAATAATAATAATTAATAATAATTTTTTATTTATACCCCGCCCTCCCCAGCCAAGGCCGGGCTCAGAGCGGCTTACAAGCAATAATAAAAACAAGATGAATGATTACAACTTAAAAACAAAAATAAAATACAACATTAAAATAATGGAACATTAAAATATTAAAATGTAGCCTCATTGCAGGAGAAGGAAAAGAAAAAAGAAAAGGGGGGGGGGAGGGAATCAAATTGGCTCCAATCCAAAGGCCAGGCGGAACAACTCTGTCTTACAGGCCCTGCGGAAAGAAATCAGATCCTGCAGGGCCCTGGTCTCATGAGACAGAGCGTTCCACCAAGTTGGGGCCAGTGCTGAAAAGGCCCTGGCTCTGGTTGAAGCCAATCTAACTTCCTTAGGGCCTGGGACCACTAGGGTGTTGTTATTTATGGACCTTGGGGCTCTCCGTGGGGCATACCAGGCGAGGCGGTCCCGTAGGTACGAGGGTCCTAGGCCGTGAAGGGCTTTAAAGGTCAAAAGCAGCACCTTAAATCTGACCCTGTACTCCACCGGGAGCCAGTGCAGCTTGAAAAGCACTGGATGAATATGCTCCCATGGCAGAGACCCCGTGAGGAGCCTTGCTGCAGCATTCTGTACCCGCTGGAGTTTCTGGGATAGCTTCAAGGGCAGCCCCGCGTAGAGCGAATTACAGTAGTCAAGCCTGGAGATGACCGTCGCATGGATCACTGTGGCCAGGTCGGGGCGGGAAAGGTAAGGGACCAACTGCTTGATGCGGCGCAATCAAACACAATGAAACACAGCCGTGCATCAAGATTTACACTTCTGATGAAATGCAACCCTGCCGTCAAGAACAGTATACTTAATAAATGCACATTTTGCTTCTTTTTGGCTACAGGCAGGTACGTTTGGTCTTCTAAGAATTTTGGGATCACAATGTGAACATTGTTTCTCAGCCTCTACAGACATCTGCATGCCGTGCCACTCATGGACATTTTTATTGCATTTGTAACAAACAGTGCATTTTGTTACAAGATCAAAGGGAGGAAGCTTCTAACAACTGATTCAGAAAAAATCCAGGTTTACAAGCTGGTGAGTAGTAAAGAAGGCTGCACTGCTGTATATTGGAATGGAAATTCATGTTCATGGGATCTCAGTTCAGATTGAAAAGTCTGAACTTGCTTTTCTTCTAAAATAAATTTTAAAATGAATCTGATAAGACGTGCTGGAGTCCTGTTAAAAGTATGTGGGGCATTTCTTTAAAGTACACAGGGCATTTCTTAAACATCTGGCATACATATGAGATCCCCTCTCTCTACCATCTCTCTCCCCCTCCTTGGCAAAGGCAATTCTTATGCATTTGGCCTTTTCAAAACAATCCTGCCAAGTCCTGCTCTTACTTCTTGGATTGTAACAACCTTAAGTGGGAATGGTTCTGTAATTTATGTGCCAATTCAGTGCTTTCAGGATCATGATATCGGTCTTTTGTGTTTGTGCGTCTGTGTGGTCTCGCAGAATGTATACATCACCACCAACCCATGTGGTTTTTCCTGCTTCTTGTGTTTGGGAAGAAAGAGATTTTTTATATATGTTCTAAAACATTTGAAATGAAATTAACTTCATGTGGTAAGATGTTTCAGCTAACCAAAAATATGTGAACAAGCCTGTCAGGATTTTCATCAACTTTGTGCTGAACTTCAAAGATGTATATGTTATGTAAGAAACTGGGTTGAATTATGCCATTTCTGAGAAATTCATGGAGAAACACCAATGGTTTTGAACTCAAGCACCAGCTGTCATTTCAACAAGATCTTTCATTTAAGAAGGGCTAAGATGAATCCTATTTGTGCTGGCAAAGGGATCATACTGTACTTCCTTCCACTTGTACTGATACAAGTCAGCTAGCTTCCTGTATGTAGGTTTTGATCTGTGAAGGAATGGTATTGATTCCACTTGATTCTTTCTTGGTGTACTTTCTCTGTCCCAGTGCTCAAACTGTGAGGGGTAAGACAGAGGTTTCTACCTCATGACTTCTCCCTGTTTTAACCAAATCATGCTCCTCTCTATAGACTTCTAAAAACAGTAGCTAAGGGAACATCACAGAATGTTGGCCCCATTTGGCCACCTGTAGTTTGAACAGAGTTCTTCATCTTTCTGTTAGGGTGAGGTGAGATGGTACCTTCAGCAGTGCTCCAATATATCTGTAGGTTATATGGCCATGATGTGGCACATATTATTTATCTTTGTGCAAATGGAAGCTTCAGAACCTGTGAAGATCTCAAGTAGGCCAGTAAAGAAGTGCAGCCAAAACATCCTGAAGTTTCTTGTGCATCTAGAGAGGAATAATAATATCTGACTCTCAATTGCATAAAGGTTGCAAAAATATCACCGCCTCTCCATCACTACTAGAAATACTGCTCTGACAGAATGAGCAAGCCCCTTTCAACACGAACGTTGATGAATCCAAGTCACATTGACTTGGCATGCATGATACTGCGGTTAATATTGTACCATTTATAACACAATTATTATTCACCACATCCATAGATACCACCTGCAACTTCTTCTGCAGAAAGAAGTGGATGATTGAAGTCGTGTTCCCCTTTAGTCCATTACTGCTGTGACTAATATCACTCCATGCTGGTAAATCCTTTCAATGACCCATTGGAAAGATAGTTCTGTAGACCAGTGGTTCTCAAGCTTTCCCCCCCCTCTGGGTTGTTACACTTTCAGAATAAAAAATTGCTCATGCCACATCAATTATTTATTGACAAGAAATACATTATAGCCCACCATGTTAGAAGTAGTGGTGGCAAGCATGAAATGCTGCTATGTAAAATCCAACGTTCTGTAATACTAGGGGAGATGACAGAGCTACCCACTGAATTGGACTCAGTTCGTAGCTGCATGTACTTTGGGGGAATTCTTCACCACTTAACATTCCACCCAGTGTTTATTTCCCTGTTTGGACTGGGCCTTGTGAATTTCTCCCACATAGCTTTTTTTCCTTCTGGCCAGCACATAAAATGTTGATTTTTTTCCAGGAATAGATCTTTGAACTCTCGTAGACTGGTTCCTGATTTGCGTTGGCATCAGCGGGAGGAGATCTCTCACAGAGAGAAACCCGTGCATGTTTTCCCAATTAAACACTTTAAATCCCCCTCCTGCTAATCCATTCAAAGCACATGTGATGCTTAAGGAAAGAGAGAAACGTGAAATAACACTAAGCTCCACCGGGCTGTGGATACAAATGTCACTGCTTTCGGCAACTGAGCAAAGCTCGCTTCAGCAACACCTTTGCCAAATTTCTGTTTATCAGGGGAATAAAGCAGGAAATTGCTCAGACTGTAAGGAACTCGATGTTGTTTTCGGAGAAGAGAATTAATTGACTATCTGGGGTATGAGTTAGATAAACCAAGCCTGTCAGGCAACTTTCAAGCCTTGCAAGCACTTCAAAAACATCTTCAAATAACAGCAGCATTGCAGAATCAGTGAGATTTCTGCCACTGTGGTTGCTGTTGCTTAGGGCATTTTTCATTATCTATCCCTCACTATTCACCTGCTGCATCAGTCTTCTATTGACCAGCGTAGATATAGCAATACAACTATCACCTTTCCTTTACAGCTGCTAGATTATATTAGTGCAAAGTTGTGCTTAGAAGCCACTGGGGTCAAACCCACATAAAGAGTGTGAAACATGTGGTAGCTGTGGCTGGTGATGTGCGTCTTATGTACATTACAGCCAGTTCAGTGGGGCTCAGAGGAACATATATGGTGTAGATGCACCTTAACTTTCAGATCAACTGCACACTCCTAAGTTGATCTTCAGCATCTTCATGGGCATGACAATAAAGAACAGTGTTATTTAATTCTGTCTTACACATATGAGCACCTGCACTTCTACAAATATCACAGCTATGTATATGTGAACCCTTCCATGCCTTAAACCAGGCTTTCAGAACCTGGCCTCCTCTAAATGTTTTGCACTAGAACTCCCATAAACCCCAGTTGGCCAAAATTGTCCCCCCAAACATCAGGATTGCAACAGGTTGGTGAATTCTTACTTAAGCCCTGTGATAAAAGCAAATATTTATTCTTTATAAAGTGCCTCAACATAGCTACTGAACAGCACAGGTCTGCCTGAAGGCATTTTGCTGCCTGAGTGAAGAAACATACATATTGTACATATTGTATACAGCTTTCTAGGGTTTGCATAGGTTCTTTGACACATGTAGACTATTTGGTTGTGCAAGTGTTAATGACTGGACCAAAAGCAGGTGGGAGACCAGTGTGTAGTCCTGTAACATCTATTGTTTCAAATACATACATGTTGAAAAATGAAGTATGTGCAGTACCATTGAGACTGATGGCAGAGCATCCTGCTTTAATGATTGCTTCTTCAGATGCTAGCCTCATTTGGTTGATAATGAAGCTTACTCAACCAAAGAACTGAATGAGAGGATAACACAGGAGGAATAAAACCTGCCCCCCATATCAGCTAACAGTCATCTACATCATGATAAAGGTTGTGGAATTGCAAAACATGAGTGTAAGGATATCCTCTTACGGGACAACACACATTAAAGGACTACAGAAAACACAAGCAAATGCTTCAGTGTGTCATCATGTCGCCATGCAGTTCCAGCCCGAGAAGGGACAGTCACTACCAATGCAATGGATACTGTAATGGGTACCAAGATGATTTGTCTGTAGGCTTCTTTTTTTTAGGTTTCTCTGGTCTTCCAGCTTTGGAGGAAGTAGAGTCTGACTTCCCAGAGCTCTGCAGCAACTGCAGTGCTGGTGGAAGGTTTCTCCCTCAAGGACAGCCAAGTTGGATGGTCAGGGAAGTTAATAGCCTCTCTCCATGGCTGGGGAAGGATTGTAAAGGAAATAATCCCATGTCATCCTAGCTGCCTGCAGTATGTTAACAACACATAGCCTCCTTCAGCAACTCAAAGCAACTGATTCCTTTTCTTCTTCTTTTAAAACCCACCCAAAGGCTGCAGAAGGTTGTGATAACCGCAAATGCAAAAGAAAATTGTTTCCCATATTCTATAAACACATTGGGCAATGTTTAACAATTTGTTGTTTTGATAGAGCCCCGGGACTGACCTCTGACTTGCAAGTTTGTGCAGCTTATACTTAGAACCATCTGTCATCATTTAGTTAATCGACTCTGCGCCATGGTGGCCTCGGTGAGTTTTACAATGATCAGCTGTTACAGCTCGGTAAAAACTATATGGAGCTCATAAGGAAGCCCAGTGCAATAAATGTATCTCTGCCGCTTCAGAGAAGATGCCTCCCAGCTTAGCTTTTCTAACTTTTAGCAGATAGGCCTCATCAGTCTGGGAGTACTTTTGAGCTTGCAATAACAACCCACTTAATCTAGCAGGCAGATCTTAAAAGGGTTTAGCCCTGTTGATTTAGAGGAGACTGGGCGCACTTTGAAACACAACCATGGCAGCTTAAGTGTTTTGTGCGCCATCCTGTAACGCTGAGTCCTGAATCACTCCTCTGAATGATAACTGAGGAAGACCACAGAACTCCCTGAGCTACAATGAGCTTTGTATCTTGCAAGCATCTTGGGTGATGCTCTGCCATCCTCACTGCATTAGGAGGAAAATGCAATGCACTTGGCTTTACTTTACTTCCTGCTTTGTTCTCAGAATATCCCAGGTAGGTTCCACCCCCTTTTTATGCTTAAAGAGAAGACCCAACCCTTACTTGGTCCGTTCCCCTGGCTACTCCTTCCCAGTCGCGATTGGTTCTTAGGACTGAGGTTTGGCGGGAACCTCAAGGTTTGCGACTTGGGGAGGCGGTCCGGGAGTGCTTCGCCGGGAGTCACATTGGATCGGGGGTGCTGTGCGCGGGCATGCAAAGGGCGCCCTCCATTTGATGTGGAGAGCGGTCATTGTTCTCAGAATATCGGAGATGGCATTAGTTTGACTATTACTGTGGTTAGGGAGAACAGTTGTACTTCAGCTACGATGGCTAAGATGGCTTAAGGGGCAGTCAAGGTCCTCATACAAATTTTTGAAAAACACCAGAAGGGAGAGTGCTCTTGGGCTCAAATCCTGCTGTGGATTTCCCATAGGCTTCCGGTTGGCCACTGTGAGAAAAGGGTGCAAAACTATTGGGCTGCATCTTGCTAATATAATGAATGCTACTATATGCGTCCACTTTTTCATAGAATCATAGAATAGTAGAGTTGGAAGGGATCCCAAGGGTCAGCTGATCCAAGTATATCAACCTGGTAAGGAAGGTCACCATTATGTCCATATTCTAAATGGAAACCTACAGCTGAGAATGACTTGCCCAAGATCACAGCATGTCAACTGGACTTCCATCAGGAAAGTTATATGCAGGGATAACAAACTTAGTATCTGATCTTAAAAGTGGGACTAGGCTATTGGAAGGTCTCTTGGAAGTCAGAGGTTTTTGTAAACCACACTTGGTGGTGCATCTCAACTGGACCTTTGAAAGACCAGAAGGGATATCTAGTAGACTCTGCAGCGACTTGCCACCCACCTCAAATGGACACTCAGCTAGCCCAAAGGCAATTAGTTCTAATGGCAACTGGGAATTGCCATTAAATCCATTTTGTTTTATAACAATACCAGCAACCTGGAACACTTTTATTTACACTAGGATTTATAATCTGCTGTTCAAGACTAATGAATTCTCAAAGCACAGAACAATATTAAATCTGCCAAAAATATATTGAAAAGCGAAAGAAAAACAATAAACAAACTAAATTAGCAGCTGGAAGAACAAACCAAATTAAATCAAGTTCTATCACACTCAAAGGTTAAAAGCCTGCATAAAAGGAAGAATCTTAATAGCACATCTAAAGAGCCAATGTTCTCAAAGCCAAAAAATATTAAGCAGCAATACCTTCCATAAACAAAGGGCAGCAGCGGAGAACTCTTTTCGTAGCTGAGGACAATCTAGTGTCCCAAAACTGCACTGACAAGGTTAGTGCTTATGGACCTCATTGTTTCAAGGAAGTACATAAGGAAGTATTTACCATAAGTTTTCATCTACCTGTGCAAAGGTTGTCATGCCTAGTGTCCCTCATTGTAAAACATTACCTTCAGTCCCTCCTTGTAAAACATAGAAAGAACTGAACTAAATAGTGACAATTGGCAGGATTCGTAGGAGCTTTTATGACAACTGTGCAAGTGATTCCTTTTTCAGTTGGGGTTCTGGGAGAAGGACATGTGACCCAAATCAGCTACAGAATGCCCCAAAGCTATCTGGAAACCATTTAGATCTACAACTGTTGAGATATGAGCAGCTTAACCTGGTCCACCATATTTGTAGCTGCTGTAAACTTAGACTGAACCAGACACTCATCTGTCTTTGACAACAGAATCACTAACTGATCACCAACCACCTCTCTGCAATAAAAAGAACAAGATTGTATCACCTGCAATATATGTGCAGCTAGATGTAGATTATGAGATCACTGCCATGGTGGACCAATAACTACTTGAGCAGCACCTCTTGAAATCTTGGCATGGAACAATAAACCTGGGGAACCTCAACATGATGATCAAGGCAACCTGCACCAGCTTAGTCAAAGAGTTGGTTAGGCAGCAGGATGGCTGGTGCACAGTTTATCCTGTGTATCAAGAATCAAATTCACACACTTAATATGGGCTACCTGTCCTGCTTTCTCTTGTAACAATCAGGTCCAGGAGTATATAGGGTAACAGACTCCACTTAGTGGTCTCCCCCCCTTCAATCAAGAAGTATATAAATTTTGTTAAATAAATGTTAAATAATTAAAATAATCGAAGTAAACCAACGCCAATAATTATATTATGGTTGCAATGAGCCCTTTGATATCCTATTCATTTTACTCCAGTGAGCATCTGGTCAATCTAAAGTTCTGGTGGCTAAACGATGCCACATAAAGCATAAGGTTTACACTGTTCGACAGTGGAATTTGCTGCCAAGGAGTGTGGTGGAGTCTCCTACTTTGGAGGTCTTTAAGCAGAGGCTTGACAACCATATGTCAGGAGTGCTCTGATGGTGTTTCCTGCTTGGCAGGGGGTTGGACTCGATGGCCCTTGTGGTCTCTTCCAACTCTATGATTCTATGATTCTATGATTCTAAATGCAGACATCCAAATACACAGGGAGTCTTCCTCTCATCTATATTTCAATGATGATAAAAACGTACTGTAAACCTAGGTCTCATGGATCTTAAACTTTCCCCGTAGACTAGTATATATATATCTTTTACTTCCCTGTTATACGATGAAAGCAGCTGACCTGTTTTAAGTTGCAGGAAATCTCAAAGGATCTTCTCAGAGGAAGCAGGAGAAAGATTGGCTTTGGCAATTAATACTAATGGATAATTGGAGTCCTAATTTGGCCTCTGTTGAGGTGTTCTAAGCAAAATGGCTAGCCATATAGTCCTGGCTTCCAGGAAATGATTTCCTGATTTTCTCCACTTCTCCTAAGTGCAGGCTTTGCTTTTATGCATTTTTCTAAGAAAGTCTTCTCTGTCCTTCCATTCTGGACTACTTTACATAATGTTAAATCACACAACACTCAATAGTCTCTGCTCAAAGTTAAAAAACCAAGAAACCCACATGAAAGCAGACAAAAACCTTTTACTGAGTATGCACAATAAAAAATGCAATTGAAGTTCTAAGACTAAAACTCATTGCTCATCTTCTTTGTCCGCATCGATATAAGAGTGATGTTCGCATTGAATCTGCACATCAATCTGACAGCTAGCATTAAAAGTGAGTGATGGCTATCGGGTAACATGTCAACATTCAGTGGTACCTCTGGTTACGAACTTAATTTGTTCTGGAGGTCCGTTCTTAAGCTGAAACCATTCGTATCCTAAGGCGCACTTTTGTTAATGGGGCCTCCTGCTGCACGCATGCCTCTGGTGCATGATTTCCGTTCGCATCCTGGGGCAAAGTTCACAACCAGGAGCAGCTACGTCCGGGTTAGCGGAGTTCATAACCCAAAGCGTTCATAACCCAAAGCGTTCATAACCAGAGGTACCACTGTATTGTGAGGTCTTGAGGTATTTTGATTAGGTTGCTCCTGCCTGCCTTTGGCTAATAACTGATTCAAATGATTATGGTACAGTCCTCTGATGTGTGACTATACTACGTCAGAATGTACAAAGGAAATTGGTGAACTCCCATCCCACATGGAGAGGGATTTTGGTATGAGGTAACACGTAGAACAGGATCAATGTGTTATTTTATGAGGTGGCAAGGTTATAGGTGTTTTACTGGCTTTTTCTGTAGTGAACATTCTTAAAGGAGCGGCTAGAGAAAGGGCTCTTACAGAGAAGTACTATTTTAAGAGCCCAAATGAATAAAATTTAGGACTTTAAAGTGGTCGTATTACATGCTTAAAGTGTGGTGAGGTGAGGATTTGCTCTTTTCAAATAGTTGAGAGTTTCGGTGACCCCTTCTAAGCTACAGGCATGTGAGAAGAATCATTACAATTATTTGCACGCTTGATATTAGATACATAGTTGTATTTATTGCTAGGTGAGAATTCACAATCCATAGCGATGTTCAGAAACTCCAAATTTGAAGTAAAAAGAAAAAGAAAAAAGATAATTGAAGGAAGATTTAAAAGTGAAAATGACTTAAATTTAGGTTGGCATTCAGTCACTTTAGGCTGCAATCCTATGAACTGAATCCTATGAATGGAACCTAGGAGGAAGTCCAGCTGAACTCAGTGGAGCTTACTTCTGCAAGGACAAACAAATGATTCCGCTGTTAGAGCACCTGTATTCTAGTCTTGTCCCATTTTCCAAGGGCCTGGTGCATGAAGTGACTGTCATGTAACCTAATACAGGTCATATTAACAAACCAGCTATTGTACTTCTGGGATGCACATAGTCTAATGTTGTTGCTGCTGCTGTTTCAGTTTCTTACCTGCCCTTCACCATAAGGTCTCAGGGCATAGAACAGACACTACATAATGAAGGTGTCACATGTACCACTGTGAGAAGAAAGCCCCAGAACTTGGGGACTGTCACAGAGAATGGCATGTCTGAGAGTCATGTCAGAGTGGTGGAACTACCAAGAGGGCTCCCTCTGCTGATAGGGCCTGTAGGAGGTGTCCCCCCCCCCCGATTTTATAGCTTGTTTATTTGTTTCGTTAGTCTCAATCCCACCCCTCCAGTTATCTCAACCATTTCTAAACAACCAGAGATACGACACTGGCCTATATATCTGCTAACCTAGTGAAATATTATTGGTTTCCAGCTTATAATGTACTTTTAAAATCTTTTACTCTTTTAGCTGAGATATGTAACACCCATAATTTCCTTGGCACATTTAATGCCTTGATAGATTCTTGGATCCAGATATTATTTCCTCTGTGTTGTGCCAGGCAGCTCAGTTTTTGTAAATGCAAAGTTGGCCTTTCCTGTTTTTGTTTTTGAATACATAGATTGGCAGAACTTCACAGATTAAATTGTGGCTAGTCACCCAGGCTTCTCTGTGTGCTGTAATGCAATGATTTTTTTTTTTACCTCCTTTTATCCTGATGAACTTCTGATTGCTCATAGAATACTTGCCCCGAAGGGGCACTTCACTGAAGCTGAAAAGAACTCTTGTCGCTTCCATCTATGCGATGGAATGTTTTTAATGTTCTGAATTTCTGGACCATTTTATTAGCTACTGCCATGAAAAAGAGCACATTTTTAAAAAGTGTTTTCTGTTTTGATATAATTCCTTATACTTCCTGGTGTTCAGTCATGACTGTTGCCTAGGTAGGCAAAATGACAGCATTCATGCATAAGAGGGAGATATTAACAGGATTGGGAGAATCCCAAGATTGCAAAAGTACAAAAATACTTTAGGGTGAAAAGCTGCTAAGTGGATAAAAACCAACCAATGAATGTGCCAGAGAGAACCTTTTGTGCTTGGACTTGTGGATGACAAGGAGTCAAATGTGTACAGTATCCACAGAAAAGGATACTCTGCTTTATCAGTGCAGTATTCTGAGTGCAGTATAATGCCAACAAGTTGTGATGCTGCACAGTGATCTCACTTCTTCTTTCTTGGCGATCACTTGTAGCTGAGTAAGATTGTTTTCTATGAACATGGTTCTAACAGTGGATTCATAAGCAACTGTGGTGGCCAGTTTTGGATCCACACATCCTTCCACAATGGGGGCATAGGTTTCCAGGCAGGAGGTGATCATGGTGAGGGTTTGCCAAGCGTGCCTTCCTCTTAGCACGTTTTATTCTGAGTTTGAGTATCTTCCAAGTCCATGACACCTTTGGGAAAGGCTGTTCTCCGACTGGAGCACTCGCAGGTCAGTCTTTTCCAGTTGTTGGTGTTTATACTACTTTTTAAAGATTTGCCTTGAGACAGTCTTTAAACCTCTTTTGTTGACCGTTACACTTTCCATTTTTAAGTTTGGAATAGAGTAGTTGCTTTGGAAGACGATCTTCAGGCATCCGCACAACATGACCAGTCCAACGAAGTTGATGTTGAAGAATCATTGCTTCAATGCAAGGTGATCACACGCTGGATCATCACCTTGTCGTGGTGAGTGGGCTTGCATGTTCCTGTCACCCTTGTGAGCAAAGCTGTCAGGAGTCTCATACTCCTAGCAGGGTCACCCAATGACCTCACTAGGTAGCTTTGGACACACTCAATTGTAACCGAACCAACCTTAGCTGGGTGGTTGTGTGAGGCTATTCTGAACTTCTGAGGCAACAGCAAATGTCAACAAGGGGGGAAGCTTTTCTTAACCCCCCCCCAAGTCAGCTTGCAGCTGCCAGCGTTTCCTCTACTGTAGGCATGGCCAAACTCAGCCCTCCAGCTGTTTTGGGACTACAAATCCCATCTTCCCTAGCTAACAGGACCAGTGGTCAGGGATGATGGGAACTGTAGTCCCAAAGCAGCTGGAGGGCCAGGTTTGGCCATGCCTGCTGTACTGGGACACTTTATCATCCCTGCAACTGTTGAAGGAGCCTAACCTTTGTTCTCCTTTGCCTGCTGGTAACTCTGTTTCCAGAGCATCTAGGCATTTAAAAGTTTCCCACTGCAGTGGATCATGGGAAGGTCCTGATCTTCAACCAAAAGAGGTTTCATTGAAAACTGTTAGTAAAGCAATTTCAATGGTTCTTAACTCTTAAGGAAGAAGTGACAGAAATTCACTTCTCTTGCAAAACTTTGGTGTTCCAAGTTCCACAAGCTGAATAATTTATCAGCCAAAGAATAGTAAGTAGGAAACTCACCAAGGAGATATATATATATATGAAGTTGCTAATTATATTATGATAGACAGAACCCATAGCTCTGAGATCTTTGTGTGAAATTCCACATGGAGTGTCTCATATATAAATTAATGGTATTTAAGAAATAGCATGAGAGAGATTTCAAGAAGAAATTAAACTATTCAGGGGGAAGAGCTGCTTGAAAACCTTCTCCTTCAGCATGCATTTTTCACTGCTTCTAAGCCTGGGGTCAACAAGACATAGTAGAAGAACAGCTACTAAGTATGTAATGACAAATAACACTTCTGTGGAAATTTCCCATGGGTTTTATTTCCCCCCCAAAGGGGGAAATAAGCTTCAGGAAGCTATGCTCTTGTGTTAAATTCCAGTGTGGGATTCCATTCCTGCCATTTGTCCACATAGAGTCACAGCAATGCTATTCCAACTCACTGTAGACTTGTTTCTCGTGTCAATTAATTTCAGTGGGTCTAACTCTGAGTAGGACAAGCACTGAATACAACCCATAAAGGCTTCCCCATGGGTAAAAAAAGAGAGATTCCCATATCATTTCCTCCTCAGCGAGAGAAACAACTGGGAGGCTTGATTTTGGGCAGTAAAATGGTCCAAGGGGAAAGGCTCCTGTGTTCTCCCAAAATTTTTTTTCCCTTAAAGGAAATTACATGTAACTGAGCATCATGTCTGAAGGGCATTTGGTCCCATTAGATGTCCTTTTGCCCTTCACAAAGGAAGCAAAGACCATTGGTTTCCTTCTGTCTCTCTTGCTTCAGGCTTGTTTTTGTTGTGGAAGAAAGAAAATGAGGTCACCAGGCCTTTGATGGGGTTCTTAGCAAATAACGCTGCACTTTTGTAAGCCAGAAACCTTCCTTGGAGCTCTGAATCCTCTCTGTCTCCTGACAAACCTGGATCGGATCATTGAACCGGAGAATGACAGTCTTCAGAAGCCTCATACTTAAACAATCAAATAGCTTGTATGCACAGACAATGACAATTCCCATTGCTGTCAAGGCTACCTGGACACGATGTGCTTGAGAGGAAGGAAGGAAGAGGGAGGCCTAATGGAAATGGATGTTGCATTAGTCTTCTCTCAAAGGGCCAGAGGTGCATGTGCAACATCAGAGGAGCCAATTCTACTAGTGGAGTTTTAAAAAAAAAAAGTGATACAGCTAACCGCCAGGATGCTTAATGCCAGAGTCTATGTAGGTTGGGCCAAACTGAGAACATTGTGGGGGAAATGCCGTTTCTGGTTCCCTTAGAGCTGTAGCAAATGAGTAGGCAGGAGGCATGGTGGCAGCAGAGGATGCAGTTTCTGCCTGGGCATGCTAGTGGCTTGATGTTCTTTGCCTGAGAAATAGCAGATAGACAGAATGTGAGGCTGTGAAAGGAAGTTTTCCGGAATATTGGGAGCCTATTCAACTGGGAGGACTATACCTTATCTTCAGGTCCATGTGTGCCAGCTCCTAGGGGCTGAGGCAATTTTGTCACCCGCAATGTATTTTTTGAGGGGGCTGGGCTGTGTTTCTCAGTGCAGCCAATATCATGGTTTTGCGTGGACAGGCGGGGTCCCCAGATCCCGAGCGGTCCCCCCGTCATGTGGAATAATGACTCAAGACAACGTGCTATGGGATTAAATTGGCCACAACTTTATTAAATTTCAAATGTGGGTAGACCTTGGCTCAGGCATTGGGCGTTCTCCAGGGACGCGGACTTAGAAAAAATATTGGGGGGGGGGCCGGGAAAGCTCATGAATAATAAATAAGCTCATGAATGTGCAAATAAAGTGGCTCCGGCCCTAAATAGGGCAAGCCACGCCCCCCCAGCCAGCCGATTGGCTGGCTGGGAGGTGTGGCCAGTCGGGATTCCCCTGTTCTCGCGGGATTTCCGGCAGTGCCTCCGATTAGGGCGCGCGGCTGGCTGGCTGGCGAAGGAGCAGGTGAGGAGGAGGCGGCGGGGGACGGCGGCGGCGCTCTGCTGGAAGGGCGCCCGCCCGAGATTATTGGGGAGGCTGAGCCCCCCAAAAAAATTTTTTGAGGGGGCTCGAGCCCCCTCAAGCCCCATGGAGTTGGCGCCTATGGCGTTCTCCCTCCCCAGTCCCCAGCTGGGGACCTAGGGAGAATCAGGGTTATCCAGTGTGTGTGGGGGGGGATGGGCCGGCTCTGGAGAACATATGTTCAAGCAGAGATAGCCGCCCCCGTTACGCCACCACCGCAGGGGAGAGCAATGACGACCTTTCGGCATACGGTCAAAGCCTCCCTTCAGAAACCCCTTTAACGGGGAACCCTGGTATCGCCGCCACAAAGAGGAAGATGGACTAAAGGATTCTGCCCAAGGCCTGATACCACCAAAGTTGTGACGTTTTGCTACGGGAAAGGCGAAACCTGCCAATGCAGGGAAATTCCTTTCCGGCCCTTTAACAGTGACCTTAACGTAGCAGCGCCCGCATACCTGTGAAGAAAGGTTAACCTGCAAAATAAGACATTAACTGAGGGTGGGTAGGGTGGGAGAAGCTCTGGAGCCAAGTGAGGATTCCCAGGTAAGAGCCTCCCTCTATTGTGTGGGCAGGTAATCCCTCCCCTACCTGGCCTGGTCTCCTTGGCAACGCTTCCCCCAGGTGGGATTGGACAACTGACTGAGGTAGGCGGAGACCTCCAGGTATCCCACCTGAGGGAAGGCAAGGCCAAGCCTATGCTGATGGAGCCGCTCCAGATCTAGGGGCTGCGCGCGGCCACGCAAAGGGCACCCCCCCCCCCGTTTTAAGCGGGGAGCGGTCATTGCTTCTCACCTCTACTTCTGCTGCAGCAGCCAGGGAGAATGGCTGCTTCTGGGTGACAAAAGAGATTGACAGTGGGATCCAAATTAGCTGTAGTAATGGGTAACTAGTCACAAGTGATTAGTGATGATGTGCATACACTTTAATTATGTGTGCAGAGGATTGTGATGTCATTTGCTGGAGCAGGGCATGTAATTCAGTTCATAATACCCAGTTTTTTCCTTTTTCCACACACACACCCATCAAAGTACAACCACAACCAGACTTTGGGACATCATCACACAGAATTATGGACTAGACATAACTTTTATCTGATCTAGCAAGATGATTCTTTTCACTGATTATATTTTTTAAAAATACAGAATTGGCAACCATAGGAGAAGTTAATGTGACCAGGTCTATTCATATGTAGCTTTTTCTATTAATACATTTCAGCTGGTCTCTTTGAAGTCTTTGCTTCTATTCTTTCCCACAGCCTCTGTGTCACTAAAGTGTGGACTGAAGCTGTTAACCTACCTTACTGGATGACGTACTACCAAACGCAATGGGCGTCTCCCATGTCAATTTGCATGAATATACAGGAGCTGTTTCAACAGGGAACACATTTTGGGAACAGCTTGCATAGGTTATACAATATCTTGGAAACGACCCTCATTAGGGCTTGCTTCAAATCCCCTCCTAAGAATATCACATGGAAGATATGCACTTGCATATAGATTGCCTACAGGTCAAATTCTTGCATCACACTTTCTGACAGCCCATATGGTCCCAGTGTTTCCTACATGCAAGCCTTAAACCCTAGCTTGGTTTATGGCAACTGTGCATCTGGGATCAGGCCACTTTTCTCTTTTGCATTGCAGTAGTCATATTTGAGGAGTTTAGAGTGATGATCGGGCTCTAGCGAGGAGATAGGTCATCTACACTGACATTCCCCCCACTCCAACCCCTTATTTCTGATTCCTGCAGTTTTCAAAGATGCCCTGTATACTTTGTGGCAGTGTCAATTTATCTAAGCTGTCAGGGCGGAAGGAATGCAAAAAAGGTGGTGTTAACAATGTTACAGAAACCCATCTTTTTCTAGCACCTCTACCCTTCTGAAATTGGGAAGCCATCTGGAAAGCCGGCACAGTGCCATCTTGACAGATGGGCATGAGCGTAGGAAGCTATGAGACCTTGTATGATTATCAAATGCGTTGTTCAGCAAGGATTTCCAGCTAGGAATATCAAAACAACTTTTCATACTAGGTTCCTGGTCTTCACCTAAAAAGACAAGCCTTTTAGCACTCTGAAGAAGATTTCTAAGAAACTTTACGTTTTGTAGAATAGCAGGAGAGCTCTAATTCTGATGTAAGGTGTGTGTGTGTGTGTGTGTGTGTGTGTGTGTGTGTGTGTGTGTAGAGAGAGAGGCCATGGGCAGCCCAGGACTGCTGTTTCCTGTGATAATACAGGTCTGTACAGAGTGTCAGCCAGATTCTAACAGTTCAGATATTGCTAGCAGCCAAATTACAGGCTCTGCCTCAAAGCAGAGCTGGTGCCATGTAATCTTTAAGGGGAACAAATTGGCTTCATCAACCGTACTTGCAGAAACAAACCAAAGGAAATTCAGATTTTAGAAAAGAATAATAATAATAAACTGCTCAATTAAACACTAGTCATTTTTGTATGCCATTTACAATAGATTAATAACATTAAAAGAGACCTGCTGAATCAGATGAAAGGCCCACTAGCCAAGCATTCTGTTCCCACAGCGTCCAGCTACTCTGCAAGAAGAACAAGCCACTGAAACAGACGTATTGAAAAGGATTTAAGAATTCTGGAAACAATCTGATGAAATGAACCTGAATAGGAATTTTCAAAGAACTGGGTTGACATCAAGTAGAATCATATAACTTGTCCTTCAAACCTAGGAATTGGCAGGAAATTTATTGCTGTTGTGGAAACAGTGGAAAATATATCCTGTCTTCCCCCCCTTTGTCTTCTTGCCATGGGTTCAACAGTTCCCTAAAGCTAAGAAATCTTATTTACTCAGGAAGTGTCTGGCTGGCCTACAGATAGAGTTCATCTGTATCTGACTCTTTTCTCTGAACTTCCTCTCTAGAGCTGGAATCACATATTTGCTTCAGCTTCTAGGATAATGGGCCAGTTCTCTTGAGGCGCTGTAGCCTACAACAGGCCTCCTTTGTCCTTGGCTTTATGTGGTCCTAATGTCTTTATGACCACAAGGCCATGGTAGAAGAACAGTTGTCAGAACTCTGGGGTACCACAAGGAAACCTTGGTATAGCAAGATCGTAAACTTTTTTTAAAACCTTGCATCAAGAAGAAAGTGAGGCAGAGAAGTGCAGTTCTTACCATTATTTCCATATGCTGGAGAAAGCTCTTCAAGGACAATTTTTGAAGACATTCTTTTATGATAAAAATCAGAAAAAATAATACTTTGTTCCCTCCTTCAGAGAATTCTGAATTTTCAGCAGCTGCCTGTTATTAAAAAACAACAACAAGCCATTTGTAGAAAGTTAATGATGTTTGATAAGACAAGGAGTGCATATACAGTAAGTGAGAAATAAAACAACTGAAAATCATGTTCAAGATCCTGAAAATGAAATAAAAATTCTAAACTCGAGCAACGATTCAACCCCAATTGGAATTTTAGATAAATACTGTCACTGATGGAAGCGAAAGCTCAGAAAAAGCTCAATATGGAGGCCAAATGGCCGAAATATTGGGAAATTCTGGAACAAGAGGGAGATAGACTGAAACTGCAGAGTTTCGAGAAACTAAAAAATAAAGTGCGAGACTGGCTTCATTATTATCAGATAATGGAGGCATACAATTTGGACAAGAAAATTGGCTTCCAGGTGGAAAAATCAAAATTAGAAACAGAACTGCTAGAACCCAAAAGTAAGATTTTGTCAAAGATGTATAACTTGCTGTTGAAATGGAATACTCAGGATCAAACGGTGAAATCTGTTATGATTAAATGGGCACAAGATGTTGGACATAACATAATGATGGCTGACTGGGAACAGTTATGGACCACAGGTATGAAATTTACGGCATGTAATGTCTTAAGAGAGAATATTATGAAAATGATATACAGGTGGTACATGACACCAGTCAAGCTTGCAAAAATCTATCATTTGCCCGATAATAAATGTTGGAAATGTAAAGAAACTGAAGGTACATTCTCTCACCTTTGGTGGACATGCCCAAGGATTAAGGCTTTCTGGGAGATGATCTATAATGAAATGAAAAAGGTATATAAATATACCTTCCTGAAGAAACCAGAGGCCTTTCTCCTGGGCATGGTCGGCCAATTGGTGCCAAAGAAGGACAGAACTTTTTTTATGTATGCTACAACAGCAGCAAGAATACTTATTGCAAAGTATTGGATGACACAAGATTTACCCACTCTGGAAGAATGGCAGATGAAGGTGATGGACTATATGGATTTGGCGGAAATGACTGGCAGAATCCGAGACCAGGGAGAAGAGTCGGTGGAAGAAGACTGGAAGAAATTTAAAGACTATTTACAGAAATATTGCAAAATTAATGAATGTTAGAATGATATCTGAAAGAAGTGAAGTGGTTTTAGCAGCAATGTTATTAAGGTGTATGTAAAAATGGATTGTTAACAGATGAAAATCTAAAGTCATAATTTATTAAGTTAAAGGATTAAGATAAAAACAAAGAGGGAAAGGAATTGCTGAATTAATTAATAGAACTGGAATACAAAAAAGGGAGGTGTGAGGAGGTCAGGGAAGCAAGGAAATGAAATGTAAGGTACGGAAAGATTGATGTGTTTTTTTAAAATGTTTGTTATCTTTTTTCTGTATTTTTATTTTTTATTTTTTCTTTATTTCTTTCTTTTTTATTTTTTCTCTTTTTATTTATGTAATCTTTTCTTTGAAACTTTAATAAATATCATATAAAAAAAGGAATTTTAGATAAATAATCTTCCCCCCTTCCCCTCTTTCTCTAAGTTAAAACAAACATTAGGTTCTTATTTAATATCTTTACATGGTGTGAAAATATTCCGTGAGCCATTCTGAGAGACTTTAGGGGCTATAAAGTGGGAACAGAAGTATTTAAATAAACAATTTAATAAATGTATTACTAGTCATAGGTTTAGAATACTTCAGAAATAGTGCTTGATTACATGCGTTCATTGTGCACACTTTGAGCATCTGCATAGGGCTTTTGAATTAGGGCACACCTGTCTATCCACTAAGCACCTTTAAGACACTTGTTATGCTAAAGCAGTGAGTGGCCTATTTATTGGAATATCATAGACAAAGAAAAATCTAAGCTGCTTAAGAAATGGCCCGATTAGGAACGCAAAGTTTTCTTAATACTTGTGTGCAGATTATCGTTGTAACACTTGACTCTGTCAGCTGCCTCTTGGTAAAGAAAAAGAAAAGTTTCTTCTAGCACACCATGCCAAGCTGATCTTGGGATGTTGCTTCTTTTGCACTCAACAATTATTCCTTTCTCTTTGTTCCTGTGGGGCTGAAACTAACCTTGTGGGAAAAGCAAGCAAACCATGGCTGACAACAGGAAATAAAGCTAGAAACAGGATCTCCTGGTTTGTAGGGCAGATTGGAGATTATCACAAACCAGTAAGAAACTGAGTTAACAAGACATTATGATCATAATAGTTATTCACTAAGTTTCCGTGTCTGTTCAGTCAAATATATACAAAAGCCATTTTGAAAATTTATGATAGCGATAAGTTTTTAGATAACACTAAGCCAAACCATAGCTTAGTGTGAATGCATGAATGTGCAAGCTCCTGGAGAGGAGATCACAGCTGCTTTGCTCACACTGCTGCAACATGCTGAGCCATTATTTTGGTCTCCTATCCCTGGCTTCTGATAGATACTCTCAGTATGATGTTCAGATACATCTGGAGCTCTGAAAGATAAACTGGGTAGCAGAATAGTTTGGTGTTCAGCAAAAGCTTAATAGGAGAAAAGCACTGCAGTCTCAATTGACAGAAGGAACCTACGAGTCATGTGTTATGACCCACCAAATCAAACATAGCCAACCAGCCACCTGCAGCAGCTCACTAAAAGCATGTTAAATCTCATGTCTGCTAATCCGTGACCAGAAAGAAGAGGAGTTTCAAGAGGACTGGAAGAAATTTAAGAACTATTTGAATAAATATTGTAATATAAAAAATTAGAAATTATTTGAAAGAAACAAATAGGCCTAGGATTAAACTAAGTTATAATTAAATAAATGGGATTTAGAATGTTAAGAAAAGTGAATAAGATGGACTATAATTGGAAATTGTTTTAGTTTAATAATGATATTGGAAAGCTGTTACTTTTAACTACAAGGAACCTCAGAAGGGAGGGACTTGAGGAAGTCAACCAAGATGTTTAAAAGGTTGGATTTGTGAAGAATTAAGTTTGTTGTTATTGTTTATCTGTTCATTTTTCCTTTTTTTGTTTCCCCCCTTTTTTCGTTCATTGATGTATTTTCCTTTTTTTGTTTTTGTTTCCTTTTTCTGTTTTTGTGTATCATTCTGCTTTGTGGTTTTTGTTATCATTGTGGAAAATCTAATAAAAATTAAAAAAAAATCTCATGTCTGCTGCTTGCGAAGCCTTAGGTTGGCTTCATTTAGCTTGGTGGGCTCCATTTAACTAGCAGCCTCTAGACCACAATATAATAATGTTGATGGAAAAAATGGCACCTCAGATCTAAAGTGAGAGATGCCTCGGGCCAAGTCAGTATGGAACTCATGCTCTCCCTCATTTTAAGCTCATTCCTACTTCGAAATGCATGCTTCTCTTTAGGGGTGATGACAAGGTATTCTACACACACACAAAAGCAGTCTTATTTATTGTTCCATTACTGGTGTCCCATTCTAGACCCTAGCAGTGGGCCACCCAAGCTGGTGAAATGCAGCCACAATGTGTAGGAGGAAGGACTTCTTTGAACACTTCAGCAGTGTTCTGATTTCTAGCAGACCAGCAAAGTAGACATTGCTAGGAGTCATGGATCTGCTGCTAAGACAGCATTCTTACGATTATCCAGAAGGCGTTATTGCAAAGTGAGCAGGGAGATCATAGCGTCTGCTTGCCTCCCTCTCTCACTTTTCCTGGAAGAACTGGCCTTCTGGACTATACTTCATGCATCTAGGTCATCAGCATTTCTGAGTATTTTCTACTGGGTGAAGAATGTCAGATTAATAACCCCTTTTGTTTCAAGAAAAAGAGGCTGAGCTAACACGACCAAACACCATGTCTTAAAATAAAATAGTGAATCACATTATAAAATTTTAACACACCTTCCCACCTACCATCTTGAACTTATTAAAAGTAAGAACCCACATCTTCCAGGTTTATGATAAATCATTATTGTTTGCATATCCATATTCATCTTGCCAAAGTAATTATTCTGGCCCATAAAACCATGGAGATGAGCTGTTCTTTATTGTACTTTGAGTTTTCCTCCCCGTTAAAGATCCATTACATAAGTACCTTTTCTGAGTACTGCTGCTTTAGGCTATTTTTTTTATGTTCAGAAAACTCTACAGAGATTTGTGAATCAGCAGCAGATGACTTGGTGGGGCTAAGCTGACCTCAATCTCTAGATGGACGGAAAGGGCGAAGGGTGTGGTGGCAACATCAATACAATGGAAATGTGCCAGTGCAGCCAGTCACATGTTGCATAGTAATCTATGGCCTGGAGCGCTTTGATTCTGTAAGAGGTATCCAATTGTGCATCTCTGCTGGTGCAACAGACTTCTGTGCATGCAACAGAACTTCCTGTTCCTATTCTGTCCTCTCCAGTCAGTAACATGCCTGCAAAATTAGCTCCAGAAGGTTGGGGGACCCTCTGAATCAGATTCTGGGCCATGTGGAGTAGGAGTAGGAAACATTCCAACAGTGGAACTAAGCGAATGTAGCATTGGATACCACCCTGTATGTCTTTTATTTATTTACTTAGATTTATATCCTACTTTTCCATGAAAATGTTCAAGGCAGCTCTCACAATTATATGCAATAAAGAACCTAGAGAACATAACATAAAAATTTGAGCATATTAACATAAGAAAGCAAGTAGACTCTTCTGTCTCAAAAAAGATTTTTCTTTTATTAGCTTGAAAGGATTAGTAAGCAGTTTTGTACGTTGGTACATTTGTACTATGACCTTTAATGTTAAATTGTGTATTAACCATTACACTGATCGGGAAGGGAAATCTTTTGATTGTTTTAGGGCCAAAAATCAATGTCTTTAATCCCAGTACAACATGCACTGCCGCATCCTAGCGTCAATAGAGCTTTGCCATTGCTGTCTCCTCAGCATCTTACAAAAGCAAACTAGTTTCTGCTCTTTTTTTGGATGACCTTGGAGGATAATGCACTCTGCCCTGTAAGCATGAATAAACAATACCGAAGAACACACACGTTCTGTGAGGAAATGCTTATGCTGACAAGCACTAATATTGCAACATTTCGCTTGAAGCATGGAGATGAATTTGAGGCTAGCTGTACCAATTACTGCAAAGGAAATGTGAAGCAGTTGCTTCCTTTCTTCTTCTTCCTGTCTTTATATTTATTCCAAGACACTTCTCTGAGGATATTCTGCAGCTTCCTAAGTGGACTTCGATTCAACAGGAATCCATCAGATTCTGTGCCCAGATCTGTCCTCTCCATTGAAACCGATAAATAAGATCCTGGGTTGACAGAATCATCACATGTGAGTTGGAACTTCAGCTTGTTCAAGAAGCCATTGGGCAGGGATTATTCTACATCTCTCCCCCCCCCCCCGGACCTTGCAGTTTCTCTTATAAGTCGGCCTGAGAAAGGGAATGGGAAAATGGAAACATTAGAGTTACTAATCAAAGAACCAGCAAAGAGAGCCTGACCCTGCTTTCACCGTAGATGTCAAGTATCAGCAGAAGGAGCTATAGTTCAGAGCTCAGGAATTAGGTTCGCACCGGAAAAATCCTGCTTGATCTCATAATAACACCAACTTTTCCTAGGAATGTGCTATACAATGAAACATTCTTCTGGTTTGGAGAGAATGTAATCTGACATTCCTCAGCCTGGCACTAATCGTGTGTGAGAGAGTCATCGAGTTACAGCCATACTTATAATGCAACAGGCTGACCCAGAGACTTGGTATACACATGTACTGCTGAACTGCATGTTCTCCAAGGCCAAACCACACATAAGGCAGAGCAGTGCCCCCCCAAAATTTTTGAGGGGGAAAAACCTGGATGTACATTTCCAAAATATAAGATAAAAAACAAATAAAATAAAACCTACATACAGCAACAGTGTTTGTGTTGTGTAGGCTCCTATGTGTTATGTATAAATGGCTGTAGATACCTGTTAGGTCCATAAATTACCATATAGCATATATTCAACACACAAAAACAGTGACAACTTGTTGTTGACAAAGGACAGCTGGACATATAAAGGGCCCCAGTACTTTCAGCAGCTTAGGGCCTCATCAAACCTAAATCCGGCCTTGAGGCAGAGTCAAACAGCCACCTTGAGCGTAGGAATCCCACAAGGTGCTGCCCCCACAGGTGTCCCCCACCCCACCCCAGCACCCACGCAGCCCTGGTAAGCAGAAGAAGAAGAAGAAGAAGAGTTTGGATTTGATATCCCGCCTTTCACTCCCTTTAAGGAGTCTCAAAGCGGCTAACATTCTCCTTTCCCTTCCTCCCCCACAACAAACACTCTGTGAGGTGAGTGGGGCTGAGAGACTTCAAAGAAGTGTGACTAGCCCAAGGTCACCCAGCAGCTGCATGTGGAGGAGCGGAGACGTGAACCCAGTTCCCCAGATTACGAGGCTACCGCTCTTAACCACTACACCAAGCAAGACTTCGGTAGGGGTGGGCAGCAGCAGGGGGGAAAGGCGGCACCTTCCCATTTCGCTTCAGGTGGCAAAACAAAATGGGCCACCCCAATGACCTCCCTCTATCCCCCAATCTTTGTTGGAGGCTTCTGCACCTATGAACATTGATGTGAAGCACCACCCTTTCATGTTTAACACTGAGTGTGACAGAAGGAGACATGCCCACTGCTTCACCATGGAAACAGGATCCTTGGCCCATGGAATCATCCAATCTGTACACCTTTGTGCTCTGTCATAGCATCCACAGCAAGACTATTTTTTCTGAGCCAGTGGTGCCTTGCCTGTGTACAAAGGAAGTCTGTCAGCTGAATTCTTTCCGTGCTTTGAGACCAGCCTACCAAACTCATCAGTAAAATTATATTGGTGCCTTGCGCTGCTCATTCTGGCTTCTGATTTGTACTAAGTTATAACTTTACGGAGATTGAGGGTTTCTCTTTAACTTCTAATCAGAAAGAGGAAATCCAAATGAATCTAAGCAAGAGAGGAGTCCATAGAAAAGGTCATTAAGCTGTTCTTCATCTGTTATGGTGCAAGGTGTTTGCTTGTTCTGTGACAGGTTGTACTGACCGGGCTGCCAAAGGATGTGCCAAAATATGATTGACAACCTGATGAAACATGTAGTAGAATTGCAGAGTTTGGCTCACTATTAAAAGTTAATAATTTCTTAGCTGGCTGATCCAATGCACTCTGTGCAAGTACAAACCAGACAGCTTTATAAGGATATGACTAAAATTCAATTCTATTTTTTCCTTTTCTATAAAGTTTGATTCATATTCAAAAATAGCACAACAATAGAAACACCACGGATAAGAAAAGGAGTAAAGGAAAAAGAAATTCAAATCCTGCCATTCTTGGGGACATTGCACCAGTACAATAACAGCATTATCCTTTTGCTCATAGTGAAGACATAAGATTCAATACTTTTGGGGGGTAATGTTTTTAGAACTGACAGTAATAGGCTTAACTTGGAAGGCTGGAACTGGATGGAAAATGTACTGCTGTTGATAAATGTAAGCATTTCCACTTAAATGTGCAAAAAACAGGAGTTAAATGCTGGTGATTTGGCTTGTATTTCCTAGAATATCATACATATATTGCAGGGCATTGCAATATGACAGTCTAAAATTGGCTCATGATTGCCACTATGGCTAGAAATAAGTCAGATGTTCCATATTTATACATTTCAAAATTGTTAGTATACTAAGTTGAATAAATACCAAGCTGGCAAGGGGGAGAAGGGCAAAGACAAAGAGGACATCACAGAGGAGGAAGAAAGCCTTCAGGTATGGAAATGTACCATGTATTGCACTTGTGGTTGTAAAACATTGGTGACTAATTGGCTCAGCTGGTTTGGTGACTATTGAAGGACTGGGAAGAGGTTTTGATAAGGAGGCAGAGAGTAGGGATGGGCGAATTGGTCACTTTTGTTTTCTATCTGTATCTTGTTTTCCCTCGTTTTCTGTTCTCCACATTTCCCCTTCAGTTTGTGACCCATCAGCATTTCAGTGTGAACACCTCTAAATATACAAATGTTTGTATGTAGTTTTGCCCAATATTTAATGTTTTGCAACACACTATTCCCTAATATAACATATTTGGCTGCAGAACTGCATAGCAAAATTCAAGAATTTCAAATGATGGCTGCTTTTTTGGTTCTTGTATTGTTTTAGAAAGTGCAAATTAGATAAATTCCTCTTGAAATGCAAACTGAATCAAATTTCTGCCCCAACTTTAGTAGAGGAGGGATAGCTTTGTGCATAACTGACCTTGAAAAATTCAGTGCCAAAGGAATTTCTCCATGCAATCCGGCAGCCTACAGTTTTCAAGTTTCATGATCTGGTGAAGAAATCCCTTCATGCATCTATCAACGCATGGGGGTGGACTTTTCCAGAACAAATACTTGTTGGGCATGTGAAATTCTGCTATCACACCCCCCCCCCCATGTTCAAGTAACATCTGAAAAGGAAAAAGGTAGCTGAAGGAATGGTGCAAAGTGTGTTCAGGCTGAGAAACAGGAACAACTTGAGAGTGGTACTTGGAAAAAGAACAGGCTGTGAAGAAAACGGTACTGGTATACAGATTTAGACATTTCCTTTAGCTTTCAGCAACAACAGATACAGCTTATTATGAAATAACTTAAAATTGTTTATTTTAGGATAAAAACAAAACCAAGGAGCAGAGCTCCTATTTATAGCCAGTCATCCTAGTAGCAGTAGCAGCAGCAGCAGCAGCGACATCAACTACCAGCACATTGGTTGGTTTTTACATGCTTTCTTGGGTGTAAGATGCCCCCTCCTTCAAATATGAATGTTCCACATTCCTACTTGCATGTCCTTTCACCGCAGAGGTTTGGGCAAATTTCAGCTGTCTGTCTGAAATTAAACTGGTTTGTAAGCAGATTTATTCTGAACTGGCAAAGATGCTAGCTAATCTATCTATTTAAACTATTTGTAGGACACCTTTAAGACTGAACACTATCAAGGCAACATCCCACATATATAAGGGGGCCACATTTACTTCATTATTTAAAGGGCTGCCCCATCCAAGTTTGCTTTAAAATTGAAGAACCCAAAGAAGAAAGAGCAGGAGGGGTCTTGAAGATGCCCAGTGCTTTTTTCTTTCTTTCTTAAAAAAAGTGTTTAGGAGTAGTCTCATTTTCCTACTCACATTGAAATACTGCCCCTCAATGAGGCCAAACTTAGATTCACAAAATGTTTAGGGGTATGCGTACCCCTGCGTACCCCCAGAAAAAAAAGCACTGAAGATGCCCATCCACAGTTGGAAAGCAGACTTGGTAAGAAGGCACACACAGCTCACCTGGTCATTGATTTGTTCCCTGCTGTTTCTATTTAAGTACAGGTAACTCATATCTTATGCAGGGATTATGTCCTGGGGATCCATGCATAGGTGTAAAAATAGGAACCCCTGGAAACTGGCCTAGGTGGCACAGGGGCTCTGGCAGAGTCCCAGAGCTCTTGTGTGACCTTCCCAAAGCCCAGTAAGCACTTGCTGAAGGGCTCTGGCAGGGTCCTAGAGCCCTCCTGCCTCATTCTCAAAGTCCTGTAAGCATGTGGCTGGCTTTGGGAAGGTGGACTCTGGGATGCTGCACCACCTTCTCAAAGCTGGGCAAGCCTGTGTTCTCAGCTTTGCACAGGTTGGCGAAGGTAAAATCAGTAAATGGAGGCTGGGTTTCCTTCACTCTCCATTTCTTTCTTTTGTTCTTTAGTAAGATGTGAGTTACCTGTATTTGGAATTGTTTCTGAATGTGCATGCGTGTGAATAAATTAGCACATGCAAATTTTATGCAAATCTATTCCTTCTTTTGTCCTCTCTTTTTTGGTGATGCGTGGCCTCTCTTTTGCAACTCTACACACGAATTCACACTCTGTAATCCAGCCTTTCTCAACCTGTGGGTCCCCAGATGTTGTTGAACTACAACTCCCATCACCCCTAGCTAGCAAGGCCAGAGCTCAGGGATGATGGGAGTTGTAGTCTGACAACATCTGGAGACCCACAGGTTGAGAACCACTGTGTATAATCAATAACCAATTGAAACCCATAAAAATCCATAGCGATAAATTAATTATTTAAAAACCTAACAATCACAAACATTGTTCAGCCGAGTAAGAACAATGGAGCAAACTAATAAAATCCTTATTTAGAAGAAAGCAGTTGTAAACAAATAGGTCTCCAGGACCTGTTTAGGATGCTGCAATGATAGGGCCTTATGCATTTACATTGAAACAGAGTTCCACAGGCAGTGGTGGAGTTGCATGCTCTGGCACCCAGGAGCGGAGAGCAGGCAGGGGCATGGCTTGTGTGCGTCCCAGGGGGCGTGGTGTGCATCCCGGGGGCATGGTGTCAGTGCAGTGGGGGGTGCGTGGCACGTGTTGGGGTGGTGGCTGTGATGGTCCCCCTTCCCCAATGGTGCCAGGGGCGATGCACTCCCCCCGCCCCCCTTTCCTTCGCCAGTGTCCACAGGTGTGGAACCATAGCTGCAAAGGCCCTATCCCTTGTGCTTGTCAGCCTCACTGCTAAGTTTCTTTGCTCTTCCAATGGAAGTTGGAAGATCCTGGTCTGGTCCAATATGGCCCAGGATGGGGAAGGCGGCTCCAGCTATCCAGTATCAACCCTCTTTACCATTTTTAGATACCTCCCCATCATTAGACTGTATTGATATATCCCTAATTTAAAATATTATTTATTAACCCATATATAACATTGCTCCCAGGACTGGCCCAAGACATTTTGGCACCTGAGGTGAACCACAAAATGGCACCCCCTCCCTGTTACCATAAAGCACCAATGCTGCAGCAAGCAAAGGCTCCAGCAGCTCAGTCAGCTGCTTGTGGCTGGAAAGCCAGACAGGATGTTTGTGACTGTTGCCATGGGAACAAAGGGGCAGTTCATTCTGTACTGAGCACCGGATGTTAGCTCAGTGTGTGTGTCATATGACCTGTACTGGAAGTACATGGGTGGAGTTTCTTCTTGCTGTTGTCGAGTGCAGACGTGTTTCTCTGTACTGATATGAGAGACAGAAATAAAAGATGTAAATAGTTTTCTGTCTGCTTCTTTCCCCTCTCTGGGGGACACCAAAGGGGAGAGAGGGAGAACGGTGTGTTCCTCTCACACATCTGAGATGAATCGCCGGGACCTCGCCTGCTTATCAGCAGAGTGGAGACGCGGGGAGGTCGACAGGAATATCTGCCGGTGCCTACGCTGTGGCACATTCCTCTGACCCAGGCAGAATTCCAATAGTGGCAGGCTTCGGATGGTTGCTGTCCATCGGACATCTGCATGAGAGGCTGGTGAATTGTCCTCCTCTGCTCCATGGAAGCCTGATTTAAGAGGCTGATTCTCTGCAGCCAGAAGCTGACCAGAAGAAGGCT
The DNA here is from genome assembly GCF_964188305.1 of Podarcis bocagei. Classification (NCBI taxonomy): domain Eukaryota; kingdom Metazoa; phylum Chordata; class Lepidosauria; order Squamata; family Lacertidae; genus Podarcis; species Podarcis bocagei. Next base: position 106,147,940 of record NC_138125.1, read on the forward strand.
GACAGCCAAGCCGATGCTCAAGGTATGAGACTTTTAAGGGCTTAGAAGTGTGAATGCAGAATGATTCATTCTCTGCTTCACGGAGAGCGTGTGTGGGAAAGCAGCTCCAACTTAGAAGAGGCCTGCATACCAGGCATTTTTGTGGTTTCCTGTCCGAGGAAAGGAATGCGCTGTTGCTAAGCAACGTCCTTCAGAAGGCTGTGCCTCAGAGAGGAGAAATGGAAAGTTATTCGAGAGGGCTGGACAGTCAGACTATGCCTCAGAGAGGCGAAAACAAAGTTTTGTTATGACTAGGTCCTCACGAACTGGTGGAAGGGACTTTCCAACGCAGCCAGTGTCAGAGTTGCCAGGTGTCAAGAGTGTAAACAAGCCAGCTATTGGATTTTAGAGGCTTGTGTTTTAGAGTCAATGCAAGGACTCAAAATGGATGCCAAGAAGGGGGGAGGCTTGCCTTCTCCACCCCTCCTGACCAATGACAATTATTCATCTTGGTCTGTAAAGATGAAGGCCCTGCTGCAGAATCAGAGACTGTTTGGGGTGATTGAGAATCCCATCCCAGCAGCACCAACGCGTGCTTGGGAGTCACAGAATGTGAAGGCTAGGACTGCTATAATTCTGTGTGTCTCAGATGAGCAGCTTGTGCATATACAGCATTTGGAATTTGCACAAGAGGTTTGGAACGCGCTGCGTACAACGCACCAGAGAGATGCTGGTTCTTCAGCGTTGCTGTATTTTGAGAAGTTGACCAATCTGAGATTAGCGCCTGATGGAGATGTTCAAGCGCACCTGACAGAGATGAAGTTTCTGCGTCAACAGATGGTGGAACGCAATTTCCGTCTACAGGAGGAAGTGTTTTGCTTCATGATGATAAACAGCCTTAATCGCACCTACAAGGTTGTTGCCAGTCAGCTTGGTTCCCTACCTGCCGCTCAGCTAACCGCGGAAAGGGTGTGTGCTGTGGTCCTGAACGAACACGACAGACTTGCTGCACTGGAAGTGAAAGACAGAGGGAGGCAAGAACAGAGTTCAAATCTTCCCACTGCTGAATCTACTGGAGAGCATGCCGTAGCATTGAGTGCCGTCCGATGCTATAATTGTGGACAGACTGGGCATCTACAGCGAAACTGTAAGAAGCCGCGACAGTCAAAAGGAGCCAAGAACAGCTCTACGAAGCCTGAGGCGTCAAGCAAAAGCCGTACCATGTGCCAGGTGAAACCTGCAAAGGCTATGATGGCGAAAGGAACCACGCCAGATGTTGGGGACGCATTCATAATCGATACGGGCGCCACGAAGCATCTCTGCCCACACAGAGAACTGTTTTCGACGTTGAAGAAGCAAAGCTTCACTGTGAAACAAGCCAACGGTCAAGAACTGGAAGCGACCGGAATTGGAACTGTGTATCTTGAGAGTCTGAACTTGACTATAAGCGATGTTTACCTGGTTCCAGAACTGAAATTTAGTCTGCTGAGTGCTTCGCAGATTGCAAAGAAGGGACTAAAACTGTACTATGATGCTAAAAGATGCAAGATCTACAAAGATAGAGAACTGTTTCTTACTGCCAAAGAGAAAGATGGACTGTATTTGTTGACTTTTGATCAAAGTGATTACATGAAATGTAATACTTCTGATTCTAACGAAATTTCTCTTGCAGGTGTGACCAGTGTGAGCACCAAGAAGGTGGCCAAGAAGGTCCACAGAGCTTTTCAGCGGGTGTATGCTGATGTAATTGGTCCTCTAGAACCATCTAGGGGCGGTGCAAAATATTACCTTGTGTGTGTTGATTGTTACACTAATTATTCTTGGGTTTATATGATGAAGAAACCGCAGGAAACTTTAGAAAAGTTTCAGGAGTTTTGTGACAAGGTTAAAAGTATGCATGATGCTAACATTGATTGTCTTTTCACAGATGACAAGCCAGTTTTTCTTTTACAGGATTTCCAGAGGTTCCTGGATGGAAAAGGGATAAGACACAAACTTGCTAGTTCCGAAGAAGCATGGAAGAAATGTGTCTGTGTTAGGGTGAACAAAGAATTGCAAAAGGGGATGAATGCGCAATTGCTAAGTTCACATTTGCCACATGATTATTGGGCCGAATCGCTAGCGTCCTATCTTCATGTGTGGTTGAGAAAAGTCTCAACAGAGTTGGGATGTTCTCCTTTTGAGAAGCTGTTTAATAGAAAACCTTCTGTTGCTTATTTCAAGGTTTTCGGGTCTCATGTGAGAACAGAAGCTCCAAGTGGGGTAAAGAATGCCAGAGGCATCTTTGTAGGTTATGAAAAAGGTCTCTACAGAGTAATTTTGTCTGAATCTGGTCAGGTGATTCTCACAAAGTTTCTAGAGAGTACTCCTGAACGGGAAAGAGTGATAGTTCAAACTTTTTCCACAGATGATTCTGATGATGATGATGATGAGTTTGATCTTATTGAGTTCAGTGGTACTGATGATGATGACACTGATAGCTCAGACAGCTCAGTTGTCACAGTCATTGAGAGGAAATCTCAAATAATGACTAGACCCTCAGAAAAGGAGGATAAACCACTGATTAAGCTTAGTACTGGTTCTCCAGAGTGTTCAGAGGCTGAACCAGAAAGCAGAGAAGAGCAGCAGCTCTTACGAAGGTCTGAGAGAGCAACGAAGGGTGTACCACCCAAGAGGTATTCAAAGGATTTTGCTAACCTTGCATATGTTGCTGTTGTAAACGATCAAGGACAGATTGAAGCTGTGTCTGAGTCAGAGACAAAGGCACAACAGAGAGTTGTTAACCAAGGAAATGCGAAGTCACACAACCAGAGAGGTACACTGGTTAAACCAGTGGCGGGTAGTTCCAAGGGTGGAACTGAAACAACAGGGGAATGTTATAAGTATAACAACTGTTTGTTTTCTTCTCTGGATGACGCTTTGCTCGCAGCACGCATTGAGTATGTTACCATAAAGCACCAATGCTGCAGCAAGCAAAGGCTCCAGCAGCTCAGTCAGCTGCTTGTGGCTGGAAAGCCAGACAGGATGTTTGTGACTGTTGCCATGGAAACAAAGGGGCAGTCCAATCCGTACTGAGCACCGGATGTTAGCTCAGTGTGTGTGTCATATGACCTGTACTGGAAGTACATGGGTGGAGTTTCTTCTTGCTGTTGTCGAGTGCAGACGTGTTTCTCTGTACTGATATGAGAGACAGAAATAAAGGATGTAAATAGTTTTCTGTCTGCTTCTTTCCCCTCTCTGGGGGACACCAAAGGGGAGAGAGGGAGAACGGTGTGTTCCTCTCACACATCTGAGATGAATCGCCGGGACCTCGCCTGCTTATCAGCAGAGTGGAGACGCGGGGAGGTCGACAGGAATATCTGCCGGTGCCTACGCTGTGGCACATTCCTCTGACCCAGGCAGAATTCCAATACTCCCCACCAGAGAAAAAGGGGTGAGTGAAGATCTACATCAGGATCCTGTGGATCCTTCCACATGAGGTGGTCACCACACCTTGCCTCATGTGTGGGCCAGCCCTGATTGCTCCCTTTAAGAGCTTTCCAGGATCACATAAACTCAACTGAGCAGAAACATAAACTGTCTCTAGCATTTTGGATGGAAGTGTGTGAATGGATGGGGTGTTGGAAGCATAGAACAGTACAACAGACTAAGCTCCCATCCCCTGCTTTGTTGTTTTTTAATAAAAAACAACTAAGTTTTTCCAGCTTTTCCAAGAACCAAGTTGAACTCTGAACACTTGCCATAAGAATTGGGAAATCACAAAGTATTTGCTTTTGAAAGAGCTTGTTGCCTGCATTCCCAAAATATCACATGGAAAATGACTGTGTACTGAACTTTTCTTTTTAAGTGTGTGTGCGTGTGTCTGATTCAGTGCTTGAAATCCCTGGTGGCTTTATCCATCAAGCACTGTTTTCAAATCATGTCGAAGAATAAAGGCAGAAAGACAGCTTTGAGATAAGTCATACTGGGAGATTCTGAACAGGAACATGAAACAAATGATTCTGTTTATTGATAGGCTTTTGTTGTTGACTCTTCCTCATACTGCCCAGGGAATGTGATTTATTGTAAAGCACTGCGCTGCTGTCCCTTGTCATTCTTGTTCAGATTTGCTCAGTGACTGGCCTACCACAAGCCCTTCCATAAGATTTTGCCTGAAATACCAAAGCCAATTTAAAGGGACAGAATCAGCTTTCCAGCATGCTTCCATATAGCAAAATAAGGAATTTGGCAAGCAAAAAGGATAAGAAAAGAAAAAGAAAATAAAGTACATTGAAAAGGAAATATATACACAGAAGGAGTCAGAGGGGGCCCAGAATTTCCCCTCACCCGGACTTTGAAATGACAGGCAGAACCAGGTCTTGCTGCATCCAAGCAGTAATTAGGACAATGTTTAATTAATTACTGTAGGTGTTTATCAAGGCTGAAGCTGAATCCAATGAACAGCCTCAGAACATGTGAAGTTATAAGAGAGGAAAGCAACTGTGAGCATGTGCAGAGTGTTTTATCATCACTCTTGATCATTACCCACCTCATAGTTAGAATTTGCACTTATACAAGCTGCAGGCAAGAGAGCATGATTTTGTACTGGCCGTTCCCATTGCTGCCTGTTCTCTGCTCCTTCCTTGATATCACTGCTGTGGAACAAAGAAGGGCACAAGCCTGCTCACCCTTTCAAGTGTGATGGCATTGCGGGATGGAGGAGGCTTCACTGGGGTCCCGATGAGGGAATTCAAACTGGTTGGGCCCTTCCTGATGGGCGGAGAGGGCATAAGCTGAACAACTCCAGGCACGCCTGGAAGAAGCGGACTATTTGGATCCCTTCCATTCGGGATTCAGGCCTCATCACGGGACTGAAACTGCCTTGGTCGCACTGGTTGATGATCTCCGGCGGGCTAGGGACAAAGGTGAGAGCTGTTTCCTAGTTCTGCTGGATCTCTCAGCGGCGTTTGATACCATCGACCATAACATCCTTCTGGACCGTCTTGAGGGGCTGGGAGCTGGGGGCACTGTCATACAGTGGTTCCGCTCCTTCCTCCTGGGCCATGTTCAGAAAGTGGTGGTGGGGGATGAGTGTTCAGACCCCTGGGCTCTCACTTGTGGGGTGCCTCAGGGTTCTGTCCTCTCCCCCATGCTTTTCAACATCTATACGCTGGGAGAGATCATCAGGGGGTTTGGGCTGGGTGTTCATCAGTATGCAGATGATACCCAGCTCTACCTTTCTTTCAGATCAGAACCAGTGAAGGCGGTGACAGTCCTGTGTGAGTGTCTGGAGGCGGTTGGAGGATGGATGGCGGCAAACAGATTGAGATTGAATCCTGACAAGACAGAGGTACTGTTTCTGGGGGACAGGAGGTGGGCAGGTGTGGGGGATTCCCTGGTCCTGAATGGGGTAACCGTGCCCCTGAAGGACCAGGTGCGCAGCCTGGGAGTCATTTTGGACTCACAGCTGTCCATGGAGGCACAGGTTAAATCTGTGTCCAGGGCAGCTGTGTACCAGCTCTATCTGGTACGTAGGCTGAGACCCTATCTGCCTGCGGACTGCCTCGCCAGAGTGGTGCATGCTCTGGTTATCTCCCGCTTGGACTACTGCAATGCGCTCTACGTGGGGCTACCTTTGAAGGTGACCCGGAAACTACAACTAATCCAGAATGCAGCAGCCAGACTGGTGACTGGGAACGGCCGCCGAGACCATATAACACCGGTCTTGAAAGACCTACATTGGCTCCCAGTACGTTTCCGAGCACAATTCAAAGTGTTGGTGCTGACCTTTAAAGCCCTAAACGGCCTCGGTCCAGTATACCTGAAGGAGCGTCTCCACCTCCATCGTTCTACCCGGACACTGAGGTCCAGCACCGAGGGCCTTCTGGCGGTTCCCTCGCTGCGAGAAGCCAAGTTACAGGGAACCAGGCAGAGGGCCTTCTCGGTAGTGGCGCCCTCCCTGTGGAACGCCCTCCCACCAGATGTCAAAGAGAACAACAACTACCAGACTTTTAGAAGACATCTGAAGGCAGCCCTGTTTAGGGAAGCTTTTAATGTTTGATGTATCATAGTATTTTAATGTTCTTTTGGAAGCCGCCCAGAGTGGCTGGGGAAACCCAGCCAGATGGGCGGGGTATAAATAATAAATTATTATTATTATTATTATTATTATTATTATTATTATTATTATTATTATTATTATTACCTATCAGGAACCGGATCCTAGGCCTGCACCCTTCTTTGGCAAATGATGATGCAGGCTGGGACTTGGGCTGTGGGGTGTGTGTGGAGCTGACGGTGGGCTTACCTCGGATCCGCCCCTTGCCCATTTAAGCAGCCAACACCCGGGGCTCAGCCGGAGGGCTCAAGGCTGACTTTTAAAAACCGATTCCATGCCTCATATAATTGAAACCAGAAAAACAGTCTGCTGGAGATGCAGGAGGCAATCGTGAAGTCAATTTTCTCACCTTTTGGAAGCCCTAAATGTGGGGAGAGGGAAGCATTGGAAGAGCATCACATCTCTGCCCTTCCACCCATCCATTCCTAATGTCACTGCCATGGGTAGAGCAATGGGTGTGATTAGGACCGCTTTTGCAAGCTCAGGCTGGCCCTGAAGTCAGTTCCTCTGCCCTCCGAGGCTTCGGGTGGTGGTGGTGGCGGCAAGCTGGGAGAGGGTATTCTCTGTGGCAGCCCCTTAGTTGTGAAACTACCTCTCCACAGAGATGTGTCCAGCACATTCGTTATACAGCTGAAGATGTACCCCTTTACCCTGGTTTTTGACAAAGAGTATATTTTTATATACTCTTTTATATACTCCCCGGGTGCAAGTAGATTAATAGGGACCGCTTACCAGCGGGAAGGTAAACGGCGTTTCCGTGTGCTGCGCTGGCTTGCCAGATGCAGCTTGTCACACTGGCCACGTGGCCCGGAAGTGTCTCCAGACAGCGCTGGCTCCCGGCCTCTAGAGTGAGATGAGCGCACAACCCTAGAGTCTGTCAAGACTGGCCCGTACGGGCAGGGGTACCTTTACCTTTACCTTTATATTTTTAGGACCCACCTTAATTGTGTGACTGTAGTTTTAAACTGTTTTAAATATTGTGTTTTAATGTTGTAGAACCTTAGGTTGAAGGGCAAGTAATTCATAATAAAGATGACGGTGATTATGGAAGCAAACAACATGTATTGGTGGATATATCCTCCCTCTACTAAGGCAGGAAGGGAGACAACAGATTTATATGAGGAGTTTCCATGTGGACATTGGACAACCTGTTTTACCATATGCTGAAACACCAACTATAGAAAAATCTGGCAATGTGCATTCCCACCCACCCATCCACCCAAATAAATGGAAAACAGGAGTGACAGGTTGTCATACATAATAAAAACTGAAAATCTGAAGAAGAGAGTCATACACAACCAGCCCTGAAATGTTGTAAGGCAGAACCTACCATTTCAGGTTCCTCCTCCTGGTAAGAAGGGGACATTTTCTGTCTATGACTTTTGAAAAGCAGGAAGATCAGCTGCACAGGATATCGGCAAATCAAAGGCTGTACCCTTGGGAAACCCCTTGGAAAAGCTGGTTTAGGGAATTATCATACATCTCTTCCAGTCTCCAGGATCTAATAGAGCTGATCTTATTGATTGCTGACTTTAGTCGGCTGTGAGGCAATCAAAGCTGCTGTTAAGTAAATAATGGTTATAAATAAAAGAAGGGAAAACATTTCTCATGCAGTGGGACTTTTTTTTTTTTAATCTCAGTAATGTAAAGCAGGGTAATCATTCTTCATGTGAAACCAGTTCATTCTCAACAAATAACCAGAGGAATGCAGCCTCCTGTGTGTACACTGGGAGATGTGTGTATTGTTAAATGTGTAAGCCAATTGCACAGTTTAACCTTGAGGAGTCAGGCCATTGCCAGCTTTGAAAAATGCCCTTGATTTTGCAACAGAATCAGTGTGCAGGGATCTATAAATCCAATAGGGACTCTTGGCAATAATTCTCACCCAGCCAATGTACTGTATTCCCCCAAATTCCCATGCAATCTTTTTGGGCACAGTTGAGGGTTAGCTAAGACAGGAGAGCTGAAGTGTATGGGGCGAAGCCTCTTGCTTCCTGTATCGAATAATATCAAGCAATATTAAAATGGGACCCACAGTTGCACCCCAAACAGGCAATGTTAAGGAGGCTATTTCACTGAATATACTCAGGGAGTATATTCCTGAGTATACTATGCAACACCCTGTAGCTGGATACAGTAGCAAGAAATGAAGGATAAAATCAGCTGACAATTTTTAAAATATGAGATGGTATTACATGCTATTTAGTTTCAGTATCTTTTTTGGCAGCAGAGCAGTACTAGGAAACTCTGCAGTGCTCAGTAAATTGAATTTAAACTCTGTTTTCCATCCTGTTAATATGTGCATATTTTACATGCATAATATCCTACACTGGTTAACATCAGTGCAATACATTCAGAGTGTTTTACTGAGCGTCATCTAAATAAATTTCACCGCAAACCTTCATGGAGTGGAAGCGTGCATTTTGAAGAGGTGAATAAATGGGTAAACAAACAGATAGGAGCATACTTTTAGATGGTGCTGTTGAGATGCAGAGAAGTGAATAACACCTCACAGGGAGGACCAAGCACATAACAGATTTCTTGAATCAACAGAACAAAATATTCAATATTGCAAGTCCTGTGCAGGCTTTATTTCTATAGGAGACACGGGTTATGCATGCTGGCTCTATCCCTAATGTCCCTGTCTGCTCAGCCCTTGCCCTTCTCTCATCGAGTGGAGAAGGTCTAAATGGCAAACATGAGTTGAAGGCTCACTGTGGTGGGAAACCTCTCTTTATCCAAGTTCCTGATTGTGCATAGGATTGCAAATGCTGGGAGATAGACCCATTCAGACTTTGCTTGTCCAGCACAGAAAGGTCAGGAGCAGAGAGGGCAGGCTGAGATGATGCTGGCGGTGCCCATACCCCTGACCTGGGTTGCAATTGGAAGTATCATTTCCATTCGGTCATTGTTTGCATGGTTTGCAAACCATGTCATAAGCCAAACCTTGTAGAATTTACATATATCTGGACTGGCATGGGAACTATAGAGGCTGGGGCAACTATGCTGGGAAGTTTTGTGCAAAGGGGTGGGTGGGAGAACTGCATTGCAAAATTCGAAGAAACACGAATTCAGAAATAGAGTTGCTTATGGGAAGTGCAAATTGGATAGTAAAGGTAAAGGGACCCCTGACTATTAGGTGCAGTCATGACCGACTCTGGGGTTGTGGTGCTCATCTCGCTTTATTGGCCGAGGGAGCCAGCATACAGCTTCCGGGTCATGTGGCCAGCATGACTAAGACGCTTCTGGCGAACCAGAGCAGCGCACGGAAACGCCGTTTACCTTCCCACCAGAGCAGTACCTATTTATCTACTTGCACTTTGACGTGCTTTTGAACTGCTAGGTTGGCAGGATAGGCTAGCATTAAAATGTCAACTGAACTGAATTCCTCCCCTGGCCCTAATAGCAAAGCGATGTTTGCCGCCAGTAAAGAACGAGACAGAAATTATATGAGCAAAGCCTTTTACTAAACAAGAGAGCTTCAAACTCGCGTTCTCTGTGTGCTCCCCCTCCTCTCGCTCTGTGCTGTGGTGCTGAGTCACATCCTGATAGCTGTTCCATCAATCTGTGCCTTCACTTTGTGTCGCCGAGTTATTCCCCTGGCTGGCTTACTAAATTCTTTCACTTTGCGCCAAACATAACGTGACTTTTATCATTGCAGTTTGACATTTGGTAGCTTGTTTTGTTTTGCTTTACAAACAGCGAATGGGGAGCTCGGTCGCGGCAATGGCAAGTAAGTAGGGGGTTTAACCAGACGGCTTCGCTGTGATCCCACACACGTATCTGTCAGGTGCAACGATGCCTCTGAATACACGTTGTTGACAAACAACAGGAAAGGGCTATTGCCGTCAAGCTCTACTTGTGAGTTTCCGGGCAGCATCCGGCTACTCCTATTGAGAAAGAGAATGCTGAATAAGATGGGCCTTTGGACTTGCTCAGTATGGCTCATTTTATTTTTTTATTGTGTAGGAGCTTAAGGGGATGGAAATTTTGGCTCCGCGTATTCTGCAGTTACATTTAATTCAGACTTTGCCCTTCCAAAAATGTAGCAATATGCTTAATATCATTGCCATTGTGCCGGCTCTCCAGCTCCAAACTCTCTCTCTCTTTATTATTTGGCCCGGACACAACTTCTGTCATCGGGAACTTCGTATACATTAGAAAGAAATTAAAAGAATTCAGCTGTATCCTTGAAAGAAAGGGCCCGGGCTTTCAGCGGTGACATAATCAGAATTTTTATTTGGAACAATGAAAGCGGGGGGGGGGCGACTCTTCTGAAGCATATGAGCTCATTAAAATTCAGGCGGCTCTTTCTAGGAGACCTTGAAAAGATTAGACACACCTGTAGAAAGAAGTGCCTCAAAAGAAAAGAAGGAAATCAATACAAGAAAATGCCTAGCAACAACTCTGAGAGCATACAGTTTTAACGCAATAACATTTTTGAGAACATGCATTCTAATTGGAAGAGAGATTGCTATATTATTTCTTGAGAGTGAGGAACAATTTGTATCCCATGCTTCCCCCCCCCCCCAGAAGGTCAGGGCAGCAAACAGCTTCATCTTTACCTTCACAACATCTCTGTGAGGTAGGAGAACTCTGTCTTCACAGTCAGAGGCAGCAATGCTCCTAAATGCCAGTTGCTGAAAACAACAGGAGGAGAGAGTACTGCTGTGTTCAGGTTTCCCATAAGCATCTGGTCAGCCACTGCTGGGCTAGATGGAGCATTGGCCTGTGGCACTGTAGTCTAAACCACTGAGCCTCTTGGGCTTGCCAAATGGAAGGTTGGCGGTTCGAATCTCCGTGGTGGGACACCCTGCCAACCTAGCAGTTCCAAAGCACACTAGTGCGAGTAGATAAATAGGTACCACTGCAGCAGGAAGGTAAACGGCGTTTCCGTGCGCTCTGGCTTCTGTTAATGGTGTTCCGTTGCGCCAGAAGTGGTTTAGTCCTGCTGGCTACATGAACCAGAAAGCTGTCTGTGGACAAATGCCAGCTCCCTCGGCCTGAAAGCGAGATGAGCACCGCAACCCCATAGTCACCTTTGACTGGATTTAACCATCTAGAGGTCCTTTACCTTTACCTTATGATTAGCTGAAGGTTACCTGGCTTCTTAGCTCAGGAATTTAAAACTTGAGTGCTCCCCCCATTTGAACCTCCCACTCCAAGCGCTACATTGCGCTAACTTGATGATTGTGGATTTCGTCACACTGTTTTCATTTTTCTGTTCTGGATTACGGCTGAAATGAATTGAGGTGGGAATGGAATTCCCAAGCAAAGTTTTCTTAACTTTCTGTCCCTGATGTCCTAAACAGCCTGTATCCTGATGCATGCAGTCATACCACACTGGCAGGCATCACAACTCTCATGGGAGAGAAAGCATCATCATCACCACAACAATGGAACTGCTGAAACCTTTTCTTGCAGACTTTGGAACTCTGAACTTCAAGGGTTCAAAATAGTGATAGATCAGGCTCCTGACTGCAGAGGTTTAGCCTCCAACGTAGGAGGTGTGTGTGAGAGGGTTGTGATGGTGAAGTGTGGGATGGAGCAGATTCAGGGAGCACACCCATATGAATCCCTGAATAGGGCCTTAGAAATGTGCAGAAATATTTCCACACTTCCAGAAAAGCAAGTCAAAATTAACAGATAATTGAGCCCATTGAAGCAAATCAAGACTGCCATTTTAATAAATACAGAACATATCCAAACACCTAAAATTATCTGCTATTTCAAATTTCCCATATTGCTACCGTCTGCTCTGTAATAAAGGTAATGGAAAGGAGTACTTATTCACAGTAGCACACTTGACATAAGATTCACATAGGAGGCACTGAGTAAACAGGAACGCGCCCAGGAATGTAATCTTTTAATCTGAGTAGTCCAAACGCAAGTGCAAAATATTGTGGGCATCAAATGCATCACGGCTCATTAGCTAAGCATCGCCAGATCATTATGTTAAATAACCATATTTCATTTCTGCGGACACAATGTAAGCCAATGCACATTTTATGTAAAAGAGATCAGCATCATTATTTATTCATGAGTCTTAAAAGGATCATTATTTTTGACAGACAGCTTCTGTCAAAAGATTTGTATATGGTAGCTCATGTTTTCCCATAATAATAACCAATCAGTAAATATTTGACAATGTTATTTAAATGCAGCATTACCAAGGATACATATTTTATATCTAATTATGGATAAGGTTTTGCTTTGAAAACTGGATTACATTCAAATTATCGCCACAGTCATACATAAAGTAATTGTATAAAACCTCATAAGATGCATATTTTTACACCCCGCTCCCCCTCTTCCACACAAGATTGTAGATTGTGCACTAAAAATTCCATGCACACCATAAGATAAGAACCTTTCATGTCACACAGAGATTTGGACAGGTCTTGCAGTATTTACAAGCTTTGGCACCACATAGCAACTGAGGAAGTGTGTGAGGTTGAATTACATTCCACAGCTGGCCACATCAAGGCCACACCAATCAGTAGAGGCAAGAACCAATCATCACACCAGATCATGCTAGTGCCAGAGACAGTGCAGTGCAGTGGTTAGAGTGCTGGGCTAGGAAGTGGGAGACCATGTGTCAAATCTCCATTCAGACATGAAGCCCTTTGGCTAGTCACTGTCTCTCAGCCAAATGTACCTCACAGGGTCATTGTGGGGATTAAGTGGGCAGGGGGAGAACCGCTGCTTTAAGCTCCTTTGGGGAAAGGCAGGCTGTGAATGTAGCAATAGCAGTAGCAAATAAGAATGCAAGATAAGCCTGCTAGATCAGGCCAGTGTCCCATCTAGTCTAACATCTTGTTCTCACAGTGTCCAACCAGATGCCTGTGGGAAACCTGAAAGCTGGACATGAGTGCAACAGCAATGATTCCCAGGAACTGGTATTCAGAGGGGGGTGACTCTGGCAATGGAGACAGAACATAGCCATTGTGGCTAGTAGAAGTTGATAGACTTGCCTTCTTCTAAAGCCATCCAAGTTGCGGGCATCACTGCCTCTGGGTGAGTGATTTCTGTTAAGTTGTGGGTGAACATATCAGACGACACAGCGATTCTTCAAACAGCTCTTGTTTATTCATAGGCCAGGACAGAACTGAACAGAAGGGTTCAGTCAGCCTGCTTATATAGAGCTCCAGTACCACGTTACTGTAACAACTTTCTAAAACTATCCAATCACTGAACGTCACTTTCGATCCTTCATTTGCATAACTATCTACAGTATCCCCCTGCTGGCCCAGGGTGAGAACTTCAGTTCATAACAATTTCCATGCTGCTAGAGGAGGAGGAGGAGGAGGAGGAGGAGGAGGAGGAGGAGGAGGAGGAGGAAGAAGAAGAAGAAGAAGAAGAAGAAGAAGAAGAAGAAGAAGAAGAAGAAGAAGAAGAAGAATCACAATAATATTTGCTGGGACCCCAATCAGACTGAGTTCTCACTTTGTTATGCTCACCCCCACCTGCCGGTAATTTTGTGTTGGATCCAGACATTCCTTTCCTCCAAGCAGTCAAAACATTTTTTTTAAGGTTTTGCTGACATAACCATAAAATTGTGGTTGTTTTTTTAAGATTACAATTCATTGCATTGCATTTCCTGGGGTTGGGGGAATGCATCAGTTCCTATAAAATCTATAAAGTAAGCTTTGGGAAAGCTTCCATTGTGGAGTTTAAATGTGAGAGACCATTGCAACTGGTCTCTTGCACACAGGCTTGAGGCTTCCGCTTTGCCACAGAGTCATGCATATGGCATGCAAATGACAAGGTCACCATGTTCAGGCAGCTAAACAGCAAGCTCAATGGGAAAGGGAAGGGAAGGGGGAAAGAAAACCAGGATCTCTATTAATAAGCACAAAAGGAAATGATGCTACGAGGATGGGAAGAGGCAGGGGGAAAGGTCACAGCGCAGAGTCTATTGCATTGTGGACAATATGAAGCAATCCACTTGGAACATTCTTGTGGATGATGCAATGGATGAGTCTGTTGACCCCTGCTAAAATAACCCAGCTGGAGTGTAGTAATAGCCATTTTTTTAGTTTAAAAAAAGATGACACACAGATAAACATTGCAATATCATATAATCCTACCATCGGTTGTGCATGAATAGACGCTTTTAGACTCATGAATGAGTAACTAAGTTCAGAATACAGCTTGAGTGCTGCTTTTCAGAATTGTTATGCTGCAATTAAGTATCTCATTTTCTTCTTTACCAAAAGAATTACTTTTTACTGCCAGAATTTGAATCATTTCTTCCCACGCTTGCGGTCTTAAAGATGCCTGAGGACTATCTCTGAGCAATCCCCTACCTAGATGGTGGAGCAGGACCCTGGGTCCCTAAACCCTGTTCACCTTCTGCATGTGCATAGCATTATGCCTGACTAGGTATAATGTGTACATAGGTTCTGTGTGTACATAGGTTCAATGTGCACCATTAGGATACCTGCAAAGAGCAGGGTCTCCCATCAGGTGTACAGAGCCTGCCCATGCACAGTTTGATTGCACATATGCCTTTTCACAAGTTCTGATGACTACATGTTGAGGGCAGGTAGAGGCCACAACCCCACTCCCTGCTACATTTGCCTAAAAATGCACTTGCATACAGAACTGAAATAATCAACGGAGGGTGCTTCCAGACTGTCACCATTTGGAGGTGAGCTTCAAACAAATGCCAGCAAATTCGGGTCACTCAAAGCTGATTTGGAGGTCTTGCACAAAAGACAACATTCTAGCCCAGAAGGAGGAGAGAATATTTCACTTTCCTCTGCATGCTTCATCTCATCGCTTTTAGAGATACATGGGAGAAACGAAGGCAAATGACTATGAAATCCATGAATATACGTAATAATGGATAGGATATGTCTCATTCTGAACTCTTGGTAAACCCACGAAACCAAGATGGAAATGAAAGAACTTTGGGGTTGGCTTTCATTGTGCTTCTATTTTCATGCAACATCAATGAAGTCAGGTACAATTACTCACTAGAGATACATTTTACCTGTACCTAATCCATAAATGATTTTCTATCAGTCAGATCAGGGAAAGGTCAGTAGGTCAGTGGCAAGTATGTACTTTGCATGTAGAAGGTCTCAGGTTCATCTGCAAATAGGGCTGACAAAGACCCTGCCTGAAACCTGAGAAAGCCAATGCTACTCAGTGTAGAGAAGAGGGGGCTACATGAACCAATGGTCTGACTCAGTCCTGCTTTCCTTTCCTATTAAATGTGTAAAAAGAACAAAGAAGATACGCAAATATTTGTGGGGAGTGGTAATAGCCAAGCATTCTTATCCACTTTTATCATAAATTGATTCCAGGACTGATGATGTGGGCAACTATTATCCTTCATTATCATAAATAACTAAACAGAACAAATTGCAGATGCAGAACCAATAAGCAAAGAGAAATAAATTGCTGTAACACAGAAACTCTCTTAGATCATTACTTCCTGGAGCCCTCATGTTCTGAGATGATATCAATCCATAACCCTCTACAGTGGAAAAAAGAATACAATGTTACTCAAAGAATGCCAGACTGTGGAGGGCACTGGAAGAAGTTACCAGGCATTATTTATTTCCACTCCAGAGAGTTAAACTGCTGTTATCCAAAACCGCAAACAATAAGAGGAATATATTATAGATAGAGTTATGGGCTGGTTTGGGGATACTGAGAGCAATATATACAGATTTATTTAAGAACTTCATTTCCTTAGCAATGTACAGTATATTCACAGTGTGGGGCATGGGGAAAGAAGATCAAGCACTGCAACACTCTTTCTCTTGGGTGCAGATAAAACATATTTGGTGTGCAAGGGCTGACAGCCTCTCACATGTGGAGAAATTGCATGAGTGGATTGTGGGGCTATGTGGGCTTTCACCAGTGATGTGCCTGTTGGCCACATCTCCCACCTATTTGAGGCACATCAGAAAGCACTCTGTGTATGTTCAAATGTATGTGCTCAGAGGACCCCGGCAAAGCTGTGATGTATCTAGAGCTTTTTCTGAATGTGTGGGCAGTGGGGGGTGGGGGAGTAGCTGTAGGTTGTATTGGCAGTGGGACTAGTCCACATGGTTAGAAGAAGCTTGTACAGCCATAGCAGCACTGCAATATTTGTCCCAGCCAAGGGCCTCAGAGTGCAGCAGATCCAACGGGTGGCTTTTGAAACTGTGTCACCTTTTTGCAAGTCTGCAGGGAGATCATCTGGACATAACACAGATGTCACATCACTCACATTCCCATTTTAATGAGTTCTGAAGCCAAGAGACAGCCAAGCATGAATAATTGTGGTGCCGCGTTTTGGATTTCTATTTCCAAATTTAGTCCTCCTGACACTTGGGAGCAGCTAAACTTTCTTGCGCGCTCAACTGTCAGATCTGAGAAAGAAAACCATTCGCAGGAGCAATTTATTTTGGAGTACACAACAATAAACTGTATGAAGTACATGGAAACACCCACCAATTGCTCCCAGGAATTGGCTGCCCTCCAGAGTCATGTCAATCTTCTCCTCTTATAGTGTGTATTTTTATGAGGGACACTCAAACTGCAATCAGCTCAGGATAACTCCAAGGGTAATGAGGGGTAGCGGCACTCTCCTAAAATATTACCTGCCACCCCATTCACTATCCAAGCTTTCAATCACAGCACATAGTCCATAGAGCAGGAGGGATGACCTATGGCTCTCCAGATGTTGTTGGACTCCAATGCCTATCATCCCTAGCCAATATGGTGAATGGTCAGGGATGAGTGGGAGCTATCGCCCAAGAACATCAGACGGTCAACTCTAATATATAGCAAAAATCTTGCAACCCTTTCACTCCTCCAAACTGCTTTTTCTGGAGTCTCCCCTTCATGGACTCATCTAGGGAGCTTCATGGCAGTGGGCTGCTAAGCGTCAGGCCTCAGCAGTTGCTGGCTGACCAAGCTGAAGGCAGGACACTCACCATTTATTATGGTCTACCAGGTGCTTGCTAGTTCTTTTGTTTTCCAATCCCAGGCAGACCCTACAAATGAAAACAGGACGTTTATTGAGTCCCTGGGGAGCTCTTATTTGCAAATGGCTGACTGTACTTGGTTTGGTGAGTGGTGAGTTGCAAAGGCCTGCAAGAGATTGATCCCTGTTTCAAGAGTATGGTCCAATTCCACTCTCTTCTGCTCTGCCCTTCTTAGACTATGTTGGGCTTTCAAGAGAGATCTTGCTCTTTAGCAGTCCATGTGCTGCTTTAATTTGGAAGTGGTTTTTATATTTACATTAGTATAGTGACTGAAGTCTCTTAGGTGACTATGCTATTGTTCATTCTTACTTATATTCTGTACTTTGTGGGCCACAGCATAGAGGGCCAGTGGCTACCGAGGGAGGGGGTTGACAGGGTGTATGCACTAAGAAAGACATGGCACCAGCTTGGGGTCAAAATGGCCACAACTTTATTGATTAAAGATGTAAGTTGGATTTTGCCATAGGCATTGGGTACATGACCTGATTGCTGGCTGATATCTCCATCAGGGCTGATCCTGGCAAATGGATATCACCATTGATGCAAATCTAATGAGGAAATCACCAGAATGTTCTATGGCCAGTCAGCCCCCTCCCCCCAATCTGGGATTTTGGACACAATCCTATCCTTGGACCGCTTTACTGGGCTACCCTGAGTTTTATCCTGCACTGGGGGCGTGGGACACCTACCTCCCAGGCTCAGACTAAGGATACAACCCAATGCCTTTTTCTGCCACAGGAGCCGGCCCCCTCTCAACTGGCCCAGGTACCTGCACAGCCAGCACTCATGTCCCACAAGTGGACCTAATGTAAGATTACTCCAGCCATGTCTGTTGATGGAGCATCACTCCCCACTTCCAGATCTCCAATTAAATTTGAAATTTGGCAGGCAATCCCACCAGCCTCCAGGGGTGGCCGAGGCCAGTCCTGACACTGGTTGACTGCTTACGCTAATGTCTCCCTCCCTCAGCCCTTTCACTGGGCCACAATGGTCAACACTGTCAGAATCACGGGAAGCAGTCTTTATGAGTTGCAGTTGCTATTTATTTGTAAGCTGCCTTGACAACATTTTAGGATAGATGGGCAAGCTAGAAATAATTGGAAGAAACAAATAAGTGTTTTGCTTGCATAGACATACAGTCCCATTTACTTTCAAGAAAATGCAAGTAGGATCAGGCTGCATAAGTAGTTTTTCAATAAGCTACTGAAAAGCTGAAAGAATATTGTAAAAGTTTTCGCTTAACACAAAATTCAAACTTTTGGGTGTGTGTACGTGTGCTGTTGTTTGCCTGTCATATAATTTGGTTGATGTTTGGTTTAATTTTTCTTATTTCACAGCAGGGCAACAGCCTGTAAGCTACCTGCCTCATCTTCCTGCGTGCGTTGCTGGTGCTTTGTGAGAGATACAAGGCATCCCAGTTCTACTCCCTGTTGTGTGTTACTGCTTACAAAATGCCAGGCAACCAAGCGTAAGCCTCTCTTGGTGGGGGGTGCCTGAAATTTAATTAAACAGCATCCTCCTTTTAATCTAATTCCATATTGTAAGCATGGCAGGAAAAAAAACCCCGGTTTGATTCATTTGGCCAGGTTTTTTAAAGTTGCATTGTCATAGCTATAGCGAGACTGCTCTTCAAATGCGTGCTCCATCTCTGCAAAAGAATATTCGTGGAATGGATGGACAGGATAGAGTATTTGCTCCTGAATGGACAACCAGGCCCTGAACTTATGGCAAGTATAGCAAGAAGAAGAGAAGAAGAGTTTGGATTTAATATCTCGCCTTTCACTCCCCTTCAGGAGTCTCAAAGCGGCTAACATTCTCCTTTCCCTTCCTCCCCCACAACAAACACTCTGTGAGGCGAGTGGGGCTGAGAGACTTCGAAGAAGTGTGACTAGCCCAAGGTCACCCAGCAGCTGCATGTGGAGGAGTGGAGACGAGAACCTGGTTCCCCAGATTACGAGACTACCGCTCTCAACCACTACACCACACTGGCTCTCAAGGGAAAGTCAAATGCCTCAGAGCACCCCTGTTTTCTAATACACATCTGTATTTTGCTTTGGAAAGGGATGTTGGGCATGAGGTTTTATATGCTTCATTGGAACTGACTGATTCCACATCCTTCCCCAAACCTGTAAGGTATCTGCTCTAATCTCAGACAAAAGAGTCTGGTTATGGTTAGTCTGGTGTGATGTACTCTGTCCATGAGCAGAGATTATTGCTTCACATTTCTAGGACTGAGCCACGCATTCCAAAGATGTTCTGCTGTGCCCTGGCTCAACTGGGCAGTCTTTTTTTTCTGAAATAATTTGTTATTTTATTTTACAGAAAAAGCATTTTGGTTAATGGATAGTTAAATGTATTTCTGAGAGGAGGAAAACCTAATATCAGGCAAAGGCAAACTCGGCCCTCCAGATGTTTTGGGACTACAACTCCCATCATCCCTAGCTAACAGAACCAGTGTCAGGGATGATGGGAACTGTAGTCCCAAAACATCTGGAGGGCTGAGTTGGCCTGTGCCTGCCTAATATAATCCACTTCTGTATATTATTTCCACTAATATATGCATTTTTATATACACTTTACCCTAGTATATGCATATTTTACACAATACTTGGACGGAGTCCAATTCAGAGAGGTGTGAATTTTGAGGGATGGCTGTGTTTTCCTTTGCATACTGTTTCAAAAAGTGTAAATTAGGTAGGTTCACCTTTAAATGTGAACTGAATCAAATGTCCTCCCTATTCCTACTGCATGTACATGAGAATATAGGAATATAAGAGCTCTGCTGGATCAGGCCAAAGGCTCATCTGGTCCAGCAACCTGTTCTCACAGTGACTAACTGAGGGCAACTTGCAAAAAGCACCTGAGTGCAACAGCGTTCTTCCCAGTTCTAGTTCCCAGGAACTAGATGATATCTGCATACGTGAAACAAATATTGATGGAGAAATTATATGTGAGGGGGGAAATATACACTAATACGCTTTGCTTCTGAAACCGAGGCAGGAGAGGGTAAACAAGTCCAATGTGTAGCATTGTTTTCATCAACATTGAAGAGGTGGAGAGGGACGTGACAAGTGCACAAATCGGTCCCCGTTTTCATCTGGTAAATGTTGGCGGGCATTTTCTTTGTAATTTTATGTATACCGTGTGTTCCATTTTGAAGTGAAATGCTGTCGGCCATAAGAACAGTGTGCAGTCCTATCAACAGAGCCATATATGGAATTCCAACCCATCTTTCTTTAAAAATAATAATAAACAAACCAACCCCGAATGAAATCATAAAGTACTGCAAGTGTTCAAATGAAAGCATAGCGATGAAGTTATGACAGTGATTTTTATGTGTATGTAAAATTATTTATGCAGCTAATGCTGTGCTTGAGTCAATAAAACCCCCTTTTAATAGAAACCCTTGGAGTTCCAAAAAATTCAATACGAGTTAGCGAGGCTGAATATTGCATAGGCTATGAAATGTACTGTAGGAGAGCTTGCCCAAAGGCAGGAGAAATAAATTCACCAGCAATGCTCATTAACATTACAATGAAGTGGGGTTTTTAGAAGACATTCCCTTCTCTTCTCTTAGACACGACATGAAACCCATGAAACCATGAACGTGTGGGCTCTCTTCCTATTGTCCCTGGGATCCATTTCAAACACTTGACTCCGAGCATTTATAAAAGACATGCTAATGATGCTGCATGCCATTAACCCTTTGAAAGCTGCTGCTGCTGTAGGGTGGCTCCTTATCCCTTGCCAAAATGAAAGAAAATACTTTTTTAAAAAAAAAAAAAGAGGACATGGAGAGCATGCTAATTTATATGTGCAGATATACGTTTAGAAATACAGTAGATGCTTGGGTTGTGAATGTGATCCGTGCGGGAGGCACGTTCGCAACCCGCAGTGCCGCATCTGCACACGCACGGGTCGCGATTCGGCGCTTCTGCACATGCGCAAAGCGTGATTTAGTGTTTTTGCGGAGGCGCGAGCACTGAAACCCGGAAGTAACCCGTTCCAGTACTTCTGGGTTCAGCGCAGTGCGCAACCTGAAGCATCTGTAACCCGAGGTATGACTGTAATGGCTGTAATTAAAATAGAAATACAGTACATCTCACCATAGCTGGAATAACTGTGTGCTGCTCAGTTTGCTGCCCAGATCAACATCCCAAGTCCCTTCCCTCCCTTCTGATGGCTCTCTTTTAACTGGACTTGGACCGGATTTACAATCATACCCACAGATGTGCCAGGCATATGGCTGCCTCCTTCCATACAGATCTTCTTGGGTGTTAAAACCAGCAGTTCCACCTTCTTCAGAAGGTCATGGTAACAGTAGCCTGTTAGAGAGCATTTTCTGTCTTGGGGAATTCCTATATAGCCCTGAGCTTGCCTCTGTCTGCCCCAGCTGTGTCCAGATAAGCAGCAACACTAGTGTTGGAAAGGTGGCTCTGCAGCTTCACCCAACCACACATGCTGCTATTGACAAGGACTATAGAAACCTGGAGGTTGTCCCTTCCAACTCCACCATTCTGTGGTTTCTTTTCATTAATGCACAAAGTCCTAAATCAGGAAGTGTAATGAACTGACTTTGACCATTCTTGATTTTCTGCATGCGTGCTGATGTGTTGGTAAAGTGTTCTTCAGTTGTCCTGAATATTCGAGCTAATGTGCAGCAATTAAAACTTGGCATTGAGCCAGTGATATCATCCAGATTAATTAAAGGGGGTTGTATTTGTCCTGCTGGTAATATTGTCATTTTATGTATGACAGAGTTTGGGTATCATTTAATTACAAGCAGCTTCACTGTAGCATCTGTCATGTACGCTCTAGCAATTTATTCTGAACAAATTCTAAGGTAAGTAATCTATATTTGGAGGCTATGTGAGAATAGAGTGAAATATATTTCAAAAGAATCAGAAAAATAGTGCAGCAGGAAGCCAAACAGTATAACGTAGAAAAGACCAATATTTGTCAATTCAGAATTTTAGTATAGAGTATTAATGTGTGGTTCAAGTTTGTTGTTGTTGCTGTTGTTTTTAAGAATTTGCATTACATTTACTTTAGATTTGTAGTAAATTAATCAATGAGAACTTCAACTGATCAAGTTCCAATCCAATATTCACTTACCTGGAAGCAAGGTACTTGGGGTTCAGTGGGGCAAATAGATGTAAGTGGTGGAGGTCAGCTATTATTAGTAAAGACACATTTTGGTCAGAGGGACTGTGAATTAAGAGCTGACTTGTTTGTTTTTGAAGAGAGAATACTTTGCTTCTGGTGTGTTACTGTAACACAGAATGAATATTCAATTTTTGTTTGGACAAGGAATGGTAAGTTTTGTTTTTCAAGCTCATCTTGCACTTTCTGGGCACCACAGTTGAGCTCAATTGTGCTGCACAGAGAGAAGTGCCAGTGCATCAAGGCCAACAAACATTGCTATGCTGAAACTCAGCTCAGGTGCTGCTGCTACAATAAGCTAGGTAGTTCTTAAGCTCTTTTTTAGGGAATTGGAATCCATTGGAGCTGCTATGTTCAGAAGCCCTCCAGCTTTTTTATTTTTTAAAGTGGCAGACCTACCCGCAGCCCTTTGAGGGTTTTATTTTGTTGCTTTCCTAGAACTGCAAAAATACAAGAAAGGAGATTCTGAGTAAATTTTCTAACAGTAAATGCTTTCGGTAGTGGAACAGACTCCCAAGAGAGGTGGTGGACTCTCCTTCCTTCGAAGTTTTTAAGCAGATGTTGGATGACCACCTGTCATGTACGATATAGCAGAGATTCCTGCATTGCAGGGGGCTGGACTCGATGACCCCTTCCAACTCCACAGTTCTATGACTCTATGCTTCCAAACCCAGCAGGCCACATTGAAAGGCTGTGTCTTGCTTGGTGTGTTGTATCGTTTCAAGTCCTAGTGGGAAAAGATTACCTTAGTCATACAGTGGTACCTCGGGTTACAGACACTTCAGGTTACAGACGCTTCAGGTTTCAGACTCCGCTACCCCAGAAATAGTACCTCGGGTTAAGAACTTCAGGATGAGAACAGAAATTGCACAACGGCGGCGAGGTGGCAGCAGGAGGCCCCATTAGCTAAAGTGGTGCTTCAGGTTAAGAACAGTTTCAGGTTAAGAACGGACCTCCAGAACGAATTAAGTTCTTAACCCGAGGTACCACTGTACAGTAAACATTGTGCCGTTTCTCCTTGATTCATTTTAATTCCAGGCCTCCATTTATGAGTGTTTCGACCTCTGTTTACAGGCAAGCTTGATTTCTTCTATCAGCATCAAACTATATTACCTTTGTTGAATTAGAGAAGATATGTAAGCTAACAAAAACCGCCCCGCTAGGAATCTTGAGGACACTGTGTTCAGCTTGGTGCCAGCGACGTGACTCGGTGCACTATGGTATTGTAATTGGCCTCCATACCAATAATTTCTCGGCCATAACCATAGCAACCTCAGCCATGCATTACCTGGGACATTTATATGGACACAAGGCTCAAATGCACACAGACAGGTCGCCTCTTGTCAACACACTTGGCAAAAGGCATCTGGTGTGCAGGCCTTGTTTTTTAAACACACTCGGCTAATGTTAAATAGAGCATGATTGCAGGTAATATGGGACTGAAAAGACAGCAATCTGTCTGGAGACAGGGAAATCTTTCTTATTTTGCGACCAAATAAATGCAGGAGTACCCTTCAATATTTAATAGGACTCAGAAGCAACAAAAATCAATCGCAGACAAGGAGTAAGATGATAATGGTATCCTGCCATCTGCCCGAGGCCACGACCACAATGCGCTATAGATCTATCTGACCCTTTCCAACAGATCTGTGTTGACACATCCCCAGCTGAACAGGCTAAAAAGCCACTTTTTGTGGGAAATGAGGGAAATTAGAAGAGCGCTCCGTTGGGAGCAAACATCAATTTGTTTGCTCCAACAATGTAAGGTGGTAACTTGAGGCCTTTTTAAATTTCTCGGCATATATTGACATAGGGTAATTTTAAGTTAAGTTTGGCAGAAAAATACATCCCCCCCCCAATCTCTCAATACACATTTTCTTTTATTATTCCATTCCAACACCTTCACATAGGATTGCCAGCTTCTTCATGACAGAAAGCAGACCACACTAAAATGGCAATGAGGAGGTGGTATAATGCAAGAAAAAATGGCTTTAAAAAAAAGGAGCAGAAATATTTATTAAAATTGGAAAATGGAAATAATCCAATATGTTAAGTGGAATTACACGATCTAAACACACGGAGTGTACCTGCATAAAAGGAAGGAACTGAATTCACAGCGGTGAATTGGTTCTCTTTATGAACTTGGAAGAACGAAAAACAAGTTTACATGGATATATGTCAACCATTATAAACTAAATTGTGCATGCTGTTGTTTGAGAAGGGACACAAATTGGAAATTCACCCTAGAAAATGCAAATCTGTGTGTACATGTGTCAAAAATATGAATCAAAGCCTGCTGTGTAAGGTGCTAATAGGGATGGAGGAGAACGTTGTTTCTTCTTCATTTTTAAGCAAACTGACCTAATTGACATATCTCAGACACAGACACAGTTTGGACACAATCCAATGGATTTCATGCTTCTCTAACCGTGATAACAGTTAATGGTTCAGAAATATCAAAATGTATTTGAAAATGGATGCTTTAAGGTAAAGTACCTTTAGAAATGTGTGAAATTGATTATATATTTACTTTCCAATAAAGTAAGTATTTAAATTCATTTTTAAAATACGGATTTTCATGTGGATTTTTTAAAAATGGTGATTAATGCGGAAATGGGATAGAATGGATTTGTGAATGAACACATGTGAAACTGACACAAACCAGAAATAGAGTGATTTGTCCATCCCTAATGTTAACTGGTGATACAAGCAACATCCATATAGCTTTTTTATGTCATTGTATTGAAAATGCTACATTAATTATACTATTTCCACTTTACCCGTGGGTCCTAGGGCTGGAGAACGTCCTCAGCCATCAGCTGGCTTCGCTCTTAAGTCAGTGCTCAACAGAGACAGGTAGGCTGATAAATACAGTGGTACCTCGCAAGACGAATGCCTCGCAAGACAAAAAACTTGCTAGACGAAAGGTTTTTCCGTTTTCGATTTGCCTCGCAAGACGAAATTTTCCTATGGGCTTGCTTCGCAAGACGAAAACGTCTCGCGGCTTTGTTTCCTTTGTCTAAAAACAAAGACATGTTTTGTTTATAAAGTTAATTTATTTTCCCTTCAATTTTTGAACTGCGCTTTACAGTATGTGTGACTTTAAAGAGCAGTTAATAAACTGTTGTTGTACCAAATTTGGCTTTGTTTCGACTTTTTTTGACCATAGGAACGCATTAATTGATTTTCAATGCATTCCTATGGGATTTCGTGATTCGCAAGACGAAAAATTCGCTAGACGACAAAAATTGCGGAACGAATTAATTTCGTCTTGCGGGGCACCACTGTAGCTTCCTTTGATTAGAAAGAGACCGTATAAGTACAGCTACCTTGCAGCAAGATAAATCAGACCATGCAGGCTTCCATTCACTCAAACATGCACACATACCACACACAGAACAAAGAAGAACCACACTTAGTAGGAAATTTAGTTTTGCTCCATTTTGCAGTTAGGAAAGTGACAGGGAAAACCATCGAAAAGACTAATGCATGAATTGGAACTTACCCATTGAACAACAGAGCTAGATTTGTGTTGCATACTAACTAAACTGATTTTTCATTTATCTGAATGTTGCGGTGTAGTCCTTGGAAGTTTAAACATATCGATATGTATTATAAGGGGAAGTGCACGCTTCAAGTATGTATTAACATATGTATTTAAATGAATATTTTGAGAAGCATTTTTAAAAATAAAACTGCAATTTGCAGGTGAAGGCAGAAACGGAATGAAATAGAATTCTGAGTAAAAACATGCGATAGTGTCACAAACCCAAAAATAAAGCAGATTCATTCAGCCCAACTTTATCAGGGAGAACAAGAGCAAAATAAGAATCTCATCTCTAGGCCAAAAGTGTGGAAACAATAAAAAAGTATTAGGCTTCAAAAACCATCAATGATAGGGGCAGCCAAGTCTCTAAAGACAAAGTATCCCAGAGTCTCGGCAGCACAACAGAGGCAGCTCTCTCTTGTATACATGCTAACCTAACCAAATTTCTGTCAGTGGCGAGATACGGAACAGGGCCTCCTCTGAAGACCTGGGGTGGGCAGAATCATGTGGGCGAAAGACTGTCATTCAAGTTTCCTCATCAAACCCATTTAGGGCTGAACAGGTAATGTTAGGGATGGAGAGATCAATCTAAATTTGTTTTGTGCTGGATTTTTTGTTTCCTATTATTTTCAAGTCCAGTGCATACCATTTGCACATTGATATAGCGTTTTCTTTTAAATGTTTATTATTTTCTTCTGTAAAAAGCAATTTACTTAACGGTGCTCTGAGGGCAGCCTTCTAAACATTTTCATTCTTTTTGCACAGGTAATAGCATCTTGAAGTGACTGGAAAGTGCAACTGAAATTGAAAACAGGGCCACAAATGCCCTGGGACTGACAGGACAGGATTGTGGCATTATACAGGGGAGGGGTAGAACATGTTTTGACTAAATTATGCTCATAGTTGCTTAAATTTTCGCTCCAAAAAAAGAGAGGGGAAAAAGTATGACTGGCTTCAAAGAACATCCAAACTGGTTTTCATTATCTATCCAGTTGATTCTGTAATATTTAAAATTAACCACAGATTAAAATGTAAATATTGATTTTTACTTCATTTTACTGTGTTGCTCGGGTGACTGAAAACAATGTGCATGGAAGTTAGGAATGGGGAACAGGCCGTGCATGTCACCCACCCCTCCCCCTTATCTTGGGCAGCACACTCTTGTCAACCCTTATTTTATTACCACATCTGGAATTAGTAATGTGCACAGCTGGGACTAGCTGCTAGATATCATTTGATGCCTTGCTACTCTCTGGAGGGCTGAGAAACCTACCCTCACACGGAGGAATAATTAGGCAGGCGATCTAATAAAGTTATACTGAACAGAGACAATGAAAGGAGATTTATGAAAGCACTGACGCAAAGCATATGGGAACCATTTCTGAATTTGCTGAAATTTTACCGGTTTGTCCATTTTCAAGCACAAATAAAATTTAAAGCTCACACAATGGCATGCGCCCAACTCTTTGTTCTTTTCTCTTCCTCTCTTCCCTGCCTGCACGAAGCTGGGAGAGTAGCATTTCACCCATCTAATTCAATGAGGTGCAGCATTGATTTATTTTATACTTTATATGACATGGGAATATTTGTCCTTGTCCTGAAGGCATTTTGTCGCCTGTAGAGATTCCCGTAGAGATGGCTTCAGTTTCACACTTAATTGCAATCATCTTAGATAACCTTCAGCATGTTTCTTGCATCTGTGATTCAGAATACACTTCGATAACACAGGCACTGGACTTCCCAGTTTAAATTCATGAGGTGTGGGGTTATTTATGTAGAGAACTGGAGCTGCCCTTGTATTAAATCTTGAAGATAACAGAATGCAGGTAAATTATCAGGAGTACAGGTAACCTTTTGTAGGTTCAAGCAGGTGATAAGTGGACGATCTTCTGTGCATGTGTGCAGCGCAATTTAGCGCTTCTGCACATACGCGAGTGGTGAAACCCAGAAGTAACCTGTTCCGGTACTTCTGGGTTGCCGCAGGACGCAACACGAAAACACGTAACTTGAAGCAGACGCAACATGAGGTATGACTGTAGTTATAATTATTCTAGCAAAGGCTCTGGCATCTGTCTGGAGACCGCAGTAACATTACAGTGACTACAACATACCAATTTAGTGCCGAATGTTGCTAGGTGCTGTACATAACAGAGAATTCATGCAGTTCCTATTCAGAAGACTTATCACTGGGGTTAAGAGCAGGTTTTTAAAATGGAGCTGGTTAAAACTCAAAACTTCTTAATCTAGTGCAGGGATGTCAAACTCCCAAGGGACTGATCTACTCCCGGAGGAGGGGGGACTAGCAGTGATCTACCCATTTTTTTTGGGGGGGGGACCCAAAGTTGTTGAGATTTCTTTAAGGGAGGGCAAGCCAAAGTTGTTGAGCTTTTTTAGGGGGGGAACAAAACAAAATACGTCTGCCACTTTCTTGGGCAAGTACGATAAGTCTGTCTTCCATCTTCACAACTGGCCGCGAATGATAGACAGAGTAAGGGGGCACGGCCGGATGATCCTTTTCCACCATGGAGGAGTCCGGGATCAACCTGCTGGACACCTCTGATCCAATGTGGTGCAAAGTAAAGGTAAAGATAAAGGACCCCTGACAGTTAAGTCCAGTCACGAACGACTCTGAGGTTGTAGCACTCATCTTGCTTTACTGGGCAAGGGAGCCGGCATTTGTCCGCAGACAGTTTTTTCCAGGTCATGTGGCCAGCATGACTAAGTCACTTCTGGCGAAAGCAGAGCAGCACACAGAAACACCATTTACCTTCCTGCTGGAGCGGTACCTATTTATCTACTTGCACTGGCGTGCTTTTGAACTGTTAGGTTGGCAGGAGCTGGGACAGAGCAACGGGAGCTCACCCAGTCATGGGGATTTGAACCACCAACCTTCCGATTGGCAAGCCCAAGAGGCTCAGTGGTTTAGACCACAGCACCACCCGTGTCCTGGTGCAAAGTAACCACTTCCTAATCTGTTCGCTGGAGTGCATGAGGAACATTTGAGGGGAGGAGGAAGAAAATCACACTGCACAAGTATAATTCCGCGCACTGACAGAACGGCCACATTGCACTACATTGGGTGCAAGGCTTTCATTCATTGCTTTCATTTCAATAAATTTGGAACAGAAATGTTTGTAGAGCAGGTTGTTGTTGAGCTGTTGAAGGAATACATGAAATAGATAACAAATGAGCTACCGTAGAAGGAGGGGCCATCTTGAATATTTATTTATTTTTCATTTCCTGTTACAAGAATACACCAGAAGCAGGAGCAATACGGGCACATTGGGAAGGCTAATCTGCCCCCCCCCCCACGCTAGTCTTCTACTGATAGAAAAGCCAAGAGGGTAGCAGTTCTCCAGACTATGCCAGAAAACCCATCATTGTTATCATCAAAGCATTCTTCAGGAACCAAAATGTGTGGAATGGGAGGCTGAATACTGAATACTTAATGCTCCTGTGCATTTATCCACATGTCCACAACGGATCTAGATGCACTCACTTAAGAGATTAAACTTTTAGGCTGCAATCACCCTATATGTGATTTAAGGCACATTTAATGCACTCCCCCAAGAATCCTGGGAGCTGTTGTTTGTTAAGGGTGCTGGGTAAATGACAGTTCCCACAATTCTTTTTTGGGTGTGTGTTTTATATGTGATTTAAATGCATGGTGTGTACACAGCCTTAGGGCTCTGAGGATAGAGCTGAACCCTGAAGATGACACTAGCAACTCACACCGGACTAGACCAAAGCTGGATCTAGACACATCAAAGAAGCGTTTCAGTTCAATGCATTGGAAATTTAAACAGAGAAAGCTGGTAGAGAAAAATGGGGCTCCATAGTGCCGTCTGGTAGCACAATGTTATATTGCATATACAATGCATATAAATCACTTTTTCTTTACCAATCTAGCTGAGACCCTAGTCATGCATGGTAACCTAGGCCAGTGAAGTTGTTTTGACACCTTGGCTCTTCCACACCTTCTCTCTGTCAGTAAAAATACACTAGTAAATTAAAAATCAAACCATCAGTCATCTGAGTTGCCACCTTGCTCAGTTTGGTGCTACATCCAGCCCTGATTTCATACTAATAATTGCTTTACAAGGCTTCTCCAAAAAGACAAAATAGGAAGAGTCATTTGCCAGGCGTTAAGGATTGTTCCTATTTAACAGGGGCAGCTGGAGCCTAGTCCGCTGGAGTCTACGTGAGGCTGCATATTTCAATATAATTTCACAAACGCAATTCGGAATGGGGATCAGAATTGTCTGAATCCCTGCAAACATTTATTTCATCTTCAGCTCAGAGCACAAACGTAGGGGTCTTGCAGTGAAGGTTTAAATCTGTTTATTATTTGTGGTGACATTTCAAAATTAACTCCCACGTCCTTAGCTTTGAAATGTTAAGCCATGGTTTAACAAAAGCTTTTTTAAAAAATAAAATACTGTAGTGGAGTTAAACAAAGTGACTTGTCTCAAATGGAGGAGGTCAGTTGGGGGCCTCCTTGTTTGGAAATGCTCATCTTTCCTAAAGGTCAACTGGACGGGGAAATTGCATTGAAAAGATAATCCTCTTTTGAAGTGTTAGGGAAAACAGCAAAAACCTGTTGTAAAGAAATGCAGTACACGGAGAAGGTAGTCATTAGAAGCAACAGGTTTGTTTTCAGACAAGGTGTGAGCGTGCTGCGATATTCTGTGCTTTGCAACAAAGTGTGCAAAGTTTATCGAGAAGCTGCTCAGCTGTGAACGGATCCAAGAATTTTGACACATTACTATGTGTGACACTGTTGAGCTTTGTCGGCCATTTAAAAACCAGCCACTTTCCTTCTTATTCTCCCAGTTGGGTTAAATATGTTAAAATTAGGTGCATGTTAAATCAGAAATAAAATAAAATGCAAATTTATGGAACCAAATAGATTGGAGCACCAAATAGGATGAATCATTGATAATATTTCCTGTTGGGCGTGGATGTATTATGTACTGTATTGGCAGTGTCCCGACCTGGGGAAAAGCCAACACCAGTGCTATATCTGCACCTGGGGAATAACCATAAGTCCTCTGAAACATGGATAGAAGGAGTCAGCTTCCTGATCCTCCTCCAATCATGTCTTTTTAGCAGTTCCCCTTGGATTCAAAATTGAAAAGTACTGCACTCAGGATGCCTTCTCCTAAAATAAAGATCAGTTCCTTAAATAGCAGGAATGACCAAAGAAGAACAATATGCACACAGTCATACAAATTGCCTTATCTGATGAACTTTGTTCCTGTGTCATAACACTCTGTTCAGCTCAAGCAAGACCTCTGAGTCAACAAGGGTGACATTGGCTTTTTAAAATATGTGCTTTGGATGTTTTCGACAGTAAATGCAGTCTAGAGCTGTTTCGCTTACTAGGCGGGCAGAGACAGGTGTCTCCACCTGAACCTTAATACTCCACCAGAAACTTAATACTGTGATTTTTAAAAATGTTGTCCCTAGCAGTGTTTCTTAATGCTCACAGTAATCAAAATATCCTTAGAGCACATGGGTGTTATGTCAATGAGATGATGAAGTAGCGAATGACTCTTGCAATTTTTAGAACAAGAGCGCTGTTGGAGAGTATAGACAATATAGCTGTTGGGAGATAGTAAAAGCACAACGTCAGGCAATACCAATGAGACGGAAACATGGAAGGTGCCAAAAGAAGCCAGGGTGGCTATCTAAAGAACTTTTAACTGAGTTAAGATTAAAAAAGGATGTGTACAAAAAATGGAAAAGGGGGGAAACCACCAAAGAGGAATTCAAACAAATAGCCAAGCACGTGTAGACTCAAAGTCAGAAAAGCTAAAGCACAGAATGAACTCAGGCTTGCTAGAGAGGTTAAAAGCAACAAAAAAGGCTTTTATGGGTATGTCCGTAGCAAAAGGAAGAACAAAGAAACAGTGGGGTCACTCCGAGGAGAAGATGGTGAAATGCAAACAGGGGACACAGAAAGGGCTGAACTCCTCAATGCCTTCTTTGCCTCAGTCTTCTCCGATAAAGAAAACAATGCCCGACCTGAAGAATTTGGAGCAAATGATTCAGCAAAGGAAACACAGCCCAGAATAACTAAGGAGATAGTACAAGAATATTTGGCTAGTTTAGATGTATTCAAGTCTCCAGGGCCAGATGAACTGCATCCAAGAGTATTAAAAGAACTGGCAGATGTGATCTCAGAACCACTGGCAGTCATCTTTGAGAATTCCTGGAGAACAGGCGAAGTCCCGGCAGACTGGAGGAGGGCAAATGTTGTCCCTATTTTCAAAAAGGGGAAAAGAGAGGACCCAAATAATTACCGCCCAGTCAGTCTGACATCAATACCAGGGAAGATTCTGGAGCAGATCATTAAGCAAACAGTCTGTGAGCACCTAGAAAGGAATGCTGTGATCACCAATAGTCAGCATGGATTTCTGAAAAATAAGTCATGTCAGACTAACCTGATCTCATTTATTGACAGAATTACAAGCCTGGTAGATGAAGGGAATGCAGTGGATGTAGCCTACCTTGATTTCAGCAAGGCATTTGACAAGGTGCCCCATGAGATTCTTGTAAAGAAGCTGGTAAAATGCGGTCTTGACTATGCTACCACTCAGTGGATTTGTAACTGGCTGACTGACCGAACCCAAAGGGTGCTCATCAATGGTTCCTCTTCATCCTGGAGAAGAGTGACTAGTGGGGTGCCACAGGGTTCTGTCTTGGGCCCGGTCTTATTCAACATCTTTATCAACGACTTGGATGATGGACTCAAGGGCATCCTGATCAAATTTGCAGATGACACCAAACTGAGAGGGGTGGCTAACACCCCAGAGGACAGGATCACACTTCAAAACGACCTTGACAGATTAGAGAACTGAGCCAAAACAAACAAGATGAATTTTAACAGGGGGAAATGTAAAGTATTGCATTTGGGCAAAAAAAATGAGAGGCACAAATACAAGATGGGTGACACCTAAACATTAGGAAGAACTTCCTGACAGTAAGAGCTGTTCGACAGTGGAATTTGCTGCCAAGGAGTGTGGTGGAGTCTCCTTCTTTGGAGGTCTTTAAGCAGAGGCTTGACAACCATGTGTCAGGAGTGCTCTGATGGTGTTTCCTGCTTGGCAGGGGGTTGGACTCGATGGCCCTTGTGGTCTCTTCCAACTCTATGATTCTATGATTCTATGATTCTATGACAACTGTCTTATTCTTAGCCCAATGACACATCAATGTGGTAACGTCACTCTGCCCCTCAATTCAGCTTCAACTGATGATTACATTGGACGTCCGCTAAGATGGTGAACTGAGAACCTAAAGGTGCAAAATGGCACCACAAAACACACAAACGCAAGCGGGGAAAGAGGGGAAAGGACCAGCCTAATCCTCGAGGTAAAGAGAGGGGAGAAGGAAGAGGAAAGACTGCCGAGCACCAAGCAAAACACAGAGGAAACTGATGATTAAAGCACTAAATAATTAGGAAGCACCTAGGAGACAGAGCTTGTGCATGGATATATACAAAAGGATATAAGAACCAGCTGGATCAGGCCCATGGCCCGTCTGGCCCAGCATCCTGTTCCCACAGTGGCCAACCAGATGCCTCTGGGAAGCCAGCAAGCAGGACCCAAACACAAGAACAGTCCACCTTTCTGTAGCTTTCAGCAACTGGTATTCAGATGCACTGCAAGGGACGCGGGTGGCACTGTGGTCTAAACCACTGAGCCTCTTGGGCTTGCCAATCAGAAGGTTGGCGATTCAAATCCCCGTGACGGGGTGAGCTCCCGTTGCTCTGTCCCAGCTCCTGCCAAACTAACAGTTCAAAAGCACGCCAGTGCAAGTAGATAAATAGGTACCACTGTGGCGGGAAGGTAAATGGCATTTCCTTGAGCTCTGGTTTCTGTCACAGTGTCCTGTTGCAGCAGAAGTGGTTTAGTCATGCTGGCCACATGACCTGGAAAGCTATCTGTGGACATATGCCGGCTCCCTCGGCCTGAAAGCAAGATGAGCGCCACAACCCATCGTCACCTTGGACTTAACTGTCCAGGGGTCCTTTATGTTTACCTTATTCAGATGCATGACTGCCTCCAAACAGTGAGACAGCTTAGCCATCACAGCTAACAACCACTGATAGCCTTATCCTCCATTGATTTGTCCAATCCCCTTTTACAGCCATCCAAGTGGATGGCCATAAGCATTAAGTACATGGGGTACTTATTGATTCTGTAGTGTGAACCTTAGTTCACGAGGGAAATATGCAAGTACTGAAGCAGTTAAAATAATGGGTGGGTTTTTCACCTTCTCCCACAACCTGAAATGAGAAAACAAAAAGTTCGGTTCTTTTTAATCATGATGTAGTTCCTAAGCGATTATAAATGGATCCAATAAGAACAATGCTTAGAACTATGTCTAAAATTACAAATGCAAACCAATGGCAGAATCCTCAGGCCCTCTGCTAATCTGAGTGGCAGCCAACAGTTTTGGGAGTTGCCGAAAGGCAAGCTCACTGACAGTCTCAGGATGTCACAGGAGCTGATACAAATGGATGCATTTTGAGAAATGTATGGCGTCCTTTTATTACCTATTCTAAAGTCACGAAGAGTCGGACACGACTAAACGACTAAACAACAACAACAACAAAGTTTAATATAAAAAGAGCATAACGTTTCATGATAGTATTAATGGTCTGTAAATAATTTTCTTTCATATTCATGTAATTTTATTAAATTTTCTCCGTTTGCAAGAAAGTAGGTCCAACTGGAAGGGAAGGCTTCCTTATAATGCACCTCCTCTTGTCTTAGCATTCACTGGCTATAATTTAGAGGCTCACCAAGGAGGAGACAGATGGCTTCGAATCAATATAACATTATACACATAATGTCAGTATCTCCCTTCAGTCACACCACCCCTGTTGAGTGAACATGGCAAAGGTGTGCTAGCTTCCACAACTTGTAAGCCATGTATGATGTGGCTGGGACCCTATCCAGATGCTTTTTTCTTTGACTCTTCATCATATTTCCAGGTGCCTGGACATGAAGCAGGAACACTCGGACTTGAAAACTTTTGTAGAGCAAGAATGTTCTTCAGGGATTGTTCATAAGACCACTAATCCAAATTGAGTTGCCAGTTAAGTGCATTCCAATCACTCTTCAGTTCATATAATTTATGTGGTGAAAGAAAAGTGCCCAGGGCTTTTCCATAGCTGTGGTTTCTAATCCATGTTAATTAGTGTGAGAGACACCAGATTAACCTGGATTGTTCTCTTATATTTTTATTGTGTTTCCAGTTATAAACAAGAAAAGGCCCAACTGGCAAATTAAATTAAAGCTGTCCTCAAGGATCTAGCAATAGAATGAACAATTAACCTGTACCTTAACCCCCTTATCTGCCCTGTTTCCACACAGCCATAGTTTACAAACTATATTTATAAATGATTGGATCCTGCATGAATGGAAGGGCTCCATCCTTATCTGGAAAAGATGATGATCCAGGAAAGGCTAGAAGGGAGGGGGAGTATTTTTTCCCTTGCAGGTTCATCTTCTCCCGAGCCACTTTCTATGTAGCCATGGTCCTGATCCAAATTGGGTCATCCATGACTACTTCAGAGCAGATTTCTCAGGGGGCTGCAGAGAGTGGGGAGAAAGAGAGGAGGACAAGATTAATCTATGTCCCTCTTTTATGAGTGGGACTGTGGACAACAGAAAATACTGCAATTAATGGAGATCACAGTCAATGGACTCTAGCTATTGTGCAGCTGATTAGGCATGGAAACAAACCCAAAAGGAGGGAATGGATTTGTTCAACAGATGACTAATGGAACTACCTAAGAGTAACCCAGAACCAGAATGAAAACTTCTTATTGTATACCACACACATTGAAAAGGAAGAAAGTACTTTCATATGGATAAATTCAATCCTAAATCAGCCAGACAGGGAGGAGGTAATGTCTCACTGTGTGTTTTTGGCAATACAGCTGCTCTGGATCATCCAGCCCTTTTTAGTAAACTGGAAACTGATGGCATACCACACCTAAAAGATTGCAGACATATCCAAAGAGAAGATAAGCAAGTGTTCAGCAGATGTCTATTATTTTTTTTATCATGGCAGCTTAACAACAAACACTTCCTCACTGGAATCCAGTGATTTTTTGGGTTTTGAGGCAAGAACTATGTCAGAATATTTGGGAGATGCAGGAACTTGTGGGTAATTTAGGTTCTGATCTGAACATCTGCCAAGGCTGTGGATGAGGTTGCTTCATATCAGATTTCACAAATATTAGTTACTTCAAGCATCCGTACTCTGAACCAGGGAACATGGACACTTACCAACATCCAGATTCAGATCTGGAGTTGACAGTGTGATGCCATCCTGATGCTGTTTGAAACCATCTCTTATCTGCCTCAGCCAGCATAGCCACTGGTCAAGAACGATGGGAGTTCCAGTCCAACAATATCTGAAGCACATCATGTTGGCCACCCCTGATTTAGATCCTTCCAGACTTTCAGGAACTGTACACCAGTTACTAGCAAGGAAGGCATTATTCCCTCAATCAATACACACACACAGAGGTGGATTAAAAGTGACTACTGAAAAAGAATAGCATTAGGAGAAGCAAGTTCGTAGAATCATAGAATAGAATCATAGAATCATAGAGTTGGAAGAGACCACAAGGGCCATCGAGTCCAACCCCCTGCCAAGCAGGAAACACCATCAGAGCACTCCTGACATACAGTTGTCAAGCCTCTGCTTAAAGACCTCCAAAGAAGGAGACTCCACCACACTCCTTGGCAGCAAATTCGTGGTTTAAAAGCTATGAGGATTGCAGCTGGCCAAAGGGGATTTGTTCAAGAACTGTGAGTGTAGTGCTCATGAACTCATGCTGAGAATTTCTAACAGCAAAGCCGGCATTGTAAACTTGTGTAGGCGCTCAGAAGAGCCATTATCTCTCTGTCTTATCTCTCTAATTGACTGAAGCAAGAGCACTGATTTGGCCACCAAAAGCGGTTGTAAAATAAAAATAAAAATTCCAGATGTGTATCTGGAGAACAAACCCACCTTTAATTGAATGATTGATCGTGCTTGGATGCAGTAATAATAAAAAAATAGAGCTTCCCATCAATGAATAAAAATATGTTAGCAAAGATAACTCAGGCTTGGCGTAGAGACCATTGTTTAAAAGTTGTGTGGAATCAGATGGGGGAATTAAATAATTGCCTCAGAAGACCCCAACCGGCGACGGGAAATGGGATCTGTCCAATGGAAAGTCGAGTGGCCCTGCAGTGTGATGGCTGTAGAAGCATCAGTAGCAGAGGCTCACAGCAACAACACACCAGCTCAGTCTTGAAACAGCAGCAAGATGAAAGAAAAGAAAAGGAAGCAACGTATTGTAGGTTTCCACTCCAGCACAGCAAGCTCTGAGGCCTGATAACAACAAAGAAAGGAAAGCCCAAGCTTTGGTTATGTGTAGATTCACTCATGTTCAAGGACGTTGTGTGGGCCATGAACCATAGGCAGTTGACCGCCCCCCACCCCACTGAGCTTTTATGCTCTTTGAATATTTTAACCAGAAGATGCACTATTTTCAATCATTCCCAAACATCAACCACACTGGCTGAGACTGATGGGAGCTGTAGCTGTAGTACAAAACATGTGGAGTGGCAACAGGCTAGGGAAAGCTGACCTAGAGCATTATTCATTTCGTACGTGTGAGATCCTGGCCTTTCTTATCCGCAGTTAAGCCTTCTGTGTGGCCTTGAGCAAGCCTCTTAACGTAACCTACCTCAGGGTCTGCTTGTGAGGATAAATCAGTTAGCATTTTTAAATAGTTTGTACTCTGTCAAGGTGGCTCTATCCAAGATTCCCTAGTAATATGTTTAATGCTATGAAATACTGAAAAAAGTTTGCAAATGGTAATGCCAAAGAGGACAGTCCACAAATTATGTCAACGCTATCTACCGAGTTACCACGTGCATACAAAGGAACGGTTCCTTGCAGTTTCCTATTTGTCTTCCCTTTCAGTTTCCTCTCCCCAAATAGACTGCAAAGATCAAGAAAGGGGGGCAGAGCTTGCACACTACAGTCACTGTCGTTAGGGATAGGTGAATCTGTCTATTTAAGTTCCTCATTTCTCCAATCTTTAAGTTTTGTTAATATACTCTTAATATATGCATTCTTGCAAAGCAAATTATTCTTATATAATGCATCTCTCTCTCTCTCTCTCTCTCTCTCTCTCTCTCTGTGTGTGTGTGTGTGTGTGTGTGTGTACGTTACCTTATTACATGCATTTCTTTACACATTACTTTGCTGGACAATTGCGCTGCAGAATTCAGAGGAGTGCAGATTTCAAAGGACGGTTGTGGTTTGGTTTGAGTATTCTTTTTGAAAGTGGAAATTAAGTATATTCTCCATTAAATGCAAGCTTCTTAAATGCATTTCTTCCTGCAGCCCTAACTCTCATTTAGCATTTTGACCTCCATCCATCTAACATTTCTTGAAAAATTAAATCCTGGAGATATATCAGAATCTGATAGTGAGCCATTTATACAAATATTGTCTTCCTTCTCTGCTCCTTATCACATGGAAATATCTTGTGGCGGATGTAGTTGTTTTGTAGAATGTGGTTTGGAGCAAACTAAGACTTTCCAGGTGTTGCGGGAAAGTCAGAAGGTGATAAAGGATACCAGTGTTCAATTTTTCTTCTGTTGATTCGTTTCCAGGATCTGTCAGCTCAGCCCAGCCCACCCCCCACCCCCCAAGATGGCTTTAACTGCATTTCTGGCAGTCTGCAGAGCAGGTGACAATCTGAACTCATTTCCTTCCTTTCTATCTAATAACCTCTTGTCAGAGCAGAGGAAGGGAGAGTTATTCTCTTAACTTCCTTCAAAGGGTGAAGCAAAGGTTATTGACTGATATTTCCCATGCATTCTTCACTGCATGCAGAGCCGGCTGCAATTCCCCCCTCCCCACCTGACATCATCAAGGGTTCACGCGAAAGATGAAGGGATTCTGAGATTAGTCCACCTTCTTAGCATGCTACAGAGAATTTCATAGTTCATTATTTCACTCCTCCACCAGCAAAATTGTGACGACTGACAAGAAAGGATTACACCCTGCGAAAATTTATTGGCAAGCATCTGAACAAGAAGGGAGGACTCCTTACTCCTTTGCATTTTGTGAGAAGCAAGGTCAACACAAAATCCCACACATTCAGGATCCGTAGAGAAACGACCCCACAGATGCCAGGACTCTAGTGTAAGTGTCTGTCTTAGGTTTCCTGTTCCATACCTAGACATATGTCCAATAATTCCCAACGTATGAATGGCTGCATTCACCCAATGTTACGGAATGAACTGTAAATCTGGAGTTGACAAAGCAGCTCCTCAGGATCCTCAAGTGCAATTTGATTTATCCTAGGGGCTGCTCCACGAGAAGGCAACACTTTGAGGGCAGGTTTGGAAGTGCATTTGGTATGTTTCTGAACAGAGCAGGAATGCACACAGTTACCAGTGCCAGCCACACGGTCTGCATTCCAAATAGTGACAGAGAAATATGTCTTGCAACTTTGCTACAGGACAAGGGTGCGGAGTCTATGGCCCGCCACATGTTGTTGGACTACAGGTCCCATCTCCCCTGATCATTGGCCATACTGCCAGTGGCTGATGGGAGTTGTAGTCTGACAACATCTGAAGAGTCACAGATTCCCTTCTTTTCTTCCATGCATAGGAATTAAGGATTAGAACCCCTTTTTCTAGAACCATGGTCCTGATCCAAACTACACACACACACACACACACACACACACACACAATCACCTAACAAAAAACTAAAGAGATAGAAAGTCTGATCATAGATCTAGCCTGACCCTGGGTCACAGTAGCAATTTGAGTCTTTGACATCATGCCTGGTCCAGTTGAGTCTGTTGATGAACCCCAGATTGGAAGCAGTGCAGTATGTCTGCCATGAAACTTTTGCAGGAGCAAACAGTAATGAAAGTGGAATAACGTCTACCATCCAGAGCATAAATTGTCATGAACGAGCAATCAATAAGATGTCTGAAGAAGCTCCATAGCAGTAGACCAGGGGCTCTTAACTGTCTGGAATGGGTGTTCTGTTGGAGCTGAGAGTGGGTGTAAGTCCAACTCTGTGCCTGAAGGGGGAGCCCTTTGGAGGCCACCTGAGCTTTCCTGAATCAAGAGCTGGGGACAATGACAACATATCTGAACCACTGTAGTTGTATACAAATTCTGAAAATGAACTCATTTAAAAAGGTAACACACCATCTCACAGACCACATTTTCCTTGAGTGAACAAGGCAAAAAAGGTCATCCAGTCTGGGGAGAGAAAGGGGAGAAAACTGTTTGGCCTTTTGCAGAAGTGATAGGTAAAATCCAGCCTGACTCTCAGAGCAACTCATGATTAGTGCAAACCCCATGGAAGCTGGCTGGAGGAATGCTTTGGCTTTTTAAATTATTTTGACAAGGAATAGAACAGAAGACACAGAAGACAAAAATCTGCTTGCTTATATGACTTTGCACTCTGAAATCTTGAATTCAGGCTTGAAATATTTGTTAATGTTTCATTTGGCTGAAAAGTTCAGCCCAGTTGTATGGCAGATTGTGTGTTGTGCCCCTTCCAAAATAGCATTATGAAACAGGGAAAGAAAATGCCAGAGAAGCACACATTGTCACACACCCTGCAGATACAGTAAGGAAGAGCATCTCAGCCTCGGTTCAGAAGAGGAAAACAATGTATGTCAGAGTGGTTCCGTGCCAGTGGCCTGACATTTCCTATTGCTGCAACAGAAGGCTGGTAACTCCACCATAAGGTGGAACAGTCAGAGGAAACTCTGTTTGGAACCCAAGTTATGAAGGTGGGTGGCTTTTTTTTTTTTTTTTTTTTGGTCTTTTTAAAGGTTCTATCCATCTTCAGTTTCAGATGCCAAAAATATCAAGCGCATGAGAGGAAAAAAAGCACTAACTTATTTTAACTAAAGCCTTTGCTACTTTGAAAAGATTCCTTTCCCATTGCCACACAATTGACAGGATTACAGAAACAGCACAGTGCAAACTCTTTGATCTCAATCTCTTGCTTTCTGTCTTGTCAACATGCGCTCACAGTATGGAACATGGTGAATTATTGCCAATGCGTTTCCCATTTTCTCTATGCTAGAAGTAAAAAAAAGCGATTCAGAAACCATCCCTAGAAGGAATAGATTTTAGTTATGTTGCAGCAACAAAATATGTGAACTTGTGATGATGAGAACGCTCTACTAATGCAGGACTGATAAAATGCATTCTGCACCTGGGTTTGGTCCTAGAGACGGGTTTCCCTCAGTTCCTTATTTTGGTTTCCCCCAGTTCTTTATATTTCCAGCCAGTTGTCCACATTTCCACATCA
This sequence comes from Podarcis bocagei, assembly GCF_964188305.1. Lineage (NCBI taxonomy): Eukaryota > Metazoa > Chordata > Lepidosauria > Squamata > Lacertidae > Podarcis > Podarcis bocagei. Next base: position 106,189,089 of record NC_138125.1, read on the forward strand.
GTTTGTCACTGTTTTTAATTTTTAAAAGTCCACATGACAATTCATTATGAGTCCCCCAATTTTTTTTGGGGGGGGGCTGGTGGAGGGGCAGGTTTGGCACTCTAAGAACCCCCTGTGGGAACCACAAAATGCCCATTTCACAGAATAAAAACTGGTGTTGCTCAGAACACTCTACCTCAACAGGCAAAACATTATTATCTCCCCACAAACAAGCAAAAAAAAAAAAAAGATGAAAATCCCCCTCAAACAAACCACCCAAAAACTGAATGCCGTATTTTTCCGTGTATAAGACTAGGGGTTTTTTAAACCCAAAAATTAGGTTTAAAATTGGGGCTCGGCTTATACATGGGTAGTGGTGAGGAGTGTTTTCTTAATTTGGAGTCCCCCAAAATAGGTGGTGTCTTATACATGGAAAAATACAGTAAATAAAAACTCAATTTAAAAAAAGAATTTAAAAATGGGGGGGGGACCTGAGGGGGCCATGGGGAGGTAACTGGCAGCACCACTGTGCTGCATTGGGGATCCCGACTGTAAGTAATCTGACTCATATGCACCTCATCAAATCTGCTGTTATTACAATTGCAAGTCAAGATTCTGGATCTCAGTACCAGTGTTCACTAGCAGCATAATAGCACAACAAAGGAGTTGGCTGCTGTTTGGGATATTTGAATCAACTTTTCTGTTCTTGTACTTCAGAAGGGGAATTCAGAGCAAAAAAAAAAGGCTTATCTTCCTCTAAAGCTTTAACCAGAGTGCAGTTTCATAAATCATTTCAAGTAATCAGACACAATCAAATCTGAGCTTTCAGTGCACAGTAGAAATAATGTGCAGGCACAGATAGTTTTAGGTTGCTTTACTTTTTGCCAATAAATCTGCCATTTGCAATAGCGTTTCTGCCAAGAGAATCCCTTCGGATTTGGTCAGCTTTGAACAGAGGATATAAGAAAAGACTATACAAATATTTCAGTTTTAGCCTAGTTCCTTTTTTGCGCTAGCTTTTGTCAACCAAAGCAAACATGCTTTAAATGGTTCCTGCATCAAATACAATATCTGAATGCACAATAACCCATACATTATTTGGAGATTTCGTCTATAGGGTTGCCTCTACCCTAAAGGCTTTATCACTGCTGAAGCATTGCTTTTTCTGCAATTAGCTGGAAGCGGATTTAAAATGGCAATCCCAATTCCAGACTGCACTTTAATAAAGCACTCCATTATTGAGGGATTCCTTTGCCCATGGCCAGGAATCTTGAATACAATTGGTACCATTACTTCTAATGATCTAGACATTTTAGGTTGTAACCAATGCTGTCCTCCCCCTATTCACCCCACCCAAGATCCCCAGACCCTCGGGAGATGACTTTGGGGGCAAATGAAGGGCTGCAGGGAAGAGGAGGAGAATGGTCATCCTGTGAGTGGAAGTTTCTTGTGCTAGCAGGACAGAAATGCTGGCTACCACGCTGTACTTCTGTCGATGCAACCCGGAAATGAATTCATCTTCTTTGCACCCATATCACATGGCTGATCCTAAGTTCCTTTCCACTTGTACTGCTGTCAAACCAGGTGTCACTAATCCTGTAGTGCAGTTGCTTTTTCCTACCTAAATGCAGAACTTCCCATTTATCTCATGTCTGGGCCCAGTTCTCCATCCTGTCAAGGTCAACTTTTGTCATCTTTATGTATTCTATGATGCTGGCTCCCCCACTCAGTTTGGTGTCACCTGCAAATCTGAAGAGCGTTCCTTCAATTCCTTTGTCCAAATCATCATCATCATCATTTTATTATTTGTACCCCGCCCATCTGGCTGGGTTTCCCCAGCCACTCTGGGTGGCTCCCAACAGAACACTAAAAACAGGTGGGGGGGGGGACTTCAAACATTAAAAACTTCCCTGAACAGGGCTGCCTTCAGATGTCTTCTAAATGTCAGATAGTTGTTTATGTCCTTGACATCTGATGGGAGGGCGTTCCACTGGGCGGCGCCACCACCGAGAAGGCCCTCTGCCTGGTTCACTGATAAAGATGTTGATTATTTAGTCATTCATTAATGTCTTGGAGCCTCTTGATTAGGACTCTGTCCAATCCGTAAACTATATCCAAAAAAGAGGTTGCCACTTCTGATGCTGCAAAAATGGGGCCTGCAACAAAATATCCTCTTTCCTAAAAGGAGGGCTCCAGTTCAGGGTTCCAACCACAGCCAGGGTTCTCCACTTCCCCATTCTTCTGTCTGATGGTCACTTGATACTTTGTGGCTACTGAGCATGCTCACTTTGCCCAATCCTCCCTGGGCTGTTTTGGAGGGTTTTATTACCACTGGTTTTTTTTGGTTTTTTTTTGAATGATTTGGAATCTATTTCTGCAAGTGTTGGGGTTCTCCCAAGCATACTGCAACCTCCTCTTATTTTTAAATTGCACCCTTTTGGCTGCAAATCCAGTGGTACTCACTATGTGGGTTTGCTATTAGACAGAGTGATCAAAAACAAAACAATTTTTTAATGGAAACTGTACAAACTTCCTGGAAAGTAACATCCAGTAGAACTTACTTCTGGGTAAATATAGCTTGGCTTACACTGCATGAAAATACAAGCGTCTCAGTAGAATTTGGATAATTGCCAAAGTCTAGAAAATGTTTGAAACAAAAATCAAATTGGCAGGTTATTTTTACTGGAACATTAAAAATTAAAGTGACTGTAAATTTATATACTATACATAGCATCACTTTTAAGCTTGCATGGCTGCATACGTCAACCTAGATTAAGCTACCCTCTTCTGGCAAAGTCTATATCCAAACAGTAAACTGAAGGCACACATTCTTGGAATGATGAAGCTTAGATACCTAAAGCAACTTTATGCCAAACAATCTGTGCCAGATTGAACCCATTCCCCCTGCTCCCCTTTCTTGTTCTGCCCTAAGACTCATTAATGTGACTTGTCTCTTGTTTAATTTATCCACTAACAAACTGGACTAGGTAGGAAAAAATGTCAATACTTTAGAAGGTCACAGTTTTGTACACAGTGCATACTTTTAAGATATACCCCATCCCAAATGCTTTAAATGTATCCAAATGCTTTAAATGTATAGCACCAATGTGATCTAAGGCTGCTTCTGCATCATGTGTTTACTGTGGAACAGCCACACTTTACTTACTCATTTTTATGGGGCATCCACATGACATAAGGATCAAAGCATTATGCTCCCATGTTTTCCCTGCTCTGCTACCATTCCACACCCACCCACCCACCCACCCACCCTAGTGTTCAGAAAAGACTTCTTTTCTTTTCTCTTTGCTTTTTACACAATGGGAAAAACTGAGCTATTTCCTCAGGTGTAGATGACACATCGTACAGCTGTGCTGGGATATAAAAATCAGGAATAGACAGCATCTCTCCAAAGATATCTAGGAACTGGTTCTGTTTCAACCTGTCCCTTTCAAAATAGCATTTGATCATGGTTTTACTGCATATGTAGTGACTGCCCCCCCCTTCTTTGGATGTTGTCATGGCCTTTGGCTAGTGCAATAAAAAAAATTAAATTACAAAAAATAGCATTGCCTTCATGTTAGCGTATTTCCATTTTCTTCCTCGGTTACACCATGTTTGGGAGTTAAGTGAGGAGGGAGGAAGTATTTAATCATTTCTCCTGGGATCCTAATGAAACTTGCCCCCCACTCCAATATTTGGAGCAGGGGAAAGGGGGGCTGATAACTTGACTGCAAAATATTATTTGTATTCAGGAGCAGCCCACATGGGGTGGTGCCACACAGCTCTTCTCTTCACCACCTGAGGTGAGGCTGCATGAAAATGTCAGACTGACTTTCTGGGCCAATCTGGCACTCTTGCGCAGTCATACCATGCCACCCTTCGCTCGATGCCACCATGCTCTGCCCCTGTAGCATGCCACAAGGTAACAGCTACACCAAGGGCACCTCCACAATACCAGCCCACTATTCAATCCAGCCATGCCTGCTTGTGTTCCAGAAGTCTGAAACTCTAAAGTAGGTTTTGCTTGGAGATGAGGCCCAAGGGATTAGGCCAAAGCCTTCACAGAACAAATAGTCTGAAGTGAAGTTCACTTGGAGCTTCTCATTCATTGCGCTGTTGGGAGATACCAGGGCTTGCTCCAGCATTGCAAAGATTGTTGTTTAGTTGCTTAGTCGTGTTCAACTCTTTGTGACCCCATGGACCAGAGCATGCCAGGCACTCCTGTCTTCTACTGCCTCCAGCAGTTTGGTCAAACTCATGTTAGTAGCATTGAGAACACTGTCCAACCATCTCGTCCTCTGTCGTCCCCTTCTCCTTGTGCCCTCCATCTTTCCCAACATCAGGGTCTTTTCCAGGGAGTCTTCTCTTCTCATGAAGTGACCAAAGTACTGGAGCCTCAGCTTCATGATCTGTCCTCCCAGTGAGCACTCAGGGCTGATTTCCTTCAGAATGGATAGGTTTGATCTTCTTGCAGTCCATGGGACTCTCAAGAGTCTCCTCCAGCACCATAATTCAAAAGCATAAATTCTTCGGCGATCAGCCTTCTTTATGGTGCAGCTCTCCCTTCCATACATCACTACTGGGAAAACCATAGCTTTAACTATACGGACCTTTGTCGGCAAGGTGATATCTCTGCTTTTTAAGTTGCTGCTTTTTAAGACAATTAGGGAAATCCTTTATTCACTAAGGCTTTCATGAGTTCACCATGAAAGTGCCCATAGATAGAACTCCAACTCTTGGGAAGTAAAAGCATCACAAATGGCATTGGCCCTTCAGGCAGATCTGCTGACAGAAATAGTTATCATCAGGACGACACTGTATTATCTCCCATTATACTTCTGAGCCACTTTAACTATTCAGACACTACTGCACCTAAATAATATAGCCACGTATAGATATTGTTTTGTACATTTGAAGGGGAGAAATCCTAGCTGAATCCCATTAAAACTGGAAATGCTACAGCAAAAGCCGTTTTACATTAGGGTTCATTCAAGCAAAAATATGTTTTACAGTCTCAAAAAAATATCTCTTTAAAAGCCTGCCGGCACATTATGTGGCCAAAACAGACAGCTGTCCAAGTCTCAACATGTTGACTGCAAGGTGGCCCATCTAAAAAGCATCTCACATATAGCTAGCTGGCTGAATGAGTTGGTACAATACAGCGGTTCAGATAAATCAAGTCTTTGAAAATGACATGAGGCTCCTTGTAAAGAACATCAGTTCAGACCTCTGGGCTTTCCAGCTGTCGTGGCTGTACCTTGTCATGGACTGTTGTATTTGAAGAAATTCCAAAGAAACATTGTAAAAGCATATTTACTTGTATGTTTGTGTGTACCGTATTTTTTGCTCTATAGGACACACTTTTCCCCCTCCAAAAATGAAGGGGAAATGTGTGTGCGTCCTATGGAGTGAATGCAGGCTTTCGCTGAAGCTTGGAGAGCGAGAGGGTTCAGTGCGCAAGCCTTCAGAGCGCTCTGAAGGCTTGTGGATAGCAGCCTGCAGCCTGAAGCCCAGGGAGCGCAGCGCCAACTCCCGCTGCGCTCCCCTGCCTTCAGGCAGCTATCCGCAAGCCTTCTGAGCGTGGTGGGAGTTCCCGCCGGGCTCCGAAGGCTTGCGGATAGCAGCCTGAAGCCTGAAGCCCGGGGAGCGCAGCGCCAACTCCCATATAGCAGCCTGTTCTGGGGTCTGGGGTCGGGCAAAGCTTGGGCTTCCCCCGCCCCCAGCCCCACAAGCTACGGGAGTGGCGGCAAGGTTGCACACAATCTCGCCGCCGCTCCTAGACCTGTTTTGGGGGCTGGGGTCGGGTGGAGCTCGGGCTTCCCCTGTCCCCAGCCCCACAAGCTACGGGAGCGGCGGCGAGGTTGTGCGCAATCTTGCCGCCACTCCTGGACCTGTTCTGGGGGTTGGGGTCGGGTGGAGCTCGGGCTTCCCCCGTCTCCAGCCCCGCAAGCTACGGGAGCGGCGGCGAGGTTGCGCGCAATGTGCAGCTGCTTTAGAGACTTTTAATTGCAGATAACAGGGGGCATCCTATAGCTTCTACTACTACATTTACAAACAGCCAAAAAGAAAAATAATCAAGTAAATATTTATAGAACAGAAGTCCTCTAAATATGACACAAATGATCATTTTTCTTAATGTAGCAATATATGCATTATTACAAAAAACACATACTTTCGTTAAAAAGAAGCAATTCATTCATCAACACAATGAGTATAAGTAACACACGGTTTAGAATAATAATAATAATAATAATAATAATAATAATAATAATAATAATAATGATTTATACCCTGTCCATCTGACTGGGTTTCCCTAGCCACTCTGTGTGGCTTCCAGCATGACCTTCATGATCATTTAAATCATGGAAGGTAATCTTTAACTTGAAACTCCTTTTGTATTTTTTAAACACAGATAAATGTGCTCCCAAAGAGAATTCTTATTCCTGTTCAAGAATAGCTCTCAAGGCAAAACCTAGCATAATGATGCTGAAATACAAGGGGTCCTATCAGTACTGGCATTCCACCGGCTCTTGAAGACGTACCTGCTTAGGCAAGCGCTCCCCAGATGATCTAACCTAACCCCCCTGATCTAATCATTGTAAGGCTTGTTTGAACTGTTTTCATTTTAATGGGCTTGTTTCCTTGTACATTTTAATTATGGATTTTTTAAATGTTTTGATGAAATGGTTCCAATGTGCATTTTAATTATGTGCGGATACAGATTTATCATTTTTATCATACCACTTAGAACACATTTTCGCAGGTAAGTGATATATAAAATAATAGTAGTAATAATGGGGCAGCCATCTTGGTTTAGTCATGTCTCTGAGCTGCCCATGTACAAAGTCTTATTTTTACAACAAAGAAGTGGGCAAGGGAAGGTGAATCTTGCTTCCTCATCTATCTTAACTTGTTTATAAAGGTAAAGGTAAAGGTATCCCTGACCATGGTATCCCTGACCAGTCATGGACGACTCTGGGGTTGTGGTGCTCATCTCACTCTATAGGTGGAGGGATCCGGTGTTTGTCCGCAGACAGCTTCTGGGTCATGTGACCAGCACGACTAAGCCACTTCTGGTGAACCAAAGCAGCGCATGGAAATGCCATTTACCTTCCCGCCGGAGCGTTACCTATTTATCTACTTGCACTGGCGTGCTTTTGAACTGTTAGGTGGGCAGGAGCTGGGATTCGAACTGCCAACCTTCTGATCAGCAAGCCCTAGGTTCTGTGGTTTAGACCACAGTGCCACCCGCGTCCCTGCTTATAGCCCCTTCCTGGTATTGGACCTAGGCTGGGAGAAGAGTGGCTGTAATAATGGCCTCCGTATCAGAGACAGAAGTCCAGGTGCACAGCAGTACACCTTCCCACTAGCTGCCCCTGTCTATAGGGCCACAGGCCCCTAGCCCTGCCATACAGCCTCCTCCATTTACAGACAGTACAACAAGGATGTGGAACCTGCAGCCCTTCAGACATTGGCCATGTTTGCAGGGCTTGATGGCTGTTGGAGTTCCACAACATCTGGAGGGCTGCAGGTTCCACAGCCCTCTAATATTGACTTATACTCCCAACTTGTACTTGAGCTCCACAGGTGAGTGCATATGGCTCTATACCTGCATGCACATCAGCATCCCAGGCCACTGCTTGGTGCATGGACTTTGTTGCATGCAACAACAACCTAATCTGAGGGCTTTCATTATATAGATGTGGCATTATTCACACTTAGTAATTTTGTGAGTGTCTTGATAAGGGCTTGATATGGACTGTGTCAAGGGAGGGATATTAAATGACACTGGAAAGAAGAAAGTGCCCCAGCTAAAGAAAACTGGCAAGTCAAATTAACAGAATATGCAGAAATGGCAAAATTGACAATGAAATTAAGAGGAAGAGACAACAACGAATTTAAGGAAGAATGGAAGGACTTTATTGCATATATACAGAAGCAAAGTACACAGGTTAATACTTGGGCAGGGTTTTAAGAATACTTGTAATTTTATATTACAATAAGTAATTCAAATGGTTAAAACTTTACAATGGACATATAGTACATTGATATAAAATGAAACCAAGGAAGGGAATAGGGGGAAGTCAATCTGTTTTGTTTTGTTTTGTTTTGTTTTTATCTTTATTATGGTTTGTTTTGTTTTTGTTATTGTTGTGAAATCAATAAAATGTTATGGGGAAAAATGGAGGGATATTAATCATCTGAAGCAGACCTGATCTGGACCCCTACCCCCACGGCAGAGCTTCTATGGCTAACAATGGGAACATTTTCTCCTATTGCAAATTGCATCTGATCTGAACTGGGTTTGTGGAGAGGGCAATGGGCTAAAGCAAGGATCAGGAACCTCAGGCCTGAGACATGATTCAGACCTCTCTAGTTTGCCAACAGGACTCTCCTAGGTCACTTCCCATCTCCGCAGGCACTGTGTGTGTGTGTGTGTATGTGTGTGCACGTGCGCACACACACACACACACTCGCACAAGAGAGAGAGAAAGAGAAAGAGAGGGAGGGAGAGAGAAAGAGAGAGAGAGAGAGAGAGAGAGAGAGAGAGAGAGAGAGAGTTTGGTCCTTAAATAAAAACTTGCCAGTGTTTTCTCCAGGTTTAAAGTGCCTTCTTTATTTTTAAATAAACTGTATTTCCACACTTAATCCCCCCATACTTTGACTCTTTCCCCCTTCTTGCCGTTGTGTATTTTATTAAATAATTACTTGATTTTTAAAAAGAGACTCAAAAGAGCAGCATTTCTAAAGATGTTTACATGTGCAGCTGTCTGAGGAATACTGTCATCCATAGAATCTCTGGCTCAAGTCAAGACAGATACATTCACAAACCTCAAATTAATTCATAACTTTGAAAGAAGAAAAATCCACATGCAAATGCCCGACACCTGGATTGTCTCTTTCTGTTCCCAGATGTCAGTGTTTTATTTCAGTATTTCTTTCTTGAATTGTTGGGGGCTTGGTGTATGCTAACAAGCCTCCTCTACTGGCTGGCAGGAAGCAGGTTCTTGGATACTCTTTCAGGAATTCTATAGCAATTTGGCAGCCTATTCCATCGTTTCCTCACATTTGCCGACATGTTTACAATATGAGCTGGATGAGTTCCACAGAGTCCATCCGAACCATTTTATCTTCATGATGCAGAAAGCTTTTCAATTTGTTGTGCTTTTCAGAGACTACACTTACCACAACATTCTTCCACTGTCAGCTGGGATGTGATTTGAGCTGACAGTGACATCACACAGATATCGGGAGAGTTTCCCCTTTTAAAAGGGAATTTTGCTTGAGCAACAAAGGATAGTTAGTGGAACACAACAACGGTTGACTCCCATACATGAGGGGCTCAAGTATCTTTAGAAATTTTTGCAGAAGTATTAAAAAAATAAAGAGAAGTATAACAATTCCAGAATATCTGCCACTTCCACAAAATGAGAAGGAAGACAAAAACAAAACCATTTTAGGGGAAAAGAAAGAAAGTTACTGTATAAAATGTTCAAGATATGGTTTGTACTCCTTAATATATTGATATATTTGATAAATATCTTGTTTTTTGTTTTTGTTTCTTTTATCTTTTTGCTTTTGTATTTTTTTAAATATACTTTATTATTTTTATTTTTATTCTAGATCTTTAAAGTTTCCTGCTATGTATTTTGCACTATTTTTTCATTTCAGTATGTATAGTCTAGGATTAACTTATTCTTTTCTGTAAATTTTGAAAATGCAATAAATATTTTTTTTTAAAACCATTTTTTAATGGGTACATCTTCATTAGGAATAAAAACTGATTTAATGGTCATTTCTGGGTATTGTAATGCTGTGAGAGCTTGCTTGTATCCTCACCAAACTCCTGGCCTTTGTAGTAAAATGGTATACAACCAAAACAGGCTTGCAGTGTAGAAATGCATCATGATTCCTTGTGAGTAAGGCAGTATTCCTAAAGAATTTCAGTTCCTTCAGGCAAGGGAGATCTGTCTGCCCCTCTTCTGTTCTTGGGATTCTTCAGCTGGCTGTGAGAGTTGTCATTCAAAACATCTGGAGAGCAGAAGGTTGGGGAAGGCTGTCATTGTTCAAATTCTTTGCAGTGCTTTAGCAGAAAAGCTCAGAGTTCCAGGTTCTTCAGTGCAGTATATTTATTGTGAGCTATATATTGAGCGGTGCTCTGGTTTGCCAGAAGCAGCTTAGTCATGCTGGCCACATGACCCGGAAGCCAGTGGCGTAGCGTGGGTTGTCAGCACCTGGGGCAAGGCAAGTAATTTGCGCCCCCTAACCCGTGGATTTGCGCCCCCTAACCCGTGGATTTGCGCCCCCTAACCCTAACCCCCAGATGTTGCGCCCGGTGCGGCCGGCCCCCCCCTGCACCCCCCACGCTACGCCACTGCCGGAAGCTGTACGCCGGCTCCCTCGGCCAGTAAAGTGAGATGAACGCCACAACCCCAGAGTCGTCCGCGACTGGACCTAACAGTCAGGGGTCCCTTTACCTTTACCTTTATATATACAAATATCTTCAGGCTATAATACACGAGAAGTTCATACAGTCAAACAGAGTACTTGGCTGCACCTTAAGGCAAATAGGAAGACCTTTCTATCTCTCTATCTCTCTGACCACACTCTTCTACACCACCCCTTACTGCTGGACAGGTTTCCCTTTTAAACCGATGACAGCCAATCAACTGACAGCACATTACAGTGGTACTTCAGGTTACATACGCTTCAGTTTACAGACTCCGCTAACCCAGAAATATTACCTCGGATTAAGAACTTTGCTTCAGGATGAGAACAGAAATCGCGCAGCGGTGGCACAATGTCAGCAGGAGGCCCCATTAGCTAAAGTGGTACTTCAGGTTAAGAACAGTTTCAGGTTAAGAACAGACCTCCAGAACGAATTAAGTTCTTAACGCGCGGTACCACTGTACTGCTGATTCATTCTGACCCAGAACTTCCATAGAAAGTATTGCAGGCTGATTGCATCAGCCAGTTGCATCAGCTAGCAACCTCAAGCCTGCAAACTTCCTATCTCACACAGCATTCTGTGAATCCCGACAGTCATAAGGGATTGAGATGTTATTTCACATAGGCCCCAACGTGACAAAATTCACCCATTTTTCCCACGGCTGGTAGAAAATGTTTGTCTCTCAGATATAGCCCTGTATATATCTGGAAATCAAAGAGAAAGGCAGAATTAATTTTTCAGGGTAGTGTAAACTGTTGGGAAATTTGAAGAAAAGCAGTTTTCTTCCCATAGATGCCAACAGGAAAAACCTCTGAGAATCTAATACAACACATTGTGATCTGGCACAGCTTGCCCGCCTCCCTGTGTATAGACAGTAAGATCATTTAGTCAGCCTTTCTCAATCTGTGGGTCCCCAGATGTTGTTGAACTACAACTCCCTTCACCCCTAGCTAGCAAGACCAGAGCTCAGGGATGATGGGAGTTGTAGTCCAACAACATCTGGGGACCCAGAGGTTGAGAACTGCTGATTTAGATGATCTGAGGAAATTCTGCTTGTGGCAGTGCACCCTACAGGATATCATAGGGTAGTGACTTGAAAACTGGCACTTTCTGTTATTGTCTTGGTCTTGTAGAATGCCCTTCCCTTTGCCATCAATTGCTTCAGATACCGTGTATCTTTTTGCCTAGATCAGGCCATTGACCCATCCAGTCCAGCATCCTGTTCTCCCAGTGACCAACCAGATGCCTATGGGAAACTGCCAGGCAGGATCCAAGCACAGAAGCAGTCTCCCCTCCTGTGGTCTCAAGCAACTTGTATTCAGAAGCATTTCTGCCTGTGACCGGAGGCAGAGCGTAACCATCATAGCTAGTAGCCATTGATAGCTTTCTCCTCCATGAATTTGTCCAATCTTCTTGTAAAGCCATCTAAGTGGATGCTCATCACTGCCTCCTGTGGGAGGTTTCAGGATGTATTGTTGACCTCAGTTAAATCCAATAAAAAACATTTATAGTTGCAATTACTTTACTTGTTTTTTGTTTTGTTTTAATGATATTGCTTATTATATTGCACATCGCTTAGTGACGTTTAAATATGAAGTAGTTTACAAATGCTTTCAAAATAAATAAACATATAATTTTTTCTGATGAGTCAGATCAAGTCTTAGGTACTTGATGTTACGGTGACATAAAATGTAACACTTGAAAAGACCCATCTGTGTCTGCATTTATGGAACAGTTTGGCTCCTCGTGGTATTGTATAAAGTATTTTGCTAATTAATCCTTTGGTGATCAATTTGTGTTTATCAAACACTAGGCCTCGAGACACCTTTGTGCTGGTGGTGACACATTTGTCAAATCAGGTAGGATGGAGACCTCATTTTGTGACAAGTCAGGGAACAGTTCTTGGTGATTTAAATTGCATAAAGGATGTAACGAGAAATCACTTTGGGGAAATACAAACAATAAAAATAAAAATGAAGATATATCAGAAACGTGAAAACAGACAGGAAACAATTGTCCCAAGAGCAGATGTTATGACAAGTAGTCTTGACAGACTTGTACTCCTAGGAGCCTGTCATCTCTGGGATACAATTAGTTCTTCTTCTGCAGTAAGACTTTACAAATGACAGCATGCAAACAGCAGGTTTTGAGGATATTTTAACAAGTTGCCTATCCATGCCTCTGTGTGTGTGTTCAAAAAGCTTGTCAGTTGCTTAGAATTACACCAAGTTGAAGCGATATTGAGAAGCATATATTTACTGTTGTGACCCATTGATTGGTGCTGCTCTCAAAAGGGTTTGATTCAAGAGGACCAATGCCTAATTAATGTTATTTACCTACCTGCTAGGAAAGTTAACAGTTTTGTTTCCCCTTCCCCACATAAAAATTAACAGACATGATCTTAACCAGAAGCAACATATATAATTTTACAGGAAGCCTGAATAACATTTTAGAAAATGGATCACCTGTTTGTACTGCAGCAAAATCAAATGCAATTCTGGAAGCCAGATGTCAGAATGAGGGGTATTTGTTATGCCAGCTAAGTACCAATATGGTGAAATTTGCCCTTTACTCCCACTGATGTGATATGATGCTTTGTCTTTCTGATACAGCCGTGTGGGTTTTATATATATATATCTGGAAGTCAGCTAGAAAGGCAGAATCAATTTTTCACAGTACTGTAAATAGTTGGGAAACTTGATGAAAGTTGGTTTTCTTTCCAGACTCAAATATGAGTTTAGAATCGTCTCTTTGTTCAGAATGAAAAAGAGATGCAAACGGCTGACAATTTTTCGAAACAACCAGCGAGGGATGTGTAAATGACAGAAACTTTAATTCCACTGCTGGAAACCAAAAGAGATATTGAAAGGAATGCTGAGATTATCTGTGATCTTTTGTTCCTGATACAAAATCGGAAGGTGAGTGTCCTGAACAGCAATTTTTAAGAATATTTTTTTGTGGGATCTGTGAGAATAATTGAAGCTTTGCATGCAGGGTGATGCACAGTTAAGTCAATTGTGCACATGATGAGGAAAAAGTACCGTATTTTTCCATGTATAAGACGATGTTTTCCCCCAAATTTTTAAAGTTTGAAATTGGGGGTTGTCTTATACACGGAATGCTGCAATTAAATATATAAATACATGCCACCATCCATATTCTCCCCCCCCCAGCCTCCCCTCACTATTGGCCTCATGACAAACCCTGGTCTGGTACTCCCCCCCCCCAGCAGCCCCCACTCCAGACATTGTCCCTTCCACCCAGTTCCCTCAGCTGCCCCCTGGCTACCCAGACCCCTCATTCCCCAAGCGCAGTCACTCAGGCAGCTCTGGCAGTTTCAGCTCCTTGATCAGAATTCGCATCTGCCGGCGCTCGTGGAGTAAATACAGTACATACCGTAAATACTGAGACAAAAGAGCAGTACAGAGGCAGGAGAGCTGGAGCTGCAGCTACAGTGCTGACAGGAGCAGCCGCCATTACACAGCTTGCCTCACTGTTTGATGCTTAAATATACGGTACTAAATATACCGGAGTTTTGAATATTTAAGAAAATATCAAAATTGTTCTGTTTGGTGTTTAAAATATTTCTTTCTTAATTTTGGGCTCAAAAACTAGGGGTCGTCTTATACATGGGGGCAGAAAAATACGGTAAATCTGAGCTATATTATATTGTTTAGAGAGGCAACTGTGGAAATGGGAAACATGCTGTGCAGTTAAGCCTCCTGTGGTTAAAAGTAAGTATGCAATACACAACAATGATTTGTATTTGCATTTATGGGCTTTATGTTTATATTTTTGTACATCACATAAGAGATATTAAATATTAAGTGGATTAGAAATGGTTTTTTTAAAAAAACACACCAAAGAAATACCCAATTATTGCAGATGAGTCTCTTCGTGCCAATCAGCTGGCTCGTTTTTCTCACTTCAGTGATGTGGTTATTCCCTCTACCACACACATTAGGTTGAAAAGTCCTCCAATTCCTAGAACACAATTCACCAGGATATCTGTTTCCAAACACTACAGTCTAGGTCTGTGTTTTAGGGACAAGGTTAGTAAGCACACTATTTCCTCTGTGAGGCTGTCATCAGTTAAATGAATGGATCAAAATGTATAGCAGGCATAGACAAACTCAGCCTTCCAGATGTTTTGGGACTACAACTCCCATCATCCCTAACCACTGGTCCTGTTAGCTAGGGATGATTGGAGTTGTAGTCCCAAAACATCTGGAGGGCCGACTTTGCCTATGCCTGATGTATAGCATGGAGGACAACAAATCCTTGAAAAAGCATCTACTTGCAGAAGAAGTCTCTGGGAATGGAAGGGTCATTAAATCCTTGAGCTGATATATCACACATTGATATATATGGAGAGATGTGATTTCTCTGAAGCTTAATGAAACATGGGATAGCAGCTGCCAAAATACAAATTGAAAAACAGAATATGGCAACGCAATCTGATTTGGCAGTGGTGCACCCTCCATATTTCTCTCCATTCCCAAATGGGAGTAATGCTTGGTTGATCCAGACACAGGTAAGTTACAGAAGGATTCTTTGATGTTATATGGTGGTGGTGGTGGTTGTTGTTGTTATTATTATTATTATTATTAAAGCAAACCTTAAATTTTCATATTAAATTATGCTTAGTTCAGGATAGTGTAGCGGGTTATTACTTTTCGTTTTGATCTCTATTGGGAAGCTGTAGCTTTTCCTTTTCTCCACTGTACAGCTTGTGCTCAGGCTTAAACTTTGAAGAATCTACAGTGGGGTGCTTCTCCCTTTTCTTCCTGTCTGAACCAGATACATAGCTGATATCAAAAAAGAGCTCCTTCAGTGGATTTCAGAGGTCATCATGGCAGAATGTGGTCTGTAATGTGTGCTGGGCCTAAGCTATTTAGGGTTTTATAGGTAATATGAGCAGCACAGTGATTTGTACTCAGTGTAGGGAGGCAGCTGGTGCCAAAATTGCTCCAGACTGCTCGTCTACATTAGGACATTATAAAATTAGGGTTGTATGCAACAAAGCTGTCCCAATAGTGCAACTATTTCCCCCTGTGCAACAGAACACATATTTTTTCTCCCTTGCACCCCCTCTTAATTTACTGTGGTGGTTTAGGGGAACCCCAGAACAGATAGGAGAGGGAAGGGAGCAGAAGGGGAAGTTCTGTCATGCAAGTGGAAAACCTTGCGTGAATGGGTTGACTTCATTGTATACTACCCTTAGACATAATAATACGTTGATTTTAAAAGGCATGTACAAGCTTCTCAAACACATTTCCAAAGAAGAGCTAAGATGTTCTCAAGTGATTCCTCGGTTCCGGAAGACAGCCGCCATTTTTATGATTAGAATGGTAGTCTCCTAGAACACCATTCCAACTTTTCCAATGGTCTAAAAGTATAGACGAGACTGCATTAGAAGATGAACATTTCAATTCCCAGTAGAAATACTAGATTTAGCTAGTGAATTACCACACTGACAAAACTCTGACAGAAGCTGGGTAATGGCTAATCACCGAAGACCAAAGGCAGATGCGACATTTGCACTTGTCAGCACAATACACTTTAGTGCAAGGAGCACTTAAAAGTGAAACCAGCTCGGAATGGGTGTAAACATGCTTATCTTCCTTGGGAGGTACATCAGTGCCCGTAGGGAGTATTATTACTGGTTCTAAAAACAGGAGCCCTCCAAATAAAAAAAGCAACACGCTTGAAATACAATAATGCATAAACAAATACAACAACCATTCTGGGGCAAGTCGGATAGCAATTGTTTTGTCTTAGCTACAGGCTTTCACTGACAGACAATTATGCTAGCTGAAGCATAATTTTAAAAGTTTTGCATACACAAGGCAGCAGTAGCAACTCTCAGGCTGGGATATAGCTGCTATACTAGCCTCTCAGGTGAAGCCTTGTTGCCCCCTGGGAAGCAGAGGGGGCACGGAAGTGGGGAGATTGATGCACTGGCAGAGCCAATCTGGTACTCCTGCATTGTACTGACCCCAGTCACCTTGTCCCTTGCCTTCTCCCTCCCAGCAATTAAGCCAGTTGATAAGGAACTAGCGTAGTGACTATGCCCCAGCAAAAGAGTGGTTTCATTTAGGCAGAAACATGTCCAGATTGGAAGAACTTCATCCTCTCATCTCTCCCCCTCACCATAAAAAAAATAAACAAAGTTTTATTGTCCTGATTGTCTCAAAGAAGAAATTCGCATAACCGTCCTGTTCCCACAGTACTTTCCAGAGAAGTCATCCGAACATAGGAAGTTGTCTTATACCAAGTCAGAGCACTGGTCTATTTAGATCTGTATTGTTTGCACAGACTAACAAACACCCCATAATTAGGCTTACCACTAAAATCCTTAATATGCAGGAAGAGAGAGCATCCCACATTTAGGCCTATCACCGAACAAAAAGCAAGATCTTGACTTTCCCTCTCAGACTCCCCCCGCCCTCCCTCAGGCTTAAGGGTGTGATCAGTGCCTTTCTAATGCACAGCCTAATGCCTGTTGTTACCGTTGCCAAAAATAAACATGTTGAACAATTGGTTTCTAAAAACGGAAAAGAAAAAAATAGAGCTGTCCTAATTGCTTCGTGACATGCTCCTGACATTCGTACTCCATCATTTTCTTCTCTCTGTCTCTCTCTGTCTCATTTCCCCTGTGAAAATGGAGAGAGAGAAAGAGGTGAAGGATCAAGAGGGTGCAAATAGTTTGGTGCTACCATTGTGCAGCTGCTCCATTCTCAAGTGGATGAGGCTCTGCCAAAGAGCATGGACCAGCATGCAGATGTGACATCAAGATGCAGTATCCTCAGGCAGCAGTTGGGGTCCTAGTGCCCAGTCACGGATGCCTTTTCTAGGCCTTCCAATCAACACTGGGCAGCTGGGCCTGCCGCCATTTTAATTTCTCATAATGTTTTTGACGAAGAGCTGCATGGCAAAGTTTGCAGAAGTGGGAATGTCAAAAGATGGCTGTGCTTCAATTGTTTTGGAACATTTGAATGTTGGTACAGTGGTACCTCGGGTTACAGACGCTTCAGGTTACAGACGCTTCAGGTTACAGACTCCGCTAACCCAGAAATAATACCTCAGGTTAAGAACTTTGCTTCAGGATGAGAACAGAAATCGTGCGCCGGCAGTGGGGCGGCAGCAGGAGGCCCCATTAGCTAAAGTGGTACCTCAGGTTAAGAACAGTTTCAGGTTAAGAACAGACCTCCGGAACAAATTAAGTTCGTAACCCAAGGTACCACTATAGATATGTCATTCAACATGAACTGAATCAAATTGCTCCCCCTTCCCTAACAATGTTCCAGAGTGATATTTGAATTGAGACAAAGCAAACGGGACTGGCAGGGAAAACAGGGACATTCTGGGATCAAATCAGAGGCAGGGATGGCTTTTGTGATTCCGGGACTGTCCCTGGAAAATAGGGACACTTGGAGGGTATGTCTAACATAGCTCCAAACCTGCTCCTTGTCCTCAAGAAACACCATGCAAAGTTTGGTTACTATAAGAACTGTCCAAATACATAATGAATAACTTTCCAAAATATAAAGGAGAAGCTAGCACATCACAGAAAGAGAGTGGAGTGTAGAATAGTCCTTGCCCTGATGTACTAGTTTGCTACAGGCAGGGAGATTTTCACATGAAGAAGCATTAAAAAACAAAAAAACCACCCGCCCCAGCAATCCAGAATTCTACTTCCCCACTCTCCATAATGTGTTGGTTGGCTCTAAATCTGCTTTTTCTTTTTCTTTTTGGATTCTATGCAGCGGTGGTATAATCACGGTACTGTAATGGAGTCGTGTAGACTTGGCGTTGCTGCTGCACCTGGATTCAATTAGAATTTCCATCCCCAGAGGAGTCAGGCTCCCTTGAAAAAGAAAATGAATAAATTGTTGGTTTTGCCGAGCAAACCACAGACGCTTTTGTGGCACTGCAAAAGCACCTGTCCCAGGGAAGAAGAAAAAAGTGGCACCTTTACACAAGCCGTTAAACACATCCATAAAATTAGCAAATATGTAATGTGCCCCTTTATATGTAATTTCCCTTTTTTGAAAAACAAAAAAAACCCTTCTTAATAATTACACTTATTATGTAGGTGGGCAGTCTCTTAATATAGATAAAGACCTTTGCAGCTGCTCCCCTCACAGGCCCCGTGTTTAATATGCACTTTGTAATTAGCTTGGAAGCAAAGCCCCATTTTCGCAGTCAACCCGTTTTCTGTCAGATCATTTTTAATCTGAGCTGCGTTCAGCTGCGAAGGGCTGATAAGCATTTCGGAAATCTCTGTCCGTGACAAACAGGACTTTAATCTCTTTTAATTTTCTAGTGCACTCATTACACAAAATTCAGCTCTAAAAAAGAAAGGAGGGAAAGGGAGGGGAAAAACCCCAATCCCTTCACACATTCAAAATATCTTCCTTGGGTGTTGTACCATTTTCCTTCCCTAAAAGTGCGCAACTTGATTCTCAGGTCTTTAAAGCCTCAGTCACAGAGCAATATTATTGGTAGCGGCTTTCCTTTCAAATACTTCCATCCTAAAGTTCATTTAATGCTGATGATATCAACCTCAAGTGCTTTTGTCTTCTGAAATGGGGGTGTGTGTGTGTGTGTGTGTGTGTGTGTGTGTGTGTGTGTGTGTGTGGAGGCTGGTTTCCTGAGCAGCAGCCTCACTTTCTGAGAAGCATCACATCACAATTAAGCAAAGCTAAATGGTGTTCCTTAGTTCTAAGCCTGTTGACAGCTGTTTAACGATGCTTGTTCATTTAAGGCTTAAACCAATTATTACCTTTTTTAAAAAAAATAAGCAGCAAGTATTAACCTCTTCCTGTAAGCTAAGTAAGCTAAGACAGATTCTCTAGAGGAAATCAGTGTTCCTAAGAGTGACAAATTGATTTCTCCAATACATGTATGAAAATGCTATTTTCACTGCACTCTGGGCTGTTGTTATTTCAGCAGATGGAAATGGGTGGGAGAGGTGAAACGGGATCTGCAAAGTGCTACTAACTAAATAAGAAATAGAAAACATAATAAAAATGCATTTCTACCTGCTGGCAAAATCATACCCATAAAAGTGAGCGAATACTTCACATGACTTGAAAGCAATTTAAAACATGTTTATTTGAACAGAATCAAAGCTAGCAGAGACAAATATCCCTTATTACTGACGAAGTAGTAGATGCAACACATTTAGTTGTGCTTGCAATAAAAAAACATAAACAGGCTATAGAAACACAGCACGAGCCTTCCTTGTTTGGACTCCCACCAACTCTAGAGGAACAAGTCTGATTTAACCTGAGGATAGAAATTACTGCCCAAAATGTAGACTGAAGTTCACTAGTCCATCTCCTCCAGGGGTGTAGAATGGGGGAGCTCCCAGGGCGATGGCTCCAGGTGCCTTTTATTGGAGGGGGACATAGAAAGGTGAGTGTCTGTCCTGTTGCGTCCTCCTCATGTCACCTTTCCAGCCCACAAATCATTACATGTATGTATATCCTTACCTGCCCAATGATGTTGTGGGTGGGTGTATAGCAAGATAGCAGCCACAACTTCCTTCTTCATTCACCTGCAGCATGGGCAGAGAGGAAGAGGGGTGGATAAACTAATCAAGGGGAGGGTTTTCAAATGCATATCAAGTACCAAATCCACCCTTGTGGATGGCAGGCTATGGAATCAACCTAGAGAGAAAACAGCATGTTGGTGATGAGCAGAAATGAGTCTGGATTGAGAAAAACATTTTTGTGCTACAAACAGGATAGTATGTACAAACGAACAGCAAGAATGTTGATTGCACAAAATTGGAAGACTGGAGAAATACCAACTAAAGAACAATGGCAAGAGAAGTTGGTGAACTATACAGAACTGGCAATAATGACAGATAGATTAAGAGAAAAAGACAACAGCGACTTTGAAAAAGAATGGGAACCATTTATATTATATTTGCAGGAACAAAGAAAGTCAATAGACTTGATGGCAGGATTTAAATAAACATTCACATTATTAGTATTAGAAAATGTTTAGAAAATAGTGAAATATTATAGTGTATTTACTTTTATTTTTATGTTTTTAGGCTTGATGTTATGTTATTAATAACTCTTTCTGTTAGGAGATAGCAAAGTGGGTGAAAAGAGAAACAAACCAGAAGCGGAAGTTGGGGGAAGCCCTGGAGGGGAGGGAGGGAGGAATATATACTAAATGTTAAGAAATTGAGATGTATGTAATGAATGAAAAAGAAAGATGATTTTTTAAAAAAGGATATTATGTACAAACGCCGGCTCCCTTGGCCTGAAAAGCAAGATGAGTGCCACACCCCATAGTCGCCTTTGACTGGACTTAACCGTCCAGGGATCCTTTACTTCTCTCTCTTTTTTAAAACTATGTATGCAGACTAAGGAATCTGATATTGATCCCACAAAGTGACCGGAACTAATGCACATTTAGGCATTGAAACATTGTGCAATGGCTACGGTTTCTATCAGTAATCTCATGCAATTGCAGCTATGAAGTCAAAAATGACAAAAAGAACAACAAATAATCAGTGCTCATTAATTATAATAGGATAAAGGCTCCAACATGATACTCAAACAAGACACAGACTTCATTAACAAGACTGAAAGATTACCGTCTGTTTTTGATAAATTATCAACTACGCTTGCAAGACAAAATTAAAAGGTGTAGCATTTCTCTGCAGGCAGTAGATTTTTACACCATTAAGCTATATTTTCCCTGTAAAAGCTTTTCAGAAATCACAGCAACAAGTTTTCACTGACAGTCATATGCATATTCACTAGGTAATAGGACTTATGGTTTCTCCTGGGATGCTTTGCATATATTTCATGCTGTGCAATATTTAGGAACCAAATTCTGAAGATGTGTAAGCCTGTCACTTAATACTGAGAATACAGTAATTCCTGTCTTTGCTGGTGTGTAGTAGGAAAATGACTTTTTAAAGCCTGAAGAGCATACTCACCAGCTTTGAGTAAAATATGCAGAATTATCATGGATGTAACCAGGTTGTTGGATATAAGCCATTTTGAGATGTCAAAATAGTAAATATCAAAACACATATTGGCCTCCGCCTGAACCAAGGCCACAGTTTAACTGGCACAGTTTCCACTCTGGTCCGTGCCTGGTAGCCCTAGCCAATGAACACTAGCCTAGGTGGTTGGGAGGCAGGGCACCCTAGACCGTTGACTAAAGTGGTGTACACAATAACCCTTTAGAGCATCTTCAAAGCACATTCTTTCCCTCAAAGAATTCTGGGCACTGTAGTTTGCTAAGGGCTGCTGGAAATTTTAACTCTCTGAAGAGTAAACTACAATGTCCAGTATTTCTTCATGGAAAGATCGTGTTTGGAATGTGCTTTAAATTTATAGTGTGTACGCAACCACCGTCTTCAAGCCAGGGCCAGCTCCAGAATACCATGTACCTCAATTCTCCCCGCCATGCCACAAATTTCTGGCTCTGCCAGGAACTGCACTTACAAATGTAGCTACGTTAGACATGATCTATTTTGAACAGTCACAAGAAACCATAAGGAATATTCCAATCAGCTCCAAACATCATCCTCCCCCCGAAAAATTGGCTTTTCTTCCGGCACGTGCATGTCTTACAGTGCTGGGAAGTTGTTACGGTAAGTGCCATATTTTTAACAAGAGGGGGAGGTGCTGGTACTACATACCCTTGAGTACCCACCGAAAAAAAAGCATTGGGCCGATGTTGCGTAAACAGCGGTGCAACATTTCTGTCCTTGACCCTTCATTAACTTCTGGAACATGGAGGAGGAGGAGATTTCACCAGCAGCTAAAATATGAATTTGTCCTGCTTGCAAGGTTCAGATTATTACAAACTGAACATCATGCCCCGCCCTCAGCAGATAATCTTCTCTGGCTCAGAGTGCTCCTCACCTTCTTTCACTGGTATAAAGTGGCAATAAGGTGGTTTGAGGTGATTTAGGGATATGAGCTGAGCATCTTGTCTAGCAAGATCTTTGATGGTGCATATTTTTTTCGGGGAAAAGGCTCATGCCCAGGCTTGTTTTCTTACCTGAAGATGAGTAGCCTCAACCAACTGCCAGGAATAAGGTGGTTTCCATTACTGCTGTTTGTTTAATTGGACATATCTTAAAACTCCATTCTTCATTGGCTTACTCATCTACCCTCACGAAGGCTGATTCAGAATCCACCACATCATTCACCGGTGACCTTGTTAAGTAGACAGAAATGCACACAGTTCATTGACTTCGCTTGGTATCTTGAGTACACAGTCACTTTCATGGCACACTAATGCGAGAAGGAGTTGCATCGTCATCGGTCCTGGATTGATTGCTGCAATAGTTTCCTGAGATGAATTGTTTGATTCTGAGCATTATGATATGTGTGGCAAGAAGGAATACCAACCATGTAATTTGTTGGTAGACACAAGATGGGAATGCCCAGTAAGGCAAGGAGGGTGGTGTTGCTCACCTGGCTTCCCAGTTCTGAGCGTTGCTGCTGGTTGTAGACAGGTAGACAGGTGGCAGGTAACTCTGCACGGTTTAGGAGCTCAAGCAAAGAATATATGTGCTACTTCCTTTTACCAGAGAAAGTTCTCAGAGCTAAGGCCTGAGGGCATGTGATACAGCAACCTTCTTGAAAATAAGCAGGATAGGATCTAGATGGTGCTTGGATGGGACAGCTCATGTACAGTGGTGCCTCGCAAGATGAAATTAATCCGTTCTGCGAGTCTCTTCGTCTTGCGGTTTTTTCGTCTTGCGAAGCACGGCTATTAGCGGCTTAGCGGCTATTAGCGGCTTAGCGGCTTAGCGGCTATTAACGGCTTAGCGGCTTTAAGAAAAAGGAAACAAACTCGCAAGACATTTCGTCTTGCAAAGCAAGCCCATAGGGAAATTCGTCTTGTGGAACGACTCAAAAAACAGAAAACTCTTTCATCTTGCGCGTTTTTCGTCTTGCGAGGCATTCGTCTTGCGAGGTACCACTGTATTTTCTTCATGGAATAAAGGTGTAATTAAAAACAATATTCCTCAAAAGGCAATGAGGAAAAGGAGGCAAGAGCTTTCTGATAAACATACCAGAAACTATTGTGCCACCGTGGTTTAAGCAAAAATGAAGATATGTACACGATCCCTAAACTGTGGTTGGTGAGCCACTGGCAGTATTTTTTTCTGCCAGCACCTGCCATTTTTTTCTGCCAGCACAACAGTTCTGATTTCTGTGACTTATGGTGGCATATTTTGTGATGACAGTGGTTAAAAGTGGGACCATATGCTCAGAGAAGTGAGAGCTGGACCATAAAGAAGGCTGATCGCCGAAAATTGATGCTTTTGAGTTATGGTGCTGGAAGAGACTCTTGAGAGTCCCAAGGACTGCAAGAAGATCAAACCTATCCATTCTGAAGGAAATCAGCCCTGAGTGCTCACTGGAAGGACAGATCGTGAAGCTGAGGCTCCAATACTTTGGCCACCTCATGAGAAGAGAAGACTTCCTGGAAAAGACCCTGATGTTGGGGAAGATGGAGGGCACAAGGAGAAGGGGACGACAGAGGATGAGATGGTTGGATAGTGTTCTCGAAGCTACCAGCATGAGTCTGACCAAACTGTGGGAGGCAGTGGAAGACAGGAGTGCCTGGCGTGCTCTGGTCCATGGGGTCATGAAGAGTCGGACATGACTAAATGACTAAACAATACTCAGAGAACAGCTTCCTACAGTGCGTAAATGGATCCTATGGAAGCAGCTTGCCTGAACCAGGGTTGGGGAATCTTTTTCAGCCTGAGGGCCACATTTCTTTCTGATCAACCTTCCGAGGGCCACATGCCAACGATGGGTCAGAGGTAAAAGGGGGCAGAACAACAAAGGTTAATTTTACCTTTGTACAGTAGTCTGGTTTCTGCGTACTCATGCACCGTTTCTCTTTTCCACCCAGACAAGGGATAATGCTCAGGGTGTGGCTTGGGAAGAATTCTGAGGACCAGATAGAAAGGTCTGGAAGGATGCATTCAGCCCCCAGGCTTAAGGCTGCCTGCTCCTGGACTGAACAAACCAGGCCTATGTCTCTACTGAACATTGCTTCGAAAAGAAATTTCACAAAACCTGGATATATCCCCTTCTATAGTCCAGTCCAGTTCTTATTGGGCCATACCTATGGGGCTGAAGAGAGACACACAAAGAGAGGGGGAGAGAGCTCTAGTATAGTCAATTAATTTTAATTTTCTACTTGGCACCAAAACTCTAAATGGAAGAGGGAAGGAACTGTGCATACAATAGAGTGAAAAGCAGTTGTGTTGACTGATAAAGCAAATCTAATTTTTCCTGCTCCCCAATGTACAAACTATTCCCTGTCCCTGTTTTAATTGCCTATGCTCCTCTCATATACAATATGTCTCATCATTACCCTGTCTGCTTGACTGCCTCTATCAGTTTTTAGTCATGATTTGGGTCTTAGCTCCCCTTTTCTCCCCATTGTTGTTATTTGCTTGGCACATCCCCCTAATATGCTCTATTTATTTCACCCATATGGTGTTTTTCATTGTGTTTGACTCAATGCAGAAAATCCTGGCAAGCCGTCTGCACTTGCTTTCCATATTACTGGAAGATTTGTGCCTGGAAAAATTCCCAAAGGTTGCCTTTGCAATTCCTAAACTTTTTCATTTTTACAGCACCACAAAATTTTAAAGGTACGCACAATGGCTGAGCCTAATTCAGATCATAACCAACCTTCATTGTCAGGGCCATCTTTAGCATATGCGCTGCCGGGGATCTGCCCAGCGCCTCCAAATTAACAAATTAGCTTTTGGGGGGGGGAAGCAAAAGTTGTTTTTAGGGGGGGAATTGCTCACCTGTAATAATGATGTAGCGGAAAAAACTGCTTTTGTTTCCTGACTCATTTGGGAATATTTAAGAGAGCGACGGAGGAGGGGGGGACTTTCGCTCCATTGCTTTTCACTGCCGCTGATTGAGAGGGACTGGTATACAGTAGTTATACATTTGGCGCCCCCCAGAATTCGGTGCCCAGGTGCCCCGCACCCCTTACACCCCCGGGTCAAGACAGCCCTGTTCATTGTGCTTTGGCCTTTCGCATTTTGGGACAAGTGACATTTGTCAAAATCACCTTCTTTGTTTTTTGTTTTTTGTAATATTTTTTATTAATTTTAGCATACAAAAATTTTAAGACATACCACATAAATTATTATACGTATATCCTTATTTGGACTTCCTTCAACATCTCTGATAGCCTTCCGTCTTAATTATTTCTCCTGCAATTCTTAACTTAATATTGCCTTTACATTTTCTAACAAATCATTTCTTCCTTTCCATTTTTACAATATTTCTTAAATTACTCCTCACAGAACTTCTTGTAGTCCTACAAACGTAATTTGATCATCGCAAATACTTTTCAGATACTCTGTAGATTTAGTCCAGTCTTTGGTAAACCTCTGGTCTCACCAGTCTCGGATCCTTCCTGTTAGCTTATCTAATTCTGCGTAGTCCATCAATTTCATCCTCCATTCTTCTAATGTTGGTAGTTCTTCTTCCTTCCATTTTTGGGCCAATAATATTCTTGCTGCTGTAACAGCAGCAAAATCACCTTCTTTGGATGGCTTCCTTGTCTGTACCATATACTAGCCAGCTATTCTCAATAATCTTAAAAGAAAAGATCTGAGTGAAAGTGCAGTTATTCGTGTAGTGCCATCAATATATTAGCTTACATTTAGGTGCTCTAACGTAGGGTGTTCAGAAGATAGATCAGGATCTAGTGATAGATCCCAGGGTGATTTGCAATAGATCATTGAGGATTTCTGAATCCCAGTTGTTTAACAATAGGTACAACAAACAAACACAGAGAAAGGGCTGTGAAGTGAACACAGGATGGGACAAACCAAGACTAGATATTTGGGTGAAAGGGTTGAGATCACCATTTTACTGGGCTGGCTGGAGTTGATGGAAGTTGTGGTCCAAAATATCTGGAGAGCACCAGGTTGAGGAAAGCTGTTATTGAGTGTAAACCTGATATCAGACCATGACAGGGCAAGGACTCAGACATGGTGGACAAAGCATGGTGGACACAGCTCAGTGACACATCCTCAAACAACCCCAGATTAAAAATTGGGTGGCAAGTGCCTGAGAAAGACCTTTCTCCAAGACCTTGCAGAATCACTGGCAATCACCTGGGGCTGGCCCAAGACACACATGTATGCATATGATAATTTATTGCATTGTTAGAGGAGAAGCAGATGTCTGAGTCAGCCTTGCATCTGCTATTCAAATGAATATAATGGAATGTCCAAATCAGGCCAAAGCTGTCTGCTTATTTCCTGATTCCCGGTCTCTGCAGCAGAACGGCAGACCGAAGCATCCCTCTCCTATTGCTTTGCATCATACAGTACACAGACAGAGCAAAATGTAAGCATAACAATCAGTGCTTTCCCTGGTGATTTTTGCCACTATCCGTAGCTCAGCCACTGCCATCGCTTTGCATTATCATCAAAATCAGCCTCCTAGGATGAAAAATGATCTCATCAAATATTCCACCAAATAGGAACATA
Source organism: Podarcis bocagei (assembly GCF_964188305.1). Classification (NCBI taxonomy): domain Eukaryota; kingdom Metazoa; phylum Chordata; class Lepidosauria; order Squamata; family Lacertidae; genus Podarcis; species Podarcis bocagei. The sequence goes on from NC_138125.1 coordinate 106,216,058, forward strand.
TACATATGACTACAATTAAAAATAATTATGACCGGCATGTTTAGTAAATTGGTTCTTGCTGCATGAGGAGCTTTTGACATGGGGCAAACTGCTGCTGAAACATAATACAAAAGGCAATATGGCTCATTTCATATGAGTATTGGGGGCACAGCTTCTCATCTCTCTGACATTTGATGGAACAAATCTCCTCAAATATGGATTCCACTAGCTCATTTCAATTTTATTTTTTTTAATGCTTTAACCACTTTAAATTGTTTGGATTATGTAGGGCTTTACCTCTCAAGTCTCAGATGATCCACCATATGCAGCCAACTCGTATGGGGCCGTTGTCTCTGAACAGGACCACTGAGAATGCATGTGAATGATATGATTGAATCACCATTTAACAAAAACTCTCAAAACAAAGAAAACTACCACTCTTCTCTTTGTGTGCAAGGAGCTTTCGACCCCTCAACCCTATGGAAAATCATTTCCTAGAAAGTTTCAGTATGCAAAATTGGATCTGTTCAACTGGTAACTATATTATTTGGTAGCATACATACTTCGTTAGCAAACCCCCCCCCCCACGTACAGTTATTTCATTAGAGGCAAATGTGCTCTCCTAATTGCCTCACTTCTTTGGCTAAATAGGACTTTAATAGATACAATCTGAACTAATTTAGTTTCTCTGGAGACACCTTTAACTTCCATATTAACATTTTTATATAAGTAATGTTGGAGGTCTGAAACTGACTGTGCTTGAATGGCCCTTGCGAATTGTGGATAAAGCAAGTGCAGTAGTAGTAGCAGCATACAGAACAATTGGCAAACAAAAGGGGGGGGGCAATGGTTAGATGCAGTGCTTTTTTTCTAAGCTGCGTTTATTTTTATTTTTTAAAAAATGTATACCTTGCTTATCTGGGTCCCAATGCAGCTTACAAAATAAAAACATACAAAATGTGAAATGTCAGAGATTAAAACTTCAGAGCAGCACTGACCTTCTTGGAGTAAGAGCAGGAACCAAACAGATGAGCCCAAATTTTGGCTTCGTTCAGCACAATGTGACAGCAGAAGGGGCTAGGAAGCAGCACAGTGGCTGCTAGCTCCTCTCCAGGAGCCCGCTCATTTGTGAAGTCTCGCTAAGCCATGCTAACCAGGCCATAGTTGGGTATTGTGCTTCCTTGAATTATATCTATCCTGAATTCATCATCAGACATTTTTAACTCCTCAGTTAACATTACTTCATCCAAGCAACATTTCATGTTTCCCTTTCACACACACACCCCTACACACACACACAGACACACACAAACTTTAATTGCATTTTCCTTTCAGTACTGTTTGGTTACCATTCCCAGTTTAAACTACATTGGTACCTCGGGTTAAATACGCTTCAGGTTACAGACTCCGCTAACCCAGAAATAGTACCTCAGGTTAAGAACTTTGATTCAGGAGGAGAACAGAAATCGTGCAGCGGCGGCGCAGTGGCAGCAGGAAACCCCATTAAGTGGTGCTTCAGGTTAAGAACAGTTTCAGGTTACGAACAGACCTCCAGAACGAATTAAGTTCTTAACCCGAGGTACCACTGTATTTAGCAGGCACAAGACTTGGACTGCTGTTCTGTGCATGCTAAACCTGGGAGTGACTCAATGGGAATTGCTTTTGAAGAGACATGTATAAAATTGCACTGTTGAGCAAAATTTGTTTAATGGGAATTATTCAGTGCTTTAAGTTTACACCCAAACTGGATCGACTGCATGCGGTATAGAGAGCTATTTCAGAATATTCTCAATGCAATATGTCCACAAAGTGAAAAATGGAAAGCTGCTCTGGAGAAATTCTATTAGAAGAAGGCTTAGATAAGTGGTAGATTTGGTGCAGGTTCATTGTTTATTTACATTTTGATTTTGATTTTCAATGAGTGCTCCAGCTGGTGATGGATAAGCTTCAGGTTAAGCTTTCAGCGTTTGCTGCAAAGCAGATGGTAATTTAGAATATATATATGTGTGTGTGTGTGTGTGTGTGTGTGTGTATATATATATATATATATCAGTAGTCCATACCATCTCTGTTATTTTATGCCTGTTAACTAGCACACTATAAGAATTTACTGTTATGAGGGAAACACATAATCTGTTTGCCTCCTCTGCACTTTCAAACCTGCCTTCTGAAATTGCTTTTTCATCGTCAGTTAACTCTGCTTCTGTTTGGGGCCTAGCCTAGGAAACGTCACATGTATCGGAATCAGGTTTTAAAAGAATTCTTCATTTTTTTTCATTTTTGCTTTTTGTTTTTGCCAGGGGTTGGCATGTCAGGAGCAAGGAAGCCAGAAAATAGAGAGAGTGGAGACATGAAGTTTTAATGTTCTTTTTCAATCAGTAATTTAACTGAATATATTATATTGTAGGGTTGCCATATGTCCTCTTTTTCAGGACACACCCACTTTTTCATGGGCTGAGTCGTCAGAGCGATCCATAGTTAGAAGCAGAAGTCGGCAAATGTGTGCTCTTTTTTGCTCTTCAAAATATGGCAACCCTGTATGCTTTATGCAAACTGTTTGGAGGCTATTGTCAATTAAGAAGAACATAAACATTGCCATTTAATAATAATAAAAAGCTGCCAATAATTGCAGGGTACATGATAGTAGCCATAAAGGAGGACCCAAAAGCTGTACCCTTTGACCTCAGAATTGAATACTCATTAAGTTCAGTTTCCTCTCCAATTAGGAGTAGCTCATCTGTCTCTAGTCATGGTATTCCTGGTGGCTACTATTTTATTTGCCCAGAATGCCTGGGCATTTGCACTGTTCTGAAGCATTATTGGGGGAAATGGAGACTACCATACAAAATGGTGGCTGTCAGTGACCCCTCCACCTTGAATGTTCTAGAACAACACAATGTCTGGGACATACTGGGAAAATAAAATGGGGGGGGCAGGAATAGCCATCCAAATCAGTTTTGCATACCCCTCAACTGTTCCACATTAAGCTAGACATCCTGGAATTACAGAAGCTACCGGCTTTTGATTGGATCCCGAGATGTCCCATTTTGGCTCCCACAAGAGTGCAGCCCCAAAAGATGCACGTTTTTCTGGGCTGCACTCTTGTGTGAGTCATGTGACTCGCACAGAAGCACGGCTCTGAAAAATGCATGTCCTGATTATTGTCTGAGGCATGTTAGAAAGTATGAGCAGTTTTTTTTTAAATAATAATAATGAAGGCATATGAGTAAAACAAAACAAAATAGCAACCAATGTATAATGCAACATATATACTGTCTCTCAGATACAAACTGTGAATTGCTCTGTGACAGCAGCTAGGGATTTCCATTTGAGAATTCCTAGCATCATTCAGGGGGAACCATGACAGTTAATGTGGTAGAAAACCAATATAGCTCTAAAGACCTCGAGCATATACAGTTCTGCACCACATGTACTAAAAAATCCAAAAAGTGTTGTAAACACCTGGTTGTGAATAGTGATACAGATCTGAATAGTCTGGCCTGATGGTAATTTTGTAATGACAAATTTCTCTTATATGCGTATAAATCTCAAGGTTCGTATTTATTGTTTTGTGGCTTTGTTTTCCTCTCCTCCACTCCCGGTCACATTTCAAGATGACTTCAGGATCTGGATGATTCCAAACAATTTGGAGGTCCTTAAGCAGAGGCTTGACAACCATATGTCAGGAGTGCTCTGATGGTGTTTCCTGCTTGGCAGGGGGTTGGACTCGATGGCCCTTGTGGTCTCTTCCAACTCTATGATTCTATGATTCTTGTGGCCCTTGTGGTCTCTTCCAACTCTATGATTCTATGATTCTATGATTCTATGATTCTATGATTCTATGATTCTATTTCTGTGGACAGCAACCTTATTTTTTCACCTCCCTCTTGAGTTAATGGTGAGTGTATGGATTTACACAGGAAAGCCACATGCCTGCATCTCTTGTGCATATAAGGAAAATTCACAAGTACTCTGTAATGTAGATGAAGGCTCATCTTATGCAATCATTAAGTAAAAGGGTATTTATGCTACTCAGGGGAGGAAACAAAGTGATATTGGAATGGCCTGCTTCTCTTTGACAAGCAGTCCATCTGGTAAATCGTCAGACTTTGAGCTAGTGTGTTGTAAAAAGTAAGGGCAATTCCCAAGACCCCAGAAACTGAAGTACCGCTACAAAGTGTTACTAGACCTAACATGTGCTATTTCACCTCAGAGTTCCTGGAAAATCAGACTATGCAGTACAGTGTGGTGCGCTGAACTGCATTCCTCTGCCCTCTCATCTTACTGGGACATAGGAAACAGTACCTAGCGAGATTACATTCAGGGGTCTGGCACTCTCCAGAAAAAATATAAATAAGCCCAACCTAATTCCAAACTGGTTTTTGAACTGCACTTTCACTTTAGAAAATTGCAATATTCAAGGTCTGCTCCCCACATGAGGAAGTGCTTGGCAAAGGTCCCTCTACTAGACCGTCTCCATTTTAATTTCCCACAGTGCCCCAGAACAATTCTATGCTGCAGACATACTATCATGGAATCAAAGAATTGTAGTGTTGGAAGGGACCATGAGGGTCCTTTAGACCAACCCCTTGCAAATGCAGGAATCTTTTGCCCAAAATGAAAATGATTGTTTAGCACTGTTGCCACCAGGTAAATCCAGGTTGCTGGGGGACTCTGTCAGGGCTTTGGTGCCTGGAGAGCTGCCCGACACTCTCAAGTTGCTGAGGATAATTTTCAGAAGCAGTAGCCAGGAAGGATTGAGGCTCTTGCATCATTGCTGCATAATGGAACAGAAAAGGGGGGTGGGATTGAGGTGGCAGTGAGGTCAGCATGGTGCTAACACACCAGCAGGGGTGCCAAATTGGCTCTGCTGGCACATTTGCTCTGCACCAACCTTGCGCCTCTGGTATGTAACTGCAACACAACCAGGGAGAGGTCAAGTGAGCAGCACAGCTCCACCAACCTACCACTCCGCCTCTCTGTCCCAGTATGCAGCAGTGGCAAAACTGGAGGGAGGTCAGCAGCCCCACCACCTTGTCCCCTCTCCATTCATGCATATAGTGGTGAAGCAACTGGAGGGAGTAGAGCATCTCTGTCACCTTGCTCCTTCCCCTTTCCATCTAAATATGCAGCAATGACGTAACCAGAGATAGGTTAGGTTAGATGAGCAGCACAGCACAACCAAGCAGTCCACTATAGTCAGTAATATCGTGTTTAGGGTTACAGACTTAGACTGCAGACCTAAGCCTGCTTACCTGGGAGTAAGCCTCGCTAGACTCAGTAGGCTTTACTTCTGAGCAGGCACACCTAGGATTTCACTGTTAGTCTCAGGTCTTTTATCAGCACAGTATACCTATGAAATATTGCCAATGTTCTGATCTTAGCAAGATTCAACAATACAATGTAATCCAGAAGCGATCACTATCATGGTTTGCCACCTGTGCCTTTGTTAATGGAATCATCCATTTCAGAACATGACAGCTCCCAAAAAATTGCCCCCAGATTCCAATTTAAGAACACTTACTTCTTGGTTTATAGAGTTACAGGCCACAACACCAGAACACCCTTTACAAAATAGCACAGTGACATGTACAATGTTGGATCGTGGTTCGTCCTTCCTCTCCACCATATGAATGGTAAGTTTTCATTTATATCATTTTTAGTTATCTGACTCATGAAGAGTTCTATATTGTACCGTCTTAATTATACCAATCAGTCGTTTGAAAGTTAACACAAAATTCAGTTTCTCGGCATTTCTTAATCATTTCAGCCCCATTTTCCTGCATTCCTCAAAGAACGACTGCAGCTTAGTTCTCTTCCTGCCTTTAATCAATGTTATCATGTAACAAATCATGTCAGTTTCTTGTTACAGTATTTCATTTCAATTTTGTGACTGGTTTTGCTTTTGCAGTAATCCTTTTTTTAAAAAACAAATTGAACGAAAAACCCTAGCTATATCTCATGAGACTGGTGAAAATGGAATAGAATGTAATGTGCAAAAATATTCAAGTGATCTTTACTGATTAACCCCACACCTCATATGGAATAGCTGGTAAGTTTACATAAAAGAAATGGATAAGATGTAGTAGTTATTGAGAAACTGAAAACTATTAATAAGAGGAGCATATAAAATATTGTGGATAATTTAGGATGTGTGAGAGAACTATTTTACCCCTTTTCTAAGGCCATTCCCACTCTTATGTGAGGGCAAATTTGCTACACACCAGTCATCTCAGGGGATGACTCCATTGGTTTCTCCTTGGGGAGGAGTATTGGGGTGGCATGAGTGGATAGGGATATATATTCCTGCACCTCCCTAAAACCTCACTCTTTTCTGCTATGGCACCCACCCTCCCTTCTGCTGTGTGGGCTTCACCAGTCGCAGGACCCCTCAATTGGCCCAAGACTCTCTTTCACCTTCTCCACACTGTTGGGAGTAAGTTTTGGAGTGGTGCAATTCCTTGTTAATCGAGCCTTTAGTCCATGCAGGAACGACAGTTTATGATTTGGAGAACTTTAACCCTGAGGCATTATGGGGCATTTTGGCATTGCCCTAACTGTATCTGCCTAGTGGGTGACAAGACTGAAGAAGAAGAAGAGTTTGGATTTCATATCCCGCTTTATCACTACCCGATGGAGTCTCAAAGCGGCTAACATTCTCCTTTCCCTTCCTCCCCCACAACAAACACTCTGTGAGGTGAGTGGGGCTGAGTGACTTCAAAGAAGTATGAGTGGCCCAAGGTCACCCAGCAGCTGCATGTGGAGGAGCAGAGACGCGAACCCGGTTCACCAGATTACGAGTCTACCGCTCTTAACCACTACACCATGCTGACTGCCCTGTGCAGTGAAGACATTTTGCTTGTGTGGGGTGGGATTTCTATGAAATGGGTATTGTGGTGCCCACAACCATTTATTTGCTTTCCAAACACCCTCCTAGGTCCAGAAAGGTTGGTGAGCTCTGCTGTAAAGCACAGTTATCAGTTGATTATGGATTTTATGCTTTGGCAGTTTATATTGGACTTTAAGCAACAACAACAACAAACCTGGTTCTTGTTTGAAAGTATACAGACTTATTTCTGAAATGAAGTGGATTAGCATATAGAAGAGATTGAAATAAATAAGTTCAGCTATAGTTGCCACAGGATAATAGCCCGAGAGGCCAGCAACATAACACCTTCGCAGATGGGAAGTTGGCCTTACAGCGACTGCCGGCAGATGTGCAAGAGTTATTGGCTGAGCAGAATGAACATTCCTCTTCTGTGCACAAAAACATCTGTGTGTACCAAACCAGAAATTAAACTTCCTTTAAGCCCTTCTAATCAGACATCCAGCCTATCCTGACTGCTGCTTGCATCTGTCATCCATACCAGCCACTTTGCATGCATTTATATCCTATCATCATACACACCCAATGATGACTTCATTACTTTATGAACAGTTATTTGGATTGAGCCTCCTCTTTAGACTTGATTTCTGGATTCAGAAGATTTTTATTTTATTTGTCAGCTGAGTGTGTGTGAGAGAGGGAGGGAAGCTTTCTCTTTGTCAAGACAACAACCACATTCATATCTGCTCTGTGCATCCTTCCAGTGACAGCTGTGGTTCTTTGTTTCATCTTGTCTAGCTCTACATAATCATGACACTTAAGGAAAGAGAAGTCTGCTTCTCCTTCTTTTTCACACAGCATGACAGGTGGAACTTTCCTCCACAAGTATATCTTTGTTGGAAAAAGCTCACATTGAACTTAGGAACCTAGTACACGGCCTAATAACAAGTCAGCCTTATACCATTGGTCAAGCTAGCTCAAAATTGTCTACACTGACTGACAATATCCCTCCAAAATTTCAGGCAGGGTTCTCTCCCACCTAGAGATGCCACATGCATTGCTATTGTGCTCACCTTCTTTAGAAATGGTGACTGTGGCGTTTGCCCTCCTATGTGTGTGACATCATACTGGGTTCATAGGGAAAGGGTTAACTAATTGTAAAATGACTAACCAATGGGAACCCAGGAGACAGATTTAACTGTGTATAAGGTTTAAGCACAGAGATTTTTTAGTTAGAGTTGTTGAGAAGACAGTCTGGAGTTAGACGAGACAGAGAAGATAGGTCTGTGGGTTAGGCTAGTCTGGTGTGAGAGAGTGAGAGAATTTGTTAAGAGAAGTCTGTCAAACAGTTGAGATAATCAGTTGGAAGGTATTAGGAAGGTATAGGCCGGTAAAGAAACTAAAGTTAAGTTACTGACAGGAATATTATCTGAGAAACCATAAACTTGTTAATGTTTGTAAAATAAACTTGGGTTTTGTTGTTCACTTTTAACAACTGACTGGACTCAGTGTTTTACCAGTTGGTAGCAGCGGGGAAGCGAGCACAGTGGTGGCACAGGGATCAATAGACCGTTAAATGTACAGGGACCACAGTGACCTTCTTTAGAAATGTTACTGGAACAGCATGGCACTACCAGATGATGCCACAGCTATCCCTATGTCACATACCCTGAAAGGCTGAATTTCAGGACATCTATCCTTCCAGGTAACAGAGGAGTGTACAGGGAAGATCACCATATAATCTGTTAGTCAGACAGCCATTCCACCAGTCGATACGTTTTCTTTGCTTGTATACTCGTTTGTTTACCCTATTTTTTCCATCAAACATTTTGATTTAAAATGGCTGAAGCTGTTTCCTCAGTTGGTCATCCTGGCATGGAAGCAATCATTTTTATTGTACCTGTCCATGTAATTTCTCTCCCACCTTACAAATATTATTATTATTGAACTGTGGGAGTGTACCTATGGCCCAGCCTCTCCCCCTTTAATGTAATACTTTATATTATTGCATCCTGTTTCTTTAGCCAGTTGTCATGCTTGAGAAATTGTTGTGCATAAAGCCCAACAGGGCTTTAAAAAGTAATAATCAAGTCAGTTGTTTGGGTGATGGCCGAATACTATTGAACATATTGTTCGCTTCCAAGTGTGTGGTTGATTTCTCAAGCAACCCAATCTACACCACTGCAGAGTTATTCCTAATTCATGCTGCTCTGTGCGAAATGAACACCATGTGTATCACTTTTAGTCGTTTTAGCCTGATTTCACAGCATCAGCGTCGGCACTGAGTGAAGGAGTTGCGCATTCCATAATATCACATTTTGCTCGCTAATCTTATAAAGCTCAGAGATTAACCAAACACATGAAAGAAATCAAATGGGAATGTGGCTTGGAATGCTTGCAGAGCTGACATTCCAAACCTTACATGGAAGACACACAGTTATATGGAAGACACACATTTATATGTTCCTGCTGCTTGCATACGGTTGACTTTGATTTTCACTTGTCTTCAGGAAGATGATCAAAGCAACCATGAAGGGTGAATGCACTCATTCTGAAAGGAAGCACATGGGTTTCCAGGTGGGGAGTGCTTCTGGCCTAGGTCAGAACCTGATTGGGATGAGGCTCATCTTTCTCTGACCCCAGAGGAACATTTGGGTTCTTGGAAGCAGGTCTTCATTTCATTTCAGTAATGAAATATGTCCTACTCACCTCTTGCCCCAGACATTGCAATCCAAATGAGGTAGGACCAAGACTTTCATAAACATATGAGAGCACCCTTATGAAAAGCATCTGTCCAGTGCTATCATGGCCTCACTCACATAGTGAGTTCACAAATAATTTACATAACACAGAGTTTAAACCATGAGTCAGGGAGCTCCAGTCTCAACACAATCCAAAAACAATCTCTCACATGCTTCAGGTAACCTGATGTTCCAGAAGTTGTCCCTTGTTATTTCCCAGTACCTGCCCTTAACATATCTACTGAATGCTGAACATCCATTGCTCATGATATCATAACACAAAGAAACAAAAAATAAGTCTGGTGCTCCTCCCATTTAGCAACATCACACCCTCATACTAGAAGCATCCTTCCAAGCTTACTATAAGTACATCAAGTTCAGGAAGGGTGTTTAGATAGGTGTTCTTAGTGACTGTTTTTCCTATTAAGAACATGAGGAGAGCCCTGCTGGATCAGGAGTCCAGAATCTCACAGTGGCGAACCAGAGGCCCATGGGGCCTAAGAGCAATAGCACTCCACCTCCTTGTGATTCCCAGCTACTGTGCCTCTGATATTGGAGGCAGAACATATGCACCATGGTTAGTAGCCATTGATAGCCTTATTATCCTTGGTGGTTGCACATCCCCAAGGGAAGCTCACTACCATAATCAGATACCTGCAGCTGGTTCCAGAGTGACTGTCACTGTTTTGTGGGTGGGATTCCATTTCATATTAGCTACCGTATTTTTCGCCCTATAGAACGCACTTTTCCCCCTCCCAAAATGAAGGGGAAATCTGGGTGCGTCCTATGGGGTGAATGCAGGCTTTCGCTGAAGCTTGGAGAGCGAGAGGGGTCAGTGCGCACCGACCCGTCTCGCTCTCCAGGCTTCAGGAAGCTATCAGCAAGCCTGGGGAGCCCGTGGGAGTTCCCGCATGGCTCCCTAGGCTGCGGATAGCAGCCTGCTTCCCAGAGCGCAGGGCGCGCTGAAAGCAGAGCACCCGGCGCTTCGGGAAGACATCCGCAGCCTAGGCAGCCCTGTGGGAGTTCCCACAGGGCTCTCTAGGCTGCAGATAGCAGCCTGCTTCCCGGAGCGCAGGGAGCGCTGAAGCAGAGCTCCCTGCGCTTTGGGCAGACATTGGGCAGCCCCACAAACTCGGGGGACAGCGGGGAGGCGCAGCGCCGCCATCCCGCTGTTCCCCGACCTGGTTTAGATTCCCCAACCTGGTTTTTTTGGGGGGGGAAGTAAAGGGGGAAAAAATCCTTTATTCCCCCCCCAAAAAACTAGGTGCGTCCTATGGGCCGGTGCATCCTATGGGACGAAAAATACGGTAATTCAAATTGTGCGATTTAAAGTTGATTTGACAGAAAATATGGGAAGTGACCCTGTCATTCATGCATATACATACTGAATTTTCTAAACATAGGCCCTATGCAAACATTAAATCCAATGTCTGAACCCAAGGTATTCAGCAGGCCTGGATTGGTGGAGAATTTGAGGCCCTCCAGATGTTGTTAGACAAAACCTTCCATCATCTCTGCTGGCTGGGGCTGATAAGAGTTGGTGTTCCACAACTTACGGGGAGAGCCACAGGTTCCCCACCCCACTCTACACATTTAGGGCTCATCCAGACTAATCCTAGATTTAAAGGACATGCTTAATGTCACCAAATGACTATTCCTTCATCTTTTTTTAAGGAAATAGTTTAGCATCTACAGCTGTAACCAGATGGTCAAATTGTTATTGTAGTGGCAGAAAAAAATATTTTCATATTTATGGACAAGAGAATACTCAAAGGGAATTTCATGAACTGAAATTATAGGGAGAAATGGCCTTTCATACCCTCTGTTTAATTTAATTGAGGCAGTACTCTGTGTCTGCTCCCCCCGCCCATGTACAGCATTTTCTCCCATTATCTCCCCCATGTATGGATGGGGGGGAAATTCTCAAGTGCTTGTCATTGTCTAAGCTGCAGCATAGCTTCATTATGCCCTTATGGCTAATGCTGAAACATCTGTGCCAACGATGGCTTAATCTTTGTTTTTGAAATGGATTCGTGTATCCAGTCAAAAGAAGTCGAATGAGGACTAATAAAAAAGGGACTAAGAAAAGAAGTGTCAGACTCAATACGAAAGGCTCATTACGTCCTGTTCTTGAGCCTAGGAGGATTTTCCATTGTAACCAAGCCTTCAAATACTTGAGAATGTCCTCCTCTCCTCCATTGTCCCAGCCTGCACTTCTCATTTACCACCTGTGATATTTGAGCAATGACTGAAGGAAGTGTGCCAGAAGGAAGACCTTCTGCCCAATTCTGGAGAAGCTCTAAATGAATTAGTTCCTAGTAAAGAATGACATTTGCCTGGGAGTTTTAAAGAGGAAGAACAGATATACACCAGGAAAACATTCCCCTTCTCACAAAATGCAGAGGGAGGAATTGTATATTTTAATGATTCTGTAAGGCAGGAGTGGCCAGCATGATGGTGCTGTGGTTCTGTGGAGCTGGACAGGGTGGTTCAGGTTGGTGGTGCACCAGCAGAGTCAATCTGGTGGTCCTGCTGGTGGGCTCTTACACAGCCCACCAGCCCTCACACTGCCCATTAAGCAGCACTGATGCCATTGTTGGGAGCTTGGTTCCATAGCAAGCAACCCACTCTAACGACTTCCCCTGGCATGGAAAAGATGCCAAATCCAATTTTCACCATCTCTAGATAGTGCTGGGAAACACTCCTATCTGAAACCCTGGAGGCAGCTGCCATTCGGTGTAGACAATACAAAGCTAGATGGATCAGCTGTCTGGTTCAGTAGAAGGAATCATCCTAGGTTTTCCAGGCTGGAATATGTCTAGCAACTTTAGCAGAGTTGAAAGGGTACAAATTGTTGCTAATCATCTGTACATTCATTTCAGCACTTCAAAAACCAGTAAAACTTGTTTGTCCAGATGCAACAGTGGCACAAAAGGAATGAGCATTACACCATGACAGTCATACTGTTGAACCATTTTCACCTCTTGTTTGTCCTCATCTCTAGAGTGTATTTTAATGGAATGATTTCATATAATAATAGTATTAATGTGGCTACCCTGCTGATGAGCCGTAACATTTGTTCCCTGTCATCAAGCTATTAAGGAGTGGGATTCAGAGGTCTGCTTTATTTGTTGTTGTTTAGTCGTTTAGTCGTGTCCAACTCTTTGTGACCCCATGGACCAGAGCACGCCAGGCACTCCTGTCTTCCACTGCCTCCCGCAGTTTGGTCAACCTCATGCTGGTAGCTTCGAAAACACTATCCGACCATCTCGCCCTCTGTCGTCCCCTTCTCCTTGTGCCCTCCATCTTTCCCAACATCAGGGTCTTTTCCAGGGAGTCTTCTCTTCTCATGAGGTGGCCAAAGTATTGGAGCCTCAGCTTTATTTAGAGGTTGGTTATTGAGGATGAACCCTGATAAGACAGAAGTACTGTTTCTGGGGGACTCCCTGGACCTGAATGGGCTAACTGTGCCCCTAAACGACCAAGTGTGCAGCCTTGGGGGTCATATTGGACTCACAGCTATCCATGGAGCATAGCTGTCAACTTTTCCCTTTTCTTGTGAGGAATCCTATTCGGAATAAGGGAATTTCCCTTTAAAAAAGGGAAAAGTTTACAGCTATGCCTGGAGGCAGAGGTCAAGTCTGTCTACCAGCTCCATCTGGTATATTGGCTGAGATCCTACCTGACTGCATGTTGACTCTCCAGAGTGGTACATGCTTTGGCTATCTCCTGCTCTACTTGGGCCTACCTTTGAAGGTGACTCAGAAGCTACAACTAATCCAGAATGAGGATGTTAGATTGGTGACTAGGAGCGACCACCAGGCCCATATAACACTGTTCCTGAAAGATCTACATTGGCTTCCAGTATGTTTCCGACCCAGTTCAAAGTTTTGGTGCTGACTTATAAAGCCTTAAATGGCCGAGGCCCTGTATACCTGAAAGAGCGTCTCCACCCCCATCCGTCAGCCTGGAAACTGAGGTCCCATTCCAAGGGCCTTTTAGCAGCTCCCTCACAGTGAGAAGTGAAATTACAGGGAACCAGGCAGAGGGCCTTCTCGGTAGTGGTGCCCTCCCTGTGGAACACCCTCCCACCAGATGTCAAACAGATAAGCAACTATGCAACTTTCCAAAGATAGCGGAAGGCAGCCCTGTATCAGAAAGACATTGGGAAGATGTCTCACTGTGTTTTTATATTATGTTGGAAGCTGCGCAGAGTGACTGGAGCAAAACAGTTGGGGGGCGGGGTATAGGTAATAAATGATTGTTGCTGCTGCTGCTGCTGCTGTTATATTTCTAAAATATGCCCATTACTTGTCAATCCAATTAGTGAACGACTCGTGAAACTGGGTCTTCCGAATGTCAGGGGGGAAAGGGAAAAACCTACAATGGGGAAAAAGCCACTTGGTTTCACCCTTTTCTCTCAGCTACTGGATCTGGCTGGTATATGAATCTTTAACATTGTTTAAAATTACCCACTTCTAGATCTATACATTTAATTTGTTTCCCCCTTAACACAATAATAATAATAATTTTGTGGTTATTTATTTGTATGCCGATAGCTTGAGCGGTGGGAAATGAGCGCCTTTGGTGCTGCTCTTGCAATGAGGCTTCTCACTCATTAGCACAGTATTAATGAGGCTGGGTTTCAACGCAGGTGTTGTTAAGTGCAATCAGAGCAGTTTTATTAGTCTACAAATTGTCTTGACTTGACAAAGGAAGTCAGATGGGTTCATGCTCAGTTAACCTTTGCCTACATGCATGATTTGGTTGATTAAACAGCAATTGATAATGACCTTCAATCTGGCAAATTATCTAAAGGTGATGCAACATGGAATTCATTGTGATGGGCATAATGCTCCGTAAAACTGTTTTCTTTTTCATGTAGGCAACTATAAGGTAATTTTGAAAATTAACCAATCACGAGCAACTAATTTATTGTTACACATTCAGGGTGCAATTCAGCATTGTGCTACTTACTAATATTCCACCTTCACAAGCCTTTCAGCTTGCCAGATGGAGCAATCCCCCTACATCCCTGCTATAATAATAATATTCTGATGCGGGGGGTGGGAGATCAAGAGATTATTTATAAAATGGATCCCAGCCACTTACTATGTTCACATTTTGCAAAAAATCCACAGCATGGATGGGAAATCTATGTCCCTCCAGATGTGTTGGACTACAACTCCCATCATCCACTGGCCAAGCTGGTAGTTTGTGTTCAATTACATCTGGACGATCACCCGTTGTTCATATCTCTGGAGTACTTTGCAGAGCAATGCAAGCAAGGTCTCTCTTTCAAGAACACCACAATCTACATTTTAACAGGGGAGAAAGAAGAGACAAAGCTTATATGAGATGGATGTGAGCACAATCAGAGCCCTGAGCCCTAATCTGAGCTGCTTTTAAGTTTCTAGCCCCATCAAACAAATAGGTTGAAAATCACTTGTCTAGATGAGAAATGATCACAGCGGGGAGACACTGTGTAGAAACAGATGCAAATATCTAAAGCCCCCATGCTGGCAAGAAATTTACACTGGGTAAGTGGAGAGAGAAATTGCGGAGACCACAGAGGAAATCATCTGATGCTGTTATTTCCCTTCCTCCTCCTTCTGAACAGGACTTATTCTTGCCTGGAACTTCTAGGTCTCCACTCTCTTGAGACAGCCACAATAATGGAGAGCTTGTTAAATCTTCCTAATCAGGCCTTGAGCTGGTTCACACAACATATTCCCCCTGCCCCACTGCCCAGTGAAAGGAGCCATCATCATTCCTGGCATGCACAGACAAAAAAATACATGTGTGTCAAGACATTGCAGATATGGTTGGCAGGCATTTCATTGATGGGTTGGAGCTTGGAGGCAAAGGTCTTCCTCCCTCCTATATGTGGAGGGAGGATGCATTAATAGAGCTTTGATGTCATTACGGAAATTCATGAAGATATGATGAACCAAGGAAAAGGGCTAAGGATCACTGGAAGAGAATAATGCTTTGCATGCAAAAGGTCCAAAGCTCAACCTTTGGGATCTCCAGGTAGGGCTCAGAGAGACGTCTGTTTGAAACCCTAGAGAGCTTCGTTCATTCATTGTTGGCAATACTAAGCTGCACGGTCAATAGTCCAACTCAGTGTAAGTTCACTTTCCATGTTTCTAAGTCCCAATTTTATCTCTGTCCTCTAGAGATGGGCAAATCTGTCAATTTTTTCTCTGTTTCTCATTTTGTCACTCTTCAGTTCTCCACATCCATTGTCATTTTTTTAATTTAAAAAGCCTTCATGAAAATTCACCAGTGCTTTAGTTCCAGTTCTCCCTAATACAGTATATACATTTTGGGATGCAATTTTGCCCAATATAGACATTTTTGCCCCCAAATATTATTTATTAATATTTATCATTCTGCAAAGCATTTTTAAATGAAAGCATTATGCCAATATATGCATTTTTGTACTCATTACTTTGCTGGAGAACTTCATTGCAAATTTTGGAGACATGCGAATTTCAAAAGGTGGCTTGTGCAGCAGTTTGCCTATTGTTTCAGAAAGTGTGAATAAGGTCAAGTCACTAATAATAATAATAATAATAATAATAATAATAATAATAATAATATATTTAAACCCCGCCCATCGGGCTGGGCTTCCCCAGCCACTCTGTGCGGCTTCCAGCAAAATATTAAAATACAGTAATGCATCAAACATTAAAAGCTTCCCTAAACAGGGCTGCCTTCAGGTGTCTTCTAAAAGTCTGGTAGTTGTTGTTCTCTTGGAGATCTGGTGGGAGGGCATTCCACAGGGTGGGTCCTACTACTGAGAAGGCCCTCTGCCTGGTTCCCTGTAACTTGGCTTCTCACAGTGAGGGAACCTCAGTGTCCGGGTAGAACGATGGGGGTGGAGATGCTCCTTCAGATATACTGGACCGAGGCCGTTTAGGGCTTTAAAGGTCCTAAAGTGCAAACTAACCAAATTTCTCACTCATCCCTGGCGTCTGCTCACGTATTTGGGCATACAGTGGTACCTCGGGTTACCTACGCTTCAGGTTACATACGCGTCAGGTTACAGACTCCACTAACCCATAAATAGTACCTCAGGTTAAGAACTTTGCTTCAGGATGAGAACAGAAATTGTGCAGTGGCAGCAGGAGGCCCCATTAGCTAAAGTGGTGCTTCAGGTTAAGAACAGTTTCAGGTTAAGAACGGACCTCCGGAATGAATTAAGTACGTAACCAGAGGTACCACTGTATTTCTGCTGAATACTATATTTATCACATGGCACAAACTACAGATGGGGAAAATTCAACAATATCCAGGGTTGCCAGATGTAGCTGTGTGCCTGAATGAGTCTTACTGACACTACATAGCCTGGTGTTCATAAAGAAAGGCACATGTGAAGCCATACATATTTAAACACACAGTTGGTGAATGCGTTGCAGGTGGCAGTACTGGAAACTGTTTGCCAGGGTTGCATTTTGATGTGTAATAATATAGCTTGGTTGACAGACTACAATTTGGCCGTGGGCTTTTTACACATTTCAGGCAAATGTCCAGTCATGTAAACCTTAAGCTAGGGAATAGCTCGGTTTGTTCCAGGCCACAGAGATTTTCTGCACATTGCCCACATTTCTTCACAAGTTCAGTGGTTTATTCTTCACACAGATGGTTAGTTAATTACAGAACTGGGAAGATTTCGTGGTTTTATATGTGGGGCAACAGTGTAATTGAAGAAAAGATTAATAAAACAGCAGCTGTAACAGTACACAGTGTCCTTATTAGTTCTGAACGGTGTCATAGGCAGGGACAAATTAATAATGGGATATATTGGAGCAGTTGCCAAACCTCCCAGAATCATCGTCCTTGAGGCTCTGGACAAAAACACCACAATACCCTCTAGATTCATGTAGGTAGCTGTGTTAGTCTGACACAGTCAAAATATATACCCATTGAGTCAATCACCCATCTCCTACTACCCTCCTGAGAAAAACCACTCCATATATAAGGGTCTGATGACTTCTTTTTCAGTGTATCTGAAGAAGTGTGCATGCACACGAAAGCTTATACCAAGAACTTAGTTGGTCTCTAAGGTGCCACTGGACAATTTTATATATATATATATATATATATATATATATATATATATATATATATATCGACCACAATACCCTGGATTCCCCCTTGTTCACACAGTCAGTCATTTTCTTCAACTTATAGCCTGTCCATCATTGTTTAATAATCCCAGGGTGAGTTACGTTATAAAACATCCACGGCAAATCCATATAATTTGTTGGCGGCAGTAGTGCTTCTGAATACCAGTTGCTGGAAACCACAGGAGGGGATAATGTTCTGCCTGGGGAGGGGTCCTGCCTGAGGGTTTCCCACAGGCATCTGGGTGGCCACCGTGAGAACAGGACGTTGCGCTGGACGAGCCATTGGCCTGATCCAGCAGGCTCTTTGTATATCCCCATCGTAATAAGCATTGAAATATAAAACTTTTTGAGATACCAAATAAAAATATCCTCACAGAGTTTATAGTAATGCAGTAGGCAATCCATCCATTAGCAACTGGCCTCATTAAATCAAGCCTGGATGAAGTAGCATGTCATGCTTCAGCAGGTGCCTTAACATTAACTCTGATCCAGCCGTTTGATTTATGTTGTCATGCAGCCATGGATAGATGGATGGCCAATGTATGGTAAGGGTCGGACTTGGATTTTCTCTCTTGACAGGAGAGAGCTATGAGGGAAGCCCAAAAGGAACAGACCACTAGTTGCTGATATCTTGGAATGCTTTAAGACAGGCATAGGCAAACATGGCCCTCCAGATGTTTTGGGACTACAACTCCCATCGTCCCTGACCATTGGTCCTGTTAGCTAGGCATGATGGGAGTTGTAGTCCCAAAACATCTGGAGGGCCGAGTTTGCCTACGCCTGCTTTAAGACTTCTATTATAGGTGGTTCCCCCTTCCCCAGTGCTTTTGCTATTGAAACATGTTACCAAAAAGCACAGGTGAAAGCAGTCTTGTAAAACCCCAGACACAGCTGCCAACAATGTTTTCATGTTTGTTTGTCAGTGATAGTATTTAGGAGTGAGCGTTACAAAATTCAAAACGTTTGTATGAGAAGACTGCAAATAATGAACGGTGTTATGACACTGCTTTCCCATCTCATTTATTGCAGGAATCCTGAAACTCGTAAAAGAGAGAGGGGTGCTGGTCTGTTTATAGAAGGGGAAATGTCTGAGAGATCTGGCTGCATGTCCAAAAATGTGACTAAGCCAATGTATTGCTAAGCTGATGTGAATCCCCGAGTTTTGCCACCTGGTGCTTTCCATGATCTTTCATGCCAACTTCTAGGGTTCCTTTTGTGTGTGCGTTATTCAAACGCAACATCTTGCCTTTTGGTTAAACAGTGAACATGAGCCAATAACTCTTTTTCTTCTACGTTTTGGCCTACACTAAATCAAAATGTACAAGAAAAGTAGTGCTCTAGTATGGCTAGGCTATAGATCTATTATCTCCCTGCACTTTGCACCTGTCGGATCTCATTTAGGCTGCAATCCTAAACAGCATGCTTATTTTGCAGTAAGCCCCATTGAGATGAATGGGGATTTACTTCCTTTTCAGTGTCATGTTATCATTATTGAGTGGAGAGGAACAGTCGCGTTGCAGTGGATCCCAAGATGCTACAAACAACATCACAAAGGGCACTAAATAAACCAGATTAAAATCAGACTGAAAAGCCCTTTAGTGGAATGGTATCCCTACCCTCATTTGTCTTCCTGCTGGGGGTAGTGAATTTCAAGAGGTCATTTGTGCTCAGACTACCCCCACCTAAAAATTTACTTACTGTTGTTTAATCTCTTGTGTTCATTTTCACTCTTTCCTGTGGTTACTGTTCGATGTCGCTCTTGATGAGCCTTAGGTGCACCAGCAATCTGGAAGACAGTTATCTGTCAGCCACAGAGTTGTGTGACCTTGGGATAAGGTCATGATAATCTAGTTGAATTGAAGGGCTTGGAATTAATCAGATTTTGTCCAATGGTGCAATCAGAATGCAAATTGGTTATAAAATATATTCCATGAAAGATACCTCAAGAGTTATTTGTGGCTGAAGTTCAATACTCTTGATGCTTCATTCCAGATGGTAGAGATAAATGAACTGTCAAGTTGGAATTGCAGCTGAAAGACACAAACAAATTCAAACCACAACCAAATTAAGCCAAGGGCCCTGAATTTAAACTTGTTTTGTTCTATCCACTTTGATTTAAAGAGTAAATAAAAGTATATATTATTCAACAGAAGCTTTTGGGGGGGTTGAAAATGGAGTCCTTGAAAATGGAGCCGGAAATATCACGGCTTTCTAAAATAGCTGTTATCAAGTGTTGCAGGTGGGAAAACCAAGGGAAAAGGCTATATCTGCTGAAATTCTCTCTTCTGCAAAACCATTAAAGGCTCAAGAAATCGCCCTCCTTTTTAATTTGGCCATATGGTTTGGGGATCTTATCCCCAGTAAATACGCAGCCTTGAAAGCATGTCATTCACACTACCTGTGTTTGCTGAGGGAACCTTCTCTGTGACACAGGTGTACCTTGGGAATTTTGCTTGCTGTGTAAAGCTTAGCACCCCCCACAGATGCAAGCGCATTGCAAAAGATCATGTAGAAATCCCCTAAAATACCCAGTTTGGTTCAGCAAAAGAACGAAACTTTCTGTGCTCAGAAGTTATAATTATAAACATTGTGCAATCTACTCCTTCATTTCCTTTTGTTACAGTTTGCCTCTTCTGAGGAATCTATGATACAATTCTTTATATTAGGAACACTCAGTAGTTATTTGTGTTCACATCTGTTGTGTTTGAAGCCTACCTTTTTGCAGCTGATAGTTAATCTTTCAGGAGATGACTCATTGCAAGCTCATCTGCAGAAGATTTTGAACAAAGGCTTTCAGAAGAAATAGGAATGGAAGCAGTAATCTGCATAACATTGAGGGTTTTTGTGTGCGCGCGTACGTATTTCTCCTAATATACACATTTTGTATTGATAATCAGCATTTTTGTGTGCATTGCCCTAAGATGCATATTTTTATGTGCAGTTTTTCCTGATGTACACAGTTTTACAATTAATTTTCAATAATAAAATAGAAATTTTTTATGGTTTTTTTAAAAAATTCATATAGGCATTTTTATGTACACTTTCCCCCATACATGCACTACTGTACACATTGTTTGGTTGGAGAACTGCATCACAAAATTTGGAGGGGGGCCAAGTTTTGAGGAATAGTTAAGTTTTGGTTTGCTTTTTTTTTTTGTAACTCTGAATTAGACAGTTTTGCATTAAAATACAAAACTGTATTTTCTCCCCCATCCTTCAACTCAAGGCTTAAACTTGATTTAAATTTGTTTGGTTTTTTCCTTCCCCTTTTAGGCAAATTGACAGCTTGAAGTATGTTGGGGGTGGGGAAGGAATGACAGCTAGCCTAAGATTCAGAGCAAAGGTAAGCTCATATCAATTACAGTGGTACCTCGGGTTACATACACTTCAGGTTACATACGCTTCAGGTTACAGACTCCACTAACCCAGAAATAGTGCTTCAGGTTAACAACTTTGCTTCAGGGTGAGAACAGAAATTGTGCTCCGGTGGTGCAGCAGCAGCAGGAGGCCCCATTAGCAAAAGTGGTGCTTCAGGTTAAGTACAGTTTCAGGTTAAGTACGGACCTCTGGAACGAATTACGTACTTAACCCGAGGTACCACTGTACAGTTTGAAGTCAGTCCAGCTTCCCAGAATGGTTTAACAATCAATTTCTCTACCCAGGGAACTCTGTGAATTGTAGTTCTGTGAGGGGAATAGGCGTCTCCTAACAACTCTCAACACTCTTAACAAACTGCATTTCCCATGATTCTTTGAGAGAAGAGAGAAGACTGAGAAAAGTGGAATGATACAACTTTAAATGTATAGTGCAGATGGGACCTTAGTACTGTATCTAGAGCCAACTTACAGATTTTCCTTGAAAGCACTGAAATAACAGACAATGGTAGCATGCATATGGAGTTTTTCTCCCCCTCAGGGACAAAAATCCTTAAGTCCACACATAAAAATGACATTTCAACAAAGCCATAACAACTGTGTCATGATCTGCAAAGTGAGCTGGGTATGAAGTTTTCATCTTTAACAAGCATTATTATGATTAATCAATATTTATTCCTCTCAGTGTCCCTATGGGATAGGATGTCACTTTTCTTAACAGAGAAATAAGTAGTGATCTCAATTTTTACATCAAAGCCACTAACAGAACTCAGAATGATCCCCATTTGTTTTCTGGTAGAGGATGAAAGCAAGGGCTGAAGTCATTGAATGTAGAGATGTAGACCTAAATTGGACAATTTCATCAGTGCTGTCAGCCTGTAACAGAGTAAACTGTCCTTAAATCTGCTGAGTTAAAGTCAGCTAGCATTGGGTATACACTGGCCTGCAAGGCTCTCCTTCCAAACAGATGGCCAGTGCAATCGTCACTGATCACCCATGCAGTTAAACTCAGATGCCTGGAATTAGTAATCCTCCCTTTTGACATGCGATCGGCATCGTCATCATTGGCAGCACCAATAATCTGTTGAGCAGTTGAATGTTTGCCACCTTCTGTGCACACAGACTTCTTAGGTGCAGGATAGATTTCACTGCTCTTCCCTCCTCTTCTCATAGCACCCGCTTTGACTTTTTTACCCAGTTTGATTGATCCACAGTTTCTTGCTGTGCAAAGATTGGGACTGCAAGGCTGCACTGGGAATTCAAGGCTGTCAGTCTGCCACTAGGTACTGTACCCTTAGATATTCTACAATATGTTAGCTTCCACCCCACTTTGGTAGCTTACAGAATCTTACACTTAAAAATTGTCCGGTTCTTGACATGTATCTGGAGAGATTCTACACATCCTCCCCAGAACATTCTAATTCTGTACAGAATCCATCCAACAGCATTCAGTACCTCTACAGTAAGTTCTCTTTACGACGTAATCAATGAGCTGCATCAATGTAATTCTCTGCCAATTATTAGGTTTTTGATTTTCAAACATGAATCTAGAACTCACTGAGCCTCGCTTTTTAAAAATGTCTCCAAAAACCAAATGACTTTGCCTAAAGAAATGAAGAAAAATCACACCTATTCTATGTATCTACATATCCATTCTGCATATTGTTTATTTTTAAATAATTTTTATTGGTTTTCATGTAAATACAAGAACAACATATAGCTACAGTAACTTGCCCAGTGGTACAGTCTTATTAATACGTTTATTTATGCATTATCAATTCAAGTATCATCTCCACTGAGATTCTTGTGTTGTGGGTGGAATAAAAGTATCTTCTGTCTCATTTATAAAGGAAAAGAATGGAAGCCAAATTTCACCCAAAGTGTCCATCTTTGAAGTGCCTTTAATTACCCTTCTGCGGCAAGTAAGGCATTCCTATAGAGCCACATTCCAAATATTATTTGCCCAGATTTCAATGGGGATTTCTATAGGTTGTTTCCAGTATCGGGCTATTGTTCATTGGGCTGCTGATAACAGAAAAAAATACTAAATCTCTGCATTTGAGGTTATTGTTTAAATTTGAGTCTAATGATAACAAGGCAGGAGCTGAATTGGGTGGAAGGGATTGCTGTGTAATTTTGGAAATAATATGAAACATCTTTTCCTCAAAGGAATATACCATCATGCAACACCACCCTGTATGAAAATATGAGCCTATCTGCATTTTATTTGTTCCATGTGCTGATCTGGTAGCTGTTTCCACACTGCAACTCTTCATACCTGACTTGCTATAATATCTAATGGAGACTTCCACACAAATCCTGCACATCACACAGACAGTTTTTGTTTGTTTATCTGAAGCATTTCTAGCCCACTCTTGAGTCCCAGAGTGGCTTATGAAGTTCCATAATAAGACTGTTGTTGTTGTTTAGTCGTGTCCAACTCTTCGTGACCCCATGGACCAGAGCATGCCAGGCACTTCTGTCTTCCACTGCCTCCCGCAGTTTGGTCAAACTCATGCTGGTAGCTTCGAGAAGACTGTCCAACCATCTCGTCCTCTGTCGTCCCCTTCTCCTTGTGCCCTCCATCTTTCCCAACATCAGGGTCTTTTCCAGGGAGTCTTCTCTTCTCATGAGGTGGCCAAAGTACTGGAGCCTCAGCTTCACGATCTGTCCTTCCAGTGAGCACTCAGGGCTGATAATAAGACTAGTCCCTGCTTACAATGCAAAACTCACAACACAAAAGGAAAAGGGATTGGGAGGGGGAAATAAATTGCCAATGAGAGATGCCTTCAGAAACATTCAAGCCAGAGGCAACACCTTCTGAAAACCAGTTGCTAGAAACCACACAAGGAGAGAGGGCTCTTGTTCTCAGGTCCTGCTTACAGGATTCCCAAAGGCATCTAGTTGGCCACTGTGAGAACAGGGTGCTTGGCTACATGGGTCATTGGTCTGATCCAGGAGGCTCTTATGTTTTTATGTGAAACTCTCAGGAAAATCCATGCAGATGGTTGTGCTAGATGACATTGCCACAGGCATAGTATCTCTGTGAGGAAGTGGCGTCCCTCTACATTTAGAATAAATATTGGTTTAGGAAATTCTGGAAAAATTACATTATAAATTAGAATGATCATAGCTTGCCGCTTAAAACTCACAGCACAGAGCGGGATTTGCAGTCACTCTCACGGGAGTGATGCATGCTGCTAGCAGGCTGGGAAAGCCATTTTCGGCAGGGTGAACTGGAGTTGATACATTTGATTGAAACATCTATGACAAGCCAATGAGTGCGCTGCTCAAGGCTGATAAGGATCTGACAAGATAGTTTAAGACCAAGGCTGAAGTGAGACAGGGTTGCCTCCTCTCTCAATTACTGCTTAATTTGATATCGCAGACCACCACAATTTGAAATGAAAAGGGAAGGGGATTAATCTCAGGAGGACGGATGGCTAACAGTCTTTATTTCAAGACAGGATATTTGCAAAAGATTTAAATGGCCCTGAGCACTCGACAGATAAATTATGGCTCTGGCTACCCCACCTACCCCCCCCAAAAAAGTCTGAAAAACTAAAAATATTGGACAAGAAATAAGTATGTATTTTGAAATGGCAGGGTGTGGAAGTTCAGGAGCCTGGCCCACAACCCATCAATATGATTAAAAAGGTAAAGGACCCCTGACAGTTGAGTCCAGTCTCGGACGACTTTGGGATTGCAGCGCTCATCTCGCTTTGCTGGCTGAAGGAGCCGATGTTTGTCCGCAGACAGTTTTTCTGGGTCATGTGGTCAGCATGACTAAGCCGCTTCTGGCGCAGTGGAACACCGAAACCAGAGCAGCGCATGGAAATGCCGTTTACCTTCCCACCGGAGCGGTACCTATTTATCTACTTGCACTTTTTGGTGTGTTTTCAAACTGCTAGGTTGGCAGGAGCAGGGACCGAGCAACAGGAGCTCACCCTGTCGAGGGGATTCGAACCGTCAACCTTCTGATCAGCAAGCCCAAGGGGCTCAGCGGCCAAAAGACACAAACCCTATTCAAAAGTTGGAGCAAACATGTGAGGGCCTAACCTAGCAACAAGCCCCCAACATCCCCATGTGTGCTGATTCCTCTTCAGACTGTTATGTGTTCAACAAGGCCAATACACCAACTTGAATGGCATCAAAAGAGGATTAGGCTATCAGCGGCTACTAGCCAAGATGGCTGGGTTCTGTGTCTGCAGTCAGAGGCACTATGCCCCTGAGTACCTGGCGTAGGTGGAGAGCGAATGATGTTGTACTAAGGTCCTGCTTTTGGGCTTCCTGTAGGCATCTGGCTGGCTGTTGTGGCTGCTCAAGAAGGCTTCTCTGTACCAAGGGCCACTTCTTTCATGTAAGGCAAGGCTTCACAACAGTGCTGCCATTGCAAATGCAGCCTCTGATCCAGAGCGAATGCTGGCAGGAAACAGAAATGGACTGTCCCATCAAATCCCATGGCAACCAACGTAACTTCCATACCTTCCAAGTGTCCCTAGTTTCCAAGGACTTTCCAGGACTTATGAAAGCCATTCTGGCTTCTGATTTGATCCCAGAATGTCCCTATTTCCCCTGTCAGCACTGCCTCTGCTGAACTCCAGGAAGAGGAGGAGCTGGTGCTTGTCCTGCAAGGGAACATCCCATGGCCTCTCCATGGCTGTCGCTGCCGGCCTCCTCCCTGGGCAGCTTGTAGCGGCTGCTGGAGAACAGGCAACAAGGAGGAGAAGCTGCTGGTGGTTCCGAGGTGCAGGCAGAGGTCAGGGCTGTCTTGGAGGGAAGAAATGGGTAGGGGAGCAGAGCACAAGGAGTCTTGAGATATATTTATTGGTGTGTGTTTTCCTTTTTTTGTAAATCTACCAAAGAATAAAATAAAATAAGATAAAATCGAGATTAAGAGTTTTTCTCAGGATGGTGGAGGGCATGGTGCTGTGTCCCATTGCTGTGACACTTGAACCCTTCTGAAAGGACATGTTCTACAGGGAAGGACAAAAAAAATGGAGGGGGGTTGAAGAGGGTCAGTTGGAGTGGGGAGTGAGAAATGTCCCTATTTTCACCTGAGGAATGTTGGTTGGCATGGACTCCCCCCTTTCCCCCATTCACTCTCAATCCAGAGTGGAAGATGCACTGTGGGAATGAGTCTTTGCCCTGACTGATCACTGCACCTCACTAAATGTGCCTCTTTGGCACATTCCTGGACCCAGAACAGTGCTTCAGGATGAGGAGAACAGATGGCATGGTGGCAAAGGGTTGCAAACTCATTTGTAGAGACACAGAAATACAACCATTGTGTGCCCATATGTACGTGTGTGCATGCATAATAATAATAATAATAATAATAATAATAATAATAATAATAATAATAATATTTATACCCCGCCCATCTGGCTGAGTTTCCCCAGCCACTCTGGGCGGCTCCCAATCAGTGTTAAAAACAGTACAGCGTTACATATTAAAAACTTCCCTGAACAGGGCTGCCTTAAGATGTCTTCTGAATGTCAGGTAATTATTTATCTCTTTGACATCTGATGGGACGGCGTTCCACAGGGCGGGCGCCACTACCAAGAAGGCCCTCTGTCTGGTTCCCTGTAGCCTCACTTCTCGCAATGAGGGAACCGCCAGAAGGCCCTCGGCACTGGATCTCAGTGTCTGGGCTGAATGATGGGGGTAGAGACGCTCCTTCAGGTATACAGGACCAAGGTCGTTTAGGGCTTTAAAGGTCAGCACCAACACTTTGAATCGTGCTCGGAAACATACTGGGAGCCAATGCAGATCTCTCAGAACTGGTGTTATGTGGTCCCGGCAGCCACTCCCAGTCACCAGTCTAGCTGCCGCATTCTGGATTAATTGCAGTTTCCAGGTCACCTTCAAAGGTAGCCCCACGTAGAGCGCGTTGCAGTAGTCCAAGCGTGAGATAACCAGAGCATGCACCACTCTGGCAAGACAGTTCGCGGGCAGGTAGGGTCTTAGCCTGCATACCAGGTGGAGCTGGTAGACAGCTGCCCTGGACACAGAGTTAACCTGCGCCTCCATGGACAGCTGTGAGTCCAAAATGACTCCCAGGCTGCGCACCTGGTCCTTCAGGGGGACAGTTACCCCATTCAAGACCAGGAAATCCCCCACACCAACCCGCTCCCTGTCCCCCCAAAACAGTACTTCTGTCTTGTCAGGATTCAACCTCAATCTGTTAGCCGCCATCCATCCTCCAACCGCCTCCAGGCACTCACACAGGACCTTCACCGCCTTCACTGGTTCTGATTTAAAGGAGAGGTAGAGCTGGGTGTCATCTGCACACTGATGAACACCCAGTCCAAACCCTCTGATGATCTCTCCCAGTGGCTTCATATAGATATTAAAAAGCATGGGGGAGAGGACAGAACCCTGAGGCACCCCACAAGTGAGAGCCCAGGGGTCTGAACACTCATCCCCCACCACCACTTTCTGGACACGGCCCAGGAGGAAGGAGCGGAACCACTGTATGACAGTGCCCCCAGCTCCCAGCCCCTCTAGACAGTCCAGAAGGATGTTATGGTCGATGGTGTCAAAGGCCGCTGAGAGATCCAGCAGAACTAGGAAACAGCTCTCACCTTTGTCCCTAGCCCGCCGGAGATCATCAACCAGCGCGACCAAGGCAGTTTCAGTCCCATGGTGAGGCCTGAATTCTGATTGGAAGGGATCCAAATGGTCCGTTTCCTCCAGGCGTGCTTGGAGTTGTTCAGCAACCACCCACTCAATCACCTTGCCCAAGAATGGCAGATTTGAGACTGGGCGATAGTTGGCCAAATTGGCTGGGTCTAAAGATGTTTTTTAAAGAAGCGGTTTAATGACCGCCTCTTTCAGCGGGTCTGGGAAGGCTCCCTCACAGAGGGAAGCATTCACCACCCTGCAGAGCCCATCGCCCAGCCCTTCCCGGCTCGCTTTTATCAGCCAGGATGGGCAAGGATCAAGGAGACAGGTGGTCGGTTTCACTTGTCCAAGCAGCCTGTCCACATCCTTGGAGGTAACAGATTGGAATTGATCCCATGTAACAGGACCAGACAGAACTCTAGCACTCTCCTGCCCTGGCCCTGCTCCCACGGTGGAGTCTACCTCCTTCTGAATCTGAGTGATTTTATCTGCAAAAAACTTTGCAAAAGCATTGCAGGAGATCTTGGGGTCCCTACCAGGCCCCGGTGGTACAGGTGGTTCCGATAGATTGCGAACCACCTGAAAAAGTCTCCTGCTGCTGTGTTTCTGCAGATGCAATGGAGGCGGTGAAGAAGGCCCTCTTCGCCGTCGCCATTGCCACTTGGTAGGCTCGACGTTGAGCTCTAGCCCGTGTCCGGTCTGATTCAGAATGAGTTTTCTGCCACCGGCGCTCTAGCCGTCTCAACGATTGTTTCATCACCCTCAGCTCCGGGGAAAACCACAGGGCTGTCCGGGCTCCATGCAATCGGAGAGGGCGCTTCGGAGCCAGACAGTCAATAGCCCTGGTTAACTCCCCATTCCAGCGTGCCACCAGGGAATCAGCTGAAAGGCCATCAACTTGGGATAAAGCATCCCCTACCACTCTCTGGAAGCCAATTGGATCCATTAAGTGGCGGGGGCGGACCGTCCGAATCGGTCCCACCTCCCTGCAGAGGGGAAGGGTTGCGGAGAAGTCCAGTTGCACAAGAAAACAATACAGAAAACAATACAGAAAGCGTTTTCCAGAAATTGGAAGTACATTTTTTTTATCACTGTTGAGTATGGGAAACCATTAGCGAGATAAAATGGCTTCTTGTACCTAGAGAACTTTGCCATTTTCAAGAGTGAAAAATAAATCTACGTGCTTAATAACTAAGATGGCGTAGTTTAGCAGTAGACAAACCATGCCAGAAAATATCATTAAACTCAGGATGTTAATCTGCTGGGACTTCTGAGCACTCCACAGAGAATAAAGATACTGAACGGAATGAGGAACATCATAACATAGATAATAAAATCCTGCAGTTCATTGGAATGGTTCCTGGAACACTGTAACCACACTGAACCAGACCAGACGTGAAGTGTATGGCATATGTAAGGTACTGTCCAGGGTACATATATGAAGAATAGGGTTGGCACTTACACATTACCCAAAAAGAGGAGATGCATCATGAAATAGTTTTCATAAAATCTGCACATGCTAATTTCTATATATTATAGAAATAATTACTGTAATTTAAACAGAAATACTGAAGTGAGGATGATTGTGACCAGGTGAACCATGCAGTCAGTCTGCTACGAAGGTTCAAAATGTGGATAGTGACAGTGACACGTGGTGAAAATTTTCATAGTGGAACAGTTAGGACCAGAGGCTCTAGCTTGTGTGGGCGATGTGGGCGACAACATTGTGTGTGTGAGCATCGTGCCACTCTCACTAAGCCAGACTGAAGCTTCCTGAGCTTTGGAAAGGAGGCACCAGGCTTTAATACTCTAATTTACCAGGAATATTAAGGGGCTAGCCTAGTCCTTCTAGTCCACTGACTGCACACCACCATGTGACAACTAAAATCCTTAAATCAGACTTGGATTGGACTGCCCTTCAACCAGAAGACTTCCCTCTCCAAAGCAGGACACACATCCATCTTAACGGGAAGCCAATAGTTAAGTGACCATATCAGCCCATGTTCATTGCATAGACCTACTGAAACCTGCACATTTGAAAGTAGAATTAGAAAGTTCATCCACTTTGCACATGAGGCAAAACCTTAAAAAAACAAGGTTCATGTGTAGCCTAATCTACTTTCCATTTTTGTCTGAAGAATAAACGCTTTCAAAAACAGAGTGACAGCCTGAATTAAGTCCTCGATGGCCACATGAGGAAACAATTAAAGTCAAATCCCACTCCTGGTAGTGTGTATAATTTCGTGAGGATGATTAATTTGCCTATGCAGCTCCTCCATGAATTACAGCAAACTACCTCTTCCATTTAATAGTCACTCATTGTCATTTTTGCTTTCAAGTGAGGAAGACAGACAAAAATACTTTGACTCCTGATTTCAGGTCTGTTTAAAAGCATTAATAAATTGGACCCCGAAGAACGGTGCTGTAAATGAGAACAGGTGGCACCAGCGGCTTCTTTCAAGGCTGGGGGTACTAAACTAGAAGGTGGAGAAAAAAGCACTGTAAAAAAAAAGAAGAAGAAGAAGTACCATATTTGAAGGTTTGCTCCTCAGTAGTCACTCTTTATGGCAGGGCTACCTCATGGCTAGTCCCTGAGCTACCATTTTGACAAGTAGAGCAGGATGAACATGGTAGTGTCAGGGACTTGGCAGAGGAGGAATGGTGGAGACCGCCTCCCCAGCCTGACCCTTCCAGAGAAGAAGAAGACAGTTCAGAATTACATCAGGGGTTTGAGGGAGGTCACAGCTCAGAGGAAGAGGAGGGGGGAAGTTGGGAAATAATGGGAGAGGAGGAGGAGACAGAGTTGGAGCAGCTGGCTAACACATTGTCACTAGAAAGCATTCCAGACCCACCATCTCCCAGAACACGGCGAGCCTTAAAAGTAGGAGAGCAAAGGGCTCAGAGACAGAGGGCAACCATAGAGGGGGTGGTGCTGTTGACGAATGAAGAAGTGGAAGAGAAGGGAGGTGGAGATTACTTGGGACAACACCATTATTCCAAGAGGCTGCATTCCCAAGCCTCTCTCTGTAAATATTGAATAAAAGCAGATGGTAAGGAGTTTTCCTTGTCTTATCCGTTCCTGGCAACCTGGGGGTTGGTTCCTCTGCTGCCTGACGGGTAGTTGCCATAGATCTTATATGCCTTGCAGTTATCAGACAAAATTGAATGGGCATTCTTGATGCCCAGAATGTGGTTTTTTTACCTGTTTGCTAAGCTTTACATCCACTGGAATGCCACCTCCCATATGCCCACCCATACTCTAAGACAGGTGTGGGGAAGTTGTGGTCCTCCCATCATCCCCAAATCACTGCCCATGCTGGTTGGGGATGATGGTGGAGTCCAACAACATTGGGAGGACCATAGGTTCCCCATTCCTGTAGTGCCTGGAGTGTCCTTGCTAAGTGTCTTCTCAATATGAAATATTGAGAGTGACTAAAAGGGAGAGAGCCTTTTCAGCACTGCTAGATCAGCTTGCCTGGTTCCTACATTAATATCCTTTCAGTGTTGGGCAAAGACTTTATTGTACCCTCAGGTCTCTTAACAACTTCTGAAGATCACTTTAGAATTTTTGAAATGTTACTGTCAATAGTAGTAATCTCTATTTTCATGGTAGTTGATCAGCTTTTCAGCCCTATAAGCTCACTCAGCTCTTTCTATATGATCAAGCTGTTTTCCTGCTGCTGTTGCTGTTTGGGTGTCTCTGCTGACGGCAGCGGCGGCCGGGGGGGGGGGGGTCATACTGAAAATGCTTGATTTGTTATATGTTCTGTTTTAATTCTGTTTCAAACCTGATTGTTGTATCTTGCCTAGAGAATGCCTGTTTTGAGGCAACCAACAAATGCAAATAATAAATAGACTGAGATATGTTAGGGGTGTTTTATCAACATCCCCCACTCTGAGGAGGGTGAGTATGTGGCCCTACAAATGATTCTGAAATCTCATAATTCCTGACTCTGATTCTGAAATTTCATCATGCTGTCTCTGGCTCCTGGAAGTTGAAGTCTCCCAGGTTCTCCATCCTGACCCATTCAGTTTTTATAGTTGGCTTTATCCTTTGTCTATATCATGAGACTCAATTCAGCCAGATTTAAGCACTACCCAGCTCCATTAGTGTCAATAGGAGAGGTCCAGCGCTGAGGGCCTTCTGGTGGTTCCCTCACTGCAAGAAGCTAAGCTACAGGGAACCAGGCAGAGGGCCTTCTCGGTAGTGGCGCCCGCCCTGTGGAACGCCCTCCCATCAGATGTCAAAGAGATAAACAACTACCTGACAGTTAAAAGACATCTGAAGGCAGCCCTGTTCAGGGAAGTTTTTAATGTGTGACATTTTAATGTATTTTTAATCTTTGTTGGAAGCTGTCCAGAGTGGCTGGGGAAACCCAGCCAGATGGGCGGGGTACAAATAATAAATTACAATTACTATTAAGCACATTCTTAAATCTTTCCCACTGAAATCAATGGTGCTTGAAAATACTTAATTGGATCACACTCATAGTTGCAGGAGGCAGCATCGCTGGTTTCAAATTTAGCAACAATGTGCCATAGATTTAAGTGGGAGAGTGATGTGAGGTAGTAGACTTGTAAGCTGAATCTCACTCCACATCACTGGCTGCGAATTGCACCAAGGAAGGAAAGCCAATTGCAAGTGAGGGCAAAACTTCCTAGATAAGTCACAGAACTGATCCCAACCCACTAAGGCTCAGATAATGAACATGGCAGCATGAAGAT
Organism: Podarcis bocagei; assembly: GCF_964188305.1. Taxonomy (NCBI): domain Eukaryota; kingdom Metazoa; phylum Chordata; class Lepidosauria; order Squamata; family Lacertidae; genus Podarcis; species Podarcis bocagei. The sequence continues at coordinate 106,248,465 of NC_138125.1, forward strand.
ACATTTGCTGATGTTCTCACATCACTAAGGGCAAATGAAGCCAATTTAAAGTGAAGGTAATGTTCACAAGAAAAAATAGCCTCCCACCACCCAGTCACCAAGATGGTAAGTATCTCTTCATGCTTCCAAAACTTTTCGCCCAAAACAGTGGGCTCTCAGACCAGCTCAATGCATAATATACTAAAAGGGCAGAGGATCAGATGGGATAATCCTTCTCTTTCTAATTGTTGCAGACAAGTAGTTTAAAACATTGCATGGTAAAATGAAATACTGTCCTTTGCAGCAGAAATAGCAAGTCTGCTTCACGATCAGCCCTGTGAACATGATACCACACTAAAACCCCTATGTAATCATGTCTAAAGACTAAATTGAAAGGCAAGTCTTCAATAACTTTCAAGCACATTTCTGTATTTGTTGCAGCTGTGTAGGAAAGGAGCTCTATCAATTATAATTTTTTCTCCAGGTCATCACAACCCACAATTCTCACCTCCAGCATAACGATGATTAATGACTGTGTCTGCCCAGCATATAGAAGAGAAATGACTTCACTTATCTAGGGTGCCCACGCTGACAAAAGATTAGTCGCAGTGGCTAGAACATCCTAGCCTACCTCAAGCTGGATAAAAAGGAGACATTTGAACACATTCAGAAATGTATTGGTAGCTGGAAACCAAGTCTCCCAATAGAGGATATGATTACGGGAGTCAAATCTACCAGGATAGCAACAGAAACATTGCAATTTGATTGCAGTAGTAGCTCCAGTGCACTGACTTGCATTGTTCTGGCAAAATACCTCTATATCTCATGGGAAGTATATGCAGAGGCGGAGCTAGCTGCTCTGACACCCAGAGTGGTGTGCACCTGGGGGAGGGGCTAGCCACCCACGGGGGCGGGGCAAGCGTCACAGGGGCGGGGTGAGCATCCCGGGGGGGCCGCCCACTGCGAGCGTATGGGGGGCGGGGCAGCGATGTCACCCACCCTCAGGGATGGCACCCAGGGTGGATCATCCCCACCGCCTCCCTTCCTACTCCCCTGAGTATATGTAGGAGTTAATTCCTACAAAAACGGGAACTGCTTTATACCAAATCAGACCATTGGCTAATCTAGCTGAGTAATTTCTACACTGACTGGCTGGAGATCTCCAAAGTTTTAGGCAAAGTCTTTCCCAGCCAACCTGGAAACAGCAGAAAGTGAACATTTATTCAACTAAATGGATAAGAAGCACCACAGATTCCTTTTTCTGCCTAAGCCAGTTCTTGCTTCAAAATGCCTCTTTTGTAAAGACGAGGGTCAGTCAGCATCTGGTATCTTGGTTCTGTTCAAAAGTTCACATATTAGCAGTTCTTTCTCCTCCTCTGGCACCCTGACTAGCTCAAATATGCTCATGCCAGAAAGTAGGAAAATGCAATTCTCTGCAATGTTTCCTTTTCTGACCCCAGCACCTGGGGACAGGCAGTCAGGGGAGACCCTAGACAAGAATTTGACAGGCACTGTTTAGTTCCTCAGGGATTCTTAGGGTAAAAGCACATCTCAACACTACACAGATATTCATGTAACTGTTGAACAAACATGCCTGGCAAAATTATGTTTTGATGCTGTCAGAGGCTGCCTCAGGTCTCAGCTCACAAAAGACCAACGCCAAGCTCTTCTTATATACAAGGATGTTTATTGCAGTTCATTATTGATTCCACAACCGAGGCGCGCAGCCCCGAGTCTCTAACGTTAGACATTTGAAGTCCCCTCTGAATCGGTCCCGCCCCTGCACCAACTTAAGAGGCTTGTGCTAGACCACCTCTTCCTGTCTTTCCTTTTCCGCAGGGTCTTTCTGCCCCCCTGGGTTCCTTCCCTCCTGCTCTCTCCAGAAGCGGATTCCTGAGATGCCTGTTCCCCCCTCCTTCGTGCTTTGGGGCTGGGCTCCTCCTCCGGGCTTTCTCCATTTCCGCGCGCCTCCACATTTGAACTTGGCGCTCGCTCGCTACCCCTGACCTTCCTTTTGACACTTACACTACTCCCTGTACTACTCTCCGCCTCTTCCGCCAGGACGTTCTCCCCAGATCTCCTTCCCCTGTCTCTTTCCTGCTCCGCTCCGTGTGTCACACTGGGAACCCCCCTCTCTTCCCTTCGTTCCTGCTGGGAAGCCGGCCCCGATCTCCCACTCCCGCTCGGGGTTTCCCTGCTGCTTCCCTGCTCCTGGCAGGTCCCCCCTGTGACCCCCCTTGTCCTGACTAGGGGCGCCCCCTCCTGAGAATCCTCCGATTCACTTGAGAGACTCATGGAAGATCTCAAGTCATTGTCATCCTCTTCCTCACTGTCCTGGGATTCTTCCTCGTCGCTCTCCGTCTCCTCCCTCACCTGTGCCTCTGTCTCTGAACCCCTGACATCCATCCCCCCCTTGAAGCCCCCCCTTCCCCCTCCCGCTGCTCGGGCGCAGGTTCCGGGGGCTCCGTCGTTGCAGAGGTCGCTGCCGGACACAGGTCGTCGACGTCGATCTCCTCTGCTTCCAGTTCATTGTTTGTGTACTCGAACCCATTGTCCTCTCCCAACATGTTCACGTCCTCCCCTCCCCCTGTTGCCTGGGTGGGGTCTGCTTGCCAAGGACCCACCCGCCACCTCATGCGCCAGTCCTCTTCTGGTTGGTCGTCCCACCAGTAAGAAGGGTCGGTGTCCACCCCCGAACACGATCCCCTTGGAGGGCTCGACGCTGGCGTCGTCTCCTCTGCGGAGGAGAACCCTCGGAAGGTGCTGGCGGAAAGTGTGGGCGTAAAAAGCCAATCGTCGAAAAACTGTGCTGGCATGGGCCTGTGTGGGAAAAGGGCATGGAACTCGTCCTTGAGGAGGGGTTCGTCCAAAGCGTAGTCCGGCACCCAACTGTTGGTACTGGTCGGGGCGCCCTCCCTGGCGAGAAAATATTCTACTCCCTCTTCCCCCCATCTCGAGTCCAGAATCTCTGTGACCTCGTTGACTGGTTCGTCCTTAGGTGACCTCCCCCTCTTGGGCGACTCCCTGCTTAGTTCCGGTGCCGTCCCCGACTCCTGAAATCTGTGTGGGGCCCTGTAGGGGGTGAGCATCGACCTATGAAAGACCGGGTGCATTCTGGAAGCCTCGGGGAGGGCCAATCGAAACGCTACGGGATTGATCCTGGCCTCAACTTGGTACGGCCCTAGTTGCCTGTGTCCTAGCTTCTTTTTAGCTAACGACTTGGCCGGCACCGCTTGGGCCGCTAACCATACCCAGTCTCCCACCTGGATGTCTTCCCCCTCCCTCCTGTGTTTGTCCGCCAGCACCTTATAGGCTTGTTTAGCTAGCTCTAAATGTCTCCGTAGCTCGTCGTGCACCTCTTGCAATTCTGCTGCGAACTGGTCGGCTTCCTGTGGCTCCCCCTCCCCCGTCGTTACGAGCCCCGGGAAGGTTCTGGGATGCCTTCCATTGTTAGCGAAGAACGGCGTCACCCCCGTAGACGCATGCTTCGTGTTGTTGTAGGCAAACTCAGCCATCGGCAGGTAATCCACCCAAGCCGCGGGTCGCTGATTGGCGTAACATCTCAGGTACTGCTGCATGATCGCGTTGACCCTCTCTGCTTGGCCGTTGGTCTGCGGATGTCTCGCCGACGACAGGTTGATTTTGACGTGCAGGATCCCTAGGAGCTTCCGCCAGAAACTGGACACAAACTGGCGCCCCCTGTCGGACAGAATGGACCGTGGCAACCCATGCACCTTGAACACGTGGTCGATGAACAGTTTGGCTGTCTGCTCCGCTGTCGCCACCTTCGCGCAAGGAATGAAATGCGCCATCTTGGTGAACAGGTCTACAACCACAAGCACCGCCGTCTTGCCTCGCGAACTGGGCAGATCAGTGACAAAGTCCAGCGCCACCCTCTCCCACGGTTGCAGTGGCGTTTCCAGCGGTTCCAGCAGTCCCGCTGGCTTCTGGTGCACTGGCTTGGACCTTTGGCACGTGTCACACCTGGCGACGTACTCCGCGACCTCCCCTCGCATCTGGGGCCACCAAAAGTCTCTGGCCACTAATTCCGTTGTCTTTTCCTTGCCGAAGTGGCCAGCGCTGGGTGCGTCGTGCAACTGCTGCAGAACCTTCGCGCGGAGATCGTCTCCCGGAACGTAGAGAGCACCTTTACGGGTCAGCAGGCCGTCGCGTATCTGGAACTCGTCGTCCTTCGCTGTGCCCCTCCGCACCTCTTCCATCTTGGACTGTGCGAACGGATCCGCCTGCAACGCGCGACGCACCGCCTCCAGGTCCACGGCGGCTGAAGCGCACGCCCACGCCTGCGGTGCAAAAATGTGCTTGGCTGCCACCGGTGCCGCTGCCTCGAAATACTGCGGTTTCCTGGAGAGCGCATCTGCTATGACATTGTTGTCGCCTGGGATGTACTCTATCCTGAAATCGAAATCCGCAAAGAACTCCGCCCAGCGTATGTGCCTCTGGCTCTGTAGCTTCGCCGTGCGCCAGTACTCTAGGTTCTTGTGGTCCGTGCGGACCTGCACGGTGTGCTTGGCTCCGATGAGAAAGTGCCTCCACGCCTTGAAAGCTGCGTGGATGGCCAGCAACTCCCTGTCCCAAATGGTGTAGTTCTGCTCCGACTTGCTGAGCTTTCTGGAGTAGAAAGCACAGGGCCTCCAGTTTCCCTGCGGGTCTTCCTGTAAGAGGACGGCCCCCACCGCTCTGTCAGATGCGTCAGTCTCCACCCTCATGGGCCTGCCAGGATTCACGTGTAGCAGCTGTTCTTCGGACGCGAAGAGACTCTTAAGTCTCCTGAAGGACTGCTCCGCTTGGTCCGTCCAGGTGAACTTCTTCTTCTTGGAGCTGAGAGTGTCCGTGATAGCTGCCGTCTCCTTGGCGAAACCCCTGATGAACTTGCGGTAAAAGTTGGCGAAGCCGACGAACCTCTGGACCTCCTTCCGATTTCGCGGGCTCTTCCAGTCCAACACCGCGTGGACCTTGGCGCTGTCCATGGCTAGTCCCCTGTCGGACAGCCTATAGCCCAGAAAATCCACCTCCGTCACGTCGAAATGGCACTTCTCCAGCTTGGCGTAGAGCCTGTGCTCCCGTAGCCTCTGCAGGACCTCCTTCACGTCGCTCTCGTGAGCCTCCGGCGATTCTGAGAAGATCAGAATGTCGTCGAGGAAACATACGCACTTCTTGTAGAGGAGTCCCGCTAGCACATGATGCATAAAAGCTTGGAAAAAGTGGGAGCCATTTTGGAGACCAAACGGCATAACTCTGTATTCGTAGGTGCCCAACGGCGTGAACATGGCCGTCTTCCACTCATCACCCTCTCGCACGCGTATGAGATTGTAAGCTCCGCGGAGATCCAACTTGGTGAAGATCTTCCCTTTCCGCACCGTCGCGAGCAGGTCGTCGATCTTGGGCATGGGAAAGGCCGCGGGTTTTGTCTTTGAGTTTATGAATCTAAAGTCTACGATCAGCCTCTTTTGGGGCGTGTCTTTCTTCTTCACAAAAAACACAGGACTGCCCCCTACAGCCTTCGATTCTCGGATGAATCCCCGCTGCAGATTGTGATCTATGAATTCCCGGAGCTCCTGCAGCTCCTCCTCGGACATGGAATACAGCTTCACAGGCGGCAGCGTTGTACCTGGCAAGAGATCAATAGCGCAATCGTAGGGCCGGTGAGGTGGCAACTGGTCAGCCTCCTTCTCGCAGAAAACCTCCAAAAACCCCTTGTACTTGAGGGGTACTGCTTGCGCCATGCTGAGACGTAGCTGCTGCCCCTCCTCTTGGCCCTCCTCCTCCTGACCGGTCTGGATGCAATGCTGCGTGCAATAGGACGAGCCGAAGGTGAGCTGCCGCTGGTACCACGCCATGGTCGGGCTGTGCCTATCCAGCCAACTCATGCCTAACACTATAGGCGTGTCTGACAGGCGGGTGACGTTGAAACTGATGACTTCTCGGTGATTGCCAATTTGCATCACCATGGGCGGCGTCTGTTGTACCACTTGCCCCCCCAGCAGCTTCCTGCCATCCACTGTGACGACGTTCAATGGCAGCGTGGCTGGCAGAAGCTCTATGCGATGCTGCTTGACGAACTGCACCCCCACGAAGTCTGCGTTGCTCCCACTGTCAATTGTGATGGGGACCTCCAGGGTGCGTCCATTAGGTAGCTGGAGGGTTGCAGTGAGCTGCACTACAGGTTTGAGTGGCAGGGGGTCTGTAGGCTGCAAAGGCGCTGGGGACTGCTCTATTGACTTGCCTGGCTGTGCCCCAACATTGCTGATTCCAGCCAGGCATTGTCGTTTCCCTGATACAGCTCTTCATGTTGTGCTGCTGCATTTACTGTCGCCAAGGCTGCAGTGTGCTGCCGGAGCCTCTGGGGACACTCTTTCGCCATGTGCGTTGCACTGTCACAGACGTAACACTTCCTGTTCCCTCTAGGAGGCTTCTTCTTGACTGTTCCGGACGCTGGGGCTCCGGCTGCTGACTGAGCCTTTGCACTCCCCAGTTCCATAGGCTCCTCCCCTGGCTGCAGCTGAGGGGAGAGACGCGGACGTCCTGGATCTCTGGGAAACAAAGGAGGCACTCTAGACGGTGCGTGAAGCTGGCTACCCCCCTCATTGCGCCAAGGGCGTTCTTCCTGGCGCACTCCAATGGCAAGCGCACGCTGCACCACGTCTGCCAGGGTTTTAGGTCTGTCCCCCCTAGCCAGCTCGTCCTTCACCGGGCCAGAGAGCCCCTCCCAAAATAAGTCTCTGACAGCCAGAGAATCTTTCTCCCATCGCAGCACATTCAGCAAGGCGAAAAAGCGAGCATGGTACTGACGTACAGAAGCCTTGCCTTGCCTTAAACCATGGATCTGCTGGCGTGCCACATCCACATCCACGCTAGACTGAAAGCAAGCGTCCATGCATTTGATAAATTCATCAGAGTCCCTTCGAGCAGGGCAATCCTCGCGCCACAGATTGCGCAGCCAAGCCCTCGCTTCCCCATGCAAGTGGGACACAATGAAACCCACTTTCTCCTCTTCATCTTTAAAGTCGTCGCGAAGCGACGTCTGCTCTAAAACTGGGGTACTGCTTCAGGTCCCCAGCGAAGTGGGCTACCAAGTTGCCTCCTCTTCTGCCCAGTGCTACTCCAGCAGCTTTGGCCCCCGGGAACCCCACCTGGCATGCATGATCCCACCTGGCTTGCAGATCTTGGCACCGCTTTTCCGCCTCTTCCCCCCTCTTCTGGGAGATCGCTACCTCAGTGGTAAGCTGGGAGACTGCGTTGCGTAGCTCAGCTATCTGCTGCTCCATACTCAGGGCTGCCAAACTTCGTGAGCTTTGCAAAAAAATTTTTTGCGTATCTTTGAGAGGGGACTTACTGTCAGAGGCTGCCTCAGGTCTCAGCTCACAAAAGACCAACGCCAAGCTCTTCTTATATACAAGGATGTTTATTGCAGTTCATTATTGATTCCACAACCGAGGCGCGCAGCCCCGAGTCTCTAACGTTAGACATTTGAAGTCCCCTCTGAATCGGTCCCGCCCCTGCACCAACTTAAGAGGCTTGTGCTAGACCACCTCTTCCTGTCTTTCCTTTTCCACAGGGTCTTTCTGCCCCCCTGGGTTCCTTCCCTCCTGCTCTCTCCAGAAGCAGATTCCTGAGATGCCTGTTCCCCCCTCCTTCGTGCTTTGGGGCTGGGCTCCTCCTCCGGGCTTTCTCCATTTCCGCGCGCCTCCACATTTGAACTTGGCGCGCGCTCGCTACCCCTGACCTTCCTTTTGACACTTACACTACTCCCTGTACTACTCTCCGCCTCTTCCGCCAGGACGTTCTCCCCAGATCTCCTTCCCCTGTCTCTTTCCTGCTCCGCTCCGTGTGTCACACTGGGAACCCCCCTCTCTTCCCTTCGTTCCTGCTGGGAAGCCGGCCCCGATCTCCCACTCCCGCTCGGGGTTTCCCTGCTGCTTCCCTGCTCCTGGCAGGTCCCCCCTGTGACCCCCCCCTTGGCCTGACTAGGGGCGCCCCCTTCTGGGAATCCTCCGATTCACTTGAGAGACTCATGGAAGACCTCAAGTCATTGTCATCCTCTTCCTCACTGTCCTGGGATTCTTCCTCGTCGCTCTCCGTCTCCTCCCTCACCTGTGCCTCTGTCTCTGAACCCCTGACAGATGCATTTGTTTTTTAACGTTTGTAAACTTTTCTGTATTTTTATGGACTTGTAAGTCACTCTGAGACATTTTTTGTGGAAAGCGATAAATAAGTGAAAATCATCATCATTATCAAAAGCTAATTTCCTCTTTACAAAACACAGCTTAGAGACCCTGACCTCCAGGGGAAGCATATGGAAGGAGGGAGCTGAGCCTGTCCCTTACCCTCCCACATTTTCCCCAGCAACAGTTCCATCTACTTGTCCCCTGTTTCAAACATTGGTCAGGAACCTGGACAGCAGGGAAAGCAGATGGAAAGAGAGCTTGGAGGAGAGAAGCAGTGAATGTGATGGGAAGATGGAAGTATTCCTCTCCCCATTGCCGCTGCTCTGGAAACTGAGCTCCCATGCCCACAGGCCTGTAGCACAAAGGAAAATCACCTCATGCAGTTAGATACCAAAACACATTTACCCCTAAACTTTGGTAGTGCTTCTCCTTGATGTAAGACGATGGCATAGGGCTGCCTTGCCTTAATATAAGGTGCTCCACAATCAACAAGAGAGGTGTGAATGGCAGCCCAGGCATGCCAAACAATGATATCTGCTCATCCATCGCTCCATTCAGACAAATGAAAGATTGCAGGCACATAAGGAAAGGCAGTGGCGGCAGCACAATGCCTTCTGCTCAGAATAAATTACCAGTTTCTCATGATCTTTCTGACAAGTAAATTGCCAGAGAAAATAGCACCGATAGGAACACAATGACAAAAATGCAGCAACTGTAAGTCCCCCTCATGTGTAGTTGTTTTCTTCCGTGCCTAATATTGTTTTAGTTGCTGGAAATAATTTTCTGTCTGCAGCTTCTGCCATTCTTTCTCTCCCCCCCCCCCTTTCTGCATTGAAATAGGAAATACAAGATGTGAAATGTTTGTGCAGAGGAAGCAATAAACAGAAAAGCTAGAAGTATCAGAAGCAGACACTAGAAGCGCATTTGCAGCGAACTGCGCTCCAAACCAGTCTTCCCCAGATTCCCCAGTCTTCTCCAGATTTCTTTGATTACAACTCCCATTATCCATTACCATTCAACCATGTTCACTTTGCCTGGTGGAAGTTGTAGTCCAAAATGTCAAGAGGGTGCCAGGTGAGTGAAAACTGCCCTAAACCATAAGAATGTAAGAAGAGTTCTTCTGGATTGGACCAAAGTCCAGCTTCCTGCTTCTCACTGTGGCCAATCAGATATTTATATGTGACTTTCCCATGAAATTGTGCTCAATCACAGCATAGTAAATGGGTGTGTGTGTGTATCTGCATCTATAGATCTACACACAATCAGATATAATCAGATATCAGTTAAGGAAATACAAAGAAAAAAGCAAAACCCAATCCATGAAACATTGCATACTCATGGGAAGCCCATAAGCAGAGCATGAAAGTCCTTGCTTCAGACACTTCAGTGTTCATGTCTGAGTAGAATGTTACATTGAACTCTGACAATGCATCTTCCGTGCCTGGATGGAGGATACAGACAAGGGATATGTGAGTTTGTGAAGAAACTAGCTCACTGTATGAAGGTAAAAGTTTCATTCAGTGCTCTGACCACATTTGCCTCTGGCCACCACTCTCGTGTGGCCTCCGGAAGGCTGCCTGGCAGGGAATGTGGCCCCTGAGCTGAAAAAGATTCCTCACCTCTGCACTAAGCCAAACACAAACCACCAGCCAAGTGTGCGGCTCACCACTGCTTCAATAAACCTCTTCTTTTTGCTGGGTCTTAAATAAAACGTGCTCAGACACACTATAAGGTTGGTGTGGTGTGGTTGTGGTCCGCTTGGTGGGCGAGAAGTTGCAGAGGCCTGTGTGACCCGCACGATCCAGGCCACAGCAATGTACAAGCTGAGAGCGTCACAGGAAGGTGCTTGCTGGAGCTGCCACAGAATGTATTTGCCTGAAGTTAATTTCCTTAGATGATCCTGGAATGCCACACTCTCCCTGGGGCTGTTGTGTGAGCTCACCTGACATCGTGATTTCTCTGATTCCCCCCCACCCCCGCCTTTGTAGGTTTTTATGCATGCTGCTGTGTTATTTCTGGTCTGGTGGGAATGTGGATTGTGAAATACTGTAAAGGAAATCATGCCAAAGGTGACTGGAACATGTGAGCTCCCACAAGTGAGGAGTCAGATTACAGTTCTCTTTTTATGACTAACAGTAGTGATCCTGTGTCCTTCATTTGTAAGGGGTCTGTTCCCAGGTGGCTGCCTGCAAACTGGTTGTAGAATAAAGAATCATAAAACTGGCGTTTCCAGCACCATGCTCTAACCAATTGAGTCCAAGTCAACCTCAAAGAAGAAACACTTGCCAGTTTGGTGTGTTGTCCCTATTAAAGGTAAAGGGACCCCTGACCAGTCGTGACCGACTCTGGGGTTGCGGCGCTCATCTCACTTTACTGGCCGAGGGAGCCGGCGTACAGCTTCCGGGTCATGTGGCCAGCATGACTAAGCCACTTCTGGCGAACCAGAGCAGCGCACGGAAATGCCGTTTACCTTCCCGCCGGAGCGGTACCTATTTATCTACTTGCACTTTGATGTGCTTTTGAACTGCTAGGTTGGCAGGAGCAGGGACCGAGCAACAGGAGCTCACCCCATTGCGGGGATTCAAACCGCCGACCTTCTGATCAGCAAGTCCTAGGCTCTGTGGTTTAACCCACAGCGCCACCCGCGTCCCTACGTTGTCCCTATTATCATTGGCTTAATTCCACAGCTTCTGTAACATCTGTGATTATCCCAAATGTCACAAGCTCTCAGGGCTAGAACTTCAAACACTTGCTCCATACGGTAAGTTAACATAACTGCAGCTCGAAATATCTTCTTGGCAGTCAAATATTCTCAAATTCTGGATGGGCCCTGCCTTCCCAGGCTGGCCATTGGGCCCTTTTGTGCAGAAATGACTATAAAAGGCAGTCAGTGCAGCAGCCAAACTTACCTGGCCTCCTATAATTGGTGTTACCGCAGCTTACTGGGAGGGCTGAGGTGGTGGTAAGACTGTTGCAGTGCAAATGCCAACAACCGTTTACTGGGTGAGTCATAGTACAGACAGCTAAATGGAATTTAATGCTGGCACATGCAAATTATGGAAGAGATAATTTAAGGATCTAATAGTCCAAAACATGCCACTCAGCACTTTTTTAAAAAATGAAGGAAAGAAATGTCAAGTTCATTAGCAACTGAGACTTAAAGAGCATGGATGAAATCCAACAGGGAGACACATGCGTAAGCTCTGTATTTTCATTGAATATTAGTGCAGATCAATGTATTTTCAATTAATAGTGCATATTAGTTTATTTTCAATGAATATTAGTCTGTACTGGGTTTTGGAATATCTCTTTAGAACAAATTTATATTTAAATGGTTACTCCAGTCCACAGGGAAACCTGGGAAAATGTACCGTAGTTCTGTGAATGAGAAAGGGATATCTTAAGAGAATTCCCAGCACCTTTAGCTAACTACCATCTCCCAAATTCCTTTTTTTGTTGGGGAAGCTACGACTGCTAAAATCGGTATAAATTGAGGCATGTTTGCAATGTAGCTATTCCCCAAGAATTATTTGATCATGCCATGAAATGAAAGGTGTCTTTCAGAAGACCATTCAAATTATGCATACATCTTTTTGAGATTTAATGCTGGATGGCTCAGTTGGTTAGAGCGTGGTGCTGATAGCACCAAGGTTGCAGGTTTGATCCCATCAAGGGATAGCTGCATATTTCTGCCTTGCAAGGGGGTTGGACTTGATGGTCCTGACTCTACAATTCTATGATTCCTTATTCTACACCAGGCCAAGGGCCCACAGCAGTCTGGTGCCAGTCCTGATCCTATATGCCTGACCCATATTTCATGTGTTGGTTTTCTGAAGTATGAATAACATGCATAATATACTGCAGCACAGATGTATAAACAGAACATCCCAGATATTCTGATTTCATTTCTAAATGATGTGAATGATTCACTGACATCATCATATATTTATGCCCAGCATAAACAGGAATTTTATTGACCTACATGCATAGATTTATTTTTTAAAAAACTTTTTAGGGTGCATTTAGATGGGTCATTCTCACAGCTAGGGCTGATATGCCAACACTATGCACCCTATATAATCTTAGTGGTGGAAAGCCACCATTGCTTAAGGACCATATCTGTAACGTGTGAGTCATGATACTGACCCGTTTTCTTCAAAACCATAGCATTATAGAAATCAGTTTTATGAGTGCATCTAGCTCAATATAGTCTGCACTAACTCACAGCAGTGCTCCAGGGTTTCAGATAGGGACAGTGGTGTGTGGAGATTATTATTGTTTTTGTAGGGGAGCAGCTAGGGCCAGTGGCACCAGCAGCTTATGAGGACGATTGGAGGGACTGACATCACGCCTCCCTCCATAAGCCAGGCAGAAGTTTCCTGAGCTTGGGGAAGGAAGTGCCAGGCCTCTGACAGGATGCTGGAGCCCTTCATCCAGGTGGCCTTTGGGAAGGTCATGGGAGGGCTCTTGGACCCGTGAGAGCATCGTGCCTCCCTCTCTAAGCCAGGCAGGAGCTCATAGAATGATAAAAGCCCAATAGGTGTCCTTCTTCATTTTAAGGTAGGTTCATTTAGAATTTCTCCGTCTCCATAGATTTCCAGTCTATCTAATTGGAAAAAGAAAATCAACTGACCCTGGAGAATCACTCAGGCATTCTGACAGTTCTGAGTTATATCCTGGTTAAGCCTTAATGACCTTTGCTATAGTGTACATCTCACTTTATGGGAGATTTAATCAGCGAAATAAGTAATTATATAACGCCGTCTCCTCCTGATTTATGTTCTCTTCTTCTTGCGATACACCACGGTATTTGGCTCCCCGGCATTCCTGTCAGCCGTAGGCCTGCCTGACAGATTTAGGAAGTTTCCTACAACAACTTCCAAATATATTGCCTTATCTGAATGCTCCAGCACCGTCTCGAGCCCTGAATCCATCTGACTTTTAACACATTGCTCAAAGACTTATTACCTCCAGCTATGTATCTTCTATAGGATACATTTGTCACATTCCAGAGTTTCGGGGTTAAGACTGACCTTTAGGATGGTGGCTCTGTGTGAAGATGGATGTACCCTATTGCTCACAGCCAGCCCCTCAGATTACAGTATGAACCAGACTTCCTCTTGGCGACACAGATGTACCTACTAGTGAACTGACCACTGGTTTACGCATCAGTCTCTCTTTTTGTTGTTCACCTCAGGTGCCAAAATGTCTTGGGCCAGCCTTGCCTATAACAACAGACTCTCCAAGTGTCCCTGTTTTCCAGGGACAGTCCCGGATTTACAGAAGCCATCCCAGTTTCTGATTTGATCCTGGAATGTCCCACTTTTCCTTAGGACGTCCCTATTTTCATCGCAGAAATGTTGAAAGGTATGGAGTTATCAACCCCCCGAGCCGTCTGAAATGCAGCTCTGCTTAGGGAAGTTTTTCAATATTTAATGTTTTATTATGTTTTTATTTGTGTTGGAAGCTGCCCTCTAGTGGCTGGGGCAACCCAGTCAGATGGGCAGGGTATGAATAGTAGAATTATTATTATTGAACAAGGACATCCCTATTTTCACTGGAGAAATGTTGGAGGGTGTGTAACACAGGTATCCACAGAGTCTAAGGTGGCTGTGTACACTCCATGCGTTTAAAGCATATTACTCCCCTCGAAGAATGCTGGAGACGGTTGTTTGCTCAGGGTGCTTGGAATTGTAGATCTGTGGAGGGTAAATGGCAGTTCCCATGATTCTTTGAGGGAGCCATTGTGTGCTGTGTGTGCAGCCACACTGACAGCACCAGACTGCCATGGCTCTCTGCACAGACCACAAAGATGGGAAGCAGGAAACAGGAGTTAATTATTTCATTAGGTGTCTACCCTGCCCTTTCTCCCCATGAGCCCAGGACAGTAAACAGCAAAGCAGAAAAACAAGTTCTTAGGTATTATAAGGCAGGTTTACTCACTTCAGTAGGCCCAGAAGACGACACTGTTTATTGGCAAGAAGATTAACACACCATTGCATAGAAAAATGAATGCAACTCAAGAACAAGCTGAAAGGTGGGGTCTTTGTTCCAGCCAATAATACCAGAAAATGCAAAAAATAAAATAAAATAAAATTTAAAAAATCCATTCAGAACATATAAAAATATTTAAAACCAGTGAAGGTTGATAGGAAAGGTAAAACATAGTCATCTTATGCATACTTCAGAGGAGAGAATGGGGGAACAGTCACATTTGGGGGCAAAAGAGAAGGAGCTTTCAGGACCACAGCCGGATTTAGGTTTGATGAGGCCCTAAGCTACTGAAGGTAATGGGGCCCTTGATATATCCAGCTGTCCTTTGTCAACAACAAATTGTCACTGTTTTTTGTGTTGAATATATGCTATATGGTAATTTATGGACCTAAAAGGTATCTAAAGACATTGCACATAACAAAATATGTATTTTATCAAAGTAATTGTTGAACTTATCTTATATTTTGGAAATGTAAAGGTAAAGGTAAAGGGACCCCTGACCATTAGGTCCAGTTGTGGCCGACTCTGGGGTTGCGGCGCTCATCTCGCTTTATTGGTCGAGGGAGCCGGCATACAGCTTCCGGGTCATGTGGCCAGCATGACTATGCCACTTCTGGCGAACCACAGCAGCACACGGAAACACCGTTTACCTTCCCGCTGGAGCGGTACCTATTTATCTATTTGCACTTTGACGTGCTTTTGAGCTGCTAGGTTGGCAGGAGCAGGGACTGAGCAACGGGAGCTCACCCCGTCACGGGGATTCGAACCGCGACCTTCTGATCGGCAAGTCCTAGGCTCTGTGGTTTAACCCACAGCGCCTTCCGCATCCCTTTTGGAGTTTTTACCCCCTTTAATTTTGGGGGGGGGGCCAAGAGAGTGGGGCCCTATGCTATAGCTTGTTTAGCTTATACGTGAATCTGGCGCTGCTCAGGACTCAAACCCACATTGCAACACAGCAGAGCAGATCCCTAATGACTCAACCTAAGCCCTCAAGTAGACATTAATCTTTCATGGGGCGTTTTTCTGCCCCTCCCCACAGCCCTAAGAGCCAATCATAGAGGCCAGAACACATGGGCTGCAGGAAGAGCCCAAGATGACTGGAAGAGCTGATGCTGGAGGTCCCTGATTCAAATCTAGGGTACAACCTCTCAGCTAGAAAATGAGACAGGCCCGTCCACCCAGGCACACCTGAGTCAACCAGCAGAAATGCAGCATGGACCTGCAGTCTGCCTCCTGTAGGGGTTTGCCAGCCATTTTGATTCATTCTCTCCCCTTGGCAACTCATGTGACCATCCAAGGCCAGTCCAGGACAACCAAACCCCTCTCCTTCCCTTCATCCCCCTCCTCAGTCCCTGCCTCTGCCCAACCACCTCAAGTGACTGCCTCAGGCAGCCTGGCAACAGCAGGGTTGGGCAGACTTGGGCAGTCTGAGCAGCATCCCCCTCTCTCACAGTCCAGGGGACCAAGTAATGCTACCTGATGAGCATTATAGCTGAGCATGGATTTACTCAGGTTCCTTAAGCCCAGTTCAACCTTCCCAATGGAACCAAGCAAATACACCTTTTAGAAAAGGTACCTTGTACACTAGAGCTGCTTGGTGCACATTCTAATTTCCGGTTTGCAGCGCTGTGGACAAGGGTAGCCAATGTAGCACCCCCAAGATGTTATGGACTACAACTCCCATCAGCCTCAGGGACATGGCCAACAATTAGGGAAGATGAGAGTTGTAGCCCTCAGTATCTGGAGGTCACAATGCTAGCTGCTACTGTTGTAAACACTGCCAGAGTAGTGAATTTTCAGTTTTCAGACAGTGCCTTGCACACACCACCTCTTCATCTGGTGTGAATTAAGGGTCGTAGTTATTGTTTCTTGAACACTGTAGAATAATGTATTCAACTGGGGAAAACATGTAGTGCTAATGCAATATGTGAAGTATTGGATTAAATTTGGCATAAACCACATCACACCAGAGGAAGTACATATATGTAGAAAAGAGGTCTGCATAAAACAGCAGAGAAAGAAGTCAGTGACAACTGAATGTACTCATCATATGCTTCAGATCTGCAAATTAGATTTACGTGGCATTTTCTGGGTTCTTGTTTTTTTTTAATTTACTTGATTATTTTATGCTTTTCTATCACACCTTTTTCTCCAAGGAGCTCAAGGCGGTGTACATGTTGGGCTATCTGCCTTCATATTCCACAGCTTTCTCATTTCACTGTGGTATCTGATAGACAGCCAGAGAAAACTATGCTAAGCCTAGTGAGATGGAAAGAGTGCATTTCTGCTTGGGGGAATAGATGTGGGTGAAATAAGGGATTATTCATTAGGCTCCTGAGGTTTTGTTGTCTGAGGCAATTTGCCAATTAGCAAACCGATAAATAACACATTAAACCATTAAGTACTTCCTGAATCCTCTCCTTTTGGGAGCAGGAGGCTTTTCATTTCATACATCATTTATACTCTTACAGGATCATCTCTTTCCCAGAGAACAAAGGAAATGTGGAGATAAGATCCCCTTCATTGTTACTGAGAAAGCTACAAGATCAGGGCCAAGAATGGCCTGAAGCTGTGAAAATTAAACATGTAGGAGTCTCTGCCCAAATTCAGCTCCTGCTTGTTTCTTTAAATACAGCCAGAAATGGTCTTTCCCATTTTCCTCAGACTTTTTTTTTACAATGGAAGAAATTTGGGGATATCCGTGGTGGACAAAAGGTAGCCCAAATATAATTCCACCCCCCCCCAAAAAAAAAACATGCTTTCCCTTCTTTTTTAAAACATTGTTAAAGGTAAGAGCTGCTCCAAGTGGCTAGGAAGTTGCTGCATGCTTGGAAAGAGGGGCTAAAATATTCCTGGGGATTATTCCAGTTTGGCTATTCCTAGCAAGAAGGCCTGCTTCACCAGAGATAGTAGCTTTTTCATCCCATAGCATCCCAGAAACACCTTGCACCCTGGACCCTTTCACAGCAGGTTTAAATGCCGAGGACACTCAGACAGTGGCAAAGCTTCATCCTCCGGTACCAGGGGCGGAGAGCAGGCGGGGGCATGGCTGGCGTACGTCCTGGGGCCGTGGCACGCTGCCCCCAGGGGCATGGCCCAGTGGGGGGGGCCAGCCGCAATAGCACCCCACCGGAATCATGGTGCCAGGGGCGGTGTATTCCCCCCACCCCCCTCTTCCTCCGCCAGTGCACTCAGACACTGCTAAACTATTAAAGGATGGGGGAGTCAACACTACCATTGCCCTCAGCAACTTCACTGGCATCAGAAGGAGTACTGACTTTGCTTTGCAATATTGCTGTAACCACAGCCATGATAGGAAGGAAAGTCACGTCCTTGATGATCATTCTGTGAATTGCACTGACTGCAGCAGGGAAAATTTAGATTCCTAAGGACAACTTAGCTCCTCCCTGGCTTCAGGTTGGGACTTAGCTCTGCAGCTGCAAACTAAACATTTTAAGTGTGTTGTAAAGTGCATTATACAAATTTGACACAAGATGGCGATGGTGAGCTATGGCAAATTCAATATATTTTTTCAAAACTTTTTTTAAAAAGCATTCTCACAATGTTTTTTATACGTGTGTAGATTCCACCTTGGTCATCTTTACTGATCTAAACACTTGACGTTGGCGCACAAATCTTTGTGAATTTCTCTTCCTCCTTTCATAGTGCAGGAGAAACAGGAAAGACCATTCACAGAACCAGGGGGTGTCATTTAAGACAGGATATAAACTTTAGATGAGCTTTGCTTCTCCAGTACCTTCTTTTGGCTGAACTGTGAATCAAGAAGTGCCTAGTTCAAATCTTGCGTCTTCCATGAAAATATGACATGGTGCTACCTCTCTATCTTAGGTTTCAGGGCAAATTGTACAGACAGTTTAAGTATTGTGAAAGAGGTCTGAAAACACCAGGGTCTTGTGTTCTTTACTGTCTCTGGTTTCTCTTTCCCATTCTATTTATTTGTTTCGCTGCATGCAAGTAACACCCAACTGTACTGGCTAAACTTATCAAAGTCACTGACATGTTGCAGTAGAGAATTTATTAATGTATTAATTAATTCCCTTTGTGAAGGACTTTCTTGTGTAGACACTGGGCTGAGTCACCTAAACATATGTTTTGCCATTTGACAACTCACTGCTGGATATGTAATCTGATTCTGTCAAAGCACCATAAGAGCTAGCCAAAAGAGAGAGAAAGGAAAGGAAAGGAAAGGAAAGGAAAGGAAAGGAAAGGAAAGGAAAGGAATGAATTTATATGGAAAATGCCCTTAATATAACTTGAACACCTAAAACTGGATTTAGAAGACTAGATTTTCACCTTTCTTCTCAACATGTACTGCTAATGAGTTAGAATTGCTGTTGTCAATGTTCATTGCAGTTGCTACAGGTGCTTCTAAATACCTGACAGAACAATTCTAATGTTTGGATTGTGAAAAGCTTTCTTCTGTCTAGGAAACATAGATATTAATATGGCTAGGGAAAAGAAATGAACACAATTATTTGCCCAGCTCCAGTCTCAATGTACCTGAGAAATGAAGTAAACCTTTTTCATTTTCATTCTTTTTTTCTTTTTCTTTTCATTTCTCTGCCAAGATGGGTGGACCTAACAGATGAGGTGCAACCCTGCAATTAAACAGCTTGTGTATTGCAAGAGGGATTTTCATAAGGGATCTCAATTGTTTCTGTTACCAGCCCCCCATCTGTTATATGCCACTGCTTTTTTCTGAGTGTAGTTTGAAAGCTTTTATTTTATTTTAAGGACTCCCTGGATATTATGAATTGCATTATCACTCCAGACGTCCTTATGATGCCTTGTCATGTTCTAAAAAGCATTAAGGAACATTTGTTTTAATATACCACTCCCTTCGCCTTGCTTCTGCAATACAGTGGTGCCTCGCAATACGAAATTAATTCGTTCCGCATGTCTCTTCGTCTTGCGAGTTTTTCGTCTTGCGATGCACGGTTTCCCATAGGAATGCATTGAAAATAAATTAATGCGTTCCTAGGGAAACCGCCTTCAGACCAGGTCCGGGGACAGACTGTCCCTGGACCTCTTCTGAAGGCTGGGGAGGGGGGGACAAGGGCTTTTCTTCCCACCCCCAGCATTTTAAAAAACCCCGGGACAGCGGAGGACTTCTCCGCTGTCCCGGCGATCTTAAAATGCTGGCGGGCGGCATTTTAAAATTGCCCCGGGACAGCGGAGGACTTCTCCGCTGTCCGGGGCGATGTAAAAGCCCCTGGGAAGGCAGGCAGGGGGGACAAAGACTTTCGCCCCCCGCCCGCCTTCAGAAGGTGTTCCCGCACCCCGCCCCGCTTCGGAACAGCGTTCCGAAGCAGGGCGGCGGGGGCAGGTGTTCCCGCCCCCCCGCCCGGCTTCGGAGCAGCGTTCCGAAGCGGGGCGGCGGGGGCAGGTGTTCCCGCCCCCCGCCCCACTTCGGAGCAGCGTTCCGAAGCGGGGCGGCGGGGGCAGGTGAAAGTCTTTGCCCCCCCCCCCGCCTGCCTTCAAAAGCTGTCCGGGAAGGCAGGCAGGGGGGAGCAAAGACTTTCGCCCCCCGCCCGCCTTCAGAAGAGGTCCTGGACCTCTTATGAAGGCGGGTGGGGGGCGAAAGTCTTTGCCCCCCCGCCTGCCTTCAAAAGCCGTCTGGGACAGTGGAGAAAGGCGCTGCCTTTCTCCACTCTCCCGGGAAGGAAGGCAGGGGGGAGCAAAGACTTTCGCCCCCCACCCGCCTTCAGAAGAGGTCCTGGACCTCTTCTGAAGGCGGGCGGGGGGCAAAAATCTTTGCTTCCCCCCGCCTGCCTTCAAAAGCCGTCCGCGATAGCGGGAAGCTCTTTCCTGCTATCCCGGACTGCTTTTAAAATGCTGGCGGTGGGGAGCAAAGCCTTTCGGCCCCCGTCGGCCTTCCTGGACCTCTTCTGAAGGCCGGAGGGGGGGAAAGGCTTTGCTCCCCACCACCAGCATTTAAAAGAGGTCCCCGGAGATTTCCCTATGGGCTTTCGTCTTGCGAAGCAAGCCCATAGGGAAATTCGTCTTGCGAAGCGCCTCCAAAACAGAAAACCCTTTCGTCTTGCGGGTTTTCCGTCTTGCGAGGCATTCGTCTTGCGGGGTACCACTGTATACACCTTCAAAGCTATCACTATGAACCATAGAAATCTGTGAGTCATGGTGGGGTGGGAGAAGCATCTTACAGCATTAGAGTATTGCCAGATAATTCTGACAATGAATTGATCCATAGGCTTCCCTCCAGGTTATGGGGGGCAATATGCCATTACTGGCTGAATACAATTCCCCTTCCTTCCTCTGCATTCAATCTTAGTGCAGTTGCAGTGCTGAATATAGTTTTGATTGCCAAAATGTTAAGGATGGGCACTATTTCATAGTAGATGTGACATCTTTAGTGACAATTAAGACAATCGCTTTGCCTTTGGCCCTTATTGCACTTGGTGTTTAAAAATGCTTAATATCATATTATGGGCAAATATTTGATGTCATTTTTAAAAGAATCACTGAAGGCATTGGACTTCTGCGCCACGTAGTTACAAGCATGGGAGTTTAAGGCTACTCACACCCAAATAGCTCTCTGAAGAAATGCAACCGGACAGAAATGCAACTCTCTTTGTGGAACATCTTACCTAGGGAGACCCAACATCAATTAAGACTTTTAGAGAGATGTGATCTGGATCAGTTTTGTTGTTTGTTGGATTCTGAAATTAAGTTTATTGTACTTTTTTTTAAAAAGGGGGGGGATGTATAAGATGAAAAAATTGTGATTTTTTTAAAAGGGGGATGTTCATTTGCTACATGCAATGAGATATATAAGGTAGGATATAAACTTTAAAATAAAATGTGCGCACATGAGTAAATTACCCTTAAGAAGAGGATTGTCTGTGGTAGATTGTATGATGTGATGGCACATAAATAATGACATCTCCATTATCATATATTATCTACTTCTCTATATATTAATAGTGATCTTACTTTTGGACCTTATGTACCCAAAATGATACCCACCCACGTGCAAGAGGGAGATGTCTGCTAGTGCTGTACCAAAAGCTACAAACTTCTTTCAGCTCTTTTATAGTGGGGAGAGAAAGCATAGCAAATGAATGCATTGGCTGGCAAAATTCTTGCACATTTCAGAGGAGGCGGAACATAATTTTGTAATAGTCAGCCCTGTGACCACTGATTTCAGAATCAACCTGATCAAGACCTCATTTCATTAGAATTTAGTGTGCAGCTGCCATATGATTCAAACCTCTGCAAATAATGCTCCCAATTATCCTCTTATCATCACACACTTTGATTTAATAACCTTGTGGACATCCCTACAAATGACAGAGCAGTATTCAGTCAGTATATACTGCATACTGTACATGGAGCTCGTCAGGCCTCCTGACAACTGAGTCCCTTCTGCTTACTGGGAGAGGGGAGAAGGACCAAGGCAACAGAGATGGTGGCGTTGTGCAAACACACTGGCAGAGTCAATCCAGTGATTGCCATGTCAGTCCTACCCTTCCAAGTCACAGGGACCCAGCTATCGGTAGATCAGGTGAGTGCCGACACCACACTACTATTGACTCTACGGCATCCACTATTGACTATACATCATTTCCTGCCTGAGGATTACCTTGGGTTCCGCATACTTATCTTTCTTAATTCAATAGATCATTTGGTGGGGAGTGATGTATGAAAACACAGTATTTCCTTAAGCACAAGCCCAGGAAAGGCAACTCTGTAGTTGGGATTAATAACAGGCTTTCCTAGCCTCAAACATGTCAAGGCAGTAACCTTTAACTTTACAAGTAAAGGAAAGCTAGCCTATTACAATGATCTGTGTGGCACAAAAACCTATTGTCTGAGCAATGCATTCTAATGTAGAGGACACTAGGAGCAATTAATAAAATGAAAGAACTGTTTCCTGCAGATGGATATGCAGGGAACGGCATATAATGGAACAGCAACACTACACTGAGCTGTCATGCCTCAGATACTACATCTGTTATGGAAATCAGTAGTCACGGGGGCCTTTTGTTCAGGCTAAAGCCCTCCCAACAGGGATTTGGCTGAAGTAGATTTTCTTGTTCTTAAACATGATTTCTGGCTAGTTGCGAGCAGATGCTACTACAGCATTTGGTACAACTAATAACCAACCTTCAAGCGTGCAACATCCTTTAGGATGCTCGGTATGGTCTGAAAGACTTATTTTGGTTAAAAGATAATGTGTTCAGTTCAGGGGCTGTTTTGCACATGAATGCAGCTGACATTTGAACAGCCCCGTGGCCTTCGTCCTCCAGCCAGAGGGAGAAAAACAATGGCCTTGACCATTCATTGATCGACAAAGATAAAAACCCACCTATAAGGAGATCCATTAAGCAACTGTGGCAAGGTCCTTTAAACAAACGACATGACATAGTCGATGTGTGTGCGCGTTTGTCTGCGTTTTACATTATAATATTCTTAGGAATATTGCGGATAAGGAGGACAAAGACCCTGAATTTGGCAAGCCATCTTGACCCCATTGAGTTTCACATAGCGTCGGCTGTTCCTGCTGTGAGTTTGGTTGAAAGCCCCCTCCCCACTCCCCCCCCCCTTCTCTACTTATTTAGAAATGGAAAGCTTTCTTGTATCTTTTGAAAAGCACAGGTCATACAAGAGGGAGAGGAGGGCTTGAATTCACGCAGTGCCGCCATTTCAGCTCTGATTTCTAAAACGTTATTCCCCTGCCTCTAAATGTGCTTAAATTATAGGTGCTGTGTGAAGCACAATTCTGTTCTGTGGACCAATGGAAACATATGTGAGTCATGTCCTTTCTAAATCTATCCAGTCAGCCAGTCCTTTTCCTGGGCTGTGGTTGGATTTATGATGATGGGTAGAACCAGAAGGAGCAAGAGAGCATACATCAATAATGCTTTGTGTTAGATACTCCTATCTGTATAAGCTGAATGGAGAGCAGATCTGGTACAAGGATACCAATTCTCTTTTCCACATCAGGACAACCAAAAGGGAACAAAATAGAATGCCAGCTTTCAAGTACAGTGGTACCTCGGGTTACATACGCTTCAGGTTACATACGCTTCAGGTTACAGACTCTGCTAACCCAGAAATGGTGCTTCAGGTTAAGAACTTTGCTTCAGGATACGAACAGAAATCGTGCTCTGGAGGCACGGCGGCAGCGGGAGGCCCCATTGGCTAAAGTGGTGCTTCAATAACAGTTTCAGGTTAAGAACAGACCTCCGGAACGAATTAAGTACTTAACCTGAGGTACCACTGTACTCTGGTACTCATCATCAGGGGAAATGGTAAAGAAAGCAAGGGTGTAAGGGATAGCAGGGAAAGATTGTCAGATGTTGAAGCCATGGAGCCTGCATTTAGATTCAGACTTAAGATGGAATGTGGGGTGGGTTAGCAGACATTCAAATGAGGCTCTCCTAGGTGCATTGTACGGTAGGTTTCAGGATGCACCCAGGACTACTGGGAACAAGAAGAAACACACAGTTGTTGAGCTCCTATTTTTGCAAAAACATATAAAGCCCAGCTTTACCCAGACATGGCTCCATCCTTAGGAGGAAGGCACAAGTTCCTTGGTAGAAGAAAATCAAGAATGAGGCAGTTTTTGAATGAACAAAGCTGGAGATTAATTTGCAGCGGTGAACAAAACCCACTTCTGTTATCCTTAGAAGTAGTATTTCATCTGCCACATCAGTTAAATTAATATGTCTCATGATCAAGTCACTTAATGGAGGTTTGCCTTTGTTAATATTTGCTATTGGATTAATAATATCTGTATTATTTAGCCTCCATTATTAATGTTTAAAGATACCTGAAACAAAGCCAGCATAAAATGCTAATCCTACACATTTCTTCAAACGTATCATGTTCATGCTGTCAATGCTGTATTTTCCCTCTTGTTTTAAAATCTGTTTTAAACTTAATGACAGCATTGTGATTCAATACATCACATCACAATATATCAATACTTGTTCATATACTATATACAGTGTAAGCAAATTCATGTTACTAACATAAAGCATAGGAGAAAAATGAATCTAATAAATGATATAACAAAATTACTCCAAACACATCAATTTCTTGTTAATTACTTGTGCAGTGCTCCGAAAGAGGCTCTGCAAGACCTGATAGCCAGCGAAGTGCTCCGTAAGACCCACATGGGCAAGAAAGTTCACCTGATATTGGTGATTGACAGGTGGGTAGCTCTGTCCGCCTGTCAAACTGGGCCTGTGAAGGGTGGAGGAGACAATTATTTGGACCATTGCCCAGACAAAGTTCCCCACCCCTCATCTAAGCTGACTTGCTTTGGTTCTCCATGGTTTCAAGCAGGGAGCCTCTCTCAGACCTACCTGGAAATGCCAGGAAGTAAAACATGTTGCATCAAGAAGCTTACAGTCTAAATTTTGACAGTGGTGGAATCAACAAAAAGAGAGACCGGAGGGAGAAAAAGCAGAAACAAATATTTAACAGCTGCAAGTAATTATATTAGAAATGTTATTACATTGCCCAGACCAACAACTACATGGGATGAGAAAAACATATCCAAGAGAGATGGAGTGTGTATGTGTGGGTGTATAGAAAAAAAACTAGCACGTTTTACCCTGAAGCATGGTGTGTTTCGAAACAAGGTGATTACACAATTCTTACATAGGCACGTAGGCTCACTTTCCCTGCTTTTAAAACTAAGATTGTCCAGTTTCCTCCTCATGAGAATCTAATATGGACTAATTAATTAAATTTGTATACTGCCCTTCATCCAAAGATTCTAGGATGGTTCACAACAGGGGGGAAAAATACAAAATGAAAATACACAATGCATAATAAAACAAAAGCAGAAGCAAACCAATAACTCACCCTCCCACAACTACATTGTTGTTGTTGTTGTTTTTAAAACCCTCCCTCAATTCTTCTACACAACCCTGTCAGTTATCTTTAATTGTATCTTGAAATACCCCAGTATCTTCAGAACAGGAGTATTTTTGAGTCGTGGCTCTCGGGTACTTGCAGCAATCCATTCTTAGAAATTGTGAAACCATAGAATTGTTTCCACTTGAATCATCACGAGACAGTGAAATATGACTCCCAATATTCAGAGGTGAAAAATCTAATGCATTAATTCACCGCTGCTCCACCTAGCCTCTGAACTCTTCCCTGGGTAGAAATTATTCAGAAATACATTTTTTAAAAGTTCCTGAACCTACCAATTTCCCAATTTGCATTCATTTTTCCTCTGTTCAGTTTGACTTCAAACCAGTTATCAAAAGACCTCCTGCCAAGATACTGGTCTGCATTCAAATGGGTTTTCTAATAGATCAGTTCTATCAAGTTAAAACAAATGTTAAATTCTAAAATTTATATATACTATTCTGACATTAAAAAAAATAATCCCAGGCAAATCACTGTCATGATCCTGGACTCTGACTTCCCATCATCAGAAGAGGAAGCCATTATTTAGAAATGTACTGGTTAAGGTGTTGGGCTAAGACCTGGGACACCAGGGTTGAAATATCCACTCACTGAGTGACCCTGACCCTATCTCTCAGCCAACATACCTCACAGGGTTGTTGTGAGGACCACAAGGGATATGAAAGAACCATGTACACCACCTTGAGCTTTTGGAAGGAAAGGTGAGATATAAGTGTAACAAAATAAATATCTGAGCAGGAGAATATACTGTGTGATTCAGCCTGTGATGTCCCTACCACCTCAGAAGCTTTAGCAACTGAGGAGCCTTTGGTGCCAGCATCTCTTTGGTCTGAAGAAATCACATTACTGTCTTTAGACCCTGAGGATGCCAACGCAGAGGCCATACTAGAACCATAGTCTACCTTTTGCTGCTGGAGTCCATAGTATGGGCCCCTGACTCCACTCATCAGGAGCGGGGCTAGCTGCTCAAAAGAAGTGGAAAACCCATTCTTTAAGGCTCAGTATGGATTGGTTGGTTGTTGGAGCAAAATTAAAGTCCATCTTATCCATGGGTAGGCACACTAAGGCCCGGGGGCTGGATCCGGCCCAACTGCCTTCTAAATCCAGCCCACGGATGGTCCAGTGTGTTTTTACACAAGTAGAATGTTTCCTTTTATTTGAAATGCATCTCTGGGTTATCTGTGGGGCATAGGAATTCATTCACTTTCCCCCTCAAAATATAGTCCAGCCCCCCACAAGGGAGCTATCCAGGGTGCTACCCACCTTGCTTCTTTGGTCTTTTGGACTTTGGCCTCTTGCTTTGCTTGCCAAACTTGCCTTCTGCTTTGTCAGGAGTTTGACCTCATGTTGCTTCCTGGATCTGGTTCTGGTGCTAAGAGGCCTATGACCCAGCATCCAGGGACTCTTTCTAACACAAAACCTCATTTGAGTTAGGACCCTGTTCCTCCTTTGGGGCCACTTCCTGGGACAGAACAATCTGTCAGTTTGCATTTCTTAATACATAAAGTATTGATCTGATGTGTAGACATCTTTCCTGTTCTGCTTGCTTCGAGAGTGTTCTGGAAAGTTTTCTTTCTATGTGAAAGAAACAGGCAGAAGGTTCTTGTTTGGGTTATTTCCTTCTGAGAAGCTGAGTACAGTTGGTTTAAACTGGTTCTGTTATCTTTCTGTCAAGGCCATGCTGACTATAATAAGAGGCCAGAAGGAGCCTGGCTTTCACTCGCTTTGTCTTTCTGTCTCTTTGTTCTGGTGTTCTGTTCTGTATGCTTAGTGTTAAGTTTAAGTCTTATTATAAGTCATTGGAAGTTTTATTGTAAGTGCTGCAGCTGGATTTCTTATGGACTGTGCCAATTCTGAATGTATTGGATTTGTGACTGTTATACTCTTTGCCTTAAAGCTCAGCTGCCGTCACAATCACGCTTTCGAATACATAAGAGAGAAAAATGGAACTGTAAAATCATCTACAAACTTAAAATGGCAGCAAATTAATATTCCCATGCCACCTCTTATTCTCCTTTTTTCTAAACCAAAAAATTCCAGTTGCTGCTGCAACTTTCCATCCTTGGAGAGTTTCTCCACCCCCTTGATCATTTTGGTTGCTATTTTCTGAACCTTTTCTAATGCCACAATATCCCTTTTGAGGTGTGGTGACCAGAACTTCACACAGTTTCTATAGCAGCATTATGGTATCAGCAGTTTTATTTTCAATTCCTTTCCTAATGATCCCTAGCATAGAATTTGCCCCTTCCACACCTGCCACACACTGGGTCAACACTCCCATCAGCCTATTCATTACAACCCCAAGATCTTGCTCCTGGCAAGTCACCTCCAGTTCATACCCCCATGAGCATATATGTGAAATTAAGATATATATTTTTGTCTGGACATGCATCACTTTGTTTATGTTGAATTGCGTTTGCCATTTTATGGCCCATTCACTCCATTTGGAGACATCCTTCTAAAGCTCTGCAGAATCCTTTTTTTGTTTCAATGACCTTTTGTTTAATTGTTTTGATTGTTTGTGTGCTTTTTTGGTTCTGAGTATTTGGATTGTAATATCTATTGTTGCTACTTTGTTCTTGAGAGAAAATAGATATATATATATATATATATATATATATATATATATATATATATATATGCAGGTTTTGGTGTCTTCGGGTGTCTTCCCGTGTAAGAGTTGGGGTGTCTAGGCGACGTTTCGACGAGGTCTCACTCGTCATCTTCAGGCTGGTGCTTTCGGCTTCTTGTTACTGGAACAGAGCAGGATCTCAGTGTTTGAGTTCCTATAAATACTGTTGAGGGGGTGTGGTGTATAGCCTCCAACGTTCTGGACAGAGAGGGAGTTCCCAGGTTAGTGTGCCTTTTCTTCTTTTGTTCCTTAATTACTTGAGGGATATCTTGAGTGATTTCTTGAGTGATATTCTGAGTACCACTTAGGAGGGTCATTAGGTGTGGATTAGTTGCTAAAGCTTTCGTGTCTTGACCTCTTGACCTTGTGAAGAGTTTTTTCTGAGAAGATGGCTGTACTGCACTTAGTTGTGCTCTGGCTTGGCTTCGTGTATAGGGGCGAGCTGTGGTTTTGTGCCCTGTGCCAGCCAGATCTGTGTAGGGATTGCAGGGGGGTGCAGCATCCGGAGGTGCCACTATGGTTTGGCTACTGGATGGTGTCTGTAATTTATCTGTGGAGAGGGTCTGGGTTTGGGTCTGGTGTGGTTGATTGGAGATGGCGTTCTGTGTGCCTCTGGTTCTGGTGTCGGTTTTTGTGGGGAGGGCTATTTTCCCTATTATACACCACACCCCCTCAACAGTATTTATAGGAACTCAAACACTGAGATCCTGCTCTGTTCCAGTAACAAGAAGCCGAAAGCACCAGCCTGAAGATGACGAGTGAGACCTCGTCGAAACGTCGCCTAGACACCCCAACTCTTACACGGGAAGACACCCGAAGACACCAAAACCTGCATTCCTGTACCCGTGAAAATCTACGAAAGCATATATATATATATATATATATATATATATATATATATATATATATATAAAGGTGTGCACGTTATGATGCAGAGAAGCACTCCAGCCAGTCTGAGGTGTATGATTCTCATGCATAGCTCAGTCTGAAACAGCCTTGTCAGTTAGCATTATGAAAGGACATCTTATTTTGCAAGACTTGACATTTCCTTAAGTATATTCTGTGATGGCTGTGTATGCAAAGTGACTTTCAGTACTGAGTGATTCTGCCATTCACACACACACACACACACACACACACACAAAATTAATAGGAACTCATCCTATCCCTCCTTGCTAATTTTGCATTTAGCTATTCCCAGCCCCCATTACATGCCTTAAAGTTATTGCATGTTGTTATCAGCCATGGTGCTTCAGTTGTTTCCAATGCTCCTTACTGAGAAATTATTGCCAGTTCTTTTATTAATGACCCATTACACTAGAAACAGATATCCTCTCTCTCTCTCTCTCTCTCTCTCTGTGTGTGTGTGTGTGTGTGGGTGGGTTGTGTTTGTGTGTGTCTGTGCAGGACAGAGGGAGGGAGGGAGGGAGGGAGAGAGTCAGTCCAGTAATTTTGGCTGCACCAGCAGCAGCAAAGCAAAATGGTGCATTTTCTCCTTAAATGTATTCCAGAGAGGGCATCTAAAGGCCTAGACGCTGTTGATGTATTTCAAATGTGTGGTGCTAGCAGGGCATTTCCAAGCTATTATTCACTGATGGAAGTGATTTCCAGGCTGACAAAACACAATGTAGCTCACACATGGTGCATAATAAAGACCTCCCCCCCACACCCGCCTCCCCACTGCTTAAGATAAAAAATAAAAAATAAAAAGGCTGCAATCCTCAGCTGATGCAAGTTGGAGTAGTTACATTGGAACAGCCAATTTAACACTTGCTGAACAGCTTGGCTGGCAGAATTTAATCTTGAAATAAATAAATAAACACACAGGCCCAGATTTGCATTTTCCCAACCATTCTCTTCTCCCACGACATTTTCCACAAGATTGCGCTCCAGGCTTTTTTCATTTTTCTCAAATGCTCAGCAATTTGCAAACCCTGTGTCACATACAGCACCCATGGTCAGTAGTATTCTGAGCAGGGGGGGAACACAACATGACAGGGCCTAAGCCACCACCCTGGAAGGAAATGCTCCCAAGTAAGAATCCATAAGATTATAGCATTCGAGAATATTCACTTGCATCAGCACTTCAGCCATCTTAATTTTTATTGCAAGAATACTGCATAATGTTATAATATTATAATAATACTACTGAAAGTGGGACCTGTAACCAAGTGCTCCAGTGTGAAGTACTCCTGCTCAGGGGGCTAGGAAGACACCAGTAATTTTTTACGGGATAGTCTATTTCATTCCCTCTGTTCCTCCATGTTACCAATGGTCAGTCAGCATTTCATGGAACCTGAACATGTTCAGGCATCATCAGGCTATGCTGGATTCCCCCCATGCTTTGGGTTTCACCCCTAAAGTTTATGTTTCTGGAAACCATGGGATTCCTGCAAGCCTTTTTGGTACAGTACTAACCAATACCACCCTTCTGTGCATGTGTTGGAGCCATTTTGGTTATATAAGGACAGGAACTTGTAGAACTGAGATCCTATTTTTGCATATACAGTGGTACCTCGGGTTAAGTACTTAATTCGTTCCGGAGGTGCATTCTTAACCTGAAACTGTTCTTAACCTGAAGCACCACTTTAGCTAATGGGGCCTTCCGCTGCTGCCGCACTGTCGGAGCACAATTTCTGTTCTCATCCTGCAGCAAAGTTCTTAACCTGAAGCACTATTTCTGGGTTAGCAGAGTCTGTAACCTGAAGCGTATTTAACCTGAAGCTTATGTAACCGGAGGTACCACTGTACTAAGGACAGAATGTCTAGCAAAAGAGAGAGTCAGTGTGATGGAATGGCCAGAGTGCTAGACTAAGGGTGCAATCCTAAGAAACAGACCAAGGCCAAGTGGATACCAGCATGGTTAACAAGCAGGATCAAGGAGACTGTAATAGGAAAGAAGGCTTTCTTCAAAAAAAGGAGGGGAGGGGGGTAATTGTCCAAATGAGAAGAACACAAAATAAATGCAGGCAGATAATAAGGGATGTGAAAAAAGAAGCACATCACTAAAATTATTAAGATCAATGATTTTTTTAAAAAAATATATTAATGTGTTAGTAACATTAGAAGCAATAGAGGCAGTTGGACCTTTGGATAACAAGGGAATCAAAGGAGTGCTAAATGAGGGGAAGGAGATTGGGGAGAAGCTCACTGAATTCTTTGCAACTGTCTTCACTGCACAAGGTGGATCCCTGTGCCTGAACTAACTTTCTGAGGAAAGCAGTTTGAGGAACACTAAGGCAAATGGTGGCCAAAGTTCTAGGTCGTACTGATAAACTAAAAATGGACAAAATACTGGGTCCTTATAATAATAATAATTATATCTTTATTGTCATTGCCCCCTCTCGGGGACAACGAAATTACTTGGCTGCTCCATCCACCCAGGTAGGGCGGATCTACCTGGCAACTATCTGAGAGTTCTTAAAGAAGTCAAATGCAAAATTGCTAATCTTCTAACAAAAATGTCTAACTTGTCCTTGAGATCTGCCTCCAACACCTGAGGACCGGAAAGTGGCCCATGTGTAACTATTTTTTAAAAAAAGAAATCTAGGGGGATCCAATTTTTAAAACAACAACAACAAAACAAGCATAACATCTGTTCTGGCAACACTGGGAGATAGCATTATTTAAGATAGAATTACCAAGCATATAGAGGGAAAAGCCTTGCTGAAGAAGAATCAGCATGGCTTCTGCAATTCAGTGCAAGCAAATGTAAAGTAAAGCACATTGGGGGAAAGCCCCTTAACTTCATGTATACACATATGTATTGTAATGGCACATGAAATACTATGCACAACTCTAGTTGACACACCTCAAGAAGGACATTGTAGAGCTAGAAAAGGGCATCCAGTATCATCATTGGGCTGGAACAAGTGTCCTATGTGGACAGGATGCAACATTTTAAAGTTTTCAGTTTGGGAGGAGAAAGCATTACATATTTTACAGGTGAACTTCCTAGCACTTCTGAATCTGATTTGTTATTAAGCTTTTAATGTTTGATGTATTATGGTATTTTAATATTCTTTTGGAAGCCGCCCAGAGTGGCTGTGGAAGGCCAGCCAGATGGGCGGGGTATAAATAATAAATTATTATTATTATTATTATTATTATTATTATTATTATTATTATTATTATTATCTCCAGGTTTCTTTCCTTTATTTCTATCAAGCATTGCTACAAGGAAGCCCTACAAAAATTTTCCCTTCTTCAGGCTTCTACATTGGCCTTTTTGATGACTGAGATAAGATTTTGATATAAGAGCTGGTCTTCAGAGAGGTTCCTAAGAGACACTGGGTTTATAACTGCGATCTATCATTCCATGTCAATGATAAAGAATACCCCACTCTAACGGAAAGTTTGAAACCTGTACACTCTATTTAATATGTGGTGAATGAAAGCAGAAGGGGAATTGTGAGTTCCATGATGAAAAAGAAATCAAGCTACCCCAAATTTCATATCAAGCTTCTTCCTTCGGCCTGACTAGCTTTAAATCTTACAGTGAGCCAGGCCAGAGAAAGATGCTTCATAGGAAATTTGGGGTAGCTTTTTGGTTTCTTTTTTCATTTTGGAACAGAACAAGCGAATATGTTTCCAAGCACAAATCTTCTTTCCTTATTATAGTGTCCCAGAGATAGTTTATTTCTGATGAGTCCTATGACCTACATTTTGGCTGGAATGTTAATAGAAGCCATTATTAGATTTTCTATTACACTTCTAAGAGGTTGCACAGCGACTTGATTCCTGGAGAATAATATCTAATCAGCCTATTCTTTGTCTCAGTATTAAGTAGCCTGGTCCATTTATCTGTAATTCATGTATCCAGGCAATGCATTCATCATGCTAGGTTGGGCTGAAACCACAAAAGGATTAGCTGACTGTTTGGAATGGATTCATTCCAAATCTCCCTCCCTTGAATTCTCACTTGATTCAGCTTTAAGTGAATTTCTTGCTAAGACAGGCTGAGAGTCAGGATAGATTCGGCAGTCACCATCTTAACTACCTTTTCTCAAGGCCACTGGAAACATCCCAGTGCCAAAGAGGCCAGGGTTCCTGTATGCATGGCAAGCTACATCTGCCGCAATCCCCTCATCTCTACAACTATTAAAGGCATTGGAGCCCTGGTCTCTTTGGCAAGTTGGCTCCTAGAACAGGTGTAAGGAACCTTTTTTAAAAAAAATAATATTTATTGATAATTTCAGAGTTACAAGAAAAAGAGAAAATAAAAAACAACACTACAATACAAAAAAGAAAACAATAAAAAGAGAGAAAAGCACAAAATACTACAATACAGCAAAAGAAAGTAAAAGAAAAAAAAAGGGGGGGGGACACAAACCCCAAATTGCATATCCATAATTTCCATTTGCTTGTTTCATTGACCTCCTCACACCTCCGTTTTTGTGTTCTAGTTTAGTAATTATTTCAGCAAATTCTTTCCATCTTTCTCAATTTTTGTTATAAAATTTATCTTAACAATTTAACCTAATAATTAACTCAACAAATCCTTACCATCTTTCCCCATATTCTGTTATTCAGATTACCTTAATTTATTAAACCTTATCTTACCCCTAAGTACCTTAAAACTTAAATCTTAGTTTTCAAATATACATAGCTCCTGATATCATTTCTGCTAGAGTCGTATAGTTTCATTCCCACATTTTCCCTAATATTCATTAGCTAATTCTAAAATAAAAAATTTCCATTATAAATTCTCTTCCAATCATCATCCAGCATCTCTTCTTCCTGGTCTCGGGTCATGTCAGTCCTTATTGTCCATTCCATCTAGTCCATCAACCTGGTAGCCTTATGTCCGAGGCCCTTCAATCTCTTCCATGTCCCTTCTGCAATTCTTCTTCATCTTGTTTGTGCTTGCCTCTTTTCTTGTCTTTTGTTGGTCTCTGTCTTAGTTTCTTTCCTTTCTCATTGAGGAGTAGGTCTCTGGGGGATTCCAGCCCAAAATTGTCTCCATCACCCTTCATCCAGCTCGCCCATTCCCCACAGTCCCACTCCCCACAGTCCTCGATATAATCCAAAATGTATTTAAAATCAAATTTCAAAGTCTCTCCAAAGCTAGGAACCTCCTCATCTCCAGACTCCCCTTGGCCCGCTCCAGCTTCAATCTTCAATAACAGCGGTTTATGCTCCTGTAGGGCCTCGGGTCTCTCCATTTGTACTATTTGAGGTGCAGCCGCATCCTCCTCCATTGTCATCTGCACTTGCCCAGTCAGTACAGATTGATAGGTTGGTTCTTGGATGATTTCTATATCAATGTTATTAACCACAACAGTCAAATCCATTTTCTCATTCATCAAGTCCATCATCTCATGCATCTGTTCCAGCAAAGCATTTGTCTTGCATAAAGCAAGCACCCAGTCTTTCTCCCAGCTCATCTTTGTTCAAGGTCAGAAAAGACTGTTCCCACAGTCTTATCTCACAGATGTTGGGTCTCAAATATGCTGCAGCAACAATTTAGCAAGCTCCCTCTAGAGGAGACAATCTACTTGTATCCATTTTTTTTAAGACAAAGGAAAGTTACTTTCATTTTTCAGATATTTCTGATGTTTTCCAAGTATTTTGTTTCTTTAAAATGCAAAAGGCAACATTAGAATCAACTTGTTTCTCTTCATTAGCTATCTGTCATAGTGTTACATTCACAGTCAATGAACCTCTCCAACAGTTTCTGTCTCTGACACCCCGTTCCCAGGTTAGAGACGGTGGAAACTTATCCTTCTTCACTCCCTCTCCTGCTGGGGTTAAACAGAATCCCCCCCCCCTTTTCTCCTCCTTCCAAGGGGGGTTTCAGTGGTTCTAAATGCAGGAGATTTAGTCTTTTTTAAAAGCTTCCCGGCTTTAGCTTGCAATATTTTTGCTTTAGTCTATATACAAAAAAGCGGAAGGCGGACTTCCTGTTTGCACCTTCCCGCTTCGATACCAAATTAAAACAATTTCTTGATCCAATTTTCCATTTCTACTCACGGGTACTTGTTTTAAATCCAAATGTCCACAGGAAAAAGTCAGCACTCTCTGGCAATGGCTGTGCGGCTTCACTCCGTGAAAGTAGCAGTCAGTTCGTAGCACCGCGCTTCTCACCCCACTTCACTCCGGAGCCCCTAAATGGGATTCCCCGCGAGTAGGGGGGCGCTTCTGGTGCCCTGCCGAACCCCATGTTCCCAGGCTTCCTCCGCCTGGGATTTCTAGTGGGTCCCCACCTTCGCCGCGGCGGGAAGACCCAATTTCCACGGAGCCCGTTCCTCCGATCGGAGGAACTCCGCCATTCACCAATGGCGCTGACCCGGAAGCCCCCGGCGTAAGGAACCTGTGGCACTCTTGACATTCCTGAATTATAACTCCCATCAGCTCTAGCAAGCATGGCCAATGGCCAAGGTTGATGGGAGTTGTTATTGAACAACATCTGGAGGGCCAAAGGTGTCCCGCACCTGCCCTGGGGCAAGGCTGACAACCCAACCACACATCTGTCTCATGCATAATCATATCTCACCCTGCAGTGGTTGTACTATCAGGGTGGGTCCAGTCTCTTCCATCCCCTGCCAGATCCTCCAAGTGTCCCTATTTTCCAGGGACAGTCCTGGATTTGCAGTCCCGGTTTCTGATTTGATCCCAGAATGTCCCGCTTTTCCTTAGGTAAAGGGTAAAGGGATCCCTGACCATTAGGTCCAGTCGTGACCGACTCTGGGGTTGCGGCACTCATCTTGCTTTATTGGCTGAGGGAGCCGGCGTACAGCTTCCGGGTCATGTGGCCAGCATGACTAAGCCGCTTCTGGTGAACCAGAGCAGCGCACGGAAACGCCGCTTACCTTCCTGCTGGAGCGGTACCTATTTATCTACTTGCACTTTGACATGCTTTCGAACTGCTAGGTTGGCAGGAGCAGGGACCAAGCAATGGGAGCTCACCCCATCGTGGGGATTCGAACCGCCAACCTTCTGATCGGCAAGTCCTAAGCTCTGTGGTTTAACCCACAGCGCCACCCACGTCCCGTCCACTTTTCTTTAGGACGTCCCCATTTTCACCGGAGAAGTGTTCTGTTTTCCTGTTGTGGAAGAGTGAATCCATGAATGGGATATTCAACAGCTGTACCTTGATGGGCTGGGGTTCTGTTGTAGGAATCTGCTACCCGAACACCACTTGCAGAAGCACCCTGCTGTCAGAAACAAGCCTCATCAAAATCAAACACAGCCAGCCTGGAGAGCCCCACAAACACAGAAAAGGATGGCAATTGTTGCCCTGTAGGAGTCTACCAAGGGAGCATCCATGCTAAAGGCACAAAGCTTTGTACCACTTATATCTTATCCACTGAGATAAAGTAACTGAGGAGGCCTTCTTTCCCAAAGTGTTTGGCTGAAAGCATGGGCTTTTCCTGTGTTACATGTCAGCAACCCCAATGCTTCCACCATTGACCAGCCATGAATTTATTCAGATTTGTCAATTATTTTCACACTTCTTGATGAGAAACACTGTAAATGAGAGGGTTTAAAAAAACAACAACAGGCCTGTTTCATCTAAATATAGCTGTGGTCTATACACTCACACATATATTTAAGGCAATATATTTTTTAGAATAGAGAAACTGTTCTTTAGGGGAAAAAAATCTTTCTAGGGCTAATCTGTAGGAGGCTGATGTAGATCCTGCCTCCTAACAGGGGGCTGATGACTTTCTGGTGGATTTTTGTCAAATGATCCAATGATTTGGACCATGCTGGAGATGAATTCCTCCCTTTATCAGTGCAGCTATGAAACGGCTCTAGTCTAATAGCTCTGGGTGAGGTATTAGTAGCACACCTCATCATTGCGCCTCTCATTTATCACCTAATTCAGCTTCCCATCATCACCGGCCTACATTAGTCATACAGCACTTTTCCTAGCCATTAATAGTCAATGGCTGGCTGGAGAAAAGAAAGAGGGTATGAAATGCATTTTATGATCTTTTCAAAGGATGAAATGATGTATGAGACAGTCTTAGTTCCTGGCTTACGGCTTTATTGTTAGTGGACGTATTGAATTATTTCATCCTTTCTCTTATCTGCTCTGCAAAGTACATGATTAATTTCAGACAGCAGCAGAAGCTCTCACACTTATTTATTATTATTATTTATTATTATTATTATTATTTAAAAGCAAGCAATGTATAAGGAAACTTTGTTGCTACATATAACAGTTTCTACTGTATCAGCATATCCAGAGCAAACCTATCAAGCTTCCATGGGCTCCTTTGAGAGGAAGAGTGGGCTATAAATTTAAATAAATAAATAGGTTAAAAGGCCCAGCTCTAAGGAGGGCAAAACTGAGCACCTGGGTAGCTTGGTGCTATTCATATGTGTTCAGAATTCGACCCAGTTTTCTCAGTCGGGCTTACTCTCTAGTAAAGTGAGGGTTGGATTGAGGCCTGCACGTCTCCTTTGAACTGCCAAGTCCTGCTGAGACTTACTAGATGGGCCAAACGACGCACAACATCAATTGCATGATTGCAACCTGAGCAGCCTTGAGACCACAGGTGTTGGGGAGGGATAGCTTCCCTGCCTAATTTGCAGTGCTAAGCTAGGGATAAAAAACCAGCAGCCCTCCATATATTGCTGGACTCCTATCAGCCTCAGGGATGCGGGTGGCGCTGTGGTCTAAAGTACTAAGCCTCTTGGGCTTGACAATCACAAGGTCTGTGGTTCAAATCCCCGCAATTGAGTGAGCTCCCATTGCTCTGTCCCAGCTCCTGCCAACCTAACAGTTCGAAAGCACATCAGTGCAAGTAGATAAATAGGTACCATTGCTGCGGGAAGGTAAATGGTGTTTTATGCACTCTGGCTTCTGTCATGGTGTCCCCTTGCGCCAGAAGCTGTTTAGTCATGCTAGCCACATGACCCTGAAAAGCTGTCTGTGGACAAACACTGGCTCCCTCAGCCTGAAGCCAGATGAGTGCCTCAACCCCATAGTTGCCTTTGACTGGATTTAACCATCCAGGGGTCCTTTACCTTTACCTATCAGTCCCACCCAACAAGGGCAGTGATCAGGCATGTTGAGAGTTATAATGTAACATCTGAAATGTCACATGTTCTCCATTGCTGAGCTAAACCTATGTAGCAAAAAGGATTTAGGTGTCCCAGTGTGCCTTTAAATGAAGTGCTAAGCAACAAAAGGCAATTAATGGGACTCAAAGAAGTCAGCCAATTTGAAAGAAAGGTGGGGTGGATTAGGCCCTGGACAGGTACAGAGGCTGTAATAGTTTTGATGATGAGGCAGGACGCAGGGAGTCATCCATCACTGGGTGGTATCATAGGTGCTTGCGATCTTCCACACAGGCATCTGCCTGGCCAAAACTGAAGACAAAGGTCTACTAGATGTACCTTTGGACTGATCCAGCAAAGAAACAAAGGGACATTGAGTGGGTGTGTAAGGAGGCTGCATCCTAAACACAATGGTCTTTCTTAGCTTTGGAAAGGGAAGAAGAAAAAGAAAAGGATTCAGACTTCAAGGAGAATTCTATACCCCTAGCACAATTTTCCAGGTTTTTGCAAAGGACATGGCTAAGCCATTCTGCTCTTTCCAGGATTGCACAAGAATCCTGGAAGCAGTTGAGGTTCCTGCTTTCAAAATAAAGATGTTCTGCCAAGTGTTTCTTTCCCCCTCTCCTAAAAATAGATTTTCCAGAAATTAACCAGGCAGTCCAGCGGCAGGGTGCATGGGGATAAACTAACAGAGCTTATACTTCAGGTAAGCCTCGTAGTAGAGAAATAAATTTTAAAAAGCCACATTTGACACTGGCCTTGCTTCATTCACCAGCTGAATGAAAGCATTTCTGGGTTTTTCAACTTGTTTATTTTGTTTTAAGAAATTCATTTCTTCATCTGCTGCTTCAGTCATCTGTAACCACTAGGAGATTTTGAGAGCAGTTTAGCCAAATCAGCAACATCAAAAAACAGTTGGATAATTTCAGGAAGTTGAAATATCTATATTGTTGTTATTGTCAACATAACATGTTCTATGTGAGGCCTCTTTAAAATGTGTTTTATTTGTGTTTATACTACTTGTTTCAGCTTTAGTCTGTGATTTAGTTTTAATGGCATGCTGTTTGCTTTTTAGACTATACACCACTTATTTTTGAAACAGTAAGCCCTTTATAAACACTTTTAAATAAATAAATGACTCCTATTCCCCTTGTAATAATTCCCAGCATTCCCTAGGAAGTGGGATTGACTTAAACTACTCAGAATTGTAGCTCTGTGAGGGAAATAGGGGCCTCTTAACAATTCTCAGCTCCCTTAACAAACAACGTTTCTCAGAATTCTTTGGGGGAAGCTGTGACTATTCAAAGTGTTATGTGTCTTTAAAAGTGTCGTGCATAAGCACAGCATCTTTAAAACTTTAACACCAAATTCTTGTGTGAACTAGTTGAAGAAGCAATAGGGTTCTCTTCCTCTTCTTGGCAATCTTCCCCTGCTGATATCCTACCAGCTTCCAAGCCTTCTGCATCCTCCTGTAAATTTTCACATGTTCCCTCTTTCCCCTCAGGCAAAATTACGCTTCCTCCTGCCCTTTAAATGTCTCCATTTGGCCAATTTCTCCTGTTAGGGCCCATCTAGATGAAAAGTTAGCACTTTGTCTTTCAGTGCACAGGGACTTTAAAGCACAACTTACAAGAATGGTGTGTATGCATGTGATCCAGATTGGGACCAGATCATTGGGGTTATGTATGCTATTTAGTGCTATGGGAGCTTGTTTTTTCAAAGCCTACCTGGATAGTATGGGGGTGTGGAGAGAAGTGACACTTCTTGAATTGTGTGGGGGTGGAGGAAAGGTTAAAACGTCCCTTCCTGAATGATGCGTTCCCAACAAAAACTGTCCCCACACCTATGTATAAAAATTTAAAACCATGATGTGCTTGGGAGAGATTAACTTAGTGCCCCATGTAGTTAAGCCTGATAATACAACACATAGGTAAAGGGTAAAGGGACCCTTGACCATTAGGTCCAGTCGTGACCGACTCTGGGGTTGCGGCACTCATCTTGCTTTATTGGCCAAGGGAGCCGGCGTACAGCTTCCGGGTCATGTAGCCAGCATGACTAAGCCGCTTCTGGTGAACCAGACGAACCAGAGCAGCACACGGAAACGCCATTTACCTTCCCGCTGGAGCGGTACCTATTTATCTACTTGCACTTTGACATGCTTTTGAACTGCTAGGTTGGCAGGAGCAGGGACCGAGCAACAGGAGCTCACCCCGTCATGGGGATTCGAACCACCTACCTTCTGATCGGCAGGCCCTAGACTCTGTGGTTTAACCCACAGCGCCACATACAGATACTCAAAAGTCAGGGAAAGAGTTGATTAACAAGTTGAAAGTGGCCACGTTTGGCTCCAGTGCCCACACTGGGATTCAAGAGGAAGGTTTACCAAAGCGCTCCCCACCATTTGATCAAAGAGACTCTTCTAGCAGCAGGGTGTTGTGTGCTGACTTAGCTAGAGGCATCCTGTGATCAGTAAGTGAAACAACGTCTGACCAGCTGTGCTTACCTGTCAGCTGCAGTCCCATTATAAATGGTTGCTATTCATTTAGTACAATGCAGCTGCTCTACCTGACACAGCATCTGGCATCGGAGGCTGTTGCCGCTGTAACCATGCCAGCCCACAATACTGCATTGGCAAGATATCCTGGCAAAACACTCAACCACTGAATAATCTAGGAGTTTGTTTAATACTACTGTACCCAGAAGAATTAGGCTGTACATTTCTGATGCCAGCTGCTTCCTTAAAAGTAAAGTCTATTGAAATCTGCAGAATTAACCCCCAACAGTTGATCTCTCTCTCTTTCTCCTGTAATTCGGAGCCATTGAATTAAAATATAGAAATTAGAAAGGCTTTATTAAGTCTACTTTCAACATTCTCCTTCCAGCATCATAGCAAACTAGAAGACTCAGTCATTTCTCTGCATGGGGCATTTTCAGTGGATTCTGTAACAATATCCTACTGCAGCATACAGGCGTAAATCCATAGCATTTCAGACAAATTAACTAGGTAAAGTCCACTGTACAATGCATTTAAATACGGTATAATCCAGGCCAGAAGAAATGGCTCACCAGTTGGGGTGGAGTCATTTTTTAGCTTCCTGGCAGGTGGATCACTGTGGCTTACCACAAGAGGAATGATGTGGTGGGAAAGATGGTGTGGCATAAACATGCTGGAATGGGGGCTGGCCCACCTAGCAAGCCACGTTTGATTCAAACCTAGAGGGCTAGGTTTTGATGCTTGATGTTTTGCTTGAGGAATTCACTCTTAGGTTCCAATCAAGGAGTTTGCCAGCAGTTCTTGAACGTAGATTAGTGCAGCTATCACACAACCTATGTCTCTACTACTGTGTGGACTCAAGGTGGTTGAATATCTTCCCTATTATGTATCTAATTGTTTACTGATATTCAATATATCTTGCTGATCTGTTGTTGTCGTTTTTAAAAAGGTACCAATTGAGCAAAGTCCAAAGATAGCTTTTGTTTTTGTTTTGTAATAAGGATCTCACAATACTGAGTTGCTACCTTCTCAAGTACATTATCCAAATGTTATGAATCAAATGTAAATATTATACTGCAGAAGCTTGGTTGTTTCAGTTAGTTTTATTTTTTGCATGTTTTCTTTGTTACAGTTAATAACTACTTTAAAAAAAGTAAAATAGAAAGTGGTATGATGGAATGATAGGCATCTAACTGGGTTGAGTGAAATTTAGCAATTATTCCATTTCCTGGATCGACTGCCAGGTTTTAATTAAGCCGGCAGTCAATGCTTGATAAATTTTTGTTTCATTTCTCACCTTGTTCATTCTACAATGTCCACCTCCCTGTTTTATATTGTTATGACCGGTAGTTATAAGCAATGAATCGGTACTGAACACTTTCATGCTATGCAGCAAGGTATAAACACAAATAATGAATAAAAGACTAGCTGAATCAATACATTGATTGAGCAAGTAAGAGCAAGGGACGTAGAAAAGGTGATGCATGAAACTGAGATTTACAGCTACAGATGCCAATCTTTCTAAAAATCTTTCAGTTCTGCAGCAAATCCTGGCGTAGAGTTTATTCCCTTCGTCTTTGCACCCCTATATAATGTAACTTTTGCAAGGTCAGCTTTGATAATCATCCCAAGCTACTTGCATGTTTCTGTTGAGAATGAATGGGCTCCGATTGTGCCCTTCTGCTCATGGAAGGTGCTTCAATTCATGGGTACAGGAGGAAATGAGAAATTTTAGCAAATTCCCTTCTTTATTGAGCACCTCCTCCTGCTCCAATTCCCGCCATGTTCCAAAGAGAGGTGCAGGGAGCTAGAGCCAGAAGTGGGAGGGGGGAAGACACCTGTGAACATTACATCTTCTCTAATCCAGTCAGAGCTTTCTGTGCATGGAAGGACACAGCTGGACACAACTCCCAAGGGTTTTAAGGGCAGACTACAAAGTCATTCATAATTGTACTCCAGATCTGTATCACTTCTTACACCACTTTTCCAACTTAAATTCTGCAGCTGTATTCCTAAACTCAGATGGCTCACTGAGCAGAGTGTGAAAAACTTCAGAGAAAATATGCATTGGATCGGGCTGTAACACTTCTGTCCTGGAAAACTGTATCAATACTGTACAGTGGGAATTACTGGATGGGGAAGCCTTTTTCAATTCTGGGTGAAACACTTTGGGATGTCACTAATTAGAAAATGGAATAGTGGAGAGAGGTAACTATAGGCACTTCTGGTGGGCATGCCCAAAGTGCATGTGGCAAATGTTGGAGAACAAATGTTTAATGAGATAAGTAAAATTACATATCAGCATGTCACGAAATCTTCAGAGCTTGCATTACTGAATCTGTATTAAAATTAGAATCAGGACCTGGTGAACTACTAATTGGATTTCTGTTCCAGGCTGCACATATTGTTATAGCCACACTTATAGCTGCACATATTGTTATAGCCACACTTTGAAAGGACTGAATATTGGGGGGGGGGGGGGAATACTAACAAATTGAGACTGGGAAGAGGAACAAAACACAAAGATACCTTTTTGTGGGAGAATGGTGGAGCTGCATTTTGTTTATGGATTCTCCAGAAAACAAAAAAACCAGTTCCAAAGGTTTATACTAACTTTCGGTTCATGGAATAGTTTATAGATCAGGGGTCAGCAAACATTTTCAGCAGGGGGCCAGTCACTGTCCCTCAGACCTTGTGGGGGGGCGGACTATATTGTGAAGAAAAAATGAACTAATTCCTATGCCCCACAAATAACCCAGAGATGCATTTTAAATAAAGGACACGTTTTACTCATGTAAAAACATGCTGATTCCTGGACCATCCATGGCCCGGATTTAGAAGGCAATTGGGCTGGATCCGGCCCCTGGGCCTTAGCTTGCCTACCCATGTTATAGGCGTATACGGTTATAACTTGTGATTATATATGGGAATGCAGGCTTTCATAATGTATTTTGGGGGGTCTGTGGGGAAAGAGGAATGAAATGAAATGAAAATGGAACAGTAAAGAGGTGGCATTTATTTCAGCACTTTGTACATTTTATCATAGCTAATGATTTATCGGCAAGAGCCTTCCCAAAACCTGGATGCGGGTGCTAATTGAAATTGATTTAAACTAATGTCTTGAGCAGGGCTTTTTTCAGCGGGAACTCGCCAGAACGGAGTTCTGGTACCTCTCACCTGGGCACCATTG
The DNA here is from genome assembly GCF_964188305.1 of Podarcis bocagei. Lineage (NCBI taxonomy): Eukaryota > Metazoa > Chordata > Lepidosauria > Squamata > Lacertidae > Podarcis > Podarcis bocagei. Next base: position 106,291,880 of record NC_138125.1, read on the forward strand.
CCATTACAGTGGTACCTCAGGTTAAGTACATAATTTGTTCCAGAGGTCCGTACTTAACCTGAAACTGTACTTAACCTGAAGCACCACTTTAGCTAATGGGGCCTCCTGCTGCTGTTCTCATCCTGAAGCAAAGTTCTTAACCTGAAGCACTATTTCTGGGTTAGCTGTAACCTGAAGCGTATGTAAACCTGAGGTACCACTGTATAAGAAAAGGGAGATGCTCATGGTGAGTTCCGGCACCTTGTTTTCTAGACAAATAGCACAGGTCCTGAATATGTTTACAAGTAGAAGTCCCACTCAGTAGTCCCACCATGTTCAGAGGGGCTTATCCTCAGGTTGGTCTATATTACACCCTAAAGTATACAAGCAATCAGTGGACAATACAGAACAGCACACAAGTAGAGATTTTACCAACGACTAAACATTTTTTTTATTTAAAAGAAAAAAATAAATACTGCAGAAACAATAACCAAACATACAAAGTGACGGACATATGTTAAAAAGTGAGGGTGTCTTGCTGAAACAGTTAACTTATTTTTCTTTTTACAATACTTAAATACAGAAAGCACTTGCCAGCTTTTTTTTTTTTTTTAATACTGCCTTAAGCATACCATTGCATCAATCCAAAGCATATTATGGTGGCAATATATCTGGAATTTTTGTGGAAATAATACTTCAAAAATGAAGCATTTGAGAAAAATGCTTGCATTCAACAAGTCCTAGAGACACCCTCGGCAGAGTTCTGCTGTGTCTGCTAAAGCATAACAACATCTGCAAACTATTTTCAAGATTGGCTTAGTGGATGTAACAATAGTCATCAGTCAGTGAAAAGGAATTTGACAGAATCTGGGTCACACAAGTAATGTTTAATGATCACTGTCTGGATATACTTGCATTAGACCTTTAGGATTAATGCAATATCCAGTTTCCACTTGGGACCCCTTAAAGGCTCCGCTGTTCTTCAGGTTCCTCCTCCCCCTATTTCCTCAGAGTGCTCATTACAAGTAAACAGAAATGTGTAATAAGAGACAGTCATCCATATGCAGCCATTTTAGAGATGCATCATAATAAGAGATAATTGGGTATGTTGGCTCATGTGCTAACTTAAAAAACAAAAAGGGAAAAAAATGAAACAAAAAACAAAAACACCCAGTATAGAATTGTAGAAAAGTCATAGAGCAGAGCAGCACTTATTTCCTTACACAGTGCTGGGTTTGGCCTCCTTCACACCCAAGGAGCAGCTTAGGAGGACAGTAAGACTAAAATTCCTTTCTAATTAAGGACCTTTTTATAACTAAATCGTAGCACCATTTGTTTAGGTCTTGCAACAGGACGTCCATACAGTATACAATTGCCTTATGAAGAAGTCATTCAAAAAATTGACTTTCAGGCCACTATCAAATTTCTCATTACAGTCACAATGGAGAAGAGGAAGATTCTGTGTTTGAGAACTACTCTTAACAGATATTTCTTCAGCTTCATTCCATATAATTAGAAGCTTATGAAGGCTATTTTATTACTGATTTCTTTAATTTCTTCCTTCTCTAGTTGCCTCAGGGAGAAAAAAAGATTTTAAAGCCTCTTTTAACAAAGCGTTTTCCTCTGGATAACCTATATTTCCTATTTCTTTAACATAAACCAAGAGGAAAAGCAATCATATTCTCTCTTTTTTGGTGGGGGAGGGAAACCAAACAGTCTCAAAGGGTCAAGCTTCACAATGAAGGGAATAGGAATATCTTGACTTTCTTTTTTTTTTAAGCAATGTTTTAGATTGTAATCAAAATCAAAGTCGGTATTCAAAAAATAGATCTAAAAATAAGTATCCTCCAGGACATCATTTCTTCAGGTGCTACCAATCCTTTCACTTCTTTAGCATATTCACATAGTTTCCTTCGTATTTGGTATTTCATCCAAGTAACATTGACATCCCTTCAGAATCCATCTCTTCCCACTGCTTCCTCTACATACCAGCTCCCCAAGTACAGTTTCTTGCCTACGGAAGGTGAATCATCGCCTTTTATCACTGGCATGCCCTTACAAGAGACCATTTTCACTGGGCACTTCTCGTTGAGTCTTCACCTATCCCACCCAAACACAATTGTCCTTGCTACCTCCATTTAAGGAATCAAAATCCTTCACATGACTGTGCAGCTCTTCGCTTTGTCCTTTCGCAGATCTGTGGTGACTGTAGAAAGTTCCGGCCGGCCTGGCATGTGTGAAATTCGTTTAGTTGCCCTCTGAGACTTGTTCCGCTTAACATTTTTATTTGTTTTGTTCACACAGGCCAAGGTAGCAACATGGAAAATGTCCCTTACGCTGTTTTCTGACTGCAAGGCTGAACATTCAATGTATGTGGCTGCTCCAATCTGCTTGGCCATGTTTGCACCCTGTGGAGGTAGAGGAGAATAGATTAGATTACAGGCATCAACAGAAATCCAGAGAGAACTAAGACAAGCCATATAATCATTACTCTGGGATGCTGTTTTAGAGATAATGCTTTGAGGAAACATCAGGCAAATAAGGAGGAGAATCCACTGTCCTTATAAATACAGAAATCAACCTAGAACTTGCAGATTATTGGCCACACCAATTTTAAAGACTTTCTGCATTGGACATGGAGACCAAGAGCATCTTCAATTTAAGCACCCACAACCCCAGCTTACAAAGTAGCCTTACAAGGAAGGAACTGAGGAGTACAAGCATAGCTGCAAAAATATATCTGATCTATTTACCCTTTTGTTTTTGACCTGAAAGGGCATGTAGGGCCAAGCAGAGGTAGCCAACATGGAGCCCTTCAGATGTTGTTGGCCTCCAATTCCCATGAGCCCTAACCCACATGGATGTCAGGGTTCTATATCCACAGCAATTCATAAATTTAGGTCAATGGTCTCAAGTACTGGTGGTGTGTCTTTGTGGCCATCAGCAATCCTAGGCTGGTGTTCCTGCTAACCCGCCCCACCAGCAGATCTCATGCAAGGTCATTCACACCTCTGGAAATTTCCAGAGATGAGGACAATAATTCCCTCTAGCAGAGTTAGTACATGTGGGAATGCAAGACCAGCAACAACTCCTTACACAGACCAGATCTTTGTGACACTTTAGCCTTCAGTGGGTTAAGGAGTTTGCAAGGACCTCCCTTGCCAAGGAGGCTACTTTGCCTTATCTGATGTGGTTCAAACCACTGCTTATGCAGTAGATAAAGTAGAGTTTTAGGTTTGGGTGTCTGCCATCCCCCCCCCCAAACACAGGTTGAATAGTTTAATGTGTTCAGATTCTGACCTACAGTAGTTGACTTTAAGAAACCCCCACCTAGTTGCAGAAGAGAAAAATCCAGCCATATGCCGTCAGGTGACCCCACTGAATTCGGTCTCTAAGCTCCCTTAAAGCAACAGACTGGAGCCCTTCAGAAACTAGAAGTCTATGCTAGCTGCAGGGTTTCAAACATCAGATGGCATCTGTTCCATCTCTAAGCAGGGCCAGTTTTATGCCAGAGGCAAGCATACAGAATAGTTTGACCTTGAAATCAATAGGGCTGACTTCCAGATAAACATGGCTAGAATTAAAGTGTGTGCCTAGAGAACGTGGTGCAGGTGCATCAAGGGGAAAGTTATTTGTCAGTCAAAACGTTCAATTCTTTTTCTAAATCAATAGGATTAAACTTGGGGGAGGGGAACCCTGTTTACCATACAAATCACGCATTCTACTCCCACCTTGCTATTTACCACCCCACAAAATTACCAAAAGCTTTCAAAGCATAGATAAGGAAGTCAGCCACTGCAGTTCTGGATAAGATAAGAGAAAAACAAAATGCTACAGGGATTTCCTGTGTAGCACCAGAGTTTTGGGGAAAACGCCACTTAACTAGAACTTGGACTGTCTAAAGATTGAGGTTGTACAAACAAAAGGTTTGCCACTGACATTAGGAAACGCCTCGTGTACTTTGTCACTGTACTACATCCTGTCAAACTGAGATGATTTGGAAGACTTCCAGAAACCATAGGCTACTGGATGTTCAGAAAAGCAGTTGGAATTTTGGGGACAGGCGCAATCCTCAGACACACAGCCTTGTGCAAACTTTTTAATGGAGGGAAGGGAGGGGGGAATGGGGATAAGAGACTCAGTCAACATTAATTAAACAGCCTGTCTAATGACTGAAGTGGCAATCAGAGGGTTTTGGATTGGACTAGTCAATTAATTCCCAGTGAGTAAAGTCAAAAACATTTTGTTGGAAACCACTGAGGAGAAGAAGAATGGAGGAGTAACCCTGCTTCATATATTATAGAAAAACATTATTTATAATCTACAAAAATGCAGCCCTTGGAGGCCAACGTTTGCAGCTATGGAACGTACCAGAAAAGCCTTGAATCATGACTATTACTTGGAAGCCACCATCCAAAACAGAAAGACACTGTGTCTTTCTTGTCCCTATTCTAGGGACGGCCTATTCTGTGGTGTTCTAATGCTGTTGGACTCCAACAACAGCTTCAACAAGCATGAACAACATCTCCCTCCCTGGTGCCACCCTCTGTGCCTGACCAGAGATAAAAGAGCACAGACATCGTCGGGCTGTGCCCTGTATCCCCACATCGGCGAGGTGGTGGTCCAGAAGATCATGATCGGCCATATCAAAGGCTGCTGACAGATCTAAGCGAATCAGCAGTCCCGACCCACCTCGGTCCAGTTGTCACTTGACATTAAAGTGTACAATCCTTGTGAGATGTGAAAAAGAAAAGGGGGAAGCCCATAACATTCTATACAACTAGACAATTCTATCAAAAACAGGGACCCTGTGAAGAAATGGGACACTGAAGCCCAAAAGAACCCACCCAAATTTACTCAGAGGTAAGCCTCACCAATTTCAATGGAATTTTCTTCCAGTTAAGTGTGCCTTAGAAGTGGGCAGACTGTTGGTCTTACACAGGACTGATGTTTATGGAGCTTTACAAAATACTATGTAGCTTTCATGTCATAATCCCATGGGGAGAGGAAGGCATGCAATTACTTTTACATAAATGTCCAGTTTCAAGTTTGAAGAGGTATACACACTCGCAGTGGTTCTTTTCAAAGAAAAAGAGCAGTTCTGTTTTATGGCTTACCAATACAAAAGGAAACAAAGGTTGCACTCTTCCTCTCTAGAGAGAGAGAGAGAGCAGAACACATTAAAGCCACGTGGACCTATGGCTGGCTTAGTTATCCAGATTGAACAACATAGGAAATGGGTGGAAGAGGAGCAGAATACAGACAAATGTGGATGGAGCATAAACTGCAGGGTATGCTGTGTCTAGTGCTCCCTATTCCTTACTGGGGAGAATTATGGACTCCCCACTAATGAGGAGAGGCGCTTTCTTCATCAGCCTGATGCAATACCAAGTATGAAGTGGGACTATGCAACAACACTAGCACTGCTCAGCACCCACTTTCCTCATCTTGACTGAGTCACAGGAACATTGGAAGCTGCCTTAAACTGACTTAGACCACTGATCTGTCTAGCGCAGTATTGTCCACACTGGGCTGTGCCAACGTGGTGTCCTCCAGAAGTCTTAGACTACAACTCCCATCAGCCCCAGCCAGAATGGCCAATGGGCAGGAATGATGGAAGTTATAGTCCAAGACATGTGGATAAGCATCTGCAGGATGCCAGGTAGGGTGGTCTAAACTGACTGGCAGTGGCTTAGCAGGGTTTTAGAGAGAAGCCCTTCCCAGCCTTAGCTGGAGATGCTACTGACTGAACTGTTTGCTTAAGAAACATATGCTCTACCAGTGACCTACAACCCCTTAAGTCAGTAGCATACAGCATCTGATATAAGAAAAGTACAGATCCCAACTGCTGATCACCAGCAGTGATGAAAAGTGGTGTAATATAACCAACACTCTTTGCAGCACTGTGCCCCAAGGAGGATTTGAATGAATCAAGTCAGAAGTGTGCATCATTCATTAACAAGCAAAACACGACATAGCACTTACCTGATCATAAGATACTGGTGTTTGCCTATGATTGGACAGCTCTACTAGTGTACTAACATCCGTGCGCAGGTCAGACTTGCAGCCAACCAGAAGCATCTTGGTGTTGGGACAAAACTCCTGGATTTCACCTTTCCACTGTAAAAATAGTACAGTGTTAGTATCCTGCTGCCATAAGAAACACTGAGGCGGCCATCTAACACAATGAGATGCTTTAAAGAATCATGCTTCAGTTGTCAGCTGTACTACAGTGAAGCACTAGAAGGAAACATTTGGTGTAGCACTCCCTGCAGATTTTAAAGTGAACTTATTTGAAATAAACCAGTGCAGCAATCCTTCAAAATCTACAATTTTGATGCAATTATTCAGTTTAAAATAATGTACTTCATCTGAGCTTATGTATACTTCTGTTGTTTTTTAAAAAAATGTTTATTGTTTATTTCTTGTATTATGAAAACCAGGAATAAAATATTCTTTTATAAATGAGGACATCCATCCCTACCTGCCTACAGATAGGCCAGCTGCCATAGCATACATTACGTTTTCCCTCCCTATGACTCATTCACTCAACTGACTGAATAGATATAATCAAGGGAGTTTTCTCAAAGCAAGTTTAAACAGCTGCCCAAATGCCAAGTTACAAGCAGGTCTTACAACAAAGGAGAAGCATATAATTAGATCAAAAATATGGTCTTAACCCATGTCATACACACAGATGGTATATAGTCCATACTGCAGGGAACTTAAAATGTGAAGCTTAAACCTTGAATACAATGCTATCTACGTTCTTTCTCCAGGTGCAGAGGACTAGCATGTTAAAACATCACAATTGCCAGAGGGTCACATGAACAGGAATTCTAGCATTCAAGTACATTGCAGGGCATAAAAATGAATGCAACTCAGCAAAGTAGACAATCATGGACAAACCATTGAAAACTGAATTAATGTTCACTCAAGTCATGTGCACTTCAATGCATGGAGTGAGGGGACGAGACAATGTCTGTAGACTACCATTTCTGACCTCCAGCCGAAGCTCTGTATCCTACCCATAATCTACTGGCCTTACTAGCTGGGGGAAATGGGTTTTGTAGATCAAAACATCTACAGGACACCAAGCTGGGGAAGGTCTTTGCACATACCATTTACATGTATAAAGAGCTCTGTGCAATCCCACATTTTCCAGGTTTCCCAGCTGCACAGAAAATATTTGCAAAGGGCTGCTTATATTTCAGTCCCAATGAATTCACTGGGACTTAGCGACAGCTTGCTTTGCTTAATTGCACCCTCTGCGTACACCACTGTCTCCAGCTGATGGTCTGCGGCTCACAACTGGGTCATGATCCACCCTAACTCTGCCACAAACACCTTATGGAAAGATATGGGAAAGTCTGATGCGACAGAAGCATAAGGTAATAATTTACAAGTCAAAAGTGCTTTCTGTTGCAGGCTGAAGTTATTAATGTATTTGGAGCCTTGAGAGAGGTTGAGGGTCAGTGACGCACCCCAACACAAAATCAACAATAGCACTACTGTTTGTTGTGTTCCACAGCAGTTAATCACTGCAATACACTTGCGACATAGGAAGTAACTAAAGCTGAGTTCTAGGGACTTGCTTATGTTGCTCCACAAGTCAAACTGTTAGCGTAGAATCTGAACTTTTCTCACCTTTCCTGAGTCTACTGGGCTGCACCTCTGTAGGTCATATTAGGCCTACAGTTCCAAAGTTTTGTTGATGTTGGCCATGACAGCAGTAAGCAGGGCATGAGTAATGTTTGCTTTAACCTCTTTGAACGGTGGCAGGAAGTAAAATGTGGAAAGGGAATTAAGAGCTCTCACTATTGGAGAAGAGGATTATTTAACCCCTTCCCTTCCCCAAAACTTGCCAAGGCAAGGAGGCACCAGCTGATCCCAAGGACTTTGTTCATGCAAACAGTAAAGATTATGGCAGCCATTTTCTCCAGAAACCCAGGAAATAGTGCCCATGTCTGACAGCATCCAGGGCTGTTGAAGATTCTTCTTGACAGCAATCTAACCTGAGCCTCATCTACACACGGCACCCTTCCATTTATGCACATGACCTCTTGGTCATCCACTAAGAACCTACAAAGAGCCCTTCTGGATCAGATGAAAGACCCAGCTAGTCCAGCATCCTGTTCTCACAGTGGCCAACCAGATGCCTATGGGAAGCATGCAAGCAGGGCCTAAGTGCAACAACACTGCAATTCCCACCAAGTGGTATTGAGAAACATACTATCCCAGAGGAAGTATATATATATTACTTTTGAGCTTCTGGTGGATATCCTCCTAATTAAATCAAAATCAGCAAGGATTGGCTCACTCATGACTACTGAACAATTCAAACTCTGGTTCTTCTTTCATTTTCAAGGGGAAGTTGCATCAGAAGGAAGGGCGCACGCCTTTAAGAAGTATGCAGCAAAATATGAAAGAGGTGGGCAGAGTCAGTCTTCATACTGTGGCACACCAAAGAAGAATTGACCTCTGCTCTGACTTTAGGAATTAGGTCTGGACCAGAGATCTTCTCCTTGTGTGGCTGAACAAGGATCATGCGGATATTGGCTCTTTTCACTTGCTAAGTGCATGAATACTAATTATATTGATCAAAACAGTATGCCAATAATTGTGCATCCTGTCTATATACATTCAACTATGAAGCTGAAAAGTAAACTGATTGGATTCCATCTAACGACTTATCAGGGATGGGGAAACCTGTGGACCTGTAGATGCTGTAGATTATAACTCCTATCATACCTAACTGTTGGCCACGCCGGCTGGAACTGATGGGCACTAGGAGTCCATCTGGAAGGTCGCTGGTTCCCCATTCTGGCCCTATATATTGTCTACTCTGATTGCAGTACCTATCCAAATGCCATTGGCCAGGGAGTTCATGTAACTGTGTGTCAGGGATGGGAAACCTATAAGCCATCAAGATGTAATTGGGTTCCAAATCTCATCAGCCCTGGCCAGCATGGCCAACTGTCAGGCAGGATGAGTGCTAAAATTCAACAACATGTGCAAGGCTGCAGTTTCTCCACTCCTGCCAAAAGTCTATAATTAGGGATTGAATCAAGAGACCTTCTCCAAGGAAATCACATGCTGCCCCACTGAGCTAAGAGTTCCTTCCCAAGGTACTAGAGCCCAAATCCCCCTCAGCACAGGGATTTGAATCTAAACCTTAGAGAAGGATTTTGAAGTGAAAACCACCTTTACCCCATGATCAACACTTGCCTGGGCCAACACACCTGAAACCTGGGGGAGTAATGGACTAATATTTTTAGCCTCTCAGTTGGTTTGCATAATACTTGGGAGTGCAGCAATAATCAGCCTGGCTTTTACACTTCAAGATCATATATGCAGATGGCATCAGTGACATATCCTAGCTCTGCATATACATTTAGAGTTATTTTCCATCACTTACCTTTTTCAACACACTGTCAAGTGTTTCTGGACGGCTTATGTCAAAACAAATTAAGACGGCATCGGAATCTGGGTAGGAAAGTGGGCGGACATTATCATAGTAAGGAGACCCTGTTGAAATAAGTGAGATCATGTTATGGGCGGAAAATAAACATTATGTATACAGAGTTAAATGACGCACCCTAAGCGTTCCATCCATGCCTCTGCTATATTTCCCTTTGCTTCCTCACCCACTTTTTCAAGATCTCGCCACCCGCCAGAATCAAGAGTGCTCCATATCCTCAGTAGGTTATTGTTAATTTAGGTCAGCTTCAAGCAAATTGGCACCATATTTGTGGTGGCTACCATAAAGCTTGGTACAGCAGATCACCACGCGTGTCAAACCATGACCATGCAGGCCTTTCCCATACTGATGTAAGGCTTTCTTCTGGCCAATCCATGCAGCAGTGATGGATGCACATGTTGAGCTGCTGCTTAGGAATGAGTTACACAGATGCAGTTCTGAGCTTCCATTCAAAGGTCAAAACAATCTGAAACTCTTCTGATGAGCCTGGATTATTAATGCATAATATGGCTAGAAAATAAGGCTCCCCAATCTCCTAACTTTGAGCCAAGGTCACCTAGTAAAATCTCTTTTTTAAGCAGTGCTTTCTTATTCCATTTAGAACAGATGTGGATAACCTTTGGCCCACCAGATTTGGCTAAACTACAGCTCCCATCATCCCTGGCCATTGGCCATGCATGCTGGCGCCAATGGGAGCTGTAGTTCAGCAACATCTAGAGGGTGAAATCTTTCCCACAACTGATTTAGAAGGACCATGGCAATACAACATCATGCCTAATTATTGTATCAGTAGCTACAGATGTAAGTTAGGCCCAGTTGTTATCCCAGAACCTTTCAGAATCTGTTTGAGTGTTGGACCTGCACATGTGATTAGGCTCATTCCAAGTCAGGGTAGATGTGCTTCCTGCAAAATGCTAGTTTTTACACAACCACTTTCAATAATAACTAAAACCAGTAATCTATCACCTTCAGCAAAAGGAAAAGACGCATGCAAGGAAAAACAGTAGTTGCCTTTGCTATGAAGAGCCACACTGGTACCCGCATAATTGGTAGATCTTGTCAAGGGTTAACTACCTGCATCTAGGCAACAACACAAGGCAACACACCTAGAGATTGGTCCCTCCTGAGGAAAAAATGCCTTTCCCTGCCTTGAGCTGTTTGCATAGTTGCAGGAGTGCACAGACAGGTTTGCACAGCCTCTGACTCAACAAGTCAACCATACACTGCGGTCACCATGGCTTAATAAGCCTCCTATTTGTGCTGCCTGCCTGGAACTTAAAGGGTCGCGATCCCTTTAATCCCAGGATGACCTCTTCTGGATCAAGCCAATGGTCCATCTCATTCAATATCCTGTTTCCCACAGTGTCCAAGCAGATGCCTCTGGGAAGCCCAAAAGGTCCTCCTACTGCTCCCTGGCGACTTATAATTCACTTGCAGAGAAGAATCTCGACCAGCAACCACTGATATCGGGGCCACATTCAGCTCGGTGTGTCAAACACTGCGGAGACTCAGTATAAATAAGTCACCACTATTACGCACAGCCACAGCCCACATAGGTCCCATGGTGTCTGGCAAAATACATTTATATGTAATTATTAATATCCTCTGAATATATTACATCAGGAACATTATCCGCACCAAATATCAATTAGATCTTTGCAGCTCTCACAGTTTAATGAACTGCTAGAACCTGTAACAGCTAATTAGAGGGGATTTCTCTTTTGGTATTTACGTTCAGCATCTCCTTGAGAGCCACTGCCTTTTTGGCAGCTTCCGGCAAGGCAAAAGAGCTTGCTGAAACAGGCCATCTCTTAAGGAACTCTATGGCTTATTTTAAATGACCAAGAGCTCTCTACCAGGAATCCAGAGGAATAGAATTCAAACTTATCAACATTTCAGGTGGGACCTGCAACCGCGTAAAATGCTCCTGCCAACCATGTCATCTTCTAGGATGCGCTATTACACATCACCTGGGAAGGCAGGCGAACTAACGCCAGTGTACTGGAAGAAGCAAAGATCACCAGTGTCGAAGCAATGATTCTTCAACATCAACTTCATTGGACTGGTCATGTTGTGTGGATGCCTGATCATCGTCTTCCAAAGCAACCACTCTATTCCGAACTTAAAGATGGAAGGCGTAATGCTGGTGGTCAACAAAAGAGTTTCAAAGACTCTCCCAAGGCAAACCTTATAAAATGTAGTATAAACACTGACAACTGGGAAACACTGGCCTGCAAGCACTCGAATTGAAGAATCTTACTTGGCTATAAGTGATCGCCAAAGAAGAAGATGATTCCATTCCTGCACCACCACCAGTTTTTTCCTCTGAAAAGTCACTGTTCCACAACCACTGAGCATGCTCTGTCCTCACTGGATTATTATTGGGGGTTCCCACACACTTTTTTGTAGTTCTCCAAACTTTGGAATTCCCCATAACCTGACAATCCTGTGAGGTGCTGCCCATTTTGGTTGCACAAGAATCCACACTTGGGAGAAGGGAGTTTACGATTTATGTACAGGATTATTGGAACCACATTAGGTGTGTTAGGAAAACACTAGATGGTCAGGTTCACCCACTGGGGTTGGGGAAGCTGGTTGTATTCAAAATCTCCAGGATTTAAATGGATGAAATGAAAACAGTGCTTTGAAGGGCTGTACAGAAACAACGATGCAATCGTATTAGAAAGACGCTTGTGTGCAGGTTCCTCCTCCTGGCAAAAGAAGCTCCTGCTGTTTCAGGGTGTAGTAAGGTAAACAGCAAAAGGAACTCGCCTCAAAAAACAGACCAGCTGGGCAGCTAAAGACCACAAGGAAAGAATTTGAGGAATGCTACTTTTGAAGCAAACAGGAACATATGGGCTGAAGCCTTGGCAAACAGAAGGTGGTCTGCTCAGTCTGAAAGTTTCCTCCAGATTCTCCACAGCCTTGAATCACATGCCTGTGTATTGCTACTGATAGCTTCAGTGCGTCAGAAACCTATCGTAATGCTCATCTTTCAGCACAAGAGTTAAACGTGCAACAGGCTATTTAAACCTCTGCAGGAAGTGGAGATTTCCTTTTTCCTAGCACAATATCTGATTTCATGTGCCTTGTCAAAGCAGGCACGGGCAATGGGTGAAACAGCCTCTCTTATCGGTTCTGCAAGCAGCCATTAACCTTTGGGCTGGGTCCCAAGAGCCAACATTTGTCAGGCTGCAGTTTGGACAACACTGGTAAAGGCATACTTTCTCAAGGAACTAATGGGCCTGGGTCCATTTTATTACTGGGCCAGTACTGCCAAGTGACAGCTGTATTGCGGAGGCAGCAGCCTGACGTTATTGGACTCCAATTCCCATCAGCAAGGCCAGTGGGATGAGAGGATGGAGGTTGTAGTTCAACCATGTCTCAACCACTGGTGTTGGCTACCCGTGCTGTAAGGTATTCTTGCAAAACATGCAGAAGTCCATCTGCCCACACCTGTCTATGGAAGCTAATTTTATTTTATTTTTTGAGTTCTTAATCTTTACAAACCCCCATGAGGATTACTACCGATGAGGCTACTATTGGGAAAAGGGAAGTGGACATTATCCATGAGGACATGAGATGATTTGTCTGTCTAGCCAGGCATTGGTTACTCTGACTGGCACTGGCTATCTGATTTTTCAGGCTGGAGAGGTGCTATTTCCTGTCACCTGATCCATTTAACACTATCAGTGGCTTAATAAGTAACTAACTGAAGCCTCCATGCACTCCTCAATTCCAGATAAAGGGGTGAGGACAGACTACAAGCTTTTGCCTTTGGGTTGCGAGCTTACCAAAGACCTGATGGATCTTGGTCTGATGCAGCTTATGTTCCCACATATATGGTGTTGGGGAATCTGTGGCTCTTCAGTTGTGGTTAGACTCCAATTCCCATCAGTCCCAGCCATCATGGCCAATGGCCCAGAGTGAAGATGACTTATAGTCCAACCACATCTGGAGGGCCACAGGTCCCCTAATTCCTGTTCTTGTGCATCTCTTAAAGTCAACCAAAGAATTTCATGGCAAGCAGAGATTTTAAAGCAATTCTTCCAGCTCTAGTGCTCCATCTACTGCACCAGATTGGCCCCTGGTGCAGCATTCCATGTGCTAGATGACCTCTACTAATTTCAGAGTGTTAGGCAGGTGTAGATCACATTGCAATTTCCACCCACAGCTATCACTTAGCTCTAGGCATAGTTGCCACCCTCCTTTCTCATCAGAATATTCTGAAACAGGTATGGGCAGGATAAGGCATTTGCTTTTAAGGATCATTAAAATTTGGACAGAGACGTTGCTTGCTCAAGAGAAGAGTGAAGAGCCTCACCCAGGAAAAAAAATTCCTTAGACACATACCTAAGTGCTCAGTCACCACTCCTCAAGAGGTCTATCGCACCATATATGCACATGCATACGTATGGCATGCACTTATACCAGTCGGATCTGTGATTACACTTACTATGGACAAAAATTTCCTGTTATTACAATGCAGCATGCTAAGACAAGTATATGAAGCTTTCACATAAATGAGACAAGCTGCCATTCTTCTCTGGGAAAGAATGCAAGGGAATGAATGGGAGGCTTTAAGTGCATCCTTTGAGAGTTTGCAGAATTCAGATGCTTCACAAGAAATGTGTTTTCTCTCTTCTTTCAAACAAGCAATAGTGGGATCCTTTATCAATGCCCAAAGAAGACAGCCACTCAGAACAAAAGCCGAGAGATAGAATTCAATAGGGCATTTCATCATTCCAATCTCCTTACCAGAACAAAATCCTCAGAGCCTGAGGAATCTTGGGAATGCATGTCAAGTCTAAACAGACCCTTTTCAAGGCAGCTCAATAGCATACTCTGTTCAATCTTTCTCCAAGATGGTCTCAGAAAATGTGAAACCATGCTCAACTAAAGAAAACGAGCAGATTGACAAAATCACTGTGACTTCAACAAAGCTTCAGATCCAGATTTTGTGAAATGCATACCACACACGCATACCTTTTTCATCCTTCTGCAACCTGGTGCCCTCCAGATGTTGTTGCTACTATAACCCATACCATCCCTGGGAATTGGGAGTCCAAAACATTGGAGGACACCAGGTTAGGAAGGCTGATTTCTAGCCACCTCTAAGTTTGCAGGAACTGTGAGTATGGTTTCATAAGAACATGGTAACAGTCCCGCTGGTTCAGAACAAAGTCCTACCTAGCCCAGCATTCTGTCTTCACAATGACCAATCAGATGTCAATAGGAAGCCCACAAGAGCAACAGGAATGCCATGATAGGATTTTGACTCTAAAAGTATGCTTCAAAGTAAGCCTGTGCTACTTGTGTAAAAGTATATATTAGCCTGACTCCATGTGGACATTTAAAGCAGCTAAGCGCTCAAAAAATGCAGTTTATAATCCCATAGACAAGACAGGAGATGAGCAAAACTCTGCCATTACACCTTGCATGAAAGTTGCCAAAAGGAAGCCAAGGAGTTACAACATCTCCTGTCAAAATGGAGCTTTGGAAGTAAAGATTGTCCACTCTGCTTGCTAAGTTGGTGGCAATACCAGGCTGCAAAGGACATGCTGACGCAGCATAACCAAAAGTTTTGGCTTAAGTTTATGTGGCTTTTCACTGAGAAATTCTATTGCATCATGTCTGATGTGATCTCTGTTCAAAGTACAGACTTCTTGTTTGCTAACAATAAATTCCCCATCTGCTGGGGCTCTGTAAACTGTTGTTCTGTGTGGGGACTAATAATCTCTAACACTTTTTAGGATCCACAAACTACAACTCCAAGGATTCCTTGGTGTTTTTCCCCTCATGCAGGCTTTGGGTTGATTACGGCAATGATTTTGATGATGAGAGAGGTTGAAATATCACACTATCACTTAGAACAGTAGAAAAGTCTGTCACTACCATTTGTTACAGACTAATGTCAGATCAGACTTAGTGACAGCCAGCAGTAACTTGTGGTTGATCTTTGTGTCAGATATCTGCCCATGACCCCGGGGTGAAAGACTGCCTCAGCATGTCCCATACCAATGCCCTAAGCTGACCAAGTTTTCAATTTGCATGTTCATCTCCGAAGTTTACAAGTTAAATTCAAAGTACTTGGAAGTCGCTCTCCCTAAGTAGCAGGTATTTGTTTTACAAAGTAAGGCAGGGATGGGGAATCTGTTGCCCTCCAAAGGTTGTTGGACTCCATCGTTCATCAGCCCCAGCCAACATGGCCCATAATCAGGGATGCTGGGAGCTGAAACATAAAAAAAATCTGGAGGACCACAGGCTACCCATCTCTTAAGTAAGGCTTCTCACATTCCAACAACCGACTCCATGAAAGTTTTAAAGTGAGATCCTAGTAATTTCCAGCTAAGGAATACTGGATTCAGGGTAACTGAGTAACCAGTTACTAAAGGCTACAAGAGGAAGAATGCAATTCAGGGTTTAATTCATTTGTCAATAATAAGCACCCTCTTTATGAGGTACACCAAGATTCTGGAACGTATACAGAACTCTTCAGGGGATCAGACAGTTTTGTCTGCTCTATATAGAGTGAAAGACACACAGTGAGCCTCAGAACCACAGCAAGCTCAACTCATTAGGAATCTGTGCCACTCTTTGATACTCTTGTTGAGAACGTCCATCCCAAGTCCACATTTTCAGGTTTCCTTGATATTCTGCAATTCATGAAGTATTTGGGATATATAGTTAAGCCCATAAGATGGCTGCAACAGCTTCACGGTTTTATGGTGCACCCATGAAATTTGAATTATGTAAGGGAGTCAAATTTTAATGAGGGAAGATAAAATATGTGTTTCAGCTTTGATAGGATATTCAGCAGAAGCCAGACACAGGTAAATTGTCTTTATGGATTCCATTAGACAGGATCTGAAGAAGCTATGAGTAGCCAAACATTATTCTGAAATGATCTTGTTAAAAAATGAACTCATTTACTGCTGCTGCATGCCATATAATAAGACTACAGAATTATATATGATTTTCTGCAAATTATTCCACAGCTGCTGTGAAGGGGGAGAGGGTGGAAATCAGATACATACCCAGCCCAATTGCATTAATGTGCAATGCTCAAATATTTCTCCATCTAAAGATTTAATACCAGTATACCCTCCCCAGGAAAAGTCAAGATATTTCAGGGGTGCAGAATGAAAACATCTTGCAAAGTCATTCTTTTTGTGGGTATCGTTCTGTATACCATAAGTGATCCATCTGTGCCACAAGGGCACAGGCAGGAAGAGTGTGACACAACACGGACCCAATTGCAGAAAGAACCCTAGGCCTGGCTGTGGCAAAGAGATGTGTGCTTGCATTTCTACCAGACTTTTGTACACTGCCTGCTCCCCAGCTTGATAAACTAGAAGTTAAACAAGCTGCTGGCGAGTGCAAACATACTACAGAGTAGCAAACTCTCAGAATGTGTGGCATTCTTGTTAAAAATGTGGTCACCATGCTGTAAACCAGCCTTGGACAAACTCCCAAAGGATCTGAAGGGCACCAGGTTGATGAAGGCTAGAAGAAACCATTCAACTTATTGCAACTTGCAGCTTCAGTGGCGCCTGTCTATTTTAGCTGGGATAGAATGATATCACAGCTTCCACAGGGTTGACTCTCTAGAGCAGCCTCTCTCCACCTTGGACCCCCAGATGTTCTTGAAGTACAAGTCGCATCATCCCTGACTAGGATGCTGGCTAGGAAATGGTGGGAGTTGTAGTCCAACAACAACTAGAGACCCAAAGTTGAGAAAGGCTGCTCTGGAGGAAGGAGTATATGGATTGCCATTCAAGTGTTTAGGGCAAAGCCTAAAGAGATTTTCGTCTTTGTTTACTGATTTCTGGATCTTTGCTGTTGACCTCAGTTACAGTAAGACCAGAATTACTTCTCCAAATGGATGCATTTAAAGTCAAACAGCAATTAACTTCAGTTAATGGGAAACACTAAACATTCAGAAATGTTCATGCAAGACAGGTGATGATTTAAAGGAGATATACTTGTTTAATGGGGTTAACACTGGAGACTAATAAACTCATATGGAAATGTCTTGGGAATACCACTATCAAATTAAACTAGCATCTAAAAAAAAAAAAATAGTATTTCCTAAGTGGTATCATTAAATGTGGGTCATTATTTCTATGTGGTTATTCTACAGTAGAGACATTCTGCAGTCACTAAACTGTAGGATTTCCAATACTATCTTTCATGTGTTTAAATTATCTTATTTTGTCCCATTGCTCTATAAAAGCATTGCAAAAGGTAAAGGTTAAGGTACCCCTGCCCGTACGGGCCAGTCTTGACAAGACTCTAGGGTTGTGCACTCATCTCACTCTAGAGGCCGGGAGCCAGCGCTGTCCGCAGACACTTCCGGGTCACATGGTCAGCGTGACGAAGCTGCTCTGGCGAGCCAGAGCCGCACACAGAGACGCCGTTTACCTTCCCGCTAGTAAGCGGTCCCTATTTATCTACTTGCACCTGGGGGTGCTTTCAAACTGCTAGGTTGACAGGTGCTGGGACTGAGCAACGGGAACGCACCCTGCCGCAGGGATTCGAACCGCCGACCATGCGATCGGCAAGTCCTAGGCGCTGAGGTTTTACCCACAGCGCCACCCGCGTCCCGAGAAAGCATTGCAAGAGTGCTGCCAAAACTTTAAATAATGCAAATCCTTCCAGACAGACCATCTAGAATAGCTTAGTTGTTTTACCCTATTTTGCTCTTCCAATACAGTTGTCCCCAGTTGTCTTTGATAGGAAAATATCACACTATATTGCTCATAATTAACCTCTGCAACCAACTCAGCTGTTGCAGATCTGACCTACTTAAGCTATGACACCATACTGGAAAATGAGGACTTTTGAGGCCAAGCCCAGATCTTGACTTAGACTAATAAGACCTGTCTTTTAAAAAGGGTTAAGAAACTGCCATACAGTAATAATTCCAACTCAATTACAGCTGATCTTATGTAAACAATCTACAACAAGGAAACAAACTCAGAGATGGCAGATCATAAGATCTGAGGCCCAGATAACTAGGTGTCCAAATCTGTATTTTGATAAATAACCAATACGTTGAATTACAGATCATTAAGAAGTGTCTGTAAAATACCAAACTAATATACTGAAGGCCTCTTTGAATCAATTTTCATATCCTGTCTAGAATGTGAGGCTATGCCTTGGTCCATGTTAAGCCCAGGAAGAAAGAATCCCAGATCCAGTATGGTGTGGTGGTTAGTGTGTTAGACTAGGACCAGGGAAGCTAGGGTTCAAATCTCCACTCATCCATTTGGGTGATGTTGGGTTAGTCAATGTCAGTCCATCTAACCTTCCTCACAGGGTTGCTGTAAGGATAAAATAGAGACGATAGAACCAACCCTTGTTGGAAAAGTGGAATATAAATGTAATAATAAATAACTAAGTTTGGAATAGGCAGAAGAATCCACTTTGAGTAAGTCCCAGTGGCAAACGTCTGAAGGAATGAGCAAGCAAATGTCAATGGCAGTCTAATCCCATACATATTCACATAGAGTAAGTCTCATTGAGTTCAATGGGACTTTACTTTCTGACCATTATGCAAGATACAAAAAACATAGATTAAGGTCAGTCCTCATGCACAAAAAAATATATTTAAGAAATAAAGTCTTGCAGATGTGATAAATCCCCCCTCCCCCTTTTAATTCCTTTGCTGCTCCCTCTTCATTTCATGTTCATTCTCCTACTAAGGCAATGGGAGGCAGGGGGGGGGAGAGAATTTAATTTGGCTTTATCACAGAAGAGTGAAAAAGGCAGCAAGCATTCCCCTGTAGGAGAGAGAGAGAATGAAAAAACCCCAGAACTGCCAGCCTTCACAGCTGTCATCCACATCTGGAAACATGCATTCCAGTGATGCCAACAGCAGTAATGTTCATGTTAAGGCTGCCAAGGCAGAAAGAGCTTAGCTGTGGTTTCTTCAAAAGAGCTGTACAAGTGTTGCCAGATTTACAAGACAAGCAGAGTCTTGCCACTTCAGCCTTTTATCGCCTTCAACGTGCCTTCCTCACAGGACACCCCTTTGTGTGCCACAAGCAGATTTTGTGCTTAGGCTCTTGCTACTGGCAGGCAAGTAAAATAAAAGAAATCTTGTCCATTTCTTGAAGTTACTGCAAAAGCCATTAAGTAATTCAACTGCGCTTTTCATTCTGCTGTGAAAAGTGTGTGTGTGTGTGTGTGTGTGTGTGTGTGTAGGGGGTATCTTCTCCAGCTCCATTTTGCTTCTCTGCCCTGGGATGGATGGCTTCTAGGTTGGGTGGTCTGCTCTCTTCCTGCATTTGGTGACAAGAGACAGCACTCACATTCCCTTGCTAGCTGCTCTCAGCACCCTGTACATTCCTTTGTCTCCCTCTCCTTGGTCGCCCTCTTGCACTCTGCCACAGAGTGTTCTTTAATCTGTCATAAACGCCAGCGAACAAAGATGATTTTAACTCTCCCCCATTAAGCACGGTGCTTTATAGCCCTCATCTCTGCCAATGGATTATCTCTGCAGGAACTTAAAAAACAACCCAAAAAACTTAACACATTTCATATAAACTAGCACAAGAATAGGAAATTATGTCCTTAAGAGAAAGAGAGTGCTCTTTGGAAGAACCTACTATATGCTCCAAGTCCTCCCCCCAAAAGTCTTTAGAGAACAGATGGGGAAAGTGCAGCCCTCCAGATGTTGCTGGACTGACTCCAACCAACACCAGCTCCAGCCAGCATGGCCAACAACCAGCAATGATGGAACTGTAGTCCAATAACATCTGGAGGACCACATGTTCCCCATCTTAACTTCAAAAGATACTAGCTACGATGACTCCCATACACTCATTTCCACCATAAACCAACTAGCATCCTTTGGAACAGGGAAGGCCAACTGGCATCCTAGATATGGCTCCAAGGCCATTATAATCTTGGTGACCCTACCAAGAACCTTTCCAAGTTGTAAAAAGGTGCAAAAAGCTCCCTTTGGGATGCTCTATGTCAGGAGCAGCCAACATGGTGACCTGTGGATTCTGCTGGATTCATCATCCCTGACCACTGGCCATGCTGGCTGGCAATGGCAGGAGTTGGAGTCCAGCAATGTGTGAAGGGCACCATGTTGGTGACCTCTGTTCCATGTAATGCCATGCTTAAATGTTCTTCTCCACAAAGGAGGCTCTTGCTACTAAATGGGGCTAACTTTATTATTATGGAGCCAGCCTCTATACTAGCTTTTCCCAACCTTGGACTACAGCTCCAGTCAGCATGGCCCAGTGGTCAGGGGTGATGAGAATTGGTGTGCAACAATATCTGGGTACCCGAGGCTGAGAAAAACCGCTCTAGACTACTATCTGGAGTGGTTCCCAAGGTTATGAAACTTGGCCACAACTGCTATAGAAGAAAATGAACATTTGTCCCTCAAAACTGGATTTCTTAGCTGATCCAAGCAAGTTGTGCTTTTTCTTCATTTCCCCCCAAATCAAGGTTCTACAAGACAGTGGCTGTGACTCTTATAGGAAAGGCAATAATGACTTGAACTACATGGCCAGCCGTCAATTTGGAAAGGAGGTGGGTAGCATGGTACAGGAGTAATAGTAGAAGAACACTGCTTTCTTTAATCAAACAAGACTTGGGAAACTGAGCAACAGAGGACAGCTTTTGCAGGCAGAAGGTTCCAGGTTCAATCCTTGTTGTCTCCAGGAAGGACTCTTGCCTGAAACCCCCAGGAGCTCCTGTTAGTCAATGTAGACCAGTGTTTCCCAAACTTGAGAGTTGTAATCCAAAGCAGCTGGAAATCCATCATCCCTAGCTAGCAAGACCAGTGCTCAGGGAAGATGAGAATTGTAGTCCAAAAGCAGCTGGAGACCAGAGTTTGGGAAACACTGGTGTAGACAATACTGAGAAATCAACCAATGGTCTGGTATTAAGACACTTCATCTGCCGCTAGTCTCCTATACCTACTGTACCTACAAACAGGCAACATAATCAATGAACATCACAACCACTACCAAACTCCAGTTTTTCTTTCTCACTCGCTTAACTTCCATGTCTTCAGAAGCTTTCTCACCCCCTGCTGGTTTTACAGCCAAATACTTCCAATGAGTAACTTTACTTCTCATTATGCTGAGTTGAAGGCTTCCTATGCATGGTGGTTTTTTTTTTGGGGGGGGGGGATATTTGGAACACTTAGAAGCAGATCCTGAGGAGGAGTGAGGACACAAGGAAAACATCCTCTCACACTTAGGCATTTGTGTAGCTGCTAAGCTCCTTGTTTCTGTATAATCACATATTACCAAAAGGAGAACACATGCTGATTTTCGCAGCAGCGGCGACAAATATTAAAATGAAAGGCTCATGATAGGCCATAATAACCCTCTCCCATCTGTTCAGTTAATTATCCCAAGAACCTTTATAGAGTCAAGCCGGGAAGGGGAGTTAGGTAAACATGATTGTCTCAGTCTCACCACAATGCAGAAATTGTTGCAATTAAAAAGAGGGGGCAGGGAGGGAAAGGAGTCAGGTTGCATTAAAGTCCATTAAAGTAAAATAAAAAAACTAAAAGGCAAGTAGTTACATCATCTGCAGGGTGTTAACAACAGAGGCTACAGCAATGGCTTGTAATTATATACAAACCAATGTGAGTCACCAGAATGGCATGGAAACAGAACAGGCATTCCTGCGAGCAAGAAAATCCCTTACCAGAAGTATCCCAGAGACTGAGTTCTATCCTTTGTGTGTCTATTTCAAAACTGGCCGTGTAATTCTCAAACACGGTGGGGACGTAGTTCTGGGCAAGGAAAGGGAGAAAACACAAATAGTAGATTACCATCTCTTGAATGTTTGCACCGCGTATCAAACACATCTTTCTTGTAAATTTGGGGGGGGGGGAGAGACCACAGAGATTTCAGCCTAAATTGGCCCCTCACCCTTCTTAATTCTTTAACCATTTCCTAACTACTGAGGGATTGGACCGTTTTCACTGAAAACCAACAAAGCGTTTGAAAATAGGCAACTTACACCAGCGGGATGGGCTCGTGAATTCCAGCGCGGCGCTGAAACCCACGACCTATAAAATACGGAAAGATCTAAGAGCTTCCCTCCACCACCACTGGGCGCGAGGCTTGAACCGGCGCTGCCTCAGTGAATGGGTCTCTAATTCGAGCGCAGAAAGAACGTTCGAGTTCTATCCCGCATTCCACGCGTGGCTCACAATAGGGCACGAGAGAGGGAGGTCGTCTTAAAGATGCTTTATTTTTATTTTTAGTGATTCCTGTGAGGGTGGGGGGTTAAGCATCCTGGGATCTCTTCTGTGAAAACGGTCTAACCCGCTTTAAATTGGCTTCCCACAGATTTAACAGATAGCGCTGAAAGTTAACTTTAACCAAAAAGAAATCACAGCGCTCCTCTTCGTAAAAGAACCACGTAGCGCTAAATTCCTAGAACTCAGACAAGCGGGTCCACACGTACCTCCGGGAAGCAGTCCTTGGCAAAGACGTGCAGCAGAGCCGTCTTTCCGCACTGGGTATCCCCAACCACGACTATCTTGCACTTCACGTTTTGATTAGGATCCATGATCGATTTGCTGGATAATTTCTGGCTGGCTCTTCTTTCCTTCATTGAGGTGTCCTTAGCCCTTCCCCCCGTCTTCTCTCAAACAAAACCAACGAAACGGCACGATGGGGAGCAGAAACCAAGAAAAGCAGAAGAAACCGCGCGGTTCGCCGCCGTGCGCTCGACAAGTCCTTTCTCTCTCCCCCCTGCTGCTGCCGCCGCCGCCGCCCCCTCTAAAGTTCTTCCTTCCCTCCTAGCAGGTCCGGCTGCTTGCAAACTGCTTTGTTTCACTCCGCCCTGCCCGGATTTATATGCCCCGCCGCCTTCCAATCCGGAGCTCAAGGAGAGAAAGTAAGCGATCCGCCTCTTGTCCTTTTATGGAGCCTTCAAAGCGCGGCCAAGGAGGCGCCTTCGGCCGGCTGCGACGCGCCCTCTAGGGGAGAAAAGCCACCTGGAGCAAGCGGAGGGAGAACTTCGCACAAGGAAGGAGGAAGCGGCTTCGGTTTGTTTTAGCTGCTGCTGCTGCTGCTGCTGCTTAGAAACCCAAAGGAAGGGCGAGAGGATGTTCTGGCCACGAAACTCGCTCGATCGCGTTCCTTGAGACAGACACTTTCAATGAGGTGTAGTAGAATCGATAGCCTTATTTATTTTTTGACTGCCGGGCTTAACAGCATTTTGTGGCAAAGCTCAGCCCCGGCAAAAATCTTTTTTTTTTTCCAGTCGCAGGACTGAGCCCAGGGATGGGAGAAGCAGGCGCGAGGCAGCGTTCCTCTGGTCGCGTGCAGAGTGCATGCCTGCCCCATCCTCACCAGTGAGCAACTGCAGACACACACTATCTCTCTCTCTCTCCCCCCCTCCCTCCCTCTCCCCCACCCCCTACTCTCTCCTGCACTCCAGTCCCCAGCAACACTTTAATGCAGGTATTAATGTCTGTGGGTATGTGCAATTAATTAACTAATTAAATTTACCCTACCAGTATGCTCCCTTTCCTCACCCAAAAGCAGCTGAACCAAGGTATCTGTGGCGAGATTGGTCAGTTCAGTATTTTTATTTACTTGATTGGGGGTGGGGTGGAGGGCAGCTACGCCAGGGGCTGCACATGGAAGGCTTTGAAGCAAAGTGGGGTTTTCATTGGAATCAGAGTGTTGGGGTAAACCGCTTTGGAAAGAGAATCATATGCTGAAATGTACATACATGCAGCCAAGCCACATCCTTATAGTGAGGAGGGTATGTCAGAAAAATGCCGATGAACTAGGAGTGCAACTCTTCCCCAGTTGACCTAGGGTCCTGCATTAATTAAGTATTTTTATTTATTTACTTATTTTTTCGGGGGGGGGGGAGCTGCCCATGGTGGTGGTGGAAAAGGCTACAAGCCAAACAGGACAAGCTCTGAGGAGTTGTGTTTGGGAAAGGGATTCCAAGGGGGGAGGAGACTTTTTGCAGATACAGTATATTAAAGTGAAAGGTATATCTCTTAAAGGAACTGACCATCAGATACAGCAATGTAATCTGATACCATCACCAGCTGATAAAGTCTCTGAGAGCTTCTACTATACTGTAGTAAATTTGCTGGCCCTTAAAGTGTCATCAGACTGTTGTTGTTGTTTCATTACAATGTTTTGTTATTCCCACAGTGGATATGGTCCTCCTGTGTAGCTGTTTGGTAAAGTCGTTCTGCAAAGCGCAAGCTTGATTATGCTTAAAGTGAGACAAACTATATTCTTTATAAGCTGAGGAAAGGGAAAGAATATAATGAATTCAATCAGTGCAGGAGCTTAGAATGGGAAAACAGTTCTCAAACTGGCGAAATGTGTGAATCGGTTATTCTTCTGCTATTTTCAGATAAAAGAGGGAGAAAAATTTCTTTGGCAGATTTGCCAAAAATAAATGAGAAGAATGAACTTTGCTAAGATAAGGAAATCTGGGTAATCTCCACCTATCCAGGAAGTGCCTCTAGTGTCAATGTAATCAGCCCTTTTCTAGGTCCAGTTATACTAAGATGTTGCACAATGCAAAGTCTGCTGTCTCCCTCCCTGCTCAGGATCAGGAAGTAAATCTTTTATGTCGTTGTTGTTACTGAGCACATACGATTCCTGATCATTTCTCTTGAAGCATCATTCTTTTCATGCCTGTGACGCTTACAGCTGATTCACATACCCGCTGTATGTGACTAAAGTCACATGTAGTGGCTGTGGCCACTAAAATGGTGCTTTGAAATTCGACATATATTGGTTCCCTGCCTATGGTCTGTCAGTCATGTGTACCAGTGGCTTTACAGATAAAGACCAAGCATTTTTGCATCCCCATCAAACGCCACTGTAAAATGTGGGTTGGATAGGCAGTGTGATTAAAAATGTGGTCTTGCACATGATAGCTAGGGGAGAGGGGATGCCTCCATAGGTTTGGAGACAATTTTGTACCTCTCGTTTCATCTTCTGGTTTCTTATCACTAAGATTTTTTTATGTTGTGACAAGCTTTGCGATGAGACTGACAGCATTCCCTACCATTCCTTCCAGGGGCACTGGGGGTGCCCAGACTCACAGCCAAACTAGGATCACATGGAAGCATTGATGTACCTGGAGATGCCAGTTCTGCCCTTAGTCTGGCATATTCTATTGGGTCAATGGTGCTTCTTGCCTCTCTGAGCTTGCATTTAGCTATGCAATTCATGCTCGCCTCTTTTGGCTATGCAGCTGTGTTTCTTGCTGAGGTAATCAGGGCTAGTGCTGGGGTACTGTGCTATATAGTTTTTTCTCTCCACCTTGCATTCCTTTTTCCTTTTCTGTCTGGTACTTTCTGTGCAACCAATTATTCTCTGTGTTGTATGAATGGACCTTCCCCTTTTCCTAAATGTTTGATGTCAAATTCTAGAAATGTACAGTGGAACCTTGGTTCTCGAAAAGCTTAGCTGACAAACAAATTGGCTCATGAATGCAGAAAACTTGGAAGTAAGTGTTCCAGTTTTCAAACCTTTTTCGGAAGCTGAACTTCCAATGCGGCTGTTGGCTATTGTTTACGGGGCACCTGTGCCAATCAGAAGCTGCGAATGTTTTGGCAGTTGAACGGACTTCCAAAATGGATTAAGTTTGAGGTTCCACTGTATCCTCTTCAATGTAGGGGAGGCTCTCTCACTTAAATCACTGTTTACCACTGTTGTGAATCTGTGAAAATGCCCCAGACATTATGCTTGAAATAAACAAAAGAGGATTCTCTCTGTAATGTGAACATTTAAAGGAGGCTACTGTTCATCTAGGAACGTGGGTGGCACTGTGCGTTAAACCACAGAGCCTAGGACTTCCCGATCAGAAGGTCGGCGGTTTGAATCCCCACGACGGGTTGAGCTCCCATTGATCAGTCCCTGCTCCTGCCAACCTAGCAGTTCGAAAGCACAAAGTGCAAGCAGATAAATAGGTACCACTCCGGCGGGAAGGTAAACGCTGTTTCCGTGTGCTGCTCTGGTTCGCCAGAAGAAGCTTAGTCATGCTGGCCACATGACCCCCAAACTGTATGACGGCTCCCTCGGCCAATAAAGCGAGATGAGCGCCGCAACCCCAGAGTTGGTCACGACTGGACTTAATGGTCAGGGGTCCCTTTACCTTTACCTTACTGTTCATCTATGGTGGCAACTATGTCTCAAATCTTACCTTACAATTTCTTACTTTGGGTTCTGTGTTGCAACATGAGTCAAGTGGCGGAGCATCTGCTTTGCCTGCAGAAATATCCTGACTCAATCTCCAGCCTCTCCAGGTTGGTTTGAGAATATCCCTTGAGTAAAACCCTGGAGCGCCGCTGCCAGACAGCATAGCAGAACAAATCTGAGCTAAATGGACAAATTGACTTGGACGTATGAAGCTGCTTCCTATGTTCTTGTGTGCCTGTTGTACAAAGTTATAGTGGAAATTGCTGAAATAATTCTGTGAAAGTGCTTCAAATGCTCCCAAGAGGATGATAACAGTTACTACAGAGGCATTTTCTTGCCCAAGGCAGAACAGTAAATGCATCTCTCTTGCCCAGGCCCAAGTCAATGTGCACTGTATTCAAGGCTGGCCAATTTTGGCACCCGGGGCAAAAAAATCACACAAGCACCTTCTGGGAGTCAAAATATAGTAATATCAATAACTAACTATTTCCTGCCCTTTCATAACTCCCAAATTCAGGTGCCCAAGGCAGCCACCTCACTTTTCCTAACAGTAGGACTGTTGCAA
The DNA here is from genome assembly GCF_964188305.1 of Podarcis bocagei. Taxonomy (NCBI): domain Eukaryota; kingdom Metazoa; phylum Chordata; class Lepidosauria; order Squamata; family Lacertidae; genus Podarcis; species Podarcis bocagei. The sequence continues at coordinate 106,319,079 of NC_138125.1, forward strand.
GGCCCTGGCTGTTGATCCTGCATTCCTTGGAAAGCTGTCCTTCCTTTATTTTAATGTCAATTGTTCTGGAGATTTCTTACATTCTTTTTAAACTTGAGTTGTGTGCAGAGGGGAAGATGGTTGTTCCCAGAACAAAGAGCTAACAGAAGACTTTCCTTTGCCTTTTCAACCCCACTTCAATCATTTCATCTTCGGGACGCCAAAGATCATTTTCAGCATATTGCAAGTGCAGGGTGTGTTCATCTTTCAGGGCATCAGGAATGTGCACACAGGTAGAGGAAGGATATGCAGCCAATGGTTTGCATTGGCACACGTCCGTTCCTTGGTCCCGGCTCAGTTTTCCATCCTAGAATGAGCAGAGCCCAGGCAAGTGTGATCTGTGAAGGAAAGAATGTTCAGGTATTGCATTACCAGATCTGTCTGGTGATATTCCCACCCCCCTAGTTATGTAAATTACACGACAAAAATGTTGGCACCAGATTATGCTATGGAATGTGGAAAGCTCAATGTATATAGACAGGGCACTTTATTCTTCCTTGTACTGAAACATAAAAATCCTATGAAGTATTGAAATGTTAAGAGCTACATAAAGGTAAATTCATATTTATTTTCTAGTTCCAAAGGCATCTGGCAATGCCTGTACTTTTCCATCCATATGCTTATTGAAGTTCTCAGTCTTTTCATACATTTTGTCTCTGTGTGTGTGTGTGTGTGTGTGTGTGTGTGTTCTAAGGCTGCAATCCTGTACTGAAGCTCTGTTGATCGAAGAGCTGTAGGATTTGGCAGAATGACTGCTATGTGGATACAATACAAGATACTCTGCAGACACACAAAAAATACATTAGCGGAAAACCCTGGATATGTTGGTGGAACACTTCCCTATTAGAACTATTCTGCCAGTGAAGATATGCTGGCAGAATGCCCAAAACAAAGTGGAATTGTGGCCAGAGGGTTATATTTGCTGTATCTGGTATCCTTCAACCCAATGCCATGTTCCTGGCAACAGCACCAGGATCAGATCTAGCACACATGCAAAAATTCCCTCTCATTGACCTCAAGTGTCAGTGGGGGTGAGGAACAGCCATCCTCACATCAATGACTTCCATGACATAAGATGTGGTGCAACAACATCCAATCACAGTACACCAGCACCAGAATACAAAGACCACATAGGGAGTCTAGTCTGCAACTCAGGTGGTAGAGTGTGTGGCATTCAACTACATTATACATTATTAGACATTTATTTCTAATTCATCTTTCCCCCCGACAGGGACCCACGGCAGCTTTCAGATAAAATAGGAGCAGCTAAAAGTGTAGAAATAATAACTAATCATTAAAAACAATGAAACAAAAATAGAATCAAAACTGTATATTAAAGAGATCTGTTTAAAACATACAGACAGTCACAACAAAAACAGCACAGCACCAGCCTATTCATTAAAAGCAGTCAGTTCCCCAAAGAAAGCATTCACCAGCCATTGGAAGGTCAACAAGAAGGGAGACAATCTAACCTCTCTGGGGAGGGAGTTCTACAGTGGGAGCGGCCACCAAGAAGGCCCTCTCCCGTGTCCCTACCAAGCGAGTCCCTATCTCTGTGGTCTCATGTTATGTACACTTAGTGGTCACAATGGGGAAATGAAGGGATGGAAACCACAGAGAAATGTCATTTTGTACACAGAGGGGGTACTTTGCCTCAAAACACATGTGGGAATTTGAGCCCATCGCTAACACTCTCCTTTCAGGACCGTAACACATACGTCACCTTGAAGCTTCTGAGACAAATGCCCAGCATCAGACTACTGCTACTACAAAAAAGGGTGCTAGGACAAAGTACCCAGGCCAAGTATGCTTCCCCAGTGCCCCTAATGGTATAAGGTTCCTTAAGGGTTACCGCTCCCCTCAACTGTCAAAATGGCGGGCGTTTGTTAGAGAATAGTAAATCTCAGAAATATAGTGAGAGCTGCTGAAAGGAACCCTCTGAAAAGAACTTGTTCATGCTCAAAATGTTGTTGTTTTTTTGTGGGGAATAGTTTTAAAATAATTAAAAGCCCATCTTGGTGAAAGTCTCATACCTGGTGGAATTGTAAGGAAAATCTGTAAGGAATCTGTAAGGAAAATAATTTCATTTTCAATGTAGAGAAGAACTCAGTTTTGTTCATCTTTTGTTTTTGCCAAATTTGTGGTGAATAACCTGCATTGATGACTATTTGTACAAAAGTCTGCATGGCCCAGCTTTCTTCCCACCCCCTCGTGGCTCAGTAATTTGTGTGAAGATTTCTTGTAGGCCTAATAAACTCACTGATAAAAGTGCCTGTAGTATGAGATTGACTGCCTCTTCATTTGCATCTAAAATTAGCATAATCAGTTCTGCCTATATCCACCCAGTGCCAATCACAAAAGCGTTCAGGTGGAAACTATTTTTTTAAAAAGAAAAACATTGCACTTGCTCATTATTACACTTATTTCTTTCTGTATCATTTAAGTTAAATAATGAAGGGGCTGCAGTCGTTCCTTAAGAAAGAACACTACAGGGGTGTCATTGTAAACCTAATTTTCATTTTCCCGAAATCTACAAACAAAGGAATATCAATCTTGCGCTTTCTTGTGTGGATGTATTTATACCGATAATGAGCACAATCCACCAGGAATTTCTGGTGGAAGCTTTAATTAAAACTATTTCCCCCCAAAAGCAGTCTGCTCAAGTAGGGGATCCTGATGGGATACGAAGCCATTATTTTTGCTTCCAAATGCTATGAAAAAGTAATAGAATTGTTACATGCTAAATGCAGCCCTCCTGTACATAGCCTATTCATAAGGATTTCCCCCACCGCTGGTATATTTCCCAGATCATTTCACTTTTGTTTTGGGTTAATTACAGTTAGTCGGTTAAAGTTAATTAAAAGAATGATGAGACCTAGAGAACAATTTACTGAAAACATCCATTGCTGAAGTTCAAGAAAACTTCTTTGAAACTGGTGAGTGTGCATTGGGTTAGACAAAGAGCTCTTCACAGTGAAGGTGTTATGAGCCAGGTAAGAGTTCTCCCTTCAGGTTTGGTAGCAACTGGATGACCTTCACATATATGCCCAGCAGTTTTCAGTTGGCTTTGGTGTGCTGCAACCCAGGGCCCAAAGCGGCCAAGAAAAGCAAGTGGAATGGTTAGGAAAGATGAAAACGAGAGAACAAGAAAATAAGTGGGATGCTGTCAGGATGCTGTCAGCAGCTCCTAGCTGGTTGCCCAGGAACGTGCAAAGACAAGGAAAAGTTTCTTACCGTCTGCTTTTTATTCAATATTTACAGAGAGAGGCTTTGGGACACAGCCTCTTGGATAATAGTGTTGTCCCGAGTGAGTCTCCACCCCCCCTTCTCTCCCACTTCCTCATTCGTCATCCTCATCACCTACTCTATGGGTGCTGCTAAGTGCCCTCTGTCTTTGAGCTCTTTGCTCTCCTACTTTTAAGGCTTGCCGCGTTCTGGGAGATGGAGGGTCTGGAATGCTTTCTAGTGACACCATGTCAGCCAGGTGCCGTTCTGGTTCTGCCTGCTCCTCCTCCTTTCCCAACTTTCCCTCTCATTGGCGTCTGAGCTATGACATCCCGCAAACCACTGTTGTAAATCTATACTGTCTTCCACTTCCTCCTCCTTGGGAGGGTCAGGATGGAGAAGTGGTCTCCACCATTCCTCATCTGCCCAGTCCCTGACAGGTGGTTATAGGTCTGTCAACAACAACAACATGGGGTGGTATCCTAAACCACTTCAAGCCCACATTACTGAGGCAGGGGAAGATGCAGCCCAAATAGACATGGATCTTTCTTCCAATGGATTTGGTACCATCCTAGTAGAACGCTGGTTCTGTGTGAAAGAACAACCCATATATGACTTTACCTGGGCGGTTCCTATTTGGGTGTATGTCGAATATTTGCAAAATAGAATGTGAACTGCCATTGTGGTCGGAGTCGACTGAAGCTACTTTCAGATGGCAAATTTCCAAAGACCTTGGCTCAATGAATGACCCTTTGCTGTTTGCAGAAAGTTTAGTCCTTTCATTCTGATAAGCAGCTTTATATAAAGATGATTCTTACACAGGCTTTCAGTTCCTTCAATTCATGTGTGGGTTTTTCCTGTTCTGCACGTATATTGATAAAGGAGTGCAACCCTACCACCCTTCAAACTAATCTTGATGTGATCATCAGAATTATTAGTGCATTGTTTTACTGCTATGCACAGCTTCCTGCATACTGGTTAAACATCACAAACACAAGAAATCTAAATTCAGCTGTACACATCACTATTTCTTGGGGGGGGGTGCACTGTTGTCAATGCACACAGCAGTGTCCAATGCAAACTGCAAGTGTAAACCCCCTCACCTGATCCAGATCAGGATCACAGTGTGGGGAAATGGGTCAAATCTTTCTTTTCTCCACACCAGGGTCCTGGATCATACCCCCACTACTGGCAACATATAACAGAAAAAGCTTGCACTCAAGAGGGCAAACCATGTAATAAATGCCCTACGTACTTTGATTGCAGTAGGAATCTACTGGGGATGGAGAACCTGTGACCCAGAATATGTGGTTGAGCTCCACCTCTATTCAGCTTTAATTGTTGGCCAAGCTGATGGGGCTGATGGGGCTTGGCGTCCAACATCTGCAGGGCCACAGGGTTCTCCAACCATGTTCTAGAGTTACAGAGGAATGCTTCAGTGAAATCAGTGAAGTTAACCTTTATATTAATATACACAAATGCAGCTTAAGAATAAAGATGTTCAGTTACATCAGGTCATTTGAATTTGCAGGGGGTTTTTTTAAAAAAAGGATGAGTTTGTTAAAATGAGGATGTTATTGAAACACCGTGCTAGATTACCTCAAATAAACTAAATTATCCCAAAGAAAAATAGAATTAAATGGTCCACCTGCAGCTTGCTGTTAATGCTTCAGTTCTACATTATGGATGATATGCCACTGCAGATACCAAGAACAAATTATATGTTCATGGCATTCTACCATCTGTAGAATCACGTACACCTGAAGGCTATTTCTAATTTTTGGAAGCAATTCATATATTTCTAATATAGAAGAAAATATGCCTTAGAGGAACGTAGAGGCTCAAAATAAGAAGTACAGTGGTATCTCGAGTTAAGAACTTAATTCGTTCCAGAGGTCCATACTTAACCTGAAACTGTTCTTAACCTGAGGTACCACTTTAGCTAATGGAGCCTTCTGCTGCCACTGCACAATTTCTGTTCTCATCCTGAAGCAAAATTCTTAATCTGAGGTATTATTTCTGGGTTAGTGGAGTCTGTAACCTGAAGCGTCTGTAACCTGAGGAACCACTGTATTGATATTGATGAAAAGGGTATACAGTTGTACCTTGGCTTTTGAACAGAATGCGTTCCGGAAGTCCATTCGACTTCAGAAATGTTCAGAAACCATGGCGCGGCTTCCAATTGGCTGCAGGAGCGTCCTACAGCCAATCAGAAGCTGTGGAAGCTGCACTGGACGTTGGCTTCCGAGGCAAAGTTCGCATACTGGAACACCTACTTCCGGGTCTGTGGCTTTCAAGTTCCAAGTTGTTCGTGAGCTAAGTTGTTTGAAAACCAAGGTACGGCTGTACTATATATATATATATATATATATATATATATATATATATATATATATATATATATATAAAAAAAAACCAGGGCTATATCTCATGAGATATCTCACTCTTACATAGTTATTTACACCCAATATATATTTTAATAATTCCCAATATATTCTCCAAGATTTGTAGAGCACACAAGTTCATGATTTAATTTAAAAAATGGATGAAAGAATGGTTTTTGAGGGTATAACACATGTAGAGCATAATGCCATAAAAATAAAGATAGGATCAGTAGAGAATCTGCAGCTGGAAGCGAGTCCATGGGTGTTTTCACATTTATATTTTTAATTTTTTAGGATTATTCTGGGAGAATCTAGTGTTTTATAATATGTATCCTGCTACACCCTTAGCTGCATTTGAACATGTGAATAGTATCCCAAGAGTCGTTCTTACAAGGCAAGCCATCTTCAGGCAACTGAATAACTGATGCTTCTCCTTTCCCTACCTCCTAGACTCCCAAGAATCTTCAGGTCTCCAGGGTGTCTTTTACTTTCAGAGAAACTTGCTGAGCTGCTCTTATTGTCATTAGAACTCCTCTGCACATAGTTTTGTGTTGCTTTGTATACAGCCACAAGAGACCTCCTGAGGTTTCCGGCAGGGTAGGGACCCTATCTCTGCCTATCTTTTCTCCTACCCCACTGCAGCCAACAAGCTGAGTGACTGTCAACAGAGATGCCAAGCCAGATGTCCTTGACAATAACATTGTAATAATCCTGTTGAAATACACACATTTTGCTACACTTTAAGGGGATATCAAAATCCACCGAGAAATTCAGATAAGAAGAATTTGGGAAGCATCCTTGGTTATTTTTAAATTGCTATTATTTTATTAATTAACTGCATCTTTTCACCACCCTTCCTCTAAATTGAGCTCAGGTCAGGGTAGTGTGCAGCAGATATTAAAACAACAATATGCAATATATTTGGCACAAAACCAAGTTCCATGGACTTTGTATCAGATGGCATTCAGCATAAATCCACACCGCAATAAGTACTCAGGAAAACCCATACAATGCAGTCCTTTATATAGAGCCAGTGTGGTGTAGTGGTTAAGAGTAATCTGGGGAACCGGGTTCGCGTCTCCGCTCCTCCACATGCAGCTGCTGGGTGACCTTTGGCCAGTCACACTTCTCTGAAGTCTCTCAGCCCCACTCACCTCACAGAGTGTTTGTTGTGGGGGAGGAAGGGAAAGGAGATTGTTAGCCGCTTTGAGACTCCTGAAGGGGAGTGAAAGGCAGGATATCAATTCCAAACTCCTCCTCCTCCTCCTCCTCCTCCTCCTCCTCCTCCTCCTCCTCTTCTTCTTCTTCTTCTTCTTCTTCTTCTTCTTCTTCTTCTATGTCACTTCTCTAGTTATTTTTGTGAAGTATCTAAGTTCAGTCTCATGTCTCCTTCTTCCATGCTCCCTGGGACCCTTTCAGAAGAGCTTTCTGATTGAAATCAAGGCCTTGAACAAGGATGTTGCATAATAAAAATGAATCTTGTATCATCCTAAGCTTCCTCTCAGGAAACACTTTCGCATAAATGTATTGATGTTGTAAAGCCTTCAGACTGAAGTGTACTGTGGTTGTCATAGCAATCCAGCTCTTCAGATGGAAGTAGGAAAAAGAAGATGACATTTCCTTACTCTGGCGTCTGTCCCATAGCATCAGTTTCAAGATCAGATGAAAGCGGAGAAAGTGTGAACAGTTGCAGTTTACACACAACATCATGGATGGGTAATTAAGTATGTCGTAGGCTTCAGCAGATCTCACACACTTTTACACCTGGGCGTCCCTAAAAGGAAAGGAAAGTCTGGATCCATCCGCAGAAGACTGAACTCTTCATAACTTCCTCTGAAGTTTCGACTGTTGCAGCACGTATTCAACTAATGACTTACCCTTTTATAAGGAAAGCCTTTGACATAGAAGGTAAGTAGGAAAAAGATGAGCCAAGATGGAGGATGGATGCCACTGAAATCCCATTTAAAGTAAACATCAGGAAGAACTATCTGACAGTAAGAGCTGTTCAATAGTGGAACAGACTCCTTCAGAAGGTGACGGACTCTCATTTATTGGAAGTTTTTAAACAGAGATGGCCATCTGTCAGGGGTTCTTTAGCTGTGATTCCTGCATTGGATTTGGATTTGATAGCTAAGGAGTCTGAAAGCGGCTAACATTCTCCTTTCCCTTCCTCCCCCACAACAAACACTCTGTGAGGTGAGTGGGGCTGAGAGACTTCAAAGAAGTGTGACTGGCCCAAGGTCACCCAGCAGCTGCATGTGGAGGAGCGGAGACGCGAACCCGGTTCCCCAGATTACGAGTCTACCGCTCTTAACCACTACACCACACTGGCTCTCATTGAAGGGGGGTTGGATCAGATGACCCATGAGCTGCCTTCCAGTTCAATTATTCTGTGTTCTGATGCAATTTCCCCATATGAAAATGCATTTTATTGTTATTTTCACCAATATATGCCTTTTTATGCATGCTTATGCATTTTGTACCCATTACTTGACTGAAGAGCTGCATTGCAAAATTCAGAGAAGCGAGAATGTAAAAGAATGACTGTGCTTCAGTACATGTAGTGTTTTGGTAGATTCACCTTTAAATGTGAACTGTATCAAATTTCTGCCTCATCCCAGGTAAGTTTGTTTAGGATTGCAACCTTAATCAAGGAATGTAGGTGTGATCTCTTATCATACACTTATCTCTAGTCTTACTATTTTCTGAACAAAATCCAGAAGTGTTTCAAATGTTGAACATGGAGAGTGGAAGGCCATCACAGATGTCTACTTAGGGCAACTCTTATCTGTTCTTTTAAACCATATTCTAATGTTAAAATGATTGGATATATTCCTGTCCTTGTGCAACACTCCATCTCAGGGATATACTGACGCAATGCCTTATGAATCTGTAAGCTTGTTGACAGAATGCACCGCCCTGTGAATCATGCTCACAGAGAAATTCAAATCATCTCTTAGATGAAAATCCAGGTTTACACCTTCCTCATAGTTATTTACATAAGGTTTATGGTCCCCATGGTTACCCAAAGACGATGCACAATCTTCACTATGTAATATGGAGATAAAAAGCACACTTGAATTCTATGAAACCTAGCTGTTCTCTGCTACTCTGGATTGTTATTTGATGTACCATTAAAAATTGGATTGCAAACTATATACTTCTAAAATATGAAGAGGCAGCACACACACAAACACACAAACAAACACGCATAATATTTTTTCTTACTGAGAGGCATTAGACTTTGTCAAGTCATTACAACAATTACTAAAAGACATACACATACAAAGATAAGCATTTCAAGTAACCTATAATTATAATTATAATCACCACAAAACACTCAAAATAATTTGGAAAGTGTTGCAAATAATATCAAATCACAGTTTCTAATAAGCTAAGACTTAAATCAAGAGAAAACCAAACCAAAGCAGTTGGTCAACTTTTAAAAACATAATTGTGTTTATTTTCTTTCTTCATATTCCAAATGAGGAAAGGCTGCTCGCAAGCTAAATAGAGAAAACAAATTAAAAATATGTCTAGCCTTGCTTGTGTATGAAATGTTCTTCCTTTGTAAGGCAAGGCCTAATCAATTTATGCCTCTGAGCTCTGGGAGAGAGGAGATTGTGGGCATAGCCTCTCAGACTAATATTTGAGTTTTGCAACTTATGTAGAACAACAATCTGCACATTTTTAATATTACATTTGTTTCCCACTTTTCCTCCAAGGAGCTCAAGGTGGCAGACATGGTTATCTCCATTTCATCCTTCCAGCAACCCTGTTACGTAGGTAGGTAGGTAGGTAGGTAGGTAGGTAGGTAGGTTGAGAGACAGGTAACCTAGTGGGCTTCATGGCTCTGGAAATTTGAACCCTGGCTTCCCAGGTCCTAGTCTGACACTCTAAATATTACACTGCATTTCTTTATTATGTGCAGAAGCAGCAAGGGGTCAGAAAAATCTATGGCATGAATATTAAACTTGGCATATGTTAAAATAAAGTTTCCCTATGTTTTCTCTCAATTTACCAGAGCCGTTCAGCTTAAAGAGATATTTTCCCTATGCTGCCAGATAGTGCTTTGAGACATTAGCATTTGCCTGGTACAATATTCAAAAGGGCCCTTTATCATTGTGAGATTGGACTTGCCTAGAAAACGACACACTAACACTGTGTCAAGATGGGCTTTTATACAGTTATGATTAATTACAAGGTCACATCAGGAATTTCATCAGACAAGTCTGACAAAGGGACAAAGTTGTGTGACAAGGTCTATGATAGGAAACCAGAATGAATGTGGGAGGAAGGAACATTCTTTTCCACTTCACTGGGTGGTATAACATGTTACTTCACCCTCTGGGGTTTTTTCCATTCCCTTTATGGATAATTTTGCAAAAAGTGTGTTCTTCTGCTTTGCTGACACATTTGGATTCTGGTTTGTAAATTCTAAGTTTTATATCAGATCCCAAACTGACAGGCTTGCAAAATGTTGACAGGTTTTAATTGTGTTGTTTCAAAAATATTTTTTTCCATCTTTGCTATTGTCAAAGGGGCAGCCTTCTCTTAAAGCAAGTCCCGGGTGGATAGTGTTGTTAGATAGTTTAGTCACTAGGTGGCGCTGAAATTAACTGGGTGGAGTCAGGAATTTTGTATTGTAGCTCTGTTCTTTATTTGAGGGAGAGAAAATAAAGTTCTTGTCTAGCTCCCTAACTGGTGTGTTCTTTCTTGAAGCCTTCGGTAACAAATGCCATTGATTTCAAATACTTCCGTGTGTGCATAAGGACTTCAGATTGTTATATTTATTATATATAGTCAGATGAAAATGAGAAGTACAGCTTTGTTCTGTAGCCTGGCTGATAGCATCTCACGCCTTCTCTTCTGTACGTGCTCATCTAGTAGTCTCATATATACATACACTGAACAGAATAAAGAAAGTTGATTTTTTATTCTTTATCATGGGGTTCTATATGGAAGGTCCTTGGAAGAGATGAGAAATGGCTCATCACCTCCACAGAAACTTCTCTTTCAGGAACAAATAACACTGCAGATAGTGGTCCTAAGCTTCCTTCATTTGGCCATCTGATTTTCCCCTCTTTTATTAACCATAGGGAGATGTAATGTGAAGGTACTAAGTCAATTAGATCCAGCTAGGAGCTGGGCATTTTAATCAGAATGGTGTGTGCTTTCTTTCTAGTCATGGCTGACCCACATAGTTTCCAGATCAGCCAGAGGCAACATGATCCTGAGCATGTTGCCTCTTGCTCATATGGAAAACAACCCAATAGCAATATGTGGAAGAACTGCATAAAGGAGGAGCACTTTGTAGCGAATCCATATCCTTCAAATGATTGACACTGTTTTTAGAATCATAGAATCTTAGAATTGGAAGGGACTCAAGGGTCATCTAGTCCAACCCCCCGGCAATGCAGGGATAATAAAATCTGATGGTAACTATGGCCCTTGCCTAGCTAATTCAACAGTGGAATCCTCCATTAAAATTTTAACCTTTGCTGGATCCAAGAATTAGAAGGGACTCAGCCTACCCTGAGCCACAAACTCACAGCAATATGTACATAAACATTTTATGAATACACCAGTTCATTTTAAAGCATTATAATTTTGTCCTTTTTCATTGCAGAATGGAGAATTATTCCCCCCCCCCAAGTCAATTTCTCTTGCAAAGCAACACTGCGTAGACGAACTACTGTAGCTAAGCGGCTTAACCGTTCTTGCCCCCTTGTAGAATGCCTGCCATTTTCGATGAGCACTAGTTTGCTAAAACTCCTTTTAGCTTCTGCTAGAATTCTGCTGGCAGTGTACAAGAAAAAACAAATCCATAGGGCTATGCATACTTCACTCAAAATGAGTTGTGGGGTTTTCTTTTTGATTTTTGTAAATCACAGCTCATTTCGTCAGAAAGTCTACACTCTTTTGCATAAGAGACTTATGAATATCTTTTTCTTGATGCAACAGGAAACATCTCTGAAAGAACTGTGAGAGGTTTGGAGACATTGAGAAAGAAGCTTCTTCCAGTTCCTTAGACTCTAGTATTTTAGGACTGAAGGGAATGTAAAACAAAGGTTGTTGGTTGCTTTGATCTACAATTTAGCCTCATCTGCTTCACCTTCAAGGAAATCGGGTTGCAACCTCAGCCAGGTCAGTGTTCCCATGCTCTACAGATCTCCAGAGTCCAGGAAAGGGCCTCCAGTCTTTCCCCACCGCCATGTTTGGATGCTGCACAGAATTTTAGTTGCCACCATTATATATAAAGGGTGCTGAGTTTCCTTTCCTCCCCCCACCCCCCACCCCCAGTTTGTCAGTTTGTTGCCTGTTTGAGTTTTCATTTATCTTCTCTGATTAATATTTTAACTGCTAGAGAGCAGGTGCATTGGTGCATGATCTCTGCTGTAGTTGCCAAGCAGAGTTTGACAATATGTACTCTTGATCTCCATACTGATAAAATTGGGCATGTCTTGGTATTGAACAGGTTTATCGCATTCCAAAATGCAGTGTGATTGAGATGGGAGTTTTGGGTCAGATTATTTTATTATGAATCAGTAACTTGTAAAGGAACAGGAAGCAAAGAGTTGGAATAAGTGAACAAGTTCTGGAAAAGGTACAAAAAGGACAACCAAAATGAGCAACTCAACTATGAGGAAGGGTTGCTCTTTTATTTAAGGGGAAATCATGATAGAAGTATATAAATTTATGCACGGTGTGTAGAAAATGGATAGAGTGAATCCCCCCCCCCCATGTAATACCAGAGCCTGGGGCCATTGGAATGAACCTGAACATTGGAAGATTCAGTACAGACAGAATAAAAAACTTCTTTACACAGTGAATAGTTAAACTGTGAAATTCAGTCCCACAAGATTTAGTAATGGCTGCCAGCTTTGAATGTTTTAAAAGAGTGTTAGACAAATTAATGGAAGCCAGGGTTGTCAAAGGCTACTACTACTCATGGTAGATATGCTGTGCTCCCACTTTCAGAGATAGTCACCTCCAGGCAAATAGAAGGGGAAGAAATGGAAGCAGTGAGGGATTTTACTTTCTTGGGCTCCATGATCACTGCAGATGGTGACAGCAGCCACAAAATTAAAAGACGCCTGCTTATTGGGAGAAAAGCAATGGCAAACCTAGAAAACATCTTAAAAAGCAGAGACATCACCTTGCCGACAAAGGTCCATATAGTTAAAGCTATGGTTTTCCCAGTAGTGATGTGTGGAAGTGAGAGCTGGACCATAAAGAAGGCTGATTGCCGAAGAATTGATGCTTTTGAATTATGGTGCTGGAGGAGACTCTTGAGAGTCCCATGGACTGCAAGAAGATCAAACCTATCCATTCTGAAGGAAATCAGCCCTTGGTGCTCACTGGAAGGACAGGTTCTGACGCTGAGGCTCCAATACTTTGGGCACCTCATGAGAAGAGAAGACTCCCTGGAAAAGACCCCGATGTTGGGAAAGATTGAGGGCACAAGGAGAAGGGGACGACAGAGGACGAGATGGTTGGACAGTGTTCTCGAAGCTACAAACATGAGTCTGACCAAACTGCGGGAGGCAGTGGAAGACAGGAGTGCCTGGCATGCTTTGGTCCATGGGGTCACGAAGAGTCAGACACGACTAAATGACTAAACAACAATAACAGCAAGGCCTTTGTAGAGCAGTTGCTGGGAATCAAATGTGAGGAGAACACTGCTGCCCTCAGGTCCTGCTTGATAGCTTTCCATAGTCATCTGGTTGGCCACTGGGAGAACAGGAAGCAGGACTACATGGGCTTTTGGTCTGGTCCAGCAGGTTCCTTCTTATGTGCATAGTAACAAGCTTTCTTCTCTGGATAACGCATTGAATCTCATAACTAACAGCCCACAAAATGTTTTGAACAGAGGTAAGATATGATGAATCATGACTTAATTTCAAGAGTCCCCCACATTCCAATGAGCACAGAACCCTTTGGCTGAAAGGTAATTGGCAAAGAGCATAATTCCCTGTGGCCAACACTGTATATTTCCGTCTTTGCGTGGTATTTCCTACCTGTTGGTCTTCAATGACTGTCCAGCTATGCGCACTCTGGATAATTTACCTGTATTGAATGCCCTTTGGGTAATGACAGAAAACCAATAACCATGTAATCCCTTATATTTTTATCATTTAAAAAATCAGAGTATCAGACTTTTGAAAAGCATCAGAAGAATCACTGGTATCCCTAAAATTGGGGGGAGGAACTGGCAAGTTCATCAGGAGCTGTCAAGTGTTGACTTTTTGAATACTGGTTGTCGTCAACCACATATGGACAGATTCACACACAGAGAGAGAGACAGACACACCACACACCTCTTATTGGAACCTACTAAGGAAGGTGTCACCAGTATCCAAAGGTAACTTATTCCATTGCCTTCTTGCTTCTGATTAAAGAATCTATATGGGATCTAAGCCAAAAGTCAGTATACTGACATGTCTGGAAGATGAGGTGTTCCTTCAACTACAAACTTAGCTGGGAGTAAGTCTGAAGACTTATTCACACTTGCCTTTCCTCCACTCTTTCCAGACAAAGTCAATGATTTGCAGTTCTGTGTCCAAGCGCCCCTGCTTCCTCCCCTCCCTTCCAGAGCTTTCCTAGTAATAATCTGCACCTTTACAGCTCATTCAGAGCAAATGTCAATTGGCAGAACACCTGAATCGTCTCCAATCCAGCTTTAAAGAGTGTGGTTTTTAATAGGGAAAGCTTGGGGATGGGGGGCACACTTGGATATGGAGTGTTAAAGCACAGACCTCTACCTGGAAGCAGTGGGGCAAAAGGTAAGTGTGGATAAGCTGAGTCACATCCATAAGATTGTGTTGCTAAGAGGCCTATAAAGCTAGAGCCTAGATTCATGGTAGAAAGAGATGGTCCCTGTCTATGCTGTGCATTCTACACTAAACCAGCATAGTCTTCCATTCACTCCTAAGAACTGTCTGTGGAAGCTATGGACTTTAGGCTAGAGCAGTGTTCTTTTAGATGGCAGGTACAGAAGTAGACCACTGAGAGGAATTAATACCTTCAGCCTGGTGGGTAGGAAAACTCCTGCTCTGAGGAATTTCTTTGTAGCCAAACTGGCATATTATTATTATTATTAATCAATTAATACCCTACCCATCTGGCTGGGTTTCTCCAGCCACTCTGGGCGGCTTCCAGCAAAATATTAAAATACAATAATTCCTCAAATATTAAAAGCTTCCCTAAACAGGGGTGCCTTCAGATGTCTTCTAAAAGTCAGATAGTTGTTAATTTCTTGGGAGGGCGTTCCACAGGGAGGGCGCCACTACCGAGAAGGCCCTCTGCCTGATTCCCTGTAACTTCACTTCTCGCAGGGAGGGAACCACCAGAAGGCCCTCAGCGCTGGACCTCAGTGTCTGGGCAGAACGATGGGGGTGGAGACACTCCTTCAGGTATACTGGACTGAGGCGGTTTAGGGCTTCAAAGGTCAGCACCAACACTTTGAGTTTCTAGATGCCTGAGCTGTGTTATCAACTAACAAAAAAGTTCTGGCTTGTTTTTCTTTCACTATCCCTGAGTCTGCCAACAAGAAAATGTTGAAGTTTGCCCCTAGAAATAGCAAAAATGGCTGGGTTCAGCCCCCAGGCCCAACAACATTTGTTGAGCTCACTCCTGAACTGATCCACATACCCTCCAACATTTCTCCGCTGAAAATAGGGACAACTATCACCCCCACTATCTTGGATCTACCTCCTGGCTTTAGAACTGAATCCACTCTGGGTTCCTAGAGAGCTCAATCCAGATACTAGATTTTTTTTGTAAAAAAATAATTAAAAAATTCAGAAGTTGGCAAACCTGTTCCTGACCTTCTGAGTAAAGCCCCAAGTCACAAGCCTCTTCTAACCACTGTGACTGTGCATCATTTTTCATAAAAGCCAGGAATGAGCTTATACATTGTGATGACATTCGGCAAAAGTATTTCAAGCTTAACAGTAACAATAATCATAAATAGTTTTGGTTTTGCTTTTTATATACATTTTCTTCAGAATGACGTACATCCATGACAAATGGCAGAGGACACAACAAAGAAGCAAATATTAATCACCACTTCTGGCTACATTACAATGTGTTCATATCTCTCTGTCTCTCTGTTATGCTCATGTTTCAAATATGAGTCACGGTCTACTGGCCATTCACAAAAAAAAATCCCTCACAATCAACATGTTATTCCACCAGAACACTGCAGCATCATTTCTCCAAGAGGCTTGGGGGCGATTCAAGCTTTCAGATATCTAAGGCTGTATTCCTAACCCTACTGGAAGTTTTTGTGAGAACCATAGTTTTGAGGGAAACCTGCTGAATGGACTGGGAGAAGTTGTGTCAGCTGGTTTGCCTTAGCAGTTGGGTAACATCCCTCTTTCCATGCCCGTTATTCACTTCCTTGAAAACACAAAGAAAGATTCAAAACAGCCAACTTCCTGTTTTGACCCAACAGTAGCTTGAAGTATACCACAGCGTTATTATTTTTATTTATCAGTTGTTGGAGAAAGGGAGTTTTGAAGAAGCTATCAGAGCTAGAGAGTGTCAGGCATGCAACCCAATCTTAAGCTTGCTTCTCTGAAGTAAATATGATTGGGTTTAATGGACCTTACTCTTTATTTAGTAAGTTTATTTAGCATTCCAGCCTGTATACCATGGCACTGCAGCAGGATCAATGGAAAACAGAAAACACTTGAGAATATTTGGTATTCTGGTGTATCTAGTTCATTAGCTAGCGATAAATGGAGAGGTTCCCCTCCCTTATTTCTGAAAGGGGGTTATATAATCAGTCTTTAATATTAATACATTTGCTTGGTAATTGCTTGCATTTTAAAGTAAACAAACTATACGCGGGTTTTCCATTTGATCTTGGGTCCTTCCAGAGACCTTTTTTAATTTGCGAAATGTATAATTGTGGACTTAAAAATATCCAAATCTGGGTAGAGAGTCCTCCATGGCAAAAACTAAACAAGTTTCATGTAGTTATGAATCCAACTGGGAACTTTCATGTTTGGAAATTGGATTTTATCCTTTCTGTGGTTTATCAGGAACTGGATTTGAAGCTTGTGCTATGGCTTTACTATGCTGAATGCTTTTATTTTGATAAATGTCTTTAATTTTCACTTGCAAGGTGCTGGTTTTTCCCACTAAAGACCTTCAAGGCCTAAGGGCAGGACACCTTTCTCCAAATTTACCTAACCATACACTAAGATCTTCAATGCGGGACATCTTGTAGAAACTATTTCCTGTAGATTGTTAATGGGGATTTGTGCTGTTAGGAGACCCCCTTTTCGCTCACAGAGCTACAGTTCTCAGCATTCCCAAGAAGAGGGACTGCCTGTTAAACTACTTGGAGAATTTGAGCTGAATCACTCTCGGCACCTTTAACAAACAACAGTTCCCAGGATTCTTTGGGGGAAGCCGTGCCTTTTTAAAGTGGCATAACACTACTTTAAATGTATGGTGAAGATGAGGCCTAGGAATGAGGTGGTAGTTCAATAAATGAAGGCTTATTTCCTCTGAAAGAGACACTTCAGGTTCTACTACAAAATGCCTTATTTACTTGCATTTCCTACTGCATCTTCCACCCATGCTCTCCCCAGAAATTCTGGGGAAATGTCTTAATCCAATTGTACCAAGCCCTTTTGGTTTGATTACCTTTCCCATCATTTTATCCTTGGTTTCTACTGGTTTTTCAGATTAGGTAGTATATTGTTCCTTGTTGGCCTAATATGCAAGTCTTTTATTGTTTTGTGCTTTCTCACATTTGTTGTTTTGTTGGCTGATGTGAGACTAAATTCCCACTGAGATTGGTCTGACAATATGATATCTGTTATGCCCACAATTACCCTGTCTTTATAAGCTCCTGCTTTAGCACTCCATGGTTACAGTGTTTGGCCAAGGTGTGCACAACAGTGATAAAAACATCTGCAGTTTCTTGACTCAGCGAAGGTGGAGGTGAAGGAGGAAGAAAGAGAGCTGCTGCTGCTACTCTTACTACTATTTTTCATCCAGGCTGTAAGAATGGTGAGTGAAAAATAAAGAAAAAGAAAAAGAAACAACAGAAGCAAGGTTTTAAAATCTGAAAACAGAAGAAAGTGAAATACAGTGGTACCTCGGGTTAAGTACTTAATTCGTTCCGGAGGTCCATTCTTAACCTGAAACTGTTCTTAACCTGAAGCACCACTTTAGCTAATGGGGCCTCCTGCTGCCGTAGCACCGCTGGAGCCCGATTTCTGTTCTCATCCTGAAGCAAAGTTCTTAACCTGAAGCACTATTTCTGGGTTAGCGGAGTCTGTAACCTGAAGCGTATGTAACCTGAGGTACCACCGTAAATGTATCCTATATCATTCTTTCCATGTCCTGTCCCCCCCCATAAGTTTGTCCCTAAGTGGCTTCCACTAGAAAAGAGACAGAGGGAGAAACTGAAGAAGTACGCCTCCCCAGCCCGCTGACTGGCGGGCTGGGTCGAAGGCATGCCCGGGGATTCCCTCGATCTCGTGGGGGCAAAAGGCCAGCCCCCGCGTGTGTGGGAGGGGGTAGCCCGCAACCCCCTCTCCTCCCAAGCTCGGAAATGGTTTTGTCCCTAAGTGGCTTCCACTAGAAAAGAGACAGAGGGAGAAACTGAAGAAGTAGAGGATGAAAGGAAGAGAAACGGGAGATAATTTTTAGGAAACAGCACATGAATAAAGCTACAGTGTTTGCATCCATAACTTGCCCCCTAAGTTCTCTTTACCAGGAGTGAGACACAATTTCATTTCATTTCATTTCATTTCATTTATTTTAAGAAGCTCTAGTGCTAGAGGCCCTGGAATAGTCAGAAAGCACTAAAGGCACATTTATAATGCTATGGATCCTGGAACACAAATGGTTTAACTTTAATAAATTTTATTTTCAAAATTCGAGTCCCTTGCCCAGCTGGGTTACGAGATTTGAGACATTAAAAATGGCTTCTGGGTTGATACAGAAACCAAAGGGATACCAAGCAAATGCTGTAATTGCTCCATTGGAGGAAGCTGTGGCTGATATTGTCTGTGGCCTACAGGCCAAATAATCATTTGATAGAGAGACAAAATCTATGACATTTAATACCAGGTGCCAGAAGCTGAGGATGAAGACAACAATAATAGGCTGCTGTTTTATTGGTGTTGGGCTAGAGTATACATTACTACTTTCCCTCCAATTCTCTTCCATTTCTTCACATTTTTAAAAATGTTTTGCCCTACTTTAATCATCTGAGAGAAATGCCCCAAAGTTGCAGGCTATTAGAGCTGTCATTCTCAAAACTGTCATCTCGTCACCTATCCTCCCTTTGAGATTTCAGGAGACTCCCTGAATTTAATTTGCATTTCTTAAATTATAGTGAAAGTGCTCACAGCACTTGGCTTCTTTAAATATAGTTTGGAAGTGACATTAAAATAAATGACACTCCTGCTCTCAGTCTCATTCCCAGGACCTTTATCCCACTCAGACACATCAACTCCAGGGGATCGATGTGTCTTCGGGTACCTCTCATAATTTTTTGGAAAAGGGTCGTGTATCGTCATGCATTGCAGCTTCAGCGGCTGGCTCCTCCAGAGAGCTCAGCCTCTTCCAGATGATGCAACAATGCCCGCACATTGCTCAAGTGATGTCACATGAGCACAGTGCATGACATGAGTGGTCGCACAGCGTGCCAGGCACCGGACCCCCTCAGTCTTGCGGGCAACCTGGTATCTCTGATCCCACTCTCAGGGAAAAGGCTGTAGAAAGAAATGTCCTGGCCTTCTCCCAGCCTTATCCTTTCTGTCAAAGTAGTGGGATGTTTTTCTTCAAACTTTTTGGGAGCATGTGAAAGAAAATTTCCCGAGTTTTATTGTTGCACCAATAGGAAGTGATTCATAACTGAAACAGAAAAATAATCACTTGGTTGGGTCACAGTTTGCCCCACCATAATTCAGCCCATTTATGAAGGTTTACCTCACTTGATCCCCCAAAATGGGTTTAAATGCAATGCAGCCACAGAAAAAATAGAAGCATTGTGCTTGAAATATTTGATCACAGTGGCAGACACTAAATGAGATCTCTTGTGAAAGCTGAGATTAAAAATAGACTGATGAAAGTAAATACAATTGCTCCTCATTAATGTCAACATTGGTGATTTAAGATGAAGGGAAGGGCAATGGCCTTTCACAACACACTCCAGCAGCAACCTCCCAAACAGTATAAAACCATATTTGATTGCTTCTCTGTGCAGTGGTTATAACTTGTTCCAAAGTGTGAAGCCCTCCAAGATAATGAACCAATTAAATTTGAGTTTGTAATAGTTTCTGGGGAAAATTTATCCTCCAGTAAGGCCACTTCATATGAGATTTGTTCTGATACTTCAAGTACAAAATCCACATTTATAGGTCCAATGTGAAATGCACCCATGTGAATTCTCAGCTGAGATTACTTCTTCAAAGAGAAACAAAACACTCAAGAAGAAGCATACTATGTAATATGTTTTCCACATATGCTTCCCCACTTCATTTAGTCAGCATCTAAGGACTGGTTTTCCATTTGTCTACTACTAGAAGAAACAGAGCCTTTTCATTAGTGGAACCAACACTGTTGAACGTCGCCCCTAAGGAAGCCCACCTGACCTCATCTTCATTTTCTTTTTCAATGCCCTGTCAAAACCTACAGATTCAAGCAAGCTTTGGGGGAGGCTGGGGGAAGCTGATGGTTTCATTGAGTCTGAGATATTGATATTGGGGGGTACACTGTACACAGAGTAAATGCTATTGGCAATAGTGAGATATGCATCCTAGTGTCTTAAAATGCTCAGGGTTGCAGTTTTTTGTGTGTGTGGTGGTGGTGATTATGCAATATGCCTGTTCTTTATGTCACACATCACTTGATATTAGAACTGTGATATTAGCCACAATGATTGATAAATGGGATATAATGGGAAGAAGTCTAATGAAGTATCCCGTTGCTACAAAAACCTGTTTCACGGTAAAGCACCTTCCAAGATTTCACAGTACTCGAGGTTTTCTTGGCCTGCAGACTAAGAGGATGACTCTTCTGGAAAATTACCCAACTATTCCTTAGAAGGGGAACAGTTTTGTATTTATTCCAAAGCCAGAATGGTGTCCTGTTGTGATCGTTCTCATATATATAACATTTAGAGCATTAGGGAAACACATTTGGGAAATTCCCAGGCCTGTACATGGTGATTGATGGCTTTGGAATTTGAAAAATGTAACTCAAATGTCACTTATGAAATACACCTGGGCTGTGCTTAGTTACTTGTGGGAAAGCAGCAATATATTTCATACCACTCCACATGCCAAGATGGAATGATTTTGTCAGAGATGTGTTGTCAAAGGCACCGAACACATTATTTTCCTCCCAAGTGTGTGCCCTCATTCCTATTGGGTGAAACACGTTTGAATACAGAGGTGTGTGGAGAAAGAGCTTAGCAACAATACTCTGCTCACTCTGGCTTGTTTGTTTGTTTCTGTAAATGCACTGGCCGTGGGCATACAACATTAAATTAAGTTTTGGCAGCGGTAGATAGGCAACATGAGAGCAATTTCTTTCGCGGTTGTTGGTGAAAGTGCTTTTTCAGAACGAGCCTCTGAAATGAAATAAAATTACAGCAAAAAAAAAAACCAAAACCCAATTGTGCTGACAATGCCATTGTTTCTGAGGGGAGAAGCTAACACTCTACTTAAAGAAGCTTTATGAGACAATATCACATTTTCACGCATTAGATTATCTTGCAAACTGGATCAGGTCTGTTATGGGGTGGCAAGGATGAGAACAGAGTTAGTGATTTCAAAAGAACTGCCTCCCTATTCCTCCTACACCTGCACTACTTTGTTACTATTTTATGTATCCCCTCCTGGATAGACAGATAGCCTAGTCCATGGGTAGGCAAACTAAGGCCCATGGGCCAGATCCGGCCTAATTGCCTTCTCAATCCGGCCCACGGATGGTCCAGGAATCGATGTGTTTTTACATGAGTAGAATGTGTCCTTTTATTTAAAACACATCTCTGGGTTATTTGTGGGGCATAGGAATTCGTTCATCCTCCCCCCCCAATAATATAGTCTGGCCCCCCACAAGGTCCGAGTGACAGTGGACCAGCCCCCTGCTGAAAAAGTTTGCTGACCCCTGGCCTAGTCATAGTTATCTATCTCCTGGAAACTTCCATGACTGTATTAAACTACTGCAGTGATTGAACCAGAGGGGCTGCATTTGAAGACTGTTTGGAAACTTCAACTAGTTCAAAATGCAGCTGCAAAGACTTTGATTGGAACCAAACAGATCTGATCAATTCTTCAACATCTTCACTGGGTGCTGTTGCTTACCTTTAAAGCCAGATACAGTTTGGGCATGAGATACAGTTTGTGCACACGGGGGGGGGGGGGGAAGGTGCTGTGGTCAAAACCACTGAGCCTCTTGGGCTTGCCAATCAGAAGGCTGGCGGTTCGAATCCCTGCAACGGGGTGAGCTCCCATTGCTCTCACCCAGCTCCTGCCAGCCTAGCAGTTCAAAAGCACACCAGTGCAAGTAGATAAATAGGTACCGCTGCAGAGGGAAGGTAAATGGCATTTCCATGCGCTCTGGCTTCTGTCACGGTGTTCCTTTGCGCCAGAAGCGGTTTAGTCCTGCTGGCCACATGACCCAGAAAGCCATCTGTGGACAAATGCCGGCTCCCTCCACCCGAAGCGAGATGAGAACTGCAAGCCCATAATCCCCTTTGACTGGACTTAACCATACAGGGGTCCTTTACCTTTACCTTTACCTTTTACCTGCAGTACTGCTTCACCCTGCTTATGTAATTCTTTTGTGGGAAAGATTTGCCTGGCAGCACCTACTTTGCTATTTCTTCAGCACCAGGCAAAGGACTCAAAAAATCCCCCCCCCAGACTCTTAGTTGCTAAAATTCCCACTTCTTTGCTGCAAGTTTTTAAGCAGCTGTTTGATACTTTTAAAATGTTTGCTGTTTTCTTGATATGATATTGGTCAGGTTTTTGTTGTGTAAGCTGTTATGAGAACATAAATTAATTCACTTAAAAAATATCTAAGTGGAGTAGATAAAAACAACAACACCAACAACAACAACATGCAATGGTATGTCACAAATAAAACTGAGCAGTATATCAAAAAATAAAAATGAACGAAGGTTGGGCAGACATTGCTTTTTAAGAGTGGAACGCATATAGATTTTAAAGAGGCATTTAAAGGTCATTACTGTTCCCAGTATTTTTTTGTTGCTGTCTTCAATATTTACACTAAAGTCTGGCTCAGACATTTAAAAAACAAACACAAGATATATAGCAAACAACAGTAGCTTCAGCTAATGCATTTTTCTGCACAAGCATCCTGTGATCTAGGCCAGGCCAGGCCAGGGCAGACCAATCTAGTTTCTCTTAGTTTACAAAGAAGAGGAAACTTTCTACTTTTCTCAATATTGCAAAATTTTCAATGCTGAGATAACCACAATGGCACCAGTAAGTCACAACTTTTAAAGGTACAAAAGGTTTCTTGCTATCTGGACCTGACATTCCTACCAGGGGAGCCGACTTGGACCTCAGGTTATGGGTGTCCTGTGTGTGGGATGTCCTGATGACATGTGCCTCCCCCAGCCTCAGAACTAGACTTCTTCTCGGAGATGCTGTCCAAGGCTTTGCGAGACCTCACAAGTTGCACCGGGTGCCCTGCAGTGTGGGTGCTGAACCCCTTATAGTTGGTGCCCCTGGTTCTTACTGACTTCCTACACAATTTCCTCTCCAGATCTGCAGAGGTGATCTCAGTGCAATTCTAATCCTTTTCAGGCATTTGGTGTTATGGAGTAAACATGTCAGCAGGGCTCTAGGGGTGAGTATGCTAGTTCCTCACCCCATCCCTTTCTCATCTTCCTTCACAAGTTTGATGGTGATCTTCTGAAAAGAGGAGACTTCTGTACTCATGGAGGCTCTCCTTGTACTTTAGAACTCTGGAAAATCAGGATTCTAAAATGTGTGGGAAGCTCTGAGGAGTACAAAAGGCTTCCCGCTTCAGAAGGTTGCCCTCCAGAATGGTGATGCAGTGGAAGTTTTGCACTTGTCCCCAACCCCTCCTCTCATATGTTAACTCTAATGTAGGTTTCTATATTTAAATATGGCCCTGATGACAATCATTTTCTCCAGCAACTTTTGAAACTGATAAACTCGAAGCCTAAAGGCTGGCATCATGCAGGTGTGCTAGGGTTCATTCCTACCCATAAAATAGTTGCGATCCAGAGGGTTTATATATGATTCACCCCCCAAAAAAGCCACCTTGAGTACTGGAATTGCAGTAGTCATGTGTACCTAGGTGAATCAGGTCCTCGTACTAGTCCTTTAATACTATCTCAATCACATGTTCACCCCATACCTCTATGTGGAGGAAGCTACTACTGCAAGGTAAAGGTAAGGGGACTCCTGACCATTATGTCCAGTCGTGACCGACTCTGGGGTTGCGGCGCTCATCTCGCTTTATTGGCCGAGGGAGCCGGCATACAGGGTCATGTGGCCAGCATGACTAAGCCGCTTCTGTTGAACCAGAGCAGCGCACGGAAACACCATTTACCTTCCCGCCGGAGCAGTACCTATTTATCTACTTGCACTTTGATGTGCTTTTGAACTGCTAGGTTGGCAGGAGCAGGGACCAAGCAACGGGAGCTCACCCCGTTGCAAAGATTCGAACCACCAACTTTCTGATCGGCAAGTCCTAGGCTCTGTGGTTTAACCCACTACACCACCCGCGTCCCTTTGCTACTGTAAAGGAAGGGCTAACTCATTTATTTAGTGTTTCGGCATGTTATAACACATCACCATTTAGTTAGGAACTGACAGATTAAAAGTCTCAGGCCTTCAAGCACACCAATAGAGACACACATACTTGATTTCTACATTAATTCATAATTAATATAAATAGTATATCATAGTTACTTGTCTGATGTCCTCACTTTATTGCGCAGTACTACTTCTGAAGATTTTTGGGGGGAGGTGGGACAAAATGATAAGTTGAAGAAATGAGGATGAAATGTGTCATTTATGCACCATGATGTGCTTAATGTGGAGGTAGGCAATGCAGGGGGCTCTTTCCTAACAGCGATAAAAATAATTCATATTGAAAGTCTCCCAGTACCTGAAGGATGTAATTATCTTGTGGTAGCCACACCTCCTGTCATACCCTACTGCTTAATTATACAGTTTCACCAGAATTGTTATTCTGCTCTGAGTAATGCGGAGTGGAAGAGAGAGCTGAGGAGAAGGTCTATAACAGAATAAGGGAGCTGACAAAACAACGGAAAACAGGCGTGGGTTCTGGCACAAAATTATCTCCCGATAAAGTTTGGATAAAAGAGAAAGCCAGTGATATTAGACGAAAATTCTGAAAACCCCGAGGAAAATCCCCCACAGACCCACGGCAGAGCTGAGATAGAGTGGGTCAGTGTAAGCAACAAGGAAGCCATTGATCAAGCCTCAAATCCCCTTAACAAAAAGGTGATTATCAAGCCTTGAGCTGCGGCCTTGCTTCGCACAAAGAGTAAGATATCATGTTGAGCTGGGCTCAGCGGCGATACATACTGCTGACAGCTCAGGCTGTGTTTGGCCACTCATTCTAGTATTCTGCTTAAAAGGGCCACAAATAACATGCGAGAGAATGAAGCACAAAAGGCCTATGTTGAAATAGAAATTAGGGCTTGGCACAATCCTGCTCTCACGTCCCAGTGTCTCATTACCCAAGTATGGTGGAAAGGTTGGTTGCTGTTGCACTGTTGTCTGGCGCCAAACATGAAGGGGAATTCTCCCATAGCATCCTGTCTGCTACCTCGTATTTGCTTAATTATCTGTGCCGTGGGGGGAAAGGTTCTGCAGCTTCTCTAAGGGTGTTCAGAGCCGAATTAGCTCATGCTCCAGAGGCATGTTGGATGCTTAGATATTTGGATGACTATTAAATGAACGTGGCTATAGAAATATATTATGGTGTGGGTTTCGGAGACTTAGGGGCATGTGCACACTGAATGATAATGCACATTCAGAGCTGGATGCTGGTGCTTTTTGGGGGTGCTGTACACACAATGTCCTCCCTGTGTCACCAATATCCCACACTGTTTATCAATCTGAGGTCCCTTCTGCTGGAATGGCGATCATCCATTCTGTGCTGAGAACGCACTTCTCATGGTCTTGCTGCCTACACAGAAAATGTTTTCTCAAGTCATCTCGCATTGGGACAGACCTACTGATGTTGCAGGTCTTTTCCACCCCCCTTTATCATGTGTAGCTTGTCTACGAATAAAATAAAAAAAATAGGATGCAGTGCAGTAGCTTAGCCTCCTCCGTATACCAATACATATCCTTGGTATATGAGTATATGAACACACTAATGTCCAACCCCTCTCATTTGAAAGATTTCAGAAAATGCTTTTTTTTAAAAAAAAAAAAGGTATGTGGGAAGCAGTAATTGAGGGGAGGGGAATAGATAAAACTGTTGCAAGCTAATTTGAAAACATGCCCATCTGTCTGTACAGACAACACAGATGTTAGCTGTTGCTTTGGATGACATCATCACATAAAGTTGTGTACAATTGCAAACCACTATGTATGCTAAAGCACGCGGTGGAAAAACGACCCTGGATGTTTCAAAGGCTATGTGTGCACACAACCTTGCAAGTTTCCTACTTATTCATCTTATCCTTCACCTTGGGCAGCAACGTGTCATGAGAACAGGCTCAATGGAAGCTAGAGGACAACTAAAACCTACAAGTGAGTGCAGGAAAATTCCATTCTGCATGTACCTCCTGCCACAACCACTTTGCCATCCCTACCAGGACATCAAGTCCTCAAATATTTGACAATCTCCACTAAGCCTTTGTTTGGAATGCTATGCTATTATGCTTTCATTATTGCTCCTTGAAGAAAATTCTGTAACAAAGCGTGTTAACCCCAAAGTGGCAGTCGAGCTGATAAAATAAATTAAAATAGGCAGGCTCTATAAATGTGAGAAGCGTACAGCTAATCAACACAAACAAAATAATTTCAGCAGAGTTTTATATGTTTCCTTTGGTGAGCATGTTTTCAGTTTCTATTACACTCTTGGACCCTGGAGGTAACATTCAAATCTTTGGACCTACAAAGACTGGAATTCTACACAGGGAAGTAGCAAGTCCCATTAAAATCCATGGTGGTTGTCCACTACTCAGAGAAGAGCCAGGAAAACTAATGAACGTGGTTATTTCAATAGGTCTATCCTGAGTAAAATTTAATTGAATACCATGCCATATCCTTTGACTAACAACTCATAAATCATTTTTAGCTGATTAACCATTTTCCCTTTAATTTATTAATTCATTTCATTTAAATTACCTATGATCAAAACTTCAGTATAAGTGACTATTTGAAATATTGAAGAAAGTGAGAGATTACATAAATTAAATAACAAAAGCTGCTTGCTGTGAGACATAGAGGTCAGCTTTAATATTTTCTTTCTGTTTTCCTTTACAGGGAAACATATAACCAAAACAGACTTTAAAAATAAGCATGCCTTTAACTCACTACTTTACTCATTAAAATTTGCACTCACTGGTTAAAGTGATAGCCAGCGATTATTAGAGCTTGTAGTTCTAGTTATTAAAGTCTATGCTTTGGCCTTTTAATTATACTGAATATGGTTGGCTTACGCTAGACTGTGTAATTATTTGTCATTAATGCTTTAATGATGCTGCATACACTTTCACAGTGCAATCCTATACATGCCTACCCAAAAGTAAATCCCAATGAGTTTAATGGGATTTACTCCCAGATATGTGTATACAGGATTGCAGCCTCAGTGACTTAAGCTGGGACTGTGGGCTCAATTTTTATCACTAGCTGAAACTTTGCTAGGCATTAGTATACTGTACCAATTATGCAAATGTTGTGTCTAACTGTATCAGGGGCGGACTTTGGTTTTTCAAATTTCAGTGAAGGCAAAAAATCAGTGCCTCCCCATACCTCTTAAAAAGGTAAAGGGACCCCTGACCGTTAGGTCCAGTCGCGAACGACTCTGGGGTTGCGGCACTCATCTCACTTTATTGGCCAAGGGAGCCGGCGTCCAGCTTCCGGGTCATGTGGCCAGCATGACTAAGCCGCTTCTGGCGAACCAGAGCAGTGCACAGAAATGCTGTTTACCTTTCCGCTGGAGCGGTACCTATGTATCTACTTGCACTTGACGTGCTTTTGAACTGCTTGGTGGGCAGGAGCAGGGACCGAGCAACGGGAGCTCACCCCATCACGGGGATTCAAACCACCGACCTTCTGATCGGCAAGCCCTAGGCTCTGTGGTTTAGACAACAGCGCCACCCGCATCTCTTCCCCCCCACACACCTCTTACCCTCCATTAAAATCTATTCGCTATGCCATCACTGCAACACCCTGTAGCACCCCCTAAGCTCAGCATCCAGCACAGTAGAACTGGTTGCACTGCCCTAAATCCACCTCCGACTATATCTTGCCACTGCTGCAATGTACACCAGATACATCTTTTATTATTTATTTATTTATTTATTTATTTATTTATTTGCCGCCCATCTGGCTGGGTTTCCCCAACCACTCTGGGTGGCTTCCAACAAAATATCAAACTACAACAATTCATCAAATATTAAAAGCTTCCCTAAACAGGGCTGCCTTCAGATGTTTTCTAAATGTTAGGTAGTTATTTATCTCTTTGACATCTGATGGGAGGGTGTTCCACAGGGCGGGCGCCACTACCGAGAAGGCCCTCTGCCTTGTTCCCTGTAACTTTGCTTCTTGCAGTGAGGGAACTGCCAGAAGGCCCTCGGCGCTGGATCTCAGTGTCCGGGCTGAACGATGAGGGTGGAGACGCTCCTTCAGGTTTACTGGACAGAGGCCGTTTTGGGATTTAAAGGTCAGCACCAACACTTTGAATTGTGCTTGGAAACGTACTGGGAGCCAATGTAGGTCTTTCAGGACCGGTGTTATATGGTCTCGGTGGCCACTCCCAGTCACCAGTCTAGGTGCCGCATTCTGGATTAGTTGTAGTTTCCAGGTCACCTTCAAATGTAGCCCCACGTAGAGCATGTTGCAGTAGTTCAAGTGGGAGATAACCAGAGCATGCACCGCTCTGGCAAGACAGTCTGCGGGCAGGTAGGGTCTCAGCCTGTGTGCCAGATGGAGCTGATAAACAGCTGCCCTGGACACAGAATTGACCTGTGCCTCCATGGACAGCTGTGAGTACAAAATGACTCCCAGGCTGCGCACCTGGTCCTTCAGGGGCACAGTTACCCCATTCAGGACCAGGGAGTCCTCCACACCCGCCTGCCGAAAGATTTCCTGCATGTATTGAGTTGCTTCCTGAGCTGATTCTAGCATCCACCAAAGCCTACACACAAAAACAATCACAGGAGCACCAGCTTGTATTGATTTTTACTAAGTTAAAACATTCTCAGTGTGAATCACCAGTGTCTGCATTCCAAATGGAGCCAACTCCAAGAGAATATTGATATGACAAACGTATATCAGTTTTCTACCACTTTAACTATCATGGCTTCTCCCAAAGTATCCTGGAATCTGTAGCGTCGTAAGGATGCAAAGCTCTGCCAGAGATTTAAAGTTCTGAGCGTTCTCTAGGGAACAGAAATTCCTGTTAAACTAGTTGACGTCGGGGGTACAGATAACCCTTAGTTGGAACAATTCATACAGGGCTTAGAGTTTCTGTGTCTTCTATAGATTTCATGCCTTCTGTCTGCTAAGGCAATCAAATAAATAACACTTTGTGGTGATGACAGGAAGACTTGGAACTTGTATTTAACTGAATTCCTTCCAGGAAATGTAAGAAATGTTTTCCACAGCTTCTCACTTCAACTGGGTTGATGGTATTACATTGTGGATTTAATTAACAAAAAGTATTTTTGAAATACTCTAAATCTGACTAATCCACCTCTCTCCACCAGGGACCCCTTTCCCTTAAGCTCTGTGCTGTTTGCATTCACGAAGGGTCTTCATGCATGATATTGCTGCCTCCTGAAGTGCTTTCTCATATCAGACTGTGCTCCACCTTGGATCCAGGAGGTGAAAAATATAAAACAAAAGGTTAACTGGGGGCTCAGCCTTGTTAATCTTGCGCTAAAATGGAAAGCTGATGCTCAGAATTAAATTAAGAAAAAAGAGCCATTAGCATATACTTAGGAGTATCCAACTCTCTCCCCATTCATAAGAACACAGTTATATCAAAGAGTAACAGGGGTAGGCAACCTAAGGCCCGGGGGCCAGATGTGGCCCAATCGCCTTCTCAATCCGGTCCACAGACGGTCTGGGAATCAGCGTGTTTTTACATGAGTAGAATGTGTCCTTTTATTTAAAATGCATCTCTAAGTTATTTGTGGGGCATAGGAATTCGTTCATTTCCCCCCCCAAAAAAAAAAAATATAGTCCAGCCCACCACAAGGTCTGAGGGACAGTGGACCAGCCCATGGCTGAAAAAGGTCGCAGACCCTTGGGTTAATATTACCACCAGGTCACCAAAGTGCATGTCAAGGTGATGACTGGTAGAGAACTGGGAAGCACCAACAAGGTAGATTCCTCATTTGCTCTTTTCACTCTTCCTTCTGTTCTTGTATTGAGAGAATAATTCATCACAATCAGGACTCTCCATTTGGCCCAAATATGGTGTCAGGTGTGGGACAGGTAAAAACAGCTGGACTGGAAGGGGATTTGCTAGCGCTGACAACCAGCAGCTTGTGAAGTGCTATGCCTTTGCCCGCATGATTTGACTAACTTATGCCCCATGACTTTAGTTAGTGCAATTAAGTGGAGTGAGCCAACTGATTCTTCAATGTAGGTCGATAGTGACAAGCTTGGCCAGGAAACCCAGTGCATGTGGACCGTGGTGGTCAGGTGAGCAGCTGTAGTTGCTTCCATACATTTCCTCATTTCCTCTTTCTCTTAGAGCTGCCATGCAGACATTAGTAAAGGCTGCAAAGATGGAGGTAACCTTAGTCCATAGGATCTTTTGCAATGTGATGGGAGAGACACCACGGTTTTGACACTAAATTGTAAGCATACAGACAAGGACTGTGTTGTTTTTTTAAAAGCTTTAGGTGGTATTTTGTCAATGTTACTGTAGTTATTTTAACATCGAGCAGATGTTTGTTTGTTTGATTGCCATACCACCCTTCATCTGAAGATCACAGGGTGGATTACTATATATATATTAAAAATACATAACATAGTAACAAACAAAAACAATCCCCCTATTTTCAGATAGAAAAGGAAGAAAGAAAAACAAAACAGAAAATTAAAACAGCAAATAAAATACATCTGCAAAATACAAACTCAAAATTACATAGAAGAGAAACCGACCCAGAAGTAACATGCCCTTTTTTTTAATGCAATCCTTTCCCAAATACAACACAGAGTGTGAAAGTTTAGGAATAATTTGACTCAGGATATTTCTTGTTAGTTGCTGGCTATGCTTATGCTGTAGAAAGAAAGAAACATAGGAACGCACAGCCCCCACCGTCGTAACTTAATGCAACTGTGTTTTACGAAAACGTTGTCTCTCCGGAGAGCCCAGAATAAGTGCTTTTTCTGGTGTTTTGGCATTCTTAGTCTAAATCCTAGCCCTATCCTAAAAGGGCAAGTCACAGAGTGAAATTAAAAATAAAACAGCTTGCATGTTTGTTTACAGCTGTTTAAGAAGTAAGTAAAAATATACGAACCAGGCCAAAGGCCTTTCTAAATAGCATCTTGTTTTCCACAGTGGCCAAGCAATTGCCTCCTGGAAGCCCACAAACTTGACATTAGGGCAGCAGCCCTGGCCTGGTGATGTACAGATTCAAAACTTATCAACTTCCTTTGCCCAGGGTGGCCAACGTTCCCTGCTGGAGGCTTGTTTCACGCCAGAGAGGTACTAAAATGAGCTCCTTTCTTGAGAGCTGAGACCATATGTAATTATTCAGATTCTTTACTGCGGGAAGCATGCCAGAATTATGATAGCTATTCTCCTCTCTGCCGATAAGCAGATGTTCCAATTCTTCTTATTGTACCTCCCGTGAAATCAAAGCTCTGCTTCCAGGAAGGTAACACAATGAGATTGAAAATTTAAGTCTGAGTTGTTCCCCCCTGCTCCAGCTCTTGCTGAGCGTCACGAGGCTTCTCTGCAGAGCTCCCTCCGGGGGTATGGGAGGAGGTTTGCCAAGGTCAGAAATGTCCTGCGCTGGTCTCACATAATATATGTGTGTCATGATAAGTAGACCGGAGGTGGGCCAGAGCATAAATTGGTAAGATTTTTAGGGCAGCAAATTAATTAAGAGCAGACATCAAGTAAAAAAGGAATGTGCTTTTCCCTCCCCCAACAAGAAGGTTTGTTCCAGGCAGCCACGCTTCCATTAAAGCACATTGCATTATTATTTGTGTGTTTTATTTGTTTTTAATTTTTAAATAGTTTTTATTTGGTTTTACAAATTAATGTTCACATTCAAAATCACAAATAATTACAAATACACGAGATTCTTCGGAATCTCTAGATTTCCCTCCTCTGCTCTGTGGACTTTTTACTTAACCTTTTCAGCTGCACACTATAAGTCACTCTAATTTTCCAGTTCTCCGTTGTGTCCAAAGTCTTTGTTACATTACAAGAGTTATTTAAGACCTGCTAAAGTGTTTAACTGTTTACAGTGGTCTCTCAGATATAATATAAATTTCCTCCATTCTTTGTTAAAGTTTTGGTCCTCCTGATTTCTGATTTTCCCAGTCATTTTTGCCACCTCCGCGTAGTGTAACAACTTAGTCTGCCATTCCACTCTGGTAGGAACCTTATCGTCTTTCCAACTCTGAGCTACCAGCATCCTTGCTGCTGCCTCATGTGTGTTTTTTAAAGCCACAAGTTGGAGGATAAATTTTCTAGCTTCAAACTGACTCCAAACTAGACCCAAAAAGAGAGTGGGGAAAAAACCCATAAAAATTGCCCCCCACTTGGTGCCCACATTGTTAGGTTGTGGGTGAACATATCAGACGACACAGCGATTCTTCAAACAGCTCTTGTTTATTCAGAGGCCAGAACAGAACTGAACTGAAGGGTTCAGCCAGCCTGCTTATATAGAGCTCCAGTACAACGTAACTGTAACAACTTTCTGTAACTATCCAATCACTGAATGTCACTTTCGATCCCTTATTTGCATATGTGGACCTGAACTATCTACAGTATCCCCTTGCTGGTCCAGGGTGAGAACTTCAGTGCATAATACACATCATATCCATGTATCAGACATCAAGTATTAAAAAAATAGATAAGCAGATCTCCCCCCCTCCCCAAAACAAAGCACTTAGAACAGAAAAACCAAAATCCTCTCTCTGGCTCTCTGGCCCTTCAGACTTTCCTTGGCCACACCCACTTCTCCAGGCCACGCTCCGTACAGGCCCTCCTTTATGTGGCTGGAATGTGCCCTTGATGGAGGGTAGAGGAAAGAGGTGAGTGACTGGGTGCAGAAACTGGCCTACTGTACCAAAATGAAATTCGCAGTTGTTGCTCTGCCTATTTTTGCCTCTGGCCCCGCCCAGGGCAAGCATGTGGTCCCCAGAAGGTTGCTCAATAAGGAATGGAGACCTCAGGTTGAAAAGGGTCCCCCCTTTCCTGGTTTAAGATCTAAGTCAGTTAATACTGACCCAGCGGATGCGATGACTTATTGGAATAATAATCATGTTCAATAGGAATGGAACTATGGGTCATCCTAGCCCCCCAATTTGCAAACCCCTGATCTTAAATCTCTACACTAGTTTCCGTGTGTGTGTGTGTTATTAATTTTGAAACTGAATTTGTTGCTTAGGTAGGCAGCAATAGCTTTCACAACAGCTTCCGTAACCCCAAGGAGAGCAGGTGCTTTATTGCACAGCTCTGACAATGGCACTTGAGTTGTCCTGCCTTATCACATTTCCATTTATCTTGCCTGCTAGAAAAAAGATTGCCTACTGTCGAAATGATTGTTTGTGATGGAGGCACATAAGGGTTAGAATGAAACAAATAACACTATTCCCCCCTCCTTACCTCAGGCAGGGTTACCTGGAGGTAAAGGGCCTTTGTAGATATTTCTGAGTCACGCTGTATTTTCTCTGAAAGTTATTGCCTATAGAAAACTTTTCACTCATCTATATGCAAGGAAATGTTTGCAGAAGCCTTGCTTATAGGAACAAAGCATCAGCTTAAACAGGTTTATGACTCTGAGCAGAACAATATGAACCTCTCATCTTCGCCTGCTTTTCCCATAGGCAGGTAGAAAGGAAAGCTCTGTATGATTAAGGAACCTTCTAGAGTGATTTTTAATGTGTCCTCCTTGTGATTTTGTACATTCTGATGTAACACCAGATATGTTCTCCCACCCTTACCCCAAGAAGAGGAAACCACCAACAAAAGCTGAGATAACAGAGGGAAATGGTCAGTTTAGAAGACTAGAAATAACCTTGGTAATGGAAAAGAAATGAGCTGTTGATGGGAGGTTCTTTTTGAGGAAGGGTAGTAGCTCAGTGATGGAGCATCTTAGAGTTGGAGGGGATGCCAAGGGTCATCTAGTCTAACTCCCTGCAATGCAGGAATCTCAGCTAAAGCGTCCATGACAGATGGCCATCCAACCTCTGCTTAAAAACCTCCAAGGAAGGAGAGTCCACCACCTCTCGTGGGAGTCTGTCCCACTGCCGAACAGAAAGTTTTTCGGAATGTTTAGTTGGAATCTCCTTTCTTGTAACTTGAAGCCGTTGCCTCGAGTCCTACACTCAACATCACCAAAGCATCACATCCAACTATGCATGGCTGTCTTTGCATTGGCAAGCTGAGCACGAATCAAGGTGCTTAATTCACTTAATCCAAGGTGATAGCAACTGGCATGCTGACAGTGTCATTCACACACAGACACACATGCAAACTGCCTCATTTCCCAGGAACCCAGCAGAACTTGCACAATTTGGCAGGCTGTGCTGCAACCTGGGATTTTCTTAATAATATCCTTACTTGGGGACAGACAGCCATACCAGTCAAATAGCATTCTTCTCTTGGACACACTGTATCACAGGCAAATAGATCAAAGTGCTTAATGATGGGTGTGTGAGTTCCGCTCAGCCACAACCCTGTTTTTTCCCATGCAGAGCAGAATGAAGGGGGTGAGGGGAATCACCACCAGACACCAACTAATGATTAAAGCCAAATGAAGCCCTGCAGTGACTCGGATTTAATTTTTACTGTAAGCTGTGCCTTTCCTGGTCATCAGAACTCCATTCTGAGAAAAACAGTTCCCATCATTCAATCAATTAATGCAGAACAGGCCGTTTCATGTTTCTAATGTGATGGAAAGTAAATGCATGTCGTTTGATGCCAAATTGAATGTAGGAATGAACTGTAATTCATGTATAGTTTTGTACATTTTTCTAAAATTGCAGCCTTCAGTACCATCTGGGTCTTTCAAATCACAATAATTCCAGAGCTAGGAATGTTTCATTAAGGCAGCAAAGAAAATGGGAAAAGGTGGGAGGGGGAAGACTTGGGTAGCATTAAAATGACCCGAGGTTGAAGGCATTTTTTTCCTGAAATGTACCTGCTCCTTCTTCCTGTAACACCAGATGCCATTTCCTTAGCTATATATTCATAGTGTCCATAAAGCAATTTTATGTAGATTCTCTTTGTAAAACTTATAAGACAGGTCAGTATTGTTATCATACCTCAATGGTTGGGCAAGATGGTGGCTTGTCTAAATCCTTTTTCTGAATTTTGGATAGAAGGGAGGGATTTCTCATCTCAGTCAGGAGCCACCAGTGCTACAATTTGGAATACTGTTGCCTCATGTGTTGAACCACCATAACTGCCACTAGGACAATCTACTTGGGCAGTGAAGTTTTGTCAACCTCTGAACTGACACCCCCCCCTTACTAGACAGGAAGGACTATAAAGGGCTTCCAGTTTGGTTTGGGACTTTTCATTGTCTCTCTCTAGATCCAATATGTTCCTCGGCTCTTTGACTCCCTGACAGAACTCCTAGTTCTTGGCTTTCCTCTGAATGTTGTCCATGTCTCAGGCCTCACAAAGCGATAGATTGTACACATAACAGCCACCACACTATGCTAGCTCTCAGTGTTGCCCATATGTCGTTTATTCATATCTAAAGCAACTCCCTCTCAGGAGAAATAACAGCTTTACATTCCCTCCCTCTTTATGTCTCCGATAGCTTGCCGTAGGATGGTGCCTCATAAAATATCTCATAAGAACAAAAAAGGGATGGAAATGAATATATCCATAAGTACAGAATGCATCTATTGAATGCTAAATGCTATGGATTCCAGACAAAAAACTAATTTGGAGTCTTTAAGCTTGGTTAAGCCAATAAGGGCCTTCTGGTGGGGTGGGGGCTTCTCTATTCTCTTCAGCAAAGGCAGTAGTCTTTATTGTGTGCATTTCACAGGACCTGAGTGAGTGGAGAAGCCCTTTTATGGAGGGTATGCTTTGAATACCTCAAATATCTATTGCTTACAATAAATCACTGAAGCATCCATCTGCATGCTCAGAATTTCCCCTTTTGTTGAAGAGGAAATGAAGTGTGTGTGTGTAGCATAGCAGACCTTACATGTTTGCAAAGGATCACATGATCAGAATATAAGTACAATCTAGCAAAGCACTCTTCTTTCTGACAGCAAATAGCCAGTTGTGTCCTAAAGCTCACAGGTAAGTGGAGGAGGTATAAAGATACTGCTGCACATAGGCCTACTGACCTTTGAATAAGGAGGTGTGATTTAGCTCTCACAGCCAGCGATAGGCTTATTCTTCACATTTTGGCCTTAATTCTATTTTAAAAGCTAGAGCCCTCACAACTTCTGCTATAGAGTCCACCAAGCTGCAATCCTATACAGTCATACCTCGTGTTACGTTTGCTTCATGTTGCGGCTT
This sequence comes from Podarcis bocagei, assembly GCF_964188305.1. NCBI lineage: Eukaryota > Metazoa > Chordata > Lepidosauria > Squamata > Lacertidae > Podarcis > Podarcis bocagei. Next base: position 106,355,654 of record NC_138125.1, read on the forward strand.
TTCAGGTTACAAACGTGGCAAACCCGGAAGTGTTTACTTCCAGGTTCGCTGCGTGCACATGTGCAGAAGCGATCTGCATGCTTTGCGCACGCACAGTAGCGGCACTCTGCTTATGGACTTTTCGGTGTGCGAACGGCACCCCGAAACAGATCATGTTCATAAGTAGAGGTACCACTGTACACTTATCTGGGAATTTTACTTGACATTTAATTTAATTGCACTTTCTGATACAGTTATGCATCAATATTCACACTTCTCAGAATTTTGTGATGCAGCTCTCCAGCCAAGCAATGGGTACAGAATGCATAGCCTAAGGTGAAGTGTGCATAAAACCCATATTTTAAATTGCCTTGAGGTTTGTTTGTTTTCTACAGTCAAGAGGTATATAAATTTTATGGGGGGGGGCATAAATGAATGCAATAGTGAAAACAGCATACAAATATGCATAACATATGGGGATATTGCATTGCAAAAAATGTGAATTTTAAGCAAAATTGCATGCAAAAATGTGTATGTGAGGAGAATTTTACGTTCAAATGGTAACAATTTTAATTGAAAAAAAATGAGAAACTGAGAGAAACCAAAATTGACAGATTTGCCCATCCCTATAAGAGTGTAAGAATAGTTTCTCTCAGTTTCTCATTTTTTTTCAATTAAAATTGTTACACTGAAACACAACTGCAGGGTGGTCACAAAGCATGTTAAATTTTTTTAAGTCACTATATACATAAAAAACATAGTAATTGTTATACTGTGTTGTAGCCAGCTAAGTCAAACTCAGAGTAGACCCACTGGAATTGATATACTTAAGTGAGCTTCATCCATCGATTTCTGTGGGTCTGTATGACCCACTTGGAATCAAACCAATAATAATAGCAACTATAATCCAAGTCCAGTGAAAGTTGGTCATGCTTAAGTGCCTTGAAATCCATAGGACAAGCTAGTTGCGACTCATCTGCTACCCATCCATTTCAGTGGGGTTGTGACTGACATCTTTGAACTAAGGCCACTAATAATAGAAATTTTAAAAGTGGCTGCAAAAATCCACTGTCTGACCTCAGTAGTGCGTTTTCAGTTTGTTCTGTTTTATCCATCGGTGCTGAAAGGAGAAAGTGCAATAGGAAAACAACTTTGAAACCAATCACCATTAATGATTATCCTAAAGAGTAATTACAACTCCCACAGGCACCATTAAATTTCATGTTAACAGAGTGCAGAATGCAGACTAAAGAGCAGCGGAACTGCCCAGTTTTGTTCTCACTAATCCCCCCTCTCATAAGATGTCAAGGAATGAACCAAAATAGCATTAAAGGTCTGGATTAGTGCAAGCAGACAGAAAACGCCTTCCTGCCTACGCTTGCTTGGAAAATGATATGGTAAACTCAGTAATTTTGAAACCAATTATGTATCTTAGTGCATCTCCAGGCTGGTTCATGCATCGACTGCTTTAGGAGCATGTGAGACCACTGCTGGCTAGTGATGGGGTACTGTTCACATGACAACTCCATTTTCTGATCTGGTACCTCCACGTTGGGGTGGCAGTTGTGCACATGGCCATGTTGCAATAGGTATGAACACAACAGCTCAAGTAAGGCTGCACATCATGGAGATGATAAGTGCATCCCATGTGAATGTACCACATCATACAAACAAGGTGTCCTAATGCTGTGAAGCTAGCAGTAACCCTGTATGCTCTCAGAGGCTATAACATGGCTGGCGGCGGCAGGGACTCTGAATGGATGAACATCAAACATTCTCAATATATGGGATCTTCCTTATCATATCTCTGAGAAGGAATAAACTAGTTTAGCCACGCTATTTTCAACTAAAAATATCAACTGAATATCCGTTTGATTTTAATGCTACCTTGCCAGCCACTTGAGCTAAGTACAATATGAACTACAAAACAAAATGTGCTGTGGTTTTTAAAAAATAAACTCTAAATTCCACATTAGGTTTTATAGATATTATGGTCAGTACAGGGCACAATAGCCTTGTCTATTGCCCAGTACAGGACAAGCGGTATAAGGACAGGGGTAGCCAACATGTGCCCTCCACACTGCAGCTTCCATAATCACTGGCCACTAGCCATGCTTGCTGGGGTTGATTGGCGTCGGAGCCCAGCAAATCTGGAGATCACCCCATTGGCTCTCCTTGGTACAAGGTGTACTTGTATTGTCAATGTATGAAACTGAATATTCAGGATGAATAGGAAAGGGGAATCAGTTTATAGAGAGCATTGCTAGATTTGTAGGCAGAAGGTTTCATCTTCCATCCATGGCCTCTTCAGGTAAGGCTGGGAAGGACTCCTGTATTAAACTCTTAACACTGCTAGTCAGTGTAGCATACCAGGAATGGAGATCCAGCTGCTATCACTGCCAAGTCTTCTATTTCCCCTGATATTAATTTTTTTGCACAGTCTGAAGGAAAAATGTTATTGCCTTGGAAAACACACGACTCCTGCGGATCAGCCAGCTCTTCCACAGTTCTTGCTCTTGCTGATTCTTTTTTATGCAGCAATAATATATTTTAAATTAAAAATATTTAGAACCAACTTATCCATTCTTCTTCAGCACAAAGACCCATGTGCAGAAAGCAAGTCACTAATTCATTTTAAAGGCTTCCTTCCCCTTTCATTTGGGACATTCATTTCAGTGGGTTACATGGCTGGGGTGCATGCCATGATGGCAACATATAAGATACTCTATTAAGAAAATCATCCCCCCTCCCAGAAAAAACCCCACCACCCCAACTAAGCAATCAGTAATCTTCAGCTGAGAGAAAGTGCAAGATAAGACGAAGGAAAATTACAGCAGGAGTTGACGGCTTATGAAGGGAATTCTTCCTCAGTGGCTAATCCTCTCCACATGCTCTAACGAAGGAAGCATTATCTCAAACGGCCATGTGTGTCTCATTGATTCCAATTGGGCTTTCCTCCTTTCTTGTAAATGCCTTACACTTTGAGGGGAAGAATATTTTTAAAGCCCACCAGAGAGTGTTTTCTTAGTTGCCCTTCAGAGTATGTTAAGAATTTGCTGTCAGAGCTTGGTGCTGCAACATCTGGAAACTTCCTGTATGTGGTCATCTGACAGCTGCAGAACACAGGCATTCTTATTTTATTTTATTTTATTAAATTTGTGAGTAACTCACAGAACATCCACTGCCACACCTCGAGATGTAAAGGAGAAGTAGAGTTGTGTGTCATTGGTATATTGCTGACAACATACTCCAAAACACATGTTTGATGTACATCCTGTTTGATATGCAAACATCATCACAGACCACCCAGAGCCAGCCCAAGACATTTTGCTACCTGAGGTGAAGCACCAAATGGCACCTCTCTCAAATCATAGTATCCAATCAAAGCCTGTGAAAATGCAGGAAAGGAGAAGAATGTCACCAAAGCCAGGAGTCACATGTCAAGCGTGACTACAAGATGCAACAACACAGAGGGCCCCCAAGTCCACAAAATACAAAGACAGTCTATAAAACCCATTTAAAAAAACATAAGATATGTGGGATATTGTTAACAGGAATAGCAATGCTGTATGCAGTAATAGCAATACAAAAAACACATGTGAAATAAATCACAATGGTGGTACATAAAAATGCATGTGTGAGATACTGAGGCCAAAAAACCTCACTCCTTGAACTGAAAATACTATAGTGGAGGAGATCTCTGGATTATATGTGTCCTCATTACAGTGGTACCTCGGTTTATGAACTTAATCCATTCCAGAAGTCCGTTCTTAAACCAAAACCATTCTTAAACTGAGGTGCGCTTTCCCTAATGAGGCCTCCTACCGCCGGTGCCCTTCCACCATTCAGATTCCATTCTTAGACTGAGGTAAAGTTCTCAAACCAAGACACTATTTCTGGTTTTGCGGAGTTTGTAAACCAAATCATTCTTAAACCGGACTCTTCTTAAACTGAGGTACCACTGTACTTCATCAAAACCAACTTAGATATGAGGGGTTTCTCATGTATGGCAGCTGAAAACTAGCCCTCTGACCAGGAGTGTGCCCACAGTATTCTCACAGTGGAACCTTTCTATGTATGTTCCAATGCCAAGTGATGCAGTCATATGCAGTACGAGGGCTGTAGGTTATAACATCTGTCACAGAGGTTTGTCCTCCAGCTTAGGAGGTAGTCCTGCAGTACCCCATTTGACAATGTAACTTTATTTCAATCCTTCTAGGAGCATAGGAAGTTGGGGACAACAGCAGTGGTGTTTACTTGCAGGCTGTTTAGATGTCTTCCCGCTAAACATTTATTCATTCCACACTTTTCAATGCATTTCCCTGGCACTCCCCTAATTGCAAAAGGTCCTTTTCTTTCTTCCTTTTTTAAAAAAGTGGATTTGGTATGCAACGCAACACTTTAATCCGCTTAAATTGTGTGAACCTAAATTTCCCAGCATGCTATTAAAAACCCCTCACAAAATACTGACAGTCTGGAGGAGCCCTTAAACTAACCAGCAGCTTGTAGTCTTTAGTGAAGTCATTTTAAGTATCACATTCATATGGTTTGTGTGTCCTCTTTTTACACTTGATTGAAACTGCATTGATTGAAAATGCTGAGGACTAATACTTAGGCTCTTGGCTTTAAAGGCCGTTTGTTTATTTCAGCACCAGTTTCCTGAACAATACAAGCTCTGGTTGCAAGTGGGAAGCTGTGGGTATGAATTTTCCCATGTATAGTATCTCCTTGTAATTAGAAAACTAGCACTAGTCATTAGAAGACCTTACCCTGGCTCTCTTCCTGAAATGCTGTGTTTCTATGTGCATGGAAACACCGAACATTCATGAACATCACACATACCCTCCCCCTCCCACAGTCCAGGAAGGGAGGAAGGGCTGGCACTAGCTGATTCTGCCAGTTTTTCAGAGTTTGAGCTGCATAGATTTGGAAACATACGCCGTTGGCACACAGGACCTTAGATCCCTTTCTCTCTCCTGGATTTGCCTGCCTTTAACACAGCCAGCAGCACGCCGAGCCAAAAAGCTGTCTTTATTGTGTCTCTTTTTACATGCAGGGAGGTTCAGTAAGGGTTTTATGGCCCTAGCTTTGCGATGCTTGCTCACACAAAGCTTGGGAGCCTCTGGCATAGACAATACATGCTTATGTATTTCACAAAGCGGCAAATATGTGCTAAGCAAATGAGAAACAGCTGCAGCCTGTTGGGGGTTGGTGGGAACTGGCACTCAGGGAGGATTGTATGTCTGGGCTTTCTGCTCATTCTGTCCATCGTGAACATGCCTCTGCTGTTGAAACTTGATTTTATTTTATTATTTTTATATCTAGGACACGCAGCTCTCATATCCTGAGCGTCACTCAAAAAGGCATTTCCTTGATTATAATTCTTCAACTATCGTAATTGATGAACTGGTATTCCCAGCTGATGGCACCAGAATAGGAAAACCAGGATAGTTTAATTCTTAAACTGACCTGATTTTCAGCTTTTGAAATTAGATTATTTTCTGGATGTCTCCATCTGCTGACATTTCTATCTGTCACAAATATGAGTGTGACTGTTATCCTGACAATGCTAAGGATCTTATGATGGTGTGTCAGCCACCAAATAGCTGAACAAAGTGATATGAAGCTATCCAGTGCTCCCCCCCCCTTAAAAAATGTTTAGGGGTAGTCTCATTTCCCTACTCATATTGAAATATTAACCCACAATGAGGCCAAACTTAGATTCGCAAAATGTTTAGGGGTATTCATCCCCCCAGAAAAAAAGCACTGAAGCTACCATTTTCTTCATGTTCCACAACAAATTCCCTCTGTGTTTGGGGTTCAGAATCAATATATCAGCTTGATAAAAGTCCAGTCATTCAATACAGACTGAAAACACACCACAGCAAGGAATGAACTATGAACTATGAACTTGCTAGAGTTCCTTTCTCACTTCCGAGTTCAGTGAGTACACCCGGAAATTGTATTTTGTTATTTTATTCAAGGGAATCCAACTTCCCTTGCTGAATATTCCAGGCATTTAGAAACTAGGAAATAGTAAACACACACACCTCCAAGAGAGTAGACACACACAAGCTTCCCCCCCCCCCATTATTTATGGGCTGTAGAGTTGAAAGATAGTGCCCCGCATGGTGGAGGTTGTTTGAACAAAACATCCTGCTGATAAGTTGCTTTTGAAGATATATAGTGTTCGGTTTGCAACAAGTACTCAATAATTCCAAATCTTCATGCACTTACAAAAGACTTATGCACCCATTAGTCTCAATCTACTTGCACTGTGTGAGGACCAGTGCACACAAACAGAGGATTCCAACAGCCCTGGTGAGCACACTCAAGCATACGTGGAAACAGCAGGGCCCGGCCATTAAACAGAGTACAAGGTGTGTGTCGTGCCTATATCCACTCAGCCAAGCTTCTCTGCCTGATGCAAGTTATGCATGACCTGGAGCATAACTCACTGGTATTGAGACAAAATGGATGGATGGGGAAATGGAAGATTATGTGCGTACAGGGGTGTGTGGGTTTTTAAAAATCTCAAAAGACTACATCGAAGTAAAAGAGTGGTCACCTGGGATAGGAGAGGCCACTGATATGCTTCTCCTATGTTTAGGGTTGCCAGATTTCAAAAAGTAAAATTCCTGACACCCGCAAAGTTGTTGAGCATTTTTTGGAAGGCCCTAAAATTGTGGACAACATCTTAAAAAGCAGAGACATCACCTTGCCAACAAAGGTCCGTATATTTAAAGCTATAGTTTTCCCAGTAGTGATGTATGGAAGTGAGAGCTGGACCATAAAGAAGGCTGATCGCCGAAGAATTGATGCTTTTGAATTCTGCTGCTGGAGGAGACTCTTGAGAGTCCCATGGACTGCAGGAAGATCAAACCCATCCATTCTGAAGGAAATCAGCCCTGAGTGCTCACTGGAAGGACAGATCATGAAGCTGAGACTCCAATACTTTGGCCACCTCATGAGAAGACTCCCTGGAAAAGACCCTGATGTTGGGGAAAGATTGAGGGCACAAGGAGAAGGGGACAGCAGAGGAAGAGATGGTTGGACAGTGTTCTCGAAGCTACCAGCATGAGTTTGACCAAACTGTGGGAGGCAGTGGAAGACAGGAGTGCCTGGCGTGCTTTGGTCCATGGGGTCACGAAGAGTTGGACACGACTAAACGACTAAACAACAACAAAATTGTGGAGCTTTTTAAAGGAAATCATCAGATTGTTGGAAAAAAACCCACCCAAATTGTTAAGCTTTTCTTGGGAAACCTAACCCCAAAAATAGTGATTTTAAGCTTTTGAGCTGTTTCTCCATACATCCAGGTTTTCCCAAGCATTTTGTTGATTCAGCAACATTTCCCCCAACAACATTTTTACAGCCAAAAACCAGGACATGTCAGGAATGTTCCTGATGTATGGCAAGCCTACAGTCCTTTCCTTGCTCAAATTAGCACTTTTTCTCCTAGGTTTGGGAAGAGGATGTTGAGAATAACGTAGCCCATTCCAGGAAGTTTGGGGTTTACCAAATGAGGAAGGGGTGAGTCTTTCACTTTCATTGAAGGTAGTTTACTCAAGCTTCTGCCACTGTTTAGAACCACAGTTTTTCTCTCAGTTCTCCCTTCTTTACTCAGACTTCTGTTGTTTTAAGCCACCACTTTCCCCCTCTGTGTCCCTCCCTTCTTAGTCCCATGCCATGGCCATTGCTGTTAGTTTTGCTTCCTTACCCAACCTTGGCTTCATACAAATCCAGGATTGTGATGGTCACATCCACAACACTTGCTCAAAAATCCAGATGTGCCCATAGGCCTAAAAATAGTGAGCCCCTGATCTGGGTGGGGTGTCAGTCATTCCCCTATAAAGCTAACCTCAAGCTTTGTTATAACTTGGCATTGCTCCTTTTGTGGCTCCATAATAAAGCTGATTCATTTTCTGGAATGTAAAAGAGTCGCATTCACTATTCAGCCCCCTTTAATCTTCTTGAGAAACTGTATGCCACAATTTACCTCTTCAATGTGTAGGTAGTATTATTTCATTTCACGATCGTTATCTGCACATACTGGCTTCAAAGCATCTATACCTGTGAATGTAACACATTTCACCAAGCTAAGTGAAACTGATTCCATCCTCCACTGAAGTGGATCCATCACCACGGTGGCTGCGCCGCCCAGCAATTTCAGGTGGCTTATAAATGGAAACTTATCTAGAAATGGTGTATTTGCTTTCTGTCTAAGCCTATAAATTCCCAGCCAGCATGGCCAATGGGCTAGGATGATGGGAACAGGAGTTCATCAAAATCTGGAGGTTAAAATGTTAGGCACCACTATTTTGGATTATTACATTATGCCAATTCTGTACAGAGAGAAGCAAATACATTCATGATTTTTAAAAAAAAAACAACATTATTTCTGCTCATACATAACAAAATCATGTTGGTTACCAATTTCTTAATATGTATCAGCTGCAAAGTGTCCTCGCCACCTCCTTTGGTACAGCTGCTTCTATTACTGCAAAGAGTTTTGTGGCACCTTAAATTCTAAGAAGTTTATCACAGCATGTTACTCTTTAAAATGTGACAAAGCCATTGTGTATGTTTCATAGGACTGTTCTAAAGCTACACCAGCAAATGTTCTTCCACACTAAAATAGTAATAATAATCATAATGCAGTCATACATCGGAAGTTGAACAGAATCCGTTCCGGAAGTCCGTTCAATTTCTGAAACATTCGACTTCTGAAATGCAGCTACTGATTGGCTGCAGGAAGCTCCTGCAGCCAATCAGAAGCTGCGGAAGCCCCGTTGGACATTCGGCTTCCAAAAGAACGTTTGAAAACCGGAACACTCACGTCCGGTTTTCGATCATTTGGGAGCCGAAAGGTTAGACTCCCAAGGCATTCGGGAGCTGAGGTATGACTGTAGAATGACTGCTGTGGTAGGTTCTGTTTACCAATTCATCTATCTTTTTTCTTTTAACCTCTAATTCCATGTCCAAAGAGCTGAAGGTGGGGAAAAGTGAAACAACTGATAAAATAAAATCTTGTGTATTAAAGGTCATTCCAGAACAACTGAAGCCTGCCCCGCTCTTCATCCCCAAATACTTGTCCAAACAACATCTTCCGATGCTCAGAATCTAAATCAGTTCTCCTTTGACATTTTGTACTTGGATGCTTAATAAGCCCAAGTACAAATAAACAGCTCCCCGGTCCTAATACCACAGTGTAGTTGAGCCGAGGTCTACACAGCTGAAATAATCACATGTAGCCTCTGTCTCCATTTCTGTTTTCTTCACTTTGTTGGCTCCCTTACGTCTTTTTCAGACTTCAGTCCCTTTGAGGGCAGGGACCTCTAATCTCATTCTTTATAAAGTGCCATGTAAAATTTGGTGCTGTACTGACAATAGGCAAAATAACAATCAGTTGGTGCATGTGCATCATGTAAAATCAATACTTTTGTCAACAAAGCACAGGGAAGCAGCAATCAGAAAACAGCTTGTCTCTCCATCCATGCATATTTTGTTCAGAAATATACATCCACAGTTCCCAAATGAAAAAGGCAGAGGTGTTTTGTAGCAGAAGCTACCTTACACTCAGTCAGACCAATTGTTCATCTCTTTCAGTATTTGTCTGCAGTGACTGGTAGTGGCTCTCCAGGATTTCAGAAAGCGTCCTCTCCCAGCCTTGCTTGGAAATCCCAGAAATTGAACCCGAGACCTTTGCATGCAAAGCATTACTTCTGAAAACAGGATAACCACTGCATATATTTATCAAAAGGCAAGCATTTTCAACCATAGGAAGACTCCACTCTTTATTTTGTATAGGAGAAGCAGCTCAAACTGAATTTGTGATGTCTGAAATTGGCCTAAATCTAAATATTCACATTATGCTGCCTCTTTGCCTGCCTCTGATAATCAGAAGCAAATGATTGGGCATCAGCCTCATTATTTTGTGCCCTAAACCAGGCATAGGGAAAGTTCTTTTCAGTTACAGGAAAGTTCTTTTCATCTAGGATCTAGACAGTCTGGTTTAAGTGTAGAATTTCCAAAACCACATAGCTGAATCGCCTACTTATTAGTCATTTGAGCACACAACTGCCTTCAAACTGGGGGTTGCACAAGACATTTATTTCAATTTCTGGGAAATGATCCCCCCCCCCATGTGCTGGTTTACTACACAGAGGGAGTTCAGGGTAGGAGAGAGAGACTTGGCACAGAGAACATTTGCAACTATGACAGTACAATGCAGAACTCTCTCACCCCTGGCTATCGCCACATTCTGTGCACTGTGCAGATTGCATCTCCACTTCTCAGTGTGGCTGTGGTATCTTTGCTCCATACTCAGGAGGTGTTTGAATTCCATTGAACTATAGAGTTTTTAATAAGAAGAAAGGCCTCCTCTGATGAAATTTCGCCTCCTGTAATGCAGGGTGCAACTCTGTTTCAGCACTGATGGATGAAGGAAGCCAGGGGTTATGAAAAGAGGACTGGGCAGAACCTTCAGCATCCAAACTGTGCAAATACACACTCCCACTGAAATATACTCGGAGTCGAGAGTGGATTTCATGCTTTTTATTCAGCTCATAGTGGTGAGGAGGAATCGAAGTTCCCTCAGAATGTCTGCTTTATATACATTATGTACACAATGGACCCCATGTGATTGGCTAATTCCGGGATTCTCCTGTAAGCCAATCAGGTTGCGGATTCACTTCCACTTGGAGCTAGATTGGGTGGCTCCTGTGGACCAATCAGACTGCTGCATTCTGGATCCTATTGTTCTAGGACCAATCAGACTGTTGCATTTTGGATCCTATTCAACTCAGTACATAACACCCACTGTCTCTACTTACTGGGGCAGCCCCTGTTTTCTGGCATCTTTGTGACTTCTCTATGTTTTTAGCAGTTTTTGATTTTAACTGTAAGCTACCTTGAGTCCCATCAAGGTGGGGTATGAATAAATATACTATACTAAAAATAAACTGTCTCTGTTACATCACTGTCCCAGTTTTGCCTCTTAAGGAGATACCACCCCAAGCATTTCCTTCATGGCTGCATAGCTGTACTAGCTTCTACTCCTGACCACTGCCTTAGTACCAAGATAATTAAATGTTTCGAAACAGTTTTGAGTTGCAGCTTGTTCTATAATAAGCGCAACCAGCGCCATTGTGAGAATTAAACATACTTAAGCTTTGAAAGACACAAACTGTTGGAATCAGTTTACTAACACCTTTGCATCAGAGAACATGTGTAAGGCGGGGGAGGAAACTCAGCAGCGATGGTTGGAGAATAGAGATAGATGCACACACAGATACTGGAAATGTTGGATACTGGATGGGCATCTTCTGGTCTATCTGACTGTTGAATATATTCCCAGATCTGTACAGGCCCACTTCTGCATTAATCTGCCATGTTAATAATAATAATAATAAATCTACATGAACGCCCACATTTCTGAGCACAATTCAAAGTATTGGTGCTGACCTTTAAAGCCCTAAATGGCTTTGGCCCTGTATACCTGAAGGAACATCTCCATGCCCATCGTTCAGCCGAGACACTGAGATCCAGCTCCAAGGGCATTCTGGCAGTTCCCTCATGGCAAGAAGTGAGGGAACCAGGCAGAGGGCCTTCTTGGTAGTGATGCCCACCCTGTGGAATGCCCTCCCATCAGAAATAAACAGCTACCTGACTTTTAGAAGACGTCTGAAGGTAGCCCTGTATAGGGAAGTTTTTAATGTTGATGTCGTATTGTGTTTTAATTTGTTGGAAGCTGCCCAGAGTGGCTGGGGTAACCCAGTCAGATGCGCAGCATATAAATAAATTATTATTATTATTGAAATACATATTTTTAAAACGTATTTTGTTGTATTTTTAACCCCCCTTTTTGAGCTAATAACTGGGTAACTGGGTTGGATCACTTGGGAAGTGCAAACCCTGGTTGATACCCAAATTGCTTTCCACACATTCATCTGCACCTCCTGGGTGAGGTCTGCATGTATCTGAATTTGCAATCATCCCTAGCTGGAGGTTTGTGTACATGAGAACCTGAAATTCCCTGTAGCCTATAAACAAGTTGCTAGCAGCACCGTCCTAGGCATGCCTACTTTGAAGTAAGTCCAGTTGAGTCCAATAGGCTGTACTCCCATGTAAGTTTCCATACCATCACAACCTTGGACATAATCCCGAGTAAACATTTCTTTTCTTGAGGGTAATTTTAAACATGTCTTTGCCTTGAAATTCAAGAAACAGCACCCTCACTCCTTGCTTAAGGCTGGATCCCTATTACCTGAAAGGAAATGACTTGTGATCAGAAAACAGAATAACATATAGTTATCAAAAAGCAAGTGTTCTCAAGCATCAGAAAACTTCAGTCCTTTATTTCACGCAGGAGAATTTATTTGAGCCGAATTTGTGGTGGCTGGAATTGCCCCAAATAGAAATATTCAAGTGAAACAAAGAAAAGGTTTTAACAGTAGTATTATATGCATTTCACCACTACTAGTGCCAGATGAGACATGCACAGGATTGCTCTGTTAGTGAGTCTGCCTTGTTACCTTAGTTTATAGACAGTAAGTGAGCTTCAGACTCACACGCACACCCTACCAATTACAGAGTGTACTCCCAGATCTGTTCGCATCTGTTGAACTTTTCTTTTCTTTTCTGAAGAAAGAGGGCAGAACGTTGACACCAAGGTTGTGCATGGAGTCTCTTGCACTTGCTGATATGGAAAAGGCCCAGAGAAAATGTAGTTCCATATTTTGAAATGGGATTGACTTGAGCCAGCACAGTCTTTTTCTCCCATCAGCTGGCCTGGTGACAAATAGGGCCCTTTCTTTCTTTCTTTCTTTCTTTCTTTCTTTCTTTCTTTCTTTCTTTCTTTCTTTCTTTCTTTCCTTACCCTAACAGGAAACCACACAGACCAGGAAGTAATGAATGATTATACAAAACTGGGCTGATGAACCCCAAGAGGGAGTGTCTGAGCAAATAATTATAGTAAAATTCAATATTTCTAGTCAGGAACCTGGAATTACAAGGGGATCTGTTAAGCATCTCAATATCATTGATATCAGCTACTATGTTAGGTTCCCACCCCCCTCTTTAGCTTCATCGTTCAAATTACTGCATATTCACCAGGAACATGCAACTCAAACCACTATATATGCTGATCTAATACAAAATATTGTTGAATTAACAGCTTAAATGCTGGCTGGACAGATTTTTTCATTGTTTAACCTAGGGGTAGTCAACCTTTTTATACCTACTGCCAACTAATGCATCTTTCTTGATGGTAAAATTTCCTTTCTGCCCACCAGCGCTCGAGGGAAGGATTCAGCTTGTGCCGTAGAACCCCCAACCGCCCACCTAGAATCCTCAAACGCCCGCTAGTGGGCAGTAGGGACCAGGTTAACAACCCCTGGTTTAACCATTCCTCTAATGGTTAATGCAATAACAACACAAGAATATAAGGTTAATGGGTAAAAAAGAAAAAGATAAGGCATGTTTTCTTCTTAGGTTTAGGATGAGGCAGCAATAATAATTAAAAAAAAACCTTTGTCCCACCAGCCTCTGCCAGTGAAGTGAAGCCAGCACCACTCTACTGACAGGGAACTCCCTATTGTTCCCAGCAAACATGCAGGGCCTTGTGTATTATATGCACAAATGGAAACTGCATGCTACTCCCATAGCTTGCCCCAGCTGCAAATACTTGGGGCTCTGCACATGGTTCCATTTTCTCAACCGGGACTGCCTGAACAATCCCAATGAGATCATTCATATGGTTAGCTTTGAAAGCAACAAATCCTCTGTGAGCATGCTGAGGGGATGGAATCCAGGTTCTTAGGCCATACATAGACACGCCATATTTTTAAGTGACCCTGGTGGCTATATTTGCATGGGGGTAAGAACCAATAGAGATACAGTACTCTGCTCTGGTACATGTATCTCTGGATTTGTGTATCAGAGATACCCACTAGATTTGTTCCAGTACAACTAAGAATGTCCAGATTTTGAGCCTGGCCCATTACTTAATAAATGCACAAATCTGTAGGCTTTAATCGCTCCTTGTTGTTGTTGTTGTTGTTGTTGTTGCTGTTGTTGTTAATACCCCACCCATCTGGCTGGGCTTTCCCAGCCACTCCGGGCGGCTTCCAACAAAATATTAAAATACAGTAATCCACCAAACATTAAAAGCTTCCCTAAACAGGGCTGCCTTCAGATGTCTTCTAAAAGTCTGGTAGTTGTTGTTCTCTTTGACATCTGGTGGGAGGGCGTTCCACAGGGCGGGCGCCACTGCCGAGAAGGCCCTCTGCCTGGTTCCCTGTAACTTGGCTTCTCGCAGTGAGGGAACCGCCAGAAGGCCCTCAGCGCTGGACCTCAGTGCCCGGGTAGAACAAGGGGGTGGAGACACTCCTTCAGGTATACTGGACCGAGGCCATTTAGGGCTTTAAAAGTCAGCACCAACACTTTGAATTGTGCTCGGAAACATACTGGGAGCCAATGTAGGTCTTTCAAGACTGGTGTTATGTGGTCTTGGCAGCTGCTCCCAGTCACATGTCTAGCTGCCGCATTCTGGATTAGTTGTAGTTTCCGGGTCACCTTCAAAGGTAGCCCCATATGTTGTTTTCCCATATCAGAGAAATAGCAGACCTTTGGATTCTACAGATCCACCGTCTCCCATGCTCTGGTTCAATCATGTCCCAAACACATCCAGAGTATCGGTAACAGAGGAGTTATGGTGGTGGAGCTTGGTGTTACACAACAGGGAAGACTCCAGCAATGAACTTCCTTCTCCACCCACACAGTGGGATATCTAAGGTACCAATAACCCCTCTGCTGCCTTTTCCTGGAATTTAGGATTGTTCCCTTCGAAGTGTAGACCAAGTGGAATCTTTTAAACAATGAACTCATCTTCTTCATATTTTCTCTGAAGTGCCATACTGTTTGGTTTGTTTGTTTTTTAATGTATTTTTATTAACGGTTTCTTGGCTTGCAAAAGTATGTGCTATGTCTCTTTTTTCAAGTTACATTTTCTACAGATCTGTTTCATTTGTTGAGACATTAGTGTTACATTAGGAAGAAAAAGGGGGAAAGAGATGGAGGGGGGAATGGTGAGTGGGGTTGGGGTCGGGTGGCGATGTTTCTATTTTACTTAATGTACGTGTGGGGTTTTATGTCAGCATTGCTTGTGCAGGTTCTCTTTGCTATTCGCTTGTGTTCCTTTGGTGTTGAGAGAGGTTGGGGGTTGACCTAGGGTGTGATTGTTCATTTGTGATGGGCTGTGGTGAACTTTGTTTTCATGTGTGAGTGGGGTGGGTGGATGTTTTGGATCAGGTTAGCCATATTGACTCTTATGCTGTTGATGGATTCTTGTCGTTGTCTTGTTGGGCTATGTATGAGATAAAGGAGAGCCATACTGTGGTGAAGGCGTCTTTTTTCGTTTGTCCCCATGTCAGTTTCAGTTTAATTTTTCTAGTAAGGCTGCTTCCCATATTATTTGGTACCATTGGTCCATGCTTACTCCTGACAGGTCTCTCCAGTGTCTGGTTATGATGCCATACTGTTTGATGGAGTTTTCATCTGTCAAGATATCTAGGTCTTGTTTTAAGGCCAACTTTGGTAGCAATCAACCAATTTTCAGAGTAGACGCATTGGAAGAAAGTCAAGGTAGGACAAGGAGATTACTCTACTGGAACAAGCATTTATGTGTTGGAAACGGCCAAACTATACACATGTCCATTTTCTAGCTACCTGCTTGAGGTTTGGATCTAAGGTTTAGATCTATGAGAGTCCCGGCTATCCCCAGTATTAAAATGGGCTCCCCCATCTTGTCTTTACTTGTCTTTACTGTTCTTATTAAGCAAACATTTGTGTCACAGCCCATTTAAAAAGTCCACATTGCATTAAGCCTATAAAGGCAGCTTCCTGTTTCTTCAGACTTCTTTCAAGTGCAGTTCCACCCTCCTAGTGTGTAAGCAGCCTTGAATTAAAAATGAGCAGGTGATGAAACACAGAATCCACATCCTTGAAGTACTTGTAACCCCTGAATTTCAAAATCGCTCCTTCTCCCCAGTGAGCTCTCTTGACTTACACTGAGTGTAAAAGAGCATAAAAATGAGTGGCAATTTATGCACATAAATCTGAGAGTACCTCCTTGTTCTTCCTTCTCTCTTGCACATCGGTACAGAGGCTGAAGAGCAAGGCAGCTTGAGCCGTAGGGCTAAACTCCTCCAAGGCAAATTGGCAGCCTCAGCTACTGTAATTTCCTAATTGGACTTCAGCGAGGCTGAACTATACCAACAATCATCCGAGGAGAAGCAGGAGAGGAGTCTGGATGCACAGTGATGTCTGCATCGAGCTCCTTCAGTCATTGTTCAGCTCAGTGCCATAATAAGGTGCTGCTGATATACCATTGCCCGCAGCTATTCTAAGAGTTGTCTGCGTTTTTCTTAAAGTGTGAGAAAGAAACAGCACTGCACAAAGCTTTCCATTTAAAAAAGGGCTGGGGATTTATTCTGTTCATACCCAGTATTCTGCCTCTGAATACCAGTATTGGGGAAACACAAGTGGGAGAGTGTTATGTTGGTTGTTCAAGTCCTGTTTATGTCCCACTTGCTGTACTAAGAATCGCTTTTACAGAATTATGATTCCAATCGATGCCCTTGGCGGTGGTGGATGTTCGGTACGGCAAAGTACAGTACAAGGAGAGACTTTGTCTGTGTCGGCAACCTTGTGTAGAGGACCTGTACCACTATTTATTGCAATGCCCACTACATATAGAACCATGAGACCGATTTATAAAACCCCTGCTCACGAATGGAACACACTTGAACAGGGCGGAAAGGGTGAAATGGCTGCTGAGTGATACTGGTGACTTTGTAACTTACAAAGTAGCACTATATGCGTTGGCAGCTAACAAGACCAGGAGAAAAGAACTAGATAAAATAGATGTCAATTGCAAAGGTGATTCGGACATTTAAGCTGGCACATTCTATCTGAGAACCCCCTGCTATTATATCGTATGCAACAAATAATTTCTAGGAGACGTGACCGTTGTTCATTGTCTTTGCAGTGCCTGATGTTTTTATGGTTTTTATGGTTATTGTTGTTTTTCCTTTTGTTTCCTTTGTGGATGATGCCATGGCCTTTGGCTAGCGCAATAAAGTTTATGATGATGTAAGTCCTGCTTATGGGCTTCCCATAGGCATGAGAACACAACACTAGACTAGATGGGCTTTTGGTCTGATCGCACTTGATTTTACTTATCTTCTCAGTGAAATTGAATTTTATCCCCTTTACATTTTGTAAGTCATTTAGTAGCTGAATCATAGAACTGCAGGGCTGGGAG
Source organism: Podarcis bocagei (assembly GCF_964188305.1). Taxonomy (NCBI): domain Eukaryota; kingdom Metazoa; phylum Chordata; class Lepidosauria; order Squamata; family Lacertidae; genus Podarcis; species Podarcis bocagei. Next base: position 106,372,959 of record NC_138125.1, read on the forward strand.
AGACCTCAAGGGGCATCTAGTCCAACACCCTGCAAAGGAGGAATGGCTAAATGAATCCTGAGTTGGACTGACCTTGGAAGAATATTAATTTACACAAAGGATGGGGAACTTGTGTATCCCTAGATGTTGTTAGTCTCCCAACTTCCATCAGATCCAGCCAGAATGGCCAGGGATCAGGGATTATGGGAGCTGGAGTCCATCAAAGTTTGGAGGACACAGGTTTCCCACCCCTGGTTTTTGAATAGTTCCACCCTTCATTTACATGTCCACCCTGAGTTCAATGTTATTGTTCATGTTGGAGGGTGAGGCTACAGCAATGGAATGGAACACAGACAATTAGTATGAGTATGATGCCAATATAATTTGACAATCAAATCAATCACTCTTTTTATGTCTTAAGTCACCTTCTCTCTCTCTCTTTCATAGATGCATGCTCTGCAGAAAATAAAAATGATAGAAGCACAATACTCCTGCTTTCTTTCTTTCTTTTTTAAAGTACAGTTGTTCCTTGGTTTTCGAACAGCTTAGTTCTCGAATGTTTTGGCTCTGGAACGCCACAACCCCGAAAGTGAGTGTTCCAGTTTGTGAAGGATTTTTGGAAGCCGAACATCCGACGGGGCTTCTGCAGCTTCCAGTTGGCTGCAGGAGCTTCCTGTAGCCAATCAGAAGCCATGCTTTGGTTTCTGAATGTTTTGGAAATCAAACAGACTTCCAGAACTGATTCCGTTCAACCTCCAATGTAATGTCAAGAGACGTGAAGTATTCAGGAGGACTGAAAACTCTGTATCCAGAGTAGTTATTATTTTGATACAAGGATCTAAACACACCAACAAAGAGTAATGCAGGGACCACAGCTACAGAATCCCTGGGAGATGGCCATCCGACCTCTGGAGCAAAAACCAAAGGCAGCTTGGACACTGGGCTTTAAAGCGCAGGCCGTGCCTGGAAAGATTGCTAGAAAGGTAAGTGTGGATTAGCCCATCGTTTTGTTCATAGCTGTTGTAATTCTTCAATCACATCTTTGGCTATGTGAGTATTGTTGTGCACATGCCAATGAACACACTGTATCAGGATAGTTTTTTTATTCCATTTGCTTGTTTGCTTCCTATATGCAATCTAATCAGATATAAAGTTGCATGATGGGGCAGGGGGGCAGAATAAGGCTGCTGGTGTGGGTCCTTAAATGTTGTCAACACAAGAGGGGGAGAATGGAATGCCTGGGCAGCAAGAGGTGCCTCTTCAAAGGAAGTTACTAGATAGGAACACCTCCAGCAGAGATCAGTTGAAAATGATCAAAGAAGCTCTGGGGCTTTATCTCTCTCTTTCTCTCTCTGTTTCTCTCACGAGCCATTCCGCAAACACATAATTGCAGGAAAGCAAATAAATGTGGTAGAAAAACATACAGTTATCTGCATGATACATTCTTGGGCAGTTTACAGAGGTCCAGAACAGAAGTCTCAGTGCTAATAAATTACATTTGATTTTTTAAAAATGTATAAGGAAAAGGTAAGAATTGGGGGCGGGAAAAGAGAGGTGCTGCCCTGACAGTCAACAGGGACCTGTATTTTTTGCCGTGGAAGCCCATAGCATCTCCCCCATGTAGATTACAATTGTTTACCTGGAGGGATTTGTCAAAGGGCCAACAAACCAGTGTTTAAGGGGGGAAAGGATTATATATCACAAAATATGAAAGGGCTGACAAGTATGCAGATTCATTTCAAACAGACATGAGTACTGTAGACAAAGCACAGTTCAGATCAACGGGTTATGCAGCAGGAGAGAAAAATGGGAGGTGTTGCCAAATAAAGACTGGCAAAAGACACTGGGGATCTGGCAAGCTGCGTGGGAGACCGAGTTGCAACAGGGCGAAGTTGAAATTAAAATGACCCAAGGACTGGGCAGCACAAAGTCAGAGAAAATACAAAAAGAGAGAGATTGAAGCAGATATTCCTGTTTGGAAGAGAAGGAAACATTTGGGAGCTTTTGCTCAGGACTGACAGAGATGTAGTCCCATTTCCCCCTCCTGCTGCATAACTGACAGAGATGCAGGAGTCCACACCACAAACCAAATATCATTGCTAGAGAGATTTTTCCTTGGGAGCAAATGCAAGCTATGGGTTTTCATGCTCACCTGCAGGCAGCAATGGGGGACCAAAGGTAGAGAAGCCTTTTTAGGATTCCCTGGAGCCCAAGTTGGTGCCATCTCCCAAGCAAGGCTACTTGAGTTCCCTTCCATAAACCCTCCTAATTTCTGAAAGCAAAAGAGAGAGGCTGTGCACTCCCATAGGTTTCCAGCTAGACAAAAAACAAAGTAAAGATGGAAGGAGGGTAGGGAGGGGGTTACAGGTGGGTGGGACACAGGAATGGGAGCCAGGCTAACTAGGGTTGGAATAGTCTTCTCCTAGGAGAAATCCTCCAAAAACAAAAGGTTTGGTGATGAGAGGACCTTTTAAAGTTCTGCTTTCTCCCCAAAGAGAGAAGAATACAAAAGGACAGTAAACAAGAGTAATGTACCTGCCACAGGGTATTTGGGAAGCTGATGGGAAACGTGCCTCCTGAGTATGAGAGCTGTTGTAAACAAAATCTGCCCTTTTCCCCCTTATGGGGTATCCAAGAGTTTTTCCCTTATCCAAGAGTCCTTACGTGGGTTCCCTATTGGTAGGAGAAAATAACAGAGCCCAAACAGAGAATATTGAGAAGCAAAGCAGCTAGTAAGCCTGATCTTTATTGATCTGTTGCAACAAGGTGCTCCCCTCACACGCAGGAAAGGAGGAGGACCCAGAACCAAGGTGTGTCTGCCCTTATATAGACATTTTGAATTCCCTGCCTTGGAGCTCAAGACCACCCCTCCATACATCATACATACATCACAGAAGGGGTGTAACCCAAGACCACCCCCCACAAACATCATACCTACATCACAGAAAAGGTGGTCTACAACAGACATTTGAATGTTGTTGTTTTTCCTGTCTGCCAGGTTATCTGATAATGCCTTATCTGATTGCCTTTCCTGGTAGTCGTCACCCCCTCCTTTGAGATGGTAATTACTAAATTCCTGTAACAAGGAAGGTTTTTTCACCTCCTCCCTCCTTGCAGAGAAACATTTGGTCAGCTTGGGAGTCAAAATGGTTTCAGGACTGTCTTCCTGTGCTGCTTCAGACATGTGGTTTATATATTTATGTATGTGTTTGCTTGGTACATTTATGAACATTTATTATATATATAAGACAACTTTTATTATTACAAGGGTAAAAAGACCTCCAGTTAAAGGCAGCTAGCACACACCAATTCTCACTTCCTCTGCCATGCTTGCCTATGCCCTTGCTGTGTGCACTCATGTCCAGCGAGTTCTCCCCTGCCCTAAGTGGATCACAGTTTTAGCTGTATTTAAGAATGAAAAGTGTGAATATGACAAATGGATGCTTGAAAAGTCGTGTGTCACACAGGTACTCTGCACAGAAAGATGGGACTGGTTGCAGCTCAGTATCCTGTCAAGAATGCACTTGATGGATCTGTTGCTATGCAATGTGTGACTTGGCCTTTAGTAATCCTACAAGATGGGCACATCGGATGGAGCTTTAAATTCTTTGGATGGCAAGGAAATTTCAGCAGTGGAGTAGGAATGCTGCTAAGATAATATTTGTGAAATTGGGGTCTCAAACCAAACTGCAGATAGGCACAGCTACATACAGATAGGTGTCTCAAGTCGGGATGGGAGAGAAATTTGTTTTAGCTTGCATTTTAATACTTAATTTGCCCTTTTCAAAACAAGACATGAACCAAAGCGAATCTGTCCTTTGAAATTTGCAATTCTCCCAAGTTTATGGTTCCAACCAAATAATGTGTACAAATACATATGTTAGAGAGAAGTGGACATAAGTTGCATATATTAGGGAAAACATAACATACAAATGCATGCAATTAGGAAAAACTGCCTGCAGAAATATGTGGATTAGGCAAAACTGCATACAAGGGTATGTACGTTTAGCACTAAATGCTAATGAATTCTCATGATAACTTTTTTTTAAAGCCAGATTGATGTGGAAATGCAACATGTTGAACTTAAGGCTGGGAAAATAAGAAGCTGAGAAGAACCAAATCTTGCCCATCCCTAGTAGGGAAGAAGTTTGTGAATAATATTATCATTGGAATCTGTTGCACAATAGTGTCGATTTTGGGTGTGCCACAATGATTCAAATCTGTATTTATTCTGCTGCCTGGTACAGGGTGGTCCTTTGCAAGAGGGCTCTCTGCAGAGAAACCATTTGCAAAGAAGGTGTGATCCTGGAATCTCCTGAGTATCTAATTAGCTGCACCCCTGAACTTATACAGGGCCAGATCCAGGGCAAGGCTGAGGTGGTCCCCAGGGTGAGTCAATCTGATCCCTGGATCGGGAATATGGGACAGACAGTGGGGGCTTCCACAGCCCTAGGTAATATATAAGTAATATGCACACCAATTTGGATCAACTTTATGGTAACTGCTTTTGGAGATAAATGTCCCAAGCGTGCAAGGCCCAATGGAAAAATCTGCCAAAATAGCTGGATGAGGAAGAAAGAAGTTTCTAATTATTATTCAGCCAACAAGTTAATTCAAGATTTAGGGACACCTGAAAACACATGTCATCCAAGCGGGCTTCTCACAGACCACCCCACCCCATGTGAAGTTGTGGCTACCAAATAAAATATTTGAATTTTTATCGCACATGGATATCATTTCATTTTTGACATTTTTTACATACCTTTCATTGTCCCTTGTGTTCTGGAAGTTTCCCAGGGCTGCCTAAGTAAATATGATCTTCATTTTATTTCTTTGCTTACATTGCTTGAATGGTAGGAAAGAAAATCTAGCTGAAGGTTTTGGTCTCCCATGTATCAAGTGGCTAATCCAATGAAGCTGTTACTTTATCAGCAAGAAGGGAACCGTTCACTGCACAAAGTGAGGAATGAAGCAAATGGATTTCATGGGCATAATGCAGAGCTAGTCGGAAAATTGCCTCTGTTGCTTGGCTCGGCTGCATGGATTAAACAAAGGCATTTGCATCGTATTACCAACGTTAGCTATGAAATACTATAGGAACTGATCAGCAGTGTTGTCACTTCTTTAAGGCCACTAAATTATTATTGGATGTCCAACCTGTGCAGTAATTATAAACATTGAGGCTGGGACAATCTGCAGTCCAGTGGCAAATTACTGGCACTACAAGGTCTAGTGAACAATCCAACCATCTAAAGAACTTTCTTTTGATGGGGATTGTATGACCACCATCAAATTGGGGCAGGGGAATAAGTAAAATGAGGCCTTCTGGCTAATTTCAGTGTTTGGTAGTCCATTTGTATACACACACACCAAAATTGGACATCTTCAAGCAATCACATTGAACACAGATACTTCTAAAGAGTTTTTTCAATATTTGATCCATCGCTTGAGAAGGGGCAGTTCCATTTAGGCTGTTAAGCTAAGACAGCTCTCCTTCATAATCTAATTGTGGAGGCTGAACCTCCTGCCCTATGAATGACCAGGAGGTGAGGAACTTCCGCTCCCCCCTCCCAGTTTTGCTCTCCTCAGGGGCTTTCCCCCGGCCCTAAATGAACCAATGGCTCCACTGTGTTGTTGTTTTTTATGAGGCAGGAAAAAGAAGTCAGAACATCACTCAACACCTAAGGAAGCTGTCAAACAGGGTAGGAAAAATGCAAAATATGCTGTAATGTGATAAATGCCCTGAAGTCTGAAATATTGGAATGAATGTCAGTCTGCATGTTCAGGACACAAGGGTGGGCTGCATTCAGCAATATCTGGAGAACCACATCTTTCTCACCCCTTTTTAAATGTCGGACATAATGGTCTTCTAGGAGCCCCTCTTTTTAGATGGTAATGTACTTAATGTCACTTACATCAATAAGTGAAGAGCATCCCTTGAAGTACAACCTTGACAGCATCACTGGTGTCACTTGGACATGAAAACTAAGGTTATACCCTAATTAAATCATATACTTCATGGGGAAGGCACGAAGCAAGCTATAGGAGCTATTGGCAATGGCTATCTCAAACCTTGCACAGAAGGATCGCTGACCAAAAAAATCTGGATTTTCATGTTTGTCTAACCTATTTTTGTTTGATGTACTTGCAGGTAAGGACACTGGGGCAAGGGCCTGTACTAGAGGAGATTAGAGATAGCTTTTTCATTAGATTACAGGTCATTCAGTTATTATAAAAATAGGAAACAGGATGAATAGGGAGGGAAAAGTGACATCAAATGACATTAAGGAGCTAAATGCGGCTTTCATTGTTGCTCTGGCTATTAGGCAAACTGAATCAAACCTATTATGTTTTATAACAAAGCAATATGAACTTAAGACAAAATCTAATTTATTTACAAGGCCAAGTTCTGCTAGGTATAAAGCTGTTTTGTTTTTGACTCAGTCAAGCTTCATATTAAGAGCAGGAGTCCATTCATAAGGAAGAAGTCAAGCTGAGATAGTGCTCATGGATACACCATAGCTAAGCTAGAGTATGGACTGCTGGTCAGGCGGCAAAGTCTTTGTGAATACCCGGCCATATAGAACTATGCAAGGCAAATACAATATCACATGTCTGAAATGCACCATGTGTTTTTCTTGGCTATGTTTCATGGATACTCACAACTAGAATGCAAGCTCCATGCGGCTCTCCTGGGGAGGGACACTTCATGTTGGAGCAGGTCTGTCGTACATTCATTTCCAGAGCACCACCCTACTTCCCTCACTATTGTTACTGCTGAGCTGAGGAACTCCATCCCCTCCTCTCTGCCTGAGCCTTGCTGTGAGAAAGGGCTATAGGGAGCCTTTCTCAGATGAGGCATTTTGGGCAAGGTGACATGGAGATTGCCTGTACTACTGTTGCAGTTTGCCATGGTGGCTAAAAAAGCTGCTTAGAAGGGGGAAAATAAAAAGTTTCATGTAAAGTTAGAAATACTCACCAGGCCACCCCACCCAGAATGCCGTGCTCTGAGAAGGGTCTACCTTGGCCCTTTCTCGGTGCAATTTAAAGCTACATTTGGGGCTATTGCTGGAAATGTAAAGGGTAGCTTGTGTACCCACAGCTTTAGGAGGAGCAATCATTACCAGTGCCCAAAGGTGCGCACCATAGTCATCATGCCTGAGCAGGAGGCTAGATTCCTGCCCAATCCTACTTAGCTGTGTGCGTGGTTGTTGCTTTTTTGGCAAAGTTCATAGGGATTTTAATTTCTGCCAGTGGGAATAAGCCTGCCAAAGTTAAGCACTTTAAGTCACACTGACTCTAATCAAACTGTTAAAATGGGTTGTGTACCAAGTGTTTTTCATGTCTGTTTCCTGCACCAATACACTTATGCCTGCCACAGCCTTTCCTAGGAAATATTACTACATAAATGTTAACTAGATGTTCCTAAGTTCAGAAGGTTCTCCTGGCTAAACTTTCATATTGACGCTAGCAAATTCCATAGGCCTGCAGTTTCACAAATACATACAAGAGACCCTCCAAGTGTCCCTATTTTCCAGGGATAGTCCCAGATTTACAGAAGCCATCCTGGTTTCTGAATTGAGCCCAGAACGTCCCACTTTTCCTTAGGACATCCCTATTTTCATCAGAGTAATGCCAGAGGGTATGGTAGGATGTCCCATTTTTTATTGGAGAAATGTTGGAGGGTATGCATACAATAATTTAATTTGACCCAAAGCACGCTGGTAATCTGTTCTGCAACGTATTAAATAATGATTTGGAATAGGGAAGCCTTCAAGGCTCTCCTCAGAGTGACTTATGTTTTTTTGCCAAGAATTCTCTTACCTACCTTGCATTTTAAAAAATCAGGAAGCATCAGAAAATTTCACCGTCTCAGGGTTTGGGAAGGTGTTGTCCTTCTCCCACCAACCCAGCCCAGCCCAGCATGCTATCCCTTGGAACAGCTTTTGTTACTATAGTCCTGCACACATTTCAAGCTTTTAACCAGGTTTACAGAGGAGGAGGAGGAGGAGGAGGAGGAGGAGGAGGAGGAGGAGGAGGAGGAGGAGAAGAAGAAGAAGAAGAAGAAGAAGAAGAAGAAGAAGAAGAAGAAGAAGAAGAAGAAGAAGAAGAAGAAGAAGCAGCAGCAGCAGCAGCAGCGGCGGAAGAGGTCTTACTTTTCACCTACGCTGTCACTGCTGCTACCATGTCTGAAGAACTGCTCAGGAGGGGAGGAAAGTGAAGGAAAGTGTGTGTTCTGATCACTGATTTGAAGGGTTATCTTTACTACTGATACAGTTCATTTTCAATCTGTTAATTTTAATTTGCCAGGGGAGCTCCCAAGATGCTTATCTCTCCTACATCGCCGACGTCTTAGGATGTTGCTTTCATTCTGGTTCTTCATTACAACATCCCACAGTTATAATGAGCCCAGTTCAGCTAAGGATTCATATTTAATTATAGTTGTAATAACAGAGTTATAATTCAGGAATTGATTGTTCCCTTTCCATTTTTACCAGGTCTACTGGGATGAGTATTTCATATCATTGGATTAATTTTACCTTCAAAGAATAATGCGATTTGTATATAAAGAGAGCTCTGGGTTCCATGGTTTCTCCCCTGCTCCCCGAATGCTGTTTACAATGCTGAGATGTAAACATGTATCTGTTTTAATGATTCGGTTATTTAAAATGTTTTGTTACCTGCTTTGGGTATCTCCTTTGCAAGGGGAAAGCAGGATCCAAATCTTATCATAAATAAACTGCCGGGTCAAAATGCATGTATACTAAACACAGACACTCAGGTGTCTTTATGGTCTTGTGTTGTTGTAGCATTAAGCTTGTTTTGTTGTTCCAGTTTTGGGAGCACTTTTCATTGATGGATTTAGAATAAATCTTAATTGTGACAAAAAAAATGGGGGGGGGAGTGCTCTACCTGCTTCACCTGTCAGTTCAGTTGGATGAATATTCTTTTGTGCTTTAAAGGGATTCATTATTGTGCTCATGCCACTGGAAATCTGCTTTTGAAAGCCTGCTACCATTATTGTCTCAGCTGGGTTTTAAGGGGACTGCTGCACCCCTGGGTCATTAACAAATCACAAATACCTTTCAGTTGTGGAGAATGCAAACTCAGGGGTTGAGTGCCCCCTAGCTGCTACATCCACATACTCCTTTGCTTACTGCAAGATAGAACAGGGAGGAGAGGACATATACCCTCACCCTTGCTTTTTCTTTTCTGAAATGGGAACCTATGCTAAATGACTTACATTGTCCTCCTGGCTATAGAAGAGCTTTAAAGCTGGCTTGCCAGCCTCTGCTTCCACTGCTTCAGAGGACCGAAGAATTATCTCATACCACCATCATCCATTTGAGAGCCAGTTTCTTGAAGCTGATGCCATAGGCTTCTGGCCTCACATCTGACATCAGATCCCCCATAATTGAAGCTTTTCTTGAATCCAAGCAATGCTATTGGCATTCACAAGGTCGGTTTACTGTGGGTTGTAGCTATCACAAGCTATTTTCCTCCTTTAGCCTTCACATTCTGATAGGACATGTGAATTTACTCATAGAATAAGTCATTTCATGCAAAGCTGGGCTGTTCACCCCAATCACGTTTCCCTAACAATTGAACATACATGATACGGTAAAAAAGGTAAAGGACCCCTGGATGGTTAAGTCCAGTCAAAGGTGACTATGGGGTTGCGGCGCTCATCTCGCTTTCAAGCCAAGAGAGCCGGTGTCTGTCCACAGACAGCTTTCTCGGTCATGTGGCCAGCATGACTAAACCGCTTCTGGCACAACAGAACACCATGACAGAAACCAGAGTGCACGGAAACACCACTTATCTTCCTGCCACAGTGGTACCTATTTATCTACTTGCACTGGCGTGCTTTCGAACTGCTAGGTTGGCAGGAGCTGGGACCAAGCAACGGGAACTCACTCCGTTGTGGGGATTTGAACTGCTGACATTTTGATTGGCAAGCCCAAGAGGCTCAGTGGTTTAGACCACAGCGCCACCTGTGTCCCATTATACACATCCCTGAGGAAACATATTCCCTTCAGGAATTTGAAACTTCGTTGGGATTCAAATCCCATGTGTGGAACATTGGCCCCTCCACTGTGTCCTCACCTCATGTGCCTCCATCACATCCCCTGCTGTCCTCCACGAGTTGGGAGGAAGGTCTGAAGCTGGGAGTCTGTTGTATGCATGTCTGCTTCCTTCCAATTTGGAAACCTCATCATATCGGGTTGTAAATTGTGTAGGAAGCCTATAAAGAGATAGCAGGCTGCCCATTTCAGACCCACCCCCCACGTGTAGAGCGGCAGTGGGGAACCTCTGCCCTATGGGCTGAATTAGGCCTGCCAGACCTCTGAATTTGCCCTGTGTGGCAATTTCAGGCAAGCCACACCCAGCCATCAGTCACCCGGTACCATATTCCTGTGGACAGTGGGGGCAAGCCTTATCGGCACTCAACAGAGAAGTAGGAAAGCAAAGGCACATACAGTATTTTAGGTAAATGCCATGGCCATATTAATGGTCCATCTAGCCTAGTATCCCTCTTGGTCTCTTGCCAGATCTGGGTGTTTTCAGAAAGTGTATGGCACCACTGGAGATTTAAGGAATCCTCCATTCCTCGCCAACCATTCCCAACCTCCATCACTTTAAGGCAGTTGTGAACAATACAGTCTAGTGAAAGGGCAGAAACTGTGATAACTGTGCTCCTGAGGTCCATGTAGCACAGAATAATTAATGTGCTTCCCTCACAAGAGGAGCCTTGCTAGATCAAACCAAAGGCCTGTGTCCTCCAGCATCAAGCTTCTCATAATGGCCAACAAGTTCTCTGTGGAAAGACCCGAAACAAGACTCCCACATGTTGTTTTCCAACAACTGATATTTTGAGGCCTGGTGCCTCTGGTGCTGGAATCCAGCCATCATTACTAATAGCCAATTTTCTTCTGTGGTGGTTGCACTTAAAACAGGATTGGTTTTGGCTTCTCCATCTGCTGCAGGGAATCAATGTTATTCTCTGTAGAATGGAACTGAAATCCCAAGTTCATAGTAAGGAAAACCAATGGATGTTAGGTAAACACTGAAACACTGAGTATTCTCTGCACTGCGGAGAAAACGATGTTGACATAGAAAGAGAATGAGCATGTGTTTTCTGCAACAGGTATTTCTGGCTAAAACCATGGCAGGGCATTGACCCTGATGACAATCTTGATGATGCCATATGAAAAGCATGTTGCTAAGCTTTCTATTGTCATTATCAAGATCCTACCAGGCTTGAGATATTAAGTAATGTCCTGAAATAAGGCTTAAGGGCTGAAGTGTCAGGCTTGCTGCCAGCATATAAAAATTAAAACAGGGAATGAGGTGTGTATCTTATGTTCTCCCACACCTGTTGTGCTGGCTTAAAATTAGCAGTTACCTCTCTACTGGTGTGTTGTATCAAAATGACAAACACTCTGGATGACAGAATTTTCAGTCCTCCTGTATATTCCAAGTGTCTTGACATTTATTTACTTTAAAAAAGAATGATGGAATGCAGAAGTCTTGTGATTTTACCTTCTTTATCTTCTGCAAAGCATGCATCCATGAAAGAGAGAGAGAGAAGGTGACTTAAGACATAAAAGGAGTGATTGATTTCATTGTCAAATTATATTGGCATCATACTCGTACTAATTGTCTGTGTTCCATTCCATTACTGTAGCCTCACCCTCCAATGTGAACAAGAAATTGAACTCAGGGTGGGGATATGTAAATGAACGGTGGGACGATTCAGGAAGAGACTTGATTCTAAACCAGGACTGGGAAACCTGTGTCTTCCAGACGTTGATGGACTCGTAACTTCCATAATCCCTGATCCCTGGCCATTCTGGCTGGGGCTGGTGGAAGTAGGGAGACAAGCAGCATTTAGAGAGACACAGATTCCCCATCCATTATGTAAAGTAATTCCAGAGTCACTCCAACCCAAAATTAATTTAGCTATTCCTGCATTACAGGAGGTTGGACTAGATGACCCTTGGGTTCCCTCCAAATCTACAATTCTATTATTCTATGTGAAAGTACCCTGAAATGGCGGTTCCCTCATTGCGAGAAGTGAGGTTACAGGGAACCAGATAGAGGGTCTTCTCGGTAGTGGCACCCGCCCTGTGGAATGCCCTCCCTTCAGATGTAAAGGAAATAAGCAGCTATCTTCTCTTTAAAAGTCATCTGAAGGCAGCCCTGTTTAGGGAAGTTTTTAATATTGAAACCTGTATTGTTTTTAACACTTGATTGGAAGCCACCCATAGTGGCTGGGGAAACTCAGCCAGATGGGCAGGGTATAAATTATTATTGTTATTATTATTATTATTATTATTATTATTATTATTATTATTATTATTAAATGTCAAGATTCAAATGAAACCCAAAGCAGCAACAATGTCATACTTTAAAAGGCCCCTTGAAGGCTTCCAGCATTTATTTGTGATAAATTTATTTCAACCGCAAAGGAATGAAGAATAATGTTAACAATTTATTGACAATGCATATTAATTATTTACAGTTTTAATGATGTGCATATTTCCTACACACACACACACTGGAAATAGTTACTGGAAATAGTGAGAATGATCTGAGTCATATATACGTGATCCTATGTATCTGAACAGGCACATGATTTCATAGTCTTCTGCAGATTTTTAGCAGTGTCTCAACAACCTTTTAATTTCCCACTCTCATGATCTTGCAAAATGCTTCATCTACAATAATTTGATCAATTAAAAAACAAGAACATCAAGTGAGCAGGCAAGCTTATATAGCACTCAGCAACACAAAAAGATTAAGTGTTTTTCCATTATTTTCTCAGCCAATATTAAGGTGTTTTCTGTCATAACTGAGAGGAATCCGTTGATAACTAGAGGCAAAATCTGATTATTACTTTGACTTCTAAATAATACCCTATTCGACTTCAAAGGGCGTGAGTTTCCTCCCCCAGAATCAGTGTGGTGCTGTAATCTCTATGACGCAACCCTTCTGACAGTAAACATTAGAAAGGCAGAGTACAGTGTTTTAGAACAGTGTTTTCTGGGAAATGTCTTTGCTCAACACTGTCAACAGGACTCGCACGTGCGCACACGCATAGACACTCACAGGTGAGGCAGGTAAATCTGGACCGACTGCTCTATTTGCAATTGTGAATTGCCTCACACAGTCTTAGAACCTGGCAGGCCCACTAGTTGGAAACTGAATGGCACGAGTTTTTGTCAGCCTGAAGCCATGAACACATTATAATGGCAACAACAGAAAACATTTTGAGAAGCAAAAAGGGGGGTGGGGTGGGGAATAGAATGTTAAACAAAGCCAACTGTTCATTTCTGAATTCTCCAAGGCATACCTCAAAGAGGCAATCCATATTCCAAAAAGAAGTCAAGGTAAATGCAATAGAACAAACTCAGGTTGACTACCTGTCTGTTTGGAGACGAAATAGGACCACCCAAATAGACTGTGTACCTGAAACACAGCTAGAAGCCTGACAATAAAGAGACTATTTTGCATTTAACTTACCCAGGTCACATTCACACCATACATTTGAAACAGTTATGGCATCAATTTAAAAAGTCACGGTTTAGGTAGTACATGGAAATTGTAGTCCGTTAAGGACTTACTGCAGTGGTGTAGCATGGGAGGCCACAGAGGCCTTTGCCCCAGGTGCAAAAAATTTAGGGGTGCAAAATTTTAATACCCAGTGCTGCCTCAATGCAGCTGTGTGCTTTCATCTCTGGGCTCTGTTGAAAACAGCTTCTCCATGTGAACCAGGAAGTGACCTCTACAGTCAACAGAATGACTCTTCTTGTCTTATTTCTCTGGTTGCAATCTCCTGGGTGACGTGGACACCATTAGGCAGTTGAATGCACATGCTTACTCTGACCGTTTCTCTTCCTTGTCCTCCCTACATGGCCCTGGGCACTGGCCACTCACACTATGCCTCTAACTTCTTGCTGCTGTTGTTTAGTCGTTTAGTCGTGTCCAACTCTTCGTGACCCCATGGACCAGAGCACGCCAGGCACTTCTGTCCTCCACTGCCTCCCGCAGTTTGATCAAACTCATGCTGGTAGCTTCAAGAATACCATCCAACCATCTCGTCCTCTGTCGTCCCCTTCTCCTTGTGCCCTCCATCTTTCCCAACATCAGGGTCTTTTCCAGGGAGTCTTCTCTTCTCATGAGATGGCCAAAGTATTGGAGCCTCAGCTTCAGGATCTGTCCTTCCAGTGAGCACTCAGGGCTGATTTCCTTAAGAATGGATACGTTTGATCTTCTTGCAGTCTATGGGACTCTCAAGAGTCTCCTCCAGCACCATAATTCAAAAGCATCAATTCTTTGGCGATCAGCCTTCTTTATGGTCCAGCTCTCACTTCCATACATCACTACTGGGAAAACCATAGCTTTTACTATACGGACCTTTGTTGGCAAGGTGATGTCTCTACTTTTTAAGATGCTGTCTAGGTTTGTCATTGCTTTTCTCCCAAGAAGCAGGCATCTTTTAATTTCGTGACTGCTCTCACCATCTGCAGTGATCATGGAGCCCAAGAAAGTAAAATCTCTTACTGCCTCCATTTCATCCCCTTCTATTTGCCAGGAGGTGATGGGACCAGTGGCCATGATCTTCGTTTTTTTGATGTTGAGCTTCAGACCATATTTTGCGTTCTCCTCTTTCACCCTTAATAAAAGGTTCTTTAATTCCTCCTCACTTTCTGCCATCAAGGTTGTGTCATCTGCGTATCTGAGGTTGTTGATATTTCTTCCGGCAATCTTAATTCTGGCTTGGGATTCATCCAGCCCAGCCTTTCGCATGATGAATTCTGCATATAAGTTAAATAAGCAGGGAGACAATATGCAGCCTTGCCGTACTCCTTTCCCAATTTTGAACCAATCAGTTGTTCCATATCCAGTTCTAACTGTAGCTTCTTGTCCCACATAGAGATTTCTCAGGAGACAGATGAGGTGATCAGGCACTCCCATTTCTTTAAGAACTTGCCATAGTTTGCTGTGGTCGACACAGTCAAAGGCTTTTGCATAGTCAATGAAGCAGACTTGTTGGGAGAGCCCTATTCCCCTCCCAGAACTGCAATTCCCAGAGTGCACTAACAATCAATCCTTCTTTCCAGGGAACTCTTGGAATTGCAGCTCTGGGAGGACAATAGGGCTCTCCCAACAACTCTCAGCACTCTTGACAAACTACAATTCCCAGAATTCCTTGAGGGGAAAGCCATAAATGTTTAAAGTGGCATCATAGTTCTTTAAATGCATGGTGTGTGAATGTGGCCCTAGTCTTTTGCAGCCCAGTGAGCATAGCTGAATTTTTTTTATATGTTACTATATTTTCTATTGTTGCCTGGGCATAGCTGGCTTTGATAGCCAGAGAGCAGACCAGAGGGAAGAAGTTTTCCCTCTGGTCTGCTCTCCAAACCATGCCCCCTAGCTCGCTTATGGTTGACTGCAACCACAGACAAGTCCCAGCAATCAGTGTAACGTTTGTTTGAAATGCATCCCTGTTTCTTTGCTGTAAGCATCTCTGAACATTTATTATTATTATTAGTAGTAGTAGTAGTAGTAGTAGTAGTAGTAGTAGAAAAATGGCATACAAATAAAATGAATGAATAAATGAACCAGCCTGTGGAATTGAGGTTGTAATAGCCTGGATCAACGTTGCCCAAAGTAGAGTAGCTTGGGTAATGACCACATGTTAGATCCCTTCCTATAACATGTACTGCACAGAACTTACCATGCTGTGGGAAAACCAGCCATGTGAATAGACAGGGCTGACTGATGTGGGTGCTGTGGTTTTGTTTTGTTCTGAATGCATACCTGAAACTGAATAGCTTTTCATCGCTAGGATTTTCTGCAAGTGAAGACAAAAGGTTTGTGTTGGCATGGAACTAGATATGTATGGAAAAACTTATTCATTGGTTAAAAGAAACAGAAGCCACTGGTTCTCTTCTCTATTGATCTGATAAATCAAAAGTACATAGTATGCTGGAGATTCCGCTCCCCCCCCCCCCGCCTTCAGGATCAGCACAAAATACATAATCACAGGAAGTACACACACCTTGCATTGAATGATTTTTTTTAAAGAGGCTATTTGATTCTAAACACTTTCTCATACACAAGTGCCTAAATATAACTTTGACCATTTAGAGGAAGAAGAAGAGGGAATTAATTTAGACTATAGAATGTCTGGGAAAATTCAGATTGGGATCTAATCTTTACAGGCACTGAATGACAAAAAGTTGGCATATCTGAAAGAGATTTCCAACCCGGCTACAGATGTCAAGTTTGTGGCCAGAGCCTGGTCTTCTTTTTCAAAGGTTTTGGTATTCTCCCAGCAAACCCTTAAAAAATATTCCATTGTGTTTCAGGCCTGGTTGGCAACCTAACAGATTTGATCTCAATTTGTTCTAACAACTGATATCCATGTTTAGCCGATAGGGTGCTGCACTGTGCAAGGTTTTCTGATGTGAATTTTGTAATAGCTCTCTCTCAGCACCTTTACCACTGAGAGAGAGAGAAAGAGGAGGTGGGGAGTGGAGTGGCTAGGGTGTCAGGCCCTTAGTGCAAACCTCACCATGTCTACACAGAATTAGGTCCTATTGAATTCAATGCAATTTACTCCCAATAAGTGGGGTTAGGATTGCAGGCTCCCTTTCACCCATGAAGTTCATTGAATGACTCTAGGCTAGTCATGTTTTTTTCAAGCTAATCTACCTCACAAGGTTGTTTGGGGGAAATATGGGCAACAGAAAGAACAATATAGAGTGGAATTAAGGGACCACAGAGTATTGCGCTCGCTCTCTGTCATTTATGACTGATATGGAAGTAATATTTCAGAATGTGTCTGCATTAACAATATAATGATTGGAAACAGATTTCCCCCCACAAACTGCAGAGGGAATTCATTTCCCTTTTCTATCCTCTCCCTTTCTCCTTTCAAAATGAGGTTTATTGGGAGGTATGTTTTAAATAAACCATCTTATCCGTAATAGGAACATGATATTGAAGGATCAAATAACAACAGCGAGGAATTCCAAGCGAAGAAAGCCGAGAATGTGAAGCAGTTTCTGGGCCAGGCCCTGTTCAGATCAGTCGGAATGGTGTTGAGCACTGTTTGCAAAGTGATGTCTGGTTGGCACATCCTGCCAAGTGGTGCTTTTTGGATCTAGCCCAGGCATTTTAACAGCATTCACACCATGGAAATACTTTAACCTGTGCCTACAGGTGTTGAAGGGGTGAAGAAAGAAAGCAAAAAAAGAAAGAAATGCATTAATAGCATCCACCGGTATATAAAAGCACCATTCACACATACGATGGTCAAGCATTTAGAACCAATGTGCTGTGAAGCAATGAGATCATGCCCCTGACTCCCCCTCCCCCCCAAAAAAGCTGTGTGGATTGTCACAGAGGTTGGATAAGAGGAACAAAATAATCTTGCTGTTCCAGGACATACTTTTTTATATTAAAAGCAATGCTAGCTTGCTTCTGCACACACAGGGGCGATCCGTTACCCACCCAACCCTTTCAGTAGCATCTCCCTGGACTTCCTACAAAGCTCACCCTGAAGGTTGTGAGGGGTTTTTAGGAGGCACAAGGAGTGGAAGGGAGGCAAGAAATGAAGGAATCCATGGCCCCTTTGTGTGGAGGTGGATGTGGAGGCAGACCCTTACTTCCAGCGTACTTTCCCCCATGTTTAAATAGGTTTTCAAGACTGATTGACTGCAGCTCACAAAACGGTGGCACAAAACGGTGGCACAAAACGGTGGCAAAGCCAGGGGCAGATGGAGGCAGTTTGGCATAATCAGCTGGCAGTTTCTGACATCATTTTCTACTGATATCTAATACATCTCTGGAAATGGCTACATTCTTTGCCAAAGTGTTTTCCTTGTAGCAACGATGCCTATATTTCAGTTTTTCTTACGATGAATATAGAGGTTTGCTCTGACAGGATTGTGACAACATCCCTATTTTAGTCAGAATTTGCCAATCCAGAAGTTCCAAGTAGAGAAGGGTTTTTGTTTATATTTTTTCCTTCCTATCCCCACCTCTCAGAAATATTTTTTTACCCATATCCTATCATTTCTTCTCACATTTTCCTTTCACACTCAGCTTGTACCTTATCCCTCCTCCCTGAAAAATCCTGAAAGTTTATTTCACCCCTTGTCCCTGGTTCTTTTACGTTCACTTTTTTCTCTTATAACAGCTTTCCTCATTCCTTTCAGTAATAGTTGTAGTAATAATTATTATTACAGCAACTACCATCAACACTCTTTATCTGAGTTTCTAATTTCCTTCAACACCTCCTCTGGGCCACTTCCCACAGAGATGGAAGACCTTCCTCCCTTCCGGAACTTCTCTCTGAGTCATCTTGTTTTCTTCATACCAGGTTTGTTTCTTGCAATCACTTTTCTCTCTCTCTCTTTTGGTAGGTTAAAAAAGAAAAGAAAAGCAAAACGGGGGAAAGAGCAAACACTGCTTTGCTGGCTATTCTCTGATGTATTGCAGTCAGCATAGCTCTGTTCAGCTTGGATCCTGCAGCAAAATTGAATGCCACAGAAAAGTTAAGGGGCCTGCTATATTTGACATGATGTAATCCCAGCTGGCAAGATGTAATGAGTAAGCTGTTAGAAGACTGCTTCTGCTGCTCAGCTAGGTAAAATAATTACAGCAGAGCATGCAATCCAGCCCTTGTTTGTAATCAAATTTTGCTAAATCCCCCCCCTTTCCCCCCTCAACACCTGAGGGTGTTTTCTGTTGTTTTGGTTGTCATAGACAAGAGATTGCCTTAATTTGATTCAGTGACAGCTTTTGTGGAATTCAAAGATTGCTCTTTGGCTTTCTTGTGCCCACAGGATGCCAGGACATTTGAGAGAAGCCCTCTAGATATTATTATTATTATTATTATTATTATTATTATTATTATTATTATTATTATTATTATACCCCACCCAACTGGCTGGGTTTCCCCAGCCATGTAACTGGCCACCCAGAGGTACATGTTAATAGGGGCCAAACTGGACAATTAAAACAGAATGTTTTCTGAAGTTTTCACTAGAATGTCATATGCACTCGTGTTGATGTCATGAATGGCTCCTAGTTCTTGAAAATCTCAGTGGAGAAGGATCTCATGACAGGTGAAATCGGCCCCTTGTCTGGCCATGGTGGTGGCCCTACCACCCCATCAGGAAGTTTGCAGCTTCAATTCTCTCACTAGTAAAGGTAAAGGGACCCCTGACCTAGGTCCAGTCACGGACGACTCTGGGTTTGCAGTGATCATTTCGCTTTATTGGCTGAGGGAGCCGGCGTACAGCTTCCGGGTCTCTCACTAGCCTGTAAGTTATTGCCTTGCCAGTCTTGAAAAGATCACAGGAAAATAGCTCTCCTAACCTAGAAGTTTGTTACTGAGCACTAGGTAAAAAACGCTAACGCTAAAGGAAAACGCTAAAGGATCCCTGGATGGTTAAGTCCAGTCAAAGGCTACTACAGGGTTGCGGCGCTCATCTCGTTTCAGGCTGAAGGAGTCGGCGTTTGTCCACAGATAGCTTTCCGGGTCATGTGGCCAGCATGACTAAACCACTTCTGGTGCAACGGAACACCGTGACGTAAGCCAGAGCACACGGAAACACCTTTTACCTTCCCGCCACAGCGGTACCTATTTATATACTTGTACTGGTGTGCTTTTGAACTGCTAGATTGGTGGGAGCTGGGACAGAGCAACAGGAGCTCACTCCGTCACGGGGATTCAAACCGCCGACCTTCCGATTGGCAAGCCCAAGAGGCTCAGTGGTTTAGACCACAGCACCACCCACGTCCTTTACCTGAGAACTAGGCCCGCATAGCACAAGCTGTTGGTGTTCAATGACCTGAAAAGAGGATTATACAACTTCAGGGAGGATAAGGTACTCTGTGGATACTAACAATAATGCCTATGTTCTACCCAGTGGTGTAGCGTGGGTTGTCAGCACCCGGGGCAAGGCAAGTAATTTGCGCCCTCTAACCCGTGGATTTGCGCCCCCTAACCCCAGATGTTGTGCCCAGTGCGGCCGGGCCCCCCTGCACCCCCCACGCTACGCCACTGGTTCTACCTCCAGTGTTGGAGGCCGTATGTCCCTGAAAACCAGTTCTGGAGGTCATAGTTGGGGAAGGTGCTGTTGTGCTCAGGTTCTGCTTGTGAGCTTCTTGTAGGCATCTGGTTGGCCTCTGTGATGATAGAATGCTGGACTAGATGGTCATTGACTTGATCCAGCTGGGCTCTTATGTCCTTAGCAGGATGCTAGACTAGATGGGCCTACAGAAGTTCTTACTAGCATAACAGGAATGACACTGGTAGCCTTGGATCATTTGCAATTACGTTTGCCCTGCCTTTGATTGTTAAGCATTTGCTGTCTTAATTCTTTTTTCTTTTTTTTAATAACTTTTTATTCAAAATTGAAACAAAACATATTATCCAGAAACATATCATCCTTATTTTCCCCCTATTTTTCCTCCCTCCCCCCCAAAGAACCCACCCACCCCCACCCCCGACTTCCCTCAGTTCCAGTCTTTGATTTCTCTAAAAATGCTGTTTTCTGCATGTTACACAGTTGTATAGATCCTCAAACTATTTAGCTGATTATTATCAATAAAAAGTTTGTGAATGTTTATTCAAAACCAGCCAAGGAGTCCGGTTCGCTTTGTTGTGTCTTCAAATACTTTGTAAAGGGTTCCCATTCATCTTTAAAGTCACAGTTATCCTTGTCCCGTAGCTTGTATGTCAGTTTTGCCAGTTCTGCATAATCCATCAATTTTTCTTGCCATGATTCTTTAGTTGGGGTTTCTTCAGTCTTCCATCCTTGTGCTATTAAAACTCTTGCGGCCATTGTCGCATACATGAAGATGTTTTTCAGCTTTTTTGGCAGATCTTTCCCTACAATCCCTAATAAAAATGCTTCAGGTTTTTTAACAAATGTTAAATGGAACATTTTCTCCAATTTGTTGTATATCATTTCCCAAAATTTTTTAATTACCTTACAATCCCACCACATATGATAAAATGTCCACATTTGCTGTCTTAGTTCTAACCCTAAATAAATATTGCACAGTGACAATAATTCATCAGAATTTGCCTCCAAGCTTCTACAGAGCTAGTTCTAGCAATTTTCAGAGATGGGATTGACTTTCATAAGCAACTTCTTGGACATTGGACACAATTGCTTTTTGACATGGGCATGAACGAAGGCAGACAGAGCTGACTGAAGCAGAAAAAAGGAAAGATGAGTGATTGAAAATATTAAAGACGATGAGAAGTACATAGTCGCTCTCTGCAGTAACTGGGAAAAGAAAATCAATACTTCTTTCTCTCACACACCCTGCCGCCCCCAAATACCCTGAGATATTATATTCAGTGAGATCCAAAGTTCAAATAAACATTTTCCAGATTTTTGAAGAGGTGTGTTGTCAGACTAGAACAATAATATTAAAGCAATCTGACAAGATAAAGGAAGCAAATTTAAGAAAGTGACAATGTATTTTGGGAAGATGGATATGCTAATAAAATATAATGCTGTTTTGTCACAATTCAGTTGCTTTAAACTGGGGTATCTACAGAAAAGTTATTATTCTAAAATACAAAGACACTGATAAATAATGCAGAACACTTGTCTCCAAGCCAACTTTGGGGGTTTCCAGTGAGTTGCCTGGGTAGGTATAGCTGGAGACATCTACAACGTGCTTTTCATATTTCATTACTGATCAGACTAGCTTGGGCTATAGCCATAGAAGATAATAATCAGGGAACCACTAGTAGGGAGAGTGATGTAACACTGTGAATAGACCACTTGCTTTCAATGCTAAAGATCTCAAGTTCAATCACTGGGAAGTGATGGGCAAGATCCCTGTCTGAAACCCTTCAGAGTTGCTCCCAGTCAGTGCAAATAATATTGAGCTAGATAGACCAAGTTTCTGGTTCAGAAGAAGACAACTTCAATTTATGCATGCCAGCCCCTACCAGTTTGAACATGAGTCTCCAATACAGGTGGTTTTGACCCAGGTTGAATTCTAGATGTGTGAAGGTGGAACTTGGTATATGAGCATCAAAATGGGTGGCTGCCCAAAATGGGTCATTTTATTTGCATTTATCCTTAGCATTCTCCTCTTTGTCATGAGCTCATTTGTTTAAGCTGTTCGACCCTGTAAAACTTCCATTTGCTTTGTTGACATAGGAAATGAAGAAATGTTCTTTCCACTTATTCCTTCTTCCATTCTCAATTTAAAGTGCTGCCTCATTAACTTTAACATCAGAGATCCTATTGTGTTCTCTGCTTGACTTCATCTTGAGAATTATATTTTTAAATTATTAAAAGGAAGTCGCAGGAGGATCAGAGAGGTTAAGGATGAAGTTAAGAGTAGAACACAGTTAGATGCCCAATGTCAATTTTAATGGAGCAACCTTTTTTAAATTGAAAATGAAATAAGAAATAGAATCAAGTGATTCTGATTTTATAATTTAAAATATAGTTTTTATGTATATTTGAACCATTGACAATTTGCAGTATGTGTGTATTATACATGCTATTTATTTAAACATTTCTAACCAATGTTTGGTCCTTAAAGGGTCCCAAAGGTGACTTCCAAATTAAAACACTGAGATATAGTTAAAAACATCAATAGTATAATCAGTAATACAACAAAAACATCCAATAACATGAAATTCTATTGGCATTATTCCAATAATCTCTCCTCTGAACCACCTAATTGGCCTATTGCAAGGTTTGTCTCTGGCTACTTGAGTTGGAAATATCTGCAACCAGCTGGTAGTTTTACCTCATTACAGGGTTGCTTGCAGATTCAGCAGATTAATACAGATGTGGAATGAAATTATGGGTATAAATAGGTGCAAGAGACATTGACCAGAAACATATTTACTCACCCCTACTTTGGGGAAGGAGACGTGACAATAGAGGATATTGTTTAACCCAAGGTAAGCAATGTTAAGTCCCATTGATTTCATTATGAAAGTTAAGCATGTGCAATTCTATGCCCACGTACCTGGAAGGAACCCCACTGAATTCAATGGTCCTTTACTTCTAACTATACATGTATAGGACTGAAATGTTAATCTCCTCCACTGAAATCAGATTAGATTAGATTAGATTCAAGTGGCACCTCTGAGGCCAATTTTCACAGAGTAGAAGTTGTAGAAATGGAACTATTGGCAGCAAGCAATAGGAGGCAGTTAGGAATACAGGAAGCTACCTTGTATTGAATTAGACCAATGCTCCACCTAGCTCAGTACTGAATGCAGTGACTCTCTGGGTTTTCAGATGAGGATAATCTCTGCCCTGTCTGGGCATGCTAGCAATCGAACATCCTGCATAGCAAAGCAGATTGTCTACTGCTGAGCTACAGACCTTCTGCAAACTGCTGAGTGTTTACATTCAGACATACTGCATCCAATTTTAAAGAAGCAGTTCGCTGTGCTACAAATTACTTGGGGAAATTACAAGGAGTACATGATACGAGAATAGTGCATTGTCCCTATTTTAGCTTTAGTTTATACAGTCATAATTCTGTATGAATTCTTGCCATGTTTCGTCATGCTCCAGAAGAACAGGATAATTTTCACTCTTTTATGCAATATCCAGGAAAGCTAATTTTGCTTTCTTTCACTTTGTTGCTTTTCTTGTATTCATTTTATATCCGGTTTTAATGTCAGATGTACAGTGGTACCTCGGGTTAAGTACTTAATTCATTCTGGAGGTCTATTCTTAACCTGAAACTGTTCTCAACCTGAAGCACCACTTTAGCTAATGGGGCCTCCTGCTGCTCCACTGCCAGAACACGATTTCTGTTCTCATCCTGAAGCAAAGTTCTTAACCTGAAGCACTATTTCTGGGTTAGCAGAGTCTGTAACCTGAAGCGTATGTAACCTGAAGTGTATGTAACCCGAGGTACCACTGTATGCCCATTTTGTACATTTCTTGCTCTATATGCACATAGCTTCCAAATGATGTCAAGATGCACAGATAGACTGCCCAACAGGAAAAAAAACATATAGTTTTCTGTTTCCGCCTTAGTCTCATGCAGCAAAAACGATAAGGACCCTTGATCCCTCTAACTTGGTATTTTCTACACTGACTGACATCAGGGTTCCAGGCAGGAGACATTGCGTGTCGAGAACCCGAAGACACTGCCTCGTTGAAGAATAACACACACAAGGACACAGATACTAGGTTAATGTTATTGGGCGAATTTTGGCCACAACTTTATTGATTACAGAATGTGAGCGGTATTGGCTTAGGCATTGAGCAGACCCAACTATATCTGACTTCTGCCCGTTGTGCAGGGAGTCTGGTAAGGGTAAGCCACCAGAAGGGGGAGCCCCGTCAATGCAGACCAACTCGAGCTCCCCCTGGTGTTCCCGCCAGGGGCATGGCATGGCCCTAGCCCCTCCCCGGGCTTCAGACGAGATCCACACCCCCAGATTCCTTTAACAAAATACCCTTAAGCTTGGAAGGGCAGGTGATGGCCACACCTCACCTACCCCCTCATAAGGTCAAACAATGCCTAACCGCGACCCTAACAGAGTTGTGACAATTGCTACGAGGTAGGCGAAAACCAAATGGCCTGTGCCAATTTGCCAAGTGGAAAAATTCTTACCAGGCCCCTCAACTGCGACCAACCAAGGTCCATAGCAAGGCCAATCTGCAAAAGGGAGGGAGGGCAGGAGATTGAGGAAGCAAGCCAAGAGGAAGCCCTCCGGCTCTCGCCTCTGCTTAAACGCTCCCAGCCACACACCCCAACCAGCGGATTGGCTGGCCAGTCACTGACGTGGCCGGGATCCCACAGGCAACGCGGAACTTTGTCCCCCGTCCCTGGAGGAGTGTGGTTGGCCACGCGGTCCACCACAACTCTCCCCCACGTGGAAGTGGAGCGGATCTCCCAACCCGACTTGGAGATGCCCAGGATTGAATCTGGGACTTTTTGCATGTTGCGCAAATGCTCTATTACTCAGCTATGGCTCTTTCCAAATCTGTTATGGAATAAGTTTTCATCGACTACGGTCTATGTTTATCAGACTGTGTAGCCTACAGTCCATTTCTTCAGAGGCATGAGGTATTATCCTGAATTGCAGGTTATAAATACATAGCTGGGGGTTGGTGGAAGATTGTAAACAGTGAGGTCAAAAGGAAAGGAAATACAGAGAAATACAGATGGTGATAATTACTTTATTAACAGTGACCACTCACCCTGGCACACAGAGTTGTTGATAACACAGACATCCTAGCAGTCTATGTAGATTAATCAGAAACTTTGCAGATTAATTGGATAATATGTGAAATTCCCTCTTTATGATGTTCATTATTGTCATTTCAGTGTAGGCAGGCATACGCGCGCACACACACACACACACTCACACACATGTTCTACACACACATATAATCTACCTACAGCATACAGTGCAGCTGAATATAACAAAAGCACAATAAATACTATCAGGAAATGGGTTTGAGATGATTTATGTGGCTCCTTGAATTGCTGAACGACCTTGCTGATAGCAACCATCACTTTTCGACTGTTAAACAGTGAAAGCTAATTTATTAAATTTTGCTTTCTTGGAATGCGCCACACTCAGAGACCCAAAGCGGAGGGGAGAGAAAAGGAGCAGAGTATTTATTTTAAAAGGAATAGAATTGTTCATTTCGTAAGCAGAACAGATGTGCCGTGATTGAAAACGTGTAACGTTCAAAAGAGCCATTGTCACACGAAGCAGATGCTGAATATTTAAAGAAATTCTTTACAATTTCTATCCAATGATGTATTAATTTACATAATCATAATGTGGATCCATTCTTGTAAGCCCCGAGCAATGAATAAAAGTGACTTTTCCGTGAGTTTATCTTGGCAGCCCAAATGTGCTTGAATAACTTTGTTTTCAAATATTTAATAACAGGGCAAAATCTGAAGGAAAAGCTTGAGAGGGATTGGTCTATTTTATTTGATGGTGTCAAGTGCACAGCATATTTTTGCAACAAGGCAGTTTCCTGGGCAATCACTAGCTCAAATAGCATGCATAGGTTTGTAATTATGAATATATATCATACGAAAAATTGAGTTATGATAACTTGAGATGCATTGATTTCAACAGGCTTGTGCCTATGTACCTGGAAGTAGGATTAAAATCATTGCCTGGGGTCCAGACTTCATGTAGTTCTTTCCCAATAAGGGTTTTTTCCTCTCTTTCAAAGAAGTTAGAATATTGAGTGCTGACCAGCAGAAGGGAGGAGCTGCTTAACCCTTTCACTGCTAGTTATTTGTCTGCTCATCATTCCCTCCAGCTGCTTTTCTTCTTGCGAGGGAAAACAAAACAGAGATGCCAACCCTTTAAATAGAGGACTGGCCTCCCTAAAGTAGGGCACACAGCCATCTTAACTGCAAGATTTTTATTTTTCACAGCAAGCAATGGAATCCTCATGGCCTTGTGATTGGGTGGATTATAAGGAATATTTCTTATTTAGTTCTTAGAAGCATTGATCTGTCTATTTATATTGGAGGTGAGGAGAGCCATTGCCCTATGTCCTTGAAATCTGGCCTCAAGCCAGCCTGCTTAGTAATAATAATCCTTTGATTATCTTCCTCCTAAAAGTGTTTTGAACTTAATAGATGTTTCACTGCTGTTACAAGGAGGCTGCTTTTTGCCTTTGCTGTTCCAGTTCTCCACATTCGGTTCCATTTCTAAGTGTTTAATATAAACTTCATTTGCAGACAGAGAAAACAACGATTTGTCTCAGATTTCAGAATACAGTAAACTTGTTTGCTTGACTTTGACCTTAGTTAACTTTCTCCTCTCCCCTCCTTTTTTAAAAGGAAATCATTATGTTCATACAACTGGCAGGATGGACAAACATCTCACAGCTGGAGTCATTATTTAATATAATTATGGAATACAGATGTTTTCTTCTCGACTAAAACAATTCTTCCAAATTGTGGGAGTCTCCCTGAGCAGAGAAGAAAGTTGAGTGTCCTAGGGATATTCAGGGTTTTATTATTATTACTTTCCTGCACTATAAGTACATTTTAAATTACATATGTATAATCCTGCTTAGAAATTATGTGGAAGAGAACAAGATTTAACATGGGGTGCCAAACCTTGAATTGGTGCAGCTCACCAAATTTATATTAACCTTCAAAGGCCTCTGTTGATTCATACCAGTAGAAAAAGCCTATGTTGATTCAATCCAGCTGCAGAGGCTCTGTGTACCCATGGGAGGTCTGGCACACCACCAAGCATCTGTACTTCACAAGGTATTTGGGGGTACTAAGGCACCAAGCTAATATCTTACTAATGTCTTCAGGATTATCTGTAGCATCACAATGACTGTATCCAATGCTAGTTCTTCTCAGAACAGACCCACTGAAATTAATTCACTTAGGTTAGCCGCATCAACTTATTTCCATGGGTCTACTCTTGAGTAAAAGGGACGGGGATGGCACTGTGGGTTAAACCACAGAGCCCAGGACCTGCCGATCAGAAGGTCGGCGGTTCGAATCCCCGTGACGGGGTGAGCTTCCGTTGCTTGGTCCCTGCTCCTGCCAACCTAGCAGTTCGAAAGCACATCAAAGTGCAAGTAGATAAATAGGTACCGCTCTAGCAGGAAGGTAAATGGCGTTTCCGTGCGCTGCTCTGGTTCGCCAGAAGCGGCTTAGTCATGCTGGCCACATGACTCAAAAGCTGTACACCGGCTCCCTCAGCCAATAAAGCGAGATGAGCGCCGCAACCCCAGAGTCGGCCACAACTGGATCTAATGGTCAGGGGTCCCTTTACCTTTACCTTACTCTTGAGTAGAACTAGCCCCAGACGTTTTGAACCTTGAGTTACCAGCTGATAATGGGACATTAAATTCCAGTGAAAGCCTGAATAAAGACCTCAACAGAATCGGCGACAAGTTGAATCGCAGAAGGGAGGGTGTTTTAAAGCTGGGTCACCATCACTGGGAAGTTTCTCCCTTGCATCACTGCCAAATGAGCCTCAGTAAGTGGCAGGACCTTAAAACCAATCCTCTTAAATCTTGTTCTTGCTGCACATCTATGCTCATGCTCTCTGTCAGATACACACACACATTTCTTCTTTTATAGCTACAGATGTAGAGTTTTCAGAAAGAAAAACAAACAAGCAAGCAACATAAGTAAAGAAAGGAGATGGCGACTGAGTGACATCTTTGCATCTAAAATATCACATCACATGCATCTGCAATTAAAATACATTTGATTATTTATGGGTTTTTTATTTACTATCTATCTATCTAGCTATCATCTATCTATCCATCCATACATCACTTGAACAGTGGAGTACAGCTGTGGACCTGGTTCTGCCCAAGGTATCAGATATGCCACTGTTATCTGCAGGGAGAAAGCCAAAATATATGTGTAGTTACTTATGTGTTCGTGTGATTGCCCACCCATGCAGTTACATTTCTTCCCTCCAGTTATCAGTGGATGAATCTTCAAAGGATGGGGTCAGTGGCATGCCTGATGGCTTGCCAGCAGGACACCCCACTCTCCAATAGGGCCTCCTTCATGCACAAGCATCACAAATGTCCTGATAAACTTCATGTGATGGACACATGAAGGGGGTTCATCTATCAAATGTGTGGAGAGGCAATGAAGTTGCCATCTGTTGAAATTTCCCTTTTAACGGAAAGCACAAACAGTTGCCTCATCAGTCTTCTGAGAAGGACATATATTTTAGGGGGGGGGGGACTCCGCCCCAAATCTTCATGATGTTTCTAATCTGGACACAGTTCAGAATTTCCTGCAGAACTTCATTCTTAGTCTCTTCTAGCCTTAACACCTCAAAAAGTTCACATTTCAGATGTGTACAATAGAAAGAATCTAGATAGCAACTACACTCTCAGGATCTGACACAGTTCTGTCACAGAGAGCTTGTGATGAGTGTGAAGTTGTACATTGGATTGAACAGTCCATGAACTATTCATTTCTCACCTCCCAACTAGATATAAAGAACAGATGAGGAAATTGTTTCCTATGTTTTTTGCTATCTTGAGACGTCAGTGAGAAGGCCAGCAAAAATTTATGGTTTAGTTACAGATTCCTCCGCCCCTTCACAATTAGACTCTTTTACTTAGGCTGTCATGTTTGACATCATTAACATCACAAGCATTTTCACTTTCTCTTACAGCCCACGCAGCAAGCTACAGCCTTGCCTTGTTTTTACTTTACATAACCAAATTGCCAGAGACAATGGATAAATAATGGCCTTTGTCCTTATTTAAATAGGGGGAAGGTTCTCCCCGCTAAGCTTTTTAGACACTCTGTTTTTGTATTTAGGATAAATTTCTGAGCAAAGAAGAAAACTAGAAAGGTCAAGGATTAAAAATACCTTGGAATGAAGTGAGGAACAGGCTGAGAGGAATGTGTTTTGTAAGGAACGCCTGAAACTTCCTGTCTCTCTCTGCCCTGAGCACATTAGCTAGTCTGCCATATATTATTCCCAGTAGATCAAATATTCTTGCCCAGTATTGATTTAAAGTACTGTGGGCTGACTCTTCACAAAATAAAGAAACCTTTTGCATGTAGATGTTTAACTCTTCATGACCAAAGAGAATTTGAAATTCAGGACCCCTTCTGTCTCTACCTCAGGAACATCATAGTGCAACATGCCTCTTCCTTGCACTTCTCTGGTAATGTTGTTGCTGCTTCCCATGTCAGCCTTCTTCCTGATGCTCCTTGAGTGATGGTCAGGTGAAGGAACTGGATTGCTTTTATTTAAAAAAACCAAAAAAAAAACCCACACAGGATGTGCTGTGCTAGATCATGCCAAAGAGCCATCTAGTCCAGCGGTGTCCAAACACGTGGCTACAGGAAACCCACAGAAATTGGACATGAGTGCAACAGCTATCTCCACATTAGTGTCCCCCAGAGTCTGGTTTTCAGAGGGATACCCTGACTAGAGTGAGAAAGAGCTGCATTCCATGCTGCTAAAGTGATAGAAGGTGCCCTTGAACAATCAACTCCAAAGTTGTCATCTTCTGAGATCGCTCTGCAGTAGTAGTGCCAAAGGTAGCATTGCATAAGACTAGGACAACTTTGGAGCTGATTGCTCAGGGGAACTTTCTGATATTACTAAATTGCAGAGTGATTTCAAAATTGCCTGGCCATTAACAATGGAATGTCACTGTGCTTGCTTTGTCCCTCAAGGATTGAAGTCTCTCTATCATTCCTTAACTGAGAAGAAATTATAACTTTTACCCTGAACAAAGTAGAGGTGATGTTAAATGCATCTTGGTTTTTATTGCCTATAGTTTGGCCTTCAGTGGCTACTTCTTCTGGAGGTTCACTGGAATGGGGGAGGAGAGGAAAGAGCCCAGTGCTCCAAGGGACATACTGACAGCCAGTCTTTATCATCACACCTAGCATCATTTCCCTCCATTTGTGCTACTTCAAAGGCATGTGGAAGGGAGGGAGAGTTTTAGCATGCCAAGGAGAGAAGGGTCCTCTCAGTGTTGATTTCAGTCTCCTTTTCTGAAGATGGAAAGATGGGAGGGAAGAGGGAAACCAGGAAACAAGTCAAAAGAGATGCTGGAGAACGACATTACAAAATTCAAAGAAGTCTGAATTTCAAAGGGTGACTGTGCTTTGGTTTGTATACTGTTTCAGAAAGCGCAGATTAGATAGGCTTCCCTTTCAATGCAATCTGAACCAAATCCTGAACCTCTCCCTTTGCAAATGAGATGGTTGCGATTTTAGCTAAAGCACTGCATTCTTGTGATATCAGTGCCTTTCTCCTGTTCCCATCCTTAAGACGTATGGAGCAAAAGGGGCCATTTCCTGATCAGCTACTAAATGGCCCTCCCTTGGTCTGCTAGGATATTTACTAAAATTAAGAATTATTGGAATTATGGATGGGTAAGCTTTTTGAAGTGAAGTTCTTTGTAAACATCAAAGCATTCTTATAAGTATAGGGCTACAAGTTGTTTAATTTAAATCCATGTTTATACCATAGGTGGATTAGGTTTGTTTTTGTTATTTACAGGGAAGAGATGAAAGCTTTCTGTGCTTATTGTGAAGCCCATGTTCTCAACGAATTGCATGATTAAAGTGTCGCTCCAAACTAAACGGGTAAGTCTGAACATCAAATGCAGTGCAGCACCACATAACTGAATTGTACGGTAACTCATTCTCTTCTCTAAAGAAAAGAAAATCTTTTAACCTGCTTTTAGTTTTGACGGTCTCGTTTTCATTATTTAAACAGACAGAAATGAGGCTGCTATAATGCTAAGCAGGCTGGCTCCTGGTAGCAGTGAGAGTCCTATTTAAGAAGCAATTTATCCAGTTCTAATTTCTCCACTCTTATATACTGATATAGCTGTACCTGTAATCTTTGCTCCAACTGCTCCACCACCTTTTACCTTTGGATCATTCTTCCCTTTCCCCAAGGGGGGAGCTGCTTTATATGCTTGGAACACCCTTCGGTGGCTTTCAAGGAAACCACTCTGAGCATGCTCAGAAAAGATATTTCGGCTCCTAGGTCTACCATAACAGTAGACCTACTATCATTACATTTTGTGCCTGGATTGCCACCATGACAACAAGAAGAAGGGGAGAACTGCACAACCAGGGCTAAGAGTCAGTAGGTCTCGTAAGATACCCATTTATCAGCACACTTTTTCCTGTGTGGAGACAAATGGGTGGGACATCCTGACCAAAGCAATACTTTGGACTAAGTGGTGCAGAGAACTCATTGGGAAGAGAATGGGAGGTTGTGCAGAAATGTTCTAGGGGCCTCTTTAAATTCAAATCAATTATAGAAGAATATGTGTGTTCTGCACCTGAGTCATCTATATGAATCCAATTTCAACAAATGAAGTTATGGAAACTCGTGCTTTGTGGGTATAATACGGACTGCACACTCCATCACCAGTGTGATGAGGGATAAGTACAAATATGGTATAACGAGATATAATAAAGAACAACTGTGTTTTTCGCAGACTCGGTTTGCATGCTTGACAGAATAGAATTGCGGTCCTTATATTATTACATCACTCATCACTGAGCTCTGAACTATATATTGCTTTAATAAAGGCATTAAAAACCTTTCTTTCACCAAGTGGTAAATCGGTTAATATACAATATATGCAAAGTTGATATGATATGAAGGAATTATGTGATGATTCACCTCCTTCTATCACTGAATAAGCTGTTTTTCATTTTCATTTAGGACTATCAACTGCAAAAAACAAACAAACAAAACTAGAACATTTGAGATTTGCTCGAACATTTCATTTTATGAGTAATTCTTCTGCCAGAACCAAAAACTGTTACTACATCTTCGAATGCCCTGCAATCATTTTTTCTCCCTGTAATTTGCTGCTTATATTCGGCAGCAATTAGCACTGCCGTTTAAACACTAGTAAAACCTCTCAACTTTGCACAGTTTAATTTAATTTCACCTCCTGATTTACACTGAACTTCTAGAGTTTTCTGACTGAAACATATGTCACCTGTGATGGCTGGTTGTGGTATATTTGGTGCTACCATTCATGCCTGATGCTCATTAGCAGATTTGAAGCTGCTTCTAGCTCCACCCCATTCATTGCTTGGTTTCCGTTTCTTTGTTTATGTGAAATGGTATGTTGTTGACAAGCCTGTTCCTTCTGCAATGGAAGTCAGCACAAAGATTGATCTGCTGGATTCTAAAGGGGATCAAATTATGAAGGCTTATGAGCTCCTGGGAGAAAATTCAAGAAGAAAGCGATGCTAAATGAGAAGCTGAGAAAGCAACATCGTTTTGTGAAATGTAGGTCACATTTGTTTAAGAGGCAACTATCGGGAGAGTCTTTGGTTCCTTTCGAAAATGGGTTCCTTATGTGCAACTAAAACGAAAGCTGCTAAGGATCTCTCATAGCCACTTCAGTTGGAAAATACTTCTGAGTTTTCTAAGAATATGGCACAGAAAAGGAGGCAGATCTGCAGCAGAACCCCCTGCAAATTCCCCTTCATCAAATTTGAAATGGATGTAAATCAATATTTATTTCTCAAATAATTCAAAATAAACTGTTTTACTCAGATCTCATTCTACAAGTTCAGCCCCCATTGTGTTTCTGATTATGTTATTTGAGAGCACATTGGAATCTAAATAGCACCTGGGAGAGGAGTTCAATACCAAACATGGATCAAGGATTAAAGTCCCTTCCTCCCATGGACATGATTTGGCTCCTCACCACACCAGGCATTTGTTTGCTTGCTTGCTTGCTTGCTTGCTTGCTTGCTTACTTACTTACTTACTTACTTACTTACTTACTTACTTACTTACTTATAAAAAGCTTTGCAAGTATTAAGAACATCCAGTTTGAACATCAAACACTTTTAAAGAGTGTCTTCCTAGGGTCTCAAAGTGGGTGGGAACATAATTTCCCATTAAAACTGCGCCCTAACACTCAACCTCATCTCACCTTGCCACCATGTTTACCATGGCAGAAGAAATGCAGCAAACTGCAGCCTGAAGTGATGCAACCCATGATTTTCTTGACAATCTCTTTGACATCTGGTGGGACAGCATTCCACAGGGCGGGTGCCACTACCGAGAAGGCCCTCTGCCTGGTTCCCTGTAACTTGGCTTCTCGTAGCAAGGGAACCACCAGAAGGCCCTCGGCACTGGACCTCAGTGTCCGGGCAGAACGATGGGGGTGGAGATGCTCCTTCAGGTATACTGGACCAAGACCATTTACGGTTTTAAAGGTCAGCACCAACACTTTGAATTGTGCCCGGAAACGTACTGCAGTCGTGTTGTAAGCTCTTCTCCATGAGGGCTAGAAACTGTGTTTTATTTTATTTTTAAAAGAAATCACTAAAACCAAACTTCAGGATGCCATAGTATGTGCTATACAGAGCTGACCTAAGACATTTTGGCACTT
Source organism: Podarcis bocagei (assembly GCF_964188305.1). Taxonomy (NCBI): domain Eukaryota; kingdom Metazoa; phylum Chordata; class Lepidosauria; order Squamata; family Lacertidae; genus Podarcis; species Podarcis bocagei. The sequence goes on from NC_138125.1 coordinate 106,406,861, forward strand.
GAGGCAGACCAAGATGGCGTCTTCCCTCCCCGCCAGAGAAGAAGGAGTGAGGGAAGATCTACATCACTCACAAGGAGTCAGGTGTGGGGGAAGGAAGAAAAATCAGGTTCTGCTGCCCTGGTAGATTCTGCCGCCTGAGACAGTTGCCTCACCTTGCCTCATTGGTGGACCAGCCCTGGTAACATAGAAGAACTTGGACCACACACAGCCCTTCTCTGGCAGTGCGTTTATGTTGATTCAGAGATTCATTCATTCAATGCAACTTGGAACCTGGCATTGTTCTGAGTGACACACACAAGTTCATTTGCTGACACTGGCTCCTGTTTAGAGAAAATGGTGTTTATCAAATCACATTGTACAGAAGTGACAAAACAAGCGCTCCTCTGCCAAATGCTCCCCCCCCCCCGTTGCTCTATTTCGAAAACAGGGCTGTCATAGAAAACATTTTCTAATGCTGAGTAATATATGTACATGTTTTTCAATATCACCTTTTTAATACAGGAAATGTCAAACTAGACAGAAACAATTAGTCAGCTACTTGAGTTCCAGAACAAGGTGAAGTGGTTTTCTCTCTCTCTCTCTCTTTTTCTTTTACTGCTAACATGCTGTTAGTACATGAAGTATTTGCCAGCACCTTTCATACTTACGGTAAGCTCAATGTTAACCATGAATCATCCGACTCAAGGCAGGGTAACTTTTCTGTCCTGTTGTTGTTGTTTAGCTTTGTTAGCCACTGTTTTCTTTATAAAATATATATATATATATATATATGACTCAAAGTGACTTAAGAGGATAAAATACAACAGGTAGAAACAAGTAAAACTATATTATATATATATATATATATAAATAAACCTCCATAAACACAATATCAAAACAGCCTTTTGCACCAACCAAAAAATAGCCAATATCCTCAGAAACCCCAAAGATAAAATCCAGTTGGAAAACCAAGGGGTCTATGAAATACCCTGCAAAGTCTGCCCAGCCACGTACATTGGACAAACAAACAGACGAATAAATGCACGTATCGCAGAACACAAGAATGCCGTCAAAAAAGAAGAAAAAACCTCCTCTCTTTTCCAACACATGAAAGAAACAGGACACGAAATTAATTTTGCAGATTCCAAATTGCTCTTTAACATGGAACATCACCACAAGAGAATAATCATGGAAGCCATCGAGATAGAGAAGCACCCTCACAACATGAACAAGCGTGACGACACGTCCCGCCTGCCAGACATCTGGAAATTAGCCCTCCCCACAAAAACCGACACCAGGACCAGAGGCACACAGAACGCCATCACCTATCAACCACACCAGACCCAAACCCAGACCCTCTCCACAGATAAATTACAGACTCCATCCGGTAGCCAAACCATAGTGGCACCTCCGGATGCTGCACCCCCCTGCAATCCCTACACAGATCTGGCTGGCACAGGGCACAAAACCACAGCTCGCCCCTATACACGAAGCCAAGCCAGAGCACAACTAAGTGCAGTACAGCCATCTTCTCAGAAAAATCTCTTCACTAGCTCAAAAGGTCAAGACACGAAAGCTATAGCAACTAATCCACACTTAATGACCCACCTAAGTGGTACTCAGAATACCACTCAAGATATCACTCAAGATATCCCCCAAGTAATTAAAGAACAAAAGAAGAAAAGGCACAATAACCTGGGAACTTCTTCTCTGCACCACACCCCCTCAACAGTATTTATAGGAACTCAAACACTGAGATCCTGCTCTGTTCCAGTAACAAGAAGCCGAAAGCACCAGCCTGAAGATGACGAGTGAGACCTCGTCGAAACGTCGCCTAGACACCCCAACTCTTACACGGGAAGACACCCGAAGACACCAAAACCTACATTCCTGTACCCGTGAAAATCTACGAAAGCATATATATATATATATATATATATGTAGGTTTTGGTGTCTTCGGGTGTCTTCCCGTGTAAGAGTTGGGGTGTCTAGGCGACGTTTCGACGAGGTCTCACTCGTCATCTTCAGGCTGGTGCTTTCGGCTTCTTGTTACTAGAACAGAGCAGGATCTCAGTGTTTGAGTTCCTATAAATACTGTTGAGGGGGTGTGGTGTATAGCCTCCAACGTTCTGGGCAGAGAGGAAGTTCCTAGGTTAATGTGCCTTTTCTTCTTTTGTTCATTAATTACTTGAGGGATATCTTGAGTGATTACTTGAGTGATATTCTGAGTACCACTTAGGAGGGTCATTAGGTGTGGATTAGTTGCTAAAGCTTTCGTGTCTTGACCTCTTGACCTTGTAAAGAGTTTTTCTGAGAAGATGGCTGTACTGCACTTAGTTGTGCTCTGGCTTGGCTTCGTGTATAGGGGCGAGCTGTGGTTTTGTGCCCTGTGCCAGCCAGATCTGTGTAGGGATTGCAGGGGGGTGCAGCATCCGGAGGTGCCACTATGGTTTGGCTACTGGATGGTGTCTGTAATTTATCTGTGGAGAGGGTCTGGGTTTGGGTCTGGTGTGGTTGATTGGAGATGGCGTTCTGTGTGCCTCTGGTTCTGGTGTCGGTTTTTGTGGGGAGGGCTAATTTCCAGATGTCTGGCGGGCGGGACGTGTCGTCACGCTTGTTCATGTTGTGAGGGTGTTTCTCTATCTCGATGGCTTCCATGATTATTCTCTTGTGGTGATGTTCCATGTTAAAGAGCAATTTGGAATCTGCAAAATTAATTTCGTGTCCTGTTTCTTTCATGTGTTGGTAAAGAGAGGAAGTTTTTTCTTCTTTTTTGACGGCATTCTTGTGTTCTGCGATACGTGCATTTATTCGTCTGTTTGTTTGTCCAATGTACGTGGCTGGGCAGACTTTGCAGGGTATTTCATAGACCCCTTGGTTTTCTAACTGGATTTTATCTTTTGGGTTTCTGAGGATATTGGCTATTTTTTGGTTGGTGCAAAAGGCTGTTTTGATATTGTGTTTATGGAGGATTTTGCTAATTTTATCTGTAGTGCCCTTGATATAAGGAAGGAGGGCCATGCCATTGTTTTCTTCTGTGTCTTGGTTTTTGGGGGGTGTTTCTTTTTGGATTAGCTTCGTAACCCTGTTTTGCTGGTATCCGTTGGCGATTAACACATTTGAGAGATTCTGTAACTCAGTTGTCAAGTGGTCTTTGTCAGCCAGGCGTTTGGTTCTGGAGATGAGAGTCTTGGCTACGGAGTTTATTTGTGCAGGGTGGTGGTGTGATTGTGCATGTAAGTAGCGGTTGGTGTGTGTTTTTTTCCGGTAGATAGTGTGTCCTAGGGAGCCATCAGGTTTTTTGTAGATTAGGACGTCAAGGAAGGGAAGTTGGTTGTTGGCTTCTATTTCCATAGTGAATTGTATTTTGGGGTGTAGGCTGTTGAGATGTGTGAGGAAGCTATCTAGTTTTTCCTTCCCGTGTGGCCAAATTACAAAGGTGTCGTCAACATATCTGAGCCAAAGTTTGGGTTTGTGTTCTGACTTGTCTAAAGCATTGGTTTCAAAGTGTTCCATGTACAGATTTGCGATGACCGGTGAGAGGGGTGATCTGGCTGGCACAGGGCACAAAACCACAGCTCGCCCCTATACACGAAGCCAAGCCAGAGCACAACTAAGTGCAGTACAGCCATCTTCTCAGAAAAACTCTTTACAAGGTCAAGAGGTCAAGACACGAAAGCTTTAGCAACTAATCCACACCTAATGACCCTCCTAAGTGGTACTCAGAATATCACTCAAGTAATCACTCAAGATATCCCTCAAGTAATTAATGAACAAAAGAAGAAAAGGCACATTAACCTAGGAACTTCCTCTCTGCCCAGAACGTTGGAGGCTATACACCACACCCCCTCAACAGTATTTATAGGAACTCAAACACTGAGATCCTGCTCTGTTCTAGTAACAAGAAGCCGAAAGCACCAGCCTGAAGATGACGAGTGAGACCTCGTCGAAACGTCGCCTAGACACCCCAACTCTTACACGGGAAGACACCCGAAGACACCAAAACCTACATTCCTGTACCCGTGAAAATCTACGAAAGCATATATATATATATATATATATATATATATATATATATATATATATATATATATGTAGGTTTTGGTGTCTTCGGGTGTCTTCCCGTGTAAGAGTTGGGGTGTCTAGGCGACGTTTCGACGAGGTCTCACTCGTCATCTTCAGGCTGGTGCTTTCGGCTTCTTGTTACTAGAACAGAGCTCTGTTCTAGTAACAAGAAGCCGAAAGCACCAGCCTGAAGATGACGAGTGAGACCTCGTCGAAACGTCGCCTAGACACCCCAACTCTTACACGGGAAGACACCCGAAGACACCAAAACCTACATTCCTGTACCCGTGAAAATCTACGAAAGCAAATATATATATATATATATATACACACATACACACACACACACACACACACATACATATATGGTGTGTAAAATGCTCATCCAGTAATGCGATGAAGACAAGTGCTACCCACCCCACTGAAAGATGAGCACCACCCTAGAGGCTAGCTTAGTTAGCAAATTCCCAAGTCAATAAAAAGGTGTTAGCATGGTACTTATAAAAATGGCACCAGGAAAGCATTCAACAGATGGCACCATGACTGAAAAGGCCCTTTTCTGTTATTGAGTAGATTTATCACATGTAAGGATGGAAGACAGATTTGATTCAGTTCACATTAAAGGCGAGCCTACCTAATTTGCACTTTCTGAAACAATATGAGAACAGAAACACTGCTAAATTCAAGAATTCACACTTCTGTGAATTTTTGAGTGCAGTTCACCAGCCAAATATTGTGAGCAAAAACACATATACTGAGGTAAAGGGTACCTAAGAATGCGTATATTCGTGAAAATAATTTTAAAAATATGTTGTATTGGGGGAAATTGGGCTGCAAAAAAGTACATCTATGGGGAGATGGCATACAAACATGAGAGCCAGTGCGGTGTAGCGCTTAGGCATGGGAGACCAGGTTTCAAATCCCCACTTGGTCATGACAGATTCAGCCATCCTTGAAAGGAGACAAGAAAATGAAAAGGTTTGAAAGTGAAGACTCAGAGCTGGCCCACTGAAATAAATGAACCTAAGTTAGTCTGCAAACATCTTGTGTTCCATCATGTTTGAAAGCAGCCGCCACTGTCCCAGTCCCAAAGAAAACAGCAACTAACTGCCTAAATGACTACAGACCTATTGCATTAACATCTGTAGTGATGAAATGCTTCGAGAGATTGGTCCTTCAACACCTTAGGACATGGTTTCCTCCAGATTTTGATAAACATCAGTTTGCCTATAGGAGAAATAGGTCAACAGATGATGCCATAGCTACAGCCTTTCACCTTGCAGGGAGTCATCTGGAGAGACAGGAATTATGTTAGAATGTTGTTTATTGATTATAGCTTGGCATTTAATGGTTTCCTCCTTCCGGACATTCTTATCAAAAAGCTGATGGAACTAGACCTTTCTTCTACCATCTGTGACTAGTTTAAAGACTTTCTGAGGGATCGGACACAAGCAGTGAGGATTGGGCCTGTTACATCTACCTCCCTGAAGCTCAGCACTGGAACCCCACAGGGATGTAATTCTTGTATACATATGACTGTATTTCATCTGATCCATCCACTGTAATTATTAAGTTTGCAGATGATACTACCATAATGGGTCTAATTACAGGTGGAGATGAATCAGCGTACAGGGGGGATGTTCATGGTACTTAGAGAATAACATGGTACTTAGAGAATAACTAAATATTAGCAAGACAAAGGAGTTTGTGTTGGACTTTCGGAGGAAGAAAGGGGAACTAGCCCCATTGTATATCGGGGGGGGGGGTTGTGTGGAGAGAGTCTCTTCCTTTAAATTCCTGGGTGTTTACCTTAGTGAAGAACTCACTTGGGAAACAATATAACTCAGGTGGTTAGGAGGCCCAACAGAGACTCCATTTTCTCAGGGTCTTGCAAAAGAACAATGTTAAACAACAATTGATGACCTCCTTCTACCGGTCCACAATAGAAAGTGTCCTCTCATATTGTATCACAGTGTGGTACGTTGGCTTGACAGCCACGGACAGAAAGTCTTTACAGAGGGTAGTGAACACAGCACATGATATCATGGGCTGTCCCCTGAGCCCGCTAGATGACATCGCAGGGATCATTGCCTTAGGAGAGCGAGAAAAATTCTCAGGGACGATTCACACCCAGGCCAGCACCTCTTTAATCTTCTACCCTCGGGCAGGAGATATAGAGGTATAATCAGTCGTACCAACAGGCTAAAAAACAGTTTCTATCTGTGGGCTGCTGAAAGGAAAATAATATAGTGTAACTGACTTTCAGGGTTGGTGTGTTGTGCGACAAGCACACAGAGTGCAATGAGATTGAGTGTTGAGGGAGTGGGAGGGAGCCCCGGTTAATTTCATTGTACACAGGTTGTACATTGACAATAAAGGTATTATCATTAGTCACGTCCATTAACTTAAATGGCTCCATTCTGAGTAGGACTAACAGTGAACAGGACCCAAGAAACCTGAGCCTTTCTTTTTTGGTACAGTGCCTAGTTAATGTGGGGCACTTTTATAAATGTTAAATTAAAATGCTGATACTGTTGCAAGAGCAGCCAGTTTCTGACAATGGGGCTGGGGGAGTGCAAAATGTCATAATGAGCAATGGACAGGTGAGATCTTCCAAAGGAGAGGTGCTCATAAGAATATTCACAAAATGAACGTGACATTTGTATTTTATACCAAGCGACTGCTTGAGAGCTCTGGTGGGGCATGTTCAAAATGGTGTCTGGTTCTTTCCCCCAAACCTCTATCAACTACATGATGGAAACAAAACAAATCCTGCAGTGTAAATTAGTGATTCCCCTCCCTGAAAGCCGCTGCTGAAATCATCAAAAATTGGATTGCTTTCCTTGGATAAAGAATGTGTCAGCAAAGAACACATTACCTGATAAAATTACTTCAGGGAGGAAGGAATTCATGCATTGGTGTAGCTTGAAAGGTGTTTATGATGCAGCGAAATAAAACAGGAATATAAAACAGACCTGGTTGCCTAAGTAATGAATGAGTATCAATTGGAGAAAATTGACTTACATGCAATCTAGTTATTTCTGCCAAAAGAGGAGGCGGTGGGGTGGGGTGGGGGGGACATGACCTCAATATCTAAAGCAAGCTAAAGACTTATATGGGACACACAGTTTCCCCCCTCTCATTCTTCCTTTTAACCAGATCCTAGCCTTAAACAGACCTAAGATCTCTTGGGAGAAGTTCTATTTAGCTCAGTGGCAGTAATTGCAGCCCTAAGCTACTGACTCATCCCCTTAGCTACTCCTAATTATGCAGAAATCTTGTTTTACCCTCCCAAAGTAGAGAAGAAAAATAAGGTTTGTGAATAAGGGTTGTTGTTGTTGTTGTTGTTGTTTTAAGAACTGCTTAGTAGAATTACATTGAAATGCAAGCAATAAATATGTTTAGCAGACCAGCTATCAACAACTCCATGGAGGGAAACATGAAATGCAAAATCTAATTTTCACCCCAGGGTTTTGTTTTGCTTTTTTAATCCCCCTTTGGAGCCAACTTTACATAATGTATCTGCAATTTTTGAAAACAGACAACAAACTAGAGCAAGGGAATGTGCAAGAGAACCCATTCGTCTTTTCATAATGGACCCCGTGACCAGAATTGTATCAGGTGAATGTCACTGTCTGAGGCCATGGGTGGCAAGTTCTCATTCTGCTGCTGGGGAATTTAAAATAAGTCCCCTTCAGACATTATATTAGGACTAAATGAGGGGGGGGGGAGGACATCACAGCAGTGAGCTTCTCTTCTGACCTTTATGCATTCATTAGAACAAGAGCACTGGCCATGCGCTATAGTCCAATGACATATGGGTAGGCAGTCCCTGCACATACAGCATTTGCATGGCTCTGTGAGAGAGATTCCTCTGCACCTACCATCTAAAAGGAGAGGGCTTGGTGTCTGCAGAAGTTCTAATAAAACACATAGGCTGCCACAATGCTGCTCCACCACCCTGAGCTAAACTGCAATCATTATGTTTGAAAGGAGCTATAGAATGTAGCTGTTCTTCACATCCAGCAAAGCCAGTCTGGTTTCTTTAGAGAAAGAGTAAGATAGATGGATGGTTGGATGGGTGATAGGTAGATAGGAAGACAGACAGTGTTGTTGTTTTTAAATGTTGCCCATCTGGCTGGGTTTCCCCTGCCACTCTGGGCAGCTTACAACAAATATAAAAACACAACAAAACATCAAACATTAGAAACCAAAATATCCTATACAAGCAACAAACAAAGCAATAAATCAATAGAAATCGATAGCAACAACAACAACAACAACAGTTTACAGTTATACCCAAATTAAAATAACCACCAACTCCAACTAAACATTTACCCAACACCAACCCAACAGAAACAAAACAGAGGAACCAAAATTGGAACCATTTAAAACATTTTTTAAAATTTTAGCCAATTGCCACAAACCAAGAGTTGTTCCAGAAATGTCCCAGTGGCCTCCCAAGAGCCTCTTTTAGCTGTTCAGGGTGACCCTGGGCCCCGCCCCCTGGGCCAGGAGGAAATGGGCAGCTGCACCAGATGTAGATAAACAGACACACACACATATGCGAAACCAAGAAACAATAAATGCTCGAAGAGATAAATGGCATAAGGAAGTGTATGAGTGAGGCTAAGGGCTCACCCATAATTGTTCTACTACCACTTCCCCCTGGGAAACCCATTCTTTACTGCGGAATCTGAACCAACGCCAATCGGGTTTCCCACAGATCGACACTTGCTCCGATTCAGCGCTAAAGAGTGGTTTTTCCTGGGGAAAGTTGTGGGGCAAACAGAAAACTACTCAGACCTGCGGGACAAGTGGAAAACTGCTCAGATTCATGCTTTCTAGGCACGGGACAAGCAGAAGTGTGGTTGAGCCCCCAGAGCTAAGTAATGGCAGCCAGTGGCGTAGCGTGGGTTGTCAGCACCCGGGGCAAGGCAAGTAATTTGCGCCCCCTAACCCGTGGATTTGCGCACCCTAACCCTAACCCCCAGATGTTGCACCCGGTGCGGCCGCCCCCCCACGCACCCCCCACACTACGCCACTGATGGCAGCAACAGATGCAAGAGAATCAAACAGACAATTGGTTATGAAGTCTTGCCTCACTTGCTCTGGCCCATACCCTCCTCAAGGGCCTTTGTCTGGCTGGAATGTGTCTTTGCCCCTTGCTTGCTTGGGTGGAGGTGTTTGTGTGTGTGTGGAAACATCTGGTTTTGAACAGCTGGAGCTTAGTATACTATGAGAAGATAAGAGGTGCATCTGTTGCTTGCCCAATTTTACCTTTGACCCGACCCACCATTAACATTGGAGGAAATGGGGCCCCTGAGCTAAAATTCTCTACTCCTGGTTTAGAGGCTATGAAGGGTCCCATATAAGACATTTTCATTTGCAATGATATTTTATGTTGTTTCTTTTGCTCATAATTTTACGATATAGCAACCGGTTTTTACTATGTCTATATATTATTTACCCCACCCATTTTCTACATATACTAAAACAAATAAGAGGAGGGAAGTAGAAGCATTTCTGCGCAAGCTGAAAACTTCTTATTATCTGATGTTGCAATCAGATTTTGCACAGAGTTACTAGCAGAGCTTAACCACAAGGATCAGATTGGTTTAAAAATCTTTCCATAATTTGCTTTGGCAGCTGCAAATATGTGATTGCATATATCCTGGAACATAAATATATCTTGCTGAAATTTGCATTTTTGTAAGTGTGGTTAAGGGGGGGAGAGAGAAAATATTATAAAGAACTAGAAACGCCCTTCCTTCCTGATTAACTTGCTATTTTATTTCCTTCTTATTTTTCTATATCTTGACCTATCTTTTTTTTACTTCTGTTTGTTTCTGTCAGTGTGCCACATTCAACCTTTTCTATGAAATGCCTATACTTATTTTCTGTTGTTTCAACAAAAAAATTAACTCCTTGCTCCAGATATTAGAATTGATTTGTGTTTATTGAATAATGATGAACGTCTAAATCAAGCTGAAATCTACACTTCTTTTCTTTCAGAAATGTTATTTCACTTTGAATATATGGATATATACGTATATACTGCAGGGCTAGGAAACCTGTAACCAGCGGAGACTGCTCCATTAGGGCAAACGGGGACTGCCTCACCAACCTCAGTCTGCCCTCAGCCAATCCCCAACTGCCTGCCTTCTTTCTTATGATCAGTTCTGAGGTGACTCTGTCTGGCTTTGGCTCCACCTACTGTTTGTCCTTCAGCATTATGTCCTGCCAGTCTCAATGGGCAGCAGCCACCAGTACTTTTAACCTTCCAGATATTAATTCATTGTTCCATTTATCTCCCATCTTTTCTCCAAAAAGATGGCACACACGGTTCTCCCCTTCCCTTTTTTATCCTCCCAACAAGCCTCTGAGGCAGTTTAGGCTGAGCAGAACTGACTGGCCCTAGGTAACCAGGTGCACTTCATGGAGAGTGATGGTTGAACTGGAATCTCCCACGTTCTTCAGTCATACACCATGCTGGTTCTCATTCCTGCCAGCTAGGTGACAACTCCTATACTACCTGACCCCTGGCCATGTTGGCTGGGGTGGATGGGAGTTGGAATCCAGTAACATCTTGAGGGCCACAGGTTCCCTCCTTGAACTGGGCAGGGGGAAGTCCTTGCTCCACGGAGTTTCTTCAGAAAGATTCAATTAATATATATATATATTCATCATAAATGACCCTTTGAGATGATTGTGGGTTCCTTGTTTAATTGTGGTTCACAGAATCATCTCAGACCCATTCTGAGATGTTGCATCACAATGGGCCTGTGGTTTCTTACCCATCTGTTTGCCTTTTACTTAAGAAAATGAGAAGAACCCTGCAGAATCAGACTGAAGATCTATCTGGTCCAGGATCCTTTTTTCCCACAACAGCCAACCAGATGCCTCTGGAAAGCATTATGTGAGGGCAACAGCCCTCTCCTCATTGTTGCTCTTTGACAACAGGTACACAGATAAATTGGGTGGCACTGTGGGTTAAACCACAGAGCCTAGGACTTGCTGATCAGAAGGTCAGCAGTTTGAATCCCCACGACGGGGTGAGCTCCTGTTGTTCAGTCCCAGCTCCTGCCAACCTAGCAGTTCGAAAGCACGTCAAAGTGCAAGTAGATAAATAGGTACTGCTCCGGCGGGAAGGTAAACGGCGTTTCCGTGCGCTGCTCTGGTTCGCCAGAAGCGGCTTAGTCATGCTGGCCACATGACCCGGAAGCTGTATGCCGGCTCCCTTGGCCAATAAAGCAAGATGAGCGCCGCAACCCCAGAGTCGGTCACGACTGGGCCTAATGGTCAGGGGTCGCTTTACCTTTACCTTTACACAGATAAATACAGCCTCTGAACTTGGAGGGTGCATTTAACCGTCATGGCTGATGGACATTGAAAAACTTGTCCTCCATGAATTTGTCTCATTTCCTTTCAAAGTCATCCATATGAGTGCTCATCATATAACTGTGCAATAATGATCTGGAACTTGAGCTACAGAAAACCACCTACTTGTCCATCGAGCTTCTATTGAGTACTCTAACTGGCCATGGCTCTCTAGGATCTCCTACCTCTTCCTTTTAACTCGGAATGATGGACTGAGCCATAGAGCCTTCTGAATGAAAAGCAAATGCTCCACCACTGAGCTACAGTGACACCATTGTAGAGTAGACTTAGAGACATAGGTCTGGGACCCTGTTGCCCATGAGGGAGTATCAAATGACTCCCAGAGACAGCTAGCTGGACACACACACACACACACACACACACACACAGATACATCGGGTTACAAACACTTTGGGTTACAAACACTTGGGGTTACAGACTCCGCTAACCCGGAAGTAGTACCTCGGGTTACGAACTTTACCTCAGGATGAGAACAGAAATCTCACGGCAACAGCACAGTGGCAGTGGGAGGCCCCATTAGCTAAAGTGGTACCTCAGGATAAGAATGGTTTCAGGTTAAGAACGGACCTCCAGAATGAATGGTGTGAAAGTGAGAAAAATTGGAGTAATGGCAGCAGCTAGGAGAACGTGACTGAGCAGCCAGGGTAATATGGGGGCCCAAAAGTTTCATGATGGCAGCAAAGCTCTAAGCACAGCACAGGCCAGGAGCAGCTAGGCCACCCTCCCTCAGACATGGTCATGTTCCTGCTGAGGCATAGTCCCTGCTCATGTGGCCTTCATATATCTATTGGTTTGACCAAATTGGCCTGTAAATCCAAGCTGCTAAATTGTTTCTATTCTGTTCTATTCGCAGTCCAAGCCATCTATTTGTTTAATTGTCGTGTTGCGGAGGAGACAATTGAGATAACATTCTCCATCTATTTGCTTATAAATGAAGAACTGGTACCGGCAGCTTAGCAAATTTAACACTAGCAGCTTCCTTTAATGGAGCATGAATCTGCTTAAGCCAGCCATAAATATTTGTGGGCAGCATGAATAAAAATAATTTCTAACGAATAATTACAGCTGAGATTAAGAGTTGACATATTGCTGCTTGGCAGCCGCACAGCTGGGTTCTTAGCTCAGAGCATTAGACGAGCTCGATTACTTGCAATGGGGGGTTATTTATTCTGCTGACCTGCTAGCACAATTCTCCTCAGGGCTCTTTTTTTCTATCAGAGCTTAATATCTCACAGTGTTAGCATGTCTGTTTACTTCTTCCATTAAATCCATTCCCCCCCCCAACCTCCCCAGGTGGTTCATTTAACAGGTGTGATGGATTATTTTTTTAAAAACACTGTGTCTCTATTATGCTATTGTTTCCAGTTTAAATGGGTTCCCTTGGGCAGAGATGTTCATATTCAGATTTGCCCCCCCCGCCCCCCCCCAATGGAAAGACAAATAAACACAAACCTGTGTCAAGAGATGGGGCATTTTATGGCCAAGGGTTGTGTCAATCAGTGACAGTTGCTTATTTCCTGTAAAGAGGGACAGTGTGGTGTAGTGGTTATAGAAGGCTGGACCAGGATCTGCGCTTCCTAGGTTCCAATTTCCATTCAGTCATGTAACTCTCTGGGTTGCTTTGAGTCTGTTATGTTTGTTCAGCCAGAACCTACCACACAGGGATTTTTTGAGGATAAAACGTGGAGCTGGGGAGGATTACGTATGCCACCTTGAATTCCTTGCAGGAAACCTGAGGTATACATGTAATAGACAGACCTTCACAATTTGCAATAATTTTTTTTTCCTAGACAGAGCTTCACAATTTGCAATATTTTTTTCCCCTGGACCTGCTATTTGATTTCCTTCTCCCTCCCCTCCATCAAAAGAAATTCTGTTGTTGTTTACTTGGCAAATGGCAAGTGTCCTGTGGTTGAAGATGGCAGATGAATTGAGCACAGAGGACAAATGTTTCTGCAACTTGTATGGCTTGTATGGCTAAAGCCATGGGGAAGGAAAATGATGTGTCTGGCAATGTGTTTTTCACTTTGGGGGCAACCTCTCAAGCTAGGTCTTGTAACATTTCAGGGCCAAACTAGGTATGATGCTAGAGGTGCAAGGACTTCCATCGGATGGTTTCATGTTTACATTGCTACCGTTTTTGAAGACTCCTTAAGTTACTGGAGTAGTGGGGTGGAAGGGAAGAAGCGCTTAAACTTTTCACTATGGAATGTTTTCGCATTCAAAATTCACCATCACCACCACTGGGTTTTTTCCTGCGTTGCAGGGGAGGGGGGGAAGAGGCAGGGGGAAAGATATCTGATCTATGTACCTTTCCCCCTGAAGATATCAAACAGTTGGGATGGCCATTTTGATCAGCAAAACAACCTGAGGTATTAGGCACCCCCATCTATGTTGGTATTACATCATATCTGAAGTAATATCTTCATGCCTTCTGTGTTGTGCCCACTTTGTCCCTGAGACAATGTCCTTTTTCAAGAATACTTGTATTTCTGCTCCATGGGATAGTTCTACACCCTCAATAACTATAAACAGGAATTGTTGGATTCCAGTTCTACTTCACCTCAGCCACCATGGTAAATTTCAGGGAGTTGTTCTCCAATCACAGGTGAAGGACCACAGGTTATGATTTAAATCAACCTTAGTCAATGCTTTTAAAATACATTTCTTATTCAAGGTGTGCTTTTCAAACTTCCTGAGGACTTCGTTCTTCTCCAGTGAAACCTCTTTCCCTTCTCTATTGAAATCTAAAATAGAGGAACTCTGTCTTACCGGTATTTATTATGCTTTGAATAAGTGGAATGTCTTGAGAAGAAGCCATCGGTTCATTATTTCATCTTCTTGCTGTGACGAGATTTTTTTATATACTCATGATGCCTCATTAAGCTTACTTAACATCTTGTGAAATCCACGTGGCTAGTATCCACTCCTTAGAAGCAGTCACTCCTATTGCTGAAATGCAGAAAAAACAACAGATTCTTTAAGGGCCAAAGGGTGAAAAATGAACTTATATTAATAGAGGTAATAAAATGTGCGTGTGCCACAACAGTAAAAAGCTGGCATTTCATTCTTGCATAGGCATACCAAGAGTTGTGTAATTCCATCAGAAATTCTACCCTACTGGTTTAACCAAGGTTCTTGGTATGTTCTAGCATATTTGGTGCTATAGATGTTGTTGTTGATGATGGTGATAGTAGTGTACAGAGCTAAAAAAATATTCTGAGGTGGTATTAAAAGATTATGTTTTCTGTCATTAATTGGGGAAAGAAGGGCTTAAATTACTGGGGGCGGGGAACACTTCAACAATTCCACTACAACTGCTTGATCTAGAATGGGCTTGCCACTTTGGGTTCCTTTGGGAACCCAATCAATCAATCACCCTTGGCTGACTCTCCAAGGACCATGTGCCAGCTGTATGCTTGGTCACCCCACATTCTTTCATGCACTCATTCACAACGGTCAAACAAAGGAGATACACAGAGGCACACAGCACTTCTGACCCAGTTGATACATGAAGACCATCTGAGGAGAGAGTTTATTGCCTCTTCTCCACTCATCAATCTGATGAACCAGTAAGGGGGCAATTTGCATCACTATTAGGGTACTAGGTTTCACTCTCCATGGTACTACCTCTACCAGGTCTTTTTTTTTTCCAGCCAGAACGCACCGGAACCCAGTTCCAGTACCTCTCAGGTAGGCTGTGGCACCTGTCAGGTAGGCACCATAAGAGAACAAGGAAGACATTCATGGTGTTATGGCACCTCTTTTATAGAAAAATAGCACTGGTCTCTTCTTTCTCCCCCTTCTCTGCTGCCCAAGTTGATAACAGAGGTGGATTTAGGGCAGCGTGATCAGTTCCTCTCCACTGGGTGCTGAACCTACGGGCTCCACGGGGCATCAAAGCTATGATGTAGCTAATTGAGAAGAACAGAAGGCAAGAAGTGGGGGCCCCCTCAAGTGGAGGGCTCACACAGGGGCACTGCTGAAATTTGAAAGTCTGCCTCTGTTGGTAGGGTCTTGAGAGGTCAGAAAAATTCACTGGGATTGGTGGTTTGCCATGCCTGAGCTAGATCAGTGGCACATTTGTTCTGCATGTTGGGTTGTTATGAGCTGGAAACAACCGTGGATCTGACTGGGCTATGCTTTCCAAATGGCATGGATGCTTCCAAAGGAAGACAGTAAAAATGAGAAGAGCAATATATGGGCAAATGCACTGTTCTTTGTGATCTTAGCCCTCTACTTGCACTGCAAACTGGAGCCAAGAAGGAAGGAAATTTGACTGTTGCGGCCCATGCCTGTCAGTTTGGATAGCAAACAAAACAATCATAAGTCTAGGAAGCTGGTGGAATTTATGCCAGCTTCAGTTAAGGTGATGTAAGTTATCGCATCCCAAACTCATTGAGCCTGGCGGAGTGAAAATCTTTAAAATAGAGTTTGCCTTACACCACCCTTTTTGCTGGCATCAAGTTCCGACTTATTGCCAGGTCAACTGAAAAAGTTTGGGATAGGTGTAAGCTTCTCCCTGAGACCACACCACACCCTTGCTTGGGACTTACACCAATGTAAGTTCCACCAGCTTAAGTTAAGCACCAGCTGAGCCAGCACAGAGTTGTTCAAGCCAAGGTGAGGAATTTAACATATCCCAGATGAAATGCCAGCTAAGCCAGGACAGCCCAAGATCTGCCTATTCCAAACTCATATATCTGGGCATATCTTGGATTTGGACTGCATTGTAAATGTGGCATTTTGTGAGTCCTACATAAGCCCCACTGAGTTTAGTGGTGTTTCCTACCTGGAAACTCGGTTTAGGATTACAGCCTTAATTAATTCACTTGCATTAGTGGATTAACTAAAAATCGGAAACCATCTTTGCCCTTTCCTGTACAACTTTGTGCCCATGGTTGTTCTGCTTCTCTTCTAACATATAGGCTTGCAAAGACATGATCAGAAAAGGGGCTCCAGTCATGTGGTAATGGAGGAGCCACACACCTGCAACCCAGGTTGCAGCAGAAGTGCAGATCCACTTTCCACCCTGGGGAGATTAGCCTAATTGTTAACCCAGCCCTGATAAGATCTCTCATACACTTTTAACTAAGACAGCTATAAACTAAAACAAAGTCCTGACATGGCAAGTGTTCAGCTTGAGGAAGCTAGTGGGGGAAAATGCATTCGTTATAGTTTTAGATTCTTTCTAAATATAATGTTATATAACTTGCCTCAAGTATCTACATCGGCAAGTGCCTTCAACTTCCTTGTTCAGCTGGGTTAAAATGTGCAAACACAATGAAATTTTAGCAGGTTTCATTTCCTGGGAAATTGATGCATAGTGCCAGCTGAGAGATAGAAGAGGAAGGATAATGTTCTTGCTCTGCTCTGACCTAATTAAAATGCATTTTATACAACCCAGGTATCATTTACTTATTGATAACCATTGCCCTAAATGCCATTCGATATTGGGATAATGTTACCTTAGTGCCTTTATACATAAAAATAAAAGTCCCCATGCTTCTTTATCGACTAACACCTCAGTTTTGATTCAGGCTGCAATCCTTATATGGAAGCAAGTCCCAGTGAATGCAATGTAGCTTACTTCTGAGTAGAGGTGTATAGGACTGCACAGTTAATCAGAAAGGCAAAGGCAGCCCGGGAGAGGTTGCCAAAATATGACTCACAAATAGTCAACCCATTACTGTTTCAAATGAATTTCAGTCGTATCCTGAAAAGTACACAAACACAGAGAGACACAGATTGGCTAAGTATCATGTCTAAACTGGGTAATTGTCTGTGTAAATGAAATAGTCGGCCATGCAGTAATACAATTTCTATATCCACATGTTCATTGCCAGGACATTGTCTGCCTGGATATTTGGTTGGATTTAAAACATAGTCACATTGCTGCAGATACATCTGGCACTTTATGAATGAACGAGTAACCGTTTCCAGAGATTACAATGCTCAAAAACATTCCACAGCACAACAGCAAGCAAGTCAATGGCATGAGAGTTCATTTCAAAGTTACTGCCAATGATGACAACTAAGATTTAAAAGTCTTCAGCTTGCAATTAGCTTTGTTTTTGCTTTTTTTTTAATTGGTAGGAGTGTGTTTACATGACCATGTCTTTTTCAAACCTTCATATTCTGCGCTTGATCTGTAACCATAGTAAGAGCTTTGTCAGATTAAATAAAGCTGGCGTTGACTTTGCAGATATATAGATATTAGTCAAAGCTGTCGTTTATTCGTCTATCTAACCCCTTCTGAAATAAACACATTGAAACATCTGGACACCTTCTGCCAGGAACTTCACCTGCAAAAATCCCACTGAAAGAAATTAAGCTATACAAGATGACATTCAACATGATCTCTCATGAAATAGCCATTCCCTTCAATGAAGCAAGAGGTGTTCTCTGAAAACTATGCGTCCTTGGCATTTATTAACAGATACTAACCACTTTCCCAAAATAGTTATAGAAGTATTTCCTGCAAACTCACTGGGTGCGTGTGAAGTGTTAAACTGCCATACTCTTTTTCTGATGAACAGAATTTTACAGATTATGTCTACAGTGCAAACTTCAGCTACTGCCATCACCTGGTCAATCCAGGTGGCAGAGGCCTGTGAGTTCATACCTCCTGCACTTCAGTCTAACAGTGGTCTCCAAGGCTCAGTGGTAGGAATTCTGGTATATCCAAGGCATAAACATCCTGTTTGTGAAACATGGTGACCATTACTGGGCTGGGACACAAGCAGTCCTGGGAGGCTGTGTTAGGTGATATGGGATTGCATAACTGTCTGAGACAGAGGAAGAAGAAGAACTTAGTGTTAGTTTTTCTTTCATTTTCATGAAGCAGTTATGTGCTTCTTTATCAAACGTAGCCTTACCAAGCTAAATGTTGTCCAATCACAAAAATAATAGCAGATTCCTCACACCCCAAAACATATTTTTAAGACCCCATCACTGAGGAAATTTGCAAAAATTAAGTTTCGCCTAAAATGATGCAACTTAATCCTCTAGTCCAAACTTCTTCTTTTTAGCATTCTGTTTTTTTCTGTTTACCAGGCATTTGCCAAATAACAATATTGCTGAAGCATATTACTGGACATTTTAAGTAAACAAATACACTATAATTGCTTTTATCTGGGCACAAAAGTACATTTATGGTTGAATGACAATCCAGGCACTGAAACTGAATCGGTTCTTTTGGGTCAGCAGGCCATTTGAGGCATTCCTAAATTTCTGCCGGTTATCAGAAATTTGAACTGGTCATCTTTGGATTTCTGGGTGGCCATGTTTACATCATGTGGTAAGTCACTAAACTGCACAATGCAGCATCTTCCTGGGCCAACTTCCCTTAATTATGCCCTCCACGATGTTTTTGCACTACAGCTTCTATCAGCTTCAATTATAATGGCCAAGGGCCAGAGATGAAGTAGTTCACAATATCTGGAGGACACCTATGTTGAGAAGATTGGCTTAGGCAGTTTAGTAAACTCAGGCCCTGGACTAACTCCATCCACCCATGTCACCCACTGGATCTTCCTACACAGGAAGGACTATAAGAGGGCTTCCAGTTACTTAACTGTTAATTATTAATCTGATTGTTAATAATAATAATTTTCCAATCTCTCAATTGCTATGTAAATGGAGAAAGAAACATGTGAATTTTGCGATGGGGCTCCTTCCTTTCTCACTTTTCCATGTGACTTCATTCATGATCAAGTTCCCATCAGACTGTGATATGAACAAGGTCAAAGAGGATATTGTTACTACAGAGCTGAGGAAGGATCTTGGTGTTCAAAGGTCAAAGCTTCCTTTGACTACTAGGAAGTCTGTGGAGTTTTGTTGTTGTTGTTGTTCCCTGAATGTCACCTGCAGCCAACCATAAATAACAAAAAGTGAATAAGAAAATTGATGCAACAGGACATTATGCTGTGTACTACACCATACCGTGAAATTTAAGACCTTTACTTCTGAAAACTAGTTGCAAGGAAAAGTAATTCACTGGGAAGGAAGGTTGTAAATCTTTTAGCTGGACTCTACATTAAAGCCCACTGAAAGATTTATCCAGTTCGAGTTCTGCAGACATCACAAATGTTCTGACTACTCAAAGATAATGTACTCCTTGATTCCTGCAAGGACATGGTGTAAACGTTGCTCTCCTTTAACCCATTCCTGAATGTCTTTCAAGAGAAAACTACTTGTGTGGGCCTTTCACATACATGAACCACCTTCTTTGCTGTCACGTTGGATAATTCAGGAAAATGAATTGGGTGTTGTGCCACTAGAACACTATTATAGTGCCTGCTAAAATAAGACTCTGCTTCTCAAAGGGGGAAGTTGCTGACAAATCCTTGCAAACTTTTGCAAAATATTCTTTCAGCTTTGCAACACATTCAGCAGTTTCTAGAAATAAGGTTGGTCAGCTCCCAAAGCATCCTTGTTGAGTGTTGAAACTGGTTACCATTTCTCCTTATTTGATACTGTTTTTGGAAGAAAACAAAGGAACTATGTGAAATATTTAAAAGTGAAAGTTTTAAATATTTCAATTTGGATTATAGAATCATAGAATCATAGAGTTGGAATAGACCACAAGGGCCATCGAGTCCAACCCCCTGCCAAGCAGGAAACACCATCAGAGCAGTCCTGACATATGGTTGTCAAGCCTCTGCTTAAAGACCTCCAAAGTAGGAGACTCCACCACACTCCTTGGCAGCGAATTCCACTGTCGAACAGCTCTTACTGTCAGGAAGTTCTTCCTAATGTTTAGGTGGAATCCTCTTTCTTGTAGTTTGGATCCATTGCTCCATGTCCGCTTCTCTGGAGCAGCAGAAAACAACCTTTCTCCCTCCTCTATGTGACATCCTTTTATATACTTGAACATGGCTATCATATCACCCCTTAACCTCCTCTTCTCCAGGCTAAACATGCCCAGCTCCCTTAGCCATTCCTCATAAGGCATCGTTTCCAGGCCTTTGACCATTTTGGTTGCCCTCCTCTGGACATGTTCCAGTTTGTCAGTGTCCTTCTTGAACTGTGGTGCCCAGAACTGGACACAGTACTCCAGGTGAGGTCTGACCAGAGCAGAATATAGTGGCACTATTACTTCCCTTGACCTAGATCCTATTGATGCAGCCCAGAATTGCATTGGCTTTTTTAGCTGCTGCGTCACACTGTTGGCTCATGTCAAGTTTGTGGTCAACCAAGACTCCTAGATCCTTTTCACATGTACTGCTCTCAAGCCAGGTGTCGCCCATCTTGTATTTGTGCCTCTCATTTTTTTTGCCCAAGTGCAATACTTTACATTTCTCCCTGTTAAAATTCATCTTGTTTGTTTTTGCCCAGTTCTCTAATCTGTCAAGGTCGTTTTGAAGTGTGATCCTGTCCTCTGGGGTGTTAGCCACCCCTCCCAGTTTGGTGTCATCTGCAAATTTGATCAGGATGCCCTTGAGTCCATCATCCAAGTCGTTGATAAAGATGTTGAATAAGACCGGGCCCAAGACAGAACCCTGTGGCACCCCACTAGTCACTCTTCTCCAGGATGAAGGGGAACCATTGATGAGCACCCTTTGGGTTAGGTCAGTCAGCCAGTTACAAATCCACTGAGTGGTAGCATAGTCAAGACCGCATTTTACCAGCTTCTTTACAAGAATATCATGGGGCACCTTGTCGAATGCCTTGCTGAAATCAAGGTAGGCTACATCCACTGCGTTCCCTTCATCTACCAGGCTTGTAATTCTGTCAAAAAACGAGATCAGGTTAGTCTGACATGACTTATTTTTCAGAAATCCATGCTGACTATTGGTGATCGCAGCATTCCTTTCTAGGTGCTCACAGACTGTTTGCTTAATGATCTGCTCCAGAATCTTCCCTGGTATTGATGTCAGACTGACTGGGCAATAATTATTATTTATCTTTTCCCCTTTTTGAAAATAGGGACAACATTTGCCCTCCTCCAGTCTGCCGGGACTTCGTCTGTTCTCCAGGAATTCTCAAAGATGACTGCCAGTGGTTCTGAGATCACATCTGCCAGTTCTTTTAATACTCTTGGATGCAGTTCATCTGGCCCTGGAGACTTGAATACATCTAAACTAGCCAAGTATTCTTGTACTATCTCCTTAGTTATTCTGGGCTGTGTTTCCTCTGCTGAATCATTTGCTCCAAATTCTTCAGGTCGGGCATTGTTTTCTTTATCAGAGAAGACTGAGGCAAAGAAGGCATTGAGGAGTTCAGCCCTTTCTGTGTCCCCTGTTTGCATTTCACCATCTTCTCCTCTGAGTGACCCCACTGTTTCTTTGTTCTTCCTTTTGCTACGGACATACCCATAAAAGCCTTTTTTGTTGCTTTTAACCTCTCTAGCAAGCCTGAGTTTATTCTGTGCTTTAGCTTTTCTGACTTTGTGTCTACATGTGCTGGCTATTTGTTTGAATTCCTCTTTGGTGGTTTCCCCCCTTTTCCATTTTTTGTACACATCCTTTTTTAATCTTAACTCAGTTAAAAAGTTCTTTAGATAGCCACCCTGGCTTCTTTAGGCACCTTCCATGTTTCCGTCTCATTGGTATTGCCTGAAGTTGTGCTTTTACTATCTCCCTCTTAACAAACTCCCAGCCATCATGAACTCCCTTTCCTTTTAGTATTACTGTCCATGGGATCTCACCCAGCACTTCCCTAAGTTTTATGAAGTCGGCTTTCTTAAAGTCAAGAAATTGAGTCCTAGTATGCTTGGCTGCTCCTTTCCGCTGTATAGTAAACTTCAGAAGAGCGTGATCACTCGCGCCTAATGATCCTTCCACTTCTACCCCACTAACCAGGTCATCAACACTGGTTAGGACCAGATCTAAAATGGCTGTTCCTCTTGTTGCTTCTCCCACTTTCTGGACAATGAAGTTGTCTGCAAGGCCAGTGAGGAATCTGTTTGACCTTATGCTCTTGGCTGAGTTTGACATCCAACAAATATCCAGGCAATTGAAGTCCCCCATTACTACTATCTCCCTTCCTTTTGCATGCTTGGCCATCTGTTCCAGGAAGGCATCATCTATGTCCCCCATTTGGCTTGGGGATCTATAGTAAACTCCCACAATGAGGTCTCTGTTATTCTTCTCTCCCTTAATTTTGACCCAAATGCTCTCACTTTGGCTTTGAGGTTCTAAATCTTGGATCTCTTCACAGGTATACACATCCCTGACATATAACACCACTCCTCCTCCTTTCTTGTCTGGTCTGTTTCTCTGAAATAGATTGTATCCCTCCATTATTACATTCCAATCGTGGGACTTATCCCACCAGGTTTCAGTGATTAAATTTTTAAAATATGTTTAGGACAATAGCCTATCTGACTGTAATTTGGCAGACTTTCTCCATTCTAGAAGGGCTGAAAATACCACCTATTGCTGTCAAAAGGAGACAAAAATGCAGCCATTTATTATTATTTCTTGGTATGGATAGAGTAGAGGGGAAAGAAGTGGATTCAGAGACTAATTGAGCAACCTATGAGGCACCTTGTGCTGAGCCAGATTTTGACATATTGGAGATCACTATGACAATGTATCGGGGAATCAGCTACCACTGAAATTAGATAAATATTTTAAAATAAAAGTTATGTCCATGAGCCAATAGTTTTCTGCTTTCTGACAAAAGTCTCCATTTTCTTTATCACAAAACCAACACTTCCCATCTCCTGGCTGGGTTCTTTATGTTTTGTTTTGTTTTGTTTTGTTTTTTACTTTCCCATGATGAATTGTGCCAATGTACAGACCTCTTAAATGTGGATCTCTTTATAACTCACAGCCACTGAAAAGTTTGCCCCTCTGTTAAAAAAGAAAAGCCAAGACTTCATTTGGTTACTGTGTTGCAAATTCTTATCCCATTTCAGCAAAACTTTCCAGAATATTGTCTTTTAATTCACATCTAATAGATTTGTAAAGTACAGTTTTCTCCCTTTTTTCTAACAATTTTTCAAATTCAGCTTTACTTTGCCTTAACTCACTTCTTTGCTCTAATCTGTTCAGATAACAACATATTTTTTTAAAAAAAAAACTGATAAGGGGAATTGGTTTATAATTTCATTACCACTTTTTCATAAGCTTTTACTTGTTACCAATCCTGATATAAATGCATGCATTTTTCTTACTATTTTTGAAAAGTCCCTAGATGTCTGATTGAATTTCTCATCCTTGGACAATATGAGTTCCTGGGGCAAGAGCTTGTTTGCAACTATCCCATGCTGACAAGCAAATGTTTATGATGTAACTCAGTCCATTATAGAGCTTTTTCCTAACAGTTTTAGACATCTGTAGGAGATTTCAGAGGCCTACTCAGACTGATATTTCTTCCATAAATCTATAATATATATTCTCTTCTTCATTCCATTGCAGTAACCATGAAATGACTCTTGCCTCCTAATAACTTTCGATATCTGGTATTCCCAGATTCCCAGCCAGCCATTTTCAAAACTTTTGCTCTCAGAAAGCAGTTCTGCAGTTCCCAGATCCGTCAAGTAGACAGCCATCATCTGTAGTCATCATTTGGCTAGTGTAGCATCAAATCACAGAGATGGGAAAAACCAAGCTAAGCCCATCTACAGTAAAGCACAGAAATGGAACGCAGCAGGATTAAGGTTGCAATTCCATGCACACTTACTTGGAAGTAAGTCTCACTGAACTCCGGGTGCTAAGCTCTGAACTGTACAATGACGTCTTATAAAGAGGACTCGCTGCACTTAATTTTCATCCCAGATTGTGTCCTGTCATTCCTTGCACATATGAATCTGGCCAGCTTGTTTATTTTATGTATACCCCACTTTTCAGTCCCCATGTGGCTCTCAAATTGACTTACAGTTAAAATCCTTACAAAGATGCAATATATTCATGAGCCATATAGTTGTATGGAACAGGAAACAAGCTCTCTTGATCCCTGGCATCTGGTGATAGAGTTTTGCTTGCCCCTGGTGTGGATGGGGATGGGTGAATCACTTTGGTTCCTCTCAGTTCCTCTTTTTTTTCAGTCTTAAGTTCAGTTATCCATATTTACATATCACTTTGCAAAGAAAACCCCACTCCCCCCCCACAAGACCTCATGAAAATCCAACAGCATATTAGAGTGAATTTCTCCTAACATGCACATTTACGTATGTAGTTTTTCAAAAACACACATATTTGCAGGGCAATCCCCTCTATCATAATTAACTTTTCTTTGCTATTTTTCACTAATATATGCATTCTGATGCACACTTTACTTTGGCTGAAGAACTGCATTGCAAAATTGGGAGAAGTGTGAATTTTGAAGAACAGCTGCATTTTGGTTGTTCTCTCATTGCAGCGAATGTGGATTAGGTAGGATTTGCAATAGTAGTGACGCGGGTGGTGCTGTAGGTTAAACCACAGAGCCTAGGACTTGCCAATCAGAAGGTCGGCGGTTCGAATCCCCGCAACGGGGTGAGCTCCCGTTGCTCGGTCCCTGCTCCTGCCAACCTAGCAGTTCGAAAGCACGTCAAAGTGCAAGTAGATAAATAGGCACCTCTCTGGCGGGAAGGTAAACAGCGTTTCTGTGCGTTGCTCTGGTTTCACCAGAAGTGGCTTAGTCATGCTGGCCACATAACCCGGAAGCTGTACGCCAGCTCCCTCAGCCAATAAAGCGAGATGAGCGCCGCAACCCCAGAGTCGGCCATGACTGGACCTAATGGTCAGGGGTCCCTTTACCCTTTACCTTTACTGCACCTTTAAATGCAAATGGAACTGTGCTTCTCCTCTGTCCCTAGGTGGGGAAGGTGGGAACCAGAAGACCTCACAGACAGAATAAAGGACAAGTTGATGAGAAAGGGTTACCATTCACACACACACCTGTCTGCTTTCAGTCGAGTGAATGAAGAAACCCACCAGTTCAGGAAGCCTGTGCACCCATCAAGCTGGGACAGTGTGTGAGGGACTCGAGTGCCATAGTAATTTCCTGCTTTCAAAATAAGACCATGCTATTTATTCTAAACAATGATACTGTATGTTTAGCATAGGGAGGCCTCTATTAAAGCAGTTTGCTGATCATCATTAGCAAGTGTCAGGAGCCAGCCAGCTGCAGTCTGAATTAACTGGCATCTGTATAATGAACTATCAGAAAGCCCAGCTGACATGGAATTGCTGCCCCCATCAATCCCTGATTAGTGTGAAACAGCAATCTGTATCAGTAGGGGAGGGCACTCTCTGGTAATAAGCTAGCCTAATGGCTAAAGGTTTATTATGCTCCACGTCCGAGACGTGCTTACTAATGACTCCCAGTGATGATAATATTCTCCTCTCTGAAATAAAATACGTTGGGCCAAGTGCCATGTGGCACTGTCGAAAGATCAGCCTGGAGACCTAAAACAAAAGAGAGAAAGAGCCAAGATAATTGAAATGGATTAGACTTCCTCTTGACTATTAATCACTAGACCTTGCCCGTTTCAGGAAATGTTACATGGCGCTCAATAAAATGAAAAGCTATGTCAGTGCACAAATAACTTCCTTGGAAAGTCACCTTTTGCCAGAATCATACAAGGGTCATTTAGGCTATGGAAAGCAGGGCTTACTAGTTTTCCTGATTGTGCATCATGGCAAAATCAGTTGTCTGGACAGGAGCGCCAGGGAAGAGGCAGCAAACACCCAAAACTTTCATTGGCTAAATGACCTTTATGAAGAGGCACATTGACACAGTACTTGATAACTGAGAGTGGAACACTGCATTTTGAACCTGGGATTCCCAGTTTCAGTTACCTGGGACCTACTCCCAGGTAAGTGGGTTAGGCAATGTAGCACCCTCCATATGTTGTTGGACTCCAAACACGTCAACCCCACATGGCCAGGATGATAGAAACTGTAGTCCACAACATCTAGAGGGCAAATCTAGAGGGCCCTGGTGTATAGGACGGCACACTAAAGCATTCTATGGATGCTATACATTGTGATAGGTACATTCTACATATTAAAATAATAATAATAGGAGGAATTCAACAATGTGCTCTTCGTTCAGTGCAATTACTTCTGCTTGCCGGAAGGAGAAATTCCCCCTGTCACTGTTCTGGAGATTCTGTTGGCTCCCTCAATACGGATTTTTGGGAGGCATAGGGATGTATGGGGGGGGGGAGCCCTGTTGTGCTAAAGGGAGCCATTATGCTGGCTTTTGCTAGTGCATTAGGTTAGTGCATCTCAACCAAGAGGTGATATTCAACTAAACTTTACTTAGAGTAGACCCCTCAAAATTTAATGTGCGTGACTAAGTTAGATGCATTAATTTTGAGGGGTCTACACTGAGTAAAGCTTAATTGAACATCATCCAATATATCTACTTTTATTTCAGCTTTCCAGAGAGAGGGAGAGAGAGTTGCTATAATGGTTTATCATATCAGAGAAGACCCTGCACCAGGGGCTTTCTTCTCAGCTGTCACCACCACAGATATTGTGCTGTTGTCCTTCCTTGTAACCACCAAAGTGGATCCTGCATGGATCCTGGTTCAGGGAGACATGGCTTCCATAGAGTTAATACTGCCAAAAGCATTCTTCAATTTTTTTTTTTTAAAATCATTCAGCACATTCTGATTTCCAGAAATCACTTATAATCGAGGCAGATTTTATAAGTATGTAAACTTATATTATTTATCTCTTACAGCCTTGAGAACTCCAGCATTCCATTCGTCCCCATTTAAATTAACCACGGACCATAAAAATCAATCACAGCTTATAGAATAAAAATATTAAAATTGCCCAGGCAGTTCTGCTGCAAAATGTCAGACTGTGGTCCCTGGACACTCACTCTTCAAGCACCACACTTTCACTGCAGACCTGTAAAATATTTATTGCAATTTTCTGGTGAGAGTTACAATTATCCATCTCCTCAAGAGAAAACTTGTCACTAACTGTCAGTTATCACAGATTCTTACATCTCCTTCCTTAAACCTTCTTCTGTTGACAGTTTGGCAGCCATTGTGTGGCTCTTTCTGGGTTCAGAAGTGTAACCTAGTGAGCCAGGAATTGCATATATTTTACCGTTCCAGCATTCCACTGGCATTCTCTGTCTCCATTTCTGGCTTGGGATATTAATGTGATCATTATCAGTGCTGATGAGATCATGAATAAAGCCAGTGCAAGGTTCTGAGGTGGAATGTTTTTGGCACTAATCATCAAAACTATGGATAGGAATGAAGGAGGGGAAAAGGAAAGGGAGAAGGTTTAAGTGAGAGCCATGTCTAGTGGGAGTTATTGGTGTGCACCGAGACAAAGGAACACTTCAAACACAGCAATAAGAGCTGGTCTAGACATTGCCTTGGCTGCAGGGATCAGCAACTTTAGGCTGAATTTCCTGCGCCCTGTCAAATCAGGACTTTAGGTTGCAACCCTATATCCACTAAACTGGGGAGTCAGACAAACTGAATGTGCTTATGAGTAGACATTTATAAGACTGTGCTACCAGAGAGGTCCACTTTCATACTGGACAGCCTCACATTTCAAGTGCTGTCTGGACTGGTGCTTGCTTTCCTGTGTGTCTGAGCTTATGGCATCCATAAGTGATGTCATTTCTGGTCACCACCTATTTTCAAACCAGGTACCATCACTGAAGAATTTATGCTTTTGAATTATGGTGCTGGAGGAGACTCTTGAGAGTCCCATGGACTGCAAGCCCTGAGTGCTCACTGGAAGGACAGATCCTGAAGCTTAGGCTCCAATACTTTGGCCATCTCATGAGAAGAGAAGACTCCCTGGAAAAGACCCTGATGCTGGGAAAGATTGAGGAAACAAGGAGAAGGTGATGACGAGATGGTTGGACAGTGTTCTCGAAGCTACTAACATGAGTTTGACCAAACTGCGGGAGGCAGTGGAAGACTGGAATGCCTGGTGTGCTCTGGTCCATGGGGTCACGAAGAGTCAGACATGACTAAACAAATAAACAACAACAACCTCAATGGCTTGGGCCCAGAGCAGTGTGCAGATGAGTTACCAGCTCCTGGCTATAGTCACATTGGAGAACAACACTATTTGTTCTCTGTTACAATCTCTGGAGGGTCATCTAATCCAATCCCCTGTAATTGCAGGAATCTTTTGCCCAATATGGGGCTCGAACCCACAACCCTGAGATTAAGATTCTCATGCTCTATCGACTGAGCTATTAGGAAGACTATAGCAGAGGTTAATCTGTAGCTTGTCAGAGAATATGACCCATCAGCCCAGAGAATATGACCAACGTTCACAGAGGATAAGAGCTGTAGTCCAACAATATCTGTAGGACTTCAGATTAGCCACTCCTGGACTATAGAATTCCTTCCCTACAAATAAATGGATACAATGCAGTTGGCCTCGATCTATTCCAACTGTACTAAGAAGCTGATCTCAATATATATTGTGCTGGGATTAGACAGCTCTTTCCTCTCCCTTGTCCCATAACTTCTCAAGTAGAAGATCATTTCAAACGCATGTGATTGTTTTAAATTGCAGCTATGCTGCCTACTCAAGTCACACAGGTCTTCTCTGAAGCAAACTAACAAGCTTCTACTTCAGGAGGAGTATGGTGTGCAAGATAAACTTACGTTGTTGCCAGCTAGTCACCTAAGGACAGATTCATATGTTTAGGCAAGTTAAGACTGAGCATGCTTGAAGGCTCGTGCTGTTTTCCAAGATGGATGCCCGGTGGAGGTCTATGTGAACCACATCTAGCTTCCATGTTTTATGCAGAATTGCTTGCTAAAAGGGTTTTGAAAATTCACCCACTATGCAAGAAGATTAAAAAGCATGCAAAACCATTTTATATCACTATCAAATTAGGAAACCCCTATTTGAAATATAGGCATTCTTATGAATATAAGAAGCTGCCTCTAGACCAGTTCTGGCTAGCAACAGACCATCAATCAAAATTTCTCTGAGATCCTTAATTGGTGATCCCAAAGATTTAATGTGCAATCATGTGCACGCAAAGCACGTGCTGTGCCATGGAGATAACTGCCCTCATCTTTATTATATGAAAGTATTCAACAGTGCCTGCAAGATTTTTTAATACTTTATTTGACTGAGGGAGGTGGAAAGGGTGCACATTACTGCAGCTTGGAGAGTTGCAACCCCATTACTGTAAGAGGAGGGGGAGAGTAAATTGTAGATTAGCTATTTATTTACAGCTCTGCTCTTGATTATTGCCAGATCCCAGTGCTGTTTTCTGAGGGCTTGATCCAGCCAGAGTTCAGCAGTTGTTAAAGTTCCATTGATTTCAAGGAGGAAAAGTTAAACCTGTGCCTAGCACTCACTCAAGACAATGTCTCTCAGTGCCCATCAGCTGATGGGCTTTGAGAAGAACCATTCTGAAGTTTGTTTCAATAGAAACCATTTGGAAGCACACTTCAAAGGCATTGCCATCAGCTGTTGTAATGACATCAGGTGACTGACAGGTGTGGGTCCCCACTCATCTGTCAAACATGGCCCACAGGGCTTGTGAAGGTAAAGATCTTGGCTAAGTGGAAAAGCTACACACACACACACACCGTATTAGGTTAAAGTGTGCTTAAACATGCATATACTAATGAAAACAGCACACAGACACCAATTATATTAGGAAAAATTATTTGCAAAAATGTGTTTATTCAGCAAAAAATTCACACAAATATGCATACAGTGGTACCTCGGGTTAAGTACTTAATTCGTTCTGGAGGTCCGTTCTTAACCTGAAACTGTTCTTAACCTGAAGCACCACTTTAGCTAATGGGGCTTCCTGCTGCCACTGCACTGCTGGAGCACGATTTCTGTTCTCATCCTGAAGCAAAGTTCTTAACCTGAAGCACGATTTCTGGGTTAGAGGAGTCTGTAACCTGAAGCGTATGTAACCTGAAGCGTATGTAACCTGAGGTACCACTGTCTATTTAGAAGTTCATACTCAATCCTGATGAATTTTCAGGTGGATATTTAAAAATCACAAACTGATGTTAAAATGTGGAGAAGCAAACTTAAGATTGGAAAGATGAGAAACAGGGAGAAGCTGCAATTGGCGAATCTGCCCATCCATCCACAGGCGAGTGGCAGACCATGTACTTTGGTGCAGAAGATGCCAGGTTCAGTCTCTGAATGCTCCCCAACAGTCTTTCTCTGCCCTCTCATCTACCTTCATGCCTTCTGATATGTTGCTTTTTCTGCCTATTTTGAACCAACTTCCTCTTTGCCTGTGTTCATCCTCGCCCTGCTTTTCATGGCTAATTTTTGTGTGCCCCCCCCCTGCCAACACACATGCCTTCACAGTTTCTTCCACTGAACACCTGGACAGGCACCCTTGCTGCTTCTGTGTGCTGCACAGCCCTCAACACATCATTGGCACTTAATAAACATTAAGTATAGTAGCCGTAGTGGTAACCTGATCAAGTGTTTTGATTGCAACAGAATTGGCTGCTTTGCATGTATGTCCCACATTACTTCATTCATCTACCATGGAGTAGTCCACTACTGATCAAGAAAGAGCTGGTTGCAATTAGGAAGTCTGCGTTCTCTTTGTATTTCTTATTGAGATAAGTGCAGAACTCTGTGCTAGATCACTTGTAGCTGAGACCTGCGGGTATATAGCGGTATACAAATTTAATAAACAATAACATACGAATGAATTCCACTGAATTGATGGCAAGCAACATAGTCTCCTTCTGTTGTTATACCTCTGGTGGCTCATTTGCACAAGGCAGTGACCACTCCAATCATCAAGTGAAGAAAGGTTGTGTGAACTAGCTCTGCTGAAATACAGGAGAACGTTAGCTTTTACTCACTTCTGATTCCTTGATATGCTCACCTAATGAGCCTAAAAAAACAATTATTACCACTAGAATCCCAAAACAATTAGCCTGTGCTAAATGAAGAATAACTCCTTTGTGCTGTCCAGATGTTTTGGACCACAACTCCCAACATCCCTGATTATTGGCCATGCCAGCTGGGGCTGAAGTTGTAGTTCAATTGAGAGTATCAGGCTAGGGAGTGCTCATTTAGTATCTCTACATTCCACCTTTCCTCCAAGGACCTCAATACAGGATTCACTATTGTGTATCATTGCAACTACCCTGTGATATACCTGATAATGAAAGATAGTGGTTGCCCCAGAGCCACCCAGTGAGCTTCATGTATTAGTGGGGATTTGAACCCAGGTCTCTCTTCTGACACTCTAATCACTTTGACTGCACACCATGCTGAGGTTGCATTTCTGTACCCAATGGGACTTACATTCTGTGTAGACGCGGATCGGGTTTCAGCATAAGTCAACTTGCTTATGGGTAGCCCTTCTGAAATGTATACACATCTGATGCATGGTTTCATAACTGCAGCCTCAGAATTACAGGGATTTAAAGTGTTCAGCAGGAGAAGAGAAGAGGAAAAAAGTGGCTCTTGTATGCATGTAGCTTGAGGGTTCAGCCTGATGGATTTCCTTGCCTGTCAGCAAAAGACACATTTGGGAAGAGGTCCCAGATGTAGAACAAGCTTCAAGATGAAAAGGAAAAGAGTTTTCTGGCAGCTGTGATACTCCCCCTTTGACTCTAGAACTGAAGCTTTTCCTTCCACTTCCGCAGATCAGTTGCAGATTGCTTTCGTCCCCCTATGTAAATGCATGATGATCAGTTCAGTGTTCAGTACACTAAGGCTGTGATCCTTTTTCAACTTACCTAGAAGTAGTCCCAGTTGAACTTTGTGGGGTTTACAGTATTCCTGAATGATGTTGTTTAGTCGTTTAGTCGTGTCCAACTCTTCGTGACCCCATGGACCAGAGCACGCCAGGCACTCCTGTCTTCCACTGCCTCCTGAATAGGCACACATATTACAGCCACCTCCACCTTAGCGCTTAGCTGAGTGTTCATGTACACATGCATGCATGTGTGCCTGACGTGTGAGTGTGAGAGTGTGTGCATGACTATGTGACCACATGTATGTGTATAAGAGATAGTGCTGTATGCCTGCATGTCTGGCGCTTGAGTGTTTGCATTGAGGGTGGGGAACATGCCTTTTTTGCTTTGTTGTTTTTAGTGACTGACTTGGGTACTTTGGCACCCTGTGCAAGGCCAAAAATTGGCACCTCTTCAACCCTCACACTGTCTTCCCAAAAGCATGGAAGGGGGTGCCTGGTTTTGGGCAGAAGATGCAAGTACTCTGGCACAAAGACTCCTAGCACCTTCCTTCCCAAAGCTGGGAAAGCACTAACTAGGCTTTAAGAAGGAGGAGGGAGGACTCTGGGACCTTACCAGAGCCTCCTGCTTCCTGCCCAAAGCCCAGCACCTCGCTTACTGGGCTCTGAGTTGGTGCCCCCCTCAGCTCAGCGTCCAGTGTATGTGCACATCCCTAAATCTGCCCCTGTTCTTTTGCCCTACCCACATTTGTCCAGCCCACTGCTGAAATGTGGAACTTGAAAGTTGATCAAGTTCAAATCCAATCCTTTACCTGGTGTAGGTTCTCCATCCCTGACTGAAAGTGGCTTGACTTTTGTGAACATTTCTATCAGTATTTCAGAGTGCACTCCTCCTCAGTGATATTTCAAATGCAAATGAAGTGGTTAAGGAAGCAGTGATCTCTCTCTCGCTCTCTGTTTCCCTGAACGGGCTTAGTTTGCCTACAATGATGTCAGCACATAGCTGTAAAGGCAATTGTCAATGTATTGTTGTGATGCCATGACGCCCAATTGCCTAGGACTACTCTAGGCAAGAGGCAGAAGTCCTCACTCAGAAACATCATTCTGATGCATCATCAGATAGGGAAAACAAAGGCAGCCTTATAAGAGGGTCAGTTGGGGAATATTTCTGTCCTCTTAAAAGCAGAACTTTTGGCCCAAACATTGAAATAGGGAAACATTCAGCACAGCCTTAATTTCACAAAGTTTTTTCTTCTTTTTATTGCTTGCTTAAGTGAAATGTGTCAAGGACTTTACTTCAGTGTCTGTGAGGTTTGTATAAATAAGCAGAGACATTTGTTCTCTCTGTGGGCTGTAAATTCATTTCTTTTCCCCTGAAAATATGGACACAGCTTGGTGGTTTCAGACAGTCAACGTGACTCACCAGATTAGGCAAGGAATGCTCCAGGGTTGAATGATGAGACAGAAAATTGGCTCAAGCCAAATGGTGAATTCTGTGCTCATTACATCTGACTGTGTGCCAAGGTAATCGTCTGATTGTTCTGGTGTGCAGCCAGATTGATTTTTTTTCAGCCCATAATGAGGTGATCTTACAATTGATCTGGCCATTCACCACACAAGTAGACGGATTTTCATTAAATTAGCCTGTTAACTACAGTGCAATTTACA
Organism: Podarcis bocagei; assembly: GCF_964188305.1. NCBI lineage: Eukaryota > Metazoa > Chordata > Lepidosauria > Squamata > Lacertidae > Podarcis > Podarcis bocagei. The sequence continues at coordinate 106,440,557 of NC_138125.1, forward strand.
AAAGACCCCCTAATCTAATTCCTTGTAGTGTATTTGTATGAGATCATACAAACTAACAAAAACATAAGCAAACACATACACACACATACTACAAGGCTCATAACTGGATATGGTAAAGGGCTGTAGCTTAGTGGTATAACGTCTGCTTTGTATGCAGAAGGCATGAGGTTCAATCCCTAATAGGACTGGGAAAGGCATCTGCTTAAAACCCTGGATAGCCACTGCCAGTCAGTGTGGACAAAACTGGACTAGATGGGCCAGTGGTCTCACTCATTATAAGTGTACAGCGGATTCAGCATATTTATGTATTTAATTTATTGCATCAATATGTGGCTTCTGGCACAATGGAACAGTGTGATGGAAACCAGAGCACACAGAAATGCCATTTACCTTCCTGCCACAGTGGTACCTATTTATCTACTTGCACTGGTGTGCTTTCGAACTGCTAGGTTGGCAGGAGCTGGGACAGAGCAACAGGAGCTCACTCCATTGTGGGGGTTCAAACAGCCAGCCTTCTGATCGGCAAACCCAAGAGGCTCAGTGGTTTAGACCACACCCAGCGCCACCTGTGTTACATGGCAGCAGCCCACACTGCAGCTCCTTCATACCCCACAGTGCCTTAATCTCCAGTAAGGATTGTGCTGGCATGAGGAGCTGTTCCCATGTGTGTGATGTAAAGCGCCGACTGAAGAGTAGGTTCAAATCGCCATCCAACTTGCTGGCTGAGGTGGACCAGTCCTTGCATCCCCAGACACCTCACTCCATCCAGGCAAGTAAAAAGAATTATCATTGACCAAAGACAACATTCCAGCCAGGCAAAAGCACTTGAAGAGGATAGAGTGCAGGGCCATTAAGCAGCGTGGCCTGTTGAATAGAGGGTGTGGTCTCCAGAGTCTCAAGGGGCAGATAGAGAGTCCTGAGGGCTCACATTCAGCCTGAAGTTCCTCGCCTCTATTCTCCACCCAGGTGCAGCCACTGATTCCATTACAGTGTCAGTGACTGTTGAGCCCCTGGGAACTATGCAGGCAGAGGGTTTTCTTCTGTTCCTCTTTAGGGAGATGAGGAGAGTGCCAATACTGCCACAGGTGCCCTAGATTACTGTGCTGGAGCAAATCTTCATTCTTAAACAAGTGTAATTGCCTTTTTAAAAGCATTTAAAAGAAACAACACCCAGCACTAGCACCAGCACAGGCATGAGAGGGCTATAATTTCTTCCCAGGCACTTCCATTTTAATTTACATCTCGGAGGTGCTGTAAAACGTACTTAACCTTGACATACCTCAGCGCATCCTCGAGGCAGTCTCGTATCTTGGGTTGCAAGACAGCATAGGAAATCGTATTAATAAGGCAGAAGCACTGATATGATGCTGCATTGTGATTTCTAAGTGCATCTGCAGCACGAGGGCGCAAAGAGAATTAGCCATGCAAGTTAGATGCCAAGATACGTGGTTATGGTTCCTTTGGAGCTATTATAGTGAGTCTTTCCATTAATGGCATGTAGTGCCAGCGGTATTAGTGAGGATGACACTCAGAGGTCCTAATTATCAAACGCTGTGACAATAATGGAAGAATCCATGGGGCAATTACTGTATATGGAGTTTGCAGGATCAGTGATCAAAAGCTAAACATGTTTGCCTTGATCCAATTCTTTGTGGATTTGGAGGCTCCCTGTGCACTGGATCAAAATAGCTTCCTCATTAATTTTGTCTCTGTTCCAAGAGAGAACAAGAAGGATTGGGAAAACAGCAAGACTAGGAAGACTACGGCACTAAGCAAGGATGGATGGAGTGCAGGATAAACTGGGCCAGCCCTACCATTAGGCAAGGTGAAATAGCTGCCTCAGGCAGCAGATGCTGGTTTGGGAGAGCAGGAAGTGATGGTGAAGTGCTCGAAGACAGAGTTATGTGTGCCACAGGGGCTCCTTGTACCTCTTAAGTTTACCTTTGCCACACACAACCCTGTTGTTGTTGTTGCTGCTGCTGCTGCTGCTGCTGCCGCTGCCGCCACTTCAACCAAAGATCCCAGGGGAGTTCACAACTCTGTTAATAAAACAGAAGAATGTGGTGAAAGACTTGTTTCTATGTCAGTTTGAAGTAAGAATCACCTGCCAGTCCAGTCAGCTTCTGTACATGGAATGAGGACACTATCTTGTCCTTTACCAAAGTCTTTAGGGCCAGTTCTGAGGATAAAAAGTGCATAGAGCAATTTATTTCTCTAGTCCAATGTTGGTTGCTCTACCCCTTTCCTCACATCAATGTCAGGATTGAATCCAACACAGGGCTGGTCCAAAGGAACTGTGCTGCTTGGGGCAATGGGCAAAAAGTTGCCTCCATTCTAGCTCTATGACTACAGTTGAAGTTGAACTTTACTTAGTATCAGCAACAGGGTTGTTTTCTGTATTTCATCTGAGGAAGCAGGACAGTTATGGGGACAGTGATGGCCTCATGGCACACAGAGCTGTATGCTCCCACAGAAGGGTACAGCCAGAGGGCTCAGGAGAAAAAGCAGGGGCATGGCCACCATGGCCTCCCAGCATCTGCCATCTGAAGCACTTAACCCCCTCTATCTAATGGAGGGTCATTCCTGATCTACTGCCTGAAACTCATAATGCCTAGATTCTACCACCAAGCTCCAGGTTCTGTCCCTGATGGTTCTTCAGATTGGCAACATGACCAATACTCCACCTGCATTGGTCTGAAGAGGGTGTGGCCTTTTGAAGCCCAAGCTTCTTGAGAACCAAAGGAAAAGTGGAAGAGTGAGCTCTCTGCATCTAAAGGGCAAGTTACTCTCTTAAGCCAAATACCTGGGTTCTGCTACCACTGCCTGTGGAATGAATTGCCTTCTGTTGCCTCTATACTGTTCAAATTTCACACTCTGAAAAATAATGGATCAATGTGAATGAAGGGGGGGGGAATAAATGCTGTGAAAGAACAAAATATTGACAAGGCTTGAGACAAGCCTTTGGATTCATCCTCCCCGCCTTAGGCACAATTCTTTGTTCATGAATATCAAAAGCAATCTGACCACTGATTTCACAGAGAGCAAAGTCAGGCCTTCTCTTTATCTTTTGCTTTTCCTTTGCTTCCATTGGGTCAACAGTGGGCTGGGGAAAGAGGGGAGAATCAAACTTGGGTGACTCCAACACAACCTCTGAATTACCAGGACAATCGGTCTACTGTTGGACTGTAGGTGCCATTAGGTTAAAGAGTTTGGCCTTAGCCCCCTTCTCATGATTGCATGAAAGGGGTAGCCATGTCTCATATTCATCTCAGAATCAATCAAGGATAAAGTATAATCAGTGATTTTTTTTCCTCGGGGGATGCAGGGGTACACATACCCCTAAACATTTTGTGAGTCTTTGTACTTTTGTCCATTTACTGTATTTATTTTCCCCGATTTGACTATAAAATGGTGATTTTCTTGAGTCAAAATGAGAGTACCCCTAAACATTTTTTTACGGGGGAGGGGGAAACACTGAGTATAATACATTTAGAGCACTATCCAAGGTAACACAGTTTTAAGCCTCGGTAATTTCTGTGGGAGATAGATAAGCATATTCGTAACTGTTCCTTTGAAATCAATAGGGCTTTTAAAAGATATCTTCTTTACATAGCACGTACACTGGGCTTTGAAGACATTGTACATGACTACATATACATGGTTCCTTATTAGTACCAATGGGCCCTTAATTTGCATGGAGTCTAGGGTGGTAGAACGACCAAAGGGTAAATAAACATCCCGTGGTAGAGCCATTTTGTCCACAGTGATAGCACTAATCCTTGAACCTTTCCAAGATTCAAGCTTCCATGCCAAGTTTTAGTGGCTCAAATTAAAGCTTCTAATGGAAACTTTATAACAAAGACTCACATAATCTTGCATTAGTGTTCAAGACTTCAAGCAAGTAACTCTAGAGTTTGAGTTGTTCAGTCTGATCAAAGATGGGAATTTCCAGTATTGAGACCCATAGGCATTTCCGAAGGCATGCATACTTTGAAGTGCTTCCTCAAGAATGTTTTGACCTCTCTTTTTGTTTTTGGCAAAAGATTGTGCACAGCAATCAGACACGACCCTCTCATATTCAAGATCAAAGCCTATTGACTGAAACTTTTGGTTGCCATGGCTACCTAAGTCAGAACCTGAATTTGCTAGAGTTCTCTCGTTACCATGACACTCAAAGTCGTCAAGTTGTATTAGTCCACAATTTGTGGTAGTCCACAAATTGGCCAGAGTTCCCCCTGAACCAAAAAAGAAAGAAAATATTTTATTTTGTTTTCACATTAAAACTCATTATTTTCTAGGCAAATCATTTGTTATGTTTTTCAACAATTGATTATGAATTAGAATTTCAGCTGAGAGTCCCACTAGTAATTCTGCATGTGAGATTATACATTTGTAAACGTTGTTTTATTTAAGAGCTCACCACTGAAATCAGAAAAAGTGGGTTCTCCCTTGTTTCGGTGCCTAGCTTTAATTAAAGGAGGTCAAGCAGGCATAGCTATTCCCAAATGAGAGTCACATATACGTACAGTATAGTCCATTGGGCTCTTCACACTGAGCAATGGAGATAAAGAATGGATAATATGAATAAAGTTTTGGGAATTAAATATTTGGACTTATCGTGCAAGTGCAGCCTGACAGAATTATATAGGCAGGCAGTTTTACAAAAAAGCACATTTGTCAATTTTAGCATGGAAATCATCAGCAGGAAGGGATCACATTATACTTAATATCGTACTCACAGGTGTGACAATAAACCAATTAGAAGGGTAAAAATGACCCATATAATAAGCTTTAAAAGATTGAATTCCCCCCCCCCAATGGTCATCAGCCTTTTTGTGTTCAGGCTCTTGTACTTTGAATTGTTGTTGTTTAGTTGTTTAGTCGTGTCATGGACCAGAGCACACCAGGCATTCCTGTCTTCCACTGCCTCCCGCAGTTTGGTCAAACTCATGCTGGTAGCTTCGAGAACACTGTCCAACCATCTCATCCTCTGTCGTCCCCTTCTCCTTGTGCCCTCCATCTTTCCCAACATCAGGGTCTTTTCCAGGGAGTCTTCTCTTCTCATGAGGTGGCCAAAGTATTGGAGCCTCAGCTTCAGGATCTGTCCTTCCAGTGAGCACTCAGGGCTGATTTCCTTAAGAATGGATAGGTTTGATCTTCATAAATGAAAAGCAGTAATTCAGGTATGTGGAGCATGGGAGACAGGCGGGAGTATTGGAACATTGTAATGTCATAAAGCAGGAGTTTGTGCCTATTTCACTGTTTGTAAGAGTTAGTCTGTGAAACTGGAAGTATTTGTTTTGTTTGTGAAATGTGTCTCTGGCCTTAAGGGCAGGGTAGAGTGGCAGCAGTGCCTTGACAGTGAAGGTGGCGCTGCATCTGCTGAGAAGGGAGGAGGCAAAGCAGAAATCATGTCAAGGGAGCTCCGGGTGGTGGCAAGCCATAGGTGCCCATGCACCTGCGAGTCACCACCAGCAGCAGCACAGATCTCCCCCAGCTTCATCCCTTGTCTGCCCCATCCCAGTCATGCAACCGCTACTACAGAGTGGCCTCTGCCACCCCACCTCCAAGTGCTACCTACCACTGCCCACCTTTCAGTCAAATGTGCTATAGGTATCTAGTAGCAGCAATGTAATACATTCAATATATTAAAAAATGTCATAAAGGTAAAGGGACCCCTGACCGTTAGGTCCAGTCATGGACGACTCTAGGGTTGTGGCGCTCATCTCGCTTTACTGGCCAAGGGAGCCAGCATACAGCTTCCAGGTTACGTGGCCAGCATGGCTAAGCCGCTTCTGGTGAACCAGAGCAGCACACGGATACACTGTTTACCTTCCCGTCGGAGTGGTACCTATTTATCTACTTGCACTTGATGTGCTTTCGAACTGCTAGGTGGGCAGGGAAAATGTCATAAAATTGGGGGGGGGGGATTAATTCAAAGTTGAAAACAAAAAACCCCCAAACTATTTACAGGTCAGCTTATGGGCCAAAGGCCAGCAGAAGATTGCTAACCAGACCTCCCTTAGCAAGGATTTCCAGAGCTTGGGAGTGGACACCAACAAGGCCCTGTCTTGCATTTCCACCCAAAATGCTTTAGATGTTGGGAGAGACAGAGGATCCTATCCCATCTCTGCCTTCTGAAGAAGCAATACACATAACCATTATATGTGTGTACATCTCCTGCTGTCTATAAAAGGTACTCTTATGAGCTAACCTAATATAAAGTAACCTAATGGTTGGACGGTTTTATCCAACTAGGTCCTACTCAAAGTGGACTAATTAGTGAACCTAAGTTAGTCATATTTCGTAACGTCATTGGGTCCACACTGAGTAGGACTAGCATTAGAAAAGCACCCAGAGTGTTGGAGTAGGACTGGAGAAATCCTGGTTCCAATCCTCACTCAATGAGTAACCTTGGACTGCTCACTACAATCTGTCAGCCTCACTGGATTGTTATGTAGATAAAATGGGGAACAGGGAGATGAAACAGTCGTGGTGCTCTGACCTCCTGAAGGGTGGGGAGGGGGAGAGAAAGAAATCTAACAGAATGATCTATGAAGAGCGGAATCTTTATAATGTAGATGTGTGTGTTCCTTTCTAGGAGTGTGTTGATGATAATACTGATTTTTCTTCCATTCCTGGAGGCTGACTTTTCTTTCCAAGCAATGCTCCAAGTTTGGGAGTGATGCTGCTTTGGAACCAATAAAAAGAGTCACGCTCTGGCTTAGGTATGCTCCAGACAGACTTTTATGAGAGTTGTGGGATAGGAAGGCTTTTTTTTTCTTTTCCCTTTTGTTCTGAAACCCCAGATGTTGTTCTTCAACGATAGTTAGATATTCGTCATTGCAGTAGGCAATTCAGCTTGTAATAATATGATAAGGGGTTAAAGCCATCAAAAGAAATTGCTGCCCCTGGAAAGGAATGTATATTTGAAACTTGAAGAAGAGCTCCTATCAAGATGAAGTTGTGGAGGACTACATGAATCATGTTGAACAGGATAACTGAATCAGCAGTGCTACAGAACTAAGGGGCAATAAAATGTATTATCTTAAATGGGTGTAGATAACTTCTCCTTCACTATATATGCTACAGCTGCTGGCTAGCCTTTCCTGTGTTAGTCCATTTGACATTGTATTAGTGGAAGGTAATGACAGGAGATTTATTTATGAATTGTTTTCATATTCCTCCCTTCCTCCAGCTGGAGCACAGAGTGGTTCACAACATAAATGGAATAAGCAAAGCGACACAATCATAAAAACCACAATTAAAACCACAGAGTCACAATTAGATGTTAACTCTCTCCTGATAGGTAGGAACCTCTCTCTCTCTCTCTCCATCTTTTGGAATGCAAAGCCCACCAGAGCTTAGAGAAGGTTGCATGTCCTCAGATGATGGGAGTAAGCAAAAGATAGCAAACTGAGTTGACAGAGACAGATGGGATGTGCAGATGTTACTTTTCTGCAGTCTAAAAGTGCACAGCAGAGAGTGAGAATGTGTCCACTGATGTGCATTCAGAATAACATCCACAGCAGCCTCACCTGGTGCCCGCCAAGTGTTTTGGACTCCTTCCCATCCACCCCAGTTAGAATGGCTAATGGTAAGGAATTATGGAAGTTGTAGTCTCAGAACTCCAGGAGAGCACAAGGTTGGAGAAGGCTGAGGTACACAGAGCCCAGCTCCTATGTTTGCAGAGCATGCATGCTTACAGATGCTATGCTGAATGTTTTAGGTGCAAGACTAGTGGGCATGATCCTGCTCCTCCTACACAATGCCTTATGATGTGATATGGCGCATCAGACTAGGGATGTCTCAAAAAGTAAAAACCAGGACACCCCGAAAGGAAGCCAAAATTGTTGACCATTGGCTTACAAGAACACAAAAAAACCCACGATTTTTCAGTTGAGTTGCCTAAGATCCAGGACAAAGTGCCACCTTTCAGAAATTGCCCCCAGATGTCAACACTGCCTTTTGATGGCGTGGCTAATTGCTCCCAATGTGCTTTATTCACATGGTTGTAAATAAAGCAATAACATCATATGTTTCTGGTGATCTTTCTTTCAAATGAAACAAAATTCTGCAGCATTGCCCTTGGTTTGGATGCCACAACAAATGATCATTTATGTGATAAACATGGGCTTATCACACAAATGGGGAACTTGTTGCCCTCCAAATGTTTTTGACTACAGCTCCCATCATCTCTAACCATTAGCCATCCTTCCTGGAGCTGATGGGAGCTGCTTGGCATTGAAATGGGGGGGGGGGCTTAGCAAGATGTTTGAATGACTCAGAATACAGTGACTCACAGAGCTGGACACTTGTCAGGGATATCATGCACAAAACTAGGACAGATTCTCACAAAACACAATCAGTGATCAGTTCACAAAGTAGAAATTAGAAGGCACAGATTGCAGCCAAAACAGTGTGAGAAAGTTTCAAACAAACAAAAATCATGCCATTGGTTTGACTGAATGTGCCAAATGTCAGGGAACAATTGTCTGCATATATACCTTAGTTCTTTCATATCCATGAATGCGCCCAGTTTTTAATTGCAACTGATAGTTAACCCAGGAATTACCAACTTGGTGAAAGTGCTGGACTTTAACCTGGGAGACCAGGGTTAGAATTCCCACTCATCCATAAAGATCACTGGGTGACCTTGGGCCAGTCAGTCACTGCCTCTGAGCCTAACCTGTTAGTTTCTGTTTGCCACTGTGCAGCTGCTTAGAGTCACAGGACTCTGTTTACATTCCAGACATATTCCATACTGTTGGAAGTCTCACAGGAGACAGGAGATGGATGTGACGTTACTGGTTTTCCTGTTCCTTTGTTCCTTTGTTTCAGTTGCTCTCTGCTTTCATAGAGAGAGGATGTATTTTTCTTTGCTGTCTGTGTAGAACATAATAAAACTCTTTAGCCATGTAGCTCATACTATCTCATCCTTCCGCATACTGCTGGAATCTCTGCTGAACGAGGGAACGTGCCTTGGAGCCTTATCAGAGGCTCAGGTCGTTAATTATTGTCGGAGGCGATTCTGAAGGACTCGGCAGGAGGAAAATGAGCTTTATCAGCTTGGCCGAGCACAGATTCCGACATAACCTACCTCACAGGATTGTTGTGAGGATGAAATGGGGAGGTGGAGAACCATGTAGACCACCTTGAGAAGAAAAAGGTCGTATATAAATGTAATAAATACAATGGTACCTCGGGTTAAGAACTTAATTTGTTCTGGAGGTCCGTTCTTAACCTGAAACTGTTCTTAACCTGAGGTACCACTTTAGCTAATGGGGCCTCCCACTGCCACCGCACTGCTGGCATGTGATTTCTGTTCTCATCCTGAAGCAAAGTTATTAACTCGAGGTACTATTTCTGGGTTAGTGGAGTCTGTAACCTGAAGCGTCTGTAACCTGAAGCGCCTGTAACCCGAGGTACCACTGTAAAGTAAATGAACATTTTAGCACTAGGGCTGCTTTTCAAATAAAACAGTGCAGCATCTTGTGAGTAAACATCACCCGATGAAAATCCCTCTTCAGTGCAACCAGGAAAGGCACAGAGGCCAAAATGTGACAAAGTGGCTCCAGCCGCTCTGATCTTTCTGATGCTTCCAGCATTGATGTTGTGCCTCTCATTGTATAAGTCCTGGAACTGCAGCACAGCTGCCTATGGAGAAGGTCTTCCATCTGGAAGACCAGTTCTGATTAATGAGCAGCTGTGACCTGGTTGGCAGATTATGCTGCGGGTAAATGCATTTTTTATTCTCATCCTATTATCTCATTTGTGAGTATAACATTGGCCCAGGTGTCCTGCAGATATGGTCTCCACTGACCCTTCTTTGAGAGGAGAGGTGAATCCAAAACATGAGGCTTTGATATCCACAGAGTCCATAAAGCATGGAATGTCAGGCTCATTGGACAATGCTTTTTCTCCATTCTCACTGTTGTGCTGCTAAATGTGTGTCCTTGGAATCCAGCTTCATTCCACTGCTCTGTTGTAGCCAGTTTTATATCATCCTATTGGTCGGCCTTGGTTTCAGACATGTTCAGCACCTGACTAATTAACATCAGAGTTTCGAGCTCAGTGTTCCAAGATGATACAATGTAAGCATCAGATTCAGGATGAACAATCCGATTAAACCAGCACAGTGTGAAGGATAAAGGTTAGCCAAACCATGCAAATAGCTTACTAGCTAATGCTTGCAAGAGTAGGCTGCATTTGAATTTCTGGTGAACGGCTCACTGCTGTTCACCAGACTATTTTTACTATTGATTTAGCAATTTGATCTGGCTTAACAGTCCAGTTTTGCTAATGTTTACCCTTCATGCTCCCCTTGCCTCATCTGGAAGAGGTCAAGAGCATTAATGAGGATTCTTGCTCTGTCAGACTCTAAACTTTTTACTGGGGGGAGTGTGTATTTCTGGCTGCATTGGAAAGCTTCTATTAACAGTGGTTGTTGACTTCCTGGCCCAGTGCCAAAGCAGGCACACAGACTTTTATTCTGCTAAAACAATAATGTTAGGCTTTTGAAATTAATTTGTGGCGCTTTTTAAAAACCTGCCCATCAAAATGTACAATTGCTAACATGTGTTAATAAAAATTCAATGCCCCCACCCATCTCTCACCTTCCTTCCTTTTCTTTTTTTAAAATAATCTTTATACATTTATTAGATGCTTTTCTTCTTGGTACATTTGGCGTCTTTGGTTAGGGCAGAGCAGCATAGTACGGTGGTCTCCAAAGATAATTGAAATCATAAAAGTTTGATTGTCTTTCTAAAGGTCTTTTGAGAAATGTTATATACCCAAAAGGGGGGGGACACCTCAGGTCTGGAGTCCAAAAGTAGCTCTTCAGCCTTCCATTCTAAGTCATTGTTGCAGCACCCCCTGCAACACCCTCTCGGCTTGGCGCTGGGTGTGGGAAAACTAGCCATGCTTTCCTAAATCTGCCTCTGTTGAAGTTCCCCACCCCTACAGCAGGGAGATAAAGTGCAGTTGTTGTTTTCTTACAACATGGATGTTAGGCTTTCAGCACTTATCATGCTATGGAAAGTTGCTCATCTGTCTCTCTCTGTTTGATTGAAATATCTCAATCAGGAAAGACAGACATTTAGTAGACTACTCATAATACTGTGCATTACTGCCGCTCATGATAAAGGCCAGATAACAAGAATGGGAATGCCTGATTTCAGTTTGAATTATTTGTTTCATTCTTTAAAAGGAATGAATTTATCCTTTTTCATTTCAAGATCCAGACTTATTTTTTTCATGCAATAAAAAAAAAGTAAAGGGGGAGAAATGAACCATACTCCTGGGTGCTTAATGGAGATTGACTTTTCCTTAGCTATTACCTTTCCAGTAGCTCTGGGTTCCTGAGCCAGAGAGAAGGGAAATTGTATTCCTGCAGCATTTTTCTTTTCAAGAGAAATAGCCTGTTTACTTAGAGGCAAGTTCCACTGAGCTGGACTGAACTTATGTGAGTGTGATTAGACAAATTGTACATACAATGCCTAACAATTCTCCATAACTGCAGGAAAGTAAGACTGCTCTTTAATATTGCTTTTGTTAGCATTCGTAGAAATTGTGCAGTATTCAGTATCTTTGGGACACGGTTTAAGAGAGATTTGTGTTAAATTCAATGCTATATAATAGTGGTGTTCTCCTCTCTGGGACCATGAAAATAGACCTAGAAAAGAAGGCTTGACCAGATGTTTTATCCCAAGACCTTTAAAGACCATCTGGATAAAAATGAGGTCCTCTGTCATCAGGGGCTCTGGTTCTTTGAGGGGAAAAGAATAGCTATTTCTTAAGGACAAAACTAGTTCCCATCTGTAACCATCCAGTGTACTCCCAACCAAGAAGCATCTTTCCACTGGCTTGGGTTCTCAGGCTTTTGATGGTCTGCTCCAGGCCTGCCTTTGTGTCAGCAGGGCTAGGAAGTTAGAGCTTCCTTGGTTCCCTGTAGGATCAAGGAGTCTAGAGCCATTAAGGCACATTGCGTGGCGATTCACGCCCCCTCCCACAGATGGAGTAAATAAAGACACCGGACACCAGAATTTAGGTTAATGGGCGAAAATGGCCACAACTTTATTGATTACAGGTAAGAGCGGTATTGGCTTTAGGCATTGGCCCTAACAGACTATCCGGTCAAACCGGGAAGGGTTAAGCACCAGCAGGGGGAGCCCCCGAGATGCACATCCCTAGGCACTCCCCAAGGGGTTACCACTCGGGAGCGCGCTTTAGGCCCTAGCCTCCGTAGGTTTCAGACGAGGCGACGCCCCCCAGAGTCCTATAACGAACTACCCTTCAAGATTTGGGGGAGGTGATGGCGTTCCTCCCCCCCCCCCACTTCATTTGCATAACAATACCCCTGCCAATGCCTAACCGCCAAAACCAAGGAGCTGTGACGTTTTGCTACGAGGTAGGCGAAAAAACCAAGTGGCTTCAAAATACAGCCAATTAGCCAAATGGAAAAACTCCTACCAGGCCCCTTGCGGCGACCAGCTGAAGCCCATAGCAAAGTCCGAATGCAAACCTAGAGGGCGGGTGGGTGGGAAACCGCAGCTGCTGTAGGAAAGAAAAGGGGCGAGCCAGGGCTGCCCCGACCTTAAGAGCACCTGGTAAGCCCGCCCCTAGCGCCAGCCGATTGGCTGGCACTGAGGGCAATGAATATTAATGAGACAGGGGAATCCCTGAGTCCCGCGGGGCTGACGCCAGCCCCGCGAGATTGTAGATGGGGCGTGAGCCCGCAAACCCCCCCCCCCTCTTTAGGTCGGGAGTGTCTTTCCCTCCTGGTGTTATTCTCTCCCTATTCTTCCTCCCTCCTCCCAATAGGACAGGCTCCCCTTTAAATGGTTCAGCTCAGATGATGGAGCAGTGGCACTCTGCCTCCTGCACACCATTGCCCCATCCATCCCAGCTATGTCTGTTTCTGGCAGGGTTGGGAGGAGTGGAGCAGCACCAAACAGGCCCAGCAGTAGTGCCTAGGAGCAGATGGGGGGGTGCCACCGCTCATCTAATGTCTGGTCAGTTGGGTTTCTGCTGTTTACTAGGAGGTTGAGAGGAGGGACGACAGGGTGGGGAAGCTGGCGCAGTGCAAATGCGCTGGCATGAGTGCCTGATTGGCTTTGCTGCCTTCCTTCTTTCAAACCATTTTTGGCAACAGCTTAGAGCAACTAGGAAGGCCTCCGAGGCTGCACCGGTAAAGTAAGTCTTTTAAAATGCTCCCAGGGTGCTGCCGTATATTATAACATGCAGTTCCTTCCGGAGGAATTGTACAGAGGAAAATGTGGTTGACCCAACTGCAAATTGTGGCATACAGCTACACCTTGAGAGCATATTAAAAGACCCACATGACTGTAGGTCCGTCATGGCCCTGCAGGTAAAGGTATTTCAAAAACCACTGTGCCAGAAAGAAATGTGTTTTCTGGGACACATGCATGTATTTCTAAAAAGGAAAAGAGTTTTGTGTAGGTTTAATTAATTAAGACCCTACACTCACTTTCCTTAAAGTTCCTTACTGGGAACTAATTCTGAGCAGATATGTAATAGGATTGCACTGTAAAATTCATACACTTGATCAACTCAGTTTTCCTGGAATCAAGTGGCTGCCCTTAAACACAGAGCCAATTTTGGATGCAGATGACTTCAGGGAATGACCACTCCCCACATCAAATGGGGGGCACCTTTTGTGTGGTCGTGCAAAGCCCCTCAGATCCCAGTGTGGCTCCTGGTAGTATGGGCTGGCTTTGCCCTCCCCAGACTGGATACCTGGAGGTCTCTGCCTACCTCAGCCAATCCCCCAATCCCGCCTGGGGAGGCATTGCCAGGGGATTGGCCAGGTAGGGGGAGGGACCGCCCTGTCAACACAACAGAAGGTGAATCTTACCTGCGAAGTGTGTTTGGGGATTCATCTTGGAATCTGTTCCCAAGCCTAAGCCAGCTTTTCCCCCTTTTCTAATACTGCACATTTTGTAGTTCCTTCCTCCTTAGGGGACCCTATTTTGGGCTCCATCCCTTGACTCAAAAGATACCACTGAAGCTCCTGCCCTCAGCAACCTATGACTATATTTCAGTGCCTCCTAAATACGTTCCTGTTCCAACAAGTCTTCTAGATGGATATCTTTACTCCAGTTGATATCAGTATTGAACTCATTTTATGTATATGTCCTGTTGTTTCTATATTAAAAAACTGTTTTATATATGTAATTGTTTTATATGTTTTTATTGTGTTGTAAATTGCCATGAGAGTGACTCATGGGAAGTGACTGATTGATTGATTGATTGATTGATTGATTACTATATCCCTATTAACATTCAATTGATGAAGGAGAAGGAGTAATACTTGGCTTTTCGGGGTGAATTTGTACCTCTTATATTTTAAGACTTTTATCAACTTATTGTACGTCATCTAGAAAATCTATTTTATGAGGGGACTAATAAATATAAATGAATAAAAAGAAGTTTTGCATTAAAGGCGGACCTAGAATTCTCAGGCACTTTCATTGCATTTACTTGGTGTTGTTTATGAGTGAGGCTGAGATTCTTGGCTGTGGATTAAAGGGATCTTTTCACATTTATTTGCCTCAGAACATGTGGAGTGCATTTGTTTTTCTGGGACACAAACACATTGTTCATGCTTTGAATAAAATCCTTAGTGCCAAGAGAGCGCACAAAGATTCAGATCTCTTGCCATAAATAGTGCCTTAACATTGTTAGGAATAGCTTCCCACAAGCACCACCACTGCTATTTTGCTATGGAAGATGCTTTTGCTGTGACCATTCCTTCTGAACCAAACCTTTCATAAAGAATTACTCAGCTAACCTCAGATAATTCTCAAAGCCTTTGGCATCCAAAAGGCCAAATTCTCCAAGAAGGGTGGCAGGGTCAGCCAGGAGCCTCTCAGTCTCCATCCTGGGATCCCTTGTGATGAACCTCTTGAGGTTACAGAGTGCAAGTGAAAGGTGAGGTAACATGGTTGAACTAGGCTCCAATAAGGTAGTTCATTGGTTCCTCCCAAACTGACCTGGGAGTTTCCCAGACTAGGTCTGACTCTTTATCTTGACCAAAGCCAGACCCTTACACTGACAGTATAGCTCTTCCTACCTTTGTTCTGAGGAACCTTTAATGTCAGCCTGCCTGCTTCTCCCCTGGTCTATTGTCTTCCTTATCTGCCTTCTTTGTCCCTGCATCCTTATTCTAACCCCCTTCAGATCAACCTCTCAGGACAATTATTGGCCTACAATCAACTCTGCCCATTACAGTGGATGTATTGTGGCTCCATGTGCTCTGCCAACCTTCATGTTGAAACTGCAGAACATCTACATGCTGCCCCTGATCCATGTGTATTTTGTTCTTGCTTGAGTGGGTTCCACATACCGTATACTTCAAGAATAATATTTGCTAAATACTGGTTGGCGCAACTAAGACCTAAATAACCCAGAGTGGATTAGTAAATGTGAGTGCTCATTAATTTAATAATGCTATCTGTCAGGGAACTGCCATCAGAGGCAAAAGGAGAGGTAAGACGCTCCAATGATGCAGGGGAGGGAACTAGCAAGGAGAGAGAGAGAGCTTCCGCTGGGGAAGGAAATCCAGGGGACACCAGGGAGAAAGGGGAGGCTGAGAGTACTGCGGAGGGGAGGCTCCGAGACTCTTCCAGTGAAATCAGCGGAGAGAGCACAGGACCTCCGCTTGGCACGCCCACGCTGCGCAGAAGGCTTCCGCGCAGAGAATCTAGGAGGAGACTTGGAGTCAAAGAATTTCTATGTTGGAGGAAGTTTAGGAGACGCCCACTAACGGATTCTGCCAGTGACTAAGACAGTCGCGTTGTAAGGGCTGTCAAACCAGGGAAAGGTTTAGCTATATGACCAGCTTGGAGCAGTTTGCAGTTTACACACAAGCAACCCCAATTCCCATTACACTATCAGTGCATAAGAAACCCAATGTTGTGGATCGAGGGCCCGACCCCGCTATGTGAAATAAATACACAAGGACACGTGATATAAGGTTAATGGGCAAGAAAAGGCCACAACTTTATTGATTACAGCAGTGAAAAGGTATTGGCTTAGGCATTGGATGACTATAGGTGGTGGGTTTATTCAACAGTAGGTGGAGCCTGTTGATGCTCATCCAACTATAGGCTCACCCCCTGATGTCACCGAGGGTCGTGCCATGGCCTCCCGCCAAGCAGGCATCAGACGGAATACACGACCGGCAGATTCCTTTAACGGAATAACCCACGGTAGATAGCATAGGCGATGGCCACACCTAGCCCTTGACACAGCACAACACATGAATCCAATGCCTAACCTACCCACCAATACCACAAAAGTTGTGACGATTGCTACGAGGTAGGCGAAAAAACCAAAAGGCCTAATGCCAAATGGAAAAATTCCTACCAGGCCCCCCAGCCAACCAGGGCGACCAACCTAAGGTCCATAGCAAGGCCAAAAACCTATACCCTGAGCTAAATGGGAGTGGAGGGTGGGTGACTCGCTGAGGGACGGCAACGAATGAGGAGGAGGCGGAGCTAGCACCACAGCATTAAGCTGCTACACACGCCCCCCGGAGGCACCTGGTGGGCCACCTCCAGTGGGCGTGGGCGCCAGCCAGGTAGGAGGGGAGGGGGCTAATGCCCCCTACCAGGGGTGGGGCTTGGTCTCCCGCCCACAACCACTCCCCTCTCTTCCAGGGAGGAGAGTCTTTATATATCCAAAACTGATGAAAAAATTGAGCTCAGTGTCTGTCTTTCTGTCATTGTAGTTGTTTAACTATCCCATTACTTCCATTACTAATTTTCAAAACATGAAATAGAGACCTTTTCCTTTTCTTTTTAGTATTTTGTTTACTCTGTTGTAGTTGCTGATGTATTGCTAAGAGATAAAATGTGATGAAAAATTAAATTATGTTTTGGATTTGCATATCTTAGAGAAAAGTATTACAAACAGAAAGCACCTTAGTGGAGGAGGCAAGCATATTGATAGACAAAATACTTTAAAAACCAATTCTTGGATTAAGGCACTAGCAATATGTTTTCACTTGTATTTTACTCATTTTACTCACAGCCTTATTTTCTGGGTTATATCCCAGTGAAAGTGTCATCTGTCTATGGTTTCTATATCTAAAAAGATATGAAACAAGACATGTAAAACTTTGAAAATAAACAGTGGAAATGGGTTGGCAGAAATAAGATATTTGAGATGACTGCAAATGGTATTTTGTGTGTGTCCGGGTGAGAAAAATAAATGACTTTTGAAAAACATTATTTTGTGTACAACTGGCCAGAAACTTGAAACAAGAGGAAAACCATAAGTAAACATGAAAGATAAATGCTGGCTTGGGTGCTGACAAATGCAGGGAATATGGCAACATTTTGTGAGCTAATTGTGAAAGATTAGATGCAGCCTGTTCCTTGCCTTTTAAGTGTCATCTCAGTCAAATGTTAAGAGTCTTGGGGGAGGAAGACTCGTGGCAAGCTAACAAGTTTTGAAGCTTTTGTTTCAAAGCCTGAAAGCCTGATCTTGAAAGGTTTTCTAAACTTCACAGGTCTTTTAGGTGACCCTCGGGGGATTTATCATTTGGCTTCTAAATCATGCAACGGTCATAATGCCATTGTAAAACAAGGTCAAGCTCAGCATTCTCCCTCAGACTTCAAATTGCAAAAGAATGTGAAATGAAAGGCAAATTTGTGGGAAACCATGTTGTGTTACAGAGTCAGGGGGATAACCAAACCGTCCTTCAGAAGCAACCCGCAAACCCAATGCCATCAAAATCCAAAAGAGGTAGATATAGATGCCTGTTATTGTGGGACTCATCCTCATTTTACAAAAATGTATGCAGATATTTAGAGTGAAAAGAAACTGAAGAGAGAACAAAGGGGTTTGGAGTGATGGTTGCATATAGGGCTATGCAATAAGTAAATGCAATAGCAGACAAACTTAACTATGATTCATCTGCACAAAAGTTTAAATAATAATTTGGTCATGATGACTTTCTCCCAAAGAATAACAGCCCATATATGGGACCCTCATCCACCCACAAACCAAAGATACCTTGGTTGCAGGCTACTAAGCAGGTTTGATACAGGGGAGTGAGAAAACTTTGTAGACTGACAAAGAGAAACCTTAGAGAGAGTAGATGGCATCAGCTTCATTTGTCTGAATCACAGTGTCTCATGAAGAAGCAACACCATTCCTGGAATCACTTCTGAGATCACATATTTCACTGAGAGTTAAATATGCAACATGAAAATTATATATAATCTGAAAGTCACTTTAGTGTTTATTTGGACAGTGGTATGTTGGGTTACAGATGCTTCAGGTTACAGACTCCACTAACCCAGAAATAGTACCTCGGGTTAAGAACTTTGCTTCAGGATGAGAACAGAAATTGCGCCGCTGCGGCACAGCAGCAGCGCGAGGCCCCATTAGCTAAAATGGTACCTCAGGGTAAGAACAGTTTCAGGTTAAGAACAGACCTCCAGAACAAATTAAGTTCTTAACCTGAGGTACCACTATACAGTGTTTTATGTTTCACAGTTGCACACCATTCCTGAAATTTTATGATGTACCAGTATAGAAATACAGTGGTACCTCAGGTTACAAACACCTCAGGTTACATACACTTTGGGTTATAGACTCCACTAACCCAGAAGTAGTACCTCGGGTTAAGAACTTTACCTCAGGATGAGAACAGAAATTGCGTGCTGGCGATGTGGTGGCAGTGGGAGACCCCATTAGCTAAAGTGGTTCCTCAGGTTAAGAACGGTTTCAAGTTAAGAACGGACCTCCGGAAGGAATTAAGTTCGTAACCAGAGGTACCACTGTACATACTTAAATAAATCCGCATCTGAGTGGGTCATCTTGGGCAAGAGAGATGTTGTCAACGTTAGTTGATGCCTATTTCACCTCAGACTTGCCCTGCTCTATCCTGAACCAAAGAACCAATCTTAAAGCACATTATGTCATTGTGTCAGTTTTGCAGGCAATTGCCTATCTATGTAACTTTAGTGTTTTGTTAAGACTTTTACCATCCTAGTTGGGAATTAGCAGAAGCCATGCTTGCCACGTGACAGAGATTTTGGATTACATCCGCCCAGTGAACTCTGAAACGGCGCCCCTGGACTGAAAAGTATTTCCAAACAAAGACAGAATTAAATGGTTGTTTCCTCTCCTTAGTAAAACGTTTGGAAAACACCACATATTTATGTTGAATGTGTTTTACAAAAATGGTGAATCAGAGAGGCATTTGCAAGGCCTGTTATATATTTAGACTAAACTGTAAGTCAAACCAATAATTGCATACCTCAGTCACTCTATTATTGTACATAAGCCGATAAGTTTCCCTCTAAGTAATGCCCGTCCACTAGTTTTCAAGTGGTTATTTAAAGTCTGTCTGCTGCTAGAATATGACCATAAAGAGAGAAAACTCCTTCTGGGCACCACATCCTGCATTATGGTTAACCACTTGGCGGCAGGCAACACTTTGAAACAAGGGTGACAGCCATGGTTCATAGAGTGGTTTTCTTTCTTGAAGATGCCTCCCCGTAATCATCTTCATAACCTAAAGAGACATCATAGGTAAACAACTGTGTGTCACTTGTACAGCTGGCCACACTTATTCCCAGTTTTTTCACGTATTGGTGAAAGGGTAGTAAAGGAATCTGTTTTAACAGTATTTCCCCCCAGTTCCTGTTTCTTCTCTAAACTGTGTCTCACACACATTCCAATAAGTTTCTCTGAAAGCCCCATGGTTTGCTTAAACTTGATTCAAGGAACTTCATTACTTTATTATTCATTAATGCACAAACGAGGAAAGAATCTTTTATATTTGTATAGTTTTTATTAGTCACTGTGGGTCTGTGAGCACTTAGAATAGGATGCCGTGATTATTACTAAGACCCAGCATGGGTTTCTCAAAAACAAGTCATGCCAGATGAATCTAATTTATTTTTATTTTTATTTTTATTGTTTTCTTTCTTTCTTTCTCTTTCTTTCTCTTTCTTTCTCTTTCTTTCTCTTTCTTTCTTTTTTTTTGATAGAGTTACAAGCTTAGTGGATCAGGGGAATGCTGCGGACATAGCATATCTTGATTTCAGTAAGGTTTTTGACAAAGTGCCCTATGATATTCTTGTGACGAAACTGTGGTGAAATGTGGACTGGATGAGATAACTGCTAGGTAGATTTATAGCTGGTTGGCTGACTGAACCCTAAGAGTGCTCACTAACTGTTCCTCATCGCCCTGGGGGAAAATGACAAGCAGGTTGCCACAGGGTTCTGACCTGGGCCTGTTGTTGCTCAACATCTTTGTGAATGATTTAGATGAACATATTAAGGGGATGCTCATCAAATTTGCACCAAATCTGCTTACCCGCATTGCAGGACGACACCTCCTCCCCCTGGCCAAAATTTTTACTTCTGCAATCAATAAAGTTGTGTCCTGATTTAACCCAAAGTAACGTTGTTCTGTCAGCTTATGTGGAATACAGTATTTATATTAGTTCTATGCCCCCCCAAAAATATTCTGTTCCCCCAACTGTTCTCCATATTGTATAATTTTAAAGAAAACCCAGTTAAGAGAGAGAGAGAGAGAGAGAGAGAGAGAGAGAGAGAGATTTAAAATAAATTATCAGTTTAAAAACAGTTGTTAAGAGCCAGTGTGGTGTAGTGGTTAAGAGCAGTGGACTCGTAATCTGGGGAACCGGGTTCGCGTCTCCGCTCCTCCACATGCAGCTGCTGGGTGACCTTGGGCCAGTCACACCTCCTTGAAGTCTCTCAGCCCCACTCACCTCACAGAGTGTTTGTTGTGAGGGAGGAAGAGAAAGGAGATTGTTAGCCGCTTTGAGACTCCTTCAGGTAGTGATAAAGCGGGATATCAAATCCAAACTCTTCTTCTTATAGTTGTGGGACTTACCTATATCCAAAATATTTGTTTTGGGGCTCACTTCAAAGTTTTCAGCCAAGGGTGGTGTGTCTATTGTGACCCAACTTGACTTTAGGTCAGTCTGTGACTGAGTTTGGGGCCCTGACCCTGCATAAGCAGCTGACCACAGTCCCATATCCCGCTCAGAAGAATGAAGTGATTGTTTGGGGAGGTTGACATAGGCTCTGCTTATTAGATGCTCTATACCCACTAAGGGCCCCCCTGAACTAAGGCAATCTAGCCTATTCCCCCCCCCATGGCCCCTTTGTCTGCTTTCCATTGCACTAAACGATGGCTAGACACTAACGCCTTAATGAAATAACTCTTAACAATGTAAAATTCTTTTAGGGTAAGAAATTAATCATCCTGAATAGTAAAACAAGTTGATATAACATAGTGGAAGTTACTTCAAAGGCCTGTGGCCGATTGCCAAAATTGCTGCACTTTTAAAATAAAAAATAAAAAAGACACAACTATTGCCTACGGTTATCATTTAATTGAAATACATATAAAACCTTTATCCTGAAACTCCAGCAAGCAAAGATTAGAAATATAGACGAGCCATCACTGAAACTTACACATACACGAGATGGTACTCGCTATTCGGCCTGAAAACTTTCTCAGAGCCTTTTTATTTTATTTTTTTAAAAAAGCTATACACAGTCATCTTTAGACAATGAACTTCAGCTAGTGTGGGACTGAAAATTTTGTTAGTGTTAACATCCAGCTTGAACTTTTTTGGCAGGGGGAACACAGAAAGTGGAGCAATGGGGGGGGTTCTTGAAACCACATGTAGACTGAAATGCAACTACCCTTTGAATTTCACGTCTCTCTGAATTTTGTGATGCCGTTCTCCAGCCTAAACTGTGTACAAAAACTTGCATATAAGGAGGAAGTAGAGCAGAAAAATGTGCATGTTGATAAAAATAACCCAGAAAACATATTATATTAGGAACAATTACTTGCAAAAAGGTGTCTATTACGAGAAATCCATACTATAATGCCAACAGATTTCCATAAGGGCTTAAAAAATAATAATTGCACACTGAAATGGAAATGTGGTGGGCTGACCTTATGAAAGGAATGATGAGAAACTGAGAGAAACCAAAGCCAGCTGAGTTCTATAAAGGCAACACTAAGGCTAAGGAAGAGGAAGCTAGCAGACAGTCCAACCCTTTGGACTACTTGGAGGTAAAATGGCAGATAAGTAGAGGCTGGCTGCAGGGAGGCTGAGGTTGATGGGGCAGGTGTCCTAATGGACCAGCCTTCACTGGTTCTTGAGAAGATGCAAACACTATTTTCTGACCTTTAAATTCAGGGTATATATCCCATTGTTTTCAATGGAGATTGCTTCTATGTGAAATATTTAGGAACAGGCTGCACAGTTAAGAGACTTCCCTGCTATGTAATCTGACAACCAGACGGTTAAGTTTAGAATAATGGCAGAGTAGAATGGATGCCTGATTACTGTTTTGGAAATGGTAAACTTAGTGTCAGTATTTCCATGTAGGAAAGAAGGAAGGAATCTTTTAATCCCTTATTGCTGAATATTATTTTTATGGTGGCTCTACATTTTGATTTACGAACCCAGGCGAAGAGATCGTATTTGGGTGTTATTTATGAGGCACGCAGCCATTCGAAGCATCTCGGCAAAATCTCCCCTCTCTTTGAAAGAAGCAGCTGGCAACAACAAAGTAGTCAATATGTATTTCTTTCCCTTTGCAGCACATGGTGTGCAGGCATTTTGCCCAGGTGATAATTTAGCTAAGAGATTTATCACATTTTTCCAAACAATTCCAAATGTGCTACGTTTCGTACATGTGGCACAGTGCTACTGGTGCTTTGCAGGCCTCATCTGTGAGGTAAACGCAACAGTCACATTTTCGGCTGTGTTTCCCATAACCTCCTCAAATATTTGCTCAGGATGCTGTTTTGCAAGGGGGTGGGTAGGAACACAAGCTATTCACAAGCTTTTCTGCTATCCTGCAACCTAAAGATTTTAAACAAGAGTATGTGTGCCTATTACCCTTGAGTTTGGTTGGACAAAGTTGTCAGTGTTGGCTTGTCTCATTTTCTCAATCTTAAATTCAAGTCTCCATGTTTCCACATCAGATTGCATTGTTGTTGTTCTGGGCCCTCACAAAAATTGTCAGTATTTTAGTAAGTGTATACATACATACATACATACAAGCATGCTAGAGACTGCTGGCCCCAGGGCTTTTTTTCAGGGGGAACTCACTGGAACTCAGTTCCGACACCTCTCAGGTGGGTTCCAGAACCTCTCAGGTGAGTTCTGGCACCTCTCAGGTGTGTGCCATTGCCATTCTAAGAGAAAGAGGGAGGTGTTCATGGTGAGTTGCGGCACCTTTTCTTCTATAAAAATAGTACTGGCTGTCCTTATTTGTTTTGCTGAAGCATCTGACTCCCTTGCCTAAAACACCTCCTGCCTTAAAGTTTGTCAAAAGCCTTTCATAGTCCAGTCCTGCTTCTCTGCCTCCCATCCCATTATGTCAGAGGTGCGGTCAAGAAGGGTAAGGAGGATTTGTAAAAGGCCCAGTGAGGGTGAAGAGTCAGTCCAGCAGAAGGAGGGAGTGTGGGAAGGAGGAAGGCTGGTCAGAAGCCACAGCAAGCTGGCCTGGGGATTTTTAGCAGCAACTGAAGCAGCAGCATATGACCAGGCTGGCTGGTGGCTGCTTCTTCCTACCTTCCTTGTTCCAGTGTTCCTTCACTTGCCAGAGTGATTCTTCATTCAAATCATCCAGGTGGCGGCAGAAGAAGAAGTGGATCTCCAAGATGGCCAAAGAGGAGGAAGGTGCCCAGTAGCAGTGCTGGCCAAGCTGGGGATCTAGACCCCAGATGCATGGACCCCAGGGCTGACAAGCTGAATGGCAAGTAGATACATCTATAAGCCTTCAGACACTCTAGGCTTTGTGCTGATAAACATCCTAATGCTCTTTGGCACAGAGCTTGACGATGACTGTTACTTCAGTCTTGGTAATTGCAGGATCCACTACTGCGCTATACAACTGTGGATAACAATAGAAACCGTCTTTAAATTTTTGCCTAGTATCAGAAAAGAAATCTCTGTGAATAATGCATTATAGAAATAATAAGGAAGAGTTCATATTTTACTTACTGCCAGTCAGGGTGGAGATCCCACCCAAATTCAAATAACTAGGAAAAGCTCCAGACCTTGGTGGAGGACAACTGCTTCGAATTTCTCTTCGGTGGATTCAAGTCTGTTGTTCACTGTTTGAAAGAAATTGCTTCACTATCTTGTGATAAAGTCCTGCATCTTTTGGCTAAATCCCCTTTTGAAATCAGCTGGATTTTTGCCCAATTAAGTCCCGAGTAAGAGGCTGTAGAATTTGGCTATTGTGAATTTCCATCAAGAAAGTGCCTCAGCGTGAATTACATTCAGTGAGGAATTGAGCATTTTGTATTAGGAGGGATTTGCTTTCCAAGTCTTCCAAATCTATCTGGGGAGCTAAGATCATGACAGTTTCCCAAGAGGACTCCTGGGGCCCAGGGAGTATCTTATGGTAATTCTTTGAGATTCGTGCTTGGTGTTTGGGTAGCTGCCCAGATTTTGAAACGCCATCCACTGTAGTGTGTTTTGTGCAGGGAGTCTTTCCAGATGAGCTCAAGGGCACATGTGAGCCTACCTAAAGTAGCAAATAATCTTAACTAAACCAGATCTTTACTAACAGAGTTGGCTTTGTATCTTTTTCAGTGTGACGGCCCCAGTCCTTTATTCAGCATGCAGAATTCACTGGCAAGAAACCACCATTGGACAAAATCCTCCCACGCAGGGTCCTTGACAAAGGTAACCGCAAAATGCCCCTCAGCTGATGCTGTGCTATGGAATGTGTAACCAGAAACTCTAAGGGGCCTTGTAGTGACAACAGCATCAATATATTAGCTGATCTTTAAAAAAAAAAAAATCCAGGTCACGTAACGTAAATGTAAATATCTCTGTTTATAGGCTTTATATTGTGTATACCCCTAACTGTATGCAGAAACAGAAATATGTTTGTAGTATAAGGTTACCAGATTTTTTTCAATGAATCTGGGGACACTTTTCAACTAAATAGATGGATTTTGTCAGGGAACTGATTTGTAAACCCGGAGACTGTCCCTGGGAAACGGGGATGTCTGGTAACCTTAGTGTAGTAGAGAAAAATACTGACCACTCTACATATAAATGTGCAGGGGGGAATGGCTGGATGAAAAACCAATTGTATAGTGTTTTCCAGCCCTAGAATCCATGTTTGGAAATGATTAGGCACATGCATGTGTGTTTTTGGTCTGTAACACTTTTGTTTTTCACTTGTAAGTATGGTTACTATGGCTTTTAGCATGGGAAGCAGAAACTCTTAATTAAAAAGATAACATTTATAGTGTTGGTTACTAGTAAAAAGATCAGACAGATGTAAGGATGAACATGGCCGGTTGCTGCTAATGACAGTGTTTTCTCACAGCACAGCACAGCATATGGATTGTCATCCTTGAAATGTAGCTTCCACAACACTAGCAAATGATAGGCTTTTGACATATTTGGCTACCCTCATTAAATTCTGCCAGGGCGTCTGCTGAGCTTCCCAGTGTAGGACTGCTTCCCAAAATGCCATTTGGAGTCACAAATGAAAACCAAATCCTGAGCCAGTTTTATACACGTGCAACCCATCAAGCTAGAGAGGTACTGTCCCTTCCTGACACATATATGCTCCAATTCACTTATGTGGATTTTGTTTAAAAATTGCACTTCTACTTCCAATTCACTTATGTGGATTTTGTTTAAAAATTGCACTTCTAGTGCCAGACCTAGAAGCAGGGTATTAGGAGGACAAATATCATCATCATCATCATTCACTTTATTAAAATGTAATGAAGTTCCGGCTACACAGGCTCACAAACTAACAGACAAGATACAAAAGGAAAAAGGAAAACCACAAGTTCTCAATTTCTGGTTGTATATACTAGAAATAGTGCAGTTTTCCTATAGTGGGGGGGGGGCTAACCTGTGGTTGGGTTACAATACCCATCAGCCCCAGCCAGCATGGCCAGTTACCAAGGATAATGGGAGTTGTAGTCCAATAACATATTGAGGGACACAAGGAACCTGTCCCCGTCCAATAGCTTATAATTTTGAATCATACTGAGCATCTGATTAGGAAACACATTGCCTCATAAAAGAACAATATCATACAGAAACATTAATTGAATTTTGACCAACATTTGCATAAACCACCTAATTGCATTTTCCTTCAAAAAAAAATAATATTTAAGTTAACAAATGCCACACAATAGTAGTGTGAGCTTTTTGTACTCGTTGAAAACAAATCTTGTGGTATGTTTGAGAAATGCTTCTTTTCTTTCTGACTAGCAATTTTTTATGTTACTTCATAGGGAAAAAACCCTCCTATGCCCTAATTATAATGTTTTCAATATTATCTGCTCAGCCACACATGGCAAGGCTATTACACAAAGCTTGAGTTGAACAACAATTTTAATGACTTGCAAGATTAGCCGTTTTTGTATGAAAATTATAAATAGCCATGAACATAAGTCAACATTTATTAACAGATACAAATCTAAAATGCATTTAAACAGAAACATGATGCTGAAATATCTTTTTTTAATTGCCTGACTATTAAATGTCTGGCCAATTAAAAGCCTTGTGGGGATGATGATGCTTAAACATTAGTAAAGAACACCAGGAACCCAAACTGCTTTAATAATAATATAAAAAGAATTTTATTGTTTATATGCCGCCCATCTGCCTGGGTTGCCCCAGCCACCCTGGACAGCTCCCAACAAAATATTAAAAGCACAATAAAACACCAAACATTAAAAACTTCCCTATATAGGGCTGCCTTCAGATGTCTTCTAAAAGCTGAATAGTTATTTATTTCCTTGACATTTGATGGGAGGGTATTCCACAGGGCAGGTGCCACTACCAAGAAGGTCCTCTGCCCTGAACTATTTTGCCTTCAAAATTGTCACATCAGAGGGATGGTGACATAAGGAGGTTCCAAAGATGCTCCAGTAGGACATACAGGGATATATAGCCTTTAAGGCATGTAGAGACCTAGAAGTTAAGTGCTTTAGCATCTTGCATTGTGGCCTTAAAGCTCTCAAACAACATGTGTCCAAATAATTGCTAGTGTGGGGTAGGGGGAATTGTCTAAATAAATTTTAAAAATATTATTTGCATGAAATAGGCATTCCTCCTGACCACAGTTATACATGCATATCACAAACAACATGCTTTGTGGTGCCCTGGTGATACATCAAGAGATGGCGGGAAAGAGAAATATACAAAATAATGGTAACTTCAGAGGGAGTGTGTGCATTTTCACAAATCTGCATAACCACTGCCACAAAACATTTCCCGATTCAGGCACAACCCAGCCTTAGTGTGGAAAAGGAACTCCCTCTCTAATAACAGTGACATGTAGCCAAAGATGCGGACAATCAGCTACAGATTCACTCTTAAAAACATCAGATCAAACAGTAACTCTGATCAGTGATAAGTGCAGAAAGGCCCTTGACATAAGACCAACCAACCACTCCATCACAATGGACGTTCTTTGAAATCAGTGAAGAGTCCTAGTAATCAATAGTGCATGGTGGTGTGTGGAATGCTCTCCCCTAATAAGTGTATTTTCAAGGGACTCTGGGCTCGATGCTGGTAGGATAGGCTTTCAGGAATCAAGGAACTTTGTATTTCCTTCCAAATAGGCACAAACTCAGTAATACCCACAGAGATTGTAAGATGGAGAAGACTGAAGAGAGAAAGCTCAAGACACTTGCTACACATGCATTTTCCCAAGAAAACTAAAGCAAGATTTGTATTTCTTTCAGGGTAGAAGCTTAATTGCCCAGCACTGACCTGCAAGCAGCTAAGCTGGCGGAGACAATTTAGCCTAGAGCTAAAGGACCTTCTTGCCCCCAGACTTCAGCCTGCTGGGTCACTGAACAAATAATGCTTGCCTGGGATTTTGTGCTTTGCATTCTGTTAAAAGGATCCAGTTGTTTGTGCTTTCTTATCCGCCTCAAAGCATTCTGCATTTCATTTCATTTCATTCTTGTTATCCTTACGGTATATGGAGGATTTTGAACAATTGCTTATTATTCCTTAAATACTCAGGTTTTAGAGGACATTTGTTGTTATCCCCCCCCCCCCGATATTCATTGGCATTCTCCATGTGGAATATCTCACATGTGGACACACCAACATTTTTAAGTTAATTGCAAACTCCAACGTGGTTGGTGGGCCCACGTTTCTATATCTTAGCGTAATAGCTGTACACTGTTCTTACAATATCACATCAGATGGCAGAGCATAAGAAAGCAGTGATAAGTAATGAGAAAGCCTAAGAATGTTCATCTGCTAACTTCTCCAACTAGATTGGCCAACAGTAGCATCAACATCTGCTGCAACATGGTTCATTCTACTAAGGCAGGATCAAGACCCAAATCTCTGTATTCGCTGTGCAATGAAGATTCTCACTTATACTCAAGAGCCAGTGTGGTGTAGTGGTTAAGAGCAGTGGACTCATAATCTGGGGAACCGGGTTCGTGTCTCCGCTCCTCCACATGCAGCTGCTGGGTGACCTTGGGCCAGTCACACTTCTCTGAAGTCTCTCAGCCCCACTCACCTCACAGAGTGCTTGTTGTGGGGGAGGAAGGGAAAGGAGAATGTTAGCCTCTTTGAGACACCTTAAAGGTAAAGGGGTAAAGGGACCCCTGACCATTAGATCCAGTCGTGGCCGACTCTGGGGTTGCGGCGCTCATCTCGCTTTATTGGCTGAGGGAGCCGGTATACAGCTTTCGAGTCATGTGGCCAGCATGACTAAGCCGCTTCTGGCGAACCAGAGCAGCGCACGGAAATGCCATTTACCTTCCCACAGGAGCGGTACCTATTTATCTACTTGCACTTTGACGTGCTTTCAAACTGCTAGGTGGGCAGGAGCAGGGACCAAGTAATGGGAGCTCACCCCGTCGCAGGGATTCGAACTGCCGACCTTCTGATCAGCAAGCCCTAGGCTCTGTGGTTTAACCCACAGCGCCACCCGCGTCCCACTTGAGACACCTTAGGGTAGTGATAAAGCAGAATATCAAATCCAAACTCCTCTTCTTCTTCTCAAGAGCAATCAATAGTGATCAGCAGGGCAGCATTGCTGATATGGCTTCCCAACGCTAGGCACCACTGCCAGTTATTGAGAGGGAGAGGGCAGCTCAACATGGTGCAAGTGCAGTGACAGAGTCAATCTGATACTCACACTGCTGCGCCCACACAGTGCCAAGCTCTCTGCCATCCCCTGACTTCACCTCCCAGTAACCAGGAGTGTTGATCAGCATTGGGAAGTCAGGTGAGCAATGCTGCCTTGCCCACACTGCCTTGCCGATTGCTACTGTGAGCAATGACAAAATCCATGGGTGATGAAGCATGAGCAGGGCCAGATTTAGGTTTGATGTGGCCCTAAGCTACTGATGGGGCCCTTTATATGTCCAGCTGTCCTTTGCAAACAACAAATTGTCACTGTTTTTGTGTTGAATATATGGTATATGGTAATTTACGGACCTAATAGGTATCTAAAGCCATTTGCACATAACAAAAGGCTAGCAGGCGGGGCCCATTATTTACATCATAGGAGCCTACACAACACAAAACACTGTTGCTGTATGTAGGTTTTATTTTAATTGTTTTTTATCTTATATTTTGAAAATGTACACCCAGGTGTTTTTTTCCTTTAATTTTTTTGGGGGCCCCCAAGAGTTTGGGGCCCTAAGCTATAGATTTTTAATGCTTTATTTGCCATAATTGCATCCATACATCAAAGACAAATAATTATCTATATATCAAAATTATCAAAATAAAATTCAAACAAAGAAAATGTTCAGATCATTAGCTTGTTACATAGTTTGATTTCCTGTCCTTTTAAACATCGTTTCACTCTAATAAACTTATTGCCTTGAGTTATCAATGTATTAATAATAAACTAATAATATACATCTTTGTAGACATGTCTATTCTTACCCTTATATCCTTATTTACAGAGTTTCTCAAATGCTGTGACCGAGTTCAAACTGCAACACTTACTTTTTAAATATCTCTTTAGAGGTTCCCAATTATCAATGAACTCGTGTTTTGGCTTATCTTTGATCTTTTCTGAGAGACTAACTAATTCTGCATATTCTACCAACTTTATCAACCATTCAGAAGTGGAGGGGAGTTTGTCGCTATTCCAATGTTTACCTATAAGCACTCTCGCAGCAGTGGTGGCATACAGAATGTTTTTTCTTTTATTTTTGGCTATATCTGGTCCTGTAAGACCCAGTAGAAAAGATTCTGGTTTTTTATGAAAAGAAGAATTGAACATTGATTGGAGCTGGGAGTGAATGTTATTCCAAAAGGGTTTGATCTTTTTACACACCCACCACATGTGGAGCATGGTTCCACCTGATTCCCCACATCAACATGCACTGAGGACACTCTTGTACATTTTGGAAAGCTTACTAGGGGTTAAATACCATCTGTACAACATCTTTTAAAGGTTTTCCCTGAACGTATAGCATACCGTAAACTTCCAATTCACTTTCCATAGGTATTCCCATTGGCTCATCTCTATGTTGTGGCCAAAATCTTGAGCCCATGAGATCAAGCTATAGCTTATTTAGCTTATACGTAAATCCAGCACTGAGCAAGACCTTCTGGTATTTATGCCATCATGCAAGAAACAAGAATTCAACAAGGACAGTAGCTAACAACCACTAGTTCCCCCACCACCACCCTTTACTTGGGACCCGCTTCCTTCTCAGCATGGGAAGCTAGTGTCACGGTCCGGTCTACGGGCGATGAAAGTCCCAGCTTAGGATGTCAGGACTGGGGGGAAGGTGGCGGGGTGGGAGCAGGAACGAGAGTCCAGAAGTCAGGGGTCCGAGGGTCAGGAAGCAAGGAGTCACAAAGTAAAGGGTCCGAGGGTCAAGAAGCAAGGAGTCACGAAGTCAAGAGTCCAAGGAGCAAGAAGCAGGGAATCAGGAAGCTGAAGTCCAAGGATCAGGAAGCAAAGAGTCAAGAAGCCAAACGCAGCAAAGCAGGAAGCGTGTTGCTGTGGCAAAGAGCCGAAGAGAAATGCTGACCTTATATCCCTTCCCGGCTCTTGCCATCAGGTGCAGTGAGTTACCAAGCGGCCTCACCTGTGTGGACGTGCCTTGCCTCTCCAAAACAAACTTAGGAAGGCCCCAGTCCTGCGAAGCCCTACTGGTCACAGGGCCTGGCTCCTGCATGCACTCCTGACAGCTAGTCCACTAGGGCAAATGGGGCATTGCCTCACCAACCTCAGTCTGCTCTCAGCCAGCCCCCACCCGCCTTCTAATTGACAAATAGAACAGACGGTGGCACTGCCTGTCAGCTCCCTAATCTTTAGTCTCAGAGGGGAAAATACTAGAATTAGCTGTGCCAGTCACTGACTCTGGCTCCACCTACTGTTGGTGGTATCTACTGTACCGCCTTGTGTGTGTGTGTCAATGATATATGTTTTGCTACATTTGCAAACATTTGAAAGCATACGACATATAGGGTAAATGACTTTCTAGGAGCAAACCTCAATGTAGAATGGCATTTTGTGTGTGTGTGTGTGTGTGTGCATGCGTGTAAGAAAAATGTAGATAACATGCACCAAATTTAAACATTATTTTATTTCTCCCAGTCTTTGCTTTACAATATGCTGTATCAAATAGTTCCTCAGTGGAAATGTGTTAAGAAACTGGCAGCTGTCTAAGCAGGATCGCCCTGAGCATTTGCAGGTGCTGCGTGTTGGTATTTTATAACAGTGCTTTCCTGATATTACAGTGCGTGGTGCAGCTTGACTTGAGATACCACAACATGTCCAGGCTAGCTTTTTAATAGAGCCTTTTAAGCATTTCATTGTAAAATGCTCTATGAGGAATTGAAGCATTTATCATGTTGGACTGAAACATTTCTTAAGCAAACATCCCTAGTTCCTGTCCCTTTTCCCTCAAGTCATTATTTTCTCCCCCTCTCTTCCTCGCGTAGGAACAAGGATCGGCAGTGCAAACGGATACCTCGCCCCGATACACTCCACATTTAGCTTTAATTTGACCTGCCACCACAATTACGAGCTAGATTTTAGAGCTCTCAGAGAGCAGCGCCATCAAATAGTAATGCCTGCTTACTGCCTTCCAGGCCTGTTCCTACTCTAATGGTATATTTACAAGCAAACGAGGGCTCGGAAAGGTGTTTCTCCTGAGTAAATAGATGGCAAATATAGAAGATTCTAAATGAGGTTTTCAGCCCAGCTGGTTGACCTTATGAATTCTGTCAGCCAAATGGTCGCCAGTGTAAATAACATTCATTTTTCTCGGTGTCAGAACGTTGTAAGTTTAGACTGATCTAAGCATTGCTGCATATGCTCAGTTCCCCCTGAGTAAAGGACCTCACGGACTGCTTCAGCTCATGGTCTGAAGGAACATACCTCATCTGTTTTACATTTCCTTTGTAGCCTGCTCTGGAGGCTAATGGAGAGCTTTCGGGCAGCACTGCTAACAGAGTAGACTAAGTGATGAAAATCCCAGTGGAATTCAGACTTCCTCAATGCTTATATATGTCTGTAGGGCAATTGTGAGTTAATAATCTTTTCCTGAAACCACTTTATAGTTAATGTGTATTCCCCCCCACCCCCCGCTCTTAGCATTGTTCCCCTCTTTCCCAAAGGAAATTTCCTAAACCTTATTGCAAGCACATACCACAGCAAATGGTCAAGTAATGAAAAACGTTATCAGGTTTGTGGGGCTCTCTCCACTTTATTAAAACGGAGCGGAACAAAGAAGTTTCTATGAATATTTAAACAGGTGCATTTTAATAAAAATTAAATGCGAAGCAGACACTAATTAGAAAGGAAATATTTTAATGACGGTCCATTATTTAGCCATGTAAAAACATGAGCGGCCTAAACTCGATGAGAAAAATGGTTCTCAGGACCAGAGGGGCAAAACAAGTTGAAGGGAGAGAATTATCTGGTTGCCAACATCTCAACCCTTTAGCTTTGAAGTCACCCAGCCTGTATCTCTTACCACCAAACATCTGCCCAAGAACAACTTGCGTGCCACTGAAAAACAACAATTACTACTCCTATTACTGAGGAAGCATTTATTTCTGCTCCTTCCACCACAGGCAACTTTGGTTCTCTGCAGGTTTAAACCCTGAGGTAAAATGTCATCCCCTCTCCCCCCCCCCCATAAAAGCAAAGGCCACACAATGAGGCACTTGCTACAAACATCTTCTTTCCTTCCTCTTGAAAGATCAAATAGTTTACATTAATTTGAACCCTGAGGAAGGTATTTTGTTTATTGAGCAATGTAAGAAAGCAGGAGTTACTGATATGATTGATGACGATACTTTTGCACTTTAGAAGTAAATACTTTTTAAATAATGCAATAGCATTTCAGGATGATTGATGCTAAGTATGTTGGATTCTTAACATGTCACATATTTGGCATATTTCTATGGTCATTTTAGTCATAAAAATGGTTTGAACAAAATAATCCTTTTTAGCATATTCTGAGAAGGGTAATGGGGTGTGGGTGTGGGTGCATGTTTTACTATAGCAGTCTGTTTCCCCCAGTTTGGCTAAAGCTGCATTATTTCATTATTTCAGAATTAAATAATTTATTAAAGCTGGAGGCAAACCAACTAAAATAATGGCATACTGCATTAGGATGTCTTTTGTACTCATGTTTTCCTCCTCACGTGAGCACATAAGGATGTTAAACCTATTCCTCACCCTTCATTTCCTGTGAAGTAGGGTTGCCATACGTCTGGAATTTCCCGGACACAGTTGGGATTCGACCCTTGTAAATTGTGTCCTGGCAGAAATCGCTGGCATGGCCAAGAAAACCTGGACGTGTGGCAACGAATGGATTTTGGCTATATATATATGTGTGTGTGTGTGTGTGTGTGTGTGTGTGTGTGTGTGTGTGTGTGTGTGTAAAGGGACCCCTGACTATTAGGTCCAGTTGTGACCGACTCTGGGGTTGCGGCGCTCATCTCGCTTTATTGGCCGAGGGAACTGCTGACCTTCTGATCGGCAAGTCCTAGGCTCTGTGGTTTAACCCACAGTGCCACCCACGTATATATATATATATATATATGCTCAACAACTTTTGTGTCCGGATTTTCAAAATTAGAAAATATAGGCAACCCTGTATGAACTTTCTAATGAAACACTGGGTTGGGGTCAGACCAGCAGAGCAATCCTAACCCCTGTTGAAGGACAGCAGAAGGCGTTAAGATGGGGCAGACACATTCCTCTGGTGGCTCTGCCCAGCAGGGCAGCGCATCCAACCTGGAGGCACCCAGCACACCTGAAGAAAGCTCTACTGAAAGATTTACTGCCTGCAGTACAGTGCTACCTCAGGTTACAGATGCTTCAGGTTACAGACGCTTCAGGTTACAGACTCTGCTAACCCACTGATTTCAATGTGACACATGTCCAACTAGTTTAGCCCAAGTCCAGTCCACCGCTTTCAGCTTGAATATAGTTGCACAATCTCCACTGTACCGGAAGTTTGCATGAGACTTTTGCTACATATGATTTCTTACCAGAACTGCCTCTAACATGAAAAAGTTACATCATCATCATCATCATCATATCCAGATGTAGCTTTATTCCTTTTCTCTATATTGCAATATAGATAAGCTATTTTCTTATTCGCAGTTGATTCTCTTTAGCACGTAGCATAGCAGGTCTCTTGAAGGATGTTTGCTTGCTTTCAATGTGTCATTTCCACCCATTGCATTGTGACTGAACTACATGGGCTGTTTTTAGCACAAAAGCATTTCCCTAAAGCAGGTGGCTGTGTTTGTTAATATTTCTTTTTCTTTTTCCAGGCTTATTCATATTATCACTTTGAAGTGATCATGTGGTAAAGTCTTTGTAGGCTGCTTTTCCTGGGCGGGCGGGGGGGTGTGTGTGTGTGGTTGCATTAAGATGTGGCCCGTGAATTTTCTTACATATATTGAGTAAAAGGTAACTCAACTGAACCACCATGTTGTCAGCTACCATACATACAGAATGCCATAGAATCTGTTAAATACAATGGACGAGTTAAATACTCTGTCTTGAAACCAGGTGTCTCCTACCTTGATTAACATTGTTAAGTGCTGTTTATTCATTTACAAAAGTATTTATGTACCACTTTTGCAAGGCAGAGTACAAGCTCTAATGTTAGACAATAAAATCACATTACAGTGGTACCTCGGGTTAAGTCTTAATTGGTTCTGGAGGTCCGTTCTTAACCTGAAACTGTTCTTAACCTGAAGCACCACTTTAGCTAATGGGGCCTCCTGCTGCCGCCGCGCCCCCGGAGCCCGATTTCTGTTCTTATCCTGAAGCAAAGTTTTTAACCTGAAGCACTATTTCTGCGTTAGCTGAGTGTGTAACCTGAAGCGTATGTAACCCGAGGTACCACTGTAGTTTAAAAAACAACAACCCAGAAAAGATTTGAGGTCACATGAATGTTTTTAACAAGCGTCAAAACATCAGCATTGTTGCTTGCCGCAGCAGGTGTTTCCCTAGGAAAGGGAAGGCTTTCCACTGGGTTGCCGCTATCTGAGATTGTGGCACATCCAGGAGGACCTCCGCAGCTGAGTGCAATGCTCGGACCAGGCAGCAGGGGTAATAATAATATTATAATAATATAATAATAATAATTTATTGTTTGTACCCCGCCCATCTGGCTGGGTTTCCCCAGCCACTCTGGGTGGCTTCCAACAAAGATTAAAAAGTCACACATTAAAAACTTCCCTGAACAGGGCTGCCTTCAGATGTCTTCTAAATGTCAGGTAGTTGTTTATCTCTTTGACATCTGATGGGAGGGCGTTCCACAGGGTGGGCGCCACTACCGAGAAGGCCCTCTGCCTGGTTCCCTGTAGCTTTGCTTCTTGCAAGGAGGGAACTGCCAGAAGGCCCTCGGCGCTGGACCTCAGCGTCCGGGCAGAACGATGAGGGTGGAGACACTCCTTCAGGTATACTGGGTGTATACTGGATGGGATGGGTATTCATCTTAATGCACACTCTCTTCACCAAATCAGATTCCTAGCCATGGACAAGAGGAGGAAGCAAAAGAGAAGGGAAGGACATCTGGGATATGACTATGCACACACATGCACACACAACACCTACATCTGTTTTGATGTAACAGCTGTGGCAGATCGTAAACAGCATTGAACAGGGAACATAAGGACAGCTGCCTCGTAGTGAGTCAGATCATTGGCCCATCTAGGGCAGTATTGTCCACACTGACTTGCAGTGGCTGAAAAAATATGTGCTTTAAAGCATGTTTCAAAAGAATAATGTGAGGAAACCAGCCAGGCACTAACAGGAAGAGCTTTCCAAATATGTAGAGAAATGTGTGGTGCTTGACAAGAAGACCAAAGTAGCAAACATCAATAGCAGAAGCTACAAAATATAGTGAGAATCCAGAGATGATCATAGAGAGGGCCAGCCTATTAAAGCCCCTGAAATTAAGGAAAAAATAAGTTTAAACTGGGTGCAAAATGCAGGTTGGTTGGTTTTTTAACTACTTCTGCACCTGCGCCTTGAATCAGCCCAGATATTAAGAAAGCAAAGCTTCTCCTAGCATTATTGGGGTTTTAAAAAAATATATATCATTTAGCAGAAGAGTAGATTTGGTAAGGAGACATAGAGCCTCATCACACATTTACAGTATGCTCTGAGGAGTAACATGACATCTCAGTTCCTGACTGCCATGCATTCAGTTAACGATTGGAAGAGAGCCCACTGGGAACATGTGGTTTAATCTCTGAACTGCAAACCAGGATAGGAAACCAGAAAACAGCTTTGTATTGTTGTCAGTGATTAAATCATAGTTTCCCAGTGTGGGGGCAGAGTACATCTGCTGCGCTAGGAAGATATACAGCTGAATGCACAGAGGTTGGAGGTGGGGGGTAACATGCATATTCCCACGGTTCCCCTTCCATGCATTCACTTGAATGTGTGTGTTTTTAGGGCAAATGAAGTCTCAGGCTCAAAATTACAAATGGCTAGAGTGGGGTAGTTGGCTCTGTAGAACTAGTGAAGGACAAACAGGTTTGTGTACAGGTGGGTGCCATTCCTACTGTATATAAGGAAGGACTCCTCTGCGATTGCGCCAGCCAGTCAGCCAACAGAAATCTCACCGGACAGATCTATGCCTACAGGGAAGAGTAGTTGGCTCCATAATCAACATTGTTGTGTCATGTGTTTAATATTTTTCATTCTTCTTGGTAGCTGATTACAGTCTGTATAGCTCAAAATGAAAACAATTTTTAAAATATTGAGAGAACCAGGAAATGATCAAGAGAGGGTTTAGGAGGAAGATGCATTTAAAAAATAATAATTGTGTTTCTCAGTGTTCAGAACACCTTTTCTTTGCTGAGTCCTTAATCTAGATATTAATACTTTTTCTTTCTTTCTTTTTTAGCTTAAGGGTGAATTACTTTACAAAACTCCTTTGTGATTATTATTCAGTTGTAATTTTCGGTTCAGTAACATTGTACAACTATATCTCAAGGCCATGTCGTCACTACCTAGCTTCATGATCTTATATATATATATATGAAGTCAACTCATCTGGATCTCCATGAAATACATCCTTGAAATGTCACACGCAGTTTGTTAAACCACAAGGTCATTTCTGTTCTCTTGGCACTGGCCAATTGGTAGATTACACAAAACTATGAATTTCTAACTCACATAAAAGCTGCCACATGAGATCATCTCAAAGATCCATCAGGTCCAATAGCCTGGCCCTGGAACTGGCCTTTGCCCAATGTTTTAGAGAAAAAGGTGAAAAGAACTCAGCATAAAAATATTTTATTTTTAAGCTACAGGCAGCCTAGTAGTGCTTGTGCTCAGCTGGTGATCATTATATGCCCTGAAGCATGGGGACAGATAACCCTTGAGTTTTTTGTGTAGCTTATTCGCTACTGTATCTAATCCTTCTTTTGAATTTTACTAAGCTATTCCCCTCCACAATATGTTCTGCGGCTGCTACAAAAGCCTAACAATTTCTATCCTACTAGGATTATTTTCCATGCGGATACTACTTTGTTTCAATTTTCCATTATTCTCACTTAAAAAACAACAACAGTCTTTACTAGGGCAATGGACATGAAGCATAGGCGATTTTTCCAATTGTCCTGCTCCTAAAGTTAGAGAGCACTGCAGATGAATGCTGAAGACACATGCTGGTGTGCATCTATTCTTTTAACTGAGGACTGATTCAGTACATGGTGTGGTGGTACTTCTGCTCACTCTATTGAATTGCTGTCTCCATGGTGGAGACATATCAATGGAGCCAATGGTTTAGTTCCTTCTTACGCCAGTTTCATCCTCTCTTGGCTTCAAGATTACTCTACAAAAGAGTAATTTTGCATTTTCAGTAGCTCTAGAAAGCGTCCTTTCACTTGACAGGTTCAGAAAAAGGTGTATTCTGCTCTTCAACCCACAAGTTTGAGGTTCTGAGAGTGGTACTTAATATATTAAAACACAAATTCAGCCTCTATATGTAGACATTATAGGAGAGCTCTGTAAGGTAAGGTAAAAGTAAAGGACTCCTGGACAGATTAAGTCCAGTCGAAGGTGGCTAAGTGGTGTGGCGCTCATCTCACTTTTCAGGCTGAGGGAGCTGGCGTTTGTCCCCAGACAGCTTTCTGGGTCATGTGGCCAACAGGACTAAACTGCTTCTGGTGCAACGGGACACTGTGACAGAAGCCAGAGCGCATGGAAACGCTGTTTACCTTTCCGCCACAGCAGTACCTAGGACCCTGGGTCAATTACTGTTTGGAACAGAGTCTAGGCTGAATCATGCTCCCTCACTTCCTCAGTTCATCCCTTGCCAAAGTGAAGGGGGCATTTCACAAGGGACTTACCATCTAAATTTGATATGAAATAGGAATTTTATTCCTTTATTATTTTAGTTTTGATCCTCCTCTCCATAAGACATCTTAGCATTCTAGCACCACCACCCTGCTCAGTCCCTGACCCCAATTTGATATTTGGAAGACATTTTTATCCTACCCTCATGAAATGACAAAACAGCTAGGGTAAATACAACTGAGTTTTCTTGTTGGATCATGGTTCTCTCCCCCCCCCATCTGTATCTGATTATTATTATTTCACTTCATTCATCACCTTATACCAATGCGTCAAAGAGATTTACAAATAAAAACCCAATACAATTTGATAATGATGTTTCTAAATGACACAGTCAGCCAGACCACTAAAATTAATCACAATAATCACCTCCATCTCCCCCAGAAACATAAGCACAATTACTATTGAAATTAAAAAATTATTTTCCTGGAATGGAGCCACGAGACAGAAGCAAGCTAATGGGTTTGCTACTGCTTTTTCTATTGAAACAAATTATTCAAGTTCTGGAGATATGCACTATATGCATATTAACCCCACACTTCCAAGCGATGACTGGATTCAGGTGCTGTTCTTCTGAGCAGGGACACAGTTTTGTGAGATGAAGAATGTAACCGATTAGGTTTTGCTCTTGGGCATTTAAATCCAGAAAATCAGGGACAGCATATGTAAACAAAACTGAAGTAAATGCATAAATGCACAGTCACCTGAAAAATAGTTACATGTTTCATCAGGATTGAATAGCTAGATAGAAGGTGTCCCTACATAAACTGAATCCTAAGGCTGGTAAGAACCAAGGTCTACTTTGTTGAATCGTTCTTGCTTCAGAATATGTATGAATAACATTGCAGCCTTATGATACAATCTCATACCTGTCTATGAAGAACTATGTGCCACTGAGTTCAGTCAGACAAGTTGCTATAGGATCACATATAAATTGAGACCTATCCCAACAAAGTTCTGTTTGTCCACCACCTTGTTGTGGAATTTCCAAACAACAGGCAGAATCTTAGCAGAATATTCTTTAATATTCTGTTCCTTTTTAAAATGGAATTTGCATTAAAACATTATTTTTTCATGTTTGCTGGTACTTAGTTGAAAGATGATACTTGCAGCATTTGCTCTCTCCCAGCAAATACCTACCTGTTCAGCACCTTTTTGCCATATGGACTTCATTTTCCCTCACACCTGGCTACATTTATTTGTTATGAAAGGTTCATGACTGCATCTTATGTGACCTATTCCCATGATGAATAGAGCTAAATGTGTTTCCTGCTCTCCCAAATTCCAAATAAATGGCATAAAACAATCCATAGGTCCCCTGTGTAATATCTTGAGCCTACAAATGCAAGCTCAATAAGTCAAAAAGAAGGCATATTTGCTGCTTTCCATTAACTTGAGGT
Source organism: Podarcis bocagei (assembly GCF_964188305.1). Taxonomy (NCBI): domain Eukaryota; kingdom Metazoa; phylum Chordata; class Lepidosauria; order Squamata; family Lacertidae; genus Podarcis; species Podarcis bocagei. The sequence goes on from NC_138125.1 coordinate 106,480,834, forward strand.
ACAAAAGGAAAGTAATAATAATAATAATATAAAAAACCACGCTCAACAACCAGCACAGTGCACCAAAGGGCACCTGAATTGTACATGGAACTGTTGTTTTCACTGAAACAGGACTTACAGAGACACATATTGTATTTATATCTATCAGTTGCAACTAAATTCCTAAGGTTGTTAAAACCAGAAAAAGTATACCATTTCAAACCAGATTTCAAATACAAAGACTGTCAAGTTACTGGATTAAACGATTGTTTATGGATGTGTGGGTCCAGGTGTGCCAGCTCCCGGGGGCCAAGCTGCTTGGGGCCTCCTCAATATCTTCTGGGAGGTCCCCCCCAACGTTGAGGGGGTGGAGAAGGCTGAGCATGGAGCTGAGCATGGAGCCGAATGTGGCACAGCTTCAGTGACCAGCTCCTTCTCCTCTACCTCCTGCCATAGAGGGGAAGAAGGGTGGAAGCAACCTCCCACTGGTGGCAGTGCTACATTCAACTCCACCCTGGTTCATCCCGACGTGCTGACAGCAAGCACACAACGTCAGGACGTCGTGTCACGTGTGATATCACATGTGCGATGTTGCCCCACCCCAATCACCCTTGCAAGCTGACACCTCTGTGTGGGTCAAATGTTTATGCATTGCAGCTGAGCATGTGGCAAAGTGGCCAGCTGATTGCTCTTCCATGTGCCCAGCTGCAAGATGCCTACATAATTGCATTGGCCATGAATCATAGAATCATAGAACTGTAGAGTTGGAAGAAGAGACCCGAGGATCATCTCTTCTAACCCCTTGCAATGCAGGAAACTCAACTAAAGCATCCATGACAGATGGCCATCCAACCTCTGCTTAAAAACCTCCAAGGAAGGAGAGTCTGCCACCATCCAAAGGAGAACATGTGTCCATCTTCCATCATCCCTGATAGAATTGATTGGAGCTGATGGGAGCTTGAGTCCAACAACATCTGGAGGGCATTATAGACAACATTTTTGCAGCAGTGGAAAAGCCTTCAATTAGCATTATGGCTGTGCAGAATCATCTCTGATGATAAGCTATAGGAGTGCTGTCAGAAGGTAGCTCAAGGAGCCAAGCTCCATGTCTTTCCTGAAGGTGCATGGGAATAAGCCAACACCTTGCTGAAGCAAAGCAGGTCTGGGTCTGATCAGTGCCTAGATGAGAGACCACCTGGGAACCACATGTACACTACCTTGGGTTCCATGATGGAAGAAAGCTGGGATAGAAATTTAAGAAAGGGGGAAATGCTAAAAATAAAATACAATAAAACAACATTATCAACAACAAATAGAGGCAGCTTAAAGCAAGCAGGGTAGACTAAACAATCAACCAGCTTTGAAACATTAAAATGCCTGGGCAAATAAATAAGTTTTGACCCGTCACATAAAGCTTTCAAACACAACTGAAAGAAACCAAACATATATTTTTCACTATAATGTTGCCCTTACATACTTCAAAATATCAACATGTGTAAACTGACTAATACAACATGACCAGTCTTTTACTTGTTTCATTTCAGACTATTAGCTCAACATTATTTGATGCATCACTATTATTTAACAAAGAAAACCGCTGGTTATGCTCATTTCTATATTTTTTCTCTAGCATGCATTTCCCCCCATCTTTGGCAAAGTTCCCATTCTGACTGAAGCTTTCCCACATTCTTTTTACTTAAATGAGCTCTCTCAAGTGTGGATTTTCAAATATGTCATCTGAATCCTTCCCACAAAATAGTGGTTTTAAGCTTTTGGCGTTGTTTCCTCAGCTTTTTCAATTGCGTTGCCATACATCTGGGTTTTCCCTGACATTTTGCCAATACGGCAAAATACCCTCCTGATGCCATTTTTAAACCCCAAAACCAGAACATGTCAGGAATTTTCCTGACATATGGCAAATCTATTATCTCAGTAATCATCGCAAACAACCCTGTAATGTAGGCCAGTACTAGCCATATTAAACGGCGTTTCCGTGTGCTGCGCTGGCTCGCCAGATGCAGCTTGTCACGCTGGCCACGTGACCCAGAAGTGTCTGCAGACAGCGCTGGCTCCCGGCCTATAGAGTGAGATGAGCGCACAACCCTAGAGTCTGTCAAGACTGGCCCGTATGGGCAGGGGTACCTTTACCTTTACTAGCCATATTGCCAAGATGCAATCTTGTATTCCCATAAATGTCAATGGGCATATTCATCAAATTCAGCAGAGATTGTAACAGGCACCTCAATATAATCAACCTGTGGGGGAGTATATATACTCAACACATTTCAGTACTGCATGAATTTGTTGCAGACAACATCTACAAATAAAAGATTCCTGATAGTTTAATTAAGCGATGCCATCAACTGTAGACAATCACAGAAATATAGACACAACACGTAGGCTAATAACTGTTAAATTATATGTAATAGAATAATGATATCATTCAAAAGGAAGAAATAAATCTATTGGAGTTCATATATACAAACTAGTGGTACAGAACGTCAAGTCGTGTGTTCAAGATAGGCATCAAAGGTCAGTCTCACAATGGTTATTCAAAGGTTTCAACAGAAGACGTCTCCAAAGTCTAAAAGTAAGGTTTTCTCCAATAGATTTATTTCTACCTTTCGAGTGATATCATTATTCTATAACATATGGTTTAACAGCTATTAGCCTACATGTTGTGTCTATATTTCTGTGATTGGTTCTCATTCCAACACAGGGGTTTGTTTTTGCCATCAACTGTAGACAAGCTGGAAGGAACACTCTAAAAAAAAAGTTTCTGAAAATATTCAGCTGATGGCTCAGAAATTAGCCTATTCTCCAAAGTCCAAGCAACTCAAGAGCGGCTTTTGCAAAGCTCAAAAGTACATAGAGCAGCCAGGGGTGGAGGAAGGGGGTGCCATGGTGGGGGACCACCCTGGGTGTCTTCGCTGAGGAGGGTGACATTTGGTGCGCTGCTCAAGCCTACCCCGAGCACTCTGGGGAAGGGGGAGCTGTGCTGCTTTGCCTTCCCCCCTTCCCCCTTCCTTTTGACAGCTGGGGGAGGCTTGGGATTTGCGGGCAGGTGGGGCACCAAATGTCCGCCATCGGCGGCTCGCTCTGCCCCCGTGGGCAGCTTGTTCTGCCCCTGGCTGCAGAGCGTGCATGCTGCTCCGTGCACCCGAGCAACTATCTCGCACCTAGGAGGGCACCCTCCATGCCCCGCCCCCCTCGGGAGCACGCCCCGCCCCCTTGAGAGAGCACCCACCCTGGGCAGCGTGGGTATCAGGGCACTGCCAGCGGAGGAAGGAAGCCACGCCTCTAGTGGGGAAGAGCTGCAGGGCTCGGAGGATGCAAGGCAGTGCCAGGACACCTTGCCTGAGCAAAGCGGGGAGGAGAGAGGTCCCCCTTTACCCAAGCCTTCCTTGCGCAGTAGGCTTTCGCGCAGAGAGGGGAGGCGTCGGCTAGGGGTCAAGAGACTCTGCTGGGGAAAGTTTAAGGACCGCCCACTCTCAGATTCTGCTAGTGATTGAGCAAGACATGGAATAGAGGCATTCTGCATTGTAAATGTTTTTTGCACCAATAATAAAGCCTTTGAAAAGACCAGTGAGGGATCTTGCCTGATCGCTCTCAAGCAACCACACCGATAGGCATAACAGCGGGCATATGCTGTGCCACTGAGAGCAGCTGAAGGAGAAGTGTGTAGAAGCCAGATAAACAACTGCATGTGGAGGAATGTTTGCCATCCTTGGGGACCCCTTCCCTGCCCCCTTCCCTCAGCAAACCTGCTGTAGCCGGCAGCCCAGTTTGGAGAGTGACTCCTGAATAGGACATAACTGTAGGCAGCCACCTTGCTGCTTGTCCATAAAAGCAAGTCTAGACTAAGAGACGGATGTTAGCAGTTTGCAGGAAACTTCTTTCTTGTGAGATTTTGGGAGGGAGTTTGTTTGGGCCCTGCTTCAGATCCGGGATGGGTGGACAGGGTCCTGGGTGAGAGCCCAAAGGCTGAGAGGGTAAGGTATGTTCAAAGGAAAAGGAATTTATTTATTTGTTGCCTTTCCACAGTGAACTATGCTCAAAGCAACTTAACAAAAAACAACCACTTATCAAAATGCAAATCACTGGGGGGTGGGGGGGGAGAGAAGTCAGATTACAAAACATACCATAGGACAAAAGTTAGGCAGGCACAGAATAAATTCAATATTACAAGAAGAATAATCTAGACTTAGTACAGAGCAAAAAAAGAAAATTAAACAAACGTTCCAATTGCTAGTAGTACTAGTGCTCTTCCCCAGTCTTCTTGGAAGTTCCAACTGCTAGCAGAGGTCTAGCTCTATATTTAGCAATTTGTATTGATGTAAATGTTTGTAACATCTAACAGTATGCATTTTTTGTAGCATTTGCTTAAGTTTTCTGTTGTTGCTTTCGTTTTATGTACACTGCTTAGAGTTACAGAAATGGCTAAGTAAAAAATTAGCTAATGAATGGTGCCTTTGCCAACAATACCCACGAAAATGCTCTCCACCAACCTTGACTTGCTTTTGCTCTTAGTCTTTGAGCAGGTCGGGCCCATGTCAAGCTATTGCCTGCTGTGATAATGTTGCTCCTGTGGCATGGCGTGTTTCAATAGAAAGCCTCTTCATTCCTCCTGCGAAGGACGGCCATTAACGCACTAATGTTTTGTTTGAAGAAGTTAATAGTCTAAAATGGCCTTTGCTGTGGGGTTTCAATAATTGCTTGATTAAAATATTAGCAGCTTGCAAGCAGGTGACAAGGTGCAGTCCCTTGAAGGGAAGCCAGCTGATGCAATACGAGTTATGGAAATTAGATGCTGAACAATAATTTTAAAATATGCATATATATATATATATATATATATATATATATATATATATATATGCAGGTTTTGGTGTCTTCGGGTGTCTTCCCGTGTAAGAGTTGGGGTGTCTAGGCGACGTTTCGACGAGGTCTCACTCGTCATCTTCAGGCTGGTGCTTTCGGCTTCTTGTTACTGGAACAGAGCAGGATCTCAGTGTTTGAGTTCCTATAAATACTGTTGAGGGGGTGTGGTGTATAGCCTCCAACGTTCTGGGCAGAGAGGAAGTTCCCAGGTTAGTGTGCCTTATCTTCTTTTGTTCATTAATTACTTGAGGGATATCTTGAGTGATTTCTTGAGTGATATTCTGAGTACCACTTAGGAGGGTCATTAGGTGTGGATTAGTTGCGTGCTGAGGTCCCCAAAACACCCTTAACCCCAATAACTCACACATCACACATGAATTTTTGTTTAAGGTTTTTGGCATAATTTTGGCCACAACTTTATTTGCATACAAATTGTGAGTGGTTGCTTAGGCATTGGTTACGACTAGCTGTCCCTCCCGCATTGGGGACAGCACTGGCTCCCGGATTCCAGCGGAAGCCAGTGTGGAGGAACAAGTTCAGGGATAGGCGGAGCTGCGGCACAGACCCTCAGCTTCTCCCCGCATGCTCCTAGGAACTTACACGGCCCAAGCCCGATTCCAGGGGCTTGGACGAATGGATGGTAAGTCCCTGAATTCCTTTAACGGAATTCCCATGCAGCAACCTCATTGGAGGGGCAGGCACAGCCAATCCATACCCCTCCACCAACCAATTTAAACCAATGCCTAACCGCCAACCTTACAAGTTGTGACGTATTGCTAAGCAGTAGGCAAAACCCAAGAGGCACGCACTAATCAGCCAAATGGTAAATTCCTACTGGGCCCCCGCACCAAGGCGAACGACCCCATGACAGGCAAAGCAAGGTCAAAGTGCAAGCCCAACAAGGGAGGGCGGGCGGGAGATCCGATGTCCACAGCGAAAGAGAAAGTACCCTGCTGTGGACCTTCCTTAAATAACCTCTGACCCCTCCCCCAAAATTGCAACATCAAATTTACCCCAGCAACACCAACTCCAGCCAAAAGTAGGCCCCTTAAACCAATCCACCTAATTACTACAGGGTGCTTTGTCTGACCCATCCGCAACACGTGCTCTCCTTTAGTGAGAACACGCTTTGCGTGCTGAGGTCCCCAAAACACCCTTAACCCCAATAACTCACACATCACACATGAATTTTTGTTTAAGGTTTTTGGCATAATTTTGGCCACAACTTTATTTGCATACAAATTGTGAGTGGTTGCTTAGGCATTGGTTACGACTAGCTGTCCCTCCCGCATTGGGGACAGCACTGGCTCCCGGATTCCAGCGGAAGCCAGTGTGGAGGAACAAGTTCAGGGATAGGCGGAGCTGCGGCACAGACCCTCAGCTTCTCCCCGCATGCTCCTAGGAACTTACACGGCCCAAGCCCGATTCCAGGGGCTTGGACGAATGGATGGTAAGTCCCTGAATTCCTTTAACGGAATTCCCATGCAGCAACCTCATTGGAGGGGCAGGCACAGCCAATCCATACCCCTCCACCAACCAATTTAAACCAATGCCTAACCGCCACTCGAGCCCCTTACGCTCGCCGCCAACCACTCACAGCCTCAAACACACCCTCAACTTATCCACCACTGAACTCAACCACACATCATTCCCAACAGACGACAGATGAACCCCATCCATCATAAACAATTCAGTGGCTTTGAACCTGATCAAGGGGTGTGAAATCACAAACCCGCCCAAATCAGCCACCAACTTGCTCACTGCAGCATTAATCCGTTTCCTGGACCGCTCGGTGGCTTCCACATAAGGGCTACCCCTCCACTTACGGCGTTGAAGTAATTTTGACCAAATTATTTTCGTTGGCTGCACCATGGCCGCCAAATCCTTCATATCTTCCAATATCATAGCACGCAGAACAAAACAAGAATGTGACAGCAAATCATTCTCCCCAAGCTGAATGACAATCGCCGTAGGAGGGCCCTCCAACAGAACACGCCTCTGGATAAGCGGCAGAAGTTCCTTCCACAGCATTCCCCTTCTGGTGATCCAGGACACTTTCACTTCCTGCGGAAAGCCAAGATCGTCACCCAAGCCAGACTGTCGAGCTCTGCGAGCCGCCCAGTGCACAATGCTGTGCCCCACAATCCAGATACGTGTAGGGGCTTGACCTAGGGTAAAACAGATACGTAAGCACACGAAATTGCATCATTTACGTTCATAACCCTTGTATGCGTCCGACCTCCAACGACCCAGGTCTTTTATCCTTCTTGCCGATAAACCCCAATGAGCAGCCGTCGTCGCGGCCCCAATCCTGAAGGAATGAGGTGCAAACTCAGCAGCAGCCAGGCCGCATGCCGCGATGGCCTTGCGGAGCACTTTTGAGAACTGGTGACGAGCCAACGGGTGCCCATTCTTGTGAACAAACAAGGGGCCCATGCCTGGTGGACGCAAGGCTAAATACCTCTGGAGGTCCTTGACCGGACAAGGGCCCTTCTCTCCAGTGGCGGGGAGCCGAATCACCGCTCCCCTACCCCGCTGATCAGTTTTTGAGCTCCTGACGTTGACTTGCACCTCAGACGGAGACAGACTCACGTCCTCTAGTAATAGACCCCTAGAACCACCACCCCGGTTAGGTTCAAGCACCACTTCGCCCACTCTCAGGGCCCCGGAGAAGGCTAAAGAAAAGGCTGCAGAGAACAGCCGGGCCTCAAACCTGTACCAACAGATGCTCCTCAGTTTACCACGCATCCGAGACAACAGGTGAAATGTAATGGGCCGCCGGGAAATAGGCCTGGAGGGATGAAGCCGACCCCAGCCCTCAAGTGCCTTTCTCACCACAAATTTCCCGCATGGGTCCTTATTAAAGAATGCCTTACTAAAGAAGGATATTGCTGCAGAATGCAGTCTGAGCATCCTGTTTGCCCGACGCTTCTGAAACAGGTGCGCCAGATACTGGAGCACCTGAGAAGTAGAGTGGGGATTAACCACACCTCCCAACTCCGGCTACCCAATGAACTTTAAAAAATCACACCAAGCCTTCTCATAAGACTGCAAAGTGGAGGGGGCAACAGATGCAGCTACTCCCTGTAAAACTAAGTGCTGCCAAGGTTCCAGAGGTGATCCGGGAAAAATTCCGGACGTTCTCGAGCCTCTGGCGCCAGGGATCTGAACCGCTCCATCTGAAAGGGAGGATGAAGTGTCCCTCCGACTCTTCTTGGCACGCTTCCCGGATTTCCTTCGGCGGCGGCGACCCCCAGAAGAAGCTTTTGGAGGGGGAAGCAGGCTGTCCTCCACCGAAGACTCGGAAGCATCACCTTGCTGATCTGTATTTAAGATAGGCTGAGAAGAGACAACCAGTGAATGACCAGAAGCCGCCCTTGCAACTAGAGAAGGTGGCGCACCAGTGGCGCGGGCTGCCCGCCCCCTGGCAGACGCCCTTCTCCTGGCAGTACCATTAGTGCCTCTACGGCCCCTAGACGTGACGGCCGGAGGCTCAGGTGAACTCGGGGGCTGACTAGAGGCATCAGGCATCAAGAAAAGTTATGTCACATGATTGCCTCACCACACCGGGCTTGAGGCCATAGCTGTGCTCACCAGCCGCCCTTGAAATAAAAACCAAAGGGCAAAGATCCAGCAGCACCAGCCTGAACCTGAAAATCCCTGTGCAGGTTCAAGGTATCCTGCCATGGCGAACTACTATTGCATACATTCAGGTCAGGAATTGCTACCATCACCTGATATCTGCCTTCACCACGCTTGGTAGGCGTACACAAGGTAAGGGGACCTCAGGCCGCAGGCAGCCTGGCCTAGTGGGAAGATTAATTAAGTGACCCAGCAAGATCGGATCTGATGAAGCATCACTTGCTACAGAGGAAGTATTACAAAATAACTTCCTTCAAGGCAGACAGCTTCTCCATATGCAAGTGGCATGTTTTAGCAACGATATCCAACTGGATCCCTAAATAAAATGGGAATATGGACAAAAGATATTGAGCTATTGCTTGCCAACTTCCCGCCCCCGCTTGGGCAGGGGGCATCTTGTGCTGCCATCATGATATGTGAATTTACAGGGCCGATGCTGGCCAGAACCCCTGAAGGAGTCCCAACCAATCTGCCGCCGAGCCAGCTTCCTTTTCAGACACACACTCTGTGCAATGCAAAAACACACTCCGTGCGGTGCACACACTCTCCATGCAATGCAACTACATACTCCGTGCAATGCAAAAACACGCTCTGTGCAGTGCAACTACACACTCTGTGCAATGCACACACAAACCCTCCGTGCAATGCAACTACACACTCTGTGCAATGCACACACAAACCCTCCATGCAATGCAACTACACACTCCGTTCAATGCAAAACACACTCCCTGCAATGCACACACCCTTCATGCAATGCAACTACGCTCCATGCAATGCAACTACACCCTCCATGCCCTGCACACACCCTCCGTTCAATGCAACTACATACTCCATGCAATGCACACACACTCCGTGCAATGCAAAACACACACTCTGTGCAATGCAACTACACCCTCCATGCAATGTACACACACTCTGTGCAATGCAACTACACACTCCGTGCAATGCCACAACACACTCCGTGCAATGCAACAACACCCTCCGTGCAATGCAACAACACCCTCCGTGCAATGCAACAACACACTCCGTGCAATGCAACTACACACCCTCCGTGCAATGCAACAACACCCTCCGTGCAATGCAACAACACACTCCGTGCAATGCAACAACACACTCCGTGCAATGCAACAACACACTCTGTGCAATGTACACACACTCTGTGCAATGCAACTACACACTCCGTGCAATGCAACAACACACTCCGTGCAATGCAACAACACCCTCCGTGCAATGCAACAACACCCTCCGTGCAATGCAACAACACCCTCCGTGCAATGCAACTACACACCCTCCGTGCAATGCAACTGCAAATCTCCTTGCAATGCAATGCAATTGCAGCCCGTGCAGCGCCGTGCTCTGCAACGCACAGAGCAAACTGCAATGCGGGCACGCAAAGGTGCTTTCTCCCAGTTGCATATTGCAAATGTGGCACCCGTTACATCCCTCGCAGTGAGGTAACCACCAAAAGGACCTAAGTGTCCAGGTAGAGCAATGGGGAAGCATGCAGCTGTCCCATACAGGGACCGATCCTGCAACCTAGGCATTACCGGCACTATGCGCTGACCCAGTGAAACCAATGCTTCATGGACCACATGGGGACACTATTCAGGCCGGAAACGCTTCCAGGCCATTGAATTCTAGGGCAAAGCCCTAGGATCACCTGCTAGGCCAGGCATAAATGTTTCCAGTGAAATAGCAAAGTTGAGGTAGCCCACAGCTTGTCCGGGTACCCCTGCTTGCCCTTTTAGAGGGAAGCACCCCTTCAAGAAACCCAAAGTTCTTTTATCACAAATGGGCCGAACTACCCAGCAACAGAATAGCTCAAAAGGAGCAGTTTCTTTTGTTTTGTTATAACAATGGCTAAGAGGGGTATATGAACCCTGTCTCCCAGGTCCTAGTCCTGCACTTAGCCACTAAGCCACAATGGCAGTCGCCACTATCAGAGCAAAACAAACTTAAAGAAAATAAACTTGTTCAGAAACAGCATAGTTCAAGAGCATATACAGAGTGCTCATAGTCCTTGGAGGGACAGGGAGCCTCTGGGGCCCTCTGTCTGCCTCAGATATACATTAGCAGCAACTGGGCCTGGAAGCAGATACATAGGGAGAATGAATCACGTGTCAGAGACTTAACAATTAACTGCTACCTGTAGCAGACTCAGGCTTGGAAGTTATGTGCAGGCCGAATAGGCCTCCCTGCTTCAGCTCTTGAGAATCTTAGTCTCATAGCAATGTTAAAAGAACTCAAATTAGTGCTCCCACCCAAGGCTAGCTTAAAATTTGGCCAACAGCGCTGCACACACTCAAAATAAAGCCAACCTTCGGGGTACTATAAACGAAAGTGATTCCAGCTAAGCTGGGAACAGCCCTGACTAGCCCCACAATTTCAACAAGCAAAATGGAGGAAACCTTTTTGTGAAAGAAAGCCCCTAATGGGGGCTCTCTCCCTATTGGGAAAGGCAAGCCACAGATACAGGGAGAATCTTCCCACAGGGAAGGGTAAGGGGTGGAGAATAAACGTAAAACACCCAAAATTGCCACCAGCCAAATGAACCAAAGTTAAAACACTATCAGTGGAGTGTAAACCTACAATCCACCACCAGGTGGCACAGCCTGCAAGCAAACCCAATTCAGGCTGCACTTCCACCTTCGGCCACTGGGGGCAACCAACCGCAAAATGAGGCAGAAAGAAAATGGCGCTCCCGCCAAACTGCCTGCTCACAATCCCCAACCCGGCCCAGCACAGAAGGCCTGCAGGCCCTGGCTAGGCCAAAACCAGGCGCTCAGGCAACCAGCGCCTCCGCCGCAGCGCCTCCGCCGCCCAAGGCCGGCTAGGCCGCGGCGCGCGCGCCGGAGCGCGAAGCAGCGACCGCCGGCGGCGGCAAGTGGTCAGGCAAGCGCCGGCCGCCCCCCCCCCGGTGTAAGCCACCCCGCCGCGGAACCGTCCCAGCGGCCGATCCCGGCCTCCACGGAAGAAAGGGAGGGGAAAGGCCCAGCAGCCCCAAGCCTCCCCGGGCCGAAGCAAGGCCCGAAGCCAAGCCGGCAGCGCGGCCGCGCTGCCGCCCGGGGTGCTCCCCCGGCGTTTCCCTCCAAACAGAGCGCGCCGGAGCGCGCCGCAGGGAGGGCCGACACGAGCGAGGTAAGAGCCGCGGCGCCCGTGTTCAAAACAAATAATTGAGGAACAAATCAAATCATAAAATTAAACGTTTTGCCCAGCTGCCCAACCCAGAAGGGGAGCCCGGGTGCCAGGGATAAGGCCGGAGACCAGCGCCTCAGCCGCGGACCAGGCCGCGGGCGGTTAGGGTCGCCCCAACCCCCCCCAGCCCCCAAAAGCCCTGCCAAGGGGGAATGCAGCCAGGCAAACTAAATTAAGGATGATAAGGAAATGATTATTAATAAGGAAGAGATTAAAACAAAAAAAAGGGGGGGTGAGAAGAAAAGGATAAGAGAGAAGAAATTGGATTATTAATACAACCAGTCCTTCGCCGTGTCCAGCTAGATCCGATGTCCACAGCGAAAGAGAAAGTACCCTGCTGTGGACCTTCCTTAAATAACCTCTGACCCCTCCCCCAAAATTGCAACATCAAATTTACCCCAGCAACACCAACTCCAGCCAAAAGTAGGCCCCTTAAACCAATCCACCTAATTACTACAGGGTGCTTTGTCTGACCCATCCGCAACACGTGCTCTCCTTTAGTGAGAACACGCTTTGCTAAAGCTTTCATGTCTTGACCTCTTGAGCTTGTGAATAGTTTTTCTGAGAAGATGGTTGTACTGCAAATAGTTGTGCTCTGGCTTGGCTTCGTGTATAGGGGCGAGCTGTGGTTTTGTGCCCTGTGCCAGCCAGATCTGTGTAGGGATTGCAGGGGGGTGCAGCATCCGGAGGTGCCACTATGGTTTGGTTACTGGATGGTGTCTGTAATTTATCTGTGGAGAGGGTCTGGGTTTGGGTCTGGTGTGGTTGATTGGAGATGGCGTTCTGTGTGCCTCTGGTTCTGGTGTCGGTTTTTGTGGGGAGGGCTAATTTCCAGATGTCTGGCAGGCGGGACGTGTCGTCACGCTTGTTCATGTTGTGAGGGTGTTTCTCTATCTCGATGGCTTCCATGATTATTCTCTTGTGGTGATGTTCCATGTTAAAGAGCAATTTGGAATCTGCAAAATTAATTTCGTGTCCTGTTTCTTTCATGTGTTGGTAAAGAGAGGAAGTTTTTTCTTCTTTTTTGACGGCATTCTTGTGTTCTGCGATACGTGCATTTATTCGTCTGTTTGTTTGTCCAATGTACGTGGCTGGGCAGACTTTGCAGGGTATTTCATAGACCCCTTGGTTTTCTAGCTGGATTTTATCTTTGGGGTTTCTGAGGATATTGGCTATTTTTTGGTTGGTGCAAAAGGCTGTTTTGATATTGTGTTTATGGAGGATTTTGCTAATTTTATCTGTAGTGCCCTTGATATAAGGAAGGAGGGCCATGCCATTGTTTTCTTCTGTGTCTTGGTTTTTGGGGGGTGTTTCTTTTTGGATCAGAGAACAGAGATCCTGCTCTGTTCCAGTAACAAGAAGCCGAAAGCACCAGCCTGAAGATGACGAGTGAGACCTCGTCGAAACGTCGCCTAGACACCCCAACTCTTACACGAGAAGACACCCGAAGACACCAAAACCTGCATTCCTGTACCCGTGAAAATCTACGAAAGCATATATATATATATATATATATATATATATATATATATATATGCATGACATGATTATATAGGTACCTTGGAGAGGAAAGGCGGAATTCAAATTTAATGAATGAATAAACAAAAACTTGGACTACAGCATGTTGGCGCAAGCTGCACAAAGCCGGGAAATTGGAAGTTAGGGTTGATGGCTTAACAGATATTATTCATGATCCGGACTGATTTGATTTATTATGTTTGTATCCTACCTTTCCTGCAAGGAGCTAAAGGTGGCATAGATGGTCCTCACAACGACCTTGTGGGATAGGCTAGGCAGGGAGATTGTGGCTAACTCAAAGTAAGTAAGCTTTATTGCTGAGCAGGGATTTGAACCCTGGTTACCCAGGTCCAAGTCCATCACTCTAGTTAAGGTTAGGGTGCACTGTTACTTGACTAACTTGGCTTCAATAGATCTGCTCTGAGTTAGGGTTGCTGTATTCTGAAGAGCAAAAAAGAGGACACATTTGCCGGCTTCTACTTTTAACTATGGATCACTATGACAACTCTCATTTTAAAACCACCTACCAAATGTAGGACGCGGGTGGCGCTGTGGGTAAAACCTCAGTGCCTAGGACTTGCCGATCGTATGGTCGGCAATTCAAATTCCCGCGGCGGGGTGAGCTCCCATCTTTCAGTCCCAGCTCCTGCCCACCTAGCAGTTCGAAAGCACCCTTAAGTGCAAGTAGATAAATAGGTACCGATTTATAGCGGGAAGGTAAACGGCGTTCCGTGTGCTGCGCTGGTGCCGGCTCGCCAGAGCAGCTTCGTCACGCTGGCCACGTGACCCCGGAAGTGTTTCCGGACAGCGCTGGCCCCCGGCCAGCACACGGGGCAAGGCAAGTAATTTGCGCCCCCTAACCCGTGGATTTGCGCCCCCTAACCCTAACCCCCAGATGTTGCGCCCCGTGCGGCCGGCCCCCCTGCAGCCCCCACGCTACGCCACTGACCATGGGTAGGCAAACTAAGGCCCGGGGGCCGGATCAGGCCCAATCGCCTTCTAAATCTGGCCCACAGGAATCAGCGTGTTTTTACATGAGTAGAATGTGTCCTTTTATTTAAAATGCATCTCTGGGTTATTTGTGGGGCCTGCCTGGTGTTTTTACATGAGTAGAATGTGTGCTTTTATTTAAAATGCATCTCTGAGTTATTTGTGGGGCATAGGAATTTGTTCTTTTTTTTTTCAAAACATAGTCCGGCCCCCCACAAGGTCTGAGGGACAGTGGACCAGCCCTCTGCTGAAAAAGTTTGCTGATCCCTGAGTGTAAACAAACAAAAACCAAAAACCAAAAAAAACCCCTCACCTGGACAGAAATTTTAATCCTGAAAAAGAGGAGGTGTCTTGGGAAAAGAGGACATATGGCAACCCTATCTGAATAGGACTTACTTGGATAGCCCAATAACAATACTGTCAGAACCTGAAGCCAAGACTGGTGGCTTTAGACCACCAACTTATATGGAAGACTGACCACATATGCCAAGGAAACAAATATTTGTAGTCAGTCTGAGAGACATTGCCTGCAAGCCACTCAAGAGTTTTAAGTGACACACTGTCAATGCCATTGTCATATAAAAACCTCAGCCTCCTACCTAGGGATAAGTTTAATTGCTGGAGCACATCAGCAAGTGTCAAAAATCCTAATTGATTTTTCCTCTCACTCAAGCTATGCTACTCCCTCCAGGGCAATCCTTCACCATCCGCACAGGGCACCGAGGAGAGGAAAGCATTACAATGTTTATAGATTATTTTGCCATTTATCCCAGAGCTGATGTAAACAGACTTAAATGAGTCATTTAAAAAACAATGTTTCTATGAATATGCTGCCAAAGTGTAATGTGCCTTTGAATTAAACTAACAAAATATAGAAACAGAGCAATCCTACACTTTGGGGGGGGGGGCGTGACAATCCATGGCAGAGCCCAGAATGCCCCATTTTTAAGGTTGCCATATTTCAAAAAGTAAAAAATCTTGACACCCGCAAAGTTGTTGAGCTTTTCTTAGGAAGACCACCCAAACTATTGAGCTTTCTTTGGGAACAAACCCAAATTGTTGGGCTTTTGGGGGGGGGACTTCAACACAAAATTGTGATTTTAAGCTTTTGGAGCTGTTTCTGCTGATTGTTCCATCGCTGAAGTATTATTCTCCTCCAGCGAGCTATTGTTTTTCCTCTTCTCTGTCTGTTTATAGTAAAAGCAATGGTCCAACCAAAGTTAAACTCCTTATTTATTTATTTATTTATTTATTTATTTATTTCAGTGGGAGAAAACAAGCACGTAGCTTTTTTTCATTGAAATGAGCAGGATTTAAAAGTGGTTAGGCTCTGGTTAGGCTGCAGGAAAATAAATGAGTCCTTAAAAATCATGTGATGAGACTAAAAATTATGTGGCTCAGAAACACATATTTGAGCTGTAGTCAATCGTCAGCACAATGCATGTCTACTCA
The DNA here is from genome assembly GCF_964188305.1 of Podarcis bocagei. Lineage (NCBI taxonomy): Eukaryota > Metazoa > Chordata > Lepidosauria > Squamata > Lacertidae > Podarcis > Podarcis bocagei. The sequence continues at coordinate 106,496,491 of NC_138125.1, forward strand.
AAAGTAAGCCCCACTGTGTTTGGTGGGACTTGCCCCCAGTCCCAGATAAGAGAGAGAGAGAGAGAGAGAGAGAGAGAGAGAGAGAGTGTGTGTGTGTATCAGATGACAGCATATGTCTACAGTACTTTGCGATTTCCAGGCTCCTCTGACATGTTGTCTTTCTATTTTTAAAAGCCTTCTTTGTAACTGGGAAAGCTAGTTAGAAGAAGAGGAAAGATAAGCAGCAATCTAATTTCTCAGGATTCTAAAGATCCCACAAGGCCAGGCATCAGTGCCTTGGGGTGAAGGTTGCCAACCCCTCTCCTACTTCATCTTGTATTAAAGGACACATTGTACCCCTTGGGTACATCTGCATGAGAAAATTGTGGCACGGCTGGCTGAATTGCCGATATTGTGCCTGCAAAAATTGCCACAGGCTCGGAAGCTCACTCAGTTCATTTTTGGAAGTGCTTCTCTACCCTGCATTCACATATAGTTTCCTTATTGAGGGTGACATCTTCATTGACAGCAAGGTACTTATTTCAGATTTTGAAGCACAGCTCATTGAAGCAGTAGCTCCCAGGAACTCCTGAGAAGCTTGATCTAGGACTCCAGGGCCCATGATTGTACTGCACAGGGCTTCCCTGAATTTGCTCCAAAATGAGGCATTTTCAGGTTGGGGCCTTAGAGATGCTTTTGCAAAATAGGTCATGATTCCCACAAAAGAATTGCCAGCATTTGCCCTGTACAGATGTAAACATTTTGCATCTTCAGGCTGCCTGCAGGAAGGATTTCTGTAGGGGCACATTCCAAAGGAACACATTTCATTTTAATGCCTTATCCATGCAATTTAGCTCAGAATATGTCAAGAGACCCTAAATCTGAAAGTGCTGTTTAGGAAGATATTTAATGTGTTTGGCAATAATCCTTTGGCAAGCCTGGACATGCCACCAGTCACCACAGAAGTGGCTTGCTTAAACTTGAAACTTACCATTTCCTAATATTGGCACGACTTGTTCATCATGCACAATCAAGCATTCTATCCACATATCTGGCACTGCTTTTTAGAAAGCCCAAATTCATTTATATCTCACATTCTAGGATTATAATACGGCATTCACTCATATTTGGTGGGGTTTATGGCCACCTGGCTTCTATAAGAAAGATTCCTGTCTGTTTACATTTACTTGCCCCATATTAAAACAAAGTATTTTCCACCTTAAATCTCTAGACTTCACATTTCACAGAGTTTTAGCTGAGTCTGCTAAGTATATAGTTACATCTGTTTCTTTGCAGACTTTGAGCTCATGGAAATTTAGGAATATATTAAGATCTTTTTAAAAATGTGAATCAGGAATAGAAGGAGTATAAATCTCATATTGCTGCACTAGGCAATGCACCATAAACTTAGGAATGTCTGATATGTATGTCAATATAGTAAAAATAATACCCATATCATAAGTCTGATTGGAACTTTGAAAGAGAATTTTTCGCAGTCTCACAAGCATTTGTAAATCAGACATTAATGAGATGAGGGTTGGGGGGAGGTTAGTGAAATAAGCATGTATTAATGAACATCAGGGAACAATTCATCAGAACTGGGGGTGGGTAGGCAGTATTTGTTAATCTAGAGAGCCTTTAATCATGCTAACTTCTGTGAGCGCATTTGCTTAAGGCTGACAGCTGCCACAAGCGAAGGGATGATAGTTGGACAAGAGAATAAACTTCATCAAATATTAACTTCTTTCTAGAGTTTTTTGGAGCTGGTAGAATGAAAGGTAGCATGGTTAGTCCTGGGTTCAAATTCCAGTTCAGCCATGGGCAGGAGCCTCTGGGTCTCTGTGTGGATGCCCCTAGTGGTGAACCAATGAACTGTAGGCAGTAACTATCTCAGAGGCACTGGACTGAGTCAACTCACCCAGACTGTCTTTTGGCTTCTTCTGGACAAACAACAAAGTCTGATGTAGTCCTGTATTTTATTTATGTATCCTGCTTTCTAATTTGCACCTCAATTTTGACTCCTGGTTTGTTTGTAGGGAAGAAGGACCTGTTGATTTCAGTTCCCCCAGTCTCTCATTTTTACAGTGTTAAATTAAGTTCTCCACATTTTTTTGCATCAATTAGCAATTTTGGAAAAAAACCCTCATGAAGATTTATCCCATCTTAGTTCAGATTTCTCCTAATAAAGACATTTTTCTGTGCAGTTTTTACTTATGTTCACATTTTTGCAAGCAATTTCCCCTAATATCAAGCATTTCTGCATGTAGAACACTCCTTCAATGCAAAGAAATAACCCAAGTGATATGAGAAAACTCCAACTATTATACACACTGGTTCATACTAATCCCACAATTGTGTGAATTACCTTTTATTACTCGCTCAGTTTGTTAATCTGCATACTTTTTTCATACTTTAATATACAGTAGCAGGTTGGGGTGGGGGGCAAGGCAGTGGTGAGGTCAGTGCAGTGCAAACCCACTGGGAAAGCCACTCTAATGCAACTGACTGGATGTAATTAGTTTGGTCACGTTGAAAGGCAGGAGATCAATTATTCACACAAGACATAACAAAGAAGTGTCATGAAAAGACACCCGGTCAACAGAGAAGCTATCAAGTCTAAGTGAAGCCAAGGAGAAGATGGTGGTGGTCTATGAGACTTTGGCTCTCTGCCAGCAGATGTGAATCTATGGATAACCTAAATTAACTGAAAGTCTCCTACCTCTTCACCAAGGCTAATGCTCACAGCTTTCCATGCATGTTCCGATGACTCTGACTACAGCTTCATGTTTCATAACTGAAGAACCGGGGCTTTAATTGTTGGCCCTTGAGTTCAGTAAGTAAACCAGTGGAAAATAACGCAAACCTTTTCATCAGCAGTTCAGCGAAATGAGAACAGTAGACAAAATGCTACAAGGCCACTTGTTTCATCACAATCCCAGGGAATGAATGCAAGACTTAATGGAGACTGAAGCAAACCAACCAACACAGAACTGTTAGACATTTAGTCTAATGGTTGTATTTTAGCACCGCTGGGCAAACGGGAGCAGCAGCTTATCTCATGCAGAAAGCAAGCCTTATAGTAAGAGGAGAACTGTAAGCTCTGATAAGCCTATCATACTATAAATTTGTCAAATCCTTTCAACAAGCAATTTTAATTTCAATTACAAAATTCCAACTTGCAATCCGAGTTTCCTTTCCTTACAAGGCCCGGTTCAGTGGTCGCCTCTGACATGGAGCAGGGTGAAATCCTATGTTGTGAGCATTCCGACATCAAACATGGGTTTAAATTTGGTCACAAATTCATTGACCGATTACAGGCATTCCGTGCTTGGGTGAGACAGCCCTCCACCCTCTGTAGAATATTCATAGATCAACATTCCCCAGAAAGAACTTATTATGATGTACATCAAAGCAGGAACAATGCAGCAAGCAAAGCTAATATATATACCAACTAAATATTTGTGTGTTTTAGCCAACCATTGAAACACAGGGATCCATGCATTGCTGTTGAGGAACTGTTCCGGCTGTCCATCAATCGTCTCTTGGGGGCAGGTTAATATGTGACCAATAAATTTAAATAATAAATCAATGAAAATTCCCTGCCCAGTTCAACTTACTTCATCAAACATGCCACAGATGTCACGGAAACCACATCAGTTTTGAACACTTGATGCTTTCTCATATTAGATACTGCACTGAATTTTTATGCAATATGTCACTTTAAAAGAGATGTATTAGTGCAATTACTTCCTTTGCAGGTTTGTAGCCAAGTCCCCTGCTTGTTTAAATGGCCATTGTCCTGTAATTTCTTATCCAGCAATATATGTATAATCACTATCATCGTTCTTTACAATTGGAATGTAAAAGGAGCTAATAAAAGCCAGTGTATGAATGGCTTCCTCTCTTTCAGTGTCTTAGTTGCCCACCCCAAGATTGTTTTATTCTGGAGTAATTTACTGCATTATATTGCACATTGTGTCCCATGATTTAGCAGTAGAATTAAAAGGTTGCAGTGCAGACTCTGAGGCTATGGCCCCCTAAATGTGGCAGCCATTTCCCAGAGGCATTGTGCCTTTTCAGACTTCAAGGAGAGAGGAATTGCTTCCATATTCATGGGAAACCTATGTTTAAAGGCCAGGAGGGACAATTATAATAATCTAATCTTACCTCTGCAGAGTACAGGCCATGGAATTTCACCCAGTAATTCCTGTATCCATCCTTCAGAACAAGGACATTTCTTTCAGAAATGCCATTTGAAGCTTGGTACAAATGCTTTAAATGCCAGAGTATCTATCAACCTCCCATTTAGGTAATTCCATTATGTAATTACCTTGACTCTTAAGAATGCATATGCCTTATTTTCCAGATTGGCTTTGTTTTGGCTTTGGTTTTTTAAAAAAGCTTCCACCTACTGGGTTTATTATGATTCCTGTTTCCTGACTCTAGCAAAAAGTTGGTCAGATGCAACCAGCAGTTTTCACAAAAATGCCTTCTTATTTATTATTTCCTGAAATATAGTCATGCTTCTCCACATAGGTTTATGTTTACTGAGGAGTGTGAAATGCAAACTTAAAATATTGCCTATTCTAAGTTTCAGAGATAAGGCAGAACATAAATTTCAGAACAGGGCAAAGTCCATTCCGAATCTCTCTCTCTCTCTCTCTCTCTCTCTCTCTCTCTCTCTCTCTCTCTCTCTCCCCCCCCCCCCCACACACACACACCAGAGCTGCTATTAGCCAGGAATGGATAGCATACACTTACGTTTTCAGAAACACAGCTAATATCAGCGCTTCAGAGGGAAAATTTAAAGAATCAGAATTGAGGCCATGGTGGGTTAATCCCCCCACCCTCTTTCTGATCCAAATTAATCCAGAATGACTGCCCCTGTCCTTTTAAAATTAAAAGTACAGCTATGAATAGTTAAATTAATCAAATGTTTTTAACATTCTTTTTTTTCTTTCACATTTTAAAGCTAAAAAGCCGAAGCTAAGAAGCTGGATCTTTTTTTATGCTGCTTATTTTGTTACGGGATGCAGCCAAAGCAATTAAGATCTATCTATATCCATCCAACATGGCAGCGTTGGCATTCAGGAAGGGGTTGTGTCTGTCCTTTATGAACACTTTGTCCTGAAATTGCTACTTGTCACATGAGGTCTCCTCCTGCATTGTCTTCCTTGAGAAGATTCACAAAGCTTCAGGGATGAATTGGCATCTGCATTTTGTTTGAACTCGCTGGCCAATTCCATTAAACAGGAAGAAGGGAAGCTAATTTTCCGTGTTGCTGCGGGATGTGGATTTGCAGGCTTTACAAATCACTTTTCAGTAGCTGCACAAATATTTTGATTAGGGAGCCTCGTTTGCATCCCAAATCATTTTCTCCTTGTGTGCCTGTGAGAGCCACAGAGACAGTTGACCTTCTAATTGTCATGCAACGAAAACCTTCTCCTTCCTCAGTGCCACCTGATCCTGATTCCTTTCCAATTTTAGAATGTAAAACTGTAGAGACTGGGATAGGAAAGTCAGTTGGTTAAACCTCCAGCTCTGAGGCAGGATTTTCTTTTCCCAGATAAACTCATATATCAGCTAGATCAAAGGAGACGGAGGGACCTTTTTGAGGCTCAAGACCACCTTGCCCCAGTCGGAAGCTGTCAGGGAATGGATTCCAGTCGTGGACAGGGCTAAACACACAAGTGGTGTGTAGCCAGACCTACACACAATCATGCATCCAAAGCTATTGGTCGTGGAAACAGGCAAATATTCAATTCTTAGTAACTCCACTCAAGTTCTACAGTGCTACCTCGGGTTACAGATGCTTCAGGTTGCAGATGCTTCAGGTTACAGACTCAACTAACCCAGAAATAGTACCTCAGGTTAAGAACTTTGCTTCAGGATGAGAACAGAAATCATGCAGCAGCAGCAGGCCCCATTAGCTAAAGTGGTACCTCAGGTTAAGAACAGTTTCAGGTTAAGAACGGACCTCCAGAACAAATTAAGCTATTAACCCGAGGTACCACTTTATTGTGAAACTTGTTGCCACAAAGTGTAACAGTGTCTGTACATTTGAGTGCTTTGAAGGAGATTTAGGAAAGTTCATGGAGGTTAAGACTACCAGTGGCTACTAGTCATGATTACAAACTTCAAAAGGCATCTGTCAGGTTTAGCACTTCTCTCACACAAGACACAAGACGCTGGCAGTTCGACTAGTTGAGGTTTATTTATCAACAACAGGCTTACAGCAATCCAACCTTCCCACAACTCATTCCTCACAGTTGGAGTCATTTGACGCGACTGGCTTCTGGCCCCTTCCAAGGCCAGATATACGCCAAGCCTGCCCCCACTTCCTGCTGGTCTTCCTTTGTTCGAATCCCTTGCTCCGCCTTCTACTTCTTGGAGACTCAGGTGTAGCCAATTCCTCCTCCTCTGGAGTTGAATCCAACCCCCTCCTACCACCTGCCTCCTGCTCCTTCAACTCTGTACTGCTGCGAAAACTTACAGGCAGCAATCCAGAGTGAGAAGGGCTTATCTCACTTTCACTGTGTGAACGAATCAAGTTCCTGTTTTCCTCTGCCTCTTCCTCCCCCTCTGTAGATTCTTCTCTGCCTGCCATGTCTCCAACAGCATCCGCTTGCTGTTTACACTTGGCCTGTGGTCCAGAGGTTCCTAACCTCAGTCAAGTTTATCATGTACCACACACAGCACAGCCGTATAAAGGCAACTTGTGTATTGGTTTAAGGCTGTCAAGACCTACATGGATGCAACGTACCTTAAATATTGTCTCCTGTTCCTATTTAGATATTGTCATCTGTTCCAAGAGAGCATGGGTGAATCCATGTTGAGCCCAGGCAGCATTTTGCATGTGCAAATTTCCTGTGGTGAGTTACAGTGATTGACACACACACATGTGTGTATCCGAAGCAACCTTGACTTAACACCATGACTTTAAATGCATTCCGTTCATTTAACTGCTTTCCTCATCCATACGCAATAGCTAAGAATCCTCACAGGGAGCCATTTTCTTCTCGCAGAAAGTTTAGCAAGGGCCTGGCGAAAAGATACCGCGGTTTCGCCTCCTTTCTTCCCTCAGAATCTTATGCTGCAGATGTTCTGTGAAGAGCTTCCTGTATATTTTTATGATTCATGCAGCCACAAGCATGCAAAGAAAAAGAAAAACTGTTGAAAGATAGATGCAGCGCCTTGTTTTCAAAGGAACTCATTTTGTGGCTCAGTTGTATAAAACTGAAGTTTTATTGTATGACTGCGAGGCGTCTAGGAAGTGTATTTTTCTCCACTTACAAAGAAACCTGTATGGAAGAGCCATATGCTAGAATATAAAGAGCTGTATGTGAGTGGCAGAGATCTGTGAAGAGGATGCTCCTGAGAATATTTCTTCTATTTTTACAGTGAAAGGATCCACAGTACTTAACAATATCAACTCTCCTGGGTGGGGGGGAAATACACGCTTCGACAAGTGTTTCTATAGAATGCTTTCCCCCCACTTACTGTGAGGCACTCAGGCTATTTGTTCCTTTTAAGCAGAGGCCTCCATGCTGTCTTGTGGGTCCGCCTCATCACTTAACCACCTATGCTACATGCATCCACTTTTTCTTTCTAAAAAGGCTGTCATTGTGGGATCAAAAGTGAAGGACGAAATGGTTCAAGGAAACTTAAGACAATTTGACTCTTTAAAAAGTAAGCTGACAGCAGGAAAAGTACACCAAAGTTGTACAAAGTTTATTTGGAAAATGGAGGCTGACAATGCGAAATGAATTTCAGGGCCTCGGCTTTTTCTGACCTATTAAAATGTACTTCACAGTGACAATGAATTAATTGGTAGCAGCGGAAGCTTCAGCCGTACACACACACACACACACACACACACACACACACACCTTTGAAAGCTGAGAACTAAGCCCGAGATTAACAAAAATCTCAGGTCACCCAAGTGCCTTTCCCACAAAAGTCCTGACCTCCCAGCAAGTTTGGGAACCTTCTGCCCCACCTGCCTGCAAAGGCCTTCTGTACTCTTGATTCATGACTTCATAGGGTCAGGGCTGCAAGGTCTTAGATGCAAAGTAACGAACAGGGAATGAGAGTCAAGGGAGGAAACTTCGGATTCTTCCCTTTCAGAAAAGGGCGAACAAGAAATTAGATATATTTGTCATGGTGCGAGACAGGGGCTTTAAGGACCTAGCAAAATGCTCTTTTGATCAGGTCTTTCTGTTGCAGATCCTTCTGAAATTCAACCAAGTTGTTTGTGTGTGTTAGTATGAATATTAGCAACCACGATGGTTGTCTGTCAGTGTAGTGTGTTGCTGTTTTGATGGGTTCTTCCAAAAAGGCTAACAAAAGGGGTCCACATATATTCAAGCCCCAACCCATCAGGTAGACAGCAACTCATTAGTCAAGCCTTGGGATGTGTCTAGCATCCAGAGAACTGTAATGTTTCTAGCAAGCCCGCCCCTTGATCCAGACCAGGATTTCAGAACGGTGTGGGTTCATCACAGGCTACTCCACACCAGGTCTTCTTGTAGTCTGACAGGGAAAGAAGAATTCTGGAAGGGATAAACTAATATGCAAGGAAAGAATAAAATGATACTTCTGCAAAGTGCCATCTAAATCCAGAGAGCTTTCTTCTAAGAGTTCCAGGCCTCCGAATGCAACAGGAGCAGGATGCACTTTGCCTGCTTTTGCAAACCAAGTCCCAGGTATGTTTATGTGCACTCGTTATACTTATATTCTGCTCTTCCTTTGGGAAGCTCAGAGCAGCTTATGTGGGAGTCCCAGGCACTTTCTCATCCAGACACTAACCAGGCTGAGACCTGCTTAACTTTAAGAATGTTAAGAGTGTTATGTTTCCACAGCCCATGTGGAGTTCATCAAGGAATGACTGCAAAGCATCATTGCACAATAAGGAACAGGAAAATAAAGGGCTAAAGGATGAAGTCAACACAACCCTGTGCAGGATGACTTAACCTAAAATGTCTATTTCCAAAGATGCACTCATATTTTGTTCAATAAGTTGTTCGTTGGAAAGAGTTCCTGGGGGGATTGCAGCGTGAGGTTTTCTGACCAGCAGGCCAGTCCTAGTGTACAGTGCAAAATCCCATGTTATTTTACATGTTACCCTTTTTTACCCAAATCCTGTATCACGCTACAATTTCTGCATAACCTAAGCACCCAATAGGGCAAAGCTTTCAAGACAGAAATCTAATACAGTTTCCTCTGCAGAGGTCTACAATGTAACTGAGGGCCGGTGGCTCTGAGGAGCAGAACTTCAGATCCATCCATGATCATGGAAATGTTGGGCAAGAGAAGCTATCGTATCCCCTCTTTTCAAATACAGCTTTTTACTTTTTAAGACCTTATTACATGGGCACAGTTACTCCTTTTGTATTACAGTTGGGGGAGAAATATGGATATGATAATCGTCTGGCTTTGAAGGAGTGTTAAGAACATCAACTTGTTTATGGCAGTCCCCTACAGTTTATATGTAACTGGGCAGGATTTCTTTAAGCAGGCTGTTATTTTCACAGCCCTTTGAAACTCCTGAAAAGGGGTCATGTATGAAGCCAAGCATAAGGATAGATGCCACCATTATTACATCAATGGCATGTTACAGAATGGTGCACAAAAGTCCAGAGGGGCGCACATGCACACAATTCATTAAAAGTAGCAGGAATCTTGCAGGAATTCTCATCAGAGAATTAAGCATTATAATTTCATTTGTCATGTAGATATGAACATTTTGCAAATAACCCTAAAACTCAGCTTGGGAGTTCCTCTCCAGCCACCAATAAAGATATCAGAAAATGGCATTGCGCCATACATTTCCCAGAGGGAGTTCATGGCCACATACATTATGTCTTAGTCATGTTATAGTCCTGACAAATAGTTGCTCTCTGTATTTTCCAATAATTGTGTCAGAGGTGATATTCAGTAGTTTCACTGTGATTAACTTAACAGCACATATAAAATGTTCAGAGCTATTGCATTTGAAAACCACAGATTGAAACTAGAAGGATATTTTATATACTGTATATACATTCTTTTCTCTCCCCTCACCCTTGCTTTTTCTGAAAAGAAACATTGAAGTATGACTCAGCTAGGCGGGATGATCTCAAATGATGTGTCAGCTGAAGAAAGAGAGAACAGATGCACTTTCAAAGGGTGAAAAATTAGATGGCTTTCAGTTTTTGAACAATTAGAAATAGACTGCCATTCAAGCTATGATCACCTAAGGCTTTAGATGGGTAAAGCTGGTGTGCTAGATTTGGGACACTTCCAGGTGGTTGCTAGTTTGTGGGTGGGATGCAATTGCATACTAGCCAATTCAGGTTGCGCAATTTGAACGGATTTGGCATGCTTTCACAATAAACGCACTTCCAATCAAAATCAAACTTTTCCAATAAAGAGAGTGACAGTGAACTGTACTGCAAAGTGTGCAATAACAGCTGCTTGATGAAATGTTGCCAACAAATCACAGTCAGTGCAAAATAAAGAGAATCACCCACGAGCTTTGTGCATGTAAGTCAGGAGGAGTGCTTGATAAAGAAGTTGCCTGGAAGTGACTTCAGTCCAGACTTCGGGAAATGCCAATTCAGGTTCTACCAGTTAAAACAAACTCAAAATACATTTATTTACTTAGAAATAAGTATACTGTGGAAAGTATTTCCAAGCAAGGTTTACTGTATCTCGGGTTACAAACACTTCGGGTTACAGACTCCGCTAACCCGGAAGTAGTACCTCGGGTTAAGAACTTTACCTCAGGATGAGAACAGAAATCATGCGCCGGCAACTGGAGGCCCCGTTAGCTAAAGTGGTACCTCAGGTTAAAAGCAGACCTCCGGAACGAATTAAGTTCATAACCAGAGGTACCACTGTATCTGTTACCAGACTGGAATGATCATGCGGAAGTTTCACTGAAATTAGTGGCTTTTACTTCTAAGCCATATATTTGGGATTTAATTATTTCCCCCCTAATACTTCTACTCTGTGCTATAGTTTGGTATGGAAGAAAGAAGATTCACCTGATTTGTGCTGATTTTGGCCTGACTCTTTTCCTGCGTAGAAGGATGAACATCAGTTTTAGGCGACGTCTGCCTGAACTACCTGCTGCAGTTGGGGAGATGCGCTGTGGTTTCTCTCAACCTCAGTTCACTGCTTTTTACCAATAAGAAGCCCGCAACAAATCAAAGCAGCAGTCAGACAGCACAAATGCTCAGTGACATAAGAAAGTCTCATTAAAAACAGCGCCGGTGACTCTCATACAAATGGTGAGCAGAGAAATGTGGAAGTCTCCTTTGCTGTGCCACTCCAAAGGCTGTTATTTCTGCCACATAACACCCCCACTCTCTTATCACCGAGGGATGAAAGACAGCATGGCATTATAAACGGGAAACACAGGCTAATTCAAAGATTGTTTCTATCAGCATTCACAGCAAAAAGAATTTTGTTGGCACTTGTACCTTACAGGGTGTGGGGGGGCGTGAATGAATTTAAGTGACAGACATAGTATGAGGGAGAAGGAATGGATGAATAAATAAATAAAAATGAGGTGCAGCATACCAAGGTTTTCTAATGTGACTTAGGCCCATAGAACTTGTGTTGGCTTCAGGCAAAGTGAAACAGCCCTGTATTGTTCCCTTGAATATAGCATGGTCTCCAGATCACTCCATCTCTCTCCCTGCCCTTGCACTGGGGCATAGATGCTGCTGCAGGCCTGGGTTTAAGAGTGCAACCAAACCATTCTATGCAATCCTTTTTAAACAACCTGTGTATTCCCAGCATATGCCTGGAGCCTGAATGAGTAAATTTCAATAGACAATGCTTAGGTGAAGGAACATAGGAAGCTGCCTTACACTGAGTCAGATCATTGGACCATCTAGCTTCATAATTGCCTACACTGACTGGCAGAAGTTTCAAGCAGGGCTTCAGCCCTACCTAGAGATACCAGGAATTGAACACGCCACCTTCTACATGAAAGGCAGATGCTCTACCACTGAGCCATGAAGGCAGTTGTCCTGCTGGCAGTGGGGTCGAAAAGGGGCCGAGTCTGAGGCTGCTATGCTGATGCTGAACTTGAGTCCACTGAACCAGGCTGCTGAACCAAAGCCCAGTTCCATCATGAACCATCTCCCCTGAGCCTGAGGAACCAATGACACCAAGAGTGTGTCAGGAAGTATACGCAAGAATGCAAAACATCTCCAGCCCATTTTTGGCCCTTTTTGGGGTGTCTACTTTTTGACTAAGGTATGTAGACCTTGGGAGGGGTAGACTGGAAGCAGAGGCTAATAAGTCTTCAGTATACCTCTGGCTATTGTTGGAGCAAGTTGTTCACTTGGATCTGTGGTACTACTTTGCAGTCTCCTTGCAAAGTACAGGACCATGGAAAGCTCCAAGTGAACCGTGTGCTCCAACCAAGGCTAGGACTGGACTGGAGCCTTCTGTGCTTCCAAGGCCAAATCATCCCTCCCAAACTCTGCTTTAAAGTAACCTACCACTGGTCCTCCTCTAAGACAGCTTCCTCCAGTGTTTCTGGGCTGAAGGATCCAGCAAGCCAGGACAGCACCCAGACTGGTGATCAGAATGAGGGTCCTGACAAAAACACAAAATACATTTTTATAGATTTTTCTAAGTTTTAGTGTGTATGTTTTATTAATTTTGGCTCTAGTCTGTTGTACCCTATTGATTTGTCTCAGAAAAATGTAAGAAAGTGATATCAGTTCTTAATAACAATAATATCAGGTCTTATTATTATAATTTTTATTTGACTTATTCACATACAATATAAAAGTAGTACATCTCAAATACAAAACACAAGTAAATGGTAGGTTGTTTTACCACAGACCATAGCAAGCAACTTTTTTATTAAAAAAATACTCCATCATAAGATAAATCATATGCCATATAAAATTGCCCCAGCATGATAAAATAACAATTTCAAAGCTATTTAATAATCAAATGGCTATGATAGCAATCGTACAAGATTTAATAGAGAGGGGAATTGAAAGAAATGTAAAATAACCAAGATAGTGTGCTACATGTTTGAGAAAGTTAGATGTCGTGTCATGCTTTGTTGTGACTTTGGCTTTATTTTAGTTATACTGGTGTGATGTCTTATCTCTGCTGCCTTCGAATAGTTTTCCAAATATGAATGTTTTGGAAACTAGACAGAAAGACCACAGGCAGTCTTGAAAAGCTGTTCTTGATTACATTTACTAGACTGGCTATAACAGTTTCCTGCCCATCTTTACCATGATGATTGATGATAATGAAGATGAAATTTATGTTTGACCCATTCAGCACTAAAAGTGCTCCCCTGGGACAAGGAGAATCCTGAAAAGTTACACAGATGTGTGGCTATTAGAAGAAATGTAATTACAGCATTTTAGACATGGTTACAGAGGAGGGCTACAGTCACCGGGTTGTTTTCTGCAGAAATGATATTGGCATGAATTGGGGGCTACAGAAGCTGGATTCATGTCCAATAGGGTTTGTGCGGGCCAACTTCTTAGTGGCTTGTTGTTGTTGTTGTTTAGTCGTATCCGACTTTTCGTGACCCCATGGACCAGAGCACGCCAGGCACTCCTGTCTGCCACTGCCTCCCTCAGTTTGGTCAAACTCATGTTGGTAGCTTCGAGAACACTGTCCAACCATCTCGTCCTCTGTCATCCCCTTCTCCTTGTGCCCTCCATCTTTCCCAACATCAGGGTCTTTTCCAGGGAGTCTTCTCTTCTCATGAGGTGGCCAAAGTATTAGAGCCTCAGCTTCAGGATCTGTCCTTCCAGTGAGTACTCAGGGCTGATTTCCTTCAGAATGGATAGGTTTGATCTTCTTGCAGTCCATGGGACTCCTCCAGCGTCATAATTCAAAAGCATCAATTCTGTGATGATCAGCCTTCTTTATGGTTCAGCTCTCACTTCCATACATCACTACTGGGAAAACCATAGCTTTAACTATATGGACCTTTGTCGGCAAGGTGATGTCTCTGCTTTTTAAGATGCTGTCTAGGTTTATCATCGCTTTTCTCCCAAGAAGCAGGTGACTTTTAATTTCGTGACTGCTGTCGCCATCTGCAGTGATCATGGAGCCCAAGAAAGTAAAATCTCTTACTGCCTCCATTTCTTCCCCTTCTATTTGCCAGAAGGTGATGGAACCAGTAAGATCAATTGCATCTAAATCCTCTTCAGAAGACTTGTTCACGCATTGATTCAAGGCACTGGCTAGCCTCAAAAATAGGCAAACTGGCTTGTGGTTCGAGGACCCGACCCAGGCGAAGTGAAATAAAGACACATGGACACGTGATATAAGGTTAATGGGCTAGAAAAGGCCACAACTTTATTGGTTATAGCAATTGAAAAGGTATTGGCTTAGGCATTGGATCGAAACAAGTGGGTTATTCACCAGTAGGTGGAGCCTGTTGATGCTAATCCAACTTTAGGCTCACCCCTGCTGTCACCGAGGGTCGTGCCAAGGCCTCCCGCCAAGCAGGCATCGGACGGAATACACGACCCCCAGATTCCTTTAACGGAATACCCCTAAAAATTGAAGGCATAGGCGATGGCCACACCTAGCACTTCCACACACCGCAACACAATATTCCAATGCCTAACCTACCCACCAATACCACAAAAGTTGTGACGATTGCTACGAGGTAGGCGAAAAAACCAAAAAGCCTAGTGCCAAATGGAAAAACTCCTACCTAAGGCACTGGCTAGCCTCAAAAATAGGCAAACTGGCTTGCTCAGCATGTAAGGCCCACATATTCAGACCAAACCCATGCAGTGATGAAGCTTTTGCATAAACAGAAAGGCTTCCTCGTTGCAGATTAGGGTTGGGTAAATCTGTTAATTTCAGTTTCTGTTTCTAACTTTTCCAATCTCAAATTCAGTTCTCCATATGAGTTTGCAATGAAACAAAAAGTCCTAATAAAAATTCATCAGCATTTTAGTGAGAATTTCTCCTAATATACACATGTTTGTGTGCAATTTTGCCCAATATAAACACTTTTTTCTCATTTAAAAGAGGGGGATGCTGCTTCAAAGGGCACTTTTGCAAAAAGCTTAAAGACAGGGACTATCTTAAAGCTACAAATCTTCCTCTTTTAAGCAAGAAGTGGGGGTGGGATAACTTGGAGCCCTTGGAATAATTCCTTGGCCCCAGTTTGGGAAGTGCTAGTCTAGCCTATAAGGGCATTATTATTCTGATTTTTTATTAATATTGGGTGGTAAAACAAAAGTTTTACTGAGAATAAGCCCATTAAAATTTATGAACATTACCAGGTTAGATCCATTCATTTCAATAGGTCTACTCTGGAAGCAACCATTTTGCATGACTATAAACCATTCTGTATACAAAACAGCTCTATCCCCATAGTAAAATAAAACACAGCAAACAAAAGCCACTATCTGTGTGCTGATGGTGATAAACTTTCACATTCAACCCAATGCATCTCCCAATGTCACATATTATACAAATTTGCGAGTGTTATATATGCTTTGCACAACCTTCTCAGTAAGCAGGCTTTTTTTTCTTTTTTGTCAAAGCCAATTATTTTTCCAATAGACACTTGAAATTTGCTTTCTCTTTGTGTAGATATTCCTAAACTGCCCGACCCAATGCATTGCACATTGCAGTGATGCTAATTAGCCACAATGAGACATTTGAGCAGGAGCAAAGACTTTATCTGGGCATCCATATGGCTAAATTGAATATGTGGAGATGTACAAGAGATCACAGAACCTCAGCTTGGTGTGTTGCCTAGGCTTGCCATAGCTGCCATCTTCACCATCTGTGCTGGAGCTCTTAATCCTGTTTTCCTCTAATGCATCTCTCAAGATTTCAGGTTAACAAGATGATGAACACTTTTTCCTGATGCTTCCTCAAGCGACCTTCCTTTACCCTCACAGCTGTCCAGTAACCTAATGGGACTGATCTATCAAAACAGTGTTACTATTGACATCTTTGCTACTTGGGCTTGTTAGGAGTTTGGGCAGTGTTAAACCTCATCAGAGAGCAGGTGTTTATTCATTTTCATCCAATCTCCGTTGTGTCTTTTATATCTGCCTTAAAAAAACAGCGACAACTCATAATTATACATGACCTCAGTTTTTGCAACTGAGCAAATGTACTTGCAAACTGCCAAGTAAATGAAGGAGATAATGGAAGCGCCTGTCAACAAAATGCCTTAACAGCAACAACAAAATCATACAATAAGCAACCACAAAACCTAAATACTCCAACATTTGTTACACATAAATACACTATTTAAGAGTGAAACACATTCTTCCATCTATTTAATGCTTTGTAAGTATCTCTGGCTGCACATTGGGATGTAGAAAGGAAAGGAAAGGAAAAATATCAGAACACACCATAGACTCCTGTGTAAACACACCAACCACTGTATAGCCAAAGCTTCCATGGGCCATTGGAGGTGTTCACAGGAAGGAAATGTCTAATGCTTGCTCCAAGACTATACAGTGGTACCTCTGGTTATGAACTTAATTCGTTTCGGAGCTCTGTTCTTAACCTGAAACCGTTCTTAACTTGAGGAACCACTTTAGCTAATGGGGCCACAATTTCTGTTCTCATCCTGAGGTAAAGTTCTTAACCCGAAGTGTTTGCAACTTGGGGTGTTTGTAACCTGAGGTACCACTGTACTAAGAATTGGTCTCCTTTGGGAGGAAGGGCGAGATTAAAATTTTAATGAACTGCAAAACACTTGGGACCCACCAACCTTTCATTATTTACATCTCCAGAAGTTGTTTGACCAATTAGGTACAGTTAGGTAATTTTAGACTTTGGACTTGTGGTAGGGGGCTAGACAGGAATATAGTGATGCTGCCTATATTCCTATGTCCATCTTTCTCAGCAGTCTCCACACTAACAGACTGCAGGTTTCCAGGATTTCAGGCAGGGGAACATTGTCAGCCCTACCGGGAGATGCCATGAACTCAACCTAGGACCTTCTGCTTGCAAAGCAGGTGCTCTGCTATTGAGCTATGGCTCTTTCTCGGATGGCAATGTGCTTTCATCAACCCTTGGTGTATTGACGGCAGCGGCACAATGCTCAGCTCATTCAATGGATTGGGGCTCTGGACCTCTGCCCCAATGTCCTACTAAAGAGAGAGGCCCTTGGGGAGAGTTATGTGAGACATAACAATAATGGTTTGAGTTATTCCAGAAGATTTATGGTTAGGGACAGAAGGATCTGTCAGTTTTTCACTGTTTCTCAGTTTCCAGTCTTAAATAAAGTACTCAATATTTCTGCGGTTTTGTTTTTTTAAAAAAATCCTCATGGAAACTCATTAGCATTTTGATTTCATTAAACACATTTTCCGATGCAGTTTTGACTAACGTACATATTTCTGCAAGCGTTTTTTTCCTAATGCTCTTTTCGCTAATCCATTTTGCAGTGCTGTTTTCACTAATATATTAAATTTTTCACACACTTTGGTTGGAGGGTTGCATTGCAAAATTCAGACAAGTGTAAATTTCAAAAGATGGCTATGTTTCGGTTCTTACATAGTTTCAGAAACTGCAAATTTGATAGATTCACATTTAAGGGCCAACCAAATCAAATTTCTCCCCATCCCTCCTTACAACAGAGTAAAAACCCCAAGGGATGTTGCTGTTACTACAAAGTTTCAAAGACATGATCGCAAGAGCTTTATGCATGAAACTGTAAAAACTAGCACCATTCCTGATTGCGGCGAATGAAGGAGAGGTGATGTTTTAAACATGATTTTGCTGCTAGGAGTAGCTTACCCATGGAATTGCCATTCAAAAACCATCAATCAAATAAAAATCCAATAAACAAAGGACCCCAAAGAAGCAGGCATACTGGTCTCAGATACAGAAATTTGTTTGAAGCCGTCATTCTGGTATTTGTTCTAAGGCCACCTTTAGCAGTCAATAATTCCATCTTTTACTGTCCTTTGAGTTGATGCCTTGCAACTTTACGTGGCAGAGAAGGACATTTAAAAATGATTACTGCGCTGTACAATCTGAACCAAATAAAAATACATGTCTGACTATTCTGCCTGCTCTAATGAACTCTCACAAGAGCTGGAGTGCTAAATAATTCAGCCAGGGAGCTTGGGGTGTTAGAAGAAATGCAGAATTGAAAGAGAAGCCCAGGAAATTATGTGAATTAGATACAAGAGCAGCCAACAAGGGAGTGGGATTCTTATTTAGAAATAACATTCACAGAATCAGGTGTAATGCTATGCTTCTTTGTAATGGCTCATTCTGGCCCTTCTGCATTTGGATTTATCTTCCATCATTTCACTTCCGGGCTCTTTCTGGGAACTTAGTTTACATGGTTGTGTATGTATTGTGGGGTTTACATATTTGCTGGATTTTTTAATGAATATCTTTCATTTTATTGTTGCCAGTTCTAAATTATACTCAGTGCTATTTTTTTAGAAAAAGAGGTGCCAGAACTCACCATGAATGCCTCCCTTGTTCTCCTGTAATGGCAAGGGTGCTCACCTGAAAGGTGCTGAACTGAGTTCCGGCTAAAAAATAGTCCAGATTATACTGTAGTTGCACCATTGGAGATACCTATTGAAATTTTGAAAAGGGATAATCTATTCTGAGATATGGAAAAAAATTAAGGACAATCCCTTAGATTGCCAGACACGGCAAATATATCCAAGATACAATGCTTTTAACATGGTCATAATAATAATAATAATAATAATAATAATAATAATAATAATTTATTTTTTTATCCACCCTTTACCCTAAGGTTTCAGAGTGGGTTGCAGCAGTAAATATGATAATAAAAAACATCTTACAACCACAGAAAATATAAGTTCTCTTCTTTGCAACTTGGCAAAATGAGCCATGCCGCTGGGTTGTCTACATCTGTGAAATGGCGGAAAATGCAGAACACTGTAGCAAATGCATCACTATTGTGTTTATTTTCAATTCTCAGAAAAGCGTGGCTGGATGACAGGGCCGTAACATTCATCACTGGAATAAGATCCATCTTACAATCAGATACTGTGTTTTCAGCCGTTAATCTTCTTCGGCCAGCCTCTGGCCCTCATTACATTCATCTCTCTTCATAGCACTTGTGTGCACTGTAAAAAGATAAAATGCCTTCCGTGATGCCTAGAAGCAGAAGACATATATTCTAATTCTGAATTGCATTCCCATTTGGGTTTGCAACTGCTCTCTCCCACTGCTCTGCCAGGCCTTGTGGCATGCATCTCTCTCTCTCTGTCTCTCTCTCTCTGCCTCTGCCTTTTACTGGAGATGATGAGAATGCACATTCCCTGAACAGCCCTCCACTAATTGGATAAATCTGCATGGCCTAAGATTGTCCTCTCCTTGGCTTACTCCTCCCCCCCCCTCTTTTGTTTTACTCCCTATTTGCCTCAAAATCATAGCAGTTCCAGTGCATGGGAACTTCCTTGTGGGCTCCCCCCATCCTTTTTGTTTTCATTCCAGCTTGTGTGTGCAAAGACCTTTTCCCCATTGCTCAGATCCTTTTGTTTTCTCATTCCTTGCACTGGGATATAGAGTGCAGAGGAATGGGAAGGAAGGAGTGCTCCTCTCCACCAGCAGCAGCTATCCCCAGATGTGCAAAGCACATTGATTCCCAAATGCCTGACAGCCAGCTGCTTCTTGGTTGCTGGGGAAACGCTGCACAAGGGACTTTGACAAGTGTCAGTCACCTGGCATCATTATGGCATCAGATGACGAACAGGTGGGTTGTCCTACAATGCCTGTCAAAGTTCACCCACAGGTGGGGGTAATCATGTGACCTACTGTAGCACCCTGCTTGTGGTTAACGCTTAGCTGGAATGAAATATTCAACGCAGCAATAGAGAAATTAAAATAATAATTTATTTGTCAGACAAATAAATGAGAGGCACAGTGGTATATGGTTACCAAGCTCTGGCCTGGCCTCCTGCCATTATGGCCAGCACTTATATTCCCTTAATCCAGCCCCCTTTGCTCCTCCTTTGGCTGCCTCTGTCCAATCAGCCTGGTTGGATTTCCTATTGGCTGCTTGCTATAACCAATCCTAAAAGATACACCCATATCCTCCTGTCCTTATATGGAACACAAAGAGCTATATATTGTTACACCTATAAATGACAAATAAGTAGTAATATATCTTACATGTGTCTCAACAAGGAATCTTAATTACCAGCTCACCTCTTGCCCTCCTTGCCCTATTGCCTTCTAAAACAAATGGTTAATCTTAAATTTTTATCTTAAACATATGTCAAGGATCTTGAGTTTCACATCAACATTGAAAGATCTCCTTCATTTGAAGGTTTCTAAACAAATGCCTGACAGCTATATATCAGGACTGCTTGGATGGCGTCTTCCTGTCTGGCAGGGGGGCTAGGCTGGTGGCTGACTTAATTTCAGGATAAATACAACTCTTACAACTATATGAAATAAGAATCTAGCATTTGTTAAATCCTTTGCATAATTACATTTAAGACAATATATTTAATACATAACATAGGTAGCCTTTTAAAAGGAATAAGGCCTTTGTAAAGTAGAAAAGGAACTCAGTAAAAAGGAACACAGTAAAAAACCGCTTTAAAAGAAGCCTCTTCAGTTTACACCCCCCCCCTTCAGCCAGCTGCTTTTCCCATTAGCTCTCCCCAACATTTATTGCCCTCTAACTTTCTTAGTTTAAGAAAGAAACAGCTTTTAAAAAAGACTTCCCAAAAATGCTCTCTTTCTGCCAGCTAGATGCTTCTCCATTTGGTCTTTAACCTTAGAAAGAAGATCTGGCTCATTTTACTGGGAGGCACATTGGTATTATTTTACTATTTACCAACTATTAATTATGTTTATCTCTGCCTTTTTTATCTTCTGTAACATGTAGGGTCAGTGTCCTCACTCAGTCTGTAATTCCAGCTTTTACGACTTTGAGAATTGTTTTCTGCTATAAATCAAGGGGCCTCTTGTCTAGGAGGAAAACATTGCCTGTGTTCTTTAAACAGCTAGTCTTCTTGCCTGGCATGAAACATTTGAAAATCTAAGCCCATTTAATTTAGGAACCTGATCAAGATATAAGCCAATATAAGCCTTGATTAAAAATGCAGTCTATATTCAGATGCCACATTCCCCCCTTTCAAGCTCAAGGACCTTCATCCCAAGTGTCCTTGATAGCTTGACCTTCATCATATTCCTGAGGTAAAGCTCTGTATAGGGCCATGATATGAGGTAGAGTTTCATTCGAAATCATCTTGCTAATTGTACTTCTAAAACATGAAATGATACATGGCATCATACATAAAACCATTACCACTACTGTCAAGAAAAACAAGCAAGACAATAGTATCCCTTTGAGTCCTGTGACATTAGGTAACCAATTGGTGAGCCATCCCATATCCCATCCTTCCCATGTTTGTACTGGGACATGTGCTATATTCTCCATCTTTGTGGCCAACACACGGATTGCCTCACCATTATCTGAAATGTTAAAGCAACAGGCATTCCCTGTCAAGTTCAAGACTCCACATAGGCCTCCCTGCTTGGCAAGTACATAATCCATTCCCATTTTCAGCTGTAAAATGGCGGCTCTACTTTCATCCAACTGTTGTGCAATAAGTCTCAAACTCTGGGCCGTTGCATTGGTTACAAGTTCCACTACTGCTTGCAATCGAATTATTCTGTTTAGATTATAAATAGGATCCCGTGCCCCTTGTATGAGCTCACCAGGATTCCAGGAGGCGGGATCATAATAGGCTATAATGCGCTCTGGTGGCCAATCATCAGTACCGCTCCAACTTTGGGTACTTCCTCCTGCTATACGAGAAATATCAGCGTTTCTTCGTGTACGCTTGGCCAAATTAGTGGGCATAATCCACATTGGTGGTAATACCCATCCCAGGAAACAAGTCCCACTCCATTTGGAGGGGAGTTTCTTGTATGCCCATTCTCCACATATCCACCACAACCATCGGGTCTGAGGTTTTTGGTACGTGGAGTACAGAAGGCGAAATATCAAAAGAGGTAGAGAGTTCACAGTGCAGTATGTTAGATTGCCTTTTTCTGTCACAGTTATGTTCCATACCAGCGCCGAGGGCCTTCTGGCGGTTCCCTCATTGCGAGAAGCAAAGCTACAGGGAACCAGGCAGAGGGCCTTCTCGGTAGTGGCGCCCGCCCTGTGGAACGCCCTTCCAGCAGATGTCAAAGCGATAAACAACTACCTGACATTCAGGAGACATCTTAAGGCAGCCCTGTTCAGGGAAGTTTTTAACGTGTGATATTTTACTGTATTTTTGGTTTTTATGGAAGCCGCCCAGAGTGGCTGGGGAGGCCCAGCCAGATGGGCGGGGTATAAATAATAAATTATTATTATTATTATTATTTCCATGCATGAATAAAAGGAGGTGCACAGGGCAAGGTATTCCGAGTTCGATAGGTAGTACCGTGTGCCCAGGTATGACTATTCTTAATATAATCCCAAGTATAGTGACAATGAGAAGAGCCTATCATGGTAGAATCAGCTGCATCTGATGATTTATGTACACAGAATTCCCCTTGTACAGGTATAACTCGTAATGGTTTAGTTGAGTTCCATCCGGGGAAATTCTGTATTTCTGTTTGGTGTGGCATTTCGCTTACCATACCAATGGCATCTAATGGTATCGGTAATAAGGGCATACCTCCCTCTGAATCATCTGGCCCAAGAGAGCAAACAAGGCAATTGGTCCTATTTGCAACATTGGCTACCATTTCAGCTAAACCTACCCACATATTGTGGTCATGGCGGAATCCATATTTAGCAAATTTGGTCAGATTCAAGGACCCTTCCCCTTCCCAAGGGATCAGGATTAATAATAAAATCATGTTGATGTCTAGCATATGCATTCCTTCCACAAAAGATTACCTTATTGTGATAGCAAATAAATATTAGTCCCAATATAATTCCCCCAGTGACAGAAATGGGGAACCACCAAGACCAAAACATATATCCCGAGGATCCCCAATAAGTAATATCTCTGATAATTGTTCCACAAGGGGGGGCAGTCAATTAATTGTATAAGAGAATCTTCCCTTTCACAATCGCTGGTTCAGATGCTCCTCAAGCTTCAGGCGTGCGCAGGTCAGCCAGCTTCCAGGTTGTGGCTGCAGCAGGCCGGTCGTCTAATGTTGCCCGTGACCTAGCCCGTTCCCGGTAGGGCTAGATACAGGGGTTTTTGGAGAGAGTCAGTTTAAGAGGATTAGAGGGGTCACCTTTGCACGTCCAACTGCCTTCGGACTTCTTCAAACGGGAGTGATGAATCCAGGGGGTCACCTCAGCTACCTTCACCGCTGTTGGAGTAGAGAGCAAGACGGTGTAAGGTCCACGCCACTTAGGTGCAAGTGGATCACGTTTCCACTCTTTCACCCATACGCTATCGCCAGCCTGGAACTGATGAATCGGCTCGGCAATGCTGCACGGCGTGCGCTCGAGGGCCCACCTGTTAAGAGAAACAAAAACACGGGAGAGAGATTGCACTTGTCCCTGTGTCACATGGTCTCCTATTTGTTTAAGATCAGCTGAAATATCCTGAACAAAGGAGGGCGGTCTCCCATACAGGAGCTCAAAAGGTGACAACTTAAGTCTTTTTGTGGGTGCACACCGAACACGAAACAGTGTTATGGGTAACACATCTACCCATCCCAATCCCGTTTCCTGGGTTAATTTTGCCAATTGGGTTTTCAGAGTCCGATTCATTCTTTCAGTTTTCCCTGAACTCTGAGGCCTATAGGCTGCATGCAGTCTCCATTTCACTTGTAGGACTCGACATACTTCTTGTACTACTTGATCAATGAACGCTGGCCCATTATCACTTCCAATGCATCTAGGTAATCCAAACCTCGGGATCAATTCAGTGAGGAGTCTCTTAGTTACCTCTCGTGCCTTTTCAGTTCGGGTGGGAAAAGCTTCAACCCATCCGGTAAGAGTATCTACAAACACAAGGAGATACTTGAATCCCTTAGAAGGGACCAGCTCTGTGAAGTCCACAATTAGGCTTTCCATGGGGACATATCCCACATGTTGGATTCCAGGAGGTTGTACCGGTCCCTGCCTGGGATTGTTTTTAGCACAAAGAACACATTTCTGTGAAATGCAAGTTGCTAATTGTGATAGATTAATAATATACAACTTCCGACTGAGACTCTCTCTGGTTGCAGTACCGCCAAGGTGAGTAGATTCATGATAATTTCTTACAATTGTGCCTGCTAGATGATGAGGTACATAAATCCTATTGTCCGGCAGGATCATCCAACCGTCCTTCACAACTGCTCCTTCCTGTTCAGCCCACTTCCTCTCTTCTGGGGTATAGTGAGGTTTAACTTCTTCTGGAACTACCTCTGGTATGAGGGCTGCTATAAATCCTCCCACAGGCTTTTGGGCTGCCTCTCGGGCTGCTTTGTCAGCAGCATGATTTCCTCTGGTTATTGGATCCCTTCCTCGTCCATGACCTTTGCAGTGCATTACAGCAATCTGTTCTGGAGCCCATACTGCTTCTAACAGGATTTCTACTTCAGGTCCATATTTCAAGGCCTTCCCGTGGGCTCCTATTAGACCTCTTTCTTTCCATAGAGCTCCATGTGCATGCAGGGTTAAGAAGGCATATTTAGAATCAGTATAGATGTTTGCCTTACATCCGGCTGCCAATTGCAGAGCTCTAGTTAAACCTATAAGTTCAGCTTTTTGTGCTGAGGTGCCAGCAGGCAAAGCTTCAGCTTCCACAACTTCCTCATTGGTGACCACAGCATATCCTGCTCGTCTGGCACCTTCATGCAGGTAACTGCTACCTTCAGTATAATACACAACATCTGGATTTTTCAATGGTTCATCTTTCAGATCGGGTCTACTGGAATAAACTTCATCCATTACTTGGAGACAATCATGTGATTCCTCATCATCTACCTCTGGTAGGGGCAGCAAAGTCGCTGGATTGAGCATATTCACTACTCGTAGATGAATCCTGGGATTTTCACACAATAGGCCTTGGTACCTAGCCATCCTTGGGTTCGTTAGCCAATAACTACCCTTATATTCCATGAGCGTCAGAACAGCATGAGGTACATTCACATACATCGTCTGGCCGAAGGTAAATTTATCAGCTTCTTTGACAAGGCTTGCAGTGGCCGCTACTGCCCTTAGGCATGGAGGCCATCCTTTTGCTACTGAGTCCAATTGTTTTGACAAATAAGCTACTGGACGGTTCCAACTTCCTAATCTCTGGGTCAGGACTGCCGCTGCAATCCCATTCTGTTCATGTACATACAGCTGAAAGGGTTTTTCCGAATTAGGCAGTCCAAGGGCTGGGGCCTCCATAAGTCGTTGTTTAATAACTAAAAAGGCTTGTTGCTGCTCAGGTCCCCATACGAATGGGTCCTTTTCTGCACCTCAAGTGCTTTCATGTAAGGGCTTGGCCAGACTGCTGAAATCAGGTATCCATAGTCTACAAAACCCTGCTGTTCCCAGGAATCCTCTGAGTTGTTTCCTTGTGGTAGGTTCCTTGATAAGGCAAATAGCTTCTTTCCTCTCTGGCCTCAATGCTTGTTGTTGGTGTGAGATGTCAAAGCCCAAATATTTGACCTTTTCTAAACATAACTGTGCCTTTTTCTGGGAAACTCGGTAGCCAGCTTCCCAGAGCAAGTGGAGCAGTTCCTCTGTCCCTTCTTTACAGGTATCAAAATCCTTTGCTGCTAGTATAAGGTCATCTACATATTGCAGAACCACCTTTTCTCCAGGTATTGAGGGGTAACTTGTTAGATCCTTCGCCAAGGCAGTGCCAAATAAAGTTGGGGAATTTTTGAATCCCTGGGGCAATCTCGTCCAGGTTAGCTGGCCTTTTGTTCCTGTTAAAGGGTCTTCCCACTGGAAGGCAAATATAGGTTGGCTCTGTGGTGCCAGCCGGCAACAGAAGAATGCATCTTTCAAGTCCAATACAGTAAAAAATGTTGCTTCTGGTGGGATCAAACTCAGCAGGGTATATGGGTTTGGTACATTTGAGTGCAAGGTCTCGATAGCCTGGTTTACGAGCCTCAAGTCCTGCACTGGCCTGTATTGATCTGTCCCAGGTTTTCGAACAGGCAAAAGGGGTGTGTTCCATTCTGATTGGCAGGGCTTAAGCAGACCATATTTTAATAGGCGGTCCAAATGTTTCTGGATGCCCTCTGCTGCTCGCCGGGGTAAAGGATATTGCTTTACAGATACAGGGGTAGCCATAGGTTTTAAGGTTACTACAATTGGAGCTATATTCTTGGCCATTCCTGGTGGGCTATTTTCGGCCCATACTCCTGGTGGCACCTGTAGGGTTCGGAGGAGCTTGTTTAACTCTGTATCCAATGTGGGTTGGACTTGCAGGGCTGACATTAGGCGCCATGATTGTTCCTTAGGTACTGAGAGGGAAATTATTCCTGCTGCCTTTGATGGCAGTTTCATTTCTGGACCTCGAGGAGTGAAGGTAATTTGGGCCTGCAATTTGGACAGCATATCTCTACCTAAGAGAGGTATTGGACACTCAGGTATATACAAAAACTGATGGGTTAAACGATGTCCCCCAATCTGGCATTCCAAAGGTTGGAGGAAAGACCTCTTAGCTGACTGACCAGTGGCACTTTTAATGACTACACTTTTGGATGCCTTTTTCTGCAATAGTTCTGGGAGTACTGAGTATTCAGCCCCAGTATCAATCATAAAGTCTATTAAATGGCTTCCTAATTGAATCGTGACCGTGGGCTCCTGGAAGCCTAACTTTATGGAGTCCGGTCGTTCCTAGTCTTGGGTAAAATCCTCCTCTGCCAGTCCAATGAAATTGTCTCTACTCTGTCCTTGTCCAGGTCTCTGATATCTTCCATTTCGGATCATTCCCCGTCCCCGTCCCTGGTTTCTTGGGCCGGAGCCTGGGCCTGGGCCTGGGCCTGGGCCTGGGCGTACTTCTTCCAACCTCAGGGGTTCAGGACACTCCCGCTTCCAATGACCCTCCTTCTTGCAATTCGCACATTGATTCCTTCCCAGTGATGGATTCCTTCCCCGCCCTCTTCCTCCATTTAAGGGGCGGTAGTCTTGCTTCACTGCTGTGGCTAGCATTACCATCTTTTCCTTCTGCCACTTCTTCTTCTCTTGTTTCTCAGCCTCATCCCTATTCCGATAAACTCGGCGTGCAATGGCCATAATTTGGCTCATCAGCATCCCTTCCCATACTTCTGATTTCTGAATTTTCTTACGAATGTCAGAAGCGCACTGGGCCACAAATGTAGCAGTAATCATTCTGCTGTTTTCAGGGGCTTCGGGGTCAAAAGGAGTCCATATACGATAGGCTTCTTGCAGCCTCTCTAAAAAGTCTCCTGGACTCTCATTTGGTTTCTGTTCTACTTCTGAGACTTTAGACATATTAGTGGGCTTCTGGCATGCCCTGCGGATACCTTGCACAAGCGTCTGGCGGTAGGTGGTAAGTCTGGCCAGGTGAATTGCATTGTTTGGATCCCAATTAGGATCTTCCAAGGGAAAGTTGTCTTGGAGATGACGGTCAATATTAAAAATATTTCCCACTCTGGCCTGCTCACGCAAATATATCTGTGCCTTTTCAATTATGTCTCTCCTTTCCTCAGTGGTGAACAGAGTATTCAGGAGCTGGCGGCAATCTGTCCAAGTAGGACTATGAGTATTTATTATTGAAGTCACCAAGTCCATCATAGCCTGAGGTTTTTCTGCAAAAGATGGGGTGTGTGTTTTCCAATTCATCAGATCTGTAGTCGTGAATGGAATATATTGCAGGGTCGAAGTTCGAGGTGGCCGTGGTCCAGGTTGCCCGTTAACCAGCACAGGCTCCTCAAGTGCATCAAATACTCTTCTGAGAGGGGCTACTACGTGATCTTTCTCTTCGCTTTGCTCTAGGGGCCTCAAATCATAGGGGATGGTATTTGTCCCAAGGCGTTCTTTTAGCAGCCTTATACGCCTGGCTGTATTGCTTGCTGACCGATTAAGGTCTCCCTGTAACTTCTGTAATAATTCTCTAGGACTTGGATGTACAGGGGTTTGGGGTAGGCAATCAGTTGTTCCACTAAAAGAGACTGTAGATGGAGTTCTACTGGGACTCACAGATGGAATAACCACTTCTGCTTGGGCTTCATTATAGGCCTCCAATGCCTCCTGAAGATATTTATCATAATCTATCAAGGAATCAAGTTCTGTGACTCCAGCCCCATTATTCATTCCACTTTCTTGCCTTGGGGTTACAACTGGTGGAGTGTTTGGATTAGGCTCCCTTCGATGTGGAGCATAGGGTGGAGGTGGAAGCAGCTCTTCCTCTGGTCCCTCAAAAATGGGTTTGAGTTTATTTGGCAAGATTCCTTTCCTAGCTTCGGCTTTTACAGCCAATAATTTGCATCGTTGGACTTTGCATTCCCTTATCCATGGAGGATTTTTATTTAATGTGCTCAGCCAGGAATCTATATATGAAAATTGTTCTGGGCACCCTCCAGTTTCTTTGGCGATGTTAGACCAAAGTTTGCTTACTAAATTTATATCAAAGGTTCCCTGAGATGGCCATTCAGTATTTTGCTTCGGCCACTCTAATTCACATAACGTTCTCAGGCGCTCTGGCGTCATTTTGACTCCATACGCCCCTGAGAAGGCTTTCTTAAAATTATTTAACATACATTCAAGAGGTGTATTTTCCCCCTTTGAACCCCCAACTCCCATTGTATGGCCCTGTGAAGTATCCACTCAGTCACTCACACACACGCTTCGTGGGTTTCCTTGCCTAGTGAAGTCGCCTTACCAGGAACCGAAGTACTGCCCACTCCACACTCAGGTCAGCTACAGATTGCTCTGTACTTTCTCACACATACAATGCGCTAGATACTTCACCACACTCTACCTCCCAACTTTCCTTTCCCTACACCAGATCACCATCTGATGTACCCAACCACCTAGCGTACTCAGTTCCCACTTACTGAGACGCAGAAGTTTGATCAAGACTTCTCTTCCTCCCAATTAATTGGAGGGCCAAAAATCCCTTTGTGCACTTACCCTTGGTTGGTTCCGTTTCCTCCCGGTCCGTCGCCGCCAGTGAGCAGGGTATCAGACAGACGAGACTTCTGCGTTCCCCCTGGAAAAATTTACCAGTGCGCGCTGGGTAAGCAGTTTAGAGATCCTCTCTCTTGTACCCTGCCCAATAGGGCGAAGGGGCTGCGTTCCAGCAGACCACTTATCCGAGTCACAGGAGCACCATAAAATGTAGCACCCTGCTTGTGGTTAACGCTTAGCTGGAATGAAATATTCAACGCAGCAATAGAGAAATTAAAATAATAATTTATTTGTCAGACAAATAAATGAGAGGCACAGTGGTATATGGTTACCAAGCTCTGGCCTGGCCTCCTGCCATTATGGCCAGCACTTATATTCCCTTAATCCAGCCCCCTTTGCTCCTCCTTTGGCTGCCTCTGTCCAATCAGCCTGGTTGGATTTCCTATTGGCTGCTTGCTATAACCAATCCTAAAAGATACACCCATATCCTCCTGTCCTTATATGGAACACAAAGAGCTATATATTGTTACACCTATAAATGACAAATAAGTAGTAATATATCTTACATGTGTCTCAACAAGGAATCTTAATTACCAGCTCACCTCTTGCCCTCCTTGCCCTATTGCCTTCTAAAACAAATGGTTAATCTTAAATTTTTATCTTAAACATATGTCAAGGATCTTGAGTTTCACATCAACATTGAAAGATCTCCTTCATTTGAAGGTTTCTAAACAAATGCCTGACAGTTATATATCAGGACTGCTTGGATGGCGTCTTCCTGTCTGGCAGGGGGGCTAGGCTGGTGGCTGACTTAATTTCAGGATAAATACAACTCTTACAACTATATGAAATAAGAATCTAGCATTTGTTAAATCCTTTGCATAATTACATTTAAGACAATATATTTAATACATAACATAGGTAGCCTTTTAAAAGGAATAAGGCCTTTGTAAAGTAGAAAAGGAACTCAGTAAAAAGGAACACAGTAAAAAACCGCTTTAAAAGAAGCCTCTTCAGTTTACACCCCCCCCCTTCAGCCAGCTGCTTTTCCCATTAGCTCTCCCCAACATTTATTGCCCTCTAACTTTCTTAGTTTAAGAAAGAAACAGCTTTTAAAAAAGACTTCCCAAAAATGCTCTCTTTCTGCCAGCTAGATGCTTCTCCATTTGGTCTTTAACCTTAGAAAGAAGATCTGGCTCATTTTACTGGGAGGCACATTGGTATTATTTTACTATTTACCAACTATTAATTATGTTTATCTCTGCCTTTTTTATCTTCTGTAACATGTAGGGTCAGTGTCCTCACTCAGTCTGTAATTCCAGCTTTTACGACTTTGAGAATTGTTTTCTGCTATAAATCAAGGGGCCCCTTGTCTAGGAGGAAAACATTGCCTGTGTTCTTTAAACAGCTAGTCTTCTTGCCTGGCATGAAACATTTGAAAATCTAAGCCCATTTAATTTAGGAACCTGATCAAGATATAAGCCAATATAAGCCTTGATTAAAAATGCAGTCTATATTCAGATGCCACACTACTGAGTCAAAAAAGATCTGCATTTGTCTTACAGCAAAAAAAACAACCCTTTTCAAGCAGCCCCTGGACTGTTGGAAAATTTTGGTCATCCCTGAGGGATATGCTGAAACCTGCCCTATATCACCATCCATGAATTTTAGGCACAACAGTGGATCCAGTTCTAATGTTGTTCAATATTCTTTTAATATTATTGGAAGATGCAATAGGTTTGGTCCATACTCCTTCCATTTCTCCTCTCTTGGTCCATGATGCCTTTAATTCATCAACAAGAAGTAAAAATAGAGTTTCATTTAACATTAGGGAAGCTGAAATTTATTGGAAGATTTAAAAAAAAAAACTGCTGGAAAAATTGAACTGACCCACCCAGTAATATTCATCAAAATACTACCCTCTTGGGCATTGTCGGCCAGAGGGTGCTAAAGAAGGACCGAACTTTCTTTATGTATGCAACAACAGCAGCAAGAATACTTATTGCAAAACATTGGAAGACCCAAGATTTGCCCACCCTGAAAGAATGGCAGACGCAACTGATAGACTACATGGAACTAGCAGAAATGACTGGCAGAATTCGAGACCTGGGAGAAGAGGCAGTGGAAGAGGACTGGAAAAAATTTAAGGACTATCTACAAAAACATTGTAAACTGTATGAATGTTAAGAAAATGCATGATAGAAAATATCAGGGCATCAGTAATTTAGATGAAAGATATGCGAGAATAAGTGATGGTTTAGAAATTGTTGAAATTTGAAGTAATATTATGTCTAAATTAAGTAGTTCAGTATTTGGAAAATTATTTAAAGTTTGAGACATAATATCTGAGAACTACAAAGTAAGAATTGAAATAAGGTAATAAATTGCTGCCTTTAATTTTATTATTAAGAACGCAGGAAAGGGAGATGTGAGGAAGTCCAAAGGTTATGGAAATTCGATATATGGAAAGGTGTTTTTGTTGTATTTTTTCTATTTTATGTTTAACTTTTCGCCGTTCTTGGTTTCTCTTTGTTTGTTTACTTTGGTGATGGTATTATATATGTTTGGTGTTTTTCCTTTTTTTTCTGTTTAAAATCTGCAATAAATATTTAAAAAAAAAAAATACTACCCACAGACAGGATGGAAGATTTGTGAGGCCATTTTTCCTACTCACAAAGTATCAATGCCTAGGCCCACAGCACCATGTAGCCCAAGGGGTCTGACCCTCACTGTTCAAGGAAATGTTGTGAAGACATCAAAGAGGAAGAGAATTGGGTGCTGGAAATATGATCAAAATGAACTGTTCTTCTGGAATCCTCCATGCAAAGTGAACTGCAGGATCTTCTTCCTGGTCAGGAGAACCTCCAGGGCAGCAAGCAGAGGAAGAGAGGCAGATCACTCCATTCAACAAGCAAAAATAGTAGAACTATTGACATACAAATGCACTGATTTTTTTCCTGCGTAAGACCACCTACTCCTTACTGTTATCACCACTGACATTCATTTGCCATCTCCCTGGAAACCTAAACTGCACAGGTGCCCAGATTCTTAGCACTGCTCAGAGAAGACAGTAAGTAGACAGAAGCAACAAGAAAATGTAGGAGGTGCACAAGGGGTTCACAGTGCCCTCTCTGTTGGGGTGTAGCTTGGTAAATGCCCAGCAAGTCTTTCCCTTGATCCCTGCTAGGATGCACCAAAAAGCACCAGTTTCTGAGCCTGTACGATAAATTCTTCTTCCCACTGATATTGTGGTTCTAGCCCTGATTCCAATGGAGACTGCTGTGTATCAGGGACTGAATTTGCCCATGTGGGAAAGTGTCTTAAGGGGACTAATATATTTAATAATGGTCTGTGCATGTATTAGCTGTGGAGTGAGCTCATTCAAAAGCATGTTGTTTCTTGAACCTCCAGGCTTTCATTTTATATATCTCAAACATTGGAGCTGAGTAATTTCATAAAGGGATTAGAAGACATCCACATCAATAAGGCTAGTCTCAGCAGTTAGCCTAGCTGGGACAAATTGGAAAAGGCTATCACACTTTGTGCTTCAAGGCAGAAACTGATCACCAGCTGAGGGCAGACGAAATTTAACCCTGCAGTATAATGTTTCAGTGTTGTATATTATACTTTCCCCAACTTCCCTCTTAAACACCTGGCAATAACTATTCCATATGTAGCATGTTGGAACAGATGGACAAAGGGTTTTTCTGCCATGGCGTTTCATATGTTCCTGGAATCATATATGTTGTTCCCCTTAATCCTCATGCTTTTATTATGAACAGACACAACTCACTGAAGACTTTTCAGCAACATGCACAATCACTGCCTTTTATGTTGACTGGCATCCCAGGCAAAAAAAAAAGAGTTTGCTCCTTTGCCCATTCACACTTGTCCTTGGTGTCACTATGCAGTCAGATCATAAACATTTGTGTCATCTTATTCGTTACATCAGTGGTGACATCTAGCCATCCAGACCGTGCTGAACTACCACTCCCATCATTTCTGACCATTGTCTATACTAACCACGGCCAACATCCCTGCATTTAGGGAACCCTGGTTGGGTAGCACCACACAAGAAAATAATATTATTTAATAATAAATAATTAGGGGGCAATAGAGAAGAAGGAATTTAGGGAAGAAGAATGAGAAGTGTAGCACTGGAAATGGTTGATAAGGGTAAATATCCATGCAGTTTGGTCTCAGTAGTTTTAACCCCAAAAGTATAGGACATTTGGCTTTTATAGTGTACACTAACTTGTGCATTGCCTGAACTTATTTGCCCTCAATTGCTATTGGCATAGAGGGCAATAAAATTGTCTCTTCACTGAACATATGGCATCTGTCTTGAGGTACTAGAGGGGTTAATGGAATGTGTTTCCAACATATGATATATTTAATAAGCTCTGAAATTGCTTCTGTGAAATAGCCACATAACTGCCACAACTCGATTTACAGCAGATCCTGCAAATAACAAATGTAATTACTTTGGAATCAACATAATATTAGGTCAGACTGACTTACATCCCCACTGGTTTGGTAGGAATGTACTGTAATGAGGCTGAACCAACCGTATGTCTCCAATCGTGTTCACTCAGTGAGCTCTTATAAGTGATACAGAATGCAAATCTCTCAAAAAATATGCAGTCTTTATGAAATCTGATAAATTACTCTTTTAAGAGTTGTTGTTTTTTTTAAAAAAATACTGTATTGGCCTGAATATAAGCCACCCTTTTCCCCCAAATTCTGACAGTAAAAAGTTAAAGTGCAGCTTATATTCGCAACCTTATGCCACCGGCAAAGTGGCGCATCTCCCCCCCCCCCCGGAAGCAGCCCAGGAGCACAGGCCATGACACGCAGCTCACCCGCTGCTCCCAACTTTCCCCCGAGCCACCTAAGGAAGGGGGGAGCCCACCAGCAAAGCAGCATGGCCCCCCC
The DNA here is from genome assembly GCF_964188305.1 of Podarcis bocagei. Classification (NCBI taxonomy): domain Eukaryota; kingdom Metazoa; phylum Chordata; class Lepidosauria; order Squamata; family Lacertidae; genus Podarcis; species Podarcis bocagei. Next base: position 106,530,425 of record NC_138125.1, read on the forward strand.
AGGAAGCAGCCTGGGAGCGTGGGCCATGGAGTGCAGCCCACCCGGCACTCCCAAGCCTTCGCCCAAGCACAGGTCAGTTGCAGACCATGGGACTTGCCCTGAAGCCAGCACGAGTATTTTAAGCACAGCATTTTTTCATGTTTCGAAGGTGCAGATATCTGTGTTTGTTCATTGTGAATGCAGCCCTAAGGTTATGGCCTGACCATTGGTTGCAAAGCAGCGATGGGTGACCCCCAACTCCTCAAACAGGGTTGGATCCGAAATATTCCCCATCCCATCTGCAAAAGTGAAAAATAACTTGGCTTGCTTTTGAGCCAATCTGAGTTTGGACTGGAGGCCACCAGCAGCAGCCCTAATCCCCAAGCTTCCCTCCCTTATCTCCCCATAAGCAGCCTTGGCTGCCCCCTGCTCCTCCGAATACCCCCCCTCCTTCCTTCCCACTTACCCACTCTCCAAACCCTTTTTTTCTGCCCCACATGCCTGGCTGCTGCTGCTGACACTCTTAATTGGGGGGGGGGGGACAGAAGCAGGGAAGAGAAAGGGGTCTCTTACCACCTCCCTCTGGTGCTGCATCCAAGAAGTCCACAGGGAAACTATTGAAACGCCCCTTGGGAGAAACTACATTTCCCAGGATCGACTTAGGGACACATTTATTCAGGTATTTATTCGGGTTTTGTCTTTTTTTATCCCCCCCCCTTTGAATTTTAAAGGTGCGGCTTATATTCGGGCCAATACGGTACAAGGAGAAGCTGATTGCTGTGCTTCCATACCTTTGCCTGCATAATGTGCAAATGAAGATGAAATAGCTGGTTCTGTTAGAAGTTTGATGGGCAAGGAAGTGGGAGGGATGGGGAGTTCTAGGCCATCTCTTCCTCCAGTCCTGCCCCCCACCCCATTGCCTCAAACAGAACAAGGAGTGGTCCAAGGCTGCCTTAAAATCTGACCCTACCTTTTAGCTGGAGGGAAGCCACTAAGCCAGGGCTGGGGAAGCTGTGGCTAAGGATGGGTAGAAATATCCATTTTTGTTTCTCACTGTTTCTTATTCGTCTGATCTTAAGTTCTGTTCTCAACATTTCCACATGAGTTTGTGGGTTGTTGATGTTGTTTTAAAGCCATTTTGAATATTCATCAGTGAATTTTTACTAGTATACTCCTTAATGTGCAAGCAGTGAAGATTTACTTGGAAGTTGTAGCAGAAAGAAAGATAAAGTTCAATTCAGTCATGTTACCAAATGCTCAGAGAGACTCCATGTTCCTCATTAACATATTTGAACAGAAATTGCACAATGGCATGGGCAGCTAGTCCAGAGGCTGAGAAAGTCAAGACTCTAGTATTTTTAAGCAGTTTTGTAGGAAGAAGCAGTCTGAGACAAGAAAAGCTACATCTATAATTCCCTTTCCTACACCACTGTTAACGCTAGGTTCAAAGACAGTTAAAAGATTACCCTTCAGTACACTATCTAATTCTGGTCCTACACACTTAAGTTCCAGTCCAATGCCCACTTACTTGGAGTAAGTCTCATTGAACTCAATGGGACTTGCTTCTGAGTAGACATGTATGGGCTTGCGCTGTCACATCTTAATAAGATTCTAAATGAGGGTCATATTGCCTTCTGTTTCAAAAGATGCATCTAGCTTGGGGTACAGTAAGCACTGCATCACAATTCAAAGGTACAGGGGATGTGCTTCCCCATCTGCATCAAAAGATGCTTCCAGCCCGTTCAATGGAATCTAGGTAATACAATCCAGATGGGCATCAATTTCCCTGGGGTGCAGAAGACCATAGCTGTCAACGTTCCCCCTTTTTTTAAGAAAAGGGAAAAGCTGACAGCTATGGCAGAAGACACATTCCTAATCCATTTGTTGATCTCTCAGGTTGGATAAGGACAACTATCTCTGGAGAGGCATTTTATCACTCAGACTTACTAAAATTATAATGCAAAAGAAAAGGCATTTAAAAAGTGAGTTGTGTGTTCATAACATTCCTTTCTCTCGGAAAATGCAGATAGAACAGTCCTTCAGTGAACATGTGATGAACCGCATTCTAATGGCAGGCTGAGTTTGATCTCATTAAAAAGCACCTTGCTTAAAATTCAATCCCCAACAGCTGTATATGCAAATTAGAATTTAAAAGGTTGCTTTGTTATATTCCTTTCATGATACATCCAATATTATAAGAACTCTTATGCTTTTTGCGGTGCAAATTATGCGTTGCTGAAGGACAGGCTATTAGATATGCAACCTCGGGTCTTAACAGACCTTACTAATGACATCAAAACCTTCTCAATGCAGCATGTTCTCATTATAGATCTTAAAATGTTATTAGCTCTCCCTTTTTCTCCGTGTCTCTCAAACTAACTGGCCAAATATTTTGCAAGTGCCTGTGGTCACCACTGCACAAATTTGCCTTTCATAACATAATTAAGGTTCCCAAATGTTCTTGCTATTATTTATTCAGCAGCTTAAAATTATTTGACCGGAATATTAAAAAGGTGCACTGTGAAATACAGACTTGATATCAAAGGCACAGGCTTAGGTGCCTGTAAACTGCACTTTCTCAGACTAATCCTGTAACTACTCTACATTTAAAATTAAAATAAAAACACAGTTATCAGCAAAAGCCAAATGCCTATTTTCCTCCCCTCCTTAATGCCATATTATCTTTACCAATATTCTAAAGCATTTTGTAGGCCTGAAACCTTATCTAGCTCAAGAGAATGGAAGAAAATATACCAGGGACATTGATTGGAAGGCCTGGTCTAGGATTCTACCCTAGACGCAGTCATGGGCAGGGGCATCATGATGTAAAATGCATTAAGCTGTCAAAATGAAGATCCTGTCTTCAGTCATGTGAAATCCCCCAAGACATTAATGTTAAATACTGCATTCAGACACTTCCTGTCCATACAAAAGGCCGGGTGGGAATGTTATCTTAGAAAAAAGGAAGCTCGGGAATGCAAAGTTCAAGGGATGGAATAGCTAAGATCAGTGCTTTTTTCCAGGGGTACGCAGGGGTACGCATACTCCTAAACATTTTTGAATCTTTGTACTTTTGTCCATTTGCTGTATTTATTTTTCCCAATTTGAACTATAAAATGGTGATTTTCTTGAGTCAAAATGAGAGTACCCCTAAACATTTTTTTAAGAAAAAAACAACACACTGGCTAAGATACTTGCTAAGAAAAATAAAATTATTCCATTGTTCACCGTTAGTATCTACTTGTTAATGCCTACACACAAACGTGAAGCAGAGACTCTGATACTTCTCTGCTGAAGTTAATAGAGGATAATGAGTTCATTCAGATCTGATAGATGAGAGACTTGGATCTCTTCAGTTGACTACTTGGAATTCCAGCAAGGTAGTCATGTTAGTCCCTCATGGGAGGCAGAGAGAGGGAGGGTATCAACAACAAAGGGTCTTGCGATGCCTTGAAGCAGGGCAGAAAACCATTTGCAGCCTGATAATTCTAGATTCAAACCAGTGACCTAATGGAGGCAGAGGGGGAGGAAGGGTTAAATTCCATTATTTATTTTCTTCAATTTCTAAACTGCCCTTCATCAGTTATGGTCCCAGGGCAGTTTCCACTCCAAACATCAACACATTAAACCAAAAACAATCCCAACAGCAATTCAAAACCAGTGTTAAAAATACAACCATATTAACAGTCTGTCTCATCCAAGTTGGCCCTCTCCAAAGTTATGGGTGAAAAACAAGGTTCACCTTTAACCCGAGCCCTCCCCACTTTCAGGTGTGGCTTTGGAATGGAATGATGGGAAGGTTTATCTTGACAGCCAAATGCTGCTGAATCTAATAAGAAACTACAGTAAGCCTTCTAGATATTTAGCGTACCCTTCTACTTCCTATTGCTACAGATCCTTGAGAAAGCAGACATAATTCCTTGCTGGTGAGGAGCGAGAAAATGTGTAAATCATTACACCAGATAGGCCTTACACACAAAGCACCTATTAAGTTTAGAAGCTTTTCAGTAAGCACTCCAGTCTCATTTACCTTGAAGCTCACATCTCAGCTGCGATGATAATCTGGGTTGGAGGGGAGAGGGATATTGCTTTCATTGTCTGGAACTCAGTGGTATAAATAACTTCACCCACATTTGTCTTTTACAATGTGCTGCACAACAGGAAGTTTTGAAGTATGGATTCCGAGTACCATTATACTCTTTAATTGATTTAACTTATTTATATTTAAATTTATATCTGCCTTATTAGCAACAAAAAACTTTCAAAACAGCCCTCCAAGTGAATCAAGCCACATTACCTTCCTTTAAGAGCTAATACACCGGCATTCATTTTCATCCATTTGTTCTGACAAGAGCATAATACTTTTCAGCATAATACATTGCTATTGTTTCATTATGTCTATAGAAATTTGCACTAAATAATGAGAGAAATGAAATATCTTTAGCTTTACATGTTAATAGTGATTCTTTGCTGGAGTGCTTTTATAGGGTGCTTTCATCTAAAAATCCAAATATCTTAAAGGTATTCTTCTCGGAATCATGATGCCTGGCATGCGCATTTACCTGGCGGAATAAACATTCGCTCATATCTGTATTTACAGCATGGTTCTGTGGATGTTTTTCTCAAAAGTAAATCCCACTGGGTTCAATGGGACTTGGTCTCTACTTATGATTAACACCTTATTAACTTGATCTATGCAGATTTCATAACCTAGGGAGCCTTTAACTGCCCCGTCTTTATCTGTTCTGCATCATAACAATCCCCAAAGACTGACATTCCATATTTCACTTGAAAAGCCGTCATGAATTGTGAAAGGCATAATACTATCTCATAGGTTGGGAGAGAAGCAACCTATGCTCTCTCCCAACACAAGCATCACTGAAGCTTACCTGGTTGATCCTGGGAAGGGTAGCGGTTAGGTCAGTGCACCCATGTCGTGCTCCTACCCAGTGTGCTCACACAGCCCTGACCTCAACTCCACCTTGTCCTGCCCAGCTCTGTTGTTGGCATCCATCTGTCTCGGGAAACAATGGAACATAACCATCCAAGTAAACTGCAGTGGCAATGGTTTCAGGGGAGCAGATCTCCACCCCACCACATGGAGATGCTACTGGTGATCAAGGGTGCACGCAGTGAGTTTGTGTTCATATAGGAAGGCATTGTCAGATGTCTTCAAATGTAAGCTTACCTCCTGGAGTGCATAGCAGCTTTGAGGAGACAATTGGAGGCAGGGCTATGGCGTGCAGATAAAGAATTAGACTCCCTTCCCCACACCTCAATTCCAATCATTTTCCATGCCCCTTCCTCACCTGCTGTTTAAAGAATAAAATTGCTAATCCGTCAAAACCGGCTTAGGGTGCAATTCTATGCTTACTTACCTGGGAGGAAGAAGTCCCATGCAGGGCCGTCTTAAGCATATCTGGTGCTGTGGCGTGAAGATCCCTCCTTTCCAAGAGTTACCAACCTTTTTTAGGGAGGACGGCGCTGCCGGCAATGCACCCAGCTTTGCGGGGCTGGAGGAGGTGGGCAGTGGCTGGAGGGCGGCTCCTCTGGCAGGGAAGAGACGGAAGCTGGACGCGGAGGCTCCCGGCTCAGCTGGCCGCTTCATGCCGTGGTGGCCATGGCAGACGGAGACTCCAGGGGCGGCGCTGCTTCAGCGCAGCATGGCAGAGGTGGGTGAAGGCGGTGAGCTGATGCCAGGAGGTGCTGCATCCAGCCTCCGCCTCTTCCCTGGCGCCCTGTGCTACTAGCCTCTATGAGTAAGACACCCCTGGTCCCATGGAACTGCACATCATGGCACCTTTGTAGGACATGTTGCACATCTCTGTTCCAATTAAAACCATTCACCATTCCTTTTGGCTGCCTTTATGGTTCCAATATTATATCAGGGTATGAAGCATGAAAAGGTGTGTCTTTAATGTTGAACCATGTAGCTTCCAGCTTTGCACTACTGGAAAGTGTACTGGTGTTAGAATTCGGAGGTGCCATTTGCCAAGAGTGGAATCCACATTTAAACCTGTGAAATTAATGGGTCTGAGCATGTGTTGAATGGCCTGTGCTTAAACGATGCTTATGCAGGAGAAACACTTTGGCATGAATAATATGGATTCAAAATTTCTGCAGATTTTTCTCATTACTTACAGTACGCCTGAGGGGGAAATTCATAACATTGATGTATAATAGAGAAATGAACCCGAGAGCTGCAGATTTCATCTTCCTCCAAGGTTGGACTCCTATTGATCAGAATATATTTGTGAAATCAGGACATTCTTTACAGGGGGCATTGCCACTTCTGTCACCAATATTCACTCTGTGAATAATTTGCTTTCCAAGGTGGCATATTATAAGCCTTTTCTGCCAGGTAGCTAACCCTACTGGCTCTAGTTAACTAGGATCTGAATGGTATTCTGACAGATCTGGCAAGTGACTGACATTCCATAAGTCAGACCTGGCTACCCCAGCTGAAAGAAATGTGATTAGTCTTGAGTTGACAGCTGTCTTCATCAAGGTGCCAGCCAGTGACAGGAAAAATAAGGACCCAGGCAAACAATAAAAAAAAAATCCTACTTGAGTATGCTTTCCAGCCAGCAGTGAAACATTTAAATTCCTCTCTTCCCGGGGCCATAATTTAATGTGGCTACAAAAGCTGGGGAACAAGATGCGATGTGAAAGCTCTGGCCATCAACTAACCATGCTTTCCTTGTAAAATATTTGTATTCACTTGTAAATTTCATTATTATAGTACCCAGAAGCTATGATAGTGATAGTGACACGGCACCTAAATAACTAACACACACACACACACACACACACACACACACACACACGAGCTACAAAATTATCTGAGCCGCAGAGCATTTTTAAGCAGCATTTTCTGAATTTCATCAAGCTTTCTTCAATTAAAGCTTTAACCAAACAGATTGGGGAAAGTCCAGCAACAAAATGTTCTGAAATCACTGAAAAGACCCATGTCTTGGGTCTTGACATATGTAATCTGAGTGAAACTTCTTGCCAGTAACGATCTGCATGTATTCCTCAGAATCCATGGTCTGATTGTTCAAGCCTAAACATAGTCATCAGGAAGTAAATTCCATTGAATTCAATGTGCAGCATACTTCTGAGTAAGCATTTTTTAGGGTCAGGTTGTTGGAATACCTATAATCAGTCATAAATAGAGTTTTGTTACAGATACAGCTCCAACAGCTTGAGACGTGGTGGCAGCACAGGGACAGAGGAAGTAGAATTCTCTTTCACATTAGCAATTCTGATTTTTACCTCCTGTTGTCTTCCGTAAAACAGCCTGGACATTATATTCCAGCCATGTTCTTGTGATGAGTTTCCACCTCTCTGGCACATCATCAACCAGCAACATATGACACAACACCACGATGCAATGTGTTTCCCAATTCTCTTGCACATTTCCAATATGGATGTTGTGTTTCTTAAAGCCACCCAATTTATTGTGATGGGTTTGTACATTCCCAACATAATACCAACAGGCATGATGTGACACAGCATCATCATGTGGTGAAGTTCCTTCCAGAGGTGGATTTAGGGGGACGCAACCCGTTTGCACATTCAGGATGCTGAGCTGAGAGGCCATGCAACAATGACTTAGGATGGAAGGTGAGAGGTGGAGAGTGCTGAATTGTGGCATTGCATGTGAAGTCTGCCCCTGCTTCCTTTTCTGCATTTTACAACAATGGTGGCTGAGCAATTTCCTGCCTCAGAAAGTCGAGAGAGCTAAGAGATAAAAGGCCATATCAGGAACAGAATTCTGCTTTCATGTCCCTCTGATCATTCCCTCTGAGTAATTTCAAATAGCCCGGAAAGACAAGAGAAAGGCTTGGTAATGTGAGGGTCAGATTTAATCTGCCGCAAGCTCAAAGCTCTCAATTAGCAACAATGATAAAATGATAACACCCACTACATTAAACTGGAATAGTGGGGTGCAGACTTCGGCCGCCTCCAGACTGCCAGTATTTTACAGGAGGGAATCAAACTGGAGATTTAGGTTTCTGCAATTGAAATGGATTAAAGCATTTTTGCCGCTCTAGCACAACAAATCCACTTAGGAAAAAGACTTCTTTGGTATGGAAAATGATGGGCAAAGGCACTGAATAGCGTGGGATCAATGGGCGATGAATAGGAAGACATATAAACACCACAAGCAATCAAAATGAATGCTTATTGCTGTATAATCTCACCATAAACGAATGGACAATGTAGGCCAGACATAGTCTAACCGTTGCATAAGCTTTGTGCAAGCAAATCAGGGTGGATGCTCAATAACTTGGAGGAGCCAAGGGTTGCAATGATATGCCTTCTAAGCATCTCATTTCACTCAATCAATCAATCCATTCATTTTGTTCCTTAAATGCATTTATTGCTTAAGATCATAGGTCATCATAATAAGCATTTTCAAAAAGGCAGAACTCTGGAAATTTCAATATTTTTTTGACAAAGCCCTTTTGAAGACATCCGGCAGGTTCCATGCTTGCTTGTGGTCCTGGCCATTATTTTCAGGGGAGGGGGGAACAGGATCATTCATTCATTCGACATTGCTCATCAGCTGAATGAATGCATGTAGGGATGGAGGAATTCTATTCAGTTTGCATATATAAGTGAACCTACTTAGTTCACACTTTCCAAAAGAAGATGCAATCTGAAAGACATCCTTCCTTTGAAATGTGCACTTCTCTGAATTTTTCAGTGCAGTTCTCCAGCCAAGTAACATGTACAAAAATGAATATACTAGGGTAAAGGGTGCATCAAAGTACATATATTAGTGAAAATAGCATATACAAATGCATTATATAAGGAGAAACTGCTTTGCAAAAGTGAGCATATCAGGCAAACTTGCTTACAAAAACATGTATATTAGGAGAAATTCACATGAATTTTCATAAGGATTTGTTTATGAAAAATTCACTCACTCATGTGGTGATGAAAAGAATTTAGGAGTGGAAAAATGAGAAACCAAAACTGACAGATCTGCCCATTTCTAGGTCTACGTATTATTATTATTATTATTATTATTATTATTATTATTATTATTATTATTATTAACAATTGCAGAGGGGATAGTCCTAGGAGAGAAAATGATATTTTAATCCTAAAAGAAACTTTTCTCAATAGTTGAAATGTTTCACCAGTGGTTAGTATGACTTGTGGTGGGATGAACTTTTACTGCATCAGACCTTTCTCGATTAGACTTGTCTGTACATAAATAAAAGACTGAGAAGGTGAGACACTATTCCATCCGTACTTGCATTGCACTCTGTGTAAACAAAATGCGAAAGAAGAAGAAAAGGAACAACTGCATTCATATGCCAAAACAGCTTCACAGAATAATCTGAGGTTAATTTGTTTTGGGGAAACTGTATTACAATTGATGAATAAATTGGACAAACTACAGTGAAAGCAGAAGGGTTCGTGTAAATATTGTCAAAACTGCTGCCATGTGCAGGTTGGCTGAATAATGGGGGTGTGGTGGACAGGTGTGTGCCGATGGCATTGCGAGCTGCAGTCAGTTCACGCATGAAATTTACAAATGCTGTTTAAAAGAGCTCTGAAGTTGGAGGCAGAAACAGTACTGGGGCAGGAAGCTACACCAGAACCAGAACCTCTCCTGCAGGTGCAATGAGAGTCCTGGAATCAGAACCTACACCATAACAAGGGGAAGCCAAAGCATCAAATGACAAGAGCCGACCAGTAAACCAGGTTGGCAAGTCCTTTGTTTCCTCTTCTTACCATGCCATCACAACTGGGAAATACAGGCTCCTTTTCCCGGCTCTGTTCTCAGTAACTCATGTCCTTTTGGCTCCTGGGTTGTGCTATTGCTCTTGATCCTAGAATTGTATGTTTTCCAGATGAAATGGCAAAGAATTTCCTTGGTTTCTGCCCTCAGATGTAAACCCTGCAACTCATAACAGCTCTACTCTAACAACGAGAACAGAAATGTCCAGTTTCTGGAAGAGGAGGCCAATTCTCCCTGGCTAAAAACTGCACCTTGACTAGGACATTATATCACAGCTTGACGGAAGTGAGCCCATGGTCACAAAGCAGGACGACAACCTCAAAGGGGGTTGAAGAAAATTGTGTTGGTTTTTTACAAACTCAGCCCATTCCTCACCCTCTAATTATTACCCCAAATTTGAGGATAACAGACTTTGTTGTTTTTTTTAAAAGATTTTTATTGGTTTTACAAATTTTAAAAAACAGACAAACACTTAAGAAAACAAACATACACGTATAAATTCATAACATATTTTCATAAACCTCTTTTCTGGGACTTCCCCATACCCCCCCTTTCTGCATCCCAATGTCTATAATTTTATAGCAACTCCCAGTTGTTACTTTCTAACCTCAGTCATCTTAGTCATCTCTATATTCTAACCTTATGTCACTGTATCCCTTTGTTCCTAAGAACCAAAACACTCTAACATTCATTGAGTTTATAATAGTCCTTAAGGTAACTTTTGAATTTTCTCCATTCTTCTTCCGCTGTCTCTTTTCCTTGGTCACGGATTCTGCCTGAAATCTCAGCCAATGTCATATAGTCCATCACTTTCATCTGCCATTCTTCCAGAGTGGGTAGATCTTGTGTCTTCCAATGCTTTGCGATGAGTATTCTTGCTGCTGTTGTAGCGTACATGAAAAAAACTCTATCCTTCTTTGACACCAATTGGCCGACAATGCCCAAGAGAAAGGCCTCTGGTTTTTTAGGAAAGGTACATTTAAGTACCTTTTTCATTTCATTATAGATCATTTCCCAGAAAGCCTTTATCTTCGGGCATGTCCACCAAAGGTGGTAGAAGGTACCTTCAGTCTCTTTGCATTTCCAACATTTGTTATCGGGCAGATGATAAATTTTTGCCAGCTTGACTGGGGTCATGTACCACCTGTATACCATTTTCATAATGTTTTCCTTTAAGGCATTACATGCCGTAAATTTGATACCGGTGTTCCATAACCATTCCCAGTCATCTGACATGATGTTATGACCAACATCCTGTGCCCACTTAATCATGGCTGATTTGACTGTTTCCTCCTGTGTATTCCATTTCAGCAACAAGTTATACATTCTAGATAAATTCTTAGTACTAGGTTCTAACAATTCAGTTTCTAGTTTTGATTTTTCCATCTGGAAGCCAATTTTCCTGTCCTGTTTGAAAAATTCCACTATTTGATGGTATTGAAACCAATTTTGTACCTTATGCTTCAGTTTCTCATAACTTTGCAATTTCAACTTATCTCCATCCTGTTCCAAAATTTCCCAATACTTCGGCCATCCGACCTCCATATTGAGTTTCTTCACTGCCTTGGCCTCCACTGGTGAGACCCATCTAGGGGTTTTGTTTTCCAACAGATCTTTATATCTTCTCCAAACATTAAACAGTGCTTTTCTAACAATGTGATTCTTAAAGACACTATTAACTTTGTCATACCATAGATATGCATGCCAACCAAAAGCATTGTTAAAACCTTCCAGATCTAAGATGTCTGTATTTTCGAGGAGCATCCATTCTTTCAGCCAGCAAAATGCTGCTGCCTCATAGTACAATTTCAAGTCCGGCAGGGCAAAACCCCCTCTTTCTTTAGCATCTGTCAATATTTTAAATTTAATTCTGGGCTTTTTGCCCTGCCAAACAAATTTCGAGATATCTTTCTGCCACCTCTTAAAACATTCCATCTTATCCAGGATCTGCAAGGTCTGGAACACAAATAACATTCTAGGCAATACATTCATTTTGATCACAGCAATTCGGCCTAACATTGACAATTTCAGATTTGACCATATTTCTAGATCTTTTTTAATTTCCGACCAGCATTTTTCATAGTTGTCTTTATACAAATTCACATTTTTAGATGTCAAATAAACCCCTAGATATTTCACCTTCTTAACCAGTGTCAACCCTGTCTCCTCTTGAAACTTCTCCTTTTCTGCCTCTGTTAAGTTTTTTCCCAAGACTTTGGTTTTTTGTTTATTCAGCTTAAATCCAGCTACCTGGCCAAACTGTTGTATTATTTCTAAAACCTTTTTCGTACTAGTGTTTGGCTCTTGCAAAGTCAATACTAGGTCATCTGCAAACGCTCTTAACTTGTAATGTTTAGCTCCGACCTGCACTCCCTTAACCTGCTGGTCTTCCCTTATCATATTCAGCAACACCTCCAGAACTGTGATAAAAAGTAATGGGGAAATTGGACACCCCTGTCGTGTTCCTTTTTCTATCTTAAGTTCCTCCGTCACTACATTATTTACAATCAATTTAGCTTTTTGTTCAGAGTATATTGCGGCCATACCATTCTCGAAACCTTGACCTACCCCCATCCCATGGGGGTAGGTCATGAAGCTCCAAGAAATATTGTCAGGGGTAGGTCATGAAGGGGTAGGTCATGAAGCTCCAAGAAATATTGTCAAAGGCTTTCTCCGCGTCCACAAAGATCAATACTGCTTTAGTGTTTATATTCACCTCTAGCTTTTCCAAAATATCTATCACATTCCTTACATTGTCTGCTAGGTGTCTTTTAGGGAGAAAGCCTGCTTGGTCCCCATGAATCTTCTCCATCAACACTCTTTTAAATCTTTTTGCCAAAATGTCTGCAAAGATTTTGTAATCCACATTTAGTAGTGATATTGGGCGGTAGTTCTTCAGTTGAGTCTTTTCAGTCTCTGTCTTTGGTATGAGTGAAATATATGCTTCTTTCCACGATTCAGGTGTCTTTTTTCCCTCAAGGATCTCATTGCAGACTTCTTTCAGTGGTTGAATCAGCCATTCCTTCAGCGATTTGTAGTATCTTGAAGTCAATCCATCTGGTCCTGGGGACTTGCCCAGTTGCATATTCTGAATGGCAGCCTCTATCTCTTGTTCTGTTATTCTCTGGTTCAAATCCATCTTGTTTTGATGAGAGATTTTTTGTAATCCATATTTATCAAGGAATTTATCTATATCTTCTTCATTTTGCGGGCCTTGAGTATAAAGCTTTTTGAAATAACTCAGGAAGCAATTTCTAATTTCATTAGGTTTAGATATATTCTTTCCATCCACTTCTAAGCTTGTGACTGTATTTAGTTTCTGCCTTTTCTTCAGTTGCCAAGCCAGAAGTTTACCACATTTATTTGCTGATTCAAATGTCTTTTGCTTCATCTGCTTTATCTTCCATTCAATCTCCAAGTTCATCAGTTCCATATATTGTGATTGATATAACTTGATCTCTCTTAAAATCTCCTGGGACTTTGGTTTTACTCTTAGTTTTTTCTCTGCTTCTTTTATCTTTTCCAAAATCTTTTCTTTTTTCTCATTTTGTTTTTTCCTCATTATTGAGTTTTGTTGAATCAAGAAACCTCGCATCACCGCTTTGCTTGCGTCCCAGATCACTCTTTTCTCAACGTCAGCCCTCAAATTTATTTCAAAATAGTCTTTTAAGGTTTTTTGGGCCTTCATCAGGATTTCCTTGTCTCGAAAGAGGGCGTCATTCATTCTCCATCTAAATTGACCAGTTGTTGTTAGTTTCATTTCCATCTTCACGGCGTTATGGTCGGAGCAAGTTTTTGGGCAGATTTCTACCTTCTTAATCTTTGGGGCCATGCCACTAGTAATCCAAATTTGATCAATTCTGGTCCAGGTCAACATTGCTTGGGAGAAAAAGGTTCCCTCTCTCTCCAGAGGGTTCCTTGTTCTCCATATATCTATCAAGTCCATGTTTTCAGTCATTTCAAAGAAAGTCTTAGGAAGTCTCCCTTCCTTACTGATTGTTAGTCTTTGTGCCTTATCCATATTAGTGGAGACCACGCCATTCATGTCTCCCATAATTATCATATTGTAATCCAGGTAGTCCGTCAGGGTTTCATGAAGTCTCTTAAAGAAGTCAGATTTGCCTTCATTTGGTGCATAAATTCCAACAACTAAAAGTTTTTCTCCTTGTACTTGTATCTCCACTGCCAAGTATCTCCCTTGTTCATCTTTAAATATCATTTTTGGAGCCCATTTTTCTTTCACATATATTACAACTCCTCTTTTCTTAACTTTGTCTGATGAGACAAATTCTTGTCCTAGCCTTTTATTTGTAAGTAGTCTCCTGTGGGCTCTAGTTATGTGCGTTTCTTGTAGGCATATCAAGTCCAGTTGTTCTCTGTTCAAAATATGAAATACTTGTCTTCTCTTCAATGGCCCATTCAGTCCATTACAATTCCAACTAAGGAATTGCAAAGCCATCTTGTTATTTTCTTAAGGCTCCTCCAACAGCTCCAAGTTGTTGCTCTTCTTCTGATGGTGGTGGTTTTTGTCCAATCGAGAGATTCAGGATATCTAGTGCTCTCCTCTGTTCTGCCAGTACATCCACAGTCCCCTTCTGTAAGTCCTCCTGATTTCTTGCCAAAAATTTGTCTTTATCTTGAATTGTCTTTATTTTCACCTTTTTTGCCTTGTAATCAAATGACAGTCCTTGTGGAAATTCCCACCTAAAGCGGATGGAATTTTTCTTTAACAGAAGAGCCAGGTCCTTGTAGAAGTTTCTTAAGTCCAAGATATATTTTGGGATATCTTTGAAAATCTGTACAGTTGAGTTGCCAATTTGCAGGGCCTTTTCAAAATGTAGTCCTAATATTTTGTCTCTTTCCTCCTTGGATCTAAATGTAATCAGGCAGTCTCTCGGGGTCTTTCTGTCCTGTTTTTTACCCAGTCTAAAAGCTGTTGTAATTTTAAATTCGTCTTCCTCCAGATCCCAGCAGTCCGCAAACTCCCGTGTCAGGTATTCCGCAAGGTTGTCTCTCTCGTTCTCCGGGATCGATCTTAATTTCAAATTTCTCTCTTTTCTCTGTAACTCCCACAAGGCCAGAGTTGCATCATGCTCATAGACCTTCTTGGCAATCGGCTCTAATTTCTCTTGCGTCTCTCCAGCAACAGCTTTGGCATCTTCGGCAATTTGGCGTGTAGTAGCGTTTTCCTCCACCAATTTATTAATAGATTCTGTGTTCTGGTTTAATCTTACTGATATTTCTGTTAATTTTTGTGTATTTTCTGAAGTCTGTTTTGTCAAAGACTCCAGAGTTTGATTTATCTTAAGCAGAGCGTCTGTCACAGCTTCCATAGAGGCAGCTGCTCCTTTTTCCTGTTCTGTTGTTCCTGCTGGTCCTGGAGTCGCAGCTGAAATTGAGCCTCTTTTCTTTGTCTGTTGCTGTTGCAGCTGTTGTTGTTGTTGCCTAATTTTGGCTCTTGTGACAATCTCTTCTTGTGCGCCACTCATGTCAAGGTCACTTCCCACGGAAGCTGTTGAGGATAACAGACTTTGAGCTGGAATTAAGATTGCAGGAAGAAATATCAACAACCTCAGATATGCAAATGAAACAACTTTGATGGCAGAAAGTGAGGAGGAATTAAAGAACCTCTTAATGAGAGTGAAAGAGGAGAGCACAAAATATGGTCTGAAGCTCAACATCAAAAAAACTAAGATCATGGCCACTGGGCCCATCACCTCCTGGCAAATAGAAGGGGAAGAAATGGAGGCAGTGAGAGATTTTACTTTCTTGGGCTCCATGATCACTGCAGATGGTGACAGCAACCACAAAATTAAAAGATGCCTGCTTCTTGGGAGAAAAGCGATGACAAACCTAGACAGCATCTTAAAAAGCAGAGACATCACCTTGCCAACAAAGGTCCGTATAGTTAAAGCTATGGTTTTCCCGACTTCCGGGTTGACGCGATCTGGAAATGGCGGATTCCCTCCGAGCTCCGGAGGGAATCGGCTCCACTGAGGACGGGTCTTTGCCGCGCCGGCGACGCGGGGACCCTTAAAAGCCGCAGGCGTGGAAGCCTGCGGACTGAAGACTCGGCGGGTGCCTTAAGCGCCCCCCCTGATTCGCGAAGAGCCTTTTTAAAGGCTGCGGAGGGGATACGGGGGTGGCGTGGCACTGAGAGTCGACCGCTACCTCGGTGGGGCGAAGCCGCGAGCCATGACCAGTGAGCGCTGACTTTCTTCCTTGAAAATTTGGACTGAAAGAATTACCCGTGAGTAAGACGGATTCGGACTTTAAAAATTTTACCTTGAATTGGAGACGACCGGGGGGCGTGCTAAAAGGAAGTCCGCACCCCCCCCCTTGCAGACGATCTAAGCAACGACATAAGAGCTAAGCTGGAGAGCCTACCCTTGGTGGGGTGAGTTAAAAAGGACATTAACTTTCAAGATTTAGTTAAAGCAAATCTTGTGCTGGAGAGTGGAGTTTTGGAGACCCTTTTTATGTTTTGAACAACCCCCCCTCCCGGGCTCGGGAACGTCCTGCCTTTGTGCCTGTGTAAGAGCTGCGGAGTTTGACAGCTGTCAAAGCTGCCAAACGGGCAGTTTAAAGCGGAAAAATCATTACCTAAGATCCCTCTGGATTAAAACGAGTTACAATTGAGACAAAATTGTTGGAAACAAAGTAATAACAACAAGTTAAAGGACTCTTGGAGAAAAGGCTAATAAGTAACCAGATTCCCCCTAGGGGGAACTCTGTGAAACTACAATGGATACAATGGCTGTGGATGGAAAGTTACTAGTGGAAACCGAAAGGATGTTTCAATTGGTGGGAATCTTACAAGAGCAGAGCTTAGCCATGAATAAACAACTTATCACTATGACCTTGGGAACAGGCAACTCTGCTGTTTGTATTGAGGATCTGAATGAGAAAGAATCCACAGCTGAATGGGAAACAATGTCTACAGAGGTGGAAGAGATTAAACAAGAAAAAGAGAAAGTAACCTTGGGAAGTAACAACCAAAAGCTGACATCTGTGCAACATAAGCAAGGAGACTTTGGGAACATATCTACCACAAGTCTGCGAAAGACGCAGAGGAAGAAGGAGGAGGCCCTGGGACAATATGGAATACAGGAACTTAGAATAAAGAAATATGTTTGGGGCCTCTGTTTGGACTCTGAGTTTGAAGATACAGGCTTTGTGGAAATTCTTCAGCAGTTGCTTTCAAATCTCCTTGTGGGAAGAGAATATGCTTTGATGGTGAAAGACCTTTTTCCAGATTCGACGACTGACATAAAGGACTACCAACAAGACCGGCGAAGAGGGACTGAAAGGGATTTGAAAGCCTCGGACGTGAGGAACCCAGGCTGAGAATCTTGACTTTGGACTTTTATTGGGAAGGGACAAAAAACCGGGGATGGGAGGGAGGGAAGAAGAGATTCTTAAAAACTCTCAAGACTTTTAGGTTTGGTTAATATGACTTTTAATTAGGATAAAATCAAAAATCGATGGAAGAGAACTTGGGTCCAACTTAGGAAAATCAATTTTTCTATTAGAGAAAAGGTAATAAAATGAATAGGATGGTTAAGAGGAGAAATACCAACTTGCTGATATAATCTTGGGAATTGGGATGCACGAGGGGGGGTGGGGGGAAGTCAGGGAACAAGGTTATGAAACCAGGATCTGCTGAATCTATACATGTTTGTGTTATTTTTGTGTTTGTATTGTCTTTATAAAAGTGGAAAACCCAATAAAAATTTTATAAAAAAAAAAAAAAGCTATGGTTTTCCCAGTAGTGATGTATGGAAGTGAGAGCTGGACTGATCGCCGAAGAATTGATGCTTTTGAATTATGGTGCTGGAGGAGTCCCATGGACTGGAAGAAGATCAAACCTATCCATTCTGAAGGAAATCAGCCCTGAGTGCTCACTGGAAGGACAGATCCGGAAGCTGAGGCTCCAATACTTTGGCTACCTCATGAGAAGAGAAGACTCCCTGGAAAAGACCCTGATGTTGGGAAAGATTGAGGGCACAAGGAGAAGGGGATGACAGAGGACGAGATGGTTGGACAGTGTTCTCGAAGCTATGAACATGAGTTTGACCAAACTGTGGGAGGCAGTGGAAGACCTGAGTGCCTGGCGTGCTCTGGTCCATGAGGTCACGAAGAGTTGGACACGACTAAACGACTAAACAACAACAACAAGAAGACTTTGATACGAGACAGTTATCATTTATCACTTGAGAGTTTATTGTTTGTAGATATGTATAATTATTATTTTTCTTGTTGGTTCAAGAAGTACAAATTGGATAGTTTGTCTTTATAAAACACAAGCAAAATTGAATTCCTTCCCCATCCCTATGACACACACACAGTGTTCTTGTTTGTCTAACCAAAAGTGGGTGTTACCAACTCCTGGAAAATTGTGCTATTCATTAAGAGCAAACACATCAGTCTGGGAGTATTCCTTGTTCAGAAAAAGTTGAAGAGCATGCTAAATGAGGAGCTGTTACTAAAAGTGTAGGGGGAGAGAGAAGGAAGTCACCCTAGGCAAGAAGCTGAGTAGTGAGAGCAAGGAGAACTTCACGTTCAATTCCTAACATTAGCGCAACACCCTCAAAGGAAGAAAGAGGAAATTATGACATAATGAAGACTGACAGCCTTGAAGTCTGAGGCTAACTAAATCTTCAAGGATATCCTCACAGCACGAATCGTAGCAAATTTCCACTGCAGCAAAATCTTTAAGAGGAGTAAGTAGAGCATGTCATTGAAGCAAAAGAAACTATGTTATTCTGGACATCAAACTTAACTGCATGCATTATAGGCCTTTTGTTGTTGTCCTTGTTCTTTGGTCTCTGAGGGACTGTACTGAAAATCACCGGTGTTAAAACGAGGGCACCAAATAATAAGAATCTTAAGATGGCTGAAGTGGAAACCCCATAACTACTGATAACAGTGTTGTATGTTATTATTATCCGATGATCTGTCTAGAAATATGGATGGCAACACACATTTTACTCTTCTTCCTTTTTTGACGTTTTGAGGATTTGGCACAGGTAATTTATTTTTAGAAGACTGGCAAGGTTCCAATTATAGAAGAGGGATTGGGGTGAAAGGCTTGACTTGTGGGGAAAACATCTCCTGTCACGCTGCACTGATAGCTGTTACACTGTGTGTATGGCCAACCTCTCTGTCACCTCGTGAAGAGTTTGCCCTTCTTTGGAGTGCAGATTATGCAAGGCAAGCTTAAGACAATGACAAGATGCCAAGATGAAAATGCATTCAGGAGAAGTTGCACTCGCAAGGTGAGAACCAGAAAAGGCGCTGCAGCACAAGGTCTTTTGTGCCTCCAGTTCGTCAATCTTTGTAAAATGAGTGACATCATTTAAAAATATGTATAAAATTCACCCCACCAGCTTCCATTGACGACTGTGGCATTGCGATAGAAAGTGAAGGGTAAAATATCTGCCTTTGGCCTAATATCAGGAAGCAACCAGTTGGACAAAAAACCTGCTGTGTTTGGCCATTCATTCCAGCTTGTTTTATCTCTCTCCCTGTCCCATATTACCCACTTAGCGTGCAAGGGAAGAAATACACAACAGACATTTGGTAATGTGAAAAATAAAATGAACAAAAAATAAAGACAACAAAATGATGAGGTACCGTAATACATTTAGACAACTCTATTTATTTGGGGGGGGTTATGTCGACCCCATCCCAAAAAGATGGCTCAGGAAAAGTCAGATTGGAAAACAAATGTCTTTGGGACATTTTAAATGAAAATATAAAAATGGGGAAATGGCGAAAGTGCCCTTAGTAACAACCGGTGTCATTCTTAGGAACATAGGGAAGTGCCCTACGTTGTACCAGACTGCTTGTCCATCTTGCCCAGTATTTTGCTTGCATTTTAATGAGAAAGTACCCAGTTCACACCTCTTGAATCAATATGAACAAAACCACAGGCATCCCAGCCAACCAACGTGTACAAAAAATACAAACATATAATAATAATAATAATAATAATAATAATAATAATAATAATAATAATAATAATAATAATAATAATTTATTATTTATACCCCGCCCATCTGGCTGAGTTTCCCCAGCCACTCTGGGCGGCTCCCAATCAGTGTTAAAAACAGTACAGCGTTACATATTAAAAACTTCCCTAAACAGGGCTGCCTTAAGATGTCTTCTGAATGTCAGGTAATTATTTATCTCTTTGACATCTGATGGGAGGGCGTTCCACAGGGCGCGCGCCACTACCAAGAAGGCCCTCTGTCTGGTTCCCTGTAGCCTCACTTCTCGCAATGAGGGAACCGCCAGAAGGTCCTCGGTGCTGGATCTCAGTGTCCGGGCTGAACGATGGGGGTGGAGACGCTCCTTCAGGTATACAGGACCGAGACTGTTTAGGGATTTAAAGGTCAGCACCAACACTTTGAATCGTGCTCGGAAACGTACTGGGAGTCAATGCAGATCTCTCAGAACCGGTGTTATGTGGTCCCGGCGGCCACTCCCAGTCACCAGTCTAGCTGCCACATTCTGGATTAATTGCAGTTTCCAGGTCACCCTCAAAGGTAGCCCCACGTAGAGCGCATTGCAGTAGTCCAAGCGTGAGATAACTAGAGCATGCACCACTCTGGCGAGACAGTTCGCAGGCAGGTAGGGTCTTAGCCTGCGTACCAGGTGGAGCTGGTAGACAGCTGCCCTGGACACAGAGTTAACCTGCGCCTCCATGGACAGCTGTGAGTCCAAAATGACTCCCAGGGTGCGCACCTGGTCCTTCAGGGGCACCGTTACCCCATTCAAGACCAGGGAATCCCCCACACCAACCCGCTCCCTGTCCCCCAAAAACAGTACTTCTGTCTTGTCAGGATTCAACCTCAATCTGTTAGCCGCCATCCATCCTCCAACCGCCTCCAGGCACTCACACAGGACCTTCACCGCCTTCACTGGTTCTGATTTAAAGGAGAGGTAGAGCTGGGTGTCATCTGCATACTGATGAACACCCAGTCCAAACCCCCTGATGATCTCTCCCAGCGGCTTCATATAGATATTAAAAAGCATGGGGGAGAGGACAGAACCCTGAGGCACCCCACAAGTGAGAGCCCAGGGGTCTGAACACTCATCCCCCACCACCACTTTCTGGACACGGCCCAGGAGGAAGGAGCGGAACCACTGTATGACAGTGCCCCCAGCTCCCAGCCCCTCTAGACGGTCCAGAAGGATGTTATGGTTGATGGTGTCAAAGGCCGCTGAGAGATCCAGCAGAACTAGGAAACAGCTCTCACCTTTGTCCCTAGCCCGCCGGAGATCATCAACCAGCGCGACCAAGGCAGTTTCAGTCCCATGGTGAGGCCTGAATCCCGATTGGAAGGGATCCAAATGGTCCGTTTCCTCCAGGCGTGCTTGGAGTTGTTCAGCAACCACCCGCTCAATCACCTTGCCCAAGAATGGCAGATTTGAGACTGGGCGATAGTTGGCCAAATTGGCCGGATCTAAAGATGTTTTTTTAAGAAGCGGTTTAATGACGCCTCTTTCAGCAGGTCTGGGAAGGCTCCCTCACGGAGGGAAGCATTCACCACCCCACGAAGCCCATCGCCCAGTCCTTCCCGGCTAGCTTTTATAAGCCAGGATGGGCAAGGATTAAGGAGACAAGTGGTTGGTTTCACTCGTCCAAGCAGCCTGTCCACATCCTCGGAGGTAACAGGTTGGAATTGATCCCATGTAACAGGACCAGACAGAACTCTAGCACTCTCCCGCCCTGGCCCTGCTCCCACGGTGGAGTCTACCTCCTTCTGAATCTGAGCGATTTTATCTGCAAAAAACTTTGCAAAAGCATTGCAGGAGATCTTGGGGTCCCTACCAGGCCCCGGTGTTACAGGTGGTTCCGATAGATTGCGAACCACCTGAAAAAGTCTCCTGCTGCTGTTTTCTGCAGATGCAATGGAGGGGCGAAGAAGGCCCTCTTCGCCGTCGCCATTGCCACTTGGTAGGCTCGACGTTGAGCTCTAGCCCGTGTCCGGTCTGATTCAGAATGAGTTTTCCGCCACCGGTGCTCTAGCCGTCTCAACGATTGTTTCATCACCCTCAGCTCCGGGGAAAACCACAGGGCTGTCCGGGCTCCATGCAATCGGAGAGGGCGCTTCGGAGCCAGACAGTCAATAGCCCTGGTTAACTCCGCATTCCAGTGTGCCACCAGGGAATCAGCTGAAAGGCCATCAACTTGGGATAAAGCATCCCCTACCATTCTCTGGGAGCCAATTGGATCCATTAAGTGGTGGGGGCGGACCATCTGAATCGGTCCCACCTCCCTGCAGAGGGGAAGGGTTGCGGAGAAGTCCAGTTGCACCAGGAAGTGATCTGACCATGGCACTTCTTTTGTTTCGCTTTTAGTTAGGGGTAAGTGTGTGTGAAATGCATATATTAGCGGAAATAACAGACAAAAATGCACTGTATATGGGGAAATCACTTGCAAAAATGTGTCTATTAGTCAAAAATGCACATAAAAATGTGTCTGTTTGGAAAAATTCACAGTAAAGACGCTGATGAATTTCCATGAGAATTTGTGGAAGTGAGCTTAAATTGGGGAAATGAGAACCTTTTGGTTTAAATATTGTTTTGAATCTATTTGTTGTTTTGGTGCTTTTAAACTGTTTTTAATTATCTTCATTGAATTAATTAATTTAATAAATTAATACACATAATTTTTTGAGTCTCAAGATTGTGGCTTAGAATTAGTTGTAACAACAACAACAACCTGAGAGAAACCTAAATTGATAGATTCACCCATCTCTAACTCCACTTGGAGTGAGACCCTTCTCCAGGGTCTCACACAGAGCAGGAATTCTCTTACCACCCACTCCCTGATCCTATGATTGGAAATTCCAGAGAATGAACCTGAAACAACCAGTATACAAAGCATCTCTATACTTTCAAGCTAGGAACCTTCTTCTTCACTGTTCCTCTATGGTTGGGCGAGTGTACTACTCACTCACTCCAGAAACTCACTCACCGTGCCTCAGCCCCAGATTTTTGCTTGCCGCTGTCAGTAGATTTTCTGCAAGACCTGTGTTGAGATACATTACAGTTGGCTTTATAGTTGATCAGACGGTAAGAAAACGTTAATAGAAACTAAAAACATATTTAGAAAAGAGGTGTGTTCTGCAGCAGAAATAATTGCCCCCAGCACCAGGGTGCTTTCGTAGGCCCATCCCTAGAAGGCAATATTGTCAGCATGACTTTTTAAATTTTCTGCTGACATTTGGCCAGTCTAGTGAGGAGGTAGCCAGAAGCTAAATGATCAGACTCATCTGGTTCATTATAGATTAATCGGTCAATTAAAGCTTACCAGACCAAATGTCAAGCACAGAAAACAGCTGTTTTTGATCATCATTTCAAGAAGAACTCAGAAGGCTCCAATATTAACAGGTGACAAATGGGGATTCAAGAAGAAGCAAATGGACTCTCTACTTTGAATTAATTTTAAGGACATCAGTATCCTCTATCTTGCAGACAAGTGGACATTTACACCATACCCATAAGCATCCCTTAATGATTTAATTGTTGATAGAACACTGTTGTAATTGAATCAAGTCCAGAAAAGAAAGCCTTAAATTCCCTAAAGCCTTCCAGCTTTCTATGTAACAAATCCCACGTTTGCAGGGCATAAAATGTGAAAAGAATGCTGCCTGTTGGAAGTCAGTGTTTTATGTTGAGACTCTTATCACAAACAAAAGAGAATGTATTTGCATAGGCATTATATATTGCTCAATCCTTTATGGCTTTTATTCTTTCATTCTGTTTTGGGGGTATGTTTTGTGTACACAAGATCTCAGCTTAAGCCAATAGTTGATTTTACAGCTACTTTGGGTTGCACACCTCATTAACTAGAAATATGTGCCATGGCTCATTAATGACTTGGGCCAGATCTTCCACTCGTGGTGTTGTATTAATCCACAACACTCTTGCTGTTCGGGTTTTGAACATGTTTGTTGGTATTGGCCCTTGATACTGTGGGATTTGAAAGAAGAAACGCCACTTGAAGCTTATGGTATGACTTGGCCCTGCTAGAATGATGTCTATTGCAGCTGTTTCTGTTGCTACTTCCAAGTACAAATTCAGAATCATAAAGTTTATAGATTTTGTCTTTTTGCATGGTGGTTCAGCCTGTGTAGCTGTGCTCACCTTCTCTGCACATATGAAGAGGTCATACCACTCAACTGTCCTGCTTTGAGCGGGACATCCTGGAATAACAGAAGCCATCCTGGCTTCTCATTGGATCTTGGGAAGTCGGCTTTTAGCTCCAGTAAGAGTGTGGTCCCAAAAGACTCCCATTTTGAGAGGGTGTGCTCTCACACAAGTCACCTGGCTCCCGGGAGAGTACAGCACTGAAATAAGCTCATTCTGATTTTGCCTCCAAGCTCCTTATGTGCGTGGAAGCCTACAGACACACAACTAGGGACAGAAGAGAAATTCAATTCAGCATGCAATTTGTTTACAGTTGAAGCTATCAAATTTGCACTTTCCTGAACAATTGGCAGACCGAAACACAGCTATCCTTTGATATTCACATTTTTGGAATTTTGAAATTCAGTTTTCCAACTCAACAATTGTTTACATTGAGGGGGAATGTGGATTTTGACACCAGCTTTTAAACACTTGCTGAAAACTTTCTTGTTCTACCAGGCCCATGCGGACAATTAAGAGTACAGCTCCCCATAATGTTCTCCTGATGTTTGTTTCTTTTTTCTTTTTCTTTTTACTTGTTTTTAACCTTTTATGATTGTATTGTTTGGATTTATGTTTTGATATTGTTATAAACTGTTGTAATATATATTTAAGATACAGAGGTATGTTAGAAATAAATAAAAGTGAAGATATTTGTGAAAATAACACACACAAATGCATTACAACTTGAAAAACTATGTACATTAATAAAAATTGCATATAAAATGTGTTTATTAGGAGATTGTTGGCATCCGTCTTTCTCCAGAGGGAAATTCACACTAAAAGGCTGGTGAATTTTCATGAGGATATTCATGAGGATCACAGATTACTGCAAAATGTGGAGCACTGGATTTCAGATTAGAAGAATGAGAAACGGAGAGAAACAAAACTGAGAGATCCTGCCTACAACCATATATAAAATTTCTAATCATGCAAAACAGAGTCAAGGGGTGGTATTCAATGCTAGCTCTACTAGCATTAACGTCTATTGTTGTCAAAATGCATGACTAACAGGTTCATTAATTTCTATGGGTCTGCTTTGAGTTGAACCTAGTTGAATAAAACCCAGGGGACCTATGTGCACCTCCAGTTGAACATAGTGAGAGTGATCCTGCTCTCCCCTCAGTACTGCAGGTATGGGTAACCTGCAGACCTCCACATGTTCCTGAACTACAGCTTTCATCATCCCTGGTGACTGACCATGCTTGCTATGGCTTCTGGGACTTGTAGTTCAGAAACATCTGGGGGGCAAAGTGTTCCCCACTCCTGCACCACTGTCTTCACAAGTACCTCTAACTTTTGACCATACAATGACCCTTCCCACTTTCATTTTGCAAATTTAACAAGAAGAAAGTCTCTGCTAGCAGACTCCGTGACCTTTCTGACATCTGCATTTCCAATGAAAGTTCCAACAGGCTCGCTCTTGTGTGTAAAAAAACAAAAAAAACAAAAAAAACCCTACGTCACTACAAGAAGCCCTGTGGCTTAATATTAGGAAGGCCTTCTGCTTCTAAATACTCTTCATTCGTACATTGGGATACTAACAAGGATCCTTTTTTAAAAAAATCTAGCAATGGATAGTGCAATTCTAGTAATGGAAGAAACCAAGTAGTGCCCTTCCTCCTGATTCTGTTGAAAATTATTAAAGTTGGCATTTAAAAAACTGGACTGACAGCAGGTGTGGGGGGAAACATGTCAAAATAGGTGCCTGTGTCTTCTTTCGTTCCCTTGAGTACTCTGAATCTCAGCTGGGCTACGTAATAACTAATGCAATATAGAAGTTCTGCCTTATTTGTTTTAAAAAATATAGCCCACCTATGGCTGACATATTGGCCTCATGGCACATTGCAACATATTAAAGCTACTGCAAAAGAAGCCTCACCAGTTTCTTTCTAAAAATAATTTAAAACATAATTATTTTCAGAGTGAAAGGTTAAACGGTAAGTCCTCTATCCATTGCCCTTGCTAGGGCCAACTGCTATTGGCTTCTCTGTTCCCGGGATTATGTCATGCAGTGGCCATGGTCTTTTAAATCCTTTGCACATCTACTCAGTTCTACTGAAACCACATGCATGTCATACATTTAAAGCACTAATGATACCACTTTAAACAGCCATGGCTTCCCCCAGTGCCAAACAAGCTATAGCATAGGGCCCCACTATTTTGGGCCCCCCCAAAAAAATATACTTCTTAATTGTATTTCAGTTCAACAATTACTTTGAAAAAATACATATTTTGTTATGTGCAAATGGCTTTAGATACCTATTAGGTCCATAAATTACCATATAGCATATATTCAACACAAAAAAAAAACAGCAACAATTTGTTGTTGACAAAGGACAGCTGGATATATAAAGGGCCCCATTACCTTCAGTAGCTTAGGGTCTCATCAATCCTAAATCTGGCCCTGGCTTCCCCCCAAAGAATTCTGGGAGCTGTAGTTTGTTAAGGGTGATGAGAGTTGTTAGGAACACCGCAATTCCCCTCCCAGAGATTCAATTCCCAAAGTGGTTTAGCCATCAACCACTCTTCACAGGAAACTGATAGTATATACATAAGTGTTAAAAGTCAGCATTTTATTTTTCCAACTCAGATTGATGGGCCTTTAGTATAATCTTTTCCTTCCAAACTTCTTTTTAAAAAATTACAAAAAAGATACGACTTGACAGATCACTTTCCCATTATAGAAAACAAACCCTCTTAGGTTTCCAGAAAAAAACATCTTTTTATCTGCTTTTAGTATGAAAAATTCAGGAATTAGATAGCTGTCCAAGAGTGAGAAATGTTAAAGCCAGGAATACAATGGTTGCATTAGCTACCATTTCCGATAGTAACTTCCCGAAAGCTGAAACAGACCTCTGTTGTTCAGTGCTGCTACCCTCCTGAAGCCAAAATGAGAATTTCAGCCAGATTGCATGGGTTTTTGATAAGGAGCCCCTGGCTCTTGGTTTCCTGCTATAAACTGAAATGCGATGAAGCTTCAGCTATCTCTCTATTGCTTTCCTGCTAAACCAGTATTTCAAAAGTGTTGTCTTCATGCATTGCCATTTGCTAAATTCAAATAAAGAAAAGTGCTCTGAAGCCAGTAACAATATTTTTAAGAGTCCAGTGCTATACCTATGCGAGAAGTGAGGCTACAGGGAACCAGACAGAGGGCCTTCTCGGTAGTGGCGCCTGCCCTGTGGAACGCTCAGATGTCAAAGAGATAAATAATTACCTGACATTCAGAAGACATCTTAAGGCAGCCCTGTTCAGGGAAGTTTTTAATATGTAACGCTGTACTGTTTTTAACACTGATTGGGAGCCGCCCAGAGTGGCTGGGGAAACTCAGCCAGATGGGCGGGGTATAAATAATAAATTATTATTATTATTATTATTATTATTATTATTATTACCCAGAAGCTCGACAGGGTTTGTTCCCAGCTAAGTGGGTATAAGATTGCAACTGTAGACAGTCAAACAAATGTCTAGCAAGGGTGGAGAGCCTGTCATCCAACAGATGTTGCTGGAATACAAGTCCCATCAACCCTGGCCATTGGCCATGCTAACTAGGGCTGATGGGAGTAAGAGTTCAACAACAACTGGAGCACCACAGGATTCCCATTCCTGTTTTATAGATTAGGCTGCAATCATATAGCCGCTTAACTGGGAGCAAGCCCCACTGAACACCATTTTCTTAGCTGGTGGTCAAGAGTGCACTATGGGTTCTGGCTATGTCACAAAGGTAGCTATCACATTTTTATGGTTAGCCTTGAAGATGGAGGCAATCAGCAGTTGAATGGGTTGGGCTACCTGAACTGGGTGTATATTTGAGACAAACAAATTTATCTACTTATGTGTACATATTGTGTAAATTCTGCAATTACACAATATATGGTTAAGTCCAGTCAAAGGTGACTATAGAGTTGTAGCGCTCATCTTGCTTCAGGCCGAGGGAGTCGGTGTTTGTCCACAGCTTTCCGGGTCATGTGGCCAGCATTACTAAACTGCTTCCAGCGCAACAGGACACCGTGACGGAAACCAGAGCACACAGAAATGCCATTTACCTTCCCGCCGCAGTGGTACCTATTTATCTACTTGTACTGACATGCTTTCAAACTGCTAGGTTGGCAGAAGCTAGAACAGAGCAACAGGAGCTCACCCTGTCGTGGGGATTTGAACCACCGACCTTCTGATCGGCAAGCCCAAGAGGCTCCGTGGTTTAGACCACAGCGTCTACTTGCGCCTGCAAGTAGGAGCTGAGCTCAACAGCACTCTCCCTTCCTGCCATTTTCAGCAACTGCTATTCAGAAACATACTTGTTCCAATGGCATGAAGAACTGGAGAGCTGTAATGAGCTGGGTTCTTGACACAGAAAAGGAAAGCAGGGTAATTGAGGATCAACCCAGAGGGTGATTCTCTCTCTTTCTGTGCCATTTCTTCCAAGTCCATGGCCTCATGGAGAGTCTGAACCCTGGATAATGATTCCTAGTGAATATGCTGTGGTAATCCATGAACACTGGATGGAGCACTCAAAATTGAAGCCTGTCACAGATCCCTAGGACCAGTAGCATATATTTTATCTATATTTGCTGGAGGTCTTATAAGAATAAACATTTTTTTCTTCATGTCAAGAACTGACAGAAACTTCTGTTTCCTTGTTATCGGTCTCTGGTGAAGCTGCATAGTGCTCTTGGGTAATACTTAAGTAACAACAATGCTGTTTCCTTTTTTAATCCAAAATCTGTGAGACCCCCCCCCTTTTTTTTTAATGCAGAAAAACCGGAGTGTCAGCATGCCAGCAACCTAAGTTAGATATGTATCTCCTGCGGTTGCCATGGCAAATGTAGAACCACAATGATATCAATCTATCAGCAAAAACATTATCAGGCATTTCCTGTTAGTGGTCTTGTACCTTTCCAGTCAGTTGCTGAGCTAGATAAGAAGGCAGTTGCTTACATTTCTGGCAGGAGATCAGAGCAGTGGCAGGGTGCCGGTGTAGGCAATCATGAAATGTCACTGAGGAATCTGACAGTGGAATTTTTAGGTCAGAAAGCTCTCAGGCCCAGCAGGACACCGGTGAGGTACATTAAATTACCCTACCATTCTTGTCAGTTTTATTACACCCTTTCCTCGAAGCAACCAGTGGGGAACATAAGGATATCAGTGTCAATATTTTGGGTCATAAGGCAAAAAAAGGAGCAAAGTGTTAAAACAAATGCAAATGAAATGAGAGGCTGTGTACACACCAGGCATTTAAACCAGGCATAAACAAACTCGCCCTCCAGATGTTTTGAGACTACAATTCCCATCATCCCTGACCACTGGTCTTGTTAGCTAGGGATAATGGGAGTTGTAGTCCAACACATCTGGAGGGTCAAGTTTGCCAATGCCTGATTTGAAAGCAAAGAATTCTAGGAACTGTAGTTTCTTGTGAGTGCTGAGGAAAACTACAGTTCCCATTATTTTTTTTGCAAAGATGAGGGGATATGCCTTAGCTGTATAGTGTGTATGCAGCCTCAGTACTCATTCCCCCTCTAGGAATGTTTGGAGTGCTGAGACTCTGATCCAAAGAGTTTTGAGTTTTAATACTTTATTCTCCTTACAGAATCATGTCCATTCTAGAACTAAGGTCCTTTTCCTGAATAGGGACTATATTCATGTATTGGGTTTTTTTGTTTTTGTTTTTACTAATACTAATTGGTGTTCATATAGTTGCCTAGAGTGGCTGGGGATGCCCAACCAGATGGGTGGGGTATAAGTAATAAATGATTATGATTGGAGGATGGGAGCTGGTCACAGCAGGAGGGGGTGACATCCTGGCTTCTTCACCAGCCTGGCTCATCTCAGCCTCTCAGCCTCCTTCCTCTTCTGGATTTCTCTCTGCCACAGACTCTCCCAGCTCACTAAACCTCTTCAGCTTCTTCTCCCTCTTCTCCCTCTGACCACTCATTGTCATCCCACCACCAATCCCTGGACTCTGAACAGCTGGTACCCCCTGCTGTTGCCTCCCACTACTTCTCTGCATCCAGCCAGTCCATGACATCAACTTTAGTGTTTTCTTTGCGTTCAGTTTCCACAGGCTTCAGCCAAAGTCAGTCTTCAGATGGTTGGAGGAGGGGCCTTTCACTTGATAGAAGCAACAGTAATCAAACACTTCCAGATATGTGCACACAGGTGAGCAGGTGTGATTTTGCCTTGGCTAGACATTGCCCTTTGACTGTATCCTTAATGGGTTTGAAGTCATTGCCATAAACATTGACCTTAAAGCAATCCTGCATTTCACACTTTCAGCAGAGTGGAGCTGCCATTTGGAATTAGCAACACTCGATCTGTAGCGGGGCCAGGCAATGCTATCCAGCCTTGGGCAGCATCATGTCTTGATTTATGAAGGTGAGCCATGACTGCTTTATATGTGAGAAGTCCAGCTCCATCTCTGAGGGCTCCAGCAGCAAATTAGAACAACAGGGAGTTACTAGTGTCCTTCTTCATAGCTCTAGGCAGGAAATTGTAAAAAAAACACACACACAAAATGACAATCTCAAAGTTCACTACAAATGTCTCTCTTATTGGATGGTTTGATCAGGTCTGGAGGATGGCCCTGGATGAGGAAGTAATGGATCAAATTAGGTTGCAAAAGAGTTCAATTAAAACAGATTTATTTGTAGAAGCCAAGCACGCATTCTCAGTGGCGGAGGAACCCTTGCGGGGCAAACTGCCTGGTGATGCATGCGCAACTTCCGTACAGACTGTGTACGTGCAACGTCCATACAGACTGTGCATGCGCAGCAGCCCATACAGTTGCCGTGTGAGCGGCAGCCCATATGGATGCCATGTGGACGCAGTGCGAGTGGCGCCCACACTGACTGTGTGCACACCCTCTGCCGCTCTACAGCTGGGGGGAGGCAGTGGGTCATCTTGTCACACACCCCCAGGGCAGTGTCCGGGGTGACCTGCCCCCCTTCATACACCCCTGTGCATTCTTAGAGTATATGGTGCACTAATCCATATGCTCCTTCTGCTTCACCAGTGCGGTTTGGGAAATCTTAAGGATAGTCTAAATTTATAATATCGGGATATCTGTAATAAATGTGAAACGTTGTGTTGTGTCCCATGTGTAGTAACAGATTTTATTCTCCCATGAGGATAAAATCTGTCAAATCATGCCCTGGTCAGTGGATTACCATATACTTATACATGCTTATAGACAAACTGGGGTAATGTTTAGAGTTTTCTGTGAGGTTTTATGGCCTTTTTTGTTGTTGTTCCTTTTTAACTGTTCATCAAAATGGGTTGTGCTATAGTATCAGGAACATATTGCATCTCACCTTGATAAGAAGCCCATTCCAAACTGAAGTTTCCAAACAATCTTCAAAGGCAGTCACACATAAAGCATGCTACAAAAATCAGTCAATGGGTGATTTTTTAAAAAAATGGACTGCTGCAGTCAGATTGAAAGGTTCCAGAAGATTGTTGAGCCAGTCTTAATTTCACAAAGATGCTCCTGGTTACAGCTGACGCCTGAAAACCCAGGTCTAAGGGTAGATCCAAGATTGTGTTTTATTCTGTTTTAATTGTGTGTACTGCTTTGGCAGCTTTAAGTGAAGGGGTCTACCAATCTGCATAGTAATAAGGGTGTAAACCAAGCTGTGCAGACAGGGATAGTGCTGTGGCTTGAGAGAATGTGGATTCTATTTGACAAAGGCAACAGCTGAGAACATGCTTAAGAAGCGGACAAATCAAAACAGTGCCAAAGAACCACACTGGCATCAGTCTGTCGTCAGTGTCATCCACATTTCAATTTATTTTGCTATTACTATTACTTATATCCTGCCTTTCGGGATAGGAACATAGGAAGCTGTGTTATAAGGAGTCAGATCATTGGGCCATCTAGCTGGGTAAGGTAAAGGTAAAGGACCCCCAGATGGTTAAGTCTAGTCGAATTCGACTATGAGGTGCAGTCCTCATCTCCGCTTTCAGGTCGAGCAAGCCAGCGTTTGTCCACAGACAGGTTTTCTGGGTCATGTGGCCAGCATGACTAAACCACTTCTGGTGCAAGAATGACGAGTGCCAGAATGCATGGAAATGCCATTTACCTTCCTGCCTCAGCAGTACCTATTTATCCACTTGCGCTGGTATGCTTTTGAACTGCTAGGTTGGCATAAGCTGGGACAGAGCGACAGGAGCTCACCCCGTTGCACAGATTATGATCAGCACTCTCTGCACTGTCAGACAGTGGTCTTTCCTAGCTTAACTTGGAGATGCTGCAAGTTTAACCTGCAGCTTTTGGTATGCAAAGCAGAGCAATGACCCTTCCCCTAAATACAGTTTTTTACAAGGCACCTTATGAGAAACATTAGAATTCTTTTAAAGTCACAGCAAACAATGTCAACAAATAAAGTAATCAGGATATGGCTGCTGAACTTGGAGACACCATTGTAGGGTTAGCAACCACTTCTTGTTTCTCTCAGGGCAGCTTTTGCTGGCAGGAAACTCTATGGCAGGAGCCACACTTCAAATCTGTTCGCTTTTCAGCTCAACTTTTTTTGTTTAGAACCAGTAGAACTCTTCTCACTTTGGAACATGGCTCAGGAGCAATCTGGAAAACACTCAGACTCAGCACATATGTACATATCCGCCGGGGGCCAGGAAACAATTTCACACTTAGCGCCAAAGAGCTTCTGACATTTTGGTGTGTAATTACTATACACCACCAAAGCCTAATATACTCGATCTATAGAGAATACTGCTTATGGATCAACGACCTGAGCATTCCCAACGTGGCTTAAAGGAATGTGCCCTGCATTTATTCCTTAAAATAAAATAAAAAAGCTTCCTTTGAATGCACATAGCTATCTTTCAAAGAGCATGAAAAAGGTCAGTGGGCCTCATGGGTAACTGAATAATACAGCCGCTCGCATAAACAAGAAGTGTGTAGAATGGAAGAGCAAATTTTCACTGATGACGGCAATGATATCATGCAATACTATAACAATTAGCACTTTGCAATCATATTGAAAAGTCTGCTAAAGCCAATAGAAGGCTTTTGACTCCAAAGTAAATATTTGAACAAACTTTATAGCAGCTCCAATGATGCTTTCACTTTGATGAAAAGCAAGCATTTGGGGGTAGAAGCATCACTGATAGCACCAGAGGAGAGGGGCACGGGATGCAAATTCCTCATAGAACAATAACTCACACCCCCAAACCCCACATTAGTTAGCCCATGTAGTTACTAGAGGAAATGAATTTTTCACCTACGAATTATAAATTAATCTTAAACTTGACAGTAATACAATGCTGCAACCTTAAACATGTTTGCTCAATTCCATTAACATCTATAGGACTTCCTTCAAAGAGAATATGTTTTAAAATGGGAGTATTAGTGTTAAATGCAATATTATTTCTCTTTCAAAAATCTGACATATGGGGGAAAGCAGTTCACTGGTCTGGGATGCCAACCTATGTTGGTTCTGGGGATCTTGAGTACCCGCTGTAGTTCCTTCAACAAAGTACACAGTTCAATGAGGAAAAGTTAAGTGACTCTCTCAAAACATAAGATCTCTTTTTTGCTTCTTCCGCTACATTACTTAATACTGTAGAGATTTTTTATTCTAATTTCCTTGAACAAGTTGTTTTCAACATATTTCAATTTTCTTTCTATTAGCCTCCTTCCCAAATGCTTGATTTAGAACACAAACACCTTGTGCCTTTACAAAACTCAAGGTGACATCTCCATCACTTCACAACACTTTTGTTGCTAATGGATAACTAGTGAGCAGTCATCAATGTGCGGCTCAGGCAAGGACATGCTGCTCTTCAAGTTATAAATATACCTCTGACACAAGTAGTTGCGAAATGATTCACTTTGAAAGGAGTCATAGGCATACAATCTGCACTGCATTACTTATGTCACAAAATCTGTTTCTAAATCTGCCGGATTCAGTTGCCACCTGATGATGGTTCTTATATTTGCTATTTTCCGTTCTTTTTGCTTGACATTTCTATTTTCCGTTTGCCATTTTTTTATAGTAAGAAGTGGCATATCAATCACCAAGCAGATACTATTCCATAAAGTTAGGTAAGGATCAGAGGGAGCTAACTGTGAACCATAGCAATTTAATGGAACCAAAATGAAAGAATATGGTGGTTCTGAAGCAGGATACTTAATGACACTCAAATTAGACAGGAAAGTCCTCATTTGTGGGAAATGAAAATTGTAGACAGTGCCCCAAAGCTGTGGAATGCCTGTACCAAAAGAATGTAAGCCATTGCTAAGTAAGCAGTTATTTCAGCATGTTTTCGTATGCTGCTTCTGTGCATTATTTGTTGGTCTTAGCATCATTTAACATCATGTTTCTAATTATATGATACAAATATCACGATACCTTTTTTAAAACAAGGAGTAACAATAAGAGATTGGAAATAAGACAGAGATAATCCACTGATTCTTTTAAATGACAATGTCTGCAGAAGCATAGTTGCCAACAGCAAACATTTATGCATTTTAGCCAACATTTATCCAAACATTTTAAACATGGCATCTATTCTCTTGATATGATTGGCTTACGCTGAAGATTTTAGATGGTGTGGACCATTCCATTATTGCAAAACCTAAGCAACATGTTGGCTTATGTTCGCTTATGGTTTGATGGCCAACTGATTTTCAGAGGGTCAGGACCAAACCCATTCCATAATCAGAGTGTTATGCAAAATATGTATCACCAATGAAACTCATTTATTGTCTTATGGGTGAGTTTAGCACCATGTTGAGACCATAAATGTATTTCATCCACTGGTTATCATCAAGCAACATGCTGAAAGCTAAACTGATGGCATAAATCTGGGACAAGGTACATGTGAACTATACAGGGACCCATATCTTTTCCCCTACGGATGGGGGGGGACATCTGGACAATGATTTTAAGCACATACACGCAAAAAGGCAGGAATGGAAGGGTCCTTTCAGGGAACCTTGAAAGGGCTAACACAGAGTTTTCCACTTATCAACCTTTTCCCCTGTAGCTCTCCCAGGAGATTCAGAGAATGAACCTGGGATATTTTGCATGCAAAGAATGCGCTCTGCCATGGAGCTATGATCCCTCCCCAATGGGCCAAGGGGGCTGGGATTGAAACCCACATGCATAATAGATTAGCAAGACATTGACATCACCTTTCAGGCACATACTGAGGGTGGAGTGCTCCCACATCCGTCCCCTCTGTCAGTTTCACTTCCCTGCTTTTGACAGCTCAAGTGAAATTAGCAAGTCTCCTTTTAATGTGCTCGGGCAGCACAGGAATTCTCCCCCAAAAGCCAAAGTAGTCTCCTCCACAGTACGATATTCACCTCTTTGGGCTAGATCACACAAATCCAATATGTGGTTAGCACAGTGGAGCACAGTTGCCCTGAGCGCAACATTTTTAGGGGTGCAAAATTCCAACATCCGGTGATGCCTCAATACAGCTGTGCACTTCTGTTGCTGGGCTCCATTGAAAATGGCTTCTCCATGCGAACCAGGAAGTGACCACTCCAGACAACAGAATGACTCTTCTTATCTCTGTGGCTGCGATCTGACGGGTGATGTGGATGCTGTTAGGCAGTTGAATGGGCATGCGTACTCCATCTGTTTCCCACCCACCCATCTTTCGTCACGGCCCTGGACACTGGCAACCCATGGTATGGCACTGGGCTAGCCTGCTTTGCAGAATCCCACAGATAAACCTCCCATTACTCTGAATATTTGTACGTCATTTGTCACTGAGCATTTAGAAGTCATCAGAAAGAGTAAGAGAGAGAGAGGGAGGGAGGGAGACATTACTACAAGCAAGTACTTCATCGCTAGCATTTCAGGGTTGTTGTTTTTTCTACACTGCAATCAAGTCAATTCACTTTAAATAACTGTTTTCTCCGTCTGCTCCTTAAATCTTAATATGTGGGTTTCCACCGTAAAAAGAGGAACAACAAGTAAATCAAGCAATTAATCACTTCAGTCTATGAAATGGCCTGTAAATCACAAACCTTTTATAGTCATAGATTTTTGAACTTCGGCCCAAAAGCCTAAAGATTGACTTCAGTGCCATTAATCTTAAAATAGGCAGTTCACATATTTCTCTAAAGATTTCAGCAGCGGACCCAGACAGAAAGAGCCAGGTGTGCTCTATTACAGAGCTACAGATATTGGAGAAATGGAGGAGATGAAGTGCCAAAGCCAACATCATGATTTTTTGAAGTAACTTGACTATTAGTGTTTATTTTACTTAGAGACCACTTTATGATATCTGCTGAGGAATGAAACAAAGGCAGTGAATCTTTCGATATCTAGTATCTAACAAAATACATTCCCAGCCCTTAAATGAAGAGCTTTGCCTTGTATTGCATTTCTCTAGCTTATTAAAGGCACATAAAAACCTGTGCTTTTTCTTCACCGAAAGATTCTAAAAGTATAAACCAAAGTGGACTCTTGACATGAATTGTGGGTGCCACAGTGTGGCTGTAGAAGGGAAGAGGTGCACTGACATTTTCTCTTTTGCACCTCTAAGAAACCTCCCAGGGCCAGCTCTATCATTGGATAAGGAAACACAAAGATAGAACATGGTCCCCCCCCTCTTTCTGTCTATATCAGAGGGCATAACACAGGGAAGGGGGGGTGAGGAGAAGCAACAAGAGTGGGGGGCCCATGACGCTGTCTCAAAATTCCAGATGATTCCAGATGAGGCAACAGGTGCAAAAACTTTGGCGATCCCTGAGCATGGCATTTGCAAAGCCAGCTTACAGAAGCAACATAATTTGAAATAGTAAGCATACTCTATTCTATTCACTTTGCGGGGGGGGGGGGGACAACCACTAATCACTTTCATGTAAAAAATGCACAATGCAATATACACTCATTCATTAAGCAACCACAAAATCAATCACTGAAAACAGCGATAATAATAATCTTCAAATCTGAACCAGTTTTTTTGGGTAGGAGGCAATTTTATGTACATTTTAAAAAATTAAATACTGATTTTTGTGAGAAGGGCTCAGAGAGCTCATCCCGATAGCAAGATGAAGCACACAGATATCTAGACAAAGTGGGTATTTGATTTCCCAGACAAATATATTTTCTCACTATCATTCTTACTTGATTGATCTTTTTTTATAATAAATAGGAGCTAAATATATCTAGAAAAAACCTGCAGTGTTGTGCTAATGGAGATTTTATCCCTTTCCTATTAAAAAGGCAGAAATTTTCTCCCTCTTGCCCGTGTTATTAATTATTTGTTCCCCATTTTTGTCAATTGAGATGTGGTTTTAAAAACATAATTTAAAAGAGCTTACAGTGCGACATTTCAGGGAAGGATGAAAAAGCACTTATAAAAAGAAACAGCTTTGACAGTATCGGTCAACGTGGTCTTAGAATATCATATTGAAATCATACGATGCTCAGATATACATGTCAAGGCCTAAGAATCACGTATTCGTAGAATGACAAATGAAATCATAGTTATTACATAAGGGCAGCAAAATGATGATGATGCCTAAGGTTTTTATGAGCTAAGATTTATGGTTCTCATAGGTGGTTAAATAAAGAAGGTAAGTTTGGGAGCAATCCATGCTCCAGTGGGCTTCTACTTTGTTTACACAAGTGGATTTGGCAAGCAAAAGGCATTATGTGTGAGGAAAATATGCAGTGCTGAAGGGATAAATCAGCATATTTTTAGGAGG
Source organism: Podarcis bocagei (assembly GCF_964188305.1). NCBI lineage: Eukaryota > Metazoa > Chordata > Lepidosauria > Squamata > Lacertidae > Podarcis > Podarcis bocagei. The sequence continues at coordinate 106,568,053 of NC_138125.1, forward strand.
GGATGTGAAATACATGAAAGCAGCATTTCTTTGACAAAAATATTTCTTCACTGGATGCTTTCGTGCTTCCTACTTATTTCCAGCACACCAAGGGCCCAAAAATATGAATAAAATGAAAGGAGAAGCTTCAAGCAAGCTGCAAAGCAAGCCATAAATGTACAGATGTCTGACCAGTATTTTCCCCCTTGAAACTAGAGATGAATAAGAAATTCCATTCAGTTCACATTTTAAAGGCAGATCTACCAAATTCATACTTTCTGAAACAATACATGCCTCTCAGCAGTCAATCAGCCTGACAGCAGCATCTTCCTGCTTCCTTTGATATGGGCTACTGGGAAGTAGAAGATGGGCCTGTATTATGGCGCCCACATATTATGGTGCCCATAACAGAAGACCCCAGATTCAGTCCCTGGTATCTCCACCCAGGGCTTGTAGTGACTCCTGTTGCAAATCTTGGGGACCTCCTGCCAGACAGTATACAATACTGGGTTTGATTGGTCAATGGTCTCACTCCGTCTAAGGCTGAATTTACACTGCAGTTTGTTCCATTTTCATGACATATCCATAACCAGTGCTTTTTTTCTATATAAAAAAAAACGTTTAGGGGTACTCTCATTTAGACTCAAGAAAATCACCAAATTACTGTACCCAGGGGGCTGTGATGATGAAAAATAGTTATTTTCCTACTCATATTGAAATACTGCCCCTCAATGAGGCCCAACTTTCATCAGTAATACATCCACATTCCACACTGCTTCACACATTAAACGCTCGCTTCCGTCTGTGACTCAATAAACACTGGGAAAGGAAATGAAGCCGCCATTGGGGGTAACAACGGAACTGACGATTCATCGTGCTAGTGAAGAAACTAAAAAATTTTTTACAAATTGTTTCTTCTCCTATTAGATTCATAAAATGTTTAGGGGTTTGTGTATCCCTGCGTCCCCCCAGAAAAAAACACTGTCCATATAATCTGCACATTATAACTGAGCTTTCACATGATACAAAAGCCACTTCCAGAAATTGCAATTAATGCAGGAATGAGACCAAAATCCTGCTATTTTATTCTCCGTGCTAATTACAAACAGATTTTTTTTTCCTGGAAGCAAATAACATGGAAATGATTGCTAAACTTGTGATATAGTCTGCAATATTTGCAGAAATAGCTTTTACATCATGTAAAAGCTCAAATATAAATGCAGAAATTAATGGCGCAAGCCACTGTGTGAATGCAACCTAAGACAGCTTCCTCTGTCCCTCTGAGTTCTCAGGCTTCAAGCAAGAACAGATACTGCTGCTTTCTAATACAATGTACTGTAACTGTATATTTCAATATAAAGAACGATTGAGGCCTAGAGCCTCTAACTCAGGCACCACCAAACTCAGGCAGATGTTTTGGGACTACAGTCCCCATCATCCCTGACCACTGGTCCTGTTAGCTAGGGATGATGGGAGTTGTAGTTCCAAAACATCTGGAAGGCCGAGTTTGGGGGTGCCTGCTCTAACTAGTCAGGCATCTTAACAACAGCAAGAGGTTCTTTTTCTCACACTGCCTCTGGAAGGCAGGTCTCTCTCTCTTCCCCCATCTACAATTATTAACTTTTCACCTTCCACAGTACTGCTGCATACACTGTATATCATATTTCCCTGGGCTTGAAAATACTTAAAATCTCTCCACGTTTTATTCTGCAGTGTACACAAGTTGGTGAAAGCCCAAAGCTATACAGTTCATGGTGGAAAATATATATATCTTCAGAATCTGGGCCTTCTTATTTCCCAGGAAGCAAACTGGGGAGTTGTGCAGGGCAAACACGGCCATATATGAACGAGTCTGCAAGTTATAGACATTCTGGCCCCCTCCACATCTTGCTGACAGGCCTGCTGCACAACTGGGTAAAACATGAATTACAATCAGACAAGCCAAGGCCTCAGGAGATGTCAGATGAATTCCTACTTGAAAATTGCATTTGGCAGGAGAGCTAAAATTGGACCAGCTGCAGATGCTGAGAGGAACACCTAGCTTTGGGGCAACCAAAGTAAGTCTCGAGGGAAGCACACAAACACAGAACTCCGAGAAATTAAAAGTTATGGACATGATAAATTACTTCCTTCACTACCTCTACGATTGCTATTTTGGGATAAAATATAAAAAATGGAAGGATAAAGCTGGAAGCATGCATAAACCAATTCAGAAATAAACCTAGAAAACCTGGGAAGTCTTTATTAGTGGAATGTCGGGGTGTACCAACTAGAGAAGCACGGACATACGAAATAGGCAAGCAAATGAGAAGAGAGCATCTTGGGAATGGCTAGGACTTAATAAAAACTTATAGGAGGAAAACTTACCACATGGAATGTGGGAGCAGGAATAAATTGGTGTTCAGAAAGGAATGGCACCATCTAGATTTTAGATTGCAGATATGTACTGACATCGTCTTGGGTTTATGGAACCAGGCGAGAAGGTGGTTGTGTAATTTCTCAGTTGCATATATTGCTGCAATGGCATCCTAGATGCCTAATGTATTCTGTACACAAATCCTCGAAGAGGAACCACGTGAATCTACTGCAACTGTTCCAACAAGTCTTTTTAAAAAAATGGAGATCTTTCCCCATCTGCATGCATATTGGAATTGTTTTTAGAAGTTTGAATTGTTTTTTATCTCCCGTGTTTTTGCCTCCCTGAGCTCTTTCGGGAGGAAGACTGGTATAGAAAGGAAATAAATAAATAGTATCTAAAGCAAAAGTCATGTGGCAACTTAATACTAATGGATGTCTTGTGGCACAAGCTTCAATGTGAATTTACCTGCATCTCATGCCTATGAAAGCAACAATACCGTTGGTACTTTTAAAGCAGGCATTCCAAATGCATAGCCATGTTAGTCTGCTGAAGCCAAAACAAAGGGAGACTTAGTGGTAACCTGAAGGTGAACAAATGTATTGTGGTATAAGTTTAAGTTGGCCAGCAGCACCTGCTTTGTCAAAGGCATTTGAGGAACTGAGTTCTGGCCTGCAAAAGCTTCTGCACACTAAATTTAAGGCTTAACAAAACTCAAAGCTAGGTCAATCTTTGGTTTTATTTGACCCATCAGTACAGTAGGGAAGGGACAATAGTTCCCAATTTCAATAGCTGTGTACAATTGACACTGGGTCAAAGAGGTTAACACTGCCTTGCTCACTATGAATCACCTGTATTTTGGGAGAGCCTCTGGGATATTTTGGTGGCTGCTTCTGCATCCACTGGCAGATTTTATTTGCTTCCTTTTCCCATTGCTTCAAAACAAAGGCATCAGCTTTGGAGAGGCTTGTGGGGTTTTTGGGCACAGACCTTCAAAAATTATTTTGCTGTTTGAGTAGTCTCTGTGTTATCCGTTACAAAGAAACATTTGTGCATTTCATTCCTCGAGCCATCTTGTTCTTTATCCCTGTCTTCACAATTGTGTTACTTTGCAGATAACAAAACTGGATACATAGCATACCTGAATAAAATGCCTTTTTCATACTAGCACAGCCTTACTTTATGTCTGTGTGTTGGGGGCGGGTTAGGCCAAAGTGAACCACTTTTTAAAAGGACATGTCATTGTGGTATGGCATATGAAAAGGGAGAAACCAGCTACTTGTTTGTTTACTTGTTTGCTACCACCCAGAGGTTATTGTCTCACTTTTGTCATGCCAGAGGTATCATCCTTGGATAACCTTTTACCAAACTGTGTTTTTGGTTTTTTTTTCAGCCTACACACCCTTGCTAGTTTAGATTGATTGCCTACAGGTCATTCTGTTTCTCTATGAATCATAAATTGACTATTGAGTAAACAGCCCTGCTATTGTTTACTGGATCACGTGACCTGGGGTGCTACTTAAAAGGTAAGCCAAAATTTCCTATATATGCTACTTCAGCCTATTATTCATTTTTTTTATGGATCAAGAAATCAGAGATATGGTATGAATTCAGGATTTGTTGTCCCAAGAGAACTGATTAGCCTATGATAAACTACTAACTGACCTCTCAAATAAGAATACTGCAATCCTCAGGAATAATTTTATTTATTTATTTATTTAAAAAAAAACATTTATTATTTTGTTTCCACACATATTCTTAAGTATTTCCCTAAAAATCAATCACACAGAAACAGATGGAACAAACTTAGTCTTGTCCCCATTCAGAACTGGGTAAGACCATACCTTAACGGGTCAATCCCTAATAGCAGGGTAAAAATGGGTTCCCACAAACTGATATTGGGAATCCTAACCTTTCATCAGTATAGTTGTACTGATTAAGACATTACTTCCTCTGTGCAGCTTTGTTCGTTGGGACTGTCGGGATCTCCTCTCGGCCAAGCTGATAAAGCTCATCTTCCTCCGGCCGAGTCCTTCAGAATCGCCTCTGACGTGATTAACGACCTGAGCCTTTGATGAGCCTCAGGCACATTCCCATTCAGCAGAGTTTCCAGCACAGGGAAGAGACGAGAGGTTTGGGCTACATCGCAAAGAGTTTTATTTTCCTAACTACACAGACAGAAAACACATCCTCTCTCTGTGAAAGCAGAGAGCAACTGGAACAAAGGAACAGGAAACCAGTAACGTAAACAGAGTCCTATGACTCTAAGCAGCTGCACAGTGGCAAACAGAAACTAACAGGGACACCCCATAGTCCTTGGGCTATGCATTGACTACTATGCTACCTAAATCTATGCTTAAACTGCTGGTCATGCACCCTCATGAGTAACCCCGGCAAAAGCCCCATTAACGTTCACAAGACTCGTACAAGAGAATAGACGAGGTGCTCTTTTCCTTAAAAGAAGGGAAGGTTGCACTCGGTCTAAAATCACGTTACAAACCAGGCCTGTGTAAAATTACTTGCTACTTTTTTGTCGTGTAGAATAAAAAGCCTATGGTGTCTTGCAAAGAAGTACTTCAGCATTTTGGATCAAATCTTCCTCTGACTTCCAGCAGCTATAATAGCCCCTTTACCATATCCAGGTAGTCCAGATAGCAAAGTGCATAAACATTCACGCTCCGGTCCATTTTTAACCATCTCTTTTATACAATTTAGACCATGCTGAGAGAATGATTCAAGTCAGCATATCTGCCTGACGCATCAGATTCAGCCGCCATAGCAACACCCGTGTGAAACAAGGACTGGCTCAAAATGCAAGGCCATAGCTATTATGCTACAATTGTTGGCTCATAGGAAGGAGAAGGAGAAGAAAGCTTTACAAACCAGTAACTGAAAATTCAGTCGTGACTAATTTACAAGTGAGCAAACCATTTTCAGGAAGAAGCTATACCATAATAACTCCCTTTGCCATTGCGGTTCTGAAGAGACGAAAACTATTTAAATCCCACATAAACCCTTAATACATAATAAAATAGGGATGGAATAACCTGGGCATCAAACTGGTACAGAATATCTTGGGTGTTATTTATCAGCAGCTTGCAGATCCAGGCAAATTCTCATGTGATATTTGTCACCATTCATGAGCTCTGACATTGGAGCCTAGGGTAGCTCCTAACCAGAAGGTGCCCCTCTTCAACCTAGATATATGAGAGCTGGCTGTGTCTATAGAGGAGGAAGGAGGGAGCACATATTCAAAAGAACCTTATTTTCAATTAAAAATGCACAGGTTCTGGGGCTGAGTTCTGGTGTTGGGAAGAGGTTCTCAAATTAGGACCTTTGAGGCATATGCATCTAGTGGTGGGTCAAAGTAATATATGCTGCTACAGTTTGACAATAAAATAAAAAAGATCACATAAAAACCATTAGATGCCTTGATAGCATAAAGATAAATAACCCCTGGATGGTTAGGTCCAGTCAAAGGTGACTTTGGGGTGCAGTGCTCATCTCACCTCAGGCAAATGGAGCCGGCGTTTCTCCACAAATAGCTTTCCAGGTCATGAGGCCAGCATGACTAAACAGCTTCTGGCACAACGGGACACCGTGACAGAAGCCAGAGCTCATGGAAACATTGTTTACCTTCCCACCGCAGCAGTACCTATTTATCTACTTGCACTGGTACTTGCCTTGATAACATATTACTGGCCAAGAGCAGCAACAAATTGAGTCAGCCAGTGTAACATAAATCAAAACAATACTAAATACCTTCAGATGCCCCTTGTTGCCTCTGGGAGTATCCTATAAAATCTCTCCAAATTTCCATTCAAAGACAACTATATTTCTTTCGTATAATGCAATGTAATTTAAAAGATGTATAGCACTTCCAAAACAGGCTCAGATTCAGAACAGATATGAGACTGAAGACAACATTTGTAAACCACTTAAGCTAAAAGGCAAATATACGGATTCATTGAAACCATTGGATTTAGGTGGATATACTCTGGCTTAGCAATTTTGTCCACACTATTGTATGAGAAATGGGGGCAAGCAGGGGATGTTTAAAATTAAGGAAGGTCTTGTATATGTTATGCGGAATTCAGACACAGCACAGAGAATATCTAGTATCAAGATGGATGAACAATGACAGCCTGATAGCGTATATCATATGATATAGTGAGGAGCTAATTGTAAGCCCAAAACTTCTCTTTTAATATTTGAAGATTAGGACTACACTACTTCAGGAATGAGCAAAGCCTTACAAAAACATCAGACATAGCTAAGATGCTGGTGCATTTTCAATTATAAACATGAAATATCTTATTTCCAAATTGTATGCTACCTTAGGTGATGGGCAATCACTGAAGTTTGGGCTATTATCACAAAGTGCCCATGCTTAATATGTGTGTGTGGGGGGGATATGCAATCATGTGATTTCACACTATTCCATAATTTCTTCAATCTTAAAAACAGCATCTGGTTTCCCATCACAAAATCGTATTGAATGTAAATGAATGGATTGCAGCAATATAAGCAGAGTTGTATGGGTATATGTAATAGTCACATGCAGCAATCAACAGGGTTTTGGGGGGTTTTTTTCCTGCATGGTGACAATTTCTAGGTAAGAATCTCCCACATCTGAAGCAGCCCTCAGTCATTTCTCAGCTTCTCCTTTAAAGAAAGGACTCTAGTCACATTAAATATATTCTGATTTCAGTATTGGCCTACTTTATTGCACTCTTTCTCCTAAGAGTCTCTGGACATCTAAGTTCAGATTTAGGTCTCTCCAAACTTGTCTACTCCTTTCAAGATGAGTTTATAGATCCTGACAGACTTGGCTCTTCTCCCTGAAAAGGAAGGAAGTTACTTTAATCCTAAAAAAGCAAAAACATCTGGTTTTGAACAGCTGTGGAAATATTATATGCCTAATTATTTATAGGGGTACCTGTGCTGAGTGTCGTTCTGTATTGCAGCATTCCAAGCTCCTTTGGCAAGAAAGTAGAGATTATTAAGTCAACTATATGGTGTGGGGTTGTTGTTTTTTAATTCTCCATAGTGGATTGTATTCTTCTCAAGATGCAAATCAAGATGTGAACGTGTTTCGTTTAAAACATACATGAGTCTCTTAGTTTGGAAACTTGGTTGTTGTTGTTGTTGATCATGATGATGACAATGATGTTGTTGTTGTTGTTGTTGTTGTTTATACTGGGCATTCTTCAAAGCTTTCCTATGATAAGGCCCTTTTCTTAGTATTGGTATTGGCCAAAGAACAATGACTAGGATCATTCATATTTAAATAAGAAAATTGGGATTATTATTTTCAAAGAAAAAAAATTCACATGACCACATCTTCCCCTGAAACGTAGAACTAAAGATAGTGAATGACTGAAGTGTTAATTTCAAATATTTGACCTACACATGGAGCAGGTCAGCTCTTGATCCTGATGAAAACAAAGTTGTGACGATTGCTATGAGGTAGGCGACAAACCAAATGGCTGGTGCCAATTTGCCAAATGGAAAAATTCCTGCCTGGCCCCACATTACGGCGACCAATGTAGTCCATAGCAAGGTCGTACTGTAAGCAACACCCTGAACTAAGAGAGGGTGGGTGAGCAAAGAAGAGGCTGAATGGCCTGGCAGGCTGAAATTTATCTTGGCCCTAGACATGGGGCCAAGTGCCACCATTGGGCAGTCGATCCCACTCTCAAAGGAATGCCCCCAAGGCCCTGCCACCACTGTCCAATTTTGGCAGCAGGAGATGATCCGGCCTGCCATATGCCAGTTCACAAGAGACTGCCCACAAAGTTGCCTACTCTAGAAGGGCAAATGGACATACACAACCCATTTTAAAAGACCATTACTAAACTGTCACAAAAGGGGGGGGGGATAAAAGGCGTATCCATGCTCATCCAAGAGAGGTGCACTAGAAATAAATTTTGTCTAACCAGCTTAACATGTTCCACAGAAGAGGAAATTCAAGTCACATAGTATCAAATAGCCTGGATATAAATTCTTTTATAAATCTCTGGGTAATTCCTGTGTGTGGAAGAAGTCTCAACAATAAATGTTTCCTTCTACTACATTGAAACATAAATTAAAATGTTTCTATGGCCTAGGGAAATCACAGGGAAACACCAGTGGAAGAGAATTGGTTGAAGCTGATTATCTGCCTCTTCCTCCCTTTGGCAGTTCCCCTTCCAGTTCCCCCAGAAAACTTCTCCTGAGGGTTGGTAACCCTGAAGGTGGTGGATTGTTGCAGCTGAGGGGGAAGGAGGAACTCAGCAAAAATTGGGCAGAGCACTTTTTGTTGTGGTAATCAGTTTTTGTACTCTGTATAATAAATACTCCATGAGCCCTGTTCTCTACATTGGTTCAGGACCTAAAGGGGAAAATTCCAAGCAGCACAGATACTGAAGGTGGTCAATGGAACCCCTGGCGCAAGATGCCTCCAGCATGCCTCTCCCCCATGACTACCTACAGTCTGCAATGACCTAGAACTTCCACATATGCTTTTAGATTTCACCCATGTCAGCCTGCAGGCTTCTGGGCATATTTCTGAAGCCAGTAGATAGTGTGCTTATTCTGAAACTCCATTCCCTGGGTGGTGGTGGTGGTGAGAAGCAATGATCATAATAATTTATATTTGGAGTTTTAGTTTTATCTTCAGCCAGGATCAATAGGTTGTTTTGTGTTTTGTTTTGGAGAGCCATTTTGACCTGTCGACAAAAATATAGGATAGTAAACAAACATACAGACGAATGCCTCGCAAGATGGAAAACTCGCTATACGAAAGGGTTTTCCGTTTTGGAGGTGCTTCGCAAAACGAATCTCCTATGGGCTTGCTTCGCAAGACGAAAATGTCTTGCGAGTTCCTGCGGGTTTTTTTCCTTCCCCCCCTTTTTCTAAGCCGCTAAGCCGCTTATCAGCTGATCCAATAAGCCGATAAGCCGCTAAAAGCCGCTAAAAGCCACTAATAGCGCTAATCCATTAATCCGTCAATGGGCTTGCTTCGCAAGACGAAAAAACCGCTAGACGAAGAGAATCACAGAACGGATTCTTTTCGTCTTGCGAGGCTCCACTGTAGTCCCCTTTCTCAGCTAAATCAGGAATCTTTCAATTAGACATGTCAGTGCAAGCTAAATGAACTAGCTTACTATCCCAATAGGGGTCATATATGTTTTAACAAATTTACCCTGACTTCTTCTGCAGCGCTTATAAAAGAGCTGGTGAATTAGCAGACTGTTCCTTTAAGAAGAGAGAAAACCTGACTGTGTTGACTTTATCCTACAGCCCTGTTAGAAAATCTTAACATTTTTCAATATTATTCTTATGGGTGAAATGGAAGCATATTTTAAGAAGGCTTCATTCAATGTATCCAAGCTATGTAGAATACAATCCGACATTGGCTTTCTACTTTCTGCCTGAAACCATACACAAAATCCCTGCATTGCCCTCTGCACTTCACCATTTAGATTTTCTTTGATTATTTTCTCTGTAATATGTTTTCCTGTATTTTTCAGCAGCTGGAATATAAAGCTGTGCATAGCTTGGGACACCCAATACCTTGCAGAACAACTTTTTCCAAGTAAACCTAACTGTGTTCCCTTCCATCCAGGCAGGAGTTTGGAAAGAGGTGACCAGAGAAGGAGTCTTTTTAATGGTGACCCCTTTTGTGGAATGCTCTTTCCAGAGAAGTTTGACAGGCGCTGTTGTTAACATATTTTTTGGGCTGGGTAATTCATAATCATTCTACCCAGACACTGAGGTCCAGCGCCGAGGGCCTTCTGGCGGTTCCCTCACTGTAAGAAGTCAAGTTACAGGGAACCAGGCAGAGGGCCTTCTTGGTAGTGGCGCCCTCCCTGTGGAACGCCCTCCCACCAGATGTCAAAGAGCTAAACAACTACCTGACATTTAGAAGACATCTGAAGGCAGCCCTGTTCAAGGAAGTTTTTAATGTGTGACATTTTAATGTATTTTTAAAGGGAGATGGGAAAGATTTCTATCAATATTTTATTGTGTTGCTCTCATATATTATCTACACATAGTAAATTCCTGCACTCTGCTAGGAGGGTCAAAAACAGCCCAAAAATTGCAGTTGCTTGCAAAAGCCTAAACCAGCTACTTGAAACTGCTGATGCTAGCTACAGGTCAGAAGGTCGCTTCCTGCCCAGCCAGAAACTGCTGTTAACCGAAAAACCACTAGCAAGATTTTCCTGCTTTACTTCTGCTTTTAAGAAGAGATACGAAGGGAAAGCTTAGCTAGCAAAAGAAGACACGTGTACAAGGAGGTGGGAGGGAGTGCTTGGCTTAGCAGAAAGACAGGAATGTCTAGCAAGCAATAAAAATGTGTTTAGCAAGCAAGTCTGCGGGTATAAGAAAGTCTGCTGAAATGTCTTGCTTTACAGCCAGTACATTTTTAGGAACTATCGAGTTGGCTGTCTCTGAGTACAGACCTCGTCTCTGTGCTCAGATCTTAATAAACTCTTTTTCTCCAAAGAAGATTTTGCTTTCCTGGTACTTTTGTTCCCTCCGAGGTCCAGGGGATGGCGTGGCTAATGGATCCCTAGGTAAATAAGGCTTCATCTCTCTGGGGGCTCGCTCGGGATTAGCCCCCTCTCCAAATACGGACCGGAGGGCCAGGCTCAACCAAGGTGAACAGCTCCGATCGGCGTTCGCATTTCCAGTGCACACCCTGCCAGTTTGTAGGGGGAGATTGCCACACCGTCCTGGAGCGGAGACATCTGGTTGAGGGAGAATAAGAGGACAGAACGGCGCCGAGGGGACAGGTCCGCAGCGGAAAAGGTAAGCCCGAAGGAAAGGGCTAGGGGCCCGAGGGAAAGGGCTAGGGGCCCGAGGGAAAGGGCCAGAGGCCTGATCAGCCTCACCTGGTAGTTGGCAATAGGGTGCCCGGCAGTAAGAATGCCACCAGGAAAGGAATTGGTAAAGGTTTGGGAAAGGGAATGGGGCAGAGGGAATTGAGTGTTTTGTTGATATGTTGTGTGTCAGATACTCCAGTGGATGAATTGTTGAATGAGGGCCAAGGCTTAGTGTCCCCTTGGCCGAGCGATTGTAGGATTGTGCATTTTCTGACAAACTGTAGCATGTGGAGTGTGAGAGAATTTTGAAAACCCAGTTAGGAGGGGAGTATCTGAAAAAAATAAGGTCTGGAGCAAGCCAATGTATTCCTCTGGAATGCTTTTTAAATAACTGGAAAACAGCCACGAAGAGTGATGATTCAAATTGAAAAACAGAGACTCAAAACTTTATGTGAGGGAACTGCGTGGCTTTGATTTGCAATTAATCAACCCCCTGTGGCAAATCAACCCCCTGTGGCAAAATATATTAAATGTCCACCCAGACCAGATCCCCTATATCTTTACATGGAAGACCAATGTAAAAAAGAATCTACCATGGCTAAAGTCTTGCTGTGACAGCAACACACAGAACAGGATTTGTACAGTGAAGCCTCTGGTGTTAGAAGACCCAGAAGAAGAGGAGAGGGGAGTGATTAAGCCACCACCTTACACTCCACCAACAGCCCCCCCCAGCAACCCCCCCCCCAGGCCAAGATCAAGAAGCACAGGGAAGTGCTGGTGTAGGGGGAGGAGGACCTGCGAAGGAGGATAGTGAGACGGAAGAAGAGGAAGAATTTAGGAAGACACTAGATGATATGAATCAAGGAAAGAAAATGTGGACAGAAAGACAGAAAAAGAGACTAAAGGAGTTTGCAAAGCCATTTGAGGAAAAAGTTGGATGTAAGCCCCTTGTTAGTTGAGGCAGCAGAATGCTGCACCCCTGAAAAGAGGAAGAGATGGCAACGTAAGTGGGGACAGGCGGCGAAGAGAGTTATGTCTCACAGACAGTATGAGAAAACCAGGAAGGATCAGGCAGCTGGAGAAATGCCCCTTCAGAGGGTTTATGATCCACCAGCCCCTGTCCCAGCTGGACAAACGGAGGCACAGACAGCATATACCCTTTTCAAGTGCAGATGTTTGTAATTGAAGAAATCAGAACCCCTCTTTTGAGGAGAATCCAGCAAAGATTGTAAAATTGTTTGAAGGGATTTTTTTTTAAACCTATAATCCCACTTATGATGATGAACAATATCCCCTGGACTCACTACTAACTACAGAAGCATTGCTTGGCCCCTGCATGAGTCAACTAGGGGAATAGAGAAGGATCCTTTTATATGGGGCAGGGAATAGCAGCAGGCTATTCAGGATCTCAAAGTGACATTACAACAAGCCCCAGTGCTTGGCATCCAAACCCCGAGAAGCCTTTTACCCTGTTCACAGATGAAGACCAGGGGGGTAGCCAAGGGAGTCTTATGCCAGAAACTGAAAAATTGGCAGCAACCCGTCGAATACTTGTCAGAGAAGCTAACCCCAACAGAACAGAGATTGCCCCCCCCCCGTATGAGAGCGATTGTGGCAGTGGCCACCCTACTCACAAAGGCAGATAAATTCACGTTTGGACAGGACACCAGCTGTGTAACTCCAAGAGGAAGTGCCAGATGCTGTTATTACATTCACGCCTGAAGTTTCAGGTTGCCACAGCCCTTAACCTAGCTACCTTATTACAGGTAGGAGAAGGTGAACAAGGGAGCTGCCCACTCAGTCTTACCTGTGCCTGTAACAAAACCCACAAACCAAGTGGTTAATATAATTGGAGCCACAGGTAAATCACAAAAGGCCCCGTTTTTGCAGTCTGTTACCTGCTGCCTAGACAAATTTTTGTATATACCAGAATGTCCCATTCCTTATTGGGCCGAGACTTGTTAACAAAATTACAAGCCCAGATTTCCTTCCAACCAATGGGGGAAGTAATGATGACAACTGGACCAGCAGGAGAGTTTTCTTTAGAAATGCCCCTGAGAGACCATTGATGCTTGATGATGGTAAAAGAAGAGGAGGGAATCCTCCCTGTTAGCCTGCTTCATGATGTTGACCCTGGACTATGGGCGGAAGATAAAAACCAATACCCCATCCCACGACAGGCAGCTGAAGGAGTGTGGGTGCATTTGAAGCGATTGCTTCAACATGGAATCTTGAAACAATGCCAATCACAGTGAAACACCCCACTGTTGCCAGTGAAGAAGGAAGATGGTGGGTACTGCATATAGGCCCCAAAAGTTCTGGAAAATAGGAAAGGAAGAACAGGACTTTGAAAAACCACTGACCCAAGAAACAGGGTCTAATTGGGTGTTCATGTTGCCCTTGGCTTTGCTTAGAGTTTGTAGCCTCCCATTGAAACGTATTCACTTGTCACCCTTTTGAAGTGATGTTTGGAAGACCGGTTCCTTATGTGTGCATGCTTTCACCTATCCCTGCTCAAGATGTGGAATTGAACAATTATGTACAGTCTCTCTCTCGAGATTTTCTCTCTCAACCCAGGCCCGAACTCCTTGCGTGACCAGTTTGAGCCAGGTGACGAGGTGTGGATAAGACTGGTCCCAGGCACCACTACAACCGTGCTGGAAGGGCCCATCTGCTCTCCACACCCACAGCTGGCACCACCCCTTGGGTCCACCACATTCAAGTGGAGAAAGCTGCTTCAGATTGGACTGTGTCTCAGCATCCTGAATATCCCCTCCAGTAACGACTGCCTTGCTGATATCACTCCAGAGGCTGATATCTCTACGCACGGTGAAGAATTGGATGGGAGGGGCGCCCGCAGGCAGCGCCCCCAACGTAGACATTTGTTCTCCAGCCAATTTAGAGGCACCACCAGGACTTTTGATATTGGTACCAGAACTCACTCCAGACGATGTGGAACCACGTTACACCCTTGATGAACAGCAGTGGACCAGCCAAGAAGGAGCAACGCTCCAGGAAGGACCAGACAGCCGTGTTTTTGTGCCCCAACATCTGGCCAGCACAATTGTAAAGAATTACCACGAGTCCACCCATTTGGGAGGCCCAGCTGCTAAAGCACACCTTGGGAGAATATTCTACCTCAACTAACTGCTGCTATATCCCAAAATGTGCCCTGTGCGCCAACCAAGAGACTGAGAACTATCACCCTTTGAACTTCTATATGGCAGGCCAACCCCTTTCGTCCGAGACATCCCCGCCAGTTTGGGGCAGATGGGAGATCACATCACCCAAGAACAAGTGCAATCCCTGTGTTTGTTGTGTGTGTTTGCTTCCTTTCCAGGTATTCCCTCGAGCGTACACCTGCAGTCCCGCGGCAGTCTCGCTGAGCCGGTTCACCAGTTCCTCTGAGTGACAGCGTCTGGCGACCCCCTCATCCCCAACTGCAGTGAAAGTAGTCGAGGTGATCCCCTGGGTACATCACACGCATCTGAAGAAGGGTGTCTGGACTTGCAAGAGAAATCCTGCTGACCCTCTGAAGTTGATCATCACCTTGTGTCTGACGCTACCAGGAAAAAAAAAAGCGTTAGGCCACGGGCGACGAGATCCTGCGACTAATCATCACAAGGACAGTTACAAAGACTTTCTCTTTTCTCTCTTATTTTCTTTATTGACTTGCTCTATGTCTTATTGCCCTGACCCTACCGAACCATACCAACCCTATTGGCCTGCTGGCCTCTGCTACGACTGGTTCGTCTTGCCGGTGGTAAGAGATGGCGTGCTCCTTGGCTATTGGAAACTGGGGTTTGATGAGATTACCGTATTGAGACACCCCACTACCCCGTTGTGGCTCCTCTCCCACACCACTGACCAGCACGCGTGGACAGTGCTCTTACGGGAAGCTGCAGAGACGATCGAAATCTATTTAGTTCTGTACCGCTCTTGCTGTTGTGGGAGGGTAGTCAACTGTTATCTGGAAGGTAAAGCACTGTACCAACCTCATTTGATAGACCAGGTCCTACTCTTAACCCAGGTCATAGATGGGACAGAACCTATCTTAATGCAAGTATTGCAGGGGTGGGAGCCTTAGCCAGGTGTGCATTGAAATTACTAAACAAGTGCCAGTAAGAATTGCCACCCCAGGATTTCAGCTTCCATATGCTTTGGTCACTAGGGAGGCAGCACGAGAGTTCAATCCACCCAACAGGGCTAATAGAAAAATTGACCCACATAGTGGGAGCATCAGCTCACCGGTGGGCTCTCATCCTTGAGGCTCAACAGGTAGTCGGGCACAAATATCAGTGGGCTCTTCAACAATGAGCACACTCCCTGAATATTGGTGGGAGGAACCATGGAGATATTGGGTTTGGTGGGTAGGAGTGATATGTACCGCCCTTGTCATATGGATGCTCTCGTATTTCTGTTGGCATGAACGGTATCGTATTTGTGGGAAGAATAGGCCCAATAATGCTTCTATTGCTTTTCTGCTTCTGTATACCCTGCTTAATGCAATGCCTGCAACATATGATGGGAAAGATGATGTCTCGCATGATGGGACCTCGCGTGATTGCTGTAATGAGAGAATATAGACCCCTACCCCAGAACGAATCTAAGTAATAGATTGTTCAAAAGAAGAGGACGGAGTAAAGGGAGATGGGAAAGATTTCTATCAATATTTTATTGTGTTGCTCTCATATATTATCTACACATAGTAAATTCCTGCACTCTGCTAGGAGGGTCAAAAACAGCCCAAAAATTGCAGTTGCTTGCAAAAGCCTAAACCAGCTACTTGAAACTGCTGATGCTAGCTACAGGTCAGAAGGTCGCTTCCTGCCCAGCCAGAAACTGCTGTTAACCGAAAAACCACTAGCAAGATGTTTCCTGCTTTACTTCTGCTTTTAAGAAGAGATACGAAGGGAAAGCTTAGCTAGCAAAAGAAGACACGTGTACAAGGAGGTGGGAGGGAGTGCTTGGCTTAGCAGAAAGACAGGAATGTCTAGCAAGCAATAAAAATGTGTTTAGCAAGCAAGTCTGCGGGTATAAGAAAGTCTGCTGAAATGTCTTGCTTTACAGCCAGTACATTTTTAGGAACTATCGAGTTGGCTGTCTCTGAGTACAGACCTCGTCTCTGTGCTCAGATCTTAATAAACTCTTTTTCTCCAAAGAAGATTTTGCTTTCCTGGTACTTTTGTTCCCTCCGAGGTCCAGGGGATGGCGTGGCTAATGGATCCCTAGGTAAATAAGGCTTCATCTCTAATCTTCGTTGGAAGCCACCCAGAGTGGCTGGAGAAACCCAGCCAGATGGGTGGGGTACCTTATTATTATTATTATTATTATTATTATTATTATTATTATTATTATTATTATTATTACTACTACTACTACTACTACTACTATTATTATGTCTCTTCTTCCAGGAATTTGAGTACATCTTTGCAGTATTAGTTGGTTTGGTTTAACAAGCCAACTTCGAAACATGGTTTGGATTCTGCACAGGTAAATCATGGTTAGAACTAACTGCATTTCCCAGTTTGGATGAAACATCAAGCTGTAGTTAGTTTGAAATGGAAGCAGGTGCCTCACAGCAACCACAGAGCAGGAGAAGGGAGGAGGAAGGTGATTTCTTAACACTAAACTATAGCATTGCATCAGAAACCATGCTATTAACCTGCCTAGCAACTGCTGGTGAAAATCAGTGCATATACGCAGGATTAAGCTTCATTCTCACTGCCTGATTGCCTCCTACATATACTTGTTCTGTTCTTGCATGTGTACTCTGCTGGCAAATATGGGGAATACATGTTTGCCAAGGTAATGTATAATTTTGCCTAAGGGTACAGTGCAATCATTGGAAGGACTCCCATCGGTTTCATTGAGCTACGGCTAGAGACCAAATGAGTAACTACAAGAGGCACCATATTTCTTCAAAAATAGCAAAAGCATATTTTCACTAATTCCATGCCAATGCCATTACATCTGTTTTGACCTCATCTTACTAAGCATCTTTGCAACAGCCAATGTGCATGCCAGATGGAACCCTTCGCTACATGGTATGTCTCTGTCACAAATCCAACAGTTTAAAGGAATTAAATTACCCCATCTGCTCTTCCAGCTTGCAGAAAGGGAGTGCTTCATATACTATTGAGAATTTAACATAAAATAAAGGAATGAGAGGTTGTGTTGCTTAAATCACTCAGTATAGATAAATGTGTGTGCACGCATAATGTTTAAAGTATCAGGCTTTTATGAGTACAAATGTCTGGATAAATACAGCTCATGCCATCCCATTTATAACACATTCTTCCACAACATGGAGAGAGAAAGAGCACATATGTTGAAAACCGAAAGATTTTTTTTTTAAAAAAAAAAACATACATTGTGGATTTAGGGCCAAGGGATTGAGGGATAAGGAATGCTTGGAGATATTAATAGTCTGACAGCAATGCCACTCAATTCAAAGCCTCTAGCACAGGCATCCCCAAACTTGGCCCTCCAGATGTTTTGGGACTACAACTCCCATCACCCCTAGCTAACAGGACCAGTGGGCAGGGATGATGGGAATTGTAGTCCTAAAACATCTGGAGGGCCAAGTTTGGGGACTGACAAGCGAGTGTGGGACGAGCAAGTGACAAGAGAGTGTGGGAGGAGATAAATTTCAGCAACATGTGTCTGCTCGCAGCAGACTCAGGAAGACCAAGCATGGAGGCCTGCCACTGTGAGAGCAGGAGGGGAGGCCTGGAAGCAACATCTGAAGGCAGTAGGTAGGACGATGGGGTACCTAGAAGCGGGTCTTCTGCCTTTAAGAAGAGCCCCAACTACATGCAGCAGGAAATCGCCAGCAGTTGTGTAGTGACATGGGTGACTCCAAAGGGGCCTCTCCCTTTGAGTCATCACTTCAGAAAGACATGGGGCTGGGATGAGCCCTGCTGGTAGGGTTTCTATAGTTAGCCAGTGTGAGAGGTGGTCTTCTGAGACATTGGCCTAAGGTGAGATCCTAGGTTGGGAGGAAGTTTGATGAAGCTCTAACTTGGTTGGTGAACAACTTAGGTTGGCTGGACATTCAGAGGGTGGAATAGTGAGGAATTGTAACTGTTGACATTGGTTCATAACTCCCTGTCCTTGTATTACTGCACTTTGAGGTATGATATCTGTAAGGAGGTGAGGACCCCAGGACCTTTGTACTTTGTAATGAACTTCTTTGCCATTTATATGTGTGTTAGTTATTCTCCTCCAACATTTTACTGTCGTGTAACACCTTTTGCGTATCTCCACCTGAAAAGGAAATTGCAGCAGCGTGACAACAGTAACACTATGAACATGGCTCAGGAAAACTGTTTCCACTGGGATAGCTTTAAGAATGTGCTTAACTCTCCTATCAATCATTTTCAACAATAGCAAAAACAACAACACCCCAGCAACAGTTTCTTCCAGGCCTGATGTGATATGCTTCTTGGAAAGAGTAACACTTCCTATAAACAATACAGGCACAAAGGGCACAATTATTTTGTTTTCAAAATCAATGCCAAGAAACCTCTTGGATTGAAAGGAAATATGATTAAATCTCAGGGTCACTTCAAGGGTTATGCTTCCTACACAAAAAACACTTCCCTGTATGGCACAGCATGTAGAGAGTCTCAATTCATGAGCAAAGATCTGCAAATATTGAAGCAGTTTAAAGGGTAGAAACATTAGATAATACCTAAATGGAGCCAGAAACCTTGTCACCCAAAAGCTAAGGCTAAACATGCTTACTAGGGAATGAGCTCCATTTAGTTCAATGGGACTTACTTCCGAGTAGATATGTAAAGGATTGTGCTGTAAGGAAGTCTGCAGAATCAGCATTAAAAAACAACAACCCTGTAATATTTATCTCCTTGCCTTATGAAAATGAGTTTGCATTTAGTTTATAGAAATGACATCTCAGTCTAATGACAAAGAAAGAAAAATCTATATAGGTCTCTCTTAATAGGTGATATTATTGATTTTAAACTGTCCAGCTCACTAAGCATTCATGTCTATTAAGTGTTTCCAAGCTCCAATTCAGTAAAATATAGTGTATATGCCTGTCAATATTTTATTGTAGTTTTTATATTGTTGTAGAGTTGGATAATGCTTCAGTTCCTTCCCTTCCTTACCTCACATTTATCATCTCCTTTGATGACAGCATGGGTGAAGAGGGCACCCGCATAGCTGCTTATTTATCTGTTATACCCCAAATGGTCAAACCAATAGAGCACAGCGAGCAGGAACTGTCACCCGTACCTTTAAAAATAAATAAATCCACAGAATACTCAAAGTCATTTTTCATAAGAAATACCTTGATTTGATAAGAGGGCTTACTTCGAACCTATTGCCTAAGCTCAGTCCTTGGTTAAATGAAGTAGTAACAAAGAACAACCTATCAATGAACATATCAAGAGTACCTTTCCCTCTCACCACTGTTGGACATTGTAATGGTTGGTTTAATGAAACAACTGCCACACTGATGTCCTAAAATAGCGCCCAAAATTGAGCATCTGAAATTGCTCACCAGTTAGGAGTTGTTGCACCTGTATGCAGACCCTCCATGTGGTAAGGCATTGAATTACAGGTTGCAGTTTCTCAGCCAATAACCTTCTGGACTGACTTCATCCACTCTGGCTGCCATTAGATCCTCCTGGACAGGAAAGAGTATAAGAGGACTTCCTGTTCCAGCTGAGCCTTGCTTGAGCACCAACATCTTCCTGAGCTGTGGTGTGTCAGCTTTCTCTTTGACCATCCCACCTGATTGGTCCTGAGTCCTGACTTCCAGTTTCTTCAGTGACTGCTTATTCTCAGCTCCTGGTTTACCTCAGGCCTACAGTCCAGCCCTGACAACATCTCACTTTTCCTAACTTTAAGGTCAGGGCTGCTTTCTCTCACAGGTCACACAAATATCCCTCAAAATATCCACCCTAAGGAACAAGTCTTTGGGGCAAAGTATCTTTCAACACGGGCTTAATTACGTTCTTGGTGAGGGATCCAAAATATAATCAATAACCACTAGATACATCAGACAAAACCAGTCTGGAAGAGCCATGGGTTAGCACTCATTGATTTGAGGAACAAGATAAAGTAACGCAACAGAGGGCATTTATCACAGTTTTTTCTCTTCCTCCAAACTAATCTCCTTCAGCTCTACAGTGAACGATTATTTCTGGAAATATGAAATGCATAGTGGAAATCAGGTAGATAAATAGTACCTTCTGAACAAGTTTCAGTGGCAGACAGCAGATAAATGTTCATGTATGTTGGGGAATGCCTCATGGCTAGAACTGCAAAGGATAGAAACAGGGTCACTTCCACAAACATGTTTGTTTATTTTATTTCAACAAGCTTTATATTACTTAATCACAGTCTGCTCTGAATATTGTGCAGAAGATCCAATACAATAAGACTAAAAATGAGTTAAAACTATAAAATCAGAATTCAAACAGGACAATGGATTCCTCCATCAAGAAATCCACTGGATCCCATCAACAACATCCTCATTCATCACCTCCTAAGTAGTGGAGGCTCTCTGTTGAGTTTCCACAGCAGGAAAGGATCTGTGCAGTGCCAGGAAAATATGCTGAGAGTTCCCGTCTGGCTTTCTCTAGTCTCGGTAGGTTCTTGATGGAAACAAAGCTTTCTGTTTTCAGTTGCAAGCTCAATTATAGCTCTGCTTTTGGTGGTACAGCTGTGCCTAGCAAATGCAATGCTCTTCCATCTTTCTGAATGATTCCAGCCACCCCCCCCTTCCCCAAAATATGGGTGTAATTACCATTCCCTTTGTGCTCTCTGCTTTACAGCTCCTGCCATCTGGAAGAGCTTTCTTGTAACTATCTATCTTGCCATCTCCTTTCCCTCATTGCTCAGGCTTCTCCCTCCTCCATTTTTAGCTTTGTGACTCCATGCATGCATTTATGCAGTGGTAAACAGGCTGTCAGCTGTGTGGGTGTATTTGCA
This sequence comes from Podarcis bocagei, assembly GCF_964188305.1. NCBI lineage: Eukaryota > Metazoa > Chordata > Lepidosauria > Squamata > Lacertidae > Podarcis > Podarcis bocagei. The sequence continues at coordinate 106,589,161 of NC_138125.1, forward strand.
TAAGATATAGAGGGACGCCCTTGGCCAAGAACTTTTGAGATCCTTTGTGGATAAATATGTGAAAATGTCCAAAGGTTCAGAATCCTGAACCTGTCTATGTTAAAGAGGAACCAAAGCTGCAGTAGCATGGTCTTCTTGACCTTTCAATATTATGATTCCAGGTTTAAAAGACCATGTCACTCCTTAGGCACCCAGTTGGCTGCTGTGCTCTACAGGATACCATTCCATATGATGCAAGAATTGTACCTTTAATATGGCAGCACCAACCCTTTGGAACTCCTTCCTGTTTGTTATATGCATATAATCAATCTCATTCAAATGCTTATTTCAACATGGACTGCCTATATTAATCCATGCATTTAAATTACGATTCATAGGATGTTTTTATTGTCAACATCAAGAGGTAATGTTTTCCTTCATTGTTATATTTGCAAATACACAGACACAAAATTGATACTATCTTTTTTCTCTTTTCAATGCCTGTTGTAGTTCTTCCTCTCCCAACAAGCCTTTTAAGTAGGGATTTCTCATCAGTCTTTATCAGCATTGGCCAGGAATTGACCCATGCAGAGATGCCAGCTTTATCTCTGAGGTCCTACATAGTGCCCACCGCACAATAGTTAGTATGTGTGCCCAAGCCTTATCCATGCACACACTTCGGCTATTCCATAGACTTGCTTCCTGCAGTGACTTTTCAGGAGATATGGGAGAAAGTAGATCAGATTCTGAGGAGCCTCATAACATGCAGAAGCTTTGGAAGCAGATTAAGTTGTCTCATACCAAATCAGACCATTGAGCCACTTAGCCCAGTATTGTCTACCAGGGTTCCCCAAACTTGGGTCTTCAGAAGTTTTTGGACTACAACTCCCATCATCCCTAGCTAGCAGGACCATTCACAGATGATGGGAATTGTAGTCCAAAAGCAGCTGGAGGCACAAGTTTGGAAAACCCTGGTCTACGCTAACTGGCAGGAGTCCTTTCATACAAAGATCATTCCCAGGTCTACCTGAAGATGCTAGGGAATGAATTTGGGACCTTTTGCATGCAAAGCAGATACCCTGCCAGGCTACATCCCTTCTCTTCTGCCTGTAGTTCTCTGGGTCCCCATCCATTTACTTGGAAGAAGTCCTATTTATTTCACTTCCAAGGAAGTAAGATTGCGATTGCAGCCTTAAGCACACTGCCCTCTTCGGATTGCTCCCATGACATGCACGCAAATCCTGCTGAAATTTATTCAGCTTAATTTTAATGCTACCCTGTCCTTATTTTTAGTTATTTTGGAGTTCTAATAATACCATGCGCAGCTGAAAACACAAGTGAATTTAAAGCTTCCACATTTCCTCTTGAATGAACTCAGGCAATCCTTGCACAATGTTCTTAATGCCACACACATATAACGTGCTTCTTTAGAGATCCAAAATTACAGTCTCTATGACAACAATGCACAAACCTGCAATTGTCCACCATTGTGTTGCTTCAAAGCAGAAGGCAGTGCATGAGATCACATGGGAAATTTTCCCCTCTGCTAATTTGAATGCTAGCTTCTCTCTCCATGACAAAGGTTTGTGATTTTATAGTTCATTCAATGCTGTCACCAAACAATTTGAAGCAGCCTTTAATTTGTAACTTTTTTAAAAAAACAAAAACCTACTTGCAATGGTAGACATTGCAAAGTAATGTTTGAAAATTACCTGTGTCTGTCATCCCCATATGTAAAGTACCATACAGAATCTAAAGCTTTCAGCCGGGTTTTTTTTTTTTTAATGCCAAACAACATACTTGAACTATGTTTTCCTTGATGTGCTCTTGATTTTTAAATTTTATTTTTGAAGGGTTCACAGTTGCTAACATCTCCCAATTGGCAATATCATGAATACAGATCTTGTGTCATGTAAATAAAATAGAAGTTTCTTCAATGTGGTAGCTCCCAAATAGGACTACTTTGTTATTTTTGAGAAGAATCACATCTTTCTTTCTTTTTTAAAAAAAATTAAAAATCTATCATGCCTATTTCTCCTAAGAGAATCAAAGCAGCCAACAAACAGTAGTAAAAGTATTTTAAACCCATAACCTCTCTTAAAACACACACACACCAGTATATACATTCAAATTTATGTTTACAATATCCGACCTGCTTTAACAGATACCAGCAGCACATAAATCGCATAGAACTGGTCTGGCAAAGGACAAAACAAAACAAATTTAACCACAGGCCTTTTTAAAAAGCCAGGTCCTCACCAAATCGTCTCGGGAATGTGGCCTTTCTCAACTCCTAGAGGCTAAATTATGCCCACCTTGAAAATGGAACCCAGACCCAATCTGGGTGGGTGTGTTTGTTGGTGACAAATGTATCCTGCCCCTTTACCTCTGGCTCTGCCACCTCGTCTTACTCAGCCCATGCCTCTGGCTGGTCAAAGTCCTCCCTGTTCCCTGAGGAGGCTCCACACTCTGCAAGAAGGACAGAGGAGAGAGAGACCATAGATCTCCTCTATGACATCCAAAGTCACAAAGGGAGGACCTCTCTGCTTCATCCCTGAGTGTCCACCTTCCAGATGCCCATTTGCTCCTTCTCCTTCCTCCTCTTGGGTGCATGCCAGATCCTAGTAGAGTTAAGGAGCCCATGACACCACCAGTGTCCCATATTTGCATTGTTATGTAGGTTTTTCAAAAAGTCCATGTGAACTGGATATTCCCAAACATTTTGAAAGACTTCCCAAAGGAGTCATTTTCCATGCAGAGGCATCAGCATTGGGGCACATAGGGCACACGGAAAACTCCCTTGCCTATCCTCCCCCCACCGTGCCTTCTAGCTGGCAAAAGTCTATAGCAGAGTGTGGTTCCCATTCCAACTAAAGAGCAAACTGTTTGGTGCATTCATCCTCACCTACTACCAATCATAATAGCTGGTGTCACTGCCCTGATCTGTGTTGATTGGTTTTATCACTAGAGCTGTATGGATTGTTTTACTGAACCGTATGTCAACGGATGTTCGATACAACTTGGTATCTGCAGTTGCCACTTTTCCCCCTAGTGGAGTTCCTGTAACTTTTACAGGCAAAAGTTGAACAGGTGTAGCTTCCATGCTTGGACAAACAAATCTGTATATGATCTGTTTCTACAAGACAGATTGAGGAGGAGTTCCATTCTTTACTCCATATTCATTAAATTAAAAAAAAACTATTTAGCAGCCTCTAGCTGCTAACTAAAAAATAAACGAAGAAACTAAATAAAAAATGAATGAACTAAATTATAATTTTAATAAGGCATGCTTAGCTTAAGCATGCTTATTTGGTTGTATATCTTACTGAAATCAGCATTGCTTATATCTAAAATGAATATGTTTAGCATTGGAGGTAACTTTTAGAAAGGTTCATGTTTGAGCAAGTTGCCTCCACTATCACCCCTCCTTTGCACCCTCAAATATATTTTTCCAGTGCTGCCTGTTTCTATGCTGTTCCTTCAGAAGTTAAGTTTTTAAAAGCATTCGGGCCATTTCCAAAGTCAGGCATCTTAAAAGTCCTGTTGATTTCAGTAAGAAAGATTTAAGCATAGGCTTAACTCCCCCACTGAAATCAATGAGACTTTAAAAGTGTTTGACTTTGGCCATATGCTTGAAAAGCATTTATATTCTGAAGAAGCAACATGGAACATGACTTCTTGACCGTCACGTATTCAGATGGTGCAATTACATTTTTAAGCGCACTGCATAGCATTCTTAAAAGGATCTTCTTCATTGCATTTGTGTGTTGTTAATACACCCCGGCATTGCAGTTCCATTCTAATTACATTGCAACTTTTAGTGTTAGTCAGTGGGTAATGAGAAATCAATTTCAATCATCATACTACTTCCATGCTGCAAATCCAGGATTTCACCAATAGATATCCTGATCTACTTTTGCCTTAAACTATATCAGTTTAAACCTTTATGTCTTCCTCAATTTCCGAAGTGTATGTAGTTGTCAGCTTTGTCATGATCTTTCAGAGTCTTCAAGGTTATTATTGGTGGGTCCTAGTTTTGCAGCTTTATATAATGTCAGGTTTGTTTCATTATAATTTCATTCTACAGCACAAGGCAATTTGTTTTCATTTGCCAAACAGTTGTCATGTGGATGTTCCTCAGGAGATTTGCTTCAAAGGGTCCTCTACCGTGACAGCTTGCGAATCATCTATAAAATCTTATAGCTGAAAACAAACCATGTGCCTTCATAGACCCCACAACTGCCAGGTATAATGATTTTTCCATCACTGCAGCAAACAGCTTACCAAGAGGACATAAAATGCCAGAGCAAATCTATTCTTATTTCCAGGGGAGCACCAAAATTCTCCTCATCTGAATTACTCCATGGATTCTGGAGTTCCAAATGCATTAATAATTTTTGCTCCACTTCTTTTTATTTCAGAATTTTATGAAGAGCATTGTGCAACCCTAGCTCCTGCATTCAGTTCCTTTAGGTATACACAAACATATACCACCGATTCACATGTGTGCTTTGATAAAACATGAACAAAGTGATTTTGATGTGCCTGTGTGCAGGATTGCATCAATAATCTTTTTGTGTAGTGTTGAACATGGATAAATCACAGCAAAAAAGCAAACTTGATGTGCTTGTACACACTGTCAGGATTTGCACATCAAAGTAAACCATAGTTAACTATTACGCAGAAGGCTCCCACATCATTCTTCCTCTGTAGCCAGCATGATAAACAAATCCTGATTTTCCTGGCTTTGCAGCACATCCAAGTCATGAATTGTGGTTGATTTCATTCCAAAGAAACCACAATGTTAAGCCAATGTTTATTCTTGGCTGATCGATCATTGTTTCTTTAACCAAAAGAAACCACAGTCCCTGGCTCGGATGTAACACTAAGCCAGGGATCATGATTTGTTGCTTCCACTTGTCTAGAGGGAAGGGGCAAAGGAAGAGTGATATCTGCATTCAAAAACCATTAACTATGGTTTGTTGCGCCATGCAAACACTGCCACTGTGTACAATCACATCAAGCTGCTTTTTTGCAGTATTTTATCCAGACACGCTCATATAAGTTCCATGGTTTACCATGTTGTGCAAACTGGGTCAACTCTTGTATCAAGATTTATTTTTGGCATGGGGGTTGGATTCAGAGTTCCTATGAGCTGAACTCCATGTATGGGACACTTCCACCAAGGAAGAAGGTGGTTGATTTCCATCAATTCCTCCTTTCCTTTGCAGACTCATGTACCACTGAAAATCTGTTATAGAGGATGGGGAACCTTCTGCTTTACCATGGAGACTGCAGGAGAAAGTGGAACTTCTTTTCCTCCTTTAGGAGCCTCAACTGAATCTCAGTCCCTTCTGTGATGTGGGAAAGGCAAGTTTGGATCCCGCCCATTGTGGTTAACCAGTGCCCATGTATAAAACACTACACAAGGATAATCTATGATTAAAGAAGAAGAAGAGTTTGGATTTGATATCCCGCTTTATCACTAACCGAAGGAGTCTCAAAGCGGCTAACAATCTCCTTTCCCTTCCTCCCCCACAACAAACACTCTGTGAGGTGAGCGGGGCTGAGAGACCAGATTACGAGTCCACCGCTCTTAACCACTACACCACATTGCTTTTTACAGTAGTAGTAGTAGTAATAATAATAATAATAATAATAATAATAATAATAATAATATTTATACCCCGCCCATCGCCTGGGTTTCCCCAGCCACTCTGGGAGGCTCCCAACAGATTAAAAACAGAATAAAACATCACACATTAAAAACTTCCCTAAACAGGGCTGTTTTCAGATGTCTTCTAAAAGTCAGATAGTTGTTTATTTCCTTGACATCTGATGGGAGGGCGTTCCACAGAGCAAATGCTACCACCAAGAAGGTGCTCTGCCTGGTCCCCTGTAACCTCACATCTTGCAGTGAGGGAACCGGCAGAAGGCCCTCGGCACTGGACCTCAGTGTCTGGGCAGAACAATGGGTGTGAAGGCGCTCCTTCAGGTATACTGGGTCAAGGCCGTTTAGGGCTTTAAAGGTCAGACCAAGGCTAACATCATTATATGACAGGATGGGAACAAAGATCCAAATGAACTGAAAGCAGTGGCAAACTGGGCATGTTTCTAACTCTGGAATTAATTTTTAGAAAATACCTTTGTTAAACCAGAATCTAAGAGGAGTGGTGACAGCTTTATTATCTTGATATCCCCGGATCTCCTTTGTCAAGTCTAAGCTTTTTAAAAAATAATAATAATTCAGCATCAGTAATCAAACATGAGATTTCTTTGTAACATGTCAAATACAGAGAAAATAACCATGAGCACAGTATTTGACTAATCTAATGTTTGTGTTTTCATGACTGTGGTTTGCAACTGCACAGAATGTTTCATTTCTAAAATGTGTAAGATGGAAATACATGGATCAGCAGACTCTCACACGATTAAACGCTGCCACTGCACATTACCTAGTTTATTAGCAAATCATCAGTGACACGAATATTATATATTCACATCAGTGTCAAGATCTTTTGCAAAGGGCTTTTATCTTTGTTAGTACATAAACTTCACAAGATAACAGCCACCCCAAAACACTCTTAAGATTTATGGCCAGCTCCACACTTCTTCACGGCAAATATAATTGTTACAGTATTTTTTTCTGCAGAATGTATGTAAAGGAGGAATATACTAGGTCCTCCAGATTGTCATAATTCCAATAATTCTCTTTGTCTTCACTTCTCTCTGTTGCTCTCTCACACACTCTGTTATGAACAGCGTGCATACCATACATGTAAAGCACACGGCTGCCCTCAAAGAATCCTGGGAACTGTAGTTTATTCATCACAAAGCTAGCATTCCCAGCACCATTAACAAACTACAGTTCCCAGAATTCTTTGGGGGAAGTCATGTTTTTAAATGTATGTAGCCATGTTCCTCATCACCTTTTCTCAAGCAGAGACACAGACAAAGTGCTAGCAGGATCATACTCTGAATAAGTAATTAAAAATAATAATCCTGGTTTTATAGATTACAAAATACAGTGGTACCTCGGGTTAAGTACTTAATTCGTTCTGGAGGTCCATTCTTAAACTGAAACTGTTCTTAACCTGAAGCACCACTTTAGCTAATGGGGCCTCCTGCTGCCGCCGCAGCGCCACCATGCGATTTCTGTTCTCTTTTTTTTTTAAAGTAATATTTATTAAGAGTTTAAAAATTACAAAAAGAAAAAGAGTTAAACAAAGCAAAACAATACAATACAATACATAAAAAACAAAAAACACTGCTTATCTTAACAAAACAAAAACAGAAACAATTAAAAACACATCCAATATTTCCATATCTTGTCTTTCATTTACTTGTTTCGATGACCTCCTCACACCTCCCTTTTTTGTATTCTAGTTCAGTTAGCTATTTCAGCAAATCCTTTCCATCTTTCTCAATTTTTGTCCTATAATTTATCTTATCACAATCTAACCTTATTTTTTTTCCCTTTGGCCCATTAACAGTCTATCTTTACTTAATTCTTTATAACATTTCTGCTAAAGCCATATAACTTCATTCCAGTGCTAGCAGGATCATACTCTGAATAAGTAATTAAAAAATAAATCCTGGTTTTATAGATTACAAAATACAGTGGTACCTCGGGTTAAGTACTTAATTCGTTCTGGAGGTCCATTCTTAAACTGAAACTGTTCTTAACCTGAAGCACCACTTTAGCTAATGGGGCCTCCTGCTGCCGTCGCAGCACCGCCATGCAATTTCTGTTCTCATCCTGAAGCAAAGTTCTTAACCGAGGTAATATTTCTGGGTTAGTGGAGTCTGTAACCTGAAGCGTATGTAACCTGAAGCATCTGTAACCCAAGGTACCACTGTATGTAAGAAGCCACAGCTATCTAATGTAAGCTCACAATAGCACCCAAGGCCATAACTAATGCAGAAATCATTCTTAAATATGTCAACATTTACATTCATAATACATAGCGTTAACAAACTAGTAGGCAGCAATTCAACGTAAGCAAAATCATTTTCCATGTACCCATAAGAAAGCTGACAGCTACATAACTCTCAATTACCCACACTGAGCCAGAGGTGCTACATGTCAATAGAGTCAAGAAAATGATGAATATAGCATTATTGAAACATGAAAGAAATAGTTTGTAGCAACTTCTGTGTAGGGGTGTTTAGAAACAAAAATGTTTGCATCTGCCTCTCGTGAGAAAATGTGTTTTTAAATATAAAAAACCCCATGCAGATCTGTTTTTATGCTAATTAATGGCATTAAAATGGACAAAAATGGACTTAGGAATGAATGCACATGAAACTGACACGAACTGGAAATAGACAGACCTGCCCCACCCTTTAACAGCAGACAGACACACATAAACGCAGCAAGCAAAACAGCTTATAAGTGAAGGGAAACTCTTCTCCTGTCACATCCACGCACCACGTTTAAAGCACTCTTCTGCAACTTCAAGAGTCATTGTTCCCCCACCCTTTCAAAGGACCCTGGGGAATGGAGTTTATGAGTGCCAGAAACTGTAGCTCTGTCAGCAGTCTCCAACAATTCTCAGCACCCCTAACAGACTACCATTCCCAGCATGCTTTGGTAGAAGCCATGACAATCAGAGCATAACTGCCAATCATCCCACTTTGAGTGGGACATCCCAGATGGACATCCAGCTTCTGGTGTTAATCCTGGGTGTCCCGCTTCCTCCGTCACCCTGGCGAGACCTCCTCTGAGGTCCACCGTAGCTCCTGGAGTACTTCAGGAAGCATGACACCAACTTTCTGAAGCGCACTGCCAACTTCCAGAAGTTTGTCGGTGGCCGTGGCGGGCCTGGCAAAGGAAGCCTCAGCCTCGCAGTGGTGGCAGCAGAGGAGAGCCGACCAACGTAAGGGAGTGGTGGGCCGATGCAGCCTGGGAGGACGGGGGGCAGCAGGGGCAGCATGGTGGGAGAGGTTTCCCAGATTTGAAATGGAAAAAAGTTGGAACATATGTTGAAGTGGTAGAAGAATGCTTTAAATGTATGGTGTGGATGTGACATAGGAACTTGTTGTTTAGTCATTTAGTCGTGTCCAACTCTTCGTGACCCCATGGACCAGAGCACGCCAGGCACTTCTGTCTTCCACTGCCTCCCGCAGTTTGGTCAAACTCATGCTGGTAGCTTCGAGAACACTATCCAACCATCTCGTCCTCCGTTGTCCCCTTCTCCTTGTGCCCTCCATCTTTCCCAACATCAGGGACTTTTCCAGGGAGTCTTCTCTTCTCATGAGGTGGCCAAAGTATTGGAGCCTCAGCTTCAGGATCTGTCCTTCCAGTGAGCACTCAGGGCTGATTTCCTTCAGAATGGATAGGTTTGATCTTCTTGCAGTCCATGGGACTCTCAAGAGTCTCCTCCAGCACAGACATAGGACCTGGGGCCCACAAAAAATGGCAGCCTTGCCATTTCCCTGCTAAAAGTCAGCAGAGCTTGTTTTACACCAGGCATAGGCAAACTAGGCCCTCCAGATGTTTTGGGACTACAGTTCCCATCATCCCTGACCACTAGTCCTGTTAGCTAGGGAACATGGTAGTTGCAGTCCCAAAACATCTGGAGAGCCGAGTTTGCCTATGCCTGCTTTACACCATGATTTAAGGGAAGAGGAGACACAAGAGGGGATCTCCAATTTCCTAGTCTTGACAACAGAAATACCGTGTTAATATCAAAGTGAGAGAAGTGGGCACAAGAGTTTTCTCAGTGTTTCAGAAGGCAGGTGAAATACTATGCTGTTCTTTTCAGAAATGTCTTCAAGAACTTCGGGAGAGTGAATCAAAACTCAGGGCAGAGCTGCAGCTGCTTCCCAAATTAGTAGTCATTACTCAGGATTGACTGGGATAATGGATTCATTTTGATGCATGCTGAGAAGGTCTACTTGGATTTCTCCGTGTGACATAAATTATTTTGAACGCTGTGGGTGCATGCCCCCTTTCCTCCGATGTTACTTAGCTACATACTATAAGGATCACAGTAAGCAAGGAGTGGGCAGGAAATCTCCATCTGTTCCAAAGAGCTCTTACACAGTTAAAGACCCAAAATTTCATTCTGTGGTTATAGATCCATAGTCGCATCTATATGTGAGAAACACGGCACAACAATGCTGACTCTGATGACCCAAACCTGTGCATTGCAAAGTGAATTTTGCTGCGATAAGCTTCCTGGGATTAATCTCCAAATATATAATCCTCCTTTTCTTACCCTGAGATATACCTCCTGCAAGATGGGAGGATCTTCACAGCAGGCAATGAGGAATGCTGAGTCAGCATCTAAAGAGACGAAGCAGATTAGAAACCAAAAGGATTCAGATGACACAGCAGTAAAAGAGCTACCGTAATTTTCACTCTATAACACGCTCCAGACCATAACATGCACATAGTTTTTAGAGGAGGAAAACAAGAAAAAAAATATTCAGAACGAAACAGTGGGTGTATGATTTTTGTGGTTCATGCTGTGGCCACAGACATGTGATCTGACAGTGAGTTTGGAGTAGCCCAATGCAAAAATCCTGAGGATCCATGTGGATCCATGCTTTGTAACCACGTTTTTGCACCACTGCGACCCCAGGCAACAGTGGGTGCGTGATTTTTTTGGTGCAAGATGTAGCCATGGACATGCTATGTGATCTGATGGTGAATTTGGGGTGACCCAGTGCAAAAATCCTGAGGATCCATGTGGATCCGTGCTTTGTAACCACGTTTTAAGTAGGGAGGGAAGGAAAAGCACTCAAGGGACAAGGAGCACGCATGGGGTGTGTGGAGAAGGATGCTGCTAATAATGCTATTTAGCGAGCTGAGTGGGGAGGAGAGAGGGACAGAGAGCCTGCTTGCTTTAAAGGAGCCAACCAGACAGGAGCCGCTTACACTCGTGTAAGCAGCTCCTCTCCTCTCCCGCTTTGCTCCTTTAAAGCAAGCAGGCTCTCTGTCCCTCTCTCCTCCCCACTCCGCGGCTCTTCTCCCACTTTGCTGTTTCAAAGCAAGCCACGGAGGAGGGAAGGAAGGGGAACCATGGATCCTCTGTTCACGACTGCAGCAGATCCCCCCCCCCCGCCACCCATAGGCATTCGCTCCATAACACGCACAGACATTTCCCCTTACTTTCTAGGAGGAAAAAAGTGAGTGTTATGGTGCAAAAAATACGGTACTTACTACACACATACAACCCTACAGGATAGTCAGTACATCTGATAGATAACGGTTCTGTGTAAAAACACTTTCAGTTCACTGTGAATTGTATGGTGTGGTGAAAATACTATGGTGAAGAAAATAGAATCATAGAAGCATAGTTTGTACCCATCATGAACTGTGCATTCAGTATTGTGGGCCTAATTCTGTGAAACTCCCTCCTGAATAGATTAGACAGGCCTCCTCCCTGTTGAACAAAGACCTTTTTTTAATTAGGGGTTTTAAAGTTGGGGTTCTTAGGGGGGAGGGGTGTTACATTTAATTATAATTGATTTTATTCATTGGTAATTAAGCAGTATATAAACACCTTTAAAAAATATTAGGTAAAGGTAAAGGGACCCCTGACCATTAGGTCCAGTGGTGGCCGACTCTGGGGTTGCGGCACTCATCTTGCTTTATTGGCCATCTTTTTATTGATAAGGGGAAAACTCATAAGGCAGGGATAGGGTCATCTGAGGCAAACTGCCTCAGCTCCATTGGTTTATTATTTATTGTTTATTTGTTAGATTTATATACTTCCCTTCATCATAAGATCTCAGGGCAGTTAACGAGCTAAAATACAGGATAAAATCATGAAAATAAGCAGAGCAAAACAGAAAAAAACAAAAGCACCCCACCTTCCCACAGACACATTAAAAAGGCTGTAGAATATTAAATCAGCCAAAGGCCTGGTAGAAGAGGAACGTTTTCGCCTGGAGCCTAAAAATATATAATGAAAACGCCAGACAAACCTCCCTGGGGAGAACATTCCACAAATGGGGAGCCGCTACCGTAAAGGCCTGTTCTCAGGTTGCGACCCTCCAGACCTCATGTGGATGAGGCACACAAAGAAGCTCCTTCAGATGATGGATGCAGAGTCTGTTCAGTTTGCAGCTGAAGAGGAAAGTAAACATTGCTCCTGCTCTACGGCCGGTGCTTAGGAGATTACTGCCTATAGAAATCCATAATTACAGCTGAAAAGAGTGGTTTGACAATGCCTTCATTCACTGCTGAAATGTGGTGTTGGTTCCACTTTCCACAGTGGATATGGACCTAGACTGAAAATCCATGCAAATATACACAAAAGAGCTAGCGCAGCAAGGGGCTTTGGTATTCTATTACTATTGATATTGCAGGGATGAGAACTCACCGGTAAAATATCAATGTGTAATGAATCAGTGACATAAAATTGATTAAGTTCCCGTGGTGTCTCATTCTGCAGCTCCGGTGATCAATAGGAATTACTTAGGTGCTTAGTCTGCACATACTGCTATGGCGGCAGGTGTCAGGGAGCCTTGACCTCACCTTCACCTCTTTGCAAAAGGCAGCCAAAGCTTATGTTAATGTTTTTAATGTGGTTCAGGGAGCTCCGATTTGTGGAGTCTCAGAGTTGCTCTTGAGCCTATCAATATCTCTTCCTCTTTCAGGGTTTGGTGGATACAGTCATACCTCATGTTACGTTTGCTTCAGGTTGCGCGTTTTCAGGTTGCATCCTGCGGCGACCCGGAAGTACCGGAAAGGGTTACTTCCGTGTTTCACCTCTCGTGCATGCGCAGATGCACACAATGACGTCATGCGCATGCGCAGAAGTGGCGAATCGCGACCCGCACGCGTGCAGACACAGGTTGCGTTCTTTTCAGGTTGTGAACAGGCCTCCAGAACGGATCCCATTCGCAACCAGAGGTACCAGTGTACATACAAAGGAATTAAAAAGGTTTTGTTTTTTAAGCAGGAGTCAGCAGCTCTTTGCGTGAGCAACTGTGAAGTTCTGACATGCAAATCTTGACAATGAGTTTAGGTTTGCAGGAATACAGAACAGGGTTGGGGGACCCTTTTTAGCCACATTCCCTTCTAGGTAGGCTTGCCATACGTCGGGGAAATTCCTGACATGTCCTGGTTTTCAGGTGTAAAAAATGGTGTGGGGGGCAGGATTTTGCCGAATCGGCAAAATGTCAGGGAAAACCCGGATGTACGGCAATGAGATGGAAAAAGAGGTGGAAATATTAAATATTTAAAAGCTTCCCTATACCAGGCTGCCTTCAGATGTCTTCTAAAGGTTGTATAGTTACTTATCTCCTTGGCTCGGGGGGTCGCATAAGTCCACACCCTCCAGCATTTCTCTGATGCTAATAGGGACGTCCTATCATACCATCCAACATTTCTCCAATGAAAATAGGGACACCCTAAGGAAAAGTGGGACATTCTGGGATCAAATCAGAAACAGGGATGGCTTCTGTAAATCCGGGACCGTCTCTGAAAAAATGGAGGGTCTGCTACGAAGCACAAGGAGCTGGTTGGTAGCATAAGGTTAAAACAGCTGCACGCTCTAACTCCCAACTTCCCCTCGAATTCACTTACATGAGAATCTAGGTTTGGCACAGACTTAGTGCCTGGTACTTGGGGACTCTTTTACAGCCAGCTGAGGTGATCAAGATGTAAAATTTCCCTAGAGAAACGAGCACAGAAATGAGGCCTAAGAAACCAGAACTTCAATAAACTCCTGAATTTATGAAGTTTGGTTGGAAAAGGCACGTACAAAACCCGCAGTCCCCATCCAGTCAGCCCCCAGCCCTTGAAGTTCTGCACTGCCACCCTGTGGCGGCTCACATGTTCACCAGACATTTCAGGGGATAATAATAATAGAAACAGAGGAAGCCGCCTTATACCAAGTCAGACCATTGGACCATAGCTGTCAACTTACAGATTTGAAAATAAGAGACTAGCAGCCTTGAAAATAAGGGATTTTCTCAGCACAGGTATGTTCGACTTCTGATCCCCTCCGAGCCAAAGGCAGAAAGCCCAGCTAGCAGCCAAACGAAGCCTCAAGTGGTGGTTCCCACAGCGCAGCAACCCGGCAAAGGGGATGCAGCAAGGAAAACCACTGTCACCTCTCCGCTGGGAAGCGCTGAGCAAAGGCGAGTCCCCAGGCAACGTGGCCGATTTGATCGGCACAAGGCATGCAAGCTCCACCCCCCAGTCCTTCTTAGTCTCCTTATTGGGTGAGCAACGCAGCCAAGCAACCCAGTTGGAGCCTCCCTCCTCCCTGGCCGGCAGGGAGGGAGGGAGAGGAGCTGCTTCCTTTGAAACCCAGGAAATTTAAGGGACATCATCAATAAGGGACAGCAGCGGGACATGGCGCTGGGATAAGGGACCGTCCCGCCAAATAAGGGACGCCTGACAGCTATGCATTGGACCATCTAGCTCAGTATTGTCTACTGTGACTGGCAGGGACTCTAAAGGGCTTCAGACAGGGAGTCGTTCACAGCCCTAGCTGAAGATGTCAGGGACCTTCTGCCTTCTGCACACAGAGCAGATACTCTGCTCTTGAGCTACTGCCTGGGAGGGGGAAAAAATCCCAGGATAAAAGCCTCCGCCCTCTACAGGCCCATGTGGAGCTGGTCTGAGGCCCGGGTCAATAGTCTTGTTAGAATGAAGTTATAAACTCAAACAAAGTAAGCAGCCTGTCCCTAGTGGGGGCCCCCAGCCAGCTTAGCCTTCCATGGCTTGAGGCAAGTATAGCTGGTTGTCCACCCCCTTCTGCACAGGCCCAGCCCACTATTTGTTTCAAATTCTGCAAAACTGTAAACACTTTCTAAGGGGATCTTTTCAAGTAGGGTCCAGAAGAAAGTGGAATGCCTGTGATGTTTTATTTTATTAAGTAAATGTACACACTGCCTTTCCATCTATGGATGGCTATTTAGTTATTGAAATCATTGGGAGAGGCCATAGCTCTGGTTGAATCCCTAGCATCTCTAGTAGAAAGGATCTCTGATATTAGCAGTAGGAAAGAACTCATCCTGAGATTGTTGAAAGTGGCTTCTAGTCAAAAGCAGAGAGCACTGGGGATATGGGCAGTATCATATCAATGGCAACAGAGAGTAAGAGGCTGACACAAAGAATAGATGGACCTAAATAGCCAGAATCTATTGGTCATGGGGGGGGGATCAAAAGTCTGTGAAGTAACTCCTTTCAGTATGTGAGGTCACAATTTGTACTTGTGGTCACATTCACACCATACATTTGAAGCACATGGCTTCCCCCAAAGAATCCTGGGAAGTGTGGTTTACTCTTAACAATCTACAATTCCGGGCACCCTAAACAGACTACAGTTCCCAGGATCCTTTGGGGGGAAAGTCGTTAAATATATGGTGTAGATGTGGCCTGTGTATCTAGAGCCAGTGTTATCCCATGTAATCGACAGCTTCCCCTCATGCTACAGATTTGCCTTTTCTTTTCCTAAAAGTGCTCAGGCCATTTTTATATAAATGAAACTCATATTTTCATTGCGTGTTTTCAGAATTCTCCCACAGACTGAGAGCTAAAGATGATGATACATCAAGTCACGGATCATTAAGGAATAATGCGACTTGAGCCAGGTTGCCTCCTGCAGTAGGGAATGTGGAAATGGGAGCCAATAATCAGCTTGCGGCTTTCCAAAGGTCCATGTCTGTGGTTCGCTGCAATTTTGCATGGGGAAAAAATGGAGGAGGAGAAACCCTGACTTTCATTTCTTAAAACATGTTGTTTATTAGGCTCCTTCCATTGTCCGGAGAACTTTGCAAACATAAATCACAATAGCTGGTTACTATGGTAGATAGGATGTAGATGGTCCTCTTGCTAGAGCAGGCAAGGACAGGGTGAATTCAGATTGGTTTTCCTGTAACACAGGGTTGCCTAACCACCAGGTGTTGTTGGACCAACTGGTATGGCAAATAGCCAAGGATAAGTGGGGGGGTATTAGTTCAGCAGCATCTGGAGGGCCACAATTTAGGGGCCCTTGCTTTATAAATGGAATATTGCTCTCCAAGGCATTGTTTCTTCTAAAAAAATTCCAAGCCAATTGTAAATTCTTCTGATCCCTTGTAAATTGTGTGTTTGTGTGTGTTTGTTTGTGTGGTCTGACTCAAACATGCAAACAGAAGTATGGGGACCGCTTACAGTGCAATCATAGTGAAGCCAGTTGTGTGGATGAATATTGTACAGACACAGCTCACTTACTCTGTGTTAAGATTTTCTACTATATGGTGTTTCCATAGTCTGTAGTAATGCAAATGTTGTTGCTTTTTCCTGTCACACATTTTAATTTGTGATAGAGGCATCATCAAGTAGGACGCCTTCCCCACATTTCCCACAAGTTGCTTATCTGCATTCATCTTGTGGCACAGCTCACAACGTCGTTTTCAAAGCTACCACAAACCCACTTTCCCCCTGCTTCAAGGCTACTGAGTTTTCCTTTGGGAAGTCTGGTTTTTTAGCTGAAAGGCAGCTTAGAAATGTAATGGATGAACAAGTCGGCTGATTTTATCTGTTATCAGTAAATATCCACAATCTAATGAGATTACGTTGTCCATTGGACCTTGACTACAAAGTCAGGCTACAGACTCCACACATAAGTGTTGGGTTTGTTAGCTGGTTTATATGCAACACAGAAAATATAGAATATTCTGATGTGTGCTAGCTGTTTATACTTTATCTACAGACACAATCATTTGCACCTCTAAAAAGGCTGGCTTTGGGGCTATTTGAAAAACATCACAAACGCAAACCTGAGTTTGCCACAGTAGGGTTGATCAACACGACAGCGACGTTTCGGTAGCCGAGCTCCCTGGTAAGCATATCTGGACTAAGGCATACACTTTTTGCATTTGTATTTTTATACTTTTAGGTCAACTCTTAAAACATCTAAGACTTGTTCCCCTAAGGGTATGAAGTTGGCCTTAATATGTTACTGCAAACAGATGCAATGATGACTCTAGACATAGAATCATAGAATCATAGAGTTGGAAGAGACCACAAGGGCCATCGAGTCCAACCCCCTGCCAAGTAGGAAACACCATCAGAGCACTCCTGACATATGGTTTTCAAGCCTCTGCTTAAAGACCTCCAAAGAAGGAGACTCCACCACACTCCTTGGCAGCAAATTCCACTGTCGAACAGCTCTTACTGTCAGGAAGTTCTTCCTAATGTTTAGGTGGAATCTTCTTTCTTGTAGTTTGGAGCCATTGCTCCGTGTCCGCTTCTCTGGGCTGAACTGTGTTCTGTGCAGAACTCCACATGTACCAGTAGCTATTACATGAACATATACACATCCTTAGCATGTGCTGCAGCATCTGAAATTCAGCATATGCTTGAATTTTCTAGGCTAGCAACACATGGGAGAGAGCCAAGGGAGATTGTGGTGGGCCTCCAAGGATAAGATTGCCAAAACATTCAAATGTGCCAACACCAAAACATATAATTCTTTGTTTTCCATATTAAACAGACAAACAAAGCATCACACTTCTGTTTTGTTCTAACGTGCCCATCAGTACACTTTCCTGATGTATAACAACAACTCAACCCCTTGGTGGTCATAACATGTATGTTTTCTCTCTGTTCTACAAGGGATGTAAAGTTTACTAGAATCATCTTTCCACTGTTTATCCAACTGACTACATCATTTTACAGAATGTTGCCTTTAATTATTAAAAAGCACTTTATTCACTATCTTCATTCAATGTCCCTTGGGAAGTATGATACTAAAAGGCTAACCTGAGTGTAATTGAGCTTTTGCTTTACATTTGTTGTAAATTTATGCACCATCGACAAATTTTTGCTCATGGTTTGCTCAAGGTGCTTTATCCTTACCCCCGCCCTGTGTGAGGTATATATATATTTATATCCCTCCTGTTCATGTTTCACGGACATTCTTTGCCATTGTTCAGCCTGCTTGTTTGGATCTTAGAATTCCAGATGTGTGCAAGCGTTCTGGTTCTCTGAAGAAAGGAAATATAGTCATTTTAATGACATAATCATTGGGAGTCCCAAGTTGTGCTGGTAGATAAACACAGGAATGAGAAAGCAGTAAAACAACACTACAGCCCCCAAGAGAGACATCTGAGGGCAGCATATTCCATCAGTAGGAAGCAATGGACATTGCTGAAATTAAGCAATAAGTAAGAAATATGAGGGTAGTTGTCTGTCACAAGCAGCTCCCACTACTAGCAAAGAATTTTCTCTTCTGAGCTCTAGCAATCCCTGAGTCTCTTCCCCCAACACACTTTTTGCTTGCTTTCCACAAAAGTATAGATGATGATTTGAAAAAAAATATTCATGCTATATAAAGGCATCTGAACTCTGAGGTCAACAGTAATATTTTGCAATGTTCTGACATCCTGGTCTGGGTACGTTAGAAGAAGGACAAAGACAACAACCTTAATCAGTACAGTGGTACCTCTGGTTAAGTACTTCATTCGTTCCGGAGGTCTGTTCTTAACCTGAAACTGTTCTTAACCTGAAGCACCACTTTAGCTAATAGGGCCTCCTGCTGCTGCCGCGCCGCCGGACCACGATTTCTGTTCTCATCCTGAAGCAAAGTTCTTAACCTGAAGCACTATTTCTGGGTTAGCGGAGTCTGTAACCTGAAGAGTCTGTAACCTGAGGTACCACTGTACATTTGAGCATTTCTCAGCTTTAGTTTATGAAACTGGAGGAGTGAAATTTTAATCTTTTGCAATGGGGTTGAAATTTAAGAATAGACTTGATCATTTGTTTCTGCAGCCTGACTGAACGCAGCATAAAGACAAAATGTTAACAACTTTATTTAATGGGATTTGTGTCCCAATCCCTCGTCACGAGCAATTCCTGGGGCGGATCACAACAGTGGAAAAAAGAACATAACAATAAAATGGAGTGAAAAACATATCAGCAGACCCATCTGCCATCTTACCCCCAATATATTCAGAAGACCTATTCAAAAGCCTGGAGGAAGAGAACGGCCATCATCTGGTGCTGAAAATTAGGCAAAGAAGTGCAATTCAAGCAGGGCTCAACCGGGTACTAGGGTGCTTGGGAGAAACAGAGGAAGTGTAGGTAGCAGAACCAGGGGAAGAGAAAGGAAGAGGGGAGAGTTATCCCTGTGTAAACATGCAAGGGTGAATGAGAAGTATTGGATCTAAGAGAGTGGGGAGGGTGATTCTTGCCCCACCCATCACCAGTCCCCACTAAAGATTATCCCTGGGCAAAAGCTATCTTCAGCATTAAAAAGTTTTACACTAATAAGATAGGTTTCTAACTTTTCTATCCAACTTTGTATATTATTGATGCAAATAGTTGCAGCGACTACTGCTACAGATAAGCTATTAGTAAAAGAAAAAAAGGAAAAGAGAGGACCAGCTGTTCTTTAGTTTTATGTTTTCTTCACTGTTAATGCACACATTTTCCACACCAGTCATAATATTTCTAAGAATGATACTAATGTGCCAATAATAAGAAAATGTTTATGCTACCTCCTGATAAAAATTAACTGCTAGAATCACTCTACAATGGTACCTCTGGTTATGTACTTAATCTGTTCCAGAGGTCCGTTCTTAACCTGAAACTGTTCTTAACCTGAAGCACCACTTTAGCTAATGGGGCCTCCTGCTGCCACCGCGCCGCCGGAGCACGATTTCTGTTCTCATCCTGAAGCAAAGTTCTTAACCCAAGGTACTATTTCTGGGTTAACAGTATCTGTAACCTGAAGCGTATGTAACCCAAGGTACCACTGTACAGTCATTCCTGCAGCCAATTAGAACCTGTCCTCAGATTTCAAATGCAATTATCCTATATAGTACAAATACTTTTTAAAGTGTGTGTGTGTGTGTGTGTGTGTGTGTGTGTGTATATATATATATATAGTTTTCAAGAACAATGATGATGAACAATAAAGAAACAACAACAATGACTGTAAGGGGCACATTATTACAGCTGAAATGAAAGAAACAGAAGGTTCAGTATGTTTGCAGACATCAAAATAAAATAGATTTCGCAAAGGGGCATTCTGGAACTAAAGATCACATATTGATAAGATGACCTCGCACATAGAGACGTGTTGTTGGGGGCCAATGCAGAGTACTGTTTTTATTTATAAAGCGTATAAATGGAGACCACATAACATCAAGATGGTAACCCCTCTTAAAACCCTCCTGAGATGGGTTAAATGCTCAGACAAGACCACACCCTCTCAAACCATCCATTCCTAGAGGAACCTGAGGCAGACATCCAATGTCTGGCGATTCCATTCAATTAAAAATACTGACATAATATCACACATAGATTAGTTTTCTTCGCAGGAAGGTTTGTACAGAGTTTCTACATAGGAAGGTTTCCATGTAAAACTGATCAGGCACTCTGCAATCCTGAGCAAAATTAACTGGGCCTGGAAGTAAGCTTACTAAATTCAACTGAACTTTCATCCGAGGAAACATGCGAAGCATTTCACGGAAAATTACTAGTTGCAACATGGTGTAATTCTGGTTTTTGAAAAAGCTCCTTTTACAAATAGCTTGCAGTACTCAGATAAACCTGGAAGTTTCAGATTGCTGATGGCATGTGGAGTTTAAATCTGATAATTTAATATACTCATGGTAGGGCCAACCAGCTGTAAAGAGACGCTTGAAAACAGTGGGTCCCTGGAGGAATCGTGTCTTGTTTTACATTTGTTGGCAGCATAGAGGGGTTTAAAGATGCCAGATCTCTCTCTTTCCTCCCTCCCTTCACAGATACACACCTCAGGCGCTCAGCTTCCTATCAGGTGGGGCACTATTTTTAAAAATGGATGGAATTCTAGAAATAGCTGTCAGGAAAGACTGAAAGTTCATTATCATTGCAAAGAAAAGAAAAAACTAAAAGAAAACTAAAACGATAGAGACAATTCAGCTCTTTATGCTTTTGGAAACACAATTCTGTTGTTTTTAGTGTGCAAAACTGCTGTCACAGATCTTTGATGGGTACTGGAAGTTGTATATGGGCATAGTGTTAAAAGCTTTCACACCATCCCTGTGCAAGCAGCACATTGATATTCCTATTTTGCAGGTGGCAATACTGAAATAGAGGGCTTGTTCACATTACCCCCTTAGAGCACAGTGAATTTGTCCCCTCCCATACATTTCACAGCTCTTTCCCTTCATCCATTTCTGTTTGTGTTCACACCAGGGTGTGTGTGTTCACACCAGGGTGGGTGTGTTCACACCAAGTGTCCACAAATTGGCTACGCAGGAGGTTTGAGAAACACCATGCCATACCGTAGTATAGTGGTACCTCAGGTTAAGTACTTAATTCGTTCTGGAGGTCCGTTCTTAACCTGAAACTGTTCTTAACCTGAAGCACCACTTTAGCTAATGGGGCCTCCTGCTGCTGCTGCTGTGCCGCCGCATGATTTCTGTTCTCATCCTGAAGCAAAGTTCTTAACCTGAGGTACTATTTCTGGGTTAGCAGAGTCTGTAACCTGAAGCGTATGTAACCTGAAGCATATGTAACCCGAGGTACCACTGTATTCTGTAACAAAGTGCAGGCTACATATGCATCTTGGATAAAATGTGAATGTGGGTTAAAACCCGGCGTTGGAAATGCAGTGAGTGCAGACATCCATAGTTGCTCGGTAAGTAGCCAAAATTATGAAGCCCCCCCCCAAGTCAGAGGCCACCTTATTTGCCCTAATCCAGCAGTGCACTATGAGCTGTTAAATCCATTAGTGATCTTAAACACGCTCAACTCTACACTGGTTTGTGCCCAGTGGGCTTTTCCCCCTTTGCTTTTCTGATCGTTTAAAACAAGAACCATTCTTTATAATCCAGCAAGATGCAAGAATACATATATAAAATAAGCCCATGGTTAAGGAACAATCTATCCTCCCTTAGTCATCTATTTTCTGATAATTTTCCTCTTTTTATAACAAAAAATATCTCAATACGTTACCATCTGATTTCTATTTAAAAGACTCAACCCAAATACTGTTCAATTTAGTTCAGCATTATTCAAATAATATTCATTATTCATAAAACAATAGCATCCCAAATAGCAAAACAGGCTCTGCTCATCCACTGGCATGCAGGGTTGTTCAATACAGGGAACATTTATCTATGCTCCAACTGCAGTATATTATTCCGTGTTTCTGCTGATTATCGTTTTGTTACACTGCTAATTTTTAGACCATTTATATCAGAACAATCATTCAGTGCCTCCAAGCAATAAGTGGCAAGTGGCATGCAATATTTAGTATTTAATTTGTTGAGGAGTTCATCACTCAGGTTTGTTATTCAATAATGCAATGCTGGATTCTTCTCCCCCCCCCCCTCCACTTTTCTGATGGAATAGTTGCCAATTTTAAATGTTTCCTTCAAATTTCAATGCATTTCTTCTATGACATGAGGTATCCCACCATTCTTCTCCCTTCCTCCCGCAACAGAATAGAAATATGGTAAGAATGCTGTTAAGTTTTTAGCCGGAAAAAAATACCCACCCACCCCGTGTGAAACTGACTGAAGCCCAAATACTCAAGGAATATAATCTGATTTAGAGCTATGAAGTGTGGTAACTTGAAATGTCAGACAGGCCCAGCCATTGATTTAGCTGTATCCTCGGGAATAAGAACTACAAGCTATGTGGCAGATAGTAAAAGCTGAAATGGTATATTAGCAAATATTGCCAAACGGCACATTAAAACAACAACACAGGTGCCAATTCACACATCACACATGATTAGTGTGTGCCCTGAATGTTGAAAAGCACTAGGGCGGAGATTATGCAAAGTCATCAGAAAGTTCTCTGATGTTTGATCTGTGATGACTCATTCACACATGCAAGTGGCCACTCAAGGCTACAGCCATCAAGTAACCATACATCTGTGAACCAGCTGTAGAATCCAAGCAATTCAGGACACACACCCCCCAGACATCCTTTTAATGGAGCATTCATCATCATTTGTGCTCACGATGTTATCATGGCCATTATACACAGTTAATGTTTTTCAATACCATTTGCACCTGCAAAAGATTTGGAGCGGTCATGTTGCTTCATCTGCAATAGGCTTATGTCTTGTAGTTTCCTGCTGAAATCCTGCAACTTTCTATAGTGGGCTGTCCGACTTCCATAGAATCATAGAGCTGCAGAGTTGAAAGGACCTAGAGGGTCATGCCAGAATCCTGTCCAGTGCCATCCCTGGGTCATTGAACTATTGTACAATAATGGTCCTCTAGACAGCAATAATGCTGGGGAAACATAATAAAGCAGAATTAATGTGTGGATGGTGCAGTATAAATGCACTATTATTGCATCAATAGCATATTGCAGAATACAGATGCAAAAAAAATGGTAAAAGAAATGGTAAAAGCAGCTCTACATTTGCATTTGAGGGGTTTTGAGGGGTTTGTGGAGAGCAAGTCTGGGAACTGAGGGGTGTTTTGGGGAAGGGAGTTGGATGCTGTTAAGGTGGAGTGTGTCAGAGACATGGCATGCAGGAAAGCAATTTTAAAACTGTGTGGTTAGCTCCCATTCAGTCAGTCGGTTGGAGGGCATGACAAGATGAGCCTCAGCAGCTGACTTGTGGAGGGCAGTAACCCTGTAACAGTGCGGCACCCCAAGTCCTTGCATGAGGAGGGGGAAATATGAAGAGCATTCGTTAGTTAGCTAGTTCAGTTATCATAGAATCATAGGGCCGGAAGGATCCTACGCACAGTGGCGTAGCGTGGGTGTGTCAGCACCCGGGGCAAGGTAAGTAATTTGTGCCCCCTAACCCGTGGATTTGCGCCCCCTAACCCATGGATTTGTGCCCCCTAACCCTAAGCCCCAGATGTTGCGCCCAGTGTGGCCGGCCCCCCCTGCACCCCCCACGCTACGCCACTGCCTACGCACACCAAAAGCTGTGGGGTGATGATTGCTTTTCCTTCTCGCCACAATACTCTGCAATGTAGATTTGAGGGAGTTAGATAGCAATGGGTCCAGTTTTGTTCTTGGTTCCCTGCTTCATGTGCTGATTTCTCGAAGCACACATTACGAAATTGGCATGGGAAGGAGCCATTGCTGGTAGGTAAGATTTGCTCCAAATCTTTCTGAACAGACACATATTATCCAGTAGCAACCAACCTATACAGCAGAAGGAGGCAGCAGGAGCATGGCATCCATCAGATGTTTTGGACTACAACTCCCATCATTCCTAAGTACTGACTATGCTGGCTGAGGAGGATGGGAGTTCTAGTCCGAAACATCTGAAGGGCAAATCTGCCCCTAGTATAGAGCGACACAAGCACAGAGTAAAAGCAAACAAAATGACCTCAGGTGCCAAACAAAGGACTATTTACCAAAGCAAACCAGATAGTGCAAACTAGCATGTCATAAGCAAAATCAAAACGTTTCCATCATATAAACTGGAGAGGTTTGGTTGGTGCAGTTTTTCCTGTCATAAAAAAGATGAATAAATCTGTAAGGCTGATTATTAGTAGTGACATTTGACCAGAAATGTGTTGGTGTTGTTGTTTTAATCTACCACAAAGTCATTTCTGATATCAACATATTGTGGGGTTTCAACTATTACCTGACTGGGATTATAATCGTTCTTGAATGGAAAGCCTTTTCAGCAGATGTAACTAACTAGATGTAAATATTCCACAGGAGGCTGCACACCCTTTGACTCTGTTACCACCACCAATAAGTCATAACTCTTCCCCGTGTCTTAATCTGAAACCATTCTTTACATGGTGTGCTATTACTTCATGCGGTGTTTTAGCAGTACCCACACAGAGGGCATTGTCAAGGGGAAAAGAGGGCAAGAAAGGGGTGAAGGGAGGTCAGAGGGGGCAAAGTACAGCTCCGCTCCCCAGTGGCAATCCCCAGCTGCCTTCAAATCCCTCAAGGACATGAGGCCAGCTGTCAGAACGGACTCTTCACCCTCTGACCTCATCTGACTGATCATTTTGCCTCCTGCCATTTTCCTCCTACCTCAGCTACGATTTAGCTAACTTGTAGGGCTCGAGCAGTGCAAGCAGTGATCTTAATTGGGTCTCGCCTGTGCCGTATAAAGCAATATAATGTGACATTCCAAACCCCATAGACAGAGACCTAATCCACTTTTCACTTTTACTACTGCCAGCCACATGCTTTATGGTGAGTTTTAAGTGTCTTGTTAAATAAATATCACTAGCAAGACCCCGTGTGCCGGTTCTGACTCTTTCAGCACCAATGTGTGTATTGTGTTCCATTTCCATGCGATTCCTACATCTGATATTTCATATATTTGTTTCCGTGAGGCCAATATCTGTAGAACGTTCTGAAGGTAGAAAATTGCTTTAAGGTGCCTGGCAAGTCTGTTCTGATGAACTTGAATAATTAAAACACATTGAAACACACAATTTTATTTTTCATTCTCCCAGTACTCAGAGTATATTATTTATACAATACCTATCTCCCCTCTTAAAATGGATCTCTTCAAGCGTCTGATAGAGTGGGCTCTGGCCCATGAATTCCTAATACTAAAATAAATGTGTTTTGTTTCTTCTTTTTTTCCTAAAAGCAGATCAGCCTTAAGGAAAGCCCACACGTCCCCAAAATACAAATGCACACACACGTTTCAGTTTTTATCTCAATTCTTTTTTTCCTGTGTACTTGAAGACAGGAATAGCAAATATGACAATGACTGGAAGCATCCATGAACTCTGAGAAAATTTTGCCCTTAAACCCATGAGCCTAACTGCATTGCTAATGCTATATATATATATATATATATATATATATATATATATATATATTCACTTCAGGCTATTTAAGCAAACAGAAATTTAAATGAACATATTCCAGAGTAGCTGTGTTAGTGTTAAAGACTAAGACATTGATTAATCTGTAACCTATGGTGGATATGCATCTGATGAGGTGGAAATGTAGTCCACAAAAGTCTATGCCACTGTAAATTTTGTGGCCTCTCAACTATTAACAAATTTGCTATGGCATAAGCTCTTTGGTCTTTCAAAAATACACAGGCTACTTGTCCGTATTTCTTGTGGAATCTCTGTGTAACACCAGCAATGTCAAGAAATAGTTGAGTTTTATTTAGTTCTCTGTCTACTAAAGTCCTCAGTGGGGCACCCATCTTGGAAAAAACCATACTGAGCTCTCAACCTGCTCAGTCTTCTCTAAACAAATGACTCTGCCTTTCAGCCACTAGGTGGCAACAACATAAACCTCAAACCTCCCCGCCTTGTCTGTCTTTGCTCCGCCCTCTTCACACCTCTTCAGGTTCTAGGAGACCAGCAGGGAACTGGTTGCCACAAGGGGGGGGGGAGCCTGGCTTCTTCACCAGCATAACTCATTGCTGTCTCTTCGCACACAACCCTGCAACCTCTGCTTCTGCCTCTGTTCCTGGACTGCTCTCTGCCATAGCCTCTCCCTGCTCATTAAACCCTGTTACCTATTCAGCTTCCAACACCTCCTCCTCCCAGTCTGCTCCCTCTTCTTCCTCTGACCACTCATTGTTGCCCCACCATCTATCCCCCAGCTGTGAGCCATCTACCCTTGGGGGTTCCCCAGTTGCCGCCTTCTACCACTCCTCTGCATTCAGCCAGTCCATGACAATAGATAGCCATGAGTTTAAGGGGGGAGGAAGTAGGCTGTATGAGAGATCCTTCTAACCCCTGGATCCAGCAAGTGTTAAAATATCAGCCAGGTTTCCTTTCTATGTTGAGGTCATAGCCTGGGTGATGGGGCATTAAGAGAACAAAGGAAAGGGGCCAAATGGGTGGCGCCCCTCCCCCAACTTGTGGTTACTTAGAAGAACAAAGCAGAGTTTTATTTAGAGTTGAGTTGCAGTGAAGTGACGTAGAAGTAAAGCCGCAAGCTAGAGAGAGAGTCTGAGGCTGTGGCTATGAGGAAAAACAACACCCTTCTGAGATATTAATGCTGCGAACTTCTGGACCGGGGTATATATGGATATATGGATAGGGCGCTAATTGCTGAGTTGGAATAATGAATGGAGAGGTATCAAGTGATTTATAGGCATGTGTTAAAGAGACCTAAACGGCTTGTGTGAAGTTCCTCTAATTTTTATGTATTACTTGATGTGATGTGATGCCCGTAGATGCATAAGCTCTATCTGTGCTTGATCTCTGATGGCTGCTTTGCACATAGAAGCAAGTACCTGCTGCTGTGGACATCAGACGATGGAAATTCATGTGTGAATACATGCTCAGGCAAGCTTCTTGTCTCCAGATTAGGTTTTAATGCGAATAGTCTGTTTTCCTTAATCACCTGGGACCTTCTCAACCTCAACCTTGCTAAAAATTGCCAGTATGAACATTCATATTTTATCTTGTGTGAAGATGGATCTCTCAGTGTCTCTCTTGTGGGAAGAACTGAGACAACTGGAAAGCAGAGAGCTACGTTTTCTTCTATTATTGGAAGTTAAGATGATTCTCCAAGGACCTATGAGTGCCTTCATACTTATCTTGAACTTCTTCCTGGTAACTTTTTTTTAGTTTTCAAAACAATTATAGGATCAGCACTGATAGCATTTCACTATGGCTCTGGCAATTCTGATGATGAACACTGGTGAAGTAGTGGTTTTAAGCGGCCGTTAATGTGCATTTACACCACAGCCAGACCTACTATCAAGAAGAGTGAGGCATGCACTGAAAAGTATTGGGTAGCACTTGCTTGATTTAACATCATCTAATCTCTCCACAGACAAGTTAGGATGAATGATAGTTAAATAGCCGATGCTGTCTAAACACTTTGCAAACAAATCAGGCTGAATGTCATCTGGAAGCAACCATAGTCTAACCACTGTCTAAGCTTTGTGTGAGCAAATCAGTAAAATGGTCATCTGGGGACCCAGCTACATTAGCAAAAGAAAACATTATAAATGCATTATAACACTGTGACACCAGATGGCATTGTAGAGCTGAAATCAGAACTCTGTGAAATTTTCCACTGTGAGCTTTAAAACGGTTTTTTCAGAGCATTTTCAGAGAGGTTTTTTAAAGGTGTGTAGATGTAGTCTGGGACAGCCTCTAGATTTTTCTGTAGAATATATTTTTGAATTTGTGTGGATTATTGCAACACTCTTTGGCTATGAGCAATAAAAGTTTGGCAGTAACCCAACGGTTTACACTTGCTTCTGTTGATGGCAGTTTTTTAATCCACAAACCAGGAGCTGGTTTCCATTTGCTCTGATTCAGTGGTAAAGAGTGGATTTTCAGGAGAAAGCTCTGGCGAAACAGAAGAGTGCTTGGACATGGAACTATAAAGTCTGACCCATGTCTGGAAAGCACAGGG
The DNA here is from genome assembly GCF_964188305.1 of Podarcis bocagei. Classification (NCBI taxonomy): domain Eukaryota; kingdom Metazoa; phylum Chordata; class Lepidosauria; order Squamata; family Lacertidae; genus Podarcis; species Podarcis bocagei. Next base: position 106,617,383 of record NC_138125.1, read on the forward strand.
GAAAGTTAAGTGTGGACAAGCCCTATGACTGTGCTGTGCTATAGTATCCTAGGAGCATTATCTTTACTGTGTAGCAAGTTTGCATATTATGCTCACTTTTTCAATCTCCCTCTTAGCTGGAAGCTCACACTTTCTGCTCTCCTTCAGTGCAGTCAAAGGAAAAGTGATCTTCTCTGTTGGATTGAGTTTAAGAAATCTTGACAGGGCCAAGAAAAAAAGGAAATTGCATCTTGACTTTTGGCTCAGGTCCAAAAATGTCTAAAGCCAACACAGGTTCTAGTTATTTCCAGGCTGAATACTGCAGATTTTACTACAGGGGTAGCCAATTTGGTACGTACCAGGTCCCAGTCAGCATGGCCAATGGTGAGGAACGATAAGAGTTGTAGCCCAACTACAATTGGAAGGCACCACATTGTCTACCTCTGCTTTCCTGTATTACTACAGATTTCCATAGCAACCACATCAATAAAAAGGAGGCCATGTTGTATTCATATAAAATTTACCATGATACCATTATGAATATTGTTGTATCCCAGTCCCAGAAATGCATATCTGGCTAGGCTGCAATGCTATAAACTCAGAGCTAACATACAGAGACAAATAGAATTCATAAATGTCAGACGTTGCTAATGCTAACACACCTGGATGCAGTTAAACACTTGTAGATGTAAAATTATAATTGACAATGCTGTATATTGTGGGAAACATTTCTGCCTTTTTTTCTTTTGATTTGACAAGCGGCAGACTAGAGCACAAAATTTAACTTTGCAGCTCCCTGCAACATTTGTTAAAGTATAGCATTTGGATAGATTTCAGCTGGTTGTATTTTTTCTTGGTGGCGCTTATAAAAGGAACTATGGGAGGCTGTGGGTTAGAGAGCTTCCTTAGAGTAGCTATGGATTTGTATATGTTCACGTACAACTCCTTTAAAGTTCATTGCATTAACATTTACAGATGCTGAAAAATATTATTGACCCTTTTACACTGATGGCTCATAATGACTTTTCAGTGATGAAAAAATATACTACAGCTATAGGACATTTAGCCATTATTGGTGGGCTCAGATAGACCATAAAGAAATATTTCTGCTATGGATTATTTGGAGCTGCGCCCTGAACAAGAACTGTTGTGGAAATGGAAAGGATTTAAAGGCAGTGCAATTTGACATGGCTTAGACACAGGAAAGGGGGTGAAGTAGACACCAAAACAGCAGCCAGTTGGAACTGCGAAATTCATCATCCTGGAGTGTCTCTGTCACCAACAGGTACTCACAAAGAGAGTACAAGATGAAGTCACATTCCCTTTCTTCCTACACCGCACTAAAAGTGTAGATAATGAAACTGTGCTTGCAGTACAGTGTAAGAAGTAAGGAAGTTTCACCCCTTTGCTTTGGTAATATGGGGAGACATTTTCAAGCTCACACAATGGGTCTGTTTCATACCTCTTCATCTTCCTGATAAATTATTTGAAAGGGGACTCTTCCCATTTTGCCTCCACTCCATTCAGCATGCATTCGCTCATGATACTTCTGTGTGTGGTCTTCTTTTGCATTTCATGTCAAGATTCTGGGGAACTCTTGTTATTAAGTACTGCAGAAAAGACCTGCTGGTGCTTATTGGCTGCAATCATTGTTTCCACAGCCATTTCAGAACACTGCACAAAACCAAGTCGGGAGGATCTCTCTGTGAGTGATTTGAAGAGGTTTTCTGTGGTGAGTGATGATGAATGTAATTGTGGAATTATGGAGTGGTTTTGTCTTTGCTTGAACTCTAAAGTAGATTCACTTTGAACTCTGAGATTAAATTTTCAGAAAGTCAGACATTTTACTTTGAATTGCTTGGGATTTTCTCTATGAGCCACAGAAGTGTTCTTGAAATTTCTCTTCCTATTTTCTTTCAAAGTAACTGTTTAAAAATCACTTTTCTGAAATAGGATTGTTTCACTGTACAATATGGACATGCATTTAGTGTCATGGTTACTCCTCGCAATAGGTTCTCTGTTTTATTGTAAAAATAATTATTGCACCCAAAGATGTTACGCTTCCACTGATATATTTTTTTCAGATGAAGCAAACTGTGCAGAAGATTTAAAATAAGATCATTGGTTACTTTTGTTTTCAACAGGGGTAGATGCCACACAGCTGCCATCCAGCAAACATAGCAAAAGGAAATAGAAAAAATAAAAATCTATTTTTCAACAGATTTTCTGCACAACTGGCATGCTGGGAAGAGTGGAGATCAGAGAATACACATCTGGAAGAAGATTTGTATTTTCCAAACACTAGAAGTAGCCCGCCCACCCTCCCTGGCACTTTATCCTCAAGAATTCCAGACATTTTTTAAAAGTCCTCTCCAAAAGTTGGAGGATAACTTACTTATAACTCCATCCTGAGGGTTGGAGATAGACTTTTTAAAATAATAATAATAATAATAATCAGGATCAGAGTTAAACTGTGTTAAAGAAATGCTCCATGTCTAGGAAATAACTTGACAGATGTGCTCAAATTACCTCCGGTAATGTTGAGTGGAAGCATTTAAATCCTGATTGCACCCAAAATGTAATGCATGATGCATATGAAGCTTTTATAGCTGACATATAGGCTGTTACCTGACGACACCTTTTCCAACTATCTAGAGATCATTCGGCTAATGCACTTGGAAAAGGCAAAATTAGAGGTAGTAGAAAGTCATTAAACTAGAAATTATATAGATTGCCTGGGCCTTTACGGATATATATATATTGTAATGTCTCTACAAATGTCAGTCGGCTCCTCTCCATTCTTTATTCCAGTTATTTGCACTTTCTTCTTCCTCCTTGACTAGCAACAGTGCCTGTTCTGACTATGATCCCTTTCAAAGAAAGGAGCAACATGGCGACCAGTTGACATGTTAGGGTTGCTATGGGGAGATGGCTGCTTTAAAATGATATACGTAGAAGAGGCTGCTGATATCTGGGGAGCCTCTGGTGTGCAGCCACCCACTATCTAGACTAAGCAATGGTCTCCACACCATGGCAAACCTCCAAAGCAAAAAGCCAGTGGCAGAAATGACTCACTCCATGTGCAAACTTCAGCTCAGCCGGCTGCTTAAGGCTGTGGATTACATTTTCTTCTTGAAAACTGCCTTCCATTTTCAGCCCATTTTAGGTTCTCCTGAAATATTTGCCTCAGTTCATTTGGATTTAAATTACGGGAGTCTCTGCTGAAGCGCAGTCGCGTCCCAGTGTCACTCTAAACTCTTGCGATTACATACCAGTGGCACCAATCTAATGCCGTTTGAGGGGCTCCCACCCCACATGACTTTTTGCACTGGCGCACAGCGGCATGAGCACCTCATGCATCTCATCGCCTAACATGAGTCCATTTCTCACACTGAATCTTTCATTGCTGAACTGGGCCATAACAATGTTCTTAACAGAAGCTGCTTACAAAAAAAAAGTAGTCAGTGGCAACAGACTCTTTATGCAGCAATGGCAACAAGATATATTTGAGCAAAAAAATTCTATTTATGTTTTATTTTTTCCTGGGAGGTAGGCACATGCAGCAGACAATTGTGGCTGACTGAAATTTGCTGCTTGGAGGCCCTTTGGATGATATTCCATGTCATTTTACCCAACAAAATTCAAGCACTGTGAGAGCTTGTATTTGCCTTCATGTAAACCAATCCTCTGAGAAATTAAAAGATTGAGGCCCCTAGTTCAATGGTATATTGAGTTCTCGTAGCTTAATTCAGAGGTGCTAAGCAAGTTTTGCGAAACCCCAATGAAATTTTTAGGTATTTCCACCAGCCCTTGGCTGATGTGGGGAGAGAATTCTACTGATACCTATATAAAGCTCCAGAAAATTCTTTTTTTAAAAGGAATGGCATATTGTGGAGGGTCAATAAAACACTACTTTTCTTTTTAATGAACAAATATACGTATGAAAAAGGAATGGGCAAAATACTGCTTGTAAAATGTTTAAGGCGAATTAAATTGCTTACACATGCTCTGAACACAGCGTTGCCATGGTTTCCTGTGTCAGGAGAGAGAGGGGGGAGTAGAAGCTAGATATCCCTTTGCAACAGTGATTATGAAAAAGAAATGCAGGCCACACAGAGAAAAAGAATTTGGGTGTTTCAATCACGTCGCTGCTGGAGAACGTTAATAGCAAGTATTGACAGACAGAAAAGTCCTGGTTCCTATGCCCACTTGGAGTGCTTGAGAATAATATCTTCTGTCACACAGGACACGACTTCAAAACCACTGCAATTCAGGATGTTGTTTGGCCTCTGATGGAAGGAAGTGTTATTCCAGGAAGGAGCTTCAGGATATCCTACGAGCTACTTCCCAGAATAGATCTAGATGAGTAAATGACAAGAGGCCACACATAATGCCCGGGGAAGGGTCGCCGGTCTAGGGGAGATTTGGATAAACAAAGCGAAAGGCAAGATTAGTCTGTTTAGAATGCAGTCACGAAAAATGACACTAGGACAAAGGAGCATCTGGTGGCTATTCATGGGAAGACACGCAGCAAATCCTACCAACGTCTTAAGGCAAATGATCAAGAAATAGCCTATTTGGATTACAATATGATAATTATATATGGACTATTTGGATTACAATATGATAATTATGGGAGACATGAATGGCGTGGTCTCCACTAATATGGACAAGGCACAAAGACTTACAGTCACCAAAGAAGGGAGACTCCCTAAGACTTTCTTTGAAATGACTGAAAATATGGACTTGATAGATATTTGGAGAACAAGGAACCCTCTGGAGAGAGAGGGAACCTTTTTCTCCCAAGCAATGATGACCTGGACCAGAATTGACCAAATCTGGGTTACTAGTGGAATGGCCCCAAAGATTAAGAAAGTGGAAATCTGCCCAAAAACTTGCTCCGACCATAACGCCGTGAAGATGGAGATGAAACTCACAATAACTGGTCAATTTAGATGGAGAATGAATGACACCCTCTTTCGAGATAAGGAGATTCTCACGAAGGCCCAAAAGACTCTAAAAGACTATTTTGAAATAAATTTGAGGACCGACGTGGAGAAAAGAGTGATCTGGGACGCAAGTAAAGCGGTGATGAGAGGATTTTTGATTCAACAAAACTCAATAAAGAGGAGAAAACAAAATGAGAAAAAAGAGAAGATTCTGGAAATGATAAAAGAAGGAGAGAGGAAATTAAGAACAAAACCAAAGTCTCAGGACATCTTAAGAGAGATCAAACTATATCAAACACAATATATGGAATTGATGAACCAAGAGATTGAATGGAAGATAAGGCAAATGAAGCAAAAGACTTTTGAATCAGCAAATAAATGTGGCAAACTTTTGGCATGGCAACTGAAGAAAAGGCAGAAACTAAATACAGTTACAAGCCTGGAGGTGGATGGAAAGAATATATCTAAACCCAATGAAATTAGAAATTGCTTTTTAAGTTACTTTAAAAAACTCTACACTCAAGGCCCGCAAAATGAAGAAGATATAGACAAATTCCTTGGAAAATATGGACTACAAAATATCTCTCATCAAAGTAAGATGGACTTGAACCAGAGAATCTCAGAACAAGAGATAGAGGCTGCCATTCAGAATATGCAACTGGGCAAATCTCCGGGACCAGATGGACTGACTTCCAGATACTACAAATCGTTGAAGGAATGGTTGACTCAACCATTAAGAGAAGTTTGTAATGAGATCCTTGAAGGAAAAAGGGCACCTGAATCGTGGAAAGAGGCATATATTTCACTCATACCAAAGTCAGAGACTGAAAAGACCCAACTCAAGAACTACCGCCCAATATCATTGCTCAATGTGGATTACAAAATTTTTGCAGACATTTTGGCAAAAAGACTCAAAAGAGTTTTGATGGAGATGATTCATAAGGACCAAGCAGGCTTTCTCCCTAAAAGACACCTGGCAGACAATGTAAGGAATGTAATAGACATTCTGGAAAAGCTAGAGGTGAATATAAACACTAAAGCAGTATTGATCTTTGTGGACGCGGAGAAAGCCTTCGACAATATTTCTTGGAGTTTTATGAAGAAGAATCTTCATAGGATGGGGGTAGGCCGGGGTTTTGAGAATGGTATGGCTGCAATATACTCTGAACAAAAAGCCAAACTGATTGTAAATAATGTTGTGACTGAGGAGCTTAAGATAGAAAAAGGAACACGACAGGGGTGCCCGATTTCCCCATTACTCTTTATTTCAGTTCTGGAGGTGTTGCTGAATATGATAAGAAATGACCAGCAGGTTAAAGGTGTGCAGGTCGGAGCTAAACATTACAAGTTAAGAGCGTTCGCAGATGACCTAGTATTGACTTTGCAAGAGCCAAACACTAGTACGAAAAAGGTATTAGAAATAATACAACAGTTTGGCCAGGTAGCTGGATTTAAGTTGAACAAGCAAAAAACCAAAGTTTTAGGGAAAAACCTAACAGATATGGAAAAGGAGAAATTTCAAGAGGAAACAGGTTTGACTGTGGTCAAGAAGGTCAAATATCTAGGGGTTTATCTAACATCCAAGAATCAGAATTTGTATAAGGACAATTATGAAAAATGTTGGTCAGAAATTAAAAAAGATTTAGAAATATGGTCAAATTTGAAACTGTCAATGTTAGGCCGAATTGCAGTAATTAAAACGAATGTATTGCCTAGAATGTTATTTTTGTTTCAGACCTTGCAGATTATTGATAAGATGGAATGTTTTAAGAGGTGGCACAAAGATATCTCGAAATTTGTCTGGCAGGGCAAAAAGCCCCGAATTAAATTTAAAATATTGACAGATGCTAAAGAAAGAGGGGGTTTTGCCCTGCCGGACCTAAAATTGTATTATGAGGCAGCAGCTTTTTGCTGGCTCAAAGAATGGATGCTCCTCGAGAATACAGACATCTTGGATCTGGAAGGTTTCAATAACGCTTTTGGTTGGCATGCATATCTTTGGTATGATAAAGTTAACAGTGCCTTCAAAAATCACATTGTCAGAAAAGCATTGTTTAATGTTTGGATAAGATATAAAGATCTATTGGAAAACAAAACCCCTAGATGGGTGTCACCAGTGGAGGCTAAAGCAGTGAAAAAACTCAATATGGAGGTCAGATGGCCGAAGTATTGGGAAATTTTAGAACAGGATGGAGATAAGTTCAAATTACAAAGTCAGGAGAAATTGAAGCATAAAGTGGAAAATTGGTTCCAATATCGTCAAATAATGGAATTTTTTAAACAGGACAGGAAAGTCGGCTTCCAGGTGGAAAAATCAAAATTAGAAACCGAATTGTTAGAACCCAATACTAAGAATTTATCTAGAATGTACAACTTGTTGTTGAAATGGAACACACAGGATGAAACAGTTAAATCGGCTATGATTAAGTGGGCTCAGGATGTTGGACATAACATTATGTCAGCTGACTGGGAATGGTTATGGAACACCGGTATAAAATTTACGGCATGTAATGCCTTAAAGGAAAACATCATGAAAATGGTATACAGGTGGTACATGACCCCAGTCAAGCTGGCAAAAATCTATCATTTGCCCGATAACAAATGTTGGAAGTGTAAAGAGACTGAAGGTACCTTTTATCACCTTTGGTGGACATGCCCGAAGATTAAGGCCTTCTGGGAAATGATCTATAATGAAATGAAAAAGGTACTTAAATGTACTTTTTCTAAAAAACCAGAGGCCTTCCTCTTGGGCATTGTCGGCCAATTGGTGACAAAGAAAGATAGAGCTTTTTTCATGTATGCCACAACAGCAGCAAGAATACTTATCGCAAAGTATTGGAAGACACAAGACCTACCCACTTTGGAAGAATGGCAGATGAAAGTGATCGACTACATGACATTGGCCGAGATGACAGGCAGAATCCGTGACCAACGAAAAGAGACGGTAGAAGAAGAATGGAGAAAATTTAAAAGCTATCTTAAGGACTACTATAAACTTAATGAATGTTAAAATGTCGTAGTTTCCAGAAACAAAGGGGTACAGGGACATAAGGTCAGAGTGTAAGAGAGGACTAAGATGATAGAGATTGGAAAGTAATAATTGGGAGTTGCTAGTTGAACTATGGACATTGGGATGCAGAGAGGGGGGGTATGGGGAAGTCCTAGAAAGGAGGTTTATGAAAATATGTTTGAAACTATACGTGTATGTTCGTCATTTTTAATGTTTGTCTGTTTTTCTCAAAATGTTGTAAAACCAATAAAAATTTTATAAAAAAAAAAAAAAAGAAATAGCCTACCATGGGTGAAACTGAAACGTGGGCTTCCTCACACTTCTGTTGCATCCACACCAAACATTTAAAGCACATGGCTCCCCCCCACACACACACAAAGATCCTGGGAACTGTGGTTTACCCCTCCTAGATTCACAATTCCCAACGCCCTTAACAAACTACAGCACCCAGAATTGTTAGGTCACGTGCTTTAGATGTATGGTGCGTGCCTCCCAACATTTTCATCCCCAAAATTGGGGCGTCAGGAGGGGCACGCCTTCCGGTCCAGCAGCCTGGCGATCATCTGCAGGGTCGTCCCAGAGCGTTGGGAGGAAGATGCTCTGTTGTGACCCTGCTGACAAGTGACGGAGCGCCAGACCAAAAAATGGGACAATCTGGGATCCAAATAGAAGCCAGAATTGGTTTCTGTGATCTGGGATGTCCAGCTTAAAACAGGACACTTGTGGGGTAGGATGGTGCAGTTTGCCTTGAGACAAGGGAATTTCTACTGCTTCCATGTGAATATTCCCTTTGCAGGCCGAGTCCTGGGTGTCTAGATCAAAACCATGATGTGGGAATTGAAAGGGGGCGTGTTTCCTATTTCCTTACATCATGAGCACTGTCCTGTGGACACTCGCACTGATATCTTTCAGAGAACACTTCAAATCACATTCACATGGGAAACCTTTGAACTTTCAGTTCAGCAATGCATTTGGCTTAAAGGTTGGGCCCTGCAATATCTCTGAATGCTTCCTTAATATATACAGTAGTACCTCTGGTTACGTACTTAATTCGTTCCGGAGGTCCGTTCTTAACCTGAAACTGTTCTTAACCTGAAGCACCACTTTAGCTAATGGGGCCTCCTGCTGCCGCCGGAGCACGATTTCTGTTCTCATCCTGAAGCAAAGTTCTTAACCCGAGGTACTGTTTCTGGGTTAGTAGAGTCTGTAACCTGAAGCGTATGTAACCTGAAGCGTATGTAACCCGAGGTATCACTTTATGTTTGCAAACTAATAAAAAGAAATGCCATTGGAGCATTTCTAGTGGAATTTTAAATTGAAAGGGACTGCATTTATGCAAACACACATACATATGGCTATAGATATGTGTCATAAGCTCTTCTGGGAGCCTTTTCAACTGAAAACCATGGAGGAGAATTAAACAAATAAAAGGATCTGGTTGTTGCTCTTGATATCTAAATATTTTTTTCTGGCTTTTCATACTGCCCCCCCCCAAAAAAAAATATGGAAGTTTTTGCTGCAGCTGATCCTTGGAAGAATGGGAAAGCTAGTTTCCATTTAAACTCACTTCTCCTGTTCAGCCAGGCAATCAGTTGCAGTCAAAATGTCCAAACAGTACCTCTTTGCATGCGCACTTCACTCGCACAAAAGGTGTTGCTCTTCCCTGCCTTAGTCCATCCAACAGACTTCATCTGTGCCTTTACCTTGCCCCACCTATAATACCAGATAATAGCTTTAGCTCAGTTCTCATTGTATCTGAACACCCCTTAGAATTCCAGACAGAAGCATCTGTTGTCCTTGAGCACACTCTATCCACCCATGGCAAGAAGCTTTTAGACATTACTGCTTTTACACGCAACTGCTGCCGGGGAAATCTTGTGAGTGGTGCTAATACCTTTGAGCACCAATGACCAGAGAATAACCATGCAAGGTGGTAGAGGGAATCAGGCATTTTGAGTAGGCACTCTCAATGCTTGAAACACTAAAGTGCTCCATTGATTTGGGGGGAGTAAGAAGCAAGGTGGCAGACCACTTCTCTTTTGTATTTATAAAGCCTTGTAAAACAGGCCTTTCTTTGGGTGGGTGTTTGCAGGGGGCTAACAGACCCTTGCTTCTCTACCATTCTGAGCCGCAGCCAAGCCAAATGTGTTTCCCCTAAAGTGGAAAGTTGCAGGCATTGCAATTACTGAAGAATTGGCTGTCACTGGGTTGAAGGACTGGAAAATGGATAGGTTCCAGTTTTTCCTCTCCATTTCCCCAGCCTTCTCCCGATGCACTGCAAAGGCCAAGCGGTGAGTTGCAGAACTGGGCAAAGTGTCAAACAAAATGTTGCGCCTGACATTAAGCAGGGCTTGACACTTGCGAGGGGAGATTGTGGCACACCTCCTTCTAACTCTATTAGGCAAATTAACTTCATTAACAAGTATGCATGTTTTGTGGTTCATTAAATTGGAACTGCTCTCTAGATCCAGACTAAATGAACTTTTTTTGTGTGGGTAAGGAAAATTACATTTGTTGCCAAGTGTATCATTTGAATTAAGCCCTTGTCTGAACACAAGTGCCAGAGGCGAGGGTTGAAATCTACATTAAATGTATTAGCTGCAAAAGGTGGGACTCCTCCCCTCCCCAATAATGAAACAATGAAAACAAACCACAATTTATTTTCTGCTTGTAATGTTTATACACTGCAGTAGATCTCCCATGGACCAAACACTTGCAGTAATGGCCACAGCATGCTTAGGTGCACTTATTCTGCCTACTGCAGACTTGAAATAGGGATTAAATAAATACTCGGAGGATGCATGCAAATCACAAGAGATTTGCTTGACAGAACAAAGGAGTTGAGAGTAAGTCGGGGAAAGGGTAGTTGAAATATACTCAGAGTCGAGAGTGGATTTCACGCTCTTTATTCAGCTCATAGTGGGAGGAGGAATGAAAGTTCCCCCAAAGTACAGTGGTACCCCGCAAGACGAATGCCTCGCAAGACGGAAAACCCGCAAGACGAAAGGGTTTTCTGTTTTGGAGGCGCTTCGCAAGACGAATTTCCCTATGGGCTTGCTTCACAAGACGAAAGCCCATAGGGAAATCTCTGGGGACCTTTTTTAAATTGCTGGCGGTCAGGAGCAAAGACTTTCGCCCACAGCCGGCCTTCAGAAGAGGTCCTGGACCTCTTCTGAAGGCCGGCGGGGGGGCAAAAGTCTTTGCTCCCCCCCGCCTGCTTTCCCGGGACAGCGGAGACGTCTCCGCTGCCCCGGGCGATCTTAAAATGCTGGCGGGCGGGAGCGAAGCGTTCGCTGCCGACCCCCAGCATTTTAAAATCTCCCCGGGACAGCAGAGACTTCTCTGCTGTCCCGGGGAGATTTTAAAATGCTGGCGGGCGGGAGCGAAGCGCCCCGCTCGGGATGGCAGCGTAGACCTGCCTGCAGTCCTGGGACGGCAGGCAGCTCTGCGCCGCCATCCCGAGCGGGGCGGGACTTAGCGCCCTGCTCGGGGTGGCGGCGCAGAGCTGCGCTGGTCCCAGGACCGCAGGCAGCTCTGCACGGCCACCGGGAGCGAGGCAGAGCTTCTCTGCTGTCCCGGGGAGATTTTAAAATGCTGGGGGTCGGCAGCGAACGCTTCGCTCCCGCCCGCCAGCATTTTAAAATCTCCCCGGGACAGCAGAGTCTTCTCTGCTGTCCCGGGGAGATTTTAAAATGCTGGGGGTCGGCAGCGAACGCTTCGCTCCCGTCCACCAGCATTTTAAAATCTCCCCGGGACAGCGGAGGCTTCGCTCCCGCCCGCCAGCATTTTAAAATTGCCCCGGGACAGCAGGGGCTTTTAAAATGCTGGCGGTCGGCAGCAAAGCCCTCCTGTCCCCGGAGCTTGCGGGGCGGGAGGTGGGAAGAAGGGCTTTTCTTCCCACCGCCAGCCTTCAGAAGAGGTCGGGGGACAGACTGTCCCCGGACCTGGTCTGAAGGCGGTTTCCCTAGGAACGCATTAATTGATTTTCAATGCATTCCTATGGGAAACCGTGCTTCGCAAGACGAAAAACTCGCAAGAAGAAAAAACTTGCGGAACGAATTAATTTCGTCTTGCGAGGCACCACTGTATCTGCTTTATATACAGTATTTACACAATGGACTGAACATGATTGGCTAATTCCAGAATTCTCCTGTAGGCCAATCAGGTTGTGGAATCACTTCCATCTGGAGCTGGATTGGGTGGCTCCTGCAGACCAATCATACTGCTGCATTGTTCTAGGACCAATCAGACTGCTGCATTCTGAATCCTATTGTTCTAGGACCAATCAGACTGCTGCATTTTGATCCTATTCAACTCAGTACATAACAGTAGCCAAAGCCCAATCTGAGTCATTTTCAGTGCAGTGTTAGCATTGATAGGGTTCTTCTCCAGCCTGGAGGATACGGCATTCAAAAACAACAAACCCAATCCTTCAGTCCTGTAGCTCCTAGAAGACTGCTCCATGGTCCATAGGATACATCAGATCTCCTGCTCCAAGGTGGCAGGTTGGGTGGGGGAGAGAGATCAGGCCTTGGGGAGGAAGATTTTATGCCGGATTCCCCCTATCTGCTTATGCAGCAAATGTTCATGGTCTTTGCCTGACCCACATCAGAGCTCTGGCATCAGTAGGGCTGGGGGCAGGTAGGATGCATGCCCAGTGAGGACCCAGGAAGCCGTGGATCTGAAGGATCAACAACCTATCCAGTTCTTCAGCATGCCTCCAAGACAGAGAGAAAGTTACACCAACCCCAGAACTGGTTTAATTAGTAGGAAAAATGAGAAGGAAATAATGCTGTTGTTTTCAAGATGCCTGGAAAAAGATGGAGAGGTAAATAAGTGCTCCTCCATCGTAGCTTGATGGGAGTTATAATCTAGTCTTAGAGTATCACAGGTTCCCTGCCTAGTACTATTTATCAAGGTCAATTTAGAGCCACAGGCACTCGTATCTGGAATTACCATAATCCATGGTCAACCATATCTGCAACTCAAGACTTGGAGTGGGGGTTTTCTCTTCTAGAATCCTTGCATTCAAGGCATTAAAACCACGATAAAACATCAATCCTTAAAAACTTCCCTAAATAGGGCTGCCTTCAGGTGTCTTCTAAAAGTCAGATAGTTGTTTATTTTGCTTGACATCTGATGGGAGGGCATTCCACAGGGCGGGTGCCACTACCACTACCCTCTGCCTGTTAATTACTAGTTAGTTACTATTATATCTCACCTTTTTCACTGAGGCACTTACCAGATTTAGACCTGCTTAATTTCAACAAGGCTCAAATGTGCCTCCATGTCAGACAGTCTAAGAGATAACATTGAAATCTGATGAGATATATAGGTAGAATACTGATGCAGCTGGATTGATCAGCTGTGCAAGCTCCTATTATATTTACCTGGCCTGGCCAAGCCAGGCCAATCCAAAGGGTTCATACTGACTGCCAGTCATAGGGGCCTGGCCAATACTATTCATCCTTATTCCCTTTTGTGCCCAAAGAAGGCTCCAAGGCCCAAATGTGTGCAATCCTCTGTAACAGGCTTCCTCAACCTCGGCCCTCCAGATGTTTTTGGCCTACAACTCCCATGATCCCTAGCTAGCAGGACCAGTGGTCAGGGATTATGGGAACTGTAGTCTCAAAACATCTGGAGGGCAGAGGTTGAGGAAGCCTGCTCTGTAATTCTCAAGGATTCATCTTGCCTGCAAACTTGGGCAGATGCAAAGAAATAATTCTTTATTATTTATGCCAAGTTTACTAACAGGTTTATTCTTTGAGTACCGTATCATTCTCACACATGCCCTCAATGTGCAGATTATATTTTTGAATCCATCACTCTGCAAACCTATAGATTTCCATTTGTTATAATGCTGTTCTAAAACAAACTCAATACCTGATTTATACAGAGACAAGTGCTTGGCTGGAACTGTATCAGCACTTAATGAATGTACAGGTTAGTCCATTAATCAGAAGTGAGTGGCCTCTTGTATCACACTGAACTTAAACTAAGAATTGTTGCGGGGTGTGGGCTGTTCATATTTACACTTCTCGTGGTATTACATTAGCTAGACCATTGATTTTCTCTGGCTTGGGACATTTAAGTCTATTGTAAGGAACATCTACGCAGCAGAATATTGGGTTATATCCAAACTGAGCTTTGCTTAGAGTAGACCCACAGAAACGAGTAGACATGACTAATGATGTGTGCCATAACTAGAAGTCAAATGCATTTTGACCTCCAAGAGTTCTTCTTCATTGGTCAAGGAATATGCAACACTCTATTTGTCACCCAGAGTTAGCAGTTGATGGATCTATGTATATGAGGTGAGTTGACCCATAATCAATGCAAAACAAAGTAATACATAGTCAATATAAATTTCTAACAAAACTAAGAACCCTAGTCTGGTGTGGGGAGAGGGGAATTAAAATTCAATACAGTGGTACCTTAGGTTACATACGCTTCAGGTTACAGACTCCGCTAACCCAGAAATAGTGCTTCAGGTTACGAACTTTGCTTCAGGATGAGAACAGAAATCGTGCTCTGGCAGCGCGGCAGCAGCAGGAGGCCCCATTAGCTAAAGTGGTCTTCAGGTTAAGAACAGTTTCAGGTTAAGTACGGACCTCCGGAACGAATTAAGTACTTAACCCAAGGTACCACTGTAATCATATCAATAAGGCTACTATGCATGCATGGTAAACATTAAGCTGATATTTTAAAATGCTGCTTTTCTACTAGTGCCCAATCTGAACTTATATAATGCAGATCATGAATATAAGATCCAACCAAGAAACTGCATGGGTGATCTTTTATTTGCATTTCATGGTCCAGTTCAACAGGGGTTCCCCACACAGAAGTCTCTTTGGCATGTAGAATAGCCTGCTTAATCGTGGTACGTGAGTCAAGTTTGATTTCATAGTATAATAATGTTATAGTTGCACTGTTTATATTACAGTTAAGAGCTAAGCTTTAACTCTAATTAAAACCTGGCTTCCTGCCAATTGCACTGAAAACATATCAAGCATAAGACCAAGTGAACTAATTAAAACATTAACCGGCATCGCAGCCTTGTATATTAACAGTCCTGATCACAGTTCTATTAGCGAGTTTAAAATTTTAATTGTGTTCATCCTCACAGAAACCCCATGAAGTTAATAACTAGAGCTGATCATGCAAATGCTCTCACACATCAGCCATATGGCTCCATGATGTCATGGCTGTTGGCCACACCCACAAGTAGCTGTGCATTCAGCATCAATATGAAAGTGAGCCTATATGTAGGAGCATGGCCAATCAAAATTCCCATTCCCATAGAGGAGTCCTGCACATGGGTGCAAATCCTCTTTTGCATTGATGCTGAATGCTTGGCTGCTGAGCTAGTACACAGTTTAGCATCGAAGAGGTATGTCTTGCACATGCAATGACACTCTTCAACCTTTTTGGAATAAATCAGTTCAGTTGAATGGAGTTCACTGAACTATTTCAAAATCTCCGAACTACACCTGAAAGTAGTTCCTACAAATGTCAGGTGAACTAAAGGTGAATTAAGATAATTTGGGAGCAGAACTTTAAACAATTCCTTCATGTTCATGTTCATTCCTGCCACACACCCCTCCCTACTGCAAGGCCCCATAAAGTTAGCTTTCATTATTTTATAGTCAATCAGGCATTGATAAAGAAAGTCAGAAAGCAAGAACGAAAGGCAGTGTTCTATGGCTTATTAGGCAGATAGAGAGGCACTGCTGATGCTAAGGTTGCTTAGTCACTTAATCACTGCGGCTAAGCAATCAGAAGGAAGGAATGCAAATCCAGCAGGCAAGCATCTGAGCCAATATGACCTTCCCTGTTATCTCACTTATCCATAATGTTCAGCCAACGGATCCATAAATTTGAGTGAATAAATGATACAGCAATGCAGAAGTCAATATGACGCAGAATGACACAGGAGTTAATATGTCCTTCCCATTTCCAGATGGAATGCCAAAGTCCACAGCCAGGATGTGAGAGATTCGACAGAGATCATTGTCAACTGGCTTTGTTTTCTAACAAACAAACCTAAATGACTTGACAAGCGAAACTAGACATCACAATTGAAAAATGCATTGTTCTTTGTTTTTAAGAATCCAGCATTCTTATTCTTTGCTTGCATTTGCTTTGTTTTGCGTACATCAGCTCACCCGAGTCCTAACTGGATTAACAATCACTGTTTATAAATATTTTAAGATGGAACAACCATGGCGCCTGACAAAGAGCTGCGATACAAAATTGGCGTGAAGACGGTGGGAACTATGGAAACCTCTAAAGGAGTGCCAAGTGGTGCCATTTTATTTCCCTCTGCCAAACTGCAACAGCTACTGCAAGTGGTTGGGACATTTCTCTCTCTCTCTCTCTCTCTCTCTCTCTCTGGCTCATTAGCAGCACAAAGCTGTTTTCGCAAGGCAAATGGGAGCCTTTTTGATATAACACTAGCTTGGAAAATGCAACAGGGTTAATTGCCACTTAAAGTGTAAATGGCAAATGTCCCATGTTGGGGCTCACTCCTTGGTATGTAAAAGTTAAGAGAGAGCCAAAAGACACTTCCAGTTGCTAAGATCCTTTGCTCAAGCACTGGCCCAGCACTGAAGTGCTCCAGTACCATAAGCAATGTACTGCAGTACGCAGAAGCAAGGATGGTTCTTTCAGCCTTTTGACCTATTGACTCCGGAAACCAGGGGTCTCCATAAGATCATCAGGATGATCTAAGCATGAGTCTGGCTTCCCTAAAGAAGCATACGTTGCAAACACCTGCTTTGAAAGATCACTGCCTGCTAAACCCATCTGCTTGCGATACCACACTTTTGCCATTGAATATTGACTTGCTGCAGCTACATCATAGTGACAGTCTCAGACCCTTCAATTGTCCCTATTTTACAGGGACAATCCCAGATTTAGAAGCTGTCCCGGTTTCTGATTTGATCTCGGAATGTCTTGCTTTTCCTAAGGATGTCACTATTTTCACTGGAGAAATGTTGGAGGATATGGCAACCCCCATGCCAAGGAGTTGTAACTATACAACCTTTAGAAGACATCTGAAGGCAGCCCTGTACAGTGGTACCTTGGGTTACAGACGCTTCAGGTTACAGACTCCGCTAACCCAGAAATAGTACCTCGGGTTAAGAACTTTGCTTCAGGATGAGAACAGAAATTGTGTGGCAGTGGCGCGGCGGCAGCGGGAGGCCCCATTAGCTAAAGTGGTACCTCAGGTTAAGAATGGTTTCAGGTTAAGAACAGGCCTCTGGAACGAATTAAGTTCTTAACCCGAGGCATGACTGTATAGGGAAGTTCTTTTATATATTTAATGTTTTATTATGCTTTTATATATGTTGGAAGCTGCCCAAAGTTGCTGGGGCAACCCAGTCAGATGGGTGGGGTATAAATAGTAACATTATTTGTGTTATTATTATGAAATAGGACATCCCTATTCACATCAGAGAAACGCTGAATTGCTATGCTGAATCTACGCAAAAGCAAATCTTTTGAACAGGTTCCAAACATGCACCCCTATAGTCACCCCATCATCACAAAGTCGGTAAGGCTGGTTGTGTACCACTTGCAATGATGTGTACCAGAGGAAAGTCAATTGTGGTGGCATAACCTTCTTCTCTCAGGCTTGAGTGGTCTGTCTCATCCGCCTTGCAACTCTAATTCAGTTTCCGGTTATACTTGAAGAGGCAAAAAATATGTGAATGCTCCCAGATGAAACTCCAGGCAAAGGGCAAAGTCAAGAAAACCCTTGAGTAGTACCAGACCTGTGTCTCCTCCTCTTCTTAGTTACCAATGCTCATTGCTATTGTATACAATTGTCATGCAATGCCTTTACTTAGGACTCATCTACACTCGTAGTATGTAACGCTAAAAATTAGTTTTAAAAGGGTTATGATGTTCATATAGTCATAGGACGTTCTTTTAAAACGTCAATAATGTTTTATTAAAATGTGACACCAGAGGACATGGAGTTCTCCCCGTGAAATAAGTAGGTAGACCGTGTAGAAAAGAAAGCGAAAGAGAAATCAAATGCCTTCATATTTTAGAACTACAGTGGTACCTCTGGATACGAATGGGATCTGTTCCGGATCCCCATTCGCATCCTGAAGCAAACGCAACCTGCGTCTGCGCAGGTCATAATTCACTGCTTCCACGCATGCGCACGACGTCATTTTTTTATTGATTTTCCACATTTTTAAACAAACAAACAAATACAAATCATAACTAAACTTAGTCCAATATTAATATCATAGTTAAATGACTTCCTCAAATTCCCTTGACTGAATTTATTATATATCATTGTAACAGTTTTCCAAAACATTTTCTCATAAAATTAACTTACTCCTTAACATCTTTGTCTCTTTTCATCTTAACTTTAAACATATTGTTTTGTAATTTCACATATTTAAATCCTTAGCCTATCTGTTATTTTGCAAGTGTTTCTATTTAATTTATCTTAGCATATTTAGATAAATAGTCTTTGAATTTCTTCCATTCTTCCTGATGTTCCTCCTCCTTCTGGTCACGGATTCTTCCGGTCAGGTCAGCTAGCTCCGAAAAGTCCATCATCTTCATCTGCCATTCCTCCACTGTTGGCATTTCTTGTGTTTTCCAATTTTTGGCTAATAAAATTCGAGCTGCAGTTGTGGCATACAAAAACAGTCTAACACCTTTTTTGGGCAATTCCAAACCTATTATTCCAAGAAGAAAGGCCTCTGGTTTCTTAACAAATGACTGTCTGCGCATGCCCGAGCAGCGTAATGCGTTCCGTTACTTCCGGGTCACCGTGGAGCGCAACCCGAAAGCACTCAACCTGAAGCATATTTAACCCGAGGTATGACTGTATATCAAAAACAGTGTTTCAAGAACATTTTAAAAAGTATAGACCCAGCCTCAGTCTGGCAAATCTTTAAAGCAAGGCACACCTGCAAGTGGTGATGAGGTGGCCAGCAGCTAGTATTATTTACAAGGTGTGACCGGAAAGTTCGGTGAATGGTCACAGAAATCGGACAGCGAGAAATATTCAAACATACATACTTTGCAGGCCTTCAAAGTAGGCCCTCTCTGCACCTTCAACGTTTGTAGAACTGTTGGAAACATCTGGAGAAGTCCTCCTTTCATACTGCATTCAGTTCCCTCGTCACAGCAGCTTGCACATGTGAAATGTTGGAAAAATCAGTGCAGATTTCAGTTTTGGAAAAAGAAAGAAATCTGGTGGGGCCAGATTGGGAGACTATGGAAGGTGGGACAACTCAGTAACCTCAGTAACAATTTCACGTGGAATATGCCATTCTTCCACCATCATTCGGACGGACAAACGCCGATCCCACATCAATAACTCATGAATTCTGTCGACATTTGCCACCGTTCTGCTCGTCGACAATCTGCCAGACCAAGGGCCATCTTTGATGGTCTGCCACCCTTAACGGAAACGCTTAAACCACTCATACACTGTCTTTCAAGTTACAGCTTCATCTCCGTACACAATTGTGAGCATTTCATGGGTTTCCGATGCCAATTGTATGTTCGAATATTTCTCGCTATCCGATTTCTGTGACCATTCACTGAACTTTCTGGTCATACCTTGTATTTAACCACATTAATATCCTGCCTTCCTTCTATCACAGAGCTCAAAGCAGCATTCATGGGTTCTCGGATGGTCTCTCATCTAGGCACTGACCATAGCCAGACCTGCTCTCCTTTCACAAGGTGTCTGCAACACAAAATTCAGGTCATGCCTACCAGTTCCTCCGTGCAGTGACCAGACTGGCTTTCTCCACCTCCCTCAGGATACAGATCCTGTCCGTACAGTGAACAGGTTTTGCTTTTAGGAGGCAATTCTGCAGCTAGCACCATGCAAATGGGTAAACAGATAGTCTATATTCACCGATCCCCTGCTGGGACTTGGAGGGTCCATGCATTTACTATTAGACCGGTTCTTGTTGTTATAAGCATCCTAGTTAGAAAATGAAATGCAGTTATTTGTTGCTCTGGCCATTACATTCATGATAGGTATTGTGTGAATTTTACCAGTCCAGCAAGCAGTAAAGGGGTTGCTATTTTCCCCCAATGTTGACTGATTCCACATGTCATGAAATCAATCCCAGGTGCTCCCTTGTTCATCAGTTATTATTTTACTAGATGTACCAGTACGCAGTTTTATTCATGACTGTATCACCGTTAGCACTGTGGGGTTCTGCGCTATTTTTTCCAGCAGAGCTGCCCATGTAATAAATGACAGGCCTCCCAGAGAGAGTCTGATTGGAATGCATCTCCTCTGTCCAAATCAGGCAGAGTGTAGGAAGCTGGCTCACACATCCTGCAGTGTGCAATCCATTCTTCCCCAGCAATTGCTCAAGTTTCCCTTGTCAGAAGCCAACCACCTGTGGTATCTGTTTGAGAAGTACATCTAAGTTTAGAGCAGTTGTAGGAGTGCACACCCTCTGAATGAGGAGGAAGAGCAAACCGTTCAGCTGCTTTGCAGAGTTAATTTAATTCAGTGCAAAGTCATTCCTCCTTCGGTTAACAAAAATAACATTTACCATCATAGGGGAGCACTTGAAAAAGGACTTCTTTTGCATTCTTAAGGTGTACCACGTGAAACTCTTGCCTCCACAAGATGGCAGGGGCTCCTTTTTCCATGCAAAGTGGCAACACAACCCCAGCTAGTTGTTGTTGTTTTTAAAAGCAAGGCAGAGGCAGATCATAAAACAGAAACATCACAGAGGGAACGTCTGCCAGCCTTCTCTGGACATTTTCTTTGACTGCCAGTCAAAGTCACTCACTGCTTGTTATAGTGCTAACCTATTTGGATGGAGAATTTGTAAACTGCTCACCTGAAAACCAGACCGTGATACAGTACTTTAAAATCATGGCTAATTAACATGCTTAGAATTGGCATCTTTTTATTTAGAAAAATGAGTTGCACTGGTGGTCAACCCAGATCTGAACCATGGCACAGGTGGGAGGGTTTAATGCTTTCCCACATCGAAATTTCCTGACAGTCACCCCCCCCCGCAATATCTCCTGCTGACAAAGAAATAATTTGTAGCTCTGATTTTCCATACCACTGCTCAGCCAACATTAACAGTGCAATCCTATGTATATCAGTGGGACTTGCTCAAAGGTTACACATGCATAGCACTGCAGCCTAAGCAAGCCTTTGGCTGTTGACAATGGATTTGGAAAGTCCATTTGTCACACGCACAGAGGAGTCCCGGGTTTTAAAAAAGTAAAACAAAAAATGGGCAGCCACAGAGGACGGATTACAACTGTGCTAAACATATGGGGTTATTCTCTAAGCATTTACTGTGTAAACATGGTGTTCATGATTGGAGCTCATTCTCGTTATGAGCAACCTTAGCCTATAACTGTAGATGTTGGTACCAAAAGTGCTGCTCGCTGTCATTAACATTGCCAGGCAGCAGCCCACCCAGGTTGTTATTTATTTAAAATATTTTTAGCTTACCCTTCATAAAACTGCCCAGGGCAGGGAAACAACAACAACAACTCCTTCTAACTAACTAAACAATGCACACAATGAAATAATTTCTCTCTACCAGAAGAGCAAATGCAAAATACTTCCTGCATGGATGGGTACAGCTAATTGCCTGTGACTGCAATCCTAAACCCACTTGCTTGTGTTATGAATTGGGTGAGGTCATTCTAGATGATGTCCTGAGTCCCTTCCAGCTCTTGGAATCCTCTATCTGTAGATGTAGAGTGTATGAGAGCAAGCTTGCCAAACTCGTCCCTTTGTCTAGGCAATGGCACTGGCTGACTAGCTAAGAACCATAATCAACATAACCACAAAAGTTGCTCGGTGTCATAAAAACGGGTGGTCCTCCCTCCCCTTCCTCACAGCTAACTGCTAGGTAGGAGAACAAAAGTCAGAGAGTTGTATGTGAACAAGCTGGAAACCAAAGCTATGACTAATGGAGAAGGAAGATCTGCCAGGGCGTTAATGCTGTGGGCCCTTGCATCTTATGTTCCAGTTGTATACATGTGTAAAATAACCACCGTATGTCCTCAAGACACCAGTCTCTGTCAACCTTCATTCTAAGGAATCAGAACCCCGGGATCTCTTGCAACACGGAGAATGGAGTGGCATGTGCCACCAGGGAGTCAGCCCTACTGAGTTCAATAGAACGTGCTCCTGAACAGACTTGAGGATTGTGCAGTACAACTATCAAAAACACAGGCACCTAACATAATAGAGCATTGAGGAAAGGAGGTCTTTTTATAGGACCTTTCCTCTCTTCATAGTGTTTGCATGCTATTATGTGTGCAGGAATCTCTTACAATCCAGTTTCACAAGTATCTCACAGGAGTTGTTGCAAACAGTGCAATATGAAGTATGTTTGCTCAGAAATAAGCCCAAAGTTCAACATAATTCATTAGGTGCATTTAGGATCACTGCCTGAATTTCTGAGCGTAACCTTTTCCAGAGAGTATATGTGCTCACAGCAATTCCCCTCTGCAAATACAAGGAGAACAAAATACAATCTTGGAAGGCGCTGATGTTTTTCACCTTTCTAACACGTAGATATAACATGCATAAAAAGACAAGATCTTTTTGATTGGATAGTACTGTCTCTATTGGAAGGTACTTTTAATTACAGTATATACACAATTTCCCTCTTCGACACTTTACATAGTGGCAGTTCCAGAGGAGAAATGATCTTCCAAATGTACAAGGATTTAGCTGAACATCTACTGTATAGGGATTCGGGTTTTGCAAGCTGGGAAAATTTTTGTGAGCTGGACGGTATTTGGCTCCCTCTTGTGATTTTTGTTTTTATGACACTTGCAATGTCCCAGCCTTCCTTCCCTGTGTTCCTTTGCCAGATGGCTATATGCTTCTTTAGTGAACGGCAGAGAAAGGAAGAGTCAAATTCACCCTTGGTGTAAAAGAGCATCACGAGCCATGTATCAATACAGACTAATTCTCCATATAGATTTTCCTGATAGTTTCTCAAAGCAGACTAAAAATCATGGTGTTTCTCATATACAGTCATAGCAGGGGACAAATGCAGCTTTGTCTATTCCAGGGCCCTTAACAGCTTTAGACAGGTCTGGGAATCCCTGTACACCTTTTCCAGTGATATCATGAGTAATATTAACTTGCAAATGCCCTCTATAGGGAACAGATGCAGGCAGTTGAGAGAAGATGCATTTTCTTCCTGGGGGGGAAAATGCCCATCATATTTAAGTCCCTGCAAATACTCTGAGCCTTTTGATTTTATTGTGCTGGTTAATTGCATATCAGGCCAGTGGAGAATGTTTGACATCTGAAGACTGCCCTGTATAGGGAAGTTTTTAATGTTTGATGTTTTATTATGCTTTTATATTTGTTGGGAGCTGCTCAGAGTGGCTGGGGCAACCCAGCCAGATGGGTGGGGTACAAATAAAAAAAAAATATTTATTATTATTTCTGTTGGCGACCTAAAATACCCTGCAAACTCCAATGTCCCATTTCCAACAGTTGCATTCCTTTTCAATTGGAAACTTGATTGGAACTAATTCACACATGCAATTCATCATCATCACATATTTTGAGTGCCTAAATTTCAAATCAGAAACTATATATATATATTTTTTCTGGAGACCTACTCTAAACGAGAAGCAGGGTGGCTGGGTGGAGACCCATATTCAGCTCCTCAACTATCTCCCTTGAAGTGACCTCCCAGCAAATCCCTTTAGTAAAACAGCACCTCCCTCCACATTTCTTTCAGCTCTGGATTAGCGGTCAGGAAAAGGGAAGGGGCAAGAACAAAAGCCTTCCTTTAAAAGGCTGAAAGAGACCGCTGCCTGAAAACCCTGCAGAGCTCTTGCCAGTATTGATAACTCTGACCTGCATGTTGTTGAGACTCCCATCACTACCTGCGAACATGGCCAATAGTCAGGATGGTAGGAGCTGTAAGCTCAGCAACTAGGGAGAGGGGTCCATGGGCTAACCACCCCTGCGCTATAAAACTCATGGTATGAGAGATACAGCTCCAGTTTTGTTTAATTGTCAATGTTCAAAAAGGACTAACGTGAAACATATTGACCAACAGAGCCAGTTTTAATCCGGTGATATTGAACTATATACATCATGAAGAAATCTCGTTTCCAGGTCTCATTGTCAAACACAGAAAACAGCTTCAGCTGTCCACACTAAACTATGACATCACCTTCTATATAACAGGACCATTGACTAAAGCTCTCAAGTGAGCAGGAACTTGCTGAGAATGATGGGTCGTTTTGACCAGAGAAAAAGGCTAGGAGGAAAAAAAAACTTTCAGAAAGCAAAACCGCTCTATTAAGTAGTGTGTTGAAATCCTGAGGGAGACACTGAAAAGGTCACATCTATAGACTAAAAAACCCACAAACTGCTAAACTGTTCTACTTTCAGCTGTTCCATTAGGCAGCAGCTGTCCTTTCACTGTTACTGTCAATATGTTTCAGCTCACTTTATTGTCAGTGTAGAACTAGCCATTATGGTCAACATAGTACTTCTGCCAAAAAACAAGCCTTGTGTAAAGCTTTCACTTTTCCTTACTGCCACTTGCCCTGTGCCATTTTACCACTTCTGTTGACCACTGATGTGGTGCAGGGGTCGGGAAACGGACGATACAACAACACCACAACACTACCAAGTGTGCATAAAATGTTACAAGCAGAGAACACGACAGAAGCTTGCCATTTTTGGTGGCAGCTCCTGTGCCGAACAGAAAATCTAGGTCTGCCCTCAAGAGATCAAAATAACCAGCTGCCTATCTCCAAGGTTCTCTGGGGACATTTCCCATCATTTTATTTACTTGTCTTGCAAACTCATAAATGTCTGAGGAGGATCCTATAATATCAATGTAAGTTGGGTATAGTAGAACCAGAACGTTTGGATACTGGCTCTTTAACATCTCACATGCACGCTCACGTCTCCGCTTCTCAGAGTTGTTGGACATTTCATGTGACAATCTTTCTTTACGCAGAAAGCCATATAATTCTGCCAACAAGCCTTCAACCCTATCTTTTGCACATCTTAATGGTCTGGAACCTGGTTTGGTTTTGTCACTCTTTAGATATATGGTGGTGACCTCCCCATCTTCAGCTGCATAACTAGTCACACCACATTCTTTTAGAATCCTTTGGTAAAACTCGTCTCTAAATGTTCTCATGTAGTGATATGTATCGGTGTCAAGGGCAACAGTTAGTCCCTCCTCCTTGCTTTCATTTTGCACAAAATTATTTTTCAGCTCTGAGGATAATCCGCTGTTTGCCTGTCTTGTACCAGGCCTGTGATCTGATACTTTCAGATTTCTTGCAACATGTTGTTCTGAAAGGGAATGCTTTATGTTTAATAAGATATTCTTTTGGAGGGCACTGATGGCTAAAAATGGACCCTGTACACTTATTAGCCCGTTAGACTGTAATGGCCCAAAGCTCAAATTTGGGAACTTCTTCTTGAAGTCTTGCACCATACTTTCCAAGTTGTATTTCTCTCCAAATGGGGACAAATTGAGGATGCATGTCATGCAGGTAAAAATCTAGAGAGAGAGAGAGAGAGAGAGAGAGAGAGAGAGAGAGAGAGATCATAACTGAAAGGCAACACTAGACTTTTAGGTTACAGGCACCTGTGTGCGTTTCTTTACACAGATGCCTTATTACACTTAAGACGAGCCCTGCTGGATCGGATGACTGCCCTATCTAGTCCAGAAGCACTGTTCTCACAGTGCCCAACTAGATGTCATGGGAAGCCCAAAACAAGAACCTAAGTGCTACAACACTCTACCCACTTGTGGTTCCCAGGCATTCAGGGACAAACACTGCCTGACATCGGGAGGTAGAACATAGCCATTATGGTCAGTAACCATTGATAATCTACTCATCACTCCCATCGCTCAACTCCTCAGTTGCCCCTCTCTGTGAAACATTAGACTGTAAGCTCTATGGAGAAGAGATCTACTGTTATCATTACAGTGGTGCCCCGCAAGACGAATGCCTCGAAAGACGGAAAACCCGCTAGACGAAAGGGTTTTCCGTTTTTGAGCTGCTTCGCAAGACGATTTTCCCTATGGGCTTGCTTTGCAAGACGAAAACATCTTGCAAGTGTTCCGATTTTTTTCCGCTCCCCCCCCCCCTTTTTCTAAGCCACTAAGCCGCTAATAGCCTTTTAGCCGCTAATCCGCTAAGCCTTTAATAGCCGCTAAACCTTTAATAGCCGCTAAACCGCTAATGGCGCTAAGCCGCTAATAGGGTTGCTTCGCAAGACGAATAAACCGCTAAACGAAGAGACTCGCGGAACGGATTAATTTCGTCTTGCGAGGCACCACTGTATTTACACAATGACATGGACATTCACTGTGCTGTATTGTTATCTCAGCTGAAATTTAACAAAGAGCAACGGTCCTGACAAAAAAGAGCTCCTTGGTGACACCTGCCACTTCACAACTTCCCCCACGCCCCCATTTCTCTCTCTCTATGTATGTGCATATAATTATGTATGTGCATGTTTTTATTTCGCGTTAAGTCAGTTGGAGACCTTCAAGTGAGACGTGACTAACAAGTTTCACAAATAAATAAAATAAACAACTGCAAGGCTAGAGATTCTAAGAAGAAGAAGAAAAGTCGGGCTGGGGTAACTTACACTTTTTCCATATGACGACACTTTCAAGGGATAACCCACAGGCAGCCTCTTGTCCTCTAGGCGGTGGTCGCCTTTCCTGAGAACATTTTCTGCATCTGAGAAGGAATTCAGATTTTGTATTGTAGAAAGAAGTAAAAGTTAGAATGCTTTGTTGCCAACCAATTCCCGGAATACCTCGATTTTGGGGGAGGAAGGGGGGGTCCCCTCTCATTGGTAGTTTTCCTCTGGGATTCCTTCCCCCGCCCCCAGTGTTCGATACTTGTCTCCTGATACTTATTTTGCACTACGCAAAAATTGTTCCGAGGAGAATGACGGCAGCCTGTCTCTTTAGAAGATTAATTGGCAGCAATTTTACTCCCCCCGAGGCTCAGCTGCAATTTTTTCATCTGCCAGGCAGCATACTATACGTTCCATTCTTGTGTGAGTAGTTTAAAACACCCACGCAAACGCTCTCTCTCTAAAGCCTTGCTGCATTTATGTGTCTGACGAATGGCAGGCAACCTTATACACTGTGAGAGGTTTCAAACCCAGAGTACGCCGAGCCAGGACGTCAAGAACGCAGGAGTTTTACAGAGCAAGAATTCCACTTTACGGTTAAGGACCCAAAATTCTAATTTCCTTCCTCTGACATTACCTCGTTCATCTTCAAACGTTACATATGCCACTCCTTTTGTTGATGTCGGGTAGGCAACATCCTCCACATCGCCACCCTTATTCTTTCCCTTTTGAAAATGAATCATTAATATGTCGGCCATGACATCGTCACTTAGGAGGCCATCTGGAACACCGCAAACCACAATGGTTCTTTTTGGCTTGGCAGCTTGTGCGGTGGCCTGTGAAGAAACACAAGGGACACTGAAAGCGCCAGGTCCGCGCCCCACCCCCCTTCAGGCTGTCACTAAGGAGGGGTTCAGTCGTATCCACTGCCAAATTTAAGTTTGCCCAATTAAAGTGGATGGAAGTGGTGTGGTGCAACAAACACACTCGAACACAAAGGGTGGGATTCAACATAGGGCTAAGGAGGTTGCTCTGTTGGTGCAAGCTTGCTTGACTGAACAATCGCTCCATCACCTGCTGGTCTGCAGGTTCTCCTGAACCCCCAAGCAGATTTGGGGGAGACTGTGGGATGAGGATGGGAGTCTTATCGTGCTAGCAGGAGTCCTCGTCCGGGCTTTTGTTAATGGAACTAGGGAGGACTACATGCAATAAGGGAAGCGACAAACAGCTGTTCTAGAAAGTGTGGGATAACAATTGATTGAGTGATGAGAAGGCATATAACCTCCATCCAAAGAAATCAGGATGAATGCTGCATAAACAGCAAGTGTATTCTTATTATTCATTTGATTCAATTCAGCCCCCACCTCTGTAAAGTGGCATAGCGATGCTTGTAAATTTGTGATGCCATAGTACTTATTTTTTTAAAAAAGAGGGGATTTTTACAGGCCTTTTAATACAGAAAGTACAAACTGCTGAGGAAACTGTATTGCGCGTATTGTTGACATGAAAGAAACATAAAATACCCAAAGGCATCAAACAAACCAATTGAAAACCATGATGAAATAAAACAGTCTTTAGAGATGATGATGATGATGATAAAACTATGGTGATGAAGATCTCTCACGTTGGGTGTGGAGTTTCACGGCCTAGGCAACAAACACTATAGGCCTTACTCTATAATAGAAAATTGTACCTCAGACACTAAATAGACACCAAATATTTGGTTGGTTTGCAAAGGGGAGTCAGATGATGATGATGATGATGATGATGATGATTATTATTATTATTTTAAAAGCAGCAAATCTCACCATTCCCCATCAGGAGTGACATGGCTTTAGTATGTATGGAGTAGCAGATCATTTTGCACATAATTTGGTGTGCCAGTGTTGAGACGATGATAGGAAGAACTGTCAATAATTGCTGACATCTTGCAACCTAAGCTAGCTTTGCATCAAATCTCTGTACAATGCACTTAATGTCTATTCCTTGGGTTACTGCTTCAGAAAGGAGACAGGGCAGCGCAGTTGTGCTACAGCCTGAAAGCACTGCTGTAGGAGGGCTCTTTTTTAAAAAAAAATATTATAAAATGACAAGAAATCAGAACTATGATTACCATCACTGTTTCCTATTTCTAAAAAGAGTGAAGAAACAGACTCAAACGGACAGCTCAGCAACCTTATCCACAACTTTTAATCCAAGACGACGCAAGGACTATTTTTAACACACTTCATGCTAAATATTCCTTTCTCCTAAAGGACTGCAGAATGAACCGAATCTTCTTTATCGTGTGCTTGCAGAATGCAAACTGCAGAATGCACAAAAAAGTATGCATTTCCTACAAAAGGGACACAAAACTTTTGATTCCGGAGTATGCTAAAGCTACCCAGTATTAGAAGCGCTGGGAAAGGAAGCAGATTATTATTATTTTTATCACAGATTTTTATGAGCATTTCCTTTCCATACCCTAAAACCCCCTCCTAGAAAAATAGCTTTCCCTCCTCCCCCACTGCTGTTGTCTGGCAGCTGACAGAAGAAAACTAGGCTGCTTTTAATTTTTCCCTCTCTGAGAAATATATTTATACCAGTCAGAAAACCAGGGTGTGGGGAGGGAGGCCAAGGTGAATGCTAGAAACGGCTGTAATAAATTGTTGATGTTGGCATCCATCTGTCTCAAGAGACAATGGAGTACGCTTCCAGGGGTGAAGTCAAACCACTGTGCTAGCAGCTTCAAAGTGACCTACCTGGGGCCACAGGTGAGAGCTGAGTGCTGGGTGGGGACCAAAGGTGGTCGGACCAACTGCCCCCACCAGAGGTACTACCCCTACCCATATATACCCTGGGTTTTCAAATAAAGCTAGCATATTCCACACATAGGTTTGTTTCTCCTGCAATATCTTGATGCCTGGCATGCAGGACTCCAGGGGTCTTCCAGCCTTTTACTGGCTTTCTATTGAAAGTCTTCATGCCGGGGGGGGGGGGGAGCTGGCAGAAAGATTCCTTTCTCACCTCTCCATGTACTTGGGCGCACAAGTTGAGCACAAAAAGTCTACAGTGGTACCTCTGGTTGCGAACGGGATCCATTCCGGAGGCCCGTTCACAACATGAAGAGAGCGCAACCCACAGCGGCGCATCTGCACACGCGCAGGCTGCGATTCACCGCTTCTGCACATGCGTGTGATGTCATTTTGTGCTTCTGTGCATGCGCGAGCGGCAAAACCCGGAAGTAACCCTTTCCGGTACTTCTGGGTCGCCGTGGGACGTAACCTGAAAGAACGTAACATGAAGCGGACGTGACATGAGGTATGACTGTAATGCCAAGACCAGCAAACTCCCTCCCTCCCTCCCAACACCTCCTTGACCCTCCACCTCCATGCGGGGTCCCAGATGGCTCAATGACACGTTCTCTGCATCTCTGGCCCCATCCCTTACCTTGGGAATGATGAAAGGTAAAAGGAAAGAAGGAAGGAAAGGTGGACAGACAAACGGACGGAAGGACGGAACCCCTTCGGATCATACCAGAGGACTTGGGTCAGCCATACTCAGATCTGGCAATCCTTAAAGTCAGAGAAGCCAGAGAGATAGGGAAAACTCCAGGCTTGACATACCCACCTTATCCACTCTCTCTCCAATAAGCAAAACTCTACAATGGAGTGCACATACATTCCAGTGCAAACTCTGACAAGATTTACTGCCGCTAACCATCAAAACCAACACAAGTGCAGGAATATATATGAAAAGCTAAAAAATAATCCAGGGCACATTTGAGGCAAAATAAAAATAAAAAATCAAATCTATAGCCAGACTGGTTCTACATGTCAACACCTCTCCTCCTATTACTATGCCTATCCTTTAAAAAGGTATATTTAAAAAACAAACAAAAAACCCACCACTGGATACCCTCCTAAAATTGATGAATCCTTGAGCTGAAGAAAGAATGCAAAACAAGTTAAAGAGTGATGAGAAACACAGAAGGAAAGTTTTGGGAGCTTTCTTGGGGCAATGTAAATGAAGTGCAATAGCTCTTCAATGAGATATTCTAGGTGGAATAAAATGCCCTGCTTACCATATACTGTGCCCTCCAAACTTCCCATGTGGCAGCTCTAATCTTATAAAGAGGCATAAGCAGTAGCAGTTATCTGTAGCCAACAGTCACACAGTAAAATAAGTATTAGCATTGCCATGCAGTTTGTCCTTTGGGTTACTTACACAGCTGGATAATGCAAATGATCCACTCTCTGCAGAGTTTGATCCAATATGCTGGAAACTTAAGATTGATTGCTGGTTTCTGCTCTCTCTAAGTTTACGTCTGCATTAGCTGTGCTTCATGGAATCTGTACCCATAAGTACCACAAGTAGCTTGTACCGTCCACACATCATCCTACATCCTTTCCCCACTTGCATCCAAATCATTTTTGTGGAAAAGTACCTCAATGACCAGGAATTAACTCCCATGCAACCAGTGTTCAAAATTCCCATTGTTCTAGACATGTTTTGCAACAGGGAGGAAGGGAAAGGAGATTGTTAGCCGCTTTGAGACTCCTTCGGGTAGTGATAAAGCGGGATATCAAATCCAAACTCTTCATTAGTGCAAGCGGTTTCTGAGCTCTGGGCGCAGTACTGAGCCTAAGATTTCAGATTAAAACTGCAGAGTGGAAGGAAAGGAGGACTTTTTTTCTGCCTCCCCACTTCCAGCTACTCTCTGAAAACCAGAGAAGAGACCTTCTTAAGAAAATTAGAGGAGTGGGCAGGGAAAGGACTAGACCTTGTGAAAAATGAACATAATATTTTAGCTGCAGTTCATTCATTTTCAGCTTTGTATTCTTGTGCGCCTAGACATTCTGTTGTTGCACCCATAACCTAGGTTTAAGGTGCCATTTAGTTCCTAGCTTTCATATCTAACACTGCATGCAACGGAAGTCTTGACATTCCGCAATGTCCTTCATCTTGGTTATCTTCCAAGATTCCTCGCCCAGATTTTTTCCCCCATCCCTAACAAAAGAAATTTATTTCTCTCTCACAACCCAGATACTTCTTGGTTATCAGAAATGGAGTATACCTGCACACCTTTTCGGGGGGGGGGGAGGTGAGGAAGCACACTGCAGCAACGTTACCTAAGTATGCAAGAATGCAGAAACACAACTACATATATATTTGCTTTTTTTAAATGACTGCCCAGTGGGTCAGTGAGGGGCCTGAGAATAGGAAGTATATATGTACAGAAAAAGCATGCAGAGCAGGAGAAGGCAACCAGGGGCAACCCAGAAAACAAACTGCCTTGTTGGTTATTGCTCTTACATACGCAGGCCACTGTGAGAATCTTTTTCCACTGAAAGCAAGGGAACGACAAAGGGATGCTGGTAGCAACTGGGATGCAGTGGTTAGCTTGCTGGGACTGGCTGCTGGAAACCCAGGTTCAAATTTCCACTCAGCAATTAAACTCACTGAATTGCTTTGGACAATGCACCATCTCTCAACCTAACCACCTACTACACAGTGTGGCTGTGGGGCTACACCACTCTTGAGTTAGTTGGAGAAAGTGTGAGATTCAAATGTGATTACTAACTCGTCACCGTTGCCATTAGCCTAAAGTTCATCAGTGATGAAGGGAAATTGTTCACTGCATCCTTTATTGCCATCCATCAGAGACAGAAAGGGGGAGGTAAGGCGGCCAGGTTGCCTATGCTTCATTTCAACTCTCTTAATTTAGGTCACTTCCGGATGTGCTTATTTACCATTCAACCTGATCAGGTTGACTAAAATTTGCAAGGAGGTTAAACGATGTCAGCTGACTTGTCTGCAGAGAGATAAGATGTTGAATCAAGCTATTATGATTGATATTATTAATAAAATCTGTATACCGCTCTATACCTGAATGTCTCAAGCAACTGTTACCACACATCACCTATTTCCCCATCTATTACCTTATTGCAAACAGCCCAGTTTTTCCTTAACAGTGCACCCTTGAATTTGCTAATATGTGTCTGAGAATGCCCACTGGTAAAAAAAAAACCTTCTTTTTTGTTGTTGCTATTGTTAAACAATTGGGAGTCAGAAACCAATCTACTGAAAATCCCTGCAGATACTTATCTAGCTTCTGCACGCTCCTGCTCAAAGGGCCCTCGTCTTATGTCCATAGTTTTACTGCAGTGCTTTCCAAGCCAACCTGGTACTGGAGATGGATATATCTTTTAAAACCTTTTTGGATAAGCCAAGGACAGAAATATATGCAATGGTCTTTTGATTCATCATGCTAGTGAAAAACCAAGCGATACTGATCACAAACAGTTGCTAAGGTAGCTAAAGGCGCCTATCAAATTACCAGAGGCAATGCATGAAACCAAAAGAGGCCCATTACACACAGTTTCCTGAGTGCACGTCATAAAAACATGGAGCTCAAGAGCTCCTGGAAAAAATAAGTTTCTCAACAATCTAGGTTTAAAATTAGTTTATGCAGATGCAGATTATCATTCTACTGCGTCTAAGGTGTGATTTAAAAAACCCAAGCATTTGCTAAGATGGAATATACTCCGCCACTGGAGATCTCCCACTGGCGAACTAATGCCAGTGTAGTGGAAGAAGCAAAGATCACCAGTGTTGAAGTAATGATTCTTCAACATCCACTTCGTTGGACTTGTGCGGATGCCCGGTTATCGTCTTCCAAAGCAACTACTCTATTCCGAACTTTAAAATGGAAAGCGTAATGGTCAACAAAAGAGGTTTAAAGACTCTCTCAAGGCAAATCTTAAAAAATGTAGTATAAACACCGAAAATTGGGAAACGCGCGCACAGAACCTGCTTGGCAATTGGATGTAACAACAGGGGAAGGGAAATATTGGAGGGCGCCGGAGACGCGACTACTCCACCCCGGGGAAACGCTCCTGGTTCGGCGTCTTTCCAAAGAGCCATCATCTCTAGGGAGCTTCAGAAGACCCAGCATTTGCTCCACGAGTCCCCATCAGCAAGGCAGATATAAAAAGGCAACGCTCGGTCACTTGCCATAGTCGCGCAGATCTCGCCTCGCGAAGCGTTCCTCCTGGAAGATGCGACGCTAAAACATTTGCTTTCGTTTCTGTCGAGTGTTTCCCTGAACACTTGGGAGGCGGGCTGGCAGAGTGCATGCTGGGAAGTGTAGTTCGTTCCAGTTAGGCGAGAGAGGCATTGCGCAACTTTGTCTAGGCGGGGCAGAGCGGCGTCGAAAAGCCCTTGCTCGCTTTTTTGTATTAAATGAGGGAACCGAAGGGTCTCGTGCTTTCGTTGAAAGGAAAATAAGAGACGAGGGAAGCATTCGTTGCCTATCGGCATCTTCTTTTGATTTATAAATGTGAATAAATGAATAAACTTCATTTAATTCTCATTTAATCTTCCAAGAGCTAGTTAGTTCATGCTGCTGCTAACACGCAGGGATGCAGATTTCTGTCCCCGTGTGGTACAGCTGCATATTCCTGCATTGCAGAGGGTTGCATAGAAGATCCTGTGTTGACCCCTTCCAACTCTGCAATTCTAGGGTACTTTTGCAGTCTCGTCTAGTCTTCTCAGGAAGAAATCCAAGCAGCCACGCTTTTTCCATTACTGCATGCACAGAAAAGTTGTTAAAATACTTCGCTGCATGAGCCATTTCTGTTCCACATCTTTTAATTCGAGGTGGGAGGTGGGCATCAATTTAACATATCCCAATAATTCTCTCTGTGCTCCACTTCAGATGTACCGTAATTTAATAAAAGCTTCAAAGGTTTGTTCCTCTGGAATCTTTTTTTAAATGCAAAACTGGAATAGGAATAACAACAACTGTGGGAATGTTAAGCATGAGGTATTAAACATGAAGTATCAAGAGATGAATTGGAGCAATGTTTTGAGAGTGCAGTTCTAATCTGTAGATCTACTGGTTGGGGCAGGACTAGATTTGACAGAAGGGTCTGGACAGAAGGGTCTCCTCATCGTAAAATACCCAATTATGCCCACAAGAATCTCCTTATTCCAGGAGAGACAGGGTGGGTGGGTGTGTTGTGGACCCCCTGGATCCCAAACTCCGTTCTCCACAAGAAGTCCCAGGACTGAGTCTATCAAGCCAGTTTCCCTCACGCACAAACTCAGCCTAACCTACCTCACAGGGTTGTTGAAAAGGTAAACTGGGCAGGGGGGGAACTACTGACATCACCTCGAACTCCTTGGAGATTTTAAATGTTAACAAAATAGACATCAGCAGCACGGAACGGCCTCAGAAAGACAAGAAATGCTGTCAGACCCCAGGGAATTATTCAGCACACAATGCGATCAAAACACTGCTCAAGCAAAAGTGTGGATGA
The DNA here is from genome assembly GCF_964188305.1 of Podarcis bocagei. Taxonomy (NCBI): domain Eukaryota; kingdom Metazoa; phylum Chordata; class Lepidosauria; order Squamata; family Lacertidae; genus Podarcis; species Podarcis bocagei. The sequence continues at coordinate 106,652,261 of NC_138125.1, forward strand.
GAACCTTTATCGTATAGTAGCATTTGTGGAACATAACTTGTAGGAAGTACCTTCTCTCAGGCAAAAAGCACCAGAGGAAAGATGTGTATTGGTTGTTAAGATGAAAGGAAGGGATTTCAAGGACTAGAAAAATGAAGCAAGCAGGAAACGTGCACTAAATGTGAGAAACAGTTCTTTAGGACCCCAGGAGTTCCTATTGGGGCCCAAGGAACTCACGCATCAATCAAAATTTGGATTGGCTAAAACATTGGAAGGCAGTGACGGCCGGGTTGACTTATTCATTTATGATTTTATACCTCAGTTGGGCTTTACTCAGACTTTGGCTGTTTGGATTATCCTTTGCTAATGAAAGTTATTCTGACAACGATTTGTAATTTAATTAGATTCTGCTTTCTACATGTATCCTATTACAGGTAATGTATTTGACACATACACCTTATCATATATCATATGTGCATACACACACGAACACACACACACACAAATAATAAATTAATGCAATCCCAAGTTCATTAATTAGATTCTATGAAGAAAGAAAACACTAGACATATATTCGAAACACACCAATTTATTATGAGCACTTATATTGTATTGACAAAAACAGCAATCTAGGATCCAATATTAGTATATAATCAATTTACTGAGATTGTAAAGGACTTGTGGTCATCTTATATCAGCCATCATCTCTGTTGGGGCTTGTTTCCTATTGTGGCGCTAAGATCAATCAGTGCTTGCCTAGTGATGCCTTCTTTACAGTCTGATGAACATAGGCAGCAAACCAATGCACACTTATTTCAGAGTAAACCCCATTTAAAACAGTGAGAGTTACTTCTAAGTAAACATGCATAGATAGGATTGCACTGTTTGTCATTACTTTTGCTGGATCAGAGGAGAACCTTCCTATCTGTGAAAAATGACTTTTGATTTAGAAAAAAAGCAGGCACACCATCCAGTATAAAATAATAAAATAAAATACAGAGCATGTTTATTGTTCTATTAAGCCCTTGGCAGAATGGGAAGTCGAATTCAACTTCATTCTCTGTCATATAACATTCTCTGCATCATTCTCAAAGTAAGCAACTTTGGCTCCTTGTGAAACGAATTTGACATTTTCCACTTCACCGCCACCATTTCTAGGTTTCTGAAAGTGGATCGCAATCATATCTTGCACACTTTCATCATCATCCTCCTCTTCTGCCTTGATTCCTGTTAGCAGTATGGTTCTCCTGGAAATCCCTGAATATATCTGTCAAAAGAAAAACACACGACGTCTTGTGACTACAAATCTCTTTAAGGAATATATAAATTGGTGGAGTGAAAATACTGGTATTAGCAGGTCATGTGGTCCTTCCCTTTTTTGATGTTTTAAAACAAACTATAAACCTGTACTTTTGGCTACAATCCTAACCATGTCTGCTCAGAAGTAAGTCCCATTTAATTCAGTGGGGCTTACTCCCAGTTATGCAGGCAAAACCTTTAGGCTTTAGTCCTTAAGAGCCAAGATGCTCTTTAGATGCTCTTTGCTCTAAGCATACTTTCATTAGTTTTAAAATGTAAGTAGTGCCTCTGTGGGAGTGTTTATTTACTAGGTTTAACCTGCCGCCCTCCACCTGCCTTGGTCCAGACAAAAATTATTCTTCTGAAGCTATTTGGACTGGGAGGAAAGTACCCATTGATGCAAAAAATAATAATAAATTCTTTTGTCTTTTTTGAGTGCTGCATGTAATGCCTGTGTGTCTAATTTTAAAGGTAAACCAATTGTTGTCCTGTAGGGTTGCTAAGTAGCCAGAATAAAATGTATTTACACCTTTTGGCTGCTTGTTAAAAATGACAACCTAATTCTGTTAGGAAAAATCAATAGTGGGGCCTCGGTGAAATCACTAAAAGCAGAAGAGAAAAAATGTGCCAGCCCAAGAATCATGAAAGTGCCTTTTAGGTTCTGGATGGTGTGTCATATGCACTTCCTTATATTCGCACACATGATGTTGAGGATCTCAAACATGGCGTGGCAATGTTGCTAAACTCCGAGAGTCTCAAACCTATGCTTGTTTCTCAGAACGCTTCTAAGCTCTTAATTCTCACTCCCCATTACTTGACACCACAGCCTCTTTGTGATAAGTTCTGTGAAGAAAAGCATTCTCTGGAAAGTGAGACAAGTAGGTTTTAACTATTATGATTAAAATTACAAATCACAGTTATCTGGAAGTAAGTGCCACTGAACTGAGTAGGACTTACTTGCCAGTAAAGACTGGGATTGTGGCACAATACTTGCAAGTCTCCATTCACTTACTAACTGCAATCAGCCCCATGAGTATGATCCATTTACCTGAAATCTATTCAGAGTCTTCTCTATGATAGGAGAAACCAGGACAAAATGAGTCCTTTCACCTGTACGGAAAGGGCATTTTCCATATCTCACAATGTTGTTAGCAGCTAGGAGAGAAAAACAGTAGAAATGTAATGAAGAAATACAGTTTATCCCAAGTACTGAACTTCAGGGGGAGGGGGAGAAAACCCTATTATTTTCATAAAGAATAAAATCCCAAACTTGCAAATTAATATTTTAATATGTACTTTAATTGGGCAATTGTTTATTTGTACAGAACCAGTATTGATGACTAATATTGTAGCCCTATGTATATTTACCTGGGATTAAGCATACTAAGACTGTAAGGTAAACATAATGATTAAATGTCCCATTACGAGGCACCATTAGTGAACTCTTTGTCATTTCTACTCAAAAGTAGGCCCCTAAATTCAATGGGACTTCATCTTAGGTTCAGTGTGAATATGACTGCAGCCTGAAATCAGAAGGAACAAGGGTAGCCAGAGTGTCATGCTACACTAACAGTTGTGTAGAATAACGAATCTCATGAAGATATTCAGGGACAAGCAATAACTGCTGACATTCCTGCTTCTACGCCATTATTAAAGATGCAGGAGCTCTTATCTCCATATATTATTTGGCCACCCTGCTAGAAAATGTGTCCAAGAAGGACACAACAATTCAAACAGCATTCTATAAACACACCAAGACTTACTTCTGAGTGAACATATATATTTTTATTATTCATTTCTACCACATCTGGGGTATAAACACCCCCCTTGTTTACAGTGATATAAAAATGAAGCATCGTTTTTTAAAATGGTTACTGCAAGGGCAGAGGTTAAAAATGTGTACAACTGCACTAGTGAATAAGAAAGATGTAAAATGGAATGCACATCTGCTTTTTCGTTTCTAGGATGAATAAAAAACACTCACCAGTGCAGAAGAATATGGTTTAGAACTGAAAGCATTTCAGGTAACATTGCTATATATCCATTTTATTCTTAAGGCTGCAATCCTATATGAATGTGGTAAGGAATATCAGCTGAACTAAATAGGGCTACTTCTAAGTAATTCTGCAATAGACTGTGTTATAAGTCTACCAGTGGGGGGAGACAGGAGATAGTACTTGGTGTCAATTCATCTTGGATCAGTTTTGCAACAATCAAATGATGCTCAAATCTGCAGTCAACTGAACAATGTCAAAGTAAAAGTAATGCAAATAAAAGGGGATCAGATTTTGTAAAGTTAACTTGCACAATGCTTCAGAGATCACCTATTGGCTGGCCAAATGTAACGAGGGCCATCTGGGACTGCTGGTCATAGGTCACATTCTGCACTTCTCCTCCCAGTTTAGCTTTGTATAAATTCAGTTCCAACTTATCTCTCATCCATTCCGGAGGGATGTTTAGGTATGGGATGTTAAAAACATTAATCAGCTTTCTAGAGATCTTAGCATGGAGCTGCAAAACAATCCAAAATTACAGGTGTGAAATAAAATCCAGAACTGTAGCCATGTCTCAAAAAGGCCAAAACATATCATGACCATAGCATGGGTTTCCTTGGCAAGAACACACTCCCTATCAGCTACAGCATGAGTGGCAGAAGGTTGCAGAACTTATACTTGTTACCAAACATCACTGTGACTATCAGGCGTTAAATACATTTCTCACAAATCGAGCTGAGAAGGCTGTAAGTAAATAGGTCCAATATTTTGCTTCACCAGAGTATACTATGCAAAAAATATGTTAAAAGATTTGGGCTGTAATTCTATATTTGCTTCTGTGGGAGTAAGTAACATTGAACTCAATTGTGATTACTGTATTTTTCGTCCCATAGGACGCACCTAATTTTTTGGGGGGGAATAAAGGGGGGGAAATCCTTTATTCCCCCCCCCCAAATCAGGTCGGGGAACAGCGGGATGGCGGCGCTGCGCCTCCCTGCTGTCCCCCGAGCTTGTGGGGCTGGCCGATGTCTGCCCGGCGCGCTGGGCGCTCTGCTTCAGGGCACCCTGCGCGCCGGGCGGCAGGCTATCCGCAGCATGGGGAGCCTCGCGGGAACTCCTGCAGGGCTCCCCACTCTGTGGGTGTCTGCCCGGCGTGCGGGGCGCTCTGTTTCAGGGCATCCCGCGCGCCAGGCTGCTATCCGCAGCGTGGGGAGCCCTGCGGGAACTCCCGCAGGGCTCCCCACGCTGCGGGTGTCTGCCCGGCGCGCTCTGCTTCAGGGCACACCGCGTGCAAGGGGCGGCAGGCTGCTATCCGCAACCTAGGGAGCGTTGCATGAACTCCCACAGGGCTCTCTAGGCTGCGGATATCTGCCCGAAGCACGGGGTGCTCTGCTTCAGAGCGCCCGGCGCTCCGGGCGGCAGGCTGCTATCCGCAGCCTAGGGAGTCTTGCAGGAACTCCCGCGGGCTCCCCAGGCTTGCTGATAGCTTCCTGAAGCCTGGAGAGCGAGAGGGGACGGTGCACACTGACCCCTCTCGCTCTCCAAGCTTCAGCGAAAGCCTGTATTCGCCCCATAGGACGCACACAGATTTCCCCTTCATTTTTGGAGGGGGGAAAGTGTGTCCTATAGGGCGAAAAATACGGTACTTCTGAGCAGTCATATACAGGTCTGCAATGTATATGATACAACCTGATTCTGTGGAAGATTTATTCAAATACAAGTCCTGAGAGATGCGCAGAGGGGGGGAAAAGAAAATTCACCGGGATTTAAAAAAAACACCACATTTTACAATTACCCTTTAAAAAACAGAAGGGAGGGAACAGACATTTCTCATTAATGTTCCCGTTTTCCCCAGGCCTTCATATTTCTGAAAGTCCAAGTTCAAAAAGATTTACCCCTGAGTAACTCTGTATAGAATTGCAACCACCAACAAAACTTTTGTCTCAGAGTTCAACTCACCAACACATAACACTTAAAAACCACAGTCACTGACTTACCTCAAATGTTACTCCCCTCTCCAGGATAACAGGCAGAGCTTTCATGGGTATCATCTTACTTTCAAAGTTCACATTATGGCAGTGTTTTTGGATCAGTCCCTGGGCAACTGAAGGACAGCATGTTAATAGTTTTCCATGACCAAGTATAAAACTAAGGAACAAATTCATACATAAAAATTGGCCATATATACATTTGGTTTTAAAAGTTCACGGGAGTCAAGTAATCAAAAATTGCAGGGAATTAGCTTGCACTATGCCACAGAAGTCTGTGTGAAAGGCTATGGGTCATATCCAACCCCTAAGGAGATTTTCTGCCCCACCCACCCCCCTCTGCAAAATATATCATTTAAACAATTATTAAATAATTATTGACTCCTCCTGTTGGTCCCTAGCCGGAAGACTTACTTCCGTGTATTTGGTGTTTAGGAGCCAAAACGTTCCAAAACAGAGGCGTCTGGGAACCGAGGTTTCACTGTACTGATTTTAAATAATTTTACAGACCACTTTATAGGTCAATGCTTTTTTCTCTGGTTCTGACATAAAGCTTACCCATTACACTATGAATATCCTGCTGGCCCTATCAAGAAGAAGAGTGAAGCAGCTGCCTAAGGTGGCAGATTTGGGGCACCATTAAAGGGCATCCAATTGTCGGTTACTGTTATACAGTGGTGCCCCGCAAGACGAATGCCTCGCAAGACGGAAAACTCGCTAGACGAAAGAGTTTTCCGTTTTGGAGGTGCTTCGCAAAACGAATTTCCTATGGGCTTGCTTCGCAAGACGACAATGTCTTGCGAGTTCCTGCTGGTTTTTTTCCCCTTCCCCCCTTTTTCTAAGCCGCTTATCAGCTGATCCAATCAGCAGATAAGCCGCTAAAAGCCGCTAATAGTGCTAATCCATCAATGGGCTTGCTTCGCAAGATGAAAAAACCACTAGAAGAAGAGAATCACAGAACGGATTCTTTTTGTCTTGCGAGGCACCACTGTATCTTCACAGCAGGGTCATGTGGTCAGTTTGCTCAACGTCTTGGCCCGGACTTGGCTGACCCAAACGTCTTTGCTAAAAAAACAAATTAGCATTCATATATATGAATGCACATTTCCTACCACATTCCTCTTCAAACGTGATGAGAGCTTCTCCTTGGCTTAGCCTGAATGGGATTTTTGTCGCTATGTGAAAAAGGCAGGTTATGTTCATATACATGCTCTCATCCTTGATATTCTCCAGCCGCATAAACTTCATCTTCTTCTCAGGTATGTCGTTTTTGAGCTGGTATTTTAGAAAGCAAACAGAAGATAAAAACAATTTATGACATTGTTCATAAAAACACAGCAAAACCCAAAATGCTATACTTATTGGATGAAAGGTTTCACTGGTGTGTAGGCCCCATAGTGCCTGCTTGTTCCTAAAGTTTCTAACAGGACCGGGAACCTTTGGCCAGTGGCCAGTCTTGTTCAGCTTGCGGGCTTCCAATAGGTATCTGCTTGGTCACTTTGCAAAAAGGATGCTGGACTAGATAACCCTTTGGTCTGATATAGCTGGGCTCTTTTGCTCACTGGCCACACTCGTATAATGCACTGCTAAAAAGTTAGGCAATTTTAAGTGCCTAAGTAGTAATTGCTCCTAACGAAGTTGCAAGGGTAATTGCGCCTAACGAAATTGTAATGAGGGTGTTAATCTGTAGTAAACTAAAAATTCAGAAATACAAGGAGGAGTTGCAAAGCCTACCCAAGCATGCAGGAAAATCTGAAATCGGAATAGTTTAAAATATTGTCCCTTGTGCCTTAGGCAGCCCAGCTCCAGCAACATCTCACCCACAGTCCTGAATACAGCTATGTCCCTTTGAAGGTTAAACAATGAAATGTAAGTATTACCCGATATCTCTGTGCAAGCTCTCCACATTTGGCTTTCTCTTCTGCAAGCCTGGCTTTGAGGATCTGAATTTCCCTTTTCAGCTCAGTATTCTTTGAATTTATTGAGGAAAGTTCCTCCTGCAGAATGTGAGAGAAGATTTAAATATCTGTCAATGGGAGGTAGCTGATGCTGGGAGATAGAAATGTTTTTTTCAAAGGTAATCGTTTTACTGAATGCCAACAACAACCAAGCAGTTAGAGTAAACAAAATATTGCTTAATATTTACTATAAAAGTTTCCCTTGATTTAATTTCCTAGACTCTTGTCCACCCCCAAGAAAAAGTATTCCTAGGTCCGAATAATTAATAAATAATAATAATAATAATAATAATAATAATAATAATAATAATAATATATTTATTTATTTATACATACATACCCCGCCCATCTGGCTGAGTTTCCCCAGCCACTCTGGGTGGCTTCCAACAAAACACCAAAATACAATAACCTATTAAACATTAAAAGCTTCCCTAAGCAGGGCTGCCTTTAGATGTCTTCTAAAAGTTTGGTGCCTTCCAGTTGTTTTGAACTACAAGCCTCATAACCTCTGACCATTCATTGTGCTGGATGGGGCTGATAAGAATTGTAGTCAACCACATCTGGATTGTACCAGGACAGAGAAGACTGCTCTAGCCCAAACAGACAAACCTTGATTATATTTAAACTTTGGAACAGCCAGCTTCTGTACTGCTTGGTTTCCTAAATTAACACTATAAAGGCCTTTTAAATGTCATAGTCACATATTGCAATTGTTTCTGTTGCTGCTCTACAGAACCCATTATGCCATGTGGAAGCACTTCCAGCAATGTCCACATGGTGGCCATAATGTTTGAATGGGTCACAATATTCCTGTTGCTTGATTTTTGCTCTATTTAGTTGTTCTGTCCTTGTTTAAAGATAGTTTGTGTCTCACTCAAAATGTATTCCAGTGCACAACAAACACTCAGATCTTAATGAGAGTGAAGATGTTACTCCCAAATCTTTTTTTTCTCTTTTTCTTTTTAATCTAGATTAGCTCTCAAATTTGTTTAAATACCTCTCTTGGGACATGAACAAGAGTTTTAAGAAGTTGAGTACAGTGGTACCTCAGGTTAAGAACTTAATTCGTTCCAGAGGTCTGTTCTTAACCTGAAACTGTTCTTAACCTGAGGTATCACTTTAGCTAATGAGGCCTCCCGCTGCCGCGCGATTTCTATTCTCATCCTGAAGCAAAGTTCTTAACCCGAGGTACTATTTCTGGGTTAGCGGAGTCTGTAACCTGAAGCGTCTGTAACCCGAGGTACCACTGTACTCCTAAGCATGTGCAGAGTAACTTTCCTTCACTGCAAACTAGCCAGAACCAGCCCCCAAATGCTGGGCTTTCAAGCCACAGAAAGACGCAGGATTGAGGCTCCCCATATTGACTATTTTGCTATTTGCTTAAAATAATGGCAGTACAAATAGGCTCTCTCGTTACTTGATGGGAAGCGGCCAAATTGACGATATGAGCAGCCGCCTCTATCTTTCACTCTCCTATATTTTGAATTTGTAACGTTTGCTGCTGACCTGCTTTAATCCACAGCAGGAAGCACTCCCCACTGCAACATTTTGACAGAACAATAACAACAACACCGCCACCTCAGGATAGGGATGCAAAAAGGCAGCTAACTAACACAAATCTATATTACCTGATGCTTCTCCTGCAGCATCATTCTTTCCCTCAGTGCCTCGTTTTCCTGATCCTTTAGCTTTGTGAACTCCTCTTGGCAGCGGGACCTCTTCTCATCAGCAGCAAGTTTCGAAAGAAGTGCTTCGGCCTTTTCCTTTTCAGCTTTGGCAACCTTCTCCTTTGCAATGCAAGAGAAGTCAAGACGGTTTCAGCGGAAGGCTTTCTAAACAAATGCGGCTGCTTGCCGCAGGCAGCAAAGGTGGGGAACCTCAGGTCTGGGGGGCTGAGTCCCTCCTCCTCCAGGGCTCTCTATCCAGCCTTTGGTCATGGGCCATACCTGTCATAGGGCTCTGCTCTTCACCCTCCTTGAATGCTTTTGCCTGGCTGGAATATATTATTATAGTATTGTAATGACTCTTTGCTTGCCTGTAGGATGAATGGAGGTGCGTAGAACCCTCTGGCTTCTGTGGGGCTGGAATGTAGCCTGCTCTACAAAGGCAAGAGTCACGCCTATTGTTCCGCCCATTTTTGCCCCAGGTCTTGCCCATTTTTGCTTACAGCTCCTCCCACCAATGACATGCAGCCCCTGGCTCTTCACATGGGAATGAAACCCAACCCAAGGGCTGGAAAAGGGTTCCACATAGCCTATGCCAGGGTTTCCCAAACTCTGATCTCCAGCTGTTTTTGGACTACAACTCCCATCATCCCTAGCTAGCAGGACAAGTCTTCAGGGATGGTGGGAATTGTAGTCGAAAAACAGCTGGAGACCCGAGTTTGGGCAACCTTGGTTTAAACCAGTGTTCCCCAACCTTGGGCCTCCAGCTGTTTTTGGACTACAACTCCCATCATCCCTCGCTAGCAAGACCAGTGGTCAAGGATGATGGGAATTGTAGTCCAAAAACAGCTGGAAGCCCAAGGTTGGGGAACACTGGCCTATGCATTAGGTTCATGCTGCCATCTTTGAATGGCATGAAAACCTACAGAGATTTACCTCCCATTCTTGCCATTCCCTTTCTGCCTCTGTGACACGCTGGTCTTCAACCTGGCCTTCCTCAGTAGTCTACAAAACAAAAGTTAATCAGAACCAAATCTATCCATCCATTAAAGCAGTAAGTCCGGTTTAATTCTCACTTCCATCCAGTGGGAGACACCCACAAATTAAAACTATAATCTTAATTTAATGGAACTGCACAAGGACCAGCGACAGAACTTACTTTGTCTTTTTCCTGTTCTCCAAGATGCTTTGTTTCATTCACAAGTGTGCCTGGAAGCTCACCATTCTCCATACTCTATGAAATGGTACAAATACACAATTATACACTCTGTAAATATCTGGGCTGCAAGCTTTAAGCTATTTAAATGGAACTGCATTGGCACTTCAAGAACTTACCTTTAATTTATCTGGTTCTTTAACATTCTCCGTCTCATTTACAAGTGCTCCTGTAATCTCACTTTCCTCCATATTCTACAAACACAGTCAGAAATACATATTATGAAAAAGGGTGGGGCAAACCTTAACCTTTTAACTAGAAGACTACTCGATAAAGGGATGCCTGTGTATTGCAATGAATGCCAGAAGTTAAATAAATATTGAGGTTTGCTTCTGAAGAAGCAATCCTAGACAATTCATTAGTGTATGTTCTTACTTCCTTGACATACATTGGGCATCCCATTCACTTTTTTGTTGTTGCTGCATCATACTGATGTTAAGCTTGTGGTATACTAAGACTCCTAGATCCTTTCCATATGTATTACTGGCAATCCAGGTGTCCTCCATTTTATATCTGTGCAGCTGATTATTCTGGCCTAAGTGCAGAACCTTACATTAGTCACAATTGAAATTAATTTTGGTAGTTCGAGCTCAGTTCTCCAATCTGTTAAGGTTATATTCAAACCTGATTATGTCTTCAACAGTAATGGCAAACCCTCCAAGTTTGATGTCATCTGCAAATTTGATAAGCATCCCCTCAATACCATTCATCCAAGTCATTTATAAAGGTGCTGAGAAACAATGGGCCCAGAACAGAACCCAGCAGCACCCTGGTCATCTAAAAAAGAACATCAAAAAACTACCTTTTCCCTGACACAATTTTTACTTCGTTATGCACTTTTCTGACAAAATAACCTTCAGTGGACATTTTTCTTATAGTAGCCCTAATTTAAGATATCTTAAGTACTGAATTCATACTGTAAAGCTCTTATCCACATGAGGCACAACACAGATTAGTGACACAAATCTGCTGAGAAAAGACATTCTCTATATTCATTAATAGATTTTCATTCAATATGAATCATTAAAACCTAGACAGGAAAAGATCATGAGGTAATCTGTCTGTTGCCTTGTAAGTAACGGTTAAGGACATTCAGAATAATTTCCAAAGCTCTGTCCAGCCTTTTTCAAAACACCTTCCACTACTACATGACACTTAAGCAAACATTTGTTTTAGAATAAATGTAAAGAATATGAGGAGAGACTACATCTGAAAATAGAACTTTTTAAATAGCAAGGACGATGGCATCATCAGTGCATATTCATAGTGCAATTGTCATTTGAGCAGGTCTGACGTGTTAAATCCACTGGAACATGAAGTTTATTTTAACAAGACACATCCTATCGGAATATTTAATAGCAATCCAGTCAAAGCACCCGATATTCTTTACCAGTCACATTTGTTTATGTTCCCATACCACAGAGCTATGTTGTGTTTATTTATTTATTTATTTATTTATTTATCCAATATAAGTTCCACCTTTCACTAACAATAACGCTATTAAAAAATACAAAAACAGATATGAAAAAGTTAATAAATAAAAACAGGCGCCGTTAGCAGTTAGCAACCAGTTTCCCTTCCTACCAACCGGGTTGTGATTAATCTGCACTGGTATGCATTTATTTCTTGTTGTTTTTTTAAAAAATCATCCAATAAGAAATCAGCATGACTGAAGACAAATCGCTGAAGGCTCATCTACAGGAGAAGGCCTTCAGCTCCCTGTGAAAGACCAACAAAAGGAATAAACAGGCCTCCTTAGGCGGGGAGTCCTGGAGCTTAGAGACTCCTTAGCTTGCAAGATGGCTAACTTGCAACAATCAATCTAGCTAGCTGCTTCACATGCAACCTGGGTCAATATGAGATTTGCAGACTGTAAATGTCCATGTACTTACATAGCTATTAGACAGGGTGGCTAAAAATCAATGATTTTTTTTATTTAAATTGGATTACTGATGTAGCCACAGAGGACTCCTCCATGTGAGGGGAGGATCATGCATATTTTTATTTTGTACACCCATGGGAATTAGTGATCCACTCAGTTGAGCCTGAGGTGAATTCCAGCCATACAGCTAATTGGATGGCGAAAGAGCTAGGCAGTTGCAGGTTGGAAACTGTTTCAGAGGAGCCGCCTTTACCAAAATATATACCGTATCTGCCAAAACAAGACTTTCATTGGGAATGCGCCGTACATGAAGAAAATCCAAATACTGAACAAGGTAACAGAAATTCTGCTCCCCGAATAATACCAATTCTGCAACCCGAATAAATTGTGCAGATATGTGTGTGAGAGAGCTTATTCTGCATAAATGATTTACAATGTGGCTTAAAGCTTTCAAATAAATATTGTTCTGTGTAAACAATGGCTAATAAAAGGTGTGGCCAGCAGTAGGAGTGTGGTGATGGCATGGCTGGTGTGGGTAGGGCGACATAAAAAAACCCCCAAACTCCCTTCACATACGAGATGCTTGAGTGAACCCCTCTAATATAGGAGGCAATATCTCATCATCATCTGAAGGCAGGCCTGTTCAGGGTAGTTTTTAGAATGCGATATTGTATTGTGCTTTTACAATTTTTTGTTGGGAGCTGCCCAGAGTGGCTGGGACCACCCAGTCAGGTGGGCGGCATATAAATAATAAATTATTATCATCATCATCAAGTCACTTTTCTTGTTTTTGTCTGAATTGCATAAACTTTTAATTCTATGACTATATTGTCACTACCAACCCTGAAACCTTTAGGTAGGTGATTTTGGAAGGCAAGTCGTTCTCTCTATTTTGTTTTCCTGCAGCAATAACACCTTCCTTTACATGGTTAATAATGATGATGAAAAAATAATAACAACAACAACATTTATACCCCGCCCATCTGCCAGGATTTCCCAAGCCACTCTTGTAAGCAAACCGAGATTACCGTAAAAACAACAACAGTACTATGTGTAGCAAAAAATAATATTTTATAGTTACTGCAAAACCTTCCCAACTGTAGAAATTGAGAATACCGTGTGTCATTCCCGCGGGAAACAAATGTTTCAAGGTAATAATTCTTACTCATTACAGGACCTTTCCACGCTTGCGCGCTTTTCCTGCCCCCCCCCGCTCAGCAGCGGAGGCGGCACTCCAGGATTGGGGGCTCCAGTCTGGGGATACCCCCTCTCCCTCTTTTCTAGTCTCTACTGCAAAGCTCGGGAAGGGAGGAGAGGTCAGTTGCTGTATTTGGATTCCACCTCACCAGCCAGGGTTGTGGATCAGCTGCGTTGCTTTCAAGCGCAGAAAGCTACACACCCCCCCCAAAAAAAAAGTTAAGACGAGTAAAATTAGAACAAGGAAATGCACTTGGACCCTCTCAAATTTCGAAGATATTTCCCGAGATCGACCAGCAAAAAGCCGGAGGTAGCACTCTTTCCTGAAACCGGAGGCACCCACCGTCCTCCTGCGAGAGGAAACCACTTTTAGTTTCGCTTTTTAAAAAAAGCAAACCACCACCAAGAGTTCCCCGAAGCGGGTTTGCTTGGTAGGGTTGGAAACAGGGCGCGATGGGGAGGGCGGGGGACAACGCGGCAGGCTCTTGTCCCAAAAGTTTCTCCTCGCACGCAGACACACAACTTACAGGAGCTGAACTTTGCATCCCCGGCTGCAAAGGGAGGATCGCCAGGAAACGAAAGCAGAGAGTTGCAGCCCCTTGACTGGAAGTCACGTGCAGGGAGGGCGGGGATAAGTCGCGCAGGCGATGCCTTTCCTATCTGAGGAAATGGGAGATTGGATTAGTGATGGTTTTATTTGTCTTCTAGTGGAGGTGTTAGCTATTAGGTAGAGCATGGGAGATGGTCTCTCTCCTCGCCCCCCACCCCCAGCAAGGAATGTGCTAACCTAACTTCCCATTATGCGATGTTCAAATACACAGAAGCACGCTCAAATAGTATTATTAGCTTCTTAGGAATCCTTTCTTTGGCCCATGTGTAGAAAGGAATTCTCTCCACCACAGGAATGAGTCTCAAAGTATTCATTCAACTTGTTTTTATTATTTCTTGTCAGCTGCCCTGAGCCTGGCCTTGGCTGGGGAGGGTGGGGTATAAATAAAAATTATTATTATTATTATTATTATATTATTATTAAAGCTTTACTGCAGAACAAGAATTGATAAATGTAACATATCGCAAACGAGCACTGGGGTTCGGTCCTTTATGCAGTTTGGTAAACTTTTTTCTCTTCTGGCCTCAGAGGAAGTTCCTAAGCTTGTTTATCATTGCAGAGCTGCTCTGTAACCGCTGCTGCTGAAGCTACTACCACCAGTCATCTCCAAAAAGCACCCTCAAGGCTTTTCAAGTTCCAGTTTCCTCCTGCGAGAGTTCTGCAGCTCACGTTTCCAGAAATGGAGAAATACCAGCCTTCTCTGACGCTTTTGCCATAGTCTGGTCTAAGGTAAGCCTCCCTTTACAGCATTTTAACTACAGTGCATTCAAACACAGCATTTTATGTACATTAAACTGAAAACTTTTTAACACCCTCTCCCCTTCCCTAACATAGGGATCTACCTTATAGTAATACAAACCATTGGCTTCTGCCTTTATCACGATTGTTTGACGATCTGAAAGCACACCAGGTGTGGATTTGGGTTTGGTCAGGGCTTGGATGAAATGATGACTGCCTGGGAACCACAAGGCCTTGGGTTCCATGATAGAAGACAAGCACAGTATAAATTAAAAGAAGGTGTGGGTTGTGGTTGTTGTTTTTGTAATGACAGCATCATGTTATGAGGAGAAACTGTGTAGCTCAGCAGTTGAGCCCCTGCTTTTTGTGCTGATGATCCTAAATCCAAAGCTTGGCATCTCCAGTTTTTAAAAGTATCAGGTACTATGTGATGGGAAAGACCTTGCACACCTGAGACTTTGGAGAATTGCTGCCAATCAGAACAATACTGGGCTAAGAGAGAGAGATTTCATGAATTGGGTGTTAAGTTTAATCAGACATCTGTGTGATACAGTGGTACCTCGGGTTACAGACACTTCAGGTTGTGGACTCCACTAACCCAGAAATAGTACCTCAGGCTAAGAACTTTGCTTCAGGATGAGAACAGAAATCGTGCGGCGGTGGTGCAGCGCCAGCGGGAGGCCCCATTAGCTAATGTGGTACCTCAGGTTAAGAACAGTTTCAGGTTAAGAACAGACCTCCAGAACGAATTACCGGTAAGTTCTTAATCTGAGGTACCACTGTATATCCATTTCAAATGCTACTTTGCATGGAAGAAAGGAGGAGTGCAAACTGGGCCTTTGTGTTTATAGAATTGTTCTTAAACCTGCTTCACAGTTAAGTAATCCAAAGTGGCCTCTACCTAGTAGCTGTTATATGTAAGCAGCCAGCTTCTCGTTGCTTTTCATTATGCCCAGAAATTCAAGCTGTGCGATCTTACATGTATCTACTGAAAAGTAAGCCCTGTTGCAGTCAGTGGGTCTTACTCCCAGGTAAGCACGTATAGGATTGCAACCTAAGTAAGTACAGTGGTACCTCAGGTTACATACGCTTCAGGTTACATACGCTTCAGGTTACAGACTCCACTAACCCAGAAATAGTGCTTCAGGTTACAACTTTGCTTCAGGATGAGAACAGAAATCGTGCTCCGGCAGCACAGCAGCAGCTGGAGGCCCCATTAGCGGAAGTGGTGCTTCAGGTTAAGAACAGTTTCAGGTTAAGAACGGACCTCTGGAACTAATTAAGTACTTAACCCGAGGTACCACTGTATATTTAAAAGGTTTTTCAGGCTACAGGTCAGCAAACACCACTGAAACCAGCAACTGAATCCCTCAATTCCCAGTTAACATTTCCAATTAAGAGGATCTCAGGTTGATAGCAAGACTGGGAAGATCTCCTCCTGAGACCCTAGAGACCTATTAATGCCAGTCAGTAGAAAATGGAAGATGAACCAATAATCTGGCTAGGCATAAGGCAGCTTCCAAAAATAGAAAGATGCACTGTTAGTAGTTGTTGCGCAGGATCCAGACCATGTCCCAAAAGAATTGCACATGTTGCAGGGAACCCACATTTCCCAACATTCCAGTGTTTTGTTGCTAAGTCAATAAGCTTTACCAACCAGCTAGTGCATCATTTTCAGTAGAAATTCCGAGTGCAGTTGTGTGTCAACAGCTATAGTTAGCCCATTTGTCACTGGAATAAGTGACGCATCACCTCCCCATTCCCCACCCCTTTTCTGATGCTGATATATATGGTGTCTTGTGCAATACTCTTCATAAGGTTCTTGGTTTTAAAAGGTGTTGTTTAAAGTTGATCATTCTACCCTCCTTCATTACTTGAGGTATTCAAATTTCAGTCCGGCCATCTCTGGCTGTAAACTGTTATCTGCAAGAGAAGTGACTGTTCTACTTCAACACAGATATCAAATCTTGGGGGCAATTTGCTACCACCGCCACCACTGGGTTCCTTCCCTCTCAATCGTTTATCTGGTCTTAATTATAATTTCCCACCCAAAGCCTTCTTTGCTACTCTAATTAATCTTTGTGCTTTTTGTGTTTGTGGGTTTTGTTTTTGTAAAAGTATATTTTTTAAAAAAAACTGTTATGAAACTAACTAACAACAACAAAGGCCCTATCATACTTACTTGAGTTTGCTTCTGAGTCAACGTGCATAGAATCGTGCTCCAAGGCAACATATTTTTAATAGAATCATAGAATTGCAGAGTTGGAAGGCACCCTGAGTGTCATCTAGCCCAACCCCCTGCAATGCAGGAATCTCAGCTAAAGCATCCCTGACAGATGGCCATCCAACCTCTGCTTAAAAACCTCCAACGAAGGAGAGTCCACAACCTGCAGGATAACATTTACAAAGTGTATTTCCTATTGACAGCTCCAAAGCAACAATTTCAACCAAAAAGTTAATTGTACTGGATGCTAAAAAAAACACACACAAAAACCAACCACACCATTGCAGCGAACAGGTTATTATGCAACCAGCCTATTTGCAGGTGTGAGATTCAATTCAGGGGGAAACGTGTAATGGAATCTAGGAACATTCTTCTGTATCAAGAATTTGTGAATGGGAAGGAAATTGGACGATAAATGTGCGGAAACACCCAAGATGCATGACACATGATAAAAGCATTATGCAATTTTGCAGGCTGTAGAAAAACAGGCATGTGAATTGTTCTTTCCACATGTGGCTAAATCATTATAAAAACCATTACTGTCTTGTTTATATCGTCCAATGCAAAACTCAAAACCTCTTTTTTAAAAAAAGATCCTCTAAGCAAGGATTCCTTCAACTGGAAAGGCTTATCTTGTTGATTGCAAGAACGGGCACATCGAAATCTTGTAAGGAAGCTCTAAATTCCCATAGTTTCCATTAGCTTCATCCCGCTTCCACCGCAGTTTCCATGGCTCCAGTACTGAGTGATGAATAGACTGAATGCATAAACTGCCTTTCTGCCAAGGCAGCTTACAATTCTAAAATACTAAAACAAGTAAGTTACATAAAACATTAAGTTGACATGCCTGCCTTGCTCTCTTCTTTTTGTCCCACGGGACAAAACAAAACTGGAATGTAAAAACAAAACCAGGGTGCCCTACAAATAAGATCAAATTGTATATGTTGTGTGGTGTTTGCCTGTCTTCCAGTAGGGGGCAGTGTGGTGGGGCAGAGGTACTAGCTTAACCTGCTGGCATGTGAGTTGCTGCTTACCTGCAGGCAGAGGGGCGATGCTCGCCTGCTGAGCCAATACAATGCTCCTGCCAGTGTGTTCAGTCCCGCTAATATCAGTGTACTGGAAGAAGCAAAGATCACCAGTGTTGAAGCAATGATTCTTCAACATCAACTTCGTTGGATTGGTCATGTTGTGTGGATGCCTGTTGATAGTCTTCCAAAGCAACTACTCTATTCTGAACTTAAAAATGGAAAGCGTAATGCTGGTGGTCAACAAAAGAGGTTTAAAGACTGTCTCAAGGCAAATCTTAAAAAATATAGTAGAAACACTGACAACTGGGGAACACTGGCCTACAAGCGCTCCAGTTGGAGAACAGCCTTTAGCAAAGGTGTTGTGGGCTTTGAAGACACTTGAACTCAGGATGCAAGGGAGAAACATGCCAAGAGGAAGGCACGCTTGGCAAATCCACACCTTAATCAACTCTCCCCAGAGAGCCAGTGTGGTGTAGTGGTTAAGAGCGGTAGTCTCGTAATCTGGGGAACCGGGTTCGCGTCTCCGCTCCTCCACATGCAGCTGCTGGGTGACCTTGGGCCAGTCACACTTCCTTGAAGTCGCTCAGCCCCACTCACCTCACAGAGTGTTTGCTGTGGGGGAGGAAGGGAAAGGAGAATGTTAGCCGCTTTGAGACTCCTGAAGGGGAGTGAAAGGCAGGATATCAAATCCAAACTCTTCTTCTTCTTCCCGCCCAGAAACCCATGTCCCCACTATGGAAGGATGTGTGGGTCCAGAATTGGCCTCCACAGTCACTTATGGACTCATTGTTAAAACCGTGTTTATGGAAGACACTTACTCGGCTATGAGTGATCGCCAAAGAAAGAAAGAAAAGTTCAGTCCCACACTTTTCAGTGCAATTCCCCATCACTTTCCAACCCACAAAAGGCATTTAGAGTGGATAGAGCACTTTAATTGTGCAAACCTGCAGTTCTGGTATTTGGTTGAATCACTGCTACAAAATACTGAAAGTCTAGAGAGGATGCCCCAAACCTGATCAGCTGAATGTGCTTGGAATGTGCGTAGCCACCCAGAGTGGGCGGGGTGTATTATTATTATTATTATTATTATTATTATTATTATTATTATTATTATTATTATAGATTCCCCCTCCACCCCTTTCAACTTAACATGGCAAGGTTGGGGTGGAGTGGAGGGGGATGTTGAGGGCAGGGCTGGTGCGTGTGGCCCCCTACTCATGCTGTTAATCCACGTTCAGACAGAACCCCTGTGCCGCATACTCATGTTCCATGTCAGGGAGGTGTCCCTTCCTCATGGTAAATATTCAAGTATGCAATAGTTTGAATCATTTGTGGCTTTATAAACTCTGGGGTATTGGAAATAGTAGCCTTGACTCAGCTGATCGGCTAGACAGTTTAGTGAATAAGTTGTGTAGGGAGTTTAGCTATCCTAGAAAATGAATCAGTCCATGCTTTCCGGTTTGTTTTATCTCTCTACATCCTATGTTTGCAGTCCCAGTGAAACATTAAACCTCAAAGTGTGGAATCAGAGTGGTAAAAGGAATGTCAGATAATGAATGAGTTCATGGCTATCCTAGACATGATGCTTCTCATATGGGTTGGTATCTGCATGTCTGATTGTTTTTCAACCAATAGGCAGGGTATGTGAGGTGGAGCTGAAATTTGGTGTGAGAGAGGGAGGCATTGCCTCTTTGCCATGCCACAGTCCCCATGAGGATTGCCTCCTTCCCTCTCCCTGCTATTTATAATGGGAGGAAAACTTTCAGTGGCACCCGGTCAGATCAGGATAGTGGCAGGGACAGTCATTTGCCCCTGCCACACAAAGGTCTTGATCAGGGGCCAGAAAACTTTTTCAGCAGGGGGCCAGTCCACTGTCCCTCAGACCTTGTAGGGGGCCGGACTATATTTTTGGGGGGGGAGAATGAATGAATTCCTATGCCCCACAAATAACCCAGAGATGCATTTTAAATAAAAGGACACATTCTACTCATGTAAAAACACCAGGCATGCCTCACAAATAACCCAGAGGTGCATTTTAAATAAAAGGACACAGTCTACTCATGTAAGAACATTCTGATTCTCGGACCGTCCGCAGGCTGGATTTAGAAGGTGATTGGGCCGCATCCGGCCCCCGGGCCTTAGTTTGCCTACCCATGGTCTTGATCTTGCATGGGCCCTCCTGTGTTGGCTGTTTGCCTTTGAGTGGCTGATTTATTAAGCAAACTGTGTACATTATTTCCCTCAAAGAGTTATGGACACTGCAGTTTAGCCCTCACAGCAACACTTAACAAACTGCAGCGCCCAGAAATGTTTGAGGGAAAGAATGTGCTTTGAATGTGTTATAGAGGTATAGTGTGTACACAGCCCATGGGACAAATAACTGCAGTAGGAGCTTGAATAATTGTGGTCTCAATTTCAGTGAACTACAACTTCCATCATGCAAGACCATTGGCCATGCTGGCTGCAGCTGATGGGAGCCGGAGCTCAGCAACAACATCTGGCAGGCCACAGGCTCCCCACCCCTGCACCAGACTTGGCAAGAGTTCCTTGGGTTGGATCGCTGGTACTATCTGAACCCTGTAGGTCCCTGAAGCCTGCAATGTTGCAACTTTGAGGCTTTCTTGAATTGGGCTTAGGAAGGGAAGTCTATAGTGATGTATTCCCTATGATCCATAACTGAATTTAGTTTTTAAAAAGAAACAGAAAGGAAAACAACACAGGTGCAGGGAAGGAAGGGAGCCCAAGCTAACTATAGAAAAGAGGTTTTAACATGATGAACCCCACCCAAAGTCATCCTCTTCCTGGACCCATGAAATGGACCCTCAAAGTCCACAACTGAATACTGAGACCTAACAGTTGAATCATACCTGAAGGGTTTTCCCCCATGTGTGATGAAAGAAAAGCAAGAGTCTTGATGCGCACCAAGGAGTCCCCATAGGTGTGGAATGAACACAGAGCCCGAGTCCCTGCACATAACTCAGGTGGAAAGTTAGTATCCGTAAGACAGGCTGACAGCTGTTAATAGGTTGACCAGCTGTGGTCGTGGTGGTGGCTTGTTGTAAATGGACAACGTCAGAGTGCGTTTTTGGATGGTTTGATTGCATTATGGCTTGGATTATGAGAAAGGCATTCACATATAATTTCCATTGTCCTTTTTAAAAATTACTGGCCCAAGGTCACCCAGTGAGCTTCCTGGGAGTGAAGTGGATATTTGAACCCTGATCTTCCAGGTCCTCACCCGACACTCAAACCATTACACCACTTTGGCTGCTCCAATATGGGAATAACTGGAGTCAAGGAAATTGGAGACATATTTGAATGACCAGTGAGACTGAGCCAGCACCAGTGGTCTTCCTTGTATCCTTTTATGGAGCCTCTACAGTAAGGAAGCTGAGTATTCACACTGGCAGCTTCCATGCAGTTGGGATAATGTGTAGACTGACTTAGTCTCCACCACATGCCTTTAAAGCATATGGATTTCCTCAAAGAATTCTGTAAACCTGTTTGTTCAGAGTGCTGGGAATTGCTTTGAGAGAAAAACAAATGGGTTAGGAAGAAATTGAGAGATATTATCTGCAACAGATAACATCAGCTGTATGTTGGATTTACTGCACCACATACAATGTGTTGGTGGTGACGTATTAATTTAAGCTTTATCAGCCCTTGTGAGTCATTATGTATGGGAAGAATGAACTTTCTGTGACCAGATAAAGTGAATGAGGAACCAAGAGTAGACTAATATGAAAGCCTGTTAACCAAAGAATAAAACACCAATAATTCTTTATTCTTTCTTAACCAAAGAAAAAAATAGCAACCAAAGAATAAACACCCAACTAGGCCATACTCAAGAGTAGACCCCATACAGAAGAGGAGACATAAGATGCCATAGTCAAACAGTGCCAAGGGTGACAGCGTCCAAGTGCATCTGATCTCATTCAAACAGTGTCAAAGGTAAAGCCCCAGTTGCAAGGGAACAACCAGGGGTGGGCTCGTATGATGTCAAGTGATGGACAGGTGGGCACAGCCTGATGGACCAAGCAGAGAGGGCTGACACACCTCATTAGGCTCATGTACAGCTGCTTTAGCCAGACACTCTTCCCATGCTATGTATTGGCTGTGGTGAAAGAAAGGAGCATAACTCCAGATAACAGTAGGGAAAATGCCCACATATGTACTCAACTTCCAAATTATCCGTGTTATTCTCCACTGAATTCTGCACCAGTATCTTTGCTGGAAACAATTACGCCAGTAGAAAAGGAGTGTAATGTTAGGCATTCTTTGGTTTTCCAAACGGTAAAGGATGTCCAGAAACAGCACTATAGGGTTTTGTTCCTTTGGGATGCAAGAAAGTACTGGAGACCTTGCATATTCTTGTAACATTTGTTAATGTTAAGATCTCTTTTGGGAGCAAATGAGCTCCTGACACAGATGGCACAATACCGCAGTCATTTCCAACTGCACATCAAGGCGAGTTTTATCACCAGCTAAAAACTCTCAGGTCTCTGACACTCTCCCTGTGTCCAAATCCAAACTGATGCTCAAGGTTTCTGTGACCCTCCCACTAGCTGAAGGTTGTCACATTCCAAAGACAAGAAGAGAGATTTCCAAGTCTTGAGGGTTATTTAAAAAGACACTAATGAGACTTTGATAGGTATGGGGAAGAAATTCAATTGACACTTCTCTGAATTTTGCAGTGCAGTTCCCTAGCCAAGTAATTGCACAGAAATGCTTGTACTAGGATAAAGAGTACATCAAAATGCATATTTTACAAAAATGTGTACACCAGGCAAAATTGCATAGAACAATGTGTGTATCAGGAAAAATCCAAACTAAAATGCTTCTGAAACTTCCCGAGGGCTTGTTTAAAATATTTTGTGCTCTGATGTGGTAGCATGGAGAACAGAACTTCTGTGGAAAAGTGAGGAACTTAAGACAAACTGAACTGACCAGTTTCCCCATCCCTATCCTTGGAAAGGTCATAACCACTTTCCATGACAGTCCCCTTCATAGTAACCGAGACAGCTAAACTAAAGCACCAGTATTTCCCTCAGTTTAGAACCATTTCTGGATATCGGGGGTTCAAAGAGGGGAGATTTAAAGAAAAAGCTTTTTAAAATACTGAAGACCGCAACATATATACAGAATTTTGTGTCCTTTACAATTTCAGTGTTTGTATATACGCATCCATGTGGGTGAACATGCAAAAACAACTTTAGACGATGTAGGTCCAAAGGTGAAAAGGAGATCACATGATTCATCATGCATGCTTCTCCATAAAATCTGAAAAATGGTTTTTATATCTCTGTTGGGAGTTGCACAAATTCCTAGTATAGGGACACATCAGTTGGCACATCTCCTTGTCAGTGATGGATGAAAGATCATCTTCTGTCACTGCTGAGGATCATCAAGACTTGAGGATTCAAGTCAAGAAGTCTGAAGCCGTATTCTGACAGCCAGTGTGGTGTAGTGGTTAAGAGCGGCAAACTTGTAATCTGGGTAACCGGGTTCGCGTCTCCGCTCCTCCACATGCAGCTGCTGGGTGACCTTGGGCCAGTCACACTTCTTTGAAGTCTCTCAGCCCCACTCACCTCACAGAGTGTTTGTTGTGGGGGAGGAAGGGAAAGGAGAATGTTAGCCGCTTTGAGACTCCTTAAAGGGAGTGAAAGGCGGGATATCAAATCCAAACTCTTCTTCTTCTAGTTGATGGTGCCCACCAGGGCTTAATGGATTTTCAGGGTCACTGCTGCAACCACAGCCCTGCCATGCAGGACAGCCAGTGCAGAAGATTGAGAAGGCTGGCAAATCTCTGTGTCACCATGGAGCTAGCGCACTAATCAGACCCACATCAAGTCTGATTCTGTCACAGCTCAGGATCCAATAGGTCCTGGGCCAGCTCAACACCTCCCTGCCCCCAGACTCCTCCATTTGGGGGTTTTTCGCTGGCAGCTGCCAAACACATCCACTTATCCACGTGTTCTGTGGGTGGAACAGGAACTCATTGCAGGTGGAAATTCTTCCCAGTCCAGTACAAAGTGGGCTTGGCTTGCACCCTAAGGCAAGAAATGAATGACTGTGTTTGGAGGGCAGGAAAGGGTGCTATTAAACAGAAATTGATCATATATATACATATACATATATACATATATATATACATATATACATATATACATACATATATATATATACATATACATATACATATACATATACATATATATATATATATATATATGCTTTCGTAGATTTTCACGGGTACAGGAATGCAGGTTTTGGTGTCTTCGGGTATCTTCCCGTGTAAGAGTTGGGGTGTCTAGGCGACGTTTCGACGAGGTCTCACTCGTCATCTTCAGGCTGGTGCTTTCGGCTTCTTGTTACTAGAACAGAGCAGGATCTCAGTGTTTGAGTTCCTCCCCACAAAAACCGACACCAGAACCAGAGGCACACAGAACGCCATCTCCAATCAACCACACCAGACCCAAACCCAGACCCTCTCCACAGATAAATTACAGACACCATCCAGTAGCCAAACCATAGTGGCACCTCCGGATGCTGCACCCCCCTGCAATCCCAACACAGATCTGGCTGGCACAGGGCACAAAACCACAGCTCGCCCCTATACACGAAGCCAAGCCAGAGCACAACTAAGTGCAGTACAGCCATCTTCTCAGAAAAACTCTTTACAAGCTCAAGAGGTCAAGACACGAAAGCTTTAGCAACTAATCCACACCTAATGACCCTCCTAAGTGGTACTCAGAATATCACTCAAGAAATCACTCAAGATATCCCTCAAGTAATTAATGAACAAAAGAAGAAAAGGCACAATAACCTGGGAACTTCCTCTCTGCCCAGAACGTTGGAGGCTATAAACCACACCCCCTCAACAGTATTTATAGGAACTCAAACACTGAGATCCTGCTCTGTTCTAGTAACAAGAAGCCGAAAGCACCAGCCTGAAGATGACGAGTGAGACCTCGTCGAAACGTCGCCTAGACACCCCAACTCTTACACGGGAAGATACCCGAAGACACCAAAACCTGCATATAACTCTTACACGGGAAGACACCCGAAGACACCAAAACCTGCATTCCTGTACCCGTGAAAACCTACGAAAGCATATATATATATATATATATATAGTGCTGGATTCAACCCCCTTCCCCGGGCTCATTTCTATGTACCTTGAACCAGAGAATTCTAATACCAGCACATACACACTATAAATGACAACCCCAAGTATTTATGCATAAAAGGTAAAGGAAAAGGTACCCCTAACTGTTAGGTCCAGTTGCAGATGACTCTAGGGTTGCGTGCTCATCTCGCTCTAGAGGCCGAGGGAGCTGGCGTTTGTCCGCAGACAGCTTCCAGGTCATGGGGCCATCATGACTAAGCCGCTTCTGGCGAACAAGAGCAGCACACGGAAACACCGTTTACCTTCCCGCCGGAGCGGTACCTATTTATCTACTCGTACTTTGACGTGCTTTCAAACTACTAGGTGGGCAGGAGCTGGGACTGAACAATGGGAGCTCACCCCGTCACGGTATTCAAACTGCCAACCTTCTGATCAGCAAACCCTAGGCTCTGTTGTTTATGCGGTTTATTTATGCATAACTTTGCCTATTCTTTCACTAAGCGCCGGAAGTATTTTGTGTACACTGTCAGCGGTGTTTACAATATGGTAAACAGATGTTAATTATATGAGAGTCCAACAACGCTAAGCAAACGAAAGAGATTCAACAGCTTATGCATTTAAGCACAGTGGTTCTGAATACGTTGTTTTACAGCTTTCTACCCATATACTCTGCACAATCTTCACAAGATTGATTTCAATGTTTCTTCCATCTCTCTCTCTTCTCCACTCCTTCCCCTGCCTGTAATCCTACTTCCCATGGATTCCCCTATATCCGGGGGGGGGGGGGGCTGATCTTCAGTAAAGTTAAAAGAGACTGTGTTGAAAGACATCCCTCCTGTTTGGGGTTCAAGCTAGAACCCTTTCACAAGTGATTAGAGGGATCGCTTCAGCAGGTGATTAGTGAGGCGCTAGACAAGTTTGTGAGCTGCTTAAGTGATAAGAAGGCGTGTCTACCTACCCACAGGTAAGCACACCTGCTTGCCGTTTCAAATGTTGTGTGTGAGTAAAACAGGTTTCCTCTATGGGTCACCGTCTAGACCTCACTGTGTGATTTTAAAGGATCTACAGGAGGCTGCTGCAGCAGCGCTCTGGATGGCCTAGAATGGCTTGGGGAAACATGTACCCTAAAACAGGGGTAGCTAACCTGTACCTCTCCAAATGGTACATAGCAGTCAGCATAGTCAATAGTCTGAGGTGATGGGAATCAGATTAGTTCAGGAACATCTGGAAGGCTGCAGGTTAGCCACCCCTACCCTAAAACACACAAGACAAACAGGTATTTGTGTGTTTGTCTGAAGGCTTATGCAGTCTCTTATTGCTTGGGGCGTTTAACTTGATCCTTGTAGAATTACTTTCTTTGGAGGCAATAAAATGATTTTTACAAGTCTGAAATAACAATTATGCCCCGATTGGGATATTCTGTTCCTTGCGATCATGACTAATGGTGATGAATGTTTCAAAATATAAAGGGGGAAAGTATTTATGAGACTCACACATTTTAACAAGGTTGCCATAAATGGTGTGACTTCTAGGCTTAGTATTCTCCAAGTACAGATGTTTGTCACAACTGGATGGTGGTTTTCATCTTGAGTTTGACTCCTCATAAACTTCATCGTAATTGATTATAATTAGTTGACTACTGCAGAGAAGAAGGGAATTAATTATTTCTTCTTAGCCTGATTTTTGGGCTTCTATGTATTATGTAGGTCTTACCTTGAATGTCTGCTGTGGGATTGTGACATACCAGCAATACCCAGCTTCTGTTCTTTTATTTGGGTGAAAGGAGTATATATTTTTTAAGATTGCAGGCTGAGCAGAGTGAGGCCTGTCTAACCTTCAACATGAGTAACAGCATTATCAGAAACAAATAGTTATATAGTTTTTTTTACGTATGACCTCAAAGTCCTTCACTTGCATTTTGCGTCATCATAGCGACATCCCTATAAGGTAGACCAGCATTAAAACATAAAATCAATTCAGGACATTATTTTGCATCTTGCTTTTTGAAGACTAGCCATAAACTTCCATCTGCTTTCAGAGGAAAATGGGATGTAGAACACCTTGTGATTACTTTTGGTTTGGAAATGACTGTTATTTATTTACTTGTAATTAAAAATGTAAAAGTTAAACATATTGTTTAAAAAGTCTCCCTTAGAATAAGAAAGCTTAGTATGCACATCCATGACAGAATTCTGCATTTGAAGCCTGATACTGCTTTTCAATATTGTTATGATAGTGTTGCATGTCGCCCCAATCCTCGAGTGGTGGGAGATTCCAGGGTTTCCAAACATGAACCCAGGGTTCATGCTTCCTTCAGAATGAGGCACAGCGAAGACTGCGATGTCTTTGTGCTATATGGTTT
Organism: Podarcis bocagei; assembly: GCF_964188305.1. Taxonomy (NCBI): domain Eukaryota; kingdom Metazoa; phylum Chordata; class Lepidosauria; order Squamata; family Lacertidae; genus Podarcis; species Podarcis bocagei. The sequence goes on from NC_138125.1 coordinate 106,679,529, forward strand.
ATTTACACATATATACAACCTGACGGAGAGGTTCACAGTGTACTCACCCCAGGAAGGTCTTCCTTCTCCCATAGCTGCAGCCTTGCATTCAAACAGAATTCAAGCAGCCAGGTGAGCAATGAGGGAGGCCAACCCATTTGTTATCTGGCACAGATCCAGTTCCTTTGTTCTCTTAATGGCCCAATTACCTTGGCTACCACCTCAACAGGAAGCTAAGCCTGGCTATTCCAAGAATTAGAAGGGGGCCCAGGCATTTAACCCACCCACCCCATCAAACTCACAACAAAGTTGTGTGCAGGTAACAGAAGAGGCTAAACCAATTGGCCAGTCAACTGGCATCTTCTACGGAAATGGCATGGCTACATGAGTTAGCCAGCCAGAGCGTGATTTATCTTTAGTGATACTTCTCTGGTGGTTGACTTTGTGGTCCACACCATACATTCAAAGCACTCTTATCTTTGTGAGTTTGAGCTTCCATAGCTTTCCATTTGAGACCTTTCCCATAAAACAGGGGCAGCAGAGGGGTGGAGAGGAACCTTTGCCACCAGTGCCTTTGTGATATATATTTATTTTGTAGCTCTTGCTGCTTTACAAGCTTACTGTAAGCTTTCTGGGTTATGACCATAAATTTGATTTTGTAACAGTTTGGAAATGTGTTTTGACATTTATATGGTTTGCATGGTTGCAAAAAAAAGGGGGGGAGCCCAAAACTTAGACCAAGTTCTGTTGCGTTTCAGTTATTCCGCTCTCAAAAATGTATTAACATAACCCATATTTTAATTCTTTTGCTGTGCTTGAGATTGTTAAAGGGGGAAAAAAGACATTGTGATAGCAGAAAAGATTTAGCAGTTGATATCTGCCGTCCATCTCTTTTATTCACAAATGCCCTCCTTTTTGGAATCATCAGAGGCATATTTATTTGACCAATGTTCAGCATCTGAGCCTACTAAGAAGAGAAGAAAAAGAGTTTGGATTTGATATCCCACTTTATCACTACCCTAAGGAGTCTCAAAGTAGTCTCCTTTCCCTTCCTCTCCCACAACAAAGACTCTGTGAGGTGAGTGGGGCTGAGAGACTTCAGAGAAGTGTGACTAGCCCAAGGTCACCCAGCAGCTGCATGTGGAGGAGCGGGGAAGCGAACCCCTGTTCACCAGATTACTAGTCTACCACTCTTAACCACTACACCACACTGGCTCTAAGGCTACAGTCCTATGCAAACTTCCCTGGGATTGAAGACAATGAGACTTATTTATGGGAAGTATGTCCCTAAATATCCCTCATAATCCCAAAGCATCTCGTATGAAATGCAAGTCTGTATTTTCTCAGAAGTCACTTTGTTTTCCTTTGTAATGCTGCAATGATGGGAACTTACTTCCTGCTTTTAATCAAGATCTGGTTAAAAGTTTGACCACAGTTTGCTCATGTTTATTTGATTGTATGAGACCATGGGCTTCTTAACCGGGAAACCGTTAGCACTAGGCAATTGGGACCTGTAACAATGAGTCCTTATTTCTTGCAGCCAACCATAACCATAACCTTTTAAGGTGTCAGAGACTCAAACAGGCCAATCTATGGCCCCCACATCTATTTTCTTTTCTAGCTGACATTCAGCATTCCATAGCTCTTAGAGCTCATTGAAGTGTTTGGGGAGAAGTTTGCGCTATAGGGTAATAGATAGATAGATAGATAGATAGATAGATAGATAGATAGATAGATAGATCGAATGCATTCTGCACTTCTGCAAACCTCAGGATTCCTCTGAACATTCTGATACTTTCCCCTTCTTTCTCAGTGGCCCCATTTTGGCTCCAGTCCCTTCAGCACTGAGTGTGCTGTCAGAAGGCGCAACAAAGCAATAGAGCCCAAGCAAACATGAAGATGGGGTGCTTTGTTATGCAGCCCAGTCACTTGCAATTTAATCTGTTTGCAGCAAAAGGGATTTTGTCTTTTGAGAACAGAGCGGCCCTCCAGGAATGTAGTAATTGACCATTCCTGTGTTATATGAAAGAGGTGGAGGGGTCCCAATCCAGAGATCCCTATGTGTATGATGCAGAACCATATGTCCATCCTGTGCATGCCGCCGCCCTACTTCAAGTCTGCTTCTTTCACTGATAGGAGAAAATATTCTGTTCCCAAACTGGTGATTCTAAATGGGATAGCAGTCCTCCAATACATAACAAAGCTGTCTGGATCAGGCCCATCTAGTCCAGCATCCTGTTCTCACAGTGGCCAACCTGATGCCTGTGGGAAGCCTGAGGACAATAGCACTCTCAACTAGAATATGCCCTCTTTTCCTAAGAAAACCCAAAGCACAAATTTTATGTCCTAGGGTTTACAGAGAAATAATTGCTGGCTTGTGTTGATAGGAAAATAAACAGCAAAACATGTGTTAAATAAATATGGGACAGATGTGAGACATCTCATCAACTGGAATACATGTGGAAGTTCTTGTTAGCGAAAACAGTGTGATTCCATTTAATGTACCCTCATTCCCAGTGGGTTTCTCTTGGATATCATTGCAGTGGGTGGTTTGCGAACTGGCATGAGCCTGACCAGGTATGTACATTTATAAGAACTAACCTTTATCCCAGCAACAATATTTGTCCCTGGTCCATATTGCTTCATGGGTGCTGGGCATGAGCAGAGTTGCCAGATGAGAACATACATCCTCATCTGGATCAGCAGATTTATCCATTGAGTTTAATGCAGCCTGAATGAACATGGTGGTGCTGCTGTGTATTAAAAGAGGAGGGTGCTTCTGCTTGTTTGGTTTGCTTCCTTCCACCGTGATCATGATTCTTGCTTAACTAGAGAGGTGAGGCAACTGGGGAGAATCCTGAGAGTCCAGACAGTGTGGCCTGGACAGTTTGGCCCACAGGCTAGAGGTTCTCCACCCTGGTCCTAAAATAAAGGATGAAAAAAAACAAGGATGCTGCCATCATTAGTCCTACTGAGAGCATGAAATCAGTTGGCTGAGACTGAGACGAAGGGAGCTGGCAGGCAGTGCTATCTCCCCATACCAGTTGTTAAGAAGGCAGGCAGGTGAGGGACTGGCTAAGGGTAGACTGAGGTTGTGGGGGGGCACCCCCCATTTGCCCAAATGGACCAACTTCCAGTGGATCCTGATCTACCTTCTGCCCAGTCCTGCTTTAAGGAACAGGAAAGATCTGTGGTGGGACAAGAATTGTGAATATAAATTATGATTATGAAATTAATGCTGTGTACACATTACTGAGGGACGCGGGTGTCGCTGTGGGTTAAATCACAAAGCCTAGGGCTTGCTGATCAGAAGGTCGGCGGTTCGAATCCCCACGACGGGGGGCTCGGTCCCTGCTCCTGCCAACCTAGCAGTTCAAAAGCACGTCAAAGTAGATAAATAGGTACCGCTCCGGTGGGAAGGTAAACGGCGTTTCCATGCACTGCTCTGATTCGCCAAAAGCGGCTTAGTCATGCTGGCCACAAGACCCAGAAGCTGTACGCCGGCTCCCTTGGCCAATAAAGCGAGATGAGCACCACAACCCCAGAGTTGGCCATGACTGGACCTAATGGTCAGGGGTCCCTTTACCTTACACATTACTGGCTTAAAACAAAGCAAGGTTGCTTTTTTTTGCTGCGCTTCCAATCCTGTTTCCACTCCGCATCAGCATGGTTTGATATGTATTGAAATCTGCCGCATGTGAGTAGAAACTGGGCAGGGATGTCATGACCCAATGAGCATTACCTGGCTGGTTTCCTTGCCTCGTCTCCATGCCTGGACATCTTGTTGTGCTTTCATCATTTGTGCACACAAACTGGTTTTTATGTACCTGTATGTGAGCACCTCTTCTTCCTCCCATGTGTTTGCCAAAGTGGTATAATTCCAGAAGTAGCCCCCAGTTCCCCTCACCAAAATTGGCATTTCCTTTCTGCTATGCCATTTTTTTGGCTGTGCTGAATTTGTGCAAAGGTTTGGTCCTTCCCTTCTCCTAGAGTACTGTGCCCAGTTTTGGTCTCCCCATTTTAAAGAAGGCATGAAGAAGCTGGAAAGAATTCCAAGAAGAGCAAGAAAAATATACTAATAGTGGGTGTGGAAAATTTTGCATTCGAAGAAAGATAGAAGAAATTGTGTTTGTTTAGCTTGGAGAAGAGATGGTTGTAGGGAGCCAAATTAGTCTTCAGGAGGAGGGGGGGAAAGAGGACAATGGTCAGTTGTTCTGTCTTCCTGTTTTGGGGATACTAAGAAATAATGGGCAGAAATTCAAAACATTAAGCCTGGGCATGAAGCAGAACCAATCACACGAATAATGAAGGAACCTAGAAAGTTTATCCGTGGATATGATGGAATCTTCATCTGGAGGATTTCGCAGCAGGTTACGCATTTGTTGAGATCAATTAATAAATGTGGATTCACTTCATGTGGAAAAATGATTTGCGAAAAAGCATATTAATAACTTTCAGCTTTGGTACAAGAATGCACATCCATAGAGTTGGAGCTGTAGAGGGGTTTTTTTATGTAGCGAAAGGCTTGGATGATGTCCCACAAGGTCCTTGTAACCCTCTGTTTCTATCAGGAACAGCCCTATCATTAGGCCGTTAAGGTGGCTTCCTCAGGTGGCAGATTCTGCAAGGGCAATTAGCAGTGGTGTGGTGTTGAACGGCAGAACTGTGTGTGCCATGTAGTCTGGCCTGTCCCCCTTCAGTGAGCCTGCTTCCCTAAGCTGTTGTGGAGATTGTTGTCTCGTTGCCAGGGTTGAAAGATTCAACTGTTGCTCTGGTCACCATGGAACGATGAGTGGACACCATCTTGTCCTGCCCCTGGCTTCTAAGATTCTGTCTGCAAAGCAGATACTATTCGTCTCTTTTGACTTTCCCTTATATTAAGATTAATTAGGATCAATGTCACACACCTAATACAAGTTTCCCTTCCACTGTCGCTCTAGATTATGTTTGTGAAAATTTGCTAGGAATCGTGGCAATTTGTGGTTGGGGATGATATCACATCCTGTCGTTGCAACTGAAGTGCAGGCATTTTATTAAAATGTGTTTTTCCAGCCATGTCTGGTAAACCTGTAGCTCGTCTACTCCACAGTGTCTTGAAAACAAGAAGGGGTGGGGGTGAATGAACCCTTCCATTACTGAGGCAAAAATTACCAAACAAAAACAAATAAAGAATGTACAGGTTATTTATACAGAAATTTCATGACAAAACTCTATCCCTTCCACACCCTATCATCAAAACCTATCCATTACCCTTACTCTCCCTGAGGGGATTTACTATGGTCGCCATCATTGCTGGATGTGGGGGGCGAAGAGACTCAGTTGTCCTTGTTCCCATGGAGCTTTTTCTCCTCCTGTGCCCAACCTCAAAAGTCCATCTCAGGGCAGGGAGGGTGACTTAAACTCTTCTCTTCCTAAGAAAAAAGCATTTTATTGATGGCAGTGTCAAATCGGAGGGAGGGCTTTGAATATGTATGTAGGGGTGGATAGAGAAAGAGGTGCCAAAACCTTTACACAGGATGAATCCAAGCTACCCCAGGTCAGAAAACAGTTTGTCCAATGCCACAAGGGTGTTTTCCAACATAAATATAAATTTAATCATGTCTGGATTTTCTCCCCCAACAATGTGCCATTCGCTTCACAGATTTTGGTAATTAAATAAGCAATTGCGAAACCATGAACTCAATAGTTCTAAGGGCACTGCACAAACAGGAATGGGTTCCAACAAGTTTTTATAAGCATGGACCAGAATGCAGCAATTTAACGAACTGATCCAGCGCTTTCTGAGCTGGATAAGGAGCCCAATTGTTCGGTGTGCTTTGTGGTGGAGCAACCACCTTCCAAGACACTTGTGAATGCTGAACATGTGTGAAGAACTGTGCAGAATGAGGGAGCAAGGACGGCTTGTACTGCCAAGACAAGTGGGCGCAATGCGGAAATGGCAGTCTGAGTCAATTCTTAGTTCTTGCAAAGAAGAACATGCCATCAGACTTTGGATCACTCATTTTAAATAGCTTTGCAACAAGATAAAGTCCTCTAGGTCCAGGGAATTAAAAGAAGGAAACCCCGAACACTGCAGTTGCCCTACTACCAATATGTAGCATCACCAGCTGTACTATAAATATGCACCAGGAGCTGGTCCCACGCAACTCCCAACAACTCTGCACTACTATCCTATAAAAGAACAAAGTCTTGTTTGAATCCAATAAGAAGCAGCGGCAATTCACAGGGGTAGCCAATGCGGTGCCCTCCAGATGTTGTTGGACTACAGTTCCCATCATCCCTGACCATTGTGTATGTTGCCCGAGGTTGATGGGAGTTGTAGTGAAGTGAAGTAGTAATTCAAGCACCGAGTTCATAATATGGCCTGTAATTTCACCGCCGCAAAGAGTAGACTGAGCAGTGTTGTGATAAATGTGAGCTTAGCATGTTGCAGACCCACTTGCCATGCCCACACAGAGCCACTCAGCCCAGATTTTTCTTAGCACATCCGCTTGGTGGCGTCATTTGGCTGGAGAGCTGCAGCCATAGTGCTCTTCCTCCTATGGAACTGTTTGTCAATAGATCATCTCAGGGATAACCCAGACATTCCGTTCCCCATATATTTATTGGGTACTCCATGAACTCTCATGTTACTGAGCAAGGGGAAATTGTGGAGATGCCCTTCTAATTAAAAATTTTCAGTAATAGAACACACAAACACATATCCATGAAACTGTTTTTAAAAGGAGCAATACTTCATACATTTAAGCTTAATTATAAAAGTTAAAATAAGATGTGGAGACAATTGTTCTTCTAATCAACATAAATGATCAAACAGGTTATTTGGTAGGCTGCAGCTTGGTTGTTTAACTCGGTTAAATTCACAGGAAGCCTGCCTCTGTTCTTTATTTCCTTCAGGAGCTTGAGATTCTCTATTTAAAAAAAAAACAGGTGGCGCTTCTTTCTGCTCTTGAGAGTTCCGACCAATGTTCTGTGATGTTAGAGGTCATTACCTTCCTTCCTGCCAATACAGGAAGTTTGTTGACTCTCTCCAGAACAGCCTCCAGTGCAGCACAAGAAGCTACTTTAGTAAAAAAATAGAATCTCAGGTGCTTCGGTAGATGAACCAAAATGCTTGCACATCTGCACGGGACTGTAGGGAAGCCAGACGTGTATTGTATCAATTGTATTTACAGTCCTGTCTAGCTTCGCTTCACATCTGCTTTGCCTGTTTCGGTGCAGAAAAGGATACCAAGAACCAAATACACATGTGCCTAATAAACAAGTTTTGGATCCAATCTGTTTGTTCCAGGAAGTAGTACAATGTTACAGCTGCTGGCTTGCTATTCCTTTTGTTGGACACAGTAGTCCAGAATATTGCTCAGCCAGGTGGCAGCTAATGGCTAGGACATGATTTTTTGAAGGCGGGAAATTACAATGTACTGTATTTGAATAGCTATCAGAACTTGGAGAACACGACAGCTCCTTCCAGCTAACAGGATGGGGCAGATGGAACGTCCATTTGTGAAGTTATCTCCATATTACCTACAGAAAACTTTCGAGGGGAGGGGCGGTAGATGAAAAAACAACTCTTTGTCATTTAAGAGGCAAAGTGAGAGGAAGAAAAAGCTATGTTGGTTGAAGGCAATTGGGCATGGTGCAGTTTGCTGATTTTAGACCATGGTCTTAAAGCTGCAATCCTAGGCACATTTACCTGGGAGTAAGTCCCATTGACTTCAGTGGGACTTACTTCTTCTGAGTAGATACACCCATACATACACACTTTGGTAAAACTATGCTCCAGGCAGCTAACAACATTCAAAAAGGAATACATAATGACAACATGACAGTAGCCATAAGCAATAAATAAAACATCAAAAACACACAACAAATTTCCACATAAATCATAATAAGATCTAAAATAAAGGTTCAAAGAATTAATATCAACAACAGCAAACAAAACCCCTCAAACAAAACTCCCTAAACAGTACCCAAACCAAAGTCTGTTCAGCAGCCTCAGCTTCTGTAGCTGGAGTCAATGCCCCGTCCTCCCCAGCCAGGTGGAAAACGCGAGTAGATCTTCCAGGGCTCACAGCCAAGATGGTCTCTTGCCTGCATAGGATTGCATTGTAGTGGTCTTACATACTTCACCTACTTACCTCAAAATATGGTAAGCCAAACCTGATTCTTCTTTTTGAAGGGGGTGGGGATCCTCCTCATTATCCTGAGTAGGGAACTTGACTTCTGCACCTCTGGAGTTCAGAACTTCTCTTTGGGGATCTAATGTTGGGTAGCAGTTCTGCAGCTTTGTGGGAGCAGGTATGAACTGCTTGCCTATTTATAAATAAAGCGAATAGGATATAGTCACTGTGGACTCAGGTACATTGGCAAAGAAAAAGTGATTTAAATGTGTTGTTTAATGTATTCTAACACTGTGACACCAGATGCCACTGTGGAGTTCTGTTTTTTGCCAACCCAATATTTCATACAAAGTTCGCAACGTGTTTAGCTGAAACGGTTCTTTGATGTGTCTAGATCCTGCCTGGGAGTCTCCAGTGTCCTCTCAACCAAACCAAACCCAGGTATCCTTACCCTGAGATTTTACACTGCTTAGGAAGAGTTTGCTGAATCAGGCCAATGGCCCATCTCATCCAGCATCCTGTTTTCACAGTGGTCCACCAGATGCCAATGGGAAACTCACAAAAGGACCTGAGCATAATATACAGTGGTACCTTGGGTTACAGACGCTTGAGGTTACAGATACTTCAGGTTACAGAATTCGTTAACCTAGAAATAGTACCTCGGGTTAAGAACTTTGCTTCAAGATGAGAACAGAAATCGTGTGGTGGCGGCGCGGTGGCAGCGGGAGGCCCCATTAGCTAAAGTGGTACCTCAGGTTAAGAACAGTTTCAGGTTAAGAACGGACCTCCAAAATGAATTAAGCTCTTAACCAGAGGTACCACTGTACAGGAAAATAATAATAGTAATGGTAATAATTAATGGTAATACAGTGGTACCTCTACTTACATTCACCTCTGGTTACGTATCCTTCAGGATATGTACGCAGCAAACCTGGACGTATTTTTCCAGGTACAGATAGGTAGCCGTGTTGGTCTGCCATAGTCAAAATAAAAAAATTCCTTCCAGTAGCACCTTAAAGACCAACTAAGTTAGTTCTTGGTATGAGCTTTCGTGTGCATGCACACTTCTTCAGATATTTTTCCAGGTTTCGCCATGCGTGCATGCGCAGAAGTGCTCTACCATGCTGCACGCATGCGCAGAAGCGGTTCCTCCAGTTGCAGAAACCTCGGGATCCAACTGGAGCTCTGGAACGGATCCCGTCCACAACCGGAGGTACCACTGTAATTGTTTGCGCCTGCCTTTTGCTCCTTCAACACACCCAAAGGGCAAGGAACACAGAGATAGAATCTGAGCTCCTTGACTTTGATTTACTTTGTTTTTGTTGTTCTTGTTACCATGTTATGTCAAGTTAGGCCAAGTCACTACATTCTAAATTGTTTTCCTACATTGCCTTAACACTCTCCCAGGGATATTGCATAAATGGTCTTCTGAAGTCCCTTGTGCAATCAGTGAAACAGACTCCACCTTCACATCTGTAAGAATATTTCAGAGGGTGGGGAGGGTGGTGGTAGAAGAGATGTTTCTATGCCAACTTCTGTTAACTTCCCTTCCCTAGGCCCACCTACCACAAAAACAGCTGCTGAGGCAGCAACTCTCCCAGAAGCCACAAGAGAGGAGCAGTAGACATCTGTCATAACATGACTCAGATGGAACGAGGGCAGGGCTGGGGGAAGGCAAGATGAACTTTACACCCCACAACTAGAGGCGCTGTATGTGTGTTCTTCACTGTAGTTAGTAATCCCACATCTCATGCAGTGGTTTGGAGCCAAGGGTTCCATGTTTAGTCTAACCCTTGGAGCCACTAGTGGGTGAGCTGGGGAAGAGAGCTTCCTCAGCACCCCAGAACTGGTGTGCAAAGTGGAGAGGGTACAAGCTCTTTTTGCACTGGTTTTGCTTGAGTTGCCTGGCATGATAGGAGCCTTTAAGGTCTCTGCTTTGCTTGGGAGGCAAGGCCCACCCAGCAGGCCAGCTTTGGAAGGCTAGGGATGCTTACACAAGAACCTGCGGAAACGTGGATGGTCCCACAAGATCTCACAAGAGCCTCCCAGAGCCTTCTAGGGCTGTCTCAGGCCTTGGCCGGCAAGCAAGGCAGAGAGTTTAAAAGCTCCTTTTGTGCTGGGTAACCCCGCACATATTTGGCCCAAAAAGAGCTTTTAAGCTTTCCATCTTGCTTGAGACATACACAAGAAGCATTAAAACACAGTTCAAAACACATTCCATCTAGGGAAAGGCACTCACAAATGAGGGCACAGAGCAGGGCTGGTGAGAGGGGTGGGCCAGGTGGGGGGTGTGGCTTTTGGAGAGCGCTGAGGACAAGAGACCTAGAGGCTTCTGCCCTATGGGAAATCCTTCCATGTGCAGACATAAAGCCCACAGTGGGTCTCCGTAGCCAATATCGTCAACTTTTGGTTGGAAGAGTGGGTTCCTCAATGCCATATTATAGCTGTGCCTTATGTTAGAAACTCTGAGTACAAAAGAGGCATGTTGGAACACAAAAGCCATGGAGGAACTCCCTCAATTCGTTGTGTGCTTTGTATCTCTTTCTAACTTAAAAGTTAGTGGGGTTAAAAAATGAATTCATTATCCTAAAATTAGTGATCTGAAGGTGTCTAAAAATGAAAGCAATAGCTGTAGATTCCTACATCTTGGTTATTCCAAAATGGCCACTTACCCTACAATCAGGGTGGGCGGCAGTTGCAGCCCCTTGCGGCATGCCTTCCATTCCAGGTGCAGCAAGGAGTCATGTCCCAGCGGCTGGTCATTTTAAGTACCCCGGACCAGCTGTATTGTGTGGTGGAAAGCCCATCAAGCCAAATGTTTTAACTTCCCTATTGGGGGCACCAAGCACGAGGAACCTGGATGGCAGGCCAGAGCAGCGAAGTTCTCACTCTGGTTCTCTAGTCAGGGTTAGAAGCTTTTCCACTCCATGAAAGCGTATCTGTGACAGCCTGAAGCTACAGTCAAATTATCCTGCAAAGGATTCAGTTGTTATGCTTTTACAAAGGCAGAATTGTGTAGAGCAGCTTGCTGTCTGAGTATCAAAATAAGTGATGATGGTTATGGGAGGGAAAGAAGATAGTTAACAGGTAAAAAAAATACAGTAAAAAGATCAAAATTGTGTGAAGCAGATTGCCGTTTCAGTGTCAAAAGAAGGAGGTTCCAAAAAAAGAGAAAAAAGATATTTAACTGTTCGAAAATAATATGTTTGCTTTGGCAAATGAGGAATTAAACCTTTACTTGGATGCTGTAGACTTTGGAGACTCATGTAAGGGAAACGTAAAATGAGTCAGACTTACAAAAAAATCAGGGAAGTTTTAATGTGTGAGCAATACTACAGCATGTTCAATTGGAGCAGGCTTGCTGACCTCACAGATGAAAACACTATATAAGATCTGGCAGCCAGATGTTCCACTAGAAAGTCAGCAGCTGCTAGAAGGAGTCTTTCCAGACCCGCTGCAACAGTGACTGCAAAATACTCTTAACAGAAGATATGATTGTGTTGATTTTTCTCTTTGCCTTGCTGTGGGATACAGCTGCTGGCTGGGGGTTCAAGGACGGAGTGCTACATAACTCTATCTGGCTAGGTAAGAGGTTTTTCATTTATTCGTTTTGTTTGTTCATTTGTTTCCATTTGCAAAGCCTTGGCTTCAGAGATACCCACAACATTTTCCAAATCGCTGCTTCAGTTGTCACGTCCCATTGATTTAAAGGCAGCATCTTGCTGCAGCCGAACAAGAATTCATTTGCATTGTTTTGGCTTAATGTTCTTTATTTTACTTTTTTAAAAAAAGTGGTGCAGACATTTCATTTGTGAAAAAGAATGCCTAGAAATATGAGCTGGGAGAATGATATTATCTGAAAGCTTGAGATGAATGGAAAACTAAACCTCTAGAGAATGTGTGTGAGAGCGAGAGAGAGAGAGAACTAAACAGAAACAGCTGTGCAAGATACATATCAGCCTTTGCCTTGTACATATATGAAATTCCTTGATGCTTCATATACAGATATTTTGGGAAATATCCATTGTGAAAGAAGTGGTTTTAAAAAACATTTCAGAGCAGTTGTACTTCCCCGTTCTCTGTATCCCATTTTTGTTCTCCTGCTGTCTTTTGACTTTCTTGTGTCTTACTTATTCTAGCATCCTCCTGCCTTCCCTCTTATTTCGGAACAGCTGAATTTTACTTAGGAAAATAAAGAATGGAGCCTGTTCAGTATCTTGGTAATGGTCTCTCTTGGCAGAACCAGAAATGGATAGAGAATTGGGATGGAGAGAACTTGAGAAGGGGGGTGGAGTATTGTCAATAATAGCTCTGTGTTTTCTAATCTAGTTCCACTTTATACTGGCATAGAATAATAGAATTGCAGAGACCCCAAGGGTCATCTAGTCCAACCCCCTGCAATGCAGAAATCTTTTTTGCCACAAAATAAAATGCTGCCCCAAAAGTGACCTCAGGGCTTAGCCATGAAGCACACCGCTGGGTATATCCTCTGGCAGCTAACATAGAAACCCTAGAAAAAGTCTCATGTGGTCAAGATATTACTTACAAATGAAACAACAAAGGCTGCCATACAAAGGTCATTTAAACTTGGGCAGTCTTGTCCATTTAAACACAGCTGTTCTGCAAGAAATGTCTCTCCCCCCCCCCAGGCTAAGGTGCAGGAAGGTCAAACTACGAGGCTTTACACCATGTGCTTCAAATGTGATGTCTGAGGGGGTGGGAAACACATTCAGGTACATGACTTGGGTATGTTTAGAAGTTGCCAGCGCGACGCTCAGCCCAGCTCAGTTCAAAGGAGCTTATGATCAAGAAAGAGCGCTAAGTGTTACAACCCAAGACCATGACAGATCCATTCTTTCCCCTCTGGGGTTTTTGTTAAAGAACAGGTCATTGAGCCTTTCCGTTACTTGCGTTTCAGTGGAACGCAATCCATTCCTGATTAAGACCGTTCTAAGAAGCACTGGAAACCACTTCCCAGAAATACATGCATGACATGTGGGTGGATTATGGACTTAAGGCACAAAGATCATATTTAAGCTATCTTTGACCTACCTGTTAGACCACTTCTCCATCTAGCTCAGGACTGTGTACACCAGGAATGAGGACCCTGTAGCCTTCCAAATACTGCTGGACTCCAACTCCCATGCTCAATGGCCAGGGATGATGGGATCTGTAGTCCCAACGAAAACAGAAGGGCCATAGGTTCCCCAACCCCTGCCTACATTAATGGGTGGCAGCTCTCCAGGAAGTGACATTTGCTTTTATCCTAACCAACTTTTGATTGTTTATGGTGTATAGCTGCTTAACATAAAATTAGCTAGCCCTTTCAGAACCACTAGTAGAGTAATACCTAGGTCCTAACGATACTGGGTAGTATGCAAAGGAACAAAGACGTGCTGAAACCCCAATGAAATCAATATGCAGCATTGGAAGCTGAACGTCAGTGCACACTACTGTGGGGGAACTAGCAGGAACAGAGTACTTGCAGGATAGTTCCCTGTGTGCCTGTGTCAGTACTTGGAGAGGGGGAAAGCTCAGACTATAGACCAGGGTGTCTTAAGGGCTCAGAATATGGATCACGAGAGGTGCCCTGTGTTTTTAAGTCAGCACACCTCGCCTAATATGTGATGGAAATATAGTCAGAGGAGTGCAGAAAAATCCTGAACGTCAGAGTATCTTACTCATGAATTGTAAATGCGGCAGGGGGATGAGGAAGGCGCAATAAAACACTTGAGTGAAACAATACATTCCCAGCGCACAAACCAATATAGAGGCCTTAACTACACACGATACTGGTTGTGAATTCGCATTGCAGTTTACTCTTTATTTCAGGGGTGGCCAACATGGTGCCGCCCTCCAGATGTTTTAGCTTACAGTTTCCATCAGCCTCAGCCTGCGTGATGGAATGGTCAGTGGGATGCAGGGAGCTGTGGTCCACAACATCTGTTGGGTAGCGCATTGGCGACTCCGGCTTTATTTAATTACAGGCACCAAGGAAGGGATGTGTTAACTGAGAACACAGCATGTGGGGCTTTACCATGCTGTCAACCACGGTCACAATGAAACTTTGTGCTGCACTTAGGCTTGGCAGTGCAGGGAGGCAAAGTTCCTATTTCTTTGTCTTGCAAGAGTCAAGCATCTTCCTTGAGGGTAGCACTTGCATTGTGTGAAAAATCAGCATTTTCTTTAAAGTCAAACTGCACTATATTTTAGCTGGGGTTAACACATTCTTTTTCCTGAGGTGACATCCACACCATACGTTTAAAGCTGCTCAGAGATCTGTACTGGTTGTCCCATTTGCTTCTAGGCCAAGTTCAATATGAACATATAAATCCCTTAACACAGAGGTTTTCAACCTTTTTGAGTCCATAGCTCCCTTGACCAACTACATTCTTTCTGCGGCACCCCTGTGGGGCTCAGGAGCCCAGTTATATCACCCCTTGCCTGCAGAGCTGGCAGCCTCTCACCCTTTTTCGAACGCTCTCCCTTTTGGAGTGTTCCCTCAGCCTCATCTCCTCTCCCCTCTCCTTGGGTGTCCTGTGGGCAGCTGCCACCACTTCCACTGTTCTCTGAGCTGCCTCCTCCTGCCCCAAAGAGAAGCACGTCCTCACACTGCCCCACAGGGGCAGGATGCGCCCTGCCGTAGTGGCCCAATGGAAACTGGCCAAAGGTGAATGTGAGGCCAGCACCTTACTTTGGGAGGTAGCAGTGGCAGCAGTGGGTACTGCAGTGCCTGCATGGCGGAAAGGCCCCCCTTCAGCACTGGGCTCCCAGGCAGGCCTCGCTCACAGCAAGCACAAGAAAGGCCAGTGCAGTGCAGTGCCTGCCTGCCTGCCTGCCTGCCTGGCCTCTCACTTGTCCTTCCATGCCCAACAGCAAGGGCTGGTGGACTGGCTGGCTGGGCTCCCTTGCCTGCTTGCTTGCTTGCTCCATGGCCACCAGGTAACTCCAGGTAACTAGCACTCCCTGGCCAGCCCCAGAGGCACCATTCGCCTGTGGAGCTTGTAGCCAGGGATGCTGCAACAAACAACCGTGCAAGCCTTGGCGAGGCAGAGATGCTAGAGGGAGGGAGGGAGGGAGGCCAGTGTTGCCCGCGGCTCCCCTGGCCATCATTCAAGGCACCCCAGGGTGCCATGGCACACTGGTTGAAAACCACTGCTTTAACAGCTTGGGACCAGTTTATTTGTGAGATTGTGTTACCTTGTATGTGCCCGTTTGACTACTTTGATCTGCATAATGGTCACTGTTACAAGTGCCCCATGAGACTTGTTCCACATTTGGAAGAAATCAGTCATTTAGCATGGCAGTACCTACACTTTTGAACTCCCTGCCTATAGTCATCAGACAGGTGCCTTCCCTGTATTCTTCTTGGCAACTGCTTAATATTTGTTATTGTTCAGGCAACCCTATCCAGACGTTCAGAAGTTATATGTATTTTATCACTTTTTAGCTACTGTTGATTTTAACCATGCTTTGAATGATTTAAATACTGGCTTTCATTTTTTTAATTAAAAATGTTTTATTTTATATTTTTTGCAAACTACTTAGAGGTTTTTCTCCTATCAAGGAGTACATGCATTTTGGTTACACGAATTAATAAATATTCCACATACTTCAGAGTGTGATCCCTCTGCCCTGCTGCTTTGGGGGGGGGGGGGGATCCTCCTGATCATTCTAGTGGATGTCTGCCCTGAAGTCCTGTTCTGATAACAACACTGTGTGTTGGCACTAAAAGGAATAGGCCATGCAGCACGGGGTCCTGTGGTTGTCAGGCTGTATGTATATGTATGCATTCCAGTTGTTTATAGTTCACTTTTTCCAAAGGCTCAGTGGCGTAGCGTGGATTTTCAGCACCCGGGGCAAGGCAAGTAATTTGCGCCCCCTAACCCGTGGATTTGCGCCCCCTAACCCTAACCCACAGCTACAAGACAGTGGTGGTGTTTCTGAGCTACCCACCTCTGGTGCCCCTGATAGAATAAGGGTTTAAATTTCTGTTGTGGAAAAACTCAATGTCCAAGGCTTAATTCGTTTACACAGCCCTCCCTCCTGTTAGCATAAATATTTCTAAGTGCACAGATGGGCTTGCAATCTGCATGGAACATTTGAGAAAAGTTTCGTCCAGGACTCCCAGGGATAATTATTTCCTGAGCCCTCTGCCATTTGAGGGGACAGCTTTTTACAGCTATTGTAATAGCATCCAGCTGGCGGATTTCCTGCTTTTTGGTGTCAGCACTAATCCCCTCATTTCTCCAATGCAAATGCATGCAACTCAACTCCATGGTACAGTCAAAAAAATCATAGAAAGGATTCTAGAAGACAATGCAAGAATCTCAGCTAAAGCATCCATGACAGATGGTCATACAACTTCTGCTTGAAGACTTCCAATGAAGGGTCCACCGCCATTACAATGTCTGCACCTCTCTGGGTAGTTATAGAAACTGGTCTATATTGATGAGCTAAGGATGCTCATGAAATGAAACTGGCCTATGAGTCCTTAGGCAGCTTTCAAAGGGGTCAAGTGTGGCTCAAGAATGTTTAGAGAAATGAGATGAAAAGAAGCAGAGACTGTTGTGTGCATGTACAAGGGAAGGAAATAACACTCAATATCTTCTCAATTACTCAGTAGGGAGGAGGAGGAGTTTGGATTTGATATCCCGCTTTATCACTACCCTAAGGAGTCTCAAAGCAGCTAACATTCTCCTTTCCCTTCCTCCCCCACAACAAACACTCTGTGAGGTGAGTGGGGCTGAGAGACTTCAGAGAATTGTGACTAGCCCAAGGTCACCCAGCAGCTGCATGTGGAGGAGCAGGGAATCAAACCCGGTTCACCAGATTACGAGTCTACCGCTCTTAACCACTAGGGCAGAGGAAGAAGACAAAAATGGAGCATCAGCACAGCATGCAAAGTCCCCATCATATGGACTTGTACTAAGACTAAAGCCTTCTGGGACATGATATATAATGAACTGGAAAAGGTCTTTAAAAATACTTTTATTAAAAAACCAGAGGCGTTTTTACTGGGTATAATAGGAGGATAAATTCCTTTAAAAAGACATAATTATATTTATGTATGCTACTACGGCTGCAAGGACACTTTCAGCACAGAAATGGAAGCAGCAGGAACTTCCAACTTTGGAAGAATGGCAGGCTAAAATGATTGAATACGCAGAACTGGCAAAGCTGACAGGGAAGATTCAAAACCAGCGTGATGAGCTGTTTGAAAAGGACTGGAGTAAATTTATACAATATATGAAAGAACATTGTAAATATCTGCAAACGTTTGCAGGTCTTACTTAAAATATTTTGTAATGTTGATATGTGGAACTGGTTTACAAACACAAAAGTAAATTTCTTTAAGGATTAAAAAAAAGGTAATTCAGGTGAGATAGGGATGCTAAGACGAAAGGGTATACCTATGAAAGCCAGGGAGTGGGAGGGGGGAAGTGAAGGCTCAGGATGAGCAAAGATGTAAGTGATGTTACGATTTCATTGGTATGTGACAAAAATTAACAAAATTTAATAAAAATTATGTTAAAAAAAGAAGTCCCCACCATAATGGGGCAAGGGCAGCCCTTTTCTAGAAAAAGAGTTGACACCATTGAACACCACCCTCGTTCTCTTTAAATGGGAATGGTGACCACTGGTTGTGGCTCTTTATTTATTCAAAACATCTTAATCCTACCCTTCAACTAAAAATAACACCTCAAGGAGTTTGCAAATGTTAATAATAAGAAAGCTCCTGCCCCCAAGTTTATTATCTAAAAAAGCATGGCACAAAAGGAAAGGAGATGAGTAGGAATGAGAGGAAAAGCAAACTCAGGCACTTTCTCGGTTACAGAGTTATTGTAATGACCATCTGGAATGGAAAGATTTCAAGGAACAAAAAGTTGCTGGTCTTTCAGTAGAGCCGATGGGAATTGGACTCCCACAACATCTGGAGGGACACGGCTTAACCATTTTTGGTATATACAGTGGATTTTTAATTCAAAAACTGAGGAGAGAAGGTGGAGTACAGATGCTGAAAGCCTGTCCATACCAATAAAATGATTTTTACAAGAGAGCAAGAGAGATGGAAGTTTCTGATTACTCTCAATAGATCTAGACCACCCACAGGAGCAGGTCAGAAAGACTGACTGCTGTAGTTTCTGTAGCAACTGCAAATAAAATCCCAAAGAAGACTTTCAGGAACAGCTTGTTCATTCTAAAATATATAATTTTTGGTTTGGTTTGGTTTTAAGTTTGTAAAACCTACATTCTCTTATTGACTTTTGAACAATGATACACCAATAAAGTATTATTATAACAATACCCTCAAGAACATACTAATAAAACTACCCTGTGTTGCATCCAGGAACTTCCCCAAAGAAATTAAATGTGGAAAGCAACCATTTCCCCCTAATTATCACTGCCTTCCTAGCAATACTTCTGAGCTTTTAATAAGCTTTTCTACTA
The DNA here is from genome assembly GCF_964188305.1 of Podarcis bocagei. Classification (NCBI taxonomy): domain Eukaryota; kingdom Metazoa; phylum Chordata; class Lepidosauria; order Squamata; family Lacertidae; genus Podarcis; species Podarcis bocagei. Next base: position 106,698,080 of record NC_138125.1, read on the forward strand.
GATTACATGATGTATATTCAGATCTTTGCCATGTGACTATTTTTGTTAACTGGCTTTCTTTTCTACCATCTCCTATTCTCGCAGGGTGTTTTATACCAGTTGTGTACCAGGGGCTCTTGTCTTGTTGCTGCGTATTGTTTATCTGTGATTTATGCTGAATGATTATTTCATTCCCTGCACTGTTCCAAGAGAGCAGCGTGACACTGATGGGCCTTTCCAGGCACATTTGGTCTCCTGGGAGGACCACGCAGCGGTTTACTGCTGTAGGTAGCCAAACGACATCAGGCAAATGTCTCTTTTGTGAAATAACAACTCTTTAACAACAACTATACATCTAGCTGTAGTTGCTAATTAACAGGGATTTCTTCCTCCAACTAGGACAGCTATTGCAGGTCCTTTGTTGTGGGGAAGATTACAGTTGCTGTCCCAGGAGCTCACTATGACAAGGGATGAAAAGGGGCATGTGCCCTGGGAAGTAGGTTGGGGGGTAGCAAACAGCATCACATGCGTGTGTGTGTGCGCGTAACGTAGGGCAAACTTGGCACAAACTTATTCATCCAGCAGGAGTAGAGAAATCTCTGTCCTTGGCTGCCATGAGTAAAATGCTGGCCAGCAAAAGTGACAAAACCCCAAGGTCCTCCTATTTGCAAATGCACTTTGTTATCCCTCGCTTTACGTTTTCAATTCATACATAACTGAATCGAATGAATTTTCCTTAAGCACAGGAGAGGTATGGGGCATACTGGAATCTGGCTGTTCATTTTTTGAATACATGGACTTTATGATTCTCGCTGCCAGGAAAAATCACATCCCCCACTTCCAGTTTCGTAGATTCATTGGCTCAGGAATATTTGTTGCAATAAACATTTGCTGAAATTTGTTGTCGTTAGCCAAGTTGGAAGAACTTAAGAAGATGGGGGGAATATAATAAGCTGACCTTTCTGCCAAAAAAAAGAAAAGAAAAAGGTTTTTCATACCACATCATCCAGTCTTTGTGGGGGTCTAGGCAGGGGACTTGTCCTGTACTAATATTATAATCAGTGTTCGTGGGGTGAATCAGTGTTGGCAAAATTACTCAACAGTGACAATTCAGTGTCAAAGGCCTTCATTAAATCAAAGTTGCTGGATACTGTTTAGTTGCCTCCCTTTCAGCCCCCCTCTGTTACCTGTTTTTTCTGTGACAACACATTTTTATATGCAACAATAACATCCAATAGATTTTTTAAAAAAGATGTTGGTTTCAAGTTGTGAAACTCTCATTATTACGCTGACTGCAAATGTCCCAAATCCCTATTCTACTTGGGCTACAGTCCTATGCATGCCTCATTTGGGAACAAGTTCTGATTAATTTTCCAAGCCAGCTTCCACAGAAGTACACCATTATTCAAATGTTTGATCATCCCAAATCTATGGGTTTTTTAGCCATTCCGAGCTGGCTGTATTGAATTTCTTTCAACAGATTAGCACAGGCATTCATAATTTTGTTACCAGTTTGTCTTTCTGTAACCATTTCCTCTAATAGCTGTAGAACTTGCACTTTGGCATCTTACAATTTGTTTCTGCAACCGCCGCAAGCAGCAGAGATGAAATAGTAGAGATAACAAATAAATATTGGTGTGATGTTGCCTGTTGGTTAGAAATCATGAACAAAACCTGGTGGCCGATCAAGTACAGAACCACCAGAACAAGTACAAACCAGAGTTGCCCAGTTTAAACAGTGTGGCAAAGAATGGTTTACCTCAAATTAGAAAAGGGAGGAAGGAACATTTTATCTTAAAGCTCCTTGAAGACTCATTCAAATAATGCCAAACCACTGTTTAGGCCACGGATGAGGAACCTGTGACCCTCCAGATGGTGCTGGACTCCTGCTGTCATAATCCTCTATTTTTGCTAGCCGAAGCTGGTGGGATTTGGAATCCAACAGCACCTGAAGGACCACAGATTCTCCATCCCTGGTTTTAGGCATTGCATCTGAACTAGCCAAAGAACCACATGTGGGACCTGACTGGGCATAAAATGTGGACACATTGTGACCGAGAGGGCCAAATCTTAGTAAAGGGCAGGCATGGGAAGAAAGGATGAACTGGGAACTTAAGCATGGATGAATAGGTAGACAGCCATAGGCATGACCAGTAGGATAAGTGAGGAAGACCCAAAAGACCCAGGAACTCAGCAGTAAAGCATTTAACTTTGAGAATTTAGTTGCCAGCCTAATTTCAATTTTAAACTAGCTTGAGACTTGTTTGCATTCAATTTAACTGTTGTTGGCTCCCCCCAAGCAAATTTTTGGAGTCATAAGTGTGTGTGTGTGTGTGTGTGTGTGTGTGTGTGTGTGTGTGTGAGTGATGTTGCGGAGGATTAAATTTTTAAGGAATCCCTAGCCCCTTCTCAATCTACAGTCCCCAAGGCTCTTTGATTAAAAGCTATGTCAGGCTTGAAGCTAGTTTCTGTACATAATGTTCATGTGCTCTAAAGCCATCTGTGGACGCTAAAATTAATGTTACTTGCTGTCAGAAGAGCAATGGCAGAATTCCCTCACTGACACCCAGAGAAGATTTGATAGATTGCTCATGTTCGCATTACAAGGAACAGCATCCTGGGCTAAACTGTCGGCAGCCGCGAAGAGTAGGACACCTGCTAGATTCCTCAAAATTCTGTTTCCTTTGTTTTAAAAAGAAAAGAAAAAGATCACTGTTTGTTGCTTTGGCTTCACAGAACGAGCGGCAGGAGTGTACCATAGAGAAGCAAGGTCTGGAAAATACCAGCTCACGTATGCAGAAGCAAAAGCAGTGTGTCAGTATGAAGGAGGACATCTAGCCACATACCAGCAGCTGGAGGCTGCAAGGAAAATAGGTATGAGCACGCAATATATGGGATCATTTGGCAGTCCGGTCCAGCAGGAATTCTCCTGCATGCCACAAAGTCCCCCAAAGTGAAGAAGAGCTACATAAAACCACTGGGCTTTTAGAGAGGAAACTTCCTACTGTGACATTCCTGTGCTGACTGTGGCTGATGGGAGTTGTAGTCCAAAAGGCAAGAGATGGAGAAAAGCTGCCCAGAGTGCGTTTTGTCCTTTGATGTTCACACAAACTGCCCGCACTGTTGATTGTTCAATGATTGAGTCTGATTTCAGTTCACTCATCTGTTTCCTTTTCTGTTAAAAACACATCTGTACGAACAGTGCTGTTCGTTACAGAAATTGACATGTAAGTAATACCAAAGATGAAAGTTTAAGAACCCTATGGACATGGATTGAAATCAGTTTGGTTTTATTAATCTCCATTACAGTGGTACCTCAGGTTAAATACACTTCAGGTTACAGATGCTTCAGGTTACAGACTCCGCTAACCCAGAAATAGTACCTTGGGTTAAGAACTTTGCTTCAGGATGAGAACAGAAATCATGCAGTGGTGGTGCGGCAGCAGAAGGAGGCCCCATTAGCTAAAGTGGTGCTTCAGGTTAAGAACAGTTTCAGGTTAAGAATGGACCTCTGGAATGAATTAAGTACGTAACCAGAGGTACCACTGTATATCAAGGCTGCCCACTATCCGCAATGTGCTACTTGGCTGTAGGTCATAGCTAATTCAATGGGACTTACATCCAAGGGGGAAAGGTATGTGCAGCACAATCCTATACAATGTCTACTCTGAAATAAGCCCCATTGAGTCCCATGGAACTTGCTCCCAAGTTAACGGGTACAGGAATGGAGTAAAAGGGATCATTGTTGGAGCTGCTGTTCAACACTACTGATGTGTGAGCTCAAGAATCAATTAATATAAATGGCTTCAATAAAATGAAATGTGCACAACCTCACACAACATGTGAAGAGGCCTAGAAAGTTGCAATCTGGCCACAAAGCAAGCAACCAAAATGATTAATTGCCAGACCATTTGATAAATGAGTACAGTGTGTGATAAATGGCCCTATCACACACTTCTGACTCTTTTGCTAACTCCTCCACCTAGAAAGTTATCATTCTAAGTTGTAGTACAATTTTCTAGATCTCAGTACACACCTGGCACATGTCAACCTCTCAATTTTAGGCTGAGATACTTATTTCATAGAGCTGAAACTCTCCCAGACTTGTCAGCACTAAGGTAGTCTTAAGCAAGGTGGTAATAGGCTGTTTTTCTCTACATCTCTAAATCCACGGGCTTCTATTTGCACTAGTGTGATGAGTGATATTAACCTGGAGAGTACCTGAAGATAATGCCAGGTAACAGAGATGCAACAGAGGTTACTGCCTTAGGGAGCGAATGCCTGAATTTCAGTAACTCAGTGACTTACACTAGTCCGACATCTTTAAAAAGCAGTTCTAAGACTAAGATCTAGTAAGCATCTGCATCCAATTGTTGTTTATTAGTTTAAAGTGAAAACAGCCCTTTCCATTGTTAAAAAAGATGACACATTTTCTAATAAAATAAACGAAGCATACACGAGGCATTTTCTATGTCCAGGGTGGAAATTGTTTCACTTGCTTGGCTTAATTCAATTTAAATGAACTGTGTGTCAATTACATTTTTGGCAACAAGAACAAAAGGTCATTAATCTGAAGTACAGTGTTTCCATCTTAAGCCAGCACTGGGCGTACATGACATGTCCTTCCATCCCCCAGGGTTTCATATGTGTGCGGCTGGCTGGTTAGCGAAAGGAAGAGTTGGCTATCCCATTGTCAAACCTGGAAGCAACTGTGGCTTTGGAAAGACTGGGATTGTGGACTACGGCTTTCGGCTCAACAGGAGCGAGAAGTGGGATGCTTACTGCTTCAACCCTAATGGTGAGTGTGCAACAAACAACATTTTCGTAGTCAAAATAAAAAAATAATAATTGTCCAGTAGCACCTTAGAGACCAACTAAGTTTGTTCTGGGTATAAGCTTTTGTGTGCATGCGATTGCAAATCTGTGTGCTTTTTAATACTCTCAAGAGAAATTCCAGAGCCAGTACTTGATTGCTCCTTTCTAGTGGGCCCCATTACGTATTACATAATCCAAGGAACTCCATAGCAATGTAGCACCTATTTCATAATCCGCTGGCGGTATTTTATGGAGTGGGGAGCCGCCCTAAATCACCTGCTTCTTTCCAAGTCAGCGGGGTTTTCCTTCCCCTCTGGTTAGCATAAATGTTCTGATTAGCAGAAAAACAAGTGCCCAGAGATTTGCGGATTTAAGCTTCTTATATTCAGGGCTGTGGTTGATAAATTTCCGTTTTCCTCCGGGGTTCGTCTGTAGGGACAAAGGGATGGAAATATCTGTTCAATACCCAACTTTTCATTGAAGTACATGCCTTCTAGTTCTTAATTCAGCCTCCCTGAGATTCTAAGAGGCAAATTGTTGTTTTTATTTTGCAAATAAAGCTAACTGAAGATAAGGACACTTCTGGGCAACAACTTTCCCAGTAATCATCATCATCATCATCAATTTTATTTATACCCCGCTCTCCCCAGCCGAGACTAGGCTCAGGGCAGCTAACACCAAATATAATACATTAAAAACACAAAATCAAACGATTAGTTTAAAATACAATTTGAAATCACATTTAAAATCAAAATAAAATTAACTTTTAAACAAAATTAAAAGTTCAGTGGATAGTACCTTGAAGACCAGCTACCTGCTAGCATAGGGATTTTGTGCCAGAGTGTCTAATCATACAGTTCTGAGTGGTTGCACACTAAGGATGGAACATCATATTATTCAGGAATTAAACTTCAGTAATTAAGTAGGAAATAAATAAGAACAAAAGATCCACAACATGGATCTACTGCCAAAAATGACATTCCATGTTGGTTTTTCCCATGTATCTTGTTGGATCACTTGCCCGCCTATTGAGAGATCATGATGGTATGTCTTGCTAGAAGCTACCAATGTTGTGGGGGAAATGGACGGAAAATATACAGTGTGGTGATGTCACATGGTCAAGGACCCTACACATTTCAGCAGCAGCTCCATATTGGGGATGATATTGTTCTCTAACAATGGCTCACTAAAAGTCACCCAGCTGGCACAGAAATAAAGTAGGATTTAAAACAAGGTACAAGTTAAAACAAGGTACAAGGTGCCAATTAAATATGCATCACTAATCTGCTGCTTTGACCACTCCTTTCCCTTCCAAAAGCTCAGGGTAGACTTTGTGCAGTTTCCTATTGATGACAGCATCCTGGAGACCTCTGAAATCTTTGTGAACATCCCTTCATTTGCCAAATTTACTTCTTGAAAAGGAATTATGAGGAAAACAGCTGCTTGCGCAGGCAGGGCAAGTCCCCAGGCAGCATCTGTCCCAGAGTCCAGCAACATCCAGGCTTACTTCTCAGCTCTTGCCAAGGCCTTATTTTCTGCAGGCAGTGGCGTCAATTCTAAAATGACTGACATAGCCCTATGCTTGATTTTCAGGGAAGCCCAATGCTTTCTGGCTAGCCTCCCAAACAGGCCTGAGGGACTCTCTGCTTTTCCAATGTTTGCTTCTGTTATTTGGCCTCAGGCTGAGTACCCACAGCACTTCATTCTAGAATCAACGGAGACTGAGTACAGTGGTGCCTCGCAAGACGAAAAGAATCCGTTCCGCGAGTCTCTTCGTCTTGCGGTTTTTTCGTCTTGCGAAGCAAGCCCATTAGCGGCTTAGCGGATTAGCGCTATTAGCAGCTTAGCGGATCAGATGATAAGCGGCTTAGCGGATCAGCTGTTAAGCGGCTTAGTGGCTTGGGAAAAAGGGGGGGAAACCCCGCAGGAACTCGCAAGACATTTTTGTCTTGCGAAGCAAGCCCATAGAAAATTCGTTTTGCGAAGCACCTCCAAAACGGAAAACCCTTTCGTCTAGCGGGTTTTCCGTCTTGCAAGGCATTCGTCTTGCGGGGCGCCACTGTACTTCTGCTGAGGGGCTTATTGACACTTCCTCTTGTCCCACTGGGGAAACCGCTCTTTAGTGCTCAGTCAGAGCAAACTTCTTTTTAATGGATTCGCATTTGCTCCGATTTAGCCCTAAAAAGCAGGTTTTCTCTGAGAAAGGAGTGAGGCAGAGGGACTCTGGGACAAGAGACTGCAGTGGGCACAGTTCAGCCTTTTGTTGCATCGGGAGGGGGTCGCTGCGCTCTTCTGCAACCATGGCATAGGCAGAATTTGCAAAAGCTGCAGAAGAAGCCAAGAAGCTGAAGACCCAACCAACAGATCAAGAAGTGCTGGATATCTACAGCCATTACAAGCAGGCCACAGTTGGAGATGTAAATACAGACCGTCCTGGAATGCTTGATTTCAAAGGCAAGGCCAAGTGGGATGCCTGGAATTCCTTGAGAGAAATGTCCAAAGAAGATGCAATGAAAGCATATATTTAAAAAGTGGAAGAGCTGAAGGAAAAATATGGAATGCAATAAACCCCTTCCTGCATGCCTTTAAATGGAATAATGCCTTATTCTACTATCTTAGACTGTGTTACACAGTATGGTAGTGCCACTTTCCATAATTAACAGCTGTGTAAATTTACTTCTAATGGTTTGTATAATAAACACTATCAAATTCAGAAGAAGGGGGGGGAGAGAAAGGAGTGAGGCAAGGGGGGAAACTGCTCAGACTTAGACTCGTGCTTTCTATGCACAAGACAAGTGGAAATGTGGACAAACGCAAAGTCTAGATCTGTTGCACGCTCTTCTTCGCCCCTGAAAAGCATTTCTTGAGAATGAAATGATGACAAAGGGGCAGTAAAAAAGAAAAACAGTATCAAGGACAAAGCTTTATTGTTCTGTGCTACTTACTTTTATTTATTTTTTTAATCCTATGAGTAACAAGGTCAAATTATGTCTGCTGAATTATACCATTGGAGACGGTGTGCTGGAATTTAAGTGGTTTGGGTTTGGAGAACGTGGAAGATGCTTGCCTGGCAGTGTCAGAAGAAGATTCCAAAATGATTGTTTGTTTTTTAAATTCATGTGCCTGTAAATACAGTAAATGCAGTCTTAAACCCAATTATATTGCTTTTCCTTTAACAGTGCTGGAATGTTTCATAGTGCATTTTATACTATAATAGCTCACCATCAAAAAACAGCATGGTTTTCTGGTGCAGGAAACATTTTCTTTCCTTTTGCCATTTTGTAAATGCCATCATTGCAGCAACCAGGTTCACGTGTTTAGTACATGAAGCACTATGGTGACTAGCACTCTCTGAGAAATGGTGGGGGAAACCACACTTTGCAGTTATCAATGTGAAGTCAAAACAAAAAGCTGTGTGAATAAGCAGCTGAGTAACCTCTCAGGGGAGGAGAACCCTCACAGATGTTGAACATGTCAGGGAAAAGAGGGAGAGGCAACCTTCATTCTTAGAATTCAGATTAGTCAGCCTATCTGTGCCTCCTGTTTGGCAGTCTCCTCTGAGAGGCAAGCTAGATCTTTTCCAAATGTATTGTTTGGGTGGTGAGCATCATTATCAAACCAAGTTGTTGACCTTGGCTGGTTTACGTCTGTTCCTTTCATTTGGGGGGTGGGAATCTTCGTACTTTGTTAGTGATATTATTCAACTTGGAGGCAATAGCCAAACTTCCACTGTGGGGATAAAAGCAATGGATAATATTGCAGCATTGTTTTAGCCTACACTCGATGCATTTAAAGCACATTCAACACACATGTAAAAAGCACAAACTACAATTCCCAGGACTTACTCTTTCAGCTTCAACCCAACTCAACCTGCAACGAGTGTCTAATACTGTGGGGAAACACTTTAGGGTTGTTCTAAACCACTCTGCAACTAAACTTTCATTCTAAAGGGGCTACAGACTTTCTTCTTCATTTAAAAAAATGAAAGCTCAAAGTTGGGGCTCCCTGCTGGCTCCGAGTCTAGTAGAGCAGTACTCTTTATATCCTTCTCTTTGTACCCTGGTGAGCATTCTCCCTTAAATACTAGAAACACAATATAATATGATTATATGGATGTGGCACATCACAGTGATGGCAGGTGCCAGTATTAATTTTGGTTACCTGTGTCTCGCTGCAAGTCTTCTCTGACATTGTGACAGCCCAATTCAAAAGGCAAATTCCCTCTTGTTTTATTTCTCTCCTAGGAAAAGCCTGCGGTGGAATCTTCACAGATTCAAAGCACATCTTTAAAACCCCTGGCTACCCAAAGGAATATGAAAACGATCAAACTTGTTATTGGCATATAAGGGTGAAATACGGCCAGCGGATTCAAATTCAGTTTCTCGACTTTGATCTTGAAGACGATACAGCGTGCATGGCTGATTACTTAGAAATATACGACAGCTATGATGACGTAAATGGTTTTGTTGGCAGGTAAAACAATTTCCATCTTTCTTAACATATTACACCATACAGGGGCGTGGAAACTTCATCCAGGAAATAAAAAGACTACCACCACATTTTATGCTCATTTAAACCATATGGCTTCCCATCCTGGTAATTATAATTTGTTAGAGGTGCCTGGAATTGTAGCTCTCTGAAAAGTAAACTACACTTCCCAGGTTTTGCTGGGGGGATGCCATACAATATAGATACGACACACATCTATTATTTGGATATGTTTATCCCACCCAGTCTCAGAGGTTCTGAACAATAACATCATTTATTTACACAAACAGCGAACTAAGAAGTGTTAATAACCACACACTTTTTCCAACTTCCCCCCACTCCTTGGTTTCTCGCCCTTTTAGATCCAATCCAGGAATCCTTCCAAACTCATTCATTGGAAGTATGTTGCAATTCCCAGTCAATCCCCACCCATTCCCCGACTCTGCAATTCCTCCAAAATATCAGAGTAGAAAGTAAACTCATCTCAGCTCATTTGTGGTCTCTTGCCTCTCATTCAAGTGAAGTTCCTGGACTTCCCATCAATGGGGGATTTCCTCTCAATACAAATAATACCAGATTCAGATGAGTGATTTGCCCCAGGGCCACAGCATGGGGAAACAGGTCTAAAACCCTACTTCATGCTTGCCCCGATCTCCTTATCAGCCCTCCCAGCTGACACAATTTGCATGTCTAAAAGCATGCAATCATCTATCAGTTGGCCTTCAGTTACTAAAATGTTGATATTTCAGATAACCAGTTTTCTATCAACCATGCAAACAGAATTGCACATGGCAAGGGGAGATTATCGTCATGGTTAATACATTCAAAATACATGCTTAATACATAATACAGTGGCCTATACACATACACATACATGTGCTATGTATATAGGTCACTGGCCTTTCTGTTCCTTCATGTTAAATCCCAGTCCCTGAAAAGGTTCCTATTTGTGCCAAATGTGACAAATCTGTTGAGAAGTATTCAAAATCAGTTGAGGACTTCAGCCACTTTGCAAATTACCATTGTTGTGGCATATGAGTTACTTCTATGTGATTATCTTACCTGATGTCTTCTACACATCATAATGGTGGCATCCTTCACGATAGATCACCCAGTGTAAGTTCAAGCTGATATTGGTCTGGCAAAGGCTTAGGTAGCCACTGCAGCAAGTGTGTTACTGAATTTTGGCTTGCCTATATTTAACCAGTAAATCAACTGTCATGTTTTTCAGGTATTGTGGAGACGAACTTCCAGAAAATGTAATCAGCACAGGTAATATTATACACATGCACACCTCCACACAACCATGGACTAAGACAATAACAGTTACCATATTTTTCGCTCTATAACACGCACCCGACCATAACACGCACGTAGTTTTTAGAGGAGGAAAATCCGTAGGCATGCCACCCGTAGACATTTCCTCCATAACACGCACAGACATTTCCCCTTACTTTCTAGGAGGAAAAAAGTGAGTGTTATGGTGCAAAAAATACGGTACTTCTCAGACTCTTAAGAAGTACTGCACAACAGAACATTCCATCCAGAGAGGTCGTCACAAAGGCCAATTCACAGAAGCAGAATGGTTGAAGTATTATAAACCTCTGCATTACTTCCTAGGGCAGGGATGGAGAACCTGTGATGGACTAAAAATCCCATCTTCCCTGGCCTTTGGGACTGATGGGAGTTGGAAGTCCAAAAACATCACAAAGACAACAGGTTTCCCATTCCTGTCCTACTCACATGCTGAGTGGCATTTATTATCTTTGACAGTGTTTCTGAGTGCACTTAAGAGAAAAATGCTACCGTGTGTTTTGGCAGAATGAGAAATTCAAAAATTCTTTGAAGTTTTATTGGGGGGTAGGTGTTTCCTCAATAGAAGTAATTTTTCTCTTTCTCTGTTTCTCGTCCTAGGTAATGTAATGACACTGAAGTTTTTGTCCGATGCTTCAGTAACGGCAGGAGGCTTTCAGATTAAATACATTGCTTTAGATACACCCAAAAAGAGTGATGGGAAAAATACAACTACCCAAGACAACAAAAATTACTTGGCTGGAAGATTTGGCATTGTATAAAAGAACATTGACATGAAAGAAGAATTTGCCTTGGATGTTTATTAAAGACATTCCCCTATCCCCAAGCACCTACTTGATGTTCCTCCCAGTGGATCCTATTCGCCATAATTTCCTGTTACCTCCTCCCAATGTGATCTCTCTTTTTTGCTGATCTTCAGTGATCCATACAACCTCAGTGATACACACCCCTTTGGACTGATGCTTCCCACCATCATGTGATTCCTCCCTTGACTTTATCTGCTTCTCCACCTGTCACTATAAATGGGTTAAAAAGCCTGTTGTTTTTGTTTCAAGTTTTTAGCTAAAGTTCCAAGGGGCCATGCAATTGTGTGCAAATAAGTCCCCTTCCTGCTTCACAGCTGCTCAGTGATAGCCACTTTGAATTGTAAGCAGTGATCATTTCCTTGAGCCAAAAAGATGAAGAAATATTTACTCCTAGACCCTATAATCATTGTACTACATTTGATGTATTATTGAGATTTCTAAATATATATTTATCAAACATCAAGAGCCATGTTTTTTTCCTTTTTTTTGGGGGGGGGGAGGCCACTCTGTTTCCAAATTAAATTTAAAATTAAGACAATTTATTTACTTAATTAATATGATGATGGACTCCTGACTCCATTTTCAGGTTTACAAGTTCCTTCGCAATCAGTAGAACGCCACTGAACTCAGACTACAGACTAATATTCACAGATTATGTGGAAGATGAAACAATCAAACCAGATTAAATTGTCAGTGATGTCTGAACTGGCCAACAAAACTACAGGTTCTAGTTCAGGAAAGTCAAGAATGGGACTCAGCAAAGGCCTCAGAATAGATAATTAAAAACCAGTCTTCTGGAAGCTGAAAAGTCATAGCTCAGTGGTAGAATCTATAAGGGCAGCATCCAACTAATGTGTCCCATCAGTGCAAGGATTTACACATGTGCAATGGAACTCTGCTGCACCCTCCTCAAATCAGACTTTCACAAATTCTGGCAGACACACTGACCCTCACTGACTGCCTCACATTCCACGGCATATCTCCTCCTCCAGACGTGCCCTGATAAGGACCCCAGTTGCTGGGGAGATACCTCTTTCCTAAGCAGAAGTTTTAGACATGCCTCAAGGATGTGCTTCAAGGCCATACTTCAAGGCTCATTTCAAGTTTGGCAATACACCAACAAACATCTGTTCTAGGGTTTTTCCCAACGCTGTGGAGCTGATTTGGGGAGCTTGTGGAATACACATGTAAATCCATGCGCTGATGAGACACAGCAGTTGGATAGTAGCCTATGCTTCACACACATAAAGCCAATCCTTGGCATCTGTCTGCAAAGGCCAAGGAAAGACCCGTCTGAAATCTTGGGCAACTGTCAGTATTGATGATTCTGAGCTAGATGAGCCCATGGTCAGTCTAAGGTAGGGCTGCCATATGTCTGGAATTTCCCAGACATAGCAACCCATGTCAGAAGTGTCAAATTTTGCCGAATTTCCTCAAAAATAGCTCAAAAACTTCATTTTCTTCCCCTTGATATTTCCAAAAAAGCTCAACAACTTTTGTGTCCAGATTCTCACTTTTTAAAATATGGCAACCCTCGTATAAGACAACTTTTTGTATTCCTGCCAAGAACTTAAAACTGCGAGAAGCTATCTCCTTCATCAGTGGTACAAAGGCTACTTAATGGGATGGGCAAAGTAGAAGTTATGGAGTTGCACAATAATATATCAAAGAATAAACACACATCTGTATCCCGGCAGGGGCAGGGAGAAGAACAGCTGGGAAGGGGAGTTGCCGTAGAAAAGCAGATGGGAAAAAGGTTAAACACTCGGTCCTACCCACATCATTTTTCCAGTCCAAATTGCCTCTTTTGCTGAGCTGCTTTTCATTGGAAAGAACTGCCACTGGAGATTAAATACAAGGATATTCTTATGGAGCCTGTGATATGATCCTCTGCCATCCTGCTACAAGAACGGAATCTATAGATAGACGCTACTAATCTCTGCCATCTAGTGGTCTCAGTGAATCCCCTCTATTCCTAGTTCCTCTGGTGACTGATGTTGCATAGAGGGGAACAGAACTGCAGCCCTACTCAGAGATTTCAGTGCCTAGGATCACAAATAGGCACAGATTATTTTGTATGCCTCTGCCAGCCTAGCAGTTACAGCTGCAACCTTGCAAACAATTTGGTATTAATAAGCGCTGGGCTTATTTATGTTCTAGCAGTTCAGAATCCCCACAGACACACAATTATGCAAAGGTCCCAAAACTTTCAAAAATGTAATGCCTACCGAACTTTTCAGTGTATCACAGCTAATATTACCTATGGTAGTAAAAACAAGAGAAAGCTTCCAAACATCTCAGCACTGCATCGAAGAGCAATCACATGAACCTGAGGCTTGTCAATGTGCCTTTCTATAACATGGCCATGGTTTAACTTTTATTTATTTAAAATGTTTCTTAATATTTTAAGATCATGTGGATGCAAGTACTTAATTAAGGCTTCTGGGGTAAGGTTTGCTTTTAAGCTTGCCTGGCCTCTGCAGCTGGCTACCAAACTCAGGTGTTTAACTAGCTCCTCCCCTCTGTCTTGATGCTTTGTTACTGATACAGTGGTACCTCTGGTTACGTACTTAATTCGTTCTGGAGGTCCGTTCTTAACCTGAAACTGTTCTTAACCTGAGACACCACTTTAGCTAATGGGGCCTCCCGCTGCCGCCGCGCGATTTCTGTTCTCATCCTGAAGCAAAGTTCTTAACCTGAGGTACTATTTCTGGGTTAGCAGAGTCTGTAACCTGAAGCATCTGTAACCTGCAGCGTATGTAACCCGAGGTACCACTGTACTCTAAAATACTGCCTCAAATTAATATCCAGGTTAGTTGATAGAAAGACTATCATGTTTCTCTTTACTTCAAAAAAAGTGTGCATGCTTAGCCTAACAAACATTATGCAGCCCAACCAAATGACTCTGCTGCTATACAATGCCCAAGACTACAATTAGAGATGATTTGAGGGTATGAAAGATCCTTTGGCTCCTTTATGAGTACAAAAGATAATTAAAGGTCACTTGGTTACCCTTGGCAGTGCAGAAGTCTGACCCACTTTAAGCTTGGATAAATCTAGAATTCAGTTTTAAACTGAACTTTAATCTTAGCTAAATCCATATTACATCTACACTTGAATTCTAAATCCAACTTTAAACCCTATACACACTTAACTGGGAATGTCCCATTGAACTTAATGGAGCTGGTATGGGGAAAACCACATTAAGACATAGTATTTCACACAATAAACACAGGATACAAGATTATGGATTATGGCTAAAGTCATATTGTGGTTAATGTTGTGTGTACACTGCTTCCCAAATCAGAGATGGAAGTAAACAAGAGTATGTACTGTATTTTTTGCACCATAACACTCACTTTTTTCCTCCTAGAAAGTAAGGGGAAATGTCTGTGCGTGTTATGGAGGGAATGCCTATGGGTGACCAGGGGGGGGGGGATCTGCTGCAGTTGTGAGCAGAGGATCCATGGTTCCCCTTCCTTCCTTCCTCCATGGCTCGCTTTGAAACAGCAAAGTGGGAGAAGAGCCGCTGAGTGGGGAGGAGAGAGGGACAGAGAGCCTGCTTCTTTAAAGGAGCAAAGCGGCTCCTGTCCGGTTGGTTCCTTTAAAGCAAGCAGGCTCTCTGTCCCTCTCTCCTCCCCACTCAGCTCGCTAAATAGCAGCAAAGTTTTTCAGCTCGCTAAGCCGGGGATGAGCGGGGAGGAAGGAGAAAAGCAGAGCCTCCTTGCTTTAAAGGAGCAAAGTGGGAGAGAGGAGCCTTCTCCCCTTATACCCCTCTTCTGCATTATTAGCAGCATCCTTCTCCACACACCCCACATGTGCTCCTTGTCCCTTGAGTGCTTTTCCTTCCCTCCCAACTTAAAACATGGTTACAAAGTACAGATCCACATGGATCCTCAGGATTTTTGCACTGGGTCACCCCAAATTCACCATCAGATCACATAGCATGTCCATGGCTACATCTGGCACCAAAAAAATCACGCACCCACTGTTGCCTGGGGCTGCAGTGGTGCAAAAATGTGGTTACAAAGCATGGATCCACATGGATCCTCAGGATTTTTGCATTGGGCTACTCCAAACTCACTGTCAGATCACATGTCTGTGGCCACAGCATGAACCACAAAAATCATACATCCACTGTTTCATTTAGAATATTTTTTTTCTTGTTTTCCTCCTCTAAAAACGTGTGTGTTATGGTTGGGTGCGTGTTATAGAGCGAAAAATATGGTATACTGCCTGAGTCAGACCATTGTGGTCTCCACAGGGCACCTAAGCTTAGAAGAACCAATTCTGTGATTCTTAAATAAAAAAATAATTTATTTCAATTTGGATACCCAAAATATTCAGAAGCAGCAGCACAAAAACATGAAGGTGAGAGGCCGGTCCAGAGATTAATGCATTATATACTTGTTGTTAATGGACAATCCTTTTAAAATGTTCCTTACAGATAGTACCAAATAATATTGTGGGTGGGGAAGAGATTTTAACCTACGACATCCACCCACAGAAGTGGATGGGGGAGACCGGTATAACGGAGCAGACCCGATTTATATAAAATGAGTTTTCTGTATTCTCATTTTTGTTAATTTCTCCATTGGGGCAATACCGCACATTTGTCCATACCAATATCCCACCATACTGGTATCGTAAATCTTCCTCTTTCTTTTTTGCAATGAGGTTCTGTAGAACCTCCCCTCCCTTCTGCTCAAAAATTGCAGGAAGTACTATTTGGGGGGACCATTGCCAACCTTTGGGATATAATCAGACCCATTTCTTCAGAGAGAGAGAGAGAGAGAGAGAGAGAGAGAGAGAGAAGGCCCTGGCGTGGCCCTGCAAACGAAACCACCCGGTCCGTTTTCACACATCCCAACACATAGTATGGAAGAAGCAGGGAGAAAGTCTGCATATGCATTTCAGAGGGAAGCTGGCCGATGGATGAACTCGGCGGTTCGACCTCGCGGCGCCCTGCTCGACTAGCTCGGCGCTCTGGCTTCCTCCAAGCCTCTTCCTCGCCCTGTGATTGGGCGGCCAGCTTCCGTTTCTTCCGCACAAACACAGTGACGCGGCTAGAGAAGTCCCGCGCTTCGCCATCTTAGCCCGCGAGAAAAGGAGAGCGAGCGAGCGCGAGAGTGAGTGAGTGAGCGCGCGGGAGAGCGAGAGAAGGCGAAGAGCGCGGGAAGCGCACTTTCCTCTCTTGAGGAGCTGGCGAGGAAGAGGCTGCCGGCGGCGCCATGAACGGCGCTGACTCCACGACGGGGCCTTGCCCGAGCGGGAGCCTCCGTCCCCTGCTGGAGACCCTGGAAGACCCCGCAGCCGCGCCGGCGGCGCTCACGGACGCGCTTCTGACCCTCACCAAGTGAGTGTCCGGCGAGGGCGGCGGGTCCCTCCTGCGGCCTTGCGGGCAGGCGGGTCTCTGAGAGGGGAAAAGCCTGGGGGGGGGGACGAGTCTTATCTCGCGGCCAGGCTTTAGCCCCGGTACTTGTCACCACCACATACACACCTGAGGGATGAGAGATGCTTATTGCATAAAGAGGGGTTTTTTGTTGTTTTATTAGGTAGGGCTCCGACCCTCTTCGCTCACTGGCCCACAGGAGGCGGGCATCTCTCGAGGGGGGTGGGGTATTTTTATTTTTATTTTTTGCCGCCTGTCTGCTTCCCTTTTCGTCAAACAAAACTTCTCAGGGGCTGCGAGGCCGTGAACGTTTAAGTGCTTTGGAACCATTTCGGTTGGGCTTTTAACGACTTTAGAACGCACCTAAGCGTTTCGAAAAGGGCGCGCCGGCGATTGCGCGCCGTCAATCAACAGGGAAGGCTTTCCTCAGCTTGGGTGATGGGGCGGGGGGGGAGATTTGGGGGAGAGAGGGTTTCCCTGTTGGAAGTTTGCCTGCTGCACTGTTACAAGGCAGAGGAGCCCCCTCCCGAAGTGGGCGTGTGATGTGGGTTTCTACCTCTCTGTTTGGAGTTGCTATGGGGGGGGGGGAGTACGTTTCCTTTTTCTCTGGAAGGAGTGTGTGAGAGCTTCGCATAGGCACCGGTGTGTGTCAGTTGTCTAAGAATTAGATTACTGTATCTGTGTGCTTCTGTACTTAGCGGGAGTGGTTTTTTCTTTTAAAAAATATAGATCAAGTCTTTGTGCAGTCTTGATTCTACTCATGTTTACTTGAGGTATCTAGGAAGCTGTCTTACAATGAATTTCTCTAGCTCAGAGTTGTCTACTTTGGCTGTGTTCAACTTTTCCTGACCTGAGACCCACTTATAACTCAAACATTCATTCATTCATTTTTTGTTATTTGTTTTTATTTGCAGGCCTTTGATATAAGGCCAAAGGGCAGTTTTGAACATCGGAGGGAATAAACATACATATGTTCTGCAATGCATAGCTTTAGGAAAGTTTTAAATGTTTGATGTGTTATCACATTTTTAATATTCTGTTGAGAGCCGCCCAGAGTGGTTGAGGAAACCTAGCCAGATGGGCGGGGTATAAATAATAAGAATTGTTATTATCCACACAGTACACAAAAAATTAAAACAGTTACATACAGTGAGGGGAAAAAGTATTTGATCCCCTGCTAAATTTGCCCGTTTGCCCTCTGAGGAAGAAATGTTCAGTCCATAATTTTAATGGTAGATTTATTGTAGCTGTGAGAGACGGAATAACAACAGGAAAACACCCAGAAGACAAAAGTCAGAGATTGATGTGCATTATAATGAGTAAAATAAGTATTTGATCCCCCTATCAACCAGCCAGATGTCAGGCTACCTGGTATCTTCACTGTATGTTACGAGCTGAGATTAGAAGTACCTGCTGTAAGGAAGAGGTCTTACCTGTAATCCCAGCTTGTTACAGTACCTGTACAAAAGACACCTGTCAACAGAAGCAATCAATTCAGCAGATTCCCAAGTAGCCACCATGACCAAGACCAAAGAGCTGTCTAAGGATGTCAGGGACAAGATTGTAGACCTGCACAAGACTGGACTGGGCTACAAGACCAGTTGCCAATCAACTTGGTTTGAAGGTGACAACAGTTGGTGCAATACAGTAATTCGCAAATAGAAGAAACACAAAATAACTGTCAACCTCCCTCAGTCTGGGGCTCCATGCAAGTTCTCATCTCGTGGAGTTGCAATGATCAGGAGAATGGTGATGAAGCAGCCCAGAGGTACACAGGGTGAACTTGTCAATGACCTCAGGGCAGCTGGAACCATAGTCACCATGAAAACAGTTGGTAACACACTACGCCATGAAGGACTGAGATTTTGCAGAGCCCACAAGGTCCTCTTGCTCAAGAAAGCACATGTACAGGCCCGTCTGCAGTTTGCCAATACACATCTGAATGACCCAGAGGAGAACTGGGTGAAAGAGTTGTGGTCAGAGGAGACCAAAATCGAACTCTTACTCATTATAATGCACATCAATCTCTGACTTTTGTCTTCTGGGTTTCTGGGGGTTTTCCTGCTGTTTTTCTGTCTCTCACAGCTAAAACCTACCATTAAAATTATGGACTGAACATTTCTTTGTCAGAGGGCAAACAGGCAAATTTAGCAGGGGATCAAATACTTTCCCCCCTCACTGTATAGAGGTTGGCACACTTGCTGGTGATCAATTAAGCAAGGACATTTTGATTAGCAGCCCCTGTCTGCTACTTAGCGTCTTAATTCCTATGGAATCAGTAAGGGTGTACTTAGTTTTTCACATATGATTTCTCCATCTTGGCTTTATTTCTGTTAAATGAATTACGACATGGTACACCATATGCCATGCCTTGTTGTTCATCTGAGGTTGTATTTACACAATTTTTAGACCTAAGGAACAAATGATTGCTCCTGTGTCCTGATATTCAAAGAGGGTGCACTTTCTTTTTCCCATGACTATTAATTTCTAGGGTTTAGCTCTCCCATCTATAGTACCATCATCCTGGCAATGATCTATACTGTCTGGTAGCAGCAGTTCAGGATTTCAGGCATGGCTCTCTTCTAGCACTCCATGGGGGTGTAAAGAATTTAACTGGGGCCCTTTTGCATGCAAAGTCTGTGCTCTCTATCACTGAGCCACCACCCTCCCCTTGAAACTGATGCATGAGAATGGCAAGCAAAATATAACCAAATATGCCAGTTTTAATGTACCGTATTTTTCGCACGATTGGACGCACCGGACCATAGGACGCGCCTAGTTTTTTGGGGGGGAAATAAAGGAAAAAAAATTTCCCTTTATTTCCCCCCCAAAAGCAGGTCAGGGAAACCGAACCAGGTCGAGGAACAGCGGGATAGTGGCGCTGCGCCTCCCTGCTGTCCCCCGAGCTTGTGGGGCTGGCTGATGTCTGCCTAGCGCGCGGGGCGCTCTGCTTCAGGGCGCCCTACCCGCCGGGCGGCAGGCTGCTATCCGCAGCTTGGGGAGCCTTGTGGGGAACTGCTGCAGGGCTCCCCACGCTGTGGATGTATGCCTGGCGCGAGGGGCGCTCTGCTTCAGGGTGCCCCACCCGCCGGGCGGCAGGCTGCTATCCGCAGCGTGGGGAAGCTTGCGGGGAGCTCCTGCAAGGGTCCCCATGCTGCGGATGTGTTCCCAAAGCGCCGGGAGCTCTGCTTTCAGGGCGCCCGACGCTCCGGGAAGCAGGCTGCTATCCGCAGCCTAGACACGGCTAGCGGAGCGCTAATCCCGAAGCTTGGGGCGTGCGGAGCTCAGCGTGCCCCAAGCTTCTGGGCGCCGGCAAGGTCTCCGCTAGCCCTGGGAGAGCCCCGCGACGTCGCGGGGCTCTCCCAGGGCTAGCGGAGACCTTGCCAGCACCCAGAAGCTTAGGGCGCGCTGAGCTCCGCACGCCCCAAGCTTCGGGATTAGCGCAGTGGTCCGCTAGCCCTGGGAGAGCCGTGCGACGTCGCGGGGCTCTCCCAGGGCTAGCGGAGACCTTGCCAGCACCCAGAAGCTTGGGGCGCGCTCAGCTCCGCACGCCCCAAACTTCGGGATTAGCGCAGTGGCCCGCTAGCCCTGGGAGAGCCGCGCGACGTCGCGGGGCTCTCCCAGGGCTAGCGGAGACCTTGCCAGCACCCAGAAGCTTGGGGCGCGCTCAGCTCCGCACGTCCCAAACTTCGGGATTAGCGCAGTGGTCCGCTAGCCCTGGGAGAGCCGCGCGACGTCGCGGGGCTCTCCCAGGGCTAGCGGAGACCTTGCCGGCACCCAGAAGCTTGGGGCGCGCTCAGCTCCGCACGCCCCAAACTTCGGGATTAGCGCAGTGGTCCGCTAGCCCTGGGAGAGCCGCGCGACGTCGCGGGGCTCTCCCAGGGCTAGCGGAGACCTTGCCGGCACCCAGAAGCTTGGGGCGTGCTGAGCTCCGCACGCCCCAAGCTTCGGGATTAGCGCAGTGGTCCGCTAGCCCTGGGAGAGCCGCGCGACGTCGCGGGGCTCTCCCAGGGCTAGCGGAGACCTTGCCGGCACCCAGAAGCTTGGGGCGTGCTGAGCTCCGCACGCCCCAAGCTTCGGGATTAGCGCAGTGGTCCGCTAGCCCTGGGAGAGCCGCGCGACGTCGCGGGGCTCTCCCAGGGCTAGCGGAGACCTTGCCGGCACCCAGAAGCTTGGGGCGCGCTCAGCTCCGCACGCCCCAAACTTCGGGATTAGCGCAGTGGTCCGCTAGCCCTGGGAGAGCCGTGCGACGTCGCGGGGCTCTCCCAGGGCTAGCGGAGACCTTGCCGGCACCCAGAAGCTTGGGGCGTGCTGAGCTCCGCACGCCCCAAGCTTCGGGATTAGCGCAGTGGTCCGCTAGCCCTGGGAGAGCCGCGCGACGTCGCGGGGCTCTCCCAGGGCTAGCGGAGACCTTGCCGGCACCCAGAAGCTTGGGGCGCGCTCAGCTCCGCACGCCCCAAACTTCGGGATTAGCGCAGTGGTCCGCTAGCCCTGGGAGAGCCGTGCGACGTCGCGGGGCTCTCCCAGGGCTAGCGGAGACCTTGCCGGCACCCAGAAGCTTGGGGCGTGCTGAGCTCCGCACGCCCCAAGCTTCGGGATTAATGCAGCGCTCCGCTAGCGGTGGGAGAGCTGGGTCTCCCTCTGCTAGCAGATAGCTTCCTGAAGCCTGGAGAGCGAGAGGAGTCGGTGCGCACCGACCCCTCTCACTCTCCAGGCTTCAGCGAAAGCCTGCATTCGCTCCATAGGACGCACACACATTTTCCCTTGCTTTTTAGGAGGGAAAAAGTGCGTCCTATGGTGCGAAAAATACGGTAAGTTCAACATTGATTATACTTTTTAATTCCTTCACATTAAGAAATAGAGCCAATATAGATGAATAGGGTAGGGAGGTGGCACCTGGCTCAGTCACAACAATTTTTTAAAAGTTCATTTAGTATGTCATGCAGTCTGTGCATGGAAACATCCTCCTACCATCTTAGCTGAGAAGAAGAGGAGTTTGGATTTGATATCCCGCTTTATCACTACCGGAAGGAGTCTCAGAGCGGCTAACATTCTCCTTTCCCTTCCTCCCCCACAACAAACACTCTGTGAGGTGAGTGGGGCTGAGAGACTTCAGAGAAGTTTGACTAGCCCAAGGTCACCCAGCAGCTGCATGTGGAGGAGCGGAGATGCGAACCCGGTTCCCTAGATATGAGTCTACCTCTCTTAACCACTACACCACCCTGGCTCTATGAGTCTTAGATAAGTAGGAAGTAAAGTCTTATCTATGCAAGAGTTTGGCTATTGTGTGCCAAAGGGTGAGCATGAAGAACAGATGCACAATTGAAGTGAATTTAAATATATTGTTTTCATTTACAAAGCTTGCTTTCTGATTAGCTTTGTCAAGATTAGCATATCTTGTGTGCCACTTTCAACCTCTGAGCCACCAAATCAGCATTATTTGCAGTTCTCTGCATCTTCACAGTGGCTGTAAATGCAATCATAGATTCCCTGCTAAGACAGTTTGCAGAATTACTCCCCTTACACTCCCTTGAAAATCTATTCCTGGTGGGTGGGGAATGTGTGTGTGTGCAGGTTGCTGTTTGAGGGACAAGTTCATAGAATTGTAGAAATGGAAGAGACACCGAGAGTCATCTAGTCTAGCCTCCATCTCAACCATGGCATCTATGACAGATGGCTATCCACCCTCTGCTTTAAACATATGATGGAGAGTCCACCACCTTCTGATGGAGCCTGTTCCACTGTCGAACAGCTCTTATCACCAGAAAGTTCTTCCTGATGTTTAGTTGAAATTTTCTTTCTTGCAACTTGAAGCCAATTCCATCACTTGCATGAACAGAGGAGCAATGTAGGATTCATGCCATTATGTGATACTTAGTAAAAGGTAAAAAAGGTAAAGGAACCCTAGATGGTTGGTTGTCCAGTCAAAGGCGACTATGGGGTTGCGGCGCTCATCTCGCTTTTAGGCCAAGGAAGCTGGTGTTTGTCCACAGCTAGCTTTCCAGGTTATGTGACCAGCACAACTAAACTGCTTCTGGCGCAATGGAACACCGTGACGTAAGCCAGAGTACATGGAAACGACGTTTACCTTCTTGCCACAGCAGTACCTATTTATCTACTTGCACTGGCATGCTTTCGAACTGCTAGGTTGGCAGGAGCTGTACAGTGGTACCTCGCAAGACGAATGCCTCGCAAGACAGAAAACCCGCAAGACGAAAGGGTTTTCTGTTTTGGAGGCGCTTCGCAAGACGAATTTCCCTATGGGCTTGCTTCGCAAGAAGAAAGCCCATAGGGAAATCTCCGGGACCTTTTAAATGCTGGTGGTGGGGAGCAAAGCCTTTCCCCCCCCCTCCGGCCTTCAGAAGAGGTCCAGGAAGGCCGGCGGGGGCTGAAAGGCTTTGCTCCCCACCGCCAGCATTTTAAAAGCAGTCCGGGATAGCAGGGAAGCGCTTCCCGCTATCACGGACGGCTTTTCAAGGCAGGCGGGGGGGAGCAAAGACTTTCGCCCCCCGTCCGCCTTCAGAAGAGGTCCCTCTTCTGAAGGCGGGTGGGGGGGCGAAAGTCTTTGCTCCCCCCTGCCTGCCTTCCCGGGAGAGCGGAGAAAGGCAGCGCGTTTCTCCGCTGTCCCAGACGGCTTTTGAAGGCAGGCGGGGGGGGGAAGACTTTCGCCCCCCGCCCGCCTTCAGAAGAGGTCCAGGACTCCTTCTGTTCCTCCTCCCGCATCGCAGCGACGCGCCTGTCCTGGAAGCCGAAGGAGGAACAGAAGGGTCTCCAGAGGCGCTGCGCAGAGAGAGAGAGAGAGAGAGAAGGCGCAGCGCCCCTTGAGCAACGCGCCTGTCATGCGAAGCCGGAGGAGGAACAGAAGGGACTCCTTCTGTTCCTTCTCCAGCTTTGCTGAAGGGCGCTGCGCCTTCTCCCTCTCTGCGCAGCGCCTCTCCTGTGAAGCAGTCTTTGTCCCTCCTGCCTGCCTTCCCAGGGGCTTTTACATCGCCCCGGACAGCGGAGAAGTCCTCCGCTGTCCCGGGCGATTTTAAAATGCCACCCGCCAGCATTTTAAGATCGCCCCGGACAGCGGAGAAGTCCTCCGCTGTCCCGGGGTTTTTTAAAATGCTGGGGGTGGGAAGAAAAGCCCTTGTCCCCCCCCCCAAGCCTTCAGAAGAGGTCGGGGGACAGACTGTCCCCGGACCTGGTCTGAAGGCGGTTTCCATAGGAACGCATTAATTGATTTTCAATGCATTCCTATGGGAAACCGTGCATCGCAAGACGAAAAACTCGCAAGAAGAAAAAACTTGCGGAACGAATTAATTTCGTCTTGCGAGGCACCACTGTACTTAGTAATATAGTGACATTCACTGTGTTTAAGATCTATGCATTGGCTCCATGCAAGTTTTTGTAAAGTGAGTCAATTTGCTGCTGTGATCGGCCTTTATTTGCCTCTCGTGTTCCTAAGGTTGTATTGGCATTTTTCTGAGAATGCTCTTACTACCAGACTGTGTCACCGGTGACAAGACATTTCTCTGTTTTTTGAAACAGTTGAGAAATCTGTAGATTAAGATTAGTAATTTTCAAATGGCAGAATGAAATTCTCCTTGTTCCCATTCAAGTTTGCTTCATATCATGGAGTTAATGAACATGACATTCATTCACCACATTAATTGGTGGTTAGACTTGCTTTTCTCAATACTGTAATGGCATTGTGCAAAGGTACTGTTCCAGGGGGTAATGTATAAAAGCAAAAATTCATAGTTATAATGACCACCTGGAACTGTCCCCATGTCTTGCCTTTCTGATCGAGTGTAAGAGCTCTCAAAGCCCTCCAGAGCCTGTGCAAGATCTTCCCAGAACCCAGTATGCAAAGTGAAGGAAAGAGGAAAGAGCTTCTTAAGCTCTCCAACTTGCTTTCTGGGCTCTGCTTTGGAGGCTCCCACAAGATCTCAGATGGCCCCTTCCAACAGTTGCTCACATGCCTTTTATTTTTGGAGGTCAAGCACATAAAGCTGTGATTGCATAAGTAAAATCCATGTAAGTTGTATCCCTACTGTTTTTTGTTAATCAAGTCTTCAAACACTGTGTTTTAAACATTTTATTTTTGTTTTTAAATATTTGATTATGTACCTGCAATAGTGAAATGAGTAGAATTTGTTGTATTACACTGTAACTTTCATTTCCTTACTTTTATAATGCTTTTTAAAGAACTGAAGAAGCCTTCAATCATTTATCTGCATACCCCTTCCCTGGGTTCTGTTTCTTTGGGTGGTGCTGGAGTGTGGAGGGATGCTGGAAAGAGCATTGCAGTGGCTATTAATATAGGGAGGTAGGGAAAAGCACAAATTGCTTTGTCAGTTATGGTGCTGCAGTATTACTGAGCCAAAATTTAACAGTAATAGCCAACTCCCTTCACATTGTGTTGTTTTCAATAGTATCTTTACTTGCCAAGCATAGTTTACTCTGTGCAAAAGCCTGTTGCTTTTGAAAATAATATATACAGAAGATGTGCCTTCAGCTTTTTAATTTAGGTAATTGCCAAAATGTGCTTTTTTGTCTATGTTGGGCTGTGTAACAGAAAACCTGTTGTGTTTTTCTACATTTAAGTCGCCTGACTGGTGAAGAGGGAAAAGAATTTGCATCTGAAGTTGGGAAACTCTTCCCTCAGCTCTACAAGATATTTAAGGTGTGTATTTAAAATTGTATGGTTTTTAGTAAATCCTCTTTTTAATAAGTATCCCATTCCATGTATAAAGGATACTGAGCCCTTGCCTTTCCCTTTCTGCTATTAACA
The DNA here is from genome assembly GCF_964188305.1 of Podarcis bocagei. NCBI lineage: Eukaryota > Metazoa > Chordata > Lepidosauria > Squamata > Lacertidae > Podarcis > Podarcis bocagei. Next base: position 106,723,653 of record NC_138125.1, read on the forward strand.
TTCTCCCCCACACTCCAACCTAGTAGTTGCTACTCCCCAGTGGTAATGACTACTACTTTTCCTTACCATACTAGGTTTGTCATAGACATTTCTTTTTACACTTCATGTGCAATAAACTTGGTAGGACTAGCAGTTGACAGAAGTAGCATGTGGGCAGCCCTGGCAAAACCTCCAGAGCAGCAGCAGGTGGTGGTGGTGAGGTTTGTCAGCTGACAGGCATGCACAACCCTTGTCCATGGCTGAAACTAAATGTCAAAGTTGAATTCAGCTGGTCCTGTTTTTCTTCTATTTAAGCAAAGCTAAGAGATCCATCCTGGTAAACTGTTGGCGATTTTGTTCATAGGCCCTTGTCAGAAGTAGACCTCTATCGTTTAGTGGGAGTTGCCTCAGCAGCTCACCAGCCATGTTAGAAACGGCTTCTGAAACTATACATCCATGAGAGAGAAGGAAAGAGGCAAGGAGCAGCTTTTTACGTGGCATTATGGAATGCTAAGATTTGGAGATCCTGTATGTTAAGATCAGCTTTGGAAGCTGCTGTTCACATGGATCAGGTTAGGTTGTGGCACAAGAGATAGGGCCCTTCATGGTAGAAGGGGAACTGTTGGAGTCTAATGTAGCTGGACTCTGGGGCTCAGAATGGAGAAGCAGTTAGCCAATAAACTAGCTTTTGTATCTGAGGGTGTAGCATATACTATATTTTTTAAAGCAACCAAAAATAGTAGCTGTTTTGCTTTTTATTGACACAATTTAAAAATTCTGAACCATTGCAATTATTTGTCAATAAGTGTTGTCAACATGAGTTAAAACTTTATTCCTTCTTTTTGTAGACATATATTCCTACTGAAAATTCAGAATTGAGCAGTGCAGCCTTGCAAGCCTTAGGATTCTGTGTGTTTAACTCAAAGACTGCTGCTTTGCTATGTGGTAAACAATTTTTTATTCTGTTTCAAAAATTAATAAATAATCCAAATCTGCTTTTTACAGATGGACTGCCAGCAGTATCATAAATATCAATAGAATAAAATATATGTGGTATTGTACTGTACGTAATACTATTCATATCATGTTATTTAGCTCTCTGGCCTGGTGTTACAATGTGACTGAATTGCTACAAGTTTCAATGACTGTAACTCTGGCCCAGTTTTTTGCGACCTGAGTCTGGCAAGAAGACACAGCTTCTGGTTTCAGCATTCTTCAGTGCCTTGTTCTGGGTCTGCAAATATTAGAATCTGTTACCCCTTTTATATCATCGTCATGTGTGTCTCTCCTGTTTCAGAACACAAAAGCAGCAGTGCCTTAGAATGAGTGAGGACTGCATTAGTTCCTTCCCTGCTGAGTTTGTGATACTAGGCATAAACAGATTCACGACCATTGTATCATTTTCAAGTTTCCCCCTTGTTTTACCACACTGAAAAATGCCATTTACCTTTTTCTACAGAATCAGAAATACAGGAGTTGGTGTCAATAGTGAACAGTGTTGCTATAAAGGCTGTGGACAAAAACACTCGCACTAGAGCACTTTGGGTGATCTCTAAGCAGTCCTTTCCTTCTGATACTGTTGGAAAGCTGGTGAGTGTTCTCTGTCCCATCTCCTACAAATAACATTTTGTTAAACTAACATGTTCAGTCACCCACATCTCATTTGTGTTTCAGGTACCCAGTATTATTGGTATGTTAGAAACAGTGCTGAATAAAGGAGACTTGCATTCCATGGTGGTTGAATATGAAGCATTAAATGTTATTATACGGTATGTATCAGGTGTTAAATTGTTGAGCAAGTGTGTTAGAAGTGAGGAAGAAAAAAACACTTCAGTAACATCTTGGTCAGATAAAAAAATCAGGGTACATGCTTAGAAAACAGCTTTCACTCTGGTGGTTATTTCTCAAGTCACGAGGGCTATTATATTAAGTCATTGTTGTAGATGGTGAATACCATTTGCTGTTGTTGTAATATTGTAAATGTTGGTATTTCTCTATTGTATAGTTTGCTCTCTGCTGCCTCTGCTTCCCAACTTTCTAGGAAACCCTAGAATTAGCTCAGTTGGTTAGAGCGTATCACTGCTACTGCCAAGTTTGCAGGTTCAATCCCCATACAAGCCGCCTGCATATTCCTGCATGTGAAATGAGGGTGCACCTTAGAGTGCACCAATGACAGTGCACGACAGGGAAGATTTGTAGTGGTGGCCAGACTGTCTTTTCTTACTGTTACTGATCTTCTCCTTGAGAAGCCTTTTGAGACACTCTCCAGTTACTCAGAACACAGTGTGATAGACACTGGTGAAGAAGACCAGTCATTGTTAACTACACAATATTTCTTACAAACCTTGGTCATACTGACAAATATATCTGAACTTAGGCTCATAGAACAGGCTCCATCCCACATGGAAGAACAGGCTGTAAAGTGGGCGAAGCTGATCATCCCTTTGGTTGTCCACTCTGCTCATAAAGTGCAGTTAAGAGGTGCTACTGCATTGGAGATGGGAGTACCACTTTTACTTCAGAAGCAGCAGGAGGTGGCAGCAGTCACTGAAGAACTTATGACTACGGTAAGGAAGGCCAACATGTTATTTTTTAAAGGATGGGTTTTTGGTTTTTTAAGAATTCCACATATGTGCTTAAGGGCCCTGTCCACTCTAATGATCACTTCATATGACTCCCTACTCCTAGTTTTGCATATATACTTGCAATTATATTTTATGATGTCATACTTGCATATGAAATACTACTATCTTCAGGGCATGGTGATAGCCCTCTCCCTCATCACTCCCACACCCTCCAGCAAGTATTCAGTGTCATTGCGCCTCTGAAGATTGGCTGTTTTGGTTAATAGCTGTCAGTAGACCTACCTTCCACTTTATTTTCAATCCCTTTTCTATTCATCCCTAGCACAGAATTTGCTCTTTCACCGCTGGTGCACACACAGTTGACATTTTTATAGCCACCACAACCCCAAAATCTCTTCCATAGTTAGTCACTGCCGCATCAAGTGGGGTCAGTGGGTGGGTGGGGAGGGGGAAGATGGAGGGAGGAATCATACAAACTAATTTAGTGTTGGGTTATTTTTATAAATAATGTTGTTTGTATTCTTGCAGAAAATAATCCCAGAACTCCAAAAACTATTTGCATCAAAAAATGAAACATATGTTTTGAAACTTTGGCCTCTGTTTGTTAAGCTGCTTGGCAAAGTAAGTTGGACATTGATTTCTGTTGTTTCAGCTACTGTAGGTGTTGATGATATGGATACATTAACTGCATAAAACAATATTTACTCTTCCAGGCGCTTCATCGTAGCGGAAGCTTTATCAATTCATTGCTGCAATTAGAAGAACTAGGATTTCGTAGTGGGTCACCGGTGGTAAAGAAAATAGCTTTCATTGCATGGAAGAGTCTGATTGATAACTTTGCTCTAAATCCAGGTAGACTAAAATACTAAGCAATTTTGATTTATTTCATTAGCATGCTGAAGTAGAAAAAAGAAAATAATTGTGCACACTCATGTGATATACTTCCTGTTTGGGAGCAAGTTCTGTTGATTGCAGTTGAATGAATTCTAATGGTTGAGATCTCTGTTTCAACTTAGTAGCAACTTGTGTGTGCAAGTGAAAACAGTGGGGGAGTTGTTAAATGCTGCACTCAGGGCACCCATCATATCACTAGTTAGTCTCTATGCATGTGAGAGTGACGTCTGGCCCTTTTGAATATGCTGTACATATCTTGCTGCATCAATAACAAACACAGCCAGCAGTGTGCCAATAATAATAATAATAATAATAATAATAATAATAATAATAATAATAATAATATAATAATAATTTATTATTTATACCCCGCCCATCTGGCTGGGTTTCCCCAGCCACTCTGGGCAGCTTCCAAAAGAATATTAAAATACTGTGATACATCAAACATTAAAAGCTTCCCTAAACAGGGCTGCCTTCAGATGTCTTCTAAAAGTCTGGTAGTTGTTGTTCTCTTTGACATCTGGTGGGAGGGCGTTCCAACAGGTAGACTTTTGCTTTTTTTGGTGAAAAGGGACCAAAGGTTACCTTCACATGCATATATAAAAGCAGGAGTTAGAATCATGGAATTGTAGAGTTGGAAGGGACCATGAGTGTCATCTAGTCCAACCCTCTGTAATGCAGGCATCTTTTACCCAAGGTGGGGCTCAAACCTACGACCCCAAGATTAAGAGTCTTATGCTCTACCAGCCCGGCTGAATTAAGTTGCTACACAATACATGTGAAATTCTTAGGAATGTTTGGAATGGAAAAAGTGGCCACATAGCCACTTCCTTCGGTACAAGAGCTGCCACAGCCCTTTTACAGGTGTTTCTCTCTGCATGGTTTGAGCCTTGTGCCAGACCCACACAAATGCTATCCATATATTAGGGAAAGATCTGAAAGGGAGATTCCTGCTGTCTTTCCCATGAGCTGGAGCCCTGTGTTATAGAATTATTATACAGTGGAACCTTGTGTTACGTACCATCTACCTTACAAGTGCCTCGAGTTACGAGCTCCACTGACCCGGAAGTAGATGCCCCTAGTTGCAAACGTCCTGGGATGCAAGTGGAAGTTGAGCGCTGGCGGTGCGGCAGCAGTGGGAGGCGCCATTAGCGAAAGCACGCCTCATGTTAAGAATGGTTTTGGGTTACAAACAGACCTCTGGAATGAATTAAGTTCGTAACTCGAGGTACCACAGTGTAGTTTAAAAGTGTGCTGGCAAATATCTACTCGTCTGCATTTTTAATGAAGGGATCCAGAAATGACTATAAGTAAAAAAAATTTTTTTTTTAAAAACCCATCAAATACTTCCAAAGATTTTGGATACTTTGGAAAAGGTGAGTAGGTTCAGACCTCTGTATTGCATCTCTGATTTCACAAATAAGTAAACAAGTAATAATCAAGTTGTTGTGGTCTTGAAAAAAAAGTTCACCTGAAGTTGAAGCCACAATTCCTCTTTTGAGTTTGAAAACTGATATTAATTTTAAATCACATGTAACAAAACCAAGTTTCATTTTCTTCCCCCAAGAAATCTTGTGCAGTGCAAAAAGGCTGAAATTGCTAATGCAACCACTGAGTTCCATTCACGTGAGAACAGAAGCTCTGGCACTGACAAAGCTAGAGGTCTGGTGGTATTTACTGATGAGGTTGGGACCTCATCTCCCAGCCCACTTTGAACAGGTAATCTCATCTTTTATATTAACGCTAATATTAACACTAGTTAAAGCAGATTTCCCAAAAAGTTCTTAGCTTTGTTTTCTCTTATTTGACTTGTGCATTAACTTCATTGGGTCTAGTCTGATTAGGACTAGTATTGAATACCACCCTTACCTGCATAATGGAGAATTTATAGTTATGATATGTCTAGTAGTTGTTAGGAACAGATAAGACCTAGGAGACCAAGGTTCAACTCTCAATTCAGTCATGAAGTTCACAGGATGATCTTGGGCCAGTTACTGTGTCTCAGCCTAACCTTCCTCACAGGGTGGTTGTGAGGCTAAAACAGAAAGAAGTATGGCCATGTAAACCTTGAACTACTTGGAGAAAAGGTGGGATATAAATGTAATAAATATGTGATTAAAGCTGATCTGCAGAAAACATTAAACCAGAGTATTTGGATTTATGCTGATTTTAGTTCAATTGAGCTGGCTGAACTAGTTTGTGGGTGACATTTAATATTAGTGCCCAAATGCATCACTGTTGCCTCTTACTGTCGAAACTATGGAGCCTTAAGCACACTTACTACAATCATGGAACTACAAGTACAGCTGAAGTCTATTAAAACCTTATTTTCATTCATGTGCTAGATAAAGACTTTAGTAGATTCCTACATGGAAGTCTGTTGTTTGTTCAGGCAGTTTAGCCCCAACCTGTTAAATTGCTTCTGTTTGTGCCTCATGGTGTTTTTTCCCCTTTTAGGTTTGTGTGCCATTGATTCAGAGCACTTTAAGCTTAGATTCCGTTCTACAAGGAAATTCATCACGGTTAGCTATTAACCAGAGTTTACTAACACCGGGTTCTGCACACAAATCAGGTAGGAGGGAAATCTCTTTCTGACTATGATTCAGATGCAACAAATCTGAAATCTAAAAATTCAAATACTGTGTTTTATATCATGGGGTTACATATGCATGGACTTATCCTTAGCACCACCTACCCTGTTGTAATGGATATATTTCAGTTTGTACAGCCTCATATGGAAAGGTTCTTCAGTATGTGTACTTAAGAATTTGTCTTTTTTGCACATTTGTTGCATCTGAATCATATCTCCAGTGTATTAAACTATAAGATTCTGTGGCTACAGTCTTTAAGAGCTCTTGCAATTACTTCTCTAAAACAAATATTCAGACTACATGTAAAGCTTTGAGATTAGCAGCATAGTCTGAGCCTGTTTTTGAAATAGAAGCCATGGTTAAGTATTTTGATCTCCCCTCCCCCCAAAATCATTTGTTTATATATCATTTTTGTGTTTTTTCGTGTATATAAAAGTTTCTGTGGTTCAAGTAATGCACTACTGGTTTTATTTAGGTGCTTTCCCCAATGGAACCCCTGCAAATCAAAGGATGAGCCTGAGTTCTAGTACAGGAGTTACAGCCATTCCATCAATTCAACTTCTAGGAATCGAAATGCTACTTCACTTTTTCATGGGACCAGACGTTTTGACGTTTTCCAAAGAAAACAACATTGCACTTAGTTTAGGTAATGTTATACATTTTTTGGAAAGTTCAAGCAGCTTATAATACCACAACACAAGTCTACGCTGCTAGCTGCTCTGACAATTGATAAGAATGATAGAACTTGTGCTTTCTCTTCCCACTTAGAACCTCTTCAGCACTCAGTAATCACCAGTCCTTCGTTCTTCTGTAAGCATGCCAGCACATTCATAAATGCAGTTCAGGTTGGCTTCATTGCAGTTGGAAAAGATGCTTCTGGTAAGATTATTTCCCCCCCTAAGAATATTGCTTCGTGCTATGCAAGTTGATAGAAAGGATTCTTCTAAATGGGCAGTAGTCAAAACTTGATTTATCTAGCTCTTCATTGGGTTATTAATTTGCCCTTAATTCATTCTCTGTCTTGCAGATACTAGTCTAAGTGCTATATGGAAGGCAATGATTCGTTTTGTGAAAGGGGCAATTGAATCAGGTAAGTGGATATATTAATGTTCTGGTGTAGACTATAATAAAAGCTTATGAGGATTATTGGAAAGTAAGAGTGTGGACAAGTAAGTGCACCATCCAGGTAAAAGTATTCTAGGCATGAAGAACCTGGCTCTAACACTCAGTGTCCAGGAACTGGTGCTAACTTTAACTGAGTAACAAATGATAGAGTTGAAAAACACATACGTTTTTCAGTTCTGCTTACAGCTGTGTCTAAACAAATTGGTAGAACATTTAACATGAACAAAGTGAATTCCAGGCCACTATTTCTAAACAGCAATAATTTACCTGAAAGCAGAACTCAGTTTAAAACTTGCAGCAAGAGCATTAATGCAGCTCTGTCCTTTAAGGTGGGCAATGCTGCAGGTTTTGCAAGACCAAATTGTGTTCAAGGCCTAATTTTGCGTCGCTTGTTTTTAGGGAGCAAGAGAGAACGGCAAAGCTCAGACGTACTCACTATGTTACTTCAGGCCTTAAAAAACATTGTTGTGTCAAATGAACTATCTGTGTTAAAGTCAATGGTAAGTTGTTTATTATAGTCTATAAGTGTTTATATAGCTATTAAATTATGATAAGAGGTGGCATATCTACAGAATATATGATCTCTGAACTGGTCCCATTGGACATTGTTTGGGTCAGCATTTGCTCTGGTGAGTAGCGCTTGCTCCCAGTGCTGATACTCATTAAGCCAATGTGCTATACAGCACTCGCTGCTTAGTTAGCACAGGATTTTCAAGCTAAGTATTGTTGGAATTGGTCTTTCCAGTCTTGTGGATCACTGCTTCTGTTAATCCTTGTTTTCCTCTTTGTACCCCATAACTTCATGAAACAAGATGAATATTTTTTCCTCATGTTTACAGATAAGGTTTAGTATTCATGCTACGTAACTATTTTAGATGAATAATTATGTTTTGTTTCCTCCTTTAGTCCCTGATAGAAATCACAATCAAAGAACTGCCTCCAAAAGTACTAGGATCCCCAGCCTATCAGGTTGCTGACATGGATCTTCTGAATGTAAGTGGGCTTTGTGTTTGTGTGTATAAAGCTTATCCTACCCATCATGTCACTTCTACAATATATAATAGGCAGATGACCTTTGTTCTCTTGACAAAGCATAACTAGTAAGACGCATGTATGCTTTAGCTAGAAATGTTTCTGAGTATTTATGTATACTACAGCATAGTATATAAGGAGCCTGACTCCTTTTCTTTGAGTAGTGACCATACCAGAAAATATTGGCAGGAGTCGGATGGAGGGCTCCCTGTTTAAAACATTAACTATTTTAGCCTAAGATTGTCAAGGTTCTATTAGTAAGAAAAGCTGGAAAGAGAGATATTGACATTTCTAGGGCGCAACAAAATACAATATGCCTTGAATATAAAAAAGGTAAAGGGACCCCTGGCCATTAGGTCCGGTCGCGGATGACTCTGGGGTTGCGCACTCATCTCGCCAGCATGACTAAGTCGCTTTGGGCGGACCAGAGCAGTGCACAGAAACGCCGCTTACTTTCCTGCCGGAGCAGTACCTATTTATCTACTTGCACTTTGATGTGCTTTTGAACTGCTAGGTGGGCAGGAGCTGGGACAGAGCAACGGGAACCCACCCCATTGCAGGGATTCGAAACACCAACCTTCTGATTGGCAAGCCCTAGTCTCTGTGGTTTAGACCACAGCGTGACCTGCGACCCTTGAATATACCAGTTTCTTAATCATAAGCTGAATGTGTATCTGATTGTAGCATCAAGTGTAGCATTTCTGAGATCAGAGATCATAAATAGATTGTTGTAGCTGATTAATAGCCATTTAAGGGCTTCAGGTTTTCCCCACTAGCTCTCTTTCTTTGAAAAATTTCTTCCCAAAAGTCTTATACAAGGTGTGACCGGAAAGTTTGGTGAATAGTCACAGAAATTGGACAGCAAGAAATATTCAAAAATACATGGGTTGCAGGCCTTCAAAGTAGGCTCCCTCTGATACAATGCACCATTGACAACGTTCGTAGAACTGTTGGAAACTTCTGGAGAAGTCCTCTTTTCATACTGCTTTCAGTTCCCTCATCACAGCAGCTTGGACATGTGAAATGTTGGGAAATCTGCGCGTTTTCAGTCAGTTTTAAGTTTTGGAAAAAGAAAGAAATCCGGTGGGGCCAGATCTGGAGAATATGGAGGGTGGGACAACTCAGTAACATCAGTAATGATTTCACGCAGAATATGCAATTCTTCCGCCATCATTCAGATGGACGAACGCTGATCTCACATCAATAACTCACAAACTCTCTTGAAATTTGCTGCTGTTCTGCTCGTTGATGGTCTGCCAGACAGGGTCATCTTCGATGGTTTGCTGCCCTTCACAGAAATGCTTGAACTACTCATACACGTGTCTTTCGAGTTACAGCTTCATCTCCATACACAATTGTGAGCATTTTGTGGGTTTCCGATGCTGATTGTATGTTCAAATATTTCTCGCTGTCTGATTTCTGTGACCATTCACCGAACTTTCCAGTTACACTTTGTAATTGCATATGAGCACGGTGAACACAGATCACATCTTGGGATTGAATCATTTAGCAATGATCTGTTCCTTGAAACTGAAACATAATTGTTGACCCCTGTAGCTTAATCCAGCGAACAGGTGTTGTTGATGCTTCTACGGGATAGAATACGTAAGACAGAATAGAGCCATATGTTTGTGAAATATTGCCAAACATAGCAGACTTCTTGACTAAGTACTGTGGCTTTTTTCCTTGCTAGGGGACTCCAGCATTGTTTTTAATTCAGCTTTCTTTCCATGAAGATCTGTTGAAATGCTATGTTCAAGATGAAAGGTAGGTACTAAGAGCAAAGCTTTTCTATACCCTGGTATTTATATATCCTAATATCTGAATTCATTTGGGCTGATCTGATTACTATAATTTTCTGCTTTAAAATGTAACTAATATTTTTTCTTTTCCTCCTCAATCTATAAGTCAAAGTTATTACAACTTTGTTGAATGATGTAGTTGCTAAATAATTTGAAGTTGCTGAGTGTTTCTTCTGTTTTCTTTTAAATCAGGTTTTTCTTGAACTATGAATCACTTGTAGGATGTGTTTTGTCTGGCCCTACATCTCCTCTGACTTTTAGTGAGTCTGTATTCACAATTGTCAACCAAAGCTCAAAGTATCTGGAAAATAAGGAGCACCTCTGGAGAATGTGGAGTATTATAGTTAACCCCTTAACTGAGTGGATTAACCAGGTACAGTGTGTTGGTTCTACCTAAATGACTATACATGGAAATACCAAAGAATGTTAAGTTGCTGGAATTGCATTTTAAAAGTATAGTGTCTGTAAAATGATCTCGGATCCAGTCAGGCACAAAAAGCCAGAATTCCCATGTGTCTTAATGATGATGCATGTCTAGAGTAAAAGTGAAAAATATTTTAGAAAAACAAAGCTAAGGATACCAGGTTTCTTTGAGTGTATAAAGTTCAGTTGTTGTTGTTTTTCCCTTTAGACAAATGAAGTAAATCAAGGTGATGCTTTGGAACATAATTTCAATGCACTTTACAGTGCATTGTTCCTCCCTGTGAATACCATATTCCCATGTTCTGAATTTCCACAGGTAAGAAACTAATTGGACTTTTTTTTTTAAAAAAAGAAAGAAGTGTGTGTAGCAGTAATCTTAGACCAGAAAGAACTGTGATCTCTGCTTCTTTTCTTTCATTACAGCCTACAATGAAAACATTGCTCCGTTCCTGGTCAGAGCTCTATAGAGCATTTGCCCGTTGTGCTTTGCTGGTAGCAACAGCAGAAGATAATCTATGCTGTGAAGAACTCTGTGCTAAAATAATATCTGGATTAGAAGATGAAGCAGATATTGTAAGTACAGTCATCTGTGCGGGAGGCACGTTCGCAACCTGCAGTGCCGTGTCTGCACATGCACGGGTTGCAATTTGGCGCTTCTGCACACGCGCGATTTAGCGGTACTGCACATGTGCGAGCGCCAAAATCCAGAAGTAACCTGTTCCCGTACTTCGGGTTCGGTGCGGTGCACAACCCAAAGCATCTGTAACCCCGGGGTATGACTGCATAGGCTGCTCTTAATACAAAATGTGGTTGGTGTTTATGTAAAATCCTATCCCTTGTTTTTCATTCTATACTGATGTGGTAAATATATTTCTTTTCTTTCAGAATCAGTCCATGTTGGATGGCCTCGCTCACATCACGTCAGTTATGGTTGACTGCATCAATTTTGCACCTTATGGCACTAAATACCAACCAGCAAATAGATGTAAGGATAATAAGTGGAATCTGCAACTAAAGGTTGCATTGGGGAGTGGTTCATTCCATTCCTTCTCCTGATTTTCTGATACTTCCTCTCTCCGCTCACCTCCACACCTTGTCAGTCAGCTTTTCTTGCCCAGTGAGCCTGCTCAGTCCTCATTTCACTGTTTCAGGATTTCCACCCCCCCCTCAGTGTTTTTTTCTAAAGGTTTTTTTGTGTGTGTGCTTCTGCATCGTTGGGGTTTCCTTTATTCCTGCTACCTTCTTCTTGTGCTTGAGTGTTGTTTTCTTAGGCTATGTAAGAATCGGCATTCATAATATTGATTTCAAATGTATCTAGGCTTCCTGTATTATGAAACAGAGAGCTACTGAGTTGCTGTACATGTTTGGTCAGTTTACTGTTTTGACAGTTGAATTGATTGTGTTGATTAAGAGCTGTGCTCAGACTTCTAGTAACAAGCTTCTTAAAGTTGTATAGACTCGTGTTGTTTGGTAGTTTGACATAAATTCTGAAGCCTCTACTGAAGTCAGCAGTGCAGTGAACTACTTTTAAAGTTAGTCTGGATTAAGTTCTTCAGCTGTGCTATTAAATACTTTAAGTAAAATGCTTGTCATGATGGGAGGCAGGGTACGTGTGGAGTGAGGGATCTTGAAACTTGCAAGGAGTCCCTGGGGTGTATGTGTGTGCACCATTCCCTTACATGGGAGAATAGGCTCTCTTGCTGTATTGCCCTCCTCCTTTGGAAGGGCTGTTGCACATGGTTAAGAGGCAAGCAGGCCATTAGGATCACATGTACTTTCCCCTCCTGTGAAGATTCCTTCATCCTATCCCATTGCCCTTAATCATCTGCTGTGATGTTAATTACAGCTACTTCATGTTCTAGAATTTAAAATATGGGAACAGGAAAGGGAAGGGAGTACACGATCTCCATATGAACTCTTAACCCTGTACAAGGAATATAGCTGTAGTATTGAACAACACTCTCAATATTCGGCATGTTCCAAGGGAAAGGGAAAGGAGGAATGGTATTTATAAATAGATGCAGGTGTGGTGGTCCTTGCTATTTAAACCTTAACTTTAATATAAACTACCTTATTTGCTAAAATAAATGTTGTCAACTTAACATACTGCTCCTTAGCCCCACAGATGCCTGCAGACTGGTCCAAAAAGAAAAAAGATCCCCTTGGCAAGCTGTCGTCCTTAATTAAACTTTTGGTGATACTAGTAAACTCACTTCAGATGATTGTGTCCAAGGAATCCAGCCCTGAAAGAAAGACCTCTATCAGCACTTCCGTTATCGGTGCTCTTCAAAATATCATTGGCCACATCTCCCTACCTTCAGTCATCAGACCTCTGTTCAGAACTATTGCGAAACCGTTATCAGCATTTTATGAAAAAATAAAGTGAGTGCTCTACTATATAGCTATGCAGTACTGACTTTGCAGTTGTATACTACTTTCGTTAATATGGCTAACTTGTTTCATACATGTGATTGAAATAGCTTAGGAAACCTACATGGCTATACCACTAGTCCAATGATGTTCCAGAGGTACTTTATTGATGCTACAGTGAGAGTTGGATAGCAGCTTACGTAGCACCTTGTTCCATTTGCAATCTGTAATCAGATTTATTAATTTTAAATTTTGCTTTTACAGCTGTTTTTAAAAATATATTTAACACAAGTATTAACTGCAGAGAGCACACAGTTTTAAGAGATGTCATTTCCTATGACACAGAAGGGGAAGCGATACTTTTTTTAAAAAAATGATGCCTCCTTAAGAGATGTGTGCTTCATCCAAAAATAAGAAAGTACACCACTTGCTTCAGAGTTACCTTTCTATCAATATACAAGTTTGGTCAGTAAGCCGAAGCTCATCATTGATCAAACTGAGAGTTGCTTAATTGGGTGATAGCCCTAAAAGCTACAGGAGGCTAGAATCAACTGCTTACTGAAAATTCACTCTTGGCAGCCTTGATTTGGTTGGCTATTTGATGTGTCCCAAAATGGTGTGTTTCTTTAAATGTGTATAAATGTTATGGTTATGATAAAATTACAATACTATCCAGTTTTTGAGTTTTTCCTATATTGAGCTTCCTCCTGCGATTGATTGATTGATTGCCCTTCATCTTAGCATAAAGGGGAGGTCACAGCTTTAAAAACATTATTGAAAACACTTTGCCACAATTTTAAACTATAAAAATAAGGTAGGTCCTATATTGTACCTTATCTGACAGAATCTATTTTTAAGACTAATTGTACGCCTGAGGGCAGGCATAGTCTTAAAACTTTTTTTGTAAGCTACTCCCAGAGCTTTTTTTTGGCTAAGGGGATATGAATGCTGTAACCAGTAAATAAAGAAGCAGAGGTTATTCCTTATATGAATACTCATCAGTTATCTCCTTTCCCCCATCAGGTCCACTAATGCATCTAAAGTGACCAATGGGCTCAACAACAAGGTAATTTGGACTGGTGGTGGTGGGAAGCTTTTCTGTCTCTTGAATATGTTTTTTAATACCATGCAGCCTAGTAGCATAATTCCATAAAAGGAGCTGCCCTTGCACATATTGTATAGTGTGTGTGTGTGTGTGTTTTACCAGCATCTCTGTTGTGCTACCACAGACTTCGCTAGTTCCTCATAATTAAGTGGGTGTTGCATGATTAAACCCAGGCAAGGAATTGCCTAATCAGTGCATGGAGTTTGAGGAGGGAAAAAAACTTGTAGTAAATAATTGCTTCATTGTGCATTATTTGGGTCTAGTGTAGGATTTTGCCATGATCTTCTGTGCCATCTAGCCTAGAGAATAGGGCTCCGGGGTTGTAAACAGCGTTCCAAGAACTTCCTTATATTATTGGCCTTCTTGCTTTAAGTTTTACATTGTAACTAAGTAGACAATACTTAGCCCATTATCTGCTGTTAACACCTTTTGCAGCTATAACCTTTTTGATACATTTTTTTATTCTATTTTCCAGTTTGAAAAGTTATTGGCAGAAAGTATTAGTTGTTTTCAGTCTTCCTATGCTGGATCCTTTGACAGTGAGCTGCTGCAAGAGCTTTCTCCATTGCTGTGCATAATGCTTTTGCACAAGAATAAACAGCTACGTAGTCAAGCGGCTCAGTTCTGGAATGCAACATTTGGTAAAGCTGTAGTGCTGACTTACCCAGAAGAATTAAAGTAAGAATTTTGTAGCTTGTGATATACCTATAGACTTGTGGACAAACTCATTTATTTGTGTAGAGCCCCATCCCAGCTCACGGCCAATCTTAAAAGCATTCTTATCCATTTTCCAGTCTGCTAAACATGAAGCACTTCTATCGGAAGCATTTTGTTGGGGGAACTTGAAAAACGGTAGATGCATATGAAAACAACTATATCATAACTGTCCTGACATGGGGTTGGGTCACTATGACAGTTCCTTTAATTAAAAACCAGAAGAACTCTTTAGACCATACTTCCTCAACCTCGGCCCTCCAGATGTTTTGAGACTACAATTCCCATCTTCCCTGACCACTGGTCCTGCTAGGGATCATGGGAGTTGTAGGCCAAAAAACATCTGGAGGGCCAAGGTTGAGGAAGCCTGCTTTAGACGCTGCAAATCTGAGCAGAAGAATGGGTAGAGGAAAGGGTGGCTTAACCCTGCCTCTTGTGTAATCCTTCCTGTACAAAATTTCATGTAAGGACTTCAAATGGAACTTTTTGACTAGAACTGCTTTCTCCTTTTCTCTATCACTCCTCTGGTCAAGCTTATAAATACCAGGTACTTCTAGTGGTTCTTTTTGGTTGGGGAAAGGTTGATGTTGACTGACTGCTAATTACTTCTGATTTGGGATTAATGAAGTAACTTGTACAACAGAAGCAAAGTAATAGTATTGTTTGTCCTCCAGAATTTCATATTTCACTTGGCGTTTCACACAATAAACTAGTATAGAATTCATATACAATCAAAACAGGTGAAAGTTTTGCATAATGTTTGGGTTTGGATATAGAATACCAAGCTGCATCATCTTGAAAATGCATTGTAGCTAGCAACTCAAAGCTTCATTCTTTGCTTATAAGTTTTCAAGTGTAAACATGGTGCCAAAAACTAATTGTTCCAAGTCTGAATATCGGATTCAAAGATTTTAAATGCAACTTTCATGATTGCTTCCTTTCAGATGTGTTTTGTGCCAAGCCAAGCAAAAAAATTTACTCTCGTTGCCTGGCTTTGAAAACACGGACATAGTGGGAGAATGTAACGGGACATGCTCTGATTCTGTAAGTATTAGGGTTTGGCATTGGTTGTAGTAAACCTTTTTATTTTTCTGAGTAAATAGGTCAAAATGCACACCTTCATTCAGTTTACAATTGCTAAAGTAGGAGTGTGGTGGGGTTTTCTTTGTTTATTAAAGGTAGTTGCAGATAAATCTGTGGAGAAACTTAGTTGACAGCACTTCTGACAATCTGAATTGGTGAAACTAGGACCTCTTCTTCCCACATGAACTTCGTTTATCTGAGACTTTTCTCTGTGTGTCCCTCCAAGAGAGATGCAGAAGGTATCGGCATGAGAACAGACCCCCTCGGTGGGTCCCCATTTATGAAATGCTCTCAACGTGGCAAGCAGTAACATTTCTTTTGCACCAAACCTTTGGCCTTTAATTATCTTTGGCCTCATTCAGTGATGGGCTTTCTTAGTCCTGCCCTTCTATGAATGTGTTTTTAGCTTTCACTTTGTTTTAGTTTCATGTTGTTCTTCAGCTATGTGCTATTTTTGTAAGTCACTTTGAGTTACTTTTCATTAAAAAGCAACTGAAGAAATAATAATAATAAATTTATTTATATGCCATCCGTCTGACTGGGTGAGCCCAGCCATTCTGTGGTAATAGTACATTACTCTTATTAAATTGTAGTTTAATAGTAAGAACTACAGTAAGAACTCAATTAAGGTATTATAATACTCTTATTAAGTTTTAATTTTGTTACAGCAAACAGAGAATTCCCAGTGGGATGCAAAGATAAGTGGAATAGAAGTAAATCTTAGTGGGAAAAGAGACTCCTTGCTGGCACAGACCAATGAACTAAAGCAGAAAAGTATTAATTCCCCCGTAACACCTTCAAAGGTAAGACATCAGTTCATTAAATGAAATGGTTTCTTATTGGCACTTACATCTCCAGCAATAATACCCAGTTTTTTTCTATTCTAAGCATCAGTTATTTTTCTTGTTGATAAGGAGAGCTGAATCATGTAAGTATGGGGCTCACTTGAAGATTGCAGTGGAATTTGCAATTGATTATAGACAGAATCCCCAGATGTGAACAGAAACCATTTTCACTCAGCCACAGCTCAAGGTTTACAGCATTGTCTGATATGTACTGTTAGTGTTCATAAGCTGCAAATTATTTACACTCTTTATTTTTACTTTTTCTCATGAAGCAGATGAAACTAGAAAACTCGCTGACAAAGACAAATCGAAAAAACTTGCTCCTGGAAGAGGAAAATACTGTTGACTTTGTGTTTATTCCTTCAGAAACAAAAGAGAGAGTGTTGACAGAGCACCAAAAAGAAGTGCTAAGAACTAAAAGGTTTGTAACTTAGTAACTTAAGAGTCAAGAAATGCACATTTTCTGTGTGCCACCAGGTCTGAAACTTTCTAGGTAGCTCATCTCCTTCATTGCCAAGAGCTGGCAGAAGAAGAGCTTCCAAGTTGGTCCCACTTCCTCTGCCCAGCTAGGTTCAGTAACCAATAAGGGAGCTTATTGCAACCCTGGGTAGAATGGTTCCTACACAGGCCCTAGAGCAAGCCTTCAAATTTGAACAGTTGCTAGCTTAAAATGCCATTCTTTATCAAATGTATTAGGACTACTCATTTTATTGGAATGTTGACCAGTTCTATTTTTTGCAGGATTGATATTCCTACAATGTACAATAATCTTGATGCATCCCAAGATACTACCTTGTTTTCCCAGTATACACAGAGCCAGGAAGATTATCCGTAAGTATTAGGAACCAACAGTGCTTTGAAATGTAAAATGTTTGAATTTTCCGTGCATCTAAGTAAGTCACCTTTATTTTAGGGATAAGGCAGCCTCTGTGGATATGAAGGAAGAACCTGAGAAGGAAGAGAACAAAACAGTGCCCCAGGTATTTTCATATGTTGACAGTTGCTGGGAATTGATAGTAATGGTATTTTTTTAAAAAAAAAATCTTTATAAAGGACTTATAGGGAAAGGGATGTAGCTTATAGCTGGAGTAAAGCACATGTAGCTGCTGACACATATCCTTACCAAGTGTCAAACTAACAGCCACAAAAAGGTTTATATTGACATCTGAAACATTATTGAAGTACATTGGATGGCTTTTACTTCCTTTTTGAGTGAAGGCATAAGCCTATCTGCACCCTGCCATGGTGCCTTGGGATGTATGGGTTGCTTCAGGCCTTCCATTATAGAAAGTGCATAGTCTATACTTGAAGGACTGTCACCAGTTTCTAGTTGGAACAAATGAGTAGATTTTTGAAGCTAGCAAACTGTTTTAGTGAATAATTGGAACTGTCAACCCCTCCCCCTGCACAAGTTTTGCTGGATTTTCCTGCATATTCTTACCTGGAACAAATCCTGGAATTGCAAAAAACACAAATTAAATTGTAATGCTTGCAATTTTGGTAAAATAACAGGAAAAGTATCCAAAGTGATTAAGTGATAAGACTTTTTCTTTCTTTCTTTTGTTTCTTTACGATAACTGTTGGACAAGGATATGGCCTGAAGGTGCATGCTGTAGTAACTTTGCTGTAGTTAAATAGATCTGGCTGTATGGATGCCTAGAACTGGCACATAATAATGCCTTGAGTTTCGAGGAAAGGTGGGATGTGAAGTAGGCAGTATAGTCAAAAAATGTATAATGACACTAAGCTATTTTCAATGCAGGATGAAAAAGCAGCAAGTGACTTGCTTGGCATTGCCCATGAAGTAACTGAAAGTGGGAAGGCAGATGTACTTCCAAAGGACAATAATTCCACCAGTGCTGAACAGCTTACCACTTTTGGCAAACAGAGCTTAGATCCAAATTGTGAGAAATTGGAAACATGTGCTCCTAAATCACTTCCAGGGGAGACTTCAGTATTGGATTGTTCTCTAAATGAATGTACCTCTAATGTCAGCAGCTGCAGCTCTGCTTCTAGTGATGTCATCTCAGGAACCCCACAGCCTGTAAGCAGAAGACAGTCTTTCATAACTCTGGAAAAATTTAATAGTTCAGAAAACAGACCATTCAGTCCTACAACTTTCACTGTGTCTGGAACATCTGCAAGTACTCCTTTATTAGCCAAACAGGAATGCATGATTGCTTCAGATGCTTCTTTCAAAGGAATTCCAGATGTGGAGAATAATAACACCTTCAAACACAAAGTGGAAAAAGCCACCCCCAGGCCTAAAAGGTCAAACCTAGAAATCTTAGGTGCACTGGAGACTTATGTCAAAGTCAAAAGATTGAAAGATGAAAATAAGGCTAATTCAAAATTGCAACCTGAAAGTACACTTGGGATTAAAAAGTCAAGCCTTAGGCAAAATAAAACAGATAATTCAGAAGAAGAAAAATCAAAGATATCACAGTTGCAACAGGAGAAAAATATGCAAGAGTCTCCTGCCAACCTTGTAGAAGATAAGTGTGAATTGCCTGGTGAAATACAAGAAGCAGAATATTTGCTAGACATCCCTTCTCAAGTTTCTGAGTTGAATGCAGTAGGATGTACAATAGAAAATAAACAAATTTTGGACAATGTTGCAGAGACCAAAGCAGGAGCAAACTTAGATTCTAAAGAGAATACCCCTCCAGAGCTGACTTTAGCAGCAGCTACAATATCTAATGTTGGCCAAAGTCCACAAGTTTCACCTCATCCAAAAGCGTTAAGACGTTCTTTAAGACGAAAACCAGAAACTGCAGAAGGAGCTTCAGGTAGTCCAGACAAAGAGAACAGTCAACAGAAAAAAGATGGGCGTAAAGATGGTGAAAAGGTTCTGCCAAAGAAGATTTCACAAAGTAAAGAGGCTTCTGCACAAAAGCAAAAATCTGTTCCTGATAAAACAGTAGATGCACACGGAAGTATAAAGAAAGAAATCAATGTACATGGGAGCAGGACTGCAGAAGGTACGATCTTGAAAGACTCCCATGTTTCAAGAACTATCCAAGAGGAAACTAGCATAACTAATGAAAAATCTGAAGGAAGTCAATCATCTGACATCAGTGACTTGCAAGATTCTGTTCCAGAAACAACTGGTGAGAAACCTAAAGGGTTTCCACGGTATCAGACAAGAAGAACCTCACAGGGATTACTTACCAGTATAGAAAACTCTGAGTCTGATAGTTCTGAAACAAGAGAAGAAGGAACCAAGAGGAAAAGGTTAGGAAGATCGAAAAATAAAAGTAGTTCACTTGAAAGCAGTTCAATTGAAAGCCAGGTGAAGGAAGTGCTAGAAAGCCAAGAGTTTCATGCAAAACCTGCAACAGAAATCCAGACCATGCCACCAGAAAATAAAGATGTAATGCATTCTGATGAACACATGGAAATAGCATTACTGTCTGGTGTTACTGGTCAAGAGAGAGAGAGAACTTCCCTCCCACTTAGTGAATGTTCAGGACTTGAGCAAGATATGGACACTTCCCTTTGTAGAGACTCTTCAGATACAGAGAGAACTGCTGCCAGAATGCTGACACGCTCCACTTCAGAGTCATCTCTAGAAAGCAGGCAGAGAACGACAGTTATGGATAAATGTTCTGATTCCCCTGCCAAAGGTTTGGAAAGTGGTGCTTATACTGCTGCTATCAGTGTCTCTTCTTCACCTGAGAAGTCTTCAGAGACAAGTGAATGTCAGCACAAAAGAAGCAAGCGGACAAGGAAATCAAAGAGCTGTAACTGCTGTGGTGAGGAGCCATCTCCACTGTTGGGAAAGTCTATCACCGAAATAAAAAAAGAAGGTAGCCCAAAAAAAGAAGGTAGCCCAAAAAAAGAAGGTAGCCCAGAACTAAAGTTAAAAGAGTCTAAAAATATGGCTAATAAATCAACAATGGCTTTGCCAAGCATTCCTGCTGCTGCTGATTCTCAGTTTGCTGAAAGGCTCAATATGGAACCTTGTGCAGCGAGCACACCACTGTCCTCCATTAGCAATTCCTCTGCCCTGAAAGATTCACATGAGGGTATCCGATCTGAAGAGGATTTGCTAGGAGGTGACACTCCAAAAGAGGAACTCAAGAAATCATCCCGTGTCAAAGATGAGAGTGGCACATCTGTTGCAGAAAATCTGGATTGTGTTGGCTGGGCTGAAGCAACTTCAGAACCAAGTTCAGTAGAGACTGATTCAGTAGAACACATTGTTCAGTGTCCATCCTTAAAAGCAGACACGGACCCAGGTGCTATAAAAATGGGAGATAGTATTCAAAATGGTCATCCAGAAGGTAGGACTGACGTAGAGATGAGTGTGAACCAACCTGAGGAAATAAAGGCCAGCGAAACAAAAGCTGACATTGTTCAGAATGTTGTAGACAAGACACCAGTATCTGTAACAGAGGTACCAGAACTTCAAGAACAGGATGCAGAAAGCGATATAGCCAGCAGATCAGAAGAACATGAAATCTCAGCCTTGGTACAGAAGGAAAATAGCTCAGATTCCCCTCTAAAGTTTCAGGAAATTTATGCTCTTTCTGTAGCCAAGATTAGTGAAAGCCCTAATGGAGTGCAGGCACGCTGTATTTGGTCTCCATCAGCTTCTCCCTCTACCAGCATTTTAAAGAGAGGTGTAAAAAGACAAAAAGAAGAAGATTCTCCATCACCTGCAAACAAGGTACTTGAAGTGGCTTTTGTAAATTTATATGTGAATATCTCCGTATTGGATCTATATCCTTTATACAGTTCAGTATCCATTTCTTCCTTAATAAGAGCTAAAACCTACAAAATCTCCATGATTTTTTCATATCTCCCTCCCTTTTAAGGCTTAAATATATATATTTTTTCCTTTTATACCCCGCCTTCCCCGGCCAGAACTGGGCTCAGGGCAGCTAACACCAATAAAATTACAATAAAATGTAATAGAAAAAGAAAAAACAGTTAATTAAAATACGGGTTAAAAATACAATTTTAAATGCAGCCTCATTTTAGTAGTAGCCTTTTAAATCTTTGTGGAGGAAATGTCTTTTGTCAATTCAGAAGCTTCTTTTTTGCTTGTAAGAGATTAAGCTGCTTATCTTAACATAATGTATCTAACTTACCTAGAAACCTGGGCATCTGTTATAGCAACATCTGTAAACTCAGTGGTGCAACTTAGAATACGGAATATCCTGTATTCCCAAATACCCTGCTCCCACACACTGTGCCTTGAATTGTGACCATTCTTAATCAGTGTTGCACACTGTTTCTACTGATGCCTCACTCCGTGTATCATTTAAAACCATCTACTAGCCTTTGATGTTTATCACCATTTGCTCCACAGTCAGGCTTCTGGATTGCTTCGTACTACAGTTTTTCATTCCTACGAACAAAATTGTGTTCAGGTTCTGCTCTCAGGCTATCCATAGGCACCTGCCTACTTTATATTGCATTTATCTGATTTTGTGTGTGTTGTGTTTTCATTGTATTTTGTACATTGCCCTGAGACATGTGTGGCAGGTGATTAATAAATAATAGTTTTATTTAATTAGTAGTCACTGCACTCACCAATGTGAAATATCTCAAATATTGCTGAAATCTGCCAGTTTATCTCATTCAAACCAGAGATTAATGTAGATCAGTAGGTCTCAAAAGTGTAGTATACAGTGGTGCCTCGCAAGACGAAATTAATTCGTTCCGCAAGTTTTTTCTTCTTGCGAGTTTTTCGTCTTGCGAAGCACGGTTTCGCATAGGAATGCATTGAAAATCAATTAAGGCGTTCCTAGGGAAACCGCCTTCAGACCAGGTCCGGGGACAGTCTGTCCCCCAACCTCTTCTGAAGGCTGGGGGGGGGGGAAACAAGGGCTGCTGGGGGGGCTGGGGGGGAACAAGGGCTTCGCTGATCCCGGGACGGCAGGCAGATCTGCACCGCCATCCAGAGCGGGGCGGGACTTAGCCCCGCTCGGGATGGCAGTCCCGGGACTGCAGACAGCTCTGCGCCGGCATCCAGAGCGGGGCGGGACTTAGCGCCCCGCTCGGGATGGTGGCGCAGATGTGCCTGCAGTCCCGGCACGGCAGACAGCTCTGCGCTGGCATCCAGGAGCTCTTCTGAAGGCCGGCTGTGGGCGAAAGTCTTTGCTCCCGACCGCCAGCAATTTAAAACAGGTCCCCGGAGATTTCCCTATCGGCTTTCGTCTTGCGAAGCAAGCCCATAGGGAAATTCGTCTTGCGAAGTGCCTCCGAAACAGAAAACCCTTTCGTCTTGCGGGTTTTCCGTCTTGCGAGGCATTCGTCTTGCGGGGTACCACTGTAGTTCACAACCAGATCTGAACATGAAAAATGCATAATTTATTCTTTTTAAGGAGCCACATGTCTCCTGTGTTACCCAGACGTAGACAGTTGTCCAAAGTTTCTTACAGTACATCCTATATATGTCTACTGAGCTATAGAGTGGAAACTCATGCAAAGCATTGCATTGCAACTCAAGTCTACTATGTTAAAATTATGTCACTTGCCATTGCAGGCTCACTCCCTTTTCCTAGTCATGACTAGTAGAACTTATTTTTGCTTTAGGGATTTCCCCCCTTTTGTTAAGGATGTGCACTTGGGCACACTTTGAGGACCTCTTATGGTATAGTGGATGGGTCTAAATCACCTGTACTGACGTAATGCTTCTTTCTATATCAAGTTTGTCAGTCTTGTTTTGAAAATATATGAATGCTAGCTACTTTGCAGGAAAAAATCAATTTCCCTTGAAAAATCAGTCAACACTTTGTGGCTTTGGTATATCTTTATTGTATAAGACCTTGTTCTTAAAAATCCATTGAATCTCTATGAACAGAGCCGACGAGTTTCCTTTGCCAATCCGATCTACCAGGAAGAATTGGCAGATGACATTGACAGGCGAAGTCCCGTGGTTAGAACCCATTCTTCTAATGGTTCTCAGTCTTTCCGAAGTATTAAATCTTCACCTAACCACCAAGCCAAGGTAATACCTGGAATTCTCTTATTTTATTTTTACTGAGAGAATGATCTCTGCGACATTGAAGAACATTGCAATAAACTAAGCTGCTTATAATCATATAAAAGAGTTGAGGCTTGGATTTGGAGATCTCTGTGCACAAGTAGAAAGCCTTTTCTGCTCCTCCGTCCATCCTAATTTAGCTGTTTGCGCCCCACCATAAACCACTCCTGTAGGTCAGTGGACCTTCCAGAGCAGTATGTGATGTGACATCTGCTGGTGGTGGGGAACCACCCATTTGTGTACATGATTATATGATTATTTTCGGCTCTACATTCAGGGAAGTAAAAATGGCAAGGTAACATGCCATTCTCTTAAATGTGGTTCACTAATGTAGTTTACTGAAGAAGTATTGGCTGTCGATAGTAGTATGATCCATTCCTTTGAACTAGCTTTTGTCCCATTTTAGGCTTTTTTCCTCTTTTCCTATCCAGCTTATTACTACTCCAACCAAAGGATCTCTGTCCCCAGGATCTCGTAGCCATAAATATAAGAGCTCAAAGAAGTGTTTAGTAAGATTTGCTTCGGCTTTATGTATTATCTTCTCCATTTTCTCCTGTATTCAGCTTTTAAACTTAGCCAAATTAATAATTTTCTGTATTATTTAAGATCACAGAAATGGTCAAGGAGCCGCTACCAAGTCCTACAGAATGCATATATCCTGCATTAGTGGGCTGTAAAGCGCCTGTTGACACAATTTTGCCTCAGATTACTTCAAATATTTGGTAAGTAGGAAGTCACTGGGAAAGATTCCTGTGTCAAATGTTGAAGTATTATGGATAAAGAAGACTGCTTGGGGCGTATGGGGGAAGGAAAGGGTATCTTCAAGGTGCAATTATTTTAATTAATTAATTTCTATACCTCCTTTCATCCAAGGATAAGAGGGTGATTTGCAATATAAAAGCAGAAAAATACTATATTTTTCCGTGTATAAGAATGCTTTTTGCTAAAAAGGGGGGGGAATTGGGTGTCTTATACATGGATAGTGAATGCAGAGGGGGGACGTGCGATTAATTGCAGCAGCAAGCAGGAGATTTGCAGCGGCGATCGGGCAGGTGATTGGTGGCTGCGGCAAGGCCTGCTGGCGATTGGCTGTGGCTGCAGCAATAGGCAGGTGATTGGCGGCTGTGGCAAGTGGGCGGGTGGGCTGTTGGTGGCGGTGAGTGGGCAGACAATTTGTTGTGACAAGATGTGTGATCGACAGTGGCAGGCAGGTGATTGAGCGATTGACGGAAGTGACCTCCCCTACCCCCCTAAAAGCTAATCAACTTAATTTCTTAATTTTGGGTTTAAAATGTAGGGGTCGTCTTATACATGGGGGCATCTTATACATTGAAAAATACGGTACATAACATAGTAACAACAACAAAAACACCTCTCACTGTGTGCACAGTTTAAAAGGGCATTGATTGTATAACCCAAAGGCCTAGGAGAATAATGTTTTTGTACAGTGCCTAAAGATATATAATGGATGTGCCAAGCAAGCATCTCCGGAGAGAGCATTTGATAAACACTGCTAAAAAGGCCCATTCTCATGTTGCCACCCTCCGGTCCTCTCATGGAGGGGGCACATGAAGAAGGGCCTCAGATGATGATTGCAGGATCTGGGTCGGTTTTTTAATCTGGCCACCCACTAAGCGTGATAGGTGGGTTGTTTTTTTAAACTTTGGTGTGCATAGCTGGAGGAAGTTCCAGTTTGGTCCGTGAGATTGAGACCTCCTCCCTAGCAGAGAAGTGAAGCTGCAAGCTGGCCCTGTCTCCTGTTGATGGAGTGACAAACCAAATGTCTTCCTTATTCTCACCAGAACATGTCTTCCTTCACACAGTGTTTCTTGACATACAAATTTCAGAAGTAGAGCTGTTGCATGCAGAGAAATTGGGGGTGGGGCTCAAGTGCCTGTCCCACCTTCCAGCAAATTCCCCACACAGCCACCAATAATAATAATAATAATAATAATAATAATAATAATAATAATAATTAATTTATTATTTGTACCCTGCCAATCTGGCTGGGTTTCCCCAGCCACTCTGGGCGGCTTCCATAGAAACCAAAAATACAGTAAAATATCACAGATTAAAAACTTCCCTGAACACCCAAGCTCCTGAATAAAGGATTTATGCACGCACTTTGAAAGTAGAAGAGTTGCATATACATAGACTAGATATTGGGTAATTTAATTGTAGAAATCCTGTGTTAAAGTAGAAAAATGATTTTTGAAAAGAGTCCTTTTGTCTTTCAAAGATAAGCATTTTAATGTGGTTGTATTTCTTACCTTGTCCATAGAATGTTATGTAAGAAGAGGTGGGGGGGACTAACACTTCTCCCTTTGATTTGGCTAAGGGCAAGGGGATTAGGACAACTCATTCGAGCAAAGAACATCAGGACTGTAGGTGACTTGAGTTCTCTGACATCAGCCGAGATCAAAACTCTTCCCATTCGTTCTCCCAAAGTATCCAATGTTAAAAGAGCTCTTAAAGGATATCATGACCAACAGGTTAGTTTCTTTGCATTATAATAAAATAAATAAAATCTGAAATGTGGGCTTGTTTTTGTATCAGAAATCTTTTTTACGGAACACTTAGTCCAAGAGGAATTATTTTGTATTGTTTATATTGCAGTTCTATGTTTTGAACTTCTCTGAGATCTACAGGTATAGGGCAGTATACAGATTTAAAAATCATCATCATCACTACTATTTGAAATTAAAATAAAAAGTAAGAACAAGTCGGATCACACAACAAGATGTTGCCATGTATCCACTATTCATAACAGGAGTGCTTCTGTCCAGGGCTTTACCAGTGTGGAACTTTGAGCCTTGTTTGAGTTTAGCAGGTGAAAGGGAAGACTGCTCTGTTACTACTGCTCTTCTTGTTTTGCATTTGTTGGGAAATGGAATAATATCTACAAAGATATATATTCTTTTCTTGTTTCCTATCCTCCTGAAATCACTGTATTATAGAGCACTTAGGCTCTGGTATAGAGTTGACTTCCAGGCTCCAGTACTTGAGGACTTTACTGCTATGCAGCAGAAAGAGGAAAGATTATAGAGAGTGTAAAAGGAGCAAGGTATCAGCTTCCTCACCTTTATGAAAAAACCCCCACATAGCATGGGGATGGGAGGTAATAAAACACCTTGTGGAACACATTTCCCTTCCCTCTCCATGCTAAAGCTGTCACACTTCAGCAAACCAATGTCCCACTTCTTCCCCTTCCTTAATTTAAAAATCTTGAACTGGACTCAACTGCCCTCAATATTTCAAATGTCCTGGAACTCAATGAATGTAGGTTTTTGTTTAGTCATTTGGGGGTTCCTCTCCAAAATGTACAGCTATGTTTTTTAAAATGTAAGCTTATAGTTGCAAGGTAGTCCTGCTTTTATTTTTTTTTGTACAAAAAAATCTATCCTACCTTTATGTTGCATATGCAATACTCAGGGTGAGTAAGAGCAGCTAAAACAAACTGTGAACTGCAGTAGCGCTCCAAAATACATAACTGGGAAATTAAAGAAACATGGGTGGTAACAAAGATGGCAGATATAAGAGGGATATGGCATTATACAAAGAAAGAGATATAGTGTGTTCTAAAATACTTTGCTCCACACAATACATTCTGCTTGACTTACAACATTGCGTAACACAATGCTGGATCCGCAAGCACCTATGAATTGCAAGACCAGAGAATAATACTCATGCAGAGTATCTTATCTCTCCTGAGCAGAAACACTTCTTCTTTGTCTGGATTAATTCTTTTTAACAGTTAGCAGCCATCCAACCCATTACTGGTTCCAGACACTGATTCAGAACTTCAGCAGCTTTCCTGGTACTCATGGCCACCAGATACCCCCTCCTCCTGTTGAAGAAGGAATGCTATTAATTAGCTATAAATTATATTTCTCATCCGTATTCAATTTTGCTTCCAATTGAAATATATTGCAATAAAATCTCTTCCCCCCCCCTCCCCCAAATGTGCAGGTACGATCTCGTGGATTTGAAGAAAATGCTGGCCTGGATGATGTAGAAAAGCCAGTGAATGGCATTGATGAGAAGTCCTGTTCCACAAATGAAGATAAAATGGAAACAGGTAAATATTGCTTGCTATTGTGCAGTTTCAATGCCTGAACTGGAATGCAGACTGGGTATGTTTGCTTCCCAGGTTAAATCCATTGTCTATATTACCTGTAGCAGTGTGATTGCTGTCATTCCACAGCTGGTCCAAAAAGGGCAAGCAATTTCTCCTATACAGTGGTGCCTCGCAAGACGAAAATAATTCGTTCTGCGAGTCTTTTTGTCTTGCGATGTTTTTCGTCTTGCGAAGCACGGTCCGTCGCAACTGCGCCTCTTCAAGCGGCTTTAAGAAAAAAGCGCAAGATGTTTTCGTCTTGCGAAGCAAGCCCATAGGGAAATTCGTCTAGCGAAGCAACGCAAAACCGAAAAACCCTTTCGTCTTGCGAGGCATTCGTCTTGCGGGGCACCACTGTATGATTAAGGCTGCTACACACCATTCTAGCATTGCCTACCCATTAGGGCTGTAGTTAGTATGGTATGTAATTGCACAAATAAGAATTGTGGACTCGTTGAATTTGAGTAGGGCTCTAGTTTGATTCTAAATAGGAAATCTCTGTATGTGTGAACTTTCTTTCTTCCTAGACTTGAGCGAGCCAGTTTCCTCCACTGCAGATGAGCAATCAACTACAGACCTTTTTGCCCAGATTGATATACTTGCTCCGCAGTTTACTTCTGAAAATCTTCTCAACTATTCAGTGAGTGAACTCTTTGAAATGCAAGAGAAACTACATAGCATGACAAACTGTATTATGAAAAGCCTCCAGGCTCGTTGGAAGTCACCAACCCAGGAAAGCACTGTTTAATCATCTGTACTTATCTCTCAGAAGAGAAGACTTCATAGTGAGACTTTTTTTTTCTAAAATCCCTTTATTTTTATTTGAGCTGAACACTCACTTAAAAACATCCCAGAAGAATAAAAGAGATCTTCGTCACTCAAGGCAGGTATGGCATCTTAATAAGTAAGTTTGGTACATTCACTATTCAAGTGTTTTTATTGCTGTTGCGCACAGTTTCCCACAAAAGAATCAACTTGCTGAGTATTTTAACTATATTTTTGAATGCAGATTTATATTTTATTTCTATATTTAAAAACAACAACAAAGTTCACTATGCGGAATGAATCTTGAGATGCTGAGTGATTTACCAAAAGTGATGCCAACTTTTTTGCTACTGGTGTTTTGGAAAACAGTGGCTCTATAGTCTGCCTTCATATTAAGATGTGCTGTACTTAATTAGTGCTTAAAAAAAAAAAGTATTTCCAAACAATTTTTCTACCATTTCACAGTTCTATTTTTGCATGCAATTATGCAAAAAGGAGAGAAATGTAAATCGGTATGAAATTCTGATGCAGTATTTTCAAGCTCAAATCTCATGTGCTACAGAAGTTTTATATTTATCAGAGTTATACTTGTCCCACTCTCAGAGTCATGTCAATTAGACATAAATAACTGTACATTATGTGTAGATAATAGCAATTCTAGACATTATTAATTATGATCTGAGATTTGTTAAAACATTGGATGGGAAAAATTGTGTTTGTATAAAGCACACAGTTTGCCGTTCTGGAGAAGTAACAATGGGATCTGTTTCACTTATTTGGAAATAAATATATATGTATATATGAATAAAATAATGAACTCTTATTTAGAATTGTATTTTGAATAGAACTTGGTTTTAATTGTGTCTTGATTTAATGGATCTGGCAGTTCCTTTTTCATCTAAAGCTGTTGAAATGGGCTTTGAAAAGGGAATTTAAGTAGAGCTTGGAGAGATACCCTCCTCCCACTTGAGGTCTTGCATGGTCCTATTATTTAGTGTCGTTTAGTGCTTGTCCTTCATTGGGCTAGTTTCAGGTTACATAGTGTCTGGCCTCTTCATGCTGTTTTGCTTGCTGGGGTTGATGGGAATTAGGCCTAAAACTCCGGGAGGGCATCATGTTGCAGGAGGGCACTCTAAATATTTTTCTTTGAAATATATGCTTATATGTCTACCCAGAACTTTACAGTTTGGTATGTGGGTGTAGATTGATCAACATCATGATATGATTTAAGGCAATGTACAGATACTTTATTCTGACTGAATTCAGTGCTGAGCTTTTAGATACTTATAAGGTTAGTATGTATTGCTACTAGCATTTAATCACTCTGTCATGCTGGCAGTGAGCTACAACCAGAATTAGCCTGTGTCCCCCCCCCCCCAAAAAAAAAAATCTGTGTTAGATACAAACAGGTTTCAATCTGAGTAGGGTTCTCAGCTGATAACTGAGTCTTTGTTTTATTGTATATTTGCATATGAAAGAGGTCTGAAGGGAAAATGTTTTGTTGCAGTAAGCGATTTCTTTTGTGTGTGTTTTTTAGGTTTTTATTGTTTAATTGGTTTTAGTATTTAATTTGTGTCTAAGTTGATTTGAGTCATTTATTAAGTGTTTTACTCAGAAAAATATGAATGATTAAAGAGACATTCTTTCTGCTAAGATACAAAATCAAGGAAACTTTGTAGTAGCTTAGAGTTTTTAATGTAATGAATTCCATTGATTGTTGCGTCCCATCTATATAGATGCAGATAAAGATAAGAGAGGATGTATTGCAGAAGAGGCAGGTTATGTACTATGTTGGTAGAGCTGGTAGGAGCTTTGTTGAATTCCCAAGGGATGGGAAACTGCTTAATATGGAGTCACAGTTTGAGAGTGTGCTATGGGCCACATTTCACTCCCACCCTTCTGTGGTGGCTACTCTTACCTTGCAGCTGCATTTCTCAGATTTCTTCAGGTGAAAGATGCTCTTCTTTAGCAGTGTAACTTGTCTCATCCCAGAAGGAGGTGTTTCTGCAGGAGCTAGTCAAACCATTCATCACCACAGTTGCGAGAGACAGTGCCGAGGTATGTTAGCCCTAAGGTGTTTGGGGGATCCTACAGCAGGCTTCTCCTGGCTCTTGGGAGGAGGGTGTGTGTTAGTAAATATTTTCCCCTTCGCTGGGTGACGCTACAGTGATACATTGCAATATTGAAAAGCTTGATGTTTGGCTGGTGATACAGCACAGTGCTGAAAAGCAGGGGGAGGAACAAGCTGCATGCGCCCCAAACCATCTCGGTGGGACCCTGGTGCGTTGCAGGACTGGGGCTAATGCAGCTTGTTCCTCCCTCTGCTGCACTGAGGAAGGAATGAGTTGCATCAACTCCAGCGCCTTCACCCTGTGGTATCGTGGGTGAAACCACCATTGCACTCTGGTCCTGTATTGTCCTGGGCGATACATCAGTTGATGAACGGTGTCAGTTAAGGTTCCTTTCCTCTCGATGACATCAGATGAATAGCAAGAGTCTGTTGGCTACAGGGAAGAACTGGGAGGAGCTAGCAGCATTTGTGCCGATCCATGGTTCTGGATTTCCTCTGCACACATCCATTTGGAATTGAGCATCCAGTGTTCTGTTTCTCCCCTCTCCAGCATAAATTAAGCACATAACTACATTTGCAGAGCTGTGAAATTTATTAGTCACCACTTGGAGAGGGAATCACAGTACCAGGACCAAAGAACACTCAGATGAATAAGGCATGCATCAGCGTTCTGCAAGCAGACAAGAGGAGAGGCTTTCCCACATATAGTTTGGCTGGTTTGAGATGTTAGCTTTACATAATTGCTTACTTGAAACAGAAATAAATACATTTGGCTATTTTTATAATATCACAGGAAAAGCATTAAAACCAACACAGATTAGATGTTTCATTAAAAAAGAATAAGATTAGTTTGGACTATGAACTTGATTCCAAACAAAGAGGTTGACAATACAGTGGAACTGAGAGCCAAACAATTCTCTTTTAGATAATGTTTGAATACACAAGTCCATTTAATCAAGGTAGTGATGGAGGCTGCCATGTTGGTATTTCCCACTGGTTCTGTGATGACTAGAATGAGAGAATGTTTGTTGTGTAAAAGGCAATGCATATATCATATATCAATGGGAAAATAATAAGGCACCTGAGAAAGTATTTAAGGATTGTAGCGGGCAGCCATTTTGTGAGGTGCCTTTTTATTTACCTTGTCAAAATGTCTCATGGAATATTGCCTCCATTTTGGCTTAAACAGCTTCTACATAGTTAGCTGGAAGCATGCCTGTTTTGCCTGTTCTTTGCACAGTCCCATACATCCAGCCTTCATCAATGGCCTGGACATTGACGATTGCATCACCATCTTTGAAGGAGACTTCATCAGCATCTGCTGCAGTATAGTCATACATGGCACGATACGTCTTCTGTGGTGGTCATTTTAAAAGAAGAATAAATGCTATTAGATTATTACCGTACATGCAGTATGTTGGGATAATCCATTTAAAATACCTTCAGTTTGCATTAAATTGCAATAATTTACTGAACTCTTATGATTATAGTGGTAGAAATGCTGGTCATTTAAAAAAAAATAGTGAGTTGCTTTGAGCTCAGCTTTGTTGGTATAAAAGATTATATAAATATTAAATAATCTTTTAGAGGAAGAAAATGCGTGTTTAGAAATAAGACTTGTTCTCTTCCATCAGTAAACGTACATTCAAGATAACAATGCTGACCATTAATTTAGACATGTAGGTTTTTCTCCCCAATGCAACACAGGGATGCAATTCAGAAATCTATTTCTTTGTACTTGTTACTCTTGCCATATGATAATTTATTTTCCTTACCCCTGCAGTAGATGGATGAGAGGGGATGGAAGAGACTGTTGTCTGCTGGGTAGCAACAGAAGATGACCGTTGTTGTGGCAGCTCTACAGTTTTAGCGTGTTTGTAGTCCACTGGAAAGGGAAATGAAAAAACTGAATAATGAGAAACCAGCTGGAAGCTTTGATTCTCTTCAATAATTTCGCTGTGTTTTAATAAAACTTAAATGGGGCTTGGTTGCATTTTATGAAGGAATGGTGACAGCAGATGTAAATCAGCAAAGATGATGTGGCTGTATCATTTTAGATAAATAGTCCTACTTTTTTAAAAAAAGCAAGAATATTGGTGTACAGAACTATATTCTACCAGTGTGCTAACTCCCCCCCCCCCCCCCCGGCCTGTCCAACGCTTGCTATTTTCTGCCCAAAAGGACTTAGAACTATTATCTGAAAGATAAATAAAGCTCTTTAGGACAAAGTGTCTCCCTGCTATCTCTAATAGTATATAGCAGCTTGCATTGAACTAGCTACTGCATTTTTTGGCAATTCGGATTTGTTAGTGCTGCCTGTCCATTATAATCACACTACCCAAATTCACCTGAGTTTTGAAACATTACTGCATCATTTATTCCCTGTCTCCCCAGCCTGGCCACCTTCACTCCATGTTCCTGTATGATCAGATTTGCAAGAAGCCCCAACTTAATAAATATTCAAATTTGTAGTTATGTCACTGGGGGAAGAGGGACAGAATTGTTTCCTGCAAAGCCTCTTTGTCTTTGGTCCTTACGAAACATATGGAAAAGTAACCATAACAGACGGTCTTAATGTTTTTTTTGTTTTTACAATTTGTTAATATTATTAAAAGGCAAGGCTTTGAACCTTGCCCCCCTCCCCCATCGCCTTGAAATAGCAGTACACACAACCTGAAAAGGTATCCCTGCAAGACGAGTGCAGTCTTGAGTCCCTTGTACCTGCTGTAGTTGTGGTAAAGAAGCCTCCATTGCTGTAATAGGACATGTGCTGATCGGCAGCCTCTGAATGCTCAGATTTTTCATCTCCAGCACTGAGGCTCAGTGCACTGGCA
Organism: Podarcis bocagei; assembly: GCF_964188305.1. NCBI lineage: Eukaryota > Metazoa > Chordata > Lepidosauria > Squamata > Lacertidae > Podarcis > Podarcis bocagei. The sequence goes on from NC_138125.1 coordinate 106,756,985, forward strand.
GAGCGGGATTGCTCTCGGCTACGTCGCTGGGCTTGAACTAGGCAAGAAAGATGAAGAAATTTACAGTGATGTCTTGAGGAGGAGCGTACTTGGTCAAAGGCAAAATTAACTAAAAATCAAAATGGAAAGTTACATTGTGGAGTGTTTAAAGCAAGTTTGTATCCATCCACAGCCATTTGCATAATGTTACAGGATGCAAAACATACCAGTAATCAAGTGTAAGCTTCTAGATTGAATGTTGTCTTCTGCTGGGTCATAGTCAAAGACTGATCCAGGATTAGTACGCCACACACGAAGATCTGCAAAGACAGGTGGGCGGGGTATTTTAGTTTTATCCTTCGCCTCTGACTTCATAGGTGTAAGAAAACACATTTGCAGAATCCAACAGGTCTTAAAATGGAATCCACACAGCAAAAAACTAATTTAGGAAATGCTTTGCAACTCACAGCTGAAATGTGACTTGACCAGAATGCTTAATGAACCAACAAAAAAGTTGCACCATTAGGGAAGAGCCCTTAGCACAGTTGTCGAATGTATCATTTGCATGTACATTCTCCAGTATCTGATAGGTAGGATATGTGCCTGGTGCACCACTGATAGCAGGAGGTGACCAGCCCCACATGGAGTGCAAATACAGTGCAGCCGTAAATGGTACAGATAAGTGGTTGGAGTAGATGATAGTAGGCCAAATGGACCACTTCAGTATAAGGCACTTTCTCATGAATTAGTATGTGTTGTCCTCAAAAATATGTAAGGTAAGGAAGAAGTGAATTGTCCAAACAGATTTGGTTAACTGGAAACAATTACAAGCATAGGATTCAGGACTCATGTATTCAATATCAATTTAACAAGGCAGAAGAGTGTGTGTGTTTGATTGTTTATGATGTGAAATCACATCACTATAAATAATTTTCTACATATATTGTCAGCTGTGACCATTATGTAAAGTTAACTTACAGAGGGGAAAAACCAAAGCATAAAATCAGAGTACCTGTATTCATTTCTTGATCTTGATCTATCCGTTTTCGCTCCATTTCCACAACTCGTCTCTGAATGCCCCTGTAGTTAATATCACTGAAATCCTGCATGTTCTTCTTGACACGTTCTGTTATGGGGTCAGTAACTACAGGTGTGAAGCTGCCTTTGCTCTTTTCAAAGTCTTCATGGTATTTCACCTGGAATTTTCAAGGTAAGACATGGGTAGCTGGAATGGACATGCCATTAATTGTAGAAGGCAAGCAGAAATATAAATTCCTTATCTAGTTCAGAAGTACAAGTAAACTTCACTGTGTTCACCAGATATGTCCATTTCTTGCAGTTTCTGCGACAGCAAACCTGATCTCTGCATTAGGGCTAGGCGATATTTGGTTTTCAGCATCATCATATGTCACCAGCTAAACATCACTATATACAGATACCACGATGTCTGAAATAAGGATGATGGCTTCATGGTTTTCCCCGCATTGGGATTTTTGCTGGTGCCTACTCTTGTGATTTGCTGTCCCCTGCAGGAGGCAGGGAGAGCTGAGCCAGCAGAGTTAACAGGCTGCAGGAATCAAGAGAAGCATTGGCTGACTTCAAATTCCCCCCCCCCCCATGTTTATTTTTGCAAAGCATGTGTGTGCACAGCATGATTTGCAATATATTGCCAGGTCAAAAATTATGAAACTGGTATCATAATAACGGATTCAAGGCAGTTTTTGGAGAATATATCACCCAGCCCCACTCTGCATTTACCTTTTAATTAAATTTGTGCCTGGAACAGTTTCATCTTAAGGCATACTGAGCACTGCTAAGTAAGTCACCATGGCTGGTTTTACTTGTGCAGCCAGTTTCTTGGTTCAAATACTTACGGTGGAAATGTGTCGCTGCGTCTCCCGAACACGTCTCATTTCAGGGGTATCCAGGACAAAGGCCGCTTTACCTTGTACTTGTTTCCGGAAACTATCAGAGTAGAGGACCTAACAAAATGAGTAGATGTGAATAAACGTGGCCCAGCCAGTGAGCGAGCAGATTTTAAGAGAGGTTTTATGTAGACGTAAGAAATGAGGCATGAATGAAGAAGTGCTGAAGGCAGATGCAAACATGATGTGATCACTATTGACGGGCTCATCACAAGATTATGCCACAGATTTTTTTTTACTAACTATGAATTCTGTGCCTTTAGAAGGTTATGGCTAATGTAAGAGCATTGTTGATTTACATCGTTTCCAAACCCACCCCAAGAACTGTAGGTGAAGCATAACACTCAAAAGAATAGCATTAAAATAACAGAATACAGAAAGCTGCCTTCAATCAGGTTGCATTCTTTGTCTCTCCAGCCTAGTTTTGCCTGCTCTGACTCAAGGGTCTCGAGCAAAGGAAGTCTTTCACAGCACCTGCTATCTCCTTTTAAACAAAGGATACCAGCTCTTACACCTGGGACCTTCTGCATTTGAAGCATGTACTCTTAGCCTACCACTGACCCAGAGTCCTTCCTAAAATAAAATGTTAACTGAGCAATACTCTGTTACTCGAAAGCAACCCCAGTTTAATGATGCAAGTCTTCATTCCAGGGTATTCTTATTTTATAGCACTTCTAGAAAATGCTCAGGCTGAAGACTTCCACAGTCCCATGGCAGCCATCAAGAGACCACCTCTACTTGCCCTTATTGTGGCAACTCAAAGCACAGATGATCTGCTCTCATTAAGGAATATAAGAAAAGGGGGTCTCGGGCTGTTTCCAGCACCTTGAATTGTGTCTAGAAAGAAAGAAAGGGACACAACGGACCATAAAGCACAAGAATGGGTTCTAGGTGTCCTACTCCCATCAAGCATCTCTTCTTCCACTGCATTGATTACCAGCAGAAGTTGTTAAAAAGTAACCAAGGACAGCCCAGTGTGGAGTGTGTGGTAGCAATCCAATCAAAAGTTGCATAGACAACAATGACTCTTGGAACGTTACAGCAAAAGTTCACCAGAAATGTATGGAGGTGGCCTCCCCAGCAAATGAGTGGGTAGTGATGTCAAGAGTCCATCCTCTCCTCGCACCCTACCTTTTGCTTGGTCATAGCAACAGTTGCTGATACAGAAAAACATATATAATCTGGTTAGAAATAGTGGTCAGTTCGTCCATTCTTCAGAGCCCTCCTGGCTTTCCAAACAGATTCATTCTCTATTCAAAATGCAACTCCCCAACTATTCCCCAAACAAACCACCTGATTATTTTTTCCTGTCTTGAGACACAGCAGTAGATCATATGAATTAAAATGTTATCAACTCTGCTATTTCCCAGGCTGGATCTAGACTGATCTTCTAAACGTAAAATAAAACATTCTATAGCATTTAATGGCAGCTTTTCTTTGCCGGTGGCTCGCTGCTTTGTAGCACCCTCTGGTGTCACATTTTAGTAACACATTTCTAACATTTTAAGCAAGTGTAGATCTGTCCCCAGTTGTCCCTCCTACATATATAGGCTCTTGACCAGGAGATGGTTGGCCAGAGGGACTGAACGGCCCTAAACGGACCCTGGGAGATGGAAGAAAAGCAATGGTTAGTGCTGCTGTCTCCAGCAGCTTTATTTCCCATAGAACTTAAGCATCAATTAACTTAAATAGAATGTACTAATACCCACCCCGCCCCAATAAGATTCTGCCACCCTATGCTGATTTTCTCTATAACCATTTATTTGGCTAGATCCTGCAAAACCAGCCTGCAAGTATTGCCATCAGTTAAGTACTAATGGACACACAGTAATAAAGGTCCTTCAGCCTTCAGTGCAAACTTTTGGATGAGAACAGGGACAAGAAAGCAAGCTATAATTTTGACCACCTCTTGGTCATGCCAATTGTGTCGGCTCTGATGCTGTCCTTGTTGAACTGGCTCAACAACTGGCTCTCTCTTTGTAAATCTTGCTGTGAAAACATTTAAGATTGAAGTAGGCTTCTCAGATCAGTTAAGTACAAAAGGGGAGACTTGTATGCAATATGCAAACAGAGCTCCCCCTTTGAATTCATTTGGTACCTGCCTCTGGGTTTTGTATGCTGAATACATTTCTGAAACGAGCTGGTGCACAGAATATATGTGCAAATACTGAGCACTTGTCAATTTAATTAAGCTGCTCTCTGTAGGCCTGGGAACAAAGCATTTGCTACGCCCCTTCCCCTGAGCTAGGGACACCATCTTGGACCTTTGTATTTATGTAGACTATCGGCTGTTTTAAAGAAAGATTTAAAAAACACAGAACAAACACCATTTCATTTGGTTAAAAACATCAGTAAACACATGATGTTACAAAATGTTTAGAGACCATTCAACTGTTATTTGAAGTCAGTGGTTGCTTAGAAATCCTTAAACTATATTTCAATGTAAATTCTACATAACTAGGAATAAGAAACAATTAGAAACATTTTAGGTGACATTTTTAGTATTTTAAATGTCAAAATAAAGTTATAATATTAATAAAGTTAATAGTTGCGTAAAGTGTTTAAATTGAGTAGGGAAAGTATTATACTTTTTAAGGTGTTAAAAAGAAGTTATATATTTTCTAGATCATTGAGGGGGTTTTTTCTCCTGAAAAATACCGAGCTAATGTTTTCTTGATTGCGTTTAGCTCTCTCCATCTCTGGAGTGATAGATGTCGGGGTTCCTTTTCCCATGCTTTCTTTGTACAACACCTACAGCATACAAGAAAGTGTCCAGAAATCAAAGAATTAGATTATTGTTGAAGAACCATTGTGTTAAGTTGTGTTACTGTTTAATTATCATCACTGCATAGGTGGGTAAAGAATTCAAGAAACAAAGTGGTTAAAAAGTTATTGGATAAAGCAAAAAGCAAGAAGGGGGGAAGGAAAAAGAAAAAGTATTAAAAAAAATTAAAAGGAGTGTTTTCTTTAGGAATATGAAAATGGATAAGATTTCGATAAAATAGATGCAGGACAAGGTTATATCTGATGATGTTACTTTTTTTTTTATAAAAAAAGTATTTTTAAAAAATTCAATACCAAGCTAACGTTTTCTTGATTGCGTTTGACTCTTTCCATCTCTGGAGTGATAGGTGTTGGGGTTGCTTGCCCCAAATTTTCTTTATACAAAACCTAAAGATTGTAAAAAGTATCCAAAAATCACAAAAATATAATGTGAATAAGACTACTGTTTGAAGGAAAAGTATAATAACTGGGGCGGCACTTCAAATGTAGGCATTTTGCAAAAACAATTAAAATTTTTAATAAAAAATTATAAAGACACCAGTGTAAAAAGTCACATAATAGAAACTGATCTGTCCTGGTACAAGTGAAAGGCAAAATCCAAGGAGAAGAATGTACAACAGTGAATTAAGCAGGTAAAATAATTAAAAGAGGAATGTATTATTTTGAGATCAGGATTCTATCCAGTAGGCAACATCCATCACTGTGTAATAGCTGTGCCCAGGGAAGTCATCACATATAAACTCATGGTCCAGTTTCTTGTCCTAGTTTTAACTACCGAATCACAAAGTATCTTGTGTCTCTCATTAGCTACATGAAGCTTTTTTTGTTCAGTGTGCTGTTGGAAGACCACTTGGGCAGCATGTTTTTCATGCTGGTGTTGGTTGTTCCGTTACTGAAGGGTGTTCCTGACTTTTGAGTCCTAAAACTCATGAATGCTGAGGCCTCTGAATGCTGAATTCTATGGAGATTTATATTGATAGGGTGGGGAAACTATTTTCTGAAATCCCATTATCAACAATGTACCAATTTAACAGCATCAATCATGTTGTTGTCTGTTCCTGCCTACATGCGATTTCCTATGACATCTTGCGAAACCACCAGTTCATAAGTGTATGGGATGTTCAATCAAAATAATTTAGCGATTGTAGTATTATTTTTCTCACTATTACAAATTCGTTTATCAAGAAATTTGTTATGTGGACCAGAAATCATATGGTCTAACAGTGTCTGGATAGAGTCCTATAGTCACCACTGCAAGGTTATAAAAAAACAACAACTCTATGGTCAGATTATTAAATACCAAATATCAGATTTACGGTATTTTATGAGTAAAATGTAAGTAGTTTAAATAAACTTAAGGAAGAAAGTATAGTTTTAGATACTAGAGGGGAAACAATTCCCACAGCTTGTTAGGATGTTATTTAAAATATGTGTATTTGTTTTTAAAATGTACCGAGCTAATGAACTCTTGATTGCGCTTGGCTCTTTCCATCTCAGGAGTGACAGGTGTCTGAGTCCCTTTCCCCAATCCCTCTTTGTACAAAACCTACAGGATACAAAAGAGTATCCAGAAATCATATCACGGCAGATTGCAAACAAACATTATTGGCTTGTAATGTTAATAATTGGATCATGCCAGCTTTCCAGGAAAGCTGGCTGGCTGTTGATTTCCGTGTCACCTGGAAGAGACACCAATCAATCAACACCCATAAAGGGAAAGAATCTAGTAGGATGAGAAAGTTGGAAAGGTATAAATACAAACCAAACGTGAAATTAAGCCAACTCCTAGTACTTATGTGTTAAAGCTTAGGTTGCAAAGAGAGTTCAGAAGATAGGGTGATTATGCCAAGAGGTGAGACTGGGTGCTATATTTGATTAGGAAGCATGGATCTTTATAACACATCTAATGTTATGGTAAACCATTCGGATCTTTTTTCTTCTTTTGAATACCGAGCTAATGTGTTGTTGATTGCGCTTGACTCTCTCCATCTCAGGAGTGACAGGCGTCGGGGTACCTTTCCCCAGTTCCTCTTTGTACAAAACCTACGGGATACAAAAGAGTATCCAGAAATCATAAGGTGCCAGTGATGGCATATCAAGATTAATAGTTTGTAAATGTTAACACTGGGGTCACACCAGCTTCCAGTAAAGCTAGCCATTGATTTTAGTGTCATCTGAAAGAGAGGACCCATGTAAGAAAACAATCTAGTAGGATGAGGAAGTTGGAAAGGTAGAAAATAAAGACGGAAATCCTATGTTTGCTGAAAAATAAAAAGGAGTAAGTCCTAGTAGTAGTGAGTTAAAACTTAGGTCACAGAGGGAGTTTGAAGGGGAGAATTCTTATGCTAAGTGGTAAATAGGAACTTTTGTTTTGTTTTGTTAGAAAGCATAGATCATTAACACATTGGATGTTATTTTTTAGAATCCAGGTCTTTGTGGGGTATTTTGCTTGTCTTCTTTTGAATACCGAGCTAATGTGTTCTTGATTGCGTTTGACTCTCTCCATCTCAGGAGTGACAGGGGTCGGAGTTGCTTTCCCTACGTTTTCTTTGTACAACACCTGTGAGACAGAAGAGCAGCCGAGTAAACCAGCAATAAATGAATTGCCATGTTTTTGTTATTGAAGCATGAGGGGTAGAGTTCTGATTTGGTTGTGATTTATTCTGCAGGGTGTTTTGGGTTACAGTTCTAAAACAATGCATATAAGCACTTATTTTTGTCTGGGGAAAACAAGGACAAAGTATTGTCTTAATACATGATCATGCTTTTGAATAATGGGCATTTTTTGCATCCAAGTATAATATGCATAGAACGCCAAACAACTGGTGTGGGAAAGACAACAGATTGTTATGTTTTGGGAGGAATGTGAGTATAAGACCTAGAAAGGAAGAGAAGGGTTAAAAGTCTCAGGATGTGACATTCTCCCACAGTGGAAAATAAAAGACAGGGAGGAGGTTTCACAATAGGGGTATATAACTCCATCTGCAGGAAGAAGCTGGGATGGAGAGCAGGGGTGAGTTAATCATATTACAAAACAGATTTAAAAATAACTGTTTTCCCAGAAGTACCGAGCTAATGATTTCTTGGTTGTGTTTGACTCTCTCAATCTCTGGCGTGACAGGAGTTGAGATTCCTGCCCCTAGGCTTTCTTTGTATAGCACCTGCATGATGACAAAGGGGAATGCAGAAATAAGAAAAATAAGGAAGGAAAACAACAGTTAATTTTGATCTGCAAAAAAGGGGGGGAGGAATATGGTCTTAGATCTCCTGGGTATGAGCCTGTAGGTGATGTCCCATTTCCACAATAAATTTCCTGTGGTTTCATGCTTCCCCCCATCCTGTTACGTATCAAACATGGGTGCAGTCATGTAATTCCCAATGTGTATGAATCTAGCCAAATGTACGTACTTTTAAGTCCCATTGATTTTAGTAGGAGGGATTCAGTGAGTTTAATGCTACTATTGACGGCGGTGGGACTTAGAAATGCTTAATTGGTGGATTGTACCCAAGGAACTCATTGGGATACCAAGGTGGAGGGTTTTGGTTGTTGGACTGAGGATGAATAACCATAAAGCTTTGATTTACACTGGGAGTTTTGTAACGTTACTTCTTGCAGATCTCCACTTTCTATATTGTGTATGCCACATCACAGTGGGGCAGGCTAGGGATTCATAATAGGATGTGTCTGGCCATTTCTTACAGAGAGCCATGTTGGTGAGATCAGCCGGTGGTTCTGGATAAGGTTTCTCTTCACCTTGGCAAAATAATGCAAGGGAAGGCATGGGAGAAGCAAAGAAACCACTGAGAAAGATATCACAATGTATGGATTTCCCAGGCAGAAATATAGTGTAACAGCAAGCTTAGAAGACCGATTCAACGGTGAATATTTGAGTATAAATATTATTTCATAAGATGCAAATGCTTCCATTGCCTTATTCCAGAAGGAATGCAACAATGGTAGCTGCAGAATGATTTTTCTAGTGCATTTTTGGCTGAAAATGTGTCGCACTACTTGTTCAACCCAGCTGGAGAAAGACCATATACTTTTTACAATAGCACACAGAAACAAACAGTGACTTAGAAAAAATCAAGAAGGTCAAAACAGAGAAAGAGATAGGGCTGGGACAGTGAGAAGAGCAGTTAATAATATCCAAAATTATTGATTCCTTTTTTTAAAAGTGCGCCAAAAAAGAAGGCAGGGGGGAAATGACAATCAGTAGTAGTTGCCAACATGGTGCCCTACACTGAAGTTCAAGTCCCATTAGCCCTAGCCAGCACAGCCTAGAGTCAGGAATGATGGGAATTGAAGACCAAACAGTGGCTGGAGGGCACACTGGAGATGATAAATGGCTTTTTCCCCCCTGGAAGTCAATTGCATGTATGGAAATAGAACAAACCTGGAACAAATATTTAAAAGTTAATTTTTAAAGGGTTGAAATGGAACTTTCATATTTGAACTACCAAGCTGTAGTTTTCTTTAATGCATGCAACTCTCTTGTTTCCGAAGTGAGGTGAGTTGGTTTTCCTGTTCTCAATTCTTCTAGCACTGGGCAGACGGATCCTGCTGGGAGGTTAAGGTGCAGATGTATTGCACCCATTCATTGCACTCCCCATGTCTGAGGTCCATCCCTATGCCCTTGGGATGCTTGAAAAATTAGATATTGGTGAATTCTGATACAGTATAACATGAGTCACACCTCCCAGTCTAACATGCAGATTAAGAAATCTTTCATATTTCACACTTTTTCTAATTCTGCTAAACGGTTCTCAACATATTTTTTTAAAAAATATGTATTTTGGGACTGAATATGTTTAGAAATGTGTACGTTGTGAAAAAATACATTTTTGTTAATTAGAATTTTCTTGCAGGATTAAAAAATATTAATGTGGAATTGGGAGAGGATCAATATTATTTAAATCTGGTTGGAATGCATAGAGCAAAAATTGGCCTTGTTCAATATGGTTTCTTTTCTTGCTTACAATGTCAGTATGAGCTGGGAGCAAATTCAGCACCATTCATGGACTCAAAAAGAAATACTATCATTGAAATCATATCAAGATAGCTATGTTATGGAGGGGTTAAGGTTCAAGATGGTTAATTATATTTGGGGATGAAGTTAAAGCTCATTTTAGCGACAAAAATACCGAGCTAAAGTTTTCTTGATTGCGCTTGATTCTTTCCATCTCTGGAGTAATAGGTGTTGGAGTTCCACTCCCTAAATTCTCTTTGTACAACACCTGTGTGACAAAGAAGTGTCAAAAACAACAACAAAAAAATTATCTCAAGATACACCACCAGCAAAGATAGCACAATCTAATTTTCTGTTTTGCCTTATGGTGTTTAAAACACAGGCCAGAAAAAAAATCAAAAAATAAAAATCACATAGAGAAAGAAATGCTATATATTTTGACTTCCTATCATGAAGAAAGTTGCAATCTGTGACCAAGTTTATTCAAATGCAGTAATATTTTTCCACCTAGAATGACAAAAACTCAGGCTATAAAAAGGGGAGGAAATTGTCAGAGGTTACTAAAATCAAGTTTAATTATGTAAAACGTGAAAGGTTGATCTTATTTGGGAATGATGTTATAGGGCATTTTTGTAACAAAAATACCAAGCTAAAGTTTTCTTGATTGCGTTTGACTCTCTCCATCTCTGGAGTAATAGGTGTTGGGGTTCCAGTCCCTAAATGCTCTTTGTACAACACCTGTGGGACAAAGAAGTGTCAAAAACAAAAATGAAAATTAAGGGGCACATCTTAAGACACACCATCAGCAAAGAGAATGCAATCCAGTTTTCTGGTTTGCTCTATGAAGTTTAAAAAACAGATCACACAAAAATAAAAAATGCATACAGAGAAAAATACCGCATATTATAACTTAAAACACCTATCATGGATTAAATTACAATTTGTGACTGAGTTTAGACAGCTGCATTGTTATTTTCACACCCTAAAACTACCCGTTTTGTTCTGAAAGACTACAATAGCATAAATAACATTTTATTATTCTATTTTTAAGAGAGGGGTTACGGTTTTATTCTAAGTTTGCACTGCACCAACACAAATGCCAAAGGCTATTAGAAAATGTTTCCTGTTATAAGGATATATTGAATCCACTCTGAATATCATTTGTTTTGAAACAAATAATATTGCCACTTGAGGGGAAGTGAATAGGGTAAGAAAAATAAACAGAGCTAAAGAAAACCCACTGCAGACGTATGTCACAGTTAGTGCTTTAATTTTTTCCTTCAGAGACTGACATTTTAGTGATTTTATTAAAATGAGAAGGATCCAAAAGCTTGTGGAAGGATTAAAATATATTTATCAGAGTGTGGCAATGGTTAAAGGGATTTATCTATAGATATTTTGTGATATACCGAGCTAACGTTCTCCTGATTACGCTTTACTCTCTCCATTTCTGGGGTAACAGGAGTTGCCGTTCCTGTCCCCAAGTTTTCTTTGTAGGACACCTGTGAGGTACAATAAAGTATCCACAAAAGACATTCAAAAATACTGGCTAGTACTTTGTAGTTAACGGCGCATGTTTAAATCCCATGCTTAGTCGAGTATCGAAAAGGAAAGATGTGAATAAGGGGAGAGTAGTCATTAAAATGTGAATGGAGAACAAAAAGCCAGAAGAAGTACGTTAAGAGAAGTGAATGTGTGCAAAGGGAGCACATGGTTAATCTTATTGAAGATCACAGGTATTATTGTCATTGTTTTATTTATTTCTTTTAAAAAACTGCATAAAACTGTAAATTGATGTTAATGCACATCAGAATGAATGAGTCATGAAAATGGCATGTAGAAGATGATAGTTAGAATGTTGTTATTATTTTTTAATGAAAAAGATGAGTTATGGTAGGTTTGATTTCATGGAGAAATACCGAGCTAATGTGTTCTTGATTGCGTTTGACTCTCTCTATCTCTGGAGTAAGTGGAATCGGGGTTCCTTGCCCTGCATTCTCCTTGTACAAAACCTGCAGAATACAAACAGCCACAAAGGTAAGAAAAAGGTAGCTGAAAACCTTTCTGCAATGCAGAATGTTAATTAACACACTGACTTTGCATATAATTATTTGGACATTGCCCATTGGGAGTATAAAACTGCCCGATTACAGGTGTCTCCACAAAATGCCATCCCTGTTCACATGTTTCCACTTCTAGATGCCTCTGGGAAAAAAGTGCCAATCACCTGGAATTACAGGTATCTCTTTTTTTAATGTGGTGTAGTTCTTTTTAAAAGTTTGGGGCTATTGCTGCTGGAGAGACGTAAGCATTTCGAAACCTCCTTGATAAAACTTGTTATATTGGTATTGAATAGCCAATGAGAAATCAGTTTTTGTTCTTACACCATTACCCTTGTCATGAGTTTTGCTTTGAGGCCAAATCTAAGAACAAAATCTGAGGACTGAGAGATTTAAGCCCTGTTTTGGTTTTATTTAAAAAAGAAAAAAGAAAAGAGATAGACTGAGAGAGAAAGAACAAAACTGAAGTCCTTGGCAGTTTGTTTGTTTTTTTAAATGTCCTGCATTTCACTCCTTTTAAAAAGTGCCCTCTTCCCCAAATGGAAAAACAAAACAAAACGGTTAAGTCAAAAAGGCATTCAGTCAGTTCAAAATGTCAAAAGCAAGAGAGGTAAATTTGTAGTTAGAAAGGGGTAACTAGTTTGCCTTCCTGTAACTTGATTATGCAGAAATGAATCTTGAAAACAATTAGTATGGTGAAGAGCTCAGGGAAAAAGGGAAGGCAGAGCGGGAAAGAGAGGAGAAAGAACCAGTTGGAACCAGTTCCTTGATAAATGTCACTACATCTTCTCCTACTGAAACGCTCAAGATACCCATCACTTAAGTGGCCAAATGATGCTAGACAGAATTCCCATGTTCTAATAAATGAAATCCTACCCATTCAGAGGATGGCCCATTAAGATTTGAATAAAGCAGGAGGCCCACTTAAGTGAGCAAGAATAAATTGTTTGGATTTTCAGACCCAAGACTCAAGAAGCAACAGGTGCTCAGACTTCAAGAAGCAGATATCCCATCTGTCACATAATTAAGCCCATTCACAACAATGGTCTTAAGTACACTTTGTGTTGGCTTGTGGCTAGTGTGTCTCTGAACATGTACAAAGTGCCTTTCACCACAGCCAGGTTCCACATGTCGCTGAGCACTCCCCTGACCAGTAGGTAGGTGGGTATAAAGGTAAAGGGGACCCCTAACCATTAGGTCTAGTCGTGACCAACTCTGGGGTTGCGGCACTCATCTCACTTTATTGGCCAAGGGAGCCAGCGTACAGCTTCTGGGTCATGTGGCCAGCATGACTAAGCTGCTTCTGGTGAACCAGAGCAGCGCACAGAAACGCTGTCCCGCAGGAGCGGTACCTATTTATCTACTTGCACTGTGACATGCTTTCAAACTGCTAGGTTGGCAGGAGATAGGTGGGTATAGCAGGGGTCATAATTTTGTCAGTTACTACTACTATTATTATTATTATTACTACTACTACTATTTTATCCTCTTGGTCCATTTCTGTCTGCTCAGCATTAAATGGGTCTATATTCTCCTCTCAATGTGCACAGAGAGTAAATCTTAAAGCTAATGGATGTTAAAGCCTGAGTAATACTAGAGGAATGCCATACTAAGGATGAAGTTGATGATAGCATGTTAGCAGGGGCAATAGATGTCTGTTTAGTAAGGTGAACAGCACACTGTTACTGCCCAGTGCACACACAAATCAGCATAGAAAATATCAGCCACTACCGAGCTGATGTGCTTCTGTGCCTCCTTGACACGTTTTACTTCAGGAAGATCAGAAATGGGAGTTCCTTTTCCAATTTGATCCTTGTACTTAATCTACAAAGTGGTATTCAGTTCAGAAAACAAGACAAAACAATAATGACTTACATTATGTACATGAAACAGATATCCATTTCACATAAAAAGAACAAGAGTAAACGAATATAATCACAATTGTAGGAGCTGAAAGCATTGCATGCACCCATGTCGAAACAGACATCTGCGGAAAACGAGTTTTTGCAAAGATTTAAAATTCGATGTATAAAACCCAATCTCCAATTTGATAGAGGAGGAAGAGCCATGGATGGACACCTTGACTCAACAATCTTACCAATGTAGTACAAACAGGAGGATTAAAGCTTTCCACCAGGTTCCTTGCTTTAAAAGCTATTTTAATCGTCAGTAAACAAGTATGAGATTATTGTATTTTGCAGTTCAAGTGCAACCTGGCCGGAAATTTTTGATCATGGCATCCATCACAGAGCTTCACCTTTTTAAGCCCCTGCCCTGTTGTACGACTACCTTGTGTTGACAATGCCAGGCAAATCTTTAGAGAGTAGCCTGGAGTGGCCATGCATCTCCTCAGCTGCATCCCAATGGGACACTGTTATTGGGATGCTGTTATGAGACCTTCCCACGACCATTGTCAATATTGGGCCCCTTGCAATTGTGCTGGCTGCTGATATCAATCAAATTTTCAGCCCAGCTTAGGAGAGTGTGCCTAAATTGTTTCAACTCTAGTAACTTTCTTTGGATTCATTCCCACTAGATTCCGGAACCTAGACTTGTGGCCATAGGTTTTGTATGCCGTGGGGTTTTTCCCTCACACAGGAAATAGGTAATGTGCACTGAAACACACGGCACTGGCCAACGCAGAAGCAGATGAATGAGCCTCTGCAAACTGGAACCTCTGCCTATTCAGAGGAGACACTGGGCTAGGGTGCAGTGTGTGTGTGTGTGTGTGTGTGTGTGTGTGTGTGTGTGTGTGTGTGTGTATTAGTCTCCAATATGCATTATAGACCTATTGAAACCAAACAGCTCATCCTTATTCAGTGAAGTCCCATTGAAACCAGTGGCATAAACCAACCTATATTACTTTTTAAGTCCAATTGCTTTTCAGTGGGATTTCGTTGTGAATGGAGCAGGATTCTGTTCTGGATTCAAATGTTTATCAGATAATCTGAAATGAATAAACTAGATTTTCCTCAAAAAAATTGAAACGAGTAATATCGGTGCTTCCTATCCACCTCCCAGTCTATCCAGCATGGGTGACAATACATGTACAACATTCAATAAAAACATTTTTTACCTCTTTTTTTTAACAAAATGTCAAAAAAGGAAAGTAAGACATTGTGCGGAACACAATCAAATGAAAAGTAATTTTGGCAATCCTACCATACGTACTGGGGTTTGGGGGGAGATGAAGTAGAGAGAGAAAACAAAAAATATCAGAAATAATTATCTAAAATTATTGTTAGTTTTAAAACGTGGTCACTATATTTGCTACCATGAGTATCTCATCGACATTTCAGACAAGATCAAAATGTGAATTTAGTTTCAGTATTTTATGAAATGATAAACATTAGTTGAACATTAGAAAATGTTAATAGTTAGAGTTTTTGAAATGTGGAGACTATTTTACATAGGAAAGTAAAAGTAGAATGGAAGAGCTAGTTAGCAAATTACGTTTTGATTAATTACGAAAAACCTTGACTTTTCAAGTTATTCCAGAACTGCTGTTAGGATCATGTAAGGCAAATGAAGTTTTATAAGTTGGGAACAGCACAGGTAAGAGTGTTAACAATCCACTGGGTTTTGTACCGTGCTTATTGCATCCTGGGTTTGTTTAATTCTCTGCATCTCGGGCGTCTTTTCAATAGCTGTTCCTGTTCCAATATCTTCTTTATATAAAATCTTAACCAAGACAACAAGATTGAGCATAGAAAAACAACAACATTGTCATTTGCTACAGAAAGACTACAAAACAGTGGAATATTAAGAAACCTCTAACTGGTTCCTTGATCATCAGTGCATTCACTCACACAGAAGTCATTCCCATTGATTTCAGAAGCTTTTGCTTCCAAGCAAGATTATCCTTAGGTAAAATGTGTACTTCTCCATATTTTGTGATGTAGTTCTCCAACAAAAAAAATAGTGTGCAAAACGTGTATATTGGGGGAAAGTATGCATAAAACGCACAACTGAGTGAAAATATTTTTAAATGCACCAGATATTTGCTAAAATGTATATATTAGGCAAAATGCATACAATGGGAGAAAGCACATTGAAATTCTGGTGAGTTTTTTGAGGCTGTTCTTTTTTATTTTTAAAGCAAACGAATGCAAAAACAGAACTGAACTTAAGATAAGAAAAATGTTAACTCAAAAATGTTAACTCATCCATCCCTGTTTTCAGGATCTTTGGGACTTGTGGAGGAGGGAATTTCTGCTTCAACTATCCTGGTTCATGCATGCCTGTTACATTGTCTAAGTAAAATGGGAATGGCACTGATTTTAACGTAGACATGGCTTTCCACTGTTTTGATCAGACATCCATGGAATAATCATGACCAATAAACACATCACATAATGACAATATTTAGCATCCTTTGAAGATCTTCATGGTTAAACTTGCTAATTAAGAACAAAGCAGGGCATACACGAATTAGCTGCTAAAAGACGACACAGCAAGCCTATAAACAGCTACAAATCCATAGCCACATTGCAAAACAAGGGCAGATATTTTGTACTTCTACTGTCAGATGTGGGGTGCACAACCCACTGTGCAATGATGGAAGCCGTTGAAGGAGAGAGTGTGTAAAGGAATAGCAACACCTGCACATATAATAAGGTACACATAATTAGTGTAAAATTGCATGGCCCTGACCGCCGACATAAAAGCCTGGATATACATAGCAAACAAGAAGCATCATTCATATCAAGGAAGATTCCTGTATGCTGAAGGATCTGCAAAAGTAGGACAACAAAATTAAGGATTCGCTTTGTGGTGTAAAATAAGGTTACCGTGCTGAAGTTCTTCTGGTTTTCTTTAACTCTTAATATCTCTGGTGTTTCATTTACAACTGTGACTTTTCCTTTGCTGTCCTGTAGATCATGCTGGTACCTGAGCTGTTAGGAGAACACATATTTTTGTTTATTGCCCTTGCAATAAAGAATTCAGTCTTGCACCTTTATTTCGTTGGTATTCTGTATAGCTTTCTTATAAATAAATTTAAAAATCATTTAGGAATACTGAAATTTGAAGTCGCACCTGACATCTGGGTCATCTAAATTCAGCTGCTGTTTGAACACATGAGATTTCCAGTGGGCACCCAGATAATAGGACAGAATCTTCAATCATCATGAGGCATTCTCTCAGCATTTACAGAGAATGGAGAACCCCATGCATCGTAGGGTAGGGACTCTGGATGCACAGAAGATTTTGCTTTTGGGGCCCACATTTACCCATTCATGTTTCCATCAGCTGGTGCTGTTTTCAAACACATGCGACCTCAGGTAAACTGCACTACGATCTGCACATATGCTGTAGCCTCACCATCCACCCACACTTTTGTAACCTTGTATTCCACCTGTCCTGCATCCCAGCCACCCAATTTTCAGTTTTTCACTGTAAGGTATGATGCACAGAGACAAAGGCAGTGTTGAAACGGTCATGAGGAACAGTGTACTACACCCTTCTTGAAAGGGGAGACTTTGACTGAAACCATGCCTCTCCTCTAAGCCACACACACAAACATGCACATACAAAATGGGTAAGTTCATACAAGACCCCACGGCCTTTCAGGTGTTGCCAGACTCCAGCTCCCATCAGCCCCAGCCAACATGACCAGTAGTCAGGGATGGTGAGAGCTAGAGTCCAAAGACATCTGCAGGGCCACAGACTCCCCATCCATAATGAGACGTTGCCTGACACCACCTCTGATGTTGTTGAGCGAGGAAGAATAAAAGACAAATAAAACCTTCCCATGCATCGTGAGAGCTGGTTACGCCAGGACAGCGCAATGCAAGAAAACAGCTTTAGTGCCATTGCTTCCAAACAGGAATCTCATCTGTGCTTGCACAGTCACCATGGAGATTTCTATCCATCTATCTGTAAATGTGTGTACACACGCTTTTACATCTTCGAACCTTACACAATGACTTTTATCTTAACCCAAGCAAGCAAGAGGCAATCTTACAGCTCTGGGATGTGTTCCAGCCATGCAAAAGCTCTTGAGGAGTGTGTGAGGGATGTAGCCTGAGGAGGTGGAATATTTGTCCTCAAAAGCGGAATCTTCTGTCCTGTGCTCTGCATGGGTCTGAGCAAGGTGTAAAACCCAATTTATCAATGGATGAGCAGGGGTTAAACCCTGCCATGTTGGCTGTGGGGCATGGCATGAGCTGCAAACACAGAACTGATCCCTGCCCATCAGCTGATTGTCAGGTGGGTGTGGGGTTTTTTTTGGGGGGGGGGGGAATTGTCTCAGGAGTCAAATTGGACCCTGCCAAGCTTGGCCTGTGGTCTGGAGTTTTCCCACCTCTGGCCTACATTCTGCACAGGACTTCACAGCATCACATATTTATAAATAATCACACTTTTCACTGTGTTCACAGTACATTAATACCTACCATGCTGAAATTCTTTTGGTTCTCCCGGACTCTCTGCATTTCTGGTGTGTCTAGAACAGACACATAGTATGACATAGTTCTCTCTGCATCCTCCTTATATTTTTTCTGTTAGTTGGGGGGAGAGAGGATCAAGATTTATTGTTATGGTAAAAAAAAAAAAACCAAGAAGAAATATATGCGCTCAATGTCCAAGAGGCAATTTGCACAAAAACATGTTTATGGTTATCTGGAGTTGAGATATGTGTGAAATGGTTCCTACGTGAAAGAAGCTCCTATCAATGGGGAGCAAGACCCTCCTTAAAAAAAAAATAAAAAATCTGGCAAAGCTAGTTGAAAACAAACACGATCATTACCTGACTTGAAAAGTTCTTCACATGGTGGGCATGGATGATGTCTGGAGTGTCAACCACCGTGGTATAGTGGGCTTTTTCCATTTCTGCAGACTGCTTATATTTGATCTGTTGGGGGAAAGGTCACAAGCAGATATCCACAGTGAGTACATTTATGAACACAGCTTCCTCTTGATTTCCCCATAGGAAATCTACAGAGAAGGTTCCCTTTAAAATTACTCCCAAGTGTTATTAGTGCCTGGCTGTTCTCACTGACCTGGCTAGAGATGTCCATAGCATTCTTTGCCCTCATATAATCAGGCGTTTCTGTGGTATGGCCTGTCAAGCCTCTTCCTTTGATTTCCATCTCTAGAGCTTTCTTGTATTCTTTCTGTTGTGGGGTTTGTTTTTTTTAAAAAAAGGATTAATAGAGATGAGACCATCACAATGGGGCAGGTTTTTCAAAAGTAACACTTATCCCAATTCACCAAGGGTGATCTTGATGTGACTCAAGCTGCTGCCCATACAACATGCAAAAAAAGTGTGTCCCACAGAAGAGAAACATGCAGTCGAAGAAGCATTCACTCTTCACAGGCAGTCTAAGTCATTTGACCATTTGTGTTGCCTAAAAGGCTCATTTTCTGGCTAACACCTCAAAAGGAAATTATCTAACTTAATTATCTATCAACAAATATGTTGATTTCCTAAGATTTAAGAAGTGTCTAATACACAGTTTAGGAAGTTTGCTTAACTTAGCTTTTCACACACGCTAATTTCAGAGGATTAAAAACGTTTGAAACACAGCTCAAATAGCACACAAGGGTCTAGCTATCACCTTGCACAGGACACAAGCTTAATTAGCTGTATGTTTTCTAGCACCTACAAACCCATTACAAAAATTGACCTGGGCAGGTAAGTGGGATCTGACTCTGAGATCTAATCAATGCTTCAGAAATTGCTGGAACCCAGGGGGTATAATTTCTCTTTAAAGATAGCTTTGCCGGAATTCTTCCTATGAAAGGCCGTTCTGACATTACCCAAACAGCCTGGGAGAGATGCTGTAGCACTGCTCATTACCATGCCAACGTTGTCCTTCTTCTGGGAGTCATAGGGTGGAGCCACATCATGCATTTCTCCCTAATGTCTGGGGCTTTTGACATTAATCCAGTGCAGAAGAAGGGGGCCATGCTGCAGTGGCCCCCAAGGGAAGTTAGCCTAGCTATGTGCCTCACCTCATTCAAGATATAGGTTGCATTCTTTGCTCTGAGTAGGTCTGGGGTCTCTTCCAAAATGGTTAGGCCTTTACCTTTGACACCTTCTTCCAAATCTCTCCTGTATTCTTTCTAGAGGGGGTGGGGAGAAAAAGAAAACTGAAGAAACCAAAGAGAGAAAGAGCTTCAAGGAGGATGAAGGAGACCCCCTCCCCTAAAAAGAGTTAGTAAATGGCCTTCAGATTATCTTAAAGCAACACTTAGTTAGGGTGTTCAAGGTTCAACCTTCTAGATAGTCACACAGCTTGACACAACAACTTCAGTAAAGAACACAACATATAGTGAAACAATGATCTCTGTTCCACCAACAGGAAAACATTAATGCTGCTAATACAATTAACAATTAGTGATTAAAAAAAACCACACCAATGGACTAGAACAAGCAACAAACACAGATTAAACCATGCATTTAAGAGAAATGTTTAAGGCTAGTAAAGAAGGTAGTGAAGGGACTGCTTTGGTAAGGACAATTAATGAAACTAGTAGGGTGGTTCACAGCAGAAGACAACAGAGGAGGTGCTACCTCGCTTGCTATTTTGGTGGCATATCTGACATGCAAAAGAGATGGCGTGACCTCCAGGCCAGTAAGGTTCCTGCCTTTCATGGACTCTTCAAAGTCTTTTTTATATTCTTTCTAACAGGAGTAGGAAGAAGAAGAAGAGAAGGGGGGAAAACAGAATTTATTTTGGATCTGTGCAGGAAGAATATTTTCAAGTACTGTACTGTTAGTTTTGGGTCCCGTCTTGCCCTTGTTGTGTCAAGTTTGCTGGTTGGCCATTCGGTGTTGGGTGGGGGTTTAGCAGCGTGGTGTAGTGGTTAGAGTGTTGGACGATGGCCTGGGAGACAAATTCAAATCCCCACTCAGCTATGCAAATCACTGGGTGGCCTTGGGACAGTCACCGTCCCTGGGGCTAAAATGGAGAGGGCAGAACCAAGTGCCCCAACTTGAGCTCCTGGAGGAAAAGGTGGTGTATAAATGTAGGGAACAGATAAAATAAAAATACATTGCAAGCGCCCACTTTGTGTCTCTGACAGCAACAAGGCTTTGGATGAACATGTGATTCACAAAAGGTAGGGCTCCAGTCTTCCAGTGTGCTCAGTTGGTAAGATGCCCTTAAAGCCTACAGTAGTGTCATTCCTATGCTTTAATACTCACTAATTGTTATGATCAGTCTAAGGAAGGGGAAATCCCAGAGCCAAAAGGGTAGGCATCCCATAAACCCCAGGGGAGGGAATGTCTAATTGCATTTTGAATGGTAATATATTGAAACAATTGACAGAATCACCCAAAGGACCTTATGCCAGTATTTTTGCCTTGTATAAGTTTCGCTCTTGGACAGAACAATGCGGACACTTCAAATAGGCTATGAAATCATGGTTAAACAAAAAGCTAATATCAGGGGGAAGGTGGTGCTGTAACACTTAAAACAAGCAGGGATTTTCAGTGCTGAAGCACAACAGTTTCACATCTAATCTTGCTGATATAAAAGGAATGTATATGAAGAGGATGGTGCGTGAAATGGAAGGGGTGAATGGCATAGAGATGGGCACCAGGGGTCCCAAGACACAGGCAGGCCTTTAACAATAGGTATCTATTGACCACTTATTTAGTTAGGATAAATATTAAGGCAAACGTTAACTCTGATTTAGCACTGGCTTGTAAGAAGCAATGTGGACTTTGCACCCTTTCAATCGCTGTTCAGGCACTGTATTGGGAAATGATGCACAGAAGTGGCTTTGAGAAAGTGCAGCTGGAAAGTGTTTCAAAAGACACATGAGAGGATGCTTGGCAAAGCCTCCAGGGAATGGGAAAGGGTAAAAGAATTGCGTTCTCTGACTGCTTATCTTTCATTTCTTTAGAAAAATGTGAGAGGCCTCCTGGGCTGAAACCCAGGGCTCAAACTTCCCTGTATCCAGACCCCATGCACTTGCATAATGGGGGACTGTTCTTTATCAGATATGGCAAAAACCTGCAACAAGGTGTCAATGGCTGCACATGGCAAAGACAGCGAGGATCTGCAGAGGAGGGAGCAGGCAAGCCTGTGAGCCTGCCTATGGCGGGGAATCAGGTCTGTACTCCTGCTTGTCTCTGCAGTGCTGTGTTACTTCCTGCTTTGGAGACCAGAAGCAAGCAGACCATAGAGCACAGATGGTTGGTTATGGACCGAACTGTGCAACAGAGTCTTTATCTCATGTTTTGATCTTGTCCTCTGGCACACTTGCCTAAAAGACTAGTCAACAGACTCTGAGATAGTTGTGTGGTGAAATATTGGGGGGGGGGGACCCACCCTGAAACAATTGACAGAACCACCCAAATATTATCGACCAAACACCTTATACAAGTGTATTTCACCTTGTATAAATTCCACATTTGGGACAGAACACTGACAAAACTGAGTTCAATGGAAGGTCAGTGGAAAAACTATAACTGGACACAAACAAGGCTTGAATGGTGTCAGCGAAAGTTGTTTATTACAAATTATATACTGCTACTTTTAGCAGCCGGTCTAATCTTCTGGTAGCCCGGGGAAAACTGACAAACTGCAAGTCCTTTTTTGAATCAACACTCCCGTTATCACCTTAATTCCACAAATACAAAGTAAATATAAAGTAAATTAATAGCTTAGAGTCTGTTGCCTCGCTCCTAAACTTATTTTATTTGGCAACCGTGAACCAGATTGTAATAAAGTGCAGCCTGTGTTGCCCCCCAGAGATTTTTGACTACAACCTCCATCGTCCCTGATCCTTAGTCATCTGGTTGGGGCTGATGGGAGCTGTATGTCCCCCCAAAACAACCCTAGAGGGCACCAGGTTGAACAAGGCTGCTATAGAGGCATGATTATTTCAATTCTAGTTATACCTTCAGGAAGCATCTTCCCCACTAACTGCCTGAACCTGAATGGAAATAATACAATACCATGTTGTTATGCCTTCATTTTCCAACATGAAACCAGGCTGCATTCTGCCACAAAGCACCTTACCTCGCTTTGCATGTGCTGAGACTCCTTAGCCGTGAGGTATGTTGGTGTTTCAAAGTCCAGCATGGGCTTCCCTCTTTCCTTTTCATATTTTTCCTTGTACTTCACCTGCCAAGAGGGAGATAAATATTATTTCCAGTGCATTGCTAGATATAGGCTAGAAATGTACAGGGGTGGCCCTGGAACGTGGAAGTGAATTAGGTCTCTTCCCCAAGCCGCGCTCAAGAAACAATCATGTCAGTCATGAAAAACACACGTCACGGTGAGTGACCTGTTGGGTGCCCCCAAGACAGTCTGCTGCACCTCACAGAGGAGGGCTGAGAAGCACTGAAATGCTGCTACCAGATGTCAAGGGTCAAGGCCAATTTCTATGCTCCAATGGCAACACGGTTGCTGTCCACTTCTTCACATGTCAGGGCCCCATTTTGCAGCCATAAAGATATGAAGCCACAACTGCCGGTTTGCATAGCTAGTTCACACAGCATTGCCTATGTGGAATTATGGCAATTTATGAACAAGGGTTCAGAGAATGGTCTGAAAACCAATGTACAAGAGTTTTTTGTTCAGACAGAAAATAGCACAGATAGTTAGAGAGAACATTAACAACAGGCAGGTCCCAAAACATTTTAAGACCTGGATTTAAGGCAAATTTTGAATTGGAGGATTCTAAGCATCTTTATAAAACTATTATTCCCGGAACTCCTTGGGAAAAGCAACTTCTTCATTTATACTGTAAATGTACTCCAAGATCAAAAGGAGTTTAATGCTGAAATAACTTTACAGCAATACTTTTTTTTTCTTATTAAGTGGTGTATTTCCCCCTTCTTGGCACACTGGCCCTTCTAGATTCTAGAATGCAATGCAATGGGTTGTGAACAAGAAATAAAAAGCAGGAAACACTTATCTATGACTTACTATGCTCTGAAGTTCTGAGGCCTCCTTTAGATGGATCTGTTCAAGGTTATCTGGAACCACATGGTAGTGACCTTTACTCTTCTCATATTTCTTCTTGTACTGGTACTAAAGGGGAAGGTGTCAAAAACCACCTCAATAACAAAAAGGCCTAACCTGATCAGCTTTCTAGCTCCAGCCGATCCAACCATTTCAACAGAAAAACAAGAAACCCAAAGCATTTTTTTTAAAAAAAAAGGAGAAGAAGAAGAAAAAGGAATACATAAAGGGGTGGGGGAGGGAGAAAAAAAATCTCAGACTAATGCCGAAGCACTTGTGATAGCTACTTTTCCCTTGCAACATTATGCAAGAAGGAACAAGATATTGTAAGTAAATAAAAAGAAAACCCCCAAAAAAGAAAGAAGGAAGAACAAAAGAAATATAGTGAATATGTGATACAATTAAAATGGAAGACAACGCCACATCTTCTTCTCTTGTTAGCATATTCATCACTCTGTGGTATAACAGCAGGATGATAAAAGTTCAGCAAAAGCAGAATTAATTTTGAAAAGGTTTTAAAAAGTTAAAAGAAGAAGTATGTTGAAATAATATTAAGCACAAAAAATATTGAAATCAAAAGGAGGAAAATGGTATTCCTGTTAGTCAGAAAGGAAAGTTAAAAAGAAAAAAAAAAGCCATTTACATGTGGTTAGAGGTTTTACAATATTAGCAGTTCTACAGCTAATAGAAAATGCTTGAGAGACTAGGGGTATTAATTAGTCCGCATGAGGAACACTCATTAGGCAGGGGAGAAGAGAGATCACTACCAGGTGATTTCCTAGGAACAGTCAAGGAGGAAAGCTGTTACAGAAATTGTTAGCAGCTATTATCTCAGAAAGGCAGATGGATGAAATGCTAAAGTGAATATGGTCTGAGATGAGCTAAGAGGCTTACAGAACTGGCGAGCTGGCTGGTGTTCAAGACATGATGCATCGACAGGGATTCAGACATGTCTGTCACTGGTTTGTGAAGTTTCTTCAGGTCCGCCTTGTATTTAATCTGATGGGGGAAGTTCAAAGAAACGCAGTAAAGGAAAACGCAAACAACACTTAGAAATCGGAAGCATTAAAAAGGAACAGGACTCAGTCAGACTTTGCATCAAAATGTTGTGGGGGCGGGGCACTGGGCAAGAGATGGTTAATGAGATCAGCATTACTGCAAATGTTCCTTAAATGATTTGTAGCAAAGTTTCCAGGCACATGCTCCCTTAGGGAAATTCAGGTACATGACCCAAGAAGGCTAGGAGATGGTTGAAGGTGACAACTCATCATCACTATTTTCTGTGGTTGTGCCTGCTTGCGGAATGTGCTCGTCTGACACCTTCATTACATAACCTTAGGTGCCAGGCAAAAAAAATCCTCTTCTCCTAGCCCTTTGGCTAATTAAACAATCTGTGGCCTTTTAAACTGTGTGTGTGTGTGTGTGTGTGTGTGTGTGTGTGTGTGTGTGATGTTGTTTGATACTAAAGCATGTATTTTTGTATTGTAAACTGCCCTATGATCCTCAGATGAAGGTTGGTATAGAAATTTAATTAATAATAATAATAATAATAATAATAATAATAATAATATCCCTCCCTTCGTCCAGTATTATGTTCAGGCGCTCAACTCCCAGTTCTGCCTCATACTTGGTTTCATGGACAAGCTGCTTGTCCCTTATGACTAGCTACACCCCTCAAGGCAGCCATTTTGCGACTAGCCATAGTTTCCCAGCTGCCATTATGTGGTGATACTCATAAGCTTTTCCAAATGGGCCCATGAGCCTGAAAAGGGTTGGTAACTACTGGCCTAAAGGCCCACACATACCTCGCTAGCGATGTGGTGGGCATCTTTTAAGGTCTTGTAGATCTTGGCTTCCTTCAGGTCGTATCGCGGCTTATTGCCCTTCTCCTTGTCAAACTTCTCTTTGTATTTGATCTAATTCCAAGAGGAACAAGTGTTAAAACAAGGTCCTGAATTTTAGCTTGTCTGGTGCCACGGGATAAAGAGTCCACATTCAGATTGTCAAAACTGATTCCGATTGCAAGCAGACAGGTTGAACAATGCAAGCCATAAGACCTCTTTGAAAAAGAAGATACCATTAACGAAGGTCAGGAATATTCACGTGATGCAGCAATGAATTTGGCACACACTGCATTTACAAGATTTCATGTTGCGTCTTTCATTCAGTAGTTGTGTTTCAGCTCCACATTTGAAATATATAACTCATTCATTGGGGGGGGGGGGTCTGAATGTTGTGTGTGTGCAGCATGGCTATCAAGAGACACAAGAGCTAAATTATGACTGCATTGTGCATTTTTCTGTGGCCTAAAATGGGTGTTTCCTGATACAAGGCAATAGAAACATCTGACTTTCTAAATATTTCTTTCCTGCCTTCCCTCCCAGGGATTTTGAGCAGCATTCAAGTCTCAGGGTAGATCTACACACAGGGGGAAAACCACTATAAATAAGTCAGAAACTAGATCTGACTTATTTATAAGTTAAAAACCCCTATGGAAAATTTTCCTGCTCTCTGGCGTCATCTGGTGTTCCATGTTTATAGTGCATTCAAATCATTGTTTCTTTACTAATGATGAAAGTAGGTTTGTCGGAGACTGTAATTTGCCCAAGACTCCTCCCAGTAAATTTTACAGCTCAGCATGGTTTTGAACCAAGATTTGCTACACTGGAGCCCAATGTTCTCCCAATACACTGCCTAATCAAAGAGGCAGTTGCATTTGATCTGATAACTATCATTATTGGCTTCAAGAGAAATTGCAAAAAGACTGTGATTGTAAATAAAAAGACATGTTCATGGTAGAGAATGAAGGTCCTGCTAGATGCTCTATTCTCTCAGTACTAGAATTCCGAAGAATACTATAATGCACTTTTATTTACAATGACTTTCCTATGTCCTCTGATGGACAGTCCAGTTCTGCCTGACAACTGAAGTGAGCAAATGTGGCTTGGTTACTTTCATTCTAATGGAGGAATAAACAGATTCACCATGTTTTCAGTCGAAGAACTTGCCAGGGGATATTACTGCTTACTACTACTTTGTACTGTTAGTGTGGAAAGTACACAGAGCAAGGTTCTTAAGACTGAAAAGCTTCATTATCAAGGAACTCCATAAAAGAAGAAGTAAGATATTAGTCATTTGCTAGAGACAAAGAGAAAATAGCAGTTATACAAATCCTGGCATGAGCCAGCAAAAATTAAGCACCTGGATTCCAAATGATTTCAACGAGAGCTTATGGTGTATTTTAGCCCTCTCACATTGAAATCAATGGTTTGATATGCTTAATTTTACATGGATGGCACCCAGTCTTCACCCCACCCCTGGCAAGAGCTGATTGACGTAACTGATGAAAGGAATAGATCATGCTAGGGAGCAATGCACAGGGCTGAAAAGAAGAAAAGTTTAACGTTAGAAAACTGGAAGATGCCGCAGTGCAGATTTCAATTCCATTCCACGATTCTGGATGTCTAAAACATGTTGGCATGTTTTTATCCACACAACCCTGTATCCTTCATGCTGGATAGCCTCATCTTTTGGACATGGGTTGACAAAAGATGCCAGTGGTCAATATTCAAGTGACAGTCAAGTACACTGTTTATGTTTACTTTTTAAAAAATGCAGGACACTCTGGGCACTGACGCTCTTGAGAAGGACAAGACTCTTCCTACAATGACACAGACACACAAACAAACAAACAAACAAACAAACAAACAAACAAACAAACACAAATTACCGGTACATATTACAGGTAGGTGGGGACCATTATGGGCCACCACAATTCAGAGATGCATTTTGTGTCTGATTTCTGAATGAATAGTGGCTCCACAGGGCACAAGCTACTTTCTTAGAATACTATGTGGGTTTCAAAAGCATTTTGACATTTGTCGTGAGGACCCACTAGATCAAAATGCAAGTCTCTCATTAATACTTGCGATTTCCATCAGGATTCCGTACTTGCTAAACAAGATTTGTTAATGGATATGAGATAATGAACAAAAAACAAGAGGCAGGGAGACTTGTTTCAATATTAAAACAAAAAGCAGCAACAAAACCGTAAGACACAGTAAAGAGTATCAATAGCAGTGACAGCATAGATGACACAAGACACTGTGTAGATGGTGTTTTGACAGTTTTCATGGCAAATTCCTGCTGTTTCTCACAAGTAGAGAAGGACAGTTTTTGACATGCAGCTGTTCCATGCAACAATCACAAAGAGAAATGGGAAATAAAAACATCCCCCTTTATTCCTTATGAAATTTCTGCCCATAACCTGTAGAAAATTGGTGCAAATATGTCATTTACTTTCTAAACCATTTGAGAGCGAGTGAAGAATCATCTGAAAATGTTTGTTCACAAATAACAGTAGTTAAGGAGCTATTTGCAAGAGTTTAGGAATTTGTTGGAAGGTAATTCATCAGAAGCCTTTCCCCTAAATTGGTGGCTTTTAATAGGGGTGTCCATATTGTTATATTCAATGAATGTAGACTTCGAGGACTCTGTACAGAAATAGTTGAGCTGTTCACTCATACAATTTTTTACATGCAGCATTCCACAAGAGCATATTTTGTGTATCTGCAACAGTTGAGCTATAAGAGCTCGTACCTGCGCTCAGTGCAATGTGTGGACAAGCTTGTTCTGTTTCAAGAAACTCTGGGTTCTTAGTGAGAAGGTCAGTAATGATGAACTAGCTTCCCTGAATTGCCACCAATGTCATATAGAGGGAAGTGTAAATGTTTGACTAAATTCCCCACTTTCATGTATTTTGGACAACTCAAGCTTTTTCTTGAAGCCAAGACATTCTCAGAACAAATTCCCAAACAGAACTTTGCATAAGGAAGAAAGGGGAGGTCTCACAAATCCACAAGGTTTTAATGTTCTTTTTTAAAAATAAAAATAAAAATAGAAGCAGTGCCTTGAACACTTAGGATTGTGCCAAGAATATAGAATCTAGCAAGAGACTCGTGAAATTGGTAGCAGCGTAGGAGAGCCGCTGAAAATCCATCTTACATGGCTACTTAGGACATTAGCTTTCTTAACGTGTCTCATCATGGGCGTGTCGTATGATGCAGCCCCATGGCCCCTCATGCGTCCTTTGATGTATTCTGCCTACAAAGCGTAGCAAGATAGCAAGATTAGAATGGCAAACCTCCAAGATGGACAAAGCAAGAAGCTGAGGTAGAAGAGCCGGTGATATTCCCGTCTTTGTGGGGGGGCAGGGAGTCTTGTGGGAAACAGCATGGGTCAGAAATGCACCAAGTGAAGTCGGTCAAAGTTTGGCAGAGAAGAAAGAGGCATATGCTAGCACCAAAACGCAAAAAGTTAACACATTGTTTGAAGCACTTTTTCTGAAAACACGCCTGAGGGGAAAGTCCCAGTGCAGAACAAACATTAAAATGTCTGCCAAAGAAAATTGATAAGGGAATAACTGGAGAAAAGACAATAAAAATAAAACATTTTGCCTCCCAGTATACAGTAAATGACCAAACATTTATGACATGTTTTTTTAACACAAAAATTGTTTCAGGTCATTGGTATGGGAGCCCGGTGCCTTCCATATGTTGTTGGACTCCAGTTCCTATCACCCGCAGCCAGCATGGGCAATGGTCAGGGGAGATGGGAAGAGTTGGCCAGAAAATATTAACCACCCCGATCTCAAATAAATTATCTCTAAAGCTGCTTTATCTGTAAGGCCAACATTACATCAAAATGATTGCAAAAGAAAATGTGTGCCATATGGTTATAAGTTGAAGCAGCCACCTGTTCATACCTGGCTTGTAAGTTTGGACACCTCCTTGGCAAGTTCAATATCTGGACGTCCAAGCATGCTGACTCCCAAACCAGCTTCTCCACGAGCTTTGGCTTTATATTCAATCTAAGACAAATATATGAAATGTCAAGGGGTTAAAAAAACAAAAACAACCCCCCCCCCTGGCTTCTACATACTGAAATGAAACTATTTATATGCATGCTGTCATATTGCCACAAGTTACTGAACAGTTACACTGATAAAGTACTTACATCACTGACTAAATGGGAGACTTGGGTGGCTTTCTTAATATCAGGGCGATCCGCCACACTAGTGTAATGGAGCTTGGATTTGGCATCCTTTTTGTATTGGATCTAGGTGAACACAAGGATAAAGAGAAGCAGTTACTGTTGTGTTTTCTTTTTAAGGAAAGAACAAGATCCTCTTGATGATAATGTTTTCACCAGAGCTATTGTTGATGCCCACCACCCATGCGAAAACTGCATACGCTTCACTGTAATGAAACAAAGTCTGCATGGAAAAGCTACAGCCACCCATGTCAACGTGTGTTTCTCCTATGGCCCACGGCTTCGAAAGGATTATTCCCTAGATTGCCCATCCAGGGTTTTAATGACATAACTGGAGGAATAACTTACAGTGCTCTGATTCTTTGCAACTTCCATGGCGTGTTTCACATCAGGAGGCTCCAGCATGATTGAATAGTCTGACTTGCCTTTCTCCTTGTGGAATTTCTTTTTATAATTTGTCTGTTTCGGAACAGAAAAGAGTTGTGTCACACATTCTTCACCTGAGGCTTACTTTGCCGACATTTATAATAAGAAACATAGGTGATGACTTCTACACTTAAGGAAGACAGGTGCGCGCTCACACATGCACTTGTAGGTTAACTAGCTTTGTTTCCTGATCTGCTGCAAGTTTTCCTCTACAGTCAGAAGCTCTCCACATTAAAAAGAGAGAGGGAGAGATTCAAAGGGCAGCTACATAAATGAGAATAAAGTTGACTGTAAGGATTGGTCCCTATGTGGAAAGCCCATCAGTCAAAAACATTTTGCTTACAGCTGTCAACAAACAGATATTGTATTGAATGGGTGTTCCCCTGCTGATTTATGCCTATTCAATCCAGCAAAGATTTTCGTCAGTCAAACAAAGATCAAGGTGATCTTCAGTGATTGCTCCTTCCTACACCAACCCTATGCTCCTGAGTGCTGGGGAACCCTTTGGAAGAATATAAAAGATGGGACATGTACCAAAAATCATAGGGGGCAAGCACCAAGCAATTACTTAACCTATGTCTCAATTGCTGCATCCATATTCTATTTACAGTTATTTTTAAATGACTAGAAAGAATTGACTGCAATGAACCCAATTCTGCATATGTGTATACACACACACACTTTTGTAGTTCTTCAGCCGCTACCACTGCCGCTCATTTCTATCACACTCTTTAATTTGTAAAGCGTTTCAAAACCTTTGCTCTATGTTCATAATCAAGTCCCTTACCAACAATTCATTCAAACAGGCATGGATCGTGCAAACTCATATCAGAAGAAACAATTTCCAGATTTGACAGCCTACAGAAATATACTTGAAGGCATTCTCTCTCTTTTTCAATGTGCTAAGCTTCCATCTACATACGTTTTCAGAAACTCTGTTCAACCACGTTATTAAACTTATGCTGATATTTAACTATGTGAGCTGACAGGCTGGTGTAAGTAACATCAGCCCCGGTGAACAGGGAGCAGCACCCTTTTAGTAAGCCATAATTAGTGTGAAGTATAATTTATAGTGGAGCAACAACAGTTTCCATCACCGAGTAAGCAAAACAAATGCAAGCGTCAACTCAACCGGTGATGTGCCTATAGTAATGCAAAAGCAGTTTACCTCACTGACGTTCTTGGTTACGTTTTTGACATGAACAGTGTCTCGTGTTTCTGACAATTTTGTAAAGGAGCCATGTGGCAGGTGCTTCTTAACATGTTCTTTGTATTTGTTCTGACGATGAAGAGAAACAACGGTTATTGAGGTAATATATATTAAATAAGGAATAAATGCTGAAAAGTGGAGAATTACATACATACATACATACATATATAAATAATAAATTACCTCAGACACAAGAGCGCTAACAGTCTTTGCAAGAAGGATCTGAGGAGTATCTGGAACTGGGTGGATAATTCCCCTTTCCTTGTTATGCTTCTCTTTATATTTTAACTGGGATATGAAATGGAAAGGTATTAGTTTCGAGCAGTGTATAATAAACAGGGCTACACAAATGGGCTCGCCACTGATGAGCATGTGTTTTATTCTGGTGTGAGTCTCCATCCTTCTCTGGACTACAGAAAGGCAAGAGCTAGCTCAAATTTTGAATTAACTATTGGAGAGCTTTGAAGGACTCTGTTCTAAAGTCAAAACCTAGTCTGGGGAAATTTCTGCCCTTCTTCCAGTATGAGAGAAGAGTGGGGGATTTCCTGACATTGTACTGAGACCTGGTGATGTTCAGTGTGGCAGGGACAACTCTATGCCCTTCAACCAGTTTGGAGAGGGGGCACTGGATGGCTTTAACAATGCAATTGTGCTGGGCCCTGGAGATGTCTGAAGTACATCCACAGCCCAGAAAGGCACTAGTAAGAAGACAGTGACTTGGGCTGGTTACAAAGGCTACAGGAAATTTGAGGACCCCTGTAAATCATGGTAGGTATTTCTTTCCTTACCACTATTACCAGAACTGAACCTGACATTAAAAGGTGTTTTTGTTATCCAATGCTGAAAATGTTTCTCAGTGTGATTGGTTTGCCACACCTATTTAGAAAAGTACAATCATTTGCTAAGGTTTACATGCTGATCTGAGTGTCCAAGACTTAAAAAGGGGTGGGGTGGGGAAGCTTCCATTAAAAGGATTTTAGAATACTCACATCACTCGACAAGATTGCATTCTGCAAAGCCAACACTGTGTTTTTGTCATCTGTTACGGATAGCTTGCATCCTCTATAGTACTCTCGGTCATATTTGTAATCATACTACAAAGAAACAGGAGAAAAAAAGTGTCAGAAGTGCAGCCTGTGGCCCCAGAAGTATGCCTTGCTATGTCAGAAAATAAAATGGGTGCATGTGGTTTTAGTTTCCTTACATCACTCTGTTGCAAAGATGATTTGGCAGCTTGGATGAAGTCCGGTCTGTCCACAGTCCAGTGCCAGTGAGCCTTGGCAGCTTCATATTTCTTCTTGTAATCCAGCTGTTCAAAGAGAAATAGATAAACAATGTAAACATAGACTCAAGCCATTCTTGTAAAAGGGTCACCATAAAACAAGAGTGAAAAGGATTTTTTTTTTATTATTCCTAAAAATAAATACGTAACTAAATGTTTGGTGGTGCAGACGCAAACTTCCAAGTCTAGGAATTCTGGCACTCCCCATAAAGTTTCACTTTCCCTTAGCCATTTATGTTGGCCATCCAAGGCTGAGCAGTTGATAAATCTCCTATTTTTACCAGTAGGCAGGGAATGCAACCCCCCCCCCAATATATAATAATGAGTGGGCTATGTTTGCCATGGCTTGCGGACTGTACAAGGCTGCAGACAAACAGGTCTGTCACTTTCTACTTTTCCATCCATATCTGCCTTTTTCTCACTCTTCTACAGAATTTTAGCTCTGCTTGTGCTGCTGTGGAACAAGCATGGGGAAAGGCATAGCCTTAAAAGGAAAAAGACAAAAGATTAGCCAGGTAGTGGGTTTTATGTTTGGAATGACCACATTTTTTTAGCTGTCAGGAATACAGCATGTTAAAAAGGATGGTTTGTTCATACATGGCTCTTTCAGGAAGCTAGAACCTGGGAATTTGCACCACCTACAATTTGTACTCTGCCCAAAGGGATGGGGGTGGACATTTCTCTATCCCACACATATCTAAAGTTGGCATGAGATGCACTGCCTCATCCGATCTGGCTAGGAGTTTCCGTAAGCGTATGGAAATTAGGCACCGAAAGAGGCCTCAGCTGAGTGGGACCTGGGAGCCCTACTCCCTCAGTTTCCTTTGTAAGGCTTAGTCACCGGCAACAATAGCACTGGACTCACATTGCTGTTTACTTTGTAGGCCTGCTTGGCAGCTTTGATATGAACGGAATCCGGTACAACGTTGCAGTGAGACTTATTCTGTTGATAGACTTCTTTGTATTTCAGCTGTCGAAAGAACAAGAAGGTTAACGTTGCACATCTCTTTATACGGCTAAACAGAAATCACCCCAGGGAAAATTGTGTTAATCTGCTATGGTAGGTCCAAGGAGGCACTGAATTTAGCAAACATCTGAGCAGTGGAGCCCCATTTGCCCTAAGAGAACAACCTCCACTGCATCAAAGTATCCTCCTCAACCAGCAGCCTCCAGCACCACCTTCCACACTGTTCCAGAAGTTTTCCCCCAGCCCACCAGAATTGCATGAGGGTTGTGTTAGGAGCTGCAGGAGAGAAACAGGGATTTGGCAAATGTCACTTCCAATCTTCTGCCAAATGGGAGAGCCTGCTCCTGCTGGTGGAAGCAAAGTCTAGTACCAACCCATAATACGTAAGCCTACGGGCCTTTCTCTTAATCCCCATAAAAAGGTAAGCAATCTGAGTGGTACATAATGTGTAAATATGAGAAAATTCATTAATTCATTAATAAATTCATTCATTCATTCTCCTACCATGAATCTATTGTTTCAACAAGTATTGGCTTATAGCAAATAACCATACTTATAAACACTGCTATGAAACGTGAGCTATGTTGAAAATAAATAATTATATTTAAATAGTCTAAGGCTTAGCTTTTATAGTGATGCAAACAAAATCTAATATATATATCATCTTACAGACTAATGAGCAAAAAATGAATTTGGAACTTTGCTAGACACAGTTTATATAGAACGATTGGTCTCACCTGAAGTGTAGATTTGCGAGTAGGGATGCTGGAACCAATGAGGTGAGTCATGTCCTATCCCATTGGCTCCAGCATCCTGCGAGGTAAAGGATATTGTTTACTTACATCGCTTACTCTGTCCTTGACCTTCCGTACGTGGAGTAACATGGGAGTATCATGGATTGTGGTATATCCCTTTGGCTTGGCCTTGTTATATTCCAGTTTATAGAGGATCTGGCAGCAAGAAAGGGCCAAGTTAAGTACAAGCAGTCATTAGAAACAGCATTTTAATTTCTTTTTTTAAAAATACCCAAAGTGAACAGATATGTATACAGTGGTAGCTCGGGTTACATACGTTTCAGGTTACAGACTCTGCTAACCCAGAAATAATACCTCAGGTTAAGAACTTTGCTTCAGGATGAGAACAGAAATCATGCTCCTGTGCCACGGCGGTAGCTGGAGGCCCCACAGGCTAAAGTGGTGCTTCAGGTTAAGAACAGTTTCAGGTTAAGAACGGACCTCCGGAATGAATTAAGTACTTAACCCGAGGTACCACTGTACAACAATATGCATTGTTGTAGTTTACCTTAGACTACCTGAAGGAACTGGAGAAGGCCTGCTCCATCCTCTTTCCCATTCACTCCCATGGGTTTTCCACTGATGTGCTGAACAGGACTGGATTGGAGGATATATCTCCCCAGTCAGAACCTTACCCACCCAGTGCACTGTCCCAGCCTCCAAGCTGGTCCTACTTGTGGATTTCACAACTGGTTGGTGAGGATGCTGGACTGTGATGGGCCTTTTGACCAGATCCGGCGGGCTGCTTCTTACGTTCTTCTATCCTTAACCCACCCTCCATGTGCATGAGGAAGCACACAGTTCCTCCCCATCTCCTAGTGAGCTGTCTCCTACCTGTAAACGTGGGGAGGGAATGTCCAAATGCTGCCCAGGTACACACAGTCTTGCCCAGGTGAAAAACTGCATGCTTGATTACTGCACTAAAGTAGGAAATCAGCTAGGCAGTTTTCACCTTCATGATCTGAGCACTCTCTACACAGGCAGCATTGGGATGTTCTGCTTTGGCAGGTGGAAGTGGTAGAGGGAGGGATGATGTGCTAAGCGTTTAGGGTCATAATCATGGCTATCAGGCTTGGACTGCAACCCTTCCAACCATTGGCACTTATCTTATCTGGACCTGCTTTTTACTCAAAAGTCTGCATGAGCGCATCCTTCTGGTAAGCTTTCCACTTTCCTAACGTATGCTTTGAAGTGCAGGAAGAGCAATGGAGAAAGCATGGTACATTGTTTCTTACACTAAGTATGTAAACTCTCACATGTGGGTGTGCTATTTGTGCCCAGCCAGTGGCTTCCTATCTACAATGGAGAGAAGGCAGATTGTGGGTGGAAACACGGGTCGGGTGGTGTAGGAGGATGCTGGCTAGTATGAGGAAGACGCCAGGCTCAGTCCCTCCATAGGTAAAGGTAAAGGGACCCCTGACCATTTGGTCCAGTCGTGGCCGACTCTGGGGTTGCGGCGCTCATCTTGCTTTATTGGCCAAGGGAACTGGCGTACAGCTTCCGGGTCATGTGGCCAGCATGACTAAGCCGCTTCTGGCGAACCAGAGCTGCACACGGAAACGCTGTTTACCTTTCCGCCGGAGTGGTACCTATTTATCTACTTGCACTTGGACGTGCTTTCGAACTGCTAGGTTGGCAGGAGCAGAGACTGAGCAATGGGAGCTCACCCCGTCGTGGGGATTAGAACCGCTGACCTTCTGATCGACAAGCCCTAGGCTCTGTGGTTTAACCCACAGCGCCACCCGCGTCCCTCCCCCCCCATAGGTAATTGACCAATCTTTGGGTTAGTCACTGTTTCTCAGCCTAACCTACCTTACAGGGTTCTTGGGATAAATTAGACAAAGCCAATTTCGCCACTCTGTGCAACTTGGAAGAAGAGTTGGGTGGGTGTGGAACTGTCCCATCTACCCCCAGCCACACAATGCACCCGTCTTCCATAACATGGTGCATCCCAGATGTTGTCAGACTGCAACCCCATTGACCTCAGCCAGCATGGCCAATAGTGAGAGATGATGGGAGTTGCAGTCCAGCAGCTTCTGGAGGGCATCAGGCTAGGGGGGAGACTGCACTAAGCAGTTGGTGGTTGCTGGAGTTCCCAAACTCATTCATTTGCCTGAGCATTTTTAGGCAGACAGTCCTTGTTGCTGTTTCCCTCAGCTTCACAGTTCCCAACACCAGCCCTAACCCCAAACGGGCAAGCTGCGTTTCTCTTACTGTCCTCTTCCTCTCCCATCCCGTCAGTCTGAAGAAAAACCCTGGCTATCCCCATCGTTGTCACACAAAGATTAGTCCATACTGTTCCTCCCCCCCCCCATTGGTCATGACAATTTCCACACTTACATCACTGATTTGCTTGTTGACTTTCGTCGTCCTCAGGTGTTCCGGAGTATCCACGATCGAGGTAAACTTGTCCTTCTGCTTTTCATACAGCTGTTTGTATTTGTACTGTGGATTTTTTTTTTTTTAAAAAAAGCAGCAGTGAATGGTGGGGAATGACAGCAAATCAACAACAACACCCCACCACAAATGCACATTTTAAGAAGAGTCCTAGCCTTAGCCTGCCTGTTCCAGCAGCTGTCATAGAAGTCAACCGAAACTGTGTACGTGGGGGGAGCCAAGCCCACACGATGGAAATGCCGGAGTTAAGCTTGCTTTTGGTTACGCTGACTTCTAAACAGGTCAAGTGTGGGGCAGTGGCTGGAGCACTAGATTTGGACATGGGAGCTTGTATCTAAACACCCTTCAGCTATGTGCTTCCAGGGTTGGCCTTTGGCAAGTCATCATCTTTAACTTATCCCACAGACTTGATGTGAGGATAAAAATGGGATAATCCTTTGCATCATCCTTCCCTGGGCCGGAAGCAAACACAACCAATAAAGGAACTAAACTAGCAGGGTTTGCCGCTAGTGGATAAAACCCCAAACTCTACAATCGCACTAAGAAATCAAAGGAGCCACTTGGCTGAATAAGAAGAGTGGGTGAGTAAGCATTTAAAAAATGGGTTTAAGAAGCGCCCCCCCCCCTCAGTCAAGCCCACAAAGTCTACTGCAGGGGTAGGCAAACTAAGGCCCGGGGGCCAGATCCAGCCCAATCGCCTTCTAAATCCGGCCCATGGATGGTCCAGGAGTCAGCGTGTTTTTACATGAGTAGAATGTGTCCTTTTATTTAAAACGTATCTCTGGGTTATTTGTGGGGCCTGCCTGGTGTTTTTACATGAGTAGAAAGTGTGCTTTTATTTCAAATGCATCTCTGGGTTATTTGTGGGGCATAGGAATTCGTTCATTATTTTTTCCAAAATATACTCCAGCCCCCCACATGGTCTGAGGGGCAGTGGACCAGTCCATGGCTAAAAAAGGTTGCTGACCCCTGGTCTACTGAGATGAATGAGGTTCTACCAGTTTATGACTGTGGACGGCAGCCCTGTAGCAACTCTGGTACCAAAGTTTACTAAGTTGATTTGTACCTTTGGCTAGTCTCTTCACACAACAGTAAGATAGCTTTGGTCAACCATGCACCCAATCAACATTTAAATTGTAGCATGGGGGTGGGGAGGCTTTGCAATGTAAAACTGTTACTGGTGATTATGCTTATGACTTAAAATATATGAAGTAATGCAATGAAATGTATTCATGGGAGAATGGAGAAGTGAGCATTTCTCTGCAGAACATTCTGTGCAGCTGAAAATCTTAGTCTAGCTTATAGAAAAATTGGGAAGCCTTAGCAGTTG
Source organism: Podarcis bocagei (assembly GCF_964188305.1). Lineage (NCBI taxonomy): Eukaryota > Metazoa > Chordata > Lepidosauria > Squamata > Lacertidae > Podarcis > Podarcis bocagei. The sequence continues at coordinate 106,795,084 of NC_138125.1, forward strand.
TCTAAAAACGATGCAAAACCCCCGCTTTTTAAGATGTTGCTTCATTTTCACTGCATGCAGATACAGAGCATGCAAGACAACACATAGCATGCGTAAAAGAGGGGGAAGAAATGCATGGACAAGGAATCTCAACACATACAAAATAATGGCAAGAATGCTCTAAGCAGGGCTTGGTGATCAGTACCACAAGTAGGAAGACATTTGTATAGGTTGGATACAGAGAACCCAGTCTGTAATATAGTTAATCCGGTGTATTTTGCTTGAAGGCGGCTGGCACTCCAAACCTAACCATATCTCCATGCAAATAAATTTCACTGATTTCAGTGCAAGTTACTTTTAAGTGAATGTGCTTAAGAACACAGCCTGGCACCCTGATCTTTCCTTTTGCTTGGAGGATCAAGAGGGTTCTTTGGCTGCAGATCAAGAGGGTTCTCCTGCTCAACAGAATTTTACCACTTTATGTCCAAATACTTGCATCTTAATTTGATTGTGAATCCCAACCTCTGGAGTTTGAATACTGGTATTGGAGCACCTGGTATTGGAGCTTTTCATGAATCCACATGGTAACTTACGTCCAATTTTGTAAGAAGAAGCCTACAATCCTATGCACACTTACCTGGCTCTCCTGAATTGTGTTGTACAATGCTGTCAGCATATCTGGTCGCAGAATTTCATTACATCCATGTTGCAGGAACAACTTGGCACTAGCCTTATATTTTTTCTGTGCATGCAAACAGCAACGAAGCACAAAAAAAGACTTATGAAGACAAAGAACTACAAAAAAGCTCTAGATCCCAGAACAATGAGATTTAGGCCTTTGGGATACTTGTGTATTCTCAGAACTGCACCAGTGCACAGCATTCACCAGGGGCAGCAGAATCAACAGACACAGAGCTGAATTTTAAAAATGGAAAAACGAGAGTATTACGGTGCCATCATTATGCAATAATCTGGTTTCCACGCCATTTTCCTTGTAGCACATTTTTGCCTTTGAGCTAAATGGCGCAGAGTTCATTCATTTCTAGCTTATCTTTGCAACTCAACTGACATTTGGTGGAGTGATTTTTGACAGTACATTGGTGCATAGTTTATGAGATCACAAAGTATGAATAGGCTCACTCAAAAAGCTGCTGTGCTGTTTTGGGTGGCAAAGTACAGATAGGCTCACTCAAAAAGCTGTTGTGCTGTTTTGAGTGGCAAAGTATAGATAGTTCCAGATACAAACAGAGGGGAAACCTTTGTCAATATCATAGGCAAAACCTATGACATCTTTGACTGCAGGCATTTCAGGCAGGTAAAGAAGTCATCCAAGAGTGACAATAGCCAGATTCTGGATGTTCTGGCCAGCTCTGTCACAGTACCTGACTGCTTAGTTCGCCTCCCAATTTGGCCAGCAAGGTTCTAGGGTCATCCACCACAAGGGAATACTTATCCTTCTTCTTCTCATAATCAGATTTGTACAATTTCTGTTCACATCGAACAGTAGCAAAGTGAAAAAGTGGAGGCACAAAGATACATTGAGATCAACGCAAAAACCCTTCAGCTACCCATTAAACAAATCCACCCACTTAAAGAGTAACACCATAAAAAGGAGAACGGATATAGGCAATAGAAAACACAGACCTATAATAGCTTTTACCGAGCAATACTGTGCAAGTATTACTAAAACGTAAAACTTGCTGGTGGATCTTACTCCTAAGTAATCATGTAAAGGGTCGCAGCCTTAAATGTACAACACTAAAAGCCCTGCACTGCCACCCTCCATTTAGTTATAGTTCTAACTCTATGCATTTATCACTTGCATAAATTTAGTATAAAATATATGCACATGCTATACTATAGTTCTGCATATAGTCTAGATTGGGACCTAGCTACTATTTATCATTCTTTATGTCTAAAGTCAATGGATAGAACAAACACCATTAGATTTACTGTTGGATAAGTGTTAAATGGTTCTTGTTATTGTATTTGTATTTTTAAAAAAAATAAAAAGAAAGAAAGAAAGAAAGAAAGAAAGAAAGAAAGAAAGAAAGAAAGAAAGAAAGAAAGGTAAAGGTAAAAGGTAAAGGTAAAGGAGCCCTGGACAGTTAAGTCCAGTCAAAGGTGACTATGGGGTTGTGGCGCTCATCTCGCTTTCAGGCTGAGAGAGCTAGCGTTTTTCCGCAGACAGCTTTCTGGGTCGTGTGGTCAGCATGACTAAACCACTTCTGGCACAACAGGACACCGTGATGGAAACCAGAGGCTTTACTCAGAAATATATCCCATTTAATGGAATTTGCAGTCCTAGATTTTCTTTCTTATTTTGTCTAACAAATTTAAATGGAATTGCAATGCAGAAGCCTATAGTTCTACTTACCTCATTCACCAGCTGAGTAGCATACTTAAAATGCCTATTAATTGGACTGTCAGCAACATACTTGAACTTGGACTTTATCTTCTCAAATGACTCCTTGTATTTACACTAGAGGGACATAAAAGACATTTTTTCTAAAAAAAACAACAACCAACTAATCACTATATGGATGTGGTAAAAACACAAAAAGCATACATTAAAAAAATCAATCAGGTGTAAAGGTGTGAAAGAAACATTGCAGTTACTTCATGTAATTATCATGTCAGTAAGTGTGATATTTACTGATTTGCTGCTGTAACTGCATCTGTTTATCTGACAGCGCCAGTCTGTATGGCGCTGCAAAACTGGAATATGATACAGTGTTCCAAAAACCTGCTAAAGCTCATTATGTTGATAATTACATAAACAGTGCAATCCTATGCAGATTTGCTCAGAACTAATATTCAGTGGAGATCACTCCTAGGTAAGAGAGCATAGGATTGCAGTAGAGAACAGTTCAGACTTAGTAGAGGATAGACTCAATTACCAGGGAAATGACACCATCCCTTATTTATAAAAGGATACGCTGATGTGTAAATAGCACCTCCAAAAATAGATGGCAAGGTGGGTTTTTCACAGTGCTTTTTTTGTTTTTAAAACGAGGTGCCAGCAATCATATCTTGTTATGCATATACTTTGTTTAAAGTAATGTGTGATCTTGCACTGTTGCCCTTTGCTTCAGTGGAGCCTCGGTAGATATTCCCAGATAGCTGGGCACTTTATATGTTATCATACCAATGATCTTTCACCTTTGCAGATATTGGGCAGTTCAGTCAAGTTGTGCATGCTTAGGTTGGCTGTGGAGAGTTAAAACCAATGACAAATCTTGTTTATTCTGAGCAGAGAACTGCTTTATAAACATGGTCAACAAAAGAGGTTTAAAGACTGTCTCAAGGCAAATCTAAAAAAAAGTAGTATAAACACTGACAACTGGGAAACACTGGCCTGCGAGCGCTCCAGTTGGAGAACAGCCTTTACCAAAGGTGTCGTGGGCTTTGAAGACACTTGAACTCAGGATGCAAGGGAGAAACATGCTAAGAGGAAGGCACGCTTGGCAAATCCACACCGTGATCAACTCCCACCCAAGAACCAATGTCCCCACTGTGGAAGGACGTGTGGGTCCAGAATTGGCCTCCACAGTCACTTACGGACTCATTGTTAAAACCGTGTTTATGGAAGACAATCTTACATGGCTATGAGTAATCGCCAAAGAAAGAAGAAGAAACATGGTCTCAAACTTCTTGTCTGTATTTGCGTGCATCCATCCCTACATGCAGTGCCTCACTTCAAATAAATATAAAATTGAGTGTATGTGTGCAGAGCAAGTTGGGGAATAGACAGAGAGAAATCACCCTCTTTAAGCTACCAGGCAATATAGAACCACACATACCGGACTGTACAGCGTCTTATTCTTTTCTGCAAGAAGAAGATCAGGAGTATCCCATGCATAACAGCCAATGCCTCTGAGCCATGTTAAATCTTCCTTATATTTAAACTGTAAAAGCAAAATAACAAGAGCAAGGTTTACCACAACATGAGACAATTACAGGAGAGCACAAAAAATTGTTATTTATATCTCAAAGCCAGCAGAAAAATCTCAGGCATGGGATCATGTGGATACTTGGGATCGTAATGATCTAAGTATACAAACTTGGAGGTAAGAACAATGGCTGTCACTAGAATAAAGTTCAAGGTAAATATGCTTAAGGGTTGAGTTGACAAAATGACAACTTCAATCCACATAGTCCTATTAGGCTCAATCTGACTTTTTGCTGCTCTGATGGAAGAAGATGAAATCGCAAGTATGAGCTGTTTCTAATTGATTGCAAATGTGGGCATTTCTGTCAATAGCAATAGATTTGACTGAATTAACTTCCCTACAAATTAAATTGGGGGAGGTGGTGATAGTACACATGGGCCGTGTTTATTGTTGTTGTTTCAACCCTTATGGCCATAGGTATCAATGGGTATTCTCAGCTAGATAAATGTAAGGCTAGATCAGTTTTTAAATATTTGCATTATGGAGAGCAATGGCCTTGAAAAGCTGTAACAACAACATAAAGACTCCCCCCCCCCAAAAAAAGAAGACCATGAGGCTTTCATGCTTGCTTGCTTGCTTGCTTCTTTCTGCAGCAGCTGCTCACACCTCCCATTGAAAAAGAAAAGCTACCTCTAAGAGTTAGTGGCTGAATATGGACAAGGGAGGCAGCAGAACTTCTCTTTGTGCAAGTGAAATATGCCTTCTGCTTGAGCAAAGGGGCTCTTTAGATTCCCACCAAATCCTCCTTTCAACATATCTGCTGTTAAACAAGGAAAACTGAATTGCTGTTAGCTGCTCCTCATCATGTGGCTTAGATATTCTTGATAGAAGTGAAGTTTAAATTCAGAATTTAGTTTAACTATCCAGGAGAGCCTGTCTCCAAAAGGGAGGCAGGGAAATGTCAGCTGAAGTAGAAAACTATCAATCATTTTTTTCAATGCATTTTGCTCCCCTCAAGTAACACGTTGCAGCCTATTGTTTTAGAAGGCTGTCAGCATGCAATACCCAAGTGTCGAAGTTGATCCACACTCACATCACTGACTGCATCGGTGACGGCACGGTGGTGGAAATGGTCTGGTCGATCTGGGATAGATCTCCAGATTCCTAACTGACTCATGTAGTTTTCTTTGTATTTCACCTACACACAAAAAAGCATTTAATTTTTAAAATAAGCAACACATTAATCGCCCGATAATACAGGGTTGACATCAGTGATGGTACAATCCTATACATGCGTACTCAGAGAAGCAACTCCCATTGTGTTATTTATCTGTTAAACTTATATCCTGCCCTTCTCCTGAAGGAGCTTCAAGGAGGCAATGGGACTTGCTTTCTAACATTCAGTGGAACTTGCTTCCGAATAAGTGGATTTAGAATGTCCAGGCACAGCTACGCTACTTTATAGAGACAACAGAGTTTAGCGCATGTAGGAATTTCTGGCCAGTCCATGTAACACATGGGGAAACAGTCAGAAGAGGTGGAAGTATGACAGAAGCTCAGGTGGAGAATGGGGCCAGAGAACAAAGTATAAGGGAAACAAATGCTATAAAACATAAAAAGAGGCAGGGTGGGCCAGAATTAGCTGAGGCTTTGTGTTAGGAGGACCAGGTGACAAGTAGACCATAAGGCCTGATAGGACAGGGGTTGGACCTGAGGTCACCCCTGCTTTCTCTCTGAAAGGAATCACATCCACCAGAGGCATGACCAGGGGTACTTACATTATATAGGGAAAGGGGAGGTAAAGGAGTCTGAAGTAGTGGGGAGAGAGAATAACCAGTGCCCCACAGTATATATAAATAAGGTAAAAGGTAAGGGTAAAGGGACCCCTGACCACTAGGTCTAGTTGTGACCGACTCTGGGGTTACGGCGCTCATCTCGCTTTATTGGCTGAGGGAGCCGGCATACAGCTTCCGGGTCATGTGGCCAGCATGACTAAGCCGCTTCTGGCGAACCAGAGCAGCACACGGAAACGCCGTTTACCTTCCCACCGGAGTGGTACCTATTTATCTACTTGCACTTTTGACGTGCTTTTGAACTGCTAGGTTGGCAGGAGCAAGAACCAAGCAACGGGAGCTCACCACGCCACAGGGATTTGAACCGCCGACCTTCTGATCAGCAAGCCCTAGGCTCTGGTTTAACCCACAGCGCCACCTGCGTCCCTACTCAGGAATATGCACATATATATCCAATATACATACTTTGCTGATATCATCAGTGACCTTGCGGTGATACACAATATCCAAGGCATCTTTCACTGTGTGGTATTTACCCTTGGCTTTCTCAAATGTTTCTTTGTAGCGCAGCTGATAAAAACAAAACAAAACAAAAAAGTATGAAGGCATCAGTTTTAAAATGTAGCAAACATTATTTTCACATTTTCCCCAGAGGTTGTAATAGACAGGTAGAAAAAGCAGACCATCAAGTCCGCTTTATGCATATTATAAACAGCCAAGCAATCCTAGCTTACTCCATGGTGCTCCTTGTAAATGTACATCCTACTCCCCATTTAAGTATAGCTTTCATTTATTTAACTTTCTATTATAACCCGAGTTTTGCATATTCTCCTGTCTATTTCAAGACAAGAGTCCAGATCAAGAAACCATATTATCTAACTCCCCCCCTCCTCAATTTCTTCATTCTTCTTCTGCTGCCAACACAATTATATTCAAAAGTATCCATGTGGACAGAAAGGGTTGCGTCCAACTGAAACATGGTCAGAGCAGACCCACTGGAACATGACTAAAGTCCATTGGTTTTAGTGAGTTTACTCTGAGTATGTTTTAGCTGGATAAAACCCAAGAAGCCAGATTCAACTAGCCTAGTGCAAGGACTCCCACCAGTTCAATGGGGTGTTCCCCCTCCCCTTGCATGTCCCCCACCTTTCCTAAATCTGCCTTGGAACATCGAGAGAACCCATAGCCTAGTGCCCAGGAGGAGGAGAGACTGATCAAATTAGTATGATGTTGATCTTTACCCCAACAATCTTGTGTCAAAACAGATTTATATAATTTTTTTGCATTATTTGTATTATGTTAGTATGTAAGATTTCACAGGCAATGAGAAATAGACTCCATATGAATGTCAGACCAAAGAAACTTGATCTTATGTGCAGTTGGCTCACTCCTCTGTGCCACTGCTTCTCGGGAAGAACTCCGTCACAATTGTTATAGAACTGTGAATAGTTGTCTAATGGCTGCTGACTCTTTTGATCCCTTTCCATATTAAAAAAAATACACCATGAGTATATAAGCCATACAGAGCTAGAGAATAATCCAAATAAGTAAATGATCTGGAAGAATTCTCACTGGTTTCAGGTTCAGTTCACAGACCTTGCCTGAACATTACTCTACATTCAGATCTAGACCACATAAAAAACCCCAAACCATCCCATTTTCATCAGATACTTACATCACTGGCATTCAAGTAGGCCTTCTTAGCTCTAATCAGGATTGGTGTGTCAGCGACAGTTACATACTTGTGCTTCAGTTTCTCATATTGGGATTTGTATTTATTCTAAATTAAGCAGGGGGAAATGGAAGAAAAAAATAAGTACACCAAGGTGTTCACGCGATACAGCATTAACCGCATGCAAGTGGGCACTTAAAAAGACACTCGGATGTATGAGTTAACTAAAATAAATTTATTCATCATGCCAACGATTTGTTTTTCCTTCCAATAAAGTCAGCTAGAGGCCTGCAGCTGGTATATTCGCTGGCAAATTGCAAAGCATACCACACTAATCTGCAGACAATCTCCCTGCCATTTCCATGTGTGCCCTTCCCGCCTCTGTGATGCTTGCCTAAATCAGCCTTCTCCAATGAGGTGCCATCCAGCTGTTTGGGGCTACAGCTCTCATCAGCCCCAGACAGCATTGCCAGCAGTCAAGGATGATGGGAACTGTAATCCAATCAGGGGCAGAGGAAGGGGGGTGCGGTGGGGGCAGTCCACCCTGGGTGTCACCACTGAGGGGGGTGACAAAATGCCAGGCAGCACTCACCGCGGGGCCTGCAGTGTGCCCAAGCCACGTGTCTCTCCTGGGAGTGACGTGGTGGCTCTGGGCTGCCCCAAATGGTCTGCCCATTGTCTCCCCCTCAGCTGCAGGGCAGCTGAGTGGGATGAGGCAGGCAGACTCCTCAGAGGCCCTATGGAGCATCCTGCCCCAGCTGGCCCCGCCCCTGGGTGCAGAGCACACACGCTGCCCCAAAGCGCCCAATCGGCTTGCTCCGCCGCTGAATCCAATTACATTTGCCAGATGACCTCTCACTTAAACGCCACCCCCGGAAATGAACAGTACAGAAGAAACCAATACCTAAACAGGGAAAAAGTAAACGAATAAAAACAAAGCTAGGTTGTGGCTTAACACGTATGAACAGCAGATTTAATAAAGATTCTGTAAAACAGTTTTGATACACTGCATTGAATGTGTTTGCCACACTCATTGTCTAGTCTAGACTTTAACGGTCTGGTGTGTGCAGTCTGTTTGCCATAGTAATAAAAAGAAGAGAAGGAAAGGTGCTCAAATCTTACCTCACTGACCAAGTCCTTCACATGCTTAGCAAGTTTCAAGGCCGGTGTCTGATCCCCAGCATGGTGATGGGGTCTTTCCTTGGTTGCAAGTTCGACGTACAAGTACTGGAGAAAGAGAAGAACCATAAATTGTCAAATTATGCTCCACACACACAAGATGCCTTGGATATAAGCGATTCAGTCCTTCACTCACTGCTTTTTGCAAACTGAATCAGTATACAGTGGTGCCCCGCAAGACGAACGCCTCGCAAGACGGAAAACCCGCTAGACGAAAGGGTTTTCCGTTTTGGAGGCGCTTCACAAAACGAATTTCCCTATGGGCTTGCTTCGCAAGACGAAAGCCCATAGGGAAATCTCTGGGACAGCGGGGAAGCGCAGCGCATTTAGAAGCGCTCGGGGAAAGCAGCGCACTTCGCTGCTTTCCCCGGAGTGCTTTTAAATGCGGGCGGCTGGGAGGGAATCCCTTGGCCCCCCGCGGGACTTCCCGAAGCTCTTTTTAAGTCCGGCGGGGGGCCAAGGGATTCCTTCCCAGCCGCCCGCTTTTAAAAGCACTCTGGGCAAAGCAGCGCACTTCGCTGCTTTGCCCAGAGTGCTTTTAAATGCGGGCGGCTGGGAGGGAATCCCTTGGCCCCCCGCGGGACTTCCCGAAGCTCTTTTTAAGTCCGGCGGGGGGCCAAGGGATTCCTTCCCAGCCGCCCGCTTTTAAAAGCACTCTGGGCAAAGCAGCGCACTTCGCTGCTTTGCCCAGAGTGCTTTTAAATGCGGGCGGCTGGGAGGGAATCCCTTGGCCCCCCGCGGGACTTCCCGAAGCTCTTTTTAAGTCCGGCGGGGGGGCCAAGGGATTCCTTCACAGCCGCCTGCGTTTAAAAGCACTCCGGGGAAAGCAGCACACTTCGCTGCTTTCCCCGGAGTGCTTTTAAATGCGGGCGGCTGGGAGGGAATCCCTTGGCCCCCCGCGGGACTTCCCGAAGCACTTTTGAAGTCCGGCGGGGGTCCAAGGGATTCCCTCACCGCCGCCCGCCTTTAGAAGCGCTCGGGGGAACACCTGCCCCAGCCGCCCCACTTCGGAACGCTGTTCCGAAGTGGGGCGGGGACACCTGCCGCCGCCGCCCCACTTCGGAACAGCTTTCAGAAGTGGGGCGTGGGGGCGGGGACACCTGCCGCCGCCGCCCCACTTCGGAACAGCTTTCCGAAGTGGGGCGTGGGGGCGGGGACACCTGCCGCCGCCGCCCCACTTCGGAACAGCTTTCCGAAGTGGGGCGTGGGGGCGGGGACACCTGCCGCCGCCGCCCCACTTCGGAACAGCTTTCAGAAGTGGGGCGTGGGGGCGGGGACACCTGCCGCCGCCGCCCCACTTCGGAACAGCTTTCAGAAGTGGGGCGGGGGGGCGGGGACACCTGCCGCCGCCGCCCCACTTCGGAACAGCTTTCAGAAGTGGCGCGTGGGGGCGGGGACACCTGCCGCCGCCGCCCCACTTCGGAACAGCTTTCCGAAGTGGGGCGGGGGGGCGGGGACACCTGTCCCATCCGCCCCACTTCGGAAAGCTGTTCCGAAGTGGGGCGGGGGGGCGGGGACACCTGCCGCCGCCGCCCCACTTCGGAACAGCTTTCCGAAGTGGGGCGGGGGGGCGGGGACACCTGTCCCATCCGCCCCACTTCGGAAAGCTGTTCCGAAGTGGGGCGGGGGGCGGGGACACCTTCTGAAGGCGGGCAGGGGGCGAAAGTCTTTGTCCCCCCTGCCTGCCTTCCCAGGGGCTTTTAAATCGTCCCGGACAGCGGAGAAGTCCTCCGCTGTCGGGGCGATTTTAAAATGCCGCCCGCCAGCATTTTAAGATAGCCCCGCACAGCGGAGAAGTCCTCCGCTGTCCCAGGGTTTTTTAAAATGCTGGGGGTGGGAAGAAAAGCCCTTGCCCCCCCCAGCCTTCAGAAGAGGTCCGGGGACAGACTGTCCCCGGACCTGGTCTGAAGGCGGTTTCCCTAGGAACGCATTAATTGATTTTCAATGCATTCCTATGGGAAACCGTGCATCGCAAGACGAAAAAACCGCAAGACGAAGAGACTTGCGGAACGAATTAATTTCGTCTTGCGAGGCACCACTGTATTCCTGATACAGTATATCCATTCTGACTGGCAGCACCTCTCTGAGGTCTCAAGAAGAAATCCTTTATTGCCCTGTTATCTTTAGACCATTTAATGAATGATGCTGACGAGACCTTCTGCACGCAAGGAATGTGCTCTATCACTGAGCCACAGCCCCTTCAACTTAATTTTTTCCCCAATTAATTTTTATTGATTTTCAAAAATTTAACATCCAATTAATTCAAATTTAACATAAATTTTAAAAGTTTGTTTCCCAGCCCTTTACCCTTGATGCTTCTTCACCCACCCTCCTTGCTGCATTGTATAACAGTATTTTTATCTCTTTCCCAATTAAGACAAATAACATTCCTGGAGGTGGCAGACACCCTGAATAATCTACTAGTTAATGGGGACAATTACAAAGCACAGGAAACCATCTAGGCTATGACAAAGGACAGGAAATGATTTGTAATTGTATCCACACAGTTTCAAAGCACATATTGATGGGAGGAGGAAGAGCTCTGAATATATCCATTTTGATGTGCTGAACAGATTCAACAGTGGTAGTTGGTGCTGCAGTCACATGGCATAAGCTCCAGTAGGAGACGATACAAAATCTGGCAAGTTCTTCATTCCTTATTGGAAATGAAGAACGGCCCTCCAGCTGTTTTGGGACTGCAAAACAGCCCTCCTGCTGTTTTGGGACTACAATTCCCATCATCCCTGACCACTGGTCCTGTTAGCTAGGGATGATGGGACTTGTAGTCCCAAAACAGCAGGAGGGCCACGTTTGGCCACCACTGCCTTATTACTTTGACAACATTAGAAGAAGTTTGGAGAACTGTGCCAGAGTTATGTTTTGACGAGGTTTCAATAATATTACAGTTAGTGTTGGGGGAGAAATTCAGTTCAGTTAGTATTTTTAAGTGAAATTAACTAAATCTCGCTTCCTCAAACGGTACACAAAGCCAAAGACAGCTATCCTTTGAAAGCAGCACTTCGCTGAATTTTGCAATGGAGTTTTCCTACCAAATAGTGGGCCGGTTCACACCCAGCACTAAACTAAACCGTGGCTAAGCTCAACACACATAGGCATGCAGGTTCCCAGAGTGGAGATTGCAATTGCATTGCTCCTGTTCTGTTCCTGTGGCTGCCGTAAGCCAAGACATAGTTTGGCTCCGCATGCTATTTAAACCCAGGCTCAACGTTGCAAAAACATATGCATCAAGAGAAATGTGCACTAAGATACTGACATATTCATGCAAAGGCAAATTGAGGTGGAAATATGGAAAACTGGACTTAAGCTTGGCAATATGAGAAACAGACAGAAACCAAAGCTGACAGATTTGTCCATCCACCCCTAAGTGCAATGGAAGTTTATGAACATATTGATTACCTATCAATATTTACTAATTTGGGTGGAAACATTTGTTAAGGATATGGTGCTATCACAAAGACAGCTTGTATAATGAATGGGCAAGTGCAGATTGCTTTGTATCAGACGCCCCAGAAAATATCTAGAAAGAGTTGTGCATTATTGAATGAGAATTCCACATGTACTATTCAGCTTTATTTCTGTTCAGTAATGGTTCTTACCTTACTCTGTAGTTTTTGCCCTCTTTTGGCCCTGTTGAAATCTGGTGTATCAAGGATAGATGTGTACTTGGTCTTTTGCTCCTTGCCTGCGGCTCTGTACACAAGCTAGAAAGAGAAACAACAATGCGCTTTCGTCTTCCATAGCCAACCTTTACAGCACAAGTATATTAGAAAACAAAGAGAGTTAATAAGCTGACAGTGAGCAAAAGGAAGTCTGATGTGGTTGACTGACAGACTCTGTCCTTACTGCTAACTGAACTGGCATAAGCTTATCACACCCCATTGCCATTTTTACTGAAAGCAGATTATTGAAACTGCTGGATCTAACATAGCCACATCCATTACTTTCTGTGGTTCAACTCTGAGTGAATCCGAGTTGAATATCACCCAATGTGATTAGAAGACTTGACCCTCCACAAGGGCTTTATGACAGCTATTTGAAAAGTCTACAAATCGCTGCATACAAGATATTGTTTCGATAGCTTGGTGTTCTTGTGCGGGTTCCCCACAGGCATCTAGCTGGCCACTGTGAGAACAGGATGCTGGACTTGATGGGCCATTGGCCTGATCCAGCAAGTTCTTCTTATGTTCTTACATCATGAACTTGGAGCTCCCTTGACATCACTGCTGCTTCTCACTGCCCTATTCCCATCCCAGCAAGTGGCAGCGCTGCTAGTGGGTGCCTGAAGCTCCATACACACACCCTCCACCTCACACAGCTCAGTCAGTAAAGCATGAGACTCTTACTCTCAGGGTTGTGGGTTCAAGCCCCATGTTGAGCAAAAGATTCCTGCATTGTAGGTGGACTAGATGGTCCTTGTGGTTCCTTCCAACTTTGCAGTTCGACTGCAAATCATAATCCTATTATTCTATATGCTGCTGCTGGCTGTAAAACTAGCTCAGCCAAAATATTCTGCATAGCATGAACCTTAACCGTGGTCTCTTGCTAAAGAACAAAGAACTTCCATCGTGCTTCTCTTCATCTGCAAGTCTACTTTAGAGCAGCTGCCGCAGAAGCACACTTAAAACGATCCAAGCATCCCTTTAAATTCACTTTAAAATGTTTCAGTGCAGAAAGGTTAAAGAACATCAATCTTACATCACTCAAATGGGTCTTCAGCTCCTGAACGGTCCTGTACACGGGAGTGTCCAGAACCACACGATATTTATCTTGTGACTTCTTTGCAGCTTCAGTGTAGACGTAATTAGACTGAAAAAGAAATGTGCTTGTGTCAAAAGAACACGCAGTCTCCATCAGACGAACAACAAAACTTTGAATCCTAACAAAGAAGATTAATGAAGTCACAGCCCCTTGCTATAACTCCACAAGAATCTCTGGAATGTACAGGTTAACAGTACAATGTAAAACATCACTTTAGTTGCTTTGTAAGTGGGCCATAACAAAACATCCATTCAAACACATTAGGGTGGCTTCTGTAGAAAACATCAGAGCCAAGTCACTAAGCATAGAGCAACAATATCTTAAAATCTGCACCCATACACCCAGTAGCGAACCTTGGGGCCTCAAATTTCAGTGGGATGCCAAAATTCCACATGCCCCTACTTCTCACCTTCCATTCTACATAATAGCTGTGGCACCCCATGCAACCATACTGATAGCTCTCCCCTAAATCTGCCTCTGATACATCTGCTTCTCTATAGCTGTAAATGGGAGGAAGTGGGGGAGGTGTGCTATGGAAGAGATACTAATCAGCACACACATTTGAAACTGTAGCTCATGATTTGGCACACACACTGGTTCTGTTAGTCCACTTGTACCAGCAGAAACCAACACAGGAATGTAGTTTGCAAGTGGCATGTAGTTTGCAGGTGTTGGATTCACTGATTGCACACACTTGCTACTTGCAAAGGACAATGTCCATGTTCAGACATCATGGCAAGCCTGCTTACTATGCACAACCCAAATCAAGCCGCCTTTGCTCTTGCTCACTCCTCCTGGCTTGTGCTAGGAGATAACAAACCATAATTCCAGAGATCATTGTTTTGTTTTGTTCCAATAAAGCACAATCAGTAAGCCAAGAACAAGCCTTGGCTAGAGATCATGGTTTCTTGGGAACAAAACAAACCATAAACCCTGGTTTGGATGTAACAGGAAGCCAGGAACTGTGGAGCAAAGCACTGCAAAGTGGGACTGATTTTGCTCATGCACAGTGTTTATGTCTTACCGTGATGCGTGAACAGAGTCAGTGATGGGGTGGCACTTTTAGCTACTAATGAACATTATGACAAAGGACTGCTGTGGGATAAAGTGACCCAACACATCTAACCAAGCATAGGGCCTCACTTCCAAGAACAATGTCCACAGCATATCTAATTACCACACATAAACCTTGGTATGGCATTGCCTAGTCTGATCACATGTCCAGCATAGTACAGTTCACAGTTTATAGTGGGAAAGAACCTCACTTTTAAATATAAAAAGTTATAACTTAAATCAAGTCAAACCAATCAAACAAACAACCAACAAAAAGCAACACTTGAAAATGGCAGTGTTTCACCTCTTGATTATTTGTCAGCAAAAAATCAAGGAGTCGTCCAACAGAGATGGTCATGGAAAAAGAAACATACCCAGAGCTTGCGCAAATGTCGAGCACGGACCATATCAGGGGTATCATAGAGGAAGCAGCCCAGGCCTCTCAGCCACTGCAGATCAGTTTTATATTTAACCTGCCAAACAATGATAAGGATGTAATACCATATCTATTACATAAATAAACCATCATATTATGTGTTATAATCATAGTGTTTTGAATAATTATGCAATAACTAAATAGTTTTAAAAGATGGCAAAGAAAAGATGAAAAAGAATATAGAATGAGTGCATGAGACACACACACACACACAGAGAGAGAGAGAGAGAGAGAGAGAGAGAGAGAGAGAGAGAGAGAGAGAAACTAAGTAAGAGTAGAAATTGAGCCACTAATGCTACTAAATCCAAAAGCTTACATCGCTTGTAATCTCTCCAACGTAACGGTTATGTATTGTCTCCGGTGTATATGGCAAGGAAATCATGTGCCCCTGCATCTTAAAGAAGTCAGTCTTGTAGATCAGCTGAGATACAAAAACAAAGGGGGTGGGTGGAGAATTAGGGTGATTTTTTCCCCCATCACATCAGACATTACTGGAATTTGTCTATTTATTTATTTTTAAATGTATAAGAGAGGCATACATCACTGATGGATTCCTGGTTCGTTTTCACTTGGCGAATTTCAGGCGTGTCGGGCGTGGTATGAATCTTATCCTTGTTTTTGTGATATACTTCCCTATAGAGCCTCTGTAACAAAAGAGAAGGAGTTCTTGCACATGGTGCTGAAACCAATAAAACAAAAGACACCCTGATCTAGAATTCCATGGCCTGCCTACCACTGCTGGGAATCCTGCAGGCAGCACTTCTGCTCACCCGCGCATTCAGTTGGCAGAACATGCTGCTCTGCACCATCAGAGTGAGGCTGGCATTACTCCATGAATGGAGGCCAGCAAATCTGAGTAGAGGGATATCTCAGCCCAATCCAATCCCCCAGTGCAAAAGAGGTTTGAACTGTAACAGCAATTTCTTGGGAGTAAGCCCCATTGAACTCAGTAGGACTTACTTCTGAGCAGGCATGTGATTGTGCTGCAAATTCTACCTTCGACAGTGAACATTTGTTTTCTTTCTTGCAAAACAACTTTCTATTTCTTTTGTTGATTCAAGTAAATATGCTCCTTTAATTTGCACTCTGGAGCAAATTGGTTAAGTTTTTGCCTGGTTATGGGATCTTCTCTGTTCACATTGCTTGGCCAGTTTGGCCAGGCTCTAAGATTTCAATGAGAGTCACTAGAATTGCACATTGGACACTGACCACCTGTAACAAGGAAATATACTGACCTCAGTAGGGAGAATACAACTACCATAAGTCTGTATCTCTTTCCACCCTGGCCCAGGTAGTGAATCAGGAAAGTTGGAGCAGCATTGCCCATGAAGAAGGAACCAAAGAGTGCTTCACACTTGATCTCATGGGATCAGTGTAAGTGTGCCCCTTTCATTACATACCCCAATAACAAACATTTATAATAAGGGGAGAGTCATCTTTCAAGCTATATTTACATTTAAGCCATTAACTATAAAAAACTTACATGCTTATGAAGACATTTTACAGAACATGGGGTCCTGAGTGTCTGACAAAAATCATACCACGGTTTTATAATGAGTTGCATAAGATTCCAACAGTGATCTTATTTATTTATTTTTGCACCATCAAGTACCATAAATACTTAAATACTATTCACATTACCTCATTGAGAATTTTGTTGACTTTCCTTATGTTTACAAATGGAACAGCTTTGGGTCCAAAATTGTAACCTTTATCCTTGATGTGTTCATAGACTTCCTTGTATTTCAGCTGAAATCATACCAAAAAAATTCAGAAAGATGTGCATTTTAGACACAATAGCTGTTTATAATAGAACCTAAAAATGAAGTCATACCATTTAGCAGAACATGAATATATACTTAAATCCATGCTAACTTTTAAGGTATCTAGGATTGTAGTTAAGCCCTCCTGCCCATTTCCCGATACCTCCCCATTCCCTTTCCTTGCCTTATTAACCACAATTTTTGTAACTGATCACGTATCTATCTATTCATGCAACTATATTTATTTGGAACAGTAGTATGAGTTAAAAAATAATCCACCACTCACATAACTGCCAAGGTATTGGGCATGTTTAGCATGCTTGAAACCAGGGGTATCTGGTGGGAGTTTGTATCCAGTGGGAAGTGCATGCCAGCCAGCTTTTCGGTAAAGACCCTGCCAAAGAAAAGAAAAGAAAAGAAAATTCATGACAATGTTTAAATACTGATTTTGCAATGAAGTGCAACACTATGAATACATTCCCTCACAATTAGGTATTGAGCATTCATTCTCATTTGCTTGGGGGTGGTTATATGATATTGTGTCAAGCGGTGGCTATCCCATACTTCCTGTTGCTTTCCTTTCCACAAAAAGTCTAGGGTGGTGGTTGTTGTTTTAATGGATTTGTTGCACAAGAACACCAATAATTGCTCAACTTGAATTTTCGAGTATGCACTTGAACCCCACCCACAAAACAGTAAAAATCTGGGGGTAGCTCCAACCCCAGCACTTACTTCATTCTGTATCCTGTAAGCATGAGTTGCCCGCTCCAAATCCACCGTCTTATCTGTAGGAGTGTATTTCCCTTTGACATTGTGCACATAGTCATGGCGGTAAACGGCCTAAGGAACACAGAAAATGTAAAACTGGTGCTGAGTGATACAGTAAAAGCTTATGTGCTGAATATGAGCTGGGCATACATCTGGAGAAGGCAAAGTATCAGTAGTAACAGTAACAATAATTTGTACCCTGCCCATCTGACTGGGTTGCCCCAGCCACTCTGGGCAGCTTCCAGCATATATAAGACCATAATAAAACATTACACATTAAACACTTGAATGCTGGGGTAGAGGAAAGGCACCATCCGACCACAGGGGTATTGTGGGGATTAAAGGAGGAAAAGTGAGAGCCAAGTACACCACTTTGAGTTCCTCAGAGAAAAAGGTGAGCCACCAATGCAATAAATAACTAAATAATAAAACCACAAGTAAAATAGGAACCCGCGTACAACTGTAAACTGGATCTGGTGATTAAGGTGGGGGGGATGGCTATGAATGCTGACTGAATCTCTGAACAGGATACATAGCCTACTAACTAATTGGCTGATTTGATGTGCATTACTAAGGCACTGCTACTATTGTTAATGAGAGCGTAATTGAAATAGGGGGGTGGGGAGGAACAAATATTACGATGAAGCTGCGGTGAACAGAAATGGAGATCCTTTACCTCACTCAGATTCATGGCGCTCTGGACATTCTGAACATAGAGAGGTGTGTCGGTGACCACGGTGTAGTTGCTTTCCATTTTCTTGGCCTTTGACTTGTATTTCAACTACGAGAAAGAGAGAGAAAGCACCTGAACCTTCCCTTTCTCATTCCCACCACTGACTTTGTCAAATGTCCCACCCATTCAGCAGCTTTTCTTAAGGCACTCCAACCAACCACTCCTCAAATATGCCAGCTATACCTGGCAGCTGCCCTGAAATAAGAAGCCTCTCCTCCAACTTCCCAAGAAGCTGAAGTAAAACTCCAAGAAGAAGCAGCAATAATGATAACAAAAACAATAATAAGGCTGCCATGTTGTTTCAGTCTTGCCTTATCATCATAATCATCATCATCAAACCTTTTATTGGCATCACATACAAACAGCCAAAACAAATCAATACAGAATTACCACTTCCCCAGTGGCACAAAACATAATCAGCTGACTATTGTATCCTGTATTCAGTTAATTAGCAATTTTTTAAAAAATATCAAAGGAAGTTGAAGGGTGGAGAAAGGAGATGTGTGTATTCATATCTCACCTGAATTCAGGGGAGATAATTACCGTATTTTTCGCCCCATAGGACGCACCGGCCCATAGGACGCATCAAGTTTTTTGGGGGGAAATAAAGGGAAAAAAATTATTTCCCCCCCAGGCGCTTGTGGGGCAGGCAGCGGGGAGAAGCGCTCTTCTCCCCCCCGCCCGCCTTGCGATCGGGTCCGGGGACAGCGGGATGGCGGCGTTCCGCCTCCCTCTGTCCCCCGACCTTGTGGGGCTGGCGCTGGGACTCTCCTGAAGCCTGGAGAGCGAGAGGGGTCGGTGCGCCGCCATCCCGCTGTCCCCGGACCTGATCTCCAGGCGGGCGGCGGGGAGAAGAGCGCTTCTCCCCGCCGCCCACCTTGCAATCAGGTCCGGGAACAGCAGGGAGACGCAGCGCGTCTCCCTGCTGTCCCCGGAGTGGTGGGGCAGGCAGCGGGGAGAAGCGCTCTTCTCCCCGCCGCCCGCCTGGAGATCAGGTCCGGGGACAGCGGGATGGCGGCGTTCCGCCTCCCTCTGTCCCCCGACCTTGTGGGGCTGGCACTGGGACTCTCCTGAAGCCTGGAGAGCGAGAGGGGTCGGTGCGCACCCACCCCTCTCGCTCTCCAGGCTTCAGTGAAAGCCTGCATTCGCCTCATAAGACGCACCCACATTTCCCCTTCATTTTTGGAGGGGGAAAAGTGTGTCTTATAGGGCGAAAAATACGGTAAGTTTATTGTTAAAGCAGTGGTGCTTCTGCTTTTATAGTAGGGAAACCACAGCAAAAAAATTAAAAACAAAAACAAATAGCAGATTGTTGTATTATGTATGTTTTACTGAGTGGCAAAAGCGTGCAAGGCTGACTGACAAAAGTGCAGTCCAATATAAAATACATGAAGCAGACAGCAGTCAGCTTTCAATTCAACCTACTAACCATGCCCCCAAAATTGCTGTAAGAGGAGTTTGAAGGAGGGCTAGACAGGAAGCTTCAGAACAAGCAATTTGCTATCATAAGTTGTACTCACATCATTACGAAGGTCATAGGCATGTTTGGCATGGAGAATTTCAGGGGTGTCCCAGACAAAGCAACCTATGCCTTTGAGCCAGTTGAGGTCATCTTTGTACACAATCTAAGATATTGGATTAAAAATAGAGAAGAGTGAGAATTTCATAGCAAAACATAGCAAACATTCATACACAAATTAAGTAATTTAATCGTGATCGAAACTTTGCTACATAATGGAAACCAGCTTAGAGCGTTAGCATTAGTTTCCATTGGCTGCCATTATGTTATTCAATTTTCTCAGTACTTCTTTCTTCAGCAACCCGCAGTTTCCTCAGATTCCTGCTTTTCAGCCAGTTCCTATTTAGTCCTAGTAATACGACTTGGTCAGGTTGATTCAAATGTCTGTCTGTCTGCACACAGACAGCAGGCGCATGAAAAACTGAAAACGTTTGCTGCAAAAACTTCCAGATTGAAACCCTGAAAAGGTTCTCTGTTCGTTAAAAGCCCAATTAATTGTCCCTTTGAAGGCAAGCATGTCCTGCATCCACCAAAAAGGGGGGGGGGGGACTGACGCTGGTTGAGAGGCAATGAACACAGCCTGTAAGCTTATAGATGTAGTTTGTCACACCATTAATGCTCCTTTTCCTGTCATGTGCAAATATAATAGTTTATCCAAAGGCAGACCTGGTATCATTTGCAGACTTACATCACTCAGCTGGTCGTTGACTTTCCGAGCAAGAGCATTGGCATGAAGATCTGGGATGTTGGCCCATTCATGGAGACGGATGCGATAATCGATTTCACTGACTTTCTTCTGAGTGCTCTTAGCTGACACTATGTCCACCATGTCTGGTGCAATATGGATTTTGGCCTTGTTCTTTTCATAGCCTTCTCTATATAAGCGCTAGGGTAAAATAGAATTATTATTATTATTATTATTATTATTATTATTATTATTACTACTACTACTACTGCTACAATTATTATTTCTTCTTACCCACCCTTTATCCTAAGGTCCCACAGCAGGTTACAACAAATTATATTTTAAAAACAGTCTAAAACAAATACAATACCAGGAGTTAGCTAACAACTAACAAACAATTCATGAAGTCATATCTGAGTAGGCCAGAATATTAGCTTCCAGTATTTTTTTTATAATAATAATGGGAAGCTTCTAATAATGGAGGGGGGATATAAATAAGATATTAAACCACGTGAAGGGTGACAATCTGGCACAAGCATGACATCATGGGAAACTACAACTCTAAGGGGGAAAACAGCAGAGTGGAGTGCCTGCTTGACCCGTTTGGTCTTTAGTGATCTACATGCACTTGTGTGAATGAAGGTGACCTATATCAACATATTGTTATAGCTCCTGGGTAAATCACCCTTTGTTAAGCTGATTCTCTGATACCTGCAATGATCAGTTGACATTCCCTGAATGGGTACAGCTAATGAATTGAAATTACTTTTTCCAACCCATCACCAAGTAGAGGGGCAGAAAACTATGATGTTGCAGTTTGAGCAGTTAAGAGAGACAGAGAGTTGGAAGTTCTTCTGCTGAACTACGCCTGAGCAAGAAGCAGCCTGCAGGAGGCTACAGAAATCTGAGCAGTTGTTGTCTTTGTGAATCTGATGCATGACTCGTGGTTGTGCTGACCACTATGACAGTCTCTTGCTTCCAATAAGTTCTCCTCTGGGCACCATAAGTCCCCAGCGTGCTAAATCCTGTAGCATAGCCTTTCAGTATCTAAAACCAGTTGTTAATGGAAATAATCTGATTAAAAAAGTGTAAGACGGCACTTTTCTTATCAGATGTTATATCAAAAATAAACCTTACATCAATATTCAGCTTGCCAACCCTTAGGCATCTGGCAGTGTTGGGATCATCCTGAACCCCTCTGGGTAGAGTGTAAAGGGCTTTAAACCGATCATACTCCTCTCGATACTTTACCTATGTGGAAAAAGAAAATGGAAATCCAAGTTACTTAGATTGATACATCATTCGTACGACATCTTTAGGAATGTGTTGCTTGGGTACACTTACAATACTGGCATTGTGCTTCAGTTCTTTGGCACGGACAAATGGCACAGCATCCGGAGGCAATGTGAAACCAGTGGCCTTCACTTTATCCCAGGCATCCTTGTACAGGTTCTGTAGAGGCAAGAATCAAAGCACTGCGGTCTATATATGCTACTATACACTAAGGCCTTGTCTACACTGGAGCACCTGCCTGTCTCCCCATTAATGTAGGTGTGTCTACAGGACGTCCTCCCCATCAAAGTGTTCTCCTGTCCTCTTCTTTAAATGTGGGGCCTTCTGCTCCTGGGAAACGTTGAAATCCAAGGATTAAAAATCCCACATTTAAAGGGGGGGGCGGATCTGGGGAAATGTTGGGATGCAGAAGATGTCATGTAGATGCCCTTACTGTTAATGGGGACAGGAAGGTGCAAATCCATATTTTGCTCTGGTGTAGACAAGCCCAAATATTTTGAGCTGCTTTAGAGTCATCTTCTATGAGGCCCCAAAGCAGTAAGAACCATGAGTAAGAACCAAATATTAAGAGACCTTTTCTGCCTTTTAAAGCAGAAAGGCCTAGAGCTACACGTTCTTTCACATAGTCAGGGAAGGAAACAATTGCTTCAATCCACACAAACAAAATGGATACTAAAAATCATGGCCTTCCACGCCCCAACTTAGAAAACGCAACCCAAAAGGAAAGAAATTCCAACACTAAACATCAAGCTCAGGCTTGATCTGTCATCCTTCAGGATGGGGAAATTCCATAATTTTTGGAGCAGGGCTGAAAAACGTCAGTTTCTCCTAAGTGTGTTGTGATTAGCCACAGGTGGCAATTTCAAAAGGCATGCCAGATTGTAGGGATGTAAACCCAGGCATGCTAGCCCCAAGTCATGCTGTGTTCCAACATCAGGTGGAAACATACCCCTTTTGCTGGGTCCTCAGACAGCAGTAGCAATATGGTGTTAATCAGAGACCTGTATACTGTGAATTTTAATTGAAATAGTTCTAATCTGTGTACAGCACTCTGCATTGTTGCTCCCTACTTTGGGTTAAGCCACCCTGACACCATGTGAAGGAAAGAAATAAATATTGGCTAGCATCCCCAGGTACTTATAGCTAAAAGAATTCCAAGATAAACCACCACCCAAAAACAGCCCATCTCATTAGCCCCTGAAAATAAAGTTTAACACTCACGCTACTGAAAAGGTGCTTGAGGTTCTGAATCCTATCATGATCAACTGTTTCCAAAACTGTGGTATACTGGTCCTTCATTTTATGGTATTGTTCTTTGTATTTCACCTATAATCAAAGGCAGATTCAGTCATTACTGTAGTTCCCTTTACAGTTCAAGGGAAGGGAAGAGAATGAACCAGGGCAAAGGAAAGGATGAGAATGACTTACGTCGCTAGCATTGATACCACTCTCGATAGCAGTCACATAAACCGGAGTGTCCATAACCACACCATAGTTCTGTAAATTGTCTTTTCCTGCTTTTGTGTAGAGCAACTGTGAAACCAAGGCAAAAAGAAGGCATTAGGACAGAGAACAGCTACACTGGATTTTTAAGCAACTCTAAGCACACTGTGTAGCAATGGGATTCCTTCTTTGGTTTCTTTGAGGCCCCCTTGGCAGGTATGGGGAATAAATCGCCTTAATGTGCTACTAATCAGATGTGGTTTTTTAAAATGTTAGTTAGTGCACTTAGCACTTTCAAGGAAGCTAACGGCTGTTTTAAGTACAGTGGATTGCTTTATTCTCTGGAAGGAAAGATGGCCGCTGTCATATTTTAATGAATTTATGCCTACATTTATCCGCAAGTGGGAAATTCCAACAGTTCTAAGGACTTGTCTGATACTGAGTCAGGATGTAGTTCAGTACTGTCTATGACTCTGATTGAAAAGAGCTCTCTGAGGCCTGAGGCAGGCATCTTTCCTAATCCAGCTACCCAATATTCTTTAGCACATCTATGAATGGGAAATGGTGCAAACCCCGAACTGATCAAATAAAGAAACCTTATAGAGAGACATGGTTCCCAGTTCCACCACCACCACCACTATCCCTGTATTAGGCGAGATCCATTTGCTTACTTGACTCTGAAGATCATAAGACTTCTTAGCATGCAGGATTTGAGGTGTGTCCCACACATAGCATCCAATTCCCTTCAGCCATGTTAAGTCATCCTTGTACACAACCTGCACATGACAGTAGTGGGGGGGACACACACAAATGCAATGAACACATTATGCATTGTTTCAAACATCTCCAGTCATACTAATGCTTTGGTCCAGTGCAGAAAAGTGAGGAGTGGAAGTGATATAAGAGATTTACGTGTATTCTGGGGCTGCCTGCATGGGTTCCAGATGACTACTACCATTCCCACTTTGAGAATTCTCTTAGAATAACAGTTAGCATTTCTATAGAGCTATAGAGTTCTTCGGGCATGTTACATACATCATCTAAGGCTGCTGTCCAAACCTGCCGCTGCAGAGCAACCACTGCAGCTGCAACCAAGACATTCACGGTGGTGGCAGAAGGTGGAGCAAGCAGATCAGGACTCATTCCTGTACCAGCTTCAGGCTGCCATAGCAACTGGACCTGGAACATGCCTGATGTGAGAACAACTCAGGATCCAGAAAATCCTGGGCCAGGATTTGCAACTCTTCATCTCATGGCTGTTTGGCAGGTTAGTGCAGCGGGGGCCATGTGCGGGGGCCACCACCCCCGGCCAAAGCCCGGACTACAGCCTTGTTCCCCAAAGCATAAAATCATAAGAAGAGCCTGATTAGATCGCATCAAGGTTGACTATCCTATATCCCACTAGGTGTTTCTGTTGTCTCTAAGCAGGGCATCCTCCACTTAACAATTGGAATTTTAGTGCCACACCGCCTCTGTACATTGAGATGGTATTTGTCCATAATGGCTATTAGAACTTGGTAGACCTATCCTTCACCAAATTTTCCATTGGGCTGGGATAGGAGGAGTGATTTGCCCAATGCCTTCCTATGACTTTATGGATCCAGCAAGATTTGGGTTGGATGTTTCTTCTTCACAAACCACACTACCCCAATTTGTAAAGCAAAAGGGCAAGCTACTCACACCACCACCTTTTCCTGCTTCTCTATAGCAAATTACCGTATTTTTCGCTCTATAACACGCACCCGACCATAACATGCACGTAGCTTTTAGAGGAGGAAAATCCGTAGGCATGCCACCCGTAGGCATTCCCTCCATAACACGCACAGACATTCCCCCTTACTTTCTAGGAGGAAAAAAGTGAGTGTTATGGTGCAAAAAATACGGTAAATGGTTCTCAATTTGATCGGGAAAATACATACGTCGCTTAGAATTTCCTGGGCTCTTTTAGCCATAATAACATCGTGCTCCTCAGGTGAACAGTTCCACTGATGGAGGTAAGTTCGGTATTCGAGGTCACTAAGGATGTACTGGCATTTCTTAGCCAACACGTGGTTTATCATGTCGCTCGGGATATGAATGTGTGCCTTGGTGTCCTCATAATTCTTCCTGTAGGCCAGCTAGAAATCAGGAGATTAAGATGGAAAATGTAAGTTTGTTTTTTTCACATTATTCAGACTCAAGGAAGAGCCCCACCCAACAACAACAACAACAACAACAACAACAACAACAACAACAACACTTACCGCACTCCTTATCTTTTGGAAAGCAAGAGAATGGACAACACTTGGGAAATCATTTATTTGTGTCCCAGCCAGATAATGGCCCTTCTGCTTCTCATACACTTCTTTATATTTGAGCTGTGAAGTGCAAACATGGGACACGTTAGATAAGACACATAGCAGCCCCACAAGCAAACAGTGGCAAAGTAGTTAACGAGGGAAAGGTCACACTTACCTCGCTGTTAATGTAATCGGCATGTTTGGCACCGACAATAGGGATGTAGTCTGGAGGCAGCGTGTACCCAATAGCCTTGGTGGATTCCCATGAATCCTTGTACAGGTTCTAGATGGCAAAAGGTGCACATGGGATATAAATGAGCAGGATGTTTTCCAACAGATGTAATCATTGAAGAGCAAAAACAAATCAAGTAAACCACTATGCGTTCTCTACAGCACAATCTAGGACTCTTTCAATTTTTTCATAGCACAACACTATAGAAATACTTCCCTGAATTAAATTTCATTACCTTCACAGGGTTGTCTACTATATGGCTACTATATGTCTAACTATATATGGCAGCAGCCCTCAAGGGTCTCAATGAGATGTTCTTTCCAGCTATACCTGGAGCTCCCTGGAGCAGAACCAAAGATGTTCTGCACTATGTCCTAGTGCTGTACCACTAAGATATGGCACCTTCCCAATGGGTGAAGCTAGTAGATGGGGACTTGTCTAAGCTAGGGACCTAAAGTTCCCTAACTGTAGCACCTATTTTCATACAATATCCTCAATGTGCTGTTCACCCACAAGCCTGAAACTTTATCACTGAAAAGAAACACTTCCTAATTTTGTGAAATAGTTGTACAGTAGGCTACATTCCAGTTGTGCAGAAGTCAGGGCTTTCTATACATGCACAAGCAAGAGGATTGTTGCAATTAAGCAATCAAGGAGAAGGTGGAGAAGGATCACAGGCCTGGAAGGGATCACAAGTGGCCTGAGGTTCCCTACCCCTGTAGTAACACGAAGAGACATTGAATTTTCATTATTAGATGCAAGAACAGCAAGAAACTTACATCACTGTACAGTTTAGCCATATCTCTAGAATGACTCAGGGCTGGAGTGTCATCAGAACCAATGTAGTGACCTCTTTCAAGGTTAAAGGTTTCTTTGTATTTCAGCTAGAGAGAGAGAAAAATTAAATAGAGTGTTAACCCATCATTCCATGTGCTACCACACACACACCAGCCTGACATATTCAGTATGCTGCGCTTCTTAAGGGATGAATGTCTTAATCAGCTTCTTGATGCATGAGGTGAACATACTAAATGCTTCATGCTGGGGTGTTTTCTTTTATCCTTCAAATTCACTAAGTTATGAAGATCATTCTGAGCTCCTTTGGGGTGTCTCGTTGTTTACCTATGTTTGTTATTACGTCTGAATGATATAGGAAATTCAATGTCATACCATCATTTTGACAGAATTATTCTATTTATTTATTCTAATATCTTTCTCCCAAGACAGCTCACGTTAAAACAAATTATACAACACATATTCTGTTTAAACATTTCATTCTTCATGAATTGTGAGGCAACTCTTCCATACGCCATCTTAAGGGATATCCCACAAAAAATTATTTACACAAAAATACTGTCATTTCCTTTCGCAGGACTACTTTGGCATGTGGTCATTTTTAAAATATTGTTGTATGTTCCTGAACATTTGAGCTACACAAATACCTTCATAGTTCTAGCTGTGGTGATCAAGAGATATGACACTTTTATAATATATGAAAGTATGTATTTACTCAGAAATTCTGATTTAAAGGATACTTACATCACTCTGATTGATTGCATTTGCCTTTGCCAGAACAATAGCTGGAGGGTCTTCCACAGGTGTGAAATTGGCAAAATTATTAATAGCCTCTTTTGTGTAGAGTCTCTGTAGGCAGACATGATTAGATTATCATAAATAACAGTAATAGGAAATGAATAGGATGCTGCCACAAATGCATGAAAATTGCATCTTACCTTATCAATCAAGCTCTGAGCGTTCTTCACTTTCCGATGCTCCACTGAATCTAAGGGAATCCAGCCACAGCCGCGGATCCATTCCAGATCAGATTTATAAATATTCTGTACATATTAAAAAAGTTGAAGAATATTATTCACACCTATGCAGACCAAAAGACAAGCTGAGCCTTGATTTCCCTTCCCAGGCAATTGCTCTTGGGTATACCAATATCAAACTTTTAAATTGGTGCGATCTGACTGCATAAATCACTTACATCGCTTTGAAGGTCATATGCTTTCCTAGCCTGGATGCAGTCATTCTGATCAGGGTGGCAAGTCCATTCATGAAGGTAATGGCGATACGGAATTTCACTGACAACATGCTGGCAGTCTCTGGCTGCAATGACGGACAGTATATCTGGAGGTATATGAATTTTGGACTTGGTTTTGTTATACGCCTGTTTATACAATCTGTCGTTCTGGATCTTGCCGGCATGTTCAAACCACACCAGTTTCGGATCCTCTCTCATATTATTGACACCGACGTAGTGACCTCTTTGGTGGACATAGTCTGCCTTGTATTTCAGCTGAAAGGGGAAAACACAGGTTCTTTAAATATCCACACTGGATCTTTCCTAATCCTAATTCTCTGGCTTATCCTTACTGAGGTAAATGATTTCATGAAAGCATATCTGCTTTGTTTACTTGGTGGTCTTCCATCTCTGGGAACAGCATGCAAGAGTTTTCTTTAAAAGAACATAAACCACCGAAACGAAAGATATGAAGGATGGGCTCTTTGATAGCGCAGAAATCTGTGTGATTTTAAAGCTAAAGAGTGTTTACCTCGCTTTGGACATCACTTGAATGCTTGGCATGGCGGATAGGCACACTGTCGTGAGGCAAAAGATAACCAGTAGCTTTCTCTCTTTCCCAATTCTCCTTGTACAGATGCTGTAAAACAGAGCATTGAAGGGTTAGCACCTGTCGGAAGCATAAGGACTGTCACTGCTGTCCATGAAAACAAAACATGGAAAGTACATACATGATTAAGAATCCTGGCTGCTTCTTTAGCTGCATCTAACTGTGGCGTGTCTGTCAGCGTATAGTTTGTCTTGATGTTATTCCATTCCTGGTGGTACTTAATCTGAAAAAGTAAAACATACATAATAAGAGTCTTTTAGATTTACGAGTTATATATGTATAACTAGACTCACACAATAAAACTCGGTGAATTTTTAAGGCCCCAGTTTTCCACAGATATATGGTTTAGTTTTTGTGGATGAAGAAAATCTGTCTGACGTGTGTACATTGAACCGAATCAAAATAAGAGGTAATACTTACATCACTTAGTATTTCCCCGCCTTGTTTGGCTGTGATATAATCAACCCTGTCAGCCACTGGTGTAAAGGGTTGTTTGTCAACTTTTGTGCGATACAGTCTCTGTGCAGAAATAAAAGAAAAGCAATGAGGCCATACAATTGATCGCACCAGGAATAAGTGAAAAGAAAGAGAGTTGAGGGGAAAATATTCAAAGACAGGGACTGTTTCCTTGTTAATGCTTGTCTTGCTTTCTGTCCTCTCCAGACCACACTCAGTAACAGAACTACCTCTGCTGTGTTAGGATCTCCCATATGACAATGAGGCACTAACTTTCCAAAAAGGTTTTTTCCCCAAGTATAAAATACCCAGACCTTAATATCAAGGCTAGATATTGCCTATCCAAGCCCAAAGTGCTGGGTGAATGAGCCAAAACATAAGTGGGGAAACTCGACCCGGTTTCCCCCCCAAACAAAATTACTTTTGGAACCACAAAGTAACAATAATAAAATAATAATAAATAATAATAAATAATTATTTATATCCCGCCCCCCCCCAGCCGAAGTCGGGCTCAGAGCAGCTAACAACAGTAAAATGATACATTCTAAAATCATTTCATTATAAAATCAGTTCAAATCAGATTAATGGCAACCATTGGGCTCTGTGAGGATTGCCAAAGGAGGGGGTCAGATTGTGCCCTGGCTAAAGGCCTGGTGGAACAGCTCTATCTTGCAGGCCCTGCGGAAAGATGTCAAGTCCCGCAGGGCCCTAGTCTCTTGTGACAGAGCGTTCCACCAGATCGGAGCCACAGCTGAAAAAGCCCTGGCTCTAGTTGAGGCCAGCCTAACCTCTCTCTGGCCCGGGACCTCCAAGATGTTTTTGTGGGGGGAGGCAGGGGAAGATAATCCTGCCTCAAGAAATAGCTATGTAAAGGATAAGGTATAGTAACAAACAAGAAATGTCAGGGGCAGGATTAGTATTAATAAGCATCATTCTTTCCCAAATATGGGGACACAAGGTGGGGACATTAATGCCAGAAAGTGGAGCCTCCTTGTTGAAGAAATTATCATGGTTCTAGACTGCAATCCTATGTACATTTACATGAGAGTAAGTTTTATTGATCTCAGTGGGAATTATTTCCGAATATACACTTATAAGATTGCGCAGATAACAGGTCTTTTGTATACTTGACAATATTTTGACATGAATTTGCTTTGACTTGCTTTCTATTTTGCTAGATGCCTTGTTTTGTTATACTGACATGCATTTTGCTATTTTGTGCTAGTTGTGTTGCTTTCTGCTTTACTTTTAGCCACTTTGGGCTTCCTTTGGGAACATAAAAAATATAAACATAAATGAAATGCAAACAAAAAAAGGCCAATTTAAGAAGGTGGTGGACTCTCCTTCCTTGGAAGTTTTAAAGCAGAGGTTGGATGGCCATCTGTCATGGAAGCTTTAGCTGAGATTTCTGCATTGCAGGGGGTTGGATTAGATGACGCTTGAGTCCATTCCAACTCTAGGATTCTATGAAAATCTCTGCGATTGATACTTTTAACTAGTTGTTATTACCTCACTTAAAATGTCCTGAGCGTGTTTGACGTGATTGACAGAGACAGAGTCATTTGGCATCCAGCCAATTCCACGCAGCCATTCCAAGTCGGATTTATAAACAGCCTGCAGAGTCAGGGGAAAACAAGAACAGTTATTTGCAGCACTTTTTTCCCTGCATGGAGTGTTTCATACCAAACTTGATTGCTTTTAACTGAAAGGGAAAAGAGGGCTTGTTTTCCTACAAAAAGAATGGGATAATAGAAAACTGAAAGGAGGAACTATTCAGGCACAGAATATACCAGGAACAAATATTTCACTCCCCACTTTCATTATGCTGTGCCTACCACCATCTTGCCTTCTGCAAGGTGGTGCTATATCCTATGTTTGCTCGACATATTCAAATCAGGCAATACAATCATGAAAAGAATGAGAGCTCAAATCTATACATAATGGAAAGCAATTATGTGCAATTATATGCACGTGCATAATTGAGGCCTCAATGTCCTGTGTGCTTTCTTAAAGACATCTGATGATTGTCCAAACATTACTGAATTTCTATATTAAAAAATCACATATAGTATGGATCCTACCTGTTCACACAAGTATTCTAAATATTTATTATTTTTTATGAAAAGGAATGTAATAATTGTGGAGACAAAATATCAAACACTTATCATTGTAGAGGCAAATGAGAGACGAAAGAGAGCGATAGACAAGAAGCTATCAAGAAAGAGGAATTTCAACAACCACCAAAGCACTCACGTCACTCTGTAATTCATAGGCTTTCCTGGCCTGGATGACATCATTCTGGTCAGGGAGACACGTCCATTCATGCAGGTAGCGGCGGTAATCAATGTCACTAACAAGCTTCTGACAGTTCTTGGCCAGCAAGACGGACAGCATGTCAACAGGACTGTGGATCTTCGTCTTCAATTGATTATATACTTTCTTGTACTCCCGCTCACTTTGCATTTTAGCGACGTGCATAGCCAGTACCATCTTGGGATCGTCGTTAACATCTCGGCATCCCACATGGTGTCCAAGTTGCTTACGGTAGCCTTCCTTGTATTTGTACTAATAGGATTTGAAAAAATACATATACAATTAGAATCTTCATCTTCGTTATCTCAGAGTGTAGAAAGATTGATAACATTGGCAAGAGTTTTCCATTTAACTCTGTTCCTAAGATGCTAAACAAAGGCTGCATTCATGCTCACATTTACATCACCTATCCTTTACCTGACCTTTTTTTGACCAACGGCAGAGCTTAATATTTCATCAGGATAGTTGACAATTTATTTGGAGCACGTGAATAGCCTTCGCCAAGATGGCACCCTTTACATGTTTCGGACAACAACTTCTATCAGTCATGTTGGATGAGGCTGATGGATGTTTTAGTTCAAAACATCTGGAGGGCACTAGGTTAGTGAAAGCTGGCCCATAATGTCCTTATATCTTGCCTTGAACTGAGAACTTTAATATATTTTTTCTTTCCTGCATTGTAATTCCATTAGATACAAAAGTCTAGAGACAATGGATTACCAAACACTATCAAATTCTATTTGCATACTTACATCACTGGCAATTTCTCTTGAGGCTTTGGCTGTTTTGATTGGGACTGCATCTGCTCTCAGGTCAATATATTTCTTCATGTCATCCCAAGATTCCCTATAAAGTTTCTACAATAAAAAAACCAACAACATTATATTGTCATTATCCTCTTTCAGCACTTACATATATATGAAAGCTCACTGTCAATCAGCTTTTACTTTTTCCTAATCACTCCTGTTTTTGCAGGTAAGAGTTACAGATTATCTCCATATAAAACTAGGTAAGGAAAAGTATTTAAACTGCATGTAAGTAATTATGGATAACAAGTGCTAACACATCTGTTTTGTGGCATCTCCACAAGCACAATAGATTGCCAGTTTGCACCTATGCAGGTACAATAACCCACAGAGAATTTACATGGGTCCTTGCTGCATAATGAACTTGTAACATCCAAAACCCCCTTCATCTGAGTAACTGAAGAAGGTTGTAGAGTTGTATCATAAGAAGAATGGTAGTGATTTACTTACATGGCTCACATTGATAGCATTAGCCCTGGAAAGCACAATTTCTGGTGTGTCTGGCATCACATGGATCATAACTTTATCTTTATCCCAAGCTTCTCTGTACTTTGCCTGAAAAAAACATCGAAATTATCTTGTAATTCCTTTTGCACCAGTGCTCATATTCCTACATAATTTCTCTTTAACTGTAGGAACATGAATAACTTTTCTTTTAATACAAATAGATGCTTCATGCTACAAACTGATAGGGAGGTTTGTAGCATACTTAAAATAATGTCACATTACTCAAAGGAGATACATACAAGACTCAGTTGTTCAGCGTTAGTTTTGGCAAGGACAACTTCAGGCGTGTCAACGATGTTGGTAAATTTCAAACGATCCCGAGGAGTGCGATAAACGTTGTCACTCAGAATTTCCTGTGCATATTTCACCTTCTTCACTTCTGGAGACTCATGTGGGATCCATCCAACCCCCCGGAGCCATTCCAGATCTGATTTATACACAGCCTATGAGAGAAAATTTCAGAGAGGGAGAGCAAGATATTTCAGTTCAATTCAAAAGAAATACTCTATGTGGTAAATAGAATGAATGCAACTTCAGAAAGTCAGGACAAACTTGTCTCAGTTACTTCATCAGGATCTAAGCAGTACTATCTCTCTGGACTAGGCCACAATGTTTCTTTGACCTCCAGTCATATTTCACACCAGCATTTATAGCTTCGATCAGCACTATGCTGGCTGGGGAGTTGTGGACCAAAACATCTGGAGAGTTCCAGACTTGTGTAGATTGGGCTAGATAGAGTGGGCAGAAAGATCATCCAATCCATACATATGATGGATTTGGTTATGGATTCATTAGCTATTTTAGATATGCCAAGTCTATCACGTCACTCTTGTCTGCATGATGTGTTGGACATTCTGAATTAAAAATCTTTCAGTTCTTCCTCCCAAGGTACTCATGATGAAATCAAGTGAAGATTAAATTACGTGAAAATGTGACAAGGCCAGTTTTCATTAACACAACAAAGTAAAAATTAAGAAAAGGAAATCTTCCACAA
This sequence comes from Podarcis bocagei, assembly GCF_964188305.1. NCBI lineage: Eukaryota > Metazoa > Chordata > Lepidosauria > Squamata > Lacertidae > Podarcis > Podarcis bocagei. Next base: position 106,828,295 of record NC_138125.1, read on the forward strand.
TTATCTATCACGATGTCTCTTTTGCCTTCTGTCCTAGCAGTAATGTGTGTTTGCAAAGGACAGATATACTTACATCGCTTTGCAAAGGACAGATATACTTACATCGCTCTGTAGTTCGTAGGCCTTCCTTGCCTGGATCACATCATTCTGGTCGGGCAGACAAGACCACTGGTGCAGATGTTGACGATAGTCCACCTCACTTACTAAAGACTGGCATAGCTTGGCTGCTTGGACAGACAGCATGTCCACTGGTATAGTAATATTGGCTTTGGATTTGTTGTAAGCTTGCTTATACAACCGGTCATTCTGCATCTTCAATACTTTGGCAGCAAATGAAAGTTTAGGGTCCTCCTTCACTGAAGGGCATCCAATGTAGTGGCCTTTCTGTTTCTCATGAGCTTCTTTGTACTTGTACTGAGCAGGAAAGAGAATTGGAAGTTACAGTTATTTGAACAATTTCCAGGAGATAAGTTAGAAATTCTTGATGCTTCAGTTTTTAATGGATTTAGCTATGGAATAATGAGAGGGTAAATAAAACATAGTAAGGCTCCCTAATTCTGTCTTTATGAAATATTTACCTGGATTTGTTATTAGGGATGAGAGGGAAATGCGGTTCATTTTGCATTTAAAGTCACACTTCCATAATTCACACTTTATGAATACTGTATACAGACATGAATACGTATTAGGAAAAATTCACATGAAAATCCTAATGAATTTTTATTAGAACTACAAAAAAACCAAAAACAAGTCAATGTGGAAATGTGGAGAATTGATAGTTTTGCCACCCCAATTGTATACATCCTAAGCCTAAGTAAAAAGATCTATTTTTTTTTCAAATAACTGAATAATATATATGTGGTTGCAAATTTTACAAAGTCACAATGTCTTTTGAAAAGCACAGCCCACTTTGTGTAATAGTGAAAAGCTACTGATGAAATTTGGCTATCCAAATAAATAGTTCTGAAATGGCAATCATATGCATTTTTACTTGGAACAAAGCCCAGTTGGGCATGGTGGAATTTACCTATTGGCGTAAAAATGCATAGGATGGTGTGCTTAGGGTGCTAAACTTGATTTAGAAACTATGCAATATTATTTTATTATTATTATTTAATTAATTTATATACCACCCTATACCCAGAGCTCTCTGACTTTCCACAACTTAAGAGAAAACTTTAAAGTGGTTGTAAAGAAAGGGGAAGGGGGGGGGGAGAAACACTTGGGTGTTTTTAACAACAGGAAGCAACAGATTTAATTATTGTAAAGTCTTTACAGTGCCAAGTATCTCCAAATTTATCACAGTTAGCTCTTTGGCATTTAAAATAATGGACTATATTAAACTTTCTGATTGTTTGAAAGACACTTTCATAAATTATAAAAGAATGGAAAGAATGATGTCATGGACATGCAGCAGAGGAACTTTTATAAGGCTGGATAAATACGGTTTTGAGGCTGAATTATCAATTGTTCATATACTTTGACATGTGCACTCATCATATGAAAAGATATAGCCATTTGAGAAGTAAATGTTAAATAAAAGAGATTGTACCTCACTGGCAATTTCTCTGGAGGCTTTGGCATGCTTGACTGAAATAGCATCACCTCTTATGTCATATCCTTTTGCTTTGGCCTCGTCCCAGGCTCCAGTGTAATGTTTCTGCAATCAGAATAAAATTCACAGTTTTCAATGTAATAAAATACATGATGAAAACCAACTATAGACATTCCTCAATCAACACTGCGATCCAATGCAAGTTTACTTAGAAGTAAATCTGTGCTCAATGGGCCTTACTCCGAAGTAAATATGGAATGCATAGGACTGCAGCCAAAAGAGTAAAAATATGAATATACAAACACTGCATAAATATAGCTTATACAGATATATTTGTTTGCATGCATGCATACGTCTTATATAACTGACGCCGGCAATTTATTTGGGGCCTAGATAAGAAACAGAATGATTGTGGGGAAGTACAATTTAGTAATAATAAAGCTTGATAGGCAGAAGATATTGGAGAGAGACTGACATTATCCAAATCACAAAATCATCAAAGCGTGTAACAATGAAACACTCTGACAACATTGGGATTTGGAACAAGTCAGTCTCTTTTTAATATCTTCTGTCCATGAAGTTCAGTTAATTCTCTTTATTACGTCTGAATAAAAACTCACAAGTAAGAGCCAAATGCCTTCTTGTTTTTAAGAACAGTTAATGATGGGAAGTTGCATTTGACACAGCTGAATAGGTACAGATGCATCACTACACACATTCCACTCATGGGTATATAGTTGGTTAATTCTCTTACATTGCTGATATTCAGAGCATTAATCTTGGACTGCAGCATCCCAGGGGTGTCTGAAGGAAGATGGAACTGAGTCTTCTCTTTATCCCAGGCTTCACGGTACAGATTCTAAGAAGGAAGTGAAGGCATAAATGATTGCACTGCATTACAAAAACCTCTTATTTTTCAAAGGTATGCAACTATAACTCACGCGTTCCCAATACCAATTTGTCAACATAATGAATACAATAACTGGGTAATTCCCAAGCTTACCTCACTGACTTGTTGGGCATTGATCTTAGCCAGGACAACGGGTGGTGGGTCAGCAATACTTGTAAATTTCAGTGCATCTGGACGTTGCTTATACAATCTGTCATTCAGGATATCTTGGGCGTGCTTCACTTTGAGCACTTCCACAGAGCCCTCTGGCATCCAGCCAATACCACGCAGCCATTCTAGGTCTTGTTTGTAGGCGTTCTGCAAAGGAAACAATTGGGCTATTAACATTATGGCTGAAAATGTTTCTTCTAATTTATTAAGAAGGCTGTTGCTGTGGCTCGACCCGTCATAATACAGAACTGCTCAGCTTCCATGGCTGGCCAATCACAAGAAGTGCATACCACTAATGTGGGTATTAATAAACAGCCCTCTTTTTATCCCCTTTCAAGCTGTATATGGCAGAATAACAACAGTACTGGCCATGAGTAATACAGATTCTAGTAAATAACTCCAGCTCAGGCAATCCAGTCAAGGAAAAATAGGCTGCTTAATGCAGCTTAAATTAATTCTTTTCACACCTAAAATTCTCTGGAATAGAAAGTAAAAGACCAATGGAAATGGACACCTCTAGAAGTGTTTAGTTCTATGCAGCTGCCACAAATTCAGGTTTTGGTGCCTTACTTCTTCAGATCATGGTAGAGTCAATTAGCCTTGTATGCATGGATACATGTGTTGAATTGAGGTCTCAATGCCCCCTTGTGTTCTTTCTTAAAGAAGTATGATGATTGTCCAAACAATACCAAATTTATATGTTAAAAAATTCACATGTACTATGACTCTTAATATGTGACATGTGTTCACAGAAGTAAAACATTTATTACTTTTTAATGAAAAAATATGTAAAAATTGTGGAGACAAAATATGGTTCCTCTTCATCATGGAGAAGAGTGACTAGTGGGGTGCCACAGGGTTCTGTCTTGGGCCCGGTCTTATTCAACATCTTTATCAACGACTTGGATGATGGACTCAAGGGCATCCTGATCAAATTTGCAGATGACACCAAACTGGGAGGGGTGGCTAACACCCCAGAGGACAGGATCACACTTCAAAACGACCTTGACAGATTAGAGAACTGGGCCAAAACAAACAAGATGAATTTTAACAGGGAGAAATGTAAAGTATTGCACTTGGGCAAAAAAAATGAGAGGCACAAATACAAGATGGGTGACACCTGGCTTGAGAGCAGTACATGTGAAAAGGATCTAGGAGTCTTGGTTGACCACAAACTTGACATGAGCCAACAGTGTGACGCGGCAGCTAAAAAAGCCAATGCAATTCTGGGCTGCATCAATAGGAGTATAGCATCTAGATCAAGGGAAGTAATAGTGCCACTGTATTCTGCTCTGGTCAGACCTCACCTGGAGTACTGTGTCCAGTTCTGGGCACCACAGTTCAAGAAGGACACTGACAAACTGGAACGTGTCCAGAGGAGGGCAACCAAAATGGTCAAAGGCCTGGAAACGATGCCTTATGAGGAACGGCTAAGGGAGCTGGGCATGTTTAGCCTGGAGAAGAGGAGGTTAAGGGGTGATATGATAGCCATGTTCAAATATATAAAAGGATGTCACATAGAGGAGGGAGAAAGGTTGTTTTCTGCTGCTCAAGAGAAGCGGACACGGAGCAATGGATTCAAACTACAAGAAAGAAGATTCCACCAAAACATTCGGAAGAACTTCCTGACAGTAAGAGCTGTTCGACAGTGGAATTTGCTGCCAAGGAGTGTGGTGGAGTCTCCAACTTTGGAGGTCTTTAAGCAGAGGCTTGACAACCATATGTCAGGAGTGCTCTGATGGTGTTTCCTGCTTGGCAGGGGGTTGGACTCGATGGCCCTTGTGGTCTCTTCCAATTCTATGATTCTATGATTCTATGAAATATAATTGTAGAGCCAACAGTAATAATCCACCAAATGTCATGACAGAGGAAAGAGAGTGATAGACAAGAAGCCATCATAAAAGAGATATTGCAACAATAACAAAATCACTCACATCGCTCTGTAATTCATAGGCTTTCCTGGCTTGGATGACATCATTCTGGTCAGGCAGGCAGGTCCATTCATGCAAGTAGTGGCGGTAATCAATGTCACTAACAAGCTTCTGACAGTTCTTGGCCAGCAAGACGGACAGCATGTCAACAGGACTGTGGATCTTCGTCTTCAATTGATGATATACTTTCTTGTACTCACGGTCACTCTGCATTTTAGCTACGTGCATAGCCAGTACCATCTTGGGATCGTCGTTAATGTCTCGGCATCCCACATGGTGTCCAAGTTGCTTACGGTAGCCTTCCTTGTATTTGTACTAATAGGATTTGAAAAAATACATATACAATTAGAATCTTGACCATAGGTATCTTAGACTCAGAGTTTTTTTCAGCTGCAACACACTTCTGGCACTTCTCAGGTGGGTGCCACTGTATTGGTAATGTAAATATTCAGCACATGCATAGATATTTGAATTTTACACATCCTTCATCTGACATTTTTTTGACCAACAAGATGAAAGCTTTGGTCCAGAGAGATTAATATTCTACTTCAGAAACCTTCATCAGGATACTGGACATTTTACTTGGAGCATATTTAAAGCAAACAGCAGCCTTTGCCAAGATGGCACCCTTCACATGTTTTGGACAACAACTTCCATCAGTCATGTTGGATGAGGCTGATGGATGTTTTAGCTCAAAACATCTGGAGGGCACTAGGTTAGTGAAAGCTGGCCCATAATGTCCTTATATCTTGCCTTGAAAAGATAACTTTAATATATTTTCTGTTTCCTGCATTTTAATTCCAATAGATACAAAAGTCCAGAGACAATGGATTTCCAAACACTATCAAATTCTATTTGCATACTTACATCACTGGCAATTTCTCTTGAGGCTCTGGCTGTTTTGATTGGGACTGCATCTGCTCTCAGGTCAATATTTTTCTTCATGTCATCCCATGATTCCCTATAAAGTTTCTACAATAAAAAACCAACAACATTATATTGTCATTATCCTCTTTCAGCACTTATATATTTATGAAAGCTCACTGTCCATCAGCTTTTACTTTTTTTCTAATCACTCCCATTTTTTGCAGGTAAGAGATGCCTTAAACATTACAGATTATCTACATATAAAACTACGTAAGGAAAAGTATTTAAAGTGCATGTAAGTAATTATGGATAACAAGTGCTAACACATCTGTTTTGTGGAATCTCCACAAACTCAATAGATTGCCAGTTTGCATACAAACAGCTAAATAAATTCCTTCCAGTAGCACCTTAGAGACCAACTACGTTTGTCATTGGTATGAGCTTTTGTGTGCGTGCACACTTCTTCAGATACGGAGTGTGCATGCACACGAAAGCTCATACCAATATCAAACTTAGTTGGTCTCTAAGGTGCTACTGGAAGGAATTTTTAAATTTTGTTTCGACTATGGCAGACCAACACAGTTACCTACCTGTAACTAGCTAAATAAATGCAGGTGCAATACCCCACCTAGAATTTACATGGGTCCTTGCTGCATAATGAACTTATAACATCCAAAGCCCCCTTCATCTGAGTAACTGAAGAAGGTTGCAGAGTTGCATCGTAAGAAGAATGGTAGCGATTTACTTACATTGCTCACATTGATAGCATTAGCCCTGGAAAGCATGATTTCTGGTGTGTCTGGCATCACATGGATCATAGTTTTATCTTTATCCCACGCTTCTCTGTATTTCGCCTACAAAAATACAGAATTATCTGTTAATTCCTTCCGCAGAATAATTAAAATAATGTCACATTGCTGAAAGGAGTTACATACAAGACTCAGTTGCTCAGCGTTGGTTTTGGCAAGGACAACTTCAGGCGTGTCAACGATGTGGGTAAATTTCAAACGATCCCGAGGAGTGCGATAAACGTTGTCACTCAGAATTTCCTGCGCATATTTCACCTTCTTCACTTCTGGAGATTCATTGGGAATCCATCCAACCCCCCGGAGCCATTCCAGATCTGATTTATACACAGCCTGTGAGAGAAAATGTCAGAAAGGAAGAGCAAGATATTTCAGTTCAATTCAAAACAAATACTTAATGTGGTAAATACTGTAGAATGAATGGAACTTCAGAAAGTCAGGACAAACTTGTCTCAATTACAGCATCAAGATCTAAGCAGTACTATCTCTCTGGACTAGGCCAAAATGTTTCTTTGACCTCCAGTTGTATTTCACACCAGCATTTATAACTTCAATCAGCACAATGCTGGCTGGGGAGTTGGGGACCAAAACATCTGGAGAGTTCCAGACTTGTGTAGATTGGGCTAGATAGAGTGGGCAGAAAGATAATCAAATCCATACATATGATGACAGCACTCCAATCGGTTATGGATTCATTAGCTATTTTTAGATATGCCAAGTCTATCACATCACTCTTGTCTGTGTTGGACATTCTGAATTAACAATATTTCAGTTCTTCCTCCCAAGGTGCTCATGATGAAATCAAGTGAAGATTAAATTACGTGAAAATGTGACAAGGCCAGTTTTCATTAATAAAGCAACTACAAATGTTATCAGGGAAACAAAGTAAAAATTAAGAAATGGAAATCTTCCACCACTATCTACCATGATGTCTCTTTTGCCTTCTGTCCCTGCAGTGTTGTGCTGTTTGTTTGGCTTTGCAGAGGACAGATATACTTACATCGCTCTGTAGTTCGTAAGCCTTCCTTGCCTGGATCACATCATTCTGGTCGGGCAGACAAGACCACTGGTGCAGATGTTGACGATAGTCCACCTCACTTACTAAAGACTGGCATAGCTTGGCTGCTTGGACAGACAGCATGTCCACTGGTATAGTAATATTGGCTTTGGATTTGTTGTAAGCTTGCTTATACAACCGGTCATTCTGCATCTTCAATACTTTGGCAGCAAATGAAAGTTTAGGGTCCTCCTTCACTGAAGGGCATCCAACATAGTGGCCTTTCTGTTTTTCATGAGCTTCTTTGTACTTGTACTGAGCAGAAAAGAGAATTGGAAGCTTAAGTAATCTGACCAATTCCAAGGAGAAATGTTAATAGAAGTTCTTGGTATTTCAATTTTGAAGGGATTTGACTATGGAATATTCAGGGGGTAGATAAAGCATAGTAAGGCTTCCTAATTCTGTCTTTGTATTATAAAATATTTACTTGGACTTGCTATTAAGGGATGAGAGGGAAATGCAGTTCAGTTTGCAGTTAAAGTCACACTTCCATAGTTCACCCTTTTTGAAATGAGAACCAAAAGAAACACAACTATGCTTTGAAATTCACATTCTCCAAATTTTGCAATGCACATCTGTGGCCGAGTGGTGCATGCAGAAATGGATATACTTGTGTAAAGTATGCATATGAAAACATGCATTAGTGAAAATCATACAAAATTTCATTAGGGAAAATGGTTTCACAAAAATATGTATATTAGGCAAAATTGCACACAAAAATTATATTAGGAGAATTTCTTGCTAAGATGCTGATGAATTTTCATGAAAGCTTTTTAAAAAATACAAGCCAATGTGGAAATGTAATAATTTACTATAAATGGATGTAAAATCAGATTTAATATGTCTGCTTGAATATATGCCTGCCATTTTGGGATTTGGGGACCAGTTAAACTAAGATTGTGAAAAATAGCTCATCTTGGCTTAACTGGCAATAGCCAATGCTGTAAGAAAAGATCTCTACAGCTTGACAACCAATGTAAGCAAATTTCAGGATGTATCTGTGCCAACAGTCGAAAAACTTAAAATGCTAATCTAAAATCAGTTTCCTAATATTTACCAAAATATTAGCCACCTGTTTAGCCTTATAGGAAATAACATTACAGAAATAATATACAACAGTTGACAGTACCTCACTGGCAATGTTTCTCGAAGCCTTGGCATGCTGAATTGCAATGGCATCCACTCTTAAGTCATAACCTTTTTTCTTGGCTTCTTCCCACCCTGCTTCATAATGTTTCTGTGAAGGAAATGAATAATGCAGCATTCATGTCAGTCTATTTCAATTTTTTTTAGTAAGGGTCCTAAATATTAACTCATGTGTTTAAGATCTTCAGGTTGTAATTCTAAGTACAAGTAATGATAAATTTGAGCAATCAATATGAAAAAAACAAAAAAATTGTATTGACTTAATTATTTATGAAAACATTAATTGGCCTCATTATAAAATAGTAAGTCAGTGTGCCGAATAAAATCATTGTAGTAAAGCAATAACATGTTCCAAGCACAAATGCCACAACAGAGCCAGCACTAAAACATCATTGCTTAGGAAGGCCTTTGTGAGTATGTGTGTTTAAACCAACCAGAGGAACATTATCACTGTAGATGCCCATTGTATCTCTAGGGAAGGTCATTCCATGGCACAGGACGCATTAAATATTACCATGTTGCCTTTTCTTCCATGTCAAGCTCCCACAATAGAATTGTATTGCTATGGTGTATACATGTATTCAAACATATAATGTAGTAAAGGTAAAGGGACCCCTGACCATTAGGTCCAGTCGTGGCCGACTCTGGGGTTGCGGCGCTCATCTCGCTTTACTGGCCAAGGGAGCCGGCATACAGCTTCCGGGTCATGTGGCCAGCATGACTAAGCCGCTTCTGGCAAACCAGAGCAGCGCACGGAAATGCCGTTTACCTTCCCGCCAGAGCGGTACCTATTTATCTACTTGCACTTTGAAGAGCTTTCAAACTGCTAGGTTGGCAGGAGTAGGGACTGAGCAACGGGAGCTCACCCTGTCACGGGGATTCAAACCGCCAACCTTCCGATCAGCAAGTCCTAGGCTCCGTGGTTTAGACCACAGCACCACCCACGTCCCTAACATATAATGTATCATACTCAAATAAATGTTGAAAAATGTATGTTTTTATACTGAGCCTAAATATTAATGAGTTAAAACTGAGGAACGAAGGGATGAAATAAAATATAAAATTAAACCCTTTTAGTTACTGCTATCTAACTTCACACTAAGAAACACTGCAATGTTTTTCTAATATTCAGTATTATGGGAAAGATCAAAGATGATTCCAGTAGATGTGACAAAACTTCCTCTCCTTTGCCCCACCCAATCTGCTCCAGAAAACCCCCTAGATTGATATAAGCTATCAAAAATATCATATTTTCCATGTTAAAGACCTTCCTGCTCCCCACCTTCCATTTGTTTGCTCAAGTCTAGGGAATCATGAATTCAGTGGAAGGGCATTACTCATAGCTAATCAGAATTGGTTGCTACATAGAGAACTGAATGGGCATTTCATACATTCATCCTTTGGTATTCTCAATTCCAATCATAAAACAATTTTAACTGAAAGGCAATTCTCACCCAAACCCCTTATTTAAAGGTCAGAATTGCTTTGCAGATTTAATTCTTACTTTGCTGACGTTCAGAGCATTCATTTTGGACAGAACCATCTCAGGAGTATCAGCTGGAAGAGTAAACTGTGTCTTTTCTTTATCCCAGAGTTCACGATATAATGCCTAATGAGGGAAAAAATACAGTACTTCTTTCTGTTATAATATACAAAGTACATATTGAGATTATACATACAAAACCCTCCATACAAGCTACTCATGTAAGCGGCCTTGTGCAGCATCGCATATGGCTTTTTTTATTGGGGATTTATTAAAGAACAGCGGCTACCCCATTGTTAGAAAAATTGCAATGTTTGGCATTTCTAATCACAGAATCAATCTTTTGCGAGACCTGCCCCTGCATCTATGTTCCTCAACAGTCAGAAAAAGATACAGAAATATGTTCCAAATGCAGAGGTGCATCCAATAGTATCTTTGCAGTTGTAAGGAGGTACTTTTGTTTGATAAAGATGGCGCGCACAATTTTCATATATGCCCACTGCTCCTAAGGGTTGGCAGACCTTCTGGCATGGAAGGATTCAACACGTAAGGGAGTGTGGCAAAATGAGATGGTATCACCTTTCACTACTGGAAAGCTGCTACTGGCTACAACCTATACTTTTTGCATTGCATTTATTTGAATAAATAAAGGTGTTTACTATGATAGCAGTCAGAATGGGACGGTTTTCAAGCATTAACTCAGTTTAAAGGCTCTCTAGCAAAGTGTACAGATCATGAAACAAACTGCAATCTCTGCACCCCAATTGCCCCAATGGAAAGCCTTCTTTGACTTCATAGGGGTCTAAATGTGATCTTAAATGAGAGCATAGGCAGCCTCAAGTGATTGTTGAAAATCAAAGTGGCATGGGTTTTGTGCTTATTATTTTCATATATCTCACTTGATTCCAGCATGCCGGAGTGAGCATCTAGAAGGACATTCTCCTCACACCCAAAACGCAGATACCCAAGGACCAAAAGGCAAATGCAAAGTTTCTTACATTGCTCTGAAGCAGAGCATTGGCCTTTGCCAAGACAATTTCTGGAGAATCAACAATAGCGGTGAATTTCACAGAGTCTGGTCGTTGACGGTACAGTCTGTCATTCAGGATCTCCTGGGCCTTCTTCACTTTTAAGACTTCCAAAGAACCTTCTGGAATCCAACCAATACCACGCAGCCATTCTAGGTCTTGCTTGTAGACGTTCTGCAAAGGAAACAATTGGGCTATTAACAATATGGTTGAAAATGTTTCCTCCAATTTAAGGTCTGCCAGTTCGTACTATCATATGTTTGATCCATCCCATGCTAAATCTTGAAGACTAGGGGTGAAATTAATGGACTTAACCATGGTTATTAATTTCAGTGGGTCTACTTTGAGTAAAACTGAGGTGAATACTACACTTGCTCTAAACACAACCCTGGTACCAGGCCCAATAACTCTTACACTGCAGTCCTTAGCACGGTTACATAAAAGTCCCTACTGAGCAAAGTGTGGCTTGTTCCCTAATTATTGTATTTAGGACTGCTAATCCAAATTATTTGTAGCAGCACCAGCACAAATAAGTTTAGGCACTTTTACTTACCATATATTAGTTTACATTAGTTTTAGTTGTGTGTTTGTTTTTTAAAGTGTTTTAAATGCATTATAACATTGTGACTCCAGATGGTGCTGTAGAGTTTGGCCTTTCTGCAACGTGATTTCCCATTATGAGGTTTACAACGCGTTTTCCTGAAATGCTTTTATGATGTGTCTCAATCCAGCCCAGGGACATTGAAATTTGATCTTTATTGATGCTCACTTTTTACAGCCTGCTTAACCAAGCAGAGTGTTTCTGTGCAGCCCTACAGTTTTGCATAAGAGCTTCGGGATTGAAACGCATCAGACTTTTATTTCTTTATGAATAGTCTAAGCATATTTCATCCCATTCAGAAATTTATGGAAACATAGGAAGCTGTCTTTATATTGGCTCTGACTATTGGTCCATCTAGCCTAGTCCTGCCTACTCTGATCAGAAGCTAGGGTCTCAGGCAACGAGAGAGATACCTGACCTTTTAAACTTGCTACTGATGTTCTAACTCTTTTCAACTCAATATGCCATAGACTGAACCTGAGAGACCTTCTGCTTGCAAAGTAGGTGTTTTGCCACTGAGCTGTGATCCCACCTCCATGTACCCAGGTGCTTTATGTTTGCTTTTACGTACATCACTCTGTATGTCATACACTTTCTTAGCCTGAATGACATCATTCTGGTCAGGCAGGCAGGTCCATTCATGCAGGTAGTGGCGGTAATCAATGTCACTAACAAGCTTCTGACAATTCTTAGCCAACAGGACTGATAGCATGTCAACTGGACTATGGATCTTCGTCTTCAGTTGATTAAATACTTTCTTGTACTCCCGATCGCTCTGCATTTTAGCTACATGCATAGCCAACACCATCTTGGGATCATCTTGAAGGTTTCGGAACCCGATATAGTGCCCTCTCTGCTTCTCATATGCTTCTTTGTATTTAAACTGCAAAAGAGAAAAGAAACACTTTTTAGAGCTATTATTCTTTATTAATTAAAAGCATTGGGCATGCTTTCTGAGACGAATAAGAATGGCAATCCAAAACTTTTGTAGGGCATCAGGCTGGGGAATATTGCTCTTGTGTACTACAAATGTTGAATATAACAATATAGGGTCAGTCGAAAGGACCTGCATCGCCACCCTAGAAGACTGAACACCTTTTCTTTGAATTAATTATTTCTATAATAGTCATTTTGAAAACCACAGGGTTGTTACTTGCATTTCTCTGCAGAAGTGTGTAATCAACACATCCACTTACATCACTAGCTATGTCCCTTGATGCCTTTGCAGATCTGATTGGAATTGCATCAGCTCTCAAGTCATATCCTTTCTGCTTCGCCTCTTCCCATCCCTCGATATAAAGTCTCTACAGAAGGAGTCATAAAAACAACAACCATGAATGAAAACTCACTCACATAGAATTTGTGCATATACGGTGTACAGAATCCCCAATTATTTAAGGCAACAGATGCATTTTTAAAACCCATCCTTAAAAAATGCTCTTACGTGGCTAATGTTGGCTGAGTTTGCCTTTGCCAGCATAATCTCTGGGGTATCTGGCATGACATGAATGTTTGTTTTATCAACATTCCAGGCTTCAGTGTATAATCTCTGTGGGAGAGCAGAAGAAATAGTTAGCATTTTGTATTTTGAAAAGCATCAAAATAACATGCACCCTTAGGAACTGATGCTATTGCTACTATATCCATAAACAAAAATTGTATTGTAGCATGCCCAACAATATAAATTTACCAAATAATACCAGGATTTTCTAACTAAAATAATTTTGTTAAATCATATTTCATTATATTAAATATTTTGTTGCCACACTTACTCCTATCCTTGTGATGCCCCAAGTTAGAATTGTTATTGTATCTTATAAATAACTATCACATTAGTTAGCCAATTGGCTTAATCGAAAAATGGGCAAATAACTGTGGTTGCAAGGGAAAAAAGAAGGAAAGTGGCAACAAGAGCTGAGAAAGACAAAAGGGTATTGATGGCAGCGAAAAATACGAACGTTGAGGCAAATCTTTAAGCAAATCTTTAAGCAAATATTGGCATTAGAGAACACACACAGTGCAGTCCTAGAAATGCCTAATCACAAGACTCACCTTGTTCATCGTCTCAGCGTTATGTTTTGCCAACTCCATCTCCAAAGAATCTGTGACGCTGGTAAACTTGAACTTATCAGGTGGCTGTCGGTACTTCCTGTCACTTAGGATTTCTCCTGCTCTCTTTACTTTCTCAACTTCCAAAGAGCCAGAAGGAATCCAACCAACACCTTTCAGCCATTCCATATCTGATTTGTAAAGCACCTGGAATATGAACACAGATTATCCTTGCATTCAGAGAAACTATCAACTTCACACATAACTACTATTGCAGGGGAATATTTCTGGGTTCAGTGGTGGAGCTTCATGCTCCAGCAGCGGGGGGCAGAGAGCAGGCAGGGGCAGGGCTGGCGCACGTCCCAGGGACGTGGCGCGCCACCTGTAGGGGCATGGTGCATGTCCTGGGGGCATGGCGTGCTGCCTGTAGAGGCATGGTGCGTGTCCTGGGGGCGTGGCGTGCGTCCTGGGGGCATGGTGTGCCGCCTGTAGGGGTGTGGCACCCAGCACGGGCAGGGGGTCAGCCGCGATGGCACCCTGCTGGGATTGTGCTGCCGGGGGTGGTGTGCTCCCCCCCACGCCTCTTCCTCCACCAGTGTCTGGGTTATAAACATAGAGATGAAACATTAAATATGTGTATACTAAGGGACCAATACATCACAGTTACAACCACTATAACTCCTGCTTTTGCAGCTACATATTCATTTAGCCCAACCTTGATGGTCCTATGCAGTCTGATTCACACTCCCTTGTTCATTGCTTGGTCTCTTGTCACATGTTTAATTACTTGGGAGCAAGCCCAATTGAACAAAGTGCTACTTCTGAGGAAATATCTATAGAACTGTGCCACTGATGTCTCATTCCCGACATTGCTTAGAATGCTAATGGAATCTGCCTCTACTGAATTTCACCTTGGATTTTGGTGTTTCGTAACGGAACTAAAAGTATCTGGTGATATATTTCCAAAACGTTTGCAAGGTATCTTACAAATAATTATTTTTAAATTGTTCATTAAAAACACTAGCTTATTTTTTCAGAATTACACAATTTTGCTACTGCATTTAAAAATATATATGATATAAATATTGCATATGTTTCTAAAAAGTGTTCTTTTAACTTGAAAAAAATCCCCAATTAAAAACATACCTTTTGTTTTATGTGTCATTGGGGTGGTTTGCTGATTTTGTTTTAGGTTTACTTTTAAAATTATGCACAAAAGCCTTTACTGACAATACAAAACCCGGAGTTTGTTCCAGGGTTCAAACAGAAGGCAACCCAAGGAATAGTGAACAATAACAGAGAGGAATGGATGGAATCCATTCATCTCCACTTATAACACATTGATTTCCAGATATATATGAACTGTCTCCATAAAAAAGCATATCTGGATGATTTGGGGAAAGACACAAATTCACTGGCTGTGTTTATTCTGCATAGCTTACTTACATCACTCTGGAGATCATAGGCCTTTCTAGCTTGGATGACGTCATTCTGATCTGGAAGGCAGGTCCACTGGTGCAGATAATGACGGTAATCAATATCACTGACCAACTTCTGGCAATTCTTAGCGTGCAACACTTCCAGCATGTCCACAGGGCTAATATACTTAGTCTTCCATTTCTCAAAGTCCTTCTTATACTCCCTCTCACTCTGCATTTTGGCTACATTCATAGAATGCACAAGTTTTGGGTCATCTTGCACACTGCGTGCTCCAATATGGTGGCCAAGCTGCTTGCGATAGCCTTCTTTGTATTTGTACTGAAATAGATATACATGTGTAAACCATCTACCCATAAGAATATTCATTAGATAGCTGCATTGGAAAATCCCACATTCTGAGAGGATTGTGACAGTATTTTTCTCATCTAGATAGCATCTTTTGTTCCTATGCTTGTCCCTTCATCTTCCTATTTCATCGTACATATTTTCTAATAATCTTTAAAGATTTTGTTCCTTTGGCAAGGTAAGCTTTTCTTCTTCTTCAATCCTTTATTATTCATGGATAGGAATGAAAAAGCTCTTTAGGTCGTTCCGATGTCTTGGGTAATGCTTATGCACCTCCCGCCATCTTCCCAGTTTCAAAACTACTTTGCTATGTGGCGATCAAGTGGGGGCTTTCACGAACCACGAGTCCATGGTCCCTTGGAGATGCAGAGCTTGTTCACAGTTCCTTGAATCTCAGCTCTAAATTAATCCCAATATATTTCCCCCCTGGATTTCATCTCTTTTTTTCTCTTTTCTTTTTTAATCTATTATGCAGCTGCCTTCAAATATTTTTCCTTTCTTTTCCAGTAAGTTTTAAAGAAACATAGCAAACAAAGCAAACAAACAAGGAAATGCATCTGGCTAAGTCCATTTCACCACACTGTGAAAATGTCCAGTGGGTTGATAACAGTTCCAAAATGGGGCATAAATATTTACAGCAAGTGATCTTATTAATATTCCACACAGTAAACATTTCCTGCTAATAATAGCTGAGCTGTAGTTAATACATAATTAACTTCGACTTTGAGTTTTCTTTTAACTTGCCCTTTCACTAACCATGAAATAATTGTTTGAGGGTTTCATTGTAGCTTGTATCACATTAAAACCCTGTGAAACATTACTGTCTTCCTATATTGTGCCTAAGACTCTCCTCATGCCACTCTGCTTTCTATTTACTACATCTCCTCAGGCACCTTTTTCAATACTCTGTTCTTAATGCTACTAAAGAACCCTGTTCTTTTGTCCCCATAATTCACATAATAAATTAGTCTCTTAGCAAATGAAACCAAAATCGTGGAAGGAAATGTAGCTTCTCTCTAATACTGCCTTTCATGGATGCCTAAAACATCCACCACAGTCACACATACTGTAGAATTGAGACCATAGTTTCAATTCTTTTTTTTTATTTAGAGCAAGAAATGTTTTCCCCTTTAAAAAAAATGCTATACATAGAACATATTGGGTACACACATCACTGGCAATATTTCTGGAAGCCTTGGCAGCTTGAATTGGGATAGCATCCAAACGTAAGTCATAGCCATCCTTCTTTGCCTCCTCCATTGCAAGTCTGTATAATTTCTGTAAGGAAGAATAACATGTTTACTTCATTGTTATCCATGCCTGCATCCTTCATGTCCACACACATATATAATTTTACATAACTGACTGAGGTGCAACAACTTGACTGTGCTGCACTTAAACCAAAAACCTCCAGGGCAACTCTAGCCTACTGAGCCTCAACAAATCCTAACCATCTGGTGACTATGGGGCCCACATCCCTTGCAAGAACCATGGACGTTGGCTGAAATATTTGCAGTCTCCCTTGGTATGGAGGAACTCCTTTGTTTATCCAAGTGGCACTCACCTGACTATAGTTTAGCTTGTTGAATTTTGACAGCATGATTTCAGGTGTATCAGGCATCACGTGGATCGTAACCTTGTCTTTATCCCAAGCTTCTGTATACAAACGCTGTGGAAGAACATAAGCACAAGAGACAGTGGTTATAAGGACAATCGTTCAGTAATCCTAGGGCTTTTTTGTTTTTTTAAGTGAGGGCCTCCTATGAAAATTGCATTAAAATAGCCTGCAGAGGCAGAACTCCGCTACCTCGAACTGTGGTGCTGTAGGTAGAGTGTTGGACTAAGACTGGGTGGAGTTCAAATCTTCAATCAGCCGTGCAGCTGACTAGGTGATCTTGGACCACTAACGATCTCTCAGCTTAAATCTACCTCACAGGTTCCATATGAGAATAAATGTATTATTTGTTCATATTTAAGTCTACCTGATGCAAATGGCGCAATGTTCTTCCAATTCATGAACTTTGCAATAAAATAGCTGACAAAAATGTCTAAGATACATGAAGTGAAATGTTTTGCTTTCAGAGAAATGTACAGGGGTCACAACCATGTTACTTGTTGACTACCCACCTATATGCCAATACAGCTTTAAAAGAAATGTTAACTGTATGTCATATTGCAAATACGTAATGTAAACTCTGACCAAAGCCGGTTACTTTTAAATCCCCTTAAGTTAAAAGGCAAAAGTTAAACAAGGTACAAAAAGCTCCCCAATGTAAATCAGTGAAAATGGAAAAACGTTGGATCACTAGTGCCCTGTAATAAGACCCTACAACATTTGTACCACAGTACTAGTTTCTCAACTGCCCGGCTCAGATTCACCTTGTTCATTGTTTCTGCATTATGCTTGGCCAACTCCATTTCAAGAGAATCTGTCACACTGGTGAATTTGAATTTGTCTGGTGGCTGACGATACTGCTTTTCACTTAGGATCTCTCCAGCCTTCTTGGCTTTTTCCACATCCAGTGAACCAATAGGGACCCAGCCAATGCCTTTCATCCACTCAAGGTCTGCTTTGTAGGCATTCTGTGAATAAGAAATTCAAAGAATCATTAATAAAAGCAAAAGCTATAGAGGACTCTTGCTTGGGGGAGGGGGTGCCATCTGATTAGGATGACAGAAAGAGAGAGAAAAAATATGTAACACACACACATACACACACACACCATAATGAGGTGCTGGTACTCATGCTCGAATAAAAGTGCCACAAGTGTCAGGATAACATGGCTGCTATGGACATGGGGAGGATGTTGGGATTTCAGTCTCACATCACTGATGTAACATGATAGTCATGTTGACATTCCTGTACTGTTGTGTACTGTTATGCCTGAGAACGGAAGTGAGCACCTGTAACTTCCGCTGATTGTTCTCTCTCTGCTCTCACAACAGAGACGTGTGTGAGGCACTCAGCTCACACTAGCTATGCTTTGTTGTTTTAATTCGCTGTAAATAATAAAAGAAATTCGGAGTGCTACATATCTGACAGTCTGCTTCCTACTGATACTCTGTTGCAGCCCCAGGAGGGGTTTTTCTACCTTCTCCTCACAGGGGGTCTGCCGATAGGAAGGGGTCAGTCAGGGGTCAGCAAACTTTTTCAGCAGGGGGCTGGTCCACTGTCCCTCAGACCTTGGGGGGGGGGTTGGACTATATTTTGGGGGGGAAATATGAACAAATTCCTATGCCCCACAAACAACCCAGAGATGTAATTTAAATAAAAGCACACATTCTACTTATGTAAAAATACCAGGCAGGCCCCACAAATAACCCAGAGATCTATTTTAAACAAAAGGACACATTCTACTCATGTAAAAACACGCTGATTCCTGGACCATCCACGGGCCAGATTTAGAAGGGTGATTGGGCCGGATCCAGCCGCCGGGCCTTAGTTTGCCTACCCATCGTGTCAGTCCTCTGTACCAGTGACCACTGCCACCATGTTTGCTTTTTGTTACTTCACATTGTGCAATTGCAACACTTGAAAGTTGTCTGGAATTAGAGGTGGGTTAGGAGAAAAGAGCCAAGATTGATGGAGCAGGCTGGGGGAAGGAAGGAATCAGTTCTACTCACCCTTGTATCCCACCATTTGACCCCCCCCCCCGATTTTATGCCTTATATTATGTTTAGTTGTGCCCAAACATAAATAGTACTCACATCACTCTGGAGTTCATAGGCCTTTCTAGCTTGGATGACGTCATTCTGATCTGGAAGGCAGGTCCACTGGTGCAGATAATGACGGTAATCGATATCACTGACCAACTTCTGGCAATTCTTAGCGTGCAACACTTCCAGCATGTCCACAGGGCTAATATACTTAGTCTTCCATTTCTCAAAGTCCTTCTTATACTCCCTCTCACTTTGCATTTTGGCTACATTCATAGAATGCACAAGTTTCGGGTCATCTTGCACACTGCGTGCTCCAATGTGGTGCCCAAGCTGCTTGCGATAGCCTTCTTTGTATTTGTACTGAAATAGATATACATGTGTAAACCATCTACCCATAAGAATATTCATCAGATACCTGCATTGGAAAATCCCATATTCTGAGAGGATTGTGACAGTATTTTCCCCATTTAGATAGCATCTTTCTTCCTTATCTTTTTGCCACTCCATTTTCCTAATTCCTCATACAGATTCTCTAATAATCTTTAAAGATTTGTTTCCTTTAGGAAGGTATTTTTTATTATTATTCATGAATCTATTAAAAATGGACCAGTCATTCTGTTTTGTGTTGTTTTCAGAAGGGGCAGCTTTAAAGAAAAACAACAGAAAAAAAGAAAACAAATGCGAGCATTAGCCAAATCTAAGTGTAAGCTTGAATGACAAGCCTGGCTTGGATGACAGGCCAAAGTTCCATGCAATTCCTGGCACTGTGGTCTAAACCACTTAGTCTAGGGCTTGCCAATCAGAAGGTTGACAATTCGAATCCCCGCGACGGAGTGAGCTCCCGTTGCTCGGTCCCTGCTCCTGCCAACCTAGCAGTTCGAAAGCATGTCAAAGTGCAAGTAGATAAATAGGTACCGCTCCGGTGGGAAGGTAAACGGCGTTTCCGTGCGCTGCTCTGGTTTTTCCAGAAGCGGCTTAGTCATGCTAGCCATATGACTCGGAAAAACTGTCTGCGGACAAACATCAGCTGCCTCGATCAGTAAAGCGAGATGAGCACCACAACCCCAGAGTCATTTGCGACTGGACTTAACGGTGAGCAGTCCTTTACCTTTACCTTTTAGCTGTCAATAGGTGACTGCTACAAACTAGGAATCAAGTGTAACTATTTTATTTTAAGGATTCAGGCATGCTTTGGATTCCACCATCACCAGTTTGGGCACTTGTGAAAACTTAACATATTCAATGAATATTCCTATTAATGATGACTGACTATATCAATAACATGGGGGGGGGAGCTATTTAGTCATCTAAATCTATTCAAAGCATCACAAGATTAGCTGTATCAGCTGTGATAAATGAGGGATTGACATATCACTGCCCTTTCAACAATTCAAACCAGAAAACAAAAACCCACCTATTCACTATCCACTGAGCCATAGAAAAATGATGTTGTTTTTTTAAAAAAAAGTAATAAGGGAAGTGGGTTAGGGAGATGCAATTCCTATTACATGACAGCATCTGACAACTCATGAACAGAACTACTTACTTCACTTGCAATGTCTCTTGAAGCTTTAGCAGCCTTGATTGGAATTGCATCTACACGAAGATCATAACCCTTTCTCCTGGCCTCTTCCAATGAAAGTTTGTATAATTTCTAAAAGAATGGCAAAGATTGGTTTAATGTTTAAAAATAGAGCACTTGTTATTATTCTAAATTGGTTTTCTACCAACGATTTTGAAGACATTACTTACATCACTATAGTTGATCTTGTTCTGCTGTGACAATATAATTTCAGGAGTATCTGGCATAATGTGAATGGTGGTTTTATCCTTGTTCCATGCATCAATATACTTGCGCTGAAAAAATAGTAAATAGTAAGGGAAAAAGTAAATAAATTATTTGATAAAGGCAGCAGCTGCCAAAAATGGTAATTCTTTCATAAATCATAAATCATGAAACTGTTGAAGTTTCCAAATTGCCTCCAAGGGCAGCCCCACATAGAGAACATTGCCGTAATCCAATCTGGAAGTTACCAGAGCATGGAGTACTGTGGCCAAGTCTTCTCTGTAGTTGGGCCGTAGTTGGCATACCAGCTGTAGATGTAAATGAACTCCTAGGCACTGAGGCTACTTGGGCCTCCACTGACAGAGATGGGTCCAGAACATCACAATGCTTGCACCTGCTCCTTCCAGAGGAACTTTGGATACATAAGACCCCCATCTTTTCCTGGTTCCACTTCAATTTACTGACCAGCATCTAGTCCAGGCATAGGCAAACTCAGCCCTCCAGATGTTTTGCGACAACAACTCCCATCATCCCTAGCTAGCAAGACCAGTGGTCAGGGATGATGAGAATTGTAGTCTCAAAACATCTGGAGGGCCGAGTTTGCCTATGCCTGATCTAGTCCATTACCATCTCCAAGCACCAGGCTAGCACTTCAGTTTCCTCTCGTGCTTCAGATGGAACAGAGAGCAATAGCTTGGTGCCCTCCACATATTATTGGTATTTCACTCCAAATCTCCTGTTGAGAGGGGTCCCAACTGTTTGCAGATATATATTAATTAACAAGATGGGGGAAATGCTCATGGTACTAAACAAAGCCCATCATATCCACGTTCTGGAAATGGCTCTGATTCAACCAGTATGAAAATGGTTGCTGAAAGAGTATGAAAATAAGAATGAATGGAATGTGCCTTCTTAGCACAAAAACGAAACTCTTAATTAGTTAATTAGGGTCAGATAACAATTATAGAGATAAATAGTTATAATGATAAAATCACTAGGCAAATTCTCAAAGTGATCAGAGCCTGCATATTCCCAGTCACAGCATTGCTAAACCAGCCAGGTTTCTTTATATATTTGCTCATATGAGTTTTAAGGAAGGGGCATGAATGAAACTCACATGGTCCATAACTTCAGAATTATGCTTTGCCAAAGCCATAGGCATAGAGTCGATGGGACTTGTGAATTTGAATTTGTCAGGATGCTGTCTGTAGATGTAGTCACTCAAGATCTGAGAGGCTCTCTTATTCTTCTCAGCTTCCAAGGAACCACTTGGAGTCCAGCCAATGCCCTTTAGCCATTCAAGATCTGCTTTATACATATTCTGTTGGAAAAGAAACAAGCAGGGAGGACAATAGTTCCATGAAAACCTTCCATTACAATTGAGGATTTTTGCCTTCACAAATTATAATCCACATCAACTAAAGAGACTATTGTTACACTGTCAATTTATGTCAGCACAGATTAAACAAGCAATAACTTTTCAACTTTTTTTTACTCTTTTAATATATAGTACGCATGCTATCTAAACAAAATGCAGCTATTAGGCTGATGAGTGGGGCAGCCCAATCGAACCATCTGCCATCAATCCTGAAGGCACTTCACTGGCTGCTAGTGAGCTGCTGGGCCCAATTCAAAGTGTTTGTACTAACATACAAAGCCCAAATGGCTTGAGACCCAAGTACATAAAGGAGCGCTTCCCTGATTTCAACAATCTCAGGTCCTATAACTGGCAGGGGATTCCCTGCTGGTGCTGCCTTTGGTGGGTGCTAAACTGTTGGTGATGCCCGGTCTTAGGGCTTCCTTGGTAGTGGTTCCCCCTTTGTGGAGCAAACCTCAGCCAAAAGCCAAATGTACATCCCACAGAAAGGTGTTCTGGACCTCTGGAGCAGTAATCAATCTTTGTTTCGAGATCCCGTCGCAATTATAATTGCCTGATGTTTAGAGAAAGGCTTTCTTCACACAGAAAATGGTGGTTCAAATCCGCTGGCCCTGGGATAATCTAATGTTTAAAACGCTTTTTCTTATAAAGATACTCACATCGCTCTGAAGTTCGTATGTTTTCCTGGCATGCACAACATCATTCTGATCTGGCAGGCACGTCCACTGGTGCAAATAATGACGGTAATCAACATCACTGACCAGTTTCTGGCAATTCTTAGCGTGCAAGACCTCCAGCATATCCACAGGGGTGGTATATTTGGTCTTCCATTTCTCAAAGTCTTTCTTATACTCCCTCTCACTCTGCATTTTGGCTACATTCATAGAATGCACAAGTTTCGGGTCATCTTGCACACTGCGTGCTCCAATGTGGTGGCCAACTTGCTTGCGGTAGCCTTCTTTGTATTTGTACTGGAGGGGAAAGAAATATATGTGCATACTATAAATCATCTACCTAGAAGACTGCTTGTTGTCAGGCAGTTTCTCAGTTTCTGTACTTATACAGAATATGATTCATGAATCTATTAAAAAACGGACCTGGCATTCTGTGTTTTTTATTTTTTCAGAAAGGGACAGCTTTAAAGAAAAACAACATTTTAAAAAAATGTGAGTATTAACCAAACCTAGGTGTAGGCTTCCTGGTATATCTGGGTTGGAAGACAGGTAAAGATTCCTATACCCGCTAGCTTACAACATGCGGGTGCCACATACTGGGAACTTAGTGAAACTATTTTATTGGAAGGACTGAGGGTCATTTTGGATTCTGCCATCAACATCTGCAGGCACCTGCGAAACCTTAATGTATTCAATGATTATTCCTATTTATGATAACTGACAATATCGGTAACACAGGGGGACTATTTAGCCTATCTGGGACTATTTACTATTAAGGGAAGTGGTTTGGGAAAATGCAATGCCTATTACATAACAGCATCTGACAACTCATGAACAGAACTACTTACCTCGCTTGCGATATCTCTTGAAGCTTTAGCGGCCTTGATTGGAATTGCATCTACACGAAGATCATAACCCTTTCTCCTGGCCTCTTCCAACGAAAGTTTGTATAATTTCTAAAAGAATGGCAAAGATTGATTGTGTGTTTAAAAACAGAGCACTTGTATTTCTTCTAAATTGGTTCTCTACCAATTTTTTTATTATTTTTTTACTTACATCGCTATAGTTGATCTTGTTCTGCTGCGACAGTATAATTTCAGGAGTATCTGGCATGATATGAATGGTGGTTTTATCCTTGTTCCATGCATCTATATACTTGCGCTGAAAACAACAACCAGTAAATAAATTATTTGATGAAGGCAGCAGCAACCAAGAATGGCAATTTGTTTCCTTCTAACATTTATCAGAAGTCCTTCAACATAATGTCATAGTCATAAAACAGATAAAACAGTTGAAGTTTCCAATTTGTCCTCATGCCTACACAGAGCACATCACAATAAACCAGACTGGAAGTTACCAGAGCATGGAGTATTGCGGTCAGGTCTTCCACCATCTCCAAGCACCAGTCAATCTCCTCTGATGCTTCGGATGGAACAGAAAGAGATTGATGGGTACATTCCACATATTAGTGGTATTTCACTTCAAATCTTCTGGTGACAGGTCTGAAGATTTCAGATAGATATTAAATAACATGGGGGGACGACACTCGTGTTCTCAAACAATGCCCTCCCCATAACTACTTTCTGGAAATGGCCCTGATCCAACATGTATGAAAACCAACATTTTGCTACAAAATGGTTGTTGAAAGAGTATGAAAATAAGAATGTGCCTCCTTAGCACAAAAACGAAACTCTTAATTAGTTACTTAGGGTCAGATAACAATCATAGAGAAAAATAGTTATAATGATAAAATTACTAGGCTAATTCTCAAAGTGATCAGAGCCTGCATATTCCCAGTCACAACATTGCTAAACCAGCAAGATTTCTTTATATATTTGCTCATTTGAGTTTTAAGGAAGGGGCATGAATGAAACTCACATGGTCCATAACTTCAGAATTATGCTTTGCCAAAGCCATAGGCATAGAGTCAATGGGACTTGTGAATTTGAATTTGTCAGGATGCTGTCTGTAGATGTAGTCACTTAAGATCTGGGAGGCTCTCTTATTCTTCTCAGCTTCCAAGGAACCACTTGGAGTCCAGCCAATGCCCTTTAGCCATTCAAGATCTGCTTTATACATATTCTGTTTGAAAAGAAACAAGCAGGGAGGACAATAGTTCCATTAAAACCTTCCATTACAATTGAGGATTTTTGCCATCGCAAATTATAATCCACATCAACTAAAGAGACTATTGTTACACTGTCAACTTGTGTCAGCACAGATTAAACAAAAGAAACAAACTTTTCCAACTTTTTTTTTTACTCTTTTAATATATAGTATGCATGCTATCTAAATAGAATGCAGCTATTAGGCTGATGAGTGGGGCAGCCCAATAGAACCATCTACTACCAATCCTGAAGGGGCTGAGTTAGGACCACTTCCTTGCTCACCATCAGGTGGGACCTAGGCTTTGGGCTATGACTTGACATACCCCTAGGAACAGGCAGGTCTTAGCTCCCTCAAGGTTGAAGTTAGCTTCCCACTCTTCTGACTTATGAATAATATGTTCCCTCATTTGACCCATCACTCCGGTCTCACCTTTTTGTTCTAAGATCCAGGCACAATTATCACTATTTGCTGTTTAGAGACTGGCTTTTCTCCCATAAGGAATTGTGAATAAAATCCACCAACCCTGGGATAGTCTCATGCTTAAAAGCCTTTAAGAAAAAAGAAGATACTTACATCACTCTGAAGTTCATATGTTTTCCTGGCATGCACAACATCATTCTGATCTGGCAGGCATGTCCACTGGTGCAGATAATGACGGTAATCGACATCGCTGACCAGCTTCTGACAATTCTTTGCCAGTAAGACTCCAAGCATATCCACAGGGCTGGTATACCTGGTCTTCGATTTTTCAAAGTCTTTCTTGTACTCTCTTTCGCTCTGCATCTTGGCTACATTCATAGAATGCACAAGTTTCGGGTCATCCTGTATGCTGCGTGCTCCAACATGGTGGCCAAGCTGCTTGCGATATCCAACTTTGTACTTGTACTGTGTGAAAAATAAAATTATTTTCACTAACTTCTCATTCTAATTACATTAAGAGGTGCTCGTATATTTATAAAGGCCTTAGCAAATGATCATCCCTCCAAAACTTGATTTCTCAGGACATCCTAACTTATATAATCAGGCGTTTCATCTCAAATGCTTGAGCATGACCAACAGTTATTTAGGAGTTTATGGAATCAAAGCAATATTGTGTGATTGTAGTACTGTAAAACGTTAAGCAAAATTTAACCATCCTTCTGTGTTAAGGTTTGCCTGTCTGAACCAAAATGGCAATTCTACCTCGGAAGGTCCTGGGTACATCTGCAGGACCCAAAGTGGACTATTCCAGGGGAGTGTCGGGGACAGGCTTGGAGGTGCGGGAACCTAAGCTGTCATTGTTATCCTGATACACACAAAAAGGGCC
Source organism: Podarcis bocagei (assembly GCF_964188305.1). Classification (NCBI taxonomy): domain Eukaryota; kingdom Metazoa; phylum Chordata; class Lepidosauria; order Squamata; family Lacertidae; genus Podarcis; species Podarcis bocagei. Next base: position 106,854,576 of record NC_138125.1, read on the forward strand.
TCTTAGCTACACCAGCCCTGGAGCTGGTAAAGTTAATAGCTTTCCATTATCTGCAACTGGGGGGCGGGAAGGTAACAAACAAACAAAAGGATGAAAAAGCTGCCAACCCATCCCACTGAGCCAATAAGGCTATGGGTGTGGCAGATCTCCTCCCAGGTATATAAGATTACCCCACCCATAAGCAAAATATTTATTAAACCATTAATACAAATAATTTAACATGGAGTTCCTTCTACCAATAGGCCTCCCTTTCTGCCAGCACAGCAGCACTTCTGCCTCTTCCTGTTTCTCCTTCAGACTGCCTCAGAGCCAGAGGGAGCTTTGAATTGCTCCCTAATAGGACTTATTTTTTATTTATAAAGGGAATTTATCATATCTATATCTATCTATCTATCTATCTATCTATCTATCTATCTATCTATCTATCTATCTATGAATGAGAATGTTGATTCAAGATAGCATTCCAATTTATAAAAGAGAAATAAAAGAGAAGCTGAAACCAGGCTTTGATTTACACTCATTTTATATGTGTTCAAAACCTGACACTTTTCAAATCACAATTAATTCATTTCAGCTTATAATGATTATACGAAGCACTGCATTTATTTTTGGGAAACTTCGAAACTATTCCCCCCCTCTTAAGGTTTAGTTGATAAATATAAAAAATAAATAAAAGAAAATCAGTGTGTGCGCTTATGTGTAACTAAATGTATATAAATATGCACACGCATCCCTTAGAAAGTTCACAACATTAATAATATGCCAAATCAAAGATTTAATAAGCAGAATTGCCATTTTGCTGTTAACCAGCAGAATGAAATACTTACTTCACTGGCAATATCTCGAGATGCTTTTGCAGCCTTGATTGGTATGGCATCGAGTGGAAGGTCATAGCCTTTCCTTATCAATTCTTCAAATCCTAGCTTGTAGAGTTTCTAATGAGAGAACCATAAGAAAGTTAATCACTGTGGAAGCCCAGCAAGAAAACAGACAGCTCAAAAACACCCTCTTGTGCTATCCAGCATCAAACTTACATCGCTCGTGTTAATTAAGTTGGCTCTGGACAGGATAATTTCGGGGGTGTCAGGCATGATGTGGATATGAGTCTTGTCCTTATCCCATGCTTCTCTATAAAGTTTCTAGAAAGAATGGAAAGAGAGTGAATCATCATCATCATCATCATCATCATCATGTGCCAGTAAGAATAAATATCAAATTCAGCACAGTACAAAAGTACATCAAGCCAATGTGAAATGTTGGGCAGGCCATTGCCCATGTGGAAAGAGACTTGCCCTTGTGAAAGAGACTGTGCAGCACCTTGTGCTAGCAGGTGCAGCGCAAGGTCTTGTGCTCCCATGCACCTTGATACATTGCTGAATACCTGGTGCACATAGGAGCTAGGGCTGATGTCCCTTCGTCCGTCCCCCCAATAAAATATTTGAGGGGGTTAGGGCCCCGAAAGATGATGGGCATTGTCATTCAAATGGTGTGTGCGCACTGTGCCATGTGATTATCAGGGGCTTACCTCCCCCCCCAAAAAAATATTTTATCCAAATTGGCACCCCTGCTGGTGCAAGAGACTGTAAAATGCCTTGTGGGGAGAATTGGAGGAGGAGGGTTGCTCAGTACTTAATCCAATGTAATTATATCCTCCTTCACAGGATTACAGGCTTGGGGGGGGGCATCATTTTCCTTAATAAATCCCTAGGCCCAGAAACTGAATTTCCCTTTTTATACCAAATTCATCAAACTGAAAACAAAAATAAAAATGCACTTATCAAATTTGCTACAGAATCCTATGCATGTTCACCTGAAGCAAACTCCAAGCAAGAAAGGAATGTACTCTTGAACTAATTAAGGCTGCAGTCCTGAACATGCTCCCTAGAGAGCCCTGTTAAATACAGTGGGGGCTTGCCTCTGAGTAAACATGCATTGGGTGTGCTGTAAAGCAGTTAACTATGCTATAGGGCATGACTCATTCACCCACTCCTCCCCACTACCATTCATAACCATTATTCCCGCTGCTGACACCTGCTCCTCAAGAGCAGCACATCCTTGTGCTGAGAACACTTACATCGCTCCTATGCTTGGCATTTTCCTTTGCCAAAACCACCTCCATTGAATCAGGGATACTTGTGAATTTAACGGTGTCTGGAGGCTGGCGATATTTCTTTTCACTCAGAATCTCAGAAGCCTTCTTGTTCTTTTCCGATTCTAGAGATCCGTATGAGTTCCATCCAATGCCTTTCAGCCACTCAAGGTCTGTTTTGTATGCATTCTAGCAAGGAAGAAAACAAATATGAGATCCATTTGGTATTGCAAATACCACTGAAGAGGATTTTAACTTTTGGTCCTATTCCTATTCCTCCGTCATATGTTGATTATGGGTCCTTGCCTTAGGTACGTCTATCATTTGGCTTGATTGTTATTTAAACAAAGCATACAAAGTTTTGCAAAGTTTGAAAACCAAGTAGAGTGGTACCTCAGGTTAAGTACTTAATTTGTTCTGGAGGTCCGTACTTAACCTGAAACTGTTCTTAACCTGAAGCACCACTTTAGCTAATGGGGCCTCCTGCTGCTGCCGTGCCGCCACAGCACGATTTCTGTTCTCATCCTGAAGCAAAGTTCTTAACCTGAAGCACTATTTCTGGGTTAGTGGAGTCTGTAACCTGAAGCGTATGTAACCTGAAGCATATGTAACCTGAGGTACCACTGTATGGTCAAGAATATGGCCAAAAATGTACATAGTGAGAAGACTAGCGCAGGAGGGGAGACAAGGGAAACATTGTTTTTAAGGCACCTTAAATCTCAGAAAAGAATTTTGACAAAAACGAATTAAGAGATTAAACAAACTGGGTATTAGAAAAGATTGGGAACATACTCCAGAAACAGCAAAAATGAGGATGAACAAGAGCAATAAGAAGTCAGTGAGAATGAAGGATGTAAGCAGGGACCTGCCAGCATTAGAGTAGGTAAGAGACTGAAGGAGACTTGAAATCTGCCTTCACAAACAAATATCATTTCTGATCCCCCATAGCAAGATATGGTTTATAAATACGACTTACATCGCTTTGTAATTCATATACTTTCTTAGCATGGATGACATCATTTTGGTCCGGGAGACATGTCCATTGGTGCAGAAAATGACGGTAATCGATATCGCTGACCAGTTTCTGACAATTCTTAGCGTGCAAGACCTCCAGCATATCCACAGGGCTGATATACTTGGTCTTCCATTTCTCAAAGTCTTTCTTGTATTCCCTCTCACTCTGTATCTTGGCTACATTCATAGAATGCACAAGTTTGGGGTCGTCCTGTATGCTGCGTGCTCCAATGTGATGCCCCTGTTGCTTGCGGTAACCTTCTTTGTACTTGTACTGAAATCACAAACAAAGTTTGTTGCAAAGACAAGAATGAAAAAATCGGGAATCGTTAGCAGATCTATCCCAATGGAGGCGCCATGTCAGAACTGTTTGCAAATGTGTCCTTTCGTGGTTGCTGCTGATTCACAAGCAAAGCGGGTTGCTCATTCACTTGGGAGCAAGCCCCCCTTGAACTCAGTGGGTCCTACTTGTGAGTAGACATGCCATAAGGCTGCTCTGGAAACAGGCCAAAAAAAAAATCAGCACAGTGGCAGCACTACATTCCCAGCCTGGCATGTTTTGGTGAAAACTAGATTCCACCACCAATAGCCTACCTTGATTCAAAATTGCTTGATAACTACATGAGATGCAATGATAAGACTTTTTCTTCATAGGGGACATTGGAAAAATCATACAGTAGGACATCTATTATTCTACAAGGGAACCATAGGTGCTTTGGCTGGTCTGTGCTGGTATACACACCATGGCACCTCAGAGGATCTGGCCCTGAAAACCATTTACATGACTGAGTCCTAGAGAACGTGACTGAATGCATCAAAGGTGTACTACAATACTACTTACATCACTAGCGATGTCCCTTGATGCTTTTGCAGATTTCACTGAGATTGCTTCAGCAGTGAGGTCATAACCTTTCTTCAACAATTCTTCCCATCCAAGTTTGTACAGTTTCTAATATGGAAAGCAAGAAGAGCAAAAGAAGCTCAATACCTAACAGGCATTTCTTCCACTGGAGAATATATATTTGGAATATTTGAGTGTGGAGCAGTTAAAAAACTTCACAAGGAACACCAAATAGCTCTTAGCTTCCCTCAAAACTCCTGCGCTGTTATAGCTAGGGCAGAGTTAAATTTCATGAGCGAACATTTTTGTTGGGGGGGGGAGGTGAATGATTGAGCCCCTTGAAATACTCTTCAAAAGATGCTTCTAAGCCTTTTTTTACACTGGCTCACTCCCAATCTTTATTGCCTCAGCTGGCAGGTGCTTGGGCATTCCCCCCCCCCAATCCCTCAGCACCGCAAAAAGGAGCCTTGCTGGCTATATGATCCTGCCAAGCAGGGATCATGAAGCTAGGGAGATGTCACAATGCCAAAAATGGGTAAACATTGCCCTAATATTTGCAGCCCTGGCTTTTTCTTTCTCAAAAGGCTGCTGCTGAAACAGGAGGTGCTTTTCACAAGGAGAAGAGGCATTAAACAAAAAACAAAAAAGGGCATCTCACCACCTGTTTCAACTCATTCTAGTATGGCCCAAGGAGAAATCCTAAAATTTGGTTCAGATTTCATTTGAGGTGAAATCTGGTGACGATCTAGATATGTTCAGAGACCCCTGAGAAATTTCTGTTAGTGTTTTTCCAACTCTTGGCTTTCCCTGTTGTTCATTCAAAGGGTGGCGGGAAGGTTCTGAAATTTCCTTAAAATGCTGCTTTAGATAAAATGTGATGACAATACAGAGAGGTGCAGAAAGCCCTGAGAAATTTCACTAGTGTGATCACAAATCTAGGTTTGCCTCAAAACTCTTGTTTGTTCTGACACGAAGCACTTGCTTCAGATTTCACTTCAGGTGAATGTCAAATACAATTGGAAATGAACTTCTAACAACTAAAGAAAACAAAGGCATTCCTACAAAATATATCTGAGCCAGAGAATTTGCATACGAATAGTATATTAACCAACACAACACATTGTTACATATTTCTATACCTGGCTGTAATTGTACTTGTTTGCTTTGGCCTGCATAATGTCAGGTGTATCTGGCATCACGTGAATCTTCGTCTTATCCTTCTCCCACGCATCTATATATGAATGCTATTAGGAAAAATAAAACAAGATAAATCAATGCAATTTGCATTTATACGTGCAGTAATGTTGCCATAATAATTTTAAAGTTGTTTATTTATCTCTTTTTTACAGTTTTAGATATAGCAGCCATTTGGTATGATATCACACCACACAGAAGCCATTTTGTTTTATGCCATGCACTCAGCAGTGGCCATTTTGTATTATGCAAAACACCAGGGCAGACATTTTGTTATGCCATGTCCCTACAGCAGCCATTTTGTGACTGGCACTCATAGCACCCTCTCAAAATTCCAAATGTACCCAATTGGTCCAAACAAAGAGATTCTTTTCACACTGGCTAACGAGAGTCACCTTATTCATAACACCAGCATTGTGTTTCGCAAGTTCCATGTCCATTGAGTCCATCAGCTTCTTAAATGGGAAAAGGCTTGGATGCTGGCGGTACTTCGAATCGCTTGCAATTTCAGTGGCTTTCTTACTCTTTTCAATATCCAGTGACCCAGCAGGACTCCAACCAAGTCCTTTGTACCATTCGTTGTAATCTTGTTTGTATTCATGCTGCAGGTGGAAGAGAATAACACACAGCCAAAGTTGAGCGGCTCTTAGCTGCAGCAACATAAACCATCTGCATAAACGCACGAGAAATATAGCCACTGACTGGTAGTGAAAAGAGAATGCAAGGTCTTACATTGCTTTGAATCCGGTTCATGTTTCTTGCCAGTTCTACATTAACGGCATCTGGCAGGAGGATATATTTGTGGATGAGCCTTTTGTAGTTGATGTTGGTGATATTTGCTTGAGCTTCCTTGGCAGCCATGACGCTGAAAGTATCGGCCGGGGTGTTGTACTTGGTCTTGCTGGTTTCGTAGGCTTTCTTGTACTCACGATCCGACTGCATCTTAGCTACTTGCATGTAATGAACAAGCTTTGGGTCATCTTGGAGGCTGCGGAAGCCAACAAGTTTGCCCTTATCCATTTCATATCCCAGTTTGTATTTGTACTGCACAGAAGAAGACAAACAGAACATAAGCAAGGAAGTAAAATTTAATCTCAGGAAGGTTAGAAATGCAACATTTCTTCATCTGTGATAAATAAAATTAAAAGTGTACATGAGGTTGAACATAAAAACTAATAAAATATGACAGTGGGTCAGATCCAAAGGTGTCACTCCATTTTGTCCCAAATAAGGCTGTCTTTGTATCAGTTTCCCCCAGCACCACCTCCCCTGTTGTTCTGGAGAGGACCCCAGCCTTCTAGAGCAGATTTTCAGGGGCATAGGACAAGCGGGACTCCAGACCCATGGGGGCAGTGGGAACACTTTTTCTGCTCACAAAACCTTTGGATCTGATGCAACGTATGAGCTTCAGCTTTTAGAGTAATTTAAAATATTTTGGCCTTAAAAACTTACATCACTGGCAATGTCTCGGGAAGCCTTAGCAGCTTTAATGGGGATTGCATCAGCCCTCAGATCATATCCCTTCTTCTTATCTTCTTCCATGGAAAGTCTGTACATTTTCTGTTTATTCAAAGAAACAAAAGAATAAAGGCTTTGTAGTGAATGCTTTTGTATGGAGAGAACATTCCTTCCAACTGCTAGGTAAAGCTTTCTTGACTTTTTTCAGGCTTTCATTTACTTTTTTTAAAAAGTTGTTTGGAAAAATGAAATTAAAGGTGGACTATTAATACTCTAATCAATTGTGTCAATGGGGAATTATAATGCAGGACTATACCCCGAAGGTAATAGCTCTTTATGCTAGCTAATCACACCATTAGCAGTTCTTTATCTTTAACACTACATGAAAGCAGAATACAACCCCAGCTATCTACCTAGCCCTCATACTTACATTGCTGATGTTGAATGCATTGACTTTTGCCAAAACAAGCTCAGGGATATCTGGAGTGATGTTAATCTTGGTCTTGTCTGCTTCCCAGTCCTTTTTGTAAAGGTGCTGAAAAGGCAACACAAAACTTATATCACCATCTCTAAAAATCACTCACAATTGTTTATTTTCCTCTAAGAGGAGATGCATTAGACTCTTTTGCTTTGCTACACATTTGAAAAAGCTGCTACTCGAATGTCTAAGATTAATGGGCCTTGTGCAACTAACAAAGGGATATCCAATATTAATCATACTCAGAGCAGACCCATTAAATCAATGGATTTAAGTTACTTAAATCCATTGATTTCACTTGACTTAACTGAATATCACCCTTGGTTAGTATCCAATTTATATATATATTAAAAACAACAACCCTGCTATCTGAATAACTGGAGATGCCTTTTTAGATTACAAGTTTTAAAAATCTATTAGCTAACCAATTATTAATTAAAAAAAATGCATGCCTACTTTATATTCACAAATGCACAGGACAATTTTCAGGCTGGTTAAGCCTAGTGTTCCATGTCCTGCCTAAAACTTTAGATTCTGACAGTCCTGATTCAGCACAAGCCAGCATAAATCAGGGTTCATTTTGTTTCTTGTGGAATGACAAAGCAAACAGTAACCATGTGCTAAGATGGCAACCTGTTTGTTGATCTGGAATAAAATACACAATTCCACGGAAAAATATTACCCAGGGAATCCAAATAATTAGTTAACTATTGCTACTTTTCTGCAATGTCTTAGAACAAGAAGACCAACCAACAGAGACTCTTCTGCAAACGTAATGTTGGCAAACCTCCTTTGAAAAGAGACACGTGAAATTTAGGTGTGGGTGTGATCTCACATGACCCAATGACATACTGATCTTAGAGAAATAGATAAATTCATCTTATCACGAGGAGAGAAACAGGCACCCTAAACTGCCACATACACAGAGCAATTTTAGCATGCAGGAAAATGACACAGAAATCAAAGAAAGGAGAGGTGGTAGAAGAACACAAACCAATTCAACCCTGACTACACCAGTAAGTCTTACTGACCAGATATCAAAGCAATGCCATTATTAGTAACAACTTGTTGAGCAGGAAATATTATAAAATTAATAATGAAATCTTGGGGGAGGGGCTATAAATATTACTCCATAATTTATACAATAGTATAAAATCAGTAGTTAAGTTTGCCTCCTGAACAACTGCCCTATCTTCATGCATTTATGAATTTTAACTTCTGTGTGTTTCCAGTTCTCAATTAAGTCAACAAGTCACAGATTAGTTGGTGGGGTTAATTTGTTTGTGAAATCGCAGGACAAGTTTCTGCTCGGCAGCAGCTTTCCTATGCTAGGCTTATTTGCTTACCCCGTCCATGGTCTTTGCGTTTTGTGTAGCCAGGACCATGGGCATAGAATCCATCTTGATAGAATACTTGAGTTTGTCTGGATGCTGCCTGTATTTCTTCTCACTGACAATCTCCATGGCTTTCTTGTTCTTCTCGGCTTCTAAAGATCCCAATGGAACCCACCCAACCCCCTTCATGAATTCATCATAGTCTGCTTTGTACTGGTTCTGGAGACAAAATGAAATTAAACAGGTGAGAAATGTTAGATACACCGCTAGTCTATTTTTAAAGCAGCAGTGTTCACTTGCAAAAATTGCACGCACTGGCACAGCAGAAAAGAAATCCAATACATTGTGTCGTGGTTTATTTGTACTAATCAGCTAAGCTGGACCTTTTCAGGATAGCAACTTCATATTTAAGCCTGCTTCTTTGTAAGCATTTCAAAACTTTAAAATGTATACTAATATTGTGCTGTATTGTTGCTTTTAAAATTATCACCACAAAATTGTTTACACAGTCTTCTTCAGTCTAAGACTACACTGCTATGCACGTTTATTGGAACACATAAACATTTGCATATATATATATATATATATATATATGTAATATTTTCTTGGTTTACAAAAGTACATGCCTTGTCTCTTTTCTCAGGTTGTACAGTCTTTCTGACAAATCTGTTACATTTGTTGTGAGACATTAGTGCTGAGTACAGTATAAGGTTGGGGAAGAAGGGGGCAGAAGAGGGGGGAGTGGTGAGGCTTATATTATTTTGTATAGTGTACGTGTTGGGTTTTGTGTCAGAGTCAACTGGGTAGGTTCTCTTTCTATTCGTTTATTACATTTCCTTGATAGTGAGAGGTACTGGGTGGCAGGGTGTGGTTGGTTGTGGTTGGCTGCAGTGGGGCTTGTTTGCATTTGTGAGGGGAGCGGGAGTCAGGAAAGCTTGTTGGGTCAGGTAAACCAGATTGATTCGTATGCTGTCAGTGGATTATTGTTGTTGTTTACATTTATAATCTATTTTACATGACATATAGAATATTCCAGGTGCCTAAGGGCCCCCCTCACCTTGGACATAGGGATTTGGAGGGTTAAATAGTCTACATCTATAATTCAGTGGTTTTTCAAAGTCTTTTACTTACATTACTCTGAATCTGCATCATGTTTTTGGCCAGTTCCAGGTTCATAGAATCAGGCAAAACATTATATGTGTGGATAATATTCCTGTAGTTTGTATCCGTTGCCACTTCCTGTGCTTTCTTGGCTGCCACCACACTGAACATGTCAACTGGGGTGTGGAACCGGGTCTTTGACTTCTCATAGTCCTTCTTGTACTCACGCTCCGACTGCATCTTAGCAACTTGCATGAAGTGCACCAGTTTAGGGTCGTCTTCCAGACTACGGAATCCAATGTGCTTTCCCTTGGCTTGCTCGAAGGCTAGTTTGTATTTGTACTGTAAGCAGAAAGGTGTATTTGTACTGTAAGCAGAAACTCAGTTAAGACCACCATCTTACTGAACATGGCAAAACAACCATTTTACATTTCAAATAAGTTTATGAGTTGCATATATATATATATATATATATATATATATATATATATATATATAGGCTTGGGAACCATTATTATGCACAAGGATCCCCAAACAGCAAAGAGTGGGATAGATCTTGTTAGTGGAAGCACTGTGCAAAGACCTTCTGCTTGTGCAACAGGGCTTTCCTTCCCCCAGCAAGCTCTGAAATGCGTTCTGAAAGAACCCCCAGAACAGCATGCAGGAGAGTCATTCCCTCTGGTAAGATTGCCCTGATAGCACAATTACCTTAGCATAACATTGAATTCCTCCCAAAGTGCTAAATTCAAAAACTTTTATTTATCCCCTTGCCCATTTAATAATAAGTGAAACCATCAACCCAAAGGACTTGTATACACTTCAGCCACAATCTAATAAAGTAGCCTTAAGCTCTTTAAAATCAGTAAACCTTATTTTGCATGCACAATTGTGGCCATAATTTAGGGTAGGGGTTGCTCTAGAGTAGGGGCCATCATTAATCCCTAGTAAATTATCTCTATATTTTCTTCATTGATGTACAACTGTGCTAGAGGTAAGTGCAATGGGCACAAAGAAACATATTCTTGCAGGATCGTCCTTGAGTAGGTGATTTTCAAAAGCCATGGGCTCCAAACAAAGCTTATAAAAGCAATAGTATAATAAGAACCATTTCTCAGATTTGCCCAGGTGGACTCAAGAGAACATAAGGTATCCAAACATGGGAGGAAGGGCTAATTGAGAATGGTAAGTCTAGGGATAAATCAGTCTTTTCTCATGAACGCAACGGAAAAATTAAACTTACATCACTTGCAATATCCCTTGAAGCTTTGGCTGCTTTTATTGAGATAGCATCTGGCCTCAAATCATAGCCTTTCTTTTTGTCTTCTTCCCAGCCAGCCCTGTATAGTTTCTTTTCAAAAAAAAAAGGAAGAAGGGAAGATTGGTAAAGGGGAGGTTGTAAATTAAAAACAAAACACACTTCTCATATATTGGGTATACAGAATGGGAGGTAGAATACTCTTTGTCATTTGAAATCTTACATCGCTCATGGTGACTTGGTTGAACTTGGACAAGATTATCTCTGGTGTGTCGGGCATCACGTGAATTTCTGCCTTCTCTTTGTTCCATTTTTCATTGTATAGTCTCTGCAGTTCATAAAAAAAGAGTAGACTTAAAGATGTCGCTTTCTGTTTTTACTTTTGCAGGTTGCAAATTGTCGGTTGATTTGGCTTACACATGCTCGGCCATTAATGCACACTGAATTTTACACAAGCCCCTCTGAAATAAATAGAGATCCTAGCCTCCAGAAGAAGTTACAGATCAGAGGGGATCACCACCTTGCAGGGATGACTCTGCAAATCAAAACCCGATCTTTGGGTTTACCACGTTAGATTAAATTCTCTTACAAAACTCAATAGTGTACTCCACTTAAGTTTTTAACAAGCAGTTTTCTTGTGTTCCTAAACCTTCACAAAGGCAAGCATAATTGCCCAATTTTACTCTGTGTTTATGCATCATGGCACAAGACAAGTGAGAAGGGGGTTTGGTGTGAATCTCACACAATCGCAGGCAGGTCTACTAAAAAATGAGACCTGCTGAGTTCAATGGAACTTATTCCCAGGCAACGGAACACAGGAATGAAGCCTCATACACTTCTAATCCCTACTGTCCACATCCATGAAGACACTGGCCTGCAATGATTCTTTTTTGTCCATCTGGCAGATTTCACTACAGTGGTATTTTGGTTTACGAACTTTATCCATTCCAGAAGTCCGTTCTTAAACCAAAGCGTTCTTAAACCAAGGCGTGCTTTCCCATAGAAGCAGGGAACTCAATTTACAAATGGAACACACTCAACGGGAAGCGGAACATGTTCTGCTTCCAAGGCAAAGTTCACAAACCAAAACATCTACTTCCGGGTTTGCAGTGTTCTTAATCCAAGTTGTTTATAAACAAAGCTGTTCTTAAACCAAGGTACCACTGTATTGTGAAACCATCAGGCAACTGGCTGCTGATTACCAGCGTTTCTCCCAGCAGCCAGAATACATATTTATTTTACTTTAGCCATAGTCGATTATACTTCAATTGTATATAATAAATCAATACATTTAAATGTAATTGCATTTAATTATTTTTTGAATATGCATTGTGCGAAGTTAGTAGTATTTTCTTTGGGTCAATCTACTGTCCAGCAACTTCATCAGGTACACCAAAATCAATCACTTCTACACAAATGACTTAGGGTAAGTAGTACTTCCAGTAAGTGCTAGTATCCATTGGTGAACAACACTGAGAAATCACACCTGTTACTTTGACTTTAAATTCTTGAGACATAAAGTTTATATTTCAAAAATGAGCCATATCCCTCTGAGGTTTTTCTTTCCTTTACCTTGTTCATCGTAACAGCATTTTGTTTTGCCAGGACTTGCTCCATAGCGGTCATGTCAATAGTGTATTTCAGCTTGTCTGGGTGCTGACGGTATTTCTTTTCGCTAATGATTTCGGAGGCCTTCTTTGCCTTCTCCACTTCCAGAGACTGGATCGGCACCCAGCCTACTCCTCTCAGCCAGCTGTTGAAATCTGCTTTGTAAAGATTCTTTAAAGGAAGGAAACAATGGGAAATAATTTGATGTGGAAAAGATCTGTTTCAACCTTCACAATACGCCAAAGCAATGAATTCATCCTGGTGCCAGATTGTGGGCTTAAACCGGATTGGTAGATGGTTGTGTGCATAGGAGCAAACTGCTAGGGGCTGAGGGGGCTGCCCTATCCAAAGTTGATGGGCATTGTCATTCAAATGGTGTGCATTGTGATCGATCATGCGGGGTGGGGCTTACCTGAGCCCCCCTCCCATATTTTACTCAGGTTGGCCCATTTGGTTATGTGTGTGTGGATAAGATGCATTTGGGTAAGGTTTGTGTCTGGATAGCTGTGTCTGAATGAGGGTCTGTGTGTGACAGACGGGAGGGGAGAGAGAAAATACTGTGTTTCCTCCACCCACTTTTGACTTTGGCCTTTCCGTTTTGGTCCTTGGATCCACACCCACTGCTGCTTATGTACCACTGCTTCCATCCACCTCAAAGGAATGGGATGTGAGCCCATCTCTCCTGCTCCATCTTTTATTGAAGTCCATTAATTCCAACAGTTAATTTTGGCTTGAATGGGAAATATTATTTCTAAAAGTGTGATGAAAGGAGAGGATACCTGATCCCAAGGTTAGGTTAATCAGCCTTATGTGAACCTGGACAAAAACTCAGAACAGATGCAACAGGACAAAAGCCTAGCAGAGCATCCTACCTTGAGACTTCCCAAGCTGCTAACAACCTCCACAACCTTGTTATCACCGTGGGATTGCTTTATTACATATTTCAATTATGGCGGTTCATATTTTAATGATTTAATGGGAATCTCTTATGGCTTATGTTTTTACTGTATATTTTAATTATGAATGTCGATATTTTAATTGGTATAATTGGTGTTTATACCTGTAAACCACTTAGAATCCCATCTTGGTAATGAAGTGGTATATAAATTAATTAAGATATCAAGAACAACCAACAACTACATCTTCATCGTCAGAATACATACATCACTCTGAATCTGCATCATATTTCTTGACCGTTCCACACTGATGTTATCAGGCAAAAGGGTATAATTATGCAGAGATGTTCTATAGTTTGTGTCGGTGATCACTTCCTGGGCCTTTTTAGCAGCTATCACACTGAACATGTCCATGGGCAAGTTATACTTGGTCTTGCTGCTTTCGTAGTCCTTCTTGTATTCACGTTCTGACTGAAGTTTGGCCACATTCATATAATGGACCAATTTAGGATCGTCTTGCAGGCTGCGGAACCCAACTTGCTTTCCTTTATCTTTCTCATATGATTCCTTGTACTTGTACTAGGGGGAAATCAAGTCAAAGGAACAAAAATTAAAGGGACAAACATTCATTCTGCACACTGGGGGGGAAACCAGTAGAACAACAGTAGATATTTGTTATTCTATTGTTGTCTCCACCCTTACTGTTACGTTCTGGCCATCACACCCTTTCCAACATTTTAAAAGTAATTTTAAATTTGTGAATACTTAATTATTTTTTACCTAAGTCCAGAACACTATATTTTCCACTTTCTTGGTCCCCTCATGTCCTGCTTTCCCTTCACTCCCCTCCAAGCCTCCTACCCTCTTTCTCTTTGGAGGTATTGGAGGTGGCAGATAACGACAGTCCCTAGCATTTTTATTTTGAAAGAAAAATGCTGTCCAATCTCCCAGATTTCCCAGAAAAAGGCCCAGTGTTGTCTGAGGGATTATCACAATTAGTCACCCTAGATGGCCAATGTCCAAGAAAAAATTATAAGCAGACATGTAACAATCCCACACACATCTGCAGCACGGGAGGAATGGAATTCCCAACACCTGGATGGTGCCTTCGTCTTACTTGTCCCACCCCCGAAATGAGCTTGTCTCTTTCTGCTCAAAATTTCTCAAACGAATAATGAATTGATTAGTAATTCCCCCCTACTGATGTAGATGCATTCCTGAGAATAATAGGGTAAACAATGAAAAATTTGATTCTGCTGAACAAATAATATCCATTAAATGTTCAAAGGCATAGTTTTGAGGTGGTTCATCTGCACTGCATGAGTAAGACCCCAGGTTAAATCCTTGACACATCTCAGGTGGCAGGGCTAGAGAGGTGGTGAATACCTTGCATTGGGTCCTAAAAGATGTCATTTGCTAGGCAGGCAAATAATCTGACTCAGTCGAAAGCAGCTTTATATGTTCAAGACAGTTCTGAATTTTTATCTAGATTCAACTTACGTCACTGGCAATGTTTCGTGAAGCTTTTGCAGCAATGATAGGAATGGCATCAGGCTTCAGATCATACCCTTTGGCAATTAACTTCTTATAGTCCGCTTTGTAAGAGTGCTTAAAAAGAAGAATGAATATTCATAGTAAGAAGAATCCTAGTGGCACAATCAAAGGGCAATATTATTCTAGTATACTGAGCAAAAACATCCATGTGGGTTTCTGACATTATTAAGGATGATCCACAAGGTATGTGTATACAGCAAACACAATGATATCATTTTTTAAAATAATAAAAAAGGGTTGGCAGCTTCACTCCAAAACACAATCCCCAACCATTACTGCCACCAAGACACAAGTGTTCAACTAACATACATAGAGAGAAAGAGAGGGGGAGGGAGAAATGTGTAAGGCTAATAAAACACATAATTCACTTTCTGAAAGATCAGTTTGATTTCTGCTCATTGAATACTCACATCGCTTATATTGTAGGCATTGACTTTTGCTTGAATAAACTCAGGATCATATGGATCCAAGTGGTAGTTGTGCTTAACTTTTTCACCCTCCAGCTTGTACGTTATCTAAAAGGAAAACAGCACATGCATCATTTCACTGGCTTGGCACACGGTACCTCGTTGTAGTTTTGGGATGGATGGACCGGTCAATTTCAGTTCTCTCAGCTTCTGCAGCAATTTGCGAGAGAGAACCCTGCCCAAGGCTCTGCAGGCTGTGGTTAGCCAAATGGGCAATACGAAATAACCTTGGCAGGAATGCCTTGAAGTTAAGGCACTGACTTGCAACCACGGTGAACATTTACTGTGAACGCTTTCTATCTCGGCAACAGTACAGTGGTACCTTGGTTCTCAAACTTAATCTGTTCTGGAAGTCACTTCCAAAACCAAAGCCAAGGCGTGCTTTCCCATAGAAAGTAATGCAAAATGAATTAATCCGTTCCAGACTTTTAAAAGCAATCCCTAAAACAGCAATTTAACATGAATTTTACTATCTAACGAGACCACTGATGCATAAAATGAAAGTAATAATCAATGTACTCTGCTATAGAATAAATAAGACAGTATTGTAGATGAAAAAAAA
This sequence comes from Podarcis bocagei, assembly GCF_964188305.1. NCBI lineage: Eukaryota > Metazoa > Chordata > Lepidosauria > Squamata > Lacertidae > Podarcis > Podarcis bocagei. The sequence goes on from NC_138125.1 coordinate 106,870,427, forward strand.
GAAAATAATTTCCCTGCACTGATGATAGTCACTGTTTGGATGGGAGCTTTTATCCATTTCCACAGTCACACAATCAATCAATCAGTAGCTGAACTGGGTTCCACACAGTCACAAAAACAAATTAACCAAAAAAGCCTCAGAAACAAAAACGCAAAATAAATAGCAAAAACAAAAGCACCAAACTTAATCCATTCTGGAAGTCCGTTTGACTTTTGAAATGTTCGAAAACCAAGGTGCAGCTTCTGATTAGTGCAGGTGCCCCAGAAACAATAGCCGACAACCGCATCCAAAAACTTCCAAAAAACATTCGAAAACCAGAAAACTTATTTCCAGGTTTTCGGAGTTTGAGAACCAAGGCATTTGAGAACCAAAGCGTTTGAGAACCAAGGTACCACTGTATTCGATGATGGCTGCAATAGGGACTTAAAATATTGCAGTGGCACTAACTTACATCACTTCGCTGTTTGGTGTTGTGTTGCGCCAAAACCATCGGCATTGCATCCATTAAGCTTGTGAACTTGAGTTTGTCTGGGGGCTGACGGTACTTCCTTTCATTTAATGCGTCTCCAGCCTTTCTAACTTTTTCTACCTCCAGAGAACCGAGAGGACTCCACCCAATTCCTTTGAACCAGCTGTTATAGTCTTGCTTGTAAATGTTCTGAGGGTAAAAACAAGGAGGAATTCAAAAGACAGACATTGAGGGGATAACATTTTAAAACAACCAGAAATACACAGAAGTTTCATTTCTTTCTAGAATAAATACATTGCACCTGACTGGATACATCTGTATCTACCAGAACAAATAAAATGTTTCTTATACAGACCAACTACATGTATGCCACTCCCAAAGTGTCATCATATATAGGCTACTTGTTATACATGCTGCAAAATTCCACGGCCATTTCTCAAAAATTTTATTTGAAAACACCTCTCCCACCCAAATTCTATCCATTCACTAATCAAAAAGCATTATTTTATTTGTTCTAAAGTGGGGGAAATGTCTCCAGGAAATTTAGTCTCCCCACCCCCTTGCCACCCAATCAACTTGAAGTCCTTGCTTTAATTAGCTAATTCTGCATTCTATTTGTCCATGTGCTTGCATGCCAAGGCCCCATGACCCCCGCACCCCAATATAGTAAAATAACTAGACAGGACAAGTGTAAGGTAAGAATTGGTCAAATAGGCCACAACTGTATTGATTACAGATGTGAAGGTTTGGCTTAGGCATTGGGTATACCATTTTACTGCAGCCCATTTGCTGGGGGTGTATTCTAGGGTCAACCCACCCTTGGGGGGCCCTATGACCTACAGGGGTCCCTGTTTGAGGAGTGCTATGGCCCTAGCCCAGGCATAGGCAAACTCAGCCCTCCAGATGTTTTGAGACTACAATTCCCATCTTCCTTGACCACTGGTCCTGTTAGCTAGGGATGATGGGAGTTGTAGTCCCAAAACATCTGGAAGCCCAAGTTTGCCTATGCCTGCCCAAGCCCCTGCCTGGGTGTCCAGACAGAAGCAGCTCCTCACGGAACCCTTTAACACAGCCTTTCTCAACCTGTGGGTCTCCAGATGTTGTTGAACTACAACTCCCATTACCCCTAGCTAGCAAGGCCAGAGCTCAAGGATGATGGGAGTTGTAGTCCAACAGCATCTGGGGACCCACAGGTTGAGAACCATTGTTTTAACGGGATACCCTTTCCCATAGAGGGGCAGGCAGAGGCTACCTTCTCCCCTCCATCCAAGATTAAGGCTTACCACCACTCAAACCACTTACCAGCAAACCCTTCACACCTGCAACCAACCCTTTAATCCCTCCATCACATCATTCAACCAAGATGTCGAAATACTGCAATGAAATGTGACATTTTAAAAAAAAAGTAATACTTACATCACTCTGAATTTGCATCATGTTCCTTGTCAGTTCAACATTCATGGCATCTGGCAGGTAGGTATAACGATGGAGCAGGTGTTTGTAGTGAGTATTAGAGGCTACATCCTGAGCCTGCTTGGCAGCTTGGATGCTGACCATCTCCACAGGTGTGTGATAGCAAGTCTTGCTCTTCTCATAGTCTTTCCTATACTCCCGTTCAGACTGCATTTTTGCCACGTGCATAGAATGGACAAGCTTAGGGTCATCTTGCAGGCTTCTGAAACCAACATGTTTTCCTCTTGCTTTTTCATAGGCTTCTTTGTATTTGTACTAGAGTCCCAGCGGGAGAGAGAGAGAGACAGAGAAGTTGTGTGTGGATATCCAGACTCAAAGCACCCATTTTTATACAAGTAATAAGAGAACTATCCCCTAGGTGAGACAAGACTGAGCAGATGTGGGTACTTACATCACTAGCAATGTTTCTTGACGCCTTGGCCAGAGTAATTGGAATAGAATCACCCAATACGTTGTGTCCTTTGGCTATCAGTTCATGATAGCCATGTTTATAATAGCTCTGGAGGGGGGAAAATGATATTCACATATTTAGCAAGTAGTTCAAGCAACTACTGATCAATAACTGAGAATCCATCATCACAGAAAGCAAGGAATCTCAACTTTTAGGCGATGAAGAATAGAGAATACTAGAGAAGACTAGAGAATAAGTTACATTAAAACCAGTGGACAGCGGTGGTGAGAGGGGCTGTACATTCTGGCCCTATCCTCAACACTGCTAAAACAACCCATTGGCCATGTCCCCTCCCAGTAACATCTAAACATTCAACTGAACATGTGAAAGATGTCCATAGGTACACAAGGACTTCCATGCACTCCAGAACCCAAAAGCCTATCAGGAAACCTGCCAAAGCCAGTTAGTTCAGTCCCACTGACTGTAAACTGTAGTCGTTCATCGTGATGGGTGCATATCATATCCCATGCTGACATGACATTCGCTGTCTGACCCCCTTCCTTTATTACATCATGCGGCTAGAAGTAGCGTTAATCAAAATGTTATCTCCACATTATGATAGCCGCATGGTTTCTATTATATCAGAATGAATTTCTGAACATCTAAATCTGCATTTGTTTACCAAAAGCATGAATGAAAGACACCTCTTTTTTTAAAAAAAGTGACTTACATCACTGATGTTGGCTGCGTTGTATTTAGCCTGGATGAACTGAGGGGCATCTGAAGGCAAGTGGTATTTGTGCTTGATTTCTTCTCCGGAAGTTTTGTATAGTCTCTGCAAACAAAAAGAACAGGATAATAATAAACTCTTCTGTTCTCAAGGAAAATGTCCCATAGAATACAATGAGCTGGCTAAATGTCCTCAGCTGCAAGCCCACACACACTGTGGGCTGCATTGAAAAAGCATAGGACTCAGCTTCCAAATAAACAGTCATAGGATCAGGCAGTAAACTTTGTCCTTAATAGAGGCTGGAAACTAAAAGTGTCTATCTGCCTGCAGGATGGACTTCTGCTCATGCAACAAGACGCCCTTCAGCAGGGCTGGATTATGTCTGATGAGGCCTTAAGCTACTGAAGATAATGGGGCCCTTTATATGTCCAGCTGTCCTTTGTCAACAACAAATTGTCACTGTTTTTTTGTGTTGAATATATGCTATATAGGTATGTAGGTTTTCTTTTATTTGTTTTTTATCTTATATTTTGGAAATGTACATCCAGGGTTTTTTCGCTTTAATTTAAGAGAGTGGGGCCCTAAGCTATAGCTTGTTTAGCTTATACGTAAATCCGGCACTGCCCTTCATGGGAAACCTACCAAGGGCAGGAGATACATGCCAGGAGTGGGCGGGGCCAGAGGCAAGAGTGGGTGGGGCACTGGGAGTGACTCTTACTTTTGTAAACAGTAGGCTAACAGAAACCAGTTGTTTCTACATCCCCATCTCTGCATCCAGGCAAACAAGATACATCACCACAGTTCAATGGCACATTCCAGTCAGGGCATTAAGCAGGGCCAGTGAGGGGATGTGGCCTAGGTAATGGGTGTGATTTGAGAAGAGTCCTGGGGGCCAGACAGAATAGTCCCCAGGCCTGGGTTTTCCCACCCCTGAGCTAAGGGTAGAAAGCGCCTTAGCTGCAGTGCAACAACTGACAAAGCTCTTGACTTTGCTTTTGCTGCCTTCTGTCATACATCTGAGGGCGGGGCAGCTCTCTCATTAGAGTCTTTTCAGCTTACGGTTTTATGTGAATATATATCTAAAAAAAAAAAAAAAAAAAGATGGCTCAGGTATCTCCCAAACAACTGCGGATTATTTCTCCCCAATGTGTTTGTATGAGCACCTCATACAATGTTCCATTTCTTCCTAGATATTGTTAATTGCTTTGTTCTGGCATCTTTCCCTTAGGGCTACTCACATCACTGAGCTGCAGTGCGTTCTGCTTAGCCTGGACCATGACAGGCGAGTCTACTATGCTGGTGAACTTGAGCGTGTCCGGGTGTTGGCGGTACTTCTTCTCATTCAAAGCATCTCCCGCTTTTCTAACTTTCTCTACATCCATTGAACCAATTGGGATCCACCCGATACCTTTCATCCAGCTGTTAAAGTCTGCCTTGTAAAGATTCTGGGTGGGAAAAAGAATGAAAAGAAAACAATCAATCAATCAATCACATGAACAGGTAACAAAACAAAACAAAACCTCTTTGGACACACTTACATCACTCTGAATCTGCATCATGTTTTTGGACCGTTCCACGGTCATATCATCAGGCAACAATGTGTAATGGTGCACCAAGTGTTTGTAATTTGTGTTGCTAGCAATGTCCTGGGCTTTCTTGGCAGCGACAACGTTGACCATATCCAGCGGAGTGTTGTATTTGGTTTTGCTCTCCTCGTAAGCTTTCCTGTACTCCCGGTCCGACTGCATCTTGGCAACGTTCACATAATGGACCATCTTGGGGTCATCTTGGAGACTCTGGAAGCCAACCAATTTACCCTTGCCAAGTTCATAGTCCTTTTTGTACTGGTACTGTCAGGACACACACAAAAAATAATATCAAAAGTGAGGTCGTTTTCCTGGTGAACAGCCCAACACACCCTTTTCTGCCCCAGCCCTTTCTCTTCTTCCTTGGAGTCCGTTCCTTTTATCCCCTTCCTCTCTGCCTCATCTTCCCTTCCCAGTGGGATCCTGAGGGAGGGAAAGGTTGCTTTGATCTGTTCAACTACAAAGGGCTCCTCCCTCACAACAGCCTCCTTCTGTTGTTCCATACATTTCAGCTTTCCCACTGTTTTCCCTGCAACGCACCCTTCCTTTTTGCCCACCCTACACAGAGAGAAAGAGGCTGAGGCCCTCAGGCCACCCATCCCTGCACTTGAATCCAGTAATTGAACCAAGGATTGCTATAAAATCATCATACCACCACCATTATTAATTAGATGATGATGGTGGTGATGGTGATGGTGATGATGATGATGTTTCCTCCTCATACTCAATGCCTCTTTGAAAAGAGAATACTTACATCACTGGCAGCATGTCTAGCAGCCTTGGCAGCTCTAATGGGAATAGCATCAATTCTTAGGTCATATCCCTTCGATTTCAGATCTTCCAACCCCAGTTTGTAGCAGTTCTGGAAGAGAACAGAATGTTTCTCTGAAACTACAGTTGGTTGCTATTCACCTATGCTTTAAAATTTAAGACTTGTGTGCATAACAATGTATTGAGAGGAAACTTACGTCGCTGAGATTGTAGGAATTAACCCTTGCCTGGAGAAACTGGGGAGCATCTGCCGGAAGGTGATATTTATGAATTACATCTTCATTTTTGGCTTTATAAATTACCTAGAACATAAATCAAGGTATATTATATTCAATATATTCATAGTGTAGAATACTTTAAAGTTCACTATGTTTTATGCTTAGAAAGTGAACTTTATAGTTGAATCACAACTAAGGGGTGGCGTCCAATGATGTCCATCCATCGGTGGAAGGGATTTGTGGGAATTCACCAAAGGATATACCACTATTCATAGAAAATATCAGAGAAGTTCACAATAGTTATACATGAAATCATACCATAAAAACCATCTATTATTTTTTTTTGAATCAGCTAACTATTATGGAAAGATGTATGAACAGTAGTAAATAATTTTTAAAAAACAACCCTAAAATTGTGTTAATTGATCCCATGATGACTCCAGAATAAAGTTAGCCAACACAGACGCAGACAACATGTGCCAATACTTACATCACTCCTTTGAGCTTGGTTGATTTTAGCCTGTACTACAACAGGGTCATCTTCAATTTGTGTAAACTTAAGTGTGTCTGGATGCTGACGATATTTTCTCTGTTCAAAAGATTAAAGAAAATAAAACTGCAATTCCTTCACAGGAAATTATATTTTGCTATTCCATTTCTTTCATTTTTTTGTATTATTGAAATGATGCCTTTCAATAATAAGGATGCCCTGACTCAGAAATATTTAAAAATAATCCAGGTCTGAATTTGCTCACAAAAAAGGTTTCCTGGCATTCCCCCCCCCCAAAAAAAAACAACCACTTAATTATATGATAAACCAGCAAAATCAAAATAAACCAGCAAAATCAATATCTCCATAACAACATACAAGAAAGTCCTCTTAACGGGATCTAGTCTTTGCAATGGACAAATCTTTGACCAATATATTGTGTACATTCAGTTTCCACTCCAAAATACTCAGGCTGGCAAATGCCAGTGGATTTACCCATATGCTCTGAAACCCACATATTGATATTGAGTTATTACGTTCTTGATTGTGCATTTTAAACCCACAATGTAGCTAAACCAAATTTCTTAAATATGTAAAATGGCTTCAGGACAGAAAGAAACAAAATCTGTTCTGGAAGTCCATTCAACTTCCAAAACATTCGAAAACCAATTCACGGCTTCTGATTGGCTGCAGGAAGCTCCTGCAGCCAATCGGAAGCCCCATCAGATGTTCAGGTTCCAAAATAATGTTCACAAACCAGAACATTAACTCTGGGTTTGCAGCATTCAGGAGCCAAAACGTCCGAGTTCCATGGCATTCAGGATCCAAGGTACGACTGTAGTAGGAAGGATCATAGCATAGTAATAGAGATTGTGCTATGCACACAAATGGTCCCTGACTCAATCCCTGGAGAACCTTGGCTAGATCAGTCAGTGGTATGATTAGGCAAAGGGCATCTTCTTGTGTTCCAAACACAAGAACAAATCTAGCCTGCCCTTCCAAACTAGCTTTCGAAACAGGTTACACATGTGCAGCCCGTTTTTCGATAAGGCTAGGGAACAGAGTATACAGCATCAGTTTGTACATGTGACTCCTTGGTCAGATAGGGACATGTGTTAGGAAGCCTGCTTCCATGCAGCACAGTCCCTAAGCTGGCCTAGGTCAGGGTCAATAAGGTTGATTCTACTTAGGGTCTACGTACCTCACTGATAATATCGGAAGCTCTCTTGGCTTTTTCAGCATCTAGGGACCCAAGTGGTATCCAGCCACAGCCTTTCATATCACTGTTGTAGTCAGCTCTGTATTCATTCTGGGAAAGACCATAAAAACGACAAAATGCAATTAACTCAATTTACACAAAGAAAACCCTCTACAAATCCAGTGTGTAGAATTTAAGAACGTACATCGCCAGCCAGGAACCTTCTATATTTTGGGGAAACTCCAACTCCCATCATCCCTAGCCAGCATGAATGTAAAGTAAATGTTCTCAGAAGCTGATGCTTCAACTCCCAGATCCCTAGACTATTCACCGCAATCAATGGACAATGAAGCACAGGAATGACATGAAAGTGAACCCACATATTCCTTTGCTTTGCAGGTAAACCACAGAAAAAGCTATACTTCTAAGCATAAGAAAATGTTTGCTTTTCAAATCCACAGAGGCTTTCCCTTTAAATGCCTCTTATTCTACTCAACCTTCCTCAGAAAGTTAATCAAAAAGGTAAGGAGCTATCTGCTATTCCCTACTAATTACTCTTCATTCAACCTTTGGGTCTGTTAAGCTACCAGACCCTTTTCATTCTTGGCATCGTGGTGAACGTCTTAGAATTAGATTTTTAAGGTAATTAAATATGGGAAGTACACAGGCTGATGTTTCCACTTTATCCCAGCCCTAGCATGGTTTCTGTGGCTTGCTGTTGTTGAGTCCAGGAAAAGCCTAGGGAAAACATCGCATCTCTTTGAGTTTGTATGAAACCCTCCTTAGCTGAGCAATGCTAGACAAGCACAACTGCTTACCTCACTCTGTATAGCATTGGCTTTCTTGGCAAGTTCCACAGGAATACTGTCGGGGGGATAGCAGTAATTATGGATGAGACGCTTGTAGTCTGTGTTGCTGACAATTGCCTGTGCTTTCTTTGCTTGTAGTACTGCGATCATGTCCAATGGCGCTGTGTACTTGGTCTTTGACTCTTCGTAACCTTTTCTGTATTCACGCTATAAAAGAATTAACATGTACCTTTAAGAGTTAGAACTTCCAAAAAAACCCAAAACAACCCTAATACTTTGTAAAATGCAGGCTACTTGCATGGCTATGGTGAGACATGCCTTAATTATATCACGATTGGGCTGCTGCAATACAGTAAAAATGCACTAAACATTTACATCAATAGGATCCAGATCATATTATTATTAGCTAATAGGATCAGTATTAGCAGAACTTTAACCTCTAAAAAGCATCAAACCAGAACAATAGGCATTCTACACTGGATTACCCATCAGTCTCTTACAGTTTGGTAGTTTTCACTACATGTCAGACATATTCTGTTTTCACTGGTTAACGTCTTCCCTTAAGCATTAAGATGGATGATCTGAATAGCCATCAAATAGGTACTAACGTTCTCATCTCCGCTTAATATCTCTAGGCCCTTTTTGGATTGAGTCATAATTGCCCAGCACAATCCTAAACATGTTTATGTGAAAGTGAATCCCACTGTATTCAAAAAGGCTCCTTTTCTCAACTAAGTCCATAGCCTTCTGGTGAAAGGAATTTTGTGGTATCAATGGCTCATCATGAAGGGAAACATTTTCATGTTAATTTCACTTAAAGGTTGAACCCGAATATCTTTCAGAATTGAGCTTTCCTGGCACTCATTAGCAAGACTAAGTCAGTATTGGATATAAATCACAGGTTATTATTTTTACACGTATTTAGAATTATTATTCTTTGCCATTTATCCTTGCTTCTTGTTTTGTGGAATGGAAAGAGCTAAAAGTCTCTAAACAATTTGACGTTTGCAAATAATTTGGCACACAGCTGACATCTTACCAGTGCTAACTACAATGTGTACAGAACGGGTACTTACATCGCTCTGCTGTTTGGCCACTTTCTGAGAATGTAGCATTTTAGGATCATCCTCAATGCTCAGAGCTCCAACCATCTTCCCTCTGCTCTGTTCATAAGCTTTCTTATATTCCACCTACATGGGGACAAGACATTAATGGTCTTCTACATTCTGTATCCACTGCATAGAAATACAAATAATTTTTTTTTAAAAAAAAATCTTCATTTTATGCAACACTTACATCACTTGCAATTTTTCGATTGGCTTTGGCAGCAAGAATAGGAATGGCATCAAACTTGATCTCAAATTTCTTATCTTTTGATGTGTCCCAGTCATACTTATAGCAAGTCTGACACAGAAGAATAAACAAATAACATGAAGAAGGTATGACATCATATCAGGACTATAATGACATTAAATCTATCCATTGATTGTAGAGAATATATACAGTCGTACCTTGGAAGTCGAACAGAATCCGCTCCAGAGGTCCATTCGACTTCCAAAACGTTAGAAAACCAAAGCGCGGCTTCTGATTGGCTGCAGGAAGCTTCTACAGCCAATCGGAAGCCCCATCGGACATTCGGCTTCCAAAAGAACGTTTGAAAATCGGAACACTCACGTTTTTCAATCATTCGGGAGCCAGAACATTTGACTCCCAAGGCGTTCGGGAGCCAAGGTAGGACTGTAGTTATATGATCAAGATATTTTTGAATGACTAAAAAATTTGAAGATAGTTTTCAACTGATGAAAACCACTCTCTTAAACCCTTTTTCTTCCTGGGGTTTTATTAAGTTTCAGCTTAAGTCCAGCCGCGATCCATGAAATATTTTTCTGCCATGTGCCCACGTTTTAATAGTGTTGTTTATAATCAAGTCTCCATTACAGTTTGCAACACAAGTTATGCCTTTGCCAGCAGTGAAACCGTCACAAATTGTTGTTTTTAAAGGAATTACATAGCTGTAATATATTTCCTGTTAATGGTTCACAATAATAATCTCTGTTTGGAGAAATAATATACATCAGCTGTACTAATAAAATCTGATCTTTTCCAATCACATTCCTTGACGCTGTGTTTCTGTTGTACAGAAGACATCTTGGAGCTGGTAGATAAAATAATTTGGGGTCCAGCAAACTGGTCAAAGGATGCTCTCAGGTGCACAAACATTTTTAGTTGCTTTATTTACAAAAGATGAGCCAAAATCTGGCTTTGAGGCAACTCTTTACTTAATTATGGCATTGTAAGCACTCTTCTCATCAAACTTGCAGGCCTGAACTTAAAAAACCCCCCAAGGAAAGTGTTTTCTTGTTATACTGCTCCCCCCTGTTTTTTGGCCATTTCAGTACAGTGGTGCCTCGCAAGACGAAATTAATCCGTTCCACGAGTCTCTTTGTCTTGCGGTTTTTTCGTCTTGCGAAGCACGGCTATTAGCGGCTTAGCGGCTATTAGCGGCTATTAACGGCTATTAACGGCTTAGCGGCTTAGCGGCTATTAATGGCTTAGCGGCTTAAAGAAAAAGGAAACAAACTCAGAAGAACTCGCAAGGCGTTTCGTCTTGCGAAGCAAGCCCATAGGGAAATTCGTCTTGCGGAATGACTCAAAAAACGGAAAACTCTTTCGTCTAGCGAGTTTTTCGTCTTGCGAGGCATTCGTCTTGCGGGGCACCACTGTACTATCCTATCAGGTCTACCAGAAGATCTGAATTAATCCTTTTGACTCCATTAAGTGGCTGCACCCACCTATTTAACAAGTGAAGGCTCATACTCACATCACTGATGTTATATGCATTGACTCTGGACTGGAGGAACAAGGGAGCGTCCGGAGGCATGGAACATTTGAATTTCTCACTCTCATGTTTGGCTTTGTAGTTCAGCTGAAATGTAGGATGAGCAAATAATATTCTGAGTCAGTGTTGTCACAAGATGAAGCTAGGTCCCATGAAACATAAAACAAGGCAGGAGTTTGATGTTCTGAGTTGTCAGGTAACTTACATCGCTCAGCTGCTTGGAATTAATCTGTGCTTGTACCATCACGAGTGAATCTGGAACTTGTGTAAATTTGAGCTTATCGGGATGTTTTTTGTAGGCATACTAGGAAGACACAAAAGCAAAAATAAAACAAAATGGCAGTTGATTTCCAGTAGGCATTGGCATTATGGTGTTATATATATATATATATATATATATATCAGTAGCATCATAAATAGAGTTTTATAAACCAATTCAGATATCACACCTCCATTCATTCATTCATTCATTCATTCAGCAAAAGTATAACTGGGGGCAACACTGCCATTCACAAAACTTAAAGTTCTCTGACTGTCAAAAATATAAAGCATCCAAGAGCTCTCATATGTCCTCCAGCCAGGGTAGTGTGAAATATTCTGGTAGATTTTACCTGGGAATCACAAGCATAATCTAACTCTGCCACAGTACACAGACAGTGATGGAGGTCATCACTTGCACAGCTATGGCTATAAAGGGTGAACAGCATTGCTATGTATGGTTTTCCCTGGGAAAGCATACATGCGGCAAAGCACATTTTGGCCACAAGATGTCACAAGAAACCTGTAAAATGCATAGGTTGAGGCGAAACAATACTTGACCCATATAAGAGTGAAAGAAGACCCAGCGGTTTTATTTTAATGAAAAGCAGCCCCAGGAAGCTACACTTCTGAACAGAAGAGCAGTGGGGGGGTGGGAGAGAGAAGCAGATTATGGCAGGCCTATTTCCCCCAAAAAATATTCTCTACTCACGCTACTTCTACCTCAAAGGTCCAGCCTCCTAGAAGGTTGCTTTTCATTAAAAGAAAAGCATCAAGACTCTAATTTGTGAGAACAAACTGAAAGCAAACACTGACATAATAGCTGATAAAATGCATATGTCAGGAGAGGGGACTGAAAAGTTTTTATTGCTGGTTCATTTTTATTAATTAGCAGAAAGCTGAGGTGCACAATTTGTCAAGTCTGTACCAACACTGGTGTGTATACACCTGCTAATTTTTGTCTCTCTTTCTACTCCTTGAGTCCTCATCTCTCACTTAAGCCAGCAATGACAGGTACTTCTCTGCAGGACACGAATGCTGCTTGGTGGGTGGAGAGCCAGATTTCCTTGTCTGGTGTGCGACTGCATGTTAGAGAGTGTGGAGTTGGGGGTCAAATGTGCCCCCGTTGTGTGTGTTGTGTGTGTGTCCATATGAGCTCCCACCCTCAAAACTTCAAGTAAATAGAATTCTAGTACGTAGTTCTTTTCTTGCTCCTTCCATTAATTTCGTGGAAATCTTGACTGTATAATGTGAAGTCACTCAGGATATAAGTAAGATCTTGCTTGATCCACAACTTACGTCTTTGCACAGGTCTAACTTCTTCATGGCTTCATATTCTTGAGTTATGGTCTGAGGGAAGTAGCCCTTTCCCTTGTCCTCTTCATAGTCAGCTTTGTAGTTTTTCTAGGAAAAGCCACAAGGGGTCAATAACCATCACGAACTCTATCTGAACAGGTTAAGGAAGTGGAATCCATACTTACATCACTCTTCATGGCAGCAACCTTCATGCAGTGTGATTGGTACGGGTCATCAAAGGTGCCTATGTAGCGGCCCAAGATATTCTGCTGATATCCCTCTTTATATTTAACCTAGAGGAAAAGTGCCACATATTACAATAGGCATAATGGAGTTTAGCAAAGTCTTCTTTAGGCCATAAATCTAAGTGCAATTGCAACCACACTTACATCGCTGAAGCCTTTCAGCACATTGTCAAGTTGATACTTCGGGGTATCGCAGTAGTTGATACTTGTTCCCTTAGCTTTTTCATATGCTTCCTTATATAGTCTCTGCCGGGAGTGAAATATAAAAGTCATCATGTAGCAATAAAAGTTGACTGTGCAGGTCATTACAGTTTGTTTTTGTTTTTTTACACATCGACTGAATCTGAATGAAGAGCATTGTGAAAAGAGAGCAAAGGGGTGCAGAAAAGAGGGTGTAAGAAATCTGTGTTTTAGTGTGGCAGCAAGCTACATTTTGGAACTCCCTGCTGATTAACATCAGGCAGACACCTCTGCTGTACTCTTTTGCTGTCAAAAACTTTTTTTGTTTTGGCAAGTCCATCCAGACAGATAGACATGTTGGCACATTTTAATCTTTTCTCTTTAGCCACTGTTGATTTTAATCACCTTTTCAAAAATGTTAAAACCGGACCTTAACATCTTTAATTAACCATTTTAAACCATTTTATTTTATTAAACTGCTTTGAGGGTGGTGTTGTTGTTTAACAACAAAGTGGTACATCAATTTTGTTAAATAAAAAAATAAATACATAAAAATAAACATACGTCTAGAGCTACCTTGGCATACTCTCTCTTTATATACAGTCATACCTTGGTTCTGCATCACCTTGCTACTCGAACGTTTTGGCTCCCAAAGTGAGTGCTCTGGTTTGTGAACGTTCTTTGGAACTGAACGTCCGACGCAGCTTCTGCGGCTTCCAGTTAAGTGCAGGAAGCTCCTGCAGCCAATCGGAAGCCGTGCCTTGGTTTTCGAACATTTTCAGAAGTCGAACAGACTTCCGGATCGGATTCCGTTCGAGAACCAAGGTACGACTGTATATATAAACGTTGGTGTAACAGGCGATGCACTATCTATTTGGTCCTAGGATGGAGTTGAGAGGATCCAGATAGCTATGGGGTGGCCCTTTTGGCTATATACTGGAGCTTCTGCACATATACTAGCAAGGCTTTTCAGGGCTCCACCCTTCTGCTCCTCAAAAACCACAAATAGTCACTTCAAGAGCTGAGGTAGCCTGGGTTGCAGCATGACTAGGATCTAGTCTAGAAAAGGAAAAAGTCCGTGAGGGAAGCATGCTTGGGCGCATGTGCTTGGCTATTTGGATCCTGGGCAGACTTTCTTAACTTAATACAGGAGGCTACATTCCAGCCATGTGAGAGTCAGAGGTGGTTTCTATAAACATCCATTCCTCACACCCTGGGCACATGAACACACACACTTATATCTTCATTATCCATCCAGACCATTGTCACAATTCACAGGCACATAGCAGCTAGGCAAAAGCAATGAAGAAGTATGCAGAACAGGGCTGGCAAAGGGGGTGGCCTGGGGGCGTCCCGCTAGATGGAATGTTTTATACTTGCTGATTCGTAATTTTGGCTACAGAACTGACAACGGTTCATCAATGCTTGACAGAAACAGCTTTTGAAAGACCTGTAGGACTCTTCTAATATGCATTATTAATTATTATTATTAATAATATTTCCATCAGTATTGGACGTGATTTACACATTATGATTTTTGCAAATATTTCAGAATAGTTTTATTGCAGGGAGTCAGAAGTACTTAAATAAATGGATGAAGAATTTGGTACCCTGCAGGTATCCTCCTATCGGTGCTAACCGGTGTAGTGTGTACGGAATGGGTACTTACATCGCTTTGCAGTTTGGCTACTTTTTGAGAATGTAGCATTTTAGGATCATCCTCAATGCTCAGAGCTCCAACCATCTTCCCTCTGCTCTGTTCATAAGCTTTCTTATATTCCACCTACATGGGGATAAGACATTGATGGTCTTCAACATTCTGCACTGCAAGCTGATCCAAATCAGCCTGAAAACTGCATTTCTCTGCAACACTTACATCGCTGGCAATTTTTCGATTGGCTTTGGCAGCAAGAATCGGAATGGCATCAAACTTGATCTCGAATTTCTTATCTTTCGATGTCTCCCAGTCGTACTTATAGCAAGTCTGACACAGAAGCAGAAGAAACAACATGAGGAAGGTGGGGCATAATATTAGGATGGTTTAATGCAAAAATTGATCCATTTATTATGGTGTTCTTGTCGTTGTTGTTGTTGTTGTTAATTAGATTAATATAAAGGCCTTCATCATAAGACCTCAGGGTGACTCACAGAGTAAAATAAAATAAAATAATGTAGTATAAACACCAACAACTGGGAATTGTTGGCCTGCAAGTGCTCCAATTGGACAACAGCCTTCACCGAAGGCGTCATGGACTTTGAAGAAGCACGAACTCAGGACAAAAGGGAGAAACGTGCTAAGAGGAAGGCATGCTTGGCAAATCCTCACCATGATCAACTCCCACCCGGAAACTTATGTCCCCACTGTGGAAGGATGTGAAGATCCAGAATTGGCCTCCACAGTCACTTATGGACAGACTGTAAAGACCACATTCATGGAAGGCAATCTTACTCAGCTATGAGTGATTGCCAAAGAAGAAGCAGAAAATATTGCAGAGGGTATGTAACGCTCTAATTGTATAAGACATTTTTTTTAAAAAAAATATAATCGCTAGAGAGTAGATTGCTTCATTATACAAGCCTTCCCCTACAAAAGCAGCTGATAACATTCATAAGCAACTAATGAACATAAAAGTCTACTATCCCCAGGGCTCACAAATCACCAGCATTGAATAACAAAGCTCAGTCCTAGAAAGAACATGTCATGTTCTAATGTACTTACATCACTGATGTTATATGCATTGACTCTGGACTGGAGGAACAAGGGGGCATCTGGAGGGATGGAACATTTGAATTTCTCACTCTCGTGTTTGGCTTTGTAGTTCAGCTGAAATGCAGATGAACAAATAATGACACTGAGGGCTTCAGCTGAAATGCTAGCACAATGAAACTGAGTAAGTGGTAAGAACATTTGCCCTCTCTAATACACACCATTTGTGTGACAATTGTTCAACCATTTCTATCATGCACACAAGATAAGGGACAAGGACTCAGGTCAAGGGCATAAACCTTTCAAGGAATCCGGAATCCGCACATCTCTGTTAACAGAGTAGGCCAGTGCGTATTCCTGCTTCTGCATAAATCTATCGAGTCATCTTACAGAACAAGTATTATGCCCATTTCTGAATTGTTGATCTGTTTTGTTCTGGGTCACTTCCAGTGTTGTCGCGAGGTGAAGCCACAACATCACCACCGGAAGCTTGCTTGCCAGACACAGTCTAGTGAAACCTAAGAGTTTGTTGCTTGAGTTGGAGTTTGTTTGAGTTGCCAGGTAACTTACATCACTCAGCTGCTTGGAATTGATCTGCGCTTGTGTCTGAACAGGAGAATCTGTCACTTGTGTAAATTTGAGCTTATCAGGATGCTTTTTGTAGGTATGCTAGAGGGAAGAAAAAGACAATGACATTTAATTTCCAGCAGGTACCAGCAATAACAGAATTATATAGCAGTAAATCGCTTTGAGGTTGATGTTGCTTTTACAAATCAAGCAGTACATAAATTTTATGAAATAAATAAAAATGTAAATAAATAAATAAAATAGACTTCTAATTCAATTCAGATACAGCAGTATTCATTTATTCATCAAAAATACTACTGGCCAACCAAGATTGCAAGACTGTCTTTTGCAGATCTGAAAGAACTCAAGACTACAAAAGTTATAAAGTTCCAATGGGCTTCAGATGTCCAGCTCATGAAATATGAAACAGATTTTAGTATATTTACTGTTCAACATCATCTTGTGGGATTTCACAGACAACAGAATCACAGATGATGGTACAACCCTGGCACAAAACCATATATAGTTGCCAAGCACCATACATACATATGGCTGGGCTGGCTGTATATATAAATCAGAGGCATAGACCATTATTTGCCCTGCTGTGGCTAAAGAGAGTACACAATGTTAGTGTGCATAGTTTTACTTGAGAAGTTATGTGTGAGAAAGCTAAGCATATTCTGGCCAGTAGATGTCACAAGAAACCTGTAAAAAGCATATGAAGATGTCACCTTTCAAAATTACGAGACCTGAGGGTTAGCTACAATTCACATGCAAATGACTGCAGAAAGCCATGCCATTTTTATTTTAATGAAGTAAATCCCCAAGAGGCTGAAATTCTCAGCAGAGAAGTAGCTGAAGCTTTTCTCCGTTGGACATTTTCCAGCTCAAAATCATTCTCTCATATTCTCTCTCCCCCCCTAATAATAACCTGCCTTCTATGACTGCTTTTCAGTCAAAGAGAAGTATTACAGCTCCATTACATGCCTTCATGAGTAATGTATAATTTGCACCTGACTCAAAACAGACCTTTTATTAGCAGGATGAATATTTCAAAAGAGGGAAGAGCACTTATCTTCAGTTCTGTGAATTATTAAAGTCCATGATTGATGCAATTAATTAGTACTTAGCCTAAGCCTGATCTTTGGCTTGTGTATATATGTTAACATAGATGTGTATTTGTTAATTCATCTGTGTTTTAAATTGTGATTTACACATTTGAAATGTTGCATGCTTCTGGAAAATCTGTAAGAAATTTTAAAAGAAAACACTTCAGCTCCTTCCATGAACTCCTTGAAATTCCTGATCACATAGCATAAGATAAGATAGGATGAAGGTAAGATCCCATAGGAAGCAAATACTCACATCTTTGCACTGGTCTAACTTCTTCATGGCTTCATATTCTTGAGTTATGGTCTGAGGGAAGTAACACTTTCCCTTGTCCTCTTCATAGTCGGCTTTGTAGTTTTTCTAGGAAAGGTCACAAGGGATCAATAACCACCAGAAACTTCATCTGAACAGGGGAAGACAGCATAAGGAAATGTAATCCATACTTACATCGCTCTTCATGGCTGCAACTTTCATGCAGTGTGTTTGATATGGGTCCTCAAAGGTGCCTATGTAGCGGCCCAAGATATTCTGCTGATATCCCTCTTTATATTTAACCTGGAGGAGAAATGCCGAAAGTTACAACAAACTTACCAGTTTATGGAAGTCTCATTGGGACCACTATTTAATTGCTGCCATACTTACATCACTGAAGTTTTTCAGAACGTTGTCAATCTGATATTTGGGAGTGTCACAGTAATTAATGCTGGTTCCTTTCGCTTTTTCATATGCTTCCTTATATAACCTCTGCCAGGTGGAAGGAAAAGCCATATTGTAAAAGACCCCCATCAAATAGCATGGTTCCCTCCACTCATCATGGTGCCATTAAATTAGCAAGATTGGGCTGCCTTAAATTTGCTGAGAAGGGACATTTGGATTCAAATGCACATTCTTTTCTGACCTTGGATGGTAAGAATTTAGGCAGAGCCTTGCTGGATCAGACCAAAGAACCCTGTTTGCAACAGTGGTTAGCAGAGATGCCCTATAATTTATTTTATTTTATTTTATTTTATTTTTGGTAGTAGTAGTAGTAGTAGTAGGTGGGTGGCTTCCAGCAAAATAGTAAAAATACAGTAAAACGTCAGACATTAAAAACTGACATTAGGGGCAGAGATGCTCCAGGTATACTGGGCTGAAGCCGCTTAGGACTTTAAAGGTCAGCACCAGCACTTTGAATTGTGCTTGGAAACGTACTCGGCGTATATGGTCTCCCAGTCAACAGTCTAGCTTTCTGGATTAGTTGTAGTTTCCGAGTCACCTTCAAAGGTAGCCCCACGTAGAGTGCATTGCAGTAGTCCAAGTGGGATATAACCAGGGCACGCACCACTCTGGTGAGACAGTATGAGGGCAGGTAGGATCTCAGCCTGTATGCCAGATGGCTTCCATGGACAGCTGAGAGTCCAAAATAAGTCCCAGGGTGCGCATCTGGTCTTTTTGGGGTACGGTTACCCCGTTCAGGACCAGGGAGTCCTCTACACCTGCCCTGCCCCTCAAGAACAATAATTCTGTCTTGTCAGGATTCAACCTCAATCTGTTAGCTGCCATCCATCCGCCAACTGCCTCCAGACACTCACACAGGACCTTCACTGGCCTCATTGGTTCAGATTTGAAGGAGAGGTAGAGCTGGGTATCATTTGCATACTGGTGGACACCTAGCCCAAACCCCCTGATGATCTCTCCCAGCAACTTCATGTAGATGTTAAAAAGGATGGGGGGGAGGACGGAGCCCTGAGGCACCCCACAAGTGAGAGCCCAGAGGTCTGAACACTCATCCCCTACCGCCACTTTCTGAACACGGCCTAAGAGGAAGGAATGGAACCACTGCATAATAGTGCCCCCAGCTCCTCTAGATGGTTCAGAAGGATGTCGTGGTTGATGGTATCAAAGGCTGCTGAGAGATCCAGCAGAACTAGGGAACAGCTTTTACCTCTGTTCCTATCTGTCCATGAAGGCAACAGATCTCTCTCCACTCCTTGTCCTCTAACTACTAGCATTCCAAAGTATCTGAATCTGAAGGGCCCATTCAGCTATTGTGGCTAACCATTTTTAATATGTTTTTAATCAAAGGCACATTTTTAATCAATAAAAGATTGTTAGTCACTTGATCTAGCTAACTTGCAAAGTAAATCCATAGGCTTGCAAAGCAAATCCATAAAAAGAGTCCTAATTCTGAATAATGAATGGCTACAACAAACTATTGATTGGTCTTGGCCAAAATTATCCCTGGAGAAACAAACCACACTTACATCATTCACAAGATTTCCAGCAGCTTTCAGATGTTTAAGCAGTGGGTTCTCTGTAGCTGGAAGCACATTATAATCTGTAGAAGCCTTGGATTTTTCGTAATCTTCTTTGTATTTTATCTATCAAAATTAAGAAGAAAAATACTCACTTTTCCAAACTTGTGTACTTTGAGTCTCTTAAATTCCTGGTTGGCACTATTTATAGTGTAGCTTATCTTTCACTTCTTTTTATAAAATATGTTTGAGTAACTTACTTAGCTTCTTCAGCGAGGGAAAAGTGCAAAACTAAGACTCTTAAGAAATTTAGTGCCATTTACAGCCAACAGTTGGCATTTCTTCTGTGATTCAAGCAGCTGTTTGTGCTCATCTCATGTGATGGAAGTAAAATGTGTTATACCTGCAAGGGATGCTCTGTGTGTGTGTTTTTAAAAAAAACCTCTTTTCAGGCTGTATTATCCATTGTGCTGAAATTATGCTATGGAATCTGAGAAATATGACAATGGGCAAAAAATTGTATTGTCAGGGCCCAGTGTCTTCAGTAATACTAAGAGCCAAGAGAATTGCCAACTACTCAGTGTTGTGGAGCCCAGCAGCAAGGTGACTTTGACCACAGAGGCAGAGTAAGCAGCTACCTGGGGCAGCACAATACAAGAGGAGCCCACAGAAGCTGACCTTTCTGCATGCAAACAGAGAGCCAATCAAGAATAATCCTCATTCCACCTAGGGCAGCAAAAGGCCTTCAACATGTTGAAAATGGATGCAATATTCATTTCACTTGCGAAACGGGAATAACAGTGGATGCCTATTCAAATACGGATTGGGAAATTGCTAAAGTATTTCAGAGAGGGCACAGTCTAAATAAGTACTGAGAATATTAAGCATACCTTACTGGCAGCAATTCCAGCTTTCTTATTAACTGCATACTCTGGTGTTTCAGTCTGCATAAAGTAGATTTGGTCTTTCTGATTCTCCCAGTTTTCTTGGTATTTTCTCTGTAGGGAGCAGAAAATACAGTTATACTCAGTTCAGTAAAATACAGGTCTAAGTTGGAATTTAACTGGGAAAGGAAATGACAATCTAGAAAGCAGCATGGAAACGCAATGATCAAGGCACAAAATTCGTACTCATTTGCTGAATTGCAATACACTTTCTTTACCGGGCTCAAGTTATCAGCATTCATTCTGGCAACTGCAACATCATAGCATGGAGTTTGGCTCCATTTGCCCCTGATCTTCTTGTCATAGTCTTCATGATAGTTGCGCTGTAGAAAACAACAACAAATATTGAACTGTGCACAGCCAACTAAAGTAAAGGAATCACATCAACTCCTATAATATGTTTGTTTCATCACAGCTGCTATGAAACCCCTATACTTTTCAACATCCCCTTAAATGTTTCCCATTTTTCTTTTACTCCTGAGCATTATTGGGAGGTGAAGGAACTGCAACTTGAATTTGTATAGAATTTTCTCTCTCTCTCTGCTTAATTGGTTTTAAAAACTGTGTAACATAAGTAATAAACAGAAATAAACATTCATTCCATAGTTGGTGCTTGTTGCATGTAACAATTTGTAGTTGGATTCAGCATGATCTCCCCATTGTGGTTCCCAAATTATATTCTTTATCTGCACGCTAAATTTTGTCTCCTCTAGGTTGTTTCAATTACATTAATTTTATAAGATTCTCCTATTACATGCAGAAAGTCAATCCAGATCTGCCAACGGATTTATATTTTTGCAATGTTCTTTTAAGTAAACTCTGTATACATCCCACTCCCTATTGAACATCTCAGAACCTTGCTGATAATCTGGCAAGTTCTGCATATTCCCTCAATTTGTTTTGCCAGTCTAATTTGGATTGGATAGCTTCTCCTTTCCAACCTTTGGCAATTAAAATTCTGGCTGCATTTCATGTATGCTACAGTAGCAGCCAGAATTTGTATAGAATTCAATCAAATCTTCACAGTAATGTAGAATCTACACTCATGCTATTGGCCCTAAAATAACAAATCACA
The DNA here is from genome assembly GCF_964188305.1 of Podarcis bocagei. Lineage (NCBI taxonomy): Eukaryota > Metazoa > Chordata > Lepidosauria > Squamata > Lacertidae > Podarcis > Podarcis bocagei. The sequence continues at coordinate 106,892,017 of NC_138125.1, forward strand.
ATAAATATAAAATGTACCCCTTATGGAACAAAAGGCTACATAGACGTATGAAAGTTTCTCACTAATTGTATAAGTGGTGGTGCTGACAGACAGGAAAGAAAGGGGGTCACCCAAAACCCCAGGATCTCATAGGAACATAGGAAGCTGCCTTATATGGAGTCAGACCACTAGTCTATCTAACTCAGTTTTGTCTACACTGGCTGGCAGTGGTTTTTCGGGTTTTCAGGCAGGGAACCAGTCATACCTGAAGATGCTGGAGATTTAACTCAGCAGGCAAGGAAGATGTTCTACCACTGAACTACAGCACTTTCCCACTAACTCAATTATCTTTTATTCTCCCAGCACCAAAAAGCCTTGGTTTCCAAACTACTCTCATTAATCTTCCTGCCCTCGACTTCTGGTCTGTGCTCCATTCTTTTGGTTGCCTATCCTATCCCTAAAAGGTAAGTTTGGGAGACCAGTAGTGAGATATATTAAAAGACATTCCATTAAAGGAAGAGAACAATGAAAAATGCAGCAATTCATGACTAACGTAAATGAGGGGGTCAGACATTATTTTTTTTTATCACAATCTGCTTTGGTTCTGAGTTTCATTTACTGGCTATTTACAACAAATTACACGACCACATTAATTTCATCCCTCTTCTTTCCATCGTGGTACTAGATTAATTATACCTAAATATCAACTTTATTAGTCATGCTTCATGGTTGTGGAATTCATCAGTTGTGCAATTAATTCAACGCATGAAATCAGATATGGGCATTCTGTTTGCCGTCACATTTCCCAAGTCTGTGAAGCATTATTTTGTATGGAAATGGAATAGGGAGGCACATTTATTTTTATTTTTTTAGCATTTTAGGTCTCTTCAGCGGAGGTTTCCTAACTGAATTACCTCACACAATAGATTGCCTAATTTGCCTTTGGTCTGATCCAGCAAGGCTCTTATAATGAAGTTGAAATGGTAAAATATTCAAGAGGAAACGATTCTTCACACAACGTATAGTTAAACTATGGAATTCTCTGCCACCAGATGTACTGATGGCCACCAACTAAGAAAGATTCAAAATGGGATTAGACCAGGGTTTCCCAAACTTGGGTCTCCAGCTGTTTTTGGACTACAATTCCCATCATCCCTAGCTAGCAGGACCAGTGGTACTACCAAACACGAATCAGATGGGTAGTTATTTTTTAATGCTTAATGTAAATGAGAAAAACCCTGCTAGATTAGATCAAGTTCTCGCAGTAGTGAATCAAGGCTGGATACACACCGTCACTTCCTTCAAAGCATCCTGGGAACTGTTGTTTGTTTAGGGTGCTGGGAATTGTACCTCTGTGTGGGTTAAACTGCAGTTCCCAAGATTCTTTGGTGATAGTCATGTACTTTAAATATATGGTGTATAGACAGTCCATGGGAAGCTGGCAAGCACGACCTGAGTACAATAGCAGTCTCCACAGACGGAAAAAGAGGGTGGAAGAGAGGGAGAGTTAAGATTCAACAGGAAATCGAGATGGGGCCAGAAAGACTGCAGAAGGCCATGTGGCAAGCATAGCTTTGCCGTTTACAGCACTTGGTATTTTCCCTGCCCTCTATGCTAAGAATTAACACTACAGTATACTCACATCACTGAGCTGTCGGGTCACTTTCCTGGCAAGCTCCACATCAGGTGGGTCTGGCAGAGAAGTGTATTTAGCTTTGCGTTCATTGTGCCCCTTTTTGTAGACAATCTGAAATAACAGGGACAGACAAGACCTGTTTGTTTCAGCAAGGAAGACATTCACTCTTGCTTTCTCTTAACACGGAGCTAGTTTGCACTCACTAGTAAAATAAAGGCAATCAAATTAGCACCACTGCTCTATAACGTTTGGCAATCCCAAGCAGGTTTACTCTGAAGTAAGTCTCAGTGATGTCAGGGAGCCTTACTCTCTAGCAAATGTGCTTAGGATTGCAGCTGCATTCTGCTTGAAGGACAAGTTGTTATCCTTACATTTCAGCTTAGGAAGAGAATACCCACCCACACCCTCATGCTGACTAAAATATCTTAATGATCCTATCAAGTGTTTGTTTGTTAAACACGGACTTCCTTATCTAACAACACAGGTCCACATCACACTAGCAGGATCTCGGTACTTACATCACTGAGGGACTTTTGCGCCTGTGCTACTCTCCTTAGTTCGGGGCTGTCGTCATAAGGGTAGAATAATGCTTTGTCCGCTTCCCAGTCTTCGATGTATCGTTTCTTAGAGAAAGGGAAGCAACAACAACACGTTCCATTTGGGAAACATAAGCTGAATGAAGGAGGCACCAAATGAACGGGGAAATAATTCAGGGCCTTTCGGGGCCTGGCCTACCTTGCTGAAAATTTCGGAAGCTTTTACAGCCTGCACAAACTCGGGAGCATCAGGAGGGAGCAGGTACTTTTCCTTATTCTCTTCCCAGTTCTGTTTGTATAACACCTAGAGAGACAAACCGGCAAGGTTAAGGGAAGCACCTCTGTTTGTTCACCTAAAGCCTATGCTCTGGACATTTTACAGCCGAATATCCCCTAAAGAGGAAGAATAAATTCAGGGGTAGCTTCACAAATGTGGAATTTACTCCCCAGAGAGATTTACCATATCTGCCCCCTTCCTGTTTTTCGGACTTACCTTGCTAACTTGCTGGGAGACCTTCTTTGCGTGTTCTATGTCTCTTGCTTGTCCATCCACGTGACAGTTAGTCTTCGCCGCCTCACCAGCCATGCGATATTTAACCTACAGAAACCACATATACAGAATAGGGAACCCATAATTAACAGCACATACAACAGATACATGTGTCTAGAATAACCCTGCAAACGTAAAAAGCTACCTGATACTAAGATGAGGGATGAACTGAAATACAGGTAAGTTGGCTTTAATTAGGAATTAAAGTGTCGTGAGACTGACGGAAGTCCAAAGAACAAAAGAATATGAAAAATGAAGTACCTAAGAAGTGTTATCTTCTTAGGAAAACAGACGATATATAAGAGGTAACTGTTTAAAGTGTATGTATTTGGTTTGCAAAGTCTTAGTTTAATAATGAATGAACGCTGTTCCATCTACGATTTTTTCTTATCTTCATTAAGATTTAATTGTATTAGTTTATGTAATTTATTTAAATTTCTGCTTTTCTTCTTTCTTTTCTTTTTCTTTTTGTTCTTTGTAACCTTTTAAAATTATTTTTCTTCTGTTCACGTTTAAAAGTTTTGATCTGTATGTATTTGCAAAATAACTCAATAAAACAAAAACAAAAAACCCAGATACATGCATCACCATGTTTTACAAGCGTGGACATTTTAAGCACCTGGAAATGTCCACTTTCAACTATACCATTAAGTGAAAGTGGAGGCTTCCTCAGAGATGCCCAGGTATGAATGTGCATCTCAATGCAGGTGAGTTATCTGAGTGCACATCAGCACCCAGCCAGTGTTTGCCAATCTTGGACCACAGTGCCTTGATGCCCACATTTCCTTTACTGAATAAGAACATGTGTATGTTTGTAGGTGGGTAGGTAGGTCTGTGGGTGTCGCTGGTCAAAAAAGCTATTATTCCTCCTTCCTTGACTCACAGGTATCTAGGCATTTAATCTGAATCCTAGAATTTCTAAGCTTGATGCCGAGTCTGCATTTTGCTATGCCAAGAATCTTAGCAACATTTCTTTTAAGGTTCCAGATTGGCTTACTGTAACTTTATCCGTGTGGCTCCTGCTTTCCTCACTAGAATTAAAATAGCTTCAGAGAGGCACAGCTCACTGCTTAAATACTCTGACAGCCCTGGCGCTTACCTCGCTGAGCTGGTCTTGGGCTTTCTTGATTCTTCGAAGTTCAGGGGTGTCACTTGTGCTAGCATATGGCTTCCCTCTCTCCTTCTCAAACTTCTCTTTGTACTTGTTCTGGGAGGGAAAATAGAGCAAAATGAGGACACAGTCAACATGCTATCAAGCTCTTACTGTGAATCCTCTGGAAACTGTGATGCGGAAATATTTTCACCTGAAGATTTTAAGTGGTATTTATAGAGACATTCTATGTACCCCTAAGGAGAGAAATACAAGCCTAGTGTGAAAGATAGTTTAAAGCAGGAAGAGGCAACCTGTGTCTTTTATTTCCCTAAGTAGTGCTCTGGGGGACAGAAATTAATTTTGTTCATCAAATTTTAGGCTTTATGGCAGGGATGGAAATGCTGTGCAGATGCCAATATTATTTTGAAATTAGCTCTGTGGAGGGGAGGTCAGACCGCCTCCCTCCTTCCACACTCTTAGAGTGGATAAATCATGGTTACCAATATTTGCTACACGGAAAATAACAGGTGAGCGTCATTTGTAATGTTGCTAGCTATAATATTCATTAAAAAAACCAAGCAAAGATTTCTAAATTGAAAACAACAGATTTTTTTTTTAAAAAACCAACCATGTACAACACAAACATAAAACCTCTGAAAGTTTGGACTTAGCCAAACTTGGGACTCAATTGCTTCAAACGGGAGATGTTAGAAACAACTTTTGACTTACGTCACTGAAGAGCTTTTGCATTTTCGAACTGTGATCCAGGTAAGGTGTCATAAACTTTGACGTGTCCACTTTTTTCCGTACAACCTTTTTTCTGACAGGAGGAGAGGCCTTTTGAGTGGTGTCCATGGTTTCAGTAGTATGCTCTGTAGTGGTTACCGTGCGAGGAGCAGATCCTGTGGTGTATGTTGTCTCCGTGATCTCCGTAATTATCTAGGAATGTGGGGGAAGTATTATGGCTTTCAATTAGCACCTTGGAATAGCTATAGAACCTTTTATTACTATCATCACTTTATGGTTTATTATTAAATTTGTTAGTCGCTTTTTCTCGCCCAAGGCAACTCAAAGCAACTTGCAACCAACCACACTTTTATCACCTCTTAATTTATTTATTTTTAAGTTTCTATAATATACAGTGGCCTAGTTCTCATATCACGTTAAATTATAGTTAGAATAAACCATAGTTTAATGTAAACAAGCAGTGTGCTGGTGCATGCTGCTGAAATTAAAGGTGTTGCACTCAGAGGCGGAGCTAGCTGCTCCAGCCCCCGGAGTGGCACACATGCTGTGCACCTGGGGGTGGGGCCACGGAGGCGGGGCAAGTGTCCCAGGGGGCGGGGTGAGTGTCTCAGGGAGGCGCCGCCCACAGCGAGCGTCCCGGGGGCAAGACACCCAGTGGGGCAGAGCGAGCGGCTCATGGCGGGCTGTTTTCTGGGCGGGAAGGAGGGAGCTGTTCCGCTTTGTCAGCAGCCTTCCTCCCTTCCCTCTTCCTTTTGACAGCTTGGGGGAGGCTTCCCCCCCCCCAGGAAGCAGCCCAGGAGCGGGGGGCAACAGCGCACTGCCCGCCTGTGACTCCCAAGCCTCCCCTGAGCAGTCAAAATGAAGGGGGAAGGGGGGGAGGCCACTGGCAAGTCGGCGCAGCTCCGCCCTTCCCCTGTCGGCTTATAGTAGGCTTGGGAGTCACGGGCAGACGGCGAGCCGAATGTCACTCCCCCAATGATGACACCCGGGGAGGCCAACCCCACTGCCCCCTTCCTCCGCCCCTGGTTGCACTTTGCCTTTACTTCTGCTTCTGTCATGCTGCTAGGGAACAAACCATGGTCTGGTGTTTGGTTTACCCCTAGTGATTTGTCTGGGGGGAAAGAAACCACAAGTGTAGGTTTGGACTACACAACAAGCCCCACTGTGACTCGCTTCCCAGTAGTGCTGTAGGAACGGGAGGGGAGCAAAGCACCCATGGTTTCATATTTTAACTAGCGTTAAAACATTATTTTAACCATGAGTTAATGTGATATGTGAATGAGGTCACTGCATTTCAAGATCAGCGCAAGCCAGATACACATGGGCTTGTTCATAAAGAGTCTCTAACAGTTTCCATGCATACTGCAAAACAAAACAAAAGTATTAACCCTCACCCCAACAATGGATTGTACTGACTGTTGTTTGCACCGTTTCCTCACAAAATATAAAATAACTTAATGTACCTGTGTGGTGGTTGAAAGGACTCACTGAGTTAACACGTTTGGGATAAGTCTTGTAAACAGCTTTCCTAAGGTTGCCATATTTCAAAAAGTGAAAATCCGGACATAAAAGTTGTTCAGCGCTTTTTTTTTTTTTTGCAAACTAAAATAAAAATAAAAATTAAACTATTGCTAAAAAATGGGCAAAAAATAAATGTTTCCAATGTGGGCTGCCGTAGACCCGGGTTTCCATTTTCAATGGACAGCTCCCAGCCCTAGTTTTCCTCTCCATATGCAGCATGGAGTAAAAATCAAAACATGCAATTGGACTAATTGGGGAGTGAGGGGGTGGGAGATTGGAGGGGAGGAATTTGTGGCGACCATATGTTTGGGATAGTGCGTCCATGTGCCCTACAGAGGGCAGTCCTTTGTTTGAAGGCTTGACAGACGACATTTCTATCCATTCCATCTGTGGTTTAAAGAAAGACTTGTGCGGAGGGGGAGCGTTAAAAAGACCACCACCAGTTAGCATAGGCTTCCTCAAACTCGGCCCTCCATATGTTTTTTTGGCCTACAACTCCCATGATCCCTAGCTAGCAGGACCAGTGGTCAGGTATGATGGGAACTGTAGTCTCAAAACATCTGGAGGGCCGAGTTTGAGGAAACCTGAGTTAGCATCTGCACAGGTCACCCGGTCACAATCTTCCCCACAGTGGTGAGATGTTATTCTTTTCTATTTAAATTGCAGTAATTATTTTTTGAATTTGCATCAAATTTACACATATAAATTAGCATATGCAAATGTTATGCAAATAGGTGCCATTTTGCCCCCTTTTATGGTGGTGCATTTGTTCTTTTGTAAGGAGATTTATAAGTGGCCACCCTATCTAGACAGTGTATTTACAATAGCTTTTTCAGGGTCAATTCACTCAGAAGCTGCAGAATCTATCACCGTGACTGCAGAGATCACTGCTAGAATTTTCAGGGTATTCACAAATATTTTGGTTCACATTCTGTTTGTGAATGTGTCAGAGAGGACTCCTGGGAAGCATCAGCCATGAGTTAGCAATGCTGCGGTGCAGGACACAATGAGGTATGACACTGCAGCCAGATGGGCTGGGTATAAATAATGAAATAAATTGTTGTTGTTGTTGTTGTTGTTGTTGTTGTTGTTGCATTGCCCCCCCAATATAAGTCCCCTTTCCATTTGAGGAATGCCTTAATCTGCTTATTATATTAACATGACACACATTACCCAAGCTGTTTCCATGAGAAACAGGTTGGCTGTTCAAGAGGTTGACTGTTTTCTAAATAAAGGTTTCAAGTTATTCACAGCAGGGGTTGGATTTCACAAGTTTTTCGCACCACCATTGCACACAGAGAACTCCTGCTGACGTCAAGAGGAATTTTGAATGTGGATCAGTGATGGGGTAGGCTCAGAGGGCAGAAACGCTCTTAAAACTGTTATACTTTGGAATAACCTTTAGTAAGATTAAAATGAGTGAGATTACACCAGAATACATGATCAGAGAATCGCTAAACAAGAATAATCAGTGTCTCTGCAAGATGTATATGAGGTCATTAAAAAAAAAATGTATAAGGCTAACTTTACTTCATAAAACTGAACCAGCATATATATAATTTACCTGAAAGTGATATATATAGTACACAACATATTAGCTTTTTGTTGTTGTTGCTTACACTGATAGTCATGTTTTAAACATGGTTAGATTCGAAATAAAAACAGCAATAAAATAAATTTCAGAAATTATTTTAAGTATCTATTGTTAAACTTTTTATAAAATACTTTATTTTTTCTAAAAGTGACAACCCATCATAGGAAACAAAAATAACCTCGGTGCAGCTAGCAGTGGATTATAAAAACATGTCTGCTTTAGGATAACATCTCAGGCAGATTCAACTAGCCCATATAAGGTACAGAGCTTTCTGTAAGTGAGAAATTTCCATGCATATTAGCTTATTTTGTGTTGTTCTTGTTTTATAGATTCTGTTTTACTTGCAGAACTCTACCACCCTCTCGAGTCAGATAACATGTTACTGAAAGCCTGAAGAAATATTTCATCTGGTAAAGATTTAAAACAGAAACATTTGGAAAATCGATTAAATCAAATTGTTTTTATAAATTCTGCAGTAATTTCATGAAGATGCGCCATCACATAAACAAGAAACAAAAGATAGGAACGCAAGATTGGGGCGTGCGTGATGAAAATGGATGACACCACAAAATGAATGGATACAGGACTGATGTGTACAGGTATAAAAGTAGGCAGGAAGAAGACTTTGGTACATCTCTTATTTTGAATCTATTCCATTCCTCTTTTAAATGACATTTTTCATTTCGTGGTTCTTAAGGAGTACTGTTCACTGTTCTCTGCAAACTGAAGCACCGCTATCATGATATCAACATGAGAGGTATAGTCATAACCACTAAAGCCCATGAAATATTAGTTAATGATTTTTCTGGGATGCAGATTGTACTCTGAATCTGCATCCATCCAAAGGGAAGCAAGAAAAACCTAATCTAATAGCGTACAAAGCACTGAGCATAATAACAACTACAGGAGCAAAAGAATACAGTGCCATTAGAGCCCTTTGCAAATTAATGCCATCCACACAGCATCAGGGGAGAAAAGTACTTCTTTGAATATTGTGTTAATACTCTGCGTTAATAATCAAGCCATATTTCTTGATTAAGTCATTGATCACACAGTTCTATGGGGTACTGGATGAATTTCACATCCCAGTGGATTATTATGTGGGAACACATAAAACCCTGAAAAAGCATTAAAAATAACGAAACAAGGGGTTTGCGCATAAAACAGAGGCTTTTACCTCTCCCGGTTCACCCTCAATGACCTCCTCTTCAATGTAGTACTATAAACAAAGGAGAGACCTTGTTATTTTTCACAATATCATTCACAAAGAGACGCATCTTTTCCTTTGACTCAAAGAATAAAAAGTAGGGCTGAAGAAATGTTTCGGTAGTAGAGGTCATATTCTGCTGGAAAATTCTTGAAGATTCCCACCAGCAAAGGAACAGGTGAAGGTTTACAAACATTCGTTTCACTGCAGCAAAGAGCAATTCATGAACATAAGTAGGTTTTCAAGGTCAGATCACCCTCAACAAATATGCAAAAGGCTGTAGCAAGTGTGAAATACCTTGTCTCCCAGCAGCTTAGGTTTTGGACACTGTACAGAGCCCCATCTAAGGACCCAAGACTGTATACCTCTAGCTACACTTGCAGAGTTTCCTATACACATACACACAGCTGAAGCCCCACTTGCCATGGGGTACTAGTTTTTTGAATGGGGAGGAAGACGTATTTCGCAGAAAGATTCAAATGTCAGCTCTTGGAAATAGTCAGGAAAACATACTAGCAGGTTGCACAATTAAAGTTGGTTTAGAGCTCTTGAACCACAAACTCAATCCCTTCGCCCCAATTGGCCTCTTTTGTAATAAAGAAAGTGACAGGAAAATGCACGGGATAGTGAGATAACCCTTGCTTGCTGCAATGTGAGTCAACCTAACCACAAACAAATCAGAATGAATGTTCAGTAAATAGCTGGTGTCATCTAATCTCCCTGCAAACAGTCAGGATGAATGATCAATGAGCCTAAAGGTGCATTCGTACCTTTGATTCATTTCTCCTACGTATGTCGTGAACTAATCCCATTAAAACTTCATGAAGTATCCAGTATTACAGCTGGCTATGTCAGACCTGAACTGAGTTCCCATAGGGATCAGGGACTCATATTTCATATGGAACAAATCCAGTATCTGCAAAGGTTCAGCCTCAACATCTATTTGCCAGCCCAGAAATAAAAAGGATGAGTTAGGACTGGTATTGGGGCTTGCCTACTCCACTTCCACCTTTTCCTTAAAATGACCCTCTGGCAAAACCAATTGCTGGCGAAGGTTTTAAATCTGGAAACTGCAATAACCTTTGAAAGGCCCAAATCAACATGTTGACTTCATGAGGAAAAGGGTGTATGGCTGATCTCCCCTAAGATTAATCATGTATCTGGAGTATTCTATTGTCCATACAGTGAAGAAAGAATCAGGCCCCACCATGTAAAATTTAAGCATTATATCCTTACTGCATAGACTTAATAAAATAGAAACCATGGCCTCCAGAATCTTGTTAACCTAACCAAATCTAATCACAACTTCTAGGCAACCCCCATGGAAATAATCCCGATAGTAACATGCCCAAATTCCTTTAGTACTATCAGTAATGTCAGTCTTCATGCTAAAGAGCTACCCTAAAACTGTGAGAGAAATCAATTAGCCAACAACTACTCAAAGCTTACTCAGTGCAGATTATGCAGGTCCAAACTCCTCTTCATGTGAACAGCTCTCTAGTCTGCATTTTCATTTGCATTCCATAGTACCAACATAGAATCAGAGTAGTTTGGAGTGTGGACTCTCACAAATGCAGTCAGTCAAGTATGTCCAAAACTGAACAAAGATCCGAAAGAGCCAAAAATGCTTAACTGGAACATGTTTTTGTCAGCAACCCTAGGACTGAATTTGTTTTATTGTCGCAAGTGTTGCTGATTTATAACTTCTGTCTTGGTGTATAAAATCCAATTTGTATACATATTGCTGATGGGCCTGCTCTAACTCTTAAAAGATCCTTCAAAATTATTTCCCAAAGCTGATCCACAACATCATCAAGATAAAACCTATCACTGATAGTGGCAACCAGCATCTTCTCAGACATTTGAGTGATAGAGCTTGCATTAATCAACATCTCAGTGCATCTCAGTTTCAAACTTCACTCAATATCACAAGAGTGTTCATCGAGAATTATCACACATCTTTAAATTTATTCGTATAATTTCATGTCTGGTATATTCTGGTGAAACTGAGGCATAGCTGATGATATACTATAGATGACGCAAGAGCCACTATGATCTATTTTTGTATCTCTCATCCACAGTATAACATGGTCACCTGCATTTAAACTGATATAGATATAAATAGATTATTAGACTTGTAGCTAAATCCAGATGCCTCTCTACTGGGCTATACTTGCTCTTAGTATTATAAATTGCATTACATCAAACTGAACATTCACTATTCATTATTTGTGTCTTATGGATTGTCAATTTATGAGTGATTTTCTATTGTTGATTCATTTGGTTTGCGTGCTTGCTGCAACCAAATGTATAGGTTTATATGCTGTGAGTTTTTATTGGTTTGTTGTTCTTCTTTGATATGGAAAGTCTTAAAAAACTGATCTTAAAAGCCCCCCCCCCCAATAGAATATAGAGCAGGGATGGAGAATCTCAGACTTGTTGTCCAATTATGACCCTTCACATTTCCATGGACCACATTAGCCCAAGGTGAAGTCTGAAGAAACTGGCCACCTAAAGGCAGTGTCCACCATTGCCAACACCAGCAGCTGATGAACGCTTTTGCAAATAACTTTGTTCCAGAAGAAAAATGTGCTTGTTTCCCAAGCTGCAAATGCCACCGTGTGCCTGGGTGGGTTACAAGAACAGACGGAGTGAATTCTCCCCCTGGCTTTTTCTTCACAGCCTGCCAATGGTACTTGGCAGTAAAAGAGAATGTAGATGGAGAGAGGGAAGAGAGATTCACTGTGTATGCATGTGCCTGTAGGAATGCTGTACTAATTCTATTTATAAATGAGAATATATGCATAGGCATGGACATTCATAAGCAGATGTGCGTGTAGTTGTCAGAGAGCTTGTGAGAAACTATATGTGTGCCATCATAGGAGCACAACCATACGTTTTTCCTTGTGGTCTATTGGCCAACTTGAGATTGGTAGCATAGGCCCTTTACTAAGAAGAAAGGTTTCTTATCTCTGACCTACAGGTTCTGCATAAACCAGTAGAGCCAGATGTCCCAAACAAAATGTTCACGCAAACAATCATCCATGACATGCCCTTGGATTTTGGCTCCTTGAGAGCAAATGCTTCATTGCTCAGCAATATGTTAAATTTGTTTCTGAACATGAATCTGTTTCGCCCAGAGTTAAAACATGAGAGTAATGTATAACTGGCAAGCAATGATGAAGACCAGAGCTATTTTTAATGTTTCTGGAAAGGGCTATGCAGCTTTAAACTAATACCAGATGCAATTGTTGCCATTTTATTTATAATGTTTTAGTCCAGCTATGAATATCTCAAGAAAGATGGGGGGGAGAGACAGACAGACATCTGGAGAAACAAGCCCACATAGGCACAATTCAAAGTCAATTAAAAATGACACTGTGAAATAAAGAACAATTATTAGTCTAACGAGAAACACACAGTGATGAGAGAACAGACAGGAATACCAGATATTATGACATGGTAGGTATGAATATGTGAAAAAATACAACAGCTTTTGCCACTGCAACAAAGGAAAACATTATGGTCAAAGATACCCTTGATTGTGACACTTGTCATCGATAACATGCAATAGATAATACTATTACAGCAGAATTGACCAGCTTGTATATCTAAGTCATATGAAGAGTAGACACATTGAAATCAACGAACTTAAGTTAGTCATGTCCATTGATTTTGACAGGTCTACTTTGAATATAACATAGTTGGACACAACCCTATAAAACCTTTATACAGCATATCCAAACTCACAGGCAATATGTACAGTGAGCTTCAACCCCCAATTGTTGGCACAGTGTGGGCAGTGGTCATGGCTCATATGTATTAGATGACATTGAGCCAAACCACATGGGAAGCTGGCTTGGTCCATTGGCCCATCGAGCTCATTTATTGTCTACGCTAGCTAGCCGTGGTTTCTCTAGGGTTTAAGATAGGAGTATTACCTAGAGAGGCCTTGAACCTTGAACATGCAAAGCACATGCTCTACCTCTAAACTATGTTTCCTTTCCCAAGCACACCCATTGAGAAAACCCAGTGATTACATGCTGCCTATGAACAAATAGCCATGGCCAAACTAGATCACTGGCCTTAATGCCCATTCTGTTCAATAATATCATTAAATAATGGGAATTCCATGATCAACTACATAGAACTTTTGCAAATATTTAACTCAGATTGAAGGCTAAGGGTTGGTGAGGGAACTAAGATGGGCATCATTATCATCATTTTCTTCTCATGCTGAATTTTCTTCTCATCTGCAAGAGGTCAGCCATATACATATATACTTCTAAAAATGGCCAGTCAGAATACTGAATCTGGAGACAGTCACATTTTAGAAGCCGTAATCTCAGGTTCCTGACTTGCTATTAGCTGTTGGTATTTCCTCTAAGCAATAACTTAACCCACATTTCTCGAGACAAAAGAATTCAGGAAGTCAAAATGTTTGGGGTCTTACCTCCACAACCTCCTCATATTCTTCTTCTTCCATCTTTGCAGAGTGTTTTTCCCCCTACTTGCTGGCCACAAGAGAGGTGGAAAAATGAACATCAGCGCAATGAACTCAATGCCACAGAGCATTAGCAATCAAAGAGAGGAATCCAAATAATGTACCCATCAGCGCAAGGATTTACCCCTGTCCCCCTCTCCTCCTCTTGCACACCCTCTAAATCTCTTTGAGGGGTTTCCCCAACCCCCCAGAACAGATTTACAGTTAACGGACAAGATGAGGAGAGGGGAAAGCTCCATTGCACAAGTGTAAATCCTTGTCTGATGAGACTTGTTAGTTGGATACCACCCAAAACTAGGATATGCGTGGATTTTGTTATGCTGTTAAAATATCATACTAATATAAATATACAGTATCTTATGAGAGAGAGGAAGAGGAAGAAGAAAATATGGTATCATTGCAAAAAAAAAAAGTTACTAGTTGGATCCCATGTTAGTTCTACTCGTAGCGGACCCATTAAAATGAATGGGCGTGATCAATTTAGGTCCATTAATTTCAGTGGGTCTCCTTTGAGCAGAACTTGGTTGACTGCAGCCCAATATTGCAAAGCATTGCAAAGCATCTTTCTACTTAGTTTCCAAACCATACAATTACCAACTGTCTTTCCAAAACTATATAAAAACATAATTATTTTAAAATTAGACACTGGATTGCCTTAGTTCTCCCTTCTATATAATTTTCTCAATTATATCTATATCAGCACTGGGCAGAAAGCATATCAGATCTCTGGGTGATTTGTAGTAGATCGGCAATTGTTTTTGATACACAATGGTTCAACAACAGCTATAACAAAGTTAGTCCCCCCCCCCCATGAGGTACCTGAAATGAAGAAAGCTCATCAGGAGGGGACTTTTGTGCAAATGGACTGTGAGCAGTTTGGTTTTGGTACTGAAAGCAAATTCCTAGGCTTAGAATGTACGCTCTGTTCTTTCATTTGAACAACATGGGAGGAATTCAACACCGTGCTAAGGCGCTTGTTCCATCAAGGCAAGCATTTTGGCTTGCCAGACAGAACAACCCCCTCTCTCCCCACCCCCTACACACTGTTCCAAGGGTTCTCCCAATTTTAGGGGTAAGGAAGCCACACTGTGGAAGCAGAAGTCCTTGCACAGGGTTTCCACTGACACAACTCATTAGTTTAATCCCACCCTATATTTTTTGCCTATGGTTGGTAGATCTTGGGTTCTAGTAAAAAAAAACCACCCAACACACAGTGGACCTCATATGCCTGACGTCTGCCCACCCCAACTCTAGGCAACCAATTATTAATTGTTGAAACTCTGTCCTCTTTCCATACATCAGCCTTGCATATTTCTGATGCTGCTAAGTTGAATGATGAAAGTTACCTTTCACATTTTGGCCTGTTCAAGAGTCCAAGCAACATGGGATGGAGAAGGGGTATGTAGGGGACATGCCCCCCAACCTGCATCCTGTGTGCTGCACCCCAACACTGGACAGAAAGATTCAAAGAGGAGTTCTAAGCACATAGAGCTAAATGCACTTAGAAACCTCCAACACAGTAAGGAACCCTGATAATGCAGGATTCCCAGTCACATCAAAGCTTTTAACTGCATTGAGTTGAATATAACTAAAAGCTTACTTCAGATCTTCTCCCTCAATTTTCAAAAGTCTCCTGTGAGTGTGAAGACACTGAGATGGGACTTGCAGATATGATGCCACTGCCCTCTTCCCTCAAGAGGGCTGCTATATAAGTCAGCAACAGAATTTCACTGTTCTAGATAGCTAGGCCCAAGGTCACCCAATGAGTTTCATGGCCAAAAGGTACTAGGTCCAGCTAAATCACACTGGCTTTTTTGGTGTGCAAACTGGAGGATTCTCCTAGTACTTAGTTCTAATCTATTAGAATGCCAGTAAGCAAGTATGTGGAGCTAACTAAGTGAATTCAAAATTGTGTCTATTTTCTTCTGTGACTAGGACATTTGTGACATGCAAAATAAGTTGAAGTATGAAGTATGTTTCTGGCCAAACAGAGCACCCCATGTAATAAATGTGATTCTATTTTGAAGAACTGGTGGGAAACTTTCAGTCACACCCGTAGCAATTCCCAGGCATGCATCTGTTACCTTGTGCAAGAGCCTATAGGAGGAGAGAAACAATTGGCACCACTCTGCTGGCAGCGGCTACCAGCACAAGACAAAACACCAGCAGTGGTTAATCCGCATTAATCTTTTCTGGGTGGAAATATCACATGCAGTTCTGATCCATGGGATTACAGCCATAATGCTTTGAACTTTATCTCCAGCAACCAGAAAATAAGTGTCACAGAACATGATGTTACCAGATGGGCAGGGTATAAATAATGAATTATTATTGGCCATATTATTATTATTATTATTATTATTATTATTGAAGTCAAATATGCTTGCTGAAGATTTGAGATGTAGGCCTTAAGAGTGGAGAATTCTCCTATCCAGTAATGTTACACAAGCTTAGAAAAAGCCTCCTGCCTAGTCGCCAAGGGTGAATATAAGTCGCCTGCAGGTGACTAGTCAAGGCGGCTTATCTAAACTAGAATAGTTAGTTCTTTCTTCCCAGCCTGCTTCCTTCTTTCAGACCATCAATGTCACACCATCATTTACATCAATATAAATGGCAGCCACTTGTTTTTATGAACAAATAACTTTTTTGGTCTTACTTGCAAGGCTGTTTTAACAATAGTCTAATTTCAGCACACGTGCAAATTCAGCAATGTATTTCAAATGACCTTAAGTTAATGAAGTTAACTTCTGTCTTCCCACCATTGGCCTTTAAGGGTGTTTGCTTCTGTGCCTCTTTTCTTTATGTATTTTTCCTCTCAAACCTGGGAAATATAAAATGAATGAATGAATCCATTAGAACTGTGAATTCAGCAGGCCCTGCAGTGCCCTGGGTTTGCAGCCCCTTTTTCTAATGCGGGCAAGGACATGAAGGTTTGCAACAGCTGCTTCCTAGTTCAAATATATTTGCCATGTAAGTTAATACCTCAGAGCGATTGGCTGGTTTTGTTTAGCTAGCTAAACAGCAATTCCTTCTGAGGCAAGTGGCAGTCCAGTACTGTGGGTTAAATATAGGCTCTTTAGACACTGTCCCTTCCTAGTGCCAATTTTCTTCAGTAAAGGTAGAATAAAATAAGATTTAAAAGTGGTGCCTCACCAACAAAACTCGCCAAAATTCTGAGGAAATAAAACACAAGAGCTACTTAAATAGGAGAACATTAATCTACCAAGTCCCTATGTTTTACCATCCCCAGATTACACAGCCAGGACCTCATCTCTCCTCAGTAAAACCTTATCCAATACAATCCCTTCCTGACTTGCCTCACTGAAAATAAACAGATGCTCAAAAAATAAATGTTTATTAGCTCTTATTCTGATGGAAGTCCCAACAGGCCACAAAGTCTTTGAAGAGACAAACTGGCTAGTTGGCCAAGACAAATTCTATAGAAAACGAAACAACATTTTAAAAAATGAACTTACCAGCAATATTTAAATAAATTTCCTTAGCAGCAAAGCCTCTCCAACTGTCCTCCCTCCTGAGAAACGCTGGGCAAAAGCAGCATTCATCTGATGCATCAGCTCCTAAATTATGATGTTCTTGGGGCAGCCAATCAGATTCGGTCTCGATCAAGTTTCAGATACTAAATATACAAAGTGACCCTTTGGACGGCCACCTGTTCAGCAGCGCCACAAAGGAAAGCAGCACATACTTACCATTAGTCTGATTTCTAACCAAAACATTACAAGAGCATCAGCTCAGCCAAATTATGATTGCTGGCAAAATATGTAATATTACTGCAACAAGATTTGTACAAAAAAATTGGGGGCGATATTGCAGGTGGGGAGCAATGCCCACCTAGAGAACGCTGTGACTTCCCTGCTCTGCATGGTTTGTGGCGGCATTCTGCCAAAGGCAGGGAGGAGTCCTAGGATTAGTCCATGAGGAGTGTGGTGCTTGGTGCCTTGTCAACCTCAGTCTATCCTCAGTCAGTCCCCACTTGCCCACCTTCTTGCTGCTTTCTCCATCCTTAGTCTCAGCATTGCCCTTTTGGGACTCAGCACAGAGTAGGATGGAGACAAAGCTTAGAACTAGTTCTCAGCCTCTCATTGGATCTGTCCCACCTACTGTTGCTTTCTGCCCAATGGACACCAGTCACCATGGCCTATTCAGCCATTCAAACAAGTGCTGCCCTGAAAATTACTTCTGCATCACTTTGTAAGAAATGTTTTATTATGAAACAGGAGAGAAACGTTTGGTGACATTCTTGCAGTTGGGGTGCAGGGTTTTTCTTGGTGGCCAAGGATACTTTTGAATTTCCTTCCTTTCGCAGTCTTCCCAGATGCCTCCATTCTTCATTCTCTGAAAACCTCATGGCATCCAACTGTCAATTGTGCCCCAAATCTCAGGCAACTGGGTGAGCTCAGGCCTCTGACGCTTTTCAAGAGTGAGTGCCTTTGGCAGACTGTCCACAGAAAAGGGACTCAGCTCTATACATCATTTCATGCAGTGTGGGAGAATGATATAGGTAAGCCAATCAATACACCTAAACACCTCTTCCTTCAACTACCCTCTCCCAACCCTCCCCAACATTGGTGTGAAATAACTGCAGTAGAACCATTGTCGTCGTTTCAATATTTTATTGCTTGGTCGGTTTGGTTTTGAACATATAAATGTACATTCATGTCATTGTAATGCTGAAAATCAGTAGTATTGGTTTTTTAAAAAAAAAAATCAGTGTGGAAAGTTTAAGGTAAAAGAAAAGGCTTCACTTAGAAAAACAAAACCAGTGCTCCTATCTCAGGCACTGAATGGCCAATCACACTGGCTTCACATACTTCCATCAAAGCTTGGGGATGGCGTCATGAAATACCTCCTGCAATGTGGAGGCAGGGAGTTCAGATCAGGGAGATGGCAGACATGTTTAATGGAAAGAAAAACACACTCACAACCCAAGCCCACTGAGAATATGAAGAAATTCTAAAATGTCTTGGATAAAGAGGCAGAAAACAACAACAACCAGAAGCCTTATTGAAAACTTTTGAGAAATCAGGGAGCTGGTTTTAGCACAGCGCTAATTCAAACTGGGCTGTATTCTGGATTCAATTGAAACACGGAGGGGAGTAGAATGATTGCTGTAGCCTATAACTTCGCAGAGGGGCTGTCAGATGCAGTTTTCCATGCACGTTTAGAAATAGAGAAGCCACGGCTCATTTGTCTTCTAGCTCCCTGTCAGCTAATCTGACTTTGTAATGTAATTCAGCAATAATTTATTTCTATACTCAGTGTCAACATATGTTGATAGCACATATGATTGGTCAGGCTTTTCAACCTATTCACAGCAATCCTCAATGTCAAGGATGGATAACCTGCGATCCTTTACATGTTATTGGACCACTCCAACTTCCACCATCCCTGACCACTGGACATGCTGGCTGGGGCTAATAGGAGTAGAGTCCGACAACATTTGGAGGACCATAGGTTCCTCATATCTGCTGTAGACCATTCCCATCTTGCATTTCTTCCAATATAAACACAACTTGCTCTTGCAACTGCCACTTGGGAGCAGATAGGGATTTGGGCACATATTGAAAAGGGGAGGAACCTCTATAAAGAGGTGGTTCCATAGTATGGATCTCAGGGTAGTTTCATCATGAGAAGGGACAAGATACTCAGAGGTTGCAACCCATAGCCTGCTCATGTGTTATGCCATTTTCCTTTTTGTTGCACCAATGGGGTTGTAGGTTTGTACCTCAAACTCACTCCCGAAGTTTGTATTATGGACAGGTCTGGTATCATTTATCCTGAGAGCTGGAAGAGTAAAGCAGACACCAGTAAGCTCCGAGCTGAAATACTGTATGAGCCATGAATTCCAAAGTTGACTTTGAAGGAAGCCATTGTCTGTTTGCTTCACCCCGTCCATCAGCAAAGGATATTTCGGTGCTTCTTTTTGCTTAGCATAAGGAATACAACCAATCAGGGATGATCATACTCATATGCATGACATATTCAAAATCAAGTGACCGACTTATAATGCCTGACTACGAATATCCTCTCTCAGTCAACCACAATGTTAAAGCTTTATTTACATCCCAGAAGCTTCCTGATTTGCAGGGTGAGACACACACTTGAGTGACACCACAGTACTTTAAGATGCTTCAAGACAGATGCAGAACGAGCCACCCATAGCTTAAGACGTCAATAAGCATGTGCACATGGTGACCTCATAAAAGTCTTTTGAGGGATGAATTCAGTTTCCAAATTTAAGACATGGATAGAAGCATTCTCAATTACGCTAAGTTTTGTTCCAAAGTTTTCTCCCCAGATCCACCAGGAAACCCATCAGCAAGGTGAGATTTGTTCAACTGCATTCAGTCCTTCTCCTGTTGACCTGTACACCAAATAATACACTATCAGTGGTGGTCTTAATGTGGGTGGGTGGGTGCTTCTCTCCTCCACCATGACCTTCAAAACATGTGTAGCACAGTCTCCCAGCCAGTAGCATCCAATGTCTTAAAGTTCCCGTTTGTATGATTTCTCGCTTCTCCCCACCAAGAGGACGTATTTATAGGATCACTTTAGGATCAGGCCCCAGCATTAAGGTCATGTATGTGGATGAATACATGCATCCAGTCAAATAACAAAAATTATAGGAACCTAAGAAGCTGCCTTGCACTGCATCAGACTCTTGGGTCCATATACTTCAGTAATGTTCACTCTGGCTCTCCGAGGTTTCAGTCCAAGGGCATTCCTAATCCTGTCTGGAGATGGCAAAGACTGAACCTGAAACCTACTGTACGCAAAGCAGATGCTCGAACACTGAGCTACAATCCTTCCATTGTCAGATTTGGAAAGAATCAATCGGATCATCTAGTCCCAGGTTCAACATAGCAGCTTCGCTCTTCAAGTATCCCCACTTACGTTTGCATTGGACAGGCAAGAGGAACCCTACTTGGGGGCCATTCATCCACAGAAGGGAAGTTTTCAGCAGGCTTGATGGAGTCCCAAGGTTTTCAGAACAAAAAACTTGGAGGGGGGGAATAAATGAGGACTGAGCATGTTCAGTGGTGATATGATGCTAAATATCTGCTGGAAGGAAAAGTGGGAAGGGGGCTGAGGAAAAGGAATGGAATGGAATGTTCTAGGAAAGGGAATGACTTGCTGGCTGGTTGGAGCACATCACACAACATTTTGTTGTGGAACCGATTGTATTGGAACCTATTGTATCCACCTAACTCCTCATCTAGGCTTGCGGCCACCACCATATATTGTGTCTTGTAGCAGTAAATTCTCTAAATTATATGTTATGTGAAATATTGTCCTATGTCTTTCCTGGCTGTCAGGGAACTGCCATCAGAGCATCAGGTGGTGGAGGGACTCAGGCAGGATGAAAGAGACTCAACTGCTGAAGCAGGGACCAGCAGGGGGAGGAGTGGGTCTCTGAGGGAATGCGAGCAGGAGGGAGGGCTCAGGGAGGCTTCCAGCGAGAACAGTGGGGAGGTATCGGAGTCTCCCATAGGGAGACCCATACCTCGCAGGAAACTGTCACGCCGTGAGTCCAGGAGACGCGTTTCCGTTAAGGAACTTCTTTGCTGGAAACGCTTCCGCAGGCAGCCACTGTCGGACTCTACTAGTGACTAGAGCAGACATGTCTGAGGAGCTCCGTCACACACGGAGGTTTGTGGGGCCGCACAAACTCTGAGGGAGCGCGTTTTCACGCACAAGCAGCTAATCAAACCCTCACAGCAGTCCGACAGTCTTTGTACGCTGCCTGTGCAAGAGAAGGCATCATGAGCGAACCAACCGGAACCGGAGGAGCAGGGGCTGGAGCTGGTCCAAGCTTGGAAGATAGATACCGAGCGTTGGAGGTTCAACTGGCCCTGCAGACGGCGAGGCTGGAGGAGAGAAGGGCTCAGGATGCAGACAAGAAGGGGAGAGCCACTCAATTCCCCAGAAAGGTACCAGGATTGGTGCAGAAATTTGGGGGGGACCCCAAGGACTACCATGCTTTTAGGACAGAGATGCAATATGCCCTTAATGTGCAGTTCGATGAGTTCCCTGATGAGGAATCGCGAGTTGCTTTTGTAATTGGGCATCTTGAGAAAGGGGCTAGAGACTGGGTTCGACCCCTAATGGCAACGCACAATGACATACTAAAGGACACAATGAAGTTCTTTCGTGCAATGGATATCATGTTTTCCAGCGATATTGAGGAAGGGGTGGTGCGCAGACAGCTAATGGCTTGTAAGCAGGGGAGTCGATCTGTCCGTGAATATTGGACTGAGTTTACCATGCTGATTCACAGACTGAGTTGGGATTTATCGGCGGCACCCGTTCAAATGCTATTTGAAGAAGGTCTTTCTTCGGGGGTGAAAGACGAGCTGGCACGGAGCCCCAGGGCGGAGTCTATGGATCAGCTGACCAAATCTGCGCTGACCATAGGAGCGCGGCAGGAGGCAAGAGCCTTGGAGAGGCGGGAAGGGAGAGGGGAACGTTGGAAGGAGTTCCGCATTCCAGACATTCCTGAGCCAGCTTTCCCGCCGGCAGAGCCGATGGAAATCGGAACAGCGCGCGCGCGCGCATTTTCAAAAACCAGCGAGGGAGCTAAGAAGGAGGGAAAGGGCCCCCGGAAATGCTATCTCTGCCAACAGCCAGGCCACTTTGCCAGAGTCTGCCCCCAGAGGAAGGAATGGCAAGGGATGGTGGGAGCTGTTGAGGGGGGAGAAGAAGGGGGAGCGGAGCAGGTAAAAGCCAACGCCTGGTTGCCACAATTGGGGCACTGCAGCCAGGCCAAAGAGCAGTGAAAGTGCCCGTGCCAGAAGCTCCTCGACCTGCTCTAGTGATTGAAGTGTCGCTAGAGCTGCAGAATGGGCACCCCCTAAAAATAAAGGCGCTATTGGACTCAGGCAGCTCCTGCAATTTTATGAGCAAGGAGTTTGCTGCTGAACACCAGATACAGACCATCCCTTTAAGCAACCCCCTGCAGGTGACCACGATTGATGGCAGGGAGTTGTTGGGAGGAGGAGTCCGCTTGCAGACTGTCCCAATGATAATGAGGGTGGCAAGGCACACAGAACTGATAGCGTTTAATGTGGCCACCCTGGGGGGCGCTCCCATTATTTTGGGAATGAGCTGGCTAGCTCTACATGATCCGCTGGTTGGCTGGCATCAAAGAGTGGTGTCCTTTGGTTCAGCACATTGCCTAGAACACTGCAAAGGGGAGAAGGGTTCAGTAGGGGCCCAAGCCACCCTAGCAGGGACTGAAGTAATGGGGAAGGTGAAGGTACCACCACAGTATGCAGATCTCAGCGACGTGTTCAGTGAGAAGGAAGCTGACCAACTACCACCTCATAGACCCTTTGATTGTCAGATCAATTTACTCCCTGGAGCACAGCTTCCCGTGGGCAAGTTGTATGCCATGTCAGACAGGGAAATGCAGGAGTTGCGAGGGTTCATTGACAAGAACCTGAAGAGAGGCTTCATCAGAGAGTCCAAAGCAGCAGGGGGGAGCCCAGTGTTCTTTGTGGACAAAAAAAATGCGGACAAGCCGAGACTTGTATGTGATTTTAGGCGGCTGAATGCAGTGACTGAACCGGTGGCGTTCCCTATGCCCAGAATTGATGATATTTTGACCATGGTGAGGAAGGGAAAGATTTTCACAAAGCTGGATCTAAGGGGGGCGTACAACCTGATACGCATAAGGAAAGGGGATGAATGGAAAACCACCATGTTTACCCCTTTGGGGGCGTTTGAATACCTCGTTATGCCATTTGGATTACAAGCAGGCTCCGCGTGTTTTCAATCTTTTATGAACCACGTGCTGGGCCCTTTGCTCTACAAGAATTGCGTTGCCTTTCTAGATGATGTGTTGGTGTATTCTGAGAATGAGGAGCAACATGTGAGAGACGTCAGAGAAGTGTTGAGCAGACTGCAAGCCAACAGGCTGTGGGTCAAACTGGAGAAGTGTCGGTTCCATACCAAGGAGGTGGAATTCCTGGGGTACCGCCTGTCAGACAAGGGATTGGCCATGGATCCCGGCAAGGTACAGGCAGTGCTGGAATGGAAAACACCCAAAACCAAGAAGGATGTGCAGAGGTTCCTAGGGTTTGGAAACTTTTATCGTAAGTTCATCCGCAACTTCGCCCATCTGACGGCGCCCATCACTGACTGTCTCAGCAGTAAGAAGAAGTTTGTATGGACGGCGGAGGCGGAGCGAGCGTTTGAGGAACTGAAAAGGGCCTTCGCCTCTGAAGAACAACTTCTGCATGTGGATTTACGAAAGAAGCTAAGGGTTGAAACAGACGCATCTGACAGAGCCATAGGGGCGGTGCTTCTTCTGCAGCCGGGGAAGGAGGAGTCGGAGTGGCGTCCGTGTGCCTTCTTCTCGCGGAAGCTGAACAAATCCGAGAGGAACTACACGGTGTACGACCGAGAACTGCTTGCTATTCATGAGGCGTTCCGGAGATGGAGGCATCTGCTAGTTGGTGCACAACATAAAGTGCAAGTGTGCACGGACCATAAAAATCTAGAGTACTGGAGAACGGCGCGAGTGCTCAACCAAAGGCAGTTGAGATGGGCCCAAGAGTTCTCCAAATTTAACTTTGAGATTTGTTATGTGCCAGGCCCAGAGAATGTTAGGGCGGACGCTCTCTCACGCAAACCTGAATATTTGGAGGGGGAGGGAGCACCCGAAGAAACCCATATCATTCCAGAGGACCGCTGGGTGTGTGGGGCGACTTTGGTGGGGCAAAGGGAATTGGTAGAGGGTACGGTGCAGGATGCATACGCCCAGGGGAAACTCAGGGATCTCAGAGGGGAGGAAGACAAACCCGGTGGTTTTGAGGAGAGAAATGGGGCATTGTATTATAAGGGAGCGTTATATATACCTGAAGGGGAATTGAGGGAGAAAGTACTCAAGCAGCTGCACGATAGCCCCACAGCAGGGCACTTTGGGCAACACAAAACCATGTGGCTGGTTACCAGGGAATTTTGGTGGCCCAAGGTCAGGGAAGATGTGCGGGAGTATGTGAGAGGGTGTGAACAATGCCAAAGAGCCAAGGGGGAGAGGCAGGCGCCGGCTGGTTTATTAGAACCACTGCCCACACCTGAGAGACCGTGGGAAGCAGTGGCAATAGATTTCATGACTGATCTGCCAAGGTCTAGAGGGAAAACAGCCATCATGGTTGTAGTAGACCTGTTAACTAAAATGGCCCACTTCATAGCCTGCTCACATGCGGTTACAGCAGAAGAAACCGCCAAATTGTTTGTAGAGAATGTGTTTAGGTTGCATGGCGCCCCCTTGAGGGTGGTTTCAGACCGAGGGAAACAATTTACTTCCAGGTTCTGGAGGAAGCTCATGAGCTTACTGCATGTAGAGGTTAATTTCTCGACGGCCCGTCATCCTGAAACCAACGGGCAGGCGGAAAGAGCAAATGGGGTTCTCCAACAATATTTGAGGTGTTATGTTAATGACAGAGAGAATGATTGGGTGGAGAAGCTGGCGTTGGCAGAATTTGCCTACAACAATGCAGAGAACGTGTCCACGGGGATGAGCCCCTTTTTGGCTAATCACGGGTGCCATCCCAGAGCCTTCCCAGGGGGGGAGGGGGAGAACTGGAGCGTTCCAGCTGCAGAGCAGTTCGTGGAAGAAATGGAAGCGATCCATCGCCAGCTCCAACTCAACTTAAACAGGGCTAAGGAGGAATATAAGAGGCAAGCAGACAAAAACAGAAGGGAAGGTGAAAGCATCAGGGTGGGGGACCAGGTGTGGCTGTCAACCCAAGGGTTGCCATTCAAAGGAGGTTGTAAGAAATTAAGACCCAAAAGGCTGGGTCCGTTTGAAGTCATACAGCAGGTCAATCCAGTGGCTTTCAGGCTCCGGTTACCGAACCACATGAAGCTGCACCCAGTTTTTCACAGGTCGTTGCTGTCACCGTATAGAGGAGACAGTGAGGGGAGGGTCACTAGGGGACCAGCAATGGAGGAGAAGGAACACAGCTACCATGTAGCGGAGATCCTCGATTCCAGGTGGAAGGGAGATCAAGTAGAGTATTTGGTAATGTGGGAAGGGGAACCGGAGTCGGAAAACACCTGGGTTAGGGCAGAGGATGTCAATGACGAGGTTTTAATAGAGACTTTTCATCAGAGGTTCCCACGTAAACCTCAGCCTGTAGCGAGGTTCCGAAGGGAATACTTTGCCACCACCGACGAGGAAGAGGAGTTGGAGGGGTTCCCAGATTCTGAAGAGGAGGAGGATTCAGCTGGCCAGGACGACGATCGATGGAGAGAATTGTTCGAGACGTCAGAAGATGAGGAAGATTCGTTTCGGGGTTTTAGCCCTTCACCTCCCAGGGGGGAGGAATTGGGAGGGGGTGAGGGGGGCCCTGGAGGGGAAGTGGATGTCAGGGAACTGCCATCAGAGCATCAGGTGGTGGAGGGACTCAGGCAGGATGAAAGAGACTCAACTGCTGAAGCAGGGACCAGCAGGGGGAGGAGTGGGTCTCTGAGGGAATGCGAGCAGGAGGGAGGGCTCAGGGAGGCTTCCAGCGAGAACAGTGGGGAGGTATCGGAGTCTCCCATAGGGAGACCCATACCTCGCAGGAAACTGTCACGCCGTGAGTCCAGGAGACGCGTTTCCGTTAAGGAACTTCTTTGCTGGAAACGCTTCCGCAGGCAGCCACTGTCGGACTCTACTAGTGACTAGAGCAGACATGTCTGAGGAGCTCCGTCACACACGGAGGTTTGTGGGGCCGCACAAACTCTGAGGGAGCGCGTTTTCACGCACAAGCAGCTAATCAAACCCTCACACTGGCAATCAAATTCATTGATTGTACACCATACATTTTCTCATCATCTTGCATAATTTTTCTTATAATCATACATAATTTTATAAAGTCTCCCTTAGTCATCTTTTTTTTCTAAAATCAAAATCCCCAAATGCTTTCATCTAGGGATGGGGGACCCTTCAGATTCTGCTGTAATACAACTCCCATCATCCCCGACAATTGGCTTCAGTGAATATGGCTCTGCAGGGATACAGGTTCCACCCCCCTTCTTCAGTCTATCCTCTCAGGAAATAGATCCCAACCCTCCTCTAAGTCTGGTTTCTCTTTTCTGAAGCATTTTCAGCTTCATGATACCTATTTGGGGTGACATGACCAAATGATGCACCCAAACCTGAAACTTATGAACCCCTCTGTAATGCAGAACACCCCAAAAAAGCTAAGCACAAATGCTTTGTCTAAAGTAGTTTGATTAATCAACAACTTTAATAAAACACAGATATATTTAAATAATATCAAAAACAACAAAAAGTACTAATTGCTTACCAGTTTGGTGCAGACTTATTTTTCACCCAGTCCTTATATCAGCAATTGTGTCAAAATATCTCCAGTACATTTTTCATCAAATCTTCACAAGGAAGAGACTATGGAACTTCTTGAAAAATAAATTCAGAAGTGAAGGCTGAAGATCCTTTCAGAAGCAAGATCCTGCAGGCTTCCCCCCGTGGCTTATTCCTAAGTAAGTGTTCTTTAACACTGGGGCAGCAAAACAAGCTTCATTTTATTGCTGCTGAAGTAGTAGTAATTATTATTGTAATAATTAGTAGTAGTAGTACCCTGCCCATTTGACTTAGTTGTCAGCTGATAGTGCTATGATTTCTGTAAGCTTAAAATGCAAAACTGCATATGCTTATAGTATTTGATTAGGATGTTTGATAAACCTTCTCTCTCTCTCTCTCTCTCTCTCTCTAACCTATCAGGCATGCAGAAACAGTTTAAAGCATGGAAAGTCTGTATGGCTAGAAGTAAATCTTTAATTGTGTGTTGCTGTCTGGTAGAAAACTATTTTCCTAGGTAAGGAATACTGCAGTTGCAGAGACAATGCAATAACTTTTCAAGATTGAGAGGAAATGAGGACTGCAATCCGTAAATGGAAAACACATTGATTTCATAATGAACTCTGAATAATAATGAATAATCATCTGTAGAGAGACTGTTCTCTAGGAGCCTCTACCAACAGGTTTGATGGGAAGCAACAGGGAAAGAGCCTCCTGCCTGGTTGTGGAATATTATTTCCAGGAATAAATAATGGAACTGTTAGCACTGCCTTCTGTACAGGAGACCAGCAGCGCCTATGCCTATTCCAATATTCACTTAAATATCAGTTTTTAATATTTTCAAGTATGCTTGCATAGCTGATGTTGTCAAACAACAAAAAAATTAAAGCTCTACAAAGTAATTACCCATTTGCTTCCATCACTATCAAGCTTCAGCTGCTCCCCCAATATTGAAGCAGGACTTGATAGTGGCTTAATTCTACTCAAATAAATTTCGGCTCGTAATCAAAACAGTGAAGATTTCTTTTCAGTTTCCAGCAAAATACATTGCAAACTACTAGTAGCTCAATTTCATGTACTTCTCTTCACAGTTAACTTTTCCAGCTGTATTATTTTAAATCTTCTTAAAGAAATAAGTGTGGGATTTTGATTTTCTAAGGCAAGAGGAAGGACTTCATGTAAAAAATAAAAATCAAAAATTAGCAAATGCACTGATATCAGGTGCTTGGTAGCCAGCTTCTACTGTTTCCCGCACCTCAGTTAAAGCTCACTAGAGACAGCCAAACCTGTGAATTTCTGTTTCTCATTTTTCCAAGTTCAACTTGCTACATTTCCACATTTAGTTAGCATTTTTTTTAAAAAAAAAAACCTCAGTCCTAACAAAAGTTCATCTGCATTTTAATTTGCATTACTCCAATTATACACAAATCTTCAAGCAGTTTCCCCCAGGACAATGCATTTTTTACATCTTCCCAAAGATGTGCATTTTTACGCACATCTTTGCACAATTCCAGAATGGAAAAATGCATGTGAAAATTCAGAGAACGCTAAATTTGAAAGATAGCTGCATTTTAAGTTCACATACTGCTTAGGGAAGTGTGAATTAGATACGCTTGCTATTAAAAGTGAGTTAAATAAAAGAAAAAAACCCATCCCTATGCACACACTGAAAGTGCCCTGCAATTAACGCAGAAAAACATAAGCCTCTTTCATGCAGGAAGAACACCTTTGAGAAACTGGAAGATGGGTTTCAGCACAGCACTACATTTCTTAAGCCTTGTCTTCAGCCTGTGCTCAGAACAAGGTTTTTTTGTGTTTTCTACAGGGTTGAGTATACTCAAGCTTCATTAAACAACACTGAAGTTTTACCACTGACTCCAACAGGAAGCAAATCACACTCATTGTCCGCTTGCTGATTTTGTGGGTAAATCTTGAAGGCTCATTTGGTTTCTGGCAGAAATGTTTGGCTCTCAAGTTAAATGTAAGCAGCCAAAGTGAGCAGCTTGGTGGCTTGAAAACTGGGCTGAGGCCAACTGGATTCTGAAGCTTGCTGTTGAGCCAAAGACAGCCGAAGGTAAGAAATCTTTGGCCTAACAAATGGGGGCAGGATTCAGGTAGTTGATCCATGGAGAAAGGTAGGTGGGAATTCTAAAACAACAATAATCTAACACCTGGATTAGGATCATCTGAAACATTGCAACAACAACAAAAAAGTTAACCAGAAGATATCTGCCTGAATCTTCGCAGTTCACTTTGTAGTGTCTCACTTAGGCTAAAATTCTATACTCTCTTCTGGGATTTATTTATGAGAAGACACATAGGATTGTAATGTTAAAGATAACCAAGCTACTGTTGCATTTGACCTAACAAATAATAATATTTTCGGGATACAGTCATCTACCAACAAGAAAAACGCACAGAAGCTGGTGCAGATATTGCAATGCTAATCAGCACTGCATGAAGTGGGTGAAACTAGCATTTTATTGCTGCTTATGACAAGAATTGGATTGGGGTCATTTATCCATATATCAACAACAAACACGTCTGACTGCCCCTGAAACAGGAATTTCACGCGGGTGGCGCTGTGGGTTAAACCACAGAGCCTAGGACTTGCCAATCAGAAGGTTGGTGGTTCGAATCCCCGCGACAGGGTGAGCTCCCGTTGCCTGGTCCCTGCTCCTGCCAACCTAGCAGTTCGAAAGTACGTCAAAGTGCAAGTAGATATATAGGTACCGCTCCAGCGGGAAGGTAAACGGCGTTTCTGTGTGCTGCTCTGGTTCGCCAGAAGCGGCTTAGTCATGCTGGCCACATGACCCAGAAGCTGTCTGTGGACAAACGCCGGCTCCCTCGGCCTATAGAGCGAGATGAGCGTGCAACCCCAGAGTCGGTCACGACTGGACCTAATGGTCAGGGGTCCCTTTACCTTTACCTTATCCATATACCAACAATAAACACGTCTGACTGCCCCTGAAACAGGAATTCCTTACATGAATTTTTACTTTATAACTTCCAAATTCACTACAATGCAACAAGATTTCGATTGCAAAAATAAGTGAATGAACCATTCGTTAGCATGGTACAGCCATCCTGCCAAGGAAACAAAACATAAAATTTATTCCTGCATAACATCATTTTATTCTCCCTCCCCCAAATATCAGCTCTCTAAATATTCAGCAATGTTAAATGCATCAATAAATTGCTAAGCACGTCAGAATGCTGAGCGCTTCAAAAGGTGATCAAAATGGCTCACCACAGTTCTCCCAAGGTAATTCATGGGTTTCAAAGTAAGCTTGCTTTTTAATTAAATGCAAGTGCCTGCTATGTGTTCACGGGGGTCACTTTCTGCATTCCACAGCACTAAGCAAGCATGAATTCTAGCACTGCTATGCATAAGATGGCAGACAGCCTGACACAAGGCTGCTTATTCGCCAGCATAGTGCTGATACTGTCTTTTCCGTAGACCAGGGAAATTCTACACCTGGTCTTGTCAATTCATTTTTTTTTTAAAGGCTAGGCAGTGATCAGTGGTCTACCCCATTGCCCGTGCAATAATTGCAAAGAAAATGAATGAAAACACTCCCTGGTGCACATTAAGCAAAGCAGGATGCCTACAGGCCTGCCACCAAAGCTTAAAATGCTACACCATAACAGTATCATGTTTTCTGAGTATGACAACTGGGAGGCATTTCTGACTGAGAAAAGGAAGATCAAAAGCAGTCATGACGTGGGCTTGATATCACGCAAGAGTTGTTAAAATTTCCAGAGTCATCTGGAAGGGGCGTCAAGGGAGTTGCTGAAGGACAACAAACTTTTGACTGGCACCAAGGCGAGTGGAAATGAAAAGGTATGCCTGCTCCCCCAACTATTTCCACTTAGAAGGAAACCCCCCTCATTTGCCAGTAGCATTTACAGCCAAGACGCTCTGAGAAACACTGCTGGCAAACAGCAGTGCAACAATAAAAGTCGCATCGTCGTTTTGCAGGCTGAAAAGGTACAAAGCAAGCACCATATTTACAATAGAGTGGATCAGAGTAAAACTTTGATCCATCATGTTACCCTGTTGGCTTCCTTAGCAATAAACCACACAGCCTTATTCAGCTGTTTGCTCCTGGGTGCATCAATATTAGATGAGGAAGAGGAATTATGGCTGAGCAAGGGTTATAGAATATAGCCCATAGAGACCAGAGCTTCAGCTGATGCTCATATTATGCCTCACTTCATTCAATTGCCTAAGGAAAATGTGAGACATATGGATTATGCAGCATTTTGGCTTACAGAAAAAAAATGTGTGTAAGGGGGCTATACTGAAAAAGAACTACGCTGTGCACACAGAGAATATGGAGACCTGGACAAATATCTAATATTTAGTTATTAAGTTGTTCTATTGTGTTACGCTAGTTTTTTTAAAGAACTTATTTTGCTTAGCTAACTATTCGGTTTTAGCTAACTATTTGCTTAGCTAACTATCTGCCTTGCCGTGGCGAAGGGGCTTGAAGAACTCAGAGAAGCTATGAACTATGCCGAGCAGGGCACCCAAGATGAACAGGTCATAGTGGAGAGTTTTGACCAAACGTGATCCACCTGGAGTAGGAACCGGCAAGCCACTCCAGTATCCCTGCCAAGAAAACTCCATGGACAAAGACAACAGGCATATAAAAGTTATGACGCTGGAAGATGAGCCCCTCAGGTCGGAAGGTGTCCAACATGCTACTGGGGAAGAGCGGAGGACAAGTACAAGTAGATCCAGAGCTGATGAAGCGGCTGGGCCAAAGCCGAAAGGACGCTCAGTTGCGGATATGCATGGAAGCGAAAGGAAAGTCCAATGCTGTAAAGAAAAATATTGCATAGGAACCTGGAATGTAAGAACCATGAACCTGGGTAAGTTGGATGTGGTCAAAAATGAGATGGCGAGAATAAATATTGACATCCTGGGCATCAGTGAGCTAAAATGGACGGGAATGGGCGAATTCAGTTCGGATGACTATCATATCTACTACTGTGGGCAAGAAACCCGTAAAAGAAATGGAGTGGCCCTCATAGTCAACAAAAGAGTGGCGAAAGCTGTACTGGGATGCAGTCTCAAAAATGATAGAATGATCTCGATACGAATCCAAGGCAGACCTTTTAACATCACAGTAATCCAAGTTTATGCACCAACTACTGGTGCTGAAGAAACTGAAATTGACCAATTCTATGAAGAATTACAAGACCTTATAGAAGTGACACCAAAGAAGGATGTTCTGCTCATTATAGGGGATTGGAATGCTAAAGTAGGGAATCAAGAGATAAAAGGAACAACTGGCAAGTTTGGCCTTGGAGTTCAAAATGAAGCAGGGCAAAGGCTAATAGAGTTCTGCCAAGAGAATAAGCTGGTCATCACAAACACGCTTTTCCAACAACACAAGAGACGACTCTACACATGGACATCCCCAGATGGGCAACATCGAAATCAGATTGATTATATTCTCTGCAGCCAAAGATGGAGAAGCTCTATACAGTCAGCAAAAACAAGACCTGGAGCTGACTGTGGCTCAGATCATCAGCTTCTTATAGCAAAATTCAAGCTTAAACTGAAGAAAGTAGGAAAAACCACTGGACAGGTAAGATACAATCTAAACCAAATCCCTTATGAATACACAGTGGAAGTGAGGAACAGGTTTAAGGATTTAGATTTGCTGGACAGAGTGCCTGAAGAACTATGGGTGGAGGCTCGCAACATTATACAGGAGGCAGCAACTAAAACCATCCCAATGAAAAAGAAATGCAAGAAAGCAAAGTGGCTGTCCAACGAGGCCTTACAAATAGCGGGGGAGAGAAGGCAAGCAAAATGCGAGGGAGATAATGAAAGATACAAGAAATTGAATGCAGATTTCCAAAGAATAGCAAGGAGAGACAAGAAGGCCTTCTTAAACGAGCAATGCAAAGAAATAGAGGAAAGCAACAGAATGGGAAGAACCAGAGATCTGTTCAAGAAAATCGGAAATATGAAAGGAACATTTCGTACAAAGATTACCATAATAAAGGACAAAAGTGGTAAAGACCTAACTGAAGCAGAAGACATCAAGAAGAGGTGGCAAGAATACACAGAGGAATTATACCAGAAAGACATGGATGTCTCGTACACCCCAGGTAGTGTGGTTGCTGACCTTGAGCCAGACATCCTGGAGAGTGAAGTCAAATGGGCCTTAGAAAGCACTGCAAATAACAAGGCCAGTGGAAGTGATGGTATTCCAGCTGAACTGTTTAAAATTTTAAAAGATGATGCTGTTAAGGTGCTACACTCAATATGCCAGCAAGTTTGGAAAACTCAGCAGTGGCCAGAGGATTGGAGAAGATCAGTCTACATCCCAATCCCAAAGAAAGGCAGTGCCAAAGAATGCTCCAACTACCGCACAATTGCACTCATTTCACACGCTAGCAAGGTTATGCTTAAAATTCTACAAGGAAGGCTCAAGCAGTATGTGGACCGAGAACTCCCAGAAGTGCAAGCTGGATTTAGAAGAGGCAGAGGAACCAGAGACCAAATTGCAAACATGCGCTGGATTATGGAGAAAGCTAGAGAGTTCCAGAAAGACATCTACTTCTGCTTCATTGACTATGCAAAAGCCTTTGACTGTGTTGACCACAGCAAACTATGGCAAGTTCTTAAAGAAATGGGAGTGCCTGATCACCTCATCTGTCTCCTGAGAAATCTCTATGTGGGACAAGAAGCTACAGTTAGAACTGGATATGGAACAACTGATTGGTTCAAAATTGGGAAAGGAGTACGGCAAGGCTGTATATTGTCTCCCTGCTTATTTAACTTATATGCAGAATTCATCATGCGAAAGGCTGGGCTGGATGAATCCCAAGCCGGAATTAAGATTGCCGGAAGAAATATCAACAACCTCAGATATGCAGATGACACAACCTTGATGGCAGAAAGTGAAGAGGAATTAAAGAACCTTTTAATGAGGGTGAAAGAGGAAAGCGCAAAATATGGTCTGAAGCTCAACATCAAAAAAACGAAGATCATGGCCACTGGGCCCATCACCTCCTGGCAAATAGAAGGGGAAGAAATGGAGGCAGTGAGAGATTTTACCTTCTTGGGCTCCATGATCAGTGCAGATGGTGACAGCAGTCACGAAATTAAAAGACGCCTGCTCCTTGGGAGAAAGGCGATGGCAAACCTATACAACATCTTAAAAAGCAGAGACATCACCTTGCCAACAAAGGTCCGTATAGTAAAAGCCATGGTTTTCCCAGTAGTGATGTATGGAAGTGAGAGCTGGACCATAAAGAAGGCTGATCGCCGAAGAATTGATGCTTTTGAATTATGGTGCTGGAGGAGACTCTTGAGAGTCCCATGGACTGCAAGAAGATCAAACCTCTCCATTCTGAAGGAAATCAGCCCTGAGCGCTCACTGGAAGGACAGATCGTGAAGCTGAGGCTCCAATACTTTGGCCACCTCATGAGAAGAGAAGACTCCCTGGAAAAGTCCCTGATGTTGGGAAAGATGGAGGGCACAAGGAGAAGGGGACGACAGAGAATGAGATGGTTGGATGGTGTTCTTGAAGCTACCAGCATGAGTTTGATCAAACTGCGGGAGGCAGTGGAGGACAGAAGTGCCTGGCGTGCTCTGGTCCATGGGGTCACGAAGAGTCGGACACGACTAAACGACTAAACAACAACAACAAACTATTCGGTTCTTACAGTTTTGTTCCCAGGATATTACAATTATAATTGTAATTACAGTGGTACCTCGGATTACATACGCTTCAGGTTACATACGCTTCAGGTTACAGACTCCGCTAACCCAGAAATATTACCTCGGGTTAAGAACTTTGCTTCAGGATGAGAACAGAAATCGTGCAGCAGCGGCGCGGCAGCAGCGGGAGGCCCCATTGGCTAAAGTGATTAGTAGGTTAAGAACAGTTTCAGGTTAAGTATGGACCTCCGGAACGAATTAAGTACTTAACCTGAGGTACCACTGTAATAGTAATTTGCAATCAACCAAAATGAGACATGACAACAAAGAATACGCCCACTTTGGAAGTCCAGGAGCTGGGGTGGGTAGATAAGAGAGCCAGGCCATGACATTTTACTACCCAAGGATTTGCAATACATGATCCAAGAGACAAATCATAATTTTGTGTACCATTCTTAAGTCATTTTTATTTACAGTGCCGAATTACCAAATAAGCAGAGTAGACACTTGCCTATGGGCCCCACAACAACAGATCAAAATAATATTGATTTGATCTTGAAAGAAAATTACAATCAAGCTGAATATAAGCTTTGAGATAATTGGGGGGGGGGGCAGATTCTGACTGCCTGGGGACCTCCACAGGGTTTAATCCTGCACTGTTTATTATTGTAAAGGAAATTCATGAGTTAACAAAAACAAGTCAACTTCTCTGCATAACTCCTATTGCAAAAGAATGAGGCAGTTTATCACCTCTTCTGCTAAAAACAAACTCATTTCCCAAGTGTAGTTCTTATACACCGTGGCACAGCCAGGTAATACTAGACCCTGGACTGCCAGTCTGGAGGGGTCCCCCCTAGAGACAGCCATGTGCCTTAACTGCAGCTGTGACTGCATATTCATTGCTTGTGCGATTGCTATGCACTGTGCAGTTGCAAAAGTGTCACAGGTCCCCAATGGATAGTGTGATGCATTGAGCGGCAAGCAACACTTTACCTTACTGCACTTTGTGATCTTATTAGTATCTTCCCTTGATTCATTGGAAATACGTAGTCTCCAATTAAGTCTTCTTTAAAGTGGCAAGCGGCCGGCAAATCTATTTCTTTTCCATACCACTCCATTGCTTTATCAATCCTTTTTTTGGCAGGGTCGTTTTTCTGTTTCATTTTTGGCAATTCCTTGAAGGCTGTATGGGCATGCTTTCCTTCTCTTGCAGTGCATGGTGTGCACATCTGAAAATATTTTGCGTTTCCATCTCTTTGTAATAATTTCTTCTTAAGTCAAGCACCAGGACTGAACAAAGGAGGCTGTACAGCAATTGAATTCATTATATGGGAAGAAACAATCCAACTTAGCAGGCTTCAATCAGGGTGAGCCCCTTTCTTGCTTGCAGTCATATGCCTTGAGCCTCTTTTTGGTGGAGGATCTCATAATTTCATAGAATATGTAATAGCAGTTATAATGTAGTCTCATTAAGCTTTCCATAGCTATTTCCCTAATACTGGAAGGAAGCATTCAAAAAAGCAACAGTACCAATGTTGTACTTGAGACCACAACAGAAACCTCAGAACTAAGGCTGTTTTCATCCACTCCCAATTGTTGTCTGCCAATCTGAGGGGCTCTGCAACCCTCTCTAACTTTTATGCATTAGGTAAATTGAGTTATCTCTGGGAGAAAATATCACACAACAGCCAAAATGAGGTTCATCTAATTTTCTACATGAAGCATTGACTCCACATTTACCATTGAGCAAGAAATATTACACGTCCCCAGAGGTTAAAGAAGAAACAACCAACTTGTAAAGCTGTCTGCTTCTCTTGTGCATAAAGGCCCGGAGCCGTATCTGTCCACAGATTAAGTTTTCCCAGGATGCAACAATATTTTGCTTGTTTTGAGTAATCTTTGAATAATCTGAAGATTCTGAAACAATATACCCAATAAAATGTGACTTTAGCTCCGCTTTCCCTCTTGCTCTGCCTATTATACAATCAAATGATTCTTATTTATAGCAAAAGTGTCACTCACCGTGCGAGCCGAAACAGCTGCTGTAGTTGTCACAAAAGGTTTCCAATACTCAAAATTGTTTAGCAGCGTCAACAACAACAAGGCAGCTGCTACAGTCCCCATTACACAGCAGATTCGTTTTATCTCGTGAGCTCATCCCACATTTACTAGGGAGTTTCATTCTAATTGCCAGAAGAGTCCAATGACTTAGTAGAGCTGGCAAGAACGCGCTGCCCCACAATGTGAACCAATTTCTCCCAAAATGAGCTAAACCTGATAGCTTGGAAACAGGCTAAATTGAGACCACTATCATTTTAGACATCAACTTTTGGTTTCTCCTGCAAGCTCCTCTTCACCAGCTTTTGGTAGTATAAAAACTCATAATTGACAAAGACTTTTTCTTTGGAAAGATCAGTTTAATAAAACTGTCAATGAAACACAAGTCTTGTTATACTTTGCAGACAGCATTATATTCAGGGCATGAAGCCAGTTCAGAGTGGTTTTGGTGAACAAAGATATTGATTCAATATGGACAAACAAGAGGTTCAAGAGATAATGAGAATAAGTCAATTAAGAGGGCAGAAATGCTGAGAACATGTGGGTTCTGAAAACGGACAACATACACATTAATAGGTGTGTGTCAATCAGAACTTTTTCTGTGGTTTATTACTGTAGGCCATGGCATGAGTAAACCTTAACATGAAAAGCTAAACATTATGAACTTTTCTTGACCCTGGTACCAGTCTTATCTCAAATATGCATCTTGAGCTCCTAATACTTTGTGTAAAGATCAGCAGATGCAAATCTAATCAACACCTCCTATGAAAGACTGCTGCACAGATCAATGGTAAGATACTTTTAAGAAAGGGAACAGTTTATAGTCATTGCTCGCCTAGATTATATTCTTTCAACTAAGCAGAGTAAACAAAATAGGAAATAAGCAGGAAATTCAGATTCAGATAATTTAACTCATCCATCTAGGCAAATGCTGGCCCATCGTGAACTGGATTTCAGAGGTCTTGTCTAGTCCTACCAATTAAGACTGAGGTGATATGGAATAAATATAAAACCTTATACTTGCAAAGTATTTGCTTTACCACTGAGCTGTTTTTCCACTCTCAAAATTCAGTCCATCTGATTAATGCAGCTTAACGATGCTATTGTTTTTAAAATCACCTATTTCAAGACAGGTGAAAATTCATTTGTTGAACTATGTTAGGGCACAAAATCTTTTCCTCCCTATCACAAGCATTGCAAACTACTTTTGAAGCAGCATTTAGTAATTTCAAGATTCATCATCTAAAAATAGATTGAACCAGTCAGAAAGGAGGTGTTACACCCCCAAAACATCTAAAATTTTGTCTACATATTCTTATGTATATTGCTTCATATTTCCTTCACCTAAGGAAACTAACATGACCTACTAAAACAAGCCACATATTACTGCCCCTTGAGTGCTTGACAATGAAGGTCACAATATGGACTGGTGAACTACATTTGATTAGTGTCACAAATTGTGCTGACTAGTTTTACAGGATAAGAGAGCAGCAGTCTTACAATGCCTTTGTAATGATCTGTTTATTTACAAATGTACACACTGAGTAGGCAATACATAGGCACAGAAGGAAGCATGCTGGCAGGGCTAGTAAAAAAAATTAAAAGTATTAAACTAAATGCCAAAAACCAGTTCTACCACCAGCCAAAATCTATAAACTGCTTTTTCCGCTTACCTTGGATATATTCTTCAATCCAGTTGTATGCCCCTATGACTCTACTGGTTGACATAAACCTGGGTACATTCCAAGGTAGCATCAGACAAAGAGTACTCAAGCTGTCCATTAAGGAAATACCTATGGTCCACCTCAATCACATGCTCTGCAAAAATCACAGGGCATGCTATCTTTTCACTCTGCAAAATAGAACAGCAGGTAGGACCATATAACTTTTACACTTGATCTTGGCAATCACAGACACACTCACAAAATGGTGTACACTTTTTCTTGCACACTAATAGAAAATGTTGTGTGTGCTAAGCAGCCCTTAATCCATTGGTGTTAGTGTTATGGGTAACTTGACTTATAAAGACAGAATGCCATCCAGAGCTCTCCAGCTAAGTTCCCGGGCAATAGCAGTAATTTCAGTTTTAAATTCATGCACATACATAGGTGTTGTTGTTTTCCTCTAGAAAGCTTATTTTGGACAAAAATATACACAAACATGAAAATGGGCTTCTGCTTCACATATAACCACAAAGAATTGATGGGTAACTTCATACCCTTATCCCAAAATAAGAGTGACTAAGTGAGGGCTCTATGTTAAGCTCTTTCCTAAGCCCTCCCAGGGTGTCTGACTTGCAGGAGGCAAGGTATCTACCCACTGCTGCTAATGCCAATCCATGAAATACTTACAAGTTGTGCGAAAAGCTTTTCCTGTACGTTGTTAACGCTGAGGGTCAGCCAACCAATCTAAGATAGGTACTGCCAATGTGTTTCTAAGTGTTTTGCTTCCCTGGAGACTTTGGTACGCACTAAGACTTTCCTAAAAGTTGCCCTGCAACCTTCCTTTTCATTTAATGTGTTTGCTCTGCTAGTAAAGGAATCAATTCTCAAACTTAAAAAAACACACACGGCAGAAGCTATATTAACAAGAGGGAAAGCTTATATTGTTCAGGAAACACATTACTCTCATACAGATATTGTGATCATAGAAATATGGGGTACTTAATATGTAAATTTAATTTGGTAACATGGATATATTCCCGATGTTAATGCATTTTAGTTAAGTCTTGCAAAGGACAGTCTTGCTAAAACAAAGAATTTTAAATATGTTCCAATCATGCATTTGCAGATAAAATAAAATGTCTTGGCTAGGATTCTGAGAACCATGCATCTAGCCCCAAGGGGCTTCAGACTTTTCTCCTTCAAGCAGCTGCGTCTTTCATCTCATTGTTAACTGCTTTTGACATGTGACAGGGCATTTGGGGGCGGGGGTTAAAAATGTTCAAAGAAAAGTAAACGATTCCACTGGGCTATCACATGGTCCTTAATTCAACTAAGTATCTTTTTGCGTGCTCTGGTCCATGGGGTAACAAAGAGTCGGACACGACTAAACGACAACAATAGAATGCAATTGCTCCTCTTGTAAAACACTGATGCACCACCCGCTTAATGGCACTGATACTGTGTGTGTGTTTTGTAAGAATTTAATTGTAAAAAGCATTTTTAGAAACCAGCCAACCCACAGCATACAAACCTAGTTTATTCATCCATCAGATTCCAAGAGCTAAGAGTAGTAATTTCGAGGAAATTTGACCCAATTTTGTCTTTTAGGAGCAAATTGTACTTAACGGTATTTTAAAAAAAGGAAGAAAAAGGTTTTCCAGTTTATCAGGTGCTAGCTATATATTTGCTTCTAAATAACACAAAAGCCTGATAAAAAAGAATAGGCACAGTGTTCAGAACACTGAAATCATACTTCAAATCTTTCAGAAGAATTACCATCCTTTTAAACAGAAGCAGTATTTTTTTCCCTACATTATATGGCACCTCTTCAAATTACTGTCCCCACCACCATCAACCTTTACAATGTTGGCTGCACATGGATTAAGAAGGAAAATAACAATTTATTCACACTGCTCAATACCCTGGGAGTTTTGCAACAGAGTCAGGTAAAGCTGTCAATTGTAGTTTGTATGGATTACAGGATTCTTTCCACAAGCCAGAGAAGTGCTTCATAAGTAGAATGCACTGCGCTTAGACTTCTGTTTCTTTAAGGGCCATCCCACTCCAATCAATATAGCAAAATACTTCAGATATTCCTAGAGAATTTCAAAAGCAGTTTGCTATACAGGATAGCGGTTTGCTACCAACATAGCTATCTGGATTTTAATCTCTGCCTCCTATAAAGTAATAATTGACTTGGCCCAGATGTAGTTAACTAAACAATTTATAGTCATGACTTTGCTCCCACTGAAATCATCAACGAGACTTAAATGCAACTCAGTCTGGATCAAACTAAATGTCCCACTATCAGTTATAACAAATATACTTCACCTGAGAGATGCTTCAAATGGGGGTGGCCCAATAAAAAAACCATAGGTATAAGTATGTTTTTAAACTATACTGCATATTCCAAGCTATTTTCTCAGCCAACTTCATAAACATGTCAACTTTTAAACTTCCTTCAACCTTTTTCAATTTTATTTTATTGTTTAGTACAGCTAGATGCCAATATTAAGCCATATAAAACCTTATCAATAATAGATCACGTCATGTTTCTTTTTATGGTCATTTTTAGGTGCAAAATGTATATAAAACAATCTTAAATAATTTTACCATCCCCTGTGGCGTGAGAATAGCATACAGAATATGACAAAATACAAATGATGTGTCAGCAGTAACCCTTTTAGTACTATTTTTCACAGTCCAATTAAAAAACAGATTAAGAGTACTTTCAATTCCAAACAGCCTGCTCTTATGGAGTCCAACTGGACTAAAAAGCCCGACATCCACATACTGTTGTGGATCTCAGCATCAAGAATGCTGAAAAGAGTCAGTGCTATTTGCTGTTTCTGTACCGATTTCAATCAACCTTAACATGAGGTATAAGTATACAAAGTGTACAGTACACATAGAAGGGGGGGGGGGGAAATTGCACTTTCTGAAACACAGCCGAGTAAGTTTCAATACTGGAAGTCAATACCTGTGCCACTGATTTTCTTTTCTGATTTGCTGGAATAATAAAGTCAACATTTTCAACTGGATGAATTAGACTGGAATAATAAAATGTAAAAGTTAAAATTCCTCCTTTTCTTTCTCAATCCACACATTATTTATTAAACAGTTTCAAGTGATTTCACTTTAAAGTTAAGGTCAGCTGTAGTATTTGAACTCCACCCAGAGGAAGCATCTGGAAAGCCAAGTTTGAACTTCAAAATATTTTCTTTCCGTCGGAGGTGGCTTTAGTGTGTTAAGTAGCAAATAAAGTAGCAAATGAAGTTTTGATTTTATAAATACACATAAGCCATTAATTCACAGCTGTCAAGATGACCAAACGTCCAGCACTTTTTTTGGTACAATGTCTGTGCAGAATAAAAATCATCTGATCTTAAGTCTTGACATCATCCATTCCAGTCCTTGGCACAATCTGCAAATGAAACATTTAAATTCAGAAAAAGTGGTTACTTCCTTGTTTATATATACATACATAATCTATGTATGAGAAACGTCAACCTCTGGCCATTCATATATCACCTTAATAGGTAGCTTCAAAAGCCACTGTCAGCCAGCACCAAAATATTAACTGCAATATGGGAATAACAATAAGCTTGTTGTACCATGAAAGATTGTTGCAATGATTTATCAACTAGTAACTGGCGAAGACTTTTTTAAAAAACGAACTGTTTTTAAAATTTTGTCCATGGACATAAAAGGATTATCAATATAGGTGGTAACCATTTTGCCCTGCTCTGCCCCCATTCTGTCCTCTTCTGGGTCCAAAAGACCGTCATGCTTAATTTGGACATACACAAAATGGTTGCTGCCTGTACATGGGTTTGTGGACAGTTGGGCTAGTGAAATGCTTCAAGGGCTAGAAACTTTTGCATTATCCTTTGGAAGGCTAAATTATTACTACAATTAAAATATATGGAGTGTTGTTAATTGATGCCAGTTCCATTTGTTTATCCATTGGTACACACAAGTGCAAAGAAGAGATACTTCATCTAACTGAAACACCTGTTTTCCCTACTATTGTATGTGCTTTTAACGAATTACAAAAGCTCTTTTTTTATATTCCACCAAAAGCTATCATTTACTGGTTTTCCATTGTATCCTTAACAGTTACATAAAAGATAGAATTTTGGTGAGCCCAGAATTCTTCCATCTACACAACTGCTAAAAACAAGGGAGCCATAAAGGCTAACTCCCCTTTGCTTCATATTTCCCATC
This sequence comes from Podarcis bocagei, assembly GCF_964188305.1. NCBI lineage: Eukaryota > Metazoa > Chordata > Lepidosauria > Squamata > Lacertidae > Podarcis > Podarcis bocagei. The sequence continues at coordinate 106,934,354 of NC_138125.1, forward strand.
ATTTACCTCTCCCCTCAACAGTTCATTATGCTTTAAGGACGAATTCTTCAAGACTTTACTTCCTACCTATACAAATAGAAAAACCATGGAAAGGTGAATATATGATATATGATAATAATATATGAATAAAATATATTTGGGTAGATTCCTTACTTTTTAGTTCTGTAAAAGGAAAGTATTAACTGGTGAAATGTTATGAAATGGAGACAGTGGGAATAAATTTACCTAACTGGTTTACTAAGTATTGCCCTTGATTAGTTGAATGTACCAGATCTGTTCAGAAAAGTATCGATGAACCAAAGACTTCTTACCCTTCGCCAGTAAGAGCACAGCATGCCTGGATGTGCCACTGGTGATCTTTAATTGAGGTTAGCTTCAGAAACTGAGAAATTTCAGCTACTGTCATGCAGTCTTTAACATCCTGTTTGTTAGCAAAGATGAGCAAACCTGCTTTTTTCAAGTCCTAGAGAGGAAAGAAAAGAAAATGTCTCCAATTTGTTTCCCCATTATTCAACATGATAAACTAGCACGATAAAGTATTGCACACTTTTTTTAATGTAAAGCCACACTATGGTGGTCCCATGCAACCTAATGGTGTAGAGGCCAACCCAAATAAAGGTGACCTTCCAGCAATTCTAAGAAAGGGGGAACTGCTAACTCCATCTTAGAGAAGAATAAGCTTCCATTGTGCCTAGAAGGAACTAGGTTCACTGTTTTGGAGAAAGCTTTGAGGTTCCCTGAAACTGCAGTACAGTATTTGGCTGGGGTAGGGTAGATCCCAAACTGATCTGTATAGTTTCAGGGCATACTTACCAGAACACTGGCTTATTTACCACCACCACCCCACCCCAAATCCCACATTTTGATGACACCATCTGTGACAGGCTTTCTGTTCACCTCCAGTACATTAAAAACTAAAACCAAGGTCAACAGAGCAAGAGATCTGACTGCCACTATGTTTCTCCACTCCCTGCCTATGTTCCCAGGAGGAGCTAGATGTGAAGAAACACGGCAACAACCAAGAGTTCTTGCTTGCAAGCACTATAGCCTTAAATGCTGGGGCATGATTAGGAAGCTGGCCTATCATTGCCATCACAGGCACCAGCTTTTGAAGGTTAGAAGAAGAAGGAGGAGGAGGAGGAGAGTTTGGATTTGATATCCTGCCTTTCACTCCCTTTAAGGAGTCTCAAAGCGGCCAACATTCTCCCTTCCCTTCCTCCCCCACAACAAACACTCTGTGAGATGAGTGGGGCTGAGAGACTTCAGAGAAGCGTGACTGGCCCAAGGTCACCCAGCAGCTTCATGTGGAGGAGCGGAGACGCGAACCCGGTTCCCCACATTACAAGACTACTGCTCTTAACCACTACACCACACTAGAAACAATGAGGAAGCTGCTAGAATGAGCAAAAACAGGTGTACAGTGGTACCTTGTTTTGAGCCCAGGATCTATTCCAGAGCTCCAGACGCTCAATGAAAAGGATGCTCGACAAAGCATAACTCTGCATGCGGAGCGGTTTGCGCTTCTGCGCATGCACGAGCAGCAAACCCGGAAGTAACCTGTTCCGGTACTTCTGGGTTTGCCGCAGACATCCGCCGAAATGGACGCTGGACGGGGTGGACTTATACAGAGGTACCACTGTACGGATTTCCCCTATGTAAGTTTGTTTTCTCAGTCCTATGAACCTACTTTATTTTTAGTAAAGACACAGAAATTAAGTTAAAGTGGACTTTTTTATCACCAGCAGTGTTCATTGATCCCTTTTTTTAGTGTTAAAAGTCACAAGCGTAACTTTACAAAAATTTTCTCCCTTCCAACACAGAATGGAGTAAAAGCTGGAGCGGGTGGCGCTGTGGGTAAAAGCCTCAGCGCCTAGGGCTTGCCGATCGAAAGGTCGGCGGTTCGAATCCCCGCGGCGGGGTGCGCTCCCGCTGCTCGGTCCCAGCGCCTGCCAACCTAGCAGTTCGAAAGCACCCCCGGGTGCAAGTAGATAAATAGGGACCGCTTACTGGCGGGAAGGTAAACGGTGTTTCCATGTGTTGCGCTGGCTCGCCAGATGCAGCTTGTCACGCTGGCCACGTGACCCGGAAGTGTCTCCGGACAGCGCTGGCCCCCGGCCTCTTGAGTGAGATGGGCGCACAACCCTAGAGTCTGTCATGACTGGCCCGTACGGGCAGGGGTACCTTTACCTTTTACTGTGCCACTTGTTTTATCATTCATGTCAATGCCATTAATATCCCATACACCTATTTCTGATGTTAGAGGGCTACATTCAGCCCCCAGGCATGAGGTTCTCAAATGTAAAAGATCTAAATTTAAAAGTGTGCTAGAAACATAGCCTTTCAGTATGTAAAGGGAGAATGAAGGCAGCCTATAGTGGTGCCGTTCTGACTACTTGACAGCTACTAAGGTTTTTGTTTTATTTTTGAAAGGGTTTTGAGGCCAATAGCAGCTGTTCTCAAACAACACAGGACTTTTAACAATGATGTCAGCTTCACACAAAAGGCAGTATGGCGACTATAAATGTGAAAATCTTTTGGGGGCCTCTTAAAAGTCTGAAGAAGAGGTGACAGCCCCAGAGATTTGTATCAAATCTAATAGCTTCTCAGCTATAAGAAAATGAACCATCTTGAAATAATTACCTAAATGGAAGTCAGAAACAGAACTTTAGCATTAAGACAGGGACTTATTGCAGCATTTTTTAAGCTAGATAAAAAATTCCCAGCACATACTCACCTCGTGTGCTAACATTTTATAGAGTTCTTCTTTAGTTACAGAAATTCTCTCTCTGTCTGTGCTATCCACAACAACTATCACAAACTAAAAGAAAAAGAAGAGTTATCGTTATTTAATTTAGTAGTCATTTCACAAAAATGTCTCAAAACGACTCACGTCATATAAAAAAATTTGATGTAATATAATTCAAACAAATGTAACATTAAAATCAGTAACTGCAAACTAAAAGTGATTACTAAACAAAGACTCTTCACATACATCCTAAGCCCACCCCAAAGTACAGAAAGATTAAGGTCACCCTCGCCCCCGAAAAGCTTTGTTATAAAAATTGTTGAGGTATCCTCATTATGCATAGTTAAAGCATATTACTGCAAAATAGTCCATGCTTTTTCTTTTTGGTCTGAATAATCTCTACAGCCCCCCCCCCTCTCTCTATATATATATTTGCCCTTAATAACTAAGGGCATGATACTGCCAATGCAAACCCTTTACTCTCCTCGTTGATCTCAAGAAGACAAAGCATTACCAGTAATTTTGGCTGAATTCTGCTTTAAAGGTCTGCATGAAATTATCCCCAGCTGCATTATATTATACAAATTCTTACTTCAGTGTTTGTATAGTATGTGTTCCATGAAGATCGAAGTGATTCTTGGCCTCCAATATCCCACATAAGAAAACGTGTATTATTAACAACAATCTCCTCTACATTGCTTCCAATGGTTGGAGAGGTATGCACTACTTCATTCATAGAACTGCAAAGGAAGGAGAAGAAAATGTAAGAATGATGTATGTTCTGCCTCGGTCTCCTTGGTCTAGATTTCTTTCTGTTCTGCAGTCTGAGCTGCATTCAGCTGCAGTTATGCTTGTAGTTGCTTTGAGATCAAAATGTGACATAGCATATCCTAGGTACAGACAACATAATACCCCCAAGCAGCATTTTTATCAAACTGCCAGTGTAAACTGCAAACACAACTCTGGTATGTTGCAGCTATGTCCAGGGTGCACTGAGTCACATGTCAAACTGCTCATGTGGGTGCAGCTTCAAGAAAATGTGGATCATATTTGCATTAAGCATATTTGGACTGTCTAAACTACAGACTCAGTGTATCAGTAAACAGTTACCACGTTACAAGGTCAGAAGAAGAAAATATGGCTATCACACTTAACTTGGCAGAAGACAATGTTGTTCACAATTCCAAGCAAAACTGTTATTACTTTTAGGAGAAAACCTTTTAGGAATTTAATTTCAATAAGACACTTAACTAATTTAAGAGTTTTCACTTGATTCAGCAACTAAATTTAAGAGGTTGGCATATCTCCAGAACCTCAGTATAGCTGCTTTTTGGAGACATTCAAGGTAGCATGAAATACCATGCAATTTAGAACTCCAAAATCCGGAGTTTGTCAATATTTATATTGGAACCTACTAATTTTCACAAAATAATTAGCAAGCTTTCAAGTTCCCTAAAATACTTCATGGTGTGAGATATTAGAACAAAAACAGGTTATGGGCCAGGTGGGAGAGGATGTACAGAAGTACAAGAAGTAGGCTGGATGCTGTGGCATGGAAGCTGCATTTAGACTCAGTTACAAGATGGAAGTTGCAGACTGAATTAGTCTCTGCTAGGTGCTGAAGGTTATCAGTGTACAGCTAGGGCTCTGGCACAAAGCAGCAATATCCGATACCCATTTTAAAAAAAACAAAACCTGACTGTTGCCTAGACCTGTTTCATGCCTAAATCCAAACTGAGATTCCTGGGTAGGCAGAAGGAAAGATTTATATCATTTAAAATATGCACTGTCTTTCTAACAAGATTTTCTTTCGATTCCCTATTCCTTTAACCAGTGCCAGAACCAAAACTGCCTAATTGCATAGCTTTTCTCTCAGAAAATGTGTTGGAGATAAAGATTCTATCATTGCCTTCTTGACATGCCTTTGATGCAGGGCATGCAATTCTCTTCTAAATGTAGGAGCATTCAGGTATGCAATGCCACACCTATAAACTGAAGTGATATGGGCCAGTGAGAGCTGTACCACACAGCATTCTCCAAATCACGAAATCTGGCTCTGAATGATGCCTACACAATACCATTATAATGGTAATCTCAAGTATCCCCCCTACCTCAATATTACATATGTGGTATTAAAGTTTCAAAGGTGTAGTTTCAGAGGGTTTTCTCAGGTTTCTTGTCATTTGGGATCAGGAAGGCATTAGAAATTCCCCCACAGGAATCAATGGAAATAACTGATATCTTACAATTTGTTACAATGTCTAACAATTTCCTGAGAGTGCATTGCGTTTGGATGTCAGGTGCTGTGGAATTTGGCTGACTACTGGCAGGTAACAAGCAAAGTTTGCCTAGTTCAGCATCCTGATCTGGAAAAGCAGTTTTAGTCACCTGTTCATATGACTTCATACTTACAACTGATAAAGAATGGTTGTTTTTCCTGCATTATCAAGGCCAACAATGATCACTTTGTGCTCTGGAGGGAGGGAAAAAAAGAGAGCAAATGAGGAGCTAGTTATTTATCTAAATATTTCTATATTGCATCACACATTTCCAAAGGAAATCCAAGTTATCTACAGTTTATCTTTAAACATTAAGTATAACATTATAAAAGATCAAAATAAAACATTGTGAATGAAACTCAAAAAACACCTTCATTTAAAGGCAGCATGCAAACAAGAAAGCAAAATATTGGGAGGAATTCAACATAGCGCTTAGGAGATCTCTCCCATTTGTGCAAGCATTTCCGCTTGCCTGGTGAAGTGATTTCCCCACTTCTCCCCCCCCCCCCGAGTTCTGGGGGTTCTCCCACCTGTCCAGAACCAATTGGGATGAGTGTAGGAGGAGGAGATAGGATTAAGCCCTTCTGCTCTAGCAGAAATCTTTGTGCAGACTTCCACTAGTGGGACCTGTTAGCTGTCTCTGGTCCATTATCTCAAACATAAAAAACACAAGGACAAATACCAATACAAAAATGTAATACAATTCCACATATTAAAGCATCATTAGCAGCTAAACAAGGTAAGTGAGTTACCCCCCCCCCCAATATCTCCCACAGTAACATCTCCCTGAGCACCCTCTCACATACTCTCAACCATTCTTACCAACCATAACCATAACACAGCTAATCCCCAACCAACCACTTGTCATTAAGCATACATCTGGGATTAAAAAAAACACCCTGGCAACATTAAATGTAAATATACAACCAGCTCACTCACTCACCTCTACCTGGTAATACAGTGCCATACAAGAAATAACATGGCTACTTCCTCCCCTTCTCCCTCTCAAGCAGGGCCTTACAGTATACTGGTATCAGTCTTTCATACTATATTAAGTCTCTCACATAGGCGCCACCTCCTAAGGGCTGTGGGGGCTTCAGCCTCCACAATAAAATATTTGAGGGGGCTGGGCCCCCACAAAGTTGACTGGCATTCCCATTCAAATGGTGTGCGTGCACTGCATCATATGATTGATTATGCAGGGCGGGGCTTACCTGGGCCCCCGCAATATTTTATTCGAGTTGGCACCCCTGGTCTCTCATGCAGTATTCAACAACCTATACAAGTTACGGGAAGCTTCATGCCACATATCTCTATGTATACCACCACAATGTTTGTAATTGTTTTGTTGTTCAGGCACCTTGTAGATCTTAAAGCTGGAAAGGCAGGGCTTCAGTAAATAAATAATAAGATAATCATTGTGTGCCAAGTTCCTTTTCAGAAGGACTACTTTATTTATCATACAAAAACAAATAATAAGCTTCCCATACTTGCTAAAGGACTTGTTCTGCACCAGGCAGGATTTCAAAGTTTCTTCTTCCTGCTTTCAAAAGAGTAATGCCAAGCATTTTTGTTTAACATGCAGTAGAGGCAAGCCACCAGATAGGACATGAGGGCTTTAGTGGAAATTGGTGAAATTTTTAAGGGACTGTGGTTTAAATATATGCAAACCAGGCCAGTGTTTACTTCAACATAAAATACACCACACTGATGCACTTAAGGGAAGTGGGGAAAATGGGAGAAAATGTTATAGAAGGACAAGCTAAATATTTCTAAATCAATAGTGTCGAGTTTTGCAGAATGTTTCTAGCAATAAGGAATATTAAACTCTACTGCACAACAGCACAATATTGTTTAAAAAATCAAAGGCAACTCTCCTGACTCCCACCAAAACATTAGTATCTATACTGAAGTTTGAGAATTATATTGTATTGCTGGCAGGATGAATGATGAGGAGGCACTTGGAACAAAAGATCTGCAGCATGGCAAAGAAGGAGGGGGGGTCTTAAGTGCCTAAACTAATTGATTAGCAACTAGAGTGAGTTATTTATTTCTTTTGGCAATCTAAGGTTTCTAGTAAGGTTGCATGATTTAATCAGTAGCTAAATCAACAAAAGAATTAGATTAAAATTTTTTGCAACTGATTTAATTATGGACTGGGCTAAGCCTAAAGGAATGTTTGCTTACTTTTTATAGCTGTCTTGGTTTTTGAGATATTGCTTTTCTCTGTTTTTACCTTCAGAAAGCCCTTTCCATATTAACATCTGCCAAGGAGGCTCGTGTATCTACCACAAAATACTTGGGCATCTGAAAAGATGTTTTAAGGCAGGCTTCCTCAAACTCGGCCCTCTAGATGTTTTTGGCCTACAACTCCCATGATCCCTAGCTAGCAGGACCAGTGGTCAGGGATGATGGGAACTGTCAGGGAACCGCCATCGGAACAGGGGCAGGAAACAGAGGGGCAGTTGTGTTACAGGGAGCCTCCGAAAATCTTGCGAAGCAGTTCCTCTTCTGGTGATGAGGAAAGCCCCACCTCCAGTGAAGAAGAGGTGAAAGGACCAGAGGATGCTGGTGGGAGCCTCAGCACCGCTCCTGGCCAACCCGGCCAGGACGGAAGCACGCCCCTTCTGTCGCCCACCTTGCGCAGAAGTCTAAAGCGCAAAGAGGGAAGGAAAAGGCTGGGTGTAACGAGACTTTTATGTTGGGGGAGGTCCAGGAAACAAGCAATCCCGAATTCTGCTAGTGATTGAGGCAGACATGAACTTTGGGGTTCTGAACTGTGAATAGTTTTGCACCTAAATAAAACCTGTAAAAAAACCTGCCTGGTTACTCATGAGCAACCACCTTTGCCATCTGACAGGAACTGTAGTCTCAAAACATCTGGAGGGCCGAGTTTGAGGAAGCCTGTTTTAGGGCATATACTCAATTCGCATGATGAACTGGCCATGCCTGTGGTATTTCAGCTTCATGCCACATGAATTGAGAGAACACACACACACCCCTACAAGTTGTGGGAGGGGGGAATCAGTAGCAGGCATTCTGTCTTTTAGAGAACGTTCCCTGCCATGGAAGAGTCCACTATTTGAAAGGCAAAAAAATACTATATTGGGAGGGGGAGAGAATAGATTCAATATTCCTTCCTTTCAAGCAGTGGTAACGGTGTCCTCAAAAAACTATCTTTATTGGGGATTTGATAATGTGCAAATATATTCAAATTTAACTGAAGAATGTAAGTATAAATAAAATCTTTGATGGTAAGCCCTAGTCCCCAGTTAATTTTAAAAGCTCTTTGAAAGCAGCCAGAGGCCCTTGTATTTGAAGCAACACTGAAATTACATCAGCTTTTTGTAAAGTAAGCAATTTTGGAGTTTTCCAATCAGGCCACAGTAAGTTCTCCTGCTTTCTGACAGATCAGTTAAGACTAGACAGAGCTACATAGCACAGAAAGTTGTTTCAGTGAGTGCTCCATTTTATATACAATAACCCTAGTGCAGCAAGGAACAATCCTCATGCATATAAATTGATTTCCACACACCAGAAATCACCAATCTTGTGTATATGAAGATACAGCATTGGGTGGGGGTTGGGAACAGCTCTTTGAAGTTTCACAAACAGTACTTGTAAGAACTATGGAAAAACCTGAAAACATCAAATGGTTGTTTGCATTCTGCTGCACAAAGGAGCCCTCCACTCCCCACCCCTCCTCCATTATTATTAAATATTATTTCCTGACCTTCACCAGCAGATTCCACGGTGGATTCAATCAAGAAAGCTCCATCTCCCCAGCACACAAAGATAGTGAACTGATAAGGTCAGTGGGGCAAAGGTTTTGCAAGAATGTCCATTCATGCATCAATAGAGAAGTGCAAGCAAGCCTGGAAAAACCCTAGGTATCTTGACAATATTTTTACCATGTCTTTGATACTTAAGGTTACATTGGCCTGGTTGGCATATTATGCTTAAGTTTTAGGGGCACTCATGCTTCATGTTCACACTGTCAAAGCACTGCATACTTTACATCTAAGCTCACGTGCACCTTTAATCTTCTCAATTTGGGAAAAGAAACTTAAAAATGCAAAGCCCTACAAGCAAAGTTGAATGGAAAATTACTTATACTGTATCTTAACACTAATTTACCGAGTTCATAGTTGAATTCTGTCTATTTAATATTGCATTTTGTAAACAGAACAATAACTGTAGTTCAATTAGTACACACCAGCTAGCTATTTTGTTACACTCAAAAGCAATCATACTAGTTACAGTATGACCTACAGGAAATGTGCTAACAACCACAAGAAACGGTATCTACACTTGTCTCAAATGACCAGCTTTCTCCCAAGGCAAGGAAGTAATGGCTCATATAGCGACACAGGAGTCTTTATTAATCATTCAGCTCTTTAACTGCAAATTCTAACTTTCCTTCCTATGTTTGAAAATATATATATAGTCTGAACTTGTTTCAGACTTAGGAAGAAAATGTTCAGAGATGAATGATTAATAAAGAATCCTATGTCCAGGTTGGATTATAGTAATGTGTTCAACACAGTGTTCAAAAATCCTATTGCTCTGGGAGCATTTTGCAACAGGAAATTTCATTAGTGCAAGCAGTATCTGAGCTCTGGACACAGTACTGCGCCTAAGATTTCAGATTAAAACTGCACAGTGGAAGGAAAGGAGGACCCTTTCCTGCCTCCCTACTTCCAGTCACTCTCTAATGACTGAAGAAGAGACCTTCTTAAGAATATTAGGGGGCGGGCTGGGGAAGCATGGCTTTGGGTTTTTTTGCAAATGAGGACTAGACCATGTGAAAAATGAACATAAGATTTTAGCTGCAGTTCATTCATTTTCAGCTTTGTATTATTGTTATTTAAAAAGCATGCCTAGACATTCCGTTGTTGCACCCATAACCTAGGTTTAAGTTGCCATTTAGCTCCTAGCTTTCATATCTCAATTTCTAGCAGAGGTTTAACAGTGTGTATCTTTCCTCTACAGTGCATTGATTTCAATGACAGGTGAATACCATGTTGCATACCACCCTATGACTGCTGTAGTATTCAGTGGTCTGTCAAAGGAAAAACAACTGTTCTGAGAGAGAGACTCAAACCAGACATATAACAGCAAAGAGCTTACCAACAAGTATAGCCTTGTCCAGTGGTAAGAGACATAGTTAATTAGTACTTTAAAATAGGTTTGTTGTCACTGTACACATATATAGTCCTTGCAGCTCAGGTATACCTACTGACAGGGAATTGCTCCGTAAGTGTCAAAGTCATAACAGCTTAAACAAAACCCTTACATTGTATGCCTTATAGCTTTGGTATAAGCTGTGGTGCTGTCTTTGCACTGGTATGCAGGTACAGTGGTACCTCGCAAGACGAATGCCTCGCAAGACAAAAAACTCGCTAGACGAAAGGTTTTTCCGTTTTCGATTTGCCTCGCAAGATGAAATTTCCCTATGGGCTTGCTTCGCAAGACGAAAATGTCTCGCGGCTTTGTTTCCTTTGTCTAAAAACAAAGACATGTTTTGTTTATAAAGTTAATTTATTTTCCCTTCAATTTTTGAACTGCTCTTTACAGTATGTGTGACTTTAAAGAGCAGTTAATAAATTGTTGTTGTACCAAATTTGGCTTTGTTTCGACTTTTTTTGACCATAGGAACGCATTAATTGATTTTCAATTCCTATGGGATTTTGTGATTCGCAAGACGAAAAATTAACAAATTAATTTCGTCTTGCGGGGCACCACTGTAAAATGGAACTCTTAGCTGCCTAACTCCTCCACACAGCCTATTATCATCTCAGTTCCCTTACAGATTTTCCATTATTGATGAAGGGGAAACAAGACAACCAACTCTTCAGCTCTCAGAGATGGTTTCAGGTGTCACCTGCTCAGAAAGCAGAGCTCAAAACCTATAAAGAGACAGTGTGACATGCCCCTTTCTCAGAACACAAAGAATGAAAACATAAGAATGCATCCACATCATATATTTAAAGCACATTTATCCCAAAGATTTCTGAGAACTGTAACTTGTTGAAGGTGCTAGGAACTGTAGCTGTGTGAAAGGTAAACTACAGTGCCCAGGATTTTTTGTGCTGAAATGTGTGTTAAATATACAGTGCGCATGCAGCCTACCTTCCCTCACTCTTGCCACTGGAAAGTATTACTTCTTGGGACCTCTCTTGCCCTGCAGGCTCTCCTTCCAGCCAGAGAATCTCCACAAGCTCATCAAGTATTTATCATTACAGTGGTACCTCGGGTTAAGTACTTAATTCATTCCGGAGGTTTGTTCTTAACCTGAAACTGTTCTTAACCTGAAGACCACTTTAGCTAATGGGGCCTCCTGCTGCTGCCGTGCCGCTGGAGCCCGATTTCTGTTCTTATCCTGAAGCAAAGTTCTTAACCTGAAGCACTATTTCTGGGTTAGTGGAGTTTGTAACCTGAAGCGTATGTAACCTGAAGCGTATGTAACCCAAGGTACCACTGTATTATGATTGTTTATTGTATTTATATACTGCCCTATACCCAGAGGTCTTAGGGCGGTTCACAAGAGTGGCTGGGGAAACTCAGCCAGATGGGCAGGGTATAAATAATAAATTATTATTAATTATTAATATTATAAAATCAAAATATAAAATCACAAAATACATAATCAAAAATAAAAACAACAACCCAATAACGAGGTTCTCAAAAGAGTTCTGCATTTGGCAAGCACTGAAAGATATAAGTAGGTACAACACTGCACAATCAATAACAGAAAATTAACTGCAGACTTCTCAGTTCTGAGCAATACTTAATCCTCCCTCAACCAAACGCACCACAAGAACACAATCAGCTGTAAGGCAGCTTCTCACTAGAAGCCCAATCTAATCTCCCCAATTTCCCACCATTAGGGTCAATGCCACCAGCTGTTTAAAAAACAATCATTACCCTCCTACAACACATGCTGCTAAGTCGTTCTTCCCACCTTCCTTTCACCGCACATACCAGTCAGACGCGCTCCCCTTGCTGCATTTCTCTGAACCCAACGGCTAATTCTAGTATTTTTTACAGCACGTTTTGACTGCTCAAAACACTTCACTTGCATTCTCAGTATCTTTTTCCCCTCTTCCACAGCTGCCCTTTGAGGCGAGACCCAGCATTGCCCTTTTCCCTACATTCGCTTAAGCGAGAGCGGCTCCCGTACGCACAGGAAAATAGTTCTGCGCGCTTCCTTCCCCCACCCGCTTTCCTTTTCACAACCCGAACCAAGAGAAAGAAAGCAGCCTTTTTTCGCCTTGCCCCCCCCCCGCGCTAGGGAACAAGCGTATTCAGCTGTTGGGTGAGTTGTGCCCGCACTTTGATCCCACGTAAGGGAAAGGTGACCATAGCAGATGCTCAGCCCTGCGGAGGGGGGGGGACGCCCCTGAAGCTGCTGCCTCAGGTGCCTTCGGGGCTCCCCCTTTGCCCCCACAACTCCTCGCTCTCTTGACCTCGGGCGCCACCAGGAAGGCAAAAGCGGCGCCTCACACCCCGAAGCCCGTCCGCCCGCCGTCGGCCTCCCTCGGCTACGCGACGAGCGGCAGCTCCGCACGGACTCGGGAGAAGCCGGAGACCGAGCCTGCCTTTCTCTCTCACCTTGGTGGTTGAACAGCCTCCATATCCGAGCGAAGAGGATTCCCATGCTCAGGCGGCGGGAGCTTCGGCTGCCCCCCGAGGCAGCTCCGCACCGGCTCACTTCTTCCCCGCCCGGCCTCGGCCTCCCCCCGCGCTCAGTCCCTGGCCACAGCCCAGCTGCGAGGAGTGAGGAGGAGCGGAGCGGCAGCAGAAGCAGCAGGAAGGTGGTGGTAGTAGTAGTGGCGGCGGTGGCGGCGCAGGCCCCGCGCCTCGGAGACGGTCGCCCGCAGCAGCAACGCCGCCGCGCGCTCCTCGCCGCTCTTCGCGGACATTGCCGCCGCCCTCGCCGCAACTACTTCTCTCCTCTCCGCCCCTCCTTTTAGAGCTTCGCTTCCCCCCCCCCCCAGGCCTCGCCGCTCTGAGGGGAACGGATGGTGTTTGGGCACCGCCGGACACCGTCCGAGGGAAACTGAGAGCGCGCCCCCGTCCGTCAGCCAGCGTCCGTTGCGCGCGCGCTCCCGCTCCTACCGCAAAGCGCCGCTTTTCCAGCCGAGCAGGCAGGATGATGCGACGGCGCCAGGGGGCGGGGCGTAGTATAGAGCGGGCGGGGTTTGCAGAGTGAGGGCGGGGTCGACCCTAGTGGGCGGGGAGCGCTCGTCACCCTCCAAGGGCTTCGTCGAACGGTGGGAGTTCAAAGACTGCCTGCTCCGCTCCGTCCCCGCTTTGTGATTGGCTGAGAAGGGGTTCCACTCGTGCGAGGCGCCGGGCTGCGTTGCTGCTCTTTGGCTCGGAGGCAGTTGGGGAGAATGGCGGGCGTAGGCACTAACGCGTTGCCTTCTTTTCGTCCTCTGGAAGGGAGGGGTGGCTCGCTGGCTCTTCGGCTCCTTTAATGTCTCGAAACTTCAGTCAAAATGGCTCGAATAAATAAATAATAGGAATTGTATGGTGTTTCGGGATCTTTTTCTTCCGTTACCTTAGGGTTTGGCAAATTGCCCTCCTTATAAAGGCACCTCGTGGGCTAAAAGAATCGGCAGAGCTCGAAGGAGTTTGGGGTTTCTTGGAATATGGAGGCACAGCATGTGTCTCCAGTGTCCCTGCATAGATAGGCACATGCCTGGCTCGCTTAAGACACTGCATAGAGCCTCTGTTCTCAACAACGGTGGCTCTCGCGGGTAGAGAATTACAGTATTTTTGCATATTTGTAAATGGAATCTCTGCTATTCTGTTGTTCTGCTCCTTTGGGCCTTTTGTCCTTCCCGGCTGTGATGCTTTGTGGTTTATATTTCTTATGCGTCGTCGTTTTACTTTTGGTCATGTCCGCACCTCTTAACAAAATCTAATCTGAAATGGTGGGAGTCGGAATCAATGAAAGTTTCTCAGGGCATCAAGCCGGTAACATCAGGTTTTGCTACTTTTCAAGACGGCTGCTCATCCAGGGGGTGGGTGACTTTGTGTGGGTTTTTTAAATTTTGATTTTTAGTTGTTTCGTTTTTTATTAAGTGGTTTTTTTTAGTTTTTTATACTGTAAGCCACTTTGTGACCATCTGGTGAAGGGCGGCATGTAAATTTAATAGGAAAATAAATAAATTCCATAGATTAATAATAAGTAATACTGTACCAACAGCCATGGCTCTAACATCAAGATACATGTAGCACCCAATGTGTGGAATGCACTTAGCTGTGTTAAAATGTTTTAAATACGTTTTTGTTTAAATTGTTTGTTTTACTACTTTGCTAATGTCCGCTCTGGGTTCCTCTGGGAGGAGGGAACAGAATAGATATGTAATAATTAAATACTAAGCCAACAAAAACCTCCAGCCTTTTCCCCACCCGTTTTGTATTAACATCCAGCCTGTTGAACAGTTCTGGCTACTTGAAAGCTTACTGACATAAGTCAGTTGGTCGTAACAATGCTGCAGACTGTACTGTGTGTGGCTTTTTGGTGGTTTTTCCTCTCTAATGGATCAACACAGCTACCTACAATAGTTGTATCTCTGCAATGTCCACAATAGCTGGGTTAGCACCTTTCATATTTATTTATTACATTTATATCTCACCTTTCTTCCAGAGAGCTCAAGATGACATTCATGCTTCTCCCTTTTTTCCAATTTTATCCTCACAGCGAGACTGAGACTGAGAGACAGGGACCCAGGGCGAGGTCGCACCCAGTGAGCTTTGTGACTGAATGGGGATTTGAACCCCGGTCTTCCAAGTCCTCTTCCAGCACTACACCACACTGGTACCACCAGGCATACATAGCCTCCGGAGATATATTCCATGTTTCTTCGCTGACTGTTCCGTTTTCTTTCTTTCTTTCAGTAGCATACAAGTCAAAATGTACATATCTTAGTCTATATACTTGCTTGATAAAATTAATGAATGTGCTCCTGCTTTCCTGCATCATGGCCCATGAATACAAAAGCACTAGGATAATCTTAAAATTAATGTTAATATTTACAGTTAACCTGTATTCTAACACATCTCAAGACTTGTGGGTAGTAAGTCTTTTACTGTAACTGTAATCCGTTATTCTTCCAGCTTAAATGTGATGTAGATGTGAAGTTCTGGAGCTCAACAGTAGAGCACATATTTTAAGAAGTTAAATAATTTCACATAGCTTACCCACAATTCAAAACAATTTTCCATTACAAAAATACACTAAAACAGCCATAAAAGCCAAAACAGCAGAGAGAGAGAGAGAGAGAGGAGAAGTACAAACAGCTATCAAGAACAATTTAATGGTAGCAATTAGAATCATGTCAAAAAGGAAGCAACCACTTAGGGATCAAAAGTGTTCCTAAAAAAAGGAAGGTTGTGACCATCCTACGTAAGGCCATTAGAATTTTTTTTTATTGCATTTTTATCCCACTCTTCAACCAAAAATAGGCTCCCAGAGCAATTTACAAGTGACAATGATAAGACAGCCCCTGCCTTTAGGCTTACAATCTAAAGAAACAGAAACTGCATTTCAATTTTTGCAATGTAAAAGAAATAGACATAATGAAGGGGAGGATGAACCGCCTTTGAAAAGCAGTTCCAGGGCTCTTGTCCCAGCTAAGCATATCTGGGGGGAAGTTGGGCACACAGGAGACAGTAAGCAGGCACTTTCCTAAAGGACTTTAAAGCTCAAACATTGAATTTGGCCTGGCAACAAAATAGAAGCCAGCACAGTCGTTTCAAGTAAAGGGTCATGTGCATCTTATATGCAGCCCCCATTAGCCTGGCTTCAGTATTCTGGACCAGTTAAAGTACCCTTCAAAGGCAGCCCTATGTAGAGCACTCCACAGTGATCTAAGCATCATATCACTATAGACCAATGATCTGTATAACTGACAGAGAGCCCAACTATGCTGTCACCTGGGCTGCAGTCCTATACAAATGTACTTAGGCATAAGTCCCACTGCATTTAATGGGACTTACTTTAGCCTCAATAGGATTAGACTCTTAAGTTTCATAAACAGTGGAGGAGAATTTTCAGGAAGGTCACAAACCTGGAGTTAGAAGGGGAGTCAGACATGCTGGTGCTCAAAATCCAATACAGTGGTACCTTGGTTGTCGAACGGCTTGGCTCCCAAACAAATCGGCTCCCGAAGGCCACAAACTTGGAAGTGTTCCAATTTGCAAACATCTTTTGGAAGCTGAACTACCAGCATGGCTTCTGCGGCTTCCGATTGAGTGCAGGAGGCTCCTGCAGCCAATCGGAAGCCGCACCTTGATTTTTGAACAGTTCCGGGAATTGAACGGACTCCCAGAACGGATAAAGTTCGACAACCAAGGTACCGCTGTAGTGGCTACAGAACCACTGTCTGCATAGTGCTCATGCTCTTTTCTCCCAGGACCTTGAGCTGGAACTATGCAAGCAACGGGTGGACAATGGTGCAGCTTCCAGGCAGTCTCTAGGACAGTAGGCAGAAACTGCAAGAATCCATGCAGACTGTTCACCCTACCTGCCTGGGCAGAGCAGCTATCCAGCATTGAGAGTAATGAGAGGGGATGGGTTTGAATTGAAGCAAGATTTCAGTTTAGGATGGAAGTAGTGAAGAGAAGGCACTTCTGTCAAGATGCTATTTAATATCCCCTTAATCTTGGTCCACAGATTTTTCTGGAATGCACACAACTTAGACGATGATCACCTGGTACTCACTTGTCAAACAAACAGGTACTTTATTAAAAAAAACGCACCACCCACTGAAAGACCTGTAACACACCCAAGGTAAGTTATCTGACATCTCTCATTTGAATACCATTTGTTTTCTCATTAAATTGCTGGAGAATGGTGGGATGGAATTCAGCATGGCACTAAAAGGGTGTTTTAAAAGATGTGGCACTGATATGCTCACTCTGTGCAGTCAGTCAAGCTGGACTCTGAAGCACAATGCACAGTGCTCCCCCAGATCAGAACCCTCCTTTTTTGAAATAAATTTTATTTCTGCATTTTCTATTTTACATAAATTCATTACCACAACCCTCCTTGACCACTTTTACCTGCTTGACATACGACTTTGAACTGCGATTATGGTTCTTGTTTGCCTGCATAGAGGATGGTGATATGTGTAGATCAGTAGCTTTTGCATGCCTGGAATATAGCCTACTGTACAAAGGTCTGGGTCACATACATTGTTCCATCCATTTTGCCTCTGGAATGTGTAAGGTGGTCTGCAAGGGAGTGCAACCCGCGACTTAAGAAAAAGTTCCAAGCTTTAGAGCAGCGTGTAATTATGTATGATGATAAAGGAAATGCTCAAGCTCCACCTTTTAAAAATGTTTTCTGCTTGTTAGGTCTAACCACTCAGAGATAAGACATGTAAGCATAGAGACTAGATGTTTTTGTTTGATTTATTGTAGAAAAAATGTTGTTAATGCAGTTTAATACATCTAAATTCCATAAAACAAATCCATAGAAATCAGGGTACTGTAAGCATGCAGTCTGCATTTTCTTCTGTTTGATGTTTTGGGCTCACAAAAATAACAACACTTTTGTTTTCCTTGAAAGCCACTAAAAGCAGAGAGATAGCAAAACATGCGACACTGTACACATTTGCATAGTATATTTTACCCAGCATGCCTGTAGAATGCTACACATACGGTATCTATAGAGTAAAAAGAAGAAGGGGCAAATCTGCAAAAAGGAAAACAACTAAATAGAAAATGTCTGTTATTTTGGTTTTGCAAAGGCATTTAATTCCAATACCCATAATGCACCCAAAATGTCTCCCACATGTGGGATAGCCATAATGTCCAGAGAACTCAATGGGAAACAAGTTTGGGTCAGCGCTGAGATAGTTTGTACAGATTAGTGTACTTTCCTCAAGGTCTCAGGCTGAGATACTAGATTATTCACATCACACTATTATGCAACAACAAATTCCCTTTCCGGATTCTTTGTGTACACGAGAAGGAGCTCAGGCACAATTTCAGAGGTCATACAAATTTTACTCTAGATGATACATTCCTTGCGGAGGCAGTTACAGACTACCTTCCACTCCCATCTCATTATGGACTCCCAAAAGGAGCATAATGAGTTCAATCCTTAGATGGTTTATACTTGGGAGTTTGTTTGTGCAAGTTCGAGTCTTTAAGCAATTGTTACATTTCAAAGGCAAAACTGTTATTACAAGTTGTGTGATATTTCAATGGGATATTTTACTCAATAGGTCGGGCCTGGGGATATAGATATATTATGGGATATATTTTTCAGTCTTCCTTTGCAAAAGAAAAAGCATGAAATTCAAGTGAACACAAAATTAGAGCTCACTTATAAACTGAAATTCTAGAACATGGGGGAAAGGAGTAAGGTCGGAGAACGATATATTTAAGAAAAACCCAGGCCTGTTGATTTTGAAAAGCTAATTCACACTGAGTTTATTGGATACACTTTCATAGCAAATAAGTAAATTGCTTGGCTCTGAAATGAACTGGTGAAGAAGTCTAATGCAGTAAAACAATGTGCTGGAAAATGCAGATCAATTTCTTAATCTGGAACCAATGATTTACCCAACTCCCTCCCCCCCCAAAAAAACCCCACACCAAAACCCTTACAATGGCAGATCCAGCAATGTAAATGTAAATTTGTGCTATTTCAAATGTGCTTTTTTCTAGCTCCATATTTTTGGCAAAATATATTTTTCTGTAATTTTATAATGTACAATATAGTGTCTTGAGACTTCGTTTGATTTTTCTACTGCTAATACGAAATAAGTACAATAAATAATAGAGCCATTTTTTTTAAAAAAAAAAAATGTTAATAAGACATATGATGAATACTTGCGAGATCTCTGGGGATAGATCCTGAGATTACTTAGCACTGGGCATAATATTTAGTCATAGAACTATAACATTTAAAGGAGCCATTTTCAGCAGTGAGACTTTAGTAGGTGATAGAAGCTGGAGGATCCAATCCCTCAAATTGCAATGCACAGGCCATTGCTTGGAAATTCTAGTGATTCTTGTGCTCAAAAAGGCAAATCTATTCAGTAATACTAATGAGATGCAAATGTTTTCCACAGTAGCTTTCTTCTTTTCCACTACAGTTTAAAATACAATAGCTACTAAGTGCACCTAAAAAAGAATTATAAATGATGTTAAAATTTGTTTCCCCCCTGTCACCTTGAAAATACTTCCTTTGGATCAAAGGAATTGATGTAAAGAGGAAGTTTTTCTATGCTAGTTATCTGGAAAAATATTCCACAAATTTCAGGAAAAAAATAGTGTCTTCGTTATTTATAACTAAATAAATTTCATCCTAGTTTGAATCTACAGCCCTTAGTCCAAATCCATTCATTTAGGTATTTTCTACTCTTTTTCGACATTGTATGTTTCGGATCTGAAAGAATACGTAATACCAAGCCAGTTAGTTTGTTTGTGGTAACAAAAGGGAACAGTGTTGCTTTTGCCAAATTTGATAGTGGCTAGGCTAATATTGTTGCAATCCATCTAGCCACTAAAATCTGGAGTGGATCCTAGAATAAGTGTTTTGATGATTGTATGTCTATTGGTTTTTTAAAATAAAAAATTAAGGTAATGATGAATCATGGGGGAGGAGGTGGAATCAATTGTAGTAGCACTCCTTTTAACCAAGCAACCATGCAAATTAAATTAAATACAAATCTGCATGAATTGCATAATTTCCTTTTCAAATAAGTTTCCAACTTTCAATTCAGTGGTCAATGTATGAAATATATTGTGGATATAATTTTTAAAAAAGGGCTTTGCCTTATGTTTTATTAATTTTGGACTTTTAAAGAATCGTGAGCATCATGGAGTCCACATAGAAACCATTGCAAAACTTTAGCACAACAAAACAATGGAAACTTATGGGCCTTGAATACCCCAATCAAAAACAAGCTTTTAAAGAAAGAGTACTTAGATTTAAACAAGCTTTGGAACTACACATCTTAATCCTAATTCAATGAGATTACAAGGATTCTAAAACAAAGCAGAAGACTCCTGTTGGCAGCTAAAGAGATAGAAATCATGTACTCAACAGCAGAAAATCCCTGGTTTCAAGTACTGTACTCTGGCGTTAAATAATGTAAGATGAAGCAGCAGGATTGTTGCAGAGAGACTCACAGCTTTCCTATTAATTTCCTATATGGAAGGTGCTTTCTGTGCAGAAAAAGTATTCTGTTTAAAGTAGCTTATCTGTCCTCAAACTGAATTTGAAGTGCAGTTGTGGATCTGCGTAACTACCATTATATGACAAACAATCTGTATTGTTCAAAATACAGCTACTAGGCTATTGACTAGGACTGGTGGCTGGAACAGTATTTCAGCAGTCATTAAAGTCCTTAATTTGCAACCGTTGTCAGGCACAATTCAAAGTGCTGGTGCTTAGCATTAAAGCCCCTACATGGCTTGGGACAAGGTACTGAAAGAACGCCTGCTCCCTGATCAGCCTGTCTGAGCAAATATACTTTTTGAAGACTCTCCCACCCAGAAACAATAGCTCTCCTTTCCCTTTTCTAATGAGAGACAAGCTATCTGAGGTAAGGTGCCATGGCCAGAGGAAAATCTTGGTAACTTTGTTAGTGAAATTTCCTCCCCAGGGCGGTTCCCCTGTCACCAACACACTTACCCTTATTTGGTACAAGGCAGTAGTGATGTATGGAAGTGAGAGCTGGACCATAAAGAAGGCTGATCGCCGAAGAATTGATGCTGTTGAATTATGGTGCGGGAGGAGACTCTTGAGAGTCCCATGGACTACAAGATCAAACGTATCCATTCTTAAGGAAATCAGCCCTGAGTGCTCAATGGAAGGACAGATCATGAAGCTGAGGCTCCAATACTTTGGCCACCTCATGAGAAGAGAAGACTCCCTGGAAAAGACCCTGATGTTGGGAAAGATGGAGGGCACAAGGAGAAGGGGACGACAGAGGATGAGATAGTTAGACGGTGTTCTCGAAGCTACCAGCATGTGTTTGACCAAACTGCGGGAGGCAGTGGAAGACAGGAGTGCCTGGTGTGCTCTGGTCCATGGGGTCACGAAGAGCCGGACACGACTAAACGACTAAACAACAACAACAACATAAATATAACAATTGTCCCGGCTTTTACATTTTTAAATTGAACTCTTTTTAGCTGTGGCATTTATTGTACGTTTGGATTTTTTTTTTCTTTCAGTATGCATTTTTATTTTGGTGTAAACTGCCCAGGGACCATAGATGAAGAACACTCTACAGATTTATTTAAATTACATATCTCAGACCCCATGGAGAGAAAAGCTCTTATCTCATGAGAGACCTGTCAAAACTAGGGCTGCAACCTTTAATTGTTTAGTTAAATAAATTGAACTGCTTTTTAACAGACTAAAAAGGGACCTCTAACACCCAATTTATAAAGGGCAACACTTAAAAAAAGAGCTTATAAACATTGCAGATGGAAGAGACATTGCCCCTTCACTCTCACACAGGAATGGAATACCTTTTCTAACATACTGCAGGCATATTTCACAAGAGACACCATCAAAAGCAATGCTTGGGGGAACCTGTGGCCCTCCAACTCTCATTGGTCAGTCAGCATAGGCTATGGCCAGGGATTATGGGAGTTGTAGTCACACATCATCTCAAGGGCCACAGATTGCCCAGCCCTGATCTAGAAAAAGAAGTATGCTTTTCTTCTTCTTCTTCAAAACTATTGTTTCATAGTCATTCACAAAATTATGCTGGTTTTATTAGCTTGATGGTGGAGATTTAAACTAATGTTGATGGCTAAAAAATATTGTAATGATTACAAACATTTGTTTAACTATATGGCAGCAGCATACAAAATTTACTTAATAAAGTACTGCTGTAAACACTTTCTTCTTACTCATTTTTTTTTTGGGGGGGGGAGAGGATCCATTGCTATAGCCCTTCTCTTCCAAGTAATGGCACACAGACAGAAGGAACATCCCACAGCCAGTTCTAAATGGTATTTTAAAAACAGGGAGGGGCGGGAAAATAAGGGCAAGATGACATGCAGCAAAGGTAAATCTGTAAATTCTTATAATGGTTTATTGGGAAATGCCCTGATTCAATACACTTCATGTTTGTACTTGCACAAAAACCTCTGATTTGAAGGAGTTTCGTTAGTGTAAATGTAGCTCCTTTAAATCAGAAATTGAGGGTGAGAAGCAGTCAAGAGGTAGGTAGCAGAAATAGCAAGAGACAATATTCTTGCTAGGGAACTTAAAGTGAGTGAACTGAGTGCAAGATGAAGCAATTCAAACTGAAACTCCCTGACCTGGATATTTTTTTTAGACCCAAGTGTCGTATTTTATTTTGGATTTTAAAGCAGATACACTTTAAACTCAAAGTGGAGCTTTTCTGAGATCCAGTTATTCTTATGAGGTTTTTGCTGCAGGGTTGACTTTAATAAACTGTATGGCTACAAAACATTATCCATTTTCGAATGTACATGCCATGAGAAAACTTTTAACTACACAAGTTGCAAAAGAACCGAACAACCAGATCTTTAAAATACAGTTTGGCAAAGCAAATCAAGGCAGAGGGAAACAACCCATGTAACAAGGTAACTATCATATACTTGATTCAATTGTTGGTGCAGCACCCCAACTGGCACAAATACCCTGCCAGCATCAAGAGTGCAACCAATGCATTTGTCTGCTTTTAAAATCTTTATGCAGATGTATGCTAAGGCCATTATATCAAGACAGTCCCATCCCTGGAAAAAACAAAGCCAACCCTCAAATGCTTTAAAATGGAAACAAGGTGACACGTTCTTAAAACACTTTGAAATACCTGTATATAGACCGATTGGTATAAGAAGCAGCGTAACAGGATCGTAATAAGGTCTTATATTAAAAGCAGGAAATTATTCATGCAGCTCAATCCTTTGCATATTCCTATGGGCGTAATTCATACAATTCAGTGCAGCTTACTCCCAAAGTCAAATGTGCACAGAATTGTAGCCATAGCCTTATTTATTTGGGTCTCCATTAATTTTTTACAGAAAACCAATGCAGGGCGGAGGACGAGATAACGTAGGCTTTTAATGTTTACGTAGGTAATAACCAGTGTTTTTCTTTTTTCTTTTAAACAGTGCATTTAAAGAAACACCATTTTTAAAAAGGCATTCACCCAAACTGAAAATGTGCTACTGTGACACAATATGGGCTCAATTCAGTCCACTATGGGAACAGTATTCGCATGTGGAGAGATCACCACCTCAGAACGTAACAGTGCTGTTCCCTCTGAACATGTGGAGGCAACACTTAGGGCCATTACAAGGGATGGACACCTCTGTGCTATACCTCTGGCCAGCCTTCCCACCTCTGCTTGCCCAAAGAGCGCATTCTCAGATCTTGCATTTCTTGGCCAGGTGGGAGATGTGGGATCTGCACCCATAATAAACTAGGTGAAGCCCAACGTCAACTGTTTCTTTTGGGTGCTTCTCTTTGCTATGAGTACGAATTAAGAAAACCACTGATAAAATCCACCATAGTTATTTCTTGTGTAGGCATTATCTGAGTGTGAACCAGTTGCAGGCACCAGCAAGTAAAACTTAAGGAAGTTGGCACCATTCAGATAGCATTTTTACTAGACAGCATA
Source organism: Podarcis bocagei (assembly GCF_964188305.1). Classification (NCBI taxonomy): domain Eukaryota; kingdom Metazoa; phylum Chordata; class Lepidosauria; order Squamata; family Lacertidae; genus Podarcis; species Podarcis bocagei. The sequence continues at coordinate 106,958,020 of NC_138125.1, forward strand.
ACAAAAAAGACTATCAAATGGACTAGTAGGCTAAAGTAATTTTGCAGCCTGAGAAGATAATGCAGGTTTAGGATTCTTTCCACTGTGTGGATCTTTACTTTTTACTAGATTGTCAAAGAAGACTTAGGGGGAGGGGGGAAGTTCCCAAAGGCTTTAAAACTAATTTATTTTCTTTCTGAAATGCTAAAAGCATAATCTCATTTACTAGGGAAAATACATTTGAGTGCCATTGCAGCGATCCACCATAAAATGCAAATATCTTCAAGCAGTTAAATGGTCTGGTCAATAATGTTACTAGAGAATAAAGAGCATTCTAGTCTAGATCTACATATTTCAGTGCATTCATGGCAATTAATACTTTAATGAGGACATAAAAGGAACTTGTAAAACTTTTAAGAAATGTTTTTTCCTAATGCCTTCTCTTTCATGCAGATGAATATGCAGTACATGTAACCAAGACATTAAAAGTACTGTAAAATGCTCCATTGGGCTATAGCATAAAATATGGCAGATCATGCTGCCAGTTCGGTGCCCAGTACTGAAGCAGCCACTCAGGCCGAACTCAATGAAACTGCAATGATATCCACACTAACTTGGTGTGTCCTGTTTACAATATGTAACTAGAGCAGAAGTCACTACCAAAGGATTTGGGGGTAGCTGCCTCTGGGATGAATTTCAAAAAGAGAGAGAACTAGGCAGCTTCATGGAGAAGTCTATGAATGGCTACCAGCCAGGGTAGCAAAATGGAAGATTCATGTTCAGAGGCACTGTACCTCTGAAAATCACATGTTGTAGGGAAGCCCATCACCTTCATGTCCTATCTGGCTTGCAAGAACAACTAAACATTGTAGGAAACCGAACACAGGACTCGACGCACTCAGCAAGGAAATTCTTACGTTCTTAATGCCCTTGGACTTAACCTCTGGGTTAATTGCACAGGGCTGCACTCAGCATAATTCCCCTTGCAGGGAAGCAGTTTCTGCAGTTTCCTCCTTTCGTGCTCCTTCAAAGTCCATTCTGGAAGGGCAGAGGACTCTCCAGAACAGAATGAGAAGACGCATGGCGGGCTACAAGGGAAAGGGGCAGTTGGCAGATTTGCCTTCTCCACTCCTTCCTCCAGGCAGGCAGCTTCTGATGGATCTGGGTGCCTTCCATGAATGGAATCCCTTCCATTCATGGAGGGGACTCTCTGGATTTACTCCATAGCACTGAGGGCTAAGGCTGAGTTGATCAAAGACTACAAATATGTCCCTCATCTTATGTTCTCTTGCCCTGTTCCTTGTTTTAGCTATTCAGACATCTATTATTTGCCTGTTTCCAAATAGTGAAGTATTAACTCCACTTGCAGCCTTAGAAGAATCTTCCTCAGCAACTCTACTTTGGGCTGTACGTTATACTTTAAAATCATTCATATTATGAATATTGGAGGAACTTGGTTTTCAGACCCTCACACCAAGAGTTACTCAAGGGGGATAAATAACAGAAGCATTTTAGTCAATTTGCCCCAAGCAGACTGTAAGCTAAACATTTTGGGTCAAATTGCTTTTGAAACCTATTTTAACAGTGACTCTTGTAAAGAAAATAGAAGGGAAAAACTAAGACTTACATTTTCAGCAGTTAATTTTGACGTTAAAAAGTAGGAATGCCATCTTCTAAAGAGTGATCCTACTCTGTTTTCCTTCTGAAAACATAACTTGTAAATCTTTGAGTTGCAATTACAGGTTAGGTTTATTTGAATATTTCTAAAAATATAATTCATCTCTGGTTGTAATACATAATCCACATAGACTTTCTCTCAAGTTTATCAAGTTGTTGCTTTCACTCGTGAGAAACAGAAACAATTTGTGGGAAATGTTTCCATGTTGCTTGGTGAAGTGCAGGTTTTTATAACACGGAAAGCACAGTTTATAGTATTTGTTATGTGGCTGGATATGCCCCATGTAAGGGCAAAGGGACACAATGGAGTGGTAATTGGAGCATTTGTGTGTTTTCTGGCACAGCACTGAAGGGGAAAGCTCAGAGCCAAGAGGAACTGTAGAAGAAAATGACGCTTTCAATTTGTCCTCCATACTTAAAATGTACAAATATTACACAATGCAACCATGCACTAGTTTCTAGCCAAGTTGGCACTAATATAATTCTACTAATATTTTACTCTGGCTTGAGATTCTTCCAGTGGTTTAAAAGCTGATGAGCATAGTTGAAATTTAGAAGTTGGACAGTTTTACGGTTCTGATCAGCAGGATAATTGTGACCAGAAGGTGACAGAATGACAATAAATTGGCGTGATTCAGGTTATTAGAGCTGAGAGATGTACAAGGCTCTTGCCCTTTTCTCTGTCCTTTGCAGCAATTAGACATGGATGTGTCCAACTAATCACAGTTTCCTGTTTTGTCTAACCCAGGAAAACCTGGTTAGGAGGTTTGGAACAAGCCAGGAAACACAGAAACTAAGTTTGGAAGTGTCTTAAGATCCTGGCTTGTTCATAACCTGGTAACCACAGTTTCTGCAGTTCAGATGAAATGGGAAACTGTGATTAGTTGGAGGGTTTCAGGTTTAAATTGATATAAAGGGATGAGTGAAGGATACATATGCACAGAGAAAATTATCATGCACATCTCAGCATTTTGGTATGTGGCCATTTTTAAGTGTTGTTTTTCTAGGTTTGAGAACAGTGAAAGTACTAACGCACTTTTAAAATCCCAGAATGAAAAATGATAAATCTTTATAACAAAGTTAATTTACTTATACTGGGTAAAAGGCATGCATGCCATTGTAAGACATAGGTCTGACAGCAAGAAAAGTGCCATTTTAAAAAGCAAATAAAGCAGAAAATGAAAACAAGTGTTCATTTGACACAAGGCAGCAAAATATCTGAAGTATTGAAATCACCAGTTATATAATTTTATAGTGAAAAGTATAGGCACAATTCCTAGGTTTGTAGCAAGACTGCTGAAAAAGGTCATTTTGATGAGGAAAACTTTCAAGTTTGCCTACAGTCCAGACCCATAAAAATCCATGTTTCCCTCCAGCCAGTTAGAAATAATCACACTATCAATAAACACATATTTCCCGAAGGGCATTTCCAGACAATACTCTTTTGTGCAGCAACTGCACAGCTACTCATTTCCTTCAGGGAATCCTGATATTTTTTCTTAACAAAACCAGTTCAGCTGTTGGCATATCTCATTTTCCCTGCACTCAAAGCACAGTGTTTTGTTGCAGGCGAAAACAAGATTCTTCCCCCAGCTAGCCCATCAATTACAATACCAAGTGCAGTATAGAATTTGGCAGAACAAGTTTCAGTGGCACATACTGGACAGAGCCTTTAATAGGAGTAGTGATAAATAACTACTTCTCCATCTTCCAGATTTCCATCATTTCGTGGATTTTTTAGAAAGTTTAAATTTTCTAAGTTATGGTACTCTCTTTTCTGGAGGCCCTGAGCTTCCTCTTTAACAGCTCAATCAAAACAACATGTATACTCAGAAGTAAGTCGCACTGTGTTGGGTAGGGCTTTCGTCCTAGTGTGTTCAGGACTGCAGCCTAAAGTGCCCTTTAAAATGTATGTTTGCGCAAAGCTTCCCTCAAGGAAGAGCAATGAATTAAAACCAAGGGAGGTTCAACCTCAAGCTTCCAGGACTAAGCTAGAAAAATTCACGGTACATTCTAAGTCTAGGTGATTCCTTTCAGAACTAACGTTTCTTATACAGTACGTGCCTTGTCTGTGTTCAACAGTGAACTCTGTCATGGTAGCTAGTAGTTCCAATAATCATATGGCTCTTTGAGACTGATTTTATAAATTCTATATATATAATTTAGTAACACACACACACACACTATTCACATTTCAGTCTAGGAATCAGGCATGTACATTATTTTATTTTTAGTTACTCCTGAAGAACTATCCCTAGTGAGTAGGAAGCTCTTGGAAATTATTTCAGCTTAGTCCTAGAAACTCAACTTTGCACAGACATAGAAACCACCTGATTCGTCCCTAGAGCCTCTTGATATAGGTATTTTGTGCCATTTCCACTACATCAGTGGTGACTAACCAGGGCCACTCCAGATGTTGCTGAATTGCAATGCAAATCCCATCAGCCCCAGCCAGCATGGTCAATGGCCAAGGATGATGGGAGTTGTAGTTCAACATCATGGAGGGCTATGGTTAGCCACCCTATCCTACAGCAAATTCTCACTACTTCTTGTACCTTTAGCGCCCTCTTTTCTTTTCAAGTTTGTGTGTGCTTCCCGTCTCTAGCACTGCAGCACACCTCTCTCTTAAAAAGGGAAGTAAACAGCTACCCCTCAGCAGCCTTCCTTGTATGGAGCTGAGATTAGAAGAACCACAAATATTACACTCAGAATACCGCCCCCCTTTTAGAATTGTCTGGAAAAGACCTACAATTTTGGTTTTTAATGTATTCCACACTGCCGCATTCCAATGGTTACTTTTACATTGTTAAAAGATTTGGCGAAAATAAAAATTTCCATTGCCCTATTATAAATATCCAAAGTTGTAGAGCACATGCTATTGTTAGGCAGAGTGAGACAGCTGCATCAGGCATCAGATACTGTGGGATGGAGGTGCCATTGAACATTCTTCCTCAGCTCCCTGGCCATTCCCTTTTGCTGGGGATCAGAATTACGTGTGCCAAATTACCAGTCATGCGCCCCCTAAACTAGCAGTAGAGGATACTGTCACGTTGCCAGTGCCCAGTCAGCTGGGAGGAACCATCTTGTTCTTTGCCTTAGCAAAACGTCTTTGGCCAACCTTCTCCGTGGATGCTATGATTTTCGGTCATTCATAGAGTGATTCATCTATAGAGCTTCTACATGTATGGGTGTCCCCACTCATTTCAATGAAGAACCACACAAAGGACGTGTGTGTGTCTGTGCAGAGCTTCCTTTTACACTTAAATGCATGAGGAGAACCAAACACAAGCAGGAACTCTGCATATGTACTGCAGCACAAATGGAATCTGGATCAAGATGGAAGACTGTAAGGCATGACTTTATATAGGGTTTTTGATGAAGTATTTTTTTGCTGTATGCGAGAGGTGATGCATTCAGACCAGGAAAAAATAGCTTCAAACATCATACTTTATAACACAATATAGAAAATGGTTTGTCATTCTCCAGAAAGCGCCTGAGAACAACAAGTCCTCAAATTTTAGGGGCATCCTCACTAAAGCACTGCTCCTGAAGTGCTTCAGTTGGAATTATCTTTGTTCATTTTTTGTGCAAAACCGTCATGCTACTATGGTCTGTTGACAAATCACTGAGCAATATGCTCTTAAATCTTTGGTAGGAAAAATGATGATACCATCGTTCTTCTGGATATATTAATACACACATTTAAGCCCTAGTATGAATGCATCTTCTTTTTCCTCCCTGTGAGTGCAAGGCCAATTTGTTGTTGACCCAAGTAGAACATTAAGATGGTTATGAGCTTTGTGCCCGATACAGATTATTAGTAGTGCTTAAGCATTGTTAGCCAACGAAATAAAAAATAACCAAATTCCCAAAAGTGTTCACATCTTCCAACGAGTGAACAAGCCCTGCTCACACCTTCACAAGAGAGGGGATCAGGGCTCTACAGATGTAGAACTGTACATGCAATTAGGGACTTGGATCGCGCCAGAAGAGCCTTCAGCCAAACAGCCACACCCTATGCTTAGCATGTGATAGCCGAGGCAGGGCCAGCTAGCAAAATCCCACGCATCCACTTCACACACTTCGAAGGTGTGACTGGGATTAAAGGAGCATGTTTCCAGGACAGTGAATGTGTGCCCACATCCTCCACCACCACCACATTAAAAATGGTTAGGCTTCTTCACTCCTAGTTTATTTAAAGTTCCTGAAATAGTTCTATATTGTCATTAGCAAAATGCAAAAAAACTATCGACATCATACAGTTTGCTGCAATGCATATGCTGGGAGGAGAGAGAGAAAAAACTCATCCCATACAGATCACTTTAAACTGGAAAGTAGTCTAACTGCTGCACTCGTTTAGTAGTCTAACTGCTGCACACTGCTCATCGTTTTTGGCACTATTGACTGCTTACATTTGGTTAATCTGAAATAAATACATTAAAATTGTTTTATTTTTATCCGTATTTATCTATCTATATAAATTCACCTTCTGATAAACAAGTTCTATAGCTTTTATTTATTTTGCTTATAATGGTTTCATTATTGTTCATTATTTTATTTTATTTTATTTTTAAACTGACTGCAACATGCTCAGGTTGACTTTCCAGTCAATTTCGCCCAAATTCCAACAGGAATTGGTTTATAAATTGGTTCCAACTGGAACTGGTCATTTGGAATTTCCAGTGCAGGAAATCATTTTATATGCGCTTCAACAGGTAATCCTAAATTACAAATTGATGTGTCTAATAGTGTCTAATGAAGAGAAAAGGTACTGATTCTAAAATTAAATCTCTACACTGGAAATAAAACACATCTAAAGTGACTGGGCAAACTATCTTCTTCCTAAACATATGAAGGGCATGATCTGTATGTTTCACCCCTTTTTATATAGCATTAAACGGCGGCAGCCTGTAAGCATAGTAAAAACCATGCCGCAACTGCCGAATCGAGTTGATTCGTTTGGCCTAGCTATGTTATGGCAAGTTGGCAACGGACAAGTACCATTTCCCCCCAGGTTCTTGTATTCAAAGCCTATGTCGGGAATCATGGCTGTATCCTCCAGGAGACCCTCTGTTTCTGTGAGGTTTGTAGGAGTCCTGGTATGAGTCGGAGTACTCTTCTTCCACAAGCGGGTAATGATCTCGGCTGTGTTGGGAACTGGAAGACAAGCGGTTCCTGCTCTTCCGAGCTCTTTCGTTGTGGTAGTTTTCATCAGAGGTCATTAGGCTCCGTCGTTCAATTGGAGAGTTCTCAGTAGAATGATTGCTATGCCTCATTCGTTGGCTCTATAAATAGTAAAGAATTCAAGGGTTTTTTAAAACAAACAACAACAAAGGGGTGGGGGGGAGTTGGGAGAAACAATTTCATTTTGCTCCTTCTGAATTAGTTGCATTCTTGTTCTGAGAGGGCCTTCAGAATCCATATGCTCCCATCATTCATTTAAGAGACATTTGGCTGCTATTTTGTATACTTGGGAATACAGTCTGGTTTCAAAGCTGATGTGAGAAAACAGTGGAGCGTGATGTCTTCTATACGACATTATTTTAAAACATTTGGCAGGGAGAAGGGATTCTCAACAGGAGGCTCAGGATTCAGGTTCAGGATACATTGCCTGATGAGGAATTTTAAGACTTGTATTTTTAGTCTGTGATCTTTTGGAAATTCAAAATAAGACCTCCTCCAAAATGTAGCTCTTAAAAAGCATATTGAGTTATACTTCCATTGCGGGCAATTCTAAAGTCGCCTACTTTTCTCCCATTGATTTACAATGTTTTATTTGTAACCCTTTCTTGTTCAGCATATACTAATAGAGCTTACCCTTCCTTCAATTGCAATTCTCATCCTATTCTTCATAGGCTTTATCAATATTTATTATTATTATTATTATTATTATTATTATTATTATTATTATTATTATTATTTATGAACTACTTTACCCAATGAAATTTAAGACCATCGGATATCTGGAATGTTTCACTGGTGCTGCTTTCCCTCTGTTTAACTCTCCACACTGGATTGAAGTGGGTAAAATAGCTAAGCTGTTATTTTTGTAGTCAATTCAATGGTCAGTAGCAGCTTGCAGGCATACTGTAGGCATTTTTTTTTCAAGGTAGTCAGAGTACTTTCTTTGCAGAGATCATTAGCTTCCTTGGAAAACTATATAATGAGTTCCCAAGGTCCTATGGCAGGAAGCCACACTAGTCATACTGGCTTGAAACTGGTTTAAATACGTAGAACACCCACACAATCTTATTGTGGTCTGCCTAGAATTGAACCTCAGCCTCATGCAATCATACCCACTGTAGCAACTTCCTCTGTTAATTACTCAGAAGACCTTGAAATGCGGCTCCTGAAGTGTCCCAGCCCATTGTTAGCATGGATGAAGTTGACTCAGCATTTAAACAAAGTGGGCCCTTATCTAGACTCCCTTACACCTAGCAGAATCCTATTTAGACTGTGTCACCAGTCACTGCAACATATCTCAGATCAAGACATACTAGCTTATATATATATATATATATATATATATATATATATATATATATATGCCTAAATGGTATGTGCCTAAATAATTTGCTTTGTCCACATCCTTTTGGATTTGCATAGCGTCAAAGTTCAAGAAAGGGGGCTTACCAACACAAAGACACTGGAAAATGAAACGTTTTCACATAAAAAAAACAAGCATGTGTGCACGAAACTCAAATTGTTGCTTACACAGTCAACCAGTCACTAAGCAGAAACAACACCATGTGACAAAGCTGGCCTTACAAAATCAAACATAAATTTGAAATTTAGATACTTCAGCATACATGCATGGGGGGGGGGGCGGGACGACAGCACTTCAATAGTGATACGAGTGTATTTTATGTTGTGAACCGCCTTTGATCTTCAGATGAAGGGCGACATACAAATTTTAAAAATAGTAATAATAATAAGGAAAAAAGTGATTGTTGATCTAATTTTCAGGAATGTTGCTAACTTGCTAAGCTCTTCAGCTGACATACAGTGGAAAGTGTACACATATCAAAAGCCACACAAATGTGCCAAGCTCTTTAGTGAAATTGATCTCTGTGCACATCTTGGTCTTGCATTTACAAACATACAGAACTCGTACTGAAAAGACATATTTTTCTCCAAATTTAGTAAAGCACGTACTTCTCATTAAGGACTATTTACATGCCACGTTTGAAGTTTCAAAGGCCAGCCGTTTTTGAGCTATCCCTGTGGAAAAAAATGGTCAGAATCTTTTTATAATGGGAATAATATTTTATCCATCATTTAAAAAAAAATCAAACAGATGAATGAATTTTGCTAAGGTGTTGCCTCTGGGGAGAAACGAGGCAAATGTGAGAGAATTTCCGTCTTATAACTTTTGTGAACTGGTCAACATATGAAAAATAAATGAAAACTATTCAGCAAGCTTTACTATAGCAGCAGTTAGTGGCTTATATTTATATAACTCACTTATCTTCTAAGAACGTTCTGTGCAGATTTTTCATGCTAAAAATGCAAAGGTAATTATGTTCATTGCTCTTGATGTCTGCACAGTAGCATTAGCATCATAGATATTCTGTTGCATTCAAACAAAACTACCCAATGTGAAGTCTACTTAATTAACTGAATTTTCTTCTTATTCTCTTGACTAAGGCCAAATACATTACTCATTGACTGTAGCATGGTGACGACTTGTCTTCGGGAATGAGCCATCTCAGACTGATCAGCTAGCTAAACAGAACTTCCGTATCACTTGAACGCACGACACTACTAGGACTGAACTGCAAGGAATGCATTTATGGATCAGCCCCAATTGGTTCTGTTTTGCTAATGTTTGCCAGTGAAGCATTTGCTACTGAAAACACACAATGAGAACATCCCCAAGCCCTGGGTGGAGGACTTGAATTTGAATGTGGAGAGGTGTGCACACATTTGAGTCCCCACCCTTTCCAATATGAGATAATACTGTGCACAAAGTAATGGAAATACCCTCATTTGTAGGTATGGGGCAGTGGGGCAGCTGTTGTGCATACATTTATTTTATTTTATTTGCATTTACACAGGGGCCAATGTGTATGTGTGTGATAGATGATAGATAGATAGATAGATAGATAGATAGATAGATAGATAGATGATAGATAGATAGATAGATAGATAGATGATAGATAAATTCCATTCCACCCTTGGTGCAGATATGTGGAATTGTTACATGCCACATGTCTGTTTACATTCCAGCACAGATTACTATAGTCCCATGAGTGGAACATCCGCTCTGTATTGCTTTTGTTTCCTCTCTCTCCAAGAGAAACAACAAGGGGAGAGGCCATGTTTTTCTTTGTCCTGATTTATGTATAATAAATGCGTAGTTTAGTATAGTATCCACGCCTCAAGCCTGATCTGTTCTGTGTTTACTCTGTTGAGTAATGTGTGCTCTTGCATGCACAGCAGCATGTGTCGTGGAAGCAGGTTGGAGGAGGATGACTGACAGATCTCTGCAGCGGCAAGGCTGAGAAGGGAGACACTCCGGCTGGGGCCAAGCCAGTTGGCTTTCCATCCCACGGTTCGATACGGACGAACCACTTTATACATCATCATGAAGCTGATCTGCACTGCTGGCAAAAGCATGGATTCATACCTGTAATCCAGAGATTGCAGTAGGGTAAGGGGATAGTGCAGTGGAGCCTAGGTTTCTTCCAAGCAAAGGTGTCATGGGTGTGCTACTTGTGGTGTGTGTGGCACGCCAGTAGGCCTCAAGATATTCTGCCAAGTGTTCACAAGCATCTTCAAGCTGATTTTCATCCAGAATGACATCAAACATTTCCTGTTCAGAAGAAAGCATGGCATCAAACTTTTCAGCTCTGAACAGCTAGACAATGGAGGGTGATAGCCAACATAGTGGGCCCATTGATTTCAATAGGTCCAACTCTAGAGTATATGACTTAGTTGAATATCACCCAGAAGTCTTTGCAAACACTGTCAACTTTGACAGTTTTCATTTGTTCCTCTCGCCCGTTTCGGTCTCCTCCACCACTAAAAAGCATCTCCCACCTTTTCATAGCCTCAGAGTCCATCACAAACCAGAGTGGGAAAAGACTGTCTGGACACAAGTTTGTAAGTGAAAATTATTCATTTGTAAGAAAACGGGGGTGGGGGAGATGCCGTTATTCAATTCAAATGTTTTGATTGCAAATGGATTGTTGCTAAACTGCACAACATAATGAGCAAGTGTATGGCACACAATTAATGCTTGCTTTTGACCTTAATTTATTTCAGCAGCAGGCATGGGTTTTCCCTTCCCTTCAGCTCAACAAGCACAAATCACTGGAAAATGATTCGGTGACAGAAATGCAATACACTGGACCTCGTAATGTAAACCTGAGAGGTCTTTTATTCTAGTGGTGCCAATTTCTCCAGGACTGGGTGGAAAAGAAGTGGGTTGTCACTGTAACCCTAGATGCCTTAGCACATCACTAAGCATGATGAACAATGGGAGGAGGTGGAAAGATGAGTGCTTCTCTTCGTGAGACTTGTGACCTCCCTTCTAACACATTCAGGATCACCTGCTATTTATAGCCCGTTCCGTAAGGATGGGTACCGTTGTTAAAACAATGTTACATCAATACAACAGCTTTTGCTAATGTGTGAATTGATGCGTCATGAAAAATGTGCACCAAGTGAAAATCTTTCCCGGTCCTTTACTTACTGGAGGACATTGTGCAAGTTTATCTGCTGCAACCAACTGGACATTCAGGTGTTTGCTTTGTGACTTTCCTCTTGATTTGATCAGTCGCTGCAGGACCTGAAAGAAGAGAAAACAAGCATCAGACTACTTTCAGACTGCATAGCAAGGAGGTAAATTTTGGAGGCATATCAGCTTCCACTTGTTAAACTACGGGTTTGTGATGTCACTGTGTGAGTGGCTACTGTATATATCGTGGTACGGACAGCTGAGGTTGTGTACCTGTCAGCCATTATCTATAGGGAATCTGTGGTCCTCCAGGTGCTGCTGTTCGACTCCAGTTCCCATCAGTCCCAGCCCGCATGGCCACTGGTCAGGGATGATGGGAGTTGCAGTCCAACAACATCTGGAGGGTGTTTTTGCTAGCAAACGAAAAGATACATTCTAATGTTAGTGGGGAACATGTCAAGTACATAGGGATAAAGTAATGCTTCCTCGTGGCAACAATTCCTTATAGGTTTAAAATGATTGTAAGTTACTTAACTATTTTGGATCAGCCCAATTGCATGGATACCCACCATGCTAGCAAACCCTAAGGACGGGCTACATTGGTAAGCAGCTTACAAACATAATTCCAGTGTAGAGTCAGAAGTATTTTTCATTAGCCTCCTGGTTGGGTACTATAATGTTTGAATGGGCCACAGCTCTTGTCCTAGAAAAGGCAAAATTAAGACAGAAAAAAAAGTGGAGTAAAGATATATGGACCTGAAAAAAAGGAACTGAAATGGCTGTCCCAACCATCATTAGCAGCAAAAATTCTGTTTCTCTGGCCTGATTAGGAGCTCACGTCTCCACAGTTATCTGGGAAGCCCACTTCACATAGTGACCGTCAAGGCTCTGCCAAGCACAAGCAGAATGCAAGGTAAACAGAGGCGTTTTTGTGGGAGCGGAAGGGAGGTGAACATCCTATGATACTCAGTTGCCGCACACGATCAGCAAGTTTCTGGCGACACACAAAAGTTTAGGTCAAGATTCAACAAAGTTTTTGCATATGCAGAAACACAGAAATGGGACTTCACTCCTTCCCCCTAACCCCTGAAACACCCTAAATCCACTTTGGAGAGGTGGGGGAACCCCCTGAATATATAGCGTGTGCAGGAGGCATGCAGGGAGAAAGGTGTGCAAACATCCTGTTGTGCAAGTGGACTTCATTCCCTGAACGCACACCCTACTTAGTGCTACATTAACTTCCTCAATGTATGTTTTAAAGGACAATAGCATAAAAAGGAGGAGCGTTCTTTTGGGAAGAATATGAAGTGTATTCAAGACGACATATTTTAAAGACAAATCTATAAATTTGTACACACACACACACAAAATGTATGTTACCTTTGGAGATGACACTTTAACATGGACAATAATCGGCGCTAAGGACGTTTTAATAAGTTGTGCTGGGTGGTTGATTGTATCTGCATCTAGAACAACCAGCTGCAAGGATCGTGCCAACTCGAAAATACGCTCGATCTCACTCTGTACTTCCGCTGCAAAATGAAAAATGGAGATACCATCATTGACGCGTTCGAAAAACAGGTTGAAATAACTGAATTTGCCATTTCAAAACCTACGGTCCCTTGTCATTTTTATTTATTTATTTTAAATTTGTTTTTACTGAATATTTTATTGTGTTACAAAACAAACAAACAAGGAAAAGCAGCTAGAAATGTAACTAGACCCTGGAAAAGCCCATCGGGAGCGAACATAGACCACTGGTACCGAAATATATGGGAAACCGCCCTACTAGAAAAGTTAACCAACAAACTTAAACTGGCATGGGGCCAAGCAAAGGAGGATGCCTTCACCCCCGTGTGGATCCCCTTTATCATATACACAGCCCAACAAGACAATGATCTATCCCCCACAGCAGCATACAAATCAATAGGGCTTATCTGACCCCACAATCCCTCCCTGTCTCACACATACAATCAAACCACACTGCAACCAACCAAGCTCTGGACCCTCCAATCTCTCGCAATGCCAATTTTATTTATCAGTTCTAGTGCCGGTGTGCTTGAAGTTAGGAATACCTTTGACACGTTCTTCATAAAATTTCCATATATTTTATTATTATTTATTTTATTCATTATTCATCCAAAGATCACAAGGTGGTTTACAATATAAAGGTTCATAAACTTTATACCGTTGTGAACAAACGCACAATAACATTTCACCTTTCTCAAGCTGATGCTAAGCATACACTTACATAGCAAACATGAAACTTTGCTCGCTAGTTCTTGAGAGGTGACAATATGGTCTTAACCCCCTATACAGAGCTTTAGAAAACCTTTTTTAAAAAAGCAGTAGCCAGGCTGTGGCAGAGGCAAGCAAGTTTTGTGCATTCTCCCTCTGAAGGGCAAGAAAGTCAGTAGGACAACAACTGGACACCCGTAAAAACAAACAAACAAAAACCTCCATACACAAGTGTCACTATGTACGGTACTTCTACTAAGGTCTTACCTAAACTGGACCTGGTGTTTGACCGCTCAATTATTGCCCTCTTGCTTGGATTATTTAGAACAGACCTCTTAGCAAGAGAAATGTCAGCTGTCACTCTAGTTATTGATATCCTACAAAGAAAAACAGAGTATAAAATAACTTCGGTCAAGGTTTCAGAATAAAAATTGTGGTGCATTGCCGTTTACATTGTAAACTTTACGTTATGTACCAGAAAAACCAGGCATGCCAGCTGCTGCTTATCCACAAATTAAAGTGTTGGTGAGGCAGACAAGTCAAAATTCTAAAAGATGACTTCTATTACAGTAGATCTTTATGTACGGAAGACCACGCAAAACAACAACAACAATTTATTATTTATACCCCGCCCACAAAAACAAAACAAAACAAACAAACAAACAAACCCCAAGACTTAATAACAACACAGACAGACAAGATTTACAGAACACCAAAAAACATTATTGTTCACTCATTTCTATTCCACAATGCTTCTATTTTACCCTAAATACATCACTTGGATGCATATTCTATTAAAATAGTTGGAATTAAGCTACATCTTGAATGTCTAGACTTGGAGATGCCGGTCCGTAAATATCTCCGTTCCATCAGTTTAAACTGTGAGGATGCAATCAGATCAGCAGTTTTGAGTGTGATGTGTTATGGCTGTTCAGTCAAAGGCTTGTGATGCAGCCTCTGACCTGGCATTGTTGAACAATTCTTGGTGCCTCCTCCCCATCATGCAAAAGCATGTACCTCTCTAAGGAACTACAAGCCTTCCCTATGATTGGTATGGGCAGTAACTGCGTCTAGTATCTTCTGATCATTTTCCTCCCTCACCCCTTTCCTCCTTTAAAAAATCCCATTTGCCATTGTCACTGTGTGTCAGATTAAACCTTTTTCATAAAAAAGAAAAGAAAAATGTATCACTGCTGCATCCCTACCCTTTTCTGACAAATCAAGTTTATGCTTCTTGTGTTGACTGAGCCACTAAATTTGTATTTTCTCCCCTACAGATGGGAACACGTGATAAGGGATTTGTCACCATGTTCCAAGATGCAGATATTATTATTATTTGATTATTATTTACCTTCACCATTCTTCAAACAAATGAATATTCAGATAAAGATATGAGGTGGTATTCAACTAAGTTTTACTCAAAGAAGACCCACTGAAATTAATTAGAATGACTATGTTAGATCCATTAATTTCAATGGGCAAAACTAAAGTTGAATCCCACCCACACAGCTTGAGGGCCCTCAGTATGAAAGAAATGCTACTCTGTAGAGTAGAAAGGAGAAATCAGACCCTCTTAGGATGATCTTTCATTTCTTCTTTTGTGCCAAACAGATATAGCTGATACTTGTTGGTAATGATGCTCCTCAGTATCTTCCACGTATGATACAAAAATATGCTCCACAAAGGATTTATTCATAGCAACCCTTGACTTGCCATTGACAGTTGCCATGGTTTCCTATAGGAAAACAATGACGTCCAGTTACCATAGTCATATGCTGTACTGAAAGACATCTGACAGCAGCAGTGACAGAACACCTGCTCTGTGTTCCACACTTAATATAAATGCCTGTTTCCAAAGCCATGCAACAAGCTGCAGAGATATAAGATTATTTCAGAACTTCGGGAGAGGGGAGTGCGAGGGTGCCAACGAGAGCCAACACCTCAACCGTGAGAGAATTCAAAGAGATGACGCATTTAGCTGCAGAAATGTTTCATCTGACAAGTGCCTACATAACAATGATCACCTCTGAAGGGCGGGTTCGTGCCACCTTGGCTATGCAAAGAGAAAAACTGGAAAACTTGTATGCAAGAGTATTCCATATTTATGTGTGTGTGTGTGTGTGTATGCATGTGCGCAAGAATATTCTGCTATACAGTGGAACCTTGGTTCTTGAACTTAATCTGTTACGGAAGTCCATTCGACTCCTGAAACTGTTCAAAAACCAAGGCAAGACTTCCGATTGGCTGTAGGAGCTTCCTGCACTCAAGCAGAAGCCGCGTCGGACGTCCGGCTTCCAAAATATGTTAAAAAACCATAACACTGACTTCTGGGTTTGTGGCGTTCTGGAGCTGATTTGTTCGACAACTAAGCCATTCAAGAACCAATGTATGACTGTACTTATACTTTTCTGATCTATGGCAGAGCAAGGAGGAGCAACAGATTCTCTGGTCATAAGCTTTTCTCCATAGTCCCTCAACTCCTGGTGACACAAACACATTTGGGAGTCAGATTAGACTAAACTTCATCCCCATTCAGGGGCGGTTGCTCCCCTGTTCATCAGCATAGGAGCAAGGATGTGTCAAGTAGTCCATCACCTTTCATGCAAAGAGAACAGCCAACTGCATGCACAGAAGATTCTGCATGACCCAAAATCCTGCACTATCAGCATTCTAGGTTGAAAGGAACCTCCTTTATGCACAGTGCTCTGTCACTGCAGTCACTCATGCTCTTCACATGAAGACCAGTGGAGCTGGCCTAATTGACAGGTCCCTGCTCCTATGCTGGGAAATATGGGAGCCAGAACAACCACACACAACTTTAGTTGCATCTGACATTTTGGTCCAAAGAAGGTAACTCAAGGAGTCTGTTGCACCAACAAAGAGATCCATGTAGCTAACATGGGAAGGGTGAAATCAGTTGACCCCTTGAACAAGAAATGCATGATTTCTAAAAAACAACAACAACCAGAACAGGACCCACTAATGGTAAGAAGGAAGCTTGAGGATGTGTCACCAGCTTCAGGCTTACTTTAAGTCCATTCATAAACCACTGTCAGGGAACTGACATCGGAGCTAGAGGCGGAGGGAAGGCTCTCAAATGATGCTGGAGAAGGGCCCAGCAGGGAGAGAGGCAGCTCCGCAGATGGGGAAGCCAATCAGCGCAACACCAGGGATACAGAGGGGCTGATGGGGGAATCGGCGAGAGGGCTCCAGGACTCTTCACCGGACACCAGCGGGGAGAGCACGGGTCCTCCGCTACCCACGCCCACCCTGCGCAGAAGACTTCCGCGCAGAGAGAGTAGGAGGAGAATGGGTGTCAAACAACTTTTATGTTGGAAAAGATTTAAGAAACGCCCACTGACGGATTCTGCTAGCGACTGAGGCAGCCATGAAGTGAAGGGCTGCCCAGACTGAAAGGTTTAGCAAGGCAACAAAGCCTGGAGAGGCGGCAACTTACGCAAGAGCAACCCATACACATTACAACCACCCATCGGTAAAAGGGCAGCACTCAGTTTAAAACAGATACAATAAAACCACAAGACCAAAGACAAAAATGACTGCCCCTAAAGAACTTACAATGATGCATTTCTATTGTTAAAAGTCTAAAAGGAAGCTTTCAAGTTCAATTAAAGATCCGCAATAAAATAGCAAAGGAGTTAACAATAGGAATTTATGAATCAAAAGTAGTTTTGTGCCTGGAAACAAACTGGGATCCGATAAAGATCTGAAAATATAAGATTATTTATAAGTAGGGGTGGGCAAATCTGCCAACTTCAGTTTCTCAATTTTTGAGAAGTTCTGAATCACAGAATTGTGGAGTTGGAAGGGCCCCCATGGATATTCATACACATTTTGATCCACGTTTTCCCCAAAATATGCATTTTTGCAAGCAATTTTTTCTAATACAATACATTTTTGTATGTTCTTTTCATCAATATACATTTTGCATGTGTACTTTTTGAATTGTTTTTAATATTTGTTTTTAACGGGGTTTTTGGATAATTTTCTTGTTTTATTCTTTTCATAAAGTACTAGGGGGGTTGATTACAATCAAATGATATCTTGTGAAATAAATAAAAAAATCATTTTTATACGTTTTATTTGGTTGCAGAATTGCATCACAAAATTTAGATAATGGTGAATGTCAAGGAAATGCTGTGTTACAGTTCATGTACTGGTTCTGGAAGGTTTGGCAAATGGACTGAATGAATTTCTCCCCCATACCTACTTTTAAGACCAGTTAAGATCCAGACTCCCATGTTTTGAACCAGCTGAAGTTTCCAGGCACCTTTTTTCAGAGCAGCCTCACGTATAATGCACGACATTTATCAAGTCTACCTAGATGCTACCAGGGCGTGGGACAACTGTAACCAGATCACCTCATTCCTGTAAGGGGACACAACTGGTGTGTCAAGCAAAGTTGGTAAAAGCCAGTCTGGATTCAGCTTTGCTCAGACCTTAAACCTGATTGGGGTCTCCTCAGAGGGGGATCAGAGCAATTTTGCCAACTTTGGTTGCCACATCAGGGCACAACCCTCCAGTAGTCACACACTACCAGTGACCCTGAAGAGCTAATGGATTCAGAACTACCCCAGGATATAGCTACCCACAACAGCGGGGATTCGAACCACCAACCTTCTGATCAGCAAGTCCTAGGTTCTGTGGTTTAACCCACAGCGCCACCTGCGTCCCATAAATGCCCCTTATGGAACAGCAATTTAAAAAAACATGGATTCTCCACCTACAGCCAAAGTGTCCTTCAGCTACACAAGAGATTTGTGTTCCAAAAAGTGAGAAGTGGCAGGGTTCCAAAATTGTGCCAGGCTCAGAAAAAGGTTGGCAGGATCTCCATTTTATGAAGATAACCAGCACATCTTGTTTACATTTCTAGTCCAGCTTTCCTGTTCAAGCTGTTTCGTGAAGCCACAGACCACATCAATATTCCAGTTGTGTGTGTATACCTCCCCATACACACACAAAGGACACAGCACGGCCCTCACCAGTACCAATATTTGACCCAAAGGCTTGGAAATATCCCAAGGCCTAATGCTCTGCTATTGAAATAAATGATTTTCAATGATAATCCAGAAACAGCAGCATTGTTTTTCAAAGGGGGGGGGGAGTCTGAGCTTCCTGAAATGCAAGAATTCACAGTATGAAGCTACTACTGATGGTTATGAAGGGCTTTGATACTCGCACAGCTGGGCGCATGTTGTGCATGTGGTGTTAACATTTTGCATTAGGAAACATATTCAGAGTAAGAACTGTTGGACTCAGGTATTCCCTCAGAAACTCAGTTCAAAAACTTTCCAGCTTGTCATGGAATATATCATTCCTCCTTCATATGTTTAGGTACAGAATGACAGGGTAAAAATATGTGGATAAATTCTGTTTTGAAAAAAGTGTTTCATAAGGCCCTGTCAGATCTTGGCATGGTTTTAAGACCTAGTGGGTTGGCTGCTGGTCTAACTGCATCAGAGGAAGGTGTACAAACAAAACTAGCCTGACATACGTGAGAGAGGATTGTGGAACCACTGACGCTACTTTTTAGGGGTTTTCAGAACTTCATTCAAAGATAGGGAGCACAAGTTTAGCTAGTGTCCTCCTCACACACAATATATTAATTACCTCAGCTGGGAAGATGAGGAGAAAGATGAAAGGGGAAAGATGAAATCCCAAGGGTGAACAAAATAAATAAATTATCAGCCCAGTGCATTTCAAATTTGGGTCATAAAACACACTACAGAACACAGTGTTGTGCTTCTTAACTGGAAGAGTCCCACAAACATCCCAAAATGGTTCAGTGAAATTTGAAAATCTCTCACCTTAGGAACTTCATTTCCCCGCTCTTGTCTTGGCCAATAACCCGTCCCTCCAACAATGAGAGTGTCCATGAGTAACAACATAGTGTGATCTAGTCTCCTGCCACATCTTGTAGCCTTCAGTGCTGAATAGTCCAAAGATTGTGTTGTGTGACAAAGCAGGCAGGGTATATGACACAACTGATTTAGATGACTTATTGTGTGTGAGGGAGGGAGACAGCCTTGGAGGTCTAACAGGACATCATGACATGTTGCAGGGGGTTCCTCAACCAAAAGAGGGTTGAAAACCACTGGGGTCATTTCTAGTTCTGCCTGGATATGCCAGGGACTGAACCTGGGGCCTTCTGCCAACAAAGCTGATGCTCCACAACAGCGCTATTCTGATTGGATTATCCAGTGCTATTTTCTAGAAAATGAGGTGCCAGCTCTCACCATGAACGCCTCCCTTGTTCTCTTATAATGGGAATGGCGCCCACCTGCGAGTTCCAGTGAGTTTCAGCTTTAAAAAAAAAAGCCCTGGTTATCACTGGAAATGCTGTGCAAACCAAGTATTTTATTGACAGAAGACAGGTAAGGTTTCACTTGATTGAACAACAAAGTCTATGCTGGGATGGGAGGAGATAACATTTAACACGAATCCTACAATCCTCATTTCCCTCATATCACTGCTATTACACACTAGTGCTTACAGTGCTACCTCGGGTTACATACGCTTCAGGTTACATACGCTTCAGGTTACAGATTCCGCTAACCCAGAAATATTACCTCAGGTTAAGAACTTTGCTTCAGGATGAGAACAGAAATCGTGCTCCAGCGGCGTGGCAGCAGCAGGAGGCCCCATTAGCTAAAGTGGTGCTTCAGGTTAAGAACAGTTTCAGGTTAAGTACAGACCTCCAGAACCAATTAAGTACTTAACCTGAGGTAGCACTGTATAGGCCTTCACCTACATTATCTCATGGCGAACCTGTGGCCCTCCAGATGTTGCTGGACTGCAACTCCCATCATCCCTCACCATTGGCAAAGATGACTGGGGCTGATGGGAGTTACAGTGCAGCAACAACTGCACTGTTACACAGTGGAGTGGTCGTGTCCGGGGTTCTAGCTGCTTCTCCATTTTATTCCTCCTTCCTGTCTCCAGCCTTCCATTTTTCTTTCTCTCAGCCATCAGTCAGAATTCAAGGACCCCTAAGCTGTTCTTATGTTTACAACCCCCTCCTTTAATTGCTTTCTCTCCCCCTCCCTCCCTCTTCCTCCCGCTCTCTTTCTCTCTCTCTCTCTCTCTCTCTCTCTCTCTCTCTCTCTCTCTCACACACACACACACACACACACACACACACACACACTTATGCAAAGCTTGGGCATTTTCTGAGCCTGCTGGTATTTTCTCCTCATGCATTGGTGGTGCTTTTTTTGACTACATAAGGCTACATTCAGATAATCTTTGCTGTTAGTATATAGACAAAGATGTACCATTCTAAAATTGTTTCAGACCAAGCACATATCAATTAAAATGCATCTCAGCTTCAGTGGAAAATGGCTGTTTTCTGTTTGCTTGGATGGTTTTCTGTTCGGTGCTTTTGAAGCAAACAGAGGACACACTCTTTTCTGGGCACTGCCATCTCAAGCAGCAGTTTTATTTCTCACTACTGAGCAAATATTGGCTGCCCTCAGCACTTTGTTCTGTACACTGTTTAAATTTTCTCAACATCCGATAGGTAGTCATGTGCCAGGTTGCAATTAAAGTTATTTTGAGTTTCACAATCAGTTTTTTAAGTGTGTTAAACATTTAATAGGAAAGCTTTGGCTGAAATAAATCCAACAAAATGGCAGCTTAGAAATTACTTTATGAATGCTTTAGGTAGGTTGTTATTGTTTTTGCAGATAATGTTGTTCAATTCTTTTTGTAAGCTGCTTTGAGGCTTTATTACAATCAAGCAGTATATAAGCCTTGTGAAACAAACAAACAAGATGCCATTACCATTTAAAGGCCTCTAGTTTCCAAAGTCTGGTTTTTTAAAAATAGCTGACACAATAATTAATATTGCTAGCTCTTGTATTATATATAACAAAACAAATGAACACCGTTGCATCTATAGCTGTTGCTCCCATGAACACCGCTGCATCTATAGCTGTTGCTCCCAGTTTTGAATGCATTCAGGAACTTACACCAACAATGCTCTCCAATTTCCACTGGAATCATTGTACATGTGATGTATGATCAGCTGATCTTGGCTGCATCCTGATGCAGAAAATACTGAATGCTGAGGGACAATGGCATACATCTATGTTTACCAGAAAATTGCCCATGAGTACTGTTGCCACCAGAATTTTTAACTAGAGGGTTCTGTATGGTGAACTCATGGATTAACAGGGCATCACAGACATTTGAGACCCCAAATTCTGCCATCACTCAGGCTTTCCCACAGGCTTGCCCTGCCCTACATTATGCTCAGCACTAACCACACAGCTCTCCCTTGTTTGGTGGTAGCAGTAGCAACAAGAAACCACAGTGTTACGTCTGTTAGACCCCAGGTGTAGACCTTTAACACTGGTGCACAAATGCAGCAGCATCTAGGACCACCAGAAAGCACGGGGAATGCATTTCAAACCATGGTTACCGATGCCTTTATATAGTTCCTATGTTTCCTGCCACCTCCAGATGCTGGTTAGCAGGAACCATGTCAACCAGGAACCTTGACGCTGGCCTGGAAGCTGTTGTTATTTGCTGGCCACCACAGTTACCATGCAGGTATGTGTCTAGGGGTTAACAGGACCCCCACTTTGAGCCCCAGCTGCCACTGCTACTCCAAGATAACTGTAAAGGAAGGAGATCAAGCAGCAGGAGAGGGGCTCCAAGATGAGATACTGAGACTGGATTACCACTGAATCCTGATAAGGTCAGGGGCAAATACAATGGGCTCAAACTTTAGAATGGGTGCATCTTCCAAAATGATTTATTTTAATGTGTGTGCACCCGCGTTGCTCAAGTTCAAACCATTCAGAACTGCTCACCCATCATTACCTGGGAGATTAATAAGGCCTTGCCAAATAATGTTTTTACCACCAATATGTCACTCTGATGAGAAGAAAGTTGTAAAGTAAAGTAAAATAAAATCAACATCTATGATTGTGACTATTCCCTGCACATCTTTCTTCCAGATGTTTCCTGCTGTTTGCCAAGAAGTGTGCTTGTGAAATTACTATGGAGTCGACCAAGAATCATTCAGATAGCAAAAGCAGTGAGCAAATGAATCTTTTGGAGAAAGTAAAAGCTTGACTGAAGCAGCGAAAAGCAGGAAATGTGGCTGACAAGAGTGCACATTATGTAGAGCAGCCATTTATAGGCTAAAGTCCAGCCTAGCCATTAAGTATGTAGCAATTAGGCATGAAAAAACCTCCCTTTACAAAAATAGCGGCATCTGGAACTAGACACTCAGTTCCACTCACCTACATCACTGTATTGTAAATTTTGTGCAAGAATCACAACACTGATAGGTAAGCGTAATAAGCTGCAAAGAAGCCCACTTTTCTGTCAAAAAGTAGTTTATTTTCACCTATTTGGACCTTAGTTTGAAAGGTATTAGGTATATTTGTGGCCTCTTTCTTGCTCACTTTTTAGTGGAGTGGGTTGTATGCCTATATACAGGATGTGTTTTCCTTGTTTTGGGTTTTTTATACTTCATTTTTAATGTACGTATTACCTTGCAAGTTGCTTTGGGTCATTTTTCATGCAAAAGGCAACCAAAAATGAAATTTTTAAAAAATCTAGTTGGCCACTGTGAAAACAGGAGGTTGGACTTGACGGTCCTGTGGCTTGATCCAGCATGGCTCTTATGTTCTTACTCATCCATTATCGCTTCACGAGGGGGCAAAAGTCTCCCTCTTACCCTCATCTGCCTACAAATAAGAAATCTTAGTAATGTAATCTCTGTTTTGAACCCTTACCCTGGACAGATTGAAATACCATGAAACAATAGCAGAGAACAGCTGGCAGCTCCAAATTAGCAGCTCTTTGGGACAGGCCAGCTATTTTGGGGTCAACCATTATTCTCAGCAAGTATAATACTGTTTTACTGGCTTTTATGTTGCACCTTGTTTTTAATGATACTCCTTTTATGTTGCATTTTTGTATATTGATTTTTAAATGTTAAAAATAAATCAATCAAATTGAAATAAATCTAATTGAATTTTTTACACCACCTTTTTAAAAATATTGTGGTTCTGTTTTAAAAATATTGTGGGTCGTTAACATGTACAGAAAATTAATTTGCTGTAGAAAAAGTCACTTTTTAGATCCTTGATTATGCATTGCACGGCAACAATGATTTCTCTAAGTTGGGCACTGAATTTTTCTTGAGAAGAAAGACAACTACATTCCATCTATTTCAACTTTTAGCATTAATTCATCCAGGTTCAAGATTGATTCTGTTGTTAGATCTATGCAGTTATGCAGCCGAACGTAGTAATGCAACACAATTAATGCAAATAATTAAGAAGGCTGCGTTCCAAGGTTAAGTGAAAGAATATAAGCAAGAGCTAGGGGACTATGTTGACACATACAATGGAAGCAATCAAAATGGAAGTTCCAGATGGAATCATTCGTACAGAGCAGGAAACATGAAAGAGAACTTTATTCCTCACCTCCCATCAAACCTGTGCTTCAGGAAGTCAAACAGGGCTTTCTGCATCATGTCTGTCACCTTTCAGGGATGAGGAATATTGAGGAAGGATTGAGAACAGAGATAAAGAAGCCCGAGGTAAGAAAAGAGTTGGAAAGTAAAGACATTTGTGAACAGCCAATGCCCATTACATTGGTGTGAACATTTCAACTATGGGATACCCTCATTGGTCAGATCTCCTTCAACTGACAAATCCACTTTCTAGCTATACAGAAGGAATTAAATACATTGACTCTTCCCAACATTTGCAAATGAGATACCCCAAAGCGAGAGCTCTGCTTCCCTCATAAATAAAAAGGATATTCACAACACTCCCCAAACTATGTTGGCAATATGCAGAAATGAGAGGGTTTCTACCCTTTAACCCCACAGTGCAAGATTCAATCTGAACAGGTTTTAAACTGCCCTGGGAGGGAGCTCAAGATAAGAACATTAGTTTTATTTTAATTTTTAAAAACCATGTTCTCTAAGTTGTATTACTCTGCAGCTTAAAGCATGTGTTTCACTTTGCATATATTATTCTGTCCAAAGTAAAAGGTGGCATTTCTCCCCAAAAGAGCAGGCAGAGTGATCAGATCAGGGAATAAAGCTGTGGGAACTGGTGGTCCACTTCTGGCAATCCAGATGTGAGCAGTCGCCCCACTTTAGATTTTATAGATCTATGGTCCTACCAGGAATGTAGATGGAAATCCATAGGCCAGAGCAGTGCATTTTGGGTAATTAACCATGTGCAGGTGGTTAATTGCTTATAGGGAACTGAGCCTGGTTCTCATTCAAAAGCAGCAGCAGCAGCACCCACCCAGTACTTGAATGGTTCAGGGGGGGGAGCAGCAAAGAGGGTTGTGAAGGGCGGACCAAGCAAAGAGTTTAATAGTAACTAACGGGAATGTTTACCTCATAGCCTTTTAGCGAGGGGCCAACTAGCACAACAGGCCTCATGGATGGTACTACATCGTAGGGTGGGATGTGTTCCGTCTAAAACAAGAATGGCATGTCCAATAAATGTATTGTCTTGAATGGATATTGTATGCTATTTCTACAGGGCAAAAGGTGGGAGTTTGTATACTTACCACTTTCTGTTTCTGTTTTGCTGAAAGATCAATAAATAAATAAATATTACTTCGCTTAACCATGTAAAAAGTCACGCAGCATGCAAACTATGCATTGAACAGCAATTCCATCTGATAGTAGCCGAAACAATTAGAAAAGCTAACAGTAATGAATTTGCACATCTCTTGACTTCCTTCTGAAGAAGCAGTATTGTTTAGTTTGATGAGTGCATTTCAGTTGCTCGTTCCATTCATGTTCACCCCAGGATCCCCAGTTCAGGATCCCACCCTCCACCACAATTCATCTAGAACCAAAGGGTTTCCTTCGCGTTAGGTAGTAGTACTCTTCAAATCTCCTCTTAGTCACATGCAGTGACATCCAGTGAGGCAGGCATCTAAATGACCCAAGCCTGGGCTGTGGTGTGTTTGTGTGCACGCACGCACGCACACGCACATGCACAATCACATGGGTCTCTCCCCACCCCCCAACAGCATGTCAGTAACAAAGACTCATGCAGTTGGCTGAACCCACAAAGCAGAGGCATTTAGATACAGCCCACAGCCAAATGATGATCTACTCAGATACAAGCAGCCCCCACATTGCTGCTGGGAGGTCTCAAGGGCACCAGCACATTCCATATAGTATAAAGCAAAATTCAGCTGCAAGCCTACTTCTCTAGGGCCTGCTTAGAAGTCAGTAAAAACATTTTCATTGGTCACAAACCAACAAGGACCATTTTTACAACCAAAGTTTATTTTCACAGGCATTATTCAAAAGCAGCAACAGATCAAAAACAGCTATAAGATGTATCCTATGCAGAAAGCAAAACAGCTGCAGTAACTGGGTTTTGCCCCCTTTACATATCCATTTTGATATACCTATTTCTCAAGTTAAAATTTATTATATTTACTCCTTATAAACAGTAAGCTCGGCTCAAAAATCCTTCAAAGCTGCAATTAATTCAATATATGCAGCCGCTTTCTTCCATCACCCACAGTAACCCTATTAGCATGAATGCAGGTTTGAACTAGGATTGCACAATAGATGGTGTCCTGCCTCCACAATCAAAGTTACCTTTAAAATTTAAGTGACTTCATTTTAACAGTTACAGATAGGTAGCCGTGTTGGTCTGCCATAGTCAAAATAAAAAAATTCCTTCCTGTAGCACCTTAAAGACCAACTAAGTTAGTTCTTGGTATAAGCTTTGTGTGTATCTGAAGAAGTGTGCATGCACACGAAAGCTTATACCAAGAACTAACTTAGTTGGTCTTTAAGGTGCTACAGGAAGGAATTTTTTTATTTTTTCATTTTAACAGATATTAACACTCACCAGTGGAAGTGGGTGTAGCTCGAAAAGTACCAGACACCATTTCTCCAAGGCTTGAAGAAGAATTCCCACTTGATTTCCTACATTGTGAAGAATCTCCATTTAATATGTTGAGCAATCAGAGGATGATACTCAATAGGGTTTCGATTTTATTAAAGAACACACAGATTTATCTGTCCATTCTTTCTCCCATAAGGGAAAAAGAGACACTAAATAAATATGCATCAGGATAAGCGAAGAAGAAATTGATAAAATGAAGAATCCACATACAAACTATAATAAAATAACTACAAGGCAGAGAAATGCAATTATGCCCCCTTTAATCTCATCGTTTCCATACTCTCTGGTCAGTAAGTTACATTTGTGGACAGATCATCTTTCGATATTCTTCTAATTATTCAGTCACACACAATTCTCTACAAAGACTACCAAATCAGCCAATTTTCTTAGGCCCCAATTGTGTGGCAAAAGAATTGCACTGATTCTGAGAATTTCCCTCTCTGCTCTGGAATTCTCTTTATGAATTTGTCATGATTTGCCTACACAAAGGTTATGCAGAGGTTAGGCTACATCAGGTCTTTCATGAGCATTCCTTCTGATTTGTTTGCGGGGTGATTATATGATAATAAGAAGAGAAACAGAGTTTGGATTTGATACCCCGCTTTATTACTACCCTAAGGAGTCTCAAAGCAGCTAACATTCTCCTTTCCCTTCCTCCCTCACAACAAACACTCTGTGAGGTGAATGAGGCTGAGAGACTTCAGAGAAGTGTGACTGACCCAAGGTCACCCAGCAGCTGCATGTGGAGGAGCAGAGACGCGAACCCAGTTCACCAGATTACGAGACTACCACTCTTAACCACTACACCACGCTGGCTCCCTCATAATAAGCCCTCATGACGATTTGCTTGAACGGTGTTTATACATCCTGCCTGGCATTTAAACTCTCGTTCACCCCCACATTTTCAGTGAATTTTCCTGCCACTTTCCAAACTGCAAAATCTCCACTCTTCACCTTGAGTAAACAAAGGCCACCCTGAATAACTTACTGAAAAGGCGAAACCAGCTAATAACACAAAGGCTGCACTCAGATTTGTCTATGAGTAAAAGAAGTGTTTTTATCTTACCCTCCATGAAAACGCCCTCTCTTCTGCTCCTGCTGGATCCTGATGTTTTCCAGCCTAAGCGGGCTTGGAATGAAGCCAATCTCGCAGCCTTCTTTAACTAATCTTCCTATCCACCAGTCATTGTTATATTTCTGTAACAAACAAGCACTTGATTTGAATCTTCCCATTTAATTGTGAACACAGCTTATTTTGCAAGCTTCTTCCACTACCAGCATCCACTCACCATTCCGCAAAAGCACCTTGCATACTCCTTGCAGTAGCTAATATAGTCAGGAATGGGGAATCTGTGGCTGTCCACATGCCCCACCATCCCTGCTGACCTCTGCCCATGCAGACTGGGACTGATGAGAGGTAGAGTCCAATAACATATGGAGGCCACAGATTCCCTGTCTCTGTTCTAAATGGACTACCCAACAAGCATCATATGTGTTAAGAAGAGAACAGGTAGCAAAATGTGGGCACTTTTCTAAAAAGACAGATAGGGAGAACTGCTTGAAATGCGACATGGTGCTTCTGTTTTTTCTCTTCTTCCCTGCTAGTCCTACAACTCTAATCCAAAGATTCACGGACACATTAGCTTTCCCTATGCAGTGAGATTTTGACGTGAGGAAGACAGACAGACAGAAATTATTCACATCCATCTGGAGGAGGTACCATCCTATTACGACAGTAGCTCCATCAGGATGGTACTATTCACTCTTCCCGATCCCTTGAATAAACTCTTAAAAACGTAAGATGCTGGACCAGCATCCTGGTCTCACAATGGCCAACCACAGACAAGGGAGACCTGAGTGCCCCACTTGTACTTCCCAGCACCTGGTATTCAGAAACATACTGCCTCTGACAGTAGAGGCAGAACATAGCCATCATGACCAGTTAACACTGATAGTCTTAGCCTCCATTAATTTTAATACAGGTTGACCAAGTGCAAATAAGGAAGTGTACACATATCTGTTAATTTTAGCAGTGAATCTGTTGTGGAATCAAACTCACAGCATTTTGGTACGTGGGTCATCTTTCCCCCAAGATTAAACTTAGGTGAAACCTTCTGATTTTCACAAGAAATTAAACCTCACCCTTGTATAAATAATAAAGCTACCTGCTTTTTAAGAACAGTACAGTAAATAGCACCCAACAGGCATTTGAACAAATGCACAAACTCCTTGAAAACCAAAGTGGGCAGCTCACCTGAAGCATTAATGGGGAGACTGCTGGATCCAGGTGTGTGTGTGTGTTGTTTGGGGCGGGGACAGAAGAGCTGAGCTCATCCTGCCATGGGGGGTGGGGGTATCACTTGCTGTGTGAAGGTACTCCTGTACGAAGCATAAGCATACATATGCTTTTCTTTGTTACCCATTTTCCATGCATAACATCCAGTTTGCTGTCCAAGTCAAAGGGCAAGATGGCACCTTTTCCCGATCCATGTGCAAAAGCCAACCGGACTGGAAGCTGAAACTTACTTCAATGTTACTATAAGCAGCCTCTGTTACACCTCAGGGCAGGAAGCTGCCTTAGGGCAAGCTGCATGGCACATACAGCTCTGTCTGCCAACTCTTCCCTGCTACTCTCCACCCCTCAGCACCGGCCACCTGAGGAGGCTGCCTCACTCTGCCTTATGGTAGGACTGGCCCTGACACTTTGCCTCCACATTCATCCTTTCAACTGTGCTGCATGCAGATGTCAAGATATGCATCTGAGCTATGTTTCAAGGGCGCACAATGTGCATGCTCAAAATACGTAAGCTTATAAACCCAAGAGGGATCAAATTTTGTGTCTGCCCTAGCATTTTGATTCCTAGTCCAGGCCTAGCCACCTCCACCCCTGCAACCTGCCCACGTGTCCACCTGACACTATTATCCTCTCTTCCCTCCCCCCCCCCACTTTCTTGCAGCAGGGAAAAAAATGAATTCATGGTGAGCAATGCAGAATGCAAATGATAAAACTGCAGTGGGACAGGTTTGGAAAGCATATGTCGCTTGCTACTTATACTCACACAACAAAAGTGTGTGTTGGGGGGGGGGATATTGGAAAAGACCGTGCAAATTAAAGAAGTAACAAAGTAAGGGTGAAAGGAAATGTCAGCAAGGAGGAAGAGCAGCGACCTAAGAGACATTTGCGAGGCTCAGTACATAGGCAAGTCCTGGGATTGGATCAGAAATGCAATTAGCAGTACAATACACACATTCATCAGTTGATAGGGTGGGTGTTTATGAGGGTGTTTCATGACATCTGGGAAGTGGGCTACTAGATTATTGGTAAGCCTGTAAAAATGCTTATCCCGTGCCCAAAGTTGAGCTACAAAGATGCTTCGTGCTTAGCAAGGTTACTCCCATTACGAAGCACCTTCCATATGTTCTTCAAGGCATATCTGAATCTTCAGCGTAGGGGTAAGAAGTACATTTCCCTCCTGTTGGTTGCTGAGCCTGGAATGTTTATGCATTGCCAATAATTGTTGTCACTTAATCTGTTTTGAAAGTGCATAATGTATGGTCCAACGGATGACAGATGAGACATCTTGAATACAGAGAGCCATCCATTCTTGCTGACATATCAAGCTTGTTGCGAAAGTGACCTTCCCAGAGGCCGAAGCTAGACATGAAACACAGTTGAGTGCGTATTTTCCCCTAAGACTTTCTTTTTTAAAAACAAAAAAACAAAAACCCAGAAGTAGCTGTGAGTTTAATCAATGGAAAAGGTGGGAAGGGGTTGTTCACTCAACCATTTTTCCATCTCCCCAATTCTGTCCCTGGTTTCTTTTCCACCTTGAGGGAGATATATGGGTGAATATTGCTCGAACACATAAAATAATTTCCAGCTCAATGTCATGTCCAGCTCTAACAGAACTTATATCCTATTAAAAACAATCATGCAGATAAAGTCTCTATTGTAGAGCACTGAGCTGAACACCTTTAAGATGAGACTAGTCATTTAATGAAGAGTTACAGCTGTCCTTAATGGTGTCATAGGCAGCATGGGGAAGGGTGCATAATTGTGCAGGAAACTTGTCCCTGACAGGTAACTTCTCCCCTACTCACATCCCATTCCCAATAAGAAAAGGAACTTTCCCCATATAATTATAGCGGACTCGTAAATTGAAAATTCACACAGGGTTGAAATAAGAAGAGCATTGCTGGATCAGACCAAAAGCCTATCTAATCCAGTCTTTGATTCTCACAGGAGCCAGCATGTGCCCACTGGAAGCCCACAAGAACGATGGTAGCACAATGGCACTCTCCCTACTCATGTCCTTCAGCAAGGGATATTCAGAAGCATACCACATTTCATAGGAAGAATTGGACACAACCATCACAACTACTAGCCACTGATAAGCCTTACCATCCATAAATAACACTAAGCACGCTAACGTGAAAGTTAACTCCATCAAAACAAGACACATTTCAAAGAGGACATAAGATGGGTATGTTGATGTGAAACATACCAATATCTGTCTTTCAGAAACCCAACTTGTGGAACAAAGTTTGTCCCCCTGCCAAAGTAGACTTTACCATCTCTATGCTCCCACCAAGTATTTTGCCCCCTCTTGTGCCTTCATTGGATGATGCATGCATCGCACATGACCTCCTTCATTCCAATGGTGGGGAGCTGAAAATAGGTAGTTAAGGCAGAGATTTGCTGTAGGAAATTCCACACAAACACACATAGGATCATGCTTTAAGTCTAGGAATGGGGAACTTATGCCCCTCCATACACTGTTGGACTACAATTCTCATCCTCTCTTCTCACTGCTGATGTTGGTTGAGGCTGATGGATGTTGTTGGTGTCAAACAACTGGAGGGGCACAGGTTCTCTGCCCTGGATATAAGTGATATAAATTTGTACCTTGGAATACAAGTATATATAAAAATTGGGAAATCGCTGGGAAGCTGTAGGAAGAGATGGAGTCAGAATTCCTATTAAAGAAAGTCTTGAGCTGTCCCCCAGTAGCAGGAGAGATGGGTCTTCTATGACACAAATATTCTAGCACTGTTATAGCAAATGCTACACTGTATGAGTGATAATTAAAATGGAAGCATATATACACGTGTATGTCTGTGTGTATGTTTGTGTGTTCATGAAATACATTGGCTGAGCAATATTGTGTATGGGGCATAGCACAGCTGATAGTCAGCTTGCAGTTTGATAACTCACTAGCATGCAGATCGCAAGAAGCAGACAACCCACCACCTCAGAAGGAAATTGTCTGGTATCACTTAGACACCCAGAAAGACATGACACCAAAGCCCAATTCATTCATTAACCTTTGTGGCCCGATAGCTGCCAAAAAGTGAGAAAGTCCCACAGTATATTTCTTTAACTCCTATTTAAGGTTTGCTAAACACACCTTTGCTTTTAAACAAGCATGAATTAACATAAGCCTCCCTGGGTCTCGGTGTTGGTTCACTGGTCTAGAATTCAAGTTGTCCCAACAGGCACCCTTGGTGCTGTTTAAAATTTTGATCAGGGTGAATTATCCTGGGTGTCACACTGTCTAATCAACTATATGCTCCGCGCGATGCTGGCTGCTTTTCAGCATCAGTTTTGTATCTTGCATGGCTCAAAGCTAACTGTTCAGGCTCAAGCTACTGGCAGATAAGAAGAGTAATTACATTGTGTAGTTACCTCTTTAATGTGTAGAAAATCCTTAGCATCAAAAGAGATGGCAGTGCTTGGTACAGGAACATCTTCATCCAGTGCTCCACAGTAGCTCACATTAGTCTTAACGGCAAACGCTACAGGCTTTGACTAGGAAGAGAAACACAGTTCTGTAAAACAGGGGCAGGAATGAGAAAGTGACCAGTCATGCAAAGCCGATGGAACAAGGGAAAGGGGACTCCCTGAGTACCAGGAGACTCATGTTCTGTAAAGCAGAGGCAAAAGCTCAGATAACAAAGTTCCAAAGTGTTCTCCAACCAATGCTGGTTTGAGACATACACAGACAGCCAAAAATCCTCACACTGAGGCTGAATTTGTAGTGTGAGTATTGTACCGTATGAGACCATGTTTTACCCAAACAACGAAAAACTGAGCTTGCTTCCTGTTGCACAAGATTACTTGCATTTCAAAAAGAAACTGGCAAGCTAGCACATGGCTAGTTTAGTAGCTATTAGATAGTTTTGAAGGCTCCTGCTCCTTCCCTACTTTCAACTCTTCTTCTAGGTACAGTAATCCAATAATATCTGGCACCTGAATGGCCATTTATTTTTCTTGGTCCAGAATTCAGTTGCTTTAATTGCATGGCATCCCAGCCTAACAGACCAAGGAACAGGAAACTGTCTGGAATGTACAATGAGTTAATTTGCCCCCATATAAACTGAAACTATTTTAGAATCTGGTGATTCCCCTCCTAGGTTTGCTGTATTTGCTTTCATCCCTAAACAAACTAGCTTTTAACTAGATATTAAATCACTCAGAAATTAAGTTTTCCGTCTCTGGGGCTGCCAAGGCAACAGCATACTAGATCAGGATGATGCTCTTTTTTTAGTTTAATTTCAAATACATAAAAGTGGGGGGAGGCAAAGCCTATAGGTGCAAGAAGTATCTTTTGACAAACTGGTTTTCACATGCCTTAACATATTTTGGCATCTGTGATCCTCCTCAGGGGAAGAGCACAGATGTTTGAAATTTGAATTAGAAAAACAGCTTGTCAAAAACAAAAAGCTCTTCTTGCCTCCTCGCCTATTCTTCATTTTTATGCTATGCGGTGTAGCCCTCCGTCTGGTTGCAGTTAATTTAAAATAGACCCTATAGCTGCAAAACTGCAAGAAAACTGCAAAAATATATTTGAGTAATTTGCACATTAATGTAGTTCCCCCTATATTTCCAAAGGGGGTAAATACCAGGAATAGGGGGCTATTGCCAGTTACATGTTCACAGTGGGCTGGTACAAAAATAGCATTTCCCACCCTGCATGACTGTGAAGAGAAGTTTGGAATCTTCCATGGCTGCTTTAGAGCCCCCCCAGAAGACCTGCTAACTGAGCATTCATCCTGATCTGCATGCACAAAGCTGAAGTGGTAGTTAAATTATATCCTGTCTTTATTCAGCATTCATCTTAATTTGGTTGCAGCAAAGTTATACTACAATAAACATTCTACCTGCATTCACCCTGATTTGCTTGCAGGGGTGTTTATTCGTCTTTCCATTAAGTCATTCATTCACCCCACACTTTTCACTGCATCCCCCCTCCCCCCCACAGCTTCTTCTTCTTCTAAGCGAATTTGTTGTGCTATGGAGAAAGAGTCCTTTAATCCCCTTTAACTGCACAAACCAGAACCAACTGCAATTAGTTTTAACTATGGTTTGTTGAATCATAGTTAAGATCAACTATAGTTCAGGACTGGGATGTAATGCTAAACTATGGCCAATCTAAAACGGACATGGGAATTTCTGATCTCGTCACGGTTGTGCCAAATAAGGGGTGAAGGAGCAAATGAGTCAGAGGCTCACTGCAGCTTGCCCTTGTAACATTAAACAATTAGCATTATTTGTTCACCCTGCCGTTGGCTCCCCCATCCAGCGGGCATCCGGCAGAGGAGGAAGCTGCTCGGGCGCCTGGGATGACGCACCCAGGGGCAGGGCAAACCATCCATAGGGGCGGAACCGTCCATAGGGGGTGGGGTGAGCTGCCCGTGGGGGCAGGGTGAGCAGCCCTTAGGGTGCGCCGCAGGGCCTCCGGAGTCTGCCTGCCTCCTCCCACTCAGCTGCCCTACTGAGGGGGAGGCAGCGGGCGGCACAGAGCCTGTGCACGCCCAAGCCACTGCGTCTCTCCCAGGAGAGACGCATGGCTCGGGCGCACTGTAGACCCCGCAGAGAGTGCCATCCGCCATTTTGTCACCCCCCCAGTGGTGACACCCGGAGCAGCCTGCTCCCACCGCACCTCCCTTCCTCCGCACCTGCTGGCATATCCTTTTTATGAGAGGGGTTGGGAAAGGGGGGAAAGAAGTTAAGGAAAGAAAGAGAAACACCTTTGCTCTTTCAAGCTGAATAGCCGCCTGCTGTTCTCTTTCCTGACGGATTGCTTCCCTGTCCTCTTCGAGAGATACATCAGAATCTGATGGTCTGCTTGTGTACGAATCTGCTGATCCCTAAAAAGAAAAGGACGCTATTAACAAAAATGATGGATGGAGTTCCGAAAGATGCCAAATATGCAAGGGGGGGGGAAATCACCCAAGGTCATAGATTTATTTTTAAACACATTTGAGCTTTATGTTTTATTTACCATTTTGACCAAAACAAAAAACAAAACAAGAAACTTTGCAGATTTTTATTGCAACAGAATGGCTTTTTTAACTGTTGTTTTCTTTCTCTTTTCAGGCAACAAATTCAAACACAAAAAATATATGTTTAAGAAATGGTGGGTCTTTGGTTTTTTTGTGATTTTCATATAAGCATCATAAATCAAGTAGCACTGCACACATCACAGCAACTTATTACAAGAGTGAAACCTTGTTAGGTAGTTTAGAATGGAAATCACCCTTCTCTTGAAAATGTAGTATCAAATTTAATCAGAGCATAGCAGGGACCAATAAAATTCACTTCTCTGAGTAAATTGTATTATTTGTGTATTTGAATTTCACACACAGTGCATGTTAGCTCTTATATCCTGTGGCTTATATCCTGGGAAGTGTGTTTAAGCACTGTAGTCAGACAGTAAGGGGACTCAGAAATTTCCCTTTCTTCACTTGTGGCACCAAAATGTTTAGTCAAGTTACAAACAATTTTGCAACCCACACTAACCAAAAACAACAACAAAAACCCTCCACCATTTGTAACAGCAGGTCACACTAAACCATGGTTTACCCCAACAGGAAAGAACCTAGGCAACACCTTCAGCTTGCATGATCCTCCTTCCTCCTCTAGCATAGCCACTAGAAGTTTGGAAGCTTTCACTTCTGGTTCAGACGTGAAAACCATCTGTCAGAATTAGTCCATTTTAAGTATGATGCAAATAGCATGACTAGAATCCTCATACCATTGCTTCCCATCAGTTCTTTAAAATGTAATTGCTGAAGCCCTAAAATATGGTGCTTCTCGAGCTTACGTGTCAAATGTCTTACGTTTTTATGATGTTGTTAATGCTTTATTGAAAGTTTTTTAAATATTTATTGTATTTGAAGGATGAGGTATAAATACTCAGAATATTTTGATCCATAGCCACAATGGGTTCCTTTCACCTTGTTTAGTTTTTTTTACTTGCAATGTATACAGCAAATTCCTTACACATATAGAATGGTAGCATTGTTTCTACCTACCTACCTATTATTATCCCAGTAGTGATGTATGGAAGTGAGAGCTGGACCATAAAGAAGGCTGATCACCGAAGAATTGATGCTTTTGAGTTATGGTGCTGGAGGAGACTCTTGAGAGTCCCATGGACTGCAAGAAGATCAAACCTATCCATTCTTAAGGAAATCAGCCCTGAGTGCTCACTGGAAGGGCAGATCGTGAAGCTGAGGCTCCAATACTTTGGCCACCTCATGAGAAGAGAAGACTCCCTGGAAAAGACCCTGATGTTGGGAAAGATGGAGGGCACAAGGAGAAGGGGACGACAGAGGATGAGATGGTTGGACAGTGTTCTCAAAGCTACCAGCATGAGTTTGACCAAACTGTGGCAGGCAGTGGAAGACAGAAGTGCCTGGCGTGCTCTGGTCCATGGGGTCACGAAGAGTCGGACACAACTAAACGACTAAACAAAAACCTATTATTATTATTATTATTATTATTATTATTATTATTATTATTATTATTATTATTATTATTGCAGGTGCTGCTGTACATCAAGAGTTACAATCCTGTTACCCAGAAACCGCCAATTCCAAAGAGGCATTGCATTTTTACAGCAAATTTCAAATCGAACATGACAGAAAAGAACGAAGTGGAAAATACACATTCTAAAAAAAGAAGATAATGAGTCAACAGAGTTCATTTTAAAGAAGTCCATTTAAAACCACTCTTCTCACTGCTGTGATAAGCAGTGTTATATGTTTATTTCACAGCGAAGTAATCAGAATCCTTTTTTAAAAGCATGACGCTGACTAACTGGCATCCCTGAAGCTGTGCAAAAGGAGAATATATTTTTTTTAAAAAAGAAAATGAGTCAGCAGCAGCAAACAGAACGTCCTGCAGCCAAATCACCCCTTGAAGCCTATTCAAGCAAGGGGTGCAAAAATAACCTCCAAGTAACTTTATGGGCCCCTCTAGGTAGGAATGCAGAAATCATGGACTCTTATTTGCTTGTCCCTTGCACTGGCAGCCATAATGGCATATGGCAGCAACTCCAGAGCATGGCATGGCCAACACTACATCACCCCACATTTTAGTTCATCTTTTCTTAACTGCCTTGTTACACTGAACTGATTGTTGTGATGGGTTAAGAATGGGACACATCAATGCCAGTTTCCAAAGCAAAACGTTTTTAGCAGGGAGTGTGGAATAGCTGGCACTGAGTTCAGTAGCTTATGCAGTCCCATGGACTCAGGACTGCTAGGATGCAGAAAGTCCTCTGCTAAGAATGATCCTTTATATATATATATATATATATATATATATATATATATATATATATATATAATTTCCATACCGCCATTCATCCTAGGATCACAGGGCCATTCAGTCAGATTTAAAAAGGTACATTAGGAGGTTGTAGCACAAACAGATTTAAATAATTACTCAGATCAGAGAAGATGTTACATCAACATTGGTTGGACGGCAAAACAGCTTCAAAGAATCCATCATGAAACCACACAGAAAATAAGTTTAGTTCTGTCACCTTTACATAAACTGGGATTGCAGTTTCTATATCCTACAATGGGTATTAATTAACTCAGCGATGATAGGGTGCTTATTTTATCCTCAATTACAGCTGTTGTGAATGGCTACGGGGCTTTTTATTGTATATGTTTAAGTTTTAGTGAAATTTACACAGACTCCTTTGTGTGTTTCACACCTATCTGCACATATAACAATTCATACATTTGATGAAGCTGACCCTAATCCACACAAGATTATGCCATAATGAATTTGATAGTCTTTACAGTGTCACAGGACTCTTTGTCATTTTTGCTGTTGCAGATGAACATGACAACCCCTCTGAAAATTTGCAGAATTGTTAGCTTGCCCCATAGAATGAAAAAAAAAGCAAATACCTACACCCAGTTTTCTCTGGAACTCGTTTTCTGTGGGCAATGATCCTGTGACCCCCCAAAAAGCCGAAAGACCTCCTATTTTGCACATGCAATAGGTTGCATTCACGTGTATTTTAAAGAGAACTAACAGAGCAATCATAACCATGGAACTTTATGCTTCAACACTCCATTATGTTTGAAAAAGGCTCACAACTTTAATAGCCCTGATTGTATGGACAATGTTCACAACAGCACCGATGGCTACAAATGCTAGTGTGGATACTCTTTGGGCCTATCCAGGCATCCTTTTAAAAAAATTATTGCAAATCTATGATGGTTTGTGATCTTGATCGTATTGGCATGCTCACAAGTACTCCCACTATGAATGCCATTTGTGCTGTAAAAGGTTTTAGGGTGGTCACACTGCTTCGCTTTCTATCAGTGCATATACCATAACATCCTGATGAAATCCAGTAACTTTTTACATTACATATGTTCTGGTTTATTTTTGTGCTACTTTTGCTGCGCTATAGCCCATCTGGACAGCAATAATGTGGTAGCATTGGGGAAGCATCGCAGAACAAACTGCAGCAGAATAAATCCATTACTAATGCCCAATTGTTGCAGAATACACCCGCAATGGTCTGGAGGAGCATCCATCCATATAGTGAGCCATCTTCAAGCCTTGTGGTTCCCCTATGGAATGTAGCCATATCAAAGCAGTTTTCAGCAAGTGGAGCTGTAAGGTTTGAACTGGGCCTCAGACACAGGAGGAGCACGTAACACAATACACATCCAGTAAGTATACACTGCTTGTTGCCATAAGGTAATGTTTGATTGAACAAGATGTCACTGTGCATACCCTCAAAATAAGCATATGGTTTTTTAAAAGCCAATTCCTTCTCTCTCTCTCTCTAATAAGTATATCATACTCATTGTCTGAAGAAGTAAGAATAATAAAAAAGCATCATGCTGTAAAATAATTAGGCTTCCAAATACAGAATAGACATTTATGTATACGTAACAGAGCTCTGGAACTGTGAATATAGGGACCGAATGGGTTCCAAAGATAACAGCTGATTAATTAATGTCCATAAAGCACTTTGAAGATGTAGAGGCCTATAAAAATGCCAGAGATTACTGCTACTATTTTACAGGCTACCTACACTCAACAGCAGCCAAAAGAAAAATTATGGCCTGCGGACAATAAATCAAAGGGCATAATAAACACATACTATATATATATTGTGCAGGAACAGTGGCTTTCTTCTTGGCTACTGCTACGCTATTTATACAATACTGCATTAGGAGAATATTGGAAGATTTCCCAAGTCAACCGTGGCCTCTGGATTCTACCCCCACCCTCTGCCCCATGCCTAATGCAGAGATTCTAAGTCACCAGTGAAAGGAATAGAGCTGTGTGCCTAGTTATAGGTCAAGTAATTCTGTCTCTCCGGTTCAGTCTTTTACTTGGAGCAAGAGAACTTACTAGACAACAGAGCAGCATTATCTTGTTCTGTGTCCTTATTCTTGCAAAATTGCTAAAGGCACTTTGAATATTTCTTCTCTTTCCAAGAACAGGCAGGCCTCCCCAATCACAGTGTGTAATAAAGTCTGCAAGCTGCTGAAAGGTAAATCCGAGGCTTTAAAAAAAATAATTGGTCCAAGCAGTGAAAGCAACTGCTTTCTGAGATAACTTGCCAGTATGAGGCTTGGAATAACAACAACAACAACAACAACAACAACAACAACAACAACAACAACAACAACAACAACAACAACGATGATGATGAAAGAGTTCCACCTTTGAAAAGCCACAATACTCTGCCATGCCAACATTAACTCAAAGGTAGGATTTATACATTAAGGTCCAGCAGCTCCCTTTGTGACACTTACTGCACAACATACTCTGTTTTTCTAAAGCTTTGCCACCTGACACTCAGTAGCAAATTAATGCATATAATTATTTGGAGTCTTAAGCCTGATCAGATTCAAGATGCAAAAGAATAAAAATAAAAATCTGGGACCCTTCTGGAGGCACCCATTTCTCCCAGTCCATTGCTGCTGCGAGTGTTCATTTTGTCAAACAGACATTTCACACCTCTTCCCATAATATCGCCAACTCTCCAAACAGACAATCTGGCTTTCTCTTGCTGTGTTTAATCTCACCATCTGCGGAGAACACGTTTGGAAGAGTGGCAACTTCTTAAACAGAATGTGCAGAAGAACACTGCGTCAACGACATGTAAGGACAAGGAAGTACCTCCATAAACTGGGGGGGGGGGGGGAGAGATGTTTTTCCTACATTCCCGATGGACTAAGGGAGGAATTCAACATTGTGCTGTAACACACATTTAATCTGTTCAAGCATTTGTGCTTTTCCAGTGGAACCATCTCCCCTTTCCTCCCCCTGCACACTGTTCTGGGGGTTCATCCAATCCACCCTACAAAGAGCCAAGTTTCAGGGGGTGGGGTGGGGGAAGCCCCAATACACTTGTGGAAGTTCTTGCACAGGTTTCTATTAATTGGACCAGCTAGTTGAATCTGGCTCATAGTTATATTTGAATACCTGAGACAGTATAGCAGCTCCATCCTTAATACCAGCTATATCCTGTGCTAATAATGCACTTGTTTTAATTTGTTTGTTTGTTGTTTTTTCTCAGAATTTCTGCTTTTGGAATTCTTACCTCCTCTCCCCACCAAAAAGGAAACTTCAAAAAGTTAGAATGTTTCACGTCTCTTCCTAATAAGTTAACTAGACAAAATCACACAACAAAATGTTTCACATTGCTGTGAAAAGGCAACGTCGTCTTTTTGCAAAAATCAGCTACTTGGTGTAGTCTCAAGAAGCACAGCATTTCTGAGATGCTGTGTCAGATACTAATCAAGAATACTATGTCAGCTACATTACAGACCCCTGGGATGGGTGGAAATCAAAGACTTCTACCTCAATCAACCTGAAATGCAATAGTTTTGATTTCCACATTTTTGTGCAATCTTGCTTATTCTTCCAAATTTAACTGGTTGGAACTCCATGAAGTATGCATTTGAGGAAGATTCAAACTTGAGGCATCAAACTAAGCAACTCCCCTTTCCCATATATATTTGCAACTTGGCCTTCCCTTTTTTCATAAATGTTCATCACAAATGACCACCTAAGCGGAATGACTTGCTGCCATCGTCATGAATTTGCAAACAGTGTTAGTGACAGAAAAACAGCATCCCTTCCTTTCTTCCAATCTGGCTCAAAGGGCAAACACAAGAGCAATCAACTTACTCCAAATGCTTCTGTGATGACAATTTAATTCCAAACTTGATGCAACTGCTGTCTCATTTACAAAATCTACCAGTTTTTTGTCCAAATCCAGTTATTAGGTAGATACAGAAAATTCTGATGCAAACCAAGATGGGGGTATGGAGTAGAGGTAGGTAGGAAGGGACGAAGGAAGGAAGGAAGGTGCAAAAAAGAAAGCAAATATAGAAATGGTTGTTGTCATCTTTACCTATAAATTCAAAACCTTTTTGCATGGACTGCTGCAGAGTAATAATCAGATATTAGAGTGGGCAAGCCTATTTCTGTGAACATAAAATTG
The DNA here is from genome assembly GCF_964188305.1 of Podarcis bocagei. NCBI lineage: Eukaryota > Metazoa > Chordata > Lepidosauria > Squamata > Lacertidae > Podarcis > Podarcis bocagei. The sequence continues at coordinate 106,999,317 of NC_138125.1, forward strand.
TGCAACCTTTTGCAGAATCTCCTGTGGATTAAAATGCTTTTCATTGGGAGGGAAGCAACACTGTGGCAGCAAACTCCACTCCTAGCTTACACACATTAATTAAAACATCAGAACAGAGCCTTTTCATGCATGCAGCTATACACAATGGAGAGCCTTCTCCATGCAGTTGAGAACACTGTGATGAAGGCTCTCTTCAAGGGCGCCAGCTCTTGGGGGCAGAGGCACTTCCCCTCCCCAGAAGTTTTTAAGGAGGGGGCTGAGTCCCCTCGATATCCAGTGATAACATCAGCCCCTTCAAGACGGTGCCAATGGCTTTCATCATATATTCTAACAAACATGTGTAGATTGGAGGATTGGCACCAAGGTTTTACCGCCTACACTGTCCCTCAGCTGCAAGCTTTCCTTCTTCCCCAACTTTCAATGTCCAAAAAGGGTTTGTTATCATTTGAACCCTGATAATAAGTCTGTTTTCTTGTAGGAGAGATGCTACAGATCCAAAAGTGGAGCTTTGTTGGCATCCGTCTGTCTCGAGAGACAGTGGAGTGTGCTTCCGGGGGTGAAGTCAAATCATTGTGTTAGCAGCACCAAAGTGACCTCCCCAGGGCACAAGCCTGGCCAGTGTGTACTGAGGTTCTAGGCTGCCCAAACAAGGCCCCACTCTCGACCTTGCTGATGTGGTCCAAAGGAAAGTAGAGTTGCTGGAAGGAGGCCTCTCTGATTCAGTTGTGGAACAAAAACAAACTTCAATGCATTTTGAGGCAGAGCTGGATGCTATTATGAAGATTAACATTTCTATATAGACAACTAAAACGTTAGTTGAGCCTGCATTGAATCATAGAATCATAGAGTTGGAAGAGACCACAAGGGCCATCGAGTCCAACCCCCTGCCAAGCAGGAAACACCATCAGAGCACTCCTGACATAATAGAATCATAGAATCATAGAGTTGGAAGAGACCACAAGGGCCATCGAGTCCAACCCCCTGGGCTGGATGAATAGCACTGCAATATCTGAAGGGGCAAGTGTACCTTACAACTACCTCCGCTGGAGAGTCTGAAGCCATCTGAGTTGACTTTGGGGCATTCAAGACCACAATAAAAAAGCAAGATGGTGGAATTGTGTCCCAATAGCAACTCCATTGGTACAATACTGGGAATGTTTTCTTGCTTAAGTGTTTTCTTTCTCTGTTGACTTGCACCATGTTTTCAAATAATTTCTATGACCTATCCTAGCTGGGGTCTTTCCTTCCCATCAGATTTTCATGTGGAAACTTTATCTGGTGAGTTCACCCTTACTGAGTTATTACCTGAATGAAGGTACATTGGGTTCCTGAAGTAAGCCTCAAACAAATACTCCTCTCAGTGCAACAAGCCCTTGTATATCTTAGTCCTTATACATTATTTCTCTTCTGAAACCAAAGTTTTCTTAGTGGATTTCCTATATGATCGCCCACCTCTTACATTAGAGATCTGCTTGGTGCTCACTAGCCGACCACTGGTTCTAGCCTCAGCAACAACAGGCCCAGTGCCAGCACAGATGTTTCAGTGGTTACTAGTCATAAAAGACACCAAAGAGTATCCAAAATCACTTTTCTTTGGTGAGTCTAAAAGTGGTTTCATAGACATTTCTAGACGAAGCATGAAAAGAGCTGATGAGCCTACTAAAACAGCCAACAGCCAACATTCACATTAACACAAGAGTTTAAAAAGCTGATTTTTAGAATAGTACACAACTATAGAAAGAAATGTGTCTATTATTAGCATTCGGTGTCAACTACCCGAGTGGATTTATTCCATAGGAACTTCCGACGGGTGGAAAATCATTGCTGGGGGGTGGGGGTGGGGTGGAATCTTCCTATTGAAATGTGTTCATTCGTGATTAAAATCGGGCACTTAAATGCATTCATTTCATGTACATCTGGATAATTCCTCCAGCTGTCAGCAGACAAGATGAGAATGTTAAATTGCTATCAAGGAAAGGGGCTGAGGAAGGAAAGACTGTCTTTTAAGAATCCACGGGGACTCCATTATCACGGCGGGCCCTGCCCTTCAAAAGGGCAAAACCATCTGACTTAGGCAGCATCGTGTAGGAAGACCGATGTCTGAATAAGGCTTAAGAGTGTGGGGTCTGGCTGGGTGGTGAGACATTTGGAATTAAAATGTATTGGACTGACACTTATCATCTACAGCCATACAAGCTGTATTCACAGATGCTGACCAGCCTTGGCTAGTCAGCCCAATATTTGCAGTCGCCAGGCTCCCCAGCTCTCCCCAGCAGTCATATACAGTGGTACCTCGGGTTACATACGCTTCAAGTTGCATACGCTTCAGGTTACACACTCCACTAACCCAGAAATAGTGCTTCAGGTTAAGAACTTTGCTTCAGGATGAGAACAGAAATCGTACTCCGGCGGCACGGCAGCAGCAGGAGGCCCCATTAGCTAAAGTGGTGCTTCAGGTTAAGAACAGTTTCAGGTTAAGTACGAACCTCCAGAACGAATTAAGTACTTAACCCAAGGTACCCCTGTATGACACGTGCAGAAGCTAGGCTGGGAAATGCTCAGGAGATACCAGCTATCCTGCTCTTATCCTTCCCATCTTTCAGTCCTCTGGAAACAGAGTCACTCCCTCACCTCATGCTGTGCTGAGTCACACTTAGGTGCCTCTTGTCACCTCTGAGTGCCTGCCCTCTAAGGGGAACAACCATGGGACTCAGGAAGGAAAGAGCCATTCTCTCACCCCATGGCTTGGAGGCATTCAGCATCTCTCTTGGTACTTTGCAGTCCACAGCCTTTACATCACTGTTAAGAGGCCATCGAAAAACATGAAGGTAATATTCAGCATTACTTTTTTATTCCAGTTATAGCCGTTTCTGCAGTTCCTTCGCTTCACGCTGGAAAATATCACCAAACACAGTCAAGCTGTGCTGTTCAAATACATGCACACACTGCCATCCTTGTTATCTCTCAGTCTTTTCACCGTCACATGGTTACGATTACACAGACCATTTACAGCCGTTGCAGATAACAGCATTCTCTTCTGGGCCAGCACTGCTTCAAAGCACTTATTCTTTCACCTTTGCTGTTTCAGCCATCTGAACTTTATTTCTATGAGCAACATGAAAGAACTTCAAAAATAGCAACTTCGATAAGGCAGTACCTAAGATGACCTGTGCTAAATGTGCTGGAAAATTTCCCCTCTCTATCCTGTCTCCTAAAGGTACCAATGTAAGCTTTCATCAGAAATGATGCCTTTTATAATGCTAAAGGTAAAGGTAAATGGACCCCTGACCGTTAGGTCCAGTTGCAGACGACTCTGGGGTTGTGGCGCTCATCTCACTTTATTGGCCGAGGGAGCTTCTGGGTCATGCGGCTAGCATGACTAAACCGCTTCTGGCAACCAGAGCAGCGCACAGAAACGCCGTTTACCTTCCCGGCGGAGCGGTACCTATTTATCTACTTGCACTTTGAGGTGCTTTTGAACTGCTAGGTTGGCAGGAGCAGGGACTGAGCAATCGAAGCTCACCCCATCACAGGGATTTGAACCGCCAACCTTCTGATTGGCAAGCCCTAGGCTCAGTAGTTTAGACCAGTGTTTCCCAACCGGTGTTCCGCGGCACACTAGTGTGCCGCCGAACATTGCCTTGTGTTCCGTGGGAGGGAGACGGGCGAGTCGGGCGGCGAGAGGCGGGGCGGCGGCGGCGAGCACACGCGGGGCGGCGAGCGAGCGAGCTCCCACATCCCATCGCCGCTCGCTTCGGCCGGCCTACTGGAGGAAGGCGCGAAAACCCGGCGGGTGGGCGCCAAGCAAGAAAGGCAGGAAGGCTCTGGTCCCTCCCCTCCCGGCGGGGCTCCCGCACGCACCTTTCTGCGCCGCCGCGTCCCGCCTGAGCAGCAACAGGAGGAGGAGGAGGGAGGCCAGCGCCGGCCGGGTCCCCCGGGGGAGCGGGCGCTCCGGGCTGCTCACCATACCCCGCGTCTCGGGCGCAGCAGCCGGCAGTCCGAATGCATCCCGAGCCGCGCTGCTCTCGCCTTGCCTCCTTCTTCGCGCCTCCTCCCGGCTCGCGCGCCGTCCCTGCGCGGATCCGTCCAGCCTCCGGCCGCCGCCGCCGCCCCCTCCTGTTCCTCTCCTTCCCCCACCCACCAACCCGCACGGCGCGCTCCCACCGCCCCCGATGGGCGCAACCACTTCCGGGTCCGCTGCAGCCGCCCCTTCCCCGCCTCCGGCAGCCGAAAGTCCCCCAGCGGAGCCCGTCTGGCCGCTCCCCCCGCTCCCTGCCCACCTCCCGGAGTTGAGGCGCCCTCTTTCGTTGCTTCGCGGGGAGGGAAAAAACTTTAACTTTTGTGCGTCCCTCCCGGCGTGACGCTGCGCGCTGACGTCACGGGGCGGGGCTTTAATGGTGGTGTGCCGTGAGATTTTTTTCCGGTAAACAGGTGTGCCGTTGCCCAAAAACGTTTGGGAAACACTGGTTTAGACCACAGCGCCACCTGCGTCAATATCACTAATGCTACAATATCACTAAATAGTAAATACTATTGACACTGGCGACGTCGCAGCAGAGACGTGGCGCACAAATGTAAGGTTTTATTTCAGAGAGCAGTCGTGCTCCAAAAGTAGATAGGTAGCCGTGTTGGTCTGCCATAGTCAAAATAAAAAAATTCCTTCCAGTAGCACCTTAAAGACCAACTAAGTTAGTTCTTGGTATGAGCTTTCGTGTGCAGAAGTGTGCATGCACACGAAAGCTCATACCAAGAACTAACTTAGTTGGTCTTTAAGGTGCTACTGGAAGGAATTTTTTTATTGTGCTCCAAAAGGTCATTGAGATTCCTATCAATCAAACAGTGCCATTGCTCAGCCAAATAAGCTGACCAAACTGCTGGGATTCATGTAACTTTCAGGAAATAGACTGTTCCACAAAGCTGCCTATTGCTCTGTCCCATGGAATGTTCCCTTCCACTTCTTATCTACAAGTGGGCTAATATCCTTTCCTTATCTTTCAGAGGTGCCCTAACGGTGGAAAATCAAGGTATACATAATATGTTTAATGTTCACAAAGTAGCTTTCAGTCTGTGAAATGTATTTTTTAAAATTGCATATCCTCACCACCACCCCACAAAAAAACCCTCCCACATCCTTCTCGAAAATCCATAAGGGGCATAAAATGTTTCCAAAAATTTTACATCCCTAGTGTCTTCAGAACATTAAAAAACACATTGCAACAAGGACAACCCTTTGACCCTTCCAGGTAAGTGTGCATAGAACAGAAGTCTCTGGCTACAAACCTATGAACACTTACCTGGAAGGAAGTCCCACAGAGCACAAAAGAACTTACGGTACTTGCTTTTAAAAAAATTAAATCTCAGTCTTTGGACTATTGCCTGACTATATGCATTTGATTTTGAGATTAAATTATTTTTGTTCAGTGACGCCTGTAATTCAAAGTTCAGGGCTGCTGTTTTGCAACAAGAGACTATGCACGGGTTTTTGCTCTGGCTCAGATACAGTAAGCAGTTTGTTCAGTTCCAGTGTCCATTACTGTGGAATGCACAAATAGCGGGGAACATAATGTTGACTTCTGGATTTCAAGTTGAGTTTCTCTGTTACAAGAAATGTCTTTAAAATTGACTGCATTTAATAGGGAAATCGTGGAGAAACAATAAACATGGGGCCACATGATGCCTTCTTTATAGAGCCACTCTTCAGACAGAATGGCACTTTAACGAGTCGCTAAATTTCTGGAAAAAGATATATACATAATTAAACAGATATATTTAGAAAGAACTTTGCATTTTCCCCATTAAAAGAAACTACTTTCCAGGCCATTTTCTGTCAAAATTAAAACAGACGGAGCACTAACAATTTGGAGCCAAATGCTGTGGAAACCTAAAAGCCTAAAGCCATTTCTTATTGCCTTTCAGTCAAAGTCAAAGGCCTTTTGCATTTATTATGGGATCAGTCTCTTGTCAGTCACAGCCTCTTTGCAGGTATGCTTAGCCTCCAAGGCGCCAAGTATAAAGTGATTTGTGCCTGTTATGCTAATTGCCTACAATTGACCAATGAATGGGTTTGATTCTTGCCAGTAGGCAGCTAAAGGAAAGCAAGTGCAGAGCGGCTTAGGGGGGAACAGGCAGCTGTCTCGCCTCTTGCTTTGGCAGGCAATTGGATCCTCTGATATGGCTGATTGTATGCACCAGACGTTGCCAACCTTTCTTTGTCCATGGCCACATTTGCAAACCAGAGAAAGCGTTGTGGGCAACCAGGCACACATCAAAACATGCATACATGCATGGGGGGAACTCACAGCTGGGGATGGAATAGTCAACTCTTACCTCCCCATAATCACTTCTCCCCTGTTGCTACAAGACATTGCATTCCCTACTGGCTACACTAGATGGTACCTGGCATCTTCTAAACCTTATTTTTTGGGTGGGTGGGGGGCATAAAAGCACCAGAGAAGTGGGCACATATCTGCCGACAAGTGCCATGTGGTGACCTAAGGTGTGAACAAACTCTGCTGGGGAAATTATTCTACTTATCTATTTCATATAGCACCATAGGAGCCAACGGGCTGAGGTCCCTTCAGTTCCCGCCCCCCCCCCCAATAAAAGATTTGGCTGCCACTGCTGGCTGTCCTGCTGATGGCGGCTGGATGCACCCTCCATCCCTATCCCATCCCACTCAAACCAAGTGGTGGAGGTGACTCCGCTTTCTAACCTCCCCCCTTCCCACATGCCCACGTCTGATCTCCACCCAACCCACCCACCAGATCTACGTGACTGCTCCTTCCCTCATCCCAACACCTGATCTCAATTTTCAGACATAGTGATATATAGGACTATCACGATGTCTAGCTGCTGATATATCACAATGTTGAAAACCAGATATCACTCAGACCTAGTCTGGTTTTTTTAGTATACCTAAAATCCTTTACTTATTAGGGACTACCCCACATTTTGTTCAAAAAAATTGTTTGAAGGTAACTACCATAGAGTTATCAAAATTTTCAAAATTAGGGGGTCCATGGCTTGGCTTTCGAAAAATAGGGGGTCCTCAGTAATTAGCTAACTGGGAACCACTGGTCTAGATCATCCGTGTCATCCAAGAATGCCTGCAGATGCCCGGCCAAACTTAGGACAGAAGTGATGTTACTGGGAAGAGGTGAGGAGTCCAGCCACCGCCAGTCTGAAGTTGTCTACAAATTACTTTCAGGAGCAACAACAGCCACTTCTGTCTTAGTTTTAAGACAGCACAATCCTGCAGGCATAGCATTCAGATAAATGGGAAAACTTACTGAAGCTGGGGATGGGGGCAAATACAATGGTACCTCGGTTTACGAACTTAATCCGTTACGGAAGTCCGTTCTTAAACCAAAACCATTCTTAAACCGATTTGCGCTTTCCCTAACGAGGCCTCCCACCGCCGGTGTCCTTCCACCGTTTGGATTCCCTTCTTAGACTGAGGTAAAGTTCTCAAACCGGGACACTATTTCTGGTTTTGCAAAGTTTGTAAACCAAATTGTTCTTAAACTGGACTGTTCTTAAACCGAGGTACCACTGTACACTCCAAATGCCAGGAGCTAGTATTTTCAGTTACTGATACACACAATGCTCTAGAGACATAAAAAAACATTGCAGCCAGTTAAAGAAAGAATAGGGCAAAACAAAGCTGCTTCAGAACACAACAACCAGCAGGATTCACATGCACACACACTAATCATTTTAATACTTACGATTAGTGTGTACACATGTGAATGTTTTCTCCCTTCCAGAAATGTCACAGCAGACCCCTAAAAGCCAGACTGGCTTCTCTACCAAGTTTGGTTCTCTAACTGAACAACCTAAATATTCTGTCACACACGGACAGGTCTTGTGCACAAAGCCAGCTGCATAACCGTTTTGTATTGCACTGCGAATTCAAAATTAAATGCTTGCTAATTAGTTCCTTTCTATACGTTTGGTAATCTTATTAAGGCAGTTCATTAGGTGTCTCAGCAATTTGAAAATTACTAGGTGACAGAGCATGTTTTCCTTTTGTGAATACTAATTATTAGAAAATAGGGCAGTTATTCAAGGATTTCTTTTCATCGTCCCATCCCATCCCCCCTGGCTTTAGTTGTAGCTGCATCTTCTTGTTTGAAGAGCTGTTCATTTAGACACTCTTTCTTAACATCTTCAAAAATAAATTGCTAAAAATATCATGAAAAAAATCACAACTGCTACCTGTTATAATACTGGCTTTAATTATTACACTATCCTTTCTGGTGGGTTTTATTAAGCAGGTGAGGGAATATAATTAACTATATTTTATCCCCCTACAGACCCACGTGTGTGGGTTAACAGACAAAAGGATCAGCTTACCGCATGTGTTTAAAAGTGTGGGGCTCAGCAGAGTTCAAATCCCATCTTATGCAGTATAATTGAAAATATAGGAATTAGCCATTAGGCTGATCTTGCCTTTTGTTATTCCATTTTCCAAAAAAACAACAACAAAAAACCCCACCCAAGCTACAAACTGAAAAGTAAACCTCAGGCCCAGTCTTCCTGGGCTCTTCCTCCATCCCTCAGGACTTTGCACAGGCCATGTCCTCTTAGGCCACACCCCTCACTGGTCTTGTCTGCCTGGTTGGGGTGTGGCATGTGTTTGGCCATGCCCACTTATGCACCACTGGAATGTGCCTCCCCTGGAAAGCTGCCCAAGATGAAATATGACCCTCAGTCTAGAAAGTTCCCGCACTCTGATTTACATGGAAATATCAGGATCATGTACCCTTATGTATGCACACCTGAGGTATGCCCCTCTTCGATATAAAGGCACATTTGCCATCTCTCTTTAAAAGAAAAAGAAAAGAAAAAATAGGTGTGAAACAAAACTATTGTCTTCAGTCCCAGCCAAAATGCTAGGAAGAAAGGCATGGTCCTCATATAATGCAAGATTCCTGGAAGAGCTCAGGCAGCAAAGCAAGACCATCATTTAGGTTAACATGTGCTGTTTTTATTAGCTAATGAATTACGATCTGTCATCATGAAAATCTGATGCAAGCAGTATCCCAGGGGAGTTGGAAAAGAAAGTTAACACCACGCTTTAAAGAAGCAAAGCAACTTAAAAATATCAGGCAGTTCTTTGGCATTCACAGGTTGGCAATCCCCAATCGCATTGCTTAGAAGTGGATTGCAACAGATTTCAAATGAAATTTACTTACAAGTGAGCTAGCTTCAACCTGCCTTGGCTCTCCGTATTTGCACAATATAGATTATTAAGGCAGATGTACTTTCTATAGACATCTACAAGGCTGTTGTGATGCTGGGTATCTGAGGGCTGTCTATAACCTTCAGCTCAAAAACTGATTGAAAGAAAGTACTTCAGCTAGGACCTGTTCTATAGCAACCCTGACTTTTAATGGAAGCTTAGGGATTTTCCAGCACTTGCAAGATTCTCGGAGTAATCTAACCTCTTCCATAACATTTTTTTAAGAAGATAATTTTTGTGGTATCTGTTGGAATTCTGCATGGGTCAGAGGAATGTGCCACAGCGTAGGCACCGGCAGATATTCCTGTCGACCTCCCCGCGTCTCCACTCTGCTGATAAGCAGGCGAGGTCCCGGCGATTCATCTCAGATGTGTGAGAGGAACACACCGTTCACCCTCTCTCCCCTTTGGTGTCCCCCAGAGAGGGGAAAGAAGCAGACAGAAAACTATTTACATCCTTTATTTCTGTCTCTCATATCAGTACAGAGAAACACGTCTGCACTCGACAACAGCAAGAAGAAACTCCACCCATGTACTTCCAGTACAGGTCATATGACACACACACTGAGCTAACATCCGGTGCTCAGTACGGATTGGACTGCCCCTTTGTTTCCATGGCAACAGTCACAAACATCCTGTCTGGCTTTCCAGCCACAAGCAGCTGACTGAGCTGCTGGAGCCTTTGCTTGCTGCAGCATTGGTGCTTTATGGTAACATACTCCCCCTAAAGTATCAATGCGTGCTGCGAGCAAAGCGTCATCCAGAGAAGAAAACAAACAGTTGTTATACTTATAACATTCCCCTGTTGTTTCAGTTCCACCCTTGGAACTACCCACCACTGGTTTAACCAATGTACCTCTCTGGTTGTGTGACTTCACATTACTTTGGTTAACAACTCTCTGTTGTGCCTTTGTCTCTGACTCAGACACAGCTTCAATCTGTCCTTGATTGTTTACAACAGCAACATATGCAAGGTTAGCAAACTCCTTTGAATACCTCTTGGGTGGTACACCCTTCGTTGCTCTCTCAGACCTTCGTAAGAGCTGCTGCTCTTCTCTGCTTTCTGGTTCAGCCTCTGAACTCTCTGGAGAACCAGTACTAAGCTTAATCAGTGGTTTATCCTCCTCTTCTGAGGGTCTAGTCATTATTTGAGATTTCCTCTCAATAACTGTGACAACTGAGCTGTCTGAGCTATCAGTGTCATCATCATCAGTACCACTGAACTCAATAAGATCAAACTCATCATCATCATCATCAGAATCATCTGTGGAAAATGTGTGAACAATCACTCTCTCCCGTTCAGGAGCACTCTCTAGAAACTTTGTGAGAATCACCTGACCAGATTCAGACAAAATTACTCTGTAGAGACCTTTTTCATAACCCACGAAGATGCCTCTGGCATTCTTTACCCCACTTGGAGCTTCTGTTCTCACATGAGACCCGAAAACCTTGAAATAGGCAACAGAAGGTTTTCTATTAAACAGCTTCTCAAAAGGAGAACATCCCAACTCTGTTGAGACTTTTCTCAACCACACATGGAGATAGGACGCTAAAGATTCGGCCCAATATTCATGTGGCAAATGTGAACTCAGCAATTGCGCATGCATCCCCTTTTGCAATTCTTTGTTCACCCTAACACAGACACATTTCTTCCATGCTTCTTCGGAACTAGCAAGTTTGTGTCTTATCCCTTTTCCATCCAGGAACCTCTGGAAATCCTGTAAAAGAAAAACTGGCTTGTCATCTGTGAAAAGACAATCAATGTTAGCATCATGCATACTTTTAACCTTGTCACAAAACTCTTGAAACTTTTCTAAAGTTTCCTGCGGTTTCTTCATCATATAAACCCAAGAATAATTAGTGTAACAATCAACACACACAAGGTAATATTTTGCACCGCCTCTAGATGGTTCTAGAGGACCAATCACATCAGCATACACCCGCTGAAAAGCTCTGTGGACCTTCTTAGCCACCTTCTTGGTGCTCATTCTGGTCACACCTGCAAGAGAAATTTCGTTAGAATCAGAAGTATTACATTTCATGCAATCACTTTGATCAAAAGTCAACAAATACAGTCCATCTTTCTCTTTGGCAGTAAGAAACAGTTCTCCATCTTTGTAGATCTTGCATCTTTTAGCATCATAGTACAGTTTTAGTCCCTTCTTTGCAATCTGCGAAGCACTCAGCAGACTAAATTTCAGTTCTGGAACCAGGTAAACATCGCTTATAGTCAAGTTCAGACTCTCAAGATACACAGTTCCAATTCCGGTCGCTTCCAGTTCTTGACCGTTGGCTTGTTTCACAGTGAAGCTTTGCTTCTTCAATGTCGAAAACAGTTCTCTGTGTGGGCAGAGATGCTTCGTGGCGCCGGTATCGATTATGAATGCGTTCCCAACATCTGGCGTGGTTCCTTTCGCCATCATCGCCTTTGCAGGTTTCACCTGGCACTTGGTACGGCTTTTGCTTGACGCCTCAGGCTTCGTAGAGCTGTTCTTGGCTCCTTTTGACTGTCGCGGCTTCTTACAGTTTCGCTGTAGATGCCCAGTCTGTCCACAATTGTGGCATCGGACGGCACTCAATGCTACGGCATGCTCTCCAGTAGCACCACCAGTGGGAAGATTCGAACTCTGTTCTTGCCTCCCTCTGTCTTTCACTTCCAGTGCAGCAAGTCTGTCGTGTTCGTTCAGGACCACAGCACACACTCTTTCCGCGGTTAGCTGAGCCGCCGGTAGGGAACCAAGCTGACTGGCAACAACCTTATAGGTGCTGTTCAGGCTGTTTATTATCATGAAGCAAAACACTTCCTCCTGTAGACGGAAATTGCGTTCCACCATCTGTTGACGCAGGAACTTCATTTCTGTCAGGTGCGCTTGAACATCTCCATCAGGCGCTAATCTCAGATTAGTCAACTTCTCAAAATACAGCAACGCTGAAGAACCAGCATCTCTCTGATGCGTTGTACGCAGCGCGTTCCAAACCTCTTGCGCAAATTCCAAATGCTGTATATGCACAAGCTGCGCATCTGAGACGCACAGAATTATAGCAGTCCTAGCCTTCACATTCTGTGACTCCCAAGCACGCGTTGGTGCTGCTGGGATGGGATTCTCAATCACCCCAAACAGTCTCTGATTCTGCAGCAGGGCCTCCATCTTAATAGACCAAGATGAATAATTGTCATTGATCAGGAGGGGTGGAGAAGGCAAGCCTCCCCCCTTCTTAGCATCCATTTTGAGTCCTTGCATTGACTCTAAAACACAAGCCTCTAAAATCCAATAGCTGGCTTGTTTACACTCTTGACACCTGGCAACTCTGACACTGGCTGCGTTGGAAAGTCCCTTCCACCAGTTCGTGAGGACCTAGTCATAACAAACTTTGTTTTCGCCTCTCTGAGGCATTGTCTGACTGTCCAGCCCTCTCGAGTAGCTTTCCATTTCTCCTCTCTGAGGCACAGCCTTCTGAAGGACGTTGCTTAGCAACAGCGCATTCCTTTCCTCGGACAGGAAACCACAAAAATGCCTGGTATGCAGGCCTCTTCTAAGTCGGAGCTGCTTTTCCCACACTCGCTCTCCGTGAAGCAGAGAATGAATCATTCTGCATTCACACTTTTAAGCCCTTAAAAGTCTCATACCTTGAGCATCGGCTTGGCTGTCAGCCTTCTTCTTGTCAGCTTCTGGCTGCAGAGAATCAGCCTTTCATCACTTCAGGCTTCCATGGAGCAGAGGAGGACAATTCACCAGCCTCTCATGCAGATGTCCGATGGATCGAAGAAAACAGCAACCATCCTCTGCTACCACTGTTGGAATTCTGCATGGGTCAGAGGAATGTGCCACAGCGTAGGCACCGGCAGATATTCCTGTCGACCTCCCCGCGTCTCCACTCTGCTGATAAGCAGGCGAGGTCCCGGCGATTCATCTCAGATGTGTGAGAGGAACACACCGTTCACCCTCTCTCCCCTTTGGTGTCCCCCAGAGAGGGGAAAGAAGCAGACAGAAAACTATTTACATCCTTTATTTCTGTCTCTCATATCAGTACAGAGAAACACGTCTGCACTCGACAACAGCAAGAAGAAACTCCACCCATGTACTTCCAGTACAGGTCATATGACACACACACTGAGCTAACATCCGGTGCTCAGTACGGATTGGACTGCCCCTTTGTTTCCATGGCAACAGTCACAAACATCCTGTCTGGCTTTCCAGCCACAAGCAGCTGACTGAGCTGCTGGAGCCTTTGCTTGCTGCAGCATTGGTGCTTTATGGTAACAGTATCTGTAAACAGGATGCCAGTTTCTTAAGTTTACATATGAAGTTGCCTCTTGCAAGTATTCAGACAATATAAAACCGGTGTCGTTCACAAACTTTCACAGTCAATGCCAGTGTGATGTCTTGGGTGTGGACAGAGCATGCAAATTTTGGGACTGTTATTGCACGTTTATTACAACCTGAAGTAGACATCCTATGGGCCTATGGGTTTTTTTTCAATGCCATGATTTATTTTGAGCTTAGACACTCCATGAATAAGCCCCACAACCCAAAACACCTGGGATCTATTTACAGCACAAGGACCCAAGCTTCTACCTCGTGGTATTATGATAGAGAATTTTAAAGCTTCCAGGCAACTTAGTGGGATTTCCAGACAGATCAGAGTCCTGATAAGTAGCCCTTGAATGTGAGGCTGCAGCACAGCAAAGCTAACACTGTTATGTACAAGTATTTTTTTTCCACTACAGCTGCATCCCATTGGCTGTTCTAGAATAATCAATAGATACACACAGAGAGTGAGGGAAGCTAATTGATCTAAACCTTAATTGAAAAGCTAAACTAAATTAACAGCCAAGTAAGTTTGCTACAGAAGGCAACACTCAGATCCAAAGACTTCTGAGTTTCCTGGCAAAGTACAGCCCTTGCATTAGGTTTTAACATTTATATCCTGCCTGTTTTACTCTGGGCGTACACAGGAAGCCCATGCAAGGAATCAAGTAGGATCCTCATTTGATCCAAGTACCGGTAGTGAGAGAGGTGAATAAGTGTGGCAGCAGAATACTGCATAGGCATATGGAGACCAAGAGGCCAGATATCATTTGTAGCAGACTACTGCATTCACATGGCAGTTTACTCCATCTTCCTAATGTTTCCATACCTGTTAATTTCTTCATTTTATCTGATCTTTCACATGACGGGAAAGCATGTAAGTTGTATGTATATGAGAGTATGCTAATCACTCAGGAGATGTTTTTTTTCCACAGACTTAATGGAGATCCTAAGACTCATATTCTGGAAGTCTAGCAGAATATAGTAGAAGTTTAGCATTCATTTCCATGGTATTTCCTTCCAGAAAACAGGCCCCCTAACCTGGAAAATCACATGAGTTTTGTGCTGCAATTTCCTGCCACCTTCATGGCTCACATGATGCGATGAAATTGGGGGACTGCTCCAGCATATAGTCCTTTCCTGATGTTTTCATGGGTGAATCATGGGGGAATGGAAGAATGAGGGTGTAGAAAGGGTGCCCACCACATGTCTGTGGGCATCTGCTGTTCTGTCACACACCATGTGAATGAAATTTAGCACAACATGGTGTATATTGGGTTTTTTAAAAAAAGTTTCATGACGCAACAGGTACTGCAGTGTGAAAAGAATGTTAGGAAATGCGTCAGGAATGCTAGAATTATAATCAACAAAACTACCTAAGAGGACAGAAAACCTCAGAAAACAGAAGCAGAGAAGCAGCTCTAAACAATGGTTTGCCATTGTAAATAGGAGGTTAAAACCATAGACTGGGTTCTAAACTACAGCTAGCTCAAACTGTGGTTTAGTGTGTTGCCTGAAGTGAGCCTTCCTAATGTTCACCTGCCCCAACAGATTGTAAGGAACGTGCTGATGCTTTGTCGAAGCTTTGAAATGAACTCTGAACATCACTTGGCAGCTGCTTCTTCCTCTTAACAGCCCCGCCCCAAGCTAGTTTAGAACATGACGAGAGCTTCTTAACAGCTTGGCATACCTCTAATTTAACAACAGTCTCCAAATGTGTTCAAATAAACTGAGTGGCTTGAAGAACTATCCAGTCATTAGCAAAATATTATCCCAGTCTTCCCCATGCCATTTTGAAGCAGGAATACAAACAGTACCTAGAATCTTGGAACATGAATAGATATTGCAGCTCTGAAGCAGGCCGCCCACTTTCACAGTAGGAATGGTTTGAATAGCACACACTTTGTAATCCTTTACTAAAGGAACCTGGTGGGCAGCCAAGTCCTGTTTGTTACACAGAGGACTGTTGCTTTCAGCAGTGAAGGGTTATATTTAGGCAGGAATGACTTGAGTGTGATTTTTTATTTTGGTCTGTATTGCAATTGCCCATCTATCACAGGGTCTTGCTGAAGTCCTCACCAAAGTGCAGTAGCCAAAAAAGCAGCTACAGACATATTCCTTCACTCAGGTTATGTCTTCATAGTAACTTTGGGAAAATAGGGCTCAGTTACGGCTTATGATGCTCTGACGCCGTAGCCGCAATGGACAGGATCAAGTCAAATGTTGTCTACTTATGCTTTTGGAATGTCTAAATGTCTTGTATATCTTACAAGGCGCCAGGCGAAAACATTCCTCTTAAACCAGGCCTTTGGCTGATTGACATCTAATGCCCTTTAAAAATGTGTTGTGAAATGGGCGGTTATTGGGTTGTCTTTGTTTTTATTTTTTTGTAATTTTATGTTGTAAACCACCCTGAGATATACAGTAATTATATAATTAACTAAATTATATAATTAACTAAATTATATAATTAACTAAAATAATAAAATGTTGTTGTTGTTGTTGTTGTTGTTGTTGTTGTTGTTATTGTTATTATTAGAGGAAGAGTGTTCCACACATATTGGCATCTTCTGCTTGTCCTCACCACCCTCCCCTAAAAGTCCTCTGCTGTGTAGAGAAGAACAGGGGGGGGGGGCAGCAGGCAAATATTTCATTCACTTTGTACAGAACAACAGCAGGCAGTAGGCAAGGACCTCAGCACAAGTGAGGGAAAACACAACCTCTCTACAAAGTCCTCTGTGCTTTCCTGGGAGGTCACAGGAGAGGCAGAGTCACTTGTGTTGCCATTTGGAGAAGAGAAGAAACAGCAGGAGTCTCTCCCACTCCTTTGTTCTGCATTTTTTTTTTTGGGGGGGGGGTTAAAACTCTTGCAACATGTCCTTCTAGCCATTTAAATGCGTCAGAAGGCTCAAGAGAGAAAGCGAGGGGGGCGGGAGATCTAATTTGTGCTGAGGTTTGGAGAATGTTAGAAAACAGCAAGAAAGACTTGGGGGTAGCCTGCCAATTTTGGACAGCGCGTGTTTTTGCCTCAGTGGTTCAGTCAAAACGCCTGCATGGCTTTTATCACATGCTTAGTGCTACTGCCTGGGCCCTAGGATATATAAATGTTAGGACCGCAGTGTAAAACATGCGCAGCAACTTGGGGAGAGCAAGCTGAGTGTGATCAGTGCTTTTTTTCTTAAAAAAAAAAATGTTTAGGGGTAATCTCATTTTGACTCAAGAAAATCACCATTTTATAGTTCAAACTGGTAAATGGACCATATAGTAAATGGACAAAAGTACAGAGAGTCACAAAATGTTTACGGGTATGTGTACCCCAGCATACCCCCAGGGAAAAAAGCACTGTGACAGAAAAAAGTACTTTAGTTAGCTTGAAAAGCACGATGCTGATCTTGCCTTTAGGGATCTGAATTCCTGAGCCCAGGGGCCCAGAGAAGTACATACATATACACACACCCCAACTTGGGACCTGGTTACCTGAAGAAACACCTGCACGCATAATAGACCAGACCAGCTACTAAGATCACAGAAGAAGGCCCTCTTGGTCGTGCCTCAGCATTCAGAAATGCATCTAGTGGCAACTAGGAGAAGGACCTTCTCAGTCGTGGCACCTGGTTTATGGGATCCTCTGCCCTTGGAAATGAGATGTGCACTAAGGTGGTTGGGTTTTCAGTATTTCCTGAAAACACAATTGTACACCCAGGACTTTGGGTATTACTGATATGTGGGCTTGAAAACTGTCCTGGTTACTGAATTTATAAGCTGCATTGTAATGTGTTTTTATTGGTTTTAAATGTTCACAATCAGATTGTGTTCTACGTTCGTATGGAAGGCAGTATATATAATCACAGAAACAGAGAATTGTAGGGTTGGAAGATAAATATTAAAAACTAAGTGAATGCACAAAAATGGGTACAAGTCCAAAACAGTAACATCCATACTTCCCAGACATTTACCCTCAGAAGCTCCTGAACTTGTTGATACATTAGGGACTTCAGGATAATAGGTACTAGATCACTATGCATTTGAAATGTTTGGGGTGGGCTTATGCTAGCCATCAACTTTAAAACAAAAATGATTTCCCCCTTGTGGAGCCACAGTTTGCAAGAGAAAGTTTACAGAGAGAGGGCGGTGATTATTTGATGGAAAAAGAAATGGCAAAGAGAAAAAAGATGGAACACAGATGCTTGTTCAATAGTGCCAGTTATGCAGGAATGTTTTTTAGATCTGGGAGGACCTGATAACTGTGGAAGGGGAAATGCAACCAATTAAAACCAGTAAGAAGCAAACACACAATAGCCCTGCTACATACTGTACTGAAGCTTCACTCAAGCCCTGTCAGTTGAAAATAAATAGCAAGAACTACCCTGAGAATGTAACTGTAAGGACAAAGAGCCTAAAAAAATTCAACAGAGGAAAAGAAGTATTTTCAAAAGATTGTTTCAGAATGATTGAGCTTTATTAATGAGCTATAATCTACCTTCTTTCAAAAAGAGCACTTTTGTCCCTAGGAATTAGGATGGTGGGTGGGTTTGAATGTCTGTGTGCGAGAGAGAATCAGTATCAGGATGCAGATCAAATACTGTATAAGTAGCTGTGGAATTTTATGAATATACTGGATTCAATTTTCACTCGAAGATTCAACCAATTTAAAAATTATGTTTACAAGGCAACTGTAACACGACCATTGGAATATTTGAACATATCATAATTTGCTCCCCTTTTGCGACACAAAAATGTATGTAATTAAACCTAAACCCAACCCTGCTTCATTCATAATCAAACAAATTAGAAGCAAATTTACATGATGAAATGAATTAATTGAAAAGGAACCAAAATTTAATTGAGGGTGATTATTTTTCAAGCAGCTCAATATAAGGTTGCTACACGCCCCAGGTATAATAGTTTGATTTGCATAAAAGACTAACCATGGTTTATTTAGCCGAAGTGTGGTTTGCCTGAAGATCGAAACCCAACTTGGCTGACTAGCAATGGCTTGCTTTCTGGCAACAAATCAAAATGGCCTGGTTCACATACCACATTAAACCACAGTTAAAATAAGTTTTGATTTAATGTGAATGAGCAGTATGTGTTAAATTGTGGGTGAACATATTAGACGACACAGTATTCTTCAAACAGCTCTTGTTTATTCACAGGCCAGAACTGAACTGAACTGAAGGGTTCAGTCAGCCTGCTTATATAGAGCTCCAGTACAATGTAACTGTAACAACTTTCTGTAACTATCCAATCACTGAACGTCACTTTCAATCCCTTATTTGCATATGTGGACCTGAACTATCTACAGTATCCCCCTGCTGGCCCAGGGTGAGAACTTCAGTACATAACAGTATGCTAGTGCATACTGCTGAAATTGTGGGTGCTCCACTCCTCTGCTGCACCGAGGAGAAAACAACCCACAGTGCGGATTGTTATTATATCTGATCTGAGTCTTGTGGTTTGTTTTCCTCAAAACTTACCCTGAGCGGTAAGCCAAGAACCAGGGCCAGTACACCCATGAGGCAGGCTGAAGCAGCTGCCCAAACTGCCACTGGATAAGTGATGCCTGCGTTGCTGCTGACATCCAGAAAGATTTCACTGAAATCTCGCGAGATCTTGCCAGAAGTTGGCAGCATTGCCGCTGCTTCGCGCCACCGCCGTGCAACCTAAGCAAGGGCTGCTTCGGCGGGGGCGGCACAGCACTTCTCATTTTGCCTCAAGTGGCGAAACGGGACACACTGCCCCTGCCAAGAACAAACCTTGGCTTCCAATCATGATTTTTCTTTTTGAAGAGAAACAAGCCACAAAGTTCAGAAGCAAAGAACAAGCCACATCATGGATTTTTCTTTTCTTTTCTTTCTGGAGTGGCAGCAGGAGTTGGAGAAGAGTGAAGTTCACCCTATTTCAGCAGCATGCACCAGCATCTGTTGGAGTAATAGGCTCTAGCTTATGCCACAACAAGTCTGTAATTTGCCACAAAACTCTGTTGTTTCTAATCCATGTGCTTTTGGACTATGTTCTTAGAGTGGAGGTATGAGGGAGCCATGCATAATTTCTACAATAAGGTGCTTGAGGAGGAGCTCAAGTCAGTATCGGAGGCCTTAAATCTAAGTTTAAATCAGCTCCTTAAAACTATGTTTGCCAGGGCAGGTTGAAGTTTCTCAGGGGTGAGAAATGAAACTCTGTACATAGTCATATTTTTTAAAGAGGAAGTGGGAAGTGGAGGCATAAAATGAACATGGTTAAAAGGAAAAATGGGCAGATATACAAGTTCAAGACCAACCACACCTGCAAATACAGGTTGTTGTTTTTCTACTTTCATCACTCATTCACCCAAAAGTTCACAGAAATGTGCAGCAAATTCAAACTGCCTCTAGAAACATCACCTCGATTCCAGTTCTCAATTAACTGGGCATCTTTCTTCACTTGTACACCTTAACTGTAAGTCATTTGAAGCGATATGAATTTATTCCAGAACTGCTGAGGAATAAAAATAAAGCCTCTCTCCAATAGGTTTCAATTAAAAGTGTAATCAAACATCCTAACTTCCACGATAATTATAATGATAATTATAATTAACTTAAATTAATATATATCACTAAGTGGTAACAGATAAATTGGCAGCCTAGGGATTTCAATGCAAACAATTATCTCTTGCATGGGGAATGGAGAGGTTACTGCAATTTTAACAAATAAAATCAGAGAGGCAAATCATTTAATGAAGACTTCATGAAGACGAGAGCTGGAATATTTGCATCTGCACAACTGTGAGTGTTGAAAACCAAGTTTAGAATGCAGTGAAGCAAAGTGATGAGGGCATTTTGTAAAGAGTACCCGAGTGCCTTACACAGGTTGCTAACTGCATGTATCACTGCTGGCTTCCATGTATGCACATATATGGGATTCTGCACAAACAATGCCAAGACTGAGAGCACTTGCAGCCCAGTGTAGAAAGGTTCCTGCTGCACAAAACCATTTTATTTTGTAATGTGTCACTTGTGAATATCAACTGAAGATAGACTAGGGGTGCTTGAGGAATTTGTTCTTCCCCAATTTCCACACTAACCTAATCTGCACCATTTAGAATCTTTTGGTTTTTGCACTTCTTGGAATTTTGTGGTGCAGTTCTCAACTCAAAAATGATTGTGGTGAAACTATGTACTTTAGGATAAAATACATTTGGAAATGCGTTCTGAGATAATATTTTTAAAATGCGTATTTTGTGAGAAATACTATTTTTGTATGAATAAAAGGGGGGAAAGAACCAGATCAATGAAAAAAAACAGGTTAGGATATGAAAGCATGTGACATTGACACACACCAGGAGGAGACTGATGCACCCATCCATAATCAAGACCCATTTCTGCAAATCAAATGTACCAGTTAATGCCATTTTTTAATTTACCACTACAGATACCGGAAATGCCAAAACCAATTTAAAACATTGCTTGTTAAAATAGCTTGAGGCAGTCAGCTTCACAGAAATAATTATTTTGGGTGTTTTTGAAAGCCGTTTCTAAGGAGAGGTTGAAAGGTGCACTTTAAGGACACTCGAACTCTTATTTGATGGATTAAAACAAAGGCAAAATATATTGATGTGAGACAGGAAACACTGTAAAACTTAATAAACCATCAACTACAATGATTAAGTATATGGAGAAGCAATTCCATATGTTATGCGAGAAGCTGCAAGAGTTTAGTGACCTTGCATCATTTATTTAGCTAAGTAATTTCAAAATTCAAGGAATGATTTTCCTCACATGTCCAGTTCCTCTAAAAGGAGCAGAGTGTTCTGCCTCGCCAAAGATGGTGCATGCACTGTGCTCAAAAGTGCTTTCACACACTATGAAAAACAGTGGATTGACCTAAAGCAAGAAGGCTCTTGGGGTGGTTTCACTACAGACAAAACCTGTAAACCAAAATCCAATTATTCATCAAGCGCTGGATGGATGCTAGGAATCCCTGGCTAGGGACCTATTCATACTGCATGGATTTCCATTATGAGGTTCTTGTATAGTTATACCGTATGAATGACGGGTGATGTGGGAACCACACATCAGCTATAAAGGGATACACAAACATCCATAACTTTAGGGACCACTGCAGTGTGATGGTCAGCACCATTTCTAAAATGCACATCCTCCTGTAGGGAAAGACCTGCCAAAAGTTGAAAAACATCTTCATGTATGCGACAACAGCCGCGAGAGTTCTGGTAGCACAAGGATGGAAGACTGAAGAAATCCCAACTAAAGAATCATGGCAAGAAAAATTGATGGATTATGCAGAACTGGCAAAATTGACACATAAGCTACGGGGCAAGGATAACTGTGACTTTACGGATGAATGGGAACCTTCAACAAGGTATTTGAAGACGCAACAAAGTGAACTGGACTCCTTGGCAGGTTTTGAATAAACATCCACAATTTTTTTACTGATAATAATTAGCTAAACAGTTGGAGGATCTATACAACTCTGTAACATGTAGAAAATAGCATTATTGGAGAAACCAAAACTGGAACTGAGGGAAGTCGGGGGGTGGGGGTGGGTTTTGTAGGGGTGGGGGAGGAAAAATGGGGGGGGGATAAGGATATGTTTTTGGAAAATATGTTTTGTTATAACTTTGAATAAAAAATAAATAATAATAAAATGCACATCCTCATCAGCATGGTGTTGGTGGTGCCTCTGGTGCCCACTTGGCACTGACCTGTGAAACCACCTTCTTAGTAAGGGTTCCCTGTTTACAGAATGCCCTCTCTAGTGAGGCGCACCTGGAACACTTCCTCTTCACCCAGGAATTTCAAGGCTGAAATATACTGTTACTTGCAACCTAGAAAACAATAGATGTGAGGGTATGTACCAGTAACTGTTTTTAAATGTCCATATGCTTTTTTAATGTTTTTTATTAATTCACTTTTAAAGATTGTATTGTTGTTGCTGTCGTGTTGCCCTGGGCTTCTTTGGCAGGATCAAAACTTAACAAATAAACCAGGAATGTTTGCAAGAATTAGAACTGTCAAATCCAAATAAAATAAAATAAAGCAAATTACTGTATATTCCACTCAATCAGTGACTTGTTCCACTGTATCCTGGTCTTACAAGTAATTCAAGTCAGCCCTGGGAACTATTTTTGCTTGGCTAATCAAGATGGGACCGAGGGACAAGTCAAAGAACAGCCTCCACGCAGCTGCATGCCCATGTGAAGCCATTACTACAAATTCAATATAATGAACTGCTTATTCTTTGCAAATCAACACATCACTTAAGGAGGATAGTGCAGGCCAAACTGAAAGCAGATCAGGGGTAGCAGTTTCATATAAACAAAACATGACTATAAATATCGCATAGCTGCATGATTATGCAATATGGACAGCACCAGTTGAATCACTCATATAGCACACTCATAAAAAGGCATGATCAGTCACAGAAGCCCATCATGTGACTAGACCATATGTGGTGTATGGAAGTTTAGTAAGAAATCCGTCAGATATGGAGTGATATTCAAGGAACTACCACAGAGAAGCATCACTTATCTGGAACAAGCTCAGTTATATACAAAATCCATTTGTTAAAATGGGTTTTCACCACACGACCCTAGTGGGCTTTTCCTTCTTTACAGAGGAGTTAAGTCTGGGCTTCCAGCAGCCAGTCTGGGCTTCCATTAATACCCCAGAACTACCACGAAGGCACTGCATAACCTTAAGCCTTTTATGTGGTGATGAAATATGTGAATGCAGTCTTACTGGAAGTGATGTTTCATGAAAAATCACAAGGCAATAGCCAATTCACTCATAAGAGAATATAACTTTCTGCTTAATGGGAATGTATGGGTTACAATGCAGTCCAAGCTGATAGCCCCAAAAGGATGACGTCACACAGTGAAGCCGATTAAGGAATGGACTGGGGACTAAAAAAGAAAACACACCCCAATTCCCCAACATAGTTTCTGTATGGGGTGGGGGGAAGCACCGCTTGGAAGCCAGGAGAGGCGTTCAATACATAATTATAATATATCACTCCCTCTAATGGCAAACTCAGGCTGGCCATATCCAGGGCTTCTTTTCAGCCGGAACTCAGTTCTGGTACCTCTCAGGTGGGCGCCATTGCCAATCTAAGATAATTAGGGAGGTGTTCGTGGTGAGTGAACTAGAAAAATGGCAGTGGCCATGTCTGCGGTTTTGTCAGAAAAATTGCCCCAACAAGAAGAACTAGAGGGGGTGTCTCTGAATGTTCAGTGTGTCCTGAGGGTTGCAGAAATTAAAATTACAAAACGAAAACAAGAAAGGGCCAACCACCATCAATGGAAAAAGCAAGAGCTGTGCATACAGGCACTCACAGGAAGGAGGAATTGGGAAAGGATGTGGCCCTGCACTTGTGCACTTTTTTTTGAAGAAGTGTAAGTATTGCTATTTGTAAAGTGAACTACCATTAAGCCAACTGATTTATTTACACAAAATCTTTGCCTTCCTTCTGTGTCTCCTCCCTCAAAGGTCCAGAGGACAGCAAAACGAGAACAGGCATTTTCTGTGGTGTTTCCTCGCTTGCACCAGGCAAAAACATTCCTCTTCTCCCAGGCCTTTGGCTAATTAACCAATCTATGGCCTTTTAAGCTGTGTTGGGGGCTGATTGTTTTCATTTGTTACTATGGTATATATGTTTGTGTTTTTATATTGTAAACTGCCCTGTGATCCTCAGACGAAGGGTGGTGTAGAAATTTAATAAATATACATAAAAATGCTAAGGCATTTTGCAGAGGGAGGGAGCATGTATATCTAACTATTAGCAATTAGCATTGGCTTGTTTTGTTTGTAGCTAAATGCATTATAATCTAAAATAATTGGTTATGGCTATCATTGGTGCACTCTGCTGCTTTTAATTAAATTACACCAGAAAAAAAATCTGAATTAGTCCATGCATTAAGAAGGAACACCTAACAAGTGATACATGCAACAAAACCAACAACAACCAAGGAGCAGGGGCTATATAATTTCTTAAATTATACACTTAAATTATGGGAACACTTATCTTCTAATGAGGCAGTCATGCATGAATCAACTCAGAATAAAATTCTACTGAGTTCAATGGAACATACTCTCCAAAAAGTCTGTATAGGGTCACAGTCAAAGGCTTGCATTTTAAAATGGTCTTAAAATCTTTTTAGAATGGTTCAGTGGGGGAGTTGCACTTCTGAAAAGTTTGTTCCTAGGAACAGTTTCATATTTTGTTATTCCGAACAAAAAATCTTTGGAGTAGAACCAGAAAGGTGAGACAAAAAATCTCAATGTTTGCCAAAACATAGGACAGTCCTCTGTTTCGAAGGTGTCATCTATTTGAGGGCTGCCTGGTCCAAGTCTGGTTTAAACCATAAAAAAGAACTAAGAGGGGACTTATATTTCTTTCAGAAGTATCTACTTCTAAAACTTTCAGCTCGTCAGTGAGCCACTAAGGAAACTGTAACCAGAAATTACAGGATTTCTATTTGGCAATGAATGGCAATAGGTAGACGTGAAATCATGAAGCTGTGTTCTACACCTCCAAGGCTGACCTTGATTTCCAAATTATGACTGACATTTAAGAGACCAATGTCTGTTTCATGTTCCCACTTTTCCACATGAACTCTGCAAAACCTGCGGATCCTGTTGCACTTGCAACACCAGTAGTTATTCTTTTTTTAAAAATGCTGCTGTGCAATCGGCTTGTGGGAATGGGAAGAAAGGAGAATAAGGTAGGTGCAGGGATTGCACCAACCAGCTGTGTACAGACAGTGGGGAAGATACAAGCATCATTCTGTAATCCAACCAGATGTTCCACTTCTAGAAGAACACATACTTTTCACCGTAGCACTGAAAGTTAGGGGGAGATAGCACAGAAGTTTGGGGTTCAGATCCACCCCCCCCCAATACCAGTTATCTGTTCCCATTTATAACTGCTGCAGTGTTTTAACTCCTCAATTTATTTTTAAGGTGGTTTTTTTAGCTTTTAGAAGTGTCTTTATATTTGCTGCTGCTTAATTATTATTTTTTAACTGTGGCTTTGCATTTGTTTTACTTTGTATGTTGCCCAGATAACTTTCATAACAAGGCAACTGGCAAAGCTAAAGAAATGAATAGTCAAAAGCATACGTTACACAACACCCAGGAAGTCATTTTGGCTAAACGAAGAAGACTGGAAAGCCAATGGACCCCAATAAAATGCTTCAAAGTTTTTACTAGTTCTGATAAATGAGTTTACATCTGAAGTCATCTTCAGAAATAGCTGAATTCATTCCCTGTGTACAAAATCCATACTTATTAGCAGCAAAGGTACAAAACGGACGCGGTTGCTACTGATTTATGACAACCCACTGCCACAGAAACATTTCATCACAGCACGGCAGAGTCAGTGATTTGTAGTCAGGAAATCAAAACTCCAATCCATGCAAGAATGAACAAACCAGTGAGGATTATTGCAGCAAAGAAAACAAAATCCACTTCTGTGTGTGTATGTGTGTGTGTGTGTGTGTGTGTGTGAACCAGGGTTACATTTAGGGGCAGGCACCCCCTGAAAACACTTGCCTGGAACCCAATTCCACTCTGTTATATATTCACAACTCAAACTTCCACTAAAACAGCAGCCTCTGTTTTAAAAACTTAATGTTGATGGAGTGGCCGTGAACTCTGCATCCCTAAGTGCAAAACGCCTGCATCCATACATACCAGCTTAAATCAACACTCAGCCTTCTCTGTAAATGCATTATCAATGGGGAGACATCTAGCAGCTTAATATCTTACAACCAAAATGTGTTTTGTGGAGATAGTGCAGGGAGTGAAAACATCAACGGAATCTTAGATTACTTTACTCCTTTTGTGTTGCTTTTATCATTACATGGCTTCTTATGAAGTCACATTCCTCCCCTAAGTGCCCTTGCTTTTAGCAAGAGCTGTTTCTTTGTCCACATGTTTTTCCTGGAGTATCTTTATATATGGATTATGGCATTGCGATAGTTTTTGCAGAACTAAAAAAAAAGATATTGGTATGCATGCACCAAGAACCAAATTGAAATATGCATGGAGTCCTGTAGCGATTTCATGCTCTTTATTGCAGCTTGTAAAACAGTGATTTAATTGTCCCCCAAACCTCAGGCTTTTATATACATTATTTACACAATGAGTCCCGTCTGATTGGCTGATTCTGCTTTCCTGCTGGAGCCTGATTGGTCTTTTCCTGCAAGCCAATCAGCTGTTGCATTCTAGGATCCTACTTGCCTATTGTTCTAGGATCCAAGTGTAGTGCATAACACAAATGAAGAAGAGAGTGTTTATATACTGAAGGATCCATGGAGAGTGTTCATGTGGGATCCATGTCAGCAAAAGACCAGCAACTTGGGTTTTTGCCCCCATAGCAGGGTCTTCCAAAATGCAACTCTCTGGTTTTCCCAACAGAATCAATGAGGTCCATTAACTTTTTTTTTTAATGATATTTATTACTTTTCAAACAGTTTCAACACAACACTACAAACAAAAAAAGAAAAAAACCAATACAAATACAATACAAAAACACTACATACAAAACAAAACAAAAACAAACAAAAATTTTTTAAAAACACCTCAAACATTTTCAATATCTTATCTTTCATTCGCTTATTTCCAACGACCTCCTCACAACTCCCTTTTTGTATTCCACTTCTATTGTTTCAGCAATTCCTTTCCATCTTCCTCTATTTTCTATCCTATAATTATCTTAACACATTCTTGCCTTATTTTTTCCTTTAATTTTCTATTAATCTATTTATACTTAATTCCTTATAGCATTTCTACTAAAGCCATATAACTTCATTCCAATATTCTTCTAACATTCATTAATTTTACAATATTTCTATAAATAGTCTTTAAACTTTTTCCAGTCTTCTTCCCCCGACTCTTCTCCCTGGACTCGGTTCTTGCCAGTCATTTCCGCCAATTCCATATAGTCCATCAACTTCATCTGCCATTATCCAACACTTCAGTGCTTTCAAGAAACAGCCATTCTCTCAGCCAGCAAAAAGCAGATGGTTCACAACAAAGTTTAGGGGTCTGGCAGGGCACGTCCACCTCCTTCTTTGGCATCCGTCAATATCTTAAATTTTACTCGAGGCTTCCTGCCCTGACAAACAAATCTAGAGACGTCCCTCTGCCACCTCCTGGAACAATCCATCCCATCCAAAGCTTGCAATGTTTGAAACAAAAGCAACATCCCCGACAACACAGCAACCCTCATCCCCACCACAGCAACTCGGCCCAACAATAACAACTTCAGATTTGTCCATATTTCCAAATCCCCCTTCTCTTCAATCCAACGTCCTTCACAGTTATCCTTGAATAAATTCACATTTCTGGCGGTCATACTAACCCCCAAATACCTCTCTTTCTCAACCGATGTTAGTCCTGTCTCCTCCTGAAACTCTGTCAAGCTTTCCTTTTCCTCAGGTAGGGCTCTGATCCAATGAGGTCCATTAACTTACACCACTGGTCACGAAGAGTCGGACACGATTAAACGACTAAACAAAACTTACACCACTAAGATAAACCTTCATCCTGCCCCTTGTGATCTCATTTACTGAGAATCAAGCCCACTCCGCCCTGTAGTTTAGGTCATGCTAAGCCCTACTTGGGTATTCTCTCCATACAACAGTAAACATGAGAGAGGGAAAGTGGGGCCATGCCTGCTAGTCCCATAGCCTAGCCTCCTGGCATCCACACACTGGGGGAGGGAAGGTCTACAAAGAGGAGTTGCTGTACACACATAGCACCCTCATTATATAAAAAAAGGGGGGACGCCTGACCAACACTAGATTTGGCATTTGGAACTGAACCAAGTTCTCCCTGGATTCTTTAAGTCCAGTGCTGGACTTGTGGCTCTTACAAGCACCAAGAACTCAGTTACAATACCAAATAAAGGCATTCACTATATCCAGAGCCCTTAACAAATGCTGCATCCAATCAGTCTTGATTAAATCAAACATCAGCACTTCTTCACTGACAAAGCAAAGCTACGTTTTAGAAAACTAATGTATGCTCACAAAAGGGGGCATAAAAAAATAAATATTTCAGCCTTCCTAGGTATTCTGTAAAGAAACTTCAGAAGATTCAGTCCATTTCTTGAGAGCTAACGTGGTGGAGACAGCTGAAAGGGCTGAACCTGGGAGATCAAGGGTTCAAATCTCCACTCAACTATCAAGCTCACTTGGTGTTGCTGTTGTTTAGTTGTTTAGTTGTGTCTGACTCTTCGTGACCCCATGGACCAGAGCACGCCAGGCAATCCTGCCTTCCACTGCCTCCCACAGCTTGGTCAAACTCATGTTCGTAGGTTCAAGAACACTGTCCAACCATCTCGTCCTCTGTCGTCCCCTTCTCCTTGTACCCTCCATCTTTCCCAACATCAGGGTCTTTTCCAGGGAGTCTTCTCATGAGGTGGCCAAAGTATTGGAGCCTCAGCTTCATGATCTGTCCTTCCAGTGAGCACTCAGGGCTGATTTCCTTAAGAATGGATAGGTTTGATCTTCTTGCAGTCCATGGGACTCTCAAGAGTCTCCTCCAGCACCATAATTCAAAAGCATCAATTCTTCGGCGATCAGCCTTCTTTATGGTCCAGCTCTCACTTCCATACATCACTAGTGGGAAAACCATAGCTTTTACTATACGGACCTTTGTTGGCAAGGTGATGTGACCTAGGGCCAATCATTGTCTCTGAGCCTAACCTACTTCATAGGGTATTGATGAGGATAAAATTAGGATGGAAGAGCTATATATGCCACCATCAGCTCCTTAGAGGAAAAGTGGGTTGTAAATGTAATAAGTAGGTAAATAAACATATAGACGTTCAACAATAGTTCAGAAGGAATTCATTGTATAAACCAATGACTGCAGATCCCATGCCATTATAAAGACTGAATTGATTATTTATCATTATATATTCCTAATTTTTCTAAGTAATTCCAAAATTCAGGTTACTATTCCCTGGGGGGAAAGGAGGCGTAGTTGAGAGTAAACATTGAGCCAGTTCACATGTGCCAACAAAGATTGGTTTGGAACTGTGTAAGTGAGCACTCCCTCCTAACATCCCATGATAAGTCACTTTGCAGGGTTGGATGTAACTGCAGGGTATAGTTTGTGCTAAGCAGGGAATATGACTCTGAGCATACAAGTGAAGGAGGGAGCAAACAAGATTTTTAACATGGGTTGGAAAACTAGGAACGCTATGCCTTGAACCTGTTGAACTAACTGCTTAGCTTTGCTTATTGCCAGCAGTTTAACCTCTGACACATGAAGAAGTGTGGTAAGAAGGATTATGCTACTGCAACCCAGTGCATCTTTACTGAAAAATATGTACCACTGAATTCAGTGGGGATTACTCTCAAGTATATGTGCATAGGATCACAGCCTCAAACCTGCAGTGTGGTCCAAATCTTGTTGAATCAGAAGTGCTACAGAATGCAATGCGATGTACTCCCTACTTATGTGTGCTTCGTAATTTTTCATTAGGTTTCCTAAGAAATCCCAGACTCAAGGATGTAAATTGCATGAGTTTATTTCACTTTTTTTACAACTGTGCTTCCTAGTGCACAGCTTTGATCTCTCTCCATAGGTATATCAAGCACCAACTACCACATCACAGTCACAACAAGGCAAGTCTTGGTGTATCCCGCACGAATCTAACTCACTTCTTTTATATATGTCACAAATTTTCAAAAGGGTTTCAAAAGATGAGTTTTGTCAACTCTACTGACAGTGGTCAAATTCAAGAGTCCATAGCTGAAAAAGACTTTAACAAATGCATCTCTGCCACACTTGATGTGGCACGTGTACGGAAAAAATCCCACTACCAGTTTGCTACAGTCTACGTAGTTCACACAAACTGTGGAAAAATAGAGAGCCTGAATTTCTAGGCCCTTCAGCCTGGTATCATGTCCTCAACCTATTATATTTTTTTAAGAGAAAAACTGTTGCCAGCCTGAATACATTTGCCTATTTTTTTTACTCAAGTTGCTGCCGACTGCATAGATCCTAATTTACTAACAGCAGTAGCACGGGCCAGTTTATAACAGTGAATGCAAAACATCAATCTTTAAAAATACAAGTAACTAAATTAGTTTTACTGCACTTGTCATAAAGACAGAATGAAGAACATTCCTAATTCAGCTGGACATGTACACTGTACACTGACCATGTACACTGTGGTCTTGTTGGCTTCCTAGCCAGTTACCAGCTGGGCCCACGTTATGTGCATCTACAACTTCCCTCTTAGATGTTCAGACCATCCCCAAATCCTTGTATGTCAAGATACACATTCTGATATCAGCAGCACACCAGTGTTTGTGTAACATAAAAGAAAACAGTGCTGTTCTCAAAAAAGCAGCATCTTCCTATCAGTTCAGAGGACTGGCTTAAGAGCACAAGATAAAACACTTGTATGAGTTGACAAGAATCAACATTGCACCTTGTGGGGAGAAGTGAGGAAAGTCATTTCACAAACACAGGTGCCATTTTAAAATTAGTGCTTCTGAAACGGGGTGAGGGTGGGGGGAGAATCTGTGTGATAGTCTGATGCACAAGAAAGCCAGTGGGTAATCTGCGTGCCATTCTCTTGTACATGAGTACCTGCACTTTAGAAAACACATTACCTTGAAATACAGATATTTTACCTTGGATGACTGTGAGAATGCTGGTGCATGTACAGTGGTACCTCGGGTTACATATGCTTCAGGTTACTTACGCTTCAGATTACAGACGCCGCTAACCCAGAAATAGTGCTTCAGGTTAAGAACTTTGCTTCAGGACGAGAACAGAAATCGTGCTCCAGTGGCGCGGCAGCAGCAGGAGGCCCCATTAGCTAAAGTGGTGCTTCAGGTTAAGAACAGTTTCAGGTTAAGTACGGACTTCCGGAACGAATTAAGTACTTAACCTGAGGTACCACTGTATATGTACTCTGAATATGAATGTAAACGCTACTTTTTTTAAAGGTGTGTTCCTCCTCATATAAGTCAGATTTGGAAATATCCACATTAATGGAACCAGCCTGAAAGAATGGCAAGTTACATATATCCTAGGTCTTCATGAGGATGAAGTCAGCTGAAAGGTTTTGCATCCACTGAAGGCAACATCCACAACATCTGTGAAAATAATGCCTGTGAAAATAAGTGAGGGGGAACCTGTGGCCCTCCAGATGATGTTGGACTACAACTCCCATAATCCCTGACAATTAGTCATGCTGGCAGTGGCTCATATGGAAGTTGGAGTCCAGCAACATCTGGAAGGTCACAGGTGCCCCATCCCTAGACTAGCCTATGCAGCAAAGTTTTTATTTTGAAAGATGTATTTGATTAGTATCCCATTTGGTGGTATTCTACCATAAGATACAACTATGCAGATTTACTCCCAACTAGTTTCTTTAATCTCTGTGAGTCAGAATCTCCATTAAGTGTGTGAGACAACTCATCTCTCATATGCATACAATTTTGAGCTGCAGTATGCAACTGGGAGTCAGACATGCACAATTTCCACAGTCATACACTACATATCTGCTCTCATGAGTTTCTA
Organism: Podarcis bocagei; assembly: GCF_964188305.1. Classification (NCBI taxonomy): domain Eukaryota; kingdom Metazoa; phylum Chordata; class Lepidosauria; order Squamata; family Lacertidae; genus Podarcis; species Podarcis bocagei. The sequence continues at coordinate 107,031,418 of NC_138125.1, forward strand.
AATACATGAATGATGAGGGTTCAGAAATGGTCAAAACTGGAAGCTGCCTCCTTGAGGTTTTGTAAGGGCAAAACTCTTTAGAAAGAGAAGTCTGATCCCCAAGATTCTCAGTTTCCACTTTTTATTTTATTTTATTGTCATTATAGAAAGAGCTTGGCCACTAGTGGCTCCTCTTCCTGGAGAATGCATGTCAGGAGCAAGGATGAGAAGATGACAGGATATGTCCCTTCTGCATCCTAATCAGAAAAGCTGGACAATAGCCCTGTCACCTGAAAGTTGTTTTGTCTAAGAGAGAAGGGCTAAGTGCAAGACTGTATTTGCATGTAGTGGAACATTAATATGTTTAGACTCTATGGGGGAGGGAAAAGATGAAGCCAAGTTTGGAGGGAATCTGAAATAGCGGTGGACATGGAAACACAATCATCACCCCTACTTCGTAAAGCCTCTCCTCCCAAAGCAGCTTTTCTTTATTGGGGTTTTATTACATGCAGAGCTAGTTAGGCCTAAGTCTATGAATTGAGTCCCTAAATGCATGAGTGATAGCTGGAAAGAGCTCTCTCTGCAAAGAGCGTTGGCTGAGATTTAACTAGCCCACTTGGCATTCTGTTTGTTTGTAACAGGTTAACTTTTGACATATCAGAATGAAATTCAGTATACACAATTAGGGCAAATCTACAATTTACAATGGAATACCAGCTCAATGCTCAACAGCTGTTTCCAAAGGGAAAGGTGGGAATGAAACACAAAATATATTGCAATGTCACATCTGCTCTGGAGACTGAGGTATTGGAACTAAAGCTGATGTGCACTTTTAGGACACCATTCCACTTCACAAGTTTGAACCCTAGCTTAACACCCACACCCATTTTCTTCCTTTTTTCTTTTTTTAAAAATAAAACTTTATTAGCTCCAAACCCATTTTCAAGGCAGCCAGGAAATATAAGTGAGTTAAGTCATAACACTAAACTATGGCTTGCACCCCTCTGTTGCAGTCAAGAGAAGCAGACTGGTTTAAAAGTGGAAGTGAAGGTTTCCAGCCAGAGTTTCCCAGAGTTTGTGCTAACTGTGGTTTGCTGTTATGCCTGAATTCACAGACCACTGACAAGTCACAGGGACAGCCACTGCTCAGTCTCTCAAGAGGCAGCAGCACCACAGGGACAAGAGCAAACTGATGAGGCTGAGTCCTAAGCAGCAAGGAAACAAAAAGAGGGAGCCACCAGCTAAAAAAGTTGGTTTGCCTGTTGTACAGTCAGAAGCCTAAATTATAGTGTGGATTGTTAACTATGATTAGCACAAACCATGGGTGGTTTTGCAACCATGCCTGAACCCAACCACTGTAGTACCGTATCTCCCTTGAACAAAAGAAAGCACTGTAATTTGGATAAAATGGGGAGGGACAGAACCATGTGTGCCACTTTGAACTCCTTGGAGGAAAGATGAGGTATAAATGCAATAATAAGTAAAAGCTTTGCATTTGAAATTCAAATTCCTGCTCAAGCCCTACACCTGGGTTGCAGTTTTTTTTTTTTTAAAAAAAGGATGGAGTAGGAGAAAAGATCTATAATAGGCAAATGTGATAGCCTCTGAAACACAAATAGAAGTGTGAAGGATTTAGGCAAGAGACTGAAACATGCTCCCACCTCACCTCATTCTTGTTGAGGCCAAGCCAGGGTCATGGGTGGCTATACCAGAATCAGAGCAGGCCCTGACCAGCAGGCAGAGTGAGGTGGTTACATCAGACAACAGGCGCCAAGGGATGAGGGAGGTATCTTAGAGGATGTGGCTTGCTTTGTGTAGCCTAAGTTAGCCTGATGCCCTCAGGTGTAATGGTTTTCGTTCTTCTGGACAAACCGCAAGCCGAAAACCATAGGACAGACCTTGGTTACAGGTTGTGCTTAGGCTGGGAAGTGCTAAACTGTGAGCCCAGGTTTGGACAAAATCTAAGCCAAGACAGCACGGCGCAGCCGCAGAACTGGGGAGGAGCAAAGTGGGCCTGATCTCCTCTCCCACTTGCATGTTTGTATTGAGCCATGTGTGACGTGGCTTAGTGTGACATGCAAACTGGGACACACTCTTGCTCCTTCAATTTTTATTGTTTAAATCACTGATACCTTGAAAATGTTCCCAAGTCTCAATTATGTCCACACAAGACCTCTATGAAATTAGGAAGATATGACCAAGTGCTACTAGATTGCTAAGCAAATGCTGCACCACTGAGGGACTTTAAAGTGAAAATTTTACATACAAATGCATATGGACCATTCAATAATTGCCATATCGGGCACTGGGCTGCAGCTGTGAAATTGCCTTTAACAATCACTACACAGCTTTCGTAGGGACGCGGGTGGCGCTGTGGGTTAAACCACAGAGCCTAGGACTTGCCGATCAGAAGGTCGGTGGTTTGAATCCCCACGACGGGGTGAGCTCCCGTTGTTCGGTCCCTGCTCCTGCCAACCTAGCAGTTCGAAAGCATGTCAAAGTGCAAGTAGATAAATAGGTACCGCTCCAGCGGGAAGGTAAACGGCGTTTCCGTGCGCTGCGCTGGTTTGCCAGAAGCGGCTTAGTCATGCTGGCCACATGACCCGGAAGCTGTACGCCGGCTCCCTCGGCCTATAGAGCAAGATGAGCGCCACAACCCCAGAGTTGGTCACGACTGGACCTAATGGTCAGGGGTCCTTTACCTTACACAGCTTTCGTATCACCTGGCATCACCTTATTAATCCTATTTCTCATTGGGGGCTGCTCATACATTCAGCTGCAGGTCACCAAGTACTGTACAAACCTGTGCGAATCAACCCTAAGTTACATTTGAATCAAGGTGGGCTTTACAGGAAGATTCCTCCTTTAGGAACAAATACTATCCTGACCATCGCAATTACAAGAAACTGTAAACAGGAATCATCTTCTTAGAAATAGAAGCAATCAGGTGGTAGTTACCCTAATGCAAGAACATTAAACAGCACAGTGGATCACCACAACCACCATGTTTTAAATCAAGAGTTTCCTAATGGCATGCATGCCAAGATCATCCACACAGAATGTATACCCGTACAAACATGATACAGGTCAACAAAGTCAACAACTGGCATAGGCAAACTTGGCCCTCCAGATGTTTTAGGACTACAACTCCCACCATCCCTAACTAACAGGACCAGTGGTCAGGGATGATGGGAACTGTAGTCTCAAAACATCTGGAGGGCCGAGTCTGCCTATGCCTGGTCAACATGTTGTAAAAAATTTGGGGAATCTGTCTTGTCATCCATTATGGAAAGTATAGAATATCTAGGTATTCTAGGCATGTTCCTGAATATATGAACACTCAAATGGTGGACAGTGATAGGGACATTGATGCAGACCCCAGCCTCATGCACTTTGCACCTACCAACCTTTCAGTCCCAACCATCTCCATGTTGAGTGAAGAAGTTCTGCAGACATCCTTCTACTAGCATTTGCTTCAATGCAATTGGGATCCTGCTTTATCCAGCTCCCAGCCGTGCGGAGTAAATGAGAGTGAAAGCCCCCCTGAAGACCTTCTCTGCTCAACAAGGGGATAGTTGGGGAACGGTGCACACAGAAGACACTAAGGGAATGGCTTGCATATGCATCCCTGCCTCCCATCTACAGATACAGAGTTCACAGACAGATGCCCTGAACATACCTGTAGTTTTGTACAGAGCAGGTATTCCAGCATAGTCTATGCAACAGCTCAGGTTTTGCATGAGGTTTTGCTACCTGTAAAGAACTGTTTGAGTGACCAGTGGGAACTTGGGGACCCAGGGAATGGCCTGGAAACACCAGGCACTGTAGCTGTTGTCAAGCTTCTTAACCATCTGGATGGCAACCGCCTGGGATGCCATGAAAGATTAGGATACACATAAAATAAATAATTTTCAGAAAACAAACATAAGCACTAGTCCAATTCTATTTTGGAAATTAGCATCTCTTTTCTCGTACAAGTTTCTGAGAATTTTCCATACCAAATACTATCATGCCCCCACCACATGCTCATAACAGAGCTCACCTTCCCCTAAATGTCAACTACCAAACTGAGGTCTGCATGGAAAACTGTTCATTACAAATACATTAAAAAAAGAAAAAACAGCTTCTGAACATTTCTGACAGCTGCTAAGTGCTTGGAACAAAAGGCAAAGACATAGGTACCCCAAATAACAATGAAATGGTCTCAAAAGTAGCTATTACTTCAACATGAACACATGTAAGCATACATGAGCATTCTGTGTGTATAATATTCACACATATATTTCATTACTTGTATCTGGGGACTGCTGTTTTAAATACCCAGTCCAGGCTTCCTTCTAATCAAGCCTAACATTGGGATGAATTTGGAAATAACGGGCAAAACAAATTTAGGGGGGAAGCCACCATGCCACCTTCTTAAAAATCTTCATTCTACACATGGATGAGGTAGCGCAACACAGGCCTGGTACTGAACTTGACAGGCCAGGTTTTTATAAGGCCTGCTGCAGTAAAGCATAACTGTACTAGTCCTGATTCATTCTGATACACTCGTTTTACAATGTGCTAGTCGCATCAGCAGCACAGGGTCTTTAGCTTACAGATCTGCCTGCCACAAACCAGAAAGCAAGTACAGTACGCCTCCTTATGCTTTTCATATGCTCATCGCCAGCTGAGCGTTTGGGTTGAGCTGCTTGGCTTCCCATCAACCAGAACAGCTCAGAATCTCTTTCTTAACTTCAAGTGGATTCTGGGCAAGACATATGCACGTATTCATACTGAACTTTGCTTTAAAAATGCCTCATTCCCCCACTATTGCTCTCTTCCTTGAGTTCCTTCCAACTCACCCCTGCAGATCACCACTTCTGCGCGAGAGAGCTCAACTTTTACTGAACTGAAAGCTGTACGTTCTGCTTCAGCATAGGCTGCAAACACGCTTTTCTTCTGGCATTATAACTGACCATTTTCATCGTGTTTCCCTACCCCTGCCTTGAAGTGAACGGTAACGCTTAATTTCCAATGTAAACCCTCCTATTAAAGAGAGAGAGAGAGGTGTAGTACCAACCACATTACTCCAACTAACAATCCAAGGAGCTGGTCCCCTGTGATTGTGTTTGGTCCTTTTTGAGAGGCAATAGCCGATCCCCATGACCACCAGCATGCTAGGGAAACGCAGGACCACAGGCCATACAGCCTGGCCCTTAGTCCATCTAGCTCACTGTTTACAATCACTGGCAGAGGTTCTCCAGGATTTCAGATGGGATCATTTCCAGCTTACCTGGAGATGCCAGGAATTGGAGCTGGGATGATCTGCATGTGAAGTAGATTTTCTATCATTGAACTACTGTGGGGCGGAGGGTATAGAATGAGAGAGATGTACCTGTTGAGTGTGGGGCAAGATTATAGAATGTGCAACACATCCATTTCAAGCATCTTACTTGGAACCCTTGCCTTTCCCCCTCTTTTCCTTTTGACAAGCAAACCACATCTGGAGATGTAAGAAAATTTGCATTGTTACTATTATTTGAATATGCCCCCTAGGGAAGGAGAAGGCACAGATTCCCCCCCCCCACACACACATTGCTACTGGAGGTGAGGAGAAAAAGTACTCGTTCCCAGCACATCATCATCCAATATAAGCAAGTCTGGCAGTGGCCTGGCAAAGAGAGAGAATGTACAGGCTGCACAGAAATATAATAGAAATACTCGTCATACATCTGAAACATTAATAGAACATGCCACTCAGTGGTTTGGGCCTTAAGGGAGGGGGACTATGTCATACCATCACTCACTTTGCAGGCAATCTCAAGTAGGTTGCGCACTGACACTTGTACAGTCACACTTTGCATGGCAGCTACAACAGCCAAAAAAGTGCTATCTGGAGGAATAATACCCTTCAAGCTATAAAAATGTGGCATATATGTGGCATGCACACACACACACACACACACACACACACACACCCCACATACATATATATGCATGCAATCATGAGGGAATATGTTTTGTTTGTGTATAAGCAGCTGGCAGACCCATTATACAGATCTTCTGTCAAACAGTAAGACCAAATTATAAACAATTGTCTTTGTTTTGCGTGTTTTGTGTTCCTTCTCTCATTCATCCTCACAGCAATCTGGAATGATGGCCCATTATTCCCTCTGTATTTCAAGCAGGCAACTGAGTCTGAAAGAGGGAGATAAGTCTTAGGCCATCCAACAAACTAGCGCTGGACAGTATGTGGATCCCCAGTGTACTCATCTCAAGCCAAGGCACTTTCCCCCACTGAACTGCACCAGCAAGTACCTTGTCTATCCCCACTTATTAGTGGTTGTATATTTCTGACATATTTCAGGCATTGTAGCCGCCTGCCCAGGCAGTGTAATGCTACAATTCCAAATCAACACTGAACTAAAAAAGCATTTCTTATGGTTTCTAAAGAAAATTTTAACTCTATTTATAAAAGGTAGCTTGTAGGAAAAACAGTTCCCTGGAAAGTGACCTGGCAGGTCAAGAAAATACTCAGCGTAAGGAAATAACCTGCCGTAGGCAGAAATATCGGTTTTTAAAAAACAGCACCACGAGTTTCTAAAACTGAATTGAAAGAGCATTTTAACAGTAAATTCTCCCCCTCTAGCTTCCCCCATCAGAAGAGGAACAGTGGAGTATTTCATTTTAGACATTTCAGAGTCTTCGCCCTCTCCAAACTATCCTAACCATAAAAATAAATTATGAGCATTTGAGTCAACATGTAGACATGACAGAGTTATCAGCAAGAGCCTGTGGAGAATCACACTGACAGAGAGGAGCAAAGACTAATCTGAAGAGAGATACAGGATCTTATCCATTCTCATGTGGATATCGCATCACTGGCCATATACGTCTGCATTGACGCATACACTGTTTTATGTTATAATCTGTGTATTTTATGCTTTGGCTATAAAACCTTATGTAACACATTCCTGCTTAATATGGAACAGCGTGTACATTGTTGTGGCAATCTCAGCAGATTTCTCTCCGTCTTGGGGAAATGTTGCCCCTCGAGGACTCTTTTAAATCATGGAGGGGTGGTGGGGACAGGGGGGGAAATAAAATAAAACATGCCCATCATAGCAAGGACCATAGGTTTCTAATCTCTGCTGTCAACTTTTTGCAGTCCATATTTAATTGGTCTCAGGCTGGTACAGGCTTTAGGATTCCCAGTGCTCAATTCTGGCAAAATACAAATGGCTCCTGCTAGCAGGAAAGCTATCCTGACTTGGGGGAGTACCATCTATTAAGGGGTAGCATATCCTAAATAATAATGAGATGGCAATCATGACACCTCAGCCTCCATTCACAGCATGCTGAAAGCTCGCATACTGCCATTGTGAAGCTACAGGATTGTGTTACAGCAACCACTTGTACAGCTTCTTTGTTCAAGAAATTCAAATGCATCTGCACTGACCATTTGCCCAGGCAGCATCTTCTCTCTCTCTCTCTCTCTCTCTCTCTCTCTCACACACACACACACACACACACACACACACACATATCTTGGAGAACTTCCACCGCTCCCAATTTAAGCAAAACATAAACTCCTGTGTTATTAGTATTCTCCTTTCTCCCCTCCAGCGGCACTTTCCCCAGCTGATGAACATATTATGCACGATAGCTACAACACCTCTCCCCATTTCGGAGCCACGAAGCATTCATGCACCCTGCCGTGAGGACAGAAGTGTAGCATGTAATCAGCAAAACGGCAGCACACACACACACACACACACACACACACACACACACACAAAATGCTTCCCAGCTTTCGTCGGAAACACCTATATCTTCCCCTTCTCCTTTTTCTAAAGCTGCAGGACAAGGAATTATATAACCGAGATTAGTTCAGGTGGCTCCAGACTATATCCATCACATTGCCAAGCAGCCCACAAAACAAAGCCTGTTTCTTTGGCGTCCCTGTCCTCCGCATACCTTGCTGTTGCGAGGAGGAGGAGGAGGAAAGATACCAGCAAAAGGGTGGGCTTTTAGACAAAAATAAAAAACCAAAACCCCACTTACCGCCTCAGAGTCTTCAAATCCATGCAGGTACAAATTGTCATACATGGAGGTCTGATAATCCAAAGCACCCCTTTCTCAGTGCAAAAGTGAATTCCCTACAAAAGCCACAGCTGGGATTTAAAATGCAGGGAAAGGCCTAGACAGTAGACAGAGCAGCTCCAGCCTGCCTTGTCAATTCCTCCTCTGGATTTGCCCCCAGCCAAGACGATATTCATTCACATCATAGAAAGGAAGGTTATCCCTAGAGGCAACCCAGACCTGGCATTTTATCTGCCTTCCAAACACAGAGCATGAAAGCAAAACCGTTTTTCCCTCAACCAAGGGCTGATGACAGAGTCAGGAAAGAGACCGGTGATTGGCTGGGCTGCTGTGCCTAAGTCAACTCACAGAGAATTCTCTTTGATAGTGGATGACGAACAGGAGGGCTTCTGCGTTTGTAACAAGCATGTCCCCGATGATTTCTTCTCTTCAGCCTACAATAATAATAAAAGCTCGCCAGCATTTTTGAAAAGAAAAGAAAGAGCTGAGGTGGGGGTGGATAGCTGGACAGATTTAACTACCAAATACACCCTGTGGAATAGAGAAAATAAGGGGTTCCCCCCCTCAAGTCCAGTCATCAAAAAAAAAAAAAAGGAAGCCACAGCATTTCTACCAGTAAACAGCTTCACCTTAAAAGTAAACTGCAATTTGGCAATAAATCGTTTGTTTGTTTTTTATGCAGGAGAACAGGAGCGAGAGCACACGATGGAAACAGAGGAAGAGCTCTGCTAATTTATGCTGTTTCTATTTAGACATCCCTCCCCGCAGAATTATGTTGCTTAAGGAAGGACTGCAAAGATTTAACCATCACCACCACAGGCTTAAAGATAAAATAACCCACTTCTCTGTCTACTTCCTGGGCTTAGTTTGAATTGCCTGAGCAATATTCTTATTTGAGAGGCTCTTCCTCAGGATGCAAGTCGCATTTTAAAATAGGCTGCTGCAGACAAAACCGCCGAAAAATATTTTATCCCTTAAGAGAGTTATGCACTCATTTTCTGAAGAACCCCAATTTTTCTAATATTTTAGGGGAGGGGGAATACCAGCTGCACACGGCCAAATTTGAAACCTCTGTCCTCTCTCACTCATTGGAATAAGCATAGTTTGCAAAGTGCATGTTACAATTCCCCTCAGAACCACAAGCAAGTGGCCAAGAGAAGGAGGTGCATTTCGTCAAAGGGCAGGAGCAATAATTTTGCAAATGTTCACTCAGAAATAAATTCCAATGAGCTGAATAAGAGATAATCCCCAGTAAGTATATTCCAGCTTGTAGACTCTCGCTTCTGAAGACCTGGAGTTCAAAAGCATTGCTTTCAAAAAAAGTTGAGGCATACAGACTACCAGTGGTTATTACAGAACAGAAAAGTATACAGCAGTGGTGATGAATCTGTGGTCCTACAGATGTTGCTGGACTCTGACTCCCATCAGCCCTAGACACCACAGCCAATGGTCATGGATAATAGGAGCTGAAGTCCAGCAAAACATGGGAGTCCACAGACTTCCCATTCCTGGAATACTGTAGTAGATTTGGAGCATTGTACTGTAAATGGGTGTCAAAATTGAGATAGCTCTGTGAGACTTGCGGCCAATTTTATAAGAGTTATAAGCACAATAACATTGTTTACCCGTGACTAATCAGTTGTGCAAAAGTTGGTCCACGGAATACAGCTTCTACACCCTAAAGTGTTCACATACCACTGGTGCTAAGGAACAAATTTTAGATGGAAGGTCTCACCAGTAGACCTCTCACTTTGATATTCAAGATCTTTGGTTTAATCCCTGGCCTCTCCCAGTAGGGTAGGGGGAAGTTCCTGCCTAAAAACCTTAAGAAGTGTTCCCAGTCAACGAAAGTGCTAACCTAGATGGAATAATGGTCTGGCTCAGCATAAGACAGCTTCCTCTGTTTCTAAAGAGGGCCACATACACAACTTGTTGTCGCTGTTTTCATCTGTGTCCTACCTAATAGAGAACACTCACCTATTTGAAAAGCTGTCCCGTGCAATTTCAGTTTAAAGAGAGAGATAAAAGAAGAGAGATGAGGGGCCTTGAAGCTTCTCATCAATAGTTAGCACATGGACAGCAGATCTTAAATTATAGTAATAGTTTCTAAATTAACATCTATACAGATGAATTAGCAGAGAACAGATAAAATAGGAAGAGATAAAGAACAGGGAGGAAACAAACCTTAAAAAACAAACATTTGCAAAATTAAAACTATTTATAAATATCATACCCTTCACAAGGACTGCCCCTAACCAATGCCTGTTATTATCTCTAGGGGTTGGTAACCATACACCTTTAAGTCAGGTAGAGCTACCAACTATTCTACTGGAAGTCTCCTCAGAATGAAAATAGTTGGTTATCCACCCTACTTAACTCTGTTGTCGGTAATACCAAAGCAAGGCAAAGGGTTTGGTAACCATGGCATCCACAAGCATAAAAACACGAGAAGAGTCCATCTAGTCCAGCATCTTGTTCTCAGTGGCCAACCAGGTGTCCATGGGAAGTCCACAAGCAGAACCTGAGAACAATTGTGTGCATTCTTCCCACCTGCAGTTCTCAGCAACTGATGTTTAAAGGCATATTGGCTCTGACAGTGGAGATGCAACGTAGTCAACATGGTTAGTAGCCACTGATACCCCTTATCCTCCGTGAATTCGTCTAACCCTCTTTTGAAGCAACCCAAATTAATGGCTATCGCTGCCTCTTGTGAAAGCAAATTCCATAGCTTAACTATGTAATGTGTGGAGAAGTGCTTTCTTTTGTCTGCCCTGAATCTTCCAACATTCAGCTTCACTGGATGTTCCCAGGTTCTAGCATTATATGAGAGAGAGAGAGAGAGAGAGAGAGAGAGAGAGAGAGAGAGAGAAATGCCTCTTCTAAAAAGCCCCAAATATTGGGAACTTGCTCCATCCTTTTGATCACCTTTTTCTGAACTCTTCCAGCAATACAATATCCTTTCTGAGGTGAGGTGATTAGAGCTGTACACAGTATTCCAAGTGCACCATAGGTTGATATAATGACTCGCGACGGGACGATGAAGAGTGAGGCCGGGAGGCTGGCGCCGCAGCAATTTACGCTGCCGTACACGCCCCCCCCCCAAGGCACCTGGTTGGGTGCCTGTCCGTGGGCGTGGGCGCCAGCCAGGTGAGTGGGAGGCAGGGGGCTAAAGCCCCCTGCTTGAGGTGGAGACCGGCTCCCGCCCACAACCACTCCCCTCTCTTGCAGGAGGAGAGTCTTAATGGCATTATCATATTAGTAGTGTTATTTTCAATTCCTTTCTTAATTATCCCTGACATGGAATTTGACTTTTTCACAGCTGCCACACATTGCGTTGACACCTTTTTTGAGCTATCTATGAAGACCTGAAGGTCTCAATCCTGGTTAGTCACCACCAGCTCAGACACCATGAGCATATAGGTAAAATTAAGATTCCTACCCCCAATGAGCATCACTTTATACTTGCTCACACTGAATTGCACTTGCCATTTTGCTGCCCATTTACCCAGTTTATTGCATTAACTAAAGCATCTTTAGTTAATGCAATAAAAAAATTCCTCAGCGATGACATTCAGCATTAGGGATTAAAAATGGATCTCAGGATCTCTCAACAAAAGAGGGATTAACTTGAGCTAGAATATATAGACTTGTCAACTCTAACACTTAAAAGACACATTAAAACACTCCACTGAAGAAAAAAAGAGAAAGATGTAAATGTACAATGATTATGCTCGGATAAAATTATTTCCTCTACTCCCAAGCTAATAAAGCTTCAATGGCACTTCTGAAAATAAAGTTATTAAAATAATCATAATTGATTCACACAGAATTCAGACTATAACCACTCACACACACAAATAAATAAGATAAAATATCATTTTTCTCTTGGATGTACACAGATGCAAGTCTCTTAGAGAAATACATAATATAGTGACTGAAAGAGAACTTAGTCTCTTAGAGACATACATAATATAGTGGCTGAAAGAGAACTTTCCTTCACAAGCAGGAAAAATTATCTAGGAATCCCAAGGAGCAGATAGAACTACTCCCTGGAACCTGTGCCTGCTCCCCTCATTTACAAAGAGAGTCCCTGCACTACCAGACTGATTGGTCCACATACTGTTCGGTGAATCAGGAGAACTCTGAGAAGATATCCCCACAGTGTAAAAGCCCAGGGCCAGACACTGGCCCTTTAACTGGTCATGCACCAGTATTCAGGGGGCTGGGACCTCTAGCACAAGATAGAAAGATCTGCCAGTCGCTCCAGGCCACTGCTGAGACAACTTGTATGTTCTGCCTCAGCTGCAGGCTTATTAACCATGCTCCTAAAACATACACCCAGATCCCTCTCCAAGGTGCTGATCCTGCCTTACCTCGCTTTCCTGTCTGTCTGGAATTCCAGGATTACTGACACACCCACCCACACACACACACCCCGCTTGGTCCATGGCCTATCTGCAGTGATGGCGAACCCCAAATATGAGGATAATGTAGCCTAGCATAGTTCTGTTTCTGCTAGAAACATCTGTGTTTGATAACTATTTTGACATTTAATATGTTTCTCCTGAAGCTACAATATACTTTTAAGTTAGATTTTTTTTTTTTATCCATTTGAGAGAGGTAGATAAGTTTTAACATACCATCTGCATGATGAAACTGATGGCGGACACGCAATGGGCTTTATGAGATGTTCTTGAAAATAGTAACTTACTTATCCTGAATTAAAAACCAACTTCCAAGTCCTCATGGTTTTGGACATCCACCAAATGTAATTCTGGCAGGATAACTACTTACTGCACAGCTGTGAACATGCTGCAGATCATGCAGTTAGAGTATCCACTGAGGTTCACTGCATTTCCTTCAAACAAGTGTGTGTGTGTGTGTGTGTGTGTGTGTGTGTTGAGACACACAAATTTATCTTCATAAAAATAAATTGTCTCAAGTAGATGAGAATGCATCCTGTAGCCAAGCAGTAATCACTGGGGGATCACTGACTTGCAAATATGGATGTGTTAAATATGAACTCTAGTCATGCTTATCCTGCCAATAGCCCAATAAACCAATAGCCCTAGACTTCAATGATTATGTGATCACAGCAAGGCCAAGGCCATATTAAGACAATTTACTGATTCTTGATTAATAATCCTGCATTTTTGCTGCTAAACTTTGTCCCAGGGTCATTTTTAATAAAATAAATCAAAATTAATGATCATTTAATTAAGAGATAAACTTTATCTCTGCCTCTAATATCTTCACAATTTGCCTCAGTTTTGAGCAATTACAAACTAATGTATTCTAATATATACATTGTTTTAAAGAGGTTTGTGAAACTATAAGCTACAGCATAACTACAATATTCAGGGTATATTTTGGTCAACTATATCAGAGGGAATTCAATGAATCCCACCTAAAAGTTAAAAACAATTGTGACTTCTTTTACTACATATTAATCTCACTGGAAATAGTATTATGTCTTTACTGGAGCCCAACAGAATCATCATTTTCCAGTGGACATGCAACAACTGAGTGCTTAATCCACAGAAGGAGGGGGCACGGAAATAAACGGAAAGGAAGAAGATACGAGCAAATAAACACTATGGTTATGCACATGTTAAGCAGGGGCATTTTCTTCATAAAGAGTATCAACAAAACATGGCAAGCACAACTTGCGTATTAGGAATACTGTCTTATAATAAATTTTGGGATGCTTTTCTGTGGCCTGCGAGATGCAAGTTATCAGTGGACTCCAGCCATTTCCCAGCAAATGTGACAGAAGCCACCATCCTAACTGACACTAATTGGCATTCTGATGGCACTTCCAATAAAAAGGCCAAATATCGAGCGGCCCTGAAGAATGAACTGTCCCGTTATAGCCCCTAAAACTGATCCCTCCATCTAGGTCAGACTGAAAGCGTTCTAGAAGCATATTGAGGTAGGCTTGCTGAGCTGCTGGGAATCCTCTGCATATATCATTAGTGTAAGAAGCACTTCTGTTTGTTCACAATCCCTGGCACTTTTTAAGCAAGCAGTTACAGTAGCAGGTTAGCCTCTTCAACAAGACTCAGAGCTAGCCCTACCATTAGGCAGAGGGAGTTAGCTGCCTCAGGTAGCAGGTAATAGGTGTTGGGGAGTGGTGGGGAGCTGAAGGAGAACAAGGCTTATGTGCCTGCCTTGCACTCCCTAAACTACCTGGCTGCCATCAGATTTGGTGAACAATGCTGTCCTGTTGCCAGTTCTGAAGTAAGATTCAGTTGCTAGTCCAGCCAGCTCCTGGAACTGGAACTAGGAAGATAGCAATCTAGTCCTTCGCCACGAGCAGCAAAAAAAAATTGGCCTAGTCCTGACAAGAGTTTAAGAGGCAGTAATTAACACCCACCGTGCACACACCCGCAAAAGACCAGGTTACTCTAGGAACTTTCTGGTGGAAGAATGAGATATAAACTTATTATTATCATCACCATAATTTACTATGATATAGCCATGCTCTGTTGACTTATTTTTTTACGAGGCATCTGCACGAAGATTTTGCTGAGAAGAATGTTTTAGGGCCATGAGGAACCCAGAGGCATGCTAGAGAAAGCACACAAGAGTTGCAGAAAAACTGTGTGTGCTAATGCTAAGTCTAGATGGACATTTAGAAATGATTACTATCAGTGTTCGAAATTAACCAGGCGCCAGGCATGTTTTGTGACTGGCGCCGATCCAACTGTGATCACGTTGAGATCTCTGGAAGCCAGGTTGGTGACTGGGGAAAGCAAAATATCACTTAGAGAAGGATCTGAAATATTTCCCTTGAAGCTTTCGTTTGGTTTATTCAGGATTATTTTATTTGATGTTTCAAGGTGTTGCACACTGCTTTGAGATTTGAGATTTGTTCTTTAAAATACAAAGCAGTACGGAATTTGAATGAATGAATAAATAAATAATCAAATCAGGTGGAGGGAACAGCACCTAAACATTCCATTGTGACAACTGCAGCCAAGCTTTAAGGTACCATTTGGCAATTAAATTAGATATCTGGATTTCAAACAGTGATTACTATGATTAAAACAGAAATACAGTATCTGATTATAGTGGGAAGTCCACTGCCTATGTGCTGTTGATAGGAAACATCAAGACCCCTGCTCTCCCTGTTCACAGTTCTTTATCTTTAAAGTGGATGCCTTCAAACACAGGACTTTCCTTTGTGAAGTAGGACATGGGCGCACACTACTTCTTTGAAAGCATCAACAAATATGTTGACGGGGGTGATCCAGCATACATTTTACACTTAGACTTCTCAAAAGTTTTGGGCAAAATTCCACACCAAAACCTGTTGAGTAAACTTAACCATAACCGTAAACTAAGAAGATGAGTCTCCTATTAACTAAGTTAGAAACAACAAGGAGGAGAACTCAGGGGTTAACATACAGTGCTGCCTCACCATAAAGGAAAGTAAGCAATCTATATAGGGGTCAGTGCTATTTAATTTATACCTACCGTAAATGATCCAGTCAGTGGTGAGGAGTGAAGTGACAAGTTTGCAGATGACGAAGTATTATTCAGGATGGTGAAATGTCCAGTGCATTGTGAAGGATCATGCCAAACTGGGTGAATGGGCAACAAAGGAGCAAATGAAGTTTAAAATTGCTTTGTTTTTAATTGCTGGAATAGAAGGGTGAGCAACCTCTGAGAAAAATGAAGAAGAAAAGGGAGGAGGAAAAGTATTTTGGTAGCATCTCAAATACTGCAAATAGGCAGAGGAAAGATCAGGTACACCTGCCCCATAATGAATTCACAATCTCATTCCTTAAAACAATATACAGTTTGAATGTGTGAACATTACCCAGGTTGGAAGAGTTCAGGCTAATCCTAGGCCTTATATTTTGGGCATAGCTTTCTGAAGGTGCAATAAAGGTAGCCAGGTGTGATGCATGCCCATAACGCATGAAATAAATCTAGATCATGTTCCCTTTGTCCCTGACACCCCAGAGAAATGTTCCAGCTTCCAACAACAGAGCTGTCCCCACATGTTAGCCTCTGAAAGACAAACTAACTTTAAGGAAAAGTGTGATCTTAAAAATAATAATCTGCAGCTCCTCCTATGCCTAAATGCAAAACTCCAAGCTTGTAGTGACAAATATAATTCTTTAGATGAGCAAATTCATTATGATCTAATTTTAATTAAGTTGCAGCAACGAATTCCACAATGTGAAAATCATCACGGAAAAGAAGTTGGAACGTACAGTTGATGCTTTTGATGCCAAATAATGTCATTTTCTGTAACGCAATACAGCAACTTTAACGTGCAACATCTCTAATCTACGTTTGGTAGCACTATAACACAGTGCAACACTGACCAGACTCATATGCCTTAAATATTAATCACAAAACTGTCCTGGGATAAGAAGTCTCAAAACACTTGCATTATGAGGACAAACGCTGGCAACTATTCTGTCAGCTCAGGAAAGCGACTTGAGAAATGATGAATGACAAACTGGGGGTAGTCAACCAACAGTTACCCATAATTTTCTGGATAAAAGACTTTCAGGTGGCACAAACAGAAATTAATCTGGAATAACTTCACATCATCAAATAATCATAGCACCCAAGGACTGCTGCCACCCCCCCCCCCCAAAAAAAAGCATGCATACAGTTACAAGAAGAATATTAAAACCTCTGATGACTATTTTATGAGGTTTGGATTGTTTCTCTTTTGGATTCTGGCAGTAAAAGTTTTCCTAGTATTATTTAGGTTTTTTTGCTGGGGGGTGAGAGTTGCCTTTTAGTCCAAGTCTGCTTGGCCTACCTCTTTTATTATGTTCTGTTACTATCCCCGCAGGAGCTGATTGCAGCTGTTCTTTGTTCCCCGTTAAGTTTTGGGTACAGTATCAGACAGAGCTTGCTGTCTCTCTGCGAGCGGTGCCTTTAATGGATTTGCCGTGGCAGAGCAGCAGGGGGAGATCACACCCTGATGATTAAGGCAATCTGGTTAGGCAGGCCTGGGAAGGAGGATTCCGGATAAAAGTCAAAAAGGACATTAAGATGGGATATTTGCACCTAAATATTACAACTCCAAGGTTCCTCCCCAGGGACCTATCATTTATCTTTGAATTACTGTATCACTGAAGGCAAAGAACTTTATGTTCCTGCCGCTTGCTGCTTACATTATAACCTCCTCGGCCTACGTCACCTATTACTGAAGTTAACTTGCGTTTGGAGTCACTTTCCGGATATACAATCTGTCAGCTATTTAGAATGCAGCCTTAAGCAATCTCTTCCTCCCCACCCCCCTCAGTCTGCCCCTCAAAAAGTTTCACAGAAGTAAATAATAAGGCAATAAAATATAAAATTCACCCCACAGACAGAAGAAACGGGGAGGAACATCTGGGACATGGGCTAGGCCAATGAAATGTGATTAAACTCAGAAGTGTAAAATCATTTCCATTATAGAAAAGCAATATATCTCCCACAGCAGCTTTGACATCTGTCAGATTTAATGAAAATGATGATGTGGCTGACATACACATATATTTGCCTTGTAGCCCCTGGCTCATAAGATGTGCTCTGTCAAAGGCTACCGCAGCAGCCAGGGCTTTCCAAGAACCTCAGATTTTCAGTATCTAAAACACAGTGCAAATGTGTTTAGTACTGAGCAGATCTGCTCCCTGGGGCAGGATCAAATGACACTTCAAACATGTCCGCTTCCTGCATCAAAGAAGGCATGTTTTTTTGCACCATGTAATGTCTCAGGCCACATTCATGCCATACATTTAAAGCCCTATGGTTCCCGCCCCCAAGAATTATGGAAGCTAGAGTTTGTTAAAGGTACAGAGATGTCCCTATTTCCCCCACAGAACTACAATACCCAGAATTGCCTGGAAAAATAGATTGATTGTTAAATCACTCTGGCGGGCTGCAATTCATTCTCCAAAAAGTCAGTGCCACCCAAAGAAAAATAATGTTTTGTTTTTTAAAAAAATGTTTAAGAAGTTACAGGTGTCAACCATTGCACTAGCTCATGGGCTACTAAAAGATCCATATTTGCGAGAATTCCTTGCTTGGAGGGACCTAATAGGGCCTAAAGAAAGAGTCAAAATATTTTAAACAAACACATACCCACCAGAGAAGCTAAAATGACATTGACCTGGTCAGTGCCCTGGATTGAAAACTGCTGCAAGTCCTGCTTTAGCTGCTACGAGCTTTTTCAGTGAAAAGCAGGATATTAAGAGCGGCATTCAACATTAGTCCTACTCAGAGTAGACCCACTGAAATTAATGAACTTAAGGTAGCTGTGTCAGTTAACATGAGTGGGTTTACTCTGAGTAGGGACAATTAATATGAATTAAAAGTCTTGTTGAACAGCACTAATTCCCAAAAACAGACATTTTTTTTTTAAAAAAAAAGATGCAATGAAATATTCAACAAAGCACAGTTGCAGGATTCAGTAGATCAACCTCGCACAGCCCTATACTTATACTTAAAAAAAAAGACATTAAAAAAAAGTCCATTATGTTTTACAGAAGCAGGAAAGGCATACTCAGAAGATTTAACGCCTTTTATTGTTATTACAGGAGCTTTTCCGCCCCCTCTCTCCACACACACAAGCCTCTCCTGCTGCAGTCTGTGTCTTCCATGGATGATTCAGATTTCTTCAGCCTTTTGAGAGTTTACCTGAAAATTCCGGTGGGCTGTGGGTGGCAAGTGTAGAGGCAGCAAACGAGTGGGAGAAGGTTGGTGACAAGGTTCGGAATATGTGAATATCAGCATCAACAGCAAACCCAACTGAACTACTTCCCATTCTTATTCTAAACAACCCCATCCCAATCAGCCAGAGCCTCACAACAGAATTATGGCTCATTTTACAACGATCAGGAAGAGCTGGGGCTGTTTTAAGAGATTCTCCATTCATAGTTTCCTTGAATCAATCACTCTTCTCTGGGTAATCAGGAGAGCCAGCGGTTTGGTTTGGTTTCACAGTCAGTGTTTGAAGCTCCCATTGTTCTAGGCGCATTTTGCAACAGGGAATTTCATAAGCGCGAGCAGTTTCTGAGCTCTGGGCGCAGTACTGCGCCTAAGATTTCAGATTAAAACCACGGAGTGGAAGGAAAGGAGGACCTTTTTCTGCTTCCCCACTTCCAGCTCCTCTCTGGAGACTGGAGAAGAGACCCTTCTTAAGGATATTAGGGGGGTGGGCAGGGGAAGGACTAGACCATATGAAAAATGAACATAATATTTTAGCTGCAGTTCATTCATTTTCAGCTTTGTATTCTTGTCATAAAAAAGTGTGCCTAGACATTCCGTTGCTGTGCCCATAACCTGGGTTGAAGGTGCCATTTAGCTCCTAGCTTTCATATCTCAGTTGCCTCCTAGCTCACATCTGGCATAACATTTAAGTCAATGTACACTGCCAGGGGATGCTAAACCTTTGCACTGCCTGGACTGCAAACCGATTTACATACTCCTGTATCCCCAAAATGGCAAGAGCACATCAATGGTACTTTGTGCGCTATTTGTGTCTGCATCTCAGTGAGCAAGGGTTTCAAGGTTCATGAAAGGCATATGAGTCCATTCCTACATTTGCGTACCCTCCAACATTTCTCTGATGAAAATAGGGATGTCCTATGGAAAAGCATGACATTCTGGGATCAAATCAGAAACTGGGGTGGCTTCTGTAAATCCAGGACTGTCCCTGGAAATTAGGGACACTTCGAGGGTCTGCATTTGCACCTATGTGTACAAAGGTCTGATGGAGCTAGCAAGAACAGCTGAGCTAGTTCTGCTCCTTGGCTGACGATGCATATACCATCGACACACCGCTGCTGCTGAATGTTCAGTGGTGGCTTGAAGAGGACCTACACAAACACAAATGTGAACAGTAGGCCCTGTTCAGACTGCTTGACATGGAATGGAACAAGCTTACCATATGCATCAGCACAAAGGAGGCAGAGCTAGCCTGCACATTCTCATGGCCCCTTTCATGGGTTCAGTACCCACAAGTAGAAAAAGCCCAAATAGGGGTTATGTAGTCCATAATCTTGTGTGTTTCTCTGCACAGCAAGTGTGCTGCTGTCCTGTGAGGAACCTCAGAACTAAAGCAGGATGAGCAGATTTAAAAGACACCAAGGGGGCAGGGGGGGATCCAAATCAAGTTTCTCATTTTTTAAAAAAAATAAGTAAATCCTGTTTTTTTGAATAAGTGTGCCTGCTAATTAGTTGCTATAGCAACAGTTTGCAGCTAAGCAGCATCTGGAAATGTAGCCCAAACTTTTCACCATGCCATCTCTTGCCCTGCTGCATTACAAAGGTACATCCAAACACCCTCCAGCAAGCGTTTAACATAGGAACAAAATATATAGAGGTGTCCTCAAATGGCTTGGAATCCTGGCTCAATGGGGTGTGCGGACGTGAGATTTAAATCTGCTAGCGTGCCCACGCTTTGTGCGATTCCTGCCGGAAATGCCAGCGTGCATGGAACAATCCAACACAGAGTTACCCATGCTTTAAAAAAAACAACCAAAAAAAACAACAACACCCAATGATTCAAGTGAGCTTAAGCACTCTTCACTTTGCCTTGGGTTGTGGCAACTATGAAATCAATGGATTCTTGTTTAGCACCCTGTGCACATCCATGGATATTAAGAAAGATCACTTACTTGGAACACCCTCCTGCCTTCCTCTCAACACATTTGTCGCACTGCTCATGCTAATATCTGGCTTCCCTTGAAGGGTTTTTGAACAAATACTGCCTCCCATTTTGAGAGGGGTCATGGGCAGTGAACATGCCAGGACTGTGCACCAGCCTTGCCCCTATTCAGGGGCTGTTGGAAGGGACCCTATGTGCATATCAGCGTGGGGATGTATAGTAACCTCCACATAAGGGAGGGATCATAGGTGAATCAGCATCCTTCCTGGAGGAGCACTAGGCACTTACCGTATTTTTCGCTCTATAACACGCTCCCAACCATAACACGCACGTAGTTTTTAGAGGAGGAAAACAAGAAAAAAATATTCTAAATGAAACAGTGGATGTATGATTTTTGTGGTTCATGCTGTGGCCACAGACATGTGATCTGATGGTGAATTTGAGGTGACCCAGTGCAAAAATCCTGAGGATCCATGTGGATCTGTGCTTTGTAACCACGTTTTAAGTGGGGAGGGAAGGAAAAGCACTCAAGGGACAAGGAGCAGTGTGGGGTGTGTGGAGAAGGAGCTTTTCTGGGAGCTGAGCGGGGAGGAGGGAGGGAAAGAGCACTGTTGCTTTAAAGGTATACTTAAGGTATTTGCCCTGTGCCTGGGTTTTTTTCCATTTAACAGTTTGCAGCCTTTTCCTTCCGCTCCTTGTTTTGAGGCAGAATAGATTTGAGCAAGTGAGGAGGACTTGGATTGCAGGGGATTCGCCATTAGCTGTGTAAAAGCGCTCCTCCTTGCAGCCTGAGTGATAAGCAGCCACCAGCAGCAATAGAATGGAGCACAAAAAAGAGATAGGGGCACTAGGACCCAGACAATGCTCAAATCTATCCTGCCTGAAAACAAGCTGCTCCGTCCTAGCTGAGACGTGGGGGATTTGCGAAGTTTTCCCCTCTCCCTCATCCCCAGCCTTTTTTTTTACTTCCTGGTTTTCACTGTGTGGCTCAGAGCTAGAGGTTGGTTTTATTTTGCTGCTGGTTACTTAAATTTTATCTTTCCTGCTGTCCCTCTGCAGCCTCATTGCTCTGTTTAGAGAGCGCGCAGACCTTTGCTAGCGTCTGTCCCTCCTCCGTGTCCGCTTTGCTGCCATGGCTCTCCTTCCCTCCCTCCTCCCCGGCTCCAGGTCGCTTTAAAGCAAGCAAAGCGAGAGCCTCATAGAGCGTGTAAACGGCTCCCGCTTTGCTTGACTGACGGCAGCCATGGCTCCGATCCATGCATTCGCTCCGTAACACACACAAGCATTTTCCCTTACTTTCTAGGAGCAAAAAAGTGCGTGTTTTGGAGCGAAAATTACGGTATGTTGCTATGCACACACAACTCTTGTGCTTGCTAAACATTTGGCAACATGGTGCTGGGGGCATGGCTGCCTCAGGCGCAGGGCTAGGATGTCTTAAGGTGGCTTGTCTGAATCCCCTTCCACTAAGGCCTTATTTGAGACCAAAGCTCTTCAAAGACAACACCAGAAAGGGCTAAAACCGATGAGCTGGGGGAGGCAGCTTCCAGATAGGGGTGCTCCAACCCTAGCTACCATGCATTCCTTAGAACATCTATAGAAAGCCCCGGTGCACATAGAGCTAGCTAAGGATACATTTTCCCCTCCCCCAAGTGCCCCAGAATGAAGCTATGGGGAGAGGGGTTGTAGCAACGTTAAAATGGCAGCTCACTGCCACCTGTAATGGCTGCTAAGTAATACCACAGATGGGGGCCCATTTAAAGTAAGAGGAAGCTCACTGCTGTGTTCTGTCTGCTCTGAAACAGCCATAAGGAAGAAATTGGAAGCTTCCACTTCCATTCTAAATTAACCACAAATTTAGTGTGTTGTCCAAACCGTCAGCTGTGGCTCATCTTGATTAGGATGGTTTGTAGAAACAAGCCAGCGTGATACATTAAGGCTTGATGTTGGCTTCTTTCGACAAATCATAGTGAGGATGAACCTCAGAAGTAGCAGCACGCTATGTTTGATCTAAAACAGAAGTGAAAGCTTTCAAACTCTTCCTTGCACAGCCACACCGAAGGAGGAGAGGGATGAGACGGAATGGGTAAGCACATTATTGTAATGCTAAACCACGGACTAGCTTTATAGCTAAACAGGGCCAATGTTTTGGTGGAGGGTGGAAACAGGCAAGGCTCAAATAATTATACATATTTGCATTTTCTTTGCTTTTGTATAGATTTTAGTGTTGTATTGATATTATCCTTTGTTTATTATCCTTCTTATAGAAAGGAAAGATTTCCCAAAGAGCTGCTAGGCTGCATCACTGGTCATTTCTCACAGTTGATTGGATCACTCTCACGTTGTCTTGTCTTCTTTCCACTGTATCACATTTATGCTCCCCGCCAACACTTTAAAAACCTTATGTAATTCTGCAGCATCCTCTTCACCTCTAGTCATTCTTTACTAATTTGCCTTGCTCATCTTCATATCCGTTCCTCTAAAAAAAAACAAGTACCTCCAGCCACTGTCGTCTAACACATCTGGGAGTGGCCACACAGGAATTTATTTTGCCCCTGGTTAGCATTAAATCCCAAGGCAGAGTGGTTTGCATGTAAAGTGGCCTCTGTAGACCTTCTGATCATACTCACATAAACCTCAGGCAGCTCAGAAAGGGGAAACCTCTGCATGAAGACGTCAAATCAGTAATGATTAAATGGGCACAGGATTTAGGTCATAATATACAATTTGAGGATTGGATAAGACTTTGAAAAGTGAATTCGAACTTTACAGATTGTATATTGTTGAAAGAGAAATACATAAAAATGATGTATAGGTGGTACATTACACCTGTAAAACTGGCAAAAATATATAAAACAGAACAAAAGAACTGTTGGAGGTGCAAAGAAGGGGAAGGTACATTTTATCACATGTGGTGGGATTGTAAGATTATTTTTAAAAAATGGGAAATGATATACAATGAACTTGGAAAAAAATGTTTAAAATAACATTTGTCAAAGAAACAGAAGCTTTTTTGTTAGGTATGTTAGGACAAGAGTTGCCGAAAGAAAAACGGACACTATTTATGTATGCTACAACAGTGGCAAGAATTTTAATAGTCCAAAAGTGGAAGACTGGAGATGTGCAATCAAAAGAACAATGGCAAGAAAAGTTGATGAACTATGCTGAGTTAGGAAAGTTAATGGACAAACTGCGTGAAAAGGACAATAGTGATTTTGAAAAAGAATGGGAACCTTTTACAATATATTTGCAGAAACAACAAAAAAATGGACTTGTTGGCAGGATTTAAATAAACATCTACAACTTTATTTACAGAGAACAAGAAGTATAACAATGTGATAACATTTATATACAAACAGCAGAATGTATCATTTGATGTAACAAACCAGAAATGGAAGCTGAGGGAAGTCAATAGGGAGGGGGAAATTGGAAAATGAATGATTAGTAATGATATTGGATATTTGTCATGAGAAAAGAAAATCAATACAAATTATTTTTTTAAAAAAGAAAGGGGAAACCTCTGGACCAGTCTCTGAAGCACTACAGAAAATTCTGGATTGTTTTTCTTTAAAAAGAAATGGAAAAAGACCTAGAGTTGTTTCAACTAGTTGAATGTTATCATCTGAATTTAGTGTAAGGACTAGAGCTACACTTTACCTTGAACACATGACTCACCACTGCTAACAGCAAAAAGGTTTCAAATTCCACCCTCCTCCCCAATAATGTCTAGGACAACTTACCCCCATTTCTTAACATCATCAGAATCATTCAATCTTAACGGTTTGTTAATATGTATTTTTAGGTAATATGTATTTTTTAGGGATCTCAAAACATTAGAGTTGTGCAAATATCCCACCTCCACCCCCACTGGACTTTCCTCCAACACAGGTGAGATTGGGGAAATTTGGCTGTTTCAGGTTGGGGTGGCAGTCAATAGCACGACCAAGCTTGTTAAGGTCTTTGGTGAGGCAACCGCTCCACCGGCTATTAGTGAGGTTTCACCCATGGACCTGATCAGCTCACTCTAGTTCTGGCCCATGGGTGACCAGCAAAGTGCCCAAGGGCAGACATGTGCTCTCATGTGCTTCACTGATGCCCACTGGGTCTCATCCCCTTTGCCCCACCTGATTTTGGAATTAGGCTTGAAACATGCTTTGCATCGCAACCAGTAGAAGGCCCCCCCCCCCCCGCCAAGACTGATTGAAGTATCAGGGCTTTATCAGGGGGATCACAGCTGTGTTGAAAAGTATTACCCACTTTCCTTCCCAGCTGTGACTCCTTTCCAATGCCCCCTGTCACCACAATTAGGCTTCAGAGGAACCGTCTACTATGGCCAATGGAAGGATGGACTGGACCCAATGTTGCTGGACTCCTAATTCCCATCAGTCCAGACCACTGAATATGCTAGGAGGGGCTGGTGGGACTGGCAGTCCAATGACATCCAAAAGGACACAAGTTCTCCACCCTTGCCATAGACAAGAAGGAATTGCAGGCAGGTAAGTGCTTGGAATACCAAACAGGTGAGGGAGCAAGCTGGTGGAGGAAGGATCGAGCGCTCTGTCCCGCCTCTTGGCCAGCATAGTAGCAAATAGGCAGAAAGAGAAGAGAAACATCTTCGCCCACATCGAAATACAGCAGGCTGCTGCAAGAGGATCAGAGTTCCCCACCCCTCCTCTTCCAGCCCCCAGCAGGCTAATAAATGTTCTGTGGGTTTTATTTACAAGGATGAGAGAAGGATAGCACACAACTGGATTGATTCAACATTGGGTGAAACAAGAAAAGAACTCTTGTTTGCCTTTAGTTGGCCCTTCATGCTTTAATGAAAAATCACCACAGAACAAACAGAATACCTTGAAACATTAAAAACAAACCGTGGAGCATGCACCTTGGAAGATATCTGAATTCTGTGGTGGGCACTGATAGCCTGAGTTATTAGCAGGAGTGCACTCTCCAATGCAAGTCCTTTGAGCAAAAACTATACCTATATCTTTAATAGTACTGGAAAGTCTGACTACACTCTCATGCTCTATCCCAGTGATGGGAAAGCCATGGCCTTCTTAATGCTTCAGGACTCTAACTCCCATCAGCCCACGTCACCATGGTCATTGGGTCAGGGACGATGGGAGGAGTTTTCCTCTCCCCTTCAGTGAGCTTTTCTGCTTTTGCCTCATTTTCTAATCCTTGGGATCTCCAAAGTTTGCTCTTCGTTTTTTCAGAGCATCTAGGGTGCATCCTTCCTGTGGTGGGTTCATCTGAGATCAGGTACCTATGACAAGTTGTTTTCTGCAAATACAGTAAGTCTAGGAGGATACGAAAGAATCTCCACTTCTAATGGCGAATGCAAAATGTGAAAGCTTAGCAAATATTTTTAGGCATGTCTCCTGTTGTGTAGAAGTCCAGGCACTCATTAGGAATTCACTGTCATAAAATATATGCAAATCTGTGTGTATTTTGCACGTGCAGTGTAAGACCCAATCTACATGCAGAATACTGGGCTCAGAAAATCCTGCTGGCACTCTTGAACACAGTCTAGCCACGGGTTAAACTAAACTGTCCACCTGCATTCCAAAGAAGATACCCATCAAGATATGTCGTAATATAGCTGTTAAGGAAAACGGCTTTTAGGGACAATCTTATTTTACTCTGATCCATAAATCACTGAGGTCATACACAAGCAAGCAGCTCTCTTAGCTCTGTCACCCTGTTCATGTTGCAACCGTTCCAGACAAATCAGTGAAGCTGCAGTAAGCAGGGTTAGAACTTAATAACTTTGCCTTCAAGCGGCACCTAAAAATAGGATGGCTTGCTAGTTGTAACCTGGGGCTTCTTCTCCTAGCAGCCGCTGCTCCTCCCTAACTAATTATTGCTCTTAGATAGAAAATTGGGGGGAGGGGGCAGGGGGAAGAGAAGCATGCAGCACACATCTGTTTTGTGCAGGAAGGTTAGCTCTTCACAAAGGCAGGCTGCCGTTCCAGAAACTCAAAAGGGCTAATTCTGTATGGAAAAAGTTGCATGTTACAAAACAAATTCGTTTTCTCTGGAATGCAGAAGAACAATATTCTTTAAAAGCTAGGTTTCACATAGTGCACATCCAGGCTTCAGCTTCCAAGATTTTTGATCCATCAGTGCGGCCCCAATTCTGGAAGCAGGGCAACTTTGTCAAGTTCACCTGTCCCACTGCAGCCCCAGAGCTGCTTCCCCACATGTTTCAGAGGGTCGTCCAACCCAGAGAAGATTTTTTGAAGGTGGAAGGAACTGAAGGATGAAAGGAAGCCAAAAGCTCGCACTCTCTCTCCTGCGCTCTCTCTCTCTCTCTCTCTCTCTCTCTCTCTCTCTCACACACACACACACACACACACACACACTCTCTCTCTCTCTCTCTCTCTCTCTCTCACACACACACACACACACACACTCTCTCACTCTCTCTCACTCTCTCTCTCTCTCTCTCACACACACACACACACACACACAGGCCTCAACCTTCTGCTGGTGGGAACATCCCGTAAGCAGAACTAAAAAAATGTTTCTGTGATCTTTATCATAAATGAAAGGGGGCTGGAACTTTCCAAACCTAGTAATCAAATAAAATATTATTAAAACGTTTCAAGGACTAAAAACAGAAAGAATTGATGTCCATTACCATGGCAGCTGTTATTCCAGCGATTAATAAATAAAACCAACTTATCTACCGATTTATCTGTTGATGCCCCTTCTTTCATTTCCACCCATATATACACATGCAAGCTATTATCTGCATTTTGCTAAATCAACAGAGCCAAGAGAGGGAACTTAAGACTTTTCCACTTAACTGTAACATAAATTCTTTATTGTTGTATTTATTTATTTATACTTAACCATACAAATTCTTGTTGCTGTTCATCATGATGTCATATATTGTCATGGAGGGTTAAACCTTTTCGCTAATTGAAAATTATTATTTTAGGATTCTAAGGCAGTTTGTACACCATATCTCTGAATTTCCTCTCAAAATTTTGTCAGCGGTAGAGGCATGCTAAATGATGGAAGGAGAGAGCATTAATACAGGGCAAGGAGAGAGGTGTGCCCAACAGGCAGTGTGGATGTTGTGAAAATGTCATTATCACAACATCCACATTGGATCTCCTCCAACAGAGTTGGTGAAGAAGCCGGGGCTACACATGGTACTCTAGTAAAGGCTAGTCTTCCTTCAGCCATAAATAAGGAATTAACTGGAGGACTTGAGAAGAAGCATCCCCCTTGAGGAATGACAGTAGAAAGAAGGTATAGCCAAGCTACCTACCCAACCAACTAGTTAGAACCAGGACATAAATTCAACATACTACATAATTTGTCTGTCTTCTACAAAGAACAGCTTTCCTCAAGGCCTGGTGGCCTTCAGATATTCTTCAACTAGATCTCCCATCATCTCTGACCAATGACCATGCTGGCAGGGAATGATGGGAGCTGGAGTCCAAGAACATCTCAAGGGCATTAGATTGGGGAACGCTGGCCTAAAGAGAGGGGCTTTAAAATGTAGGGGTGACCACAAAATTCCCATGCTAGAACAGATCTATTATGCTGATGCCACCCGTCCATTGTATTTGGGGGCTGCAGGAACCCTTGAGTCAAGAACACATTCTTTTTCATTTGAGAAGCAGTTCTCTATCAAGTACAAGTTTCAAAGGATAAAAAACTTCCATTTCTTACATTAAAAGTCACTTTCCACATTTCTATTTTGAATGTGGGTTACCATAGCAATCAGCAGAATCCTGCAATGATTTTTTTGTTTGTTTAGTTATAATTACTGCATAATTTGGGCTACCAGCTGAAGGCATATTATTTCTATCAGAAACACGCAGGAGCCAACATTATGGACCAGAGGCCGTAATTGCAAAGCATACAATTTCTTGGGCAAAACAAAAGGACGACAGCACAGCACACTTTGAAGTATGGTAATTTTGCTCTTTTATACTCTTTGCTTGCCTTGAAGCAGTTTAAGCAATGATATGTTTATGATACAAAAATGGGGACAGAAGGTGAGGACTGGGTGGAGGAGTGGGTGAGTGAGAGAAAAGTCAGATTAGTTTCACCAGAAAATGACTTATTATTTGAATTTAAGAAATGTGGATAAAGTAAGTAATTTGAAGGACTTGCAGGCGGGCGGAGGGAAGTCAACAAAGAGAAATTGGAGGTAAATAAGATGTTGTGATTGTATAATTTTTGTATTGGAAAATGAATAAAAATATTACGTAAAAAAAAGAAAATGCCTTATTATTTTCAGCATCCCATACAAGGCCAGAAACCTTCCAGAAGAGCAATTTGAGCCCTATACATGTCCACACAGGGGCAAATCCCACTGGGTTCAGTGGTGATGAGTCCTAAGTAAGTGGGTTATAAGACTGCAACCTTTGCTAGCTATGGGGCAGAGGAAGTAAAGCAAAATGGGCAGCCCTAAGGCTGGCTTGTTGCTTGGGGAAATGGATGAGAGGAGATGTAGGGCCTGGAATGGGATACAGAATTGAGAGCCAGTGTGGTGTAATATTAGTGATGGGCTAAGACTTGCGAAACTAGGGTTCAAATCTCTACTTCGCCATGAAGCTCACTGGGCAACTTTGGGCCAGACACTGCCACTCAGAGTAACCTACCTGTTGTGAGGAGAAAAGATGGAAAATAAAGATAATAATATAATAAGCAAAATAAATAAAACCTTTGGATGTGGTATGCCATTGTTATTTACCGTATATCTTTGACTTTGAACTTTTCACGTATATGTTTGGGGAAAGGAAGGTGGAGAGTATGACTCCCTTAACAATAAATTACGTTTAGATGTTTGCAGTCTTGACAGTGTATTATTTCCTCTGCTAAAGAGTACCGTTATGTATTTCCCAATATGTTATTCTCAAGACAAATATCATTACACAACTGACACTTGTCGGCACACCACGGGCCTGTACTCTGGACAACATGTCTAACTAAAGGTTCTTTTGTTTAAAAAAGAAACTAAGATAGGTATAAATACACTGAATCCAAAAAATGAGACCAACTAATTAGAATTTCCAACTAAAACCTTGGTTGAGGTAAGTCTTTCCCTAGGTTCTACCTTAGCAAACAACAACAACAGGACTAGTGAGTTAAATACAAGAAGGAAAGCTAGTTTTCCTGCAGCAGTTTACATACAGCCAGTATTCTACAGAAATTCTAGCACTAGCATGGCAGAAGCTGTTAACTTTGTCCTATCTGTTTTACTCAAAGCTGAGTGATGCAGCTAGGTCAGATAAGGAGTGATCTCCTCTCTAAACACATCCACAATACAACGGCTCATTTATATGGCTGACATCTTGGGTTGCATTCAGACGTGGGGTTTATTGCTTTAGTTTTCCTGGTTATAATACTAGCCCTTCTGTCCCAATTTCCAACATTCCTTTTACACTGCAGTACCTGCTGTGTTATGGAACTGCGGCTTTTTGATCAATATGCCACTACATTATACTAAAATTTAAAGGGTAGGAAAGAATGGTAGGCCAGGATACCCACCCAAATTTTGCCGTGTCAAGTTACAATGCAAAAACCCCAGGATTTTCTGAGTAAATGATACTGCAAACCCCCCCCCCCCCGAAACAATTAACAATTAACTAACCTTCCGCTGGTTTCTGCTAGATTTCCCAAAGTGGTTTTTTATGTTGCAGGAAATTACTGGGAAAGGAAACTTCAGGAAAATGGAATAAAGTGCTATCTGAATGCAACCTATGAATGAATTTAAGTTAGTTGAGCCCATTAATTTCCGTGGGTTTAACTCCGAATATGACTTAGTTCAATGGTTCTCAAACTTTTTCCACTTGGGCACACTCTTAGAATAAAAATTTGCTCGTGCCACACTGATTTTTGTTGTTGTTGTTGATAAGAATTACACTGGAGAACAAAAAGAAACAACTCCTAGAAGTACTTGATTTTGAAAAGATATCTATCCATATTCTGTAAATAAAATTTTTTTGGGATAATATTTGTACTATACTATACTACACTGAAACGTTCAAATGTTTCTTTGTCCTTAAATCTTCCTGTTACACCCTTCGAGAAGCACTGACTTAGTTGAATTCACCCCATTCATTTTAGACCACTTTGCCATAGTTCTGCAATCACCAAGGAATTCTGGGAATTGTCCTATGGAAAAACAGAGAATTCTGTTTTTTAAAAAACTCTACGCCGACCAAGACTGCCATGGGGAAGTTAATAATGGGGACTGCATTGGTTTCTGCACTTTCACATGACTAGCAGTGTGATGGCCTGGGATTCGGACTCAGAGGCTGAACCTGAGGAATCCCAGCCTGCATAGGAATCCCCGCCTCCAGACTGGACTCGGACCTCGCCTCTCAGTTAGCCAGCACAAGTAGCCACATTGCTTGATCATCCATGCTGCTTCCCAACTACAGGGTGAGGCTCTCCGCTTCACTCCTAAAGCACGGCAGGTGAGGAGGAGGTGAGGGGTTGATAAAGGTAAGTGGAGGCAAACAGAATGATGCTGGTGACCATTGCACTCCCATCTTCCCTTTTCATAACTGCAGTGCATACAGACTGTGGAGCCAGTTTGTCTGTGGGTAGATACTTGCCTTGAATAGGAGAGGCATAACAAGGTCTGATCGAAGGTTCTCATTCATAACATTATCTTTCATTAAAACCCCAATTAAAATATTTACATGCACAAGTGAATAGCCAAGCTATGAGCTTTAAAAAGAAAAAGATGGGAGAAAGGGATAGACTGCTGAGCAAGCAGTAACGATGCCTTGCGGGAAGCACAACGATCAGAGGTGGGGGGGGGGGAGAGAGAAAGGGTTATGCAAAGTGGAGAGATATTTCACAATTAGTCCCGGCGCAGGCATTGTCCGAGGCAGACAGAGGCCAAGATTTATGACCTCGTTTCAGCGACTGCGCTTTGCACGTGAAATATTGAGAGACTTAACTCCCTTCCCAGAGGCAGCCCTGACCATATAAGTTGACTTTAGCTAAAAGATAAAACAGCGACTTTGGGAGAAGATTGAAAAGTGTAGCAAAACAAGCACCAGGATGATGTTTTGAGCTCCAAATCCACGTTGCAGATCACTGATGTTCTACACTAAATGAACCGAAAAGAAACCTTCCAAGCCGAGCCAAAGCCACAGAACTTCATCTGATCATCTTGGCTGAGTATTGGGGTGCGGTGGGCTTAAGCCAGAAATACAAGGAAAGTTTGCCACAGCTTTGGAAGTTGGTGCTGAAGTCTAATCAGCTTAGCAAGGGAAAACATTTGAAACCAAAGCCAAATGTCATAAGAGGGACTGCATTCATGGATAACAGATGGCTAGGAATTTATATAGATATATCACATGCAGGGGTTGTGCTACAAAAGCTGGATGCTTTCGTGACTTGAAAGGGTGCAGAGTTTTCCATATGGACTGGAAAAAATGCCACATGGGTTAAGCATCCCTATGCCAAATACACCACTTATTTGGGACGGAAATTCCACATATTTGCTGTGCTGCTGCCTGCTCTCTGGTAAGCATGACAAGCACCCAACCTTCTTCTCAACTTTATAGTTGATGTGGATTATTTCCAGAGTTGCGTGACTTTCCCATCCTGCTTTCCAGGAGGTGGTCACTCACCTACTGTGCTGCTGAGGTGCTTGGATCAGCTGCCCCTCACACCAACCTTTGCAGCTCCAAACCTAAAACAAGGGAAGGGAGCAAGAGGGCAGTACTTGATCTCACATAGAGATGCAGTGAAAGGCCAGTGGCCAGGGAGGGAAAGGGTTCTGGTGACCTGCTCTGGTGACCACAGGGTGCCTTCAGGCCTAAATCCTCTGTACCAGACCCTTCTTCTTTTCTACCTCATCTACTCAAACTGCTCAGGGCATTATTGGGTTGTGTGGTGCCTTTGGAGTTCGGGTTAATTTTGTGTGTGTCAAGCTTTGAATCACGGTCAGATTTGTTCTAGTTGAATGGAGAGTTTTCCTCACTTCGTATCTTACAAACCCAAAGAATCCTGGGAACTGCGGTTCGTTATGGGTGCTAAAAGTTGTTAGTAGACCCTCATAGAAATACAATTCCCAGAGTCACCTGCAGAAAGGAATTGACTGTTAAGCCACTCTTTGAATTGTATAGTGCAGATCTGGCCTTTTATAAGCCTGACATACAACATCCCTAGAAGATCCTGGGTTCTCGTGAAAAATGAGGCATGATAGGGCTGCCATGCATGTTTCCATGTCACTGGTGTGTTAAAATGGAATGGAAATACCATTTTTAACAACAGAAGGAGTAGGCGGGAAAGCTGTTTGGAGTCTTCCCCCTTCCAACTCCTTCCAGTCCATTGCTCTAAGCCAGGTTTCCTCAACCTCGGCCCTCCAGATGTTTTTGACCTACAACTTCCATGTTCCCTAGCTAGCAGGACCAGTGGTCAGGGATGCTGGGAATTGTTGGAATTCATGGTCTACGTGCAGCTTGGCAAGTTGGCAATTAGTGTCTCCACAGCCTGGAAAGACAGAGCATGAAAGGAATCTGCCTAGAGATAAGAGGACCCAGCAACAGCTCAGTGATTGGCTGAGGTCCCTCATATAGGCAGCATGACCTATGACACTGTTTGCTGAGGAGTTGAGGAGCCAAGATGCTGAAGAGTTGCTGAGAGTGATGAAGTCGTGTTGTATATAGAAACTTGTGCATAGCTTGTATGTTTACTGCTGTATATAATAAACTTTTGAATTATGGTGCTGGAGCAGACTCTTGAGAGTGCCATGGACTGCAAGAAGATCAAACCTATCCATTCTTAAGGAAATCAGCCCTGAGTGCTCACTGGAAGGACAGATACTGAAGCTGAGGCTCCAATACTTTGGCCACCTCATGTGAAGAGAAGACTCCCTGGAAAAGACCCTGATGTTGGGAAAGATGGAGGGCACAAGGAGAAGGGGACGACAGAGGACGAGATGGTTGGACAGTGTTCTCGAAGCTACAAACATGCGTCTGACTAAACTGCGGGAGGCAGTGGAAGACAGGAGTGCCTGGCATGCTCTGGTCCATGGGGTCACGAAGAGTCGGACACGACTAAACAACGACGACTAATAAACTACAAGAATCAAGTTACTAGTCAGTCAGCTTTGTTCCTGATCATCGTCCTGCCTGGGCAATCTCAAGAGCTGCCTAAGAAACGCTGCAATACTCTGCTAAGCTGTGCAACAGGCGAAAGCACTTCAAAAGTCCACCGGCTTCAAAAGTTTTAACAGGAATTGTAGTCTCAAAACATCTGGAGGGCCGAGGTTAAGAAAGCCTGCTCTGAGCACTTTTTCTCCCTTTTAGGCTCCAATATGAACTGAATGGACAGGGGGGAAAGGAACACTGTCATGTTTAGTTTGGCCCTCAGCTGCCAGTAG
Organism: Podarcis bocagei; assembly: GCF_964188305.1. NCBI lineage: Eukaryota > Metazoa > Chordata > Lepidosauria > Squamata > Lacertidae > Podarcis > Podarcis bocagei. The sequence goes on from NC_138125.1 coordinate 107,065,479, forward strand.
CCCACACTTCTTCATTGCCAATATTTCAAGTTTCCGGTAAATCTTGTGTTTTGGTGCCTACTGTTTATTGAGGTTACTCTCCTTTCACACCAAAATATCCTCAATGCAGCTAACAAAAAAACAACCCCACCACAGATCATAAAACACAAAATACAAAAAAGACAGCAGTTAAAACATTAGAAATCAAATTAAGAGAACACTTTGTCTTGAGAGGGCCAAGCAGTTGGCAAATACTGTAGCCAACTGCAAACCCTTTCTTTCTTACTTCACAAGATCCCTGAAATTCAGAGTTTCAGGAAGAACGGCAAACGGACTCTCACTGGCAAGGAAAACGTCTTTCCCATTCCTGTCCTTTCAATTTTTAGAAACCCAGTTTTGCCACTGGACATTGTCTTCAACTGGATAATTTAACAGAAAAAGTCACAAGAGCTTCTGTACTGACAAACAGAAAGGCAAAACTATTTCTAGGAGAGGGAAGACAAATCATATATTCACTAATGAAATGGTTGCAAGCTGCTTCAAAGTAACAACTCCACCAAGTGGCTTTAAAACAGAACTGCAATAATTTCCCAGAACAAACTCATGTTTGCCGTATTTTCCTCAATATGAATGAACATAAAATAGCCTAGTTTCCCAAATGTGTCACTGAATGGCACAGTCTAAATCCTGCTGGCTGCAAAAGCTCTTTTTAAGCAGCATTTTAGAAAACCATTGTTTCAGGGAGGATCCTCTTGCAAAAACCGCCAATTTTAAAATGATGTGGCATACAGGATAACTTAAGGGTTCATTTACTTAAACAAATAACTTATTTGTTAATCTCCTCCTTATGAAACTATTGCAATTCATCAACTTCCCCTAGAACAATTAACTGGAAGAAGAAGAAAACAGTGCCATTAACTATCTCACAAAATATACCTGCCATATTACAGCAATAAAGCACTTTTAGTGTGCCATTATCTGCATTATTTACTTGCTGTGTCTGTGCAATCACACTTGAAATGTTGGGGAAAGTTCCATTTTACAGATGGGAGAACTGAGGCCGAAAAAGTTTAATTTGCCCAAAGAGTCAATAGCAGATGTGGAACCCTGAAGCAGTGGGTGCAATTCATTCCCTGGATCAGAATGACTCTCAGCCTTGAAGAGAGAAAAAAAGTATTTTAAATAGCTAACACTCTTCTTAGAATGACTTTCTACAATTGCCAGCTGCACAGTTGGCAAAACTAGGGGAAAAATGGTAAAAGTATTACGCACACTTAATCTTCACTTCTGAAGCTACAGATCTCATTCATTTCCGGAAAGATCAATCTAGCCCTTCATCTTTCCCCAGCAGCTGAACTATGCCGTTCTGAGGCTATTAAAAAGAAAAGAAACCAAAGCTTTGTGTTGACATCAAACCATTTCCAAATCATTGCTATAAAAGCAAAAATAAGTTTCCCTCCTACTCAGATGCAGTATGAGGAACATTCTATGAAAGGTTATAGTATAAATAGTACCCTCTCTTGTCAATCACAATTTTATGTGTCTTCCAGAGTGCAGCCACACATCAGAGGCTGCTCCCATGTCTCCATGTATTCAGCACATTGACTCCTGATCCAAAAGACCTTCTCATGCTGCTATACGCCAGGAGGTGTCTGTTTACCTGCCCAATAGCAGTGGTGGAACTTGGGGGGGCCCCTCAAATTTCAATGGCACCCTATGCGACGCGAGCATTCTGTGTCCCCCATTCCTCTCATGCAACCAAAACAGTTGCACTCTCCTAAATCCACCTCTGCCCATAGATAACTGACCACCAACCACCTTTTGTGGGGCAGGAGATAAGGGCCTGGATCCAGTCTCCCCAGCTTCCCAAACAAGTTATCAGCTTTGCTGAGCTTGACAGAGCTAGCCATAAGTTCAGGTTTGCTTATTCCAATGCAATCACAGCCATCAGAAGCCATGCATGTAGCATTGATGCAGGGATTCTGATGCAAGAGCCTTGCACACAACACCTTTCTGCATTGTGTGCCTTCGTCATGACATTCATTGAACTGGCCAATTATGGGGAACCTGTGGCTCCACAGATGCTGCTGTACTACAACTCCCATTGTCCTTGATCATGGGCCATGCTGGCTGAGATTGTTGAGAACAGGAGTCCAATGAGTTCTGGAGGACCACAGAATGTTCCAACGTTCCCTGATAGGCAAACACAAAATGCAAAATCTTGTGTGCTTGCAGAAAGTTTCCCAATGAAGTTTCCCACAGAGACATGCCAGTGTGCCTGTGAGGCTCTCCAGTGCTTAGCTTGCTCTCTCTCTTGTTTTACTACTATTCCCACACTGCCCTTCCACCTCTGCCACCAGTCAGAAGCCATCTTGGAGTCCCTCAAAAGGAACTGCCCAACATTGACGCTTTTGGGATGATAGAGGCCACACCACCTGTGGACAGAAAGTAAGCAACTTCCATACAAAAAGTGCCACCATGCCTAGCCCAATGAAAGAGTGGGGGGAATAAAAGGACCACTGCTTGGTAAGGTTATGGTTTGGGGTTGTGGGGAGAGAACACATGGTAGCTTCTAACATTTGCTGACTGCCACACGCAGAGCAGACATTCTGTGGTCAGCCCTGTGAGCAGGCAACACTTATTTCTATTTCTCCTTTCCAGGCCCAAGCAACCCACTGTGTACCTGTTACTACAACTGACAGATTATGGTCTCAAGGTACACGAGGCCACCCACCGCCTTGGTGAAGCTAATCAGTGCCTGGATGGCATACACAACTCAAATCCACCTGAGGGTGACCACTTGAGACTACTTGGGTTCCAGGATGGAAGTAAAGCAGGATATAAATGTAGGAAAACAAATACATTACCAAAATTTGTGGGTCATTGGCTAAGATGGGCCACATAGAATCCCTCATCTGTGGTGAACTGTCAAGCTGAGATCACTCCCTCAGCTGTCCAGTGCTCAGGTGGCACACAAGGGCTGGTTTCTATCATGAACAACTGGAGACCAATGATACATAGGCACACCTGGCACTCCATAGGTGCACCATTTTTATTTGTTTATTTTGCAGATGAGGCAGCAGGACAAAGCATTCCCTTTCCCTCCCACCACTGAGCATCACAGCCTCCCTAGGCTGCTCATCATTAGAAGGTCAAGGCATCACTGCATGTTTCTCCCCGCCCCACCACCACCACCACCTCCCATTACTTCTCAAGTGAACCAGCTTAGGATGTGACTGTCTGTCTCTCTTTGCAGATCCATCTGAAGAGCAACATTTTCTAGGTGTTGAAACTCCAGAACAGAACATTCAGAGTGCATTGACCGAGCAGCATATGGAAGAACTAAAAATACAGGTGGAGAGGGTTGGGAAAGGAAGGGGGGTAAAGTGCCATTTCAACGAATGTGCGTGCCACTGAAATCTAGGGCATGATTCATTAACCGAGAGAGAAAGGGGGGGGGGATGTTCATTAGCATTTTCCCGGAAAGTCATGCATAATTTATGTAGAACAAATTCCTCCACACTGGTTTCTGCATAAATTACTGTGGTTTGCAATTCATCACACTCCTGTTTCACCTGCATGTAAGTGGTACCCCCTCATTTTAGGAGCAGGCAACATCAGACAAGAATGGAATCAGATCAAGAGACACAGCAGGTGCATTTATGTGAATCACTGCATTTGTTCCAGGGGCTCTGTGCTGCACTGCAGCCCCCACAGCGGGAGCACGGGGGGGGTGAGTTTTGTGTTTTGCAGCTAGACAACATTTCACTGCAATTATTTTAAACCACATGGATATATGAGACTGCAGTGGGTGGGGGGAAAGACATTCAATTTTATATCCTCAGCTTGACTCTCAAGTAGGGAAGCTGATTCTATGGAACTAACACAGCTACATGGGGATTTGGCAAAGTTCAGGAGTTTAGCAAAAGTATTGAGAAGGAAACATAAAACGTTTGCTCTACAGCCTGCTTAGGAAATCAGACGCACTTCAGTTCCCAATAAGGGAGCCTTTATACATGTGGCCATCACACTGAACTCCTGCCACAACTAACAGAAGGAGATAGATAGGGCTGGATTCAGGAAGGCAAAGAATCTTTTCCCAACACATAATCCAAAGCTGGACCTACCTAATGGTCTGCTACAGCTTACTCCCTCCTATGCTATGGCCCTAATGTGGTTATCCAAGATGCAAGCAAGGAGAGGCAGTCGGCCAAGGAGGCTTGCAACATTGGATCAGAAGCACCTTGGGTTCAGAGGCGCAGGTGAAGATTTGCCTTCCACACTCCTTCCCTGGAATTGAATGACAACCCCTTATATTTTTATGTAGACTGTCAGCAACTCCTAGAGCAGTGCTACCCAAGCTGATGGTCTGCGGATCTCACGCTCAGGTTGGGTGGGGTGCTTCAAAGATCAAATTATGGTACCAGTCCCAGGCACAATTAGATAGTTTGAGAAGCAATGTCTTATAGCATTTAGGATACATATCCTTGTGTCAATCCCCCTCCCTCCAATTACCACACTAACAGTCTGAACAGTTGAGTTCTTATGAAGTGTTAAGTTCAGAATTATTAAAGGAGGTGGAATTAGCCTCTTGATGTATAATTTGTGTATTTAACTAATTTGCAGATCATCTTTCATATAAATCTCAAGGAGACTAACAGCCATCCAATAAAAACAACTACAGTTAGTTTTAGCTGTCAAATGCAGAGACCTAATTTCCAAAACAAGATGAGCAAGCCATCATGTCATTGACCCCCAACCATATCCACCCTTTGTTACAATCACAGAAGGGGAGGCCATCCCTAGCAAAGACTTGTGGTTTTTTTGCTGTAGAGAAGTTTGTATCCTTCAGCATATCTAAATTTCTTGCTAAGGCTCTACAAATCCGTACTATTAAATTTAAAGGGGGTATGGGAAATGGTTTATCCTTTAAAGGTTAAGAAGCAGAAATGCAATTCTCTATTATTATTATTATTTTCATTATCATTTTCATGTATATAATAGCTGTCTGCTAAAACAAAATAAACTGACTTGCCATCGACCTCCCGCCCAACATGAATCCAGCTATTCCTGTTTCAGACATAACAAGGAACTCTGGTTTAAATACACCAGGATCATGGCACTGAAGCCCAGGCGGAAAGCAGTAAGAGGAACGATGTAATGGCTACTAGCCATGATGGCTATATTCTCCCTCCACTGTTAAGAGGCACCATACAGTGGTACCTCGGTTTACAAACTTAGTTCCTTCCGGAAGTCCGTTCTTAAACTGAGACGCGCTTTCCCTACTGAGTCCTCCCGCCGCCAGTGCCCTTCCAACTTTCGGCTTCCATTAGTCTTCCGAGGCAAAGTTCACTAACCAGAACACCTACTTCCGGTTTTGCGGAGTTTGTACACCGAATAGTTCATTAAGGGCTGTTCATAGACCGAGGTACCACTGTACTTCTGAATAGCAGCTGCTGAGATTGGCAGATGGGCAGAGTGACCAGCTTGCAGACTTCCCATAGGCATCCGGTCAAGAACTGTGAGAACAGGACTCAGGACTAGATGGGCCACTGGCCTGATCCAGCAGGCCAGTGGCGTAGCGTGGGGGGTGCAGGGGGGGCCGGCCGCACCGGGCGCAACATCTGGGGGTTAGGGTTAGGGGGCGCAAATCCATGGGTTAGGGGGCGCGAATTACTTGCCTTGCCCCGGGTGCTGACAACCCACGCTACGCCACTGCAGCAGGCTCATCTCATGGGGAGAACAAAGAAGGCCAGCCATTGTTCCCAGCTCTATCAAATGTGGTTTAGGAAGCCAGAATAATTATATCTAGAGGTACACCAAGCTAAAGGCCTTGTTGCCCATATAGCTTCAGGACAGCATCCTCCATGGGTCCTAAAAGATGGCCTGATGATGCTCCTCTTCGTCCACTCCATCCTTAAACCATAGTAGGATTTTAATGGGTCTCTCACTTTTCAAAGCCTAGAAGAAGTGGACTCAGAACTGGATCTCCTGTCGGCAGCAAAGATGAAACGAGAAATAAAACTTGGAACATATAAGCAGGGCATTATACATTTCAAAGAATTAATGATCGGATGGAAGGTTAATGCCCCTCAGACCATTAACCACAGCAAGTGATAAATCTCTAGGAAATGCCCCATGCCAAGGTTGTTCTCATCATTCTGAGATGAAACGGGGAAATTATATATACATTTATCATGGACGATCTGTTCCAATTGGTATGTAACATGCCATTTGCAAAGAATTAATGCCCTATGCATTAGCCAGTCAGATTGCTTGAATAATTCCTTAACAGTCCATTTGACCTACAATAAGAACAGAAGAATAAGAAATATAAGCAATTTGTGAATCTAGCTTAGTATACACCTTCTTCAGCTTCCATTCCTCCTAAGGAATCTGTAATGGGTTTAGGGGTTGCTCGTGCATAAGTTGCCGCCACTCCTGGCTAGGTTACCTGGTTGAACCCTTTCTGACTGAACAGCCTCTAGCATCGTGACTGTCTCAGTCGCTGGCAGAATCCGTCAGTGGGCGTTTCTTGAACTTCTTCCAGCACAAAAGTTCTTTGACGCCTAGTCTCCGCCTAGTCTCCCTGCGCGGAAGCCTTCTGCGCAGGGAGGGTGTGGGCAGTGGAGGACCCGTACTCTCTCCGCTGGTCTCCGGCGAGGAGTCTTGGAGCCTCCTCTCCGATTCCCCCATCTGCCCCCCTTCTCCACTGGTGTTACGCTGATTTCCTTCCCCAGCAAATGGGCTGCCCCTCTCCCTACTGGGACCCTCTCCGGCATCCCTCTGGAGCCTTCCCTCCGCCTCTAGCTCTGATGGCAGTTCCCTGACAGAATCATTATATATGATTAAATTCCTGTGGCACTTACCATAAGACTCAAACACCCTAGGTGTCTTTTGAGTGTGAGAGAAAATCTTCCACTTCATTTGGCATCCAGCCTGTATCCTTTAATTTCTAGAGCAGGTCCTTCTATTCTAGGACATTGTTTCAGGGCTGCCCAGTGAGTTTAACAATGCAGTGCTACGTGTGTTTACTCAGAAGCATGTTCTATTGAGCTCAGTGGGGATCGCTTTCATTTAAATGCATACAGGATTGCAGCAGCATAATAAATCTTCCGTTTATATATATATATAAAATTAAACTAGTAGGTCCTCTGGCCGATAGAAAAAAAACTAAGCTGAGTAACACTTGAGCCACTGCCACCTTCATAGTTACTCTTTTTTAAGAATGAAGAGGGAGCAGTAGGAAGAGGGAGGAGAAACAGATAATAAATTATTATTTGTCAGTAAAATGTTGGGAGTGCTTTACTGGAGTGTGAGTAGAGTTGATGGAGTTATATGGTTGGTGAAAAGAGATTGTGGGTGTTATACGTTTAGTTTTGTGTCATGTGGATATTTCAGTGAATGCAAACCAGCAAATGCAAATTCAGCTAACCATAAGATTAAAACTGCTATCACACTTCTGCATGTAGAGAAATATACACAGCAAATTCAATTACATTAAGATGGAAATCTTGCATTTATGTGACAAAATCTGAAGGCATAATTTATGCAGAGTTAAACATTTAAGACTTGTGTTTTAATAGTAGAGATTCTAGGGCATATTTACTTCTCTCCCATTGACAAAAACTGCTTAACTTTCTGTCAGGGGACTGCCATCAGAACAGGGGAGGGAGGCAGGGACGCCATTGAGATACAGGGAGCTGCAGAAACTTCTGAGGAGCAGTTCCTCCTCCAGCAGTGGGGAAAGCCACACTTCCAATGGAGAAGGGAGGGAAGGGGCCAGCCAAGTGAGGAGAGGGCTCAAAGATGCTGCTGAGAGCCCAAGCACCTCACCTAGCCCGGCTGGCCAGGAGGCACACATACCAATTCCGTCGGCCAGCTTGCGCAGAGGGGTGAAACACAAGGAGGGGAGGTGGAGGTTTGGGGTGTCGAAATTCTTATGTTGGAGAAACCAGAAGGGGCCACTCCCGGATTCTGTAAATGACTAAGACGGACATGAACTTTGGAGATCTGCACTGTAAATAGTTTGCACAAATAAAACCTGTAAAAGACAGGTTTGGAGTCCTGCCTGGTTACTCGCGAGTGACCAGCAGCAGCATTTGACACTTTCGCTGAGTTTTTCCCCTTTACTTATATAGAATTAACTGTTGCTGCACAGAGATCAGTCCTCTCCACTGATGTAAGTGGGATAGCAGCTCACATAAGGAATAAACATGCCCTTAGATCTACATGAGCACCTCTGTAGTTCTTTTTCTTATCCAGGCACATGGCCTGAAAAAACTGGGAATATTTGCTACAGACCAAACGTTTAGCAAGCAGTAACACACCGTTCAATTACTTACCAAAGAACTCCATCAAAATAAGTGATTTCTAAATTTACTTCAGAGTTGGGTCTTTCATTTATAAGCGCAACCACGTAATTGGCAAGTGCATGCAAAACATATTAGCAGAATGTGAAGCCATCCAGAACCACATTAAGGAAATACTTTAATGAATCCCTGCTGGAAGAAAATGTTTTCTATAAACATCATTGCCTTTTGCCCTCCCAAACCCTTTGGAAAGTTGGTATGCAACACAACGTAAAATGCTTCAGAAACTGAACAGGCTACCTAATAGTTAAAGGAAAGGTAAAACATAACCATCTTGAGTATGACTTATGCTTAAAAAGTGGGACAGAAATGCCAAAATAAATAAATATGGCAGATTCACTCCCCACCTCAAAGAATCTCTGACCCCCCAACAAAACAAAATAAGTCAAATGATTGTACGTGCACTATATATTCAAGGGCCCAACCAGCACCAACAAGCCATGATCAGTGGTTCACTTGAGTAAAAGCCAGAAGAGAAGCTCAACCCCAAGTCATGGTAGACAACCAAAGTGTTCAATGTGGAACCATCACCCTTTCAGCTAGTAGACTCATTTTGTTGATACTGCTACTAGAGGGCGACAGGCTCCAGAAGTCAGCCATACAAATTCCACTTTATGCAAATCCCTTTCAGAGTTAAGGAAATGAGATTTCATATTTTTCAAGAATATGTCCTACACCTGTTAATTCAGAGAAGGTGGAAAGAAGCCACAAATAGGAAAATTAAGGAAGAGAAAGAAAATGCACCTCAGATAGTCATCCAGAGCTCCTCTATCATGCCTTCTGGGAGAAAGCATGGACTGCAGTATCGCTCTAAATACCACTGATTTCAGTGGGATTTAGCTAGGAATAAAAGGAAAGCTGTCTGTGAACAAACACCGGCTCCCTTGGCCTGAAAGCCAAGGAGATGAGTGCCGCAACCCCACAGTCGCCTTTGACTGGACTTAACCGTCCAGGGGTCCTTTACCTTTACCTTTTTTAAACGGGTATTAGGACTTGAGCTATTATTTCCCAAGAAAGGAATGAATCAAGGACCCATTTAAAAATCCGTAGAAAGAGCAATCTGTGTCAGCTTCTTCTCACATCCTAGTATGCAGAATTGCATATTATAATCTGTGTCGCCTGATGATTACGAAGTGCAAATCATTTAATAGGCATATATACATGTAATTGTTTCAACATTGAGAAATGGAATTTATAAAGCAGCCTTAGGCAGCTTAGTTCTGCAACTGAAACCGGGATTTATACTCTATGTAAAAGCACATGACCTACCACTGAGCGAAGCCCCAATGCCCACCTGTATTTTCTGGCAAGGGAGGCTAGAACACAGCCGCCTTTCAATATTGAAAAGAAGAGTCAAGATTCTTGTTCTCATTATGATGAAGAAGAAAATCTTGAGGCGGCAGGGAATATTCTAAGTGTGAGCTCCCTCCTCCTCTCTAACTTGTCAATGGGAGGGGAGGCATGGAAAATGGTGTGCATCCCTTCATGCTCAGGACAATGTTCTCAATATTTCTCGCTGTTTCACTGTCTCTGAACTTGGGGTGGGGTGGGGAGTCCTGCATTATAGCTTCTTTCTACAGTGTGTATCCATTCATACTCATGGAAAAAGCTACACCCAGATCATCCAAATTTTGAAAAAAGCTTTCTTTCTTTTTTAACCAAGAACCTAGAAATACATCTCTATAATAAATCATATGTGACTAAAAAGAATTAAGTTTATCAGAGTGGGCAGAAAAAGAAAATGCATTATGTCTTTGTTTAACGGAGGCAAAAAAAATATGTTGAATCATGGAAATCAAAATAACTAAATCCTACCCATTGGTGTTCATACATACGTTTGCTTATGCTATTAATATCTGAACTTCCCCCCTTGCGATTTAGGCTATTTAAAAAATGGAACCTTGTTTCCATGGAGACAGTAAGCCCGGCAGCACATCTGCTAGGGAAATATATATTTTGTGTGAATTGCCGACTCCTGCGGATCTTCAAAAGATTCCTTCCTCAGAGGTGCCTATTTAAAGCCTCCTGGCAAAAGCATTCAGACTACACTGAGCAAAAGCCAACTAGGGCTTCTACGCACTCCCAGTAATAACCTCCCAGTGCTGGTAAGGGCAAGTGGATGAAATGGATTGTGGGCAATATCTAAAACATTAATTTTAGGAATATCTAAAAAGAACATCGCAATGGGTACTTAACACATGGTTTAAAGTCTGTTGTTACTATTTGATGGTACAGAGGCACATTCAATCAAGTCAGTTACGGGGGTGGCACACATAATTTGCAAACCCTCCTCCTTTCTGCCCCAAAGCCACATAAAAGAAATTAAAATGCCATATACAGGTTCATCATCTTATCTTTGACTTCACTGGAATAAAGATGTAAAAGCACGTGCAAAACTGCACCGGAGGTTGTGGAGTGGGTGGGATTATCTATCAATACTAGCCAGTAGGTCTTGTCGTCAGCTACCATTTGCAACAAACTTTCAGAACTTCACTTTTTTTGTTTTCAGAACTTGATTCTGGAAATGGGAAGGGACATATTTTCTGAGTAGATTGAGGGCACTTCTTATTTTTCCACTGCTCTCTTTTTTAATGTTCTTGAAAAAAATTTAACGAAAACCTTTGTAACAATGATACAAGACAATACATTATCCCGCAATGGAAAAAGGAACATTTACATGTGAAAGCAAAGCAAGGCAGAAGGGGTTCAGGTGATAAAGAGCAAGATTCATTTCAAAAGTAGGGAAACAAATGTTTTTAGTAAAGGAAAATCCAAATAATGTTGCTCCATTAGAGCAGAATCAGGAAAAGACTATCCAGATATTTATTGTGACCTGTGTTTCACTTCAAATATGATGTGAGTTGTAGTCCGTAACATCTGAAAGACCATAGCTTATGCTATTCACTGTTCTAAGAGATAGCACAGCTACTTGCTCTATTTATCAACCAGGAAGAAGAGATGGACATGGAGCTCAGCAAAGCACTCCCCACTGTGGCCTTCTGAATTGTTTCTGAGCAACTGCAAGGCCAATTCCACCATCAGATAAAGTACAGGTGTGACCTCAGGCAGTGGTGCAGCGTTAACTATTAGATCCAGTTAACTATTTGGATAGCTGCTGCAGTCTTATAATATAAACAGTGGGCGTCTTTGAAAAACATCCCATCCTTCATTCGTTCTCTGTCACTGAAAGCATGCTTTAATTTGTATTTTTTTAAAAAAACAACCCAACAACACAGGACCAAAAGCACATCCATTCCAAACCTGTTGGAGCAGTACTTTCAACCACTCTTGAATTATTATTATTTATATCCTACTTCTCAACTTTGACATTTTCATGAACCAAGTACGTATATTCTTTCATAATCCTGATTGCTAATGTGGCAATATGGCTCAGAGTACTAAATGATCTTGAGAACAGGATTGCTTGGCTTCATGCTATGTCATAACAGATTAGTGCCCTTTTTCACATATTAGCATGCCTTTAAACCGTAGAAAGCGTCTACCCTCTGCACCAGTCTTTTGACTCTCTGGTTCATTACTATAAAAAACCCCCACATAAATTAAGAATAGCTATTCCAAATTAGGCTATTTAGATTATGCACCCTAATATCACGACACCTAGCGTGTAGCGTCAGAAACACAAGTTCATATCCTTGTATTCTGACGTTGTTGTTGTTGTTGTTTAGTCGTTTAGTCGTGTCCGACTCTTCGTGACCCCATGGACCAGAGCACGCCAGGCACTCCTGTCTTCCACTGCCTTCCACAGTTTGGTCAAACTCATGTTGGTAGCTCCGAGAACACTGTCCAACCATCTCATCCTCTGTCATCCCTTTCTCCTTGTGCCCTCCATCTTTCCCAACATCAGGGTCTTTTCCAGGGAGTCTTCTCTTCTCATGAGGTGGCCAAAGTATTGGAGGGAGCCTCAGCTTCAGGATCTGTCCTTCCAGTGAGCACTCAGGGCTGATTCTGACTAAATTCATCCCAAATTCCATATTCACCAAAGCTCCCTCCATGCGTTAATTGTGTGGGGAAACTCCACATGCACAAAGGGTCTGAAGGAATGTGCTGCTGATCCCCACCTCCGCAAGTTCACATGACTCCTTGGCCCTACCCCTGATGGGCATGTGTTGAGGGTATGTCTACAGATGTGAAGCCTACACACCTAGACTCATACGCATGGAGTATTCCATGTACAATCCGCATTCCAGTTTATGTACAGGTCTATCTGCTCTGCTGCCTCATGGTACCTGTGGAACACCTTCACACAATAAATTTACGAAAAAATACTTTTCACTGAAAGACTAAGCACCATACGAAGGTCACTGAGTTTGATTTGCCTCCTGAAGTCCATGGCTTGGATCCTAACTTCCATTCTGTGAACAGAACAAAGTTCAGGGAATTGAACTTTGTGTTCCTTGAATAGAATTCAATGAATGCTCACCACCATCACCACAGGTACACCAAAAAAATGCATTGTTGTGGGATGGAAAACTCTAGACCAGCAAGGAACAGGGGGCTGCAGCAGGAGTGGCCAAAAATCAAGGAATCCCTATCCCAGGGGTGGCACATCCCATTTCGCCGCCTGAGGCAAAATGGGAAAGTGTCATCCCGCCCTGCGTCACCCACTGAAGCCTCCTTTACCTGGGTTCCAGCAAGATCTCATGAGATCTCAGAGTGCACTAGATCTTGCAAGATCTTACTGGAAACCAGAGCAACTCCTCCACCAGCAGTGGAGGCGGTGTGGCTCCTGCAGGGGCACTGTCTTGTGGTCTGCTGCCTCCTTAGCCCACTCCATCCCCAGGGTGCAGCAAGTTCCCTTGTGCCAGCTCATCACCTTTGGATCCTAAGCTATGCATCCTGCCCAGATAATAGAGTAGGAAAATACACATCTATGTCTCTGGGACTGGCCATTAAATCTAAATGAAGATGTGCAACCTAAGGGGAGAGCTCTGCTGAAATGTTGGTTGTCAGTCATACATGCTGGGTGCACAGGAAGTTAAGGAGCTGTTAAAGAATACTTTAGCCATGCCTCTGCTGGAGTGGGAGTAAAGCCAGTTCGTGAGCCAGTACTGCTGACCTGCCAAACTATGCTCAATTCTAAACATGCCCATGGCTAAAAATGAGAACGGAGAAACCTTAGGAAGGGCAGCCAAGCAACTGAGCCAGCCCTGAGAATAGATATCCAATAGAGATGCTTTAGAAGCAGGATATATTGCTTCAGGGTAGGGGGACTAGCATGGCTTTCAAATTTTATTAACTACATGGACATTAACATAGGGGCTCTGCAATATGAGAAGATTAGAAGTGGCAAAGGAGCTTTCAAAAGACAAACTTGTCTACCATTGCCAATCTCTCCCTGGAACACATGTTGGACACAACCTTGGATACAATCTCAGTTTGAACTAGGCCCAATAGCTCTAGTTGGTGCCCGGCTGGCTCACTAGCTCTATTTAATCCCCAAGAAGTTTTAGGATTTTATCAGCTGCACATTCCCTCCATCCTTCCTGCTTTCCACCACATGAGAAGAGGAATGTCTAACATCACGATCAACTGTTTGCCCTGTGCCTACAGTTTCTTTTACTGGTTTCAACTGGTAGAGTTGTTCTTTCGACACTTTCATAAAAAAGCTATTAATTCCAGTCTCCTCGTTCTTTCTTCTCCTTAAATTATGCAACAGTGTGCACATGAGAGCAAAGGTTTAATGGCCTTGACTCTGGTATATCAATATAACCTATGAAGAAATTGCTCCTTAGTTTGCTGAACATCTCACTAGTTAATCGGCAGCTCTAGCAATAAAGCAGACGCTGGGTGTCTCGTGTTTATTAAACAACGGTTCCACAACAATCATTTTACAGAATCCATTTGTTTTGGTGATAAACTGTATTTTTAGGGCACAGATATTCCACTAATACATCATGGTTGCACCTGATGTCAGTTTGTAAGATATGAGTACAGAATCTGCAAAGTTATATGGATGCATTCAGATGACCTACATACCCCTTCTGTGCTAGAATGTTCATAATTGACTTTTGTCCCTTGTGGGCTCCCCCCTCCCCCTCTTTTAACACACTAATTGAGCATCACCTGTCAGAGAAAACTGCCTGCCCACACAAATCCTCCAGAGTGTGTTTAAAAAAGAAAGAAAGAAAGAAATTCCATGCATTAGATCTGGGACCCTGTACATGTAAGCCATACGCTATAACAAGCACTAAGCTGAGAATCCACTTCAGATACTTATGGGTAGCATATATTAGAGCTTTAAGTGCTCATCTTGGTAGGAGAAGGTGGGTTTTTTAAAAAATCAATCATGAAATAAAAATTGGATTTTTAAACATCTTTATTTAAAAGATGTTAAAACCTAGTCGCCTGTTAAATCCACCACATATGTATTGACCCAGTTCACACACCACAATAAGCAATAGTTAATGGCTTGTTGTGAATGCTCCTTTCTAGGCTATTTCTCTCCTTACCACTGAGGAAACAAACCATGATCCCTGGCTTAGTGTTACATCCAAACCAGGGATATTTTACTTTATTTTATTATTTATTGAATTTATATACTGCCCTATACCCGGAGGTCTCAGGGCTTTGTTGTTTTTTGTCTCATATGGTTTTGTTTGTTCTTAGAGTGAAACAAGCAATGACCCCTAGTTTGGATGTAACACTAAGACAGGGAATCGTGGTTTGCTTCTTCCCAGTGTAAGGAGTAAGGGAGAGGGGAGGTTGTTCCATTAGGCAAGTAGGATTTCTCCCAAGGAACAGCTGTTTAAACTAAGAAGGATCTGCATCTGTGGAAGAGGAAGGGGAAGTACAAGTTCCAGGCACTTGTTCCTGGCTTGCAGCAGTTGAGCAAGCCAGAAATGTTATGTCCTCACTGGGCAATGAGTCATTCTATTACATTTATGACTGTGAGCATCCCACTCAACCCAGGGACTGGCAAATCATCACAGGCACTAAGATCGAGAAAACACCATCACGAATTTCATCAGACTCATCCCCTCTTAACTACGCAACTTCTGTAATGCATTCAGGTCCCGAATCACCAAAAAAATAAAAATAAGAATCAACCAGCTGTGATTGTTAAGAATGCTGTGGGCTGAAGCAGGAGCTGTGCCACTAATCCATAGAAAAGTATATTTCCTCACCACCTCAAGTACCTGCTTTGTTCCCTTAGCACAGTGCCCAAAAAGATTGAACTAAAGCAGGGGTAGGCAACCTAAGGCCCGTGGGCCGGATGCAGCCCAATTGCCTTCTCAACCCAGCCCGCAGATTGTTCAGGAATCAGCGTGTTTTTACATGAGTAGAATGTTTCCTTTTATTTAAAATGCATCTCTGGGTTATTTGTGGGTCCTGCCTGGTGTTTCTACATGAGTAGAATGTGCACTTTTATTTAAAATGCATCTCCGGGTTATTTGTGGGGCACAGGAATTCGTCCATTCCCCCCCCCCAAAAAAAATATAGTCCAGCCCCCCCACAAGGTCTGAGGGACGGTGGACCGGCCAGCTGCTGAAAATGTTTGCTGACCCCTGGACTAAAGTTTTGGAAAGTTGCTTTCTCAACATCTCCTAAGAATAAACTTATTCATGTCAAAAATATGAGAAAGCATGTCAGTCTAAAAAAGTTAGTTCCCTTGCTAAAGTGTAATTATTATTTTTACTGTAGCTGTTTTGTCTGTGCCTACATTACTGGACTTGCCCCTCCCATTTCAAAATGCATTGTGATGTACAGTGGTGCCTCGCAAGACGAAAAGAATCCGTTCTGTGATTCTCTTCGTCTAGCGGTTTTTTCGTCTTGTGAAGCAAGCCCATTGACGGATTAGCGGATTAGCGCTATTAGCGGCTTTTAGCGGCTTATCTGCTGATCAGATCAGCTGATAAGCGGCTTAGCGGCTTAGAAAAAGGGGGGGGAGGGGAAAAAACCAGCAGGAACTCGCAAGACATTGTCATCTTGCGAAGCAAGCCCATAGGAAATTTGTTTTGCGAAGCACCTCCAAAACGGAAAACCCTTTCGTCTAGCGGGTTTTCCGTCTTGCGAGGCATTCGTCTTGTAGGGCACCACTGTATATATTTTAGAATGCTAACTTCTACTAGAAAGCTGAAAATGCGGATTTATTTCCCTTGCCTCTTCTGGCAGGCATTTGTTCAGCCCTGAAATGGAAACTTCAACAACACAGAACAGCCATCGCGCCAAATCTGATACTGGTGCAGGAGCATCAACTGTGTCAGCGCAGTTCTGGGATTAGCTTTGGTTGCTGAATCTGCTTGCCTCTGCTGCTGGCAAAGTACAAACCATTGTCTTGAGCCACAAAAATAGCATTAGCTTAAGAGGAACTCTAAGTGCTGGCAGGCTGAGCAGAGGTTAAAGCTTTATGCACAGAAATGCAGCAATTGCTCTCCGCCACGTAAGACACGCAAGGGTGTTTCTAGACCAGTGGGCTTAATTTGCAAATTGATTAAGATATTGCAAATGGATCACAGTCAACAAGGTGGGGTTTTTTTAAATAAATAAAAAACTTGTAATATTTCCCCCAGGGAAGGGAAAGTCCAAATATAATTTGGGGAGCATGGCTGGTACGTTTGAAGCCAACAATAGCTCAGTTGGGACAGCATGAGACACTTAATCTCAGAGTCACGGGTCCGAGCATCACGTTGGACGAATTATTCTTGCATTGCAGGAGGTTGGGCTAGATAGCCCTCATAGTCCCTTCCAACTCTACAATTCTATGATGCTTTGATTCTTTGTGTATTCTGCAAAGAAGTTGCATGGATGCAAAGCATCAATCCCACAATAAACACTCATCTAGAAGCACACAAAGTTGCATCCAGACTACAGCTATGCTGCTACAGGAAGTGCAAAGATGCCAAACATATAATGGGCATACTAAAACTGCCTCTTACACATGGCTTCTTACGTACCTGATCAATTTGCTATTTATATATGAAAAAGAGGTTTGTAGCCAAGCCTTAACATTTGAAGGAAGCAAAACAGCCTTCTGTCTGCTTCCCTCGGGAAGAAACTGTTGTTACAGCAGCAAACATCTGTTCCCTAAATGTGCATGGCAGCAAATTAAGGGGCAGCATTTGTGTTGAAATAGGGGTACTTAAACCCACCAAGCACCTGCAGGTTCTTACCCATCAATGGCATCTTCCCACCACTCTGACATTTGCCCCAAAGCTGGGATTCTGTTGACCCTGGAGCCTTGTTGTAATGTGTGGAGTTCAGTGTTTGAAATTCCCCAGGCACCAGACACATTTTCCTACTATTGCAGGTCCAGTTGCGACTACTTGGAGATTTCTGGGCACCAGGTTGGCAACTGACATCTCCAGGCTGGTAGGTGTTATGTACTGAAGTTCTCACCTTGGGCCAGCAGGGGGATACTGTAGATAGTTTTCACTCAGGTCCACATATGCAAATAAGGGATTGAAAGTGACGTTCAGTGATTGGATAGTTACAGAAAGTGGTTACTGTTGCGGTGTTGTGGAGCTCTATATAAGCAGGCTGGCTGAACCCTTCAGTTCAGTTCTGTTCTGGCCTGTGAATAAACAAGAGTGGTTTGAAGAATCGCTGTGTCGTCTGATATGTTCACCCACAACTTAACAGTAGGGATGGAAGACGCAAATTCTGGGGCCTTCTCAGGAAACAAAGCTGCCTTGTCTTACACATTGATTGATTGATTGATTGATTGATTGACAGACAGATAGATAGATAAAAACGTTCCCAAGGCAGTTGTCAACATAATAAATAAATAAATAAAGTAATAATATATATGTTCTCATATCATATTTTTATGTTGTGAATCGCCCTGTGATCTTTGTATGAAGGGCAGTATACAAATTTAATAAATAGTAATAATAATAATACTTTTCGATTGGCTAAAGCAGCATCATTAATAGACTATTCCAAATCAAAAGAACATAAACCATTTGAAATCATAACTATAAAGGATAAAACCAGCATCAGTTTAAAACCAGGCTGAAACCATCAAGGTTTTCAAGGGCCTATTTAAAAACTAGCTGGAAAGGGAACCAGACAAACTTCCGGTGGAAGGGCTTAACATATGGTTGGGGCCCACACAGAAAAGGCCCTGTCTCCTGCACGCACCACCCTCTGTGTCTGATCTTAGGGTTTGGTCAGGTTTATACAGATGAAGGCGATGCTTCAAATAGCCTGGTTCAAAGCAGTTAGGGGGCTTCAAATGTCATCACCAGCATGTTGAATTCAGCCTGAAAATGTCCTGGCAATCAGTGTAGCTGGTGCAGAAGAGGTGTTAAATGCTCCAGCCACTTGGCCCCCAACAAGCAACTGGGAGGTTGCCTTCTGCACCATCTGATGCTTCTGGTCTTTAAAAGCAGCACTACACACTGCGTGCTGAAGGAGTCTACTCTGAATATTTGTATAACAGGTAATCCAAGCGATTAAACAGTGTTGCCCTGGTTATGGTCTTGTGAATGCCGAACTAGCCCAGATAAACAAGTGAAGGATGTGGCTTCTGACAACGTGATTTTTTGGCTGGGGTGCTGTGCTTTTCAAACACTCTCCCCAGGAAGGATCACCTGCCACCTACTCTTTGATCCTTTTAGCACTGAGCAAAATATCTATTAATTTTCCCAGACTGTTTAAACGGATGATTTACTACACTTTTGCCATTCTCAGGAGTTTTTAACCTATGCTATTATAATTGTCTTCCTGCTGTTGTCTTATGTTGCTTTATTCTTCTAATGGACTACTCACTAGCAGCCCTGAGCAGAAATTGCTGAAGAATGGGGAACAAATTTCAATTTTTTAAATTTTTTTTAGAAGCACAGAAATGCCTTTCTACAATACGGAGATTATTAATAGATTGTGTGCTGGAGTGGGTGGTGGTTACTGTGTTGTTGTTGTTTTTAAAAATGGAAATGGTCAATAGCGTTTCCCTCTTAAATTTTACTTCAAGTAGAACAGCAGTTAACGCTATTTTTTAGAAAAATAAAAGCAAAAAATTCCCAGCACATATGCTACAAGAGACCACTTTAACCAAAGCAGCAGTTTGTTTGTTTTTAGTAAATAAATGGGAAGCAGAGGAAGTATTCTCTAAAAAAAGAAAGCCGCAACACATTACAGCACATTATGTACACATATACAAAGAGACAGATTATTTTAAACTAGAAGCAGAGCTACAAGCCCCTGGGCTAGCGAGATGAAGATGATAAATTTATGAGTGTTTATCTGTGCTCCCTTCACAACAGATGTCTACGTGGCTTCGCCAGTATCTCTCACCGGGCCGCTCGTGCATTATCAGGTTTGCAGCAATTCAGAGGGAAAAGCAGCTCACCAGGGATTCAAAAACATGAGATGCTGAACAAACTGTGAAACGCAGAGAGAGAACGTTTGAGACACATATCTTGTCAGAGGGAATAGAATTCAGATGTGGCAGGGACAGGCAGTTGAGGCCTAGCCAAGCAAACAAACACTGAATCATAGAAGCCTGGAGTTGCAAGATGCTCTCTTCTCCTTCCTTCCCAACAGCATCATCAGATCTAGGCAACTGCGGTCAAAGTTATCTTAGGGATGAGCTAACATGGGGCCCTTCAGATGTTATGTGACTACAACTCTCAACATCCCTGACCATCGGGCTACACAGAGGGAGAAATCTGATTCGGTTATCGTTTAAAGCCCAGCTTATTTAATTCACAGTTTTCTGAAACAATATGTGAAGTGAAGCACAGCCCTCCTTCAAAACTGGCACATCCTTGGATTTTGCTACGCAGTTCTGCAGCCGAGTGCAGTGTACAAAAAACAGGGGTGCAAAGAAATGTGCGTATTAGTGGAAAGTAACACACCAAAATGTATTGTATTAGGGGAAACTGCTTTGTAAGAACATGTACATGAGGCAATATTGCACAGAAACATGTGTATCTCAGGAGAAACTCACACAAAAATGCTGGTGAATTTTCATGAGGACTTTAAAAAAACATTTATCACTAACAGATGTGGGAATACAGGGAGCTAAAAGGACTGGGGAAATGACCAACAGAAAACTCAAAATTGATAGATACGCCCATGCCCAGGCAAATACAATTCAACAGAGTCCCATTACCAGAACCCCTGAGCAAGGTCTTCTTCTTCAGCAACATGGCTTTCCCAATAGTGGTTCCCCACTTCTCTTCCCCTGACAGAGTTCCCTGTGAAGAGGGATTGGCTGAAAAACTACTCTGCAAATTATAGCTCTGGACCCCTGTCTCCCAACAACTCTCAGCATACTTAACAGACTGCAGCTCCCACAATTCTTTGAGGCATCAACTCAGGTCTCTAATGCTCCTTCAACAGACAAGGATATTTCCAAGTGCTTGAAAACCAACATGTCTCCTTTAAGTCTTCCCGTCTTTCTAACTCTGGTATGCACATAATAATTTTTTTTTGACAGTACATTTGCAGCCTGATCCAGCAAGGACTTAGGGGCCCAAGCTCACGTATCCATCCTAGCAATTTTCAGAGGCTGGAGATTTGAGGGATTTAGATGAATTTCGTTTATGTGGGTAATGATATCATTCCTTCCAGGTACAAAACTGAATACTTCAATTGAATTTTGAACTCTTACTGAGTTCTACACAAGCCCAAGATAATGGCTATTTGTATGCAATTTCCGGAAAAAATAAAATAAAACAGGGAACAAACTGCTACATGCGAACTAAACAGTCTTGCTCAACTCAGTTTATTTGGGCCTCCAAACACTCTCTCAATACTGTGAGCAAATTAGATATCAGTTTTTATCAAACAGCCAAGCTCCTGATCTTCCGATTCAAGAGTGTTGGTGACTGGCTCAGAACCGCCTTCCCCAACCTGGTGCCCTCCAGGTGTTTTGGAGAGCTCCCATCAGCCCCAGCCAGCACATGATGATGGGAGCTGTAGTCAAAAGCACTTGGGGGGCACCAGGTTGAGGAAAGCCACTCTAAGAGTGCACTCATGAAAACAATACACATTATTAGTTCTATAGAGCATCTTTGAAATCTGCTCCTTGAAATGCAACATGACTGCTCTCTGCTCACACAGGAGAGCATTTAATACAAGCTGTAGTTAAACAGCTCTGAGGGGCAAGGAAATTGCACACTACTACCTGAAAAGAGCATGCCTTTTGTCTGAGCACATCCTTCTGACTGATGCACAAAGAGCCCAAGAGCCTTTCTGCAAGGTCTGCCAGACTGGCACATCATTCCCCTTATTATGGGCTGAAATGAAATTCATTTTATTAATTTTTGATGCAGCCATCCCAGTGCTTTTGACAGAAAGTTATATTAAGTTGCCAGTTCTTCTTTCTTCCTTTCTCTTTAATTCATCTGACAATGATGTCCATCTCTCCCTCTCTTCCTCTCTCTCACACAAACCACCAATAAAAACTGAGAATTGTTCAGCTTGGCATCGCTATCATTCTGTTTTGTGGAATGACAGTAGCTATAAAGCAATGGAATGCCTATCGCAAAGGCCAAGTAGAACTGTATGTGCGTCTCTTGCAGCCTACTGGTCTCACAAGATTCACCAATGCAACTAACATTCGGAACTCAGGACACGCAGGTCCGGCTATCCAAACAAAATGCATTTCCAGGAAATCATTCACGCCCCCTCCCCACTTCTAGCTTCTCTCTGAAGACTAGAAAAAGAGACACTCTTAAGAATATTAGCAGGGGAAGGACTAGACCATGTGAAAATGAACATAATATTTTAGCTGCAGTTCATTCATTTTCAGCTTTATATTCTTGTTATAAAAAAGCGCGCCTAGACATTCCATTGCTTTGCCCATAACCTGGCTTGAAGGTGCCATTTAGCTCCTAGCTTTCATATCTCAGTTTCTAACACTGTTCAAAGTCATGCCTCCTAGCTCACATCCGGCATAACACTTAAGTCAATGTACACTGCCAGGGGATGCTAAACCTTTGCACTGCCTGGACTGCAAACCGATTTACATACTTCTGTATCCCCAAAAAGGCAAGAGCACCTCAACGGTACTTGGTGTGCCATTTGTATCTGCATCTCAGTGAGCAAGGGTTTCATGAAAGGCATATGAGTCCATTCCTATATTTGCATACCCTCCAACATTTCTCCAATGAAAATAGGGATGTCCTATTCCATAATAATAATAATATTAATAATAATAATAATAATAATAATAATAATAATAATAATAATAATGTGAAAAATGAACATAATGTTTTAGCTGCAGTTCATTCATATTCAGCTTTGTATTCTTGTAATAAAAAAGTGTCCCTAGACATTTTGTCGTTGGAACCATAACCTAGCTCCTAGCTTTCATATCTCTGTTTCGAACACTGCCTAAAAGCAGAACCCCATGCATGCCTATTCAGATGTAAGGCCTAATGAATTTAATGAGACATGTTCCTAGGATTTTGTTCCAAAATACTGTTCAAAGATCAGATCCCTAAAATAGGCATCAAATAAAGAGCATGGATTCTAACATGCAATAAAAGGGCGGGGGGGCACTGAAACAGGTATAAAATTAAGGTAACACAAGAGAAATTAAACAACTCATTTGCCAGATGTGCTCTGGGGTAAATCAGGCCTGTACAAAGCAGATTGCAATCATATTTTTTATTTAAATGAGGTTTTAAACTGGTGGCAGTAGGGGACTGGCAGCAGCGTCCGCTTCAGAACAAATCACCCCTCTGGGGCAGTGTTTCCCAACCACTGTTCCGCGGCACACTAGTGTGCCGCGAGATGTTGCCTGGTGTGCCGCGAGATGTTGCCTGGAGGGAGGCGGGCGAGTCGGGCGGCGAGAGGCGGGGCGGCGGCGGCGAGGAGAGGCCGCCCAGCGCGGGGCTCTCGCCGTCTGCCTGCCTGGCTGCCTGCGAGCTCGACGGGCAGCGCCTCTGTCCGCAGCGCCCGCCTCGCGGCTCTCATTCCCTGCCCTTGCCAAAGCTCACCCAGCCAAGCCGCGCTCTCCTTCCTGCCTCGCTTTGCTGCCTCCTCCCCCCCCACCCCCAAAGCTTGGAGGTTCCCCGGCAAGGGGGAGGGGAAAAAATTGAAACTTACACTTTCGTGTGTCCCTCCCGGCGTGACGCTGCGCGCTGACGTCACGGGGCTGTAATGGTGGTGTGCCTCGAGATTTTTTTCATCAAACAAGTGTGCCTTTGCCCAAAAAAGGTTGGGAAACACTGCTCTGGGGTAAGGTGGAAAAGGATTATTATTATAAGTGTTCAGGTAAGGGAGGACTAGAATAAGGCATCAAGGGTAAAGGGATACATGACAACTATTCAGAAAGACCAAAGCACTATAGGCTAAAACACAAGAGTTGATATTGTACTATCAGCTTCAATATGTATGTAAGTGGGCAATTGCCAAGAAAATCCAATACAATCACATTTGACTTCAAAAGAGAAAACTTCAAAAAAATGAGGGGACTGGTAAAAAGGAAGTTGAAAGGCCACCTCAAGAAGGTCAGACCTCTCCAAAATGCTTGGGAGGTGTTTAAAACTACAATATTAGAAGCTCAGTTAAAATGCATACAACAAATTGAGAAAGGTACCACAAGGGCCAGGGGGATGCCTGCACAGATAGCCAGCAGAGTCAAATAAACTATCAGAGGGAAGATTTCCTTTAGAAAATGGAAGACTTTGAACAAAGGAGGAGAACAAAAAGGAACACAAACTTCAACAAAAGATATACAAGCAGACAATATGGGATGCTCAAAAATATTTTTTGCTAAAAACGTAAAAGACCACCAACAACACTATTTAAAGGCATTGGTAGCAGGAAACTAGCTAGGGAGGCTTTTGGACCTTTGGATAACAAACAAGTCAATTGTGTGCTGAAGGACGAAAAAGATTAAAGAGAACCTGAAGGATTCTTCACAGCAGAAGATATAAGGCACATCCCTGTGCCTGAAGCAACTTTCAAAGGAAGGGAGCTTGAGGAATGCACTCCTCACTGTTCAGAAACTATGCCACTGATGCTGCACACACAACAGGGACCCGCTCTCAGCACACACCCCTGCATCATCACACACAGTGCCATTCATCCATCAACCCCCAGTGGTACCTACAAGGATGGCCCTTCTACTGCCAGGAGAGGACGGAAAGCCCAGCCAATATAGCACCCACATAGCTTCCTGATCAGGGGCCTGAAAAAACTCAGCCATAGCCCCTCCATGGGACAAGGGTTTAACAACCACACAAGGAGGAAAAGGCTCTTTTGCCAAGCAACGGGGGGGGGGGGGGCGAGGACACACAAGGAGGATGACCAGATTGCTGGTGGTGTGCTGTGACTTGGTGCCGAGTTTCGCCACGTTCTGTTACGGCAATAAAGTCAAGGTAGTCCTGGATGCAATGTTTTGTTTTTGAAATCCCCTTCTCACTGAAATTCCTTGTGCCAGATCCAGGGCTGGTGTAATGTTCTGCCATTGCAAGTGGCATGGCCATAGTCTGGTGGAGGAGCATATGGCTAAAATGTGCTTCTCACCTGTACTATCCCTGTCCTAAGTCTGTTTCTTATGGGGCAAACAACCACCCCAAAGAATGCTGTGCTGATTTCAAGTTCTTACTACCATCATGCTCTGCTTCAACAAAAAATGCTCACAGAAGATTTCTAACATGAACACATCCCAGCTCTTTTAAGAAGATATAGAAATAATTACTAAGATAGTGATATCAAAAACAAATGTGAAGAACACACCTGTAATAATAATAATAACAACAGCCATAAAATAATCAAAATTGAGCATTTTTCTAAGGATAAACTTAAGCAATGGAAATGAAAGCAATAGGATTTAGGGTGCAGACCTATGTACAGTTAGCTGGGAATGAATTAAGTGAAATTAAAAAGTGCTTAACTGACTGGATCATGCCCAGCATATAACTGCAAACATATAAAAGTATGCATGTTACACCTATGAAAAGATCTCCAAACAACACATCCTTCCACGATATACATAAAACACCATGTAAAGCCCTAAAGTTCCTTCTTTAGGCTGAACACTTGGCAGAAGTGGGTATAACAGATGTTCCACTATTTGGGAAGGTAATACCATATTTTTGACAGTGGCTAGGATCCAAAGAGCGGCTACGTTAGGTACACTCAAGGCACAGCCAGTGGAATATTGACTTTTCTTTCCAACCTGCAATCATAGATCACGAACTTATCTTGAAACACCCCTCACTTTCAAATGAGGTTTGTCAGGGTTAAGATTGGGAAACTGCCACATGAGAAAGAGATGCAAAACTCCCTATGGCATGCTGAATGAATCACAGTCCTTTTGATCCATGCATAGCATGTAAGCACATACCAACTAATTTTGCCTACACACAAAGGTGCTCTGAGACATTCACAGCACGCAAGGCAGTAAAAGAGAAGTTTCCTGCATTCGAGTCTAAATTTAACGATCAGTACATCACGGAGTCAAGCCGATGGGATACGACCTAGTTCAGCTCAGGACAGCTCACCCATTCTCTCTGTCTAAGGAAGAGAAGAATCCAACAAGACAGCCACTAGAATTAACTGAAAACTGCTGTCTAGCAGCATAGAAAGAATATGCTACACACTGGAAAGATTTAAGAGATTAAATCCCACACCACTTCCAGTTTACGGGAAAGGATAGTGCAACTTTCCTATATAAGGTCCCAGATCCATTTCCAATTCACCTCCCCCGGGTCATGTGTCTTATTTCTGTCTGTAAAGCACATAAAAGTGGATTCCTTTTGTCTAATCCGCCTACAGATAGCTGTCTTCTGCCCTTAGGGTCAAATATCTAGCTTCCTTTGTTTCTCGAAGCGTGGGCAAACTTGCATTTGAATCCAGGTGTGTCCAGTCCGCAATATTAAAGGTCAAGGTGAGGTCAAATAGAGATTTATTGAATAGTTGAGGAAATATATGTCCATCCTTACTCTCCTCCCCACCAGGAACATGTTAAACTCCATCAGCCAAACCAGAACAGCGTTTTGATCTTGGGGATATATAGCCCTGTGCATAAATCCATTCAAGACTGACATCCCCCCACCACAAAATTTAAGCCAGTAATAGGCAGCACCATTTCATAAAGAAAAAATATGCCCCCCAGCACGTCAGCTTCTAGGACACCACAACCTGTGCTTTGCATTGCCTATTAATTCCAGATGCATGTGAACTGACTGGAGCTCTTCAGTGACCAGGCAAAGGCCAGCTGCACTTGGGGGCATTCACTCTTTCCTCTTAGCACAGCACAGGTTGCAAGAGGCACAGAATCCCCAATACCAAGGGCTGAAACCTTCTCAGTTTCCAGCATTCTTCTGCAATCCATGCAGACTTTTTGCTGAACAGGCCTAACACAACGCCCAAACAGGAAGAAGGCTCAGGCTGGGGAACTTCACTTGCCCAAACAACCAACTGGCCCATGTGCAAAGAACAAAAAGAAGTATTTTCTTACATAGCTCACAGAATGCAATCTGGTCATTTATGCTCCTAGCAAACCCCTTCACATGTAAATTGTCTGCTATGAATACATTCAATCTGTATAAGGTGGAAAAGCAGAAGAGTGGGATGCAGCCACATGAACTGCCACTGAACCCCCCAAGTTACCGTTCGTATCAGTTGTTCGTCCCACTGACTTGGCCCAAAACTATAATCCTACTGTGGTGAATCCAGGGGTTCGAATCCCCACTGTTATGAAGCTCAGCTAGGTGACCTTGGGCCTTTCACTGTCTCTCTCGGCCTAACCTACCTCACAGGATTGTTGTGAGGAGAAAATGGAGAGTGGGAAGAATTCCTTGGAGAAAAAAGTGGGATGTAAGTGCAGGAATAAATAAATACAATCAATAAAACGAGCCACCAGGTTTTTATGCAGTTGCTACAGCTCAATACCACTGTACTTTTTTTTTTTAAAAAAGAGGCTCCTTGTTCTTTTCAGAACACCCATTAAAAACGCCACTCCAACCAAAACTGACTTGTGCCTAAGAAACGGCTTTTCAAGAACCTGGGGGATAAAGGCAGCCTGTGCCCAAGAAACACAATGGCACCTCACCCACGCGCATGTGCGCGAGTGCCTCCCTCTCGCTGAATAAACTCTCTTCGCTGTGCACTTTAGGAAAAAAAGAAAATTAAACAACTGGTTGGGTGGTTGTTTTCCCTCAAAGTAACGTTGCAGCACGAAAAAAGAAGCAAGACCGGGCCCTCACTCGCCCCTTTGAGAAGAGGGGCGCTAGGGTGGCCTCAAAAGGAACAGGAATAAAGAGACGGCATTTGAAAGGGAAGCGGACTGGGCGCCCTGGGCTCTCCCCAAAGGGCTGGCACCGTCGGGCGAGGCAGGCAGCGCCTCCTTTCCCGCCTTACCTGCCGGAGGATGAAGCTGGTGGAAGTTGTGCTCCCGTCGGACCGTTTCAAGCGGCTCCTGCGGGTCGCCGTGCCTCTGCTCCCCTGGGAAACGGAGCGGAGGGGAAGAGCCTTTTAGGAGACACGCGCCACATTCACACGACCCCCGGCTCCTGGCGCGCCTCAGCCTCCCTGCTCGCTCTCCCCCGGCCTCCCTTTCTCATCCCCGACAGGCGTCTCTTCCGACGACGCCCCCCTCGACGCCGCCAGGAGCACCGAGGACTCGACCGAGCCCCATCCCCACCCCACCCCCCGAGGCCACGGGAGAAGCGGAGGGAGAGCGCGCCGCCGGCCGCACCTGGAAGATGGGGTCCGCCAGCCCGTTCTTGCCGTACGACGATGGGTGCTTGGACATGCTGCGAGCCTGAGGGCGCGGCGGCAGCGGCGGCGGAGGGGGCTCTCGCCAGGCGCCTTGCAAGACACGCCGCCCCGGATGGCTCCGGCTGCCGCTCTGCCTGCGCCTGGCAGCTGCGTGCGCGTGGGGATGCAGGAGGAGGCGGCGGCGGCGCGGGGCGCTGCTTGGCGGAGCGGCAGGATCCTTAAAGAGACCGCGCCGCTTTTGCACTCCGCTCCCCCCCCACCCTCCCGCAGCCGCTCTCTCAGTTTGCAAAGGCAGAGACGGGTTGGGAATCCTCCCAGCGCCCCTGCACCCACCTGCCCACCCACCACCAAATTCGGGTCTCCCTGGATCTTTCCCCCACCCCCGACTAGAACGTCGCTCCTCAGGCACACACATTATTTTAAATATACAGTGGTACCTTGGTTCTCAAATTAATCCGGTCCAGACGTCCGTTCCGAAACCAAAGCGTTCCAAAACCAAGGCATGCTTTCCCATAGAAAGTCACGCAAAATGGATTAATCCATTCCAGGCTTTTAAAAACAACCCCTAAAACGGCAATTTAACATAAATTTTACTATCTAACAAGGCAATTGATCCATAAAATGAAAGCAGTAATCATTGTAAAGTAAAGGTAAAGGTACCCCGGCCCGTACGGGCCAGTCTTGACAGACTCTAGGGTTGTGCGCTCATCTCACTCTATAGGCCGGGAGCCAGCGCTGTCCGCAGACACTTCCGGGTCACGTGGCCAGCGTGACAAGCTGCATCTGGCGAGCCAGCGCAGCACACGGAACACCGTTTACCTTCCCGCTGGTAAGCGGTCCTTATTTATCTACTTGCACCCGGGGGTGCTTTCAAACTGCTAGGTTGGCAGGCGCTGGGACCGAACGATGGGAGCGCACCCCACCGCGGGGATTCAAACCGCCGACCATGCGATCGGCAAGTCCTAGGCACTGAGGTTTTACCCACAGCGCCACCCGCATAATCATTGTACTGTACTATAAAATCAGACAGTATTATAGATGATAAAAATTAAAATTATTGTTTTTTACTTACAGTCGTTGTTTAGATGGGGGGGCTTTTATTCATTTCCTCAATCACACAATCAATCGATCAGTAACTGAACTGGGTTCCACACAGTCACAAAAACAAATTAACTGAAAAAGCCTCAAAAACAAAAACACAAAATAAATAGCAAATAAAAAGCACCAAATTTAATGTGTTCCGGAAGTCTGTTTGACTTCTGAAATGTTTGAAAACCAAGGCGCAGCTTCTGATTGGTGCAGGTGCCCTGGAAACAATAGTCAACAGCCGCATCGGACGTCCAGCTTCCAAAAAACATTTGAAAACCAGAACTCTTACTTCCAGGTTTTCAGTGTTTGGGAACCAAGGCGGTTGAGTACCAAGGTGTTTTAGAACCAAGGTACCATTGTATTAGGTCCTGTAACATAAGGTTACCAGTCGTTCCCATTTCCCGGGGACAGTCCCCAGATTTACAAATCTGTCCCCATACAAAATCCATTGAAGTTGAAAAGTATCCCCGGACTCATTGAAAAACCTTACTGTAACATCACACACTTTCTTTCCCATCAACACTCCCCCCCCCCACTTATTACCAAATTTTAAACCATGGAGAGACCTGGTCTGAAAATTGGATTCTTATCTCATTATACATGATTTTTAGCCATCTCACCCCTTGCTTTTTCCTGTAAGACCAATTGCAGTCGTTAACAGTCGTCAACAGGTTTACCACACCTATCAGCCAATCACCCATTCCCACCATCCTTCTGAGTAATAACCCACCCCACCCTCTCACTATACAGTGGTATCTTGGGTTACATACGCTTCAGGTTACAGATGCTCCAGGTTACAGATTCCGCTAACCCAGAAATAGTACCTCGGGTTAAGAACTTTGCTTCAGGATGAAAACAGAAATCGTGCTACGGTGGCAGCGGGAGGCCCCATTAGCTAAAGTGGTGCTTCAGATTAATAACAGTTTCAGGTTAAGAACGGACCTCCAGAACAATTAAGTACTTAACCCAAGGTACCACTGTATAAGGGTCTGGTGACTTCTGTTTCAGTGTACCTGAAGAAGTATGCATGCACACGAAAGCTCATACCAATAACTAACTTAGTTGGTCTCTACTGGAAGGATTTAATTTTTTTAATTTTTTGTTTCCCCCCACCGTCAGCCTTTCAAGTGCCCCGGGGAGGGGGCTTTTGGGGATATGTCTGGTTTCATCAGGCTGACACGGAAGTTGTGCTCGTGAAAACGCGCCTGCAGCACTTTGGAACCGTGGGTCTTACTTGAGATCGCTTAGCAGTGGTTTCTCCTTCAGCTCAT
Source organism: Podarcis bocagei (assembly GCF_964188305.1). Classification (NCBI taxonomy): domain Eukaryota; kingdom Metazoa; phylum Chordata; class Lepidosauria; order Squamata; family Lacertidae; genus Podarcis; species Podarcis bocagei. The sequence continues at coordinate 107,095,837 of NC_138125.1, forward strand.
ATCCTTGAGCTCAAACCTCGTCAGATTTTTGGGAGAAATAGGGGGGTTATTTCCCCAACACTGCATGTTTCTTTATGGAGGAAACTAACAACCTCCTCTAAGTCATGCAGCTCAGAAGGGCATAAGGCAATGAGCCTCCAAAGGTCCATCTAAGTCCACCTTGAGGGAAACTTTGGCTGTGATTCAGGGGGAGGGGGTTAGCATCTGACCTGCATGCAGAATGTCCCAGGTTCAATCCTAAAGCATTTCATGGTAGGAATGGGCAATCACCCTCTTTGAAATCCTGGAGAACCACTGTCATCAAATGTAGACAGTAGTGTGCTATATGGACCAATGTTTTGAGTCTGCTTCCTATGCTCTCACAGTAGCCAACCAGATGCCTATGTAATCACATTTGGGAATATGCATTATTTTCTGTGTTCCTAAGCTAGGCTTTCCTGCTACCTTATAGATTTTTAGAAACCTGATCCCTTTCCATTTCTCAGAAAAGCACATGATTTGAGATTCTAATTAATGTAGGCCAGATGACTTAAATGTTGTAAAACAACAAAGCCAGGTCATTAAAACCTTTTGATTGGTAAGCATTCTAGTTTGTCTTTCTATGCCCAGCACCTCTAATGAATAAGCTCAAACTTAGGTGGCAGGTGATAATATTTGGAGGCTTTAAAAGCATCTTATAAACACACACCCGTCTTGTGGTGCTGTTGCCGACGATAAATGGGCAGTTGGTGAATAAAATGCACAACAAATGGGACAACTTGAATTTTTATCCTGGTAACAGGTTGCATAGCAACAGCAGAACACAAAGGGCTACAAGGAACCACTATGAACACAGTTAGGTCAAAAAGCATTCTCCCCATCTTCTAACATAGGAGCCAGCCCACAGACACCTTACTTCTTAAATGCAACATAGACTGTGTAGGAATACTTAAAGGTAAAGGTACCCCTGCCTGTACGGGCCAGTCGTGTCCGACTCTAGGGTTGTGCGCCCATCTCACTTAAGAGGCCGGGGGCCAGCGCTGTCCGGAGACACTTCCGGGTCACGTGGCCAGCATGACAAAGCTGCAACTGGCGAGCCAGCGCAGCACATGGAAACGCCGTTTACCTTCGCGCCAGTAAGCGGTCCCTATTTATCTACTTGCACCCGGGGGTGCTTTCGAACTCCTAGGTTGGCAGGTGCTGGGACCGAGCAACGGGAGCGCACCCCGCCGTGGGGATTCGAACCGCCGACCTTTCGATCGGCAAGTCCTAGGCACTGAGGCTTTTACCCACAGCACCACCCGCGTCCCTAATGTAGGAATACTTACATGGTTATTATCCTTCACATAAGAGTATCACATATAAATCTGTCCTCAGAAATCAAACACTGAATGTCTCCTTATTTGCAGTCCAGGATGTGGAAATAGGAGTGGCCTTGAATCAGTATGTTTTTCAAATTGCCACCACATATACTAATAGTGAACTCATTCAGTGAGCTCCTGATATAGCCCCAAAGGTGCCATTTACACACAAGAGGAAGATGTCAACCAAGATCTGCTAAAGTGCAAACACATCTTTAGCTGGTGAGGGATATGTGGAGAGGGGGGTCGCAGTTTTACGGACCAGGGGTGCTCAGTGAGCACAGAATGTTGATGGCCTTGGGGAGGGGGGATAGAGTGGAGAATCTTGGCACTCTGAGCATTCCAATGTCCCATAAAAATATTACCTTTTGACGACAGACAATTTTTGCCATTGTAATACAGTGGTTGTACCTCTTGGCATATTCACTATGGGTGGGGAACCGATGCCCCTCCAGATGTTTTTAGGACTCCCAATTCTCATTATTCATGACTATTGGCCATATTGGCTGGGGTTGATGGAGATTGAAGTCCAGCAACATCTGGAAGACCGCAGCTTCCGGTACCTGTATTATATGCTTTACATAAATTCTTAAGAGCAATTGCAAAGCAAAGGGTTGCATTACCTCATTTAGACGAATCCAATGCACCATCAACTTTAATGCACACTTCAATTTTCAAAATCTTTATACGAAAAAGGTATTTGCTGGAGAATGGAAATGCACCATCAAATCTAATGCACGCCCTAATTTTCATGACATAATTTGGCCGAAAAAGATGTGCATTGCATTAAATACAGTACTGACCTCAATAGTTTCAACAAAGCCACACTGCCATCATGGACCAAGAATCCCACCCACCCTAAATAGTCCAGAGACACACAGGTTGGTTTAGAGCACTCTTGCATATCCATTGGACCAAATTAAATACAAGGAGCAAAGGAGAGCATGGGGTGCAGGGATGGAGCATCTGTAGTCCTGCCGATGTTGTTGGACTTTAGTCTCCACCAGCCCCAGCCAGTATGGTCAAAAGTCATGCAACCGGTAATCTAATATCTCTAGGGCCACATAACTCCCTATTCCTTGGCTGGTGGCAATTTTGAAGGAACCTTCAATGGAGGAAACTTGAAAGAACCTGCAGAACTATGGAGCTCGCCTACATTCCATCTCAACTCACAGTAGCTTATTTAAGACATTAGTAATGAATCTTGAAGGACGCGGGTGGTGCTGTGGGTTAAACCACAGAGCCTAGGACTTGCTGATCAGAAGGTCGGCGGTTCGAATCCCGACGGGCTGAGCTCCCGTTGCTCGGTCCCTGCTCCTGCCAACCTAGCAGTTCTAAAGCATGTCAAAGTGCAAGTAGATAAATAGGTACCGCTCCGGCGGGAAGGTAAACGGCGTTTCCGTGCGCTGCTCTGGTTCGCCAGAAGCAGCTTAGTCATGCTGGCCACATGACCCGGAAGCTGTACGCCGGCTCCCTCAGCCAATAAAGTGAGATGAGAGCCACAACCCCAGAGTCGGTCACGACTGGACCTAATGGTCAGGGGTCCCTTTACCTTTATTGAATCTTGACCAAAGGGAGAAGTTTGCCTGCCTTTTATTTTGAGGCCTGCAGCCTTGTGTGGAAGTAGATCGATCCTCAGCTATTATGGACTGTGCCGTTCTCTGCAGCATTCTTAATTTTCAGAACTCAGAAATCCAGACAGTTGCAGCAGAGTTTTAACCCTATTGCAATTTTGCGTGTTCCATGTTGTCAACGCAATATAGCTGAAACTTAGTTTTGCCTCACAAGGATATTTTATTTTCCTACCTTTGATGGGCACAATGCTGATAAAATCCAGGCAGCAATGCCTGGAAGTCCAGCATTCCACAGAAATATGTCAAAACCTTTTTTAAAAGTGCTACCCCATGGAGAAGAAAAGTGCAAGTTGGACTTTATTATAAAATATTTTTGTTCTGTTGTGAAAGCAGAGCTTTGCCACCAATGTTCACATAAAGGAGCTGAACGATTGTGAACAGCTGGAATATTGCAATTTGTAACAAATGTTTCCCCTCCATTAGGAAGCAATATAGGCCTTGCCATTATCCACAGCCAGATATAAGATTTTATATAGCTAAAAGCTACGATAAGAACAGAAACAAAAAGGCATATTTTTCTTTTTAAAAATAGTAATAATAGAATAATCCTTCAGGAGATAGAAAGGCTCTTTGAAGGAAAAGGCACTTACATTCTGTAAAGATCCATCAGCTTTTGTTAAGTTGCTAGGCTGAGAACTATTTAGAAATTATGGTACATGTACTAATTGTCCTTTAAATGCTAATTCCCTCTGTTGGTGTCAAACCAACCTGACACTATCATGAAGTTTTATTCTCCTCTCTGCACTACATATATACATAAAATACCACACGCAAGTCTTCACTCTCTGCTGGCAAGGCAAACACATTACCAGGGACTGAAGGAAAAAAAATAGTGGTTAACTCGGCAGAGTTTTGAAAGCAAAACCCATTGGCCATCCCCAGCAAAAAGGGGCATCTTGAATTTAAGGCAGCTCACCACACATGAACCCACAAAAGATTAGAGGAATTCACTCAATGCAAAAAAAGTAATTGACAGTATAGGCTCCTGTGAGTTAAGAGTCAGAATGACTCACAGGAACATTTTGCTCCCAAGCCTTATAAGGATGGCAAGTTACATAATCCTTTATTTCCTACTCTTAACTGGGTCATAAGGTGTCCTTAGCTTGTATTATGTTCTGTGAGTAATCTTTTGGCTTAATGGTTATGAACAATATGCTGAACAACTTCTCTCTCCATTCTTCCATCTCCCCCTCCTCCCCCAGTTTTTTGAAAGTGCAGATCAGCTGAGACCTCAGCCAGCAGCAAATTATCTTCATTAAATACTATTTGGCACTCGGTTGTTACATGCATGAATCTGGTGCGATTACGTTTATCTGAGTGGCTCAAGGTCAAAGCATTTAGGAAAGTCACAAGAAAACAGGAATACTTTTTATAAATACTTATCACTCTAATTGGGCTATGTGCACGCACAAGAGACAAATAGACAACTGGTGATAGCACCATTACCTGTGGAGGGGAAAGGAGTGGAGGCCACAGCAGGGAAAATGGATTCGCCCTCTTAATAAGGGGGCTTCACTGTTGCCAATAATCTGATCGGGTCTCCATTCGCTGGATTGAGATCTTGTGCGTTCATTAGAAGTTTGTGTGCATGGCTTCTCACTGAAGTACAGATATGTGTAAAGGTCTACTATTATATGGTTAACTGGATCACACATGCGCATTTTCAATTTCTTCTGCACAAGGATGGGATCTAGACAACCATTTGGGTAAACAGAAGGCACTTCTGCTCGCAACAAAGACTCTCCCCGATTACTGCCAACCTTCTGATCTAGATACAGCCCCACATGCCACATCTCGTGCCCAGAGTTTCACCTACTCTCAGAAGATGGAGAGCACCCCATTGTGGTGGCAAAACTCCATTCACGCGTCTCTGAACCCTACCTACACATGCTGTTCAACCACAAATGGATACTGTATGCAAAATTCAGCATACTGATGTTTTCCGTTTTAAATCAGTACCAATTTCCAAGTCCTTGCGGGACTCCTTCCTAGTCCTTGCAAGGCTCCCCAGGGGGTGAACAACATGAAACTGAGTCAGAAGGCAAGGCTAGATTCAGTACTAGACATGCTTCAGCAGCTGCCATGGTTCCAATGTCCCGGCAGGGTCCACTGCTGATGCCTGCTGTGAGCACCCCTTAAAAAAAACACCACCCTAACACCCAGACTGGTTATTTAAACTAGCCACCATTTATATTTCCCAGACAATGATCCAAACATCGCATTCTTCTAGGGCAACATGCCAAAATTAAAATAATGACTATAACAAACCAACAGGCACCATGTGGTGCAGCAATGTCACCAGGTAAGCTAACCAGGGCAAAGCGTCACCAGAGTGTAGACTGCCTAGGGCCATTCAAACCTGCAGCCAGATTGGATAAGGGCCATGTATAAAAGGGTTTCTAACCCAACAGCTGACGGGGCTCAAGTTAAAGGGAATCAGCACATAATAAAAAAGAAGACACTCTACTAATATGTTTGTTAAACAAGTTTTATTTGCCCAAGTCAGCCCAAACATGTTGTAGACAAGAATCTGGATGGATATTTAATATGATCAGATCTCCAATTGTTAATACTGACGGTTGCTTGAACATAGTATCGTGTAAAAACACCCAGAAAGTATTTTGTGGTATGGGAAGTCTGAACATGGACAAGCAACCACAACGGGAACTTCTTGAACAGTACATATTTGGAAGGCATTCCACCAATTCCAGTGCTCCGTTTCATCCCTTTTCCTTTCACCAGTTAGCTCAAGAGCAAAATAATTTAATCTACTGCTATGGATGGATTAAGATTATTCCAAGGGAAAGACAGTCAAGCCTTGTACAAACTAAGTTTATAGCAACGAAAACCTAGTTATGCTTAACATTGTGAAACACTGCAAAACACTTATCTTGAGAAATGATGCATAGATAATAAGGGAAAGGTCTTCAGTTATAGCATGACATAGCCATCCCTTAACTGGCAATCTTTCAGCAGGTTATGCTAGATGTTTGCAGGGCATGGAAAGGGTACAAATGAAAACCAAATAAACACATAAAGAGCAAAAGATTTAGAAGATTAGCCATTTAAATATTTATTGGGGTGGGGGAGAAACACTGGAATGCATATAGATGCCAAGGTCTTGGGGAACTTATTGTTAATTTTATGTGTTAACTTTTTTTAAAAAGAGGAAGAAGAGGAAGAGGAAGAGGAAGAAGAAGCTTGAATCAGGTGGCAATATGGACGGGACAAGTGCCCTTGGGCAACATTCAGATAGGGAAAAACATTTGTATACAATTTAAGGTAACAAAATGACCAAGAAGAAACTGTACCTTATTTTAACACCCATGAAACAAACCACAATACCACCCTTATTACAAACTGTCAGAATTAAATAGTTAACATGTGAAAAGCAAAGGATTTGCTTTTAATATAAAAATAGGTGTATGCCTGCAGTACATTCTGAAGTCCATTCAAATCAATAGCTAAGCACTCATTGATGTCAATGGAGTCTGGGCCCTATGGAAATCTGTAGTCAGTTCCTTTGGCAGCATAATTATGATCACACCTCAGCAATAAATAATGTTTTAGTCTAGAAAAGAGAAAAGGGAAAGATGATCCCATTGTCACCAGTACACTAAATACACAATTTCAACATCAGAATTTATACATATATACAACCTGCATAAATGTATTGTAAGATTACAGCAACTAGCAATAATGCAAAATGCAGCTATGTATAAAATTTCACTGATTTTTTTTTTTAGAGAATGAGAATATATAATGTTGTGTATAAAATATCAGACAAGTGGATATATATACACACACATACTATTTATATATTATATATAAAGAACAAAATACCATGAAAAATGTTGCTTCAGCTTAACATCACAGTCAAAATTTGGGCACCACTTAATGTGGTATCAAAGATTGTGAATCAATAAAAACTGATTATGTAATTTATTAATATGAAGGAGTTACATACTCATCAAAAAGTCTTCATTTCATTTATCAAATGTTTGGGCTGAGAGAGGTGGCGGCGGGGAAACTGGGCCTGCTCTTAATAAGGATTCTAAAAGAATACCTTTTGAAACTAATTCAGTTTTGAAAACAGAAAAGGCTAATTTGAGCCCCATTTCCCATTCTATACCATTTCTAGACAGAAAGGAAACCACCATGGCTAGATGATCAACTAAGTAAGTGTTCCAGAAGAAACACACACACACACACACACACACACACACACACACACACAAATATTGGTCCAAAATGGAACTGCAGCTGATCACTAACATGCTTCTGAACAGCCTATTTAGCACCAGTATAGGAAGTGAAAGGGCCACTTGACAACAGGCAGGTTTGAGTTAGACAAACACAGACCTCACTACGAAATAACAGGTATTTGCACAACAGACGGTAAATATTTCAGAAGAGCTCTGAAACCAAAGTATAAATGCCTTTCGATTTTCGTGTGTTCCATCATTACCTTTTGCTCAGGCTAAATCATTAGTTCATTTCACTACCCACCCTGCTTGCAGAGTATGGTTCATCCATATGTAACCTATAAACAATATATTAAAGATGATTATGTTAAATAGCTGGATAAGTAAATGGTCAACAAGGAATTAATGAACCTAAAGAAAACACAGAATCTTTCCTTTCATTTTCTGTCAGGGCAGGAGTCTTTCTGATCCCTGAACACTGCAATTATATTTTTGCATGATATTTATTTTAGATGCTTAACTCTTAAAAATGTGTATTTGCTAGTTGAGGCCAAGAAGATGACATCTGCTCCTAGATCGCTGCTTTGAATAAATTGCAGCATAAATGTTGTCTTCCCAATATGAAAGATTTCTCTTTCATGCAAATAAGTATTCAGCAAAACCACTGAATGAAAGCAGAGAGAGAAGGCAGAGCAAAAGGTCCAGTTCCATCAGAGTAACTTGTGCTTGGAAATTAATTTACATACTAAAAATGCAATCTTGAGACTCTTCTCTTCCTAGACAGGGAATAAGAACTACTCCTCAGCAATAAGTAGCACTAGTTTTCTGAGAAATGCAAATAAGAAATCCAATCTGGCAGAAACCATAAAAGTCCATTAACTGCTGTCATTCAAAATTTTCTTCTCCCAAATTTACAACTGCTTTATTGTACAATCATAAAATGCAATCTGTTAGGATGTTCTAGCAGGGGTGCAAACTGAAAAGCAAATTAGCTAAACTAATTGGGTTTCAAGATACCACTTCAGACTTAAAGGTTCCATAAAAACAATGTCATTAATAAACTCTGGAAAGAATGAACAGGAAGAGCTGCACATATAAACTTGCTTTCAAGCTTTTTCTTATGAAACGTAGCACTAGGAAAAGTTACTCTAGAGAGGCTTCATTATAAATAGGGAGCAGAGCTGATGGACGACTATGCAAAGCAGGGTGTTGAAGGCCTTTTAACACATTAGCAGCTCCCCTTATTTAAACAGCTTTGCAAGAAGGAAAAAAGTGTTAAACTTGAATTAACTTTTTTAACTTTGAAATTGCTTGGCTGTCTTTTCCCTTGAGCAGAAGCATCCTTTTAAATCAATGGAGGGACAATTTAAATGACAAGGGTCAGCAACATCCAAAACTGTTTTCAGGAACAGACTGCATTTTCACAGGAGAGGCTGTTGATGGTAATTTGTTCGCTGCTGTGTAAGGGAATGAGCTGGAACTGCTGGATAGCATGTTCCTTGAGGCAAACTGGATGCATTGTTCTGGTATGTGAACATATCCATAGGCATACCCATTTGTTGGGCATAAGGGACTGTATTAGGTGGCGGAAGGCAAGAATTCTGGTTCATGTAAGCAGCAGTAGATTCTAGACCGGTGCTGAAATACAAAAAGAAAAGGAAAAAAGACATTTTGTCAACACGCAAAACAAACGGCAACCCTAGAAAGATTACACCATTTGCAAGACGTCTTCAATACAGCTTTGTTGATGGAGTACCTTAAATAAGCTGCCTGACCAGGCTGAGAAGTTACTGAAGAATTTATAGTTGGCGGCAAGGACCTCAGTGGACCAATCTGATCACTTCCTGGATTGTAGCCTTGAGGAACACCATGAACCACATAGTTCCCACTGTGAGGGTGCATGGGATAGGACTGCAATGGAAACAGAATAACATTACAAGTCTGAAATTGCACAGGTAAAAAACCAAAAGGGTAGCACACACACAAAAGCTATGGCCAGTTTTGTATGTGGCAAAAGCACTGCACTAAAGCTGTGGTTTTTAAAACTCGCAGGAATTGTTCCTTGAGGGAATATAAAGAAAGAGTAGGTATTTTATAGCACAGCATCAAGGTCATTATTGCACCATCATGGTTCAAGTAGCTTCCTCTAAGCTTCTATCACAATGTGGTGGTTATACACAGGCTTAAATCCTCACTCAGTCACAAGATTTCCCAGGTAACCATAGGCCAGGCATAGGCAAACTCCTGCCCTCCAGATGTTTGGGACTACAATTCCCATCATCCCTAGCTAACAGGACCAGTGATCAGGAATGATGGGAATTGTAGTCCCAAACATCTGGAGGGTCAGTTTGCCTATGCCTGCCTTAGGCAATCATTTCCCCCAAATTAATCTGCCTCACAAGGTTACTATGAGGGTAGAGTAGGTGGGAAGAAAACCATGGTTGCTGTTCCAAGCTCCTTGGAAGAAGAGTAGGGAAAAAGTCTAACGAATAAAATATTCAGGTCTTGTTCCATCAAAAGCTATATTCTACTAGTACCTTAAGGTGATAACCATCTAAACCACACTCAGATTGAACCCACTGAAATAAATTGACTTATCCAATTATTTCAGTGGGACCGCTCTTAGTATGACTGTTGGCCCCTTAACTATAGCTATCACTGGTTTTTAATACTCATCAGGAAGCAGCATTATTTTCAAATGACAGGAATATTAGAATTTAAGATGTCTAACACTCATAATTTCCTTTACACCCCCCAATATATTCAATCTTCTATCATTTTTAAGAGTTCACTGCAATGCATAATAGCTAAATGCATCATCTTTGATGTGGCAGTTACCATAGTAACTATTCTTTCCACACTGATTATGTAAAATCCACCTAATATATGCAGCCACTCCCCCCTTTTTTGCACTTAATTATTGCCTGCACATTTTCCTCTCCCCACTCCCTTAGTTTATTAAAGCAAGCGTGAGTGTTTGGAGTGAATTTTCAAGTTATTTAATTCAGCACACAGAGAACTTGTAGCCCAAAGGAACAAGCAAGAGAAATCAATACTTTACTGGACAACACTGCTTTTGTCCTTCCAAGATACACTTCATTGTCAAAAATCTCAACACTACAACTCAAAACATGTGCACCAACAGATCTCTTTTATTTTACTTATTGTTTGGTGTCAACGTAAAAACATTGCAATGCTGGTGTATCACCCAAAATTTTGTACTGCAGTATGCCTAATTCCTAAGTCCCTCTATCAGCTAGCCCACAAGCCTTTTAACTAGACTGCTCATCAATGTAAAGCTTGAACAAGTAAATCTATCCCCCTGATTTGCAAAGCTACAATGAAAACATGTTTAACTTGGAAAACTTACTGGCTTGGATCTTATTTCGCAACACCCCCACCCACTCAACTGTAGCTCCCCAAGGAAGGAGGTGATATAAAAACAATTATTTTGCAAATACAGTCATACAACACAATCTTAACCATGCCTACTCAGAAATAAGTCCAATTGAATTCAATGGAGCTTATTCTCAGGAAAGCGGAGTTAGGATTCTGGGGAAAAAACACAGAACCTGCTCCCCTCTTTGGATGAAGAAGAAGAAGAAGAAGAGTTTGGATTTGATATCCCGCCTTTCACTCCCCTTCAGGAGTCTCAAAGCGGCTAACATTCTCCTTTCCCTTCCTCCCCCACAACAAACACTCTGTGAGGTGAGTGGGGCTGAGAGACTTCAAAGAAGTGTGACTGGCCCAAGGTCACCCAGCAGCTGCATGTGGAGGAGCGGAGACGCGAACCCGGTTACCCAGATTACATGACTACCGCTCTTAACCACTACACCACACTGGATCCAAGCCTACAATAAATTTACAATTAAAGCATTCTCCGAAATCTGTTAACTACCGTATGTGGTATGGGTTAAAAAAAGAAAGAAATAGCTGTGGGAGAAATAAATAGTAGCTGTTTTGCTTACGTGTATGTTGACATGTAATGCAGCAGGATTCAAAAACCTTAAAATTTAAAGTTGTTAATGGAGCAGTGGCCCTTGCTCACATTGCAGCAACTGTTCTTAAAAGAATCCTTGCTAGACAGGGACACTGACCTGCACTGGAACACCAGCGGACGTGGGTGGATAGGGTGCAGAAGAATGCATCTTCGAGTATGAGGAATACATAGGCGCTTCATTCATCAGTTTGTTGTAGAGCTCCAAAGCTTCCAAGGCTTTAACATTTAGTTCAGACAATTCCGAGTGCTTCCTAGTTCAAAAAGAGTGTTAAGTCAAGTGTTTGCAGTTATGCACTTGTCCGTGTGCTAGACATTAATGTGCAGCCTGTGAGGTTAAGAAGTGACTTGGAAAGAAGGTGTTTGCTTCTCAATACCAAGTCTAAGGACTTCCCTGCAACACATCCAACCCTTTGCTCGGTTCCCATAGTTATCATGCAGCCTTCTTCAACAGAGTGCCATCAGATGTTGTAGACCACAACTCATACCATTGCCAACCACTGCCCTTTATGGATTGAGGATGATAGCACCTTTAGTCCAAAGTATCGAGAGATTCCCGTGTTGGCAAAGGCTGCTCTACAGGATACATGAGCTTCCTAAAGCTAGCTAGCAGTTTTACACAAGCAATTCCCAGAACTGTTTAAGTAAGAACTTAGCTATACACCCCCACGATACTTCTCCATCAAGAGGGGACAATATAGTTGAAGGCTATGACAGGAGACATGACTGTTAAATCTGCAGGATTTCTAAATTTCAACAGCTAAGTTTATAAGTTATCCAAACAACATTAGGGGGTGAGGGGTGGGAGAGAGAAGCTAAAAATAATTGGGATTGATATCTGTTTCCAAGAGACCAAAATCCACTTGGTTTGTTCTACTGATAGCACTACCCCCATAGTTAATATCCCTCCCCCATTATGCCTTCATTCAGCACTCAACCAAATTGCAGGAAGTGGTCACCTGCTGGGAACGCAGAAACAAATTAAGATGGCTAGACCTACACCATCTTACAGGTGGGTTCTAGTAAACCCACAAAGAGTCCCACATTCTAAACCTATTTGCAGCCTGAATTGTCCTCTTCTTTGCTTGTGCATGGCCTAAGTACAACAAAGCTAATGTCTTGTTTCAAGCTTCTAAACAAGCCTGGATAAGTTGAAAGAGGTCTACAGAGAAAACATGACAGTCTTAAGTCTTCTATGTGCTGCTTAAGCATACATTCCCATTTTACTCACACGTATTGCTCGACTGTCTTACCTATCAATTTCTTCTAGTTTTTCATCTATCATGGGACTCATCTGTTGGCAGATATCTGAGAATATACAAATATTGATATTTGTTCAGTTAAATGTTCATAGCTGAGGAGACTGCAAGCGATATAAATGGGGCTGATATGCATTGTGATAGGGGAGTCTCACCTCCCACCTTTCTCCCAGACTGCCACTTAGCTTATTGAACAAAGGACAATGGATTCTGGAATAGGACTGCTGGCACATTTATCGGCAATCAAAAATACCTTCTAAATCCAGGAGATCAGGAGAATCAGGTTTAGGGTCCGATGGATCTATGCTCTGGAGTAACTGTAATGCCTTATCCATCTTACTCTGAAAGACGAAGAAAAACATCACTAGAAAGGCATGCAGAACTCTTAGGACTGCAAGTTCCCAAACTCAGTCAAAATTCAATAGCTTCTTCAAGGAAGTAGTATCTAATGAGACTTTGTACTAGTTGAAAGCAACCACACACCTCATCTATGTAAACGGGCTCCGGCTCAGCTTTTGTAACTTCTTCTGTTGTGTCTTCAGCAGAAGAACTTTTCTCCACAGTTGCAGCTAAGAGAACATGATAGCATGAGTTTCTCAATCTAAAATGTTTTCCAAGCAGTTTGTTTGTTTGTTTCTGAATCACTTCGCAATAAAACACCCTGAAGCAAATTAAAACCAAAAACACCCAACAATAAAAATGCCTATAAAAACAAATCCAAGTTCAATACAGCTACAGGGATAGAACTATCTGCTTAAGTTTTCCTACATGCAGCAACTCTTCACACACGGAAAAATAAGTTTTAAATTTTGCTCTTGTGGTGTACGACACTTATTTTAAAGCACAAATGCACTGAGCTCAAAACCCAGATGGCAAATTAAAAGTCATTTCATATCATGACTTTTAGCAGTTTGACTTGTGATAGTTCAATGTTTTCGTTTGGCAACACCAAACTTTTTGATTAGGTTGCAACAGAGCGTTAAGAACCATCTATTCTCACATTTTCATCCCTCCTCCATCTGTGGCTTCACAGCAAGTGAAATAGTCTTGTCTTGAAATAATAATGCCACTGACAAGACATATGGGAAGTTACTGCTCATAAAAATGCAAGATCTTCTGTCATATTGCATAGGGTAAAAACGATTTAGCAATCAGAGCACAATTAGGCATTGTGAGTCAAGAGGATTAGAGCCAATTCCCAGGGTACTTAGTGACTTTGGACAAGTCATTAAATTTCATGGTACGTTCCTACATCAAATTGGGATAATACTTTATGTGTGACTTTTAAAGTGCTTTCAATACCACCTTTTTTTATTCGGCTTACCTGACTCAGGCTCATCGTTTAAGTTAGAAGTCACAAAATTAGATGGAAACAATCCTATTCCTCTGTGATTTTCTCCTTTCCACCAATTGGCATCACTGAGCAATAAAGATTTACATTTTATTACACAAACAGTCAACTGCAATATACTGTCCCTCACCTGTTTCCCTACAAATCCCTAGGATAGGCTCTTAATTTACAAGTGAATATTTTCCATAACTTGCCTTCTGCCATTCATAGCTCCATTAAAGAAAAGCCACAGAAACAAACCACAACCGCTTGCTCTGCAAGACAAGCAAAGCACTGTAGGGACAGATTTGCAAAATGCCCAGCATCTGCTACAAGGTACCAAAATGACACAAGAAAACACTTGAAAAAAACCCTCTTAAAAAAAACCTGTAGTAGCAAAAGCCTAAATATTTGTTCTCTGTGTGTATTTGACAACATCTTACTATCTTCTCTAATGTTTAAATCTCACAAGTGTTCTCCAAAACCTCAGAGGTTGAAACAAATGAAACAATGAATGAATGAAACAAATTCAGTTAAGTAATTTAATATACAATCCTTACTATGCATTCAGGTTTATGAATTAGCATGTAACTATAGCTGTTTTACATGTGTTACAGAGCCTAGGGCTTGCAGATCAGAAGGTCGGTGGTTTGAATCCCTGCAACGGGGTGAGCTCCCGTTGCTCGGTCCCTGCTCCTGCCAACCTAGCAGTTCAAAAGCACATCAAGTGCAAGTAGAAAAATAGGAACCGCTCCAGTGGGAAGGTAAACGGCGTTTCCGTGCGCTGCTCTGGTTTGCCAGAAGCGGCTTAGTCATGCTGGCCACATGACCCGGAAGCTGTCTGCGGACAAACGCTGTTTGCCTCTGTATTTTTGTTGGAAGCTGCCCAGAGCAGCTGGGGCAACCCAGTCAGATGGGCAGGGCATAATAAACAACAACAACCACAACAACAATTACATTATTAATATTTTAAAGTCCCTAAGAATACTGGAGCATGTTGCCCAACAAACTATCTTCTGCTCCTCTGCCCAATTAAGGGCATTAGGATTAGGGCATAAAGAACAGCAAATTGAACCCAGCCAATTTTGCCAGTACTGGCATTGCACCAGGTCTTGAAGACACACCTCATTAGACAAGCATTCCTCTGAACTTGAACTTCCTGATCTAATTGCTTTAATTGCACTTTTAAACTGCTTATATTGATGTATGTTTTAAATGCTTTGAAGGAATTGTTTCATTGTGTGTTTTAATTATGCATGGGTATTTCATAATTGATTTTATAGCTGTAAACTGCTCAAAAGCCATTGAGGCATGTAAGCAGGACACAAATAAATAAATAATCCACCATAAAGATTAACCGCAATCTGAGGTTCCAACACAACTATAAACCAGTTAGTTGAAAATGGCAAGTGAAAACGCTTTCTCGCAGCCACACAGAAAGAAAGGGGAGGGGACATCACACAAGTCTAAGGCTCATGAAAGTCGCCATGCTTTCCTCCGCAAGACTTGAGTGAAGCGCTTTTAAATCAGTAAACCTCTGGAAGCACTTCACTTTTTAAAAACAACAACAACACAGTTCCTAAAGAACACTTCTGGTGGTGGCAATAAAGAAATGGCTCCATGATTCAAAAGCTGGGACAGCTACAGTATCAGTCCATATCACAACCCAGAACATTTCTATTTCAAAGTTGTATTAATTTCAACAGAACTTCTATCCAAACCAATACTGCAGCCTGGTGCTTTGGTTTGGCTTAAGAGTGTGTTCCTGCAACTGAAGAACAATCCTACTGATGAAATTCATCTGGGCAAATTTCCTCTCTTACAACAGGACCTGCCCCTCTTCTCCCCCTACCTGCGCTCCCCCCACATCTGGGCCAGATGACTGGGGCTCTCCAGAACACAGATGCCAATGGATGACACCCTTTGCCTGGGAAGCAGGGCAAAGTAGAGTTGTAGAGTTTAGAGATGAAAAGATGAATGTAAGCTAATCTTGCCTCAAAGGGTTCCTTGTGGCTTACACATACATGAAAATTCTGATCAAGCACAGAACCCCCTTGTATTTTGAGAAGAAACCCTCCACAAAGATTTAAAAATTTATCTAAATGGTTTTTGGGTGTCCAAGGAAGTTTTACAATGATCACAGGGGTTCAAAGCATAATGAGCATGCAGTAGTATGGCATACATGGTGGTATCCAATGTAAAGTCATATTCAGAGTAGATCCAGTGAAATGAATGGGCATGACAAATTTAGGTTCATTGATGTCAATGGATCTACTCTGAGTAGAACTTTGTTGGCTACAACCCATACAGAGTAGTAGTAGTAACAACAACAACAACAACAACAACAACAACAACAACAACAACAACAACTATAATAAAATATTACTTATACCCCACCCATCTGGCTGGGTCTCCCCAGCCAGTCTGGGCGGCTTCCAACACGAGATTAAAAACACATTAAAACACCAGTCATTAAAAAACTTCCCTAAACAGTAAATAAATTTAGTTCAGCAGCCCTCTCTACAGATAGAGGTCTCAAAGTATAACATACCTGTCGTCCAAAACAACAATTATATCTCCACTCTTAAAGGTGAGTTCATTGTCCTCGACAGCTTCAAAGTCATATAAGGCGCGCACCTTTCTTGAAATTTTCTGATTGCTTGGGTGAACTTCTACAGATGGGTATAAAGGTTTTGTTTCTGTTTGTTGTTTTTGCTCTTGCAAAGATAATTCAATAGCTATGGTTTGGAAAACAAAGAAATGCCTTTTATAATGTTCCAAATAATGATGAAATGTGTTAATAGCAGTTTTATTTTCTACCATAAGGTAACTAGTTATTTATTTATTGTTAAGGATATTGCTAAAGCGCTATACACTGCAATATACCGTATTTTCGTGTAAATTAGCTGGATTACTCCAGATCACAAAGAGCTTCTTAAGTCATTCACCACTGCTATAAGCGTGAAAGGTCTCAGACCTCAAGCTGCTTATAAGCTTTAGAAACTAATGTCAGTTCTTGACAACTAGCAAAACAGAATGACAACACTAACAGAAAATTGTTAGAAGAAACAAGCATCCCAAGAGCTCAATTAAAGGGAAGAGCAGCTCCAAAAGAATATGCATTTTCTGAGGTATAAAACTTGAATTTTCCCTACTCCTTGCCCCCTTAAGAAAATAACTGCTCAAACCTCTCATTGTCTTCCATTTCCTAACCCATTTCCACCTCATTGTTCAGTCTTCTTTAAATGGAACATGTTGTGCATTTTAGGCATCAAAATACATCTCCAAGCATAAGCTTAGAAACACTTTAAATGTTATATTGCTCAAGATACATGGTGACTAATACTTTACCTTTAGCTATATCTTCATCCTCTTTGTTTTTGCTTGATGATGCACCATTCTTGGCAACAGCTGAGGGACTCTGTAAATGTACTGGCAATATTAATATACTACACCAAGTGGAAAAAGTTCTACTATTTGCTTGTACTTTAAAAACAGCAGTGATACTGATGTAGCTGCCTTGTGGGAAGCATTTTTTAAACTTGTTTAAAACAAGAAAGGACTGGAATCTCAAGAGGTGCTAGGAACACAGATTTTGGATAGGAACTCTTCAGTGTCATCTCAACTTCCAGCATTTCAGTCACAAGGTAATGGTATATACTGTCTCTAGACAAAATGCCAACTCAAGCCTCAAGAGAGTTACACCTAAGGCTAAGTATTACGTGAATGAGTTTGGACTCATGTGCTTGCTCGTACCGGAAGGAGCATCTCCACCCCCATCGTTCTGCCCAGACACTGAGGTCCAACGCCGAGGGCCTTCTGGTGGTTCCCTCACTGTGAGAAGTGAGGTTACAGGGAACCAGGCAGAGGGCCTTCTTGGTAGTGGCGCCTGCCCTGCGGAATGCCCTCCTGTCAGATATCAAGGCAACAAGCAACTATCTTACTTTTAAAAGACATCTGAAAGCAGCCCTGTTTAGGGAAGTTTTTAATGTTTAAGACTGTACTGTGTTTTTAATATTCGGTTGGGAGCCACCCAGAGTGGCTGGGTATGTATGTATGTATGTATATATAAATAAATTTATTGCACACATCAATTTGGTCCTTGGCTCCCTATTTTGAGGGTACTTCACAAGTTCAAAGCGCTTCATCTACATTATCTCAGTAATTCTTACAAAAACCTTGTAAGGCAGAGTCAGTATTTGGTACTAGCATCACAATACATACAGGTTAGCCCTGTCACAAGTAATACTGATCAACGAATCCCCCCACTCCAAGCACCTTTGCTCGCTGCCTCCAGAGAGACCCAAGTCGGTAACTGAGTAAGCAGAGCAGACCTTGAAAAGTTTCTCTCCAAAAAATGCATTAGACCAGAGTATTTCTTCAAAATACATTGCTTTCTAGCACCTGCTGATGTCCTCCTCCTGTTTCTTTTGCCCTGTATGGCAAATAGTTTGTCACACATACTGATTTTTCATAGCGCTACCACAACCCACTCACCCCTTCTTTTTGTTGAGGTTTGGAATTCATTAGCAGATCGATAAGGCTATATACAATAAACAGCAGTTGGTGGGGCTTGGTTTTAAAGTTCCCACTATATGCATCTGCATTCATCAGGGTCATGAGTTTAGCTATGCTACAGTTCTCCATCTTGGCAATAAGGATCATAGCATAAAATTATGTTGTTTTAATAGCATTTCTTAAATGACTGAGTATATTTAGATATTTGTAAACTAGCCAGGAAATAAAAATCTTTTTAAAAGGATGAAATATACATTTGATAATAGTTTATTCAGATGCAGAGTAAAATTCTGTCTCGCTATGAAAACCAGGCTTTTGCTGAAAATCAAGCATGTCAAAATATTCTACGTTTTACTTAAAATGTCCTCACGTATCTGCAAAATTGTAAACATGCCAAAAAAGTTATAACTATAGCCTCTTACCTGTGATGCAGAGGTAGGAAATGTAACCCCTTCTTCCTTAAGAGATTTAATAGTTGCTGATATTAGACTGAACTGTGGGTCTTTCTGAAATTCTTCTGACCATTCAACCATTAAAGCTTTTAACTTTTCACATACTTTAGGATGACCCTAAAAAGACACAAACAAGCCCGGTTTTATAGCACAATCTACAAGGCAAATTTTGATTTTTAAAGCTTTGTGGCTAGGATCCAAAGAACCACCCAAATTAGCTCTGAAGGCCTGGGGGGATTTGGGGCTTGCGCCACACCTCTTCTGAAACCGAAGGGAGTTTAAAAAAAAAAAATGGAATTGTGAAATGGTGTAAGGGTAGGCTGCTTAAGGTGGGGAAAGGCCCGCTGAAGGAAAGAAATGCCATTAGGCACAGCCAGGTCCTTGAACATGGCTAAACTAGCTCTTTGGATCATGGCCTATGTTTAAATTGCCTCGTACTAAAATCTAGAGGTCAATGCAGCACTGATAATATGTCCACAACATGTTCACATAAGCAATAGCAGCATGTAGAACTGGGTGTGTGTGTGTGTGTGTGTGTGTGTGTGTGTGTGTGTGTGTGTGATATCTGTTGCTCCCCATCTTCCAAACTGAGCATGTTGTTGCTGCTTACTGAGAGGGAATGGGACATGGCAGGGGTAGGGTGGCTCAGATGCCACAGCAGAGCCAGTCCAAGAGGCCCAACACTGTATTCACACTCGGCCTGCGCTGTGTTGAACTCCCTGCTGCAGCAAGCAACACACTGTATTCAGAAGACGGGTGAGTAACATGCCCCCGCTGGCTCCTACTGGTTATAAATACCATTATTCGGGTTTATTATGTGCTTACGTGCAAATATTTTGCTCTTCCGGCTCTACTACTGTGCAAGGTTAAGATCTACCTGATTTCTCACGGTCTGTCATTCCTGCATGACAGTTGTCAATTCAGATACTGCATGTTACGCTTTCTTCATTGCAGTCCATAATGGAATACTGCTGTGGAAAATCATTTCATGTTTTAGTCTCTTCCACTCATCTCTCAGCCCTATCAATTCTGTTTAATTTGTCCCTTTCTGCAACCTAAGTTAAATATCAGCAGTGTATTGGACAGATGCATAGACACCATAACAATGAATTTCTCCCCATTGGCTTTTATTAAATATGGAGCATATTAGAACCTTACCTTGTTTATAATAACTCGTACTTCACTGGCAAAGTCGCGAGAACAGATTTCTAAGTGAAAAATCTTTCCACAGTTTGAAACACAGGCTCCCAATAGCTAACAAGTGAAATTGAAGGCAAAAATTAGTAGATGAAAATAACCACATAAAATACAAGGTGTAAGCAGTGACGAAAGGTATTGGCCATAACAAAGATTTACTACATCATCTACAGATATTAAATAGAATTCAAAAGCGATCATCTAGTATTGCCTTATGATTAAAAAGAACTGTTTTAACCCTTTTCATAAAATAAGTATGTATTATACTTACAGTTAGTGCCTGCAGAGCAACATGGGGTACCTTGTGATTTACTCTCTTCAAAATGGCTTTGAGGCAATCTTTTGCTCTAGATAAAACAATATCATTTTTCAGACTCTTATTTCAATAACGTAATTCACATGATGGCAACCTGCTGCCTATTCCCCTCCCTCCCCCAATCTTCCTGTCACTGCCACCCAAAGTTGGGCACCTCCCCTGACCACCCCCTTCTTCTGACACCTGGAGTGACTTTTGGTTGCTCTGGACAACGGGGAAGACATCCCATTACTTTGTGGAATCCAGGGTTTTCTCTCTTAGCTGTACTAAAAACACAAAGAGCTGACAGGATGGGCAGCCCTAAAAAGAGCAGAGTTGAAGGTGGAAGAGCCAGCATCTTCCCACTTCCTTCACTCAACTCTGTTCTTCTCAAGACTGGTGGCTCCCTCCCCACTCTCACAGAGCAGACCGTGGAGTGGAGAAAGAGAAGGGCCATCAGGCAGGCTCCACTTGCCTGCTCAAAGCTCTTTCTCTGGAACTGACGGGGTGAGCCTGCAACATGAAATATGTGGAAAACAGTGGCACAGATCTCTCCAGGTCGTGTGTATGCGAGAGAGAAGAGGGAGAGGACGGGGTGTGTGTTTGTGTGAATGGACGGTGATGGTGGGTATATGCTCTTGTTTGAGAAAGGGGTGCACTCTGATCACACACACACACCCCGATTACCTTCTCCAAAGGAATATCAACAAGATTGCCCACACTTGACTTAACTGAAAAGGAGACAGGAAATATTGGAAGGAAAAAGACACTGAAAACCAAAGTTTTGGGACACAATCCTACCATTCATGTTGCAAAGGGAAGCTCCAACAGCCTTTTTTTCAGATCTTCAAATTCTGCATAGAGTCAATGTGTGAATGGGAAGCTGGATCACACCTATTAATTACCCCCTTGTTCCACACATTGATAGGATCTGTGTTCAGACAGCCTACACACTAAAGGTTTTCTCCGCAAGACTGGGAACCCTGAAAAGGCAGGGTTATAAACTGCACACATACTGTCAATCAGGAGATACATCTCTGCTCCCCTTTCACATGCTGATCCAATACAGAATTTGAAGGTCTGAAAAGGCCTCATCTCTCCTCTGTCTTTTGGCTGCTTTTAGCCCTTGCAAAATTGTAGTTTTAAGTTAAGGTAAAGGTAAAGGTACCCCTGCCCGTACGGGCCAGTCTTGCCAGACTCTAGGGTTGTGTGCCCATCTCACTCAAGAGGCTGGGGGCCAGCGCTGTCCGAAGACACTTCCAGGTCACGTGGCCAGCGTGACATCGCTGCTCTGGCGAACCAGAGCCGCACACGGAAACACCGTTTACCTTCCCGCTTTGTAAGCGGTCCCTATTTATCTACTTGCACCCGGGGGTGCTTTCGAACTGCTAGGTTGGCAGGTGCTGGGACCGAACGGCGGGAGCGCACCCCGCCGCAGGGATTCGAACCGCCGACCTTTCGATCGGCAAGCCCTAGGTGCTGAGGCTTTTACCCACAGCGCCACAGTGCTATTTGCCACCAGAAGGTGGATTGGTAAAAAAAAACAAAGCAATATCAATAGCAACACAATTTGGTATACATTTTTAGCTTGCTCAAACAGAATAGGTACCAAATGCTTTCAAAGCTTGAATAAAGCACAGTCGCATCCAAGCACACATTTTACTTCTTCTTACAATTTAGTCTGAAAGCAAGCAAATATATCTTGCATGCATTTTTGGTAAAAAATAAATAAAAATAAAAGCTGCCAAAATTAATGAGAACCAAGAGTCCAAGAGTTCTGGAAGACAATCACAAGGAAAAAAAAGTTCATCTAAACAACACTGGCATTTACTGGAAACTCTAGGTTAAAAAAATTCTGCTACTTCACAACAGAAAGAGAATTTACTTAACAACCTGGACAGTTTCTCAAGTGACCTAGTTACATTTTCTCTTTGCATCTTAAATGGATCTGATTTTTTATACAAGATGAGCTTTAACATAAGCACATTACTGTGTATACCAGCCTGAATTGACTGGAATGAATAGAGCTACCTATCAGATCTGGGCACAGGAAACACAGATTACTCAGCAGAAACATAAAATGACATTCAGTGAGAGCTGGCAGGCAGGACGAAGTGTCTTACCCATTAGGAGTGCTTCCAACTTTGTCACATATATCCATAATAACTCCCCAGTCTTCAGCTGTGTTGTACTCATTTGTGGCTTTTTCTATAAAGAAAAATAGTGCTTTGAGAATCAACACCTTTTCAAACACATACACATGTTATGACTGCCACTAGCAAAACAACTGCTTTTTATTCTGTATATGCTCCCAAAGCTATAAACTTCAGAAGCAGTTTTTTCGTTCCCACCATAAGGACACGCACATTTCTCAGTGTGATGGAAAAAACCTCCTCACAGAACTGCAGTTACAAGGTCATCATTTTATGTGATCTGTTTAGTCTGAAAAGGCATATCTTTCATACCTCCTTTACCCAAGTGTAAACATATGAAATTTTGTACATTAACTCTTTAGAGGTGGGTACAAGTCTAATGTATCTGCTATTCATATTTTTTTCAACCAAACTGTAAGATGGGGATGTCCAAAAAGCAGCTTGCAGCACAAGTATTTAGTTTTTAAAATTCTCAGTTCTTTCATAATAGAATGGAGAAGAGATTACAGCAGGATTGGCTTACAACAAGTAATGTTGCTGCCTTTAACGCAACAACTTAAAACTTCTTAAACGTATTTACAAATCAAATAACTACTTTGCATCTTAGGGAAGCGCTGGAGTTAATTCTCTGCTTTGTGGAGCTGGAGTAGAAGCTGGAAGATGACCTGACCCACCTCCTGCAGCTCTCAACTTCCCTGAGAATCTGTTCTGGAGGGTTCAGGACTACAGGAGGATGGGGGAAATTGGCAAAGATCACTCCCTTCCCTTTAATGGACATCTCCTACTGGCTCCAAAGCACTTGCACAACAGCATGAACGGGATTCAACCCATTTATTGGGCAAGAAGTAGGGACAAAACAAAGCTTGAACAAGCACCAGCACTGGCACACAGAACTTTGTTTAGAGCTCGGAAATCATAGGCAAATAAATGAGTCATTTCCCTTGTGAAAACTGTAAATTCTCTTGAAATTGCCGTCTGTCCAAGCGATGTGTGAGAGACTCTCAAGATCTGATCTGTGTGTTTGTTAACAGACTCCTCCTTTACAGCAACTTCAAAGCATAGCACTGCCAACCATTGCCAACAGCATCAATGGTGTCCTCCCAAATGGTGTCCTCCCAACTCCGCTGCACTGCAACTTCCATAATTCCTGATAACTGGGAGTTGGAATCCAACAACATCCAGAAAGCCAGATCTTCCTTATCCCTAGTCAACAGCTGTGAAATGATACAGAACGATCCATTCCATAATTTTGCACTGCCCCCTGCTATCAAAGAAGGGCTATTAAATCAAAGGGTTATGGCTCAGTTGTAGAGCATCTGCACTGCATGCAAAAGATCCTGGGTTGGATTAATTCCCAGCAGCTCCAAGTAGGGATAGACATAAACCTCAGCAGAGACTCTGGAGACCTGATGCCAGTCATGCTGAGATAGATGGACGAATGGTTTAACTCCATCATAAAGTAACTTCCTCTGTTGTTCCTCTGTTAAAAGAACATCAGAAGGTGGTTTGAAAATGAGTTTACTTCTCTTTGGTTATTTTTCTTTTCTTTGGTGTCCTCTGCTCCAGGCTGTTATTGGGGTCTAAGGATTTCACACACAAAGGACCCTGAATTGGTGGAAGGACCCTGAGTGAGAGGCAGGGAAGGGAAGACCTCCCAGGATGAGAGACTGGGAGAAGAAGAAAAAGTTCCCAGGTGAGAGTTGGGAGGCTCCACCACTTTCTGAGGGTGACAAGGGTTAAGAGCTACCTTTGAGAGAGGACTCTTATGTTTTCTTTTCTCTTTCTCTGTTTTTGTATTTATTTCTATTAGTTTATTTTAGCTTATTGTGTTATGAAAAAGCTTTAATAAAATATTACACACACATATATACATACTGAGTTTCAGAAATAAGTGTATTCATGTTTTGCCTTGATTTTTATCCACCAATTTTCAAATTCCACGCTAAGGCAGTGAAGTTCCAAGCTGTACGGCACAGGAAATCAAAGGCTCCTGTGTTCCTGAAATATCCACCCACAAAAGTAGGTTGACTGTTTTATTTTGGAATGTTTAACCCTCTGGTCTTGTCTCTTCCTGATACAGTTCCTGCTGCCCTACTTCTGCATCCAAGTCATCCCCAATTAAGAGATGTAACACAGGAAGTGCCAATTGCTTTGCTGCCTCAACCATTGCTCCAATCAGGAGGCACATGCAGAACAGTTAATTCAAGCAGAAATATTAGGGGTGGTACTCCTAGGAGAATAAAGAATTCTTATCCATTCTACAAGTACTGTAAATCTTTTAGGATTTATGCATTCAGAAAAAAGTGAACTGTGCTATAACTATCAGAAGCTCAGATAACAGTGAGACCTGATGGGTAGCTGTGTTGGGGAAGGCCCATACATTGTAAAATCAAACAATTAGTACTTCCATTAACTTCAACATACCCGATTAAGCTAGATATCACAGAAATATCAACTTTTCAGTTAAAAAAAGGGGGGACTTACTGAAAGCTAACAAAATTATCTTGTACTAGGAACTATCACACTTTAAATAAATGTATGACTGAGAAAGGTTCTAATTTGAGTAAAATGCTACATGCACATTTGTTCCCATTTGCAATGCTTCCATGTTTGTGTTTGTCTCTAGCAGAAATTGTGGGAAGTACTGTACACGGTTCCTTCCCCTGACTCAGCTGCTAAGACTGTGCTCATAAAGCCTTATTTGCAATGATCAACTATTCAGTGGGTAAAGGAGAGAGAAAAGGAAATCGACTATCAATGCAGCATCCCTTTCTATGTGTGGTACCTCACTAAGCTAGGGCTATACACACCGACACCTGTTTCTTTGCACTAACTGAAGTTGTAACTGCCTTTTTAAACAACAATATGCCTGCCATATGGAGAACCATGTTAAACTTGTGCAGTTTAACAAGATACTATGCAAATTAGCAAGGCAATGCATACTTATAGGGATCTACTTGGTTTGGAGAAAGAACAGAGGGCTATAGTGACTTGATCATCTTATATTTTCTTAGATCCAAATACTAAATAAAGATAGCCGCCAACACATAAAAGGTGTCTTATTGTTTGACAAAACAAAAAATAATTGTGAACCAATTACTAAAGCATACATCCTGACTAGCCTGCAACAAGTTACAAAAAAAAAGACTGAGGGTTCCAACAAAACACATCCAGATGATCAGCATATTTAAAGCATTCACATTTCTACTAAGTGATCTAGCAAATTTGCTGGTTTCTGGTAATTAATTCAATTAAATATTCTAGCCTCCAATAATAGAAATGCCAATTCATTCTCCACTTAATTCAGGTATCCTATATTATCAACTCAGTGTGTATGCAATCAGCCTTCATGAAAAAGAGCTGCTTAGCCTAAAGCAAAGGTTGTTGAACCATGTATATTTTTCTGTAAGGACATAGGAACCAACAGGGTCCTATCATCTGACATGAAAGGTTGGCAGGTTTCCAGATTGCTCTATTATATGCATATAAAGCAATCTCTGTATAACAGAAAAGGAATGGATCATAAGAGAATATTTCCCCCCAACTACAGTAAATTACTATCTTTTCCACTCTCATGGTGTTTTATGAAGAGCGAGCAAATCACTTAACTTTTTTGTTTGATGTAACTGGTGTATGCTTTTAATAATGTTGACTGAAGAAGAGCTTGTGCCAGAAATCAAAGTCCATCTGCGTTCAACTCCCTACATATTAGCCTTATCCTAGGAAGCTCAACAGCTGAACCTCTAGCAGAGGAGAGCACTGTCATCCATGTATTTTGGCTTCCCACATTTTCTAAGAGTATCTGAATTACCATCTACAATAGACTATTAAGATATCCAATTCCTCTGTGATTTTTAAAGAACCCCTTAGATCTAAAAAAAATAATTGTCAAAAGCAATAAACTTCAGTACAGTGCACGCATACATGTGCAGGAAAGCTACAGAAAGGATTTAAGATTATTTTCCTGCCAGTGTGGTGTAGTGGTTAAGAGCGGCAGTCTTGTAATCTGGGGAACCGGGTTCATGTCTCCGCTCCTCCACATGCAGCTGCTGGGTGACCTTGGGCCAGTCACACTTCTGTGAAGTCTCTCAGCCCCACTCACCTCACAGAGTGTTTGTTGTGGGGGAGGAAGGGAAAGGAGAATGTTAGCCGCTTTAAGACTCCTTAAAGGGAGTGAAAGGCGGGATATCAAATCCAAACTCTTCTTCTTCTTACACATTTTTGTTGAAATGGTGGTTTCAGAAACACACAATTTAAAATCCCATTGCAGATACTACTAGAGAATGTGGGAAGCAATGCTCCCCCCCCTTTAGGCCTAAGTTTGAAAGACACACAGAGGTTAATGCCACTAATTTCACAACTTTTACAGCACAAGACAGCTTGTAAAAAAGGTGCCTGTTCTCAGGTTTCAAAATATCCACCAACCAGGAATGACAAAAGCAAGCAGCTGACCACAGTTGATGTCACTGTAAATGAGGAGAAAAGTGTCCTGTCATGTCTGTTGATATATGGTCTGTTGACTAATAAACTCCAGGTGTAGTGTTCCTTCCAAGGCATCCAAATTATTACCAAGACCACTAACAATATTTATTTAAGATCCAAAACACATTTATTTGACAGAGTGAGAGACAGTACAGTGAAAGTACAGGAAGGCACAAGGTTAAGATTAAATTTCTAGAAGTCTGTTTTTGAATAATTTAACTGTACCTTCGCACAGAAGGTAAATGAGTGCAAGGAGCCTGGCCTCAATACTTCCAGAAGTTTTGGTACAAGCATATCTGTTCTTGCAATGTCTAGGTTGTCAAACCAAGGTCAGCCATGCAAGACTCCCTGCCTATTTTCCCAGTCCCCTACTCCCAGTTATCTGAACAGTTATGTCAATATGATATATTGGGAGAAGGAACTGCATGAGAAACTGCCACATATCTCTGTCTCCAGCACCATTATGGCCTGAATGCATATGAACGAAGCGATCCAGTAGTTTAACTGCTGGAACTACCCGCCAGGTTAAAACCCTTGTTCGTCTTAGAATTTCAGCAAGCTATTAGTTCTCAGTTCCAGTCTTGCACCAGGGTGGTGGCGATGGACAGTGTTAGAAACGGAGATATGAAAGCTAGGAGCTAAATGGCACCTTAAACCTGGGTTATGGGCGCAACAACAGAACGTCTAGGCATGATTTTTTGTAACAAGACTACAAAGCTGGAAATGAATGAACTGCAGCTAAAATATTACGGTTATTTTTAGATCTTCCCCTGCCTATCTCACCAATATTCTTAACAGGGTCTCTTCTCCAGTTTTCGGAGAGTGGGGAGGCAGAAAAAGGTCCTCCTTTCCTTCCACTCTACAGTTTTAATCTGAAATCTTAGGTGCAAAGCTCAGAAACTGCTGGCACTCATGAAATTCCCAGTCCCAAAAATGTGCCTAGAACAATGGGTGATTGGGGGGGGGGGGACTTTTGCCCTTACAGTGGTACCTCAGTTTAAGGACATAATTTGTTCTGGAGGTCCGTACTTAACCTGAAACTGTTCTTAATCTGAAGCACCACTTTAGCTAATGGGGCCTCCTGCTGCTGCCGCACCGCCGGACCACGATTTCTGTTCTCATCCTGAAGCAAAGTTCTTAATCTGAAGCACTATTTCTGGGTTAGTGGAGTCTGTAACCTGAAGTGTATGTAACCCGAGTACCACTGTATTCCTCTAGGTAGCTCACAGCCAACGAGATATTTAATAGAACGAGTACCAGCTCTGGGGAATAAACGAACGTGATTCCTCTATGTATCTAAGAAACGGGCCAAACAACTCTCTAACGCAGGGAAGAGGAATAACTTCACCGCAGCTTTGAGCGCCTGCGGACATTCTCAACCCCCACTAACCCCTCTTATATTTAAGAGGTGCCCGCTTCCACCCCGGCATCGATCCCCAACATTAGACGCCCCTCTTATTCGCCTGCCCAAGACTAAAACCTCAATGCAACAAAAACTTCCCGAAAGGTCTCTAGCGGCTTCCTTTAGTGTTTGTAACCCAAAACAATTGTGAGGGCGGGGGGGGGTGGATAGGAAAGGAACGAGGGAGCCCAGGGTCGCGCCCCTCGGCCTTGGTCCATACGAGAACCCCCCACCCCCACCCCGGAGACCCCCCACCCAGGAAGCGCTGCTGCAACGTCGTCCCCAGGGGCGAACAGGAACTGCCGGTTGTGTCACCGGGCCTCTTGCCCAAGAGAGCTTCCCGGGAAACAGGGATCACCGGGTTCAATCCTCCCTTCTCCCTCCCGGCCCCGCCCCGGGGTCAGCTACCTCGGCGCGGCGCCCTGGAGCCCCGGCCCCTCTTTCCCGTGGACACTGCCTGCTGAAGCCCGGCGACCCCTCGCGACCCCGTTTTCCCAGGCGGAGGGGGGTGGGCGGCAGATCCCACCCGCCGGGACTCACCCACATCCTGCTCGAAGGGGTTGGAGGCGAAGAGAGGCATGGTGGCTATTATAATAATGGCGGCGAACGGCGAACCCTCCGGGGCGCTCGGGCCCGGCTGCTGCCCCCAGGTAAGGAAGCGACTCGGTGCGCAGCTACCCCGTCTCAGCACAGCTCCGCCCCGCCCTCGGCTCCCTTTCCGCTCTACTTCCTGTTCCGCCCGCTCCGTAAGGACCCCACCTCGCCTCCGTCTCCGCCCCCCTCAGTTTGCGGTTCGTCTACACAGTCGCCTGAGTTATCCTGGCGCGGGAAGGAAGGCGAGAGGGCCGATCCATAAGGGCTGAGAAAGGGAATTTAGGCCTGGGCTTTTTTGAATCCCGCAGGTTTATCCCGACGTCGCCGTTTCCGAAGGGAGGAGACGAAGAGGGGAAGGAACAGGCAGGCGGTTCGTTGGGCACCCTGCGTCGGTTGGTCCTTGAACAGAAGACCCATCAAGCAGAGGTAGGGAGGGGGGGGATGGAAGAGTCGCGCGCACCTGGCAATTCCAATGCAAAATGTAGAGGGGGCTTCAACCATAGAGGTGAGAAGTGGCAGAGCGACTTCTAGGGGAAGAGGGCCGGAGGCAGAAGCTTGGCAGAGAAAGCAATGGCGCTTTCGGGAATTGTGGCGCCAGCCCGGCGCTGCACGTTCGCTTGGCATTAAGGCTGCTTTTTTACTTGACTTCGCAGCAGGTGCGGTTGGAATCTGTGGCATCTGCTTCCGTGTGAACGTGGCACATTTCGCAGAGTTCAGATGGACATCAGTGGGATCAGTGCAGACTGCAGACCCTCTAAGTGTCTCTATTTTCCAGGGACGGTCCCAAATTTACAGCAGCCGTCCCGGTTTCTTATTTGATCCCTATTGTCATTGGAGAAAGCTTGGAGGGTATTGAATTAACTGTCTGCGAAACTCGAACAAAGGAAATAAGTACAGTGGTGCCCCGCAAGACGAAATTAATTCGTTCCGCAAGTTTTCTCGTCTAGCGAATTTTTCGTCTTGCGAATCACAAAATCCCATAGGAATGCATTGAAAATCAATTAATGCGTTCCTATGGTCAAAAAAAGTCCAAACAAAGCCAAATTTGGTACAACAAGAGTTTATTAACTGCTCTTTAAAGTCACACATACTGTAAAGAGCAGTTCAAAAATTGAAGGGAAAATAAATTAACTTTATAAACATGACAGAAAAACATTTAAAAATCAACAAAGTGTACAGTACATTTTCTAAGACTCTGGGGGACCACTCGAAGAAGGCTCCTCTTCCACTCTTTGCTTTTTGCTGAAGAACCCCCTCCTCAACTGTTCCCCCAGCCACCCACCACACAGAAATTCAAATCCATATTTTTTTAAAAAAAACAGCAGAGTGGCCCAATGGTCACAGAAAATCATAAAAATTCCCAAAACAGCCCCACAAGCTCCCAGATTCCTGCAGAAACCTCTCCAGCTGTTCCCCCAGCCAGCCAGCACTCAGAAATTCAAACTCAGGGGAAAAAAATTGAAAAAAAACAAACTGGTCCAATGGTCACAGAAAATCATAAAAATTCCCAAAAAAGCCCCACAAGCTCCCAGATTATCGCAAACCCCCCCCCCACAACACCAAGTCCTTGAATCCCAAACACCCCAACCCAAAATCCAAAACCCCCCAAAAAAGTTTTAAAAGTTTAACTTACCAAATGGATGCAAGAGAAGTTCTGGAAAAGTTTTGGAAAAGCTTCAAAAGTGAGCAAAGTCTGAGAAAAGGCTGCAAAACCACATGCTAACAGTTGCTCCTCGAAGTCAAGTCGCAACTGCAGCTGTTCAAGCTAAGCACCCTTTGTTTTAACGGTTTTAAGAAAAAGGAA
The DNA here is from genome assembly GCF_964188305.1 of Podarcis bocagei. Lineage (NCBI taxonomy): Eukaryota > Metazoa > Chordata > Lepidosauria > Squamata > Lacertidae > Podarcis > Podarcis bocagei. The sequence continues at coordinate 107,126,499 of NC_138125.1, forward strand.
ACAAAGTCGCGAGACGTTTTCATCTTGCGAAGCAAGCCCATAGGGAAATTCGTCTTGCGAGGCAACTTGAAAAAGGAAAAACCTTTCGTCTAGCGAGTTTTTTGTCTTGCGAGGCATTCGTCTTGCGAGGTACCACTGTAACTATATAACTTTTAAGACGACATCTGAAGGCAGCCTTGTATAAGGAACTTTTTAAGTGTTTCATGTTTTATTATGTTTTTACATATGTTGGCAGCCACCCAGAGGGGCTGAGGCTACCCAGTCAGATGGGTAGAGTGTAAAAAGTAAAAATTTTATTATTACTATGGAATAGGACATCCCTATTTTGATCAAGAGAAAGTTCATAGTTCATATGTTCTGCTTCAAACTTTTTTGTTCCGGCAAGCCTGCCAAGAAATGTAATTTTAACATGCACTTTTGTTCTTAAAGTCTGCTTTTTTATTTATATTCTTATTTATTACCCATTTTTTATTTATGCTAGTATTTATAGCCCACCCGTCACATAAAATATCAGTAGGCTGTACAAAAAAAATTACAAGCACAATGAAAACAATACAGAATGATCATAAAAATGACTGGCTTATCTTTAAAAAAGTGTAAACAACTGAATAGGGCTGTTGACACAAGAAACAGTCTTCAAAGAAGTACCTGTAAGTTGTCAGTGAGAATACCAGCTGAATCTAGAAGCTGAATCTTAGCTGGAAAAGTCTTCGACAGCATGGGACCGATGACATTAAATGTCCAACCTCAGGTTGAAACTAGTTGGGCTTCTGAAACACAAGGGGCAACTAATGACACTCCTCCAGATGATCTCAGAGATAATTCTGATAATTTTATTATGCCTACTCTTTTAAAGTCTATTTTTATTTGCCCCCCCCCCCACTCCAGCCTCACGGATCGGTTTGATAGAACCTCCAAAGCTGCACAAAGGAAGGAAAGGAGAGACTGTTCCATCTGGCAACCCCAAATATTTCCCATGTCGGATTGATTGCCTTAGCACAATGTTGAATTCCACCCACTGCTATTTTTAATGAATGCTTTATACCATTTCATGTAAACTGTTTAGAGCATATGCATTTATAGTAGTGCATAAATCTTGCGAAGCTTTATATAGTTTTATTTCACAGATCCAAGAACATGCATTCATAGCCATTCATCCATTTCTGGAGAGGGCTTGGCTATGAGCTTAAATGTAATACCTGTGAGAACATGATACCTAACCGTATGGGAAAGCGGGCGGGCATGTCTAAGAATCCCAATGACTTTCTGAATGATCTGGAGGACTTTGATCCAAACCCAAACATGTTTAATGTTACAGCTTTCAGCTTAAGCCCTGCTGTGAAGGTTTGACAGAGCTACAGGATTTGCAGAAGTATTACCGGAGTCTATGTCAACAAAAGTTTGATTACTTGTCTCTAACTAGCAGGCTTATTCACTCAACAGCCAGTTACAGAGCTAGTTGTCCTGCATCTTGTTACACGCACTTAACATGTGGTAAATAAGCAACACAAATCATGAATCTGCTTGGGCATGGAATCAGCTATGGCAAAGGAGAAGAAAACTGTTCATGGAAAGAAAATATTGGCTACACAGGGCACTTTTTCTGCCCAAGAGTCACTGATGAAAATGACAACTATACCAGCAAGGGCAGCAGTATTCACTTCCACATTAGTGAATTCCTGGGCTTTAGATCCAGTAATGGTATTTTTAAAATTATATTATGCCCTCTAACTTTAATAAATAGTGCTGTTGGCGTCCAGTTTATTAAAAACATCCATCCTTATTTCTTTGACTTGTTAGTCTCTCTGCACAAAAATGTGTTCATTGTCATTTCTGTATTTCAGATTACAATAAAATTACATTTGTTTGAGTGACATATCTTATGTTTGTTTGTATTCCTCATAGGACTTGCTCAGCAAATTTCGTGGTGGTTTTAATTATCAAACCTCTCCTTTCTGGCAAGAAAATCCCTGTTTGGCTGTCCTTGGCAGGATATTTTTCCCTGAAGGAGAAATGGTCCTTCAGGACCTGGGGAATGTCGTATTGGCTGCCATCTTGAATTCTGTTCAGATCCCCATTGTTCATTGCTTGGGTATAGGAAAAAATCAAATTCAGCATGTCACAATAAAATTCCATCTTCAAAACATTCTACTCAAACGGTCTACTTGATCGTTCTTTGTTTTGACTCTGTCCGAACATGCTGTGCATCCCTTACATTATGGGCTTTGTAGCTCCTTATGACACCTGACACTGTCATCTGGGGTATAGTCTCAGTAGGGCCAAGAAGCTTATTCCTGATGACATGATGACATAGCTTTCCCCCCCTTTCTTGCAAAAATTAAGTTCCAGCAGCAACAGAGGACATGACAACGACAAGGGAGCTGTTAATGGTCTCAAAATATGTGAGATGAGAGTCAAAGCCCTTGCTTCCACCTTGAAGCATGCTTGAGTTAAAGCTTAAATGCATGCTTGAGTGAAAGCTGGGTCCTGGGTTTTGAAAAGGCTTACACTGGCACAAAAATTCTTACTTGTACCGTGGAACCTCTCCTCCCTTTTCTCTCTGCACACCCCAGTTCGGCTCCAGTGGGTTGTGGGGGAACCCCAGAACAGATTTAGGGGAGAAAAGAGGGTGGAGAAATGCAGTTGTGCTAGCAGATATGCTTAGCAGGCTACAACACATTCACCTGTGCTGCACTGCATATGTGACAATGTACAGTACAGAGTTTTCCCTACATGAAGGTTATTGCCATAAGAAAAAGTTTTGTGTGAACCAGGCCACAGATACATTCGGGCCTGTTTTAAATAGAAATGTCCTGAAGATGGCAGTATTGTTTTACTGGGATACAGTGAACCACAGGTCTTAAACCTTCGATTCTAAACATTCAGCTTGTTTTCTATATCCTGTCCCAGGATCCCTCAGAGTGAACATCTTAAGATGGAATTTGAGCAGAAACAACTTTGACAGGTGATTTTCACAAGAATGTTTTTCGTGGTGACTAGGACTCTGGCCCCAAACTGGGACAAAATGGCTATTGTCCCTATAAAACATGTTGGAGATTTAATTTGTGTTTTAATCAGTGCTCTTTTTCTAGGAAAACAGGTGCCGGAACTCACCATGAACACCTCCCTTGTTCTCTTATAATGGCAATGGCACCCACCTGAGAGGCGCCAGAACTGAGTTTTGGCGAGTTCCGGCTGAAAAAAGTCCCTGGTTTTGATAGTATGGAGTCTCTTGACTTACCTAGTTCAGTCTTCTTTATAGCTTTGCAGTCTGTTGGGCCCACCTGAGGCCTTCTAGTCTGAGCTCCAAAGAAAGCGGGAAGAGCGAGGGGGATGGATTAAGTCACCTAGGGCAGGGTGTAAATTCTTAATAAGAATAGAAAGCATGGGCTTGAGCTGTTTTCCGCTTATCCTGTGCTTTCTAGGTACAAGTCTGAGTGGTTTAGCCAGGGCTTTTTTCCCCTGGACGGAACGCACCAGAACTCAGTTCTTTCAGGTGGGCACCATTGCCATTATAAGAGAATGAGGGAGGCGTTCATGGTGAGTCTCATCACCTCTATTTCTAGGAAAAATAGCTCTGGGTTCAGCCTTTGCCCTGCAGTTTTCCTCAGGGGAAACCTGCTGTCTAGCGAAAAACTGGACAAAAGGCAAATTTGTGGAAAACCCAATTGCCATTTGTTCCGATTTAGCACTAAACAGTGGGTTTCCTAGGGGGAAATGGTGGGGCAAACAGAATTGTGGGTGCGCCCTAAATCCATTGTGTGAGCCTGTCAAGTTTACACCTATGCGTGGAGAGACATGTCATTCTCACAAGAGGGCCAGTTCCAAAATATATTACTATTCACATATTTTGGTAGAGGTGTGTGTGGTTATTTTAAGTCCAAGATGCAACTAGGACAATGGCCTTCACACCTAGCTCTGTGACAGTACACAGTCTCTCCCTTTTTCCAACTCGCTTTTCTCCCCAGGAAAACAGCTGCTGCCTTCAGCCGGACTCAACAACATTCCTGTGAGAAGCACCTGCAAATTCACAGCTCTTGCTTCTGCAGACGAAAAGGAGGAGGCCAGAAAGCTGTCTTGTTTGGGGAGGAATGGCAGAACCTGTTTGAGGCCTGTCAGCCCTATCACATTCCAGCTATAAATTTAAAAAGTGTTGGCCGCATTCTCCAAGGTGTGACAGCTTTTACCCCAAAAGCCTTCTCCTTAACCTCACAGAAACAGAGGCTCTTAACATGGCTGCACTATGTGATCCTGGAAGGCGCACGAGCCTATAAACCAATTCATGTTGAGCACCATTGGCTAGATTGAGGTGAAATGTGTGTCTTGTTTCAAGATTAAAATTCTGGAGCAGAACCAAGTCCTGTTAAAGCCAGACATAGTCTCCCCCCCCCCCCATTTCTTTTGCTAATGACTACTTGATGGGGCGGGGGGAAGAGATACTTTGACAAAATGCCCACCAGTAAAAGGTCCTGCCACTAATTGCTACTACTATCAGAGGGAGAGACCATTCATCTTTGACAAATGTATGCACATTTGCGGAAGTATGGAAAAGCTACATTTTCACAGCAGAGAAGCAGATACAGATTCTTCTGTCTTTACCATCACTATGTTCGTAGCCATTCATGCTTTAGTAGCCTCCTGACTAGACTACTGCAATGTGCTCCATCTGGGGCTGCCCTTTGTAAACGCACTAAAAATTCCAACTGATCCTAAAAGGTGATGCCAGACCCAGCCTGCAACTCCAGTCTGATTTGATCTGCTTCTGCTGCTTATTCATTTCTGGAGTCTGGATCAAATTTAAGATGCTGTTTTTTAACCTTTCAAGCCCGATATTGCTTACCTTGAATAGGATTCCCTCTTATACTTCTTCCTGCCCAGAGAAACCCAATAGTCAGCCTATGTAGAGGACCTGAGGACAGTTATCTGCCTAGGCAGATGCTACATCTCCCCCTCCCATCAGCCCCAGTCTGCATGCCCATTGGTCACAGATAATGGGCTATGAAGTCCAAACACACCTGGAGAGCCACAGATTCTCTACTCTTGGACATAGTTACAGCTTTTCCATGAAGCCTTTGGGATAAATTGATGGCAAGCTATGATTTCTTCTGTTACTGTTCAATCTCCTTGTATGTGCTGATTATCTGTTGCTCATTTTCCCCCTGTTGGCTATTTTTATATTGATATTTTGATTAACTGGCAGTTGCTTTGAGTTATTTTGAAGAAAAGCAAGATAGATTTTTATATATACATAAAAAACCAAACCAAAACAAATGTGGGTCTGCTTGGTCGATGTGTGGTCAACTTCGGCAATCAATATCCTTGCTTCCAAGCATCCTCTCAAACTGCTGCTCTGACAGAGCTGTTAAGATGAAAAACAACGCCCAGAGGTATTTTTCCATCCTTCTCCTCCTTTCATTCTCCCAGTTTACGTAATAAAAATAGGACTTGACCTTCGGCAAGCTGTTACATTTAACTCATACATGGTACAAGAGTGGAAACCACTTGTGCAGAATTTTCGAGCCACTTAAAGCAGTCCTTCGGTGTGTGGTCCTCGGGGAAATATTGCCAAAGACATCTTGACAAATTGGTGTTAAACTTCTGCCTCTCCCAGAGTGACATGTGTACCCCTTTGGTCTTATCAAAATGCAGAGAGCACTTTTATTATTTATTATTCATTATTGTCAGCCCAGATAAATAATTTAGACCACATTATGCCAGGGCAATAGCTTACGCACCACTGTTGGGGTTACGACCCCAAGATGGAGCATCAAATAGATTCTTACCTCTCATTTTTGCCCTCATTGTTAAATTTCATATTGTAAGCCCCTTGGGGCAGGGGCCTGCTATATAAAAACACGCATTGGGACACAGATTAAATGCTAAATAAGATTCAGGGTTGTTTTATTCCAACATTTGCAAAGTTACTAAACATGATCCTGCACACACTTACCTGGGAGTAAGTCTTACTGAAGACAATGAGGCTTACTTCTGAGTATATATGTATAGGGTTATGCTGCATGGCTGCAGTCCTATTCCCACTTACCCTGGGAATAAGTCATGTTGAACTGGAATGGAATTTAATTTTAAATAGACATGTATGGATACCTTGCAACACACATTAGCCACTCTCGTATCCAAATGGTCACAGCACTTTTCCCCCCCTGACTGAAAAGCATTCAGAAGGTGTTTGTGAAAATGCTAATTTGCAATATAAATTATTGCAACAGGATTTCAGAGCTCTTCCCATGCATCATGGGCACTAGAACGGCTGCAATTATTTTACCTCAGGATCAAAACATATTAACCATGAATATGTTAATTTTGTATATGGGATGGGGGCAGGTGTAACGTGGCTTCAAGAAGGGCCGTAGTTAGGGAGTGTTGAGGTGGGCCCCCGCCAGGGGCACAGGCAAGGTGGGGTGCAAAATTGGCTACAAATATGTCCATAAATATGTCTGTAAATAAAAATATTGATTATTGCCTCATAAGAAAAGGTTTTTAATAGAGGGTGAATTGAGGGGGGGAGTGGAGGAGAGGAGGAAAGAAGAGCTAATTTGTCAGTGGCTGGGGGCGCAATCTGGACAGTTCTGTCAGGGGTGCAAGATCACCTACCTATGGCTCTGGCTTCAAGTGGCTGAGGTACAAGAGGACTAAACCCAGCATAGGATCCATTTAAGGGTGGCTACTGTTATGTATTGAAGTTCTCACCCTGGCCAGCAGGAGTATTGTGTATGTAGTTTTCACTCAGGTCCACGTCAGTTGGTTTAGGCGGGAAACCCTGGGTTGTTGTTGCTACATTGTTGACAGCTGGCTGCCTATAAAAGCAGGCCAGCTGAGCTGTTCGCTGTTCAGTTCTGTTCCAGCTTACAAATAAAGAGCTGCTTTGGAAGAATTGCTGTGTCGTCTGCTATGTCTACCCACAACTTAACACTGGCGACGAAGGTGGGATAGATGGACATCAGAGCACAGCCAGACGCGGTCACCCTCTGAGATGAGCTGAATCGCGGAGCTGAAACACTGAGCGAAATCACGGAGCAGAACCAATTCAGAGCTGACCATTCTGGCTAGAGCACTGTGTTCCATCCATCACCCTCCACGTCGGCATCGGAACCATGGCTTCACTTGTGCCTCTACCGCCATTTGCCCCAGCCTCTGAATCATGGGACTCCTACCTCGCTCGGTTCGACTGCTACCTCCAAGCAAATGAGCTGACAAGAGGGTCTGTAGAGCAGAAGTGGGGTCTCTTCCTTCAGCCTTTGTGGCCCTGAAGTGTTTGCGACGGCCCAAGCATTGGTTGCGCCTCTAGCAGTCCAGGCAGAGCCGTGGGACATGATTCAAGAGAAGCTACGCAACCACAACGCGCCAAAGCCATCCAAGGTTGCTGCCTGCCATTCGTTCTACCACCGGAACCAGGCAGAGGGGGAGCCAATTAACAACTACACTGCCACCCTCCGACAGGCTGCAATGCACTGCGAGTTCCGAGACTTAGACAATGCCCTGATGGATCGAACCATCTGCAGGATCCGGGACATCCATCTGGAACGGTGTCTCCTCGCTAAGCCAGATCTCATGCTGCAGAAAGCCATTGAGGAGGCCATGGCCTCAGAAGCTGCTGAACTCTCCACCCAGGAAATCCACAAGGCCACCCGGACTCTGGTACTGGCCCTCGGAGATCCAGCAGGGATTCCAAGCGCCCAGCATATTTAAGAGACTATGTTCACTGGACAAATTGCACATGTAAAGCTGTATGGTGAATAGGGTCAATTAATATGCTTATGTGCCTTACTGAAACCAATAGGGTATTGCTGTATGTAATGGAACCACTATGATTGTAACTAATGCCTTTTCTTGGTGGGGAGGGGTGTTATGTATTGAAGTTCTCACCCTGGCCACCAGGAGTATCGTGTAGATAGTTTTCACTCAGGTCCACGTCAGTTACTTTAGGCGGAAAACCCTGGGTTGTTGTTGCTACAATGTTGACAGCCGGTTGCCTATAGAAGTAGGCTGGCTGAGCTGTTTGCTGTTCGGTTCTGTTCCAGCTTACAAATAAAGAGCTGCTTTGGAAGAATCGCTGTGTCGTCTGCTATGTCTACCCACAACTTAACAGCTACCTCAGGCAGCCTTTTCTTTTTTTAAAGAAGACATTCTGAGTGTCTGTTGCCCTCCTCATCACATGGTTGTGAGTTCCAGCCAATTGCGCTGAGAGGGCTCCACTGCTGAGGAGTTCAGTCTTTGTCACTGAGGGTCCCCAGCAGCTCCTTCCCAGAGTCTTTCATGTGCTCCTGTCTCTCCTTGCTTCCAGAAGCATCTTTCTATCCACACCCTGGACAGCTATCTTTTCTTTTCTCTTCTTGATGTCTTCAGTATTTTTGTTTCTTTAAAGCTGGACACCAGTGTGTACCCAAGGACCTAAGTGAATAGCTTAAGCAGGACCTAGTTGAAGCCTCAGGAGTTGTACCCTGAACTAAGATGAATCTACCCCAGATGCAGGCCACATCACATCGTTTTTCTTTATTTAAGAGCTGGCAGCCTCAGTCTCATGCTGTGTGGCAACATCTGAGAACTCTTTCCAGAAATTGTCTTATCATCAATTATTGTGGTTGAGAAGGGTCACCTTGCTTATCTTAATATTTACACAGAATTGTCCCTGATTGGACTTCTTCTTCGCATTTCACGGCCATTTGGCCTTACTGTTTTTGTCTTTCTTTTCTATATGTGCATCTGTGTTTACATCCTCACACCTGCAGACCACAGATAACACCACACATCTGATGAAGTAGACAGTGCTATTCTGCATAAGCTCATGCCGCAGTAAATCTATTAAGTCTTTCAAGTGCTACAAGAGCTTTTGCTGGTTTTGCTGCAACAAATTTACACGGCTACCTCTCACCAGGTTTGCTCTTTCTGGTTTTCAAAGCTTGGTTAAGACTCTCTTTTAGGGTTGGTTTGTTGTTTAAAGCTTTTTACTGCTAATTCCTTTGAGTTTGCTTCTGTAAGGAAAAAAGAGTGTGACCATGATAGTCATGAAGTTAGGAGGATTTTGGCCCCTCGCCTGGCTCCAACTCGGATGTTATTTTGGCATTAATACCTTTTTATTTGCCCAGGTACTTTCAGAATGTAATCTAAATTGCCTTGTTTTCAGCTTTATGGCTTGTTCACATCTGAACATTATTTAGCTGTTAATCTGCTTCCCCCCTACTGGAGTGGTCCTTAACCCCACATATGTGAATATGAGGCATGACTTGAGTGTTTCTTATTCACACCATTCGTCCTTCCCTTTTGTGTTGGTCCCTGCCTTCTGATATGTTGATTCCATCATGCAGATTAAGTATTGACAGGGCATGCATGTAGATAGCAGTGCACACATTTTTATTTTTTTAAAACTGCTTGTGCAGTTTTCTGGTTTTGTATAAGTCCGGGGGATCAAAGGAAAACAAGGACCCTCCAGTCAGGAGCGCACCAGAAATACTTACAAGCACAGCTGGAAAAGAAATGAGAGCACTGAGGAAGTTGTGGGGATGGAACGTGCAGAAAGTAACAATTGATCCACCCATGCAAAAAGAGAAGCAAATCTCCTGTGACCAGAGTGGAGCAGTTTAGAGCCTGTTTTTCCCCAAGCTACTGGATTAACAACGCATCAAGTAAACCTGTATTTACAGGGGGAAGGTATTGAGACTGCTTTTTTTTTTAGGGTAACATCATATGTACTACACAAATTAAATGGGAATGGGAACTCCAGTGTGGACAAGTCCTTATTTGGTCTCTGGGATTTTCTGGCTTTGCTTTAATTATTGCCTCTGATGATGATTTCTGTAGTGTTTTATATATTCAATGGTTTTATTATTTTATTGTACTCTGCCTTCAGAGTTTTGAGTGCGGCATGATCCCATAAATTTCTAAATAAAGAAATAGCAGTGCAAGCATGTTGCTACTGCCTCCTTGTTTCTGGCATGTGACAAAATGCACAAAGGAGAGGCTCAAATCCTTTGCTGAGTACAGGCCAAGATTTGAGGGCTCAGAGGGGCAAGCGATAGGGCGGCTATAGAATTAGCTCATTTTCAGATCTCTTCAGTGTGAATATGATATCATATTCTCCATATGCCAAAGGGCCATGTGGAAGCTGACATTTAATTGAAAACCCTCATTGCTGCCGTGCATTCCTGTTGTTAACTAATTGCTGGAAGAAGAAGAAGAAAAATCAGTGGAACATTTTCCATATACTATAGCCTAAATGCTACGTGGAAAGGAGTTGCTGGTTCAGAATGATTGCTAGCTGAAAAAGGACAAGCATGCATGCAACTGAGTCAATGGAGCTAAACAAACAACTATGCAGAACGAATAGAACACATGCCTGTCATTTCAGAGGCAACAGCCAAGCTCTATTGGGATCAAAACAAGAAAGCCCAGGGCTGATGGTTTCGGTATTTCAGCTTTTAATTCTTCAGTGAAGAACTGGCAATGCTGGTGTTTGGAATAGGATATGAGAGTCAGATCATTGGGAGATTTCCTTGACTTCTGCCTGAATTCTCCTCTCATGAACTATCATGCTAAACAGCCTTTCAGCAATGATGGATGCTCTGCTGTTTATGACGGACCCAGTCCTTGATCGTAGCCAGAATTTCAGACTTTTTTTAAGCCATGCCAGTGGAGGTGAAAGTGGATGTTGCCAATGTTGAATATTCAACTAATTAGTTGTGCTGGCGCAAAAATTAATGCTAGTGCAATGGGATTGCCCCTCTCCCCTCATGTGCAGGCATGCACCCTACAATAATCCTGACTGCTGTCGTGGGTTACACCTCTCCTCCAAATTAAGCACAGCAGTGGAGAAATTGCTTCGTGACAGCATTGGGCTTGCAGAAACTCTCTAGCAAGCCATGTGTTATAACAGGGAGGACAATTACCCCATGTCATGGGAGGACCAGTCTCTGAGCTACAGAAACAGCCATTTCCCTCCCCATTGCAGTGATGCACTGGGAGGAAAGGCCTTGTGTTTAAAGTCAGGGTAGAAAAATTTAAAATGACAGTCTGTGTCTGTGTCTCTGTGTGTATGGGTGCCAGTTTCTTATGCCAGCTACTTTAGACCTCATCAGAATGGCACAAGATACTTCCTTGGGTATCTGTATTTTTTATTTCTTTTAAAAAGTCTGAGTTCTCCCGCTACTAACTGCCCTAATTATCCCAGGGACTTTGTTCTACTTTTTCTGCACATGCATCAAACAGGCTGATCCCTTGCCTTGGAGTTACATCTCTGCAGCGCCGAAAGCAGGTTTCTGCTCACAATCTCAGTGGGCCAGATGAAAAGCGCTTAACTTTGATCCAGTTTTGGGTATTATAAATTCTGGCACAGTTCCATGAACTGAGAGTAAAAACGTGTGTGTGTGTGTGTGTGAGAGAGAGAGAGAGAGAGAGAGAGAGAGAGAGAGAATCAGGGAGGAGACATGTTATAATTCTTTGTGTAGTTTTTCAGAACTTTAAAATAGAAAATGAAAAATGAGAGGAGGGGAAGGCAAATGTGATGGTAGCTGTAAAATATTTATTCGCTAGTGCAGCATGTTTCCTTCAAAGACAGTTGTACAGTTAAGTAGCACGCTGTAGAGCTCGAACTGCCTCCAGCATATACAGAATGCAAGCCTTGTTAGCATCATACTTAATATCTAAGCCTGTTTACAGGGCAAGGAATGAGCAGTCTGCAGCATTGCTAGGTATGGATGTTGAGCAGAGATGGGAAAATCTCTGGCCCTTCAGATGCTGCTGAATTGAAACTTCCATCATCCTTGACTAGAGGCCCTGCTGGCTGGGGCTAGGCCGGGGCCACTGATGAGGCAGTGTGAGGCCCTTCCCTCAAGTGGCAGAAGTTCAAGAGGCAAAACCTGCCTGTCAGGGGGGAGTAGGAGTTGGTGGAGGCTCCAGCTGGAAAACCCCCATAGGGAAGCAAAGGGAGTGGTGGTAGGACACTGAAGACAGGACAGAGGATGAAGCGGGGAGGGCAGAATGGTTGGAGGCTGAACAAGCAACAGGCTTGAGTGAGAGAGAGGAAGAAGCGGCAGAAAGTCCTGCAAATGTAGGACAGGCAGCTGAGGAGGAGGTGTGAACTGATTCACAGGAGCCTGCCGGTACTGCTGTATATTCAGCTCCCCTCCTCCCTTGTCTCCAAGGGCACAGAGGGCCTTGTATGTAGCAGAGCAAAGAGCACAGAGATGGAGTTTATGACTGCTGGGATAACAGCCAATCAGGGAAGAGACTTAGGGGGAAGTGCTCCGATCATCAGTTCCAGCAACTGCTTTACTGGAGTCATTCTTGCCCGCAGGTTTCTCTGTTTATATTCATGAATAAAGAATCCACTTTACTGCTCATCTCCGAGTCTTCATGCTGATGTGCACCTGAACCAGCCCTGACCCTGCCTTGCCTCCAGCACTTGCCCTTGTGCCTCGCTGACTCCGCCACCAGCAGAAAAGTGGTGCCAGCAGTGGCCCCAGATTCTGGTGAGATTTCACTGAAATCTCACAAGATCTCACGGAGTGCTTGAGAGCTCACACGACTTGGGCGAGATCTTGCAATATCTCACTGGAAGTTGGTGCCACTTCCAGCGCTTCACGGGTGCTGCTGCAGCTGCCATCACTGCCAGTGCCTTGTAGGCATCGCCTCACAACACAGGTAAAAGAGGAAGGAGCGGAGCAGCAGTAGGGGCAGTGGCAAATTCCTGTCTCACCTCAAGCAGTGAAACAGGATATGCCACCCCTGGCTGGGGCTGATGGGAGTTGTAGTTCAGTACAATCTAGAGGGCTATTAGGTTCCCAACCCTTGATACAGAGAGAACATGTGTGTGTGTGTGTGTGTGTGTGTGTGTGTGTGTGTGTGTGTGTGCGCACACACGCACACACAGGCGCTTGCTGATACATTTTGTTTTGATGCAGCTGGCTGCAAGCTACACTAAGCACTATTCCTTGCCTGGAGAGGAAATATGCCTTGAACATACATACAAACAAGAGCCTTCCGTAGCCTTACCAAAATGTGTGAGTGTTTCCACTGACCTGATTTTAGTTTAAACTGAATTTCTGTGTCCCACTTTTTTCCATATCAGAAGAATCGCCAAAAAGCTTCTACTATCCCCTAATTAAAAGAAACCTCAAGAACAACTAACTCTCTCTCTCTCTCTCTCTCTCTCTCTCTCTCTCTCTCTCTCTCTCTCTCTCTCTCTCTCTCTGCTTTGGTACCAACAGACTGTCTTGCCTGTATGCCTTGCGCATCCCTTGGTCTTTAGACATGCTTTTTGGTCTATCACTTTCATAGGAAGTGTGGATGTAATTATACTGCATTGTCTGCCTGGAGAAGGACTTGACAACAGCTTGTATCAAAAGGCTGTTTCCTCTCTCACAGCGAGAAGAAGGTGGTCTGCGTCTTGGGGCAGGAACTGTGGATCAAACCATGGAACTCTGCTGCAGTGAATGCCTTGGGCCTTCACAACTTGAGCGAGCATGCAGAAGAGCCACCCAGTGGCGTAGCGTGGGGGGTGCCAGGGGTGCCGGCCGCACCGGGCACAACATCTGGGGGGCGCACGCTCGCTGCCTCCGGAGTCGCCGAAGAGCCTCGGGCACAGGCTGTAGCGGAGCCGCATGTCTCGCGGAACCGACGAGCTGTGCGCGCGTCCGGGCTGAAGGCGCCCGGCAGGCAGCGGCTCTCAGCGCTCGCCGCGGAGGACGCGCCAGGCAGCCCCTCCTCACAGCCCCGCCTCCGCCGGTGCTGCTGCAGCTGATGGGCCGTTGCATTTTCCTCGCCTCTCTGCCCCCCTCCTCCTCCGGGCAAGCGGCGTCGTTTGGGCGGCAGCGCCAGCGGCAACTCGCAGGTTAGGGGTTGGGGGGGCGCAAATTACGTGCCTTGCCCCGGGTTAGGGGGCGCAAATTACTTGCGTTGCCCCGGGTGCTGACAACTCACGCTACGCCGCTGGAGCCACCAACGAGATAATGACAAGCTAGCTTTATGATCTGTAGACCATCCATTATAACCTGCCATGTCCTCTGGGTTGCTTACAAATGCATTTGCTTTGCCATATCACATAGCAATAACAGAGGTGCATGAAATCTACAGGGTCTGTGTGATGAAGCATTTTTTATACTCTGTTAGCAGTCTTGCATCCAGTGTTGCTCAGAAATTCTAAGAAACCAAAAACAACAATGAAGCTCTGAAATCACAGGGGAAAGTGCAGTTTTGAAAGGTTCACCCCAGCATCTTGATTCAAAATTACATCCTGTTGTAGCCAAAAAGAAACATGCTCCGTCAACTTAGGAGCCATCATGAAAAATTTGGTTATGACACCGTAAGGGGTATCCAAATGCATATTGAACAAATAGTTTTCCAAAATATATAGTAGCCTTGTACCCGGCATTGTTCCGGAATTCCAAGTAACTGAAAAATCATTGCCATTTTGGAAGGTTCAAAATGTCGCCGAATTGTATCCAAAGTTAGACAAAAGCCTGCTCCTTGATCTTAGGAACCCTTTGGGGTGGTTTGGGGGTTTGCTCAGTTAGTGGCGGAGCTTCATGCTCCGGCACTGGGGAGCGGAGAGCAGGCAGGGGTGGGGTTGGCACGCATCCTGGGGGCGTGGCGCGCAGCCTGTGGGGGCATGGCGCCCAGCGTGGGGGGACAGCCGCAGAGGCATCCCACCGGGATCAGGCTGCCGGGGGTAGTGCGCTCCCCCTGCACTCCTCTTCTTCCGCCACTGTGCTCATTCTGTCTGTTATAAAATGAGCTCCAACCACATCGCTGGCTAGAAAAGGAGATTCAGCTTCCAAGGTTGGCTCCACGGTGGAATCAGGAACATGATTTGGAAGAGCCAATGAATACAAATTATTACCTAGCCCTCAGAAATTCGGTTACAATATCTTAGGAAGTGTCCAGATACATAGCAGTCAAAAGTAGACCAGAGTTGTGTGTATTTGAGAAAGAGTTACATTAACAAGAGGAACAAACAGCAAGTTGCTTTATCACAAGTATAAAGTGAGGTTTCTATTTGGGCATCTGGTTGCTGGGTTTGGGTTTCTTTTCTTTGGCTGGCTAGTTAAGTACCATGATTTAGCAGATCGAAAGAAGTTGCTTTGTGACATCAAACAAATGGGTGGCCTTTTCCTTCCCTTCCCTTCCCTTCCCTCTCCTCTCATCTGCCTGGTACATAGGAGAACAATAGCCTGAGTTGCCCGTGAGTGAGCTGGAAGCAGGAGACACAGAGACATGTTTGCTCTGTGCTGGACTTTGGAGCTCTCCTGGAAGCAAGATCTATGGAGGTGTTAATGCTGTGAGCCCCTGCATCCTATGCTCAAGGTTGCATACGTGTATGTGTAACCAAAACCATATGTTCTAAACACACCCGAGTCTCTGTTAATCTTCATTTTGAGGAAACTGAGCCTGAGTAAGCACAATAAACCCCTGGGGTCTCTCACTGGTGGGGTGGCACATAACAATATCATTTTCGTTCCTGGGACAGAACAGGACTGCATGCCTCAAGGCCGGGGGCGAAATTATCCTGTACATATCATGCTGACATTTTCTCTTTTCATGCTATCCCATACCTATCAGCTACATTTGAAGGTAATTTTTTTTTAAGAAGTTCATTTTTTAGTTTATAGTCCTAGGAGTGTTACTGTTAAATTTAATTTGTTTTGCTTCATTACACCCTAGATAACCATCTTGCTTTTAAACGATGAAGCCACTTGATGTGACAAAAGGGTTCCCAACACTATAATTATCTAAAAGAAGTGTCTGGGGAGTGTGAATGAATGCATCTTGCAGAAATACTGACAGTCTGATAGACACTGTGTGTGAAAAAGTAAAACAAAATCTGAATTTCAAAACCCGGTTCGCCCTTTCCCCCCTTTAAATCATCACCACTCCATTTTATTCATGATGTAGTCAAAGTTAATAAGCACTTTTATGTTCCATGTTCAAGCCTATGTTTAGAACTTTCCCACTTAAACCAACAATATGTAAAAAGAACACAACATTAACTTGCCTTCCTCATTTATTTGGGAACATTTGCCTTCATTTCCCATTGGAAGCTGACAGATATGGTGAAACCTGCTCTTAGAAGTCCTGGGAATTCTTTGATGTTTCAGTAGCCGCAATATAGGAAATGCTTCACAAATAGATTTTCAGAATGTCTGTTTTATGAAGGGTGTAATACAAGAAATACAGGAGATAAAAAGAGGCAATGAGCCCTAGATTAATTACAGTCTTAAATTTATAGTTTTGCATCCCTTATAATTATGTAAATGAATTCTCAAAGCATTTACATATACAGTAATTACAAAGTTGATTACAAAATGAATTAGCTACTGTATGTGATAGCTTAGTGAGTGTCACAAATTTTGCTCACTGCACCTATACTTTTGCTCCTATTTTTATTATGTATTTTTTGTTTTTTATATTGTAATTTTATGTTGTGAACCGCCCCGAACTCTATGGATGAAGGGCGGTATACAAATTTAATCAGTATGTGTGTATGTATGTATGTATGTATGTATGAATGAATGAATGAATAAATAAATAAATAAATAAATAAATAAATAAATAAATAAACTTTTTAATTCTGCTGGATTTTTTCCAGATCCGTTTTGATTACAGCTTTGAGTTTCCCACCAACATTACTTCTGTTTCCCTATGTGAGTGCTGAATTCTGTTTCATTTCACTGGAGTGTCCATGGGTTTCATAAAAACTGCATATGCCTTGCCACCATCTTTTAGAACCATTCATTTGCCCAATGTATGACTTCTGTGATGTATTTGTCACTGGACTTTTCGATATTGTCACCACAATTTATTGTAATTTTGTATCCTGGTATACCGTCCTGTTGTTTTTTTATGAAAAGTGCAGTCTATAAATAGTTAAATAAATGAGTCCCGTGACAATCAAAAGGCTGCAGTTCTAAGTGAAAATACTTGGAAGCAAGGGCCAAAATTGCATCCTGGCTTCAAATTCATGGAGCGGCACAATTCTCTCCACCATCCCTCATAAGTCTTAGAGCTAAGGCTGGAAATAATGTCTGAAATGGAAGGGAGCAGAGTTTAAAAGATGCCTGCAATAAGCACAGAGGAGATACCAAAGTGTTTTCTACCTACAGACCTTGTTAATGGGTGTTTTTGATATTTCCAGAGATTAGGGATCAGCCATTGTATGTTCCCTCATTCCTAATTGGTGTTGGTGCAACCTGAAGTCTACATAGCATCCTCATAGAACCTTGTTTAAATGTCTGCTTTCTCCTCCCACGTTCCATCTTAAGACGCTTACCTGATGCCGACTTACTGCTTCACTGCCAGACAATTTCCCCACCTGCTTTCTTTATCGCTTAGCCTCATGAAGAGTTCTGGTGAGCTCCAATTCTTGCATACTCTTTCTGTGATGCTCTGTTTGACCTAATAATCCTGATGGATTCTGGAATTTTTCTCATGAGCCAGCATGGCTAACTATGGTTTTTTTGAGGGGATACTGTCATGGTTGTGACACCATTTCAACACCTTTCTCTGACATGCCATATGACCAGGGAAGCTCATTCATTCTGCCACAGACAACACACTGCAACTCTATGTCTCTATGAAAAGCTGAAGTAGACAACTGGAATCAGAAATACCATTTCACGAGCAGGCCTCTTCTGTGTTCAGTATGACCTTTTCTCACTTGGACCAGTATCTTTGCATGAAAAAAAGAAGATGACACATGCTTTTATATATACAATATTTTATTAAGGCTTTTGATAATACACTTCCACTAGCTCTTCCATGATGGTTCACAGAACAGTGTCCCTGCCAGAATTTCCCCTGTTACTCCACCTCTGAAACTCCCCCACTGTAAATAGCTGGATGTAGATGACAGTGCATTCTGTGAGAATTCTGAACATTTACATTTTAATTGAATTTTCCATGCAGATATTAGGAGAGACGCCCATTTCCCTTTTATTTGGCCATGACATATGCTATATATAATTCAGGGCCCTGGTATTTATGAGCAAATGTTGCTTTGTTTCAGGAGACTTTGCAACTCAGTAATTGCTAAGTGTTGCAGAGGTCCCTGGTTTTGATAAAGCAAAATTATATACACACAAGATGTCGGGGATGTTCTTGTTGTGACCATCTTTTTAAAAGTAAAAAGTGCTGTTCAAGGCATCCTGTTATTATGGTCATTAAATTCACACAAAGCCACAAAATTAACAACAAAGAATTACTCCTTGGCACCCAATTCTCACTTCAAAGGAGGAATAATGCAGCCAGAGATTAAAGGAATTTTTACACACACCCCAATAAGGAATTTGAACACTTAGCAGATTGAAAATGGGATAGAGAACACTCAGTGTACCTTTATGTACAGTATCTTGCATAAATTCATCTCTGTTGGGTAATAAGGTGATGGTGACAATTTGTCATCGTTCTATAGTCACTAATACTGTGTGCAGGCAGGGCTAGGGGATTTTGCAAATTGAAAGAGTCATAAAGCAAGAAACAAATGTCAGTCAGTTTTTCTGTGGGTGGACGTTTCTTCAGATCCAGTGGGAAACCCAGAGGGTTTTCCCAGGGAAAACAGCAGGACCAATGAAAATCCGCTTGAACCCGCACTTTCTAAGTGTGGATAAACCAAAAGTTGTTTCTGCAATTTACAGCTACTTTGAGCAGATGGGATTTGCCTACCAAAAGAATGAGATTTCAGCTGTCAAAATAAAAAAAATAAAAATCAAGAGGAATCATCAGGAGAAATACCACACCTTCTAAACTGTTTAAAAATCAAACAGATTCAGCAACATGTACATCATTCCTCCAGAGTGTTTTCTGCAGCTAGAAGATGAACAGTTATTGAACAGATATCAAGCAGTCACTCCTGCGCTCACCACAAGAGGTAGTTAAGATCATGGTTTTTGAAAGCAATATAATGTGATGATTCTGGACAGAGTTTGCGTAGTAAGTATTCTGAAGGAATAGCACCTGAAGAGCCATCCATTCATGTTATTACCGCTACGCTGTGTTAGATGGAAATAGTTAACCTAAGACGCATCCACATAATTGGCAACCCATTCACTCCTTGGACAGCGCAATGCAATCTGGACTAGGGGATGTGCAGGCAAGAAGCTACTCAGGTGTACCTAAAGTGGTCTTGTAAATTATCCTGTTGATTTTAATGGAACATGTTTTCCAGGAAGCATGCTTAGTTAGCAATCATAGCCCAAGCTCAGCAAATAGGCTTTCAGCTATCTTACAAATGAAAACAATAGTTTCAAACCTGTACAGCTCTCAAACCAGCCATGGAATGCTAGGAGCTGTAGTGTTGTGGGAGGGGCCTTGAATTTTTCAGTGCTTAGGGCTACATCAAAAACTACAGTTTCCATGGTTCTTTACTGATTGATTGAACAGGATTTACCATATTTTTCGCTCTATAAGATGCACCAGACCACAAGACGCACCTAGTTTTTGGAGGAGGAAAACAAGAAAAAAAATATTCTGAATCCCAGAAGCCAGAACAGCAAGAGGGATTGCTGCACAGCGAAAGCAGCGATCCCTCTTGCTGTTCTGGCTTCTGGGATTGCTGCGCAGCCTGCATTCGCTCCATAAGATGCACACACATTTCCCCTTACTTTTTAGGAGGTAAAAAGTGAGTCTTATAGAGCAAAAAAGACGGTATATGCTGCTTAACCTCTATGTGGGTTACAGGCATCATACACATAGGCATAGCCAGGATTATTGTTGGGGGTGGGGTGGGGAGTTGTTGAGATCTCCAAAAAGAGGACACTACAGGAGGTAGGCTTTTGTCAAACCACATTTTAACCACATTCTCAACCCCTGTCAAGCTAAAATGCCCAACATAAACTACAGTTCACAATTCTTTTTGAAACAGGTTTAGAGGCAGCTCTTGTTTGAAGCATCAATGTGCTGAAAATCTTAGTACGTGATGCCCAGTTTCCATTACAAATAGGTTTGGGGTGTTTTTTGTTCTTGTTTTTCCTTCATAACCAGAATATCAAAAAGGCATGTATTCTGAGCAGATATTTATTTTGATGGGGACATTCAGCATCATACCTCTTAAACATCACATCCACATTTCCACTTCATTCTCCTATGTTATAACATCTGAAGTCACAAAGGAAAGATTCTAGGTGCTTAAATCTGCGTGCAGCACTGAAAAGAGTAACACAGAGAGAGACCAATTCTTCTGTGTAAAACAAAGTGGCCGTGGCAGCTTGAAAACAATGGATTGTGTTTTCTGTGTTCGTTTTTAGTCATCCATTTGGCAGTGAGTCTGAGGTCATCCATCCAATCATATACGCTGCAGCATCTCAGTTTGAGCTAGCAAGGAGAAAGAAAACAAAGAGAAACTGAGTTGACAACAATGAGATAGCACTCATGTGTGGAAAAGCGCTCTGTTAAATGTCTTCTTTTTATATATAATACAGCCACATTCTGTTGTGTGATATTCTTTAAAACCCCTTTGAGCAAGTAATTCTCTCTTAAACATCCTTGGTTCTTTGCACAGCGACTGATCACGCTCCATTCTATTTTTCAGACAGAAGCAGTAATTGCAGGCTCAGGTCCTGGGTTGCAGCAGAAAGATAGGCTTGGCAAAGCTGGCCTGGTAGACACCATCACAGCACAACTGCGGTACTATGTGTGTGTGGCCTCAGATAAACTTAGCGTTAACATTGTGCTTTCTTTAGCACACATGATATATGATACCGTATTTTTCGCTCTATAAGATGCACCAGACCACAAGACGCACCTAGTTTTTGGAGGAGGAAAACAAGAAAAAAAATATTCTGAATCTCAGAAGCGAGAACAGCAGGAGGGATCGCTGCACAGTGAAAGCAGCGATCCCTCTTGCTGTTCTGGCTTCTGGGATTGCTGTGCAGCCTGCACTCGCTCCATAAGACGCACACACATTTCCCCTTACTTTTTAGGAGGGAAAAATAGGAGCAAAAAATACGGTAATTATTATGCCATAGTTGCAACATGCACAACTTATTTTCTGCCAAGCTGAATGCTGGACATGGTCCCATGTGGAAGCTCACCAGGTCCATGAAAATCTGCAGGAATTTTTCTAGCCAGGCAGTGGCAGAGGGGGACAAATTAAATATTCTAAATAAATAAATAAGCCCATGCATTTCTGGTAAATCTGTTGACTGAGCAGTGGCAAGACCTGGGCAGACCTGGCCTATGAGAAGCCCACCCCTCCATTGGTTCTCAGTGGGTAGACCTGCTATCCACGTACAAAATCTTTCCATCTGTATCAAGGCATAAATATATCATATTTGTGAAGTGATGCAGTGAAAGGTCAGGGAGACTCTCTCTGTACATGGAAAGTGACTTCTCTGGTGGCAGAATTAAGTCACTGATACCACAGGATCCATATTGGGGGCGATGAGCTGGACTTGCTATTCAGTATCTCGCCCACTCTATTCCATCCCTGCTCCATTTTTCTGTTCCTCTTCAACAGTCAGTCAGCATTCCATGGCCACTGAACAGACATACTCCTTTTTCCCCAAAGACTCTTCCCATATGTCCCTCCCCAAATCAATTTTTTTTTGGTATGTGTATCTCTTTCTTCAGCACTTGGGGTTTTCACAAGTTTGCTGATACTTCCTGCAAGTGGGTGGGTGGTGCGGGTTTGCTTATTTATTATTTCTAAATAAGCAAGAGCACTCACACATTGCTCAAACATGGCAAATGTATGAACCCGATGTCTGGAACATGCAATCTTGGTCGTATGTGAGAGATAGCAGTAACTTCCTGAGCTGTGTGGCCTACCCAGTAAGCAATGATCCTCTTTTTCTTTCTTTTTTTAATGCTGCCAGATTCCCTCAAAACAGGTCTACAGAAGAGACCTGTATTCTCCATCACTGTTAAAGAGGAATGCAAGAAATGTGAGAATTCCTCAAAAGTCATGTGTGACCTGCAGCCCATATTGGGGCCACATTTGAAACCCTTCCTTTTATAGCAGCACAGTTCTATCGTCATGGCAAAATGTCAGATTCCTGCACTTTTAAAAAAAATCCCTGTCTATTGGATTTGTTGCCAGGAGTATCATCTGGTGAGGAGTTGTTTTTCCTCTCTCTGCTAAACCTTATAAAATCGTGAGTGATTTGAAAGGGATCTTGAGCCATCACCTTTCTAGAGGCCAACTTCCAGCTGTGGCAAGTGTAAATCATCCATGGGAGACACTTATCATGCTCCTCTTCAAAATCTCCAGAGGTGTGGGGCAGCAGAGGGAAGAATTCTACCAGTTCCCTGGGCTGCTTGTTTAGGTTCCCTGGCATCCAGAATTTAATTTAAGACAGGGTTAAATAATACAGTGGTACCTCGGGTAACATACGCTTCAGGTTACAGACTCCTCTAACCCAGAAATATTACCTCGGGTTAAGAACTTTGCTTCAGGATGAGAACAGAAATCGCGCAGCGGCGGCGCAGCAGCAGCAGCAGCAGGAGGCCCTATTAGCTAAAGTGGTGCTTTAGGTTAAGAACAGTTTCAGGTTAAGAACAGACTTCCAGAACGAATTAAGTTCTTAACCTGAGGTACCACTGTAATAAAAAAAGTGATCCACACGAGAAATCAGTTTCAATGCTAGGGCTCGTCCCTAGAAGATATAACATAGTCAGCAATCAAGGAGGAAAAAAGCACCTTGGAGCATGTGCAGACTGCTTTGTGCTGCACTAAGCAACAAGAGCCTATTCTCCATATGTGGGGGAATAAGGAGGCCCTTCCTCCTTCCTCTTGCAGTTGCTGCAATTGTGTGGAGAAAACTTGACCGTGCGAAGGATACTGCTGGTAGCAGTTTCTGAAATGGTGCGACTGTCAGGGGGTTAATGCAGGATGCTTGATGATTGTCTTCCAAAGCAACTACTCTATTCCGAACTTAAAAATGGAAAGCGTAATGCTGGTGGTCAACAAAAGAGATTTAAAGGCTGTCTCAAAGCAATTTTTTAAAAAAGTAGTATAAACACCAACAATTGGGGAGCACTTGCCAGTGAGTGCTCCAGTTGGAGAACAGCCTTTACCAAAGGTGTCATGGGCTTTGAAGACACTCAAACTCAGGACGCAAGGGAGAAACGTGCTAAGAGGAAGGCACGCTTGGCAAATCCACACCGTGATCAACTCCTGCCTGGAAAACAATGTCCCTACTGTGGAAGGACATGTGGATCCAGAACCGGCCCCCACAGTCACTTATGGACTCATTGTTAAAACTGTGTTTATGGAAGACAATTTTACTTGGCTACGAGTGATCACCAAAGAAGAAGCAACTGCATCCACGCACAGCCAGGCTCACAATAGTATTTTGCCACATTATTACACGGCGCGCATAAAATATATCAACTGAGGTCTGAAGAGCATCTCAGCTAGTTCTGCACCATCGTGCTCGTTCCAACTACAAACCCTTGTCCTGTATGGCAACACGCCACTATTTTATTTCTGTCCCATCTATTTCTCCTCAGAGGCTCAAAGCAACTAACAACCAGTAAAAAAGAAAGAAAAGCAAATGTGCTCTTTGAATCTTCCCCACCCCCCAAAATATTTCCTTAGTTTAATGAGTTGACCATTTTCAACCTGTTTAACAAATTCCAGCAGCCCCAGAATAGCAGAGAATTGAGCCAGCACACAGGATTCATTCATTATGTATTTCCAGTATTTATAGACCTCTTTTCACTGTCGACGGCCGCAAAGCAGCTTACAGAACTATCTGTAAAACAAGCCATTGATCAAAATAATGCAGCGTTTAAGACAAATGAAAACCCGCAGGTAAAAACGCAAGTTCAGTAAATAGGCATAATACAACTAACGCAAAGTGCCTGCAGAAATAGAAAGGTCTTTGTCAAGCACTGGAAGTTCAGCAGGGAGGGGGCCAGCCTGATCTCAGCTGCGAGGAAGCTCCCCAGAATTGACCCCACAATACCGAATGCACAGTTAGTGGTGGACATGAGCCATGTATCTGAGCCTGTAAAGCTCTTAATGGCTATGCAATGAACCAAATCAATTGCACAATTAACCAAAAATTTTTTTAAAAAAAAGATTTAAAAGGCAGCTCCTCATCAACTGCCTGAAACTGCAGAGTGATGGGGCATAGGGCCACAACAAAGTATGACCTGCCTTTAAAGGTAAAGGGTAAAGGGACCCCTGACCATTAAGTCCAGTTGTGGCCGACTCTGGGGTTGCGCGCTCATCTCGCTCTATAGGCTGAGAGAGCTGGCGTACAGCTTCCGGGTCATGTGGCCAGCATGACTAAGCCGCTTCTGGTGAACCACAGCAGCGCACGGAAATGCCGTTTACCTTCCCGCCGGAGCGTTACCTATTTATCTACTTGCACTTTGATGTGCTTTCGAACTGCTAGGTTGGCAGGAAGGATCTGCCTTTTTTGTTGTTGTTGTTTAGTCGTGTCCGACTCTTCGTGACCCCATGGACCAGAGCACACCAGGCACTTCTGTCTTCCACTGCCTCCCGCAGTTTGGTCAAACTCATGCTGGTAGCTTCGAGAACACTGTCCAACCATCTCGTCCTCTGTCGTCCCCTTCTCCTTGTGCCCTCCATCTTTCCCAACATCAGGGTCTTTGCCAGGGAGTCTTCTGCCTTTAGTTAACAATAAAAAGGATGCCCCGAGCCATGTTGCTGCAGAAAAAAATGACAGCAAGTCCTGTGGCATCTTAAAGATGAATAACCAATTCATGACATAAGCTTCTGTTGACCAGAGTCCACTTCACAGGTTGCATGGCAGGATATGTACCGTTGTTTTAAAAGACTAGAATATCTCTGCCTGGTTTCAGCAGTACGTGTGTAGCTCGCTGGTCTTTGGCTCAGCAGGCACAAAGTGCACCGCAGAGACACATGGGTACAGCACACAGAGAACTGCTGCATCCATTAAGGCATTGGCTGACTCCTGAATGTGTTTGGTGTCTGCCCTAGTTGGGTAATAATAATAGAATGGAGCCTCTGAGCAAATGGTTTCCAACAATCTGTGAAGAGCCTCTCTCTCTCTCTCCGAGTCGAGGTTTGCCAAAATGACATCGGAGGGAGCCAAACGGAACACATGGGCTTTTGAAGAAAATAGGATTTGTTCCATGCAGTGGGGTACAGAATGTGTGTGTTTGCAGCCTATTTCCCTGGTGCGATGACACTTACAGAGACAGGAGCTGCCCTGAAAAAAGGGAGCCGAGACAGGATTATAGAAAGCGGAGTTACACAAAAGAAGAACAGCGGCAAAAGTCTGAAGGCCTGCCCTTAAATGTCTAGCTGGGGGTTTCCAAGAAGCTGCCCTCTTGGGGGTCAAGAGGAGGGAGGGAGAGAGAGAGAAACATGAAAAAGCACCTTCCCATTTTCTCAGAAAAAGTCTGAAGGAAAACAAGCCACCCTCCTCCCAAGCTGCGTTACTTTCCTTCCTGCTGTGTTTTAACAGATGGCATCAGCAGGGATGGGAGCAGAGTGCTTAGTAATAATATCAGAGTGGTGCTGTCTGCATCTCCTGGCTAAAACCATCACATCAGTTCTGAAGCTGCTGCATTTCAAGCTCTTCATACTAGCTCCGAAATGGATCCATATAGATGCAAAGTAAATGGTAATGATCCAGTGGGAGTGCTGGTTATAAATTAGTCTAAGACCCATTGCTTAACCGAGCACAATCCACAACCCACTTAAGAGACTTGCTGGGTTTTCTTAAAAGGAGATCTTGGGTTGCATTCAACTAACCTTTACAAAGACTATACCCACACTGGAATTAATAACCATGATTAACTTGGGTCCATTAATTTCAGTGGGTCTACTCCAAAGTGTTAGAATAATTTGCTTCAAATGCAGGTATTTACATTGCTGGAAGTGAACTACTTGGGCTGCGGATCACAGCCTCATTTGCTGTCATGGCCTCTTGGATTTCATGCCTTTCCACAGAGAAAACAGAGGAAATACTTTGGAAAAATTGTGCAATTTCTCCTGAGCAATGAAAGATGAGGTCATTTGGGAGAAGGGACGGGAGGAGAGCTAAGTTATTGTAATGGCCGTTGTAACTCATTGGATATAACAAAGACGATCCGAGTTATAACTCACACAGCAATATAAAGAGGAAGAGGAAGTGCTGTATTGATAACTTCTCTGAAAAGCCGGCACAGAGCATTATGAATTACAGACTGCATGTAGCCAGTTTACAGGTGCGAAAAAAGCCACAAAGGAAAAGCATGTATTGATACATGCATGCTTGCTCACAGCAGGAGCCAACTTGGGAAGTGCTTTGACCACTGTGTTGTTTACACTGTAGCAGTGACTGAATTGCTGTTCTCTCAAACACAGGAGCAGAAGAAGCTGCCTTAGACCATGGGTAGGCAAACTAAGGCCCAGGGGCCGGATCTGGCCCAATCGCTTTCTAAGTCTGGCCCGCGGATGGTCCGGGAATCGGCGTGTTTTTACATGAGTAGAATGTGTCCTTTTATTTAAAATGCACCTCTAGGTTATTTGTGGGGTAGAGGAATTCGTTCTTTTTTTTTCTTCTCCAAAATATAGTCTGGCTCCCACAAGGTCTGAGGGACAGTGGACCGGCCCCCTGCTGAAAACGTTTGCTGACCCCTGCCTTAGACCATTGATCCATCTAGTTCAGTATTACCTATAGTCACTCAGCCTATAGTCACTCAGTTCAGTATTGCCTATAGTCACTCAGTATTGCCTTAGACCATTGATCCATCTAGTTCAGTATTACCTATAGTCACTCAGCCTATAGTCACTCAGTTCAGTATTGCCTATAGTCACTCAGTATTGCCTTAGACCATTGATCCATCTAGTTCAGTATTACCTATAGTCACTCAGCCTATAGTCACTCAGTTCAGTATTGCCTATAGTCACTCAGTATTGCCTATAGTCACTCAGCAGAGCATCAGCTCTGCTGAGTTTCAGACAGGATGCTTCCTTGTGAGATGGATCCTGGGCTCTTCTGTGTTCTGCGCAGTGTTTGTGCTCTGCCACTGAGCTCTGCTATCCGTGGAAGAAAACATGCAAGCACCATATGGGTACTGCTTTGAATGCAGGGTGTGGGCCAAGGCACATGGAAGAGAAGTAATATGGCACCAATGGGAACTTCCATCTCATGGCAAACGGCAGAGTTGTTTTTAAGGGGGATTATATTCATGAGAACTGCCACATGGAGGGAAATGATGAAATCCCCTACCTTGCATCCCACTATTCTTACAAATATTTTTTATTTTACTGTTTATGGTTTTTGAAAGATACACGAAACCCAATCCAACTTTTCCCATCCTCGGATTTGGAGATGCATGTAGCTTGGCTCGGAATTAGGACAGACACAGGAAAGGCATCTCTAAGTGTTTGGAGCTTAGAGCACTCTGTCGACATGTCTGATTGCTTGCTTTCTGCTCAACCTTTATATTTGTAAACAAGGTTCTTTCTCACAGAAGGGTGTGCAAGCCCCCAGTATTTTTCATCCAAACAGGGGGGGGGGGGCTGCAAACCTGTTTTTGAACTTCCCACAGCCAAGGAAAGTGGGGAGCATTAAATTATATGGCAGCTACAATTATATATCGGAACAGCAGGTAGCAAGCTTTTTGGACATAGCTAGAGAGAAAAGAGGACAATTGTGTTTCAGCCATGTAAACCACCAACTGTGCTTTGTGTACTTTATTTTGTCTATCTATCTAATTATATTCAAATCCTATGTTTACACAGCAATGGGGTACTTACTCTGTCAAATACTAGTTTCTTGTCTTCATTGACACTGTTTTCCTTCTATACATGTGTGTGCATGTTTTCCAGTTAGTTTAATGTATATTGCCATAATTTTGGAGCATTTTTTTTTGAATTTTCTACAGTCTCACAGAATGAGTATTATTTATTAACCTGTCCTATTATCACTTGAATAAATAAAATAAATAAGCTCCATTAAGCTCTGTGGGACTTACCCCTAGGTAAGTGCATAAGATTGCAGCCTAAGAAACCCCAGGAGTACCCCACTGACGCTGGAGGAATTTAGTAGATTTAACGCAGCTATAAATTGAATCAGAGCAAAAAGCCTGTTAGTTAATTCCTAATTCAAAAAGGAAGTTGCATAATGTGTAGCCCAGTGTACAAAGGCACCAGCTTAGATGGATCTATTGTTAGCTGTCGGTCAATGCACAAGCTCATATCACACCACGTCAGGCAGAATCAGCTGTTGTGCAAGAAGCATGGGTGCACAGGCATGGAAAGTGGCATTACAAAATACACAGATAAACCACTCACCTACGTGTATCCTCCGCGTGATTCATTTGCTTGTGTTGCCTGAGTGACTTGTAGAATGCCATCAAAAGAACGATGTGTAAGGAGCCGACCTGAAAGGAATGATGCTCACATTCTGAATGAATCAAAATGAACAGACGAATGAATGCATGCTGAACTTCAGTGCTTGATTTTAAACTTTGAATTCTAGGGGGCACTTTAAAAAGAAAGAAAAAAAAATAGAATAAAACACGAGGTTTTTGCAAACAAATATGAGACTAGGAAAATGAAGGGACTAAGTTTGAAGAGGGCAACCCCAGCGATGAATTGATTCTGTCTCTGTAAGCCACCTTGGGCCCCATATTGGAAGAAAGGAGGAACATAAGTCCAGATACTTAATACATAAATACCAAATACATTCAAGTCATAAGTCTCTGAAGGCTTGGCACTTCTGAGAGAGGTGTCATTTATGGATAACTCTGTGTGGTTCATACAGACATGGAGCAACATCAAATCCATGATGCCAAAGCATCTCCTGTTGAGAAAGTGTTTGAAGGGAGTGAATGCATTTATACCACTGGTCCATTTTCTTTGAATGTGAGATCACTTACGGTACTTATCTACTCTTTGCCTTAGATCAAGGGTTGTCAACCTGGTCCCCACCTCCCACTAGTGGGCGTTTCAGGATTCTAGGTGGGCGGTTGGGGGTTCTATGGTACAAGCTGAATCCTCCTTCCATCGAGCACAGGTGGGTGGTAAGGAAATTTTACCATCAAGAAAGATGCATTAGTGGGCAGTAGTTATAAAAAGGTTGACTACCCCTGCCTTAGATAAATGCAAACATTCTTGAAATAAAACCCTCTGAGGGTGAAATATGTTTGCACACTTAGCAGGCGGCCAGACCTATAGAACATATCAAATATGCAAAAGATTGTGCTGTATCTATGAGAAACTGAATTCAATAAAACTTGCTTCCACCTACACTTTTTTTTTTTTTAGTATAGCTGTGTAACTCCCCCCACCCCCCAGCTTATTACAGATAACAACCAAAGATGGACACCAGGGAACTGTTTTGCAACTTGGAACAAGGAAGGTAAACTGTGTGTGTTTTGTCTATGTTAATGGATCATTGGTCCCATCATATAAATTAGCAGCCAAGTCCACTATAATCATCCATTCAAAACTTTTATTTAATTATGTTATGGAATCAAACATGTTCATTTTAATGAAAGAAAAGGCAAGCAGCTAAATCAAGATGGAGTCCGGCATCTGCTATTCCATTACTGTTCAAAACCTGCAACAGATATACTGATTTAATTAATGGTGGGGAGATGAACACTGTAATCTTCTCTGACTTTAATAAATGCAATAGTGACTTGTGATATATATATATATATATATATATATATATATATATATATATATATATATTACGACAGCTTCTTTCGTTTTGCCCCTAGCAAGAACAATTACATTATATCAGATAAATAGCAAAACGTTCCTTCCTTAAAAAATAAGATATGCCATTTTGCTTTCTGCGGGATTATCTTGATGTGGGTAGTTGCAGGTGCTTTCCGAGGCAGAGTAATTGGCAACTTTGCTTTAACAAATATTTATCTTGCTGGCAGGGTTCTCAATTATGAATGAAAGCCTAGTTCAAAGGTATTGCTTGAAGTTGTAGTGCGAGAGGGGGTGGAATTCATACAAGGATGTGATTGGCATTGCAGACTCATGAACAAGAATGAAGCATTGTATTGTGTGATTCATAGCACTTTTACTACATCTCTCACGTTCGCTGCCAAGAAAATGTGGGCTTTTCTTAGGAAAGCGGTCAGATGCTAATGCTTTTTAATTGCATACGTGTCATTTTGGTCCTGATGCGGAGACATGACACCACTCATGCCTATTCCCGAGAAACACGCACGTCTCCCGTAGCAAAAAAAAAAAAAAAGGATTTGCAGATGGTACCAAGAGTTACAAAGCCACACACGCTATCAGTAACATACACTATCAGTAACTGTTACAATAGTAATGCGTGCTGGAAAAATCATGCCCATTTTGCACCTGCTTTCAAAGAGAAGGGAAAGCCATATTTCATTAAAGTCAAACACAAGGAGGTGAACAAAAGAACAAAGCCTCATTGGTGAGTTATATCTTGCCCAAGAGTGTATGTGTGCTTGAATAGCAGCACTTCTGAGGATAACATCACCAGGGGTCAAATTCTAACTCAAGAGGAAAGTAGACCCAAGGGTGTAGTGTAGGGGGCAGTAGGACCATGGCCCCTTGTGCACAATTTTGAGGGGTGCGAACCAACCCCCCCACATGCTGGTGACCCCAGCACAACTCTGCACAGTGCTCCTCTCCACGAGCATTGGGGTGGGGGGTGGGTTCCCACCAAAGACCATGTTGTTTGGCCGGGCTCCCCTCTGCACAGCTGAACAGGAGGCGCAGTGTGGCCCTGATTGGCTCCAGTGGGGAGGTTGCTCTGGTGGTGAGGGCTGGCATAGCGGGTCTCATTCACCCTCACCTCCTGGTGTGTCCCCATGCTACGCTGCTGGCGGGACACCCCCGCCATCTGCATATATGGTGTTTTCCATAGAACAGGTTTAATGGGGTTATGTGTGTGTGGATTCCCCCCCCCCCCGGAGTTGATGCTTAAAATATTGCCAGTTTAGTGCATATATTTAAATGGGGTGCTCACCTAAAGAATCAGACTCAAGGAGACACAGACATTTGAAAGATGTGTACACCAATATGAAACGTGTCTAAACAGGCCAGGGACCTGGTGATGAAGTGGGGGTTTCTGCCAATGTTTTTTCTCTTGTTAAGTGTGACATTGCCTTAATTTGTAGTTTACTTTGGAAACCACTGGCCACCTGTGTCTTTTTTGACCGTGAAATAACACCTGTCTCTGAAATCAGGTACAATATGTGCAGCAGTTTCTCATATATATATATATATAAAATTTGTATATATGTTTGTGGTGCCTTAAAGGTTAACAAGTTTATTACAGCATAAGCCATAATAAAATTTAATAACAATAAGCATATATTAGGGTTGCCATAATATAAACACATTTCCAGGTCATGTCCTCTTTCTCATGAGTAGAGTTGTCATAGCAATCCATAGAAGTCGGCAAATGTATCCTCATCTTTAAAATATGGCAACCCTATTCAGACTAGCCAACATGGTATAGTGGTTAAGAGCAGTGGACTCGTAATCTGGTGAACCGGGTTTGCTTCCCCGCTCCTCCACATGCAGCTGCTGGGTGACCTTGGGCTAGTCACACTTCTTTGAAGTCTCTCAGCTCCACTCACCTCACAGAGTGTTTGTTTTGGGGGAGGAAGGGAAAGGAGAATGTTAGCCGCTTTGAGACTCCTTAAAGGGAGTGAAAGGCGGGATATCAAGTCCAAACTCTTCTTCTTCTTCTATGTATCTATCTGCTTAATAATAATAATGTTATTATTTATACCCTGTCCATCTGGCTGGGTTTTTATTGTTTTGGAAGACGGACTTGCATGATACTGCAAATGTATAAACACATGTGGTTTAAAATATAGGGCTGCAGAATTATAGAATTGTAGAGTTGGAAGGAACAACAGGAGTCATCTAGTCCAAACCCCTGTAATGCAGGAATATTTTTTTTACCCAACATGGATCTTGAACCCACAACCCTGAGATTAAGAATCTCATGTTCTAGTGAGGAGCCATCCCAATCAACTCACTTTCACTCTGAGCAGACCCATTGAAATCAGTAGCCGTGGCTGAGGCACATTCATTTCAACGAATGTAAAATTTACTTAATGTCTGAAAGGCAGGCAAATTATGATATGGTTTGAATCAGGGGTAGGCAACCCCGGGGGCCGGATGCGGCCCAATTGCCTTCTAAATCTGGCCTGTGGTCATCTGGGAATCAGTGTGTTTTTACATGAGTAGAATGTGTCCTTTTCTTTAAAATGCACCTCTGGGTTATTTGTGGGGCATAGGAATTCGTTCATTCCCCCCCCAAAAAATATAGTCCGGCCCCCCACATGGTCTGAGGGACGGTGGACCGGCCCACGGCTGAGAAAGGTTGCAGACCCCTGGGTTACTTCACAAAAATCCTTTTGACGGGGCGCACGCTCTGCGTGAATGGCAGATCCTTCCCCACCGTCACACTACGCGTCCTTTGTTCAGTGAATGCAAAACAAATGTCTCCACCCTCTCCGTGAGGGTTTCCCAAGTTTCTTTTTTCACCCATTGAAGTTCTCTTCACCGGCCCCGCCAGCCGGGCATGTCCGCGCATGAGGAACAACCTGCGAGGACTACGCTTCCCAGCTTTCCCCGGGGCCGGGGGCGGGGATCGGCTCCGTAGGAGGCGGCTGCAGAAAGGGGGCTTTGTGCTGGGCTGCGCGCTCGTCTGTCTGTCTGGCTCGTTCGTCGGCGGCTGCTGCTGCTGCTGCTGTTCTGCCGTCCTGCGCTTTGTGGGCGCTGCGCTCGCTGCCGCGGTCGAGAGGCGCCGGCGGGGCTCCCGGAGCAGCGGACCTCTCCGCCGGAGGAGCCATGCTGCTTCCCTCAGGCGGGACCGCTCGGAGTGGAAACTGTGCAACATGCAGCAGCTGAGAGCCCGGCTGGCGGCTCGCACCTCTCGGAGAAAAGGATTGCGCCGGGGAGGCGGAGAAGGCAGCAGGAGAGCATGAGGAGAGAAGACTAGGGAGAGAGAGAGAGACAGACAGATCCCGGCGGCTCGCCTTGCTGTAGCTTTGATTTATTTTATTTTTACCTCAGTTTTGTTGGGGGCGGCGGCGGCGGCAGCTTGGGTTGGGGAGGGGGTCCGCTCGCCGCTTTCCTTGGGGGTGGGCGGGGAAGGAATAACGGAGCGGCGTCGTCGTGGGAGCCGAGAGCCGGCGGCAGCAGCCTCGCCTGGCGTG
This sequence comes from Podarcis bocagei, assembly GCF_964188305.1. NCBI lineage: Eukaryota > Metazoa > Chordata > Lepidosauria > Squamata > Lacertidae > Podarcis > Podarcis bocagei. Next base: position 107,159,610 of record NC_138125.1, read on the forward strand.
GCCTGCCTGTGAGAGAGCGGCGGACGGAGCTCCCCCGGCCCCGTCGCCGTCGCCATGGGCAATGCGGGGAGCATGGACTCTCAGCAGACGGACTTCAGGGCGCACAGTGTGCCGCTCAAGCTGCCCATGCCCGAGCCCGCGGAACTGGAGGAGAGGTTCGCCGTCGTGCTGGTGAGTGTGGACGGAGCCCCTTCTTCTCTGACCCCCTAATGGAGACAGAAAGAGATGAGGTGGTGGTGGTGGTGGTAGTAGTAGTAGTAGAGGAGGGGGCTTTTCTCGACCCACCCCCTTCCTCGTCCTCCCGCCTCGTTAAAAGGGGACAAAAAAAAGGTGTGGAAATCCTCTATCCCGTGTGGAGATGGCTCAACTGCGCTTCTCTTCTCCACACGCACGCACACCCCCCTCGAGGGGGGAAATGGGTCGCTCGGAGTTGGGCGGTGGGCGCCCAAGTGCCTGTGGAGCAGCTGATCCATTGTTTGGAAAGGGGGAGCGGGGCAAGGGGCGGCAGGCGGAGCGGCTCTGCGGGCGAGTGAGGGAGAGAGTGAGGGGGCGTGAAGCGGAGGAGGGAGGAGAAAGAAAGAAGTGAATGGGCTTCGCTCCCTCGCTCGCACGCTCGGCCTTCCCCGTTCCTCAAAGCGGCGAGCGATCGTTTTCCGCCTCCCCCTCCTTGCTCCTTCCCCGGTGAAGGGGAAGATGCGACCCCCGGTCTGCTTTTGCAAACTCTGTGATCCCGGAGAGAGCGAAAGTTATTGCGGTGCGGCAGGCGGCCATTCGCAGTTGCGAAGGTCCCCATCTCGTTTGCAAGGGGAGGTTGGGGAGAGGGAGAGAACAAGTCGGGAAACCTGGAGAGGGGGAAAGGCCGTCTTTTCCCGGTAAAAGTTGGGGAAACCCGCACGTTTTGTTGCTGTGGGCTGCTTGTTTGGCTGTGAAATCGGAGAAAACATGTCGTTTCCCGCAGCTGGGGGGCTTTTGCAGCCGGATCTGATAAAATGCACTTTCGGTGGGAAGTGAAGTCCCATTGATTTCGGCTAATTTGATTCGCGAGGAAACGGGCGTCAAGGTCGCAACTTTTACTTGAGCCAATAGGTCGCTTTGGGGCGCTGGGAGCGATTAAGTCTTGGCCCGTCCTTTGCCTTTTATTTCTCTTAATGGTTTAATAGAAGCCGCTTCACGGCAGCTGAGTTTCCACGGCAAGTTGCAAACCTTTTCCGTGAGATGAAGAGGGTGCGCCCCCTCCTCTCTTTTGCTTCAGACTGGCTTTGGGACTTTTAATTCCACTTTATACACTGTAAAGGAGCTGGAGGGTGGTCTTTTTCTCAGAATTATGAATTTGATGGTGCCAGGTAAACGTGTAGAATTCTGACCTTTACGTTATTATTATTATTTTAAACCTGTGTTTGGCATAATGGTTTCTAAGCCGCATTTCCCTTCCCTTAAGTGCTGAAGCAAAGCTTGGTTTTTCATACAGAAGCAATCAACTTTTCAGTGCTGGTTTCTGTCTCTGGATTTGACTTCGCAAAACAAAAATTCTGCAGGCTATGACCATGAATATTTAGCAATCCAGCTATCACTCAAAAGCAATTGTGCATACAGTGATTTAAAGGAGGAAGTGCTCATAGTCTTGAAGTAACCCTGAAAGTTCTCTTAAATTGCTTTGGGAGTAAGTTTGCACATTTTAAAGAAGTAAGGATTTCTCCTTTCAAACGCTGTGGAAGTTTGCAGAGGGTTCGGGAAGCACGTGCTTTGCTATCATCATCATCATCATTCTTGTTTCTTTACCTTTGGCATAATTTATGCTGGAACTCAGCCACTGTAGCAGTGACTTGGGTGTGTGAAATCTGAGTTCACATCCAGCCAGAAGCAATGATGTGGCTCAAAGGAAGCAGACAGGAGTACATTTTCTTTTTGTCTGTACTTGTACCACTCTTACTTTTGCAATTGCATCCTGCTAGATGGAGCCTTAAGTAATAAAACACTTTTTTAAAAAAGGTGGCAATTAAACATGCAAGAGAAGTAATTATTTTTTTCAGGGGAAGCAGTGGTGAGATCATTTCAGTTATGTCAGATGCTTTGACCTGCTTGAAAAGTAATCTTCCCCCTTCAAACACACACTTTCCAACTACCTCTATCTGTTCTTGTACTAGAACAGGGGTCCGCAAGGCTTACCGGCGATGGAGATTGTCCGTGGGCTGGACCAGCGCAGTGTGATGCTGGAAATTGCATCTGCGCATGTCCGTGGCACCGGAAATCACTTATGCGCATGCCCAGACCCCGAAAACCACGCCTGTGCAGAAGTTATTTTCGGCATCTGGGCATGTGCAGAAGCAATTTCCGGTATCTGAGCGGGCACAGATGTGATTTATTGTGCCGCTTGGCGAGTCCCCGTGCCACACAGTGCTGTGCCGGTTTAGCAAAGTGTGTGGGGGACTTGTGGAGTGGGCAGCTCGGTTCGGGGGTGGCTCGTGGGCCGGTAAAACGGTCTTTGTGGGCCGGATATGGCCCATGGACCGCATGTTGCCGACCCTATACCAGAAGATCATATAAGCCTTGATGCAGAGGTGGCTTCACTTATTAATTCCTGAGTGCTGAAGAAAGTCATTGTGATATGTGATCTAGAATGCTTTCCCACTTACACATCTCTCCAGCAGTGTAGTTTTTGCCTGCCTCATCAATGTCCTCGTGCTTGATTGTAGTGCCTTTGTAAAACTGGATTCATCCCAATACCATTCTTCCTTCTAATATAGTGAACTTGGGTGACTGAGCACTTGTTCATCATTAGGAAGTGAAACAGGGACACCCAAAAACAAAACTGATCTATTTCATACTCCCTAGGTATAAATAAAATCTTATAAATTTAAAAATGCTAATTTAATAATAATCATAATAATAATGATCACAACTGGCTGACATCGAAACTGTGAGCTTTCAGGAGGTATGCAATGCTGCTGAGAGTTGAAGACATCTGACGGCAGCCCTGTTTAGGGAAGTTTTTAATGTGTGACATTTTAATGTATTTTTAATCTTTGTTGGAAGCTGACCAGAGTGGCTGGGGAAACCCAGCCAGATGGGCGGGGTACAAATAATAAATTATTATTATTATTATTTTATTATTAAGCCTAGACTGAAAGGGTCTTAAGGAAAGACCTGGGCAAATTTACAATGTCAATTGTGGGCCACATTCACACCATTTAAAGTACTATGATACCGCTTTAAACAGCCAAGCCCCCCCCCCCCGGAATCTGGGAACTGTAGTTTAAGGGTGCTGAGTTGTTATGTCACCCCTGTTTTCCCCGGAGAGTTACAGTTCCTAGAATGGTTTCATGATCCTCTTTCCAGGGAACTCTGGGAGATGTAGCTCTGTGAGATGAATAGTCGTCTTTGGACAACTTCTAAACAACATTTTGCTGGATTCTTTGGGAGAAGCAGTGGCTGTTTAAAGGTGGTGTGTAGCTTATTTAAAGGCAGGTGGGGCCAAACAGACAATCTAGTCTAGTATCCTCTTCTCACAGTGGCCATCTAGACGCCTGTGGGAAGCCCACAGGCAGGAGTTGAGTGCAAGAGTACTTTCCACACTTGTGTTCTCCGGCAACTAGTGTTCAGAGGCACACTGCCTCCACCTATGCAAGGAAAGGGAAAAGGAAAAGGACACATTTCTTCCTTTCCTGCTTGTAGAACTGCATCCTCCCTCTTGCTATATAGTTACAAAATGTCCAGCCCTCCAGCACTATGTAACACAGCAGAAGGAGGACTGGAGGAGGGTGTGGGGAGAAGTATCCTGTATCCATTTTCAACTTTTGGAAATACTGAGGACTTTTAAAAAAAATGCAGTTTGGATATCTGGGGCTGATTTAAGTGCAAGGGGAGCTGACCCCTACACTGGAATTGCACCTGTTTTGGTTGAATGTAGGTAGAGATGTTTTCAAAGAGAAAACTCCAGGGAGTTAGTGGTAGGGCTCCAGTTGCTTTGAACAATATGAGATGAAGCTACTTATGGCTGAAAAAAATCCACAATACTGTTCACACATCACAGTGCAAACACACACATAGAGGTTGGCAAGAATGCAGTATTTATGGTGAGTGCAGAAATTCATCACAATATAAAATCAGTAGTGAATGCGGTGCTGAAACAATACAACTGTCTTTTCTGTGATGAAATTCATGGGGGAGGGCAGTGGATTCTCCAATTAAAGCTGATACCTGTTTTGATTATTTCTGATTAGACTCACTCAGATCATCACGCGAATAAGCCTGTTTGTGGAAGCACTGATACACCACAACAGTTCATCAGCTTCCTTCCCCCAGATTCATTTCTCTAACCCGCACCTCTCACAACCGCCTTGCTGATAACAGATAATCCTTCTTCATTCTACCTGGGGCATCTTCAGCAAGGTGATACTACAGAATCTGTGCAAGTGATGATTGGCAGTAGGAACTGATCTGTGCGCACACATTCCATAGCATTGCTGTCCTGTGCAAGAGACCTCCATGTTTGTGTCTTGGGACACATTGGTTTCACATGGTGCATATATCTAGAGCTAGGTCTTGTTGTTGAATAGAAGCATTGTGTAATCAGTCTGTGTGATTGGCCACTGTGCGAACAGGATCCTGGCCTTTGGTTTGATCCAGCACAAGGACTCTAGCCCACCTCTTGATCTGAGGGCTTCTGCTTGTCCTGTGCAACTCCTGCTCCATGTGGACATCTACAAACCAATACAGACAAACCAGTACAACGTTTACATGTGTTGCATCCCAAGGAAATAGATTCACAGAGACTGGGGTGGTGGGGATAGGACAGAAGTTCAATGTGAAAGTCAAATTCCACTGTTGCCAGCTTGTTGGTTGGCCTGTTAACATGAATTAAGAAGTGCATTCCCTTGCTAAAATGGTTGGGTTGATCTGGATTTTCCCAGCAGAACTCTCCTTAGACAATGTCAGCTTTGTGGGTGAGCTTTAGAATGTTGAATAACCATGAAGCCATCCAGCAGCTTAATTCATTTGTGTTATGATTGAAATGTCAAAGCTCTGGTTGTGTTGGCAAGAAAGGCTGGAGGACCTAAAGTGAAAGCCAATGATAGTACTACCCCAGATTCACCAATCCAACTTGCGTTGATCTTTTGCTTTCCATATTTGTATCTCGGAGTGAGCATTAATGCACCCTTTTCCAAGAGATGTTGTCTGCATATTCCCCTGTTAATGACGCCTGCAGAATGCCTCTTTGTTTCAGGCTCATTTAAGATGTGTTTGAAGCCAGAAAGTAGCAGCAGCACAATCCTGCTTTCTTCTTTTTATCGCTACAGAATTTCTAAGCAGCTAGTGGAAGATGCCAACTGCTCCAAAATCTTTATTTCATTTGACAAATGGGTGCAAATTGGTAGCTGAGGTCTATCCCAGTTCTGTTCTGTTCTTTTTGTTTTGTTCTTTTAAATTATTGAGTTATTTTTATTGTCAAATTCCAAATGTTTAATTGGGCCAGCTTTTGTACACTAGTTTTACTTTGTACACTAGTTATCTCCCGCTTGGACTACTGCAATGCGCTCTACGTGGGGCTACCTTTGAAGGTGACTCGGAAACTACAGCTAATCCAGAATGCGGCAGCTAGACTGGTGACTGGGGGCGGCCGCCAAGACCACATAACACCGGTCTTGAAAGACCTACATTGGCTCCCAGTACGTTTACGAGCACAATTCAAAGTGCTGGTGTTGACCTTTAAAGCCCTAAACGGCTTCGGCCCAGTATACCTGAAGGAGCGTCTCCACCCCCATCGTTCTGCACGGACACTGAGGTCCAGCGCCGAGGGCCTTCTGGCGGTTCCCTCATTGCGAGAAGCGAAGCTACAGGGAACCAGGCAGAGGGCCTTTTCGGTGGTGGCGCCCGCCCTGTGGAATGCCCTCCCATCGGATGTCAAGGTGATGGACAACTACCTGACATTCAGAAGACATCTTAAGGCGGCCCTATTCAGGGAAGCTTTTAATGTATGATATTTTAGTGTTTTTTGGTTTCTGTGGAAGCCGCCCAGAGTGGCTGGGGAAACCCAGCCAGATGGGCGGGGTACAAATAATAAATTATTATTATTATTATTATTATTATTATTATTATTATTATTATTACTTTGATGAGCTCTTGTGATCTGGTAATTTTATCCTCTTAGCCATATTAAGACTTCTTTTTAATATGTTTTGATATCTACGTATTGTCATCCTCAAGAGTGGCTAGTAAACCAAGGAGTGCATGTGGGACTTCATTTCAGCCAGATTTCATGAGGGAAACCTCCAGAACTTGTCTTCACCCCTAGCTCATGGAAAGTCATATCAAGAAGAGAATCTGCAGAGTGCTATTTCATCACCACCAAATGTCCTCAGCTAGCTCCAGGCATCTAGAACGAGCACTTCTATTTCAGAGAGTGTGCCTTCCAGGCATGTGTGAGCCTCGAAACCTGACATATCATTTTAGAAATTAATCGCTGAATACAGCAGACCTGTTCATGCATTTGGACAAATGCATGTAGACGTGTGGTGGGGAGAGGCACACATGTGAGCCCCCTTCCCAGTGTCACTTTTGTGTCAGGTCCTCTTATGATCCTTGCATGTTGAGTGAGATGGTCTGAAGGTAGAAAATGGGGGTTAACCAGAATTCTTAAGCCGAATGGGGAGGCATCTAGGCGCGTTCTCCCCAACTGGGTGCAGGAAAGGAGGCTGTACATGCGGGTCTGTTAGGGCAAATGGGGCACTGCTCCATTAACCTTGGTCTCCCCTCAATCAGCCCCTCTCTGCCCATCTTCTAGACTAACAACGAATCCAGGGGGTGGCACTGCATGCCAGCGTCCCCTTCCTAAGACTCAGTGTTGCCCTTATAGAACTCTGCAGGGAGGAGTAGTATGGGGGCGAAACTAGTATTAGGTGGCTTTGCCTGTCATTGACTTTGGCTTCACCTCCTGTCGGTCTCCCTGCCATTCTCCCTACCAGTCCCAATGGGCAGCAGCCACCCCTGCATGCTGGGATGTTGGGGGCAGGGTTCTGTCTTCCGTTCCTCTCTGCTCACCACTTTAATCTCACATGTGTTCATCCCAAATGAAGTTTTAGGTTTTGAGATCCTGGATGCCTGAATAGGGCTGATACACCTAAGGAATGTGCAATGAGATATGTTTAGTCTGCATCTGGGTTGAGCAAAGTCTTGGCCAGACTTTATCTCATTGAAATCGGCGAGGTCTGTACACTTAACAGTGTGGTTTGTCCTCGTAGATTACAACATGTCCTGTGCGTCAGAAATAAATATACGAAAAGTGGTGGCTCTGCATCAGGCATGTGTTACATGCAACCCATAAAGTTCAGTAATGCCCACCAACCGTACAGGTTGGAGGGTCACAATTTTGCCTTCCTTTCTGAGACATTAGGCACAATCAGCGATACATTGAAGAACGCTGTTAAGCATGTGAGCCACATTGATTTCAGTATAAAATGTTTTAACTAAGGACCGTTTAGACTTCCAGTTTTCTATACTTGAGTGTTAAAACTATGAAGCAGGCATGGTTATGGTGTGTGTGTGGAAACACCCAGTTCATGCATGCTGTCAAAGGTCTGGATGCATGCCCTTCCATGCATAATACTGCAAATTGCACATGGGCAATTCTCAATCATATGTGCAGCCAGAATCCCAAAGCATCATAGGACATTCTGTGGTTTTGTGTATTGTGTATCCTCCATCCCCTGTTTACATTTACAAGCTGAGAGTTGGGAAAGGAATGTCTGAATTAGCCCTCACTTTCTCTAGTGTGTGCACACAAAGAAAGTTATGTCTTGGTCCCCAAATGATAAAGCTTGTAGCCATCTTGTACTGAGTCAGACCATTTGTTTATTTTGCTCTGAACTGTCCCCACTGACTTGTAGCAGCTCTGTAGGCTTTTTCAAGCAGGGGTCTCTCCCAGCCATACTTGGAGATGTCAGGGATTGAACATGGGACTTTTTGAGTGCGAAGCATCATCCCCTTCCAATGAGACACGAGCCCTTCCTCAAAGGAGGAAAGAGTGAAGCTGCAGTGCTTCCAGCAGGATGGTCTTCTTTCTTTGATAGCATTTCATGTTTATGGAGGACACATGGTCAGAAGTAGAGCTGCCATGGCAGAGGCTGCAGAAGGGATTGCTTCCTGATGAGCTGCTGCTGACATGATTTGATCATTGGCTCATGTTTTTGTGGTCATTCTAACACGAAACATCCTTTTACCCTTTAGCTGTGTGCAAATGATTTACTCTGTGTGTGGTTTAAGAGGATGTAGAACAGCACGTTTTTATTGTTATTTTGTAGTTTATGATGTGTGCGTCCACCACTTACCAAACCCCCCCCCCCCCACCAACTAGGATGGTAAAACTCATGTTGTGCTTAGCTTCAGAAAGGAGCAGCAGGAAACAAGTTAGCTGATGGTTAAAAAGGAAAGTGGGATCCACAGCCTCCCCATATTGGCCTATGGGTATTTTTTTACCCATTTCATCTTCTGCTCTCTTTCCGTCTGGGCAACATGTTCAGGGGAGCCACAAGGCAGCCCCCTGTTTGCTTGTAGGCTGCTCCATTGCCTCCTTTCCAACAGTTTACACCATCATGGCGGTTGTTGATATGGTGTGTTAGGAAGAGGGACTGCTTTACTCCAGGGAGTTGGGTGCAAAACCTGCACCTTCACACACGAATGCTTTAGTTCTCAGTAGGATTCAGGCTAGGGAAGAAGTGATAACCCAGGAAACTTGATCTGTGGCCTAAGCCCAATTTGGGACGGTGTGTGTGTGCCTAAGACAGCAGTTCTCAACCTGTGGGTCCCAGATGTTGTTGGACTACAACTCCCATCATCCCTGAGCTCTGACCTTGCTAGCTAGGGGTGATGGGAGTTGTAGTTCAACAACATCTGGGGACCCACAGGTTGAGAAAGGCTGGCCTAAGACTAAATCTTCCTTCCATCTCCCACAGTGTGCTGTCCCAGGTGCTGATGTTGAACTACTGCTTGCTATTGCCAACCTACCAGAATTGCAAGCCATCAACTGCATCTGCTGGTGTTCCATAGCCTTGCCACAGTAGCTTCAGGAAACAGGAGAGCAACAGACCATAGAACAACAGACCATAGAATTGTAGAGTTGAAAGGGGGGTCACAAGGGTCATTTTGTCCAACCCCCTGCCATGCAGGAATCTTTTGCCCAATGTGGGGCTTAAACCCACAACCCTTAAAACCTCATGCTCTACCAAATGAGCTATCCATTAAGGCCATATGTGCCACCTGGTTTGTTTCCTGACCTGTTCCTGGACTGTCCTTCCTCTAGAACGGGGTGGGGGGAAGCTGTTGGACTTACATTCCCACCAGCCCCAGGCAGTATCGCCAATAGTCAGGGTGATGGGAGTTGTACCCCAGTGACACCCAGAGTGTCACAGGCCCCCCACCCCTAATTTACAAGAACAGTGTTGTTGGACTTGCCTCCTGCCTGCCCTACAAACCCCAGCTTGGCTCAGCACCTCTGCTTCTTGGTTATCTGCAAGCCTTGCTAGCTTATGGGACCTGGCCCTGCCTGCAATGGTCTTCTGAATCCACAAGTCATATCAGTTCCATCCATTGAGGTGAGCCCCTCATGCTAAGGAGATCCAAAGCAAACAACACACGCACGGCCTTTTGGCTTCCAACAGTATTTTCTAATTTATTTTAGGAAAATGAAACAGTCCTAATTTCTCTAGGCAGTGCTCTAAACTGCACACCTTGCATCAATAAGCTTCTTACCCTAATTCTCATGGACATTTGTAGGGATAACCAATGTGGTGTTTCCCCCTGCCCCCATTGTTGGGACTCCAGTTTCCATCATCCCTGACTCATAGGCCATGCTTGATAAGAGCCATAGTTCAACAACCTGCATAGCTCACTTGGTTAAAGTGTGGTGCTGATAATGCCAAGGTTGCAGGTTCAAACCCCGTGTGAGGCAGCTGCATATTCTTGCATTGCAGGGCTAGATGATCCTCAGGAGACATCCTTCCAACTCTTAGAATTCTATGATTCTATCATCAAACATCTAGAAGGCACCACATGGTCTATTTCTGATTTTTACAGCACCTGAAATAAAAACTGCAGAACTTTGTGTTTGCTTGTGGACCACAGCTGTAAAATGACTTGGTAATATATGCATGAAGCACTGAAATAATGTTCAAATACATAGGATGTTGTGTGTGTGTATATGAATATTTTGGTAACATATTTCCATACCAGATAATTGGCTTAATTTATTGGGACTTTACTGATGAAGGTATGAACCCATTCTGTCAAGCTGCATGTGTCATTTGCTTCTGCCTTCAGTAAGCTCGCAGTAGCCTAGAAGAAAGTAATACGCTAGATTTTTTTATAAAAAGACCCCGATGCAAAGGATGACTTTATGATGCCAATGCTAGGAAAGATTAATCCGTACGTCACAAAATCATTTCTTTTGGAATATATGTGTTTTGGCAGAACCCTGGAATAAAACTACAGCCTTCTGATTTTGAGGACCAGTTATTTCATTCAGATACTGCAGCTCAGGCTGAACCACAAGGGCCTAAGTGTGGGAAAGACATATTTCATTAATAGGTAGAATTATAACTGGGGTATATATGTGTTCCTGGTGGTCGGAAGGGAAAGAATGAAACAGACCTTTTGTTCTCCTGTGATTCCAATCAAATTGGAAGCCCTCCTGTTCTTTATTTAGTTATTTTTAATTGATGTATTATTCTGCACCTTCCATTTTGATGTAAAGTTTGCCTTTACATTGTAGGACTTTAGAAGCTAAAACAATTTCCCCCAAAATACTGTGTCCTGTTGGGGAAAGGCTTGCAGGTAGTTCTCGCACATCAGGTAATATTCAGAGCAGACTCGTTGAAATATCTCTGCTCCAACTGTAAGTAACCATCCATGTCACCCACTGAAATTAAAAACACGCTGGAATTATTTTTTAATTTGTATTTGTTGATACACACTTATTTAACTTGGAACCACTGAAAGCTATTTGTGCATCCTCCCCCCCCATCATGTGAAATCCTGAATTAGTACCCTGAAATAAATTTTATATTTCAAGAACAGCAAAACGTACAAGCTGGGTTTTTTTAAATGAACATATGCCATTCTGCATCAACGCTGTTAATATTTAATACTACTTAAATTGTTTTACTATACTGTGAAGGTTCTACATCCTTTGAGAAGCCATGTGGTTAATTCATAACCTTTTAAACTTTATGACTTTGCATGCTTTATAATTTATTGTAGTCCTTTAAAACTGTAAGCTACCTTGGGCAGTTTGGCAGAAAGGTGGTAGATAAAGGTAATAAAGAAATAAATGCACGTTAAATTTTTTAAAAATGAAGTACCGGTATGTGTTTGAATCCATTCTGTTTGTTACGTTTTAGGTCAAGAAGTTGAGAAAAATATTGTGGGTTGTGTTTAGCTCTAGTCTAGTGAATCTTCAAAGACGGTAGTTTCTGTATCCTTCGTCCTCCTTTAGAATGAGGATATAAATTGATTAATAAACAAACAAACAAACAAACAAACAAACAAACAAACACAGCCACCCAGATTTTCCATCCATGAGGACTAGAAACAAATCTGATTTTAAAATAAATGGCATAATTCTCAGGTTTCTCCATGGAATCCCTGCTGAGGGCCAACCTACACATTATCCTAACTGCATAGCATGCAGGTGTCCTTCCTGACTTCCTTTCAGGCATGTCCAAAGTCCCTTTTGGGGGCCTAATCCAGCCCCTGTGGCAGTTTATTTCCTGGGGTAAAATCCTTAAAAAAGGTCAACTTTGGTTGGCCCTTTGGTCGGTCCCCATGGCCCTTCACTTAGACTCATAGAATCATAGAGTTGGAATAAACCACAAGGGCCATCGAGTCCAACCCCTGCCAAGCAGGAAACACCTTCAGAGCACTCCTGACATACAGTTGTCAAGACTCTGCTTAAAGACCTCCAAAGACCTTCTGGCCCTCTTTGAAAAAAAATTGGGCAGCACTGGAACTTCTAAAGGGTGCCCAGGGAGGTGGGGGAATCCGATTTCTTTCTTTTTGGAGGGGTTCACAACACACAGGATGGGGAAGTTTATATTTTCCCTTCTCAGCTGTAACCTCTCTGAAAAAGGCCATTCCTGCTCTGGCTACAGTTGTGGTGTGTGGGTGCCTTCTTTGGTAGCGTTTTGTGGGTGAGGGTGACTTTTCTTTTTTTATTTTGGAAGAGCTGATATCCATCGGACATTAAAGGAAATTTGGAGGCGAAGCTGCACGCTTCATAGTAAAATCAGGCTTGGCCTCAACCATCTTTGTTTTTGTTTTTTCCTTCAGAAGTTTCTCACTCCTCCAGTTCTGCTAGTGGCTACAATCTGTTACCATTCAATAACAAAAACTGCTGGGGCGGATTGAGTTTCCTTATTACTGTAGGCACAAATGTTCATCGCTGTTTCTCCCCCTCCCTCACCTTTTTAAAAAAGTGGTTTACGTATGCAGTTTGCTAACCCATCCAAATGTTTTAATGATCACTGTTTGCAAGTAGGATTTTTTTTTTGGGGGGGGGTGAGACTGTATTGCAGAGGGAGCTATATGCAAGTTTAGCAGCTGATCTGTGCTTGTTATTGCGACAGCTAGGTTGAAGTTAATAGGTCCATAGCAGAGCATGCATGGTGGCCCCAGGTTCCAGTCCATAGCAGCTAAGTGATGTTGGGGGACAGAGATGCATTGCAACCAGACCATATTGACTGCAGTGGGATGGAGGCTGCCTTTGTCCCAAAGACCTGCAAATAAAGCGAATTGCTGTCCGCTCTCATTTCTACATTGAGAAGAGGTCCATTGGTGCTTGCTTCAAATCAAGGCACGATTGCTTCAAAACAGAAGATGCACCATTTCATGTGATTAAATTGAATTGCATTTGATTTTTCATTACTGTCAGGTTAATACATATGTTTCCAGTTTTTCTCCTCCTTGTTCTAGCGATGACATTTTTTGACCTACCTTTGCAGCTAATATAAGGTAGGATAGAGTTCTCTGTAGTAGATGAGTCTTTCCTCTCTCTCCACCCCCCATTCCTTGTTGTTGTTTTTGCCCAAGCATCCTGAAGGAGGTATTCCTAATCCCTGAACTATTTGCACTTTCTCCCTTGACACTGGCTTTCTGCTTCCCTCAGCCAGCACTGCACAGTGCAAACTTTACACCAGTGGAGGTGCTTTCAAGTGGTAAAGGGGGAGGCACAGTCAAGAAAATTGCTTCCAATTTGTAGGAGAATCTCCACTTAGGCTGCAACCCCAGCACAAATTGATGTTAAAAGCTAATAATGCTGTTTGGGTTGGATTTATGGTCATTTACACAATGAAGCCGGTCAATAAGTGCCCACAGGCTCTCTTTTGAGTGTGAATTGCCTAGTCCTGGGGATAATTGTTCATTACCGACAACACATTTGTAACTAAATCTTGGGTACTTTGAGATGCGATGGTGGTAGGAACTAACCTGTGTCCTGAGTATAAAATGGCATTGGGGAGTGTGTGAAATGAAATCTTCTCCCCGCATTTATTTTTATCAATAAAAATGGGGACATATCCTTTCTTGTTCTTTCTCTTTGCATGTGCCTCCCCTACCACTGAGAGCCTTGGCAGGTCATCCAAATTAACTCTCTTGTGTGCATAGTTAATAAAATTATTGGAACTGAGCAGCTGTGCCCACACCACTTTGATTATCCTTTCACAGTAGCCTTTCACAACCTGTTGTCCACCTTATGTTGTTGAACCCCAATGCCCATAATCCCTGACCATTGGCCGTGCTGCCTAGTTGGTTGAGATAGGAGTTGGAGTCCAGCAACACCTGGAGAACAGCAGCTTCAGGAGGGCTCTTTTAAAGCATTTTAGTAAGGGTAGGCCCAGTGAAACTGAAGGAGCAGAAGTATTGGACACACATGTAGGCATTCGGCTCAAGATCAAAGAAGGGTGTCAAACGCACAAGAAGAAAACCTTGATCTCCTGAGTCTCCTCTGTCAGTTACAACATTCTTGAATGGAAATATGGAATGTTCTGTGGTCTAGCATCATACCATTTAGTAGAGATAATGCTAAGCTAGGTGGACCCACTGGTCTGATAACGGCATAAGACAGTTATCTCTTCCTAGCTTGCCGGTTGTTTGCATGCTCCGTTTCAGACAAGGGGTCTAAGTGGGCTGCAAGGGGTGTGATCACATTGTTGCTCCACCTGTCCAGGTCTGAGCACAATTCTGAAGGAGGTAGATGCCTAGAAACTAATTATCAGAAGTGGTGTCTGTATCTCTTGCACCTTTGGAGCTGTTGTTAGTGAGGCTCTGCCAATAAAGAATTAAACTTCCCATCACTTGTCCTCATTGGGGCTGGATGTGCTTGGGACAGTATGTTTTGTGGTTCAGAACATACACATGGTTTTCCACCTTGCGCATGTTAAAGGTTGAACTTAATTTTTTGTAAAAATATACTCATTAGCCACATGTCCCTTAACATCTTTTTCTAAATAGATCCTGTACAACGGTTGCTGATTATACAGTTGGACATTTTAAGGTAAAAACAAAGCAAAGCTAAAGTTAAATAATTAAGGCTGTACAAAATAAAAACTAAAAATTGTGATTCTTATTTGCACAGTAGGCTGTGCATTACTTATATAGCAGACTGCATTAACCTAACGGTCAGGATAGCTAAAATTACTTTTTTTGGGGGGGGGAATCTCAGCAATAACTAGAGTGGGCTGTTTTACTGCAGTCTGCTGTTGTGCAGTTTCCCCCCTCATGTCAGTGGTGCTTCTGTAGATTTTGTTTGGGAAGGGAGCAATGCAGCAGTTGTATGTTTTGAATGAATTACATTATAAATGGAGCAGGGTTTCCCAAACTCAGGTCTCCAGCTGTTTTTTGGACTACAACTCCCATCATCCCTAGCTAGCAGGATCAGTGGTGAGGGATGATGGGAATTGTAGTCCCAAACCAGCTGGATGACCATGTTTGGGAAACCCTGAAATAGAAATAGGTTCCTCTTTTTTTTTTTTGCCTTGTGAATGTTTTGTGAATGAAGTGTTGTAAAGTCATTAGGATTCAGCAATGAAATCATAGAAATGTAGAATTGGGAAGGGACTACTAAGGCCATCTAGTCCAATACTCTGCAATACAGGGATGTCTTGGGCTAACATGGGGCTCAGTGCCATGACCTTGACATTAAGTGTATCATGCTCTACCAACTGAGCCAGCCATCTAACATGGCCCTTACTGGGCGGTAAGCCACGGTTTGTCTTCGCCAAGTCCAGGCTTGTAATTTGTCTCACTCCAAACAAACCATGAGTTTAAAACCAAGATTTGTTCTTTGCTTACGACTCATGGTTTAAATAAAAAAATTCCTTCCAGTAGCACCTTAAAGAGCAGCTAAGTTAGTTCTTGGTATGAGCTTTCGTGTGCATGCACACGAAAGCTCATACCAAGAACTAACTTAGTTGGTCTTTAAGGTGCTACTGGAAGGAATTTTTTTATTTTGACTATGGCAGACCAACACGGCTACCTATCTGTAACTGGACTCATGGTTTGTTTGGGTGAAGCAAGCCATGGGCCTGGATTCTCCTTAGGTTCCAGTAGTTCAGCAGCAGATAGTGGGGAGTTCACAGTAAGCCACAGTTTGGCTAAGTGTGCCATGCAAATAAGGTCAGAATAGAAGTTCTGGGTAGCAGAAGCAGTTAAGAGAGTAGGATTAGGAGGCAGAGACTGGAAATCAAGACAGTGGCTTACCAGAGTCTTTTGCTCCTGATGGACATAATCTTCTTTCTGTATATATTTTGATAACTGTAACAATTCGCTGTGTTTGAGGGAAGTGCATAAGTTATCCCAAGGATATGACATTTTCTTACCTAATCAAGTAACCGCGACGTAGTGATAATTATGTCATTGATACGGGAAATCTATTTTAGCTGTATGTTTTGGTTACAGCCTCCTTTAAATCTTTACATGCAATTCAAAAATGACTAATTCTGCAATGCAAAGATACCTCAGGGCTGCTTAAGATCTGAACAGTTCAGCAGGTGGATGTTCTTCCTGAAGCAGACCTTTGAATAGAATCAGAAACGTTCCCCATTTCTAATACAGAGTTGTTGGCTAATAATATTAAATGCAAAAAAGGTCATGGACACATTGGAATGTGCTTTTTTCATTAGCTAATCATAGTGATGCTTCTTTTGGTGTTTGCCTAAGAAGAACTAAGGGATTCACCTTTCAAGCCCAATCAGCTGAAACCCTACAAAAGGACTTCCCACTTGCACAGTGGGTCCTTACCCTATCTCCTTCCTCCTCACCCCCTGAAATTGGCTGGGGGCAGTGTTAGAAACTCAGGTATATAAGCTAGTTACCAAATGGCACCTTAAATCTAGGTTACAATCACCACAATTGGCACCCAGAAATCCCCATGTAGTTTCAATTGGACCCACACCAGTAGCAAAATGCTCCTGGTGCCTGACTAATTTCTAACACTGGCTTGGGGGCGTGCAAGGAGACGGGGGATCATTCTGTCTGGCAAGCTGAGAGAACATTAATCTTAGTGGGACATTGAATTCTAGCCTAAGGGTTTTATAGAGATAAGGGCCACAATCCAGGTTAGTTTGGAGTGTGGATATACAGAAATAAAGTGAGTTGTTTAATAGTATCTTTATAATGGAAAATCCACAGTCTATGCCACATTGTAAGCAGTTTCCAGCAACTGCAGTCTATCACATCAAAGAAAGAGAAAGTAAGCAGCAGGTGTCATCTTTATCTATTTGGGCTGTGAAAATAGTCCCTCCCCAACAGCCGTGTGCTCACATACATATGGGGGTGGGGACTAGCAAGTTGTGAATTAGCCCTGTGACAGATGACACAGCTTAGAGAAGGCCATTGCATGTGTTAAAAGGAGCATGCATAAGGGAGAAGAGTAAGAACCAGAATCTCTCTCTCTCTCCTTGAACGTTGTTTTGAGTCATGATAGGGCAATCTGACTCTGCACTGCACCAATGCGGATTGTATTGGCTAAGAATTGGGTGTCTGCAGTTTAAGGATTCTGCCTGCTGGAAAGCTAAGCAGACCATAATGTGCAGTGGAAATGTTCCCTCCAGATCTGTAGATGATACTTTCTCCCTCATGCTTCTACTCCTGCCCTACTTGATGAACAAGTGAGCATCACCCACTGAAAATAAGTGGGCATTTATTCTGCTCAACTTGATTAGTAATCCGTAAGCGACTGTTTTGAAGTAATCTTTGGGTCTCCGGGCATTTGTGTTGTTTTTCTGTTTAAGAAAGCTGCACAGCACAGATGTTAGCAGCAAAATGAGTTATTAGCTGTGGGATGTTGTTGATGTTTCAGGCCATTTGGGAATTGCTGTGACATAGACTCCTTCTTCTTTTTCTTGCAACGGCACTTTAATTTTTCTGTTTTGTATATCACATGGCAATTTATTTATTGTTTCTGTAGGATGGTCATTGCTATCTGAAATTATAAGTACCCAGGACAGAATTTATAAAGAACAGGTATTGAGAGAGGAAGGTAGGAAGGTAGGAAGGTCTGAATTTAGGCTAATTGCCTCCTGGGCCCTGAAGAGGAAAAAAGGACCACCTTATTCTCACCTTGTGCTGGGAGGGAAAGCAGCTGTTTCCATGGCACTCAGTTTAGCAGGGCAAATGGCTTCTGACTAGCAATGTTCCACCTCATTTGGAATAGGAAATGCCTCTGTGGAGGATGTAGAGACAGTAGAGTGAATGTAATGGGCCTTCTTCTCCAGAGATTAGGAGGGGAGGGAAGGAAAACAAAGATGTCTGACAGTATCAAAGCTGGAACAAGACTCAGGATGGCATATCCCCATCAGTCCTGAGAGCTTGCTGTGGGGCAAGAAGGTATTGACTTCTGTGGGTTGAAAGCAAAGCTGAATCTTGGAGTCACAAGGATTGAGCCCAAAGGTGTGGGAAGTGAAAAATCCATAGAAAATTTTGCTCTTATACCCAACCTGGAGTCGGTTAGGTCGCATTTGAAAATGCCTGAGATTGTTTGCAATTTTCTGAATCCTACTAGAGGTTCTTATAAATGAGTGGATTTGAGGAGCTGGAGTAAATGACTTTTTATATCTCTTCTGGGGTGTTTTCTGTTCTTCATCGAAAATTATCTCAGAACAAATAAAAAAGAAAAAGAAAAGGAAGGTGAGTGAGATGAATTCTGCAAATTTAGCAAATGCAATAAATTTGCAGGAAGCATTTCTCCGTACATGTTTTGTATAAATCTCCCATCTGTTTGTGGCAAGGAACTATGCTCCTGGTTCTCTCTCTCTCTCTCTTTCTCTCTCTCTCTCTCTCTCTCTCTCTCTCTCTCTCCCCATCCCCACCCCCCAATCAACCACTGAATGTCCTATTTATCAAGCCACTCCTCTGGCCTTCTGAGCACTTTCAGGCATATTTTTCACAAACACCTGGACCTGAAACTTACTTTGAAATCAACCACTATGAACGATGATTTTTTTGGGGGGGAGTATGTGGATTTCCGCACCTTTGAATACATTATGAGCTTTTTCTGCTGCTGTTCAGTATTGCAGTGCATGTGCAGTTCTGCCTAAGGGCTTATGCAGGCAACCAGCTCACCTCTCCCATTGCCAGTGTTGTGGTGCTAAACCAGAAGTGGAGAACATGGTACCCCAGGAAAGAGGAACCAACAAAGAACATGAAGGGGTGGTTTTTTGGGACAACACTCACTCTTCTGAACTGTGCAATGTATGCTGACCAAGCTTGTTTTTGATATGCAATGAGGAGTGGCTGGAATGATGTGACATCTTCAAGCACTATAGGCCATTCACGCTTGTATATATATGTATGAAAAACTTTTAGCAAATACCAGATGATTATAATTCAGGTTTCCTGTCTCCTTAGTTCACAATTGTTGCCTTAGCTAACTGCTGGGTGTGTTAGCTGCATAGAATCCAGAAAAAAGTCACATACAGGCCAGCATCTGGGTGGGCCTTGTTAGTACTCAAGTGTGGACTCTGGCCATAAATGAAGTTCAAACTGCTTTTGTTTTGTGTGTGTTTTAAGTCAGGGACTATGTGCAGCAGTTCACATGGTCCGATACCAGCAGGATGGAGAATGCCTTTCCCTGTGTCCATTGTGGTTCTTGACAAGGGCGCTGTCAGTGGGGTCCCCTCATGTTCTCCCTGTACCCAAACGCCAAGCTTTTGCTAGCGCTGCATATTTGGGTGAGTGTGCCGAACAGCACATCCCGGATGGCTTTCTCTCTCTTTCCCTCATGTTAAGACAAGCAATGTAGATTTTCATAGATTAATGATACGGAAGTTAATCATCCCGCAAGTTCTGCTGCAGCGTGGAGCGCGGTAACAAATCCACAATCATAACATGGGGGGAGGTAATTAAGGACTGACAAGATCCATACATCTAATTTTGAATGCTAATATAAAGGTGACCTTTAGCGGAGGCAGTTTGAAATATTCATGTTTTGCAAATGGGATTGAAAGAGAACCTGCAGTTATACACCATGTGCCCATTTCCCCCCCTTTGTGAAGGAGGCCTGCCTTTACAAATGTTTATTAGAAACCTCACTTACAATGGAAGATTGGTGTTTCAGCGTTATCAGAAAGAAGAGGCGGAGGAGCTAGAGAAGAAAGGGAATCATGAGTCGTTAGGCGGCCAACCCCCTTGCGTTCCATGCTTCCATTTCTCTTTTCTCCTTGAAATCTATGCTGTTCCATTCTTGGAATGGAATGGCTGTACTTTTAGTGGTGGTTGAGAAATAATCAAATTAAGCTCCCTCTGTGCCACTTTGCTGTTCATCTAGGGGCTTGTTCTCTCTCTCTCTCTCTCTCTCTCTCTCTCTCTCTCTCTCACACACACACACACACACATACACACACACACACACACAGCAGCAGCAGCTTTTAAAATGGGAATGTGCTAAGTATAATTCTGTGTTGTTCAAATGGGGATGAGGGTGGAAAAAGAAAGATCCAGCACCTGCATTAAAGAATATTCCTGGCCAATGTGTATTAAAACCCCGTCTCAAAAGCAATTGCGAAACATTCCTTTGTTACCATTTACCCTCACTCTTTCTAAATGGGTTGTTGCCTGCTTTTGCTATCTGTTGTGTGGGTGGGTGGCTGTTCCACATGAAGGCTGGTGTCTCTCCAGAGACTTTTGTTTTAAAGGTTTGATGGGCTGGAAAAGATCAGCTGTTTACTGTTTTGGAAACGAGATGGGGGGGAAAACATGTAAGGAGTAAGGTCCTTCCTTTAGAGGCAACATGCTGATTAAGTCCGTGAACTTGAGTACATTTATTTTGCTAACCGCTTAGCTCAGCTCAGAGCATCTGACCTTGTTGCTTTATGCTATCGCTTTCACATAGCCATCTGCCATTTCAGACAGAGTGACCTAAGAAAATGGCTTTTGTGTGTTTTGTTTGTTGCTGTTGTTTTGTTTTTAGTAGACCTCACCAGTGCTGGGCTCTTGTGTTGCAAGGGATATTTTCTCTCTCTTTCACACTCTTTTAACATTGGCAAGTAATTCACAGTTTCCTTTTATCTTCTCCCTTGTTCCTTTGGTTGATCTTTTGGCAGATGGTTTGTCTGAGGGCATGTGAGGTGTACAATAATCTTACTTTGGAGAAACAAGCGAAAAGAATGGCGGAATTTTTTCCAGATGGCTTTCTGGTGCTAGGGTGTATTTGTTGCTTAAGATATTGTGCTTCCTTGGATATGCAGGTGCAGCTGACAAATCCCTCTTTCATGTGTTACAAAACTGGCCCAGGTTAGCTCTGTCTCCTAAATAACAGCAACACTTTGGCTTGACTCTGCAGCATCTGAAGACCTGCTCTTCACATAAACTGCTTCACATTTTTCAGAACAACATTCTGTACGCATTCATCTGGGTCCACGCTTGCATCCTGCCACCGCATTAAGGAATTAAAGAACAGCTTACACAGCAACCCTTTGAGATGGATTTTGCTGGCAGATACCTCTTGCCGACGCAGGTGGTTAAGGGACGCGCGTGGCGCTGTGGGTTAAACCACAGAGCCTAGGACTTGCCGATCAAAAGGTCGGCGGTTCGAATCCCCGTGACGGGGTGAGCTCCCATTGTTTGGTCCCAGCTCCTGCCAACCTAGCAGTTTGAAAGCACGTCAGAGTGCAAGTAGATAAATAGGTACCGCTCCGGCGGGAAGGTAAACGGCGTTTCTGTGCACTGCTCTGGTTCACCAGAAGTGGCTTAGTCATGCTGGCCACATGACCCGGAAGCTGTATGCTAGCTCCCTCGGCCAGTAAAGCGAGATGAGCGCTGCAACCCAGAGTCGGTCACGACTGGACCTAATGGTCAGGGGTCCCTTTACCTTTACCTCTTGCCAAAGGCTACTTATTAACTCTATAGGCTGAGTGGAGAGTTGAACTTTGATTTCTCACATTCAAGCTAAGCACTCTAGCCCCAGCCTCCCACAATCTAGTGCTCTCCAGGTGTCTTAGAGTACAACTCCCATAGGCTCTGACCATTGGTCTTGCTGGCTGGGAGTTGGTGGAAGATGTAATCCAACATCTGGAGACTACCAGTTTGGGGAAGGTGCTCCAGCCATTAAACCACATGGTGTGGCAACTGGAAGAATTGCAGCCCAAGGGCCAATAAGCTAAGCTGAACTAGCAGGTATGGAGC
Organism: Podarcis bocagei; assembly: GCF_964188305.1. NCBI lineage: Eukaryota > Metazoa > Chordata > Lepidosauria > Squamata > Lacertidae > Podarcis > Podarcis bocagei. The sequence continues at coordinate 107,181,276 of NC_138125.1, forward strand.
AGTGCAAGATCCCGGCTGCTTTTTTCTAGTATAGCATCGCAAAGTGAGTAGGTTAGGACTGTGTTTGTCAGAATAAGTGTAGCAGTTTAACACTGAGGGGTTAATATGCCTGGACCTATTATAAAGGGGCTGTGATTTTGAGTACAGGCAACTCAATTATATGCCTATGACTTATAAGTTTATTATTTAATTTGTTTATTATTTAATTTCACGCTTCTCTGTTTACAGACTCCTTTGCCCTACAAAATATAATTCAAACCTCACCCTTAAAAAACGACCTCCCAATTATTTTTCTTATATAATGATAGTGCCATGCCTCTTAGGAAGGATTTGACCTAGACAGATCTGTTTGAGCAGGAATACCTATATAACTTTTTTATTTTTAAAAAATGCAAACCTGAGCAGGAAGTTATCTTTGTATATAGTTACCATGTGAAATGAGTAGGTTATGGTAAATTTCAGTGTTTGTGCATGTGTGGCACCCTTCTCCCAGAAACCAAATTTAGACAAGAAAATATAAAATACTGGTAGTTACCACTGTCTCCCACCCCTCTTCATTCCCATCCAGTCCTGCCTAAACCTCTCGTTTTGAGATCTCTTCTGCTAGTCCTTATCCAAACATCATATGGTCACCTAGTTAACCTTTTACTAAATCCCCTTCATTCTTCTTTAGAGTCTCTTTGGACTCTCACATCCTAGTGTGATCAAGTAACGCCTTCCCACCACAACTATCCACCAACCTGAGTCATAGAGTGCATGTGTTAAATTCCCTATCATCCCCACCTAACGGATCTATTTAGATACACTTTGAAGAGCAGGTGCAAAGCAGAGGAGACAACATTGGGCTAGGTAGATGAATGTTCTGATATAATCATGGCTTCATACATCCAGCATTATTGATGTTCTGTGCGTTATTTCTAGCTGGGATTGCTCATGTTCATCTGGAGCACACATGCCTCATTTCTATGCATGTTTTTGATTTCTTTTTCATTCAGGTTTGCTCCAATGCTTCAAAGCGAATACTTGCCACACTGAGAATGCTTCCACATAACTCCGGTCTTGAAAGACCTACATTTGTTCCCAGTACGTTTCTGAGCACAATTCAAAGTGTTGGTGCTGACCTTTAAAGCCCTAAACGGCCTCGGCCCAGTATACCTGAAGAAGCATCTCCACCCCCATCGTTCAGCCCAGACACTGAGGTCCAACCCCGAGGGCCTTCTGGCATTTCTCTCACTGCGAGAAGTGAAGTTACAGGGAACCAGGCAGAGGGCCTTCTCGGTAGTGGCGCCTTTCCTGTGGAATGCCCTCCTATCAGATGTCAAGGAAATAAACAACTATCTGACTTTTAGAAGACATCTGAAGGCAGCCCTGTTTAGGGAAGTTTTTAATGTCTGATGTTTTATTGTATTTTTAATATTTTGCTGGAAGCCGCCCAGAGTGGGCGGGGTAGAAATAATAAATTATTATTATTATTTATTTATTTGGCACTAGAAGCTGCTGCAGCGCTAAAGCATTAAAGAGCACCAGGTTTAATTGGCTCTCAAGATCTCAGCCAATGTCCTTCAGCTACTCCAAGGCTGACTTTTATCCTGTGTAAAAAAGTATCTTGACGTAGAGCTCCCGTGTTAATGATATCACACAGAATGAAGCCCTTAAGTGGGGAAGGAGAGAAACAACTTTTATCAACACTTGAGAGAGAAATGCCAGCGTATTTATTTTTAAATGGTGTTTCACAGTTTCTGGATGGTGAGAAAACAGTCCTTTAAACTTGTGAATTCTCAGCCTGCCATGATGAGAATGTAGTTGGGGATGCTTACTTCATTGCAAAAAGTTTAGAGGATAAAAATCCTTGGCCCAGTATATCTGTGGCTAAGTGAAACAGCCTCTTTAGCTTTTCCAAGCTGGAGAACTATTTTAAGTGTGAAATAGTTTATAATAGTAGAGATGATTTTTACTGGGTGTTTTTGTTTTTAAAGTGAAATCACTGTTACAGTGCATATGAATAAAGTAGAAGAGTAATTTCACACCCAAAGGCAAGTGTGCTGTTTTACCTTACTGTATCCCTTGGTCTTCAGCTATACTGGATACCCTGGCAAAAATCTGAAAGGATAAAAGGGTTTATGGCAGGGATGGGGAATATGGTGGTCTCCAGATATTGTTGAACTATAACTCCCATCATCCCTGGCCATTGGCCTTGCTGGTTAGGGCTGATGGGAGTTGTAGTCCAGCAGTGTTTGATGGGCCACAGGTTCTTCATTTGTGGATTATGGCCTTGATAAACGCCTATTGAATTTATCCTTGGTTCTCTCCACTCCCCCTATCTTTTTTTTCTGACCATGAATGATCCTAGGTAGAATCCAACATTATGTGCCCCCTGGAGCTATCCCACACACCCCAACCCTACTGTTTCAGTCTTCCTGCCACATTAAAATCAGCAGAGCTGTATTCTATAATAAATATTTTTAAAATAAAATTCAGCAGAGCCCAGTGGATGCTCTTGGAGTGCATAGAATGTTTCCAGATGAAGTAGTTGGGCTGTCCGTCCCCATATGCCCTAAATTCAGGGAGCAATCACCTGCCACTAAAAAAGCTCCCAACTCCTTAGCTCATTTGTTTGCATGCAGGAGAGAGGTTGCTTGCAAACCAAAAGCATATAGGCAGTATCTTTAGGAGTTAATTTCATAGCAGTTGCTCGTTGAGGTTATAATTCAAATGCTAACATCCTAACTCCCCTTCAGTGCTCAGCTGCCTAACTCAGACTTGCCTAGTCCTGTGAAATCATGGCAGCTCTGCCTCTGGCAGCCAGAGAGCCCACAACACTCATTGCTACCTGTCCAGGTCTGCTCTTGCTTCACAGTAGATCTATGGCATTTCAGCTTTAGTTCAAAGAACCCTGAACAAAGTGACCCTTCATTTTGGCTTCGGCTTAGCAGGTATCTTTGATTTCACAAGACCAATAAATCTGCATGACTTGACTTCCTTGCTCTACATGCTTCTTTGCTTTAATGATTAGCATAAGTCTGGCACAGCTCTCATAAATACCAATTTTATTTAGTTGTAAATACAGTTCCGATTGGAACAGGGTATGTGAAAGAATCCCTGCTTTTTTTCCTTCTTCTTTCCTTGAGCACATTGGCCTACATTTTTATTTTATATTCTATTTCACAGTTCGGAGCTGAGATCTGCGTGTTACATCCTTCACTGCAACCTTAACCAGGCATTTATACTCATGCCTCCGTAATAGTGAGGTCAAGGGGAAAAAAGGATGGAAATGTCATAGCTTATGTTTTGTAAGAAAGTGACAATGGTGCCAGAGGGAACAGGGCACTCGTAGAGGCACATTACTCACAGAATAGTGATGGAAGAACATACTCTGGAGTTACAGAACCAGCTTGTGCAGCTGGTTCAAGCAGTACTCGGTAGCTGGGATAGAAGAAGCAGGACTGGCATGCCAAGTTGGATGTGTGCTCTTCACGCATAGTGAGGTCCAGGAACCCAAGGGAACTTCTTTTCTTGATTCTGTAGCGGGAGGAGCCAGAGGACCCTCATTGGTTGGGCATTGGGTGTCTTTGTTAAATGGCCATAAATGTGTAGGGCTGTCCATGCAAAGGGAAATTATGATTGCCTCAGAATTTCCACTGATGCTTAAAAAATATATATTTATCAAATTTTTAATTTTCCAAATTTTTACATTCACCAAAATACATGCCATACATTTAGCATCAAATCCCACCCCCCCAATCTTCCATGGTTCATTTTAGTTACTCTTTTCCGCTGCATTTTCTAATCAATCCGTGTTCATTTCTTTTTCAAATTTATCTCAGTTAACTTTGAATTTACTCCAAACTTGCTAACGTCTTAATTTGTTTACATTAATTTTTGAACTATTCTACAAATCCTTTCCAATCTTCCTTAAAGATTCTTTTCCTGATCTCTTATTCTACTTAGGGTTGCCATACATCCGGAATTTTTCGTACATTTTTGGTACAGCAGCCCATGTCGGTAGTATAGATTTTGGCAATTTTCATTAAAAATAGGTCAAAAACTCCTTTTTTAAAAAATAAAAAGCATATACTGTACCATTTGGGCTCCCACTCATGCCTTGGACCCCTATGTAGATACATGGGGTGAAGGGGAATCTAAATCTGTCCTATGCAATGCATTAACCAGATCTGAAACCCCTATAATGTAGCCTGGCAAATAAACTTTGAAAAACTACAAATAAACTAACTAAACTAAACTAGTCCACAAAACTTTCCATTAGTTGAGCTTCCAACACATACTTATGGGACTTATTTGTGGCAGAATACAGTGGTGCCCCGCAAGACGAATGCCTCGCAAGACGGAAAACTCGCTAGATGAAAGAGTTTTCCGTTTTGGAGGTGCTTCGCAAAACGAATCTCCTATGGGCTTGCTTCGCAAGACGACAATGTCTTGCGAGTTCCTGCTGTTTTTTTCCCCCTCCCCCCTTTTTCTAAGCCGCTTATCAGCTGATCTGAGCCGCAGATAAGCCGCTAAAAGCCGCTAATAGCGCTAATCCGCTAATCCTTCAATGGGCTTGCTTCGCAAGACGAAAAAACCCGCTAGATGAAGAGAATCACAGAACGGATTCTTTTCGTCTTGCGAGGCACCACTGTAATGGCAGACCTTGTGGGAAAGCGGAAGAAAGCAACCCACACTCACTCAATTCATCTTGAGGATTCTTGCCTTGTTGTCTGGAGGCAATTCTTACTTGCTCCAGACACTGAGGGAATTTGCAAGAGTCAGATGTCCCTGAGGGTTACTCAAAGCAACTCCTGCTTTCTCCTTCAGTTTTTCAGCATCTGGCTGAAGCCGCCCACACTGACATTCTCCTAAACTGTCTAAAACATTCTGAGAAGCTTTGATTATGCTTCACCGACTCCCAGTTCTAGGTAATCAGTAAATTATTATCACTTAGTGTTTGCCATCTCCCCTCAGGCTTTGTATGAGAACAATGATAAATCTTCACTCACTTCCTGAGTTGCCTCAGAGACATGAGTTGTGTGGTAGCAGTTGTGGACCAGTCTCCAGTCCTGGACAATTGGTCATAATCTCCTCCAGAAGAAGACTAGAGTGTTCAAGTTTGCTTAATTCCAATTGAGGATTCTGTTTTAGGAGGAAGTGACCTAACCTACTCAGCTGGAATTCGTGAAAGAGCAGACCCAAGAGAATTGATATGTGCAAGAAGACTAAAAAGTGTGATCTCCTTCCCTCCTCCTCATTGATAAGGATTCTCTCCCCCACCGCCCTTGTAAAGATTACTTAGAACATGCTGAATAGAGATACTGAATTACACAACGTGTTTCATGGATATTAAGGGACAATAAACCCAAGACAAACTGCTCTCTGTTGCAGCCCTTTGCAGGAGGAAGAACTTAGCTGAACACCATTCATCCTTTCCTTTATGGAGGGACTGCACTCGAAACCCAGTCAAACATAGCATAATATAAAGAGAGGCACAGGCTTGCTTCACAGATGTTTAAATTGAATTGTGCTGCTTCTCTTTATTTCTCAGCTGGGGTTAAGCCCTGAACTGTGCAAAATGAAAATGGCCTTTTTATTGCCTTGGAGGCTACATTGTTGGGCTAATGCCATGGATGCTTGGTGATGAATGCTGTAGCCCAAACAGCTGCCCTAGCAGAGTGCTAGAATTGTGGTACAGTATGCTATTTACCAGCCCACTAAGATGAGGTGATTGAATGAGATATGCTGAACCAGGGTTAGCCTGCTAAAGACTTTCTTTTTTATACTATAAACAAAAAAACACAAAAATCCCGTCTACAGGCCATGCAGAGTATAATTTTTCTTTTGTGCCCGAACAGCGTCTGTCAGAAACTTGGTAGGCAAATAAACTCTGCTAATTACTGATCATCCGCTTCTGTTGAATCCAGAACGAAATGCACAAAGTATGGGTGCTAAAATACGTACCCCAAATATGACTTGGGTTCATGTAAAACACACTTCAAGATGTTTGTGCTCAACAGTAAGATGGTTAAAGAATCTTAAATGTTGTGTAATTGACAACCATTTAAATTCAGTGGGAGTCTTTTCCATTGACTTGAGTGGAATTTAATGGCCATGTTCTGTTGTAGCCCACCTGTAAATTTCTCTAGAAACACACCGGGGTTAATTTCAACTTAAAGTTCGTTTGACTGGACAGCATTCTGGCAATATTGGGTCATGTACGTGCTATACATTTCACACAACCCAAAATAAGACAGGGAACTGTAGTTTGTTAAGTAATGTTTCCAGGATTCTTTTTTTAGCTGTGCGTGCTTTACATGTTTTTTATTATTCATTTACTCATTAGTCTGTGATGGAGGAGCTCAAAGCATGAATACCCCAAGAGATTCTTGCTTCTCCCACAGCCACAGCGGCCTTGGAGTCAAAAGGATAGCAGCCATGACTCAGCCTCTCTCCAGCTTGCCGCTTTTACAGACTGCAGCTATTTTCCTCCAGCCCACATCACTAGTAACTGGCTCTGCTAACTATCTCAGAGCTCAGGGATGGGCCCCCTCCCAAGAACCATCTGACACAGAGTGCCCTCTCCTTGGTGTTTCTTAATGGGCCATCACTTCCTTTTGTTCTCCATAATGGCTCTTCTCCCAGGTGATTTCCTGAACTGGGGGAAACTGGCCTGATTTATATATTAATCCTTGCTGGACCCAAGGGTTCAAAGAGTCTTGATTAAATTCTAACCCTTTACTGGATCCAGGATTTTAGGGGAGTCTAGCACTCCCAAACTCACAACATTATTGTAAATGGCATTTGCAAGGCTTCATCAGTAGTAATGCATTTAATATGACCGCCAGTTGAAACTGCTGATCTTCTTAATGGGCATAAAACATCATAAAAAAAGAGAGTTTACTGAATTGCCTTTTCTTCCTTCAATATTGCACATTCATCGTCATGAAGGGTATTAAACTAATTTATCTTCCCATTTCTAGCATTGAGAACATTAATTCTGTTTCACTCTGCTGGAGCTTGGAATTGAGAGACCTCATTAATGGCACTGAGGGGTGTTCTGAGGTCACAGATATTATTTCGGTCCCAAGTTTATTTAGTGTTTGCATCCCCCAAACAGATGTGGCAGAGATTGTTGTGATGTTGCTGCCTCTGCAACAGAAATGTTCCACATCTCTTGTGGGTTCAGAGTATTCACCAACAATATTGCTCCTTGTCTTTGTGTAGGATTCCATTGCTATATCCTTGCCTGCCAGCCTTTGCAGAAGGCAGGTGTTGGGTGTTAGAAAGTTGTCCTCTCCTAGAAAGACAACAACCCCCTCCCCCCAAAAGTTTTGCAAATAGACTACATTAATTCTTGCATACAACACCTGTACAGTTATTAGAAAAGTTTCAACAGTTTAGGAACATGTCCTAAGAAGTTTCATATTATTTTCAAACTTTTTATTCATGGTTTAATAATGGGAATCATTTAGATATAGAAAAAAGAGAATGGGGGAAAAGCTGCCCTGCTGATTGTTTAATTTAACTGAGTATGAGATCTTATACTTGCATTGAAAAGCCCTTTCCTATTATTGAGTAGCATTGGGAAGGAAATAAGTAGGGGATTAAAGATTTCATTTTGCATTGTCTGTCATTCTGAGCAATTTATGGGCTCTGCTTTACAGATTAAGTAGATTCCTAACTAAAGTTTAAGGATAGGAGAATTTCCCTCCCCCCTTTTATCGCAAATGGCGATCCTTTGCTTGGGAAATGATTTCCTGCATTCATTTTTTTAAAAATCGCCTTAAAAGTGGTGCCAGATCCTGTCCAAATAAACACAAAACATTTATCTCTTTGGAGAACGTTGCTTGCATAGATAGTCACCTTTCAGAGTTCCAGGCTGCCATTTATTTACACTTATTCTTGTTCCATAAGCTGTTTTTCTCATCTTTGGTTGAATTTCTTAAGCACTCTTAGCAGGGGCAAGGGGGTGGGGCAGGGAAGAGAGGAGAATCCAAAGTCTGAAAACACTGGAAATGGTCAGTGTTTGCTGTTGGCATGCTCTTTCAGATGCAGCATGGCTACGTGTTCAATGGAGTTACCATGGCATTTTGACATGACTTAGCAAAAATCACAGAAGGGAAACCAGCCCTGAGGGTGGGGGGTGGGGGTTAAGACGGGGGTGGGGGGAAGGGGAGAGATTAGTGGGATTTTTTTTTTTGCCAAGTGCTACACAGTGAAGAAGTCTGTGTGATATATATATCTCAATTTAAATGTAAATATGCACATGGCTGCAGTCCTAAAACCAATGATGGCAGAGCCATCAGAGAAGAAAAGAGAAAGACAGTGGAGCCACTTTGGGAATAAATGGATTGTGGATTGCAGGCGTTTCCCCCCCCCCCCCAGTTCTCTGGTGGACTGCTTTACTGCTAAATGCAAATTCCTTATTCTTGGAATTGGCAACTGCACCTTTTCAAAAGTAATTGACTTGAGCCTCCAAAGTCAAACTTATGCTATAGCTACGGATAGTGTTAACATGACTTGATTTGTACATCTTTCTGATCCTTTGGGGGTGGTGTATTAAAGTCATTTCGCAAGATATTCAGAACAATAATGACGGCCAAATAATAACTAGAGCCTGTAAAGCAGCTGTAATATGCTTTTTAAAAAAATCAATGGAAAAGAGACTGCGCATGGATGGCCCCATGGCTCCGATCATAGGTTGCAGAATTAAAGACTTGTGAAATGCAATTTTATTTTCTATGCTCCCTTTCTGTCTTTGAAAGAACCATCATGGACACTTGATAGGATAATGAAAGTGGGGGGAACAGTGGAAGAAGGTTTGTTTAGTTGGTTGAAACTTGGTCCCATGGTTGGCAATAGGGACACTTCACATCCAGGTGATAGTTGTGTCTTGTACCCCCGCTGGCACCTGATTTGATTCATTGTAGGGCTTAATAAATTGCTCCTGCAGTTTTAAAAAAGAGTAGATTTCAAATCCAGTAAGTTTTATAGCAAATCAAAACACGCAATTAATAGCAAATGATTGCTTCTTTTATTGCTTTCAATGATATAGCTATTGTTTCTCATTGCTGGGTTTCCTAGGAAATTCTGAAGAATGGAATCAAAAGTCTATCGTTTCTGTCACGCTTCTGAATGGGGGTGCAGAAGATTTTAAGATTTGTTAGGCAGGGAAATTGCATCAGTGCAGTAAGAAGCAGCCGACCCAGTCCAAAGCAAACACACAACCCAAAGTGGCAAATTAGAAACAATTTTATTGCATCCTGCCATCATTTTGTCTCATAGTAAGCTGAATACCAGTTATTGTGAATTGTGAATGGGGAAAGTAATGTTGCATCTGGCTAGCTACTGTGAGAACATGATGCTGGACTAGATGGGCCACTGGCTCAGTTCTTACATTCTTATATAATTGCGTTGATCTCTGTTGACACAATTTGCAGTCCTATTTATTCGACAGTTGTAAGCATGCATACCCCAATGGCTGGATTTAAGCTGTCGCCTCTCTTCTGCCCTCCCTCTTCAACATCAAACTGGACCTTTCATCTTCAGGTTGCCTTGGAACCAGAACTGGCGGCTAATGTTAGCCTTCAGATTTCAGCCAGGTGCCAGTGCCATTTTTCCAGAAAGACTTCACAGGCTACCTGGCAGTGGCATCTGGCTTGGCAGAAAAGAGCCTGGAAGAATAATGGGGCTTTGGCTTCTTGCCTGACACAATAGATTCTTAATCGCTTGATCCAAAACAAGAGGCAAAGATTTGCAGTGACAGTTGCAAGCTACTACATACAAAGCTTGAGAGAGAGAGAGAGAGTGAGAAAGAAAGAAAGAACTGAAGGCTTTTCTTATCCTTCGTGTGTGTGTGTGTGTGTGTGCGCGCACACACACACACACACACACACACACATGTGCATGCAACTTTTTTTCTAATAATCAAAGAGGAAGAAAACACTTGAGTCTTATTACTTTCCATAAGGGCAACACAGTGGTTGCCTTTGTGCCTCATTTTCTTTTTTTTTGTTTTTGTTTTAATGGCAAGCAATTAGAAGGGTAAAGAAAGTCATTTGTCCCACCTTTTGTCTGCTGTCTTTTGCATAGCAAGGATTATTATCCCTCCTTCATCCTGTCCTATTAATAAGCCACCAATGAGGTGTTGGCCTAGAGGGATAATTTGACATGGAAAGCAGAAGTGCTCTCCCCTCCTCCCACCCCCTAACCCTGCCTGCCATAAAACCACCATCTCTCAGCTCTTTGGCTGACTTTGGAGTGGCACCACATATGGAAAAAATAGCCATAAACCCAGAACGTATGAATGTATGAACTGTTAACCCCCAAATGCAGCTGCTTCTCAAAATGAAGCAACATTAACACAAGGCAGCTGAATTAAACAAGTTACACAAATCTTTGTAGACGCTGTTGCCAAGTACGTTTTGTGTGCAACTCCTGGGAACAGCACCAACAATTAACAGATGAGGCTGCCCTCTGCTGAGTCAGTCTGTAGGTCACCTAGTCCAGTATTGTCTAAGCTGGGCGACAGCAGCTCTTAGGGTCTAAAAAAATTGGTTCTTCCCAGCTGTTCTGCTTGAAACCATTTGAACTGGAAAAGTCAGGGATTGAACTTTGGATCCTTAATTACATACAAAGCACCTGCTGTGTTGCACTCCCCATCTTACCATTGCTGTTTTTCCTTATGCCTGGGAAGTATCTTTTTTTAGATGCTTTACCTTGGGGATGTGGTGTGTGTGTGGCCAGGCATAGAGTCAGGATCAGGAGAGCAAATGTGCAGGTGTGCAACTGCTGCAAACAGCCCTTGTTCACATTTCCTGAGAGACTCCCCAATCTATAGCCCACATCATGAGAATGAAGAGAACTGAGCCAGGAGAAGAAAATGAATTTTTTGATGTGTTTTCTGCCATGAGCCATGGGGGGAGGGGGGGAGTTAAAAAAATTCTAAACAAATTGGATAATGTTTGAATCTCAAAAGCCACGAGCATCATGCCCATAATGTGTGTGTATGTGCTTTTGAGAATGCAGAATTGCAGACACCTCCCACCCTTAAAAGAATTTTTGCAACTCCTTTGTGTTCTGTTGTTCTGATTTCTTGCTGTAGTTTATAAAGTTTTCATTTAAAAATGAAAATTTTTCTTCTTTTGAAAAGTGTTTTTAAAAGTTTGCTGTAGCAACAAACGTATTCTTGCTGGCTTTCTTGTTTCCCTCATGATGGTGCATGTGAATGCTTTGCACATATTTCTCTGACGGGCTGAGAGAGTGTAGGATCCATATGGGATCCAGGCTGAGAGAGTGTAGGATCTACTACTTTGTAATCCTGTGCAATATGCGGTAACATCTTACGGTTGTGTGATGTTACAATAGTCTTTATGGCTTTGAGTTTCAATACAGGTTATTAGGGTTGGGAAGGTTCTTTTGACATTTTGAACCGGAAGATGATGTGTGGTGAGAATGGCTTTAGTTCAATTGACAGGCATTCAATAAAGCACATTTCGTTGTTTGAAATACGTACAGTGGTACCTCAGGTTAAGTACTTAATTCATTCCGGAGGTCCGTACTTAACTTGAAACTGTTCTTAACCTGAAGCACCACTTTAGCTAATGAGGCCTCCTGCTGCTGCCGCACCGCCGGAGCCCGATTTCTGTTCTTATCCTGAAACAAAGTTTTAGATCTGAAGCACTATTTCTGGAGTCTGTAACCTGAAGCGTATGTAACCTGAAGCGTATGTAACCCGAGGTACCACTGTATTTAGGTTTCTGACTGCCTTGCTCCTATATTTCTTTATAAAAGAAGCAAGGAAGGAAAATCACTTTCTTGACTTCTGGGTTGGTGCCTCCAGTAATGGCGGAATTCCTCTGATCGGGAGGAATTCGCCCCGTGGGAATTTGGGTCTGTACCGCCACGGTGAAGGCGGAGACCCGTAAAAATCACAGGTGGGAGAAGCCTGTGAGCGTGGGATTCGGCGGGCACCTTTTGCGCCTCCCCTACTCGCAGGGAAACCCGTTTTCGGGGATCCGGAGCGACGTGGGGTGAGCGGCGCAGTGCTTCGAATCGTCTGCTTCTTCCACGGAGCGAAGCCACATAGCTGTTGCCGGAGAGCACTGACTTTTTCCTGTGGACAATTTGACTCCAAAGTAATTACCCATGAGTAGAGCTGAAGTGGGAGAATTGGATTTTTAAACATTTAATTTGGTATCGAAACGGGGAGGTTCAATACAGGAAGTCCGCCTCCCCCTTTTGTAAATAAACTGAAAGCAATGGGGCTGCAAGCTGAAGTCTTGGAAAGCCTTTTGTAAAAGACTAAGTTTCCATTGGCAAAGAACATAAACCCCCCCCCCCCTTGGAGACAGGAGAAGGGGGGGGAAGTGGTGGACTGAATATGCCTGTAGGAGAGAGTGAAGAGAATTAAAATACCGCCGCTCTGACCCTGGAAACGGGCTGCTAGCAGGATTGATGTCTTTTGGAATGTTCATTGACAGCGTTTAGAACGTTCATTGACAGGTAGCTAAACAAGAGAATACATTGTTTCTACTGTCTCCGGCTGTTTAAAAAAAAGAAAGGAGTAAAAGTAACTGAAAACTGAAAATAACTTTGGATTATTGGAACATTGTTTAAAAGAGGACAGTACTGACTAATACAAATAAAAACTGTTTTCCCCTAGTGGAAGCTTTTGAAATTGGTTGCTCCATAGGAGCTGGGCTAGGGGAATTTCCAGCTGCAAGATAAAAAATTGTGAGACTCTGGGATTGACCTTGAATCTCTTAAGTGTTATAGCAAATGGAAAGGAAAAAACAGACGGAATGTCGGCAGAAGAGGCCTTAGTGGTCGCATTAGTGAAAATAAATGATTCGCTGGAACAGCTTCACAAGAAAACAGACGTGATAAATGCGAAAGTGGATGCTGCAAATATTAAAATCGACTCAATTGCAGAAAGTATAAATAATCTGGGACAAAAGGTGAATACCAATACAGAAACCATCCAGAAATTGATACAGGAATCTACTTTGATACAGCAAACTGTGGATGAAGCCAGGGAGAAAGCCCTTGCTGCTGAATGTAAAGCAATACAACTGGAGAGAGAGAGAGTCCCATCCATACAAAGGCAACTTGATGAACATAAGCTGACATTTGTTATGTTTGAACTTAAAGAAAAGCAGACGAATTTGAGGACCAGAGCCCTACCTGAATTGGAAAAGGAAAGCTTGACAGAGTTTCAGAAGGAGACAGGACTAACATCGGTTGAGAAAGAGAGGTATTTGGGGGTTAGTATGACCGCCAAAAATGTGAATTTATTTAAGGATAACTGTGAAGGATGTTGGATTGAAGAGAAGGTGGATTTGGAATTATGGACAAATCTGAAGTTGTTAATGTTGGGCTGAGTTGTCGTGGTGGGGATGAGGGTTGCTGTGTTGCCGGGGATGTTGCTTTTGTTTCAAACATTGCAAGTTTTCGATGGGATGGATTGTTTCAGGAGGTGGCAGAGGGATGTTTCCAGATTTGTTTGGCAGGGCAGGAAGCCTCGAGTAAAATTTAAGATATTGACGGATGCCAAAGAAGGAGGCGGACTTGCCCTGCCAGACCCCTAAACTTTGTTGTGAACCATCTGCTTTTTGCTGGCTGAGAGAATGGTTGCTTCTTGAAAACACTGAAGTGTTGGATAATGGCAGATGAAGTTGATGGAATATATGGAATTGGCGGAAATGACCGGCAAGATCCGAGTCCAGGGAGAAGAGTCGGTGGAAGAAGACTGGAAAAAGTTTAAAGACTATTTATGGAAGTATTGCAAAATTAATGAATGTTAGAAGAATGTTGGAATGAAGTTATATGGCTTTAGTATAAATGTTATAAGGAATTAAGTATAAATAGATTAATAGAATATTAAAGGAAAAAATAAGGTTAGAATGTGTTAAGATAATTATAGGATAGAAAACAGAGGAAGATGGAAAGGAATTGCTGAAACTATTAATAGAAGTGGAATACAAAAAGGGAGGTGTGAGGAGGTCGTTGGAAATAAGCGAATGAAAGATAAGGTATTGAAAATGTTTGAGGTGTTTTTAAACTGTTTTTGTTTGTTTTTGCTTTGTTTGTATTTGTATTGTTCTTTTTCTTTCCTTTTTTGTTTGTAGTGTTATGTTGAAATTGTTGGAAAAGTAATAAATATCATTTAAAAAAGAAAAAAAGAAAATCACTTTCTTGATATACAGTTTGTAGATTTCATTTTTTGTCCCGTTTTCAATATCACTGTCCTTTCTACACACACCATAGCCATGATTCAAAGAAACTGTGAAGGTGCTTTGAGGAAATTGAGTGCTTCTAATTTCCTTTCCTTGGTCTCTCTCTCTCTCTCTCTCTTTTTAGTATTCTTCACAATCTATATTTCTGGACAGCTCACTCCTTCTATGCCCTGCTTATTGCTGTAAGCCATTACAATTAAATATAATGTACTAGGGACGTGGGTGGCGCTGTGGGTAAATCCTCAGCGCCTAGGGCTTGCCGATCGCATGGTCGGCGGTTCGAATCCCCGCGGCAGGGTGAGCTCCTGTCTGTGGTCCCAGCTCCTGCCCACCTAGCAGTTCGAAAGCACCCCTAAAGTGCAAGTAGATAAATAGGTACCGCTTTGTAGTGGGAAGGTAAACAGCGTTTCCGTGTGCTGCGCTGGTGCAGGCTTGCCAGAGCAGCTTCGTCATGCTGGCCACGTGACCCGGAAGTGTCTCCGGACAGGGCTGGCCCCCGGCCTCTTAAGTGAGATGGGCGCACAACCCTAGAGTCAGACACGACTGGCCCGTACGGGCAGGGGTACCTTTACCTTTACCTTACTAGGTATGCATTCATAACCAAAGAGACAAATCTATTTGCTCCAGGAGTAAAATCTATTTGCTCCAGGCTGTTTGATCCTTGTTACAGCCAGACACCCCCTTCATGTTTACTAAGAATTAAGTCCTCTGAATTCCAAATAAGTGTGCAGCAGTGTTAACACAATGCATAGTGTGATCTCAGACTGAATCTTAGAATTGCAGAGTTGGAAGAGACCACGAGGGTCATCTAGTCCAACCACCTGCAGTGCTGGAATCTTTTGCACAACCTGGGGTTTGAACCCATGACCCTGAGATTAAGAGTCTCATGGAAGATGGTGGTGGCTATTAAAGATCATAGTCTTAATGAGTTTGTTGTAGATTAAAAAAAAATACTGTACTTATCGTGTCCTTTATTTATTTGCTTTTTTACAATTTTATGTGCGGCCTTTTAAAATCCTGTTGCCTCCATGAAATCCTGTTTTGTTTAAAAGTGGCTCACCGTATTTTTCGCTGTATAAGACACACCAGACCACAAGACACACCTAGTTTTTGAAGGAGGAAAACAAGAAAAAAAATATTCTGAATCTCAGAAGCCAGGACAACAAGAGGGATCGCTGCGCAGCGAAAGCAGCGATCCCTCTTGCTGATCTGGCTTCTGGGATAGCAGCACAGCCTACATTCGCTCCATTAGACGCACACACATTTTCCCTTACTTTTTAGGAGGGAAAAAGTGAGTCTTATAGAGCAAAAAATATGGTATCTTGATTAGGTGCTTGTCAGTGCAATCCTATGCATGCTTATTTTACTTATTTGCAAAAATGTCCATACCACCAATGTTAAGAAAAAAAATATAATGGCAATGAACAGCATAAAATCAACATCCACAAAACAGATACAAAATACATCATAAATCAGTAGTTCAAATTAATAAATCAGTGTTACTCATTACTAAGAAGTACGTTCTGTACATTACTCACTACACAGTCCCATTGAGGTCAGTAGAGGTTACTCCCAAGGAAGTGTATGTAGGATTGCAGCTAGAGTTGTAGTTCTGACTCGTTGCTTGGCTTCCCAATGCCTCCTGTTCTGCTGATTTGAGGTGGGAGTAATGCCACGAGACTGTCCTGTAATGAGCAAAAGTCACTTCTGATTGAATTTAGTATGCAGATCTGCAACCATGCAGAGCTGTTTGCTTAGTGGACTGGAGCACAGAAATGGAAACTGGAGGGGAGTGTTGGTGGAATAATGTCTCTGGAATCATGCTCCTTATTATCTGCTGGTTATATACATATTATTCTACTGCAGAGGACGAAGCAGAGAATCGTGGAGTTTGAAGGGTCATCCAGTCCAGCCTCCTGCAATGCAGGAATCAAGCAGGTGTAGGATATAATGAAGGCGAAATGTGACATTTCTACTGATGGATTGCCAAAGACGACATAATACACCTTTCCCATGCCCCACAGGACCATCTCCCTCCAACTGTCCCGTAGGAAGGATCCTGATTACTTTTTATACATTGGTACTGCTTATACTAGGGACACGGGTGGCGCTGTGGGTTAAACCACAGAGCCTAGGACTTGCCGATCAGAAGGTCGGCGGTTTGAATCCCCGCGACAGGGTGAGCTCCTCTTGCTCGGTCCCTGCTCCTGCCAACCTAGCAGTTTGAAAGCACATCAAAGTGCAAGTAGATAAATAGGTACCGCTCTAGCGGGAAGGTAAACGGTGTTTCCATGCGCTGCTCTGGTTCGCCAGAAGTGGCTTAGTCATGCTGGCCGCATGACCCAGAAGCTGTACTCTGGCTCCCTCAGCCAATAAAGCGAGATGAGCGCTGCAACCCCAGAGTCGGTCACGACTGGACCTAATGGTCAGGGCTCCCTTTACCTTTACCTTTACTGCTTATACTGGCTTTTAAAGACTCCATTTAAGCTTACTTGTAGGCCTACTTGGAAAGATTTGTATCCTGAAAGGTGAGGGTTATATATAATTTTAATTAATAAGTAAGTACCATGATGCAACACTAGCTGTTGATTGGTCCATGTTAATAGTTTCACTCAACACAGCATATAATGGTAGACTGATGTCTGTAAAATGTGCTTTAAAAAGAGAAGGTGGGGAATAAAAATGATAAAAGTTTGCGGTTGTGCCTGGGGGCTTCAAATACCACAGGCAAACACAAATGAAGATTTATAGGCAAATCTGGAGACAGTTGCCTAGACATAGCAGGCAACATAACAGCAAAATAAAGCCACCCTTTTTTGAAAGGGTGGGGGTTTTTTATTATAAAAAAAGACTTTGTGCCTTTTAAAACTGAACATACTGAACATTTCCCTTCTACTTCTACTGTTAACAAGTGAAGAACTCTAAACATATTCTAAGGGTGCTTTCAGAGGCTGCAGAATTGAGACGGACACCTGTCAGAGCTGGCTCATCCATGAGGCACACTGAGGCAGAATCCAAGGAACGGGTGCCCCACTCCTGGCAAAGTAAGAAGAAGAGGCTGTGGCAGCTTCCAGGTTCTGGCAAGATCTCATCAAAGCCCAGCAAGATCACACAGAGACCTCCAGAGACCTCTACATGATTTTGAGGGGCTCTTGTGAGAGCTTGCCGGAAGCTGTGGCCACACAACACTGGGAAGCTGGGCTCTGGCAGGGCAGCACCTTCCCATTTTGCCTCAGGCGGCAAAACGGGATGGGTGGCCCTTATGCTGGTAGTGGCAAAAACCTGGAGAGCCAGTGTGGTGTAGTGGTTAAGAGCGGTAGACTCCTAATCTGGGGAACCGGGTTCGCGTCTCCGCTCCTCCACATGCAGCTGCTGGGTGACCTTGGGCCAGTCACACTTCCTTGAAGTCTCTCAGCCCCACTCACCTCACAGAGTGTTTGTTGTGGGGGAGGAAGGGAAAGGAGAATGTTAGCCGCTTTGAGACTCCTTAAAGGGAGTGAAAGGCGGGATATCAAATCCAAACTCTTCTTCTTCTTCTTCTTCTTCTTCTTCTTCTTCTTCTTCTTCTTCTTCTTCTTCTTCTTCTTCTTCTTCTATAGAAAGAGTAATAATGGAATCATTGGACTTAAATGAATGTTGAAAGCACTTTTGAGGTGGGAGTGTTCTTTCATCCATCTTTGCTGAGCTCTGTTCACTCCTTCTGCTCCACCTGATAAATTAATCCTGGCTCCTTCAGGATTTATCCAAACTTAAGGTCAGGTCCAGCAGCACAACTACTTGCATAGGGTAATATATACACCGTTGGTAATGAGTAGTTCCCTCGGTACCAGACCCTTGGACCTTCCAACCAGCACCATTTCGTTGTTGTAAAGATTCAACCTTAGCTGTGAAGTTCTGGCATACACTCGCATTGTTGTAGTAGGGCCAACACATAACGGACACAGCAAACATGATCTTTAAACTCTGCTTTTGAGGGAGATAAGCTCATGGGGGCTTGTGGGCGGATGGATACGACCCTACTGTGTGTAGGCCACATACAATAGGAACCTCATGTGAACTGCCCCTCCACTTCCATAGTAAGATTACTGAATGATTTCTTCTCTTCCCCCTCACATTCCCAGAACTTCACATAATCTTGGATGAGAGGAAGCGTAACAGCTCATTAAAGAAATCTCAAGTTTTGGCTCAGTTGTACATGATAAAGTGCTCTTAACATCTTGTGGGGCGGGGTGTTGGCTAATGGTGAGCTTGGAGAATATCTTAAACCCACATCTGGTGTGCAGATATAAAATATACGTATGCACCATTTGGCAGTTGTTAAACCTCTAAAAATATGACCTGCGAATCTGTCCTATTCGTGTGGTTTCCCCCCCTCCCATCCCCTTTAAAACACTCAGTAGCTATGTATGGATTTGAAGTTACAGTAGCTAGATTAGTTCTTCCTATTTTAGGAGTAGCCTCCACCTGTCAGTAACATATTTTGCTATAATTTGTAAACGTGGGAGGGAGATACCAGCAAGTAGCCACTTGCTCCTCATTTTAGAAACAAGATTGCCATCTGCTGTGAGCCTACAGAGAACAAATTCACTTTTGGGTGGGGGTGGGGAATATAAACCACATAGGTTATTGTACAACAGAGGATGAAGATGATGGAGACAGATGGGCACAGTACGGTAGAATATAGTCTGAAGGTCGGAAGGCATATCACAAATATATATCCCAGGTCTGAAGGCACACAAGGCCTTGCTGAAGCTGAGTAGGCCTTGGTCTGGTCAGCACTTGGGTTGTTGACCACCTCAGGTGCCTTGGGTTCCATGATGGAAGAGAGACAGGACATAAATATAAGAATATATATATAAATAAAATAAATAAACCTAGAGTTTGGTTAGGTTTTGGCCTGGTTTTCCAAGGCAGCTGAACTCTGGTCCTGCTTGCAGACTTCCCATAGGCACCTGGTTGGTCACTGTGAGAAGACAAGGCTGGACTAGATGCACTGTGGCCATGTCCAGTCTTCCTATGTGCTTATGCATACTGAGGAGTATGGGAATAGTTCTCTGCTCCGTCATCACTATGAAATAAGCAAGAACTACGTAGCTGCTTAGTTTCGTGTGTGTTCGTACGTGGTCCTGTGTGAATCTAGGGTACTTGAGGAGTGAACAGGAACGATGCTGACAGCAAGACCAGCCTTGAGGGGTTTAACATCTACTTCTGTGTATTATTTTAAAGAAATCACTATTTGTGTTTTTGGTGGTCTCACATTCCTTTTAACCCTTCTCCCAATCTCCAGCAGTTATAAAAATATGAGTCTTGGAAATATTTGCCTGTCATTTAGAATCCGCCCCCCCCATGATATTTGGCAACCATTATAAAGATCCCTTTTTAGAAAGACTTTGTTAATACATTCCAAAATGCCATTTTCTTTTAAAAAGACCAAAACTGCAGGCACCCTGCCTTTTTAAAACATCACCATTCGACTTGGGAAACAGGAATAAATAATTACGTATTGTTTTGAGCTGGAAGGGCTAACCGGAGCAGATACATTCTTAGTGGTTTGGTTGGCCATAAAATCTACGTGGAGCTGTCTTTGGGGGAATCCCTTCTTGTTTAATTTTTCAGTACATTCCTGGAATTACTTGGGAACCCCTTACAATTCATGCTGATTGATTGTAGCATTCAAATAGCTCATGCTGGACAACAGCTAAGGAATTCCCTTGGTCTTAACTTCCCATGGTTTGTACTTTCCTGCTGATGGAGCCTTACATTTGAGATTGGTGGGCAAATTTCCAGTATCAATACAGAATCTGTGGCAGGCCTTGCAGCAATTTAAAAGAAAAAAAGAGGAGCTGGTAATGAGGAAGATGGAGGTAATATGCATATTCAGAGATATACTGCTTTAATTAGACATAGCACTGAAGAAGTAGCACTGCCTCAGAGAGAACTCAGCAAGTAGTCAGGATTTTACCATGCCAATATATAAAGGTACAGTATTTGCTTAATTCTTAATTCCCATAAGGAGGAAGAAAATCATTTGAAATCAGCATTAGACTTGCCTATTTCAGGTATGACTTGTGCTTGGCAAATATTTGATTGCTAGCAATGATGCAGTCTCATGGTTTTATAAAGGTAATAGAAATGTGTGTACGTACGTATGTACATACACTCGTGTGTGCGCACAGACATACATATGCATACATACATACATACATACATAATCAGTGGTTTTTAATACACTGCATATGAGGAAGCACATTTTCACCCCCAATATCGTGTTATAAGCTCTTATCCATGCCCTCATTTTCAGATCAGTGGTATGTGCATGTGTGTGTACCTGAATTTGGGGAAACGGGATTGGGCAGAAAAATGGTCACATAACTAAAGAGACATGTGAAGAGGAATCCATTTGTTGCCTTCAGTATGGGACTCAACCCCTCCTAATGCACAGAAGTGACCACAGATTTTATTTTATTTTTTAAAGCAAAAGATCAGCCAGGAAATACAGTGGTACCTCAGGTTACATATGCTTCAGGTTACAGACTCTGCTAACCCAGAAATCGTGCTTCAGGTTAAGAACTTTGCTTCAGGATGAGAACAGAAATCGTGCTCCGGTGGCGCGGCGGCAGCAGGAGGCCCCATTAGCTAAAGTGGTGCTTCAGGTTAAGAACAGTTTCAGGTTAAGAACGGACCTCCGGAATGAATTAAGTACTTAACCCGAGGTACCACTGTACCTGTATTTTACAAGAATAGCCAGCTGTAAGAGCCTTGAAACAGCGAGCCCCCTTTGAGGGCTTGTTGTAAAGTCTGTCTGGAATAGAAAACG
Organism: Podarcis bocagei; assembly: GCF_964188305.1. Lineage (NCBI taxonomy): Eukaryota > Metazoa > Chordata > Lepidosauria > Squamata > Lacertidae > Podarcis > Podarcis bocagei. The sequence continues at coordinate 107,202,318 of NC_138125.1, forward strand.
ATCAACATTTTGTTTCCATTTCCCACTTGAACAATTATGGCAACATTTCCCCCACCCAAGATTACAATGTTGACTCAAAGGGATCTTTTCATAAGCCAATTCTTTTAAGCATTTTGCTTGCTGATTTGAAAATTCTCTGGAAATAATAGTCATTTTGAAGTGCAGAAAATTGAAAATAATGGGAACCTTGGTCAGGGATAAGGTGCCAGTTTTCTTAGTATGTCTTCTCCAGCTCATTGATCATTCCACTGGATGACTTGTAGATTTCTAGGCCTCTGGGAGAGAGGAGAAGACCTGTTTAAGACTAGTGTTCATATGCAATGGTAAATAAGGAACCTTGGCTTAATAAACCATACTGTTCACAATTATTCTGATTTGCTCTTGTCTTGGGATGTGAAGGGGTAAACAAACCAGAAAGGGGATAGCTTAGCAACGGATCTGAATCCAGAACCATAGTTTGTTTCTTCCTTGCAAGCCAGGGTGGCTAGCCAGCCTGAAATTAAACCATGATTGTTTATGAGGAGAAGAGTTAAGCATGGGTGATTGGACTGTGTGTACCAGCATGTAGCTGGTAGATGATATGGTTTCTTGGCATACTGTTATTTGTGAACGAAGCAACATCAGTTTGTACTGAAATGAATTCTGACATTAGGGGCCACATCCTCCTGGAAGCCATTCTCCCAATGATTAGCAAAATCAAGATTCATCTTGTTTATGTCTTGAATTTATATTTGAAACACTTCGGTGGAGTCAGATCATTTTTATGCCTTGTTTTGTTGCAAGCAATTACATATGAAGTCATGGTGTGTCCTTTTGGGGAATTTTGACAAGCAGTAAATTCACTTAAATTCACTTGTATTCATGATAGAAATCCACTTGTTTTATGACTGTTGGGCACGATGACAAGCAAATTATTGCAAGAGAGAAATGGGATTAGGGGAGAGTCACCATTTTGTGCCTGCAGCATTTATGGTGCAATAGTCATGAAATAATGCAGCCATCTAAATCTGTAATTAAGGTGTCATGTTTTGAATTCAATGATCTATATCACTTGACTCTACTTTTCTTGGGATCTTTGTTTTGGGACAGATGCCATCATGTGTGTTACTTTACTGTATAAATAGAGCCTTGGATTTTCATACGCCAGATTATGATTGTCCAGCTGTGATTCCCTGTAAAGGTAACTTTGATGTGTTGTTTATATGTGCAGAAGAATGAAGGGATGGAGGTCTTGGGTGAGAGAATGCTCTGTTTTTCACTTCAGACTACAAGTGAGGGATACATTTTCTTTTTTAAAAAAACTCATAATGTGCAGCAAACATAATGTGCAGGTACATGATTTAGTCAGAAGTAAGCTGGTATAAGCGACAGCGGGTAGTGCTGTAGTCTAAACCACTGAGCCTAGGGCTTGCTGATCAGAAGGTCGACGGTTCAAATCCCTGCAACGGGGTGAGCTCCCATTGCTCGGTCCCAGCTCCTGCCAACCTTGCAGTTTGAAATGTGAAAGTGCAAGTAGATGAACAGGTACTGCTCTGGTGGTTTCCGTGCACTGCTCTGGTTCGCCAGAAGCGACTTAGTCATGCTGGCCACATGACCCAGAAAAACTGTCTGCGGACAAACGTCGGCTCCCTCGGCCAGTAAAGTGAGATGAGTGCCGCAACCCCAGAGTCATCCACGACTGGACTTAACTGAAAGGGGTCCTTTACCTTTACCTGGTATAAAATATTTCTCCCAAATGAGGTTGTTTCCCTCCATCCTTACGGGATTTCTTTTAACAAGCAGGGGGGAAATGTTCCTACCTAGATTCTGTAGTGGTACAGCCCATTCTAGATTACTTCGTTCTTTCAGTGGTGTCCAAACTTTTTTCAAAGAGGGCCAGATTTGATGAAGTGAAGGGCCGTGGGGGCCGACCAAAGTTGTTGACCGTTTTAAAGGATTGAAGTTATTGACCTTTTTTAGGGTTGTAGTTGTGGGTGGTTTTTTTTAGGATTTTACCCTAGGAAATAAACTGCCACAGGGCCGGCAGCATTAGCCCCCAGAAATGACTTTGTACATGCCTGGCATATGTAGACCAAGCCCAGGATCAAGAAATAAGAGTGGTTAGTGCGGTCGTGGTTTTGAAGGCTATGGGCATATGGTAGTTTGCTGGTTTGGAAGTAATAGTGGATTCTGATTTGTTCACGTCTGGATGTTGCCCAGTAGGTTTAATGTATGAGGAGAGGAATGAAGGGGGGACAAGTTGGGAATTGTGCAAGTACGGGGTTTGTTCCTGATCCTCCAGACCATGGAGTCTAAATTAGTGGACACTTGTGCTTTCATTGCTCTTTATTTTTAATTTTTCACCACTTCGTGTTAACCTACTTTTTATTAGAAAAAGAGTTTTACCTCATACCAGAAATGATACTTATAGTTCTATTTTCAGAACTTTTAATTGTAATAACTCTGTAACTATTTTATGGGGTTAGGGAAGGGGTGCAGAACCCTCAAGAAACTCAGGGTAAAAAGGCTGTTCTGTTTTTACACCCTTCATTAATTAGAATCCAGTGTGCTAAGGAAGACAAGAATCTTAAGTCCCATGATCCTGCCTTTTGAATGCATTTGCATAACTGCAGAGCAAGTATCTGAAGGCAGAATTTGGCTCTCATTATGGAAAATATTGAATGAGATCTTTAGTTTTAGAGTCTTCCCACAACACCAGAAAGGGGAGGGAATTGGCCAATTTAAGGCCAAATACGTTTAGGTAAACCCATTGCAACAGTCGCCACATGTTTCCAATAATGTTTCTTGGCTGCCTCCAGGAATTAACCAGTCTGCTTTCACTTGCTGGTGTGACGGCTTGAAGTAAGCAGCGTTAATCTAGACCAAAATGCTCACTAGGGCTTAAAGTGCAGTTTGTCTACTGGTGCTCCTTGCAAATGACATACATTCTTAGCAGCATTTGGCAGCACATTTTACCCTGTTAAAGGAATGGTTGCATTGTGACAGTCTGCTGCTTCCCCCGCCCCCCCCCCCCAATCTGCATGATAGAATTTAGGCTGAAATACTTAGGCCACATTGTGTTTGTGCAACCTTTTTCCAGATCCATGCTTTAATGGAAGTTCAGCTGGGGTTCATAGCAGGAGGTTGAAGTCAAGGAGGCTGAAGAGAGAGAGGGTTGACAGCTAATGCTTTAAGGCTGCAGGCAAAACGAATGGAGCCCCTCAAATAGTTTTCCTGACAATGGCTAACAGGGCAATCTTTTCATTTCTAGTGAGAAGAAAGTCCCATTGAGTTCAGTGAAACTTATTCCTCAGTAAGTGTGCACAGGATTGCAGCCTAATCAACTGCAGTTGTCATCCGCAGCCCGCCTAAGAAAATATACTTGAATCAAGATGACCAATTCCCATTGAAATCTCTTGAAATATGTCAACCCAAATCCCTATAAGCTGTTCAACCGGGTTGTAGATTTGGGTTGTCTTGCTAAATGTTTCCTGGTTGGCTTTGTCAGTTGTCACTTCCATTTGGCGTGTGTGTGAGTGCGGAGGACATGGGCAAGAGATGGAGCAACAGCGATGTGAAGCTGGTTGGAGAATCATTTTCCAATATGAAGGCAGCCATGGTGAAGCTCTTCTGGGCAAGATCAGTGAAAGTTGACCTGATGGTGGGTGGTAAGTCATTGCTGGCAGGGCTGATACTTGCCTGGGCTGACCCTGAAAGGGAGACACCAAAGGGTATCTGCCCTTTGGGTCACAACTTGAGGAAGACGTGTGGGCACAGGGTTGCTCTCCCAGTTTATTTTTAAAGCCAGCTGCTTTGAGTGAGAGACTGGGAACATGGAAGGAGGGAACCATTGGTATGACAGACTGGGGTTGCTGAGGAAAGTGGACTTTGAACGAAGCAAGCACTGTACTGTTGGCACTTACAGGAGGTTTGGAAAGAGAAGTTCATGGACACTCGTGGTTACCACACTCACTGGTCCTATGTTTTGTTTCTATCCATTCACAAGAGTGTCTGAACGATAATTGCAGATAACCAGATGGCGCCCCTTGGATATTACCACCACGTGGTTTACCATTGCCTTTCCAAGGAAGCATCTGGGAAGGAACCTATGCAAGAGGACAGGCCTGCCACAGAGGACAAAAGAACGGACAGCTCTATATAACACTATGGGAAACTACACAAGACAGCTTGAGGTTGTTGCTTTTTTGACAGACCTGGCCTTCAGCTGTTTACCCTCTTCACCATCCAGCTGAATACACCAGCAGTGTGATACGAGATGAAATATGAAGCAAGACAGATTCATCACAGCACATTTTCTATAGTAATGAGCTGTGTGTTGACAGTGCTCCAGCTTTAAAGAATAGTGTTTGCTGTATCAGCTAAAACATACCCTAAATTTGCTGACTGGTAGATATATGAAACCGACAATGCCAAACCTGTTGCTGCAGTCATTAGCATAAAACGGGGACAGAGTTATAAGCAGGGGGTGACCTGCATGATTGGCACATAGGACCAGGATGAAATATTGGTCCCCCTCCTCTCCAAAACCAAACAAAATGAAAGAATAATCCATGCAATATAGGCAAAGGCTAATACACAGAAGAAAATATTTTTTACATTGCTCTTCTCCACCTTGTTATATCCCCCCCGCCCTGTGCACAGTGATATATGCTGTAAATAAATTAAGTAATAATTAACCCAGGGAATTTTTACTGAGTCTTAAAATCTTAATGAATTGAGCTTCTTACCCATGAAGCAACAGATCACAATTAATTTCTCCCCCCACCTCTGCAGATGGCTTCTGCATCCTTACGCAGCAAAAGGGAATTTAACCGTACCTGAAGAACGTGGCACGGAGGCAAACCATATTATCCATGTAGCCTTAGAATTTTGTGTGTGTTAACTTCAGTACTAGTAAGAAGGAGAATATATGTTTTAGTGTACTCGCCCCTCCCCCCGCTGTGCTATGTCTTGATCAAGTTTTTGAGCTGCTTTTAGAAATGTGCAATCTAGAAAAGGGTTCACTTATTCAGCTACATTTATAACCCACCTCTTTACTCAAAGGACCTCAAGATGGCATGCATACATGGGTTCTCCTCCGCCTCATTTAATCTCCACAACAACCCTGCGAGGTAGGTTAGGCTGAGAGGCATTGACTGGCCCGAGGTCATCCAGTGAGGTTCATGGCTTAGTGGTTCTCCAGGTCCTAGTATGACAGTCTTACCCAGGGGTAGGCAACCTAAGGCCCGGGGGCCATATCCGGCCCAATCGCCTTCTAAATCCGGCCCGCGGACAGTCCAGGAATCTGCATGTTTTTACATGAGTAGAATGTGTGCTTTTATTTAGAATGCATCTCTAGGTTATTTGTGGGGCATAGGAATTTGTTCATTCCCCACCCCTTAAAATATAGTCCGGCCCCCCACAAGGTCTGAGGGATGGTGGACCGGCCCACGGCTGAAAAAGGTTGCTGACCCCTGCACTATGCTATGCCAACCTATCATGTACAGAGCCTCTAAAGTCATGGGTTATTTTGGGGTCATAGAAATTCGTTCTTCTTTTTCCAAAATATAGTCTGGCCCACCACATGGTCTGAGGGACAGTGGATTGATCCAGGGCTGAAAAAAGGTCGCTGACCTTACCGCTACACTACGCGACACTCTTGCGCTATATTCAATCGCGCTTTATGCAGGTCAGGAGTGGCTTGCCTGGTGGGGCAGAGCCTCCTCCATCACTGCCGCTTACTGGAAAGGGGGAAGGCAGTGGCAGCAAGGCTGGAGCTTGCACTACCTGACCTTGCTGTCGTCTTGCCCTTCCCAGTAAGCAATAGTGGAGGCACGCTGCTCCTGCTATCACCGAGTAATTGATTTTTAAAAGCTGCACATCTTAATATATGCGTACATTTTATTGGCTTTTCTTTGTTGCTCCACAATTATTTGCTGCATCTGTTGGCAGAGCATACCTACTCTCACATTGCAAATTAGCAAGACATTATCATGCTGTATTCCTGGCTTGAGGAAAGCTTTTTTAAAAGGAAAAAAGAGGGAGGGCCGGAGAAGTTGGCTAAGAGTGAGCCGTGTTAATTCTTGCTTAAATTAACACGATCAAAAAAAGATCAGAGTGGCTCACAAGTAACACAGGTTAAGCTTAATTTGTTACATATATGCTGATTTCCCACAGTAAACTGTGTCCAGAGTGGCTCAGAGTGACCTCAATTGCATGCCACTTTAAACCTGGGTTAGGAAATTAATTTAATAAATAATAACAATAATATGTTGCCTAGGTCTGTTGTTGTTGTTTGGTTAATATTGTAGATGCGGTAAGAAGTAGCTTTGTTTTTTTAACATAACAGTATATTTTTATACTTTTTTTGTGTGTGTCCTAACAAGGGCCCCCAAGGCAGTTTGCATAAAAGAGCAGAACCAAACAAAATAAGCATCAATTAACAAATAAAGTAAAATAAATTTTTTTAAAAAAATCCTTAAAATCAAAAGGAGCAGAGTTATTGTCTTAATCATAGATTAAAAACCACATGGAATAAAAAAATGGTTTGTTTGTTTCTTTGCTGTTTGCTTAAACACAGTTGGAGATGGGGCTGCTCTCGCCTATACAGTGGTACCTCATGTAAAGTACTTAATTCTTTCTGGAGGTCTGTTCTTAACCTGAAACTGTTCTTAACCTGAAGACCACTTTAGCTAATAGGGCCTCCTGCTGCTGCCATGCCACCGGAGCACGATTTCTGTTCTCATCCTGAAGCAAAGTTCTTAACCCTAGGTGCTATTTCTGGGTTAGCGGAGTCTGTAACCTGAAGCGTATGTAACCCGAGGTACCACTGTACTTTCGTGGAAAATTTCACAGCTAGGGTTCTAGCAGAGAGAAAAAATCTCTGGTATCATATTTTTTTCCAACTAGACTTCATTTAGTGGTGGGACACCACCAAAAGGATTTGAATGATTGATCATGAACAAGGCATCTAAATGAAGGTTACCAGACGTCCCCATTTCCCGGGGACAGCCCCCGGATTTACAAATCAGTCCCCATACAAAATCCAATGAAGTTGAAAAGTGTCTCTGGATTCATTGAAACAAAATCTGGTAACCTTAATCCAAATCCCATTTCTAGTGTTCTATCAATTATACTGATAGACAGTCTTACGCTTCTGGTAAACAACTATAGAAATTAGCTAGTTAAAGTTTGCCTGGTCTCTGCTTACATTTTACCCGGCTCCTTCGGCTAGTGGATCAGCTGACTAGTAGTCTGCTGGCCAGATTTTCCCCAAGAATGACCAGTTGCTAACCGCTACTTTATGTAGCCTTAAAGTATTTATTCTTTAATACGTGTGTAGTATTAGATTATACGTGTGTCACCCTTAAGTTTTGTAACAGTCCCTTCTTATGATGGGGGGTGTAGTGCTCTTCCAAATGTGATTCTCATTTGCCTTTTAAAAATGTGTCTGAGCTCAAATCATGCCCTGAATTTCTTCCTGAATGTAGCAGCATAGCAGCACTGAAGATGCTTCCTTGAATCTGAACTCTTCACCCTTGGCTGTTGCAGGCAGAGAGGACACTGCTCTGTGAATTAGAGCATGCATCGGTTACAGTTTTCCTGGTGTTGGTGACCCAAGTTTCTTTCTGTATGCACAATTCCTGACAGAAAAGTCTTTGTTGATATTTTAAGGAAAGCAAGCATATTTCAATGATTCATTTGTTTTGGAGCCAAAAGGAGCTTCTGAAAGATTTGCTTTTCCTCCTTTATTGTGTACACAATACGTTGCTGCAGTTTGGCAAGATACTCTCTCCTGAGTGTCAAAATAGATATATTGTTCTTAGTTTTTGCAAATCCTTAGCTACAGAACAAACCTTTAGTGGGTTTTTTGGGGGTGTGTGGGTGTGTGATATTTGTATATAACCATTTTTAATAATAATGATCATAATAATAATCATAATAGTATTTTTTTTATATACCCCACCTGTCTGGCTGGGTTTCCCGAGCCACTCAGGGCAGCTTAGAGCATATACAGGTATAAAACATAGTAAAATGTCAAAACATAAATATTTCCTGATACAAGGCTGCCTTCAGATGTCTTCTAAAAGTTATGTAGAATAATAATACAATTTTATTTATTTATTTATTTATTTATTTATTTATTTATTTATATTATTGAATATTATTTATATAAAGTACAGAGTGATGAATGTTAGCAGTGAGGCTTCGGCCTGCTTCTACCTCATACAGTAAACCTCTGTCAGGGCTGCTCTGTAGGTGATCACATGATTTAATGCTTCTATGGAGGACAAATCTCTCATATAAAAAGTAGAATGTTGGGGGAAAGGCTAACCAATAACTCATTTCCATGACAACTAGCGATTCTTGCCCCTCTGTTTTTTTTGGGTGAGGTTTTTTTCCTTGTAGATTTTTTTTATTATGAAACATCCTAACACAGGTGAAACTACTAGAGCTCATTGAGTGATGTGTGGCTTCAGTAACAAAAACACACACACAAAAAAGATGGTGATTTAGTGGAAAAGAAATGGCTGGTATGGCTTTGGTAACTATTTTTTATTTTCCTTTTGCAGAAATAACTCTGCCATAATGTCCGCTGCCCTGAGGATGCTTCAGCAGTGAAGCAGCTCAGACTTGAGGTTGATTCCAAAGTTGTTTCCATTCACATCAGGACTATGGCTTGACCAATGGAACTTCCTATGCCTCTCCTCCCCCCCTCCCAGTTCAGCTTCTGCCCCCCCCAAATCTGATCTGGAGGGTTGGGGAAAACCTGATAACAGATTTGGGGAGTGCATGGGGGTGGGAGGAGAGAGAGAAAGTTCTGCTGCAGAATCAGATGCCCTTTCATGAACAGGATGAATTTGTGAAAGGCTCTAGCCTTTCCTGGCTCTCAGCTATGCCTTGATTTGGGCAGGTGCTCTTAAATTTTCCCTCATCCTCCTGAGTAGCTTCATGTGTTGCTTACTAGGCACTTTGGTAGTGGCCCAGAAGTTCCTGCCTTCCCCACTGTCTCTCCTGCCGCTGGGTAGATGAAGCAGGGCTTGAGATCCAGATAGTTGGTGTGCCTTCAGCTCTAGTGCGGGGATTGAATGCCACTTCTTCAAGAGTCACTGGCAAAATCTGCTAGGGGGTACTGCTTTTTGAGAACCTATGTTCAGATCATCCTCTTAAAAAACAACAACACAGTTGAAGAAAATTATTAGTTTGCTCTCTTCCCAAATGTATTATTATGTAGTTTGCTTATAATGTACATACATGACATTTGTTTATAATGTACATACATGACATTCGTATTTCACTAACCCTAAGGATGTGAGGGTGAACTGACTGCGACATCTGTCACCCCATTGATTGCCAGGGTTGATTTGGCTGATCTGGCTGGCTAGGCGGGTGTCCCCTTCCTCCATCACTGCTCCATGTGTGCCCCTCCCGAAGCTGCATGCTCAGTGGAAGAGGACGACCATCCCAGATAGAAGGAGGGTACCATTCTTCGGTCAAGGGTGTACGATAGCTGTGCTCCCCTGCTAGAACCTCCAAACTAGCCTTCCAACCTTTAAAGTTATTTTGTATTTACAGACATGAAGAGGAGTATCTGAAGCTATGCATAGGGATAGGTGTGTGACTTATTCATACTATTGATTCATATTCTTAGGGTGAATTGGCTGCTGTGTCTTTTCGGGGAGACTGCTTTACTCTCGTGAGGTGTGCAATGAGTGCAAGGGCTTACTAACCACACAGTCATTTCCTTGATAAATTGTACCCAAGAGATACAGAAAACCTCACAGCTGAAGTCTGTGACCTTTCAGTAAATACTTACCATTGATTCTGCAGAACAGATAACTTGCATGAGTAAAAAAAAAAAGACAACTGAGGATGGGTAAAAGTAATGTCTGAAGTGACTGTTGGGCTGGATGAGCCTAAGTCACACAACCCTATGAGAGTATGACTTGGACTGAGAAGCAGAATTTGGAACTCATCGTAGGAGCCATAGCAAAATGTGGCACTGATAGTACTAAACTACACTGCACATTGGCTTAATTTATTGGGCATTTTCACACAGAGGCCTTAAACTAAAGAGTGCTGAATTCAGACTTATGGTTCAGCCTGATGTCTTAGTCTAGATATTGTACCTTCTTCCATACCCTCACTGCCCAATTGTCTGTGCTCACTCAGCATGCTTATTCTTGACATCACGATTCAGTTGCTTTCAGTTTTTGCAACAGTTTTAGTCAAAGCGTGCACATTGGAATCAGAAGCTGCCAATGTCCATAAGCACTGAAGAATATCCACGGCCAAAATTGTGGTTATTGTTCTTGGGATGCATAATGAAAACAAAAACGCAACAACAACAAAAATGGTTTGAACCATAAAATATTTTGAGGGACTAAGCAGACTCCAGCCCTTCCTGTCTCCTCTTTTGTTTTCCAAATGCATCAACAGATGGCCATGGAAGTGCTAAATCTGTACCTTGAGTGACCTTTGCCATTGAGGAAGGTAAATCAGTTGTGGCAGGAAGCCTCCCAGAATATCTCTAATGGACTGAGTTGGTAGGTACTTGTTGTAAACAAATCTAATTAAAGAAGATTCTCCAATGTTGTGATTAGCAAACAGTATTGCTGTGGTGCAGGTTCTAAACATTGCCTTGTTTCAGGAGAGAAAAAATTAGCAAATCACAGAATGGTTATAGACACAGGGTGTTTTTTTAACCCTGCGAAAGGTTAATTGGTGAGTGGGTCGCAGAGAGCAAGTAGTTTGGAAATGTGTTTCAGATACCCTTCAAATTACAAATTTCATTATCTGTGTAGTGTGCCAGCATTGTAGCTGTCCAGTAGTTCCATCAATTCTATAAGGGGGCTCAATTTTAAAACTTGATTGATCTTGCCTTATTCCTTTGGAGTGATATGGAAAGTGTGAAAGGTTTGCTCAGAAACTGACAGCAACAATCACCTGATTGGCCAATACATTGCCAATCTTTTCTTAACTTCCTGGGACTTGAAATGCCCACACTTTACAAATCTCCCTGCTTCTTACTCCAAGTTGGGACAGCACTGACTGCTGCTTTTCCTATGTTTTAGATGTCTTGTACCCTGTCTGTATTAACTATTACCAGTGCTATTTTTCTAGAAAAAAGAGGTGCTGGAACTCATAACGAATGCCTCCTTTGTTCTCTTACATTGGCAATGGTGCCCACCTCAGAGATGCTGGAACTGAGTTCTGGTGAGTTCCAGCTGGAAAAAGAAAAGCCCTGACTATTACTACTACTACTTCTCAATACCTGTGTTTCAGAGCCATAGCACCCGGTAATAGATGTTGTAGGCTTTCCTATGCTAATGCAATAATCATCTGAGGCAAGATGGGGGAAGTGGAGTGCTTGGTTTTAAAGGAGGTGTGCATGCTTTGAGCCTGCACATGCTCTTCATTACTGGCTTAGGCTACTGTTACGGAATGGAGGGGGGGGGGCTCCTTTCCCCCTTCCTTCTAAGAACATCCGAGGCCCCGCTTATTCCTATGGCCCCGCTTTAGCCAAGGACCTCCTGTTACAATGTATCCATTCTGTTTCTGCTTTTGCCCTATAGTACAGAATTGGTTTGAAATCATTGAAATCTTTAGAAATTGATATAAAATCAACCGTAACTCCGATTTCTTCGCTCTCAGTGTCATTCAACTCAGTTCCCCGTGGACTCCATGATGCTATCCCTACTTCCATAATCCCCGAAGCGGCAGGTCACGTACGCAAGAACTTCTTAATTCGCCAAACCTTCCCTCTAGGCAATATTAGGTGGCAGACGATGCTTATCTCTGACCCATTGTCTTGCCACCACCGGTACTCAATAAATGTGTATCTATGTATATTTCCCGCTCTGCATATCCCCCCTCCCTCATCCGAAAATGCTAATTAATGTAATCCCACCTTTTCATAATGTATTCATGACGTGTAAAGTATATTCATGATGTAACTTGTGAAACCCAACCTTCCCATAATGTATTCGTGACGTTTCATGCACTGTATTCTGGGATATGGAGGGAAATTTCAAAAGTTCATGTCACCCCTTTCTCTGGGTTCAATCTCGCCTTGAACCTGTTGCGCAATAAACTTGGATCTTCTGCAGTTTGCTCCTGCGTCCGGCTGAGCTCATTTTCTTCCGCAGGGACCCACGGACTTAGTCCGATGAGCTGGGTGGCAGAGTAACCCCGCACCCAGATTTTTCCGTAACAGTTGGCGCCGCAACGTGGGGCTTGCGGTTCTCCCGAGCTGCTGACTGGGGGCCCCGAAATCTTCAGCCGGCTCCAGGCCATTTTGCCTGGGAAGATCCTTTTGGACCCCCAGCCATCTTCTGGGCGGTAATCGAAAGCCCTAGGAGTTCAGCCGGGGAGCAAAAGAGGGATCCAGCCGGCTTATTCATCGATCCCGGGATCATCATAGAAGACGCGTGAGTATAAGGAAAAAGGAAAATCCAGTGCACTGGTGGGAAGGGGGTGGAATCTCCTGGCAACTGAATTCTCTGCCCTCCTCTCTATCGCTCCTTCTTGCCTTTCTCTTGGTCCGGTTAGTGAGAGAGACCGTGGACCGCTGCTCAACCCGAAAGGGGGGTTCTGAGCTCTATCTCTTTTCCTTAAAATCTCTAGCCAGCCGCACCAATTGGGAGTCCGAAAGTAAGACGGTGAGACCCGGCTTGGAAAGACAGCCGACTTTCCGCAACGGGCATCCCAGTTGAAAGCAAGGGGTTGGAGCTCTCTTTCCGAACTTCCCGAGCGCCCTTACGGAGGGGGCAGGAAGGGGTCTGGCTTTCTATCCCAATCCCAGCCGCACTGGTCGGTGCCACGTAACCGTGCGTGAGCCCGCTTCCAAAAGCAAGGGGGATTTTCAGTTCGAAATTCTATCCAGGGACCACCCGATCTGGCACCGCATGGCGCGGGCGTCCAGTAGGGCCCCTTTTCCTGAGATGTGACGATAGGTAGGAGGTTGCCAGGAGGGATAGCCCATGAGGAATTGGGCAGGACCGGCAGAGTGGAAAGAGACCCCAGGTTATAGGAAATAAGGAAATAAGGAAATAAGGAAATAGGAAATAGGAAAGGGAACGCAAGGAACCGGATAGCTAGAGCTCTCTAAAACCCACTAAGGAAGTTGCCAGGCAACTAGAAGCCCCTTCTCCTCTTTACTATACGTCCCTGTACTAAGCATACCAAACCCCTAGACATACCAATCCTAATCAACCCCTCTTTTCCCCTTCTCTATCCCAGACACCCCCCCCCCAAAAAAAAAAAGGAAAAAGCAAAAGAGCAACAACAGCAACGCATGCATCTATAAAGGGGTACCCAGTCAACCAAGCGTTGTGAGCCCTACCAGTCTGATTACCTGGTGGTGTGTTTGAAGAGGCAAGGAGGCTCATAAAACCATGTGGGACCTTCCTACTAATTTCACTTAATGAAGCCAAAGGTAGTGGCCCATCTCCTTGCAATAACCAACTAAAGGATGAGAATATATATGTTTACATGTTGTCTGTTATGTGTGTTGTCTGTTAATACATATATGAGAATATGTATGTTTACATGTTGTCCGTTATGTGTGTTGTCTGTTCCTTCTGTCTCTGGCAGACTGCCTTTCTTAAGTGTGCATAGTTTAAACTGCAAGCTTGCTTCAAAATTTAAATCTAAGGAAGCCATGCTGGATCTTAGCAGTCCTAAATAAGAGAAAATGAGAATGAAGTGTGCAAATGTTTACCCCACCTCTTGCTTTGCCCCAACTTTTGAGATTGTGAGTCTACAGTCTTATTTTGGAAGGTGCTTTTAACCTAATGTTTCTGCTGCAAAAGCCTAGTTGAGCACAACTGCTCTCTCAAGCTGAAGTGCAGCGTATGTATTTCATTAAGCGTATGCCTATAAAAGTATGGTGTTCATTCTAAGAAAATATATTTGAGTCCAGAAGAGTTATTGTAAGGCTCCTGATATCAGTCTCTATAAGACTTCATGGCCTCTTTTGTTAGAAAATGCCCCCCCTCCCCCTTGTTTCACTCTGCCTCTTTCAGTTGTTTTCTCCCTTCTTTCTTCTGTGCTAGGTAAATTTACTCCCGAGTAAGCTTCCTTTAAAGGAAACTGCAAAGAGGGGAGGGGGCAACACTTGTGTATTCCCTTTAAAAAAATCAAATCTAGGGCTGCTTTAACTGTGCTTTATAAGAGATCCTCTCAGGAGTATAGATGTTTCCTTTCCCAGCTGTAAATCTGTACTTAAATGTGTATGCCTCTTTGGTAGTACAAATCTTGCTGCGAAATCTTGCTGTGAACCCTATATTTTGGAGGGTTGGACTAGATGACCCCAGGGTCCCTTTCAACTCTCCCAATTTGTGGCTGTGTGGAAGACCATGTGTCTGCAAGCATTGGAGGGTAATTCTTAAACTCTGGTGTGGTAATGGAGTTGAAATTCAGCCTAGCTTTGCTCTTTAGTTTTAAAAGGTGAGAGGTGAAGCCCAACTGGTAATATCATGCATTTGAGTGATTACAGTGTTTATCATTTTGTCTACTATTATAAAATCAGACTCAAAAGTCTACTCAAAGTTTAAGCACATACAAATGAATAATCAATTAGCCTTGACCATTCCTGTAAATAAAGGGCAGGAAATAATAATATTATTAATAATAATAATATTTTTTGTCTGCAAATGGTAAGGCTGGAATGGCTGAGAATGTTAAAAAAAAAAAAATCCTATGAATTCTGACTGGCCATTTTTACTCATAAATAAGAGAGCGGTTGATTGTTCCGCGAATGACCAGATAAAATGACCAATAATGATAGCCCTTTCCTGTACATAAAGGAAGCTTGGGCTGAAATTGCTAGCTTTGGTGAATTCTTAAATTGCTGAGTTTCTCTTTTTTGTTGTTTTAAAAGCTAACCCTATTTTTAAAATCTACTCCTTACCTTTCCCTTCCTTATTCTAATTGAGCCAAAAGATGCAACATTTTCAATGGTATAAAAGGTTTGCTGAGACATAAACTCTGCACATGCACAGAGGCTAGATCAGCTTAAAAAAAAAAAAAGAGAGAGAGAGATTGGAGGGGGGAGAGAAGATTGGAGAGCAGTGTGCTGCAGGGAGAAACCTTTCCAAATTTCCCTATGTAAAACTTGGGAGCCATTGAGGGAAATCACCCTTAATGTGTTTTGCTCCAGGGGCTACTTAATACAAAAGAGTTAAGTACTGGACATGCCAAATTCTTTTCACAGGTAAATATCAAAGCACTCCCACTGTGAGTTCCTCTCTTGAGTAGATTTTATAACTGTGTGTGTGTGTGTATGCCTATGCATTTTAGGAACAGCATTTCCTGACAGACCTCTCACATGAAATAATTTTCCCTTTCAACAGAGTGTCCTTTCTTTTCTCCCACAGCACAAATGATAATGAGGGGATGCAAACAGTGATTTAAATACTCTATAAAAAGTAATTGCATTTGTTTTTCTTTTGTCTTTCTTCCCTTAAAGCCAAACAGTCACTTTCTTTCTGTTCAGCAAAACAAGTCTGAATCCCTGCTATATTAGTTGATTTCCATCCATCTCTTTGTGGCTTTGACACTTTAAGTTACAAATAATCTGTTTTCATTTATTTAATCAGTTTCTCCATGATGTCTATGAAGTTAATCGAAGCACAACCAAACATTGTTTGAGCATTTCTTACTAATTCTGTCATTTTGGCTAGTGCAAGGTACCTGCACAACTTCAAAATTGCCATTCATTTTTTTATTGGTATTAACTCATTTCCCAGTATTCCGCTATTAACATTACAGCTGATGTCACATCAAGAAACACTTTTATTTTCATTTGGGATGTTAGAATGCCAAAACAGATTACTTCAGGGTACTTCAGGTTGCTTATTAATTGTGTGTCTTAGCATTTATTTATTTTGGTTCCTCATAGGTCATTTGTGTGTGTGTGTTTTACTTTGGGGACATGTTCATCACATGTTGAAAGTCAGTCTCATGAAGTTCTTTTATTGGATAGCACATGGTGAATTTTAAGTTTTTCCCATTGTTTTCCCATATTTTTTTTCAGTCCAGTAGTAATATGTGTGGTTTTGATAATAACTTTGTACTATTTAATAATAGTTATTTTCTGAATCTGATGTCTTTGTGTCAAGTCCATTTTCATCTAACTAGTAATCTAATTTTTTGCTTTCTTTTTATTTTTTAACCTTTGTATTTTTTTCAGTTCTCTTTCTATACATGTGGAGTAATTTTTTATTTTTATAATATGAAAAGAACAACAACAACAAAAATTAAGTGAAGGAAAGCAAACAAACTTAGCAGATAATAACAGTAATTACATGGAAATGTGATAATGAATAAAATGTTTAATCCACTAAGATTGTTATTATTTGCAGCTTCCCATGGAAACTGGAGGACATCCTTTTTGCCTTTTGCCCCTTTCTCGTCTAACTGTGTTTAAGTCTCCCCAAAACCCTGCCCCCTTACAGGATATCACTTCTACAGATGTGCAATGATGAAAAGCAGCAACAACCCCTCAACTCACAAGACCTGCAACACCAGAGTTTTCAAAGTGGCCACAGTTATCTCTTTCAAAGGCTATAGACTGACGGGGGGGACCTGACAAAGGGGGGAGGAGTTGAATTGCAAGGACATTTTCCCACTTTTGAACCTCAAGCCTCTGCTCCAGGATTCAAAAGATACATGCGTAAAAGATCACAATTGTGTCAAGATATGCAACAGATATTTAATTATTTTGTTTTGTATTATGTGTTATTATGTAAGAATGTTGAAATGTGTCTGACAGTGTGATTTCCACAAAGGGGGGCAATTTTTGTGTGTAATTGTTTTTATGTTTAATGTCTTATTGCTTACACACCAATGGAGAATTCTCATGCATTTTATACTTTCTAATAGCTCACACTATTGTGTAGTCCAATGTTTAGATCAACTTATAACCACATTTAATTGTTCCACCTGGCACCCTGCCAACTTTCCCTATCCATTTTAAAATGTGTTAAACCTCGTTTTGCCAAGGACAAGCTTCTGGATCCATAAAACACCAGGTACATGAAGGTGCATATGCTTTGGTTTAGCAGGAATGATTTCTTATAGACTTAAATTGACTTATTTGGACAACTGCCCTTGTTAAGAATGGTTTTCTTTTAACAGATTGGTTTGAAGAGTTGAGAACCATGGGGCAAGATAAATTCAAATTGGACTCAGTTTGAATTGGGCACGTGTATCCAGGCTGCAATTAGCCTTTTGGTCCTTTAAGTGCAAGTGAGCAACCCCCATGCGTGCAAAACCACAGCCTATAATAGAATCCCATAGGAAGGCCAAGGCCAAGGCATCTCCCTCACGAGATGTCCAACCTGTGCCAGCTATGGTGAATGCCAGGCAACATGGTTAAATGAAAGCCCCGAGGGGATTCAACAGACAGGATGTGTTGCTGTAGCACTATGTCAGTGTGAGACCACAGAAGAGCTAGCTTGACACCTGAGAAATACACAAAAATGGCGGAAGACAAAACACCAACTGCATTTTTCAGTCAATTAGACCTTCCTGCTAGGTGTAAAGCATAAAACACTATTGAGAATGCCACAAGTAATTTAGCAACAAAATACAAGAGGTGTTCTTTATATAATACCCTATATGCAGCTACCTGCACTGCTATACTTGCAAATGACCGTAAGAGGCATGGCATGCAAGTCCCTTTCAGATTTCCATAAAGCCACACATCCCATTCACCGAGATTTAGGGTGCGGAGAAAAGATTTGCAAGTTCTTACAGAACTTTAATGCAAATCTATCTCCGAATGGGGGACTGTTACGGAATGGAAGGGGGGGGCTCCTTTCCCCCTTCCTTCTAAGAACATCCGAGGCCCCGCTTATTCCTATGGCCCCGCTTTAGCCAAGGACCTCCTGTTACAATGTATCCATTCTGTTTCTGCTTTTGCCCTATAGTACAGAATTGGTTTGAAATCATTGAAATCTTTAGAAATTGATATAAAATCAACCGTAACTCCGATTTCTTCGCTCTCAGTGTCATTCAACTCAGTTCCCCGTGGACTCCATGATGCTATCCCTACTTCCATAATCCCCGAAGCGGCAGGTCACGTACGCAAGAACTTCTTAATTCGCCAAACCTTCCCTCTAGGCAATATTAGGTGGCAGACGATGCTTATCTCTGACCCATTGTCTTGCCACCACCGGTACTCAATAAATGTGTATCTATGTATATTTCCCGCTCTGCATATCCCCCCTCCCTCATCCGAAAATGCTAATTAATGTAATCCCACCTTTTCATAATGTATTCATGACGTGTAAAGTATATTCATGATGTAACTTGTGAAACCCAACCTTCCCATAATGTATTCGTGACGTTTCATGCACTGTATTCTGGGATATGGAGGGAAATTTCAAAAGTTCATGTCACCCCTTTCTCTGGGTTCAATCTCGCCTTGAACCTGTTGCGCAATAAACTTGGATCTTCTGCAGTTTGCTCCTGCGTCCGGCTGAGCTCATTTTCTTCCGCAGGGACCCACGGACTTAGTCCGATGAGCTGGGTGGCAGAGTAACCCCGCACCCAGATTTTTCCGTAACACTACAATCCTAACCTCACTTAACCTGGATTCAAGGAGCCACTGAATTCCATAGGACTTTCTTCTGAGTAGACAAGGTTGGGATTGTGCTGCTAATCATTGCAGTCAGACAAACTACTGCATGTTTTTCAATATCCGCAAAGTTGTCTGCAGTTTTCAATTTGCCTGAATGCTGGTGAGCAATGGCTGGTTTTTTTTGGTCCAAACTCAACCATGTGAAAGGGCTAAAGAAAGACAATCAATAAGCTTTTATCTGGTGCCTTCCAGATGTGTTCAGTGCTTATTATCACTCCAAGTCCCATTAGCCTTTACTGGGAGTGGAAGCTCTACAACATCTGGAAGGCAGCAGGTTGGCTAACCCAGTTACAGAGATTTAGAGTGTTCCATTCTTCAGGGGGTTTTTTTGTGTCAACCAGATGGGCCCATCCTTTCAACTTCCAAAATAAATAAATACAGGCACACACGGTTCAGAAATGCATAGTAGCAAATGATTATGTCAAAAGTACAACTGGGCCTGTGTTCATTCTTTTTGCATAATATAGAAACATCCGCACTGAATGATTCTCTTGTATACCACATTTTTCTTACAAAATGAATTCACCATACCTAGCTTGGTGTAAATACTTTTCTTCTTAAAATTCTTATTTTCACTGCATGAATGGACATTGAAATAAAACAGGGACTGGAGCAATATCACAGATTTGTGAAGTTTGCAATCCTATATCTAATTTGGCCGGGTGTAGTAGGTACCATTGAGTACAGCGGATTTATTTCTGTATGCAATCGTACTGACATGCTGCTTTTAAATATAAATGCCAAGATAGTGGCACTTGGGCAGCAGGAGAGTAAATCTCAGCAGAAATGCAAAAGTTTGATCTAAATCAACTTAGGCAGGAAGCTCATATTCATGCTTATTTAAACAGATGCTGCAAACCAGGAAATCAGTATGATGTATTCCCAGAAAGAGATCATCACTGCAAAAGCTATTGAATCAAAATGCAGTTGCTTCACATTTATGTAGCATTGTAATAAGTCACACTCAAAGCAGTCCCATTGAAATCAATGGACTTGAGTTAGTCATGAATACAACCTATACAGCTTTGCAGCTTTTAAAGCCCAGCTGCTTAGTTAAGGTTCGGAGAACCTGGTCATTGGCCATGTTTGCTGGGACTGATGGGAGTTCTTGTTCAACACCATCTAGAGGGCAAAGGTTCCCCACATCTGGTCTAGGCAAAAGATAGACAAAACAGCTTACTGTATTTTTCGCACTATAGGACGCACTTTTTCCCCTCCAAAAATGAAGGGGAAATGTGTGTGCGTCCTATGGTGCGAATGCAGGCTTTTGCTGAAGCCTGGAGAGCGAGAGGGGTCCGTGCGCACCGACCCCTCTCGCTCTCCAGGCTTCAGGAAGCTATCCCAAGTCTTGCAAGCCCGGCGGGATGTACCGCGGGCTCGCAAGGCTTGCGGGCAGCAGCCTGCACCCAAAAGCTGGGGACAGCGGGGAGGCGCAGAGCCGCCACCCCGCTATTCCCCGACCTGATCTGGAGGCTGGCGGGGGGAGAAGCAAGCCTGCTTGTGGGGCTGGCGGTGGGGCTCTCCTGAAGCCGGGAGGTTGTGGGGATGGTGGGGGGGGAGAAGCAGGCTTGCTTCTCCCTCCCCCAGCCTCCCGATCAGGTCGGGGAAAAGCGGGATAGCGGAGCGCCGCCATCCCGCTTTTCCACGACCTGATCTGGAGGTTGTGGGGCTGGTGGGGGGGAGAAGCAGGCTTGCTTCTCCCTCCCCCAGCCTCCCGATCAGGTCGGGGAAAAGCGGGATAGCGGAGCGCCGCCATCCCGCTTTTCCCCGACCTGATCGGGAGGCTGGGGGAGGGAGAAGCAAGCCTGCTTCTCCCCCCCACCAGCCCCACAACCTCCAGATCAGGTCGTGGAAAAGCGGGATGGCGGCGCTCCGCTATCCCGCTTTTCCCCGACCTGATCGGGAGGCTGGGGGAGGGAGAAGCAAGCCTGCTTCTCCCCCCCACCAGCCCCACAACCTCCAGATCAGGTCGTGGAAAAGCGGGATGGCGGCGCTCCGCTATCCCGCTTTTCCCCGACCTGATCGGGAGGCTGGGGGAGGGAGAAGCAAGCCTGCTTCTCCCCCCCCACCATCCCCACAACCTCCCGGCTTCAGGAGAGCCCCACCGCCAGCCCCACAAGCTCAGGGGACAGCGGGAGAGGCGCAGCGCGCCATCCCGCTGTCTCCCGACATGGTTTGGAGGCTGGCGGAAGGCTTCCTCCTCCCCCAGCCCCGCAAGTTCCCAGAGCGATGCCAAAGCATGGCTCTGGGTCCCGTTCTGGGGGTGGGGGAAGCTCGGGCTTCCCCGCCCCAGCCCCGCGCCTGGCGGGGGGGGATAATTTTTTTTTGCCTTTATTTCCCCCCCCCCCAATCTAGGTGCGTCCTATGGACCGGTGCGTCCAATAGTCCGAAAAATACGGTAAGTGGCTTACACAACGCTTGCAGTGCTCAGCTTTCTTTCAGTTCCATATGGTTTTCGGTTCTAAGGTTAGATGTGTGCTAGGATGCAGGTGGCGCTGTGGTCTAAACCACAGAGCCTAGGGCTTGCCTATCAGAAGGTCAGCAGTTTGAATCCCTGCGACGGGGTGAGCACCCGTTGTTTTGTCCCAGCTCCTGCCCACCTAGCAGTTCGAAAGCATGTCAAGTGCAAGTAGATAAATAGGTACCGCTCCAGCGGGAAGGTAAATGGCGTTTCTGTGCACTGCTCTGGTTCGCCAGACGCGGCTTAGTCATGCTGGCCACGTGACCCAGTGGCTGTCTGCAGACAAATGCCAGCTCCCTCAACCTATAGAGCGAGATGAGCGCGCAACTTCACAGTCATCTGCAACTGGACCTAACGGTCAGGGGTACCTTTACCTTTAGGAATGCAATAAAGAGACTTGGTCCCTGCTACTTTGGGAGTATAGGATAGGTGTGGGAAGCCTTTTGTCTGACACCAACTTCCATCAGCTCCAGACAGTATTGCCAGTGGTCATCTTGAGGCTCAGAGATTGAACAGATTTTAATTTCAGACTATGAATGCACATTGCAGATTATTAACAGAAAAATGAGTCAAAATAGGTACAGTGTAGTCCACCTAGTCCACTAAGGTAATATGGGGAGTAACTTGGAAAATTACTTCGTAGTTGCAGAAAAACATCAAGCAAAAGTCTTTATCCTAGTCTGTATTCATATTCAGTGGCAGGGATGGGGAACTTGTGGGTCATGCATGTTTGGACTAACAGTAGACCCTGGGTCTGAGAAGATCCTGTTTTTCAAATAAAATGAAAAAGAGGCTTGGGAGGCTGAAATTCTGAGCATCAGAGTTATGGTGGAGGTTGAGCTTACCCCTTCCCCCTATTGACATCTCTAGCAGATAGGTGAGAACAAGAGAATGGTTTTTCTATTTAAGTAGCACTCAGCAGCTTTCTCTTTCCATCCTACCTCCCAGTTTTGAGATGTAGGGAAAGGGCTAAGTGTCCTCTCTTTCTTTGCTTAAAAATTGTCACCTCCCTAGGGGAGGCTTTTCATTTCAAATATCTTAAGTTTCAATATTGTTGAACTACATGAAACTCAGAACTGTGCATGTACAGCCTTCTGAATGACTTTCCTGTGTTGTGTTTTATATATTCTACACAGGCTTTTAACTGAAAAATAGCAACCATACGCTTCTTAAAATGTCCCTCTTCTTGCTTCATTGTTTTGTATTAAATTCTGTTGTTAGGGATGTGCAGGATCAACAGGAACAACCTCATAATTGTGCCAAAGTCTGTTAACATTTAGCTACACCCAAATTTCACTTTTGTATGGGTGTAACAGCTCATTGTCATGTTTTTCTTTCTCTTCCCCTATTTCTTTGCAAGATAGTATAAATGTTCCTTTGGCTTGTTGACTTGGCCACGTAATCTTGACTTGGAAGGCTGCAGACACTTTTCAGTCAGAACGTAGTGAGCCTTAGCTAGTCTGAAAACTTGACCTGTAGCTCTGCTTAACCCTGTGCAAGGCAGTTTGATGCCACAATGTCCTGCAAGATCCATAGAATATCAGAAAAGATGGTGGTGGTTTCAGTACATGTACAATTCCAGCACTTTCCCACAAGTAGGTAGTGTAGGGAGCCATCTAGGGAATCCCTGTTTGGGAGTATGGATTGTTACTTGTTTTATTTTTTGTGTGGGGTAGAAGGTATACTTTTCTAGTGCCACCTTAGTGCATGAGCTTGTGACATTGGGAAAAGTGGAGGATGAAAGGAAGACCGCCTTCTTCATGTAAACAAGAGCTGATCAGCCAACAGTGGATCCCAGTGGCAGGGTAAGAAACTGCTTTGTATCTGGTCAGACCACTGAGCTCAATATTATCTTCACCAGGCTTCCTCAACCTCGGCCCTCCAGATGTTTTGAGACTACAATTCCCACCATCCCTGACCACTGGTCCTGCTAGCTAGGGATCATGGGAGTTGTAGGCCAAAAACATTTGGAGGTTGAGGAAGCCTGGTCTACACTGACTGGAAGCAGCTCTCCAAAGTTTTGGGTGGGAATCTTTCCCAGCCAACTGGGAGATGCCTGAGATTCAACGTGAGACTTTACATACTGTATACAATAATAGTACGTAATATAATAATAGTATATAATAACAGGGTGCCTTTTTTTTGAATACTATGCTGTGTGATGCAATTGATCCTTTTACAGCAGGGTTTCCCAAACTTGGGTCTCTAGCTGTTTTGGGACTACAACTTCCATCATTCCAAGCTAGTAGGACCCAGTGGTCAGGGATGATGGGAACTGTAGTCCAGAAACAGTTTGGGAAATCCTGCCTTACAGGAACCAACTGGTCTTTCTTTCACCATTTTTAGTTTAACCTAGATGTGAAAATGGGCCTCCTGATAATGTCAGATCATAATAAATTACTGAAGCTTTGCCAGGCTTTACCGTCTTTGAGTTGCGGCTTTCCTCTCATGTATGAATGAGATGCTTAGCCTCAGCAGTTGCTTTTGCCAAAGAAGCTGTTAAACTCGTCGATGGAGCGGTTACACACAAGCGACTGACTTGCTAAGTGCATTTCTGTCTTCCTGTGCAGGAAAGGGAGGCCCTTTCGGCATCCCATAGTCCCACTAAGTGCCCTTTGCCGCCTCCAGCTCTATTTTTGAGACACCTGCTTCCAGTCTGACAAGGAAGCCCCAAATATAATCCCATCCCACATAATTAACAAACCTCCCTCTTACAGATAGCTAATGAACTTTTGCAGACAGTGGTTGTCAACGGGTGACTCTTTAATCACCTGGTGTTGAAAAATATTATATTGTTAGGCAATCGTAAATGGCACTTTCAGGCATATTACTGGAAGGCAAGTATGAGGCATAGACAAAGATCCTTCTTTTATCCTAACATCCCTTTCAGACTTCTTTTCTGATGTGTTGAGTGGAGAGGTTTGAGGGTACCTTGTGAGGCAAAATCTGTACTGATTGGGCCTTAACTTTGTTTCACCACTTTAGGGAAATGCCTGACCATCAGGTCCAGACCCTCCTCAGCCCCAGACTGCATGGCAAGTGGCCAGGGATGCTGGGAGTTGTGGTCAAGCAACACATGGAAGGCCACAGATCCCTAATCCTTGATCTAAATCCCCTGTTCTGCAGGTGAGGAACCCTACATAATGCTGGCCAAGCCAACCTTCTCAGAGCCACTGTGTGTTGGAGGTTTGACCTTATCTCTGCAGCGCTTCTATAGGGCTGATTTTCAGTCTGCCTGCTGTGTCTCCAATAGTACCCACAAGTACAAATAATCACTCCTCCATGTTGGGGACATACGTGCATGGATCTCTGCCCTTTCACTACTGGGTCCTTATTGGCTTGGATTGTGGTTCGAGGACCCGACCCCGGTGAAGTGAAATGAAGACACAAGGACACGTGATATAAGGTTAATGGGCTAGAGAAAGGCCACAACTTTATTGGTTACAGCATTTGAAAAGGTATTGGCTTAGGCATTGGATCGAAACAAGTGGGTTCTTCACCAGTAGGTGGAGCCTGTCGATGCTGATCCGACTATAGGCTCACCCCTGCTGTCACCGAGGGTCGTGCCAAGGCCTCCCGCCAAGCAGGCATCGGACGGAATACACGACCCCCAGATTCCTTTAACGGAATACCCCTAAAAAATTGAAGGCATAGGCGATGGCCACACCTAGCACTTCCACACAGCGCAACACATTATTCCAATGCTTAACCTACCCACCAATACCACAAAAAAGTTGTGACGATTGCTACGAGGTAGGCGAAAAAACCAATTAGCCTAGTGCCAAATGGAAAAACTCCTACCAGGCCCCCCAGCCAACCAGGGCGACCAACCTAAGGTCCATAGCAAGGCCGGAAAAAAAAAACCTGAGCCCTAACTAAAGGGAGTGGAGGGTGGGTGACTCGCGAGGGGCGAAGGAAGGAAGAATGAGGCCGGGGGAAGGCTGGCGCTGCAGCAAAATGCTGCTGAACACGCCCCCACCGTGGCCCCCGGTTGGATGGCCACCGAGGGGGCGTGAGCGCCAGCCAGGTGAGTGGGCAGCAGGGGGCCACGCCCCCTGCTAGCCGGAGCTCGAGCCCCGACCACAACCCCTCCCCTCCCCTTCGGGGAGGAGAGTCTTTCTAGGTGTGACCTGTGTGTCATGCTCTCTCGGTTTGTGAACGTGGAGCCATTCCAGCTTTCTGGAGTTGTGCTGACGAATAGGCTTGACATGGATGGTCACTTGCTTTTGAGTGTTCCACCATGAGCCTAACATTTCCTTCCAACCTCACATTCACGCCTGGGAGCAGTGCCAAGCCCTAGCCTCATACACAAGTGAAAAGTATTTCTGCCTTGTTCTAACACGGGGACTAATTTTGTACCACACAAATTAGGACAGCTGCTGTCAAACCTCCCAGAGTGAGGCAAATACAAGATGCCTGGAGTTGGGAGTACAGTGGTGCCCTGCAAGATGAATGCCTCGCAAGACAAAAACTCGCTAGATGAAAGGGTTTTGCGTTTTTTGAGTCGTTCCACAAGACGAATTTCCCTATGGGCTTGCTTCGCAAGACGAAACGTCTTGCGAGTTCTTGCGAGTTTGTTTCCTTTTTCTTAAAGTTGCTAAGCCGCTAATAGCCGCTAAGCCGCTAATAGCCGTGCTTCTCAAGACGAAAAAACCGCAAGACGAAGAGACTCGCGGAACGGATTAATTTCGTCTTGCGAGGCACCACTGTACTCTGTTTTCTTCTCCTCACTTCACCCATAAAGCTGGCTTGGTTTATTTAAGATTAGCAGCATTTACTGCTTTGCATGGCTGTCTGTTTCTCAAGGGAAAAGGTAACCCTGTCCTTTTAATCCCTCCTTCTTTGTAGCAATTATCCTTTCCTGCATTTCCCTTTTTCTTTTTTGTCTCTGTCTAACCAGGATCGCTTCTGCGGTGCATGTTGTGTATGAGACAAAATTGTTCATTACGCACATCGCCTGTTTTGATTATGTGAATGCCCATTGATACACAGCACACAGTAGGGGCAGTGCAGTGATGGCCTCAAGGGTGTATTAAGCACTACATCTAACCATTTTTTCATCCTTTCAACAGGCCGTAATGATACGACACTGACAGGTCATATTTTGTTAGGAAGAATAAAAGGCATTTCATGTTAGTGATCTTCACCACTAAGTGAAAACCCGGCAGCAGAGTTGTCATTGTTGTTCCACTTAGGGCAAATTTCACCCTAGTTGCATTTGGTGCCATATCTTTTTCTTTCTTTCATTGTTTCTCAAAGTAAACCAGTCTTCACACACGGTTTACTTGACTTTGCAAGGATTTAAGATGCATCACATTTTTTCAAGTGCAACAATAACTGAGCATCATTTGATTCATTTTTATTTGCGATCGGGAGGAGACAAGACAAGAGGAGGAGGATTGACTTGGGGCAGGGAATGTAAGAGACAAGTGGTCACCAGGAAGTTCAGGGAAAGAAGGAATCCCGTCTGCTCTTTCTTCTGTGAAACTGTTCCCAAGCATTTCTAATCTGCCTTTTGAAAATCTAAGTGCTAAAACTCATTGAAATTTAGCATATCATGACAGCTTAAAGATCTGTATACCAGGCTTCTATGTTTTCATTTTACTTCTTTCACCTGGTGTATACTCTGAAATGGCTCTGAGGTTAAAAGTGATGCTTCGCTCCATATACAAAGTCTCCTCTTTTCTTCAGATCCACAGAGAGGAATATTCTCCAGAAAAGAAAACAACCCCCATAGAAAACTCTGTATGCATGGGGCCTGTGAGTGCACTTGGAACAGTCTCCAGTACCGTTACTTAGTGGTTCTGCCTTTTGGGGATTTGGGATTTTTAAAAATACAATTTTTTAAGTTATTGAGAGATTTGGAGAGAACTTCCTCCTCCTCTAACACACACCTGCTTTGTAAGGTGGCAGAATAATGTGAATGGATGAGCTGTTATTAGCCAGACCAGAGAGGCCCTTAAACGATAAGGCTGAGCTCTCCACCGCCATTTCAGCTTAGATGTGCTGGTGTGGCTTTTGTGCAGTCAAATGGGTATCAGGCGGGTGCACCCGTCTCCTTATTTGCCATCACTGAGCATTCCTAAACAAGAACAACACATCAGTGGCCCTGGATTTTGTGCCATCTTCTATTTCTTTTTGGAATGCAAACATACCCCTGACCTCCCAAAACCCTCTGCCAGCACCAGTCAATGAACGCTCCCTGGGTCACCACCAAGATGTTACCAAGATGTCTCAGAAGAGGCATAAACATTGACAAGAACAGAGCTGCAGGAAACTTGATTCCCAGATGGTTTGCCTGACCATTTCATTGGCAAAACATTGAAGTTTATAAACTCTAAACATAAGTACCTCATTTATAATTTGGGAGTGTGTGGGGAGAGTTGGTTTGATGAGGAATATGCACAACACATCTGAAGTCTTTAACTAATATTTGTGGTTTTCCCCCTAAAGAACTGGAAAAGTATAATGGGATGACTGTCTCCCCCCCCCCATTGTCTATCTTGTCCCCCACATTTTGGCTCACAATGCTGAATGTGCTGCTGCCTCTATTGAGAACCTCCTCTTTCTTCCCAACCTTGGAGCTGCAGAGATGGACATGGAATTGTTCCAGTCGTTTCGTGGCGATTCCTCTACCTTTGCTTCAAGGTTGGGAATAAGACTGAGCATTGTTTGGCAACTCTGCTACGATACAATAACTATAGTGCCATGCAGGGTGAATCCAGCAATCCTGAGAACTGTATGTGTGTTTGCATAAGTGTGTAAATAGCGGGTTGTTTCCCATTCCCTTCAAATCGTAAGAACAGGCTCCGCACAGCTCGCTTCTGCATTCAGCTCCTGCAGAGTGAAATTAGGAGAGTTTTGCTGCAACCGCGGCATTCCCACTGGTAACGTAACACTCTTTTCCCCCTGCCTCATTTTAAAACAGGCAGCCCGTAATTTTCGCAGTATTAATTGAGGAACTGAGCAGTTAAACGACCCATTTTAATAGTCAGAACTGAAAGCTAATGAGGAACAGTGGGTGTAAAGTAACAAAGGCCTGGGTCTGAAAAGCTTAACTTTCACTTCTCCTCTCCTTCCCCGAGGCCATATTATTCAGCACATGGACAAGGCAGAGCTCACACCCACCAGTTCTGTGTACAAGGTCAGATACTTTGCAAGATGCAGAGCTGACAGAGAGCCAAAGGAACAACAGCGGTGCAAGTTTAGTCTAGCAGATAGTAGGAGCGGAGACTTGTTTGTACCCAAAGGATTACTTCTTCTTTTCTCTGTCTGGAAATTTCTGATAATGCTTAAGTGATGTTATACTTGGGGAAAATCCTGGAAACTACAATGTGGCAGATGCAGGGGTGCTGCAACTATAGAAATAAAATACAGCAGAAATATTGGGATTGTGGGCTAACATCCAAAGGGCCTCTGATGGATTTTATTGCTACTTTCCTTCTTCCTCTGTTCCCCCCGCCCCTGCTCCCCACCCGCCTGCTTGTTGTAAACAGAGTAACAGGCAATAGGTCAATGTTATTTCAGGCCATATCAACTCTATACTTTTAAAGCACTGGTGCACCGCCTCAAGAATCCTGAGAAGAATTTGTTTGTTAAGGGTGCTGAGAGTCGTTAGGAGACTTCTCTTCTCACACAGCTACAATTCTCGGAGTCCCCAAGGATTGACTGTTAAACCAATCTGGGAATTGTAGCTCTTTGAGGGGTCTAGGTTTCTGCTAACAACTTTCAGAACTTCCCCAGGATTCTTATGAGGAAGCTGTAGCTGTTTAAAGTGGTATGATTCGGCTTTAAATTTATAGTGCAGATGGGATTTCAGTTGCATCTTTTAATATTACCCATATTCCAGAGCTGGATATTGCTTTGGTGGTGATGAAAAATAATAATTGGCTGAAATAAGAGTGCCTCTTAGTCTACCCAGACTGTCTTGCCTGCAGTATGGGTGCAGATGAGGAACTGTCTTTATTGTTTGGGATTATAAATCTAGGAAATGAAGGCATTTTA
This sequence comes from Podarcis bocagei, assembly GCF_964188305.1. Taxonomy (NCBI): domain Eukaryota; kingdom Metazoa; phylum Chordata; class Lepidosauria; order Squamata; family Lacertidae; genus Podarcis; species Podarcis bocagei. The sequence continues at coordinate 107,231,411 of NC_138125.1, forward strand.
AAATGTTTGTGGGTACGCCCTATGTAGAATTGAGGCCACCGCAGGAGGACACTCCAAACGCTAAACAATATTTATTTCTCTGTTGGCTCAGTTCTGTTAAATTCTGTTACATTTCCAGAGCTACATTAATCTGTTAACCATCTCTTTTGAGATCCAATCTAAGCCTCTCCTTGGAATGATTGCATTTTCTAATTAATATTTGCTCAGACAGTTTCCTGTAACTAAACTGATGAGGAAGATCAAAAAGAACACTTGCGATCTTGTGTAATCTCAGACCTAGGTCAACTTGATTACCCAGTTTCTAGTCTAGACTGTCTTGATGGTTTATTATCCTGTCCTGTTGTTTATAGCTTTGGGCTGGGTTGGATTAGAGCAACCGTTGTAGGACTGGATTCTGATTTGTGGAGCATATTGTGGGAGCCTGTTTGCATTGACAGTGGATGTGATAAACCTAAAATCAAATCTTAGTTCCATTACAAATGTGTTTGATTTAGGGACACAAAAATAGGGACATTTTTGTTCATTAGTTATAACACTATAGTTATAAATTTTAGCAACTCTCGGGCATTTCACTGCCTTTGTTTCAAAATCTGAGACTTCCCTCTATGGTGTTGAAAGCAAGTCCAAATCAAGAGCCCATTCACAGTTGCAAGATTTATAGATAGTCCTTGATCTTTGGGTTCCTCCAGCACTAACCGTCTGAAGAATTTGTCCATCTCCCAAAAAGAAAAAGAGGGAAGGAAGGCAAGTTTCACACTTTAAAATTAGGTATTTTTACAAATTGATGCCTCCATAGTCATTTCAAGATGGATTCAATCCTGTTGTGTGATAACACAAGAAATGACATTCTTGGTGGAAAAGAACTACTGTTTCTGGTGCCTTTGATTGAAATACAATTGTCAGTTGTGTATACTTTGATCTTGATAGTTGTGTAGACTTCTTATTGCTTTTAAAGTTACCTTATTATTTTTGTACTGGATTGTTTTATTTCATTGTGGTTTATTTATTGTATCTTGGGATTAGAGCAGTGTTTCCCAACCTTGGGCCTCCAGCTGTTTTTGAACTACAATTCCCATCATCCCTGACCACTGGTCTTGCTAGCTAGGGATGATGGGAGTTGTAGTCCAAAAACAGCTGGAGGCCCAAGGTTGGGAAACACTGGATTAGAGTAATGAAGAGCAGGTTAGAAGTTCCAACCAACCAACCAACCAACCAACCACCCACCTACCCAACCAACCAACCAACCAACCAACCAACCAACCAACCAACCGACAGTGCCCCTTCTCAACCCCTCTCACTTAAGATTGGCCTGTGTTTGACAGACACACCATTTTGTGACTGCTGTGGATGAAATGTGCTGTGACTTATTGATTGATGGCATCCTCAGCAATTCCTCATCCTTCCTTAAAACTGTTCAATTTATTCTTTGCTAATATATTGTTTGCAATATATTGCCTTCCTCCCTTTAACTGATCTTTTAAAAATAGGGTTGCAGTCCACTTTCTGATTAAAAGCAGAATGATCTGTGTTGTTAAGCAGCCATTTGTCAGGGTTGCTTTTATTTCATTTCGTTGCAGCCCCTGTCAATTTCCAAAAGGCCAGTGAGGCAAGAGTTACATTCATCATCTTGGAAGAGCCAATGAAGCAAACATGCCCTCTGCCACTTACCTACCAGCAAGGATTTGTGCATTAGGAAGCTTCGCCATTACTTTAGGAAAGGCTCCCCTTCTGTCCCTGCTTACTGCTTCATGCACCTTCTGCTTAACTGCTGCAAGCACCCAGTAGACCTTTGGACTGATCAAAGGAAACCTGTGGTTGATTTAGGCACTCCTGGGGCAAGAGCACATGCTCTGCTGTCAGAAGGATCCAGGCTTTATCCCAGAGGATTAGGTGGCAGATGATGTGGAAGACCCAGCCTGAGATCTTGAAGAGCTTCTGCCTGTTAGAGGAGACAATCCTGGCAGCTTTTTAATGTTCCTGTGTTTTCTGTTGATCTCTCTCTCTTTCTCCCCCACAACACCTTTTCCCTCCCTCCCTCCTCCCCTCCTTTTCTTCTAGAACAGCCTTTCTCAACCTTGGGTCCCCAGATGTTGTTGAACTACAACTCCCATCTTCCCTAGCTAGCAAGGCCAGAGCTCTGGGACGATGGGAGTTGTAGTCCAACAACATCTGGGGACCCAAGGTTGAGAAACACTGTTCTAGAAGTACACACAGGGCCAGCCCACTCATGAGACTCAGTGAGCAACTGCCTCAGGCGACAGCATACACCAAGGCAGCACATCTCAGTGTTGATATGTCAGGCCATCTCTTGTTCCTGTTGTAGATCTTCTCTCACCCCTTCTTCCATGGTGTGGAGAGCGGGTGCCTTTTTGGGGTCTGCCTCGGGTTGCAAAATGTCTTGGGTTACCTACCACCTTTATGTGAGCAAACTTTGCATTTAGAATGTGCAATGTAGAAAGGTTTGAACAAGATTCTAAATTACAGTGGTGCCTCGCAAGACGAAATTAATCCGTTCCGCGAGTCTCTTCGTCTTGCGGTTTTTTCGTCTTGCGAAGCACGGCTATTAGCGGCTTAGCGGCTATTAGCGGCTTAGCGGCTATTAGCAGCTTAGCGGCTTTAAGAAAAAGGAAACAAACTCACAAGAACTCGCAAGACGTTTCGTCTTGCGAAGCAAGCCCATAGGGAAATTCGTCTTGCGGAACGACTCAAAAAACGGAAAACTCTTTCGTCTTGCGCGTTTTTCGTCTTGCGAGGCATTCGTCTTGCGAGGTACCACTGTATGTGAGCTCTCAATAGTGATGGTTTGTATAAGCCCAGGGGCTGGACTGGCTGGCTATTTTGCTGCAGAGTAACCAACAAAGAGGTAGTGTACGCACCACGGCAGATCATTTTAAAAGAAATTCTAACTACCTCTCCACTGTCCACTCGCAATGCAGCCATGAAGCATGCTTTGGTGCCTAGGGCAAGCCCATTATCCCTCTGAAGATTGATCTGGACCAATTGCACACCACTGGTATTCACACAGTTTAGTTATAGCTACAGACATACTCAGTAGTTTAGTATACAGCTGTGAATACTGCTTGAAATGCAGCTCGCAACTTCATTTTAAATTGTTTTTAAAATTACTAAAAATTACAAATAAATTACAATGTTATTCAGATCCACAAATTATATTTACATGAGTGTTACTTTCCCAAATTGCGTTTTTCTGGGTGTGCATCAGCTGGGTGTCCAATTATTATACACAATTGCTAATTTAAAAGTGACCAAAGCATGCTAAGCATTGGTTTTCATCAGCAATGTCATTAATTTGTGCCTGTGCTAGCTTCTGAAGACTCAGGAACGGCCCATTGGCAATATTGGCTGGGGCTGATGGGGCTTGTAGTCCAACAACGTCTGGAGGGCAGTACCACATGGAGGAAGGCTTTCAGGGTTATCCTACACCGTAATCCTCCTGAGACGCATTGTTGGGGCTTTGGCATTGGAGGCAGGAACCTTCAAACCTGTTTCTTATGCATCTTAGCATTTAGATCCTAGTATACTGTGCAGTGGTACCTTGGGTTACATATGCTTCAGGTTACATACGCTTCAGGTTACAGACTCTGCTAACCCAGAAATAGTACCTCGGGTTAAGAACTTTGCTTCAGAATGAGAACAGAAATTGTGCTCTGGCAGCGTGGCGGCAGCACAAGGCCCCATTAGCTAAAGTGGTGCTTCAAGTTAAGAACAGTTTCAGGTTAAGAACGGACCTCTGGAACGAATTAAGTACTTAACCCGAGGTACCACTGTATTAACATTGGCAGGGCTTGAAAAAATACAAGCAACGACCTGCTTAAAAATAAGATAAAATCTCCTCTCGCCCGAACTTGGTATGCTAGGGAGAGGACTATTTAGATATTTGTAAACTTGCAATTACGTTGCATACAAATTCTTTTAAAACAAATAAAATCAAAGGAAAGTGGATTTCTGGTGCTAAATAGTTTACATAATGGGAAGTGGCAACAAAGGAAACAATTTCTGTATCTCTTCCACCCGCAAATAACTTTTGGTACTGTTTCCCAATCCTGCCTTGGCACAGGTGTTTCTCAGTAGAAGCAAAGCCTTCTGAGAAAGAGAATGGAGAAACTGATGTTAGGGAAGGACATATTATACCCCATTCCCTGCCAGTTGCTGCAGTACACCTGCAAAGTCTGCCCCTTGGTGCAAAGGTATATGGTTTTGGAGGAATTGACAGCAAGGGAATGACATAGCCCACTTTCCTCCTCATTGCAGCCCCACAATTCAAATGGTTGCATGGACGGGAAGAGGTTAAGAGCCTCTTTCAACTATTCCCCTTTCCCTTTTGTGAAAGTTACCCTTGCCAGAGACCGACCACCCAGAGCGCTTGATGGCTCAATGGGGGCTTTGAACCCAAGTCTCCTACATCCAGACTCAACCCTGCAGCTGTTTGTTTTAAATCCAGAAGAATCTATTGCAGCCGCTGATTTGGATGGGTCGTTATAAAGATAATCTAGCCCAGCCCCACTGCGCTGAGAAGGGATTTCCTGAGCCTCAGCTATGTCTGCCAAAAGCTTCTCCAGCTTCGTTTTAAAAGCTCCTCTAAGAAAGGAGATTCAGCAATGCTCCCAAGAAGCTTGCTCCATTGCCCATGATGCAATATCCCAGCTGTGGCCTGACCAGTTCCAAGTGCCATGGGGCTGTTACTATCCACATATTGGAGGCAGCTACTCTTTTTTTTTTTTTTGGCTAATGCAATCCCTTGCTGTACAACTGAGGCAATTTTTTTTTTAAAAAAAAGTTTTTTCACAAGTTGTATATATTTTTCTTTAGTGCAAGTTGCTTGGAGACCTTCAGGTGACAAGCAGTTAATAAGTTTAATAAAAGACCACAATCATAATCATGGATCCAGCTTTGCCAAGAGAGTTTATTAATGCATCTCTTCAAATGTGAAGCTGCAGTTTTTAAATTAAAAAATAAAGCTCGTTCAAGCGTGCAACTATGAGTCATCTAGTGCAGAGTATTCTGGAGATGGGAAATCAAGTGATCAATGTGTGAGAGCTGGTCGATTGTCTTGCATTGTTTATTTTTTATTTTTTAGACATAGGTGTGATTTCTGAAATGATAATCACAAAAGCTAACAGGAGAAGTGTCCCTGGGCAATACTCTGAATATTCATGTCATTGCTGCATTCTGATATTCTGCCTATTCTTCCCCAAATTACAGAATGCAGCGCCTTAAAGACTTAACAAATGTAAGGTCAATTGACAATGAAATGCAAAAAAGCATAGTCTGTGACAGTTGAATAAAGCGTATATGTGTGCAGAATAAACACAGTGGCTACTCACATTATCCCAAAATAGTTCGAAAGAAAGTGTTGAAGACTGTCCTGTAGTAGTGCTAGTAAAATAACAGCTTGGGATGAAGATTTGACAAGTGCACAATGAAGGCAGCAGATGTTTTGACACATGACACTTGGGGAGGACCCTTTTGTCATCTGTTTGTCCAAGAAACTCCACTGCTTTAAACAGAGTTTTCTTGAGGCTGTGGGAAGTCTTGACTTCATTAACCACAGTCTTATTAGGCACAAATGATTTGACAAGCAGATTTGTGTTTGTGTGTGTGCAAGAGGGGAGGGAAAGACAAAGAGTGTTTTTGAAAGCTGCTCAGTGATAGAAGTGTAGCAGAAATTGTGAAAATCATTGACATGGCCAAAAGTACCTAAAGGTGCAGAAAGAAATCCCCAAACTAACTTACATGGATGAATATAATAAGAAATTGGCATGCATAAGAAAAGGCAAAATGGATTACCAGGATACCGCAGCCTTTGCAAGCGAGTTGGTCTTACAATATGTAAAGCTGCCTTAATTTTTATTTTGCCTTTGAGGGTTCAGGCATACATTGCATTCACAAGTATTTGACCCAAACATTTGTTTCATTCCTGTAGAAAACAGCTTTGAAAAGGGGTGCTTTGAAGGAAGAAATCCACTGGTTGAAGGAGGGACTATGTGTCCCTAAACCCCTTTCCTAACCCACCATGCAGTTTTCATGACATGCAAATTAGGCTGCTGGATTTTGGCGATAGGAGCATGGCAGCACTAGCTATGTACCAGTCAGGACTGCTCCATGTGTGTGCTTGCAACTCTCTCACCTATCTAAATCTGTTACAGCTCACAATCTTCCATGCTTTCCTCCAGGAAACAAAACTGCTGTGTAAGGGATGGGGCCATTCTCAGTTTGCTATCCATGCTTATTTTGTTTCCCTTTCCGGACTAATTTTGCTGTGTTGAAGTCTGCGGGGAGGCGGGGGCGGGGAGTGCATTGCCAAAGTCACTCCTAACAGCTGGGCAAAAGGTGGTTGCCCCTGTCTCTGTGTGTGTTGGCAACAAAAGGTTGTCTGTGTTGTCTCTCCCTGAGAGTTGTTCCCAGTGGAGGTCAAATCCGTAGTGTGAATTTGAGACCTCTGAATGGTGATGGTGGCAGGATTGAGGAAGCTTGTGCAGCACAGCGCAAGGTCAGTGGGATGCATGAATTTGAGAGCAAAAAGAAACAAGCCAGAAAACAAGGCTGCTTGTCACGGCTAAGGAAGCAGGACTGCTTTTGCCACCCATCCCACTAGGTGTTCTTATTACTGTTTGTCTCCGCGCCCCCCCTTGTTTTCACACTAGATGAGCACACACAAAAGCTTATGGGCAAAAGTGAAAGAACAGCTCCTTTTGTAACCCAGCCAAATTGTTGTTATATAAATGCATTGTTATCGCACAAGTTAAACGCTGGGCCCTTCAGTACAGGAAAAGAAAGAAAGCTCTCTTCCTCATAGCTATCTCCCTTTCCCCACCCCCTACCTACAATGGATGGTCTATATCTGAAGCGTAACACATGGCTGACCTCCCTGCTCAGATTTACAGCAATCCAGATTCCTGAACATGCTATTTCGCTATCAGTAGGAGAGCTGGAAAACAATGCAGAGTGCAACTTCAAAGAGTGTTATGGCATAATGCATAGCAATGTGGAAAGCCGGCCCTGTGCTCTGCACCATAAATTACCAAACTTTTCTTCCAAGCATGCTATTGAGTTTTATGAAGGAATTTAGATGGAAATAGTTTTGTTTGGGTTACTCTCCCCCCCCCTTCCTTATCTTTCATTTGCTGGAACCAATAAGTCTTTTTCTCCTGTTGTTTTTTGCTTTCACCGCCAGAGAGTTTTTTTAATTAAAAAAAAACACTTTGTAGCAGAAAGAAAGAAACTGTTAATAATCACCAGGCACATTTCTGATACCAGCATATATTATAAAGCCCCATAGGCAAATCTTCTTCACATTGCCTGTAACCTGAAAGGCCAAGGAACCCTCAAAATTTAAACGTTTCCTTGCAAGGGCAAGTGAAAATAGATTTTGAAACAGTGCAGTTGTTGAATCTGAAGGTGTTCATCCAGGCACAGAAGGATCCCTTCTGTGAAGAAAGAACTTTGAGCCAGTGGAGACTCCCACTTAAATGGAAGAAAGGGAGATTATATTCCCTGGTTTCACCCTCCCCTTTCAGCCCCTAATACTATCATCAGCACTGGTCCAAAAAGTCTTCCCAAGTTTCCAAAGTGGATTTTCAGGTTACTACAAGGGAGAGGAGAAATCAACAAATAAAAACATTTCCTCTCCCTTCTGTTGGCAGGCATTTTGGAATCCACCCCAAAGTTCTTCAGTAAAGCAAGATAGTACTTAATATACTAAGTAACATAGAGATAGTAACATAGAGAAAGCACATCAAAGTGCAAGTAGATAAGGTAAGGCAGGAAGGTAAACGGCGTTTCTGTGTGCTGCTCTGGTTTCACCAGAAGCGGCTTAGTCATGCTGGCCTCATGACTCAGAAAAACTTCAGACAAACGCCGGCTCCCTTGGCCAGTAAAGCGAGATGAGCACCACAACCCCAGAGTCGTCCGCGACTGGACTTAACGGTCAGGGGTCCCTTTATGTTTTTAACATAGAGATTATCCAGTTGATATTGTGTGCTCAGAGATAAAGCTCAGGGAAGTTTGCTTCTCTAATATATATTTTATTGCAGCTTGCTAGGAAGATTCACAGCAGCTTAACTTTAAGAAGAAAATGATACTTTTATTTATTGATGAGGGTTTTTTAGATTAGCATAGCTCCCAGAGCAAAATGCATACACACAGAGTATAAAATAAAAATAAAAAAACATGACAAGAACCTGAAGCACAGTTTTTAAAATTGAGCAGCCCAGACTGAGCAAAACAAGTTGTTTAAAATATGCTTACCACTGGGATGGTAGTAAAGAGAGTGCCATGCTTTTAAAAAAATAAATAAGGGGGCAGGCGGGCGTTCTTTTGCCTTTTTAAAAGAATAAAGTATCCATGATTGTTGGAGCTGGACTAAATGAGAATGGATATTTTCAGATGAATAGCTTGTAGCTGCCATATTACATTGTGAAGCAGAGCTATAGAAAAAGATATTCCTTTTCTTGCCTTAAAGTATCAGTCGCTGTTGCTAAGTGTTATTTTAAGTGTTGTTGTTTTTTTAATAGGAATATTTCAGCCTAGGGCTTGGTGGGCGGGGCTGCTTGGTCTCTCAAGGACCAACCACCAGCAATTTGTTTTGAAGGTGGCCTGAGAAGAATGATATACAGAGAGGGAGGTAGTGAAAGGTTTGTGGAAAACCAGGGACTTACCTGGGCAGTAAGCAATAAGAAACTAGATAAACAACCTTCCTTATTTCTGTATTTGGGGAGTGGATCCACCTTCCCTAGTCAGGAATCACAAGATTCCCACAGAAGTTGGCAATGGCAATGGTCTGCATGGCCATCCTGTCTCACCTGGAATTGTAGCATCTCTCTCTTTCTCTCTGAAAATACAATAATAATCCAAGAACCTTGGGATATGCAGTGTGTGTGAGAGAGAATAAATCAGAAATATATTCTGATAGGGTTCCTTTACTTCTTTTTTTATAATAGAAGGTAGGTTTCTTTTTGCTTCCAGTTTCTCCTCAGTCTCCTTTTTTTTTTTGAAAGTGGGAAGCTGGATGGCAGTAGCATCAATGAGATTATTGGTTGTTTACCTTGATTAGTTAGGTGAAAACGGTTGTGTTCTGTACTTCATCTCTACGGTTCCAAATTGGAAGAGTAATTTGTCTTAATTGGATTATAGCTCTCTTCATTTCTATGACATGGTGAAGTGTTGCTTTTGGTTTGCCAGGTTCAAACCTAATTGCCTTTCAGTGCTTGTTGAGAAAATGGAAAGCAAAAGGCCAGAGGAGATGGCCCACCTCTTTTATTCTAGAATTCTAAGGACAAGTACGTAAGTATGTATGTATATGGGTCAAGAAGATGATATCAATACCCTTCAGGTTAGAGCTTCACATCTGCCATTGTCATATAGAATCTTAGCAAGGCTTCCCATTGGAAAAGGCAAATTTAATACTGAAATGAAAGAGATAAACAACGGCAGTGGGGGAATGCCCCACCACCTTAAACCTTGTTAATCTTTTACTTTTAAAATAATCAGTTTTACTTTCATCCACCAGTTATGAGAAGGAGGACATGTAGGGAAGAAAACAATCTGTGCCACTGCTATCATGTACTTTTGACCCTTTGGTGGAGAACCAAAGAGAACTTGTCTGAACTTTCTCTTTCTGTTTATAAACAAATTAGTAAGTTATTAGGCAGTTATCAAACAAATCACAAGCAGTAAAGAAGGGCTGAAACATGGTTTTGGAAAGTATTGTGTGTGGGGGAGAGAGAGAGAGAGAGAGATTGAACCTGGGAACCTTTTGCATGCAAATCACTACCACTAAAATACCCCCCAAAATTAAGGTGCTTCACTAAGGCACTTCTCCAAGTTGTGTAGTAGGTCAATGAAACAATTCAGATAATTCAAGCAAATATGCCACGCCAGGTGTTAACAAGTGAAGCAGGGTAAGAATGCTTTCCTAGCAATCACACACAACTAGATCGTATCAGGTCAAACTGAGCATGCCTTCTTAACCAGTTCCATTTTGGTGGGTTGTATAGTTTAATCCTTGGCATCTATTGCTATAAGATTATGTGTTTCAACCAGAGGTAGCAAACAGCACTCCAGAGGCTGCTTCACTAGCAAGTCGTCTCATCCCTCACATTTGTCATGCTGGCTGGGGCTGATGGGAGTTGGAGTCCAACAGGATCTGGAGGGTCTTCTTGTCCCTCAGTGAAGTTGTCTTTCCCTCAGTCATGAAGAGACTCTGGAATGCGCACTACTGTAAATCAGATACAGCATGATGTGAAACGACTCTTTCTATCTTTAAATTTAATTATGCAATTAGGGAAAGAAAGATCTTTTTTAAAAAACGCACCCAACAACCTCTAATTCCTTTTTAAATATGACTGATGATAGTATTAAAACATATTAAAACATATTTTGAATTTTGTATATGCATGGATTTTTTATTATCACTGTAGCTTTTAGATCTAATGTGTAGGCATCAAAATACGTATTTTGACAGACAGGTTTGTACATTTACAAATGTTTTATATCTTCTGTTTGTAGAGCAAGATAATCATTATATCTTTTGAGCTCAGTTTAGAAGGCAAGAATCCACAAAACCTGACACAGCAATGGTAGATATTAACCCTAACTCTTACTCTAGCCAGTAGTTGTTGAATTCTGAGATGAGGTCGCAAGGGTATGTATTTAGTTCTAGCAAGATGTGGGAAATAGTGTGTATATAAAGAATGAACAGCCGGCTTGAATCAGTGGAGCAACATTGGTTGCTAGAAAGGAAGTATTGGTGCAGTTCACATGTCATATTAAACCAGAGTTTGTTTTAAACTTTGCTTGCTTTGTTAACCAGGTCAGTTGAGTAATCGGAAGGGTAAAACTAATTCAGGCATATATGTCTAGATATTAGTGTCAGTCAACTTAGCAGTCAAGAAAGGAGGAGGAGGAGCATATAAAAATCAAAGTACAGTATAGGCATAGTATTATTACAATTACAAAGTATACATTTGAGCAAGGCTTACAAAAAAAACCCCCACACCCGTATAGTACAAGAATTATAATTGTGATCGTTGTACTGTGCCCTTGCATGTGATTTTTGTAGTGAAAGTATATGAAACATAAAAAGAACACTTTAATTAAAGGCAATTTGTATTAATATTTTTCCTTATTCTTTCCCTGTTCTCTTTGTCCCTTTCCTTTCCTACCCATTTCTACCGCCTCTGTCCCTGGCATTGGTGCTGATACTTGACAAGCACGCAGTCACAGTCGGTGGAACTGTGGAAACTGTTTTGCCCTGGAGGGCACAGGAGAGCAGCCACCCTGCTTTAGGAAAGGCTGCTTTACAACAATGTGACCGGGTACTTAATGTGCTCACCTTTAACCAGCTATGAATAATTGTTAGGGAAAGGTGCAGTTTCCTAGGACTTCAAAAGAAGCTCTTCCTCTTCCTTTTACACACTCACGCATTGTACTGCTGTTTTGTCTTAAGAAAATACTCATAGCGAGCTGATTTTTACAAACAAAACCAAGCCTCTTCAGTTTTCATGTTACAGAGCCAGGCACTGTACCTTGAATGTGTGGTTTGCTTAGGTCATAAAGACGTAAAAGCTGCAGATTTTGGCTCTGAAACCTCTGGAAGAGAAGACAGAATGTGCATGTGGCTCACCTGCCTGGTATTGGTATTGTATTTTGCCTGCCATCCAAAAGCAAAACAAGACAGAAAAACCCCAAACCAACCCCGCCCCACTCAATAGTCCCATTTTTCCTTTCCCTCCCTAACACTGAAGGTAACTGACCATCAATAGTTGTTTTTGTGTGCATGTGTGGTTTGTGACAATATGATTATTTGAAGAAGCTTAGTAAGCCCCTATTGCTAATGAAACCCACTAGCAGAAAGGGTTTATTGTGTGCTAATGGATTTTCTTTCATGAGCCATTGGGCTACTTTTGCACAAGTAGCTGCTAATCACCAGCCATAAAGCTTGCTTCAAGACCTGCCAAAGAGGAAGTGCCTCTGCCAGCAATCTCCAGGGAGGTCATCTTGTTTGGGCATCCAGACTGGGCATCAGTTTTACTGCAGAAGATTGCTATATGATCTAGGAACTTGGGGGAGAGAGAGAGAGAGACCCTGTGTGATGGGAGCCAAGAATGGTGCTCAGTGTGGCAGCCCAGTACTCAAAACCCCTGAGAATAATTCCTGGCCTGGAGCTCTCAGATGTACATGTTGTTATTAATGTAGAGTAGGCCCAATTTAGCTCTCCTTTCTAGATGCCCCCTTCCTTTAGTACACCCGTTCAAGTGGGTGGTTAGGATGCTCACTGCACCAACAAAATGAGGAAGCTGGAAGCTTGTCAGAGGGATAAGAACGAGCCTGCAATGTGCTTGAGTTTGCAGGAATAAGACAAGTTGCCTATCCAAAACAATTGGTTTCTAATGCAGCATTTTATTGCATTTTTATATGAGTTGGGCACCATGGTATCTTCCAGACCGTTATATGCCTCAACTTGCCATTTAGTCCAGCAGAGGAAAAGACAGAGAGTGAGCAAGCGAGCAGGAAAGGGGTTTGAGTTCATTTCCACATAGCCAAGCACTAAAAAGACCTGGCTATGTTGTATCAAGATCCTCTACTAGCTTTGGGCAGGGGGCCATTTTGAACCTACTTTTAAGTCTGCTTGGTGCATAACTCTGTTTTGGCATTAATCAATATATAAATTAATATGCCAACAACAACATATTCAGGGCAACAGGTTTGGGAAGGTTGGTGCAGAGGAGCTGGTGTAGTATTAATTCTATTTGCTGTCTTGTTCATATGCTACCCAAGAGCTTTTGCTAGTTTGCACACTCATTTTCATTCTGGGCTGCACTTTGCTCCGGAGTGAGCCTGATGAACTGTTTAACCTAATTACCATCTGAGGGATTTATTTGACTCCCAACTGGGGAAGCCGGGAAAAGCCATAGCTTGATTTAACAGAGATATTTTCATTTCAACAGCTCTGAAGAATTCTGAATTCCACCATTTCCCAAGAGGCTTCCTCATTAGGAAAAGGAAACTCTCTCTCATACTAAATGAGAATCTTACATGAATCTGCTCCTTGAGGTGTGCAGTCATGCTGTTTGAAAGCCTTACATGTGTTTCTATAGGTGAACATTATTTTGAATGGTGTTAACAAAGTCTAAGGAACAGTTATTATAAGTATAATATACTTATATTAATAATAATGATCAACAACAACATTTTCCAAGGATTTTCTAAAAATGCTTTTCAGAGTTTCTTGTATATAAACATTGATAGGCTAGATTTCAGCCCTTTATAGCTTGGGATCTAAAAGCTAACCCAGAGTATTTCTGGCAGTTGGTTTTATAATCATTTGGACCTTTAAAAGCAAAAAGAAACTAGCTGGTAGTTTTCATTCACCTTACAGTGCTGTAACTTGAGTTGAAGAGCGTTCCCCCCCCTAAGAAAGTAAGCACACCAGGGTCACCAAAAGAATTGTTCTGCTTCCAGAAACAGAATATCCACCCCCCCACCCTGCATGTGCTTATGATTTCCATTTAGCTTAAAAATAACTGTCAATAGAATTGTTCCAATCACTTGCATCTATCTCGATAAAGAAATATGCTATGGCTGAGTTGACAAACAATGGTGTATCTTAAGAACACAGGAAAAATCCTGATGAATGAGACCGAAGGTCCATCTAGTCAAGCTTATGTTTTAATATGTTCAACCAGGTATGTGTGGGAATGTGAGAGCAATAGCTCGCTCCTCTTGTTGTTCTCCAGCAAGTGACATTTCGAGATAGGCTTCTTCTGATCCTGAAGGTAGCATACAGCTATAATAGCAAGCATCCCTTGACAGCTTTATCCTCCATGACTTTGTCTAATCTCCTGTCAAATATTATAGCCCTGGATGAGATCTTCACGTCTCGCATTTTGAAGAAGTCACATAATATCCTGAGAGATCCCACCCATCCTGCTCACAACTTCTTTGAACTATTGCCTTCGTGCAGAAGATATAGGACAATGAAAACACGAACCACACGCCTTCTGAATAGTTTCTATCCAAGAGCTCTGATTGCACTAAATAATGATCTCAGGGCCAGTTGCAAGGTTTAGCAAGCAGAGAGTAGGAAGGAATGAGATAGGTTTTAGGTTATGTTTTAGGTTTTAGGTTATGTTATACCTTAATAGGTCATGTTATATTCTGGATTATGTTATGTTTTATAGATTATGTCTGAATAGGATGAGAGTGTCGGAGATACGTGCAAATGTATATGTGAACCCGGTCTTTGGGTGGGTGTTTGATTTTCGTTGTTGTGTATACTGTGTATATACGGACAATGACAATAAATTTATCTATCTATCTATCTAAGTTGGTGACCATCATTTCAGCTTGTAGTGGCAGATTCCAGTTAGCTTTCATGCCGTGTGAAGGAAGTATCCTTTTTGTCTGTTTTGATTCTCCTACCCTTCAACTTCATTGGGTCCGCAGGATTCTAGTTTTCTGAGAGAAAGAGAACACCCCTCTCTCTGCTTGTGTTCTTCACAGAACATCTACCTTGTGCACTTCATCGGCCATCTCCCTTCCAAAACCTCAGACTTTGCAAACTTTCCTCATAGGGGAATTGTTCCAGACCCTTTATGATTAGGGTCACCCTTTTCCAAACTTTCCCCAGCTCTACAATATCACATTTGAGGTGTTAAGATTTATAGGATGCTTCACAGCAAAAAGCCATTGAAGCAGTCTAAAAGATAAAAGCAGAATAAAAAGCAAGCTCTTAACAATAATAAAGCCAATAGAACCAACTCTAAAACCACACATCCAAGTTTCAGAAGTGAGAACGATAGACGGTATTCCAACTGTGGTTATACCACTGATCTGTATAAAGGCATCATGATATTGGTAGCTTTACTTCAGTCCATTTCCTAATGATCCCCAGCGTGCAATTTGTGTCCAAAAACAACAACAACAACAACAAAACCCATAGAGGATTTTCCAGCCTTTGCACTGAGTTGTGGATAGTCTGGGAGGAGTTCAACATTTCGCTACTATGATTGCTCCTTCAGTGTAAGCATTTCTGGACGATCTTCTCTTGTTGGGGGTTGTCCTGACCTTCCCAGAGCTGGTGGAGCAGAAGGAGAGAATGCCCCCTAACGCTCGTGAGACTCGTACGGGCTCTGGCTAGCACAGCTGTTTAGTTAAATCCGGACCTGTATCTGGAAGGACAGATTGGCAGACAAAGTGAATCAGCCTTCTGCATGGGGAGCATAGCACAGCACCATGTACCATGCGTGGGTGAGTGCGTAGGTAGATAATACACATGAAGATCTACTCTGCCGGTCTAAGTGGCATTGTTGTATTGACTGTGTGCAATAGGGTCACGTGAGTTTCCTCGTGTGGAAGGCAAAACACTTTGCTTTTCTGTATGAGGCATGGGTAGTTTCAGTGCAGGCATTAGGTCACTGGAAATGGAATAGGAGTTGTGTGAGAAAATATGTGAAGGAGGCCAGGAAAACTCAGCAGTTCCCATTTCAGCAGTTGGGAGATGAGTGAGCTTTTTGGAGAAGAAGAAACCAAAACGTGTTTTTGTGTTGTTTTTTTAAAACCAAAGGAATGAGCTCCTTTCTTTGGAGTTCCCCTGTTTATTTTAATGACCATTTTTGTGGCTGTGAATGAGTCATTTTGTGGTGTGGAGAAATGACTGACCATGTGTCAGCTGCACGTTATCTTAAGGCTCTGGTTAATTCTTGTTTTGTTGTGGTCCGATTTAGCAACTCTGCAAATGGGATTCTCTTGTTAATGGACCTTAATCAGAAGAGTATTACTAGATATTACAAGGCTTTTAAAGCAGCATGTGGCTTTGCTGAAATCCTCAGTGCAAGCATGAGATAACTTATGCTTCCCCCACCTCTTCTCCCTGCTCCTGTTTGTGATTGGAACTCACTGAAGAGCTACTGTCCCAGTGATGGAAGGGGTTGACTTTAGAGGCTCTATACATGATAGGTTGGCATAGCATAGTGCAGGGGTCAGCAACCTTTTTCAGCCGTGGGCCGGTCCACCATCCCTCAGACCTTGTGGGGGGCCGGATTATATTTTAGGGGGTAGGAAATGAATGAATTCCTATGCCCCACAAATAACCTAGAGATGCATTCTAAAGAAAATGACACATTCTACTCATGTAAAAACATGCAGATTCCTGGACCGTCCACGGGTCAGATTGAGAAGGTGATTGGGCCGCATCCGGCCCCCGGACCTTAGGTTGCCTACCTCTGACATAGTGGCTAAGAGACTGAGCTATCAATCAGGAAATCACCTGGAAAGGCCCCAAATTTCAATTTATGGCTGCAGTTCATTGACACTAGCAGCCTGGTGCAAAGTAACTTCCATGTCATCCTTTTTTTAAAAAAGGTAACATTCTCAATATAGCTTGTTTTTTAGAGAACCACTTCATTGTGTCTGTGTTTTAAACAAACCTGTCCATTGCATTTAAATAAAAAAAGTGTTAGGCTAAGTGCAAGCAAATAGGTAATTTTAAATTTGTATTTTGCCCTGTTTCACTGCATTTGTATTTTTTTTAAGCCAACATATATAACTAAAGTAAGGACTTCCTGTGAATATATAACACTGCACAGCTCTTCCTCCAAGCTGATCGTCTAAAGATCCCTCATTTCTCACTGGTAGCAATATTTACTAGATTAGAAACTTATCACAGGAAGTTACGTCTGACGAAGCATGCCAACTCATTTTTAAATGCTAACCAACACCAGTATTTTAATCAATAATGAACAAAAAAACTATAGCTTTTATTGGGTTTGGGCTCTGAACACTGTTCTGATCAGTTGATCTTCTCTTGTTGCTACTGTACTCTCAACAGAAGGGCAGACTATTAAATCTGTTTTGTTTTAATTGCCTTTGGTCAAAGTGCAGGCTTAAGAATTGGCTGTATGTCAAATGCAAAGTGTTTAATTAATTAAAGAGGAAAAGGGGGTTCTGTTGGTCAAGTGGTACATAACCACTTCCCCACCCTAGTCATGCTATTGCATAATTAAAGGACATGGATCAGCGTATTGTTTGTTGCATTACAGATTGGGTGCCACACTCCATTCAAATTTCAATTTCCATGTATGGATCTCTTAGCCAAGCTAAAAGCCCTTTAGTTTGATAGTGGGAAAGATGTATTACCCAGAGTGGTTTCCATCTCTTGATCTTGCTGAGCACGACCAAGACACAAATTGGCTTTAAAGGTGATTACCGTTGAGGATGATATAGTCCAGTCTGAAGATGTAAATATGCCACAGTCTATGACCTGCTAGCCTTCTAGTTTCATTATTTTAACACACAAATGAGAAGGATTTTCAGAGGACACTCTGCTTATTTATTTGGTTTTTACCCATTTATGTAAAGGAAAAAAAAAACATATGTATACTTACATGGGCCAAATCAGCCTGAGTTGGTTGATCTGAGGCTGATTTCAGCATTGTGGAAGTACACCATATGATGATGTCAGTTTTGGGCCAAGGTGTCTGATGCTGCTTGGGAACATGAGGCCCTGTGCAATACACACGTCAGCATTGTGTAATCAAAGGGTAAAATCAGTAGTAAAAAGTGTACAGAAAGAGCAGTCTGTACTGGAGCAGGACGGTGTGATTGGCAAGATGACAGGACACCTACAAGGTGCCATATTAGATTAAGCACTTTGGATGATTACTTTTCTCTTTGCAAACTAGCACATGCCAGAATTCATTAATGAAAAGCTAGGCAGCAAGAGCAGGCTGAGAGAAAACAGGACCTACCCATTTCAATAGAATATATAATAAATAGCTGGATCTGTGCCTTTGGTACTGAACATATGGTATGGGCCATTTCTTCTTCCTTCCTTTTTTATGCAAAAGAGTTTATGGCACTGAATTTATTCTTCATCTGTTGTGTGTGTGTGTGTGTGTGTGTGTGTGTGTGTGTGACAAAATTAGCTTACCTAATATTGTGCTTGCACTTGGCAGCCTTTTTTGTTGTTGGATTAATTTATAAATGAATTTATGAAGTGGAAAACTTAGAAAATCATTGGAGTATTATTCTTTTTTCTTTTTTAAATATTTTTTATTGATTTTATTTTCTCAAAACAAGTTTTCAGTATCATTTCTAAACATATATTTTCCAATTTCTTCCCTCCTTGTTGTCTTCCCTCAACTACCATTTCTGGTTTATTACATCAGATGATACATTCTGCTGTTTATATACAATATTATGTTACCACATTGTTATACTTCTTGTTCTCTAGAAATAAAATTGTAAATTTTTATTTAAATCCTGGCCAGCGAGACCATTTCTTTCTGTTGTTTCTGCAAATATATTGTAAAGAGTTCCCATTCTTTTTCAAAGTCACTTTTTACAGTTTGTCCTTTTCACGCAGTTAACTTTGCTAACTCTACATAGTTCATCAACTTTTCTTCCCTTTGCGCTTTTGATGATACTTCTCCAGTCTTCCAATTTGAGCTATTAAAATTCTTGCCACTGTTGTAGCATACATGAATAATGTCCTTTTTTTCTTTCAACAACTCTTGTCCTAAAATACCTAACAAAAATGCTTCTGGTTTTTTGACAAATGTTCTTTTAAACATTTTTAAAAATTCATTGTCTATCATTTCCCAATTTTTAAAAACAATCTTACAATCCCACCACATATGATAAAATGTACCTTTCCCTTCTTTACATCTCCAACAATTCTTTTGTTCTGTTCTATAAATTTTTGCCAGTTTTACTGGTGTTAATGTACCACCTATACATCATTTTCATGTAGTTCTCTTTCAATAATATGCAATCCATAAATTTCAGATTCACTTTCCAGAATCTTATCAAATCTTCAGATTGTATATTATGGCCTAAATCCTGTGCCCATTTGATCATTACTGATTTGACTTCTTCGTCCTTAGTTTCCCATTCTAACAATATACCATAAGCCTTCTTTAACAATTTAGAATTGTCCATTGGAGTATTTTTCATGGAAAAATACCTACCCCACATTGCTGCCAAGGAGCTGGAAAATGACAATGGAGGTATTGGTCACAGGTTAACACATTGATGAGAGGATGCTTCAGAGACTTTTAAATGAGGCATTCCTCATAGCTGGTCCTGAACATCTGCACTTTGACAGCAGAACCTCTGTTCAGAAATAGCACCGCTTTGGAGCAGATCCGCTGACAGTATTTAGCACAGAGAGTGAATTACTCCAGCATGTCAAGTTTTCCTTACCTTGAACTCTTTGGTTGTGATACAAAGGAGCTCCATATGTCAGAGATGATGCTTTATAATAACATTCTCTGGGCAAAAAGGGGAAAATTTGTAGAGTACCGATTGATGACATATTTGCAGAATATGTGATGAAACTGCATTTAGGAATTTTAGCCGCCTAGTGATACTGTGTTACGTTTTACTATGTTGTAGCCTTAAATCCATCCTGGGGATTATCATTCATGCTTCTGAGGTGTCAGCAGTAAAACTGGGTCACAGAAGATTTATATGTGCTTATTCAAGTTCATGTTGCTTCTCTCCATTTGAGATCCTAAAATGTGCATGCTACAGCCACCCTTTGATATTTAAAATAGAACAAGCGAAATGTAAGAATTTTCACTGCAATATGAATTAATTGCATATACAGGGCATTGCTTCTAAATGCTTTTTCTCATAGAGTTGGAGTGTTGAGAGTGGAAAAACTGAGAGCCATGGTTTGGAAATGGATTTTTCTGCTGCAACAGACATCAGAGGCTGTGACTAGGCCTAGTATTTCCAGAAGGGCCCATGCAATAATCATTAATTATTGCTATTTTAACGACCTCCCCATCTGCTGCTCTGAAGGAATGCCCAGAGTGAAATGTCCACAGCACCTGCTACCTTTATTACCCCAGAATGCCTCTGAACCCAATATATATTACTTTGGTGCCCATAGGCCTTCTGGAGTAATAAAAATGGCAACTTGCAGTAGCCTTTACGCTGTATTGAACATTGATGGCAGACATTCCCATCACTGCCCTCAGCCACAGAGCCTGGTCAACCCACAGGGACTAGAGGCAGGCAGTGAGCAGCAGTGGATATGAGCACAAACTTGAAATACAAAGTGGATTGGCTATAGAAGCTTTTGCTACAGTGGTACCTCGAGTTACAAACGCCTCAGGTTACAAACGCTTCAGGTTACAAACTCCGCTAACCTAGAAGAGTTACCTCGAGTTGAGAACTTTGCCCCAGGATGAGAACGGAAATCGTGTGCCGGCGACACAGCGGAAGCAAGAGGCCCCATTAGTGAAAGCACGTCTCTAGTTAAGAACAGTTTCAGGTTAAGAACGGACCTCTGGAACAAATTAAGTTCATAACTAGAGGTACCACTGTATTTTCATTTCTTGGGTGGTGGGGTGCATTTGTGTGTGTGTGTGTGAGAGAGGATCAATCAGGGTGGTGGCAAGGCCCAGAAATAAGCCTACCAAAGGCCCCAACAAACTCAGGGCTGATCCTGATTCTAACATTAAAAATACCACCACCTGACCCAGTAGGAAGGACAATGATTTTTTTCCCCATGGCTCAGTCATTAATTCCTTCCTACGAGCATTATAGTTCAGCAAGCTATAGCTTGCTTTTTCCAGCATAACAGCAGTCCTATAGTACTGATACGTGGAAAGCAGAGGTGGAGAAACCTACCATGCACATCTTATGCTGCCTTAACAAATAAGCATTTGAGCAATGGTTGTATGACCCCCACAGAGAGACAGTTTCCTGAAATATGCATGGATTTCCCCCCACCCACTTTTGCAGTCTGTGTGCCTGAATGAGTTATGTTTTGTTGCAGGCAGCAGTTTGTGTGCTATCGTTGAAAAGAAGCGCATGTAACAAGTCAGCATTTTAGCAAGTCTGTTAGGTACTCTTGAGGCTATTTCTCAGCTTGAAAGTAACTCTTCATTTATGTTTAATGCTGAATTTCCTGGCAGTATTTTCGTTTGGGGTGGTGGGGAGGGAGAAGCTTGACATCTGTACTGTTCCTTTTGAAAGTTCTGATAGGGAATAGATGACAACGCTGAGCAATAAATTAAAAAGAACCTTTCAAGTGAAGGGTATACACACCAAGAGCTGTAGGTCCGTAGCACAAGGTTTGGCGTTTTAACTTTGGCATTCTTTACTTCAAAGGAAAGAAGATACACGTGCAAGTGATTTTGTGGAAATCAAAATGGGAAGAGGTCTTACTTCAGTAGTAAGAACCGAAATAGATGTGGTGATAAATGTATCGCTGGAAATCTTCTTCTTCTTCTTCTTCTTCTTCTTCTTCTTCTTCTTCTTCTTCCCCGTCCTCCAAATAGCTGTCATTTGAATGGATGGGGGGACGACGATGACAACAACAACGACAACCACATCAGGACCATGGACAGGTTTAGCCCTTTCTTCCTGTGCTGTGATCCTAACAAAAAAGTCACACTGTTCAGGTGGAAAACTCTTGTTGGCCATAGCTTGGGAATCTTCATCAGGATCACAGCACAAGAAGGGTTAAAAAATCCCCACACCCTGCAGTCCTGATCTTGTCCCATCCCACACCCAATTGAACTATTTACTGTTTTGGGTTTCTTTTTTAGTTTATAAGGAACAACTTCCTGTAATGCGCTAATGCCCCATCTGAATTGGCCTTAAAAGAAGATGCTATACATGCAGAAGATACCCCAGGTTTGATCTCTGTCTGGCATACTTGGTTAAAAAGGTAGAAGGGCTAGGGTGGACTTCCTGAAACCTTGGAAAGCCACGACCATCACCAGGCTTGGTGCACTGATTGAATGAACTTCCAACAACAGCAAGGTACATGAGCAGCAGCGGAGGGCTGGGTGTTTAGTTAGAGCTGTGCCAGAGCTGGCTTGATGATAATTCTGCATCCTCTCACTCTCACATCCTGAGATGTGAAATAAAACTTGCGGTCCAAAGTGGCATTAAGAAGTGATGGTATCATTTGTTGGGCAACGTGGATGTGGTGTGAATTGACTTCCTTGGTAAAACCCCTTCCCACCAAAGCGTGCAAAGGAACAGAAGAATTTTTGAAGGATTAAGTGCTGTGCAGTAATTTTCTGAACCCGAGGGTTCGGTGAAATTAATTAATCTTTAACTAAAGAAGAACTAAATTTCAGATGATAAAAATAATAAATGGGCACATTTTTTTTATCCAGCTCATTGGTGGAAAACAAGGTAGAGCTAAGTAGTTTGATTGTTGTGAACTCAAACATGGAAGTTTTGCCAAAAATCAGAAACTTTTTGAAATCTAGGATGGTGTCTGAAATCCTTCTGTCTCTGAATCTCATGATGTTTTGTGTGATCAAGTTCCAATTCAAGGCTTCCAGATTTATTTATTTGCTAAATGAGCTTCATTGCCTGCCCAACACCCAATCTCCAGCTTGCTGTGTGTTTACCAGAACAATGGGAAATGGAGCTGAAAATTATTTTTGTTCCATGTACATAAGAAACTTTCTAAACATTGTAATACTCCTACTCCTACTAAATATTTCCTACCCACCTCACCATAAGCTCCCTGGGTGGACCAAGGTAAAGGGGAGAATCTTTAACAGATGATGAAAGCTATATATTGCAGGTGCAGGGCCATCTTAACCATATGCGTTAGGGGTGTGGGGCACCCGGGCGCCGGGCTCTCAGGGGCACCAGGCCGAGACTCCAGGGCCTGAGAGTTGAGTCTGGGGAAGAGTCCACCTGTCGGAGTGCTGCAGTGGGCTCTTCTGCTGCAAGCAGCTCTCCACCATGAGTTTGGGGGCAAGCGAGCCAGCGAGGGGCTGAGGCGGTTGGCCGGCTCTGCCCTCCTGCATGCCTGGGATTGCCTGTGTGCCTCAGCAGTCGGCCCAGAATGTGCTGCCCCCCCCTAAAAAAGAAGGTCAACAACTCTGGGCAACCTGGGGGGGGGGGAGCGCTGGGTGGATGTTTGCACCCCGGCGCTGCGTATGCTTAAGATAGCCCTGTGCAGGGGCCAGAAGGGAAGTGAATTTCACAGCTTCTGCACCCATTCAGGCAGAAGCTGCAGTGCAGCCTAATTTCACCTGTAAATAATAATAAAAATAAAAAACCCATATCCTTTCAGCTGTGGTATGAAATTGAATTAGTTTACATACTAGCTATTTCTCTGAAAGATGTCATAAAAGGTAATTGAGTTGTAGGATTAGATGAAGCGGATGATGAGAGGGACTCTAGGCACACTACTGAGCTGATGAAACCCTGGCAATGTTTATACGCAGTTCAGGGAAATTCCTACCTTGTTGGCACAGCAAATGCCGCCTGGCTGCAGTAATTCAGAGTTATAAGTGCTTGCATCTTTACTCCTCTTCTGATGAAATCAGCAGAACGGTGGCATTCAGAAGAGGAGACCATGTTGACTTTTTGTTTTGTTTTGTTTTGTTTTGTTTTGTTTTAAGAAGAGCTTTGGGAATAGAGCAATTCAGCTAAAGGCTAAACGAACCAAGCAATAACACAGCACTTCTACACCGTAGGCATTTTCATGTTCATTCCCTCCACAAAAGCCAGATGTGTGCAGTTAAAACTTACCGCCTGGCTAGCATGCACTGCTCATTTTCTAGGGAGACCACCTTAGTTACTGTGAATAGAGGTTTTTGTGCTGGGATCTTTGCGCTGTTCCCAATGACTCATTCTATAGTGGAAAGTAGAATTGGATCTTTAATGGAAAATGTTAGGGCTGAGTTGGATATTTTGTCAGAATCTGCTTTCATCTCAAAAGGTTGCCCTTTGGGAAATGTGGAAATTTCTGTCAATGCCTTCCCTATGTGAAAAATGGAAGCAGCTTCCTGCCCCTGGAGATGTGAGGTTTCTTGTGAAACCCTAAAGCAGGGTTGAGGAGCCTTTTTCCACCACATTCCCTTCCAGATAAGCTTCCGGGGGCCACATGGAAGTGGTGGGTGAAGCCAGAGCCAACCGTGGGTGGAGCTATGAAAGTAAATTTTAGCTTTGTACAGTAGGCTAGTTTCTACACACACTCATACATCTCTCTCCCCGCCCCAGATAAGCAAGAGACACTATCAAAGTTCAAAGGCACCTTCCATCCAGACAAAAACATTCAGAATGCCAAGCAGGGTTGAATGTGTCCTGCAGAGAGTATGTGACCTGGGGAGGGTTGTGAGGGCCAGATAGAGAGACGCTGGTGGCACATTGGATGAAACCTCCAGGCCTGAGGTTCACTCCCTTTGAACTGCATGCAGAGTTAGCTGTGTAGAATCTTTAGCCTTGGCTGCTCAGCCACCAGCCATGAAGCTTTTCAAGGGGAACACGCTGTTCAATCCCTGGGCAGATCACTCATGGACAATCCCCTAATGGGCTCAACAAGTGATGGGAGCAGGAAGTTCCTGGCCATCAATATCAATAGGGATTCTTTTCAAATAAGCATGTTGGAAGATGACATGGCAGGCTCACCAGATCTTAATTTTGCACACAACTCTTCTTAGTTAGGTGCCAGAAAACCATACAAATGACCTGTTTCATGATCATCTGTTTACAAAGCCCTTGCAACAGTAGCACGGGGGTTTGGAACAGATGAAGGACATTTCTATGTGTTTTATCAGTTTGAGCTGCCGGCCAGACCAGACTGTGCTATTGCAATAAGAATTCTAGGAGGCTCAATTGCAGCTGACATGCGTCCTAGTTCTGTTGGACAAGGCGCTTACACCTCAGCTTCTTGTGGATTCTTCTTGTGGTGCTTATGCTTTATGCATGAACGATACGCAACTGTCAGGGGTTTAGGAGCAGAGGCAAGGGCAAGGGAGGAAACAGAGAGCGAAGGGGAGGAGGCAGAAGAAAGGATGAGTGATGACGACGACCCGAGATCTCCGAGTCTTTCCAGTGAATCAGAGGATTCACAGAAAGGAGCACCAGTGGCCAGGGCAAGGGGGGAGTTTAGGGGGGCACCCCAGGAAGATAGAGCCAGAGGGGACTCAGAGGAGAGCAGTTGGAAATCGGGACCAGCGTCACCGCTAGGGAGCAGGGAGGAGGAAGGGAGCCAGGGGGCAAGCGCTGGCAGCTCACCACAGGAGGGGGGGGCATGAGTCAGGAGTGGCCACACCTCCATCGGGGAGCGAAGAAACGGTTAAGCGGAAAGTGGAAGGTTGGGCGCGCGCGCCAAGTTCAAATGCAGAGGAAGGCGGCGCAGTAAGCAGCCCGGAAAGGGAGCCAGGTCCTAAAGCCCGGCGCAAGGAGGCAGGAGGGTCCGGGTCAGCGTCAGAAGAATCCCGGAAGGAAGAAACCCCGGGGGGCAGAGGGACCCAGAGGAGAACAGTCAGGCGGAAAAGGTGGAGCAGGGCTAGGATATTAAGTTGGTGCACAAGGGGCGGAGAATCAGACGGAGCTTTGCCGATCTAGCTACTAGACGTAGAGTTGCACGCAGCAGCTTGGAAATGGAAACTGTAACTCAATAAAGACTTTTACTTAATGATCGCTGGCTAGCGTGATCCTCTGTGAGCTAGGATCTTCGAGCAGCTCTGACAGTAAGCTCCGTCTCACAAGTGTGGGCATCTACAGCCTCGAGGAGGGGAGAGAAGCAGGTGCCTACCAGCGAGCTCACGAACGGCAGCCGACATGACGGCTGAGCAGCAGATAGAGGAACTCAGAAAAGCAGTGTCACAACTGACTGCAGAGGCTCTCGCATCCCGGAAGAGAGAGGAGGAGGCAGCTGCCGCCTGCAGGGATCTCCAAGTCAGGTTAGACGTGCTTACAAAGCAGACACCCAGACAGGAGGGAATTGGGTTGGCGAGACGTACAGGCGGTCTGGTCTCTCACTTCGATGGGAACCTGCAACAGTATCCCAACTTTAGAGCAGATGTACTGTGCGCACTGCAACTGCTGAATAAAGACTTTAGAGATGAGCAAGAGAAGGTGGGATTCATCATGTCCCATTTGCATGGGGATGCTAAAGCATGGCTGCGCAATCTATGGAGAGATAAGGATCCGGCGCTCCGAGATGCGGATGCCTTTATTAAAGCGATGGATGGGTGTTTTTTATCAAGCATTGACGTGGATCTTGCCCGGAAGGAGGTGCATGGACTAAGGCAAGGGAGGGCCAGCGTAAGGCAATATCATGCCCGCTTTTTCGCTTTGGTCAGTGCCCTGGAATGGGACAGAGATTCGGCCCCTGTGAGAGACCTCTTTTGGGAGGGGCTGCACAGCTCGATTAAAGATGAGATCGCGAGGGGGGAGCGACCCCGGACCACCCAGGAGGTCGTTCAGAGGGCACTGGCAGTGGGGGTGCGGCTGGAAGAACGTCCGTGGAGCAGGGACGAAGGGCGTGGAGGGCGCGAACCAGCCAGGGGCCCCTCCTTCCTTCCCAGAGACGCAGCGCGGGCGCAATCCACGCCTCCACCAGGAGGAGGAGCGGAACCTATGGAGGTGGGAGGTGCAAGGGCTCAGTCAGCAACCAGAGCCCTAGCACCGGCAGCAGTGAAAGCGAAGCCTCCTAGAGGGAACAGGAAGTGTTACGTCTGTGAGGAGCCAGGGCACATGGCGAAAGAGTGTCCCCAGAGGCCCCACAAGCTCACTGCAGCCTCAGCAATGGTGACTGCAGCGACGCAGCAAGGTGGACCACAGCAGGGAAACAACGCAGTCTGGCTGGAGGAAGAGGCACTGGGGCCCAGCCAGACGTGTTAGTGACGCAGTCCCCAGAAATTTTACAGCCCGTGAACCCCCTCCCGCCCAAACCAGTAGTGAGGCTCACCGCATCTCTCCAGCTGCCCAATGGCATCACCATGGACGTGCCAATCACCGTGGACTCGGGCAGCAACGCGGACTTTATAGGGCAGGACTTTGTCGACAAACACGCTATACAGTTGCTGCCGGCCACACTGCCCCTGCAGGTTGTCACGGTGGATGGCAGGGAGCTGCTAGGGGGGCAAGTGGTGAAGCAGACGCCACCGATGGTGATGCGACTTGGGAATCACAGAGAAGTCATCAGCTTCAATGTCACTCAGCTATCGGATACGCCCATTGTATTGGGAATGAGTTGGCTGGACAAGCACAGCCCAACGCTGGCTTGGTACCAGAGGCAGCTGATCTTCGGCTCTTCCTTTTGTGCTGAACACTGCATCGTGCCCCGGCAGGAAGGAGAGGAAGAGGAGTCACAGCTGCTGCTAGGCACGCTGCAAGCGATTCCCCACAAGTACGCAGAATTTTTGGAAGTTTGCTGCGAAAAGGAGGCGGACAGACTACCCCCTCACAGACCGTATGACTGCAAAATTGACCTGCTGCCGGGGGCGGCGCTGCCTAAAGGGAAACTGTATTCCATGTCAGAGGACGAACTGCAAGAACTCAAGGAGTTCATAGATCATAATTTGGAGCGCGGTTTCATCCGAGAGTCCAAGGCAGCAGGGGGCAGTCCTGTATTCTTTGTTAAAAAGCGAGACACGCCCCAAAAAAGACTGGTCGTGGACTATCGCATTTTGAACAGTGGGACCAAGCCATCGGACTTCCCCATGCCCCGAATCGACGACCTCCTAGCGAAGGTGCGGAAGGGAAAAGTGTTCACCAAGTTGGACCTGCGAGGGGCGTACAACCTCATTCGCATGCGGGAAGGAGATGAGTGGAAGACGGCCATGTTCACGCCACTGGGGACCTACGAGTATAGAGTTATGCCTTTTGGATTGCAAAATGGCTCCCACGTTTTTCAAGCTTTCATGCATCACGTGTTGGCGGGACTTCTCTACAAGACGTGCGTCTGTTTCTTAGATGACATCCTGATCTTTTCGGAATCGCAGCAGGAGCATGACGGGCACGTCAAGGAAGTGCTGAGCAGGCTAAAGCAACATAGGCTCTACGCCAAGCTGGAGAAGTGCCAATTTGACGTGACGGAGGTGGACTTTCTGGGCTACAAGCTGTCTGACAAGGGGCTCGCCATGGACAGCGCCAGGGTTCGAGCGGTGTTGGATTGGAAGAGTCCACGCAACCGGAAGGAGGTCCAACGGTTTGTCGGCTTCGCGAACTTCTATCGCAAGTTTATCAAAGGCTTCGCTATGCAGACAGCGGCCATCACAGACACGCTCAGCTCCAAGAAAAAGAAGTTCGTTTGGACAGAGCAGGCGGAGCAGTCCTTTCAGGCGCTCAAGCGTCTCTTCGCGTCGGAAGAGCAGCTGCTTCATGTCAACCCCAGCAGGCCGATGAGGGTGGAGACAGACGCCTCGGACAGAGCCGTGGGGGCGGTCCTGCTGCAGAAGGACCAGCAGGGGGTGTGGCGACCGGGAGCGTTTTACTCCAGGAAGCTCAGCAAGTCCGAGCAGAACTACACCATCTGGGACAGGGAATTGCTGGCCATTCATGCAGCGTTCAAAGCGTGGAGGCACTTCCTGATCGGCGCCAAGCACACGGTGCAGGTTTGCACGGACCACAAGAATCTGGAGCACTGGCGCACGGCACAGTTCCTAAACCAGAGGCAGATACGTTGGGCTGAGTTCTTTGCGAACTTCGACTTCCGCATAGAGTATGTCCCGGGGGACACTAACATCATGGCGGACGCCCTCTCCCGTAAGCCACAGTATCTGGAGGACGCAACGCCAGCGGCCGCCATGCACATCTTCGCACCAACAGTGTGGGCGTGCGCCGCGGCCACCGTGGACCTGGAGGCGGTGCGACGAGCGTTGCAGGATGACTCCTTCGCGCAAACAAAGATGGCAGAGGTGCAAAGGGGCAAGGCTGCGGCCGACGGTTTCCAGCTACGAGATGGATTGCTCATCCGTAAAGGGGCCATCTACGTGCCGGGAGACGACCTTCGCGCCAAGGTGCTGCAGCAGCTGCACGACGCGCCCACGGCCGGGCACTTTGGCAAGGAGAAGACGGTGGAATTAGTAGCCAGGGATTTCTGGTGGCCTGGAATGAGAGGGGAGGTCGCAGACTACGTGGCGAGGTGCGACACCTGCCAGAGGGCCAAGCCAGTGCACAGACCGCCGGCCGGACTGTTGGAACCGCTGCAAACTCCGGTCGAACCTTGGGAGAGGGTGGCTCTGGACTTTGTCACAGATCTGCCCAGCTCGAGAGGCAAGACGGCAGTGCTGGTGGTGGTGGACCTTTTTTCCAAGATGGCACATTTCATTCCGTGTGCGAAAGTGGCCACGGCGGAGCAAACCGCCAAACTGTTCATAGACCACGTGTTCAAGGTTCACGGTCTGCCACGGTCTATTCTGTCCGACCGGGGGCGGCAGTTCATCTCGAATTTCTGGCAGAAGCTGATGGGCTTCCTGAACGTCAAGATCAACCTGGCGTCGGCGAGACACCCGCAGACCAACGGGCAAGCGGAGCGGGTCAATGCCATCATGCAGCAGTACCTGAGATGTTATGCAAATCAACAGCCTGCGACGTGGGTGGATTACCTGCCGCTTGCCGAGTTCGCCTACAACAACACGAAGCACGTGTCCACGGGGGTCACGCCGTTCTTCGCCAACAATGGGAGGCACCCCAGAACCTTCCTGGGACTGGAAAGAATGGGGGAGGGGGAGCCGCAGACAGCAGATGCGTTCGCGTCGGAGCTGCAGGAAGTCCACGATCAGCTGAGGCGCCACCTGGAGCTGGCCAAACACGCATACAAGGTACAAGCGGACAAGCACAGAAGGGTTGGCGAAGAGCTCCACGTGGGAGACTGGGTCTGGTTAGCAGCCCACGCAGTGCCGGCCAGGTCGTTGGCCAAGAAGAAACTAGGGCATAAACAACTGGGGCCCTACCAAGTCGAAGAGCAGGTCAACCCGGTAGCTTTCAGACTGGCACTTCCGGAGGGTTCCAGAATGCATCCGGTGTTCCACAGATCGGTGCTCACTCCCTACAAGGCACCGCACAGGTTCCAAGAACCCGGAACGGCGCCGAGTCCGGTCAGAGACAGAACAGGGCACACGGGAGTGGCACAGAAGGAGCGCATCAACGAAGTCACGGAGATTTTGGACTCCAGATGGGGGGAGGAGGGGGTAGAATACTTTCTCGCCAAGGAGGGCACCCCGGCCAGTGCGAACAGCTGGGTGCCGGGCTACGCTTTGGACGAACCTCTACTCAAAGACGAGTTTCACGCCCTCTTCCCACATAGACCAATGCCAGCAGACTTTTTCGACGACTGGCTTTTCACGCCCACGCTTTCGGCCAGCACTTTCCGGGGGTTCGACTCGGACGAGGACCCGACACAAGACGTACGTTCCCCGGAGGGGTCACCCTCGGGATCTGCATCAGAACCCTCGTATTGGTGGGACGATCGACCAGAGGAGCAGTTCCGCAGAAAGTGGCTGGAATGCCCAGGACGAGCAACGCCGTCAGGAGGAAGTGAGGGAGAGACGGACATGGACGTTTTCGGGGACGACCCTGGTTTCGAGCACGGCGGCACAGAGATGGAAGCGGAGGTGACCGTCGTCGACGGGAGCAGGGAGGAAGACCCGGGAGCCTTCAGATGGAGGCCCGCCACGGGAAGCGAACGATATCCGACATTCGTCCCTTTGCAACAGCAGCACCCAGTTCCAGCACCGGAAGGAGGGGAGGGGGGAATGGGGGGCTTCGAGGGGGGGGATGGATGTCAGGGGTTTAGGAGCAGAGGCAAGGGCAAGGGAGGAAACAGAGAGCGAAGGGGAGGAGGCAGAAGAAAGGATGAGTGATGACGACGACCCGAGATCTCCGAGTCTTTCCAGTGAATCAGAGGATTCACAGAAAGGAGCACCAGTGGCCAGGGCAAGGGGGGAGTTTAGGGGGGCACCCCAGGAAGATAGAGCCAGAGGGGACTCAGAGGAGAGCAGTTGGAAATCGGGACCAGCGTCACCGCTAGGGAGCAGGGAGGAGGAAGGGAGCCAGGGGGCAAGCGCTGGCAGCTCACCACAGGAGGGGGGGCATGAGTCAGGAGTGGCCACACCTCCATCGGGGAGCGAAGAAACGGTTAAGCGGAAAGTGGAAGGTTGGGCGCGCGCGCCAAGTTCAAATGCAGAGGAAGGCGGCGCAGTAAGCAGCCCGGAAAGGGAGCCAGGTCCTAAAGCCCGGCGCAAGGAGGCAGGAGGGTCCGGGTCAGCGTCAGAAGAATCCCGGAAGGAAGAAACCCCGGGGGGCAGAGGGACCCAGAGGAGAACAGTCAGGCGGAAAAGGTGGAGCAGGGCTAGGATATTAAGTTGGTGCACAAGGGGCGGAGAATCAGACGGAGCTTCGCCGATCTAGCTACTAGACGTAGAGTTGCACGCAGCAGCTTGGAAATGGAAACTGTAACTCAATAAAGACTTTTACTTAATGATCGCTGGCTAGCGTGATCCTCTGTGAGCTAGGATCTTCGAGCAGCTCTGACAGCAACGTATGCTGTGCATTAGGCAGATTGATGTTTTCATTGCAAACCCATCAGAGTATAAGACTCTGCCTGCCCAAAAAAATGATTAAAAATGCTTTTATGTCTTGGAATACATGCCATGGGGAATTACACTTTTTGAAATTATATTTGCACACCTAATTTTCAGATTTCTCTTTCCTTTATGTCACAGCAAGAGTTCTGCAGTTAGTTCTGATGAATAGTTTCTTGGGTTTTGTGTGTGTGTGTGTGTGTTTAGTGTACAGCAGGTGTCTACAAGCTGTGTCCCAATGTAGAATTCAAGGGAAAGGTGAAATCTCCAAAGCTCCTGTTGATTATCCACTGCCATCTGAAGCATGGTGGGTTGGCATGGTGTTTTCAGCTGTTGTGATCCCCCCCACCCCTTCCCAGAGAGGCCTGCCAGGTTGCCTCATTGCTCCCTACCTTGATAGATGTTGATAATTTTCATGCCTGTCTGCAGGTCTAGCAACGATATTCCACTGTGCCAGCGAGACATTTCAATACCATGGTGGAGTGTGATTCACAACTGCATGTGTGTGGTACCTAACTATTAGGGTTATTATAGGGTGAAGCTCTACCTGTTAAATAGCAACTATAAACATCCAATATTGGAAAATAAATTTTGGATCCACCGCTCCTACTTGCATTTGCTAGTAGTGGAAAAAACAACAACAGTCCATGCTTTCACAGGTCTCAGGCACAGCCCAATGACAGAAATTTGCATATGCAGATATCCTGGCCCATTGCAATAATGCCCCATAGTGAATTTTCACCCTTAAAGGATTGTATAACCAGTATGAAAAATACTAGCTGCTTGATTCTAGTTTAATAAAGCATAAATATGATTACTTTCTTCTCTCCCTCCCTCTTTTGTTTGTTGATAAGGTAATTATTTTGTGACTGCCTGAACCCTATGTTTGTAACCCTTCAACCGTGCTGCAATTACAGGAACAAAATATACAATTAATGCAGTTCAGCAATTTAATCTCACAGTAATTGTTGGTTTATGTGATCTGTGATTTGGAAATTGAACTGAATTTATTGTTCTTGGATTTGGATGGTTATTTAACTCTTCTGTGTTCCCCCCCGCAAGGTCATAGTTAATGTAAATGTGTATATTTTGATCAAATGGATGCCTCTGTGTCAGCTATACACCAACAGTTTAAAATGGTGATTAATGATGGATGCACCTTATCTGACAGTTTCGTAGAATTCCTTCATGTGATTCTTGTTTGCATAATGAAATGATGATCAACCTAATTCACACTGCAGTTCAATCTGTAGTCAGGGGTTTGTGTGTCTGCTTCTCCTTTCAGGATAACTCTCTTGCATCACACTCAGCATGCGGTCCCCAAGTCACTTTTTATATTGTCTACCTGACTGGGAGCGCTTGTTCAGGTTGTCAAAAAAAGAGATCTAGCTCTACCTGGAGATCCCAAGGATTGAGTCTGGGACCTTCTGCATGCAAAAAAGATTCTCAGTGATTGATCTATGGCCCTTCTAGACAATTCAGCATCACCAACAGATCTTCATCTGAGGATGAATATTTATTTCCAGGAGTTGTAGAGTTGTAGCTTTGTAGCATGGTTTACAAAGCTTATTTATTCTCAGGGACATGGGAGAGCAAGTGGAGATCATTTTCAACACCAAAGCAGACTAAAAATGCAGGTTGGATTCCTGCTAGTTCCTCATCCTAGATGTCTTTAGGTTCTCTGATCAGGAATCTTCATCCGGGGCTTGCCCCCCCCCCTTTAAAAGCAATAGCAATGTAAGCACTCAAAAGGAAGTGAAGCTTTCCTTATAAAACTTTGATTCTGTGGACAACAGAGATGGGCTCATTTCATTTTTAAAAAATCATTATTTTGGTTTCCAAGTTGTGCATGGAAGTTTCCATACATGATGAAGTCTATAATTTCCAGGTTTGTCTAGTAGCACATGCAGAAACAGAGATGCCTTCAGGCCAGAATGCTGTGTTTTGTTTGGTCATGTTTTCTTTTTTGTTTCAGTTTCAGCAACTTCAGATCACACAGAGTTTCATGTTTGGAGCCCTTTGGACTATTGTTGTAGGAGCCTGAATTGTACTTTCTTTTACCCTGCAGATTTCAATCAGAGAGGCTGCTTTCAAGCTATTAGCCCAAGCGAGCCTCTCTTAGTTTTTTTTAAAGTTCTCTTTAGGCTGTTATTTGGCAGCTATGTTGCGTGGAAAATATTTCTGCCCTTTACATGATGATGTCGTTTTTAATTACTAGCGGGTCACTTCTGTGTCCAGGGCAGCTGTTTATCAGCTCCATCTGGTACGCAGGCTGAGACCCTACCTGGCCGCAGACTGTCTCGCCAGAGTGGTGCATGCTCTAGTTATCTCCCGCTTGGACTACTGCAATGCGCTCTGTGTGGGGCTACCCTTGAAGGTGACCTGGAAACTACAACTAATCCAGAATGCAGCAGCTAGACTGGTGTCTGGGACCACGTAACACTGGTCTTGAAATACCTACATTGGCTCCCAGTACGTTTCCGAGCACAATTCAAAGTGTTGGTGATGACCTTTAAAGCCCTAAACGGCCTCGGTCCGGTATACTTGAAAGAGTATTTCCACCCCCATTGTTCTGCCCGGACACTGAGGTCCAGTGTTGAGGGCCTTCTGGAGATTCCCTCGCTGTGAGAAGCCAAGTTACAGGGAACCAGGCAGAGGGCCTTCTCGGTAGTGGCGCCCGCCCTGTGGAACGCCTCCCACCAGATGTCAAAGAGAAAAACAACTACCAGACTTTTAGAAGACATCTGAAGGCAGCCCTGTTTAGGGAAGCTTTTAATGTTTAATAGACTATTGTATTTTAATATTTTGTTGGAAGCCGCCCAGAGTGGCTGGGGAAATCCAGCCAGATGGGCGGGGTAGAAATAATAAATTATTATTATTATATTATTATATTATTATTGTAACAATGGAGGTAGGGTCAGGATAGAGAGATGCACAAATAGCCTGCAAGCACTGGAACGTTCTGCATAGTAATATCCATCAGAGGAGGTCACCACAGATGCAGCGCTGTCTCAATGCTAAGCACAGTTAATGGTCAGCCTTCTTTTCTGTTTTCCTCATTGACGTAAGTAGAGCCCTGCTGGATCTGACTAAAGGCTTATCTAGTCCAGCATCCTGTTCTCCCACTGGCCAGAAAGATGCTCACAGGAGCAGAGCACAGCAGCTGTCTCATGTTCTTCAGCAGTTGGTATTGAGGGCCATGCTTCCTCTGATATTCAAAGTAGCACACGGCCATCATGACTTGTAGCCACTGGTAGTCTTAACCTCCATGAACTTTCCTAAATCCCCTTCAAAGCACTCAAATGGACAGACACTGCTACACTTTGTGGCAACAAGTTTCACAATATACCTATGTGCTGTGTGAAGAAGGACTTCCTTTAGTCTGTCCAACATTCAACGTCATTTTCTGTTCCCAATTGCAGTATTGCCAGGGAGAAAAACCTCCACAGCATACATAATGGACCTCTGTCATGTCTCCTCCTACTCCCCTTTCCTCTAAAAGAAAATCCCCAAGTGTTGTAACCGTTACTCATAAGGGAGTTGCTCCATCTGCTTGGCCAGTTTGGTTACCTCTTTCTGCAGTGGCAAAGCTTCATGCTCCGGCACCGGGGGGCGGAGAGCAGGTGGGGGCGGGGATGGCGTGCGTCCTGGGGGCGTGGTGGGGGCAGCTGCGATGGCACCCTTCCGGGATTGCGCTGCTGGGGGTGGTGCGCTCCCCCTGCACGCCTCTTCCTCCACCAGTACCTTTCTGAACCTTTACCTATCCCTTTTTTGCAGTGAGGCAACTGAACAGTACACCGTATTCCCAATGCGCTCACACCATAGATTTGTATAAAGGGCAGTAAGGATACGACCAGTTTACTTTACAAGTCATTTTCAATTACGGTTAAGCAGCTCTGGAACATCATTTGTTAACTGTGGCGTGACACAGTGGTTTGAAGTAGGCTTTAGATCCTGGACCCAAGGGCAACTCTGCTGATCTTATCCACAGTTAACACTAGATGCCACGGAACTGCTGAATCATACTTAAGTAGAAGAATTTCCTGCATGGATAAAAGGGAAGGAGTGGCAGGGCAGAAAAGCATGTTGGTTCCTGGTTTATTGTGGTGATTAAGAGGGAGCAAGCATAATGCCAGTGCAGCGCTGATGCACAATAGGGAAGAACTTCTGATAAAATAGTGGTCCTTCTGAAAAATGGTCTTCACTCTACTTTTTAAAGTACAAATAAATTACAGACATAGACAGCAGCCAGATGTTACCCTTATGACTTCTGGTGTGGTCACAGAATGAGCTAGTTCTTTGGAGAGACAAAAGTTACACCCTGACAGAAGTTCTTGGCTTTTGAATGAACTGTTCTCTATCTCCTTTAGCATGAAGATGGTTTTCAGCAGATACTTTTGCTCTCAGTTTCTTCTTCTTCTTCTTCTTCTTCTTCTTCTTCTTCTTCTTCTTCTTCTTCTTCAAAAGCTAGCAAACTGATAAGCTGACAGGAAGGACATTTGCACTGTATGTTCTGCAGACACGTTATGCCAATAAATGTCCTTTAAAAACTTGGAAGTGTTGTTTGGAGAATTGTCTGATCATTTTGTTACTGGGCTATTACTTTCCAGATAACAAAAAAAAACCACAAGAACTGCCAAAGCAGAACAATAAAAGACAATATATATATATTTTTTAAAAAACAGACTTTTACTTTGTACCAATGTGTGTCAGCAGCACAGCTATGTGAAAAGGTTTACAAATGCTTGAATTGAACAGGCAGGCACTACAGTAAATACTCCACAAAACAATACAGAATTGTGTCAGATGCAGAATGAAAAGTAATCTGAAATGCTCCAGTGTTGCCATCCCCCCCCTTTCCAGTGAAACGTATGTGGAACAATACTGTCTTCTTCTGCAGCTGCCCACAATATGCATTCCAAAACCTTGTTATCATAGTGATATTTTGCATGGTGATCTTTATCTTTTTATTTT
The DNA here is from genome assembly GCF_964188305.1 of Podarcis bocagei. Classification (NCBI taxonomy): domain Eukaryota; kingdom Metazoa; phylum Chordata; class Lepidosauria; order Squamata; family Lacertidae; genus Podarcis; species Podarcis bocagei. The sequence goes on from NC_138125.1 coordinate 107,267,713, forward strand.
AAAAAATATTTTGGATCCCACCCCTCTTATAAAACAAACCTTCCCAGTTTTCTTAGATCCTGGGAATTGAAGTAGGTGGAATGCTTGAAAAGGTTTTAAATGCTTTGAGAGAACTCAGAATCATTTCACACAAGTGTTTCCCCCCCGCCCCAGATGCAGAGAAGAGTGTCTCTTTCAGCATTTTGTAATATGTGTGTGGTAGCGTGTGGGCTTTTCGGCCATGCGTGTAGTGCTTAGGAAGCTGCTCCGTGGATCATGTTGCCGATTTGGAGATTAAATTCCACTCATTTTTTGGGAAAGCATTGTGCAAGCAATCCTTAGTGTGCCTATTCTTTTGTGTGAATTCTGCAACCACATGGGTAAGGTAAATTTGCGTGGGTCTTTCCCACCTAATCAACACACTGGGAAATACCTGTGTATCGCTCTTTTCTCAGATACGCGCACGCACACAGCAGCCAGAGTTAACAGTGTGCATATGTATGGAACCTATCGTATTTTTCGCTCCATAAGACGCATCTGACCATAAGACGCACCTAGTTCTAGAGGAGAACAAGGGGGAAAAAATTCTCTCCCTCTCTGCGCAGCGCCCCTCTCCAGCAAAGCGGGGGGAGAAATGGAAGGGGTCCGTTTCTCTTCCCGCTTCGCTGAAGAGGCGCTGCGCAGAGAGGGAAAGCTATGCAGCGCCTCTTCAGCGAAGCGAAGTCAGAACAACAAGAGGGATCGCTGCACAGGGAAAGCACCGATCCCTTTCGCTCTCCTGACTTCAGCGATAGCTGCGCAGCGTGCATTCGCTCCTTAAGACGCACACACATTTCGCCTTACTTTTTAGTAGGGGAAAAATGCGTCTTGTAGAGCGAAAAAATACGATATGTGGCAGAAAATACATCTTTCAGCTAGCTTGTCCACTCATACAAATGTTCTAATTATGGAAACCCTGGTAATTGTCTGATAAGCCCGAGGTTTCATAGAATCATTGTCTGAACACCACTACTTTAGTGTTGTAATATTTATTTCATTTATATCACTCTCCCTTCTTCTTTCATGAAAATCAAGAGGGTGTACACCAGGTGGACTCCCATCCCAGACACTGGCCAGAACAGCTTAGCTTCAGTAAGGTGGCTACATCATGCAATTTCAGATCGTTCCCTGGGACCATGTAACACACAATCTAGCCTCACTTTCTGTTTAAGTCACACTTTGCATTATAAGGGAGGAATAGTAAATACTCTTTTCAGTGCAGCTGTTTGTGAACAGAACATTGGGTGTGAACCACTGGTTAAAAGCTGTTATGAGATCAGAAGAACTAATCAGAAACCCTCAGTGATAGTTCATCTGTAATGTTGAAACAGATTTGATTGCCTGAGATAGTTTATCTCAATCTGTCTGATCTTCCCTAAACAACTCATTAACTTTTAGATTTTGTGGCTTTCCTTTATTGGGATGAAAGTGTATTTGCTTGGAGTTAGCCTTCCAGCATAAGTGATTCAACACCTAAATAATAATAACAATAATAAATACTCCACCTAGTTGAGCTTTGAAGCTTTTAGAGCATCTCTCTTATAAGCGGTGAATTAATGAGGCTCCAGCATTTCCTATATCTCCAGCCTCTTGGGCTGAATACTGACTTTCAAACAAATTAAGCAGCTGTGGGGTAAAAGTAATTGGCATCTGCCGCTAAAAATGTTCCAGACATTTGAATGCATGAAACCTTGGCGAAGAACGTGTCAAAAAGGATCCTCTCTACCCAGCTAGAGCAAATTAATATATTCATGCATGAGGCATGTTTGAAGTTGTATCTGCACCTTTTTGCTTGCAACAGATCAACAAATGGTGGTTGCTCAAAAGGGAGTTTTTGTAGACATCTGGCCCAGCATGCCACCTGAGAGTGGGGTGAGGACAATGCCATGTATGATGCTGGAGTGAGGATGCCAGCAATGCCGTCTTACTGACCCATTCTCCTTGTCCACTTCAACATGTTCAGACCTTCCAAGTGTCCCTATTTTCCAGGGGAGTCCCTGTTTTAGAGAAGCTGTCCCAGTTTCAGATTTGATCCCGGAATGTCCCGCTTTTCCTTAGGACGTCCCTATTTTCATTGGACAAATGTTGGAGGGTATGGACTTATTTGACCCCCGAGCCGTCTGAAGGCAATCCTGCATAGAGAAGTTTTTTAAAAAATGTTTTAATATTTTCTTATGTTTTTATATAAGTTGGAAGCCGCCCAGAGTAGCTGGGCAACCCAGCTGGGTATAAATAGTAAAATTATCATTATGGAATGGGACAAAATGTTGGAGGGTATGCATGTGGCAAATGGCTGAACAGGGCTGAAGTTCAGCCTGGAGTGTTTCATGCAGGAATAGTCTTCACTGTCTTTGCCCTTGTTATTATCTCTTCTGTCGAAATCTGTATAGAAAACTCTATAGACAGCCTTTTGACATCTAAAATGAAATTTGAAATGAAACAAAGCAAAAGGAACACACACACACACACACACACACACACACACACACTCTTTCTGTGCCTCAAGAAGAAAGTTCATGTTACTGATGAGGAAAGGAACGAAAAATGTCAACATCCACTTAACCAATGGCATGAACTGACTTTGGCGTTTCAGCATCCTAGCAAACGTCTTGGGAATTCCCACTGCGGTAAACTTCCATTTCCTCCTTCTGCCCACAACATTCAAAATCTATTATTGTAAAGCCTAACTTACCTTGACTTGCCTAATCTTGAACCTTATTCAGGATTTGCAATGTGACCCATTCTGTTACCTTTATAGTCTTTGGACAAATTCCATATACCTCGAGATAGCAGCATAGGGTTGGAAAGGTTTGTAGCTGACTGTTGTGCTGGGAAAAAAAATAGAGTAAAATGTGCTTCTTAAGAAATCTGTGGAAACCTATTTTGGTTTTTAAAAGAATGATTAGGTTGGACTTGTTCTCATATCATACACTTCATACTTTTGTGAGATGTTTTATAGTTCAGTTTCTTTCCCTTCACATTTCTATACTACTCCGTTCTCGGGATGGACACTATGGAGTTATAAATATATGCTTAATATATTATAACTGGGTAAACAAGTAATATGCATCAGCACTGAAACCCTATTCCACATACATATTAGCATTCCTAGCTTTAGATTTCTGAAAGTTGTGCTCGTACTTTCAGCAAAGAATAAACCTGAACTTCAGTTCTTTATCACATTGCCTTTGTACTTGCAGCAGGAGTAAAAAGGAATGTAGAGCTTTTGTTCAATGAAAGGCAGCTTATAGTTCTCCAGTCATTTAAAGTACAGTTCTATTATTTTTAATTGGCACAGTGTAGACATCTAAAAGAAAGGAGAGAACAATCCTTTACTGAGCATGTTCCACATGGCCTTCTTAAGCAACATTGCATTACGTAAGAGTAGAAGAGGCAGACTTCATGGTTCAGATTTAAAAAAACAAACCGTTTAATAAGGGGATTGACTGACTCAAGGAACAGGTAATGGGATATAAGAGCCTTTGACCACCAGGTCACCAGTTCAAGTGCAGACCAGATCACAAGTAGCTTAAAGTTGCTACTGGTTGATGGTCATTCAGGTAGCCTAGGAAATACTTGATATTCTGTTCAGAGAAATGCCAGTTCTCTTAAAGCAATGAAGGGGAGGGATATACCAGACCACTAGAACTGAGCAGTTTTTTGGGTAGGGATTTTTTATTTTCCTAACTGTTCCATTCAGTTGGGTCTGTAACAAAAAAGGAACAAGTCTTGTTTTCTTCCAGTTGCACCCCATGCTGGGTAACTGTGTGATGGGATAACATACAGATCCAACCCAAAGCAGACTTACATGCTCAGGTGATCACTAGAATTTGTCACGAAGAAAAAGGTGAGAACACAGAATTCACTCAAAAGATAACTGTGTCTAAAGGGTGATTCTGGTTGCAGCAGGAACAACCAAGAGTCTTGTGACACTTTAAAGAATAACACATTTAGTCCAAGAACACTTGTGCCATAATAAAGTTCATTTCTTCATGTATCTGCAGAAAGAGACTCTAGTCCATGGAAACATGTTTTAGTCTTTAAGGTGCCCCAAGTCTCGTTTTATCTAAAAGACAACATGAGCAGAGGAAAGCATGTCTGTTGTTTTTCTCTTTGGTTCAATGGAGTTGTGACAGTATTTCCCCCCATAAAAGGTACTTTGGGCTTCTTTTGTACTGTGGGTGTGGGTTTGACTTTGTGCTTACTTCTTTGCACAGGCACAGTTTTGATTTAAGCACTAAACAAAATATGTGTCGCCCCAGAGGAATGAGAGCTGAATTTAAGAGGTGCACACAGACCTCTTGTTTCACCCTAACAGGTTGGTTCACTGAGTGGACCATGTACAAGCACAGCAAAGGATGAGGCTGGGTTGTGTTACGCCTTTCATACATGCATGCACTTTCTCAGCTGTTTACCGGTTTTGTACATCAGGCCAACTGTGCCAGAATGATGGTTAGTGAACAGCAGGGATGGCCTTCTAGATGTTGCCGTCTCCTCTGCCCATCAGTCCCAGCTAGCATGGCCAATTGTCAGGATGGTAGCATAATCGAAAAAACTTTTGGAGGGCCAAAGGTTAGGTAAAGGTAGGTGATGCCACTTGGTCCAGAATTTCTTTTCAGCTTAATTGTCCACAATAAATAGCAGGGATTTTTAAAAATGTGCAGTTCCCCACAGGATGTTTTGTATTATTCTAGATCTTCATTCAGAGTGGGAGTTGGGTCAGATTGTGGTGAAGAGATGTGAAGTGTAAAAGGAATCTCTTGGAACCTCCAGAATAAGGAAACCTTTCTGTCAATTTCTTTCCTCTGTCAAAGTGGCAGAGTGACATCTTTGGTGTGAAAGCTTGCAGGCTTGCAGCTGCACCAATTTATCTCACATGAAAGTGTGAACCAGTAAATTACCATTCTCTCTCTCTCAGTTGCTTTGTATAATGTGTATATCAGATCTGTCCTATGAAGGGATGCTGATACATCTTTGTGATGCTGAACTTCTTGATAAAGGTGTGGCATCATTTTTCGTGAAGAAAAAGGGAGGGCGCAGGCAGAAAGGTTCCCAAGAACAAAGAAACGAATTACGAAAGCCTCCAAGAAATGAGAAAGATTGACCTTGTGATATCAATTCATGATCCTGGATTTACGTTAAATGAGTGTGTTGCTAAATATGCAAATCATATTCTGCTAACTAAGCAGTAAAGCATATGCCATATGCCAGTTATTTGTTTTTGTTTTTTAAAAATAGAAACAGGCCTGCAAACTTTTTTGAGAGAGAGGAATATCTTCTAAGGTTTTCATCTATTCCCAAGAAAGAAGACAGCTCTCAGGGTGTAACACAAACTAGAACCTACTTACAACCACATAACGCATATCTACCATATCACTTACACTTTTTCAGAAACTTTGCTAAAGTCAAAATAATTTTTATCCACTGCATTCTTGCAATCCACTATCCTGGTAACCTGATCAAATAAAGGTATAATATTACCTTACCACGATTTATTATTGACAGATCTGTTCTTGCTATCAAGCTACTTAGAAATCTACTGCTATATCTTGTCCTAATATTGAAGTCAGACTAACTAGTCTGCAGTTTCTCAGATCTTCTTTGTTCTGCCTTTCAGAGATTGGGATGTTTGTCTTTCTCCAGTCCCACAGCTGTCTCTTGTCACCAGCTGTTCAGAATGCTTTAATAAAAAAATGATAGAGGTTTTCTAAGTACACCGGGAAGTTCAAATAACAACACCACACATGCTCTGTAGGACGTAGACCACTCTCTTCATCAGCCCCAAACTTCTTTTCATATACACTATAGTACAGTTCTGTATGTTCTCTGTAGGCATGACAATCATATTTTTCCAACGTTCACATTTGTAGACTTGAGTGGTGAGGTCCAGCACTACCTCTGGCTTCTGAGACTGGTTGGCTAAAGGTTAAAAAGAGGCTTTTATGTGTATTCAGCTTTGTGTGATGGTCAGTGTGATGGTCTAAAAATAATAAGAGTCTTTGGTTCAGTGTTGTAATAAATTTAAAGCCTTTGGATGCTTACATTTCAATCACTTTTCTAACGTTTCCATTCTAGTTTCCAATCTGTAATCATAATTTACCTAAAGCTTTGTAAATATGAGATGTGAATAAATCAAATGAAAGGCACTGTTTGGCAATTAGTATAAGACACAAACAGGGGGAGTGGAAAGAAGTAGTGTTTTCATTTAACTAGAATTTAATTAGGAAGATATAGACCGATGGTATGTGCTATGAGACCCATTGGCAGCTGTTTACAAGGCCTCATGCTAACAAACAGGAGTTATAATACTGCTGACATATAAAAACATTTTCTGTGCTATCCCAGATAACTACTACCGTATTTTTTGCCCTATAGGACACACTTTCCCCCCTCCAAAAATGAAGGGGAAATCTGTGTGCGTCCTATGGGGTGAATGCAGGCTTTTGCTGAAGCTTGGAGAGCGAGAGGGGTCGGTGCGCACCGACCCCTCTCGCTCTCCAGGCTTCAGGAAGCTATCAGCAAGCCTGGGGAGCCCGCGGGAGTTCCCGCAGGGCTCCCTAGGCTGTGGATAGCAGCCTGCTGCCCGGAGCGCGGGGCGCGCTGAAGCCGCGGCTGGAGGGGGGAATAATTTTTTTCCCTTTATTCCCCCCCCAAAAAAACCTAGGTGCATCCTATGGGCCGGTGCATCCTATAGGGCGAAAAATACGGTACTTCTGCAATCCCCAACTTTTCTTTGGTCTGCAGACACAGGGTACTGGAGAAAATAGAAGTAACAGTAGTAGAAAAGAATTCATGTGATCCCAGTTTTATTTGGTGCCCTTTCAAAAGGTACAGTCATGGGGGAAAGAAAGTACACCCTCTTTGAATTTTGTGGTTTTACGTATGAGAACATAATAACAATCATCTGTTCCTTATCAGGTCTTAAAATCAGGTAAATACAAACCTCAGATGAACAGCACATGACGTACTACTCCGTGTCATGATTTATTTAACAGAAATAAAGCCTAAATGGAAGAAACCACTAAGTGCACCTTGTGATTGTAGAACCACCTTTAGCAGCAATAGCTTGAAGTAATCCTGAAAATAAATGGAAATGAAAGTTTTATAAGGGAAAAGAACGTGGAAAACAGTTCACCTTCGTCCCATGGGAGGAATGGCTCAAGAGAACTTTTCTTCCTGAAATCAGTCTTAACCACAATTTAATTGTCTCTTGTTCCTGTTGTGTGTGAATCCTGAGGACAGAACCCACATTAAATAATGCTCCTGTGGTGTTCAGCTTAACAAATGCTCTCAGCAGTAATGTTATAAGTGGTATTTGGTTGTCTTTCTAGAGGTGAGAATGAGTTCCCTATTGTTAAAGTGACCTTTAGGTGTTTATAAGAAAGGGTGTGAGTAGCCTCCTAGAAATCTGATCAGGTCTACTCAATTCCCCTCTATGTAGCCTCTGGACTCCTTATTTCTGTATGGTAAAATCAGGTGCAGTGAAGTGAGAATGAGCAGACACAATCTAGTAACCTATTATTATATGATGGCTACATTCCAAAGTCAGACCAAACATTCCTTCTTTAATCCTGGCCACATCCTGCACAACTAAGCATCCGGTAAGCTTTTTATTGTTCTCTATCAGTGTGTAAATGCAACATGTCATCACGGGTGATGAAGAGGTGAGAACACGAAAAGCAGCTGTCCGGACTCCAAATTCTACCTCCCTTAGCAAAGTTTGGCACTCCTAATTCTATGCTCTGTGCATAGCTGCTTAGATCAGGAGTAAAAAGTTCCTCAGATAGCTTTTTAATATTGCACTTTTTTCTGTTTAAAAGTGACTGCAACTAGGGCATCCACAATTCCATAAAGGATATGGCAAACATGTCATTTTAAGTTACCTCAAACAGGACAATGTTTGCAGGATGATTTTCCAATAGAGTTGGGAGATGCAGCACCTGTAGATCTGTCTTCCTTGGAGTTGTTGTTTTTTTAACAGCAAGAAAATCCAATCTCTTATGGAATTTTGCTCCCTTTAGGTACAAGCCAAAAGGCTATTAAATCTACTATTGCTATTGCGATCACACACAACTCTTGGATTCTTTCAGAAGTTAAAAAAGGGGAACTATCAGAGGCAAAAATTAAATTATATTATAATGTGTGTGTGTGTGTGTGTGTGTGTGTGTGTGTGTGTGTGTGTATGCTGAGCTACTTGGTTAGCATGACAGAAAAGTTGGGATAATAAGACATGAACTATATACATGTAAATTACATCAGGGAAAAGTAGTTATTAACTGCTTGTAAGGAAACTTTGTCATAATTTTTGTTTGCCCGATGGAACATTCTTCTCCTGTGTGCTGTTCTGGGAATTCTCCTGCCCTCTGGCAATTTGGTAGGGGTATGAGGTGAGGGAGGGGGAACTGTTTCACGCTGGAACTATAAAATATGAAGAGCTGTTTCACTCATTACAAAATTCCTTCATGCAAGGTACTGTACTACTATGTAGGAATTAAGCTGCTATCCCCATTAAAGATGACCAGGCATGTGACAGCAATATGATTCACCAGAACAGAAGCTAACATATTTCTTGGGGAAGCTCGTGTTATTTTTGGATGCATGCAAATGGAATTGTCACAAATTAAATCTAGGGAGCTAATGATAATGTATGGATGTTTAAAAATAGCCATTGCCCAGAAAGAATCTGGAAGCAGTTGTAAAGTTCCTCATTTCAAGTCAAAATGTGAAAAAAAGAATATGGCTATATTATGCATACTTTTCGTATAAGTGTCAACTTCACTGTGTGTGCGTTGTTGTTTTTTAAATATGAATTTACTAGAGTCATAGGAGGAGGAGATAATTCTTATGTGGCCTGAACCCCATCATAATTTTGTTTTGGTGTCAACAGAAAGTGACATGAAAAGTATATGTCAGTGATTCTGAATCGTCTTGAACTTCATAGCATTTCTAAGCTGCAGATTTGACTGAGTTCTGAGACGAAACTCTCTTCCTAGCCTTGTACCGCTCCTAAGATCACAGTTCAAGGTGATTTAGCGGGTGGGTTGCCAATAGCAATGTTTTACATAACCCTGGATCTTTGTATAGTCTTGGAATGCAATTTAGATTCTCCTCCACTAGGAAGGATTAAAAGAAGGCCTCTCAGCAAAAACATACACATAAAAGAACTCCAGGTTTTTTGTTTTTTTAAAATACACCAAGAGCAAAAGAAAGCGATGGAAAAGAAGTGGGTGGGAAGAGATATGTAAAGGAGGCTTGCATTGCTATTGTTCCAGTCTTGCATCTGTCGTGTAGGTTAGCAGTTGGAATGGAGAAAAAAGGCATATTTGTGATTTCAAAACAAGGTAGAACAAGAACAGTGGCCTGAAGGGAAAACATTTGCAAGAGAGGGAAAAAAGCCAAGGAATATCCTTGCACAGGAAAGTGGAAAGCACCAGAGAGAAGAAATGAGTCACTTGCTGGGGTGATAGAATGAGCAATTCTGCAAAAAGGCAGGTGAGAGTTAGGAATGCTAATGTTTCCTGCCTAGAATGTAACTAGATCATAGGACAGGGAAGGTCCTGGAAGTTGTGACAGATAGGCTGTATTTCTGATGCAGTTCCATTTTGACCTGCTAGTTCCATTTTGAAAGTAGGAGAATTGGAAGGGGAAACCAACTGTGTTGAGTTTTCTCTGCTTGCGGGAAAACCTGGCTGGTAGGCGGACCCTAGAATGAGGTCAGTCTCTGAAGTGACATTCTGCAGTTGTAATGTTGAGTGGAGGAGACATTTTCTTGTGAACAGATATGGTCTTCCTGTGGTTTCTGGACTCACAACTTCCATCAGCCCCAGCCAACAGTCCAACAACATTCCATCCCTGGCACAGAAGCTTGCAAAACAAGACAGTGAAACTTACAGGGTGATTCCAAGCAATAACTGGAAGTAAATCCCTAAGAATATGTGCTTAGAACTGCAGCTTCAGATGTGTTTCACTTATTCTGTAGACTCTGTCTATAGAGGTGCAAACCTGGGTTTGTCACCAAGTACAATCACCAGGTAGCTGCAGGTATACCTGCTTTGCAGCACACATAGACCCTGTCTATGTTTTACATGTGCAGGTGTAAACACATCTAAACAAAATTAATGCATGTGGTGATCCTGTAACCCAGAGTGGCCATGCCTCTGAGCCTCAGGATCAGAGACCGCCAAGCCCAAGATTGAACTATTTTTTGAGTCTGAGAAGGTACAGTCAAAAGGAGGCTGTTGCCTCATCCATTCACTTTGCTGCGGGTTGTGTTGAGTGAAGCAGGGCTCTGTGAACTGCAGCCAGGTTATCTTTCAGTTGGAGGAGGTGATTGCAACACAGTACAGCATGACTAGCAAATGTTACACAATCCCAGCACACTCAAGCATGCGGTGTAATTACAGGAAAGAGGACAAGTCACACCATAGACATCTCCAGGGTAGACTATGAATCATTTATGACAATGCAAAAGGAGAGGTGAAGATTTCTTGGTAGGATTGCAAGGAATTAGCCTTCCACAGAAGGGTGAAGAAAGTTGCAATTGTGATGCTAATAAAATGGTGATTTAGGCAGAAAGAGCAAGCCTGGATCTGCTCTCAAAAGCAGAGGTAATAAAAGAACCCGCATTTTTGAAGCAGTTGGTAGAATTTTTCTTATTAGCTGAGCATCTAAAGCAGGGCTGTAAGTACTTGGTGCCCCACTTCACTCTGAAGAAATATCAACTGCCCCAGGCATGTAGACGAGTGCTCCCTCCAGGCTGTGATATTGGGAGAGGCAATAGGCAAGTTTTGTAAAGGGTGTTGTGCAAAGCTTCTCTACATCAAGCGTAGCCACAATGTTGACTTAGACGTCTTACAGGTACTAGGGAGCTAATTGTTTACAGTTATTGTTGAGTCACATGAATTCTTCCGCTTTGGAATTTCAACCTTCTGGCAATTCCAGGAATGCCACTCATTGCACTCCTGGCGGTATAAAGGCATGACACTGAAAGTCACAGTGAGCCATTACAAATGGGATTAAATGTTTTGGGTTCTTTCCCCCACTCCACCCTACTCCTTTTGTCACTTAGCACCCTAGAAATTGCATAATAATAATAATAATAATAATAATAATAATAATAATAATGATAATGATGATGATGATGATGATGTGATATCCTGGTAGGTGTAACGTTGAATGAAAGGGACTTTTCCTCAAGAGCACCAGCACAGAAGCTTGCAAAACATGGTGGAAAAGAATAGTAGGTCGGAACCTGGGATCTGTTGTGAAATGACTGCAGTTCTACATTCACAACTTTTGATAATTTTCTCTCCAGTTCGTTCCCATTTCCAGCTCCTAAATGAGATACGCCCATGATTTGTTTATTTGCTTTCAATGCGTGTAACTAAATTGTATTGCTATGAATAGACAAAACTCTGTGTAGCATTTCGTTTACCCATTTGTATTTTACTAGGTACCTGGAACAATTTGGGAGTTAGCTTCTGCTTGATGTAGTAGTTGCAATGTAAACAAGCTTCATGCTAATTTTATTACAGTAAATAGTGGCATAGCAGTGTACGCATATTGAGTTCAACATCACTGATTTTCTTGTGTTCTGTTAGGTACTTGGTAGTGGCAGCAGAGAGATCCTACCTTCTGAAATCGTAAGATGTGAGGCTGCCCTGAAGGCATTGACTGTAGCCAAGCACCATTTCCCCCTGTTTTGACAAACCTCCCCCCCCCAATCTATTCAAATATTTTGTTAGTGCTGGTTGTCAGCCATCATTTCCAATTCATTGTGTTACCTTTATATGAGAAGGGCCATATCACTATGGGCACAGATTAGAGCCCAAGTATGTAAATTATCTCCTTCAGTTTGCATGCAGTGACATTTTAAAAATCAGAATGTTGCCCTGCTGTTACAACAGAATAGCACTTCATTAGCATTTTAATGACATTTCAAGGTTTATTTTTAAAAGAGAGGTTTTAAACTGTAGGCCTTCATTTATGCCTTTAGGTAAGAGAGGAGGAAAGCTCACTCTGTACGGATTATGATTCTTACCTACACTTACATCTCAGGACTTTGCAATGAATGCTCTGCTTGCAACAAATATTTTTAAACTATATTACGGAGGCTGTTGGCTGATACCTGACATAGTACTGTATCAGGAATGCCGCTTTTTCTGGCAGGGCTGCTGTGTCTCTTAACAGCTGTACCGCAGGCAGAAATTCAACAGCTTTTGCTCGTGTGATGTTGATGCTGAGTTACCCTTCCTTCACTGGGAGGTCCTAGGGCAGGTTACATCTGAAAGGTATAGTGCAATGGGGATAGATCAGTTGGTAGAGCACGAGACTCTTAATCTCAGGGTTGTGGGTCTGAGCCCCAAGTTGGGAAAGTTCCTGCATTGCAGGTGGTTGACCCTCACGGTCCCTTCCAACTCTACAATTCTTTGATCCTATGATATGATTCTACAAGTATAGTTAAATCATGGCTAGGCAACCTAAGGCCCAGGGGCCGTATCTGGCCCAATTGCCTTCTAAATCCGGACTGCAGATGGTCCGGGAATCTGCGTGTTTTTACATGAGCAGAATGTGTGCTTTTATTTAAAATGCATCTCTGGGTTATTTGTGGGGCATAGGAATTCGTTCATCCCCCCCCCAATAGTCCGGCCCCCCACAAGGTCTGAGGGACAGTGGACTGGCCCCCTGCTGAAAAAGTTTGCTGACCCCTGATAAATAAAGCCCACCCTACCCAAAATGGATGCAGGGAATGTTTGTTATATATGCATATATTTCAAAACATTTAAATACTGCTTGATTCCAATAAAAGCTCAAAGCGGTTTACCGTATTTTTCGCCCTATAAGACGCACTTTTCCCCCTCCAAAAATGAAGGGGAAATCTGGGTGCGTCCTATGGGGCGAATGCAGGCTTTCGCTGAAGCCTGGAGAGCGAGAAGGGTCCGTGCGCACCGACCCCTCTCGCTCTCCAGGCTTCAGGAAGCTATCCCAAGTCTTGCAAGCCCGGCGGGATGTCCCGCGGGCTCGCAAGGCTTGCGGGCAGCAGCCTGCACCCAAAAGCTGGGGACAGCGGGGAGGCGCAGAGCCGCCACCCCGCTATTCCCCGACCTGAACTGGAGGCTGGCGGTGGGAGAAGCAAGCCTGCTTCTCCCCCCCGCCAGCCCCACAAGCTCGCGGGATAGGGGGATGGCGAAGCGCCGCCATCCCGCTATTCCCCGACCTGAACTGGAGGCTGGCAGGTGGAGAAGCAAGCCTGCTTCTCCCCCCCCCCGCCAGCCCCACAAGCTCGCGGGATAGGGGGATGGCAAAGCGCCGCCATCCCGCTATTCCCCGACCTGAACTGGAGGCTGGGGGGGGGGAGAAGCAAGCCTGCTTCTCCCCCCCGCCAGCCCCACAACCTCCAGATCAGGTCGGGGAATAGCGGGATGGCGGCGCTCCGCCATCCCCCTATTCCCCGACCTGATCTGGAGGCTGGGGGTGGGAGAAGCAAGCCTGCTTCTCCCCCCGCCAGCCCCACAAGCTCGGGGGATAGCGGGCCAAGCTGTCCCTGAAGGCAGAAGAGGGAGACGGAGCACTCCATCTCCCTCTTCTAGCTTGGGATGGTTGCGCAAAGCCTCTGCTGGGCAGCGCAGTGCGCTGCCCCACAGAGGCTTGGGAGGCTGTCCCTGAAGGCAGAAGAGGGAGACGAAGTGCTCCGTCTGCCTCTTCTAGCTTGGGGATGGCTGCGCAAACCTGGGGGGAAATCAAATTTTTTCCTTTGATTTCCCCCCTCAAAAAATAGGTGCGTCCTATGGGCCGGTGCGTCCTATAGGGCGAAAAATACGGTATTTTATATCTGCCTGCCATGCAGCTGGAGGCCTGCCAGGGGGAAAATTGTAATTTCCACTCAGTTAAGTCCTGCAAAGGATCCTGTCCGTTCATTGTGAAATGTTCTGTTTTATTTTGGTATCCTTTAAATCAGTGTTTCCCAACCTTTTTTGGGCAAAGGCACACTTGTTTGATGAAAAAAATCTCGAGGCACACCACCATTACAGCCCCGTGACATCAGCGCGCAGCGTCACGCTGGGAGGGACGCACGAAAGTGTAAGTTTCAATTTTTTCCCCTCCCCCTTGCCGGGGAACCTCCAAGCTTTGGGGGGGGGGAGGAGGCAGCAAAGCGAGGCAGGAAGGAGAGCGCGGCTTGGCTGGGTGAGCTTTGGCAGGGGCAGGGAATGAGAGCCGCGAGGCGGGCGCTGCGGACGGAGGCGCTGCCCGCCGAGCTCGCAGGCAGCCAGGCAGGCAGACGGCGAGAGCCCCGCGCTGGGCGGCCTCTCCTCGCCGTCACTGCCCCGCTTCTCGCCGCCCGACTCGCCCGCCTCCCTCCAGGCAACATCTCGCGGCACACCAGGCAACATCTCGCGGCACACTAGTGTGCCGCGGAACAGTGGTTGGGAAACACTGCTTTAAATCAAGGGTGGGGGACTTCAGGCCTGCAGGCCAAATGCTGTCCTCAAGGTGTCTCTTTTTGACCCTTGAACTTTTTCCAGGCCACACCCTCCCCATTCTACTTCGCACCTCAGGGTGTTTTTAATTGGCCGGAATGTGTCTTAGAACTTTGCTAATGCTTCTCGCTGGTCTGGATGGAGGATAGAGAGGGATCAGTTTGTGTGTGTGTGTGTGCGCGCGCACGCACGTGCGCAGAAACAGTTGTGTTATGTACCTAGTGTGTTGGTGGCAATATAAACATAAATAATAAGAAGTAGTATAAATGAGTAACTGCACTGCCTTAATGTGCACGGAATACAGCATTCTACCTTCCACACTCCTTTATTTATGCTGCTGGGGCCATACAGTTGTACAAGTGCTGCAGCAATTAATGTGTGCACATGCGGCAGAGGAGGGGGAGACAATTGCCACGAATCACCGGCGACTCTTCTATCCAGTTCTGGTTCACGTGAGAAACCTCTGAATCTTGATCAAGTCTGAATTGATTCCCCTTGGGGAGGGAAAAAGTGCCTTGTTTGCTTCAACTTCTCTTCCCTGGCAATTCTTGTTTCAACATCCTTTTTTGTGGAATGCTGTGGATTAACTCTGTTAACTGAGAATTCAAAGGAAAACAATTAACGTTAATTGCAACCACATTGTTATGGTCTGTTCACATCAGACCTCTCAAACCTTAAGCCCGCTGTGGTCACCCATGTTTGCTTTCTCTTTCTCCGCAGAATGCAATGAATTTGCCTCCTGACAAAGCAAGGCTACTTCGACAGTACGACAACGAGAAGAAGTGGGAGCTGATCTGTGATCAGGCAAGTGTGACAACCAATAGGTTCTTTAAGGCTGGTTTTACAAACACTGTCCGTATGCCATGATAGTAGTAGATGCCTAGGAAGCTGCCTTATACAGGACCAGACTCTTCATTCATCTGGTCTGGTATCTGCCATTCTGACTGGCAGCAGCTCTCCAGATCTAGAGCAGCTCTTTTAAAGTGTCAAGGATTGAACCTGGTACAGTGGTGCCTCGCAAGACGAAATTAATCCGTTCCGCGATTCTCTTCGTCTAGCGGTTTTTTCGTCTTGCGAAGCAACCCTATTAGCGGATTAGCGCTCTTAGCGGTTTAGCGGCTATTAAAGGCTTAGCGGCTATTAAAGGCTTAGTGGATTAGCGGCTAAAAGGCTATTAGTGGCTTAGCGGCTTAGAAAAAGGGGGGGGAGCGAAAAAAAATCGGAACACTCGCAAGACGTTTTCGTCTTGCAAAGCAAGCCCATAGGGAAAATCGTCTTGCGAAGCAGCTCAAAAACGGAAAACCCTTTCGTCTAGCGGGTTTTCCGTCTTGCGGGGCATTCGTCTTGCGGGGCACCACTGTACTTTTCTCCATGCAAACAAGACCAATGCTCTCATTAAATCTTTTAAAATGTTGGGGTAGCTGAGAACAGAAATCTAATGGGTTGTTTCTGCTGGCAGAAGACTTCTAACATAGGATTGATTCATGCAACCTCTTGAGTGTATGGTAGCTGTGAGAAAAGCCTTCTAGTCTCTGATGATCCAGTTGTGTGCACCCGCTGCTGTGTTCAATATTCAATATTTCCCCACTTTTTTTGCACCTCAATCCAAACACCTCTTTTTGAGCAAGCACAGACTTTCCTGGTCATTTCCACATACCCATTGGCTATGTGATTTGATTTAAAGAGAGCCTGATCCCTGCGGAAAGGAAAGCAGCCACCCCACCTTGAGGTTGAGAAGTGGAAGCTGCAGAGTGTGGATGATGCTCTACACCCGGAATGTGTGATTTGCCAGTGATGGCCAGGAGTAATAAAAGTGCCATGAAAAAGCCAAGGGGAAAGATGCAAATCTTTGGGCTCTAAACCCACGTGAACTGCATTAGCTCAGACTACAGGGTTGTCCAGCTGTAAACCCTCATTTAAAGGATCCTCCCTATCTGTATTTTAGAGCATATGTGTTTATTTCCCCTTTGCAACACTTTTCTTATTGTTGATTGATATGATACAGGATATGGACAGTGTAGCTTTCTAAGCTTTGGCGTAAAATGCAATAGATTAAATGGTTTGCTTGACCTGAGTAGAAACAAGATGGGTTCTGTCCATTTTTTGGTAGACACAATTCCAGGTCGCAGCGTCCTGAACCACAGGGTACCTGGAGACAAGTCCTGCTGGAGTGAATACTCCCACAGCAGATGTTAGTGTGCAGGCCAACAAGTCGAGAGTCCACTCAGGCCAAATTCCCACCTCTGCAGCCAATCCAGGGGTCAGGGTACATGGAGGTCAGTCCCACAAAAGAATAGTCTCCAAGAGTTCCCTGGAACATCCAAGCTCTGCTTCCCTTTTGTACTTTGCCTGTTGATTGTGGCATCTGGGCTTGATGAGGCAGGTGACCCTCGCCTGTTCCAGGCTCACTCCAGCTGAGAAATCACACACATACTCCCAGGGCTAGTGAGCCCTATCTGACCAGATAGGGAGCTGGGCTGGGGACCTTCCTAGATCATCCCTACGCTTCAGAGCCCACTGTGTTCATGGAGCCTGAGGCTCCTCTGGCTCAGGTGATGGGTCTTGCTGTTTTGGTTCCTGTGCACTGAACCCATCCCCCTCGACATGCTCCATCACCCGGTGAGTACCGTATTTTTCGCTCTATAGGACACACTTTTTCCCCTTCAAAAATGAAGGGGAAATGTGTGTGCGTCCTATGGAGCGAAGACACCATAGCCCCGCGACCCTCTCCCAGCTGGAGAGGTGATGCGCGGCTATGGCAGGAACCTCTACAGCCCCGTGTCACCTCTCCAGCCGGGAGAGCGCACGCGGGGCTAAAGAAGCACCCCGCGACCCTCTCCTGGCTGGGGAGGTGACACACAGCTATGGCAGGAGCCTCTATAGCAGCGCGTCACCTCCCCAGCCGGGAGAGCGCGCGCGGGGCTAAAGCAGCCTCCCGCGACCCTCTCCCAGCTGGAGAGGTGACACGCAGCTATGGCAGGAGCCTCTATAGCAGCGCGTCACCTCCCCAGCCGGGAGAGCGCGCGCGGGGCTAAAGCAGCCTTCCGCGACCCTCTCCCAGCTGGAGAGGTGACACGCAGCTATGGCAGGAGCCTCTATAGCAGCGCGTCACCTCCCCAGCCGGGAGAGCGCGCGCGGGGCTAAAGCAGCCTCCCGCGACCCTCTCCCAGCTGGAGAGGTGACACGCAGCTATGGCAGGAGCCTCTATAGCAGCGCGTCACCTCCCCAGCCGGGAGAGCGCGCGCGGGGCTAAAGCAGCCTCCCGCGACCCTCTCCCAGCTGGAGAGGTGACACGCAGCTATGGCAGGAGCCTCTATAGCAGCGCGTCACCTCCCCAGCCGGGAGAGCGCGCGCGGGGCTAAAGCAGCCTCCCGCGACCCTCTCCCAGCTGGAGAGGTGACACGCAGCTATGGCAGGAGCCTCTATAGCCGCGCGTCACCTCCCCAGCCGGGAGAGCGCGCGCGGGGCTAAAGCAGCTATGGCAGGAGCCTCTCCACTGCGCCTTTCCGCTGCTCCCTGACCTGCTCTTTGGGGCTGGTGGTGGGCTTCCCCCCCGCCAGCCCCAAAGAACAGGTCGAAAGGAACCTGAAGCCTGGAGAGCGAGAGGGGTCAGTGCACACCGACCCCTCTCGCTCTCCAGGCTTCCAAGGTAGCCGCCTGAACGCACCTTAAAAGGCACCTTGTTTTAGAGCGGGAAAACAAGAGGGGGAAAGTTCTCCCCCTCTCTGTGCAGCGCCTCCTGCTGCTTCACTGAAGGGGCGCTGGGTAGAGAGGGGGAGAATTTTTTTTTCTTGTTCTCCCCCCTCTAAAACAAAGTGCGTCCTATTGTCCGGTGCGTCCTATGGTGCCAAAAATACGGTACTTCCTCCCCCAAACCCCTGCTTGCTTTGGTGTGTCCTAGTCCTGGCTACACCCCTCACCAGGATCCTCTTCCTCCTCTCTGTCATCCTGCCAGTTCATGACACAGCATGACTATCACAGTTGGTCTCCTCACAAAGAGAAACTGAGGGATCACTAGTCTGTTGTCCCCATTTCATTTCCAGAGACTAGGCCACCACCATTGTTAAGGAAAGGAGGAAAGCCTGGCCCTGTGTCATACTGTTTGGATTGCTTAACTTGGGCCAACTTCTGCAGGATGTAGAGAAGTGAAACATTTGCCTCCCCTCTTCTTTAGTACCTTTTAGTCTTTTCTGAAAATGATGGAATTGCTGCCAACCATTCTGAGAATGAAACCATGGTCTTTGGGGATGCATAGTTTCCTGCCACTGCACAATTATTATATCTGCAGCGGGCCAAATAGAAACATAGCATCATTTATTTATGCCCAAGCTGGATTTCGAAGGGGTAGAGGAACCAGAGACCAAACTGCAAACATGCACTGGATTATGGAGAAAGCTAGAGAGTTCCAGAAAAACACCTACTTCTGCTTCATTGACTATGTCGACCACAGCAAACTATGGCAAGTTCTTAAAGTAATGGGAGTGCCTGATCACCTCATCTGTCTCCTGAGAAATTTCTATGTAGGACAAGAAGCTACAGTTAGAACTGGATATGGAACAACTGATTGGTTCACAATTGGGAAAGGAGTACGACAAGGCTGTGTGTTGTCTCCCTGTTTATTTAACTTATATGCAGAATTCATCATGCAAAAGGCTGGGCTGGACGAATCCCAAGCCGGAATTAAGATTGCCGGAAGAAATATCAACAACCTCAGATATGCAGATGACACAACCTTGATGGCAGAAAGTGAGGAGGAATTAAAACCCCTTTTAATGAGGGTGAAAGAGGAGAGGGAAAAATATGGTCTGAAGCTCAGCATCAAAAAAACTAAGATCATGACCACTGGTCCCATCACCTCCTGGCAAATAGAAGGGAGGCAGTGAGAGATTTTACTTTCTTGGGCTCCATGATCACTGCAGATGGTGACAGCAGCCACGAAATTAAGAGACGCCTGCTTCTTGGGAGAAAAGCAATGACAAACCTAGACAGCATCTTAAAAAGCACAGACATCACCTTGCCGACAAAGGTCCGTATAGTTAAAGCTATGGTTTTCCCAATAGTGATGTATGGAAGTGAGAGCTGGACCATAAAGAAGGCTGATCGCCGAAGAATGGATGCTTTTGAATTCTGGCACTGGAGGAGACTCTTGAGAGTCCCATGGACTGCAAGAAGATCAAACCTATCCATTCTTAAGGAAATCAGCCATGAGTGCTCACTGGAAGGACAGATCCTGAAGCTGAAGCTCCAATACTTTGGCCACCTCATGAGAAGATTCCCTGGAAAAGACCCAGATGTTGGGAAGATTGAGGGGGCAAGGAGAAGGGGACGACAGAGAACGAGATGGTTGGACAGTGTTCTTGAAGCTACGAACATGAGTTTGACCAAGCTGTGGGAGGCAGTGGAAGACAGTGGAAGACCATGGGGTCACGAAGAGTCGGACACGACTAAACAACAAGGGGGAAGCATTAGGGTTTTTTGAATCTGAAGCAGTCACCCCCAAAAAAGAAGGGGAAATATTTTACAATAAAGGGGTATTTGGCAATCTTGGAAAGGCTCTGTTAAACAGAAGACCTGCAAACAGAGGACTAGACTCAGCAAATTTGTTTGCACTTAAGCACTTCTGAAGCTCAGCCATTGGGTCTGCCCATAGTTTCATAGAGTCACCCCAAATTAATAACTAAAACCAAAAGCAACTCCATGGAATATGACTTGTATATCCCCCAGTGCAGTTGTCATTTTGTCTTGGAGCTACAGGACTAACAGTTTGTGTTGGTTGGATATTCCACGCGGAACATTTAAAAGCATTGTACAGCTTACAATTGCAATTTACTGAGACACTGTAGCAAATTGCTTAATCTGCTGTAAGTAACTCATTTCCTCGGGGCTGTTTGCTTACAGCGTGCACAGTTAAGAGCGAAAAGCCTCTATGAATTGTGAGCTTTGTCCTCAGTTGTATACACTGTCAGCCAGCAGGATTCAGGAAGAATGCAATAGCTATATGGTTGGGGCCCAGGCACTGTCATTCACACCTCAGAGTCAATTGTGCTCATTTGCAGCACACAGCCCTGCCATTTCAGATAGTGATCAGTAGTCTTGGAGTCTGGAGATACATTGATAGCATGGTTCAGGAAGGCAGGTGAGAATTTCAGTCAGAGGAAAGGGGTGGGGAAATCTGAGAGATACTCTTGAATATTGTCATTTCGTTGTCTGAAGCACCTTGGTTCATCAAAGCCCTGCTGTTAAATGGCACTTGCTCTCATCTCCCTGTTCCAATGAAAGGGGGAGAGTTCCAGAACAGTTATGATGATTCGTCCTATGCATCCCCTTTGCCATTCCTTTCCACCTCTACCACGACTGTAAACATCAAGAGCTTCTGTGTTGCAGCAGCCTCATCTGTGGCTGACCTACTGACTCCTCGAGGGTCATTGCCAGTGGGTGTAAATTAGAGCAGCCATGAGGCAGACATTTCATAAAGAGATTCGGATGAAGCATATGGTGCATGCAATATTTATATCTCTAACCATGCAATTACAGCACGTGGTTAAAGCAGATTCGGCATGTCAAACAGCAGAGACCATAATACTGACAAGATCCTATTTTGCGGTAACAGACGGTTTATTCCTCTGATAAGTATTTGATTGTTGCTAGGCCCCTGTCCAGGAAAGGAAGGGGCACACTTCCTCTGTAAGCTGTCTTATGTACCGTATTTTTCGCTGTATAAGATGCACCAGACCATAAGATGCACCTAGTTTTTGGAGGAGGAAAACAAGAAAAAAAAAGATTCTGAATCTCAGAAGCCAGGACAACAAGATGGATCACTGCGCAGCGAAAGCAGCGATCCCTCTTGCTGATCTGGGTTCTGGGATAGCTGTGCAGCCCGCATTCTCTCCATAAGACGCACACACATTTCCCATTACTTTTTAGGAGGGAAAAAGTGAGTCTTATAGAGCAAAGAATACGGTATTTGAATCACTAGCCTAAGAAGCTGAGAACCCTATGAGAGATTTTGGACATTTGAACCAGGGGTGTGTGTGTGTTTGTGTGTGTGTGCATGTGTAAGGGGGGGGGGAGAGAGAGACCTGCTTTCGTTTTCTCACATAGCACAATATTATTTAGTTTAGTTAAGAAAAATGGTGAATAAGGGAAGACATCTGCTTTGTGACTGTGAGAACAGGATGCTGGACTAAGTGGACCTTTGGCGTGGTTCAGCAGGCTTTTCCTTATACTTTTGTTTATTTATTTTAAAAAATCATCCATGAGAATTCTCACTTTAACTTGGGGTGGGGAAAGAGGGCTCGTTCCAAAAAACTCATCATCCCAAAGGCAAATAAAAATTACCCTAACTTTTATAGTTCTCCAAGCATCTGAGATTTTGGATAGTTCTGGGATTACATGTTAAAATGTTGCCCCCACCCCTGTCTGTTCAGCTAAATAAGTAAACAAATTAAGATCAAAGCAAGCATCTGCATGCTTCACAAATGCTTTCCCCATGAAACCTGGATAGGAGGAGAAAGAGGAGGGCTCCTTATTGCGACTTCAGTAGATAGACTAGGGTGTAGGCATTTTTTTAGAATGGGGAGAATTGCTCGAGAAAGCTATTTCTGCAGTTTGGAATGGTAGGAATTTGGAAGGTGGGGGAATCAGATTAGGTTTCAAGGCAACACATGCACTAGGTAGGTCAATGGGAAAGAGCAATACGAGAAGAAATAAAGGTTGTATTTGCCTGTTCTTGACTGCAAATTCATTTGCCATCTTCAAGTTGGACCTCGATGACTAGGGCAAGTGATGTAGGAGAGTTTTCTTTCATTGGTTCAGGAGAAATGTGATCATTTCATCCCTTGTGCTTGACTAGTACAATCTGTTGGTTATTAAGGTTTGTGGGGAGGAGATTAGGTGTTTGGAACCTTTACAAAGTTCTTTTATGCCCCCTGATGGGTGGTTGGGGGCAATGCAGTTTCAAAAGGGAGATGTGGGGGGAGGGAATGCTTATTTTTTAAAAAGTCCTTAGCCCTGTAAGCTATGTTGACCTGAAGGATGAAGACTTGAGTAAGTTTTTGTCCAGTGAGCTCTTTGAGCAGGAATTCAAATAGGGGGCTTCCGTTCAAATATGGATTTCCATTCGATTACCAGTCCTCTGCCCATTGCACCAGAGTGGTTGAAATTCTCAGGTATATTCAGAGTAAGAGTGTTTTGAAATGCAAGTTTTGGAGCCTACCAAAGGAAGGAAAGCTACAGGATTCATAGGAGAGAGCTGGTGTGACCAAAATTTTGGACTGGATGTAGGGACACTCAAGTAGACTTTGAATATGGTCTACGTAGTCCAAATCCTTGTCCAATAAATGACACAAGTGTTCCTGGAGACCGTGATTCCAAATTTTTAATGTTCTTTATTAATTTTTCTGTGAAGTGCTTAGTTTTGTCTGTGGTATATAGTTTTACTCTGCTTTTATATAGTTTTTTTTAAAGTCTGATGTGAAGGCTGTTCTTCTTTGAATCTGTATTGATGCCCCTCCAATTATATTGTGTGTAAAAAAAAAAAAAAAAGACTTAGATGTTATTTTATCTATTAGAAGCAGAATACAAATTTTATAAATGAAGAATGGAATAAATTTACCTCACTCCCCCATTACAATTTTAGACCTACACCCTAAGGGCTTTGTGGACATGTCTAGGCAAATGTTCCCTTTTGTTTAAGGCTAAAGCCCCAAACTTTTTGTTCTTTAGTTCATTATGCCTAAATTGGCCTTTAGCCAATTAGGCTAAAGAAAAATAAAACAAAATATTCCACTTCTTGTCCTCTTGTGGAGTTGTTAACCTTTCTGCAGCAGTGGGTAGGATATCCTGGAATCAGCTGTTCCATGTTCTCATTTATGACTCGGTTTATGAGTGGCTTTTCCATCTTCTTTAGAAAAGATTTGTTAGAGACAAGGGAATGTGTGTGTGTGTGTGTGTGTGTGTGTGTGTGTGTCCTCATTGCATTAAAAGGTGGGTTATTTTTAGAAACTAAGGCCATAGTTCTTGGCATAAAACATGTCAATGAATCTCAGAGCACCAAGAGAGTGGAATATGAAATTTCATTTGTCCGATTCACATTCTTTGGGGGGACGGGGGACAAAAAAAAAGCCTTAATGTTTATAATTCTGTTCTGCAGACATTTGAAACCTCCCTTTGAGCTACTACTTTTCTTCACTTATAGTAGAATATGAATTTTGATATGAAATTTGGAAAAGGGCAACCAAAATGATTAAAAGGGGAAGGTGCAATTCCCCATGAGGAAAAGGTTTCAGCACTTGGGACCCTCCAGAGTAGAGAAAAAGCGAGTAAGAGGGGACGAGGTAGACGTTTATATAATTACGCATGGAATGGAAAAAGTGGGTGGAGGAAAGTTTTTCTCCGTTTCTCGTAACAACTAGAATTTGTGGACATCCACTGGATGTTGGAAGATTTGGGGCAGATAAAAGAAAGTATCACACAGTTAAACTACGGAGCTCGTTTCCACAGGAGGCAGTGGTGGTCACCAATGGTGGATAGCTTTTAAAAAAGGAGTAGGCAAATTCATAGGGAATAAGGCTATCAGTGGCTACTAAACACAATGGCCATGTTCCACCTCCACTGTCAGAGGCAAGATGCACCTGAATATCTGTTGCTGGTAATCACAGGTGTGGTGTGGTGCTCAGGTCCTGCTTAAAAGATCTTCCTACAAACTGCTTGGCCAGTTTGAGAACAGGATTCTGGACTAAATGGGCCATTGGCCTGATCCAGCAGTCTCTTGTTACATAACAACAACAACAACAACAACAATTTATTATTTGTACCCTTCCCATCTGGCTGGGTTTCCCCAGCCACACTTTCATATACAGTGGTACCTCAGGTTAAGTACTTAATACATTCTGGAGGTCCGTTCTTAACCTGAAACTGTTCTTAACCTGAAGCACCACTTTAGCTAATGGGGTCTCCTGCTGCCGCCAGGCCACCGGAACACAATTTTTGTTCTCATTCCGAAGCAAAGTTCTTAACCCGAGGTACTATTTCTGGGTTAGCGGAGTTTGTAACCTGAAGCGTCTGTAACCCAAGGTACCACTGTAATTATGAAATTATAACTCACCCACACCTGTAGATTAACTACCACCTAAAAACTAGGATTGCAAAGCAGACTGTAGTTATGAAATCCTGCTTTGTAAACAGTGCTTAAACCAGAGTTTCCCAGTTTATACAACACAAGAAACTGTGTTTGAACTAACAGTGAAGTCTTCTGTCAAGCCAGGCACACAAGGGGATGAGGGAATGCTTTTGTCTGCTCCTTGTTCTCTCCTCTGGAAATTTTCTAGACTGAATTTTACTTTATTTTATATTTTATTTTATTTTAAATGGGCTGTAATTACACAGCCGTTTTTGAAAATTGATCAGGGCACTTACCACCTGATGAAATTATTTTTATTTGGCTGTTTTATTTTGTGATTTTTGAGAAATACACTTGGAATCTTTGCAGCAAGGCTAAATTTAAATAAATATATAAGCAAATGTCAGCAAATTTGTGATTTCAGATATTGTGGGAGCGAACTTTTTATATTATTAACATTATGAATATAAACCCTTGCAAGCCAGGTTGTGTCTTGTGTTGCACTGGGGATATGTTTCTGCTTCTGCTTCAGAGCATCTTAAGTTCCATCACTTCTTGCTGAGCAGCACATTTGTATGCAACTGTATTGGGATTCCCCCTTCAGCAGTCCCAGAAGCATGTGGTGCTAGCCTTGTTTGGTACGACAGACTCAAACAGCAAGCGAATTCCTGTCAGAGGATTTTTTTTTAGTTTTTATTTTAAATCAGACTGCCATACTGCATATGACAGACCGCATCCACAAATTCTCTGCTCTCTCACTTTTTCTTCCTCTACAAAATAAGCCTTCCACTCTCCAGTTAAAATTATTCAGCCATTCTTTCCAGAGAGTAGATGTAAGCATTGGGCTGTATAAAAATTGCTTCCATAATTTTTGCTGCCTTTGTGCTTCTGTTTATCTATTTCTCTCTTTGTAAAATATTGTTGTATTTATTTCTATATAAAAAATACATTAGATGCCATCAGTTCCTTTATCGGTTCATAATAACTGCTAAAAATAGTAGCAGCAGAGAAGGAAAAAGCCAGATTAAGACAGTGTAGAACTCAGTATCTAAAAGGCCATGCAAAATTTAAGGAGGCCCTTTCCTTGTGCTGTGAAGACATCAGACTCTGCGCTAGGCGAGCCTTACTGAGGAGAGCATTCAAGAGTCAAGTCACCACAGTCAAGAAGCCCCTCTCATGGGTCATTGCCTGTCTCACTTCTGAACGTGGGGAGACTTTTGACACAGTAGTCTGACCTGTGCAGATCTTGCTTTGTAAGTGGGTTCCAACTTCCCTAAGAAAGCTTCATCACCACAAGTTCTTTAAGCCCTGCTGTGGTTCACGTTAACTATGGGAAACGAGCCAAAGTTTGAGGTTTGCTTTCTTCTCTAAACTAGGATTGGGTAGAGCCATATGCAGCCCTACAAACATCTGTATCTGGCCCCTGGAACTGTCCTTAAACCAGCCCTCCTCCATCACATCAATGCCTCTTCATTTTGCATGGATGGAATGTGTCTTTGAGTGGCAGTAATGCCTCTTGCTTGCCTAGATGTGGTGTGTGTATCTCTATCTATCTATCTATCTATCTATCTATCTATCTATCTATCTATCTATCTATCTATCTATCTATCTCTATCTATCATCTATCTATCTATCTATCTATCTATCTATCTATCTATCTATCTATCTATCTATCTATCTATCATCTATCTATCTCTCTCTCTCTCTCTCTCTCTCTATCTATCTATCTATCTATCATCTATCTATCTATCTATCTATCTATCTATCTATCTATCTATCTATCTATCACCTATCTATCTATTTATCTATCTATCTATCTCTATCATCTATCTATCTATCTATCTATCAATCATCTATCTATCTATCATCTATCTATCTATCTATCTATCTATCTATCTATCTATCTATCTATCTATCTATCTATCTATCTATATCACCTATCTATCTATCTATCTATCTATCTATCTATCTATCTATCTATCATCTTTCTATCTCTATCATCTATCATCTCTCTTTCTCTCTTTCCCCCCTCTCCCACCCAAGTATCGGCTAGTAGGGTGGAGCGAATGGGGCTGCATTACTCTTCTAGCTTCCAAATGTTGTGCATCGCTGCTGTTTACTGAAGAGTGGGGAGTTCAGCATGGTGTAGGTGAAGCAGTGAATTGACCCGACTGCTGCTCCAGTATACTGTTGAGCATCCTGCAGAATTACACCTTCCCCTTCTCAGTAACCGGAAGCGCCATGTGGTGTTGGCAAGGCAGGAGACCAACCCTTTCTGTAGTTGCCTTTCTGGCCACTACTGTGTATACCTTTGAGTTTTGTGTAGCAGGAATGGTAGGACTGTGCTACATAGGTGGATGTCACACCCAATGCCCTGCCCATTTTTGCCCCGCCCACATCTGTCATGATGCCACTGGAATGTGTTCCCCACATTCCCATGTGGACCTCCCACCCGATGGCCCTAGAGCATAGTTAACACTGACTATTGTTTGTAACCACAATTAACTGCAGAAGGAAGCATAAACTTCCAATCCCCTCCTCATGGCTGCATTGGAGAAGAAGAGAGTCCGTGAACTCAAGTTCACTTCTGTTAGCACTAAAACTATGGTTTTGGCCGGTTGCCTCCATGCAGAGTGGGAATGATGCCTGTGTAATATTTATCTACCACAACAAGACTGTGTGTTCCAAGGCCCTAGACAATGGCAGGTGTTCCACATCAGTGTGGTTTTAGGCTAGAGGCAGGTCATTCCCTAGAAAGCCCTTAGCCAATGGGTAAGGCTAAAGCACATTTTAGGAAATGCTTTCTGTTCTTATGTTATGCAGATGAGCAAGCACTGCTTTTTTACAAAAAAGTTAATTTGCTTTGGGAAATGAAAAGGATGTATGGAGTGTTTTGAAGATAAATTGTAAGGATATACTCCTTGAGATTTCCTTTAACAAATGCACTTTCACCCTCTTATTACTGGTTGCAAATTGCAGTTTGGACAGGCTCATACCATAACATTTTCTGATCATTAATAGAAAGCATTCCACTGCTGCCAAAAGAATACAGGATTTCTTGACAATTAGACTAAACAAGGCAACATTGTGTATCTATTGAGGAACTCCCAAGAAGATACAGATTCTTCAAACTAAGGAGGGGACGATCTTTTGTTCACAACTGGTTTCACTATTCCAATTTTTAGTATGGACTAATTTTATTGTTTGCTATTATCACTTTGAAGTCTGCTTGTAAACCATTTTGTAGCTGGACTTCATCTCATGTACTCTGAAGCCAAGTTTAAACTCTCTGCTATTTCCCAGCTTGTAGCTCCCAAGCTTTGGCCTATTGAT
This sequence comes from Podarcis bocagei, assembly GCF_964188305.1. Lineage (NCBI taxonomy): Eukaryota > Metazoa > Chordata > Lepidosauria > Squamata > Lacertidae > Podarcis > Podarcis bocagei. The sequence goes on from NC_138125.1 coordinate 107,295,661, forward strand.
TTAGCTGATAAGGCATTTTTTGTTTGTGTTAAATATTTATAACCTGGCTTTTGAACACACAATCCCTAAGGTGGCTGAAAACAAATTAAACCAATAACTTCTTTCTTTTCTAAATTTATATCTTGCTTTTCCATCAAGCCAACAGATTCCAACACTTAATAGTGGTCATAAACAAACAAACTTATCAGGCCAAAGGCCTGTCAGAATACAAATGAGCGCTGTGCATGACCCCTTCTTGGCTGGGTGAAGTTGTAGTAGGGAGGATTTCTGCAACTTTTGTGGAATGCCCACAAGAATCACAGCACTTTAGGGCAGGGGTCAGGAAACTTTTTCAGCAGAGGGCCGGTCCACTGTCCGCCAGACCTTGTGGGTAGCCGGACTATGTTGTTGTTTTTTTGGGGGGGAATGAATGAATTCCTATGCCCCACAAATAACCCAGAGATGCATTTTAAATAAAAGCACACATTCCACTCATATAAAAACATGCTGATTCCCAGACCGTCCGCAGACCGGGTTTAGAAGGCGATTGGGCTGGATCCTACCCATGCTTTATGGTGTGTAGGGGCACTTTCAAGGTGAGGAGGTGGTCTTTCCATCTTTCTCCTTTGTCTCTTCATTTTTTTAATCCAGAGATGGGGAGCCTACAGTTCTCTCCAGATGTTATTGACCATCCATGCTGGCTGGTGCTGATGAGAACTGGAGTCTTAAGTACATCTTGGAGAGCCACAGGTTCCCCATCCTTGCTTTAAAAACATGCATGCCATGATCAGCATGTAGCTGCTTGGTTGCTTTAAAAACCTCTTAAGATCGGTGCATAGAATGATGCTGTAGGATAGCATGATATAATTCCCAGGAGCATTGTATGGAGAAAAAATTATGGTTGCCCTGTAGCTGCTGAGAATGCCTTCTCTCTAGTTTCTACCAAGTGATGACATACATTGACTAGTTGGATATTAACTAGACAAAGAGAATGTCCTTTTCCAAAGAGCTTAAGACCCAGGCAAACTTATATGAGAGAATGGTCCAGTGGCCTGTGAAGCTGCTGTAACATGGAAGCCTCATGAGTCCTATATTTAACCCTAGTCAGTAGTGTTGAAATTTCTAAATTCTCTTCATTCAAAGGCAGCCCTGCATAAGATGTAACCAAAGTATGCGTTGCCAGGGCCATGTCTGACCTCTCAGGGAATGGGCACTGTTGACACTCTAACCCCTATTGTGCAAAAGTACTGTGGAAATGCAAGCTTCCGGGTTCAGGGATGAATGCAGGTACCTTCAAGGGGAGTGTAACACTGTTCAAGGTAAGTTGAGCCCCTCCTCTCTGCCCTACCTTTCTGCTGCTGAGGAGCACCTCTGTTTTATCTTGGTTGAGCTTCCTTGGATTTAGGTGGAAATGAGAGCAGGTGGGGGTCAGGTTTCACTTGCATGTTGGCTACACCAAGTCCCAAATATAAGAATAAAACATACAACAATTAAGAGAAGAAAGCCTGAGCAAAGAAAAGGTCCCTAAAAGAAAATGGTTGCCAGGCAAGCATGTTTTGCAGTGGTATTCCATAGACATGGTGCCAGAACGGTTTAGCTTTCAAAGGTGGAACCATTTACGGTTGTCCATATAATGTAATAGCAACCATAATCCATTGACATCAGCGCTGTACTAAGAAGTGAAGTACAAAAAGGCAGATACCAAGGAGTTTACAATCTCATTTGCTTACTTTCGGTGAACATGCTTGCTTCTGTTGAATTAGTAGGAATTCGAATTGCCCGTGTACAGTTGTTGCTTCAGGTAAAGCAAACCTGTCAGCCAATTTTTGAAAAATAAATGATGTGCTATAAATATGATTTCCTGGTGGAGAAGATGGAGAATTGTTTCTTCTGTAGCATGGATGAACTTCCCATGTTCAGTATCTGTATTTCACCAGCCCCACCAACCCTCTCACCTTGAATACACATTCACCTTTTTCAAATGTGAAAGTGATATTTTTGGGTGAAATGGGTAAGCACTAGAGTTCTTCCCATCGGCCCCAGAAGATATAGATATAGATTTAGAATTCTCTTCTCTTCACTATAGACCCTTTGTGCATTTAGGCATGGAAACTCATTTTTTTTAGAGAAACAATTGCTGGCTCTGTTTTATTTGCGGAGTGCGTCAGTGTATTGAAGTTAGAGGTTCAGTGTAATTGGATAGAGATTATTCTTAGATTTGGATTAAGACAACTGATTTCAAATCTTGGGACATTCAGCAGCTGTCAGAGATTTGCTGTGCCCAAAAAAGTCATTGAGTGCTCTGTGTACATTGGCCTGATTTTCATTTCATGGAGGAAGGAATACAAATGTAGCTTATTTAATAAGGAAGCACTTGTCACTCTGTTTCGAACATTATGAGATTACTTATGGTTACAATGAATATTTGCATGTGATTTGTGTCTCCCTGGTTTTTTGTTTTTAAGTCATGCCATATCCTGCCAGGTAGGACACGGGTGGCACTGTGGGTTAAACCACTGTGCCGCTTGGGCTTGCCGATCGAAATGTCGGCAGTTCGAAACCCCGCGATGGGGTGAGCTCCTGTTGTTCAGTCCCAGCCCCTGCCAACCTAGCAGTTCGAAAGCATGCAGTGCAAGTAGATGAATAGGTACCACTCCAGTGGGAAGGTAAACGGCGTTTCCATGCACTGCTCTGACTTCGGCAGGAGCGGCTTAGTCATGCTGGCCACATGACCCAGAAATACTGTCTGCGAAAGCAGACAGGCGCCGGCTCCCTCGGCCTGTAAAGCGAGATGAGCGCCGCAACCCTAGAGTCGTTCACGACTGGACTAATTGTCAGGGGTACCTTTACCTTTATATCCTGCCAGGATAAGATGCTGAGACTGGTGTGTGTCCATTGACACCTGGCCTTTTCTACATAGGCTCAAGCACAGACAATCCTGAGTTTTTATTGGTGCTGATCTCTGAGGTCACCTTGCCCTGACAAGTGTGTTTATTAAATCATTTCTCCCTTTCTCTTGAAAGCTGAGAACAAAGTATTTGTTATTGCAAAAGGTAGGTCTTTTGTCATACATTCTAGTTCCACTTTGTAACAGTAAGAATGGGAAATCAGTTCGGAGCACCCTGAGACTGTCTCCAGTAATGTAACTCAAGTCATCTGCCATCTGCCAAGTCACCTTACTCAAGTTTTACATTTCCTCCCACTTTCCCCAGTGATGTGACCTTTAATTGTTCTTTTACTACTAGTTAAATGATTTTCAAATTGTGCTAGGCTTGTTTCAGACAAAAGACTTCATGTTTTTCTGGGAGCATTACTAGTCTGTATTCAGTGCAGATCTCCCTGGAGTGTATTTAGCCTTCACAGTGATCGGAAAACTCCAGCAAAAGCTCAGACTTCCAGATCTCTTCATTTGCAAACTGAAATGAAACAAAAGGAGTTGAAAGAGTTCTGCAGAGAGGAAACGAGAGTGGAGGGAATGGCTTTGCAGACAGTTGTAAACAAGCTTGAGCAAACAGTATTCCCATCAGAATAATGTGCTCTCAACAGCCACTATTTTAGAATAGTTATCTTGTCTGCTCTAGGGAAGTTGGCAGGAAAGTCATGCTTTCGTTATATGAGTTTCTAACTAACTATTACATTTTATGGATTATGCATGCCAGGTTTATGATTCAGTGAGCAGTTTCCCACATGGTTGGTCAAAGAAGCTTTATGCACCAGGGAGCAATAATGTGAAACTTTCAATTTCTTCTGTTAGCTTCTTTGAAGATGATTTTCACATTGCAGATGATTCATGGAAACAACAATTCTAACTCATTTGAACCACTGTGCCATTTCATCAGGTGTGAGTGACCTTGGCAGTTATGCCTATGGGCAGCAACAATTTCAGGGGCAATGGCAACACTTTTAGGAACCTAAGAAGAATGTGATGGATCAGGCCAATGACTCATCTAGACCAGCATCCCGTTCTCTCAGTGACCAGCCAGACGCCTGTGGGAAGCATGCAAGCGGGATCACACCCCCTTCCAGTAGTCTCTAGCAACTGGTACTCAGAAGCAATTCTGCCTCTGACCACTGTTATGGTCGTGTGTGTGTGTGTGTGTGTGTGTGTGTGTGTGTGTGTGTGTATATATATATATATTAATAATAATAATAATATATATATATCTGTGCCTACGTAATAGATTACCCATGGAAGGCTTGGACTGTTGCTCTGGAAAAGAAGCCCATTGTGTGGTTTATCCAAAAAGATGAGCATTTTGTTTACATCTAGCAATACATATTAGCAATTTGCGATGTTGGTGGTCAAGATACCTACCTGGTATTTAAGGTTGATGATGATGTAATAATGCATAATAATAATACATGTAATATTTTAGGGGTTTTTTTGCTGGTCTGTTGTGTGCTGTGCTACTAAATTGTTTGGCTACTGTTTGGTTTTCTTCTTTTTGGATTCTTTTGGGCTGAAGAGTGAGAGACCGAGTGCTTGAAACAAAGGGGGAAAAAGTAAACAAGAATAGTGAAAATGGCAATGTAGCGAACATTTAATACTCTTGGTTCTTGAAATAAATTGTGTATCGCTTCTCTTCCTCTCATGTACAAATGCATTTTCCAGCTTTGACCATGGTTATAAGTTGTTGACATTAGAACTAACCATAAAAGGTACTATGGTTTGCTTTTAATGAGGCTTTAAATATCAAACCCTGCTGAAACTCTGGATTCAGTTCCTAGTTAGCATCAACCATGGCAGTGCCTTCTGTATTAAATTATGTAGGTCTGCAACCTAAAGGCATACTCTAAGGTTCTGTTCGGACATTATGCCTGAATAGGGAAAGGCGACATGGTTGACATCCTCAAGGTCTGTGCATCCAGCCCTGGCCCCAATGTACACAACCCCTACATACACAACATAACAAAAGCCCTGCAAGATTAGACCAAATGCTCATCTAGTCCAGCATCTTGTTCCTGCAGTGGTCAACCAAATACCTGTGGGATGCCCACAAAGAGGACATGAGCACAATAGCACTCTTTGTGATCCCCAACAACTGGTATTCAGAGACAGTGCATCTGATACTAGAAGTAATATACTGTAGCCCTTGAGATTAGTAGTCATTCATAACCTCATTGTGGTAGAGACTTCCATAACTTACTAGCTGCTGAATGAAGACGTGCAGTGAAGGGGTCGTCTAGGTGTGTTTGGCTGAGCTTGCTTAGAAGTCTTCGGGAGAGCAGGAGCACTGCATTATCAGGGTTCCTTAGCACAACGAAACTTCTAAATGTGTATCAGCCATATACTTTAAAGCCCCATTCAGACCTTTCCCTCAATATGGGAAGGTTTGTGGTGAAATAGGCGTGGTTGGCACATATGGGAATACTGGGGGCAGGGCTAGTGTTCATGGCCTGCAGACCCTACTTATGCTGCATAACACCTGAGTAACGTGCCTTTCCATAGTATGTTGCTTTATGTGTGAAGAAAAAAAAGCGGAATCTTCTTCTAGAGTTGGCTTTGTTTGTTTACCCACATGCTACTCTTGGTTATCTAGGTTGCATATTCAAAAAGGGTTAAGCATTTATTTTTCTGCTTGCTTAAAAACACAGACATATGCATGCACACATGGGGGGGGGATGAAAATAGCCATAGAACCATTTTGAGGAATTAAAATGGCGCAAGGTGTTAGCCAGTTAGTGCTGACCTGCAGCCACCTTATGCTGCAGACTTGCATAAGTCACGATTTCTAAGCATTTACTAGATTTGCCTTTCACATTCTAGTTCACAAGCTTTAGATTTCCACACGTGACTTATTTCTTTTTAATTATCTTAGTCCCCACTTCTTATGTGCTAGCAAATTATTAGGATGCATGGAACTATTCTTATAGGCATAAAGGTGGAATGATGTGACAAAGGAAAAGGGATGTAAGTTATAAAGTATGCCAACAGGCTGAGTCATAAGCCGATATTAAACACTGTGTAATTTGTGAACCACTGCTTTAAAGAAACAATGGATCTCTCTGTTTCAGTCTTCCGGATATGGTTATCAGTATTTAGCATTCACTGGGTGTTGATAATCGGTAGATATGAATATGATAAGCATATTAATGTGAAGGATTTGTTGTTGACATAAAATGGTGTGTGGTATTATAATTCAGCTTTATGAATTGAATCCATATTTACAGAAGATAAGCAAACACTTAAAAAAAAAATACTGTACCAAAGCAGCACATAGTGCTGGAATCATAGTCACACTATGCAGTTATGAGATTAGCATATGAACAAAAAGGAGGATTTTTGAAGCTCTTAGCCATGCTACAGGAAACAAAAACGCAAATCTTATTGTAGGATATAACTCATGTTTATTGCTTTAAGCTTGGACATCGAGTCGAAGGCTGCTCTGAAGTCAATGAAGCTGGATAGAGGAAGACAGTGTTCTTTTGAGTTCAGTGAGGATTAATCTTACATTAAAGATTGCAGCCTCAGTTCACAAGCACCAGTGTATAGGTGTTCAAATTGGGGTGCACTGCTAGGAAGGTGTCATTTTGGTGTAGCAGTGTGGGACAGGCCTGCTATGACAGCAACAGTCACTGACTCCAGATGTGATTTGGTATAGATGTTATCCAAAACTTCCTGTCTCGTGTCACAAAACTGATATATATGAATGGGAGATACGATTTCCCCTCTAGTATGCCACTTTACAGATCATTTTTATCTGTAGAAATATATATATATATAGAGTCCAGTAGCACCTTAGAGACCAACTAAGTTTGTTCTTCATATGAGCTTTTGTGTGCACGTACACTTCTTCAGATTTACGTGGAAATTGTTTCCATTTGGTTGTGTACTTTTTGATGTGTTTTATTTATTGTTTATGACTTCTGTTATGTTTGTAATTATGTAAATCTTGTCATGTTGTAAGCTGAGCATAGTTTCAGCTATGGAAAGGCGACATGCAAATAAAATGATGTGAACGTTCACATGTCTATTGTGGGCATATCTGCACTAGAGACAAATGTTTTTATCACCACTCCCTTTCTCCAACATTCTTGAATGTACACATTTGTGAAAAGGTTAAGTATTCTAACCACCTCCTCAAACTACATCTATTGGGATTTTGGGAGACTGGGAATGGTGAGAAGGAAGGGAATGACAGATTACAGTGAATTTACATAGATATGGGTGGTGATACTCTTCCTGCATAGCATGGCACCAAGGCTTCACTAAGGCAAGCAACTCTACGTTGCCTTCTCAGATGTACACATCTGTTAGACTGAGTTGCGAGGGCCAAACTATATGTTGTGTGCAAATGTGGCTGGCAATTGTCTGATAGCTTATAGGAAGGGGACAGTTAGGAATGGGCAAATGGGAGGTATGTACTTAATTCTTTCTCCTGCTCTAGCATTCCCCTCTTGCCATCAGCTCCATTGGCTTTAAGGGCATTCTTGCAAGGGAGGAGCACTATTGCAGGGCAGTATTCAGCACGGAAATGGTTAATTGCCCTCCTGTGTGCTTCTAAACTCTCCTTCCAAAAGTGTCATTAAAAAAAAAAAGGTTGCTAAATACTCTTATCAGAAGGTACTCATTCCAGTGTTTCTGTAAATTGGAGGAAGGATCAGAGGTGGAGGAGAATTTTGTTTGGTCCTTGTTGCTAAGTGACCTGATCTAATCTGGACATGAATCAGACCATAGTTATCCATTTTTCCTGCATCTCTGAATTTTGCGATACCTTTTTTCTTTTTTAAACTGTGAGAACCATACAAAAATGTATAAAAGAATACCTAATTGCATATTCTTGAATAAAATATGTGTAGAAATGCATAAATTGAGATGAAATATGCATCAAAATCATATTTATCTTGTGATGTATTATGTAATTTGTTGTTGTTTAGTCGTTTAGTTGTGTCCGACCCCATGGACCAGAGCATGCCAGGCACTCCTGTCTTCCACTGCCTCCCTCAATTTGGTCAAACTCATGCTGGTAGCTTCGAGAACACTATCCAACCATCTCGTCCTCTGTCGTCCCCTTGTCTTTCCCAACATCTGGGTCTTTTCCAGGGAGTCTTCTCTTCTCATGAGGTGGCCAAAGTATTGGAGTCTCAGCTTCAGGATCTGTCCTTCCAGTGAGCACTCAGGGCTGATTTCCTTCAGAATGGATAGGTTTGATCTTCTTGCAGTCCATGGGACTCTCAAGAGTCTCCTCCAGCACCATAATTCAAAAGCATCAATTCTTCGGCGATCAGCCTTCTTTATGGTCCGGCTCTCACTTCCATAATTCACTACTGGGAAAACCATAGCTTTAATTAGGTAATATTAAATAGGAATTTTATACAGTTTAATGTGAAAATGGAATGGAACAGATTCAGTGTTAGAAACTGAGATATGAAAGCAAGGACCTAAATGGCACCTTAAATCTAGGTTATGGGTGCAACAATGGAATGTCTAGGTGCACTTTTTAAATAACAAGAATACAAAGCTGAAAATAAATGAACTGTAGCTAAAATCTTATATTCATTATTCACATGATCTAGTCATTCCCCTGCCCACCCCCCTAATATTCTTAAGAGGGTCTCTTCTCCAGGCTTCAGAGAGTGGCTGGAAGTGGGGAGGCAGAAAAAGGTCCGCCTTTCCTTCCACTCTGCAGTTTTAATCTGAAATCTTAGGCACAGTACTTCGCACAGAGCTCAGAAACTGCTTGCGCTAATGAAATTCCTTGTCGCAAAATGCGCCTAGAACAATGGGAGTTTCGAACACTGCAGACTCATGAACATGCAGAACTGAAATGGACCAGAAATAGAGTAATCTGCCCACAGGACATGATCATGGATAATATTTGCTTTCTGTCAATGATTTTCATTGTATTTGCAGATTGGCTACAGTGATTAATTAAACAGATTTAATAATTTTTGTTTATTAGTAGCGTTTCCCATTTCCTTTTCTCTTACTGTCCTATACATAATATTCTCATAGTTTAGTTTACCCTGCAAAGCCAGCAGCAAGTTGTAAAGCAAAAAGAGGTGTTGAAAAAGAAGGAAGGAAGGAAGGAAGGAAGGAAGGAAGGAAGGAAGGAAGGAAGGAAGAAGACAGAAAATGTACTCAGAGCTTGTATGTTGAAGTTGGTAGAGGAAACCTCTCTTTCTCGTGCAAAGCTTTTTCACGGCACACATAATCATCCTATGGTATTAATTGAAACAGGAGGAGGTGACAGAGCTGTTAACTTGCATAACTGTGGCTCATTTTTAATTATGACATGTTTAATTTTTTCAGAGCGTTTAGACTCTGGGACCTTTATTCCAGTTTCTGACACCTAAAGAAACTGAAGATAAAATATTAATTAAATGAAAACAGCAAGCGAAGAGTGGCACATTCAGTTATGGTATCTAGCTATAATGCATATCTAGTAATTGTTCGGATGGCTAATCATTATTCTTCTCCCCTACAGGAAAGATTTCAAGTCAAGAATCCTCCACACACATATATCCAGAAATTAAAAGGCTATCTCGATCCAGCTGTAACTAGGAAGGTAAGAGATTTTATTTTGTAAATGTTTGAATCCCCCCCCCATTTTTATTTAGGAGTAGTATATAAAATCAGCCAAATGAAGCAGTTGACCAGGTGTGGGGAACTTTTGGCTTTTTGGATGTTGCTGAACTGCAGCTCCTCCGAAACCAAGACCAAGCACGGCCAATTGTCAGTGATGATGGGAATTGTAGTTCAGCAATGTCTGGAGTGCAAAAAATAATTATGTTGGAGATGAGAGGGGTGAAGGTGTTAACGTTTTTTTTTTTAATGCTGCCTAACTCTTCTATGGGACGCGGGTGGCGCTATGGGTTAAACCACAGAGCCTAGGACTTGCCGATCAGAAGGTCGACGGTTCAAATCTCCGCGACGGGGTAAGCTCCCATCGCTCTTGCCAACCTACCAGTTCGAAAGCATGTCAAAGTGCAAGTAGATAAATAGGTACCGCTCCGGCAGGAAGGTAAACGGCATTTCCGTGCCCTGCTCTAGTTCTCCAGAAGTGGCTTAGTCATGCTAGCACATGACCCGGAAGCTGTATGCCGGCTCCCTCGGCCAATAAAGCGACATGAGCGCCACAACCCTAGAGTTGGTCATGACTGGACCTAATGGTCAGGGGTCCCTTTACCTCTTCTATGCACTGACCCTCAGCCCTGCACATTTGAAAATATGGAAAGCTTGCATGCTGGGGGACATTTTTGGGAGAAGGGCTCACTTCAGCCTTCTTCTAGACTTGTTAATGTCTTATGTGCAAAGTAGTTTATATTTTTAACAGAGGCATTCAAACATGCATTCTTCTCTCCCACAGCTTTTTCTCCTTTCCCCCAAAGATAACCTTTGTAATTTTTATGTACGCTGCTTCGAGACTTAGGTCATTAAGAGCTATATAAATGCAAGCAAGCAAGACCTGTACCCAGGAAATGTCTAGTCAAAACTTCACCACCTGATTCTGCTGACATGATGGAATAAATGGGGCATTCTTTTATATCAAAAAGCAGGTCCCATCAGGGTTCAGAAGAGTGTGTCTTCCTTGCATATTTTTTTTAAGTGAAAAGTTTATATTTCATTTTATAGTTGCATGGCTGGTTGGGCATTGAAGGATGTCTTTGCAGGTCAGTGGGCAAAGAATTGATGGATATTACAAACCCAGTAGACTTCTGGCATAAGTTGAAATGAAAGTGGTTTGGCACAAGGTTCATGGGTTGCAGAACACAGCACCTGTAGGCTGCAAGTTAAAATCTAGTTTAGACCCAGTAGCACACAGGCAGGTAGTGTTGTGCTTTAGGGATTGGTGTTCCATGAATCGTACCTTGTTGTTACCCAGATAGCAACCTGGAAGTTTAATTCTGCACTAGCTGGAGCTTTCAGAACATTTTCAAGGGTTATTCACATAGAGCAGTTATCCAGTTGTGAAGTTATTGAAGTGTGGATTCCTGAGGCCATAGCTGAGGAAGCAGCTGGTTGTGGACCTGGGCCTCTAGTGTTAGCAGAGATTCAAGGAGAACCTCCAGTTTATGCACCTGCTCCTTCAAGGGGAGCCTTCTAGAACAGGCTGTCTCTCTTAATTTCTGGATTTGGGAAATAACTGTCCACAGCAACTCAGCCTTATCAGGATTCAGTCTCAGTTTCTTGATCCTCATCCAGCTCATCGTGGCTTCTGGGCACTGTTCTGTCACTTAAGCTTGCCCTGCTCCAGGTGGATTGGAGGGAGAGAGGGAGAGAGCACAATAAAACACATTTGCCATGTGTGTACAGATCATGCAGTAAAATGTGCAGCTAAATGTAACTATTACCCATATAGTATAGTATGAGAGAGAAGGTTAAATAGTCAGGATGAAATATTGGATAGCTTTGGAGAAAGTGTTGTGTAAAAGATATATTTTGATTTCTAAATGTATTTCATATACTATAAGTTGATTTGTACTGGAAATTGTATGGTGTGTGTGTGTGTGTGTGTGTGTGTGTATGTATGTGTGTACACACAAAAAAACAACAACAATTGGTTGTCTGATAGATAGTGTAATTCTTCAGAATTTAAGCTTAATATGCATCTTAATGACTTATGTATTCTCCCTGTCATGGGAGTGTGAAGGTTTTATATACCATCTACCTTAATCTAAATATCACACTCAGGCACTGTTTTCTCTCCTTGCAAATTATAGAAATTTAGGAGAAGAGTTCAAGAATCTACACAAGTATTACGAGAACTAGAAATTTCTTTAAGAACCAATCACATTGGGTAAGAATGATTTATTTTATTTTACCTTTGTTGACGTTTGGGCAAAAGACATTTATCACAACCTGTCTAAAGCTTCCTTGGCCCAGCTGTGTATCTTCATGGCTTAAATGGAACCATGGTTCAAATAGTATTATGACTGTGGGTTTTCAAGCTTTGCTATAGGAACTCTTTCCTCATTGGCTTACCTGCTGAGGTACTCCTAAATATCTGCCATTGACTCCCTTGTGTTACAGAGCATTCTGGGACATATTCCAGAGAATGCACAGTACATATAAGTACTGGCCAGGCCTGCGGGGCCTCACTGTCACGCATCAACTGAATAATCTCATGAATATGTCAGACCTAGACCTTGCAATCATGATCTGAGGCCCTTCTTTGTATGCCTCCTCTGTGAGAGGTCCAAACAGGAACAACATAAGAGCAGGCCTTTCCTACAGTGGCTCTCCTCTTGTGGAATGCTCTCCCCAGAGAGACTCACCTGGCACCTTCTCTACCTTCTCTTTAGACGCCAGGTGAAAGCATCCCTCTTCTCAAAGGCCTTTGGCTAATTAAACTTTCTGTGGCCTTTTAAATTATTGAGGAAGCCATTGTTTTTGTTTGTTACTATGGTAGGTATTTTTATGTTTTTATATTGTAAACTGCCCTGTGATACTTTGATTGAAGGTGGTATAGAAATTTAATAAATCATCATCACCCACGGTGGGTAAAAATGTTTTTTTCTGGGTGCCTTGGTTTCATTTCATTTAAAAAAATTAAATTATTTTATTTTATGAATAATATTAATTACAAAGAGTTAAAGTAAAAAGAAATAAAGAAAAATAATCTACAAAACATTTTTAAAGGCAGAGAAAAACAACAATAACAATATACCTCAACCACTATTACAGATCTTTCCTTTAGGAACCCTGAGAAGCTTTTCAGAACCCTCAGGGTTCCCTAGAACACAATTTGAAAACCACTACTCTGGCATATTTTTCTTTCCTTCAAGGCATTGTGACTTTGTGATGTGGCCTGGTTTTGCATAAGCGTTGTGCTGCTCAGGCAATGAGAATTTAGAGACACACAATTCAACAACTGCAGTGTTGCTTCAAAAGAGAGCTGCATTTTAAGTGTGTTGGAACACGCCCCCCCACCCGATCTTTCACAAACTATTTTTGTTAAACGTTCTGGCTCTCTTTCTTTCTCTCTCCCCCTCCCTCCCCCACCTTTTGCAAAGCCCGTTTGAAGTGAAATTGACCATGAAATACCAAAGCTAGGCCAACATTGCTAATACATAGTTGGCAGAGCAGCAAATGTTTAGGCAATATCTTTGAGATGACATGCCAATGAAGTCTGTAAGCAATTGTAGCAGTTTTGTCATCAGCTGAACGTCAAACTTTAGTAATATTTCCCAAACCAAATATGCAGTAAGAGTTGTCAGTATATCATCTTTTACTCTTTTCTTTTATGGAAACTTGCCCGAGAGTTAACTTTTTAAAAATGCCAAGCGAAATTTATGACTTACCCTAATGTCTTGCCAGATGTTAGCTGTGACTGAAGTGAGAGACTATTTCTGCTAAGTTCATTAGGACTTTGAAGTCAGTGGCTGCTGTGAAATTCTTTTGTGTGTGTCAATGTGACTATTAGCTTGAGCTAATTGGTTGTGTGCAGCTATCCGTACCTGTACACATGAATCCTTTGAGACAGAAAATGGCTTCCTTCCATATGTGGTGAAATGTCAGCTGTACCACATACTCCTGGTCCCATCCATCGAGAGCATTGCTTCTTAAAACTGTGACTGATAGCTCAATCCTATACCTATCTACTTAAAAAGTATAAATGGGCATCCCCACTTAGGCTGTATGTGATTACAGCCTAAATCACTTGCTGTGAAATAAACACAGACTTTGGGCCATCAGTATTCTCCCCAGCCTTTTCTTTCTTCTCTCTCCCCACCCCCACTGCCTGGCCAATTTCCCATAATTCCCAGTCTGAGGAAGGGTCTCCAATAAGAAGGCCTCTGCCTAATCTATGTCAAATGAAAATCCATTTTGAAAGATTCTATACTGCTGTTCAGGTAGTATATACTAGGGCAGTGTACAGCATGATAAAAAGAATATTGAATTAAAATAAATCAGTACATACAAACAAGGAATCACTGGTGTGGTTGCTATGGCTCGGGTCCAATTATCCCTGCAGAAAGTCCATTGGAAGTTCAAAAACTCATTTGTTTCTTGAGATTTGGGGGTATAGTCCAGTTAACATGGTATTTGCTTGAGTTTTGCCACCATGTTACTGTTGACAAACTTTCTCTGTTAGTGCATTTCCAGGTTTTTCAAAATGATAAAATATCCTTGGAATTACATTTACATAGAGATGGCAGAAAGCCCAAATGATGCTTGCTTTCCTGCCCAGATGATTAAATTAAAATAAGTGAAATACCTGGTAATTGTGCTGACCTCTAATGGTAACCTCAAAATCTTGACTGAGAGGGGCAATTTTACCTTGGCTCTGAGCATGTGCAGTGGCCTTGTGGTTTGGTGACACCATTACGCATTCCATGCTGAAAAGTTTCTGAGAGAGAAATTACTAGCTTTTGCAAAATGTGTTTCTTTTCTCCTGTAATTACTGGGTTCTTTTTTTGTGTGTGTGTGCAGACTTGGTTGCACAAGTACAAATATGCTGATCTCTAATGATTTTCCCTAACAGGTGGGTCAGGGAGTTTTTGAATGAAGAAAACAAAGGCTTGGATATTTTGGTAGAGTATTTGTCTTTTGCACAGTATGCAGTCACGTAAGTAAGACCCGGCTTACGCAAAACAAAACCTTACAGTGTAGAGTGATTTGTTGTTTTGGCCTTGCTAGTGCATGAACACCCTTTAGTGCAATAGTTTACTGTTCTAGCAATTGATGGTCTTCCAAAGATTGCTGCCAGAAATCTCTTCTTTGTGGGGTTACACAATGCACTGCTTGGCTTAGTATGTTGTATCAGCAGCATATAGGAAACACTGGATACCGCACTTGTTTGTTCCTCTATGCTGAGATGAGTTCGACCTTCTGCATCCTTGCCCTAAGTAGATAGTTCCATACCTTCAGAACATACCCTTTCAAATGTTCCATGGAAGCAGTTAAAGCAAAAGCACAAGTGAATTGTAGACCTCTTGGGGACACAGGAAGCACTTTTGCCCAGTATTGTCAAGTCTTGCATTAGTTGTCCAGGGTTTTCCCCATCACCTGCTACCTGAAATCTTTTTAACAAGAGATGCCAGTCCTTTGAACCAAGGATTTTCTACATGCAACACATCTACTCTGCTGAGCAATGGGCCCTTTCCAAAGCTTTTATACCTCTAATTTCCCTAAGTGAGATTTCATATCTTAAAATGCAGTAGGTTCGCAGTCTTACCACGGCTGAGACCAATGAGTTCCACTTGGTATGCTGTGGCAGAACTGCAGGAAGTAGAACCACTTTGCAGTCAAGCTTCTTCTTGCCACTCTCAAAGTATTTGAATTAGCCATGAAAATGCCTACAATAAGATGATGGCAGTGGTGTGATTGCTAGTACTGGGCAGAAACTGGGAAGCGCGAGTTGTCTTATGGAGCTACATGCTGTTAGCTCCCCATGAGAAATCCCCTTGCAGTGCTGATCTATCGGGGAAGCAGGGGAGAGGAAGATTGGCCTGAACTGTGCTTCAGTGTCCTGTTTCGCCTCTGTGCTGTCCAGCCCTGAATGTTCTGAAGCAGTGATGGGGAGCCTGGGGCATTCTGGATGCTGCTGGACTACAACTCCCAGCATCCCTGACTGTTGGCTCAGCAGACTGGGGCTGATGGGAGCTGCAGCCCAACAGCATCTGGAGGGCTTACAGATTTCCCATTTCTACTTCAAAGGATCATGAATTCAGCAATGGGCAAACAAGTTTCTGCTTTACTTGCAGTTCTCTTGCTTCAGGACCTCAGGTTCTTAAGATGAAGAGAAATGTGATTTGGTTTTTAGGACATATACAGACAAAGGTGCTTGGGAGAGACAGTTGTTTTGTTTGAACTGGAACAAAGTTAATGGCAGGACATTACTGATTTGGGGGGAAAGGCACGTTGCAGGAAAAGAAGTGCTTGCTTTAAAGACTTTCACCTCCCATACTGAACCAAGAGCAAGGCGTTTTACTTGTCGTTTACTCTTCCCTAACATGGCATGCATAGAGAATAACCTCAGAGCATATAAGAAGGGAAGAGATGGCTCCACTTTCAAAGAGCAGTGCATTGAGTAAGGGCTGGGGGAAAATAAAACAAAGGAAGAGCAGAAATGATTACATTAAATACATTGCATATGTTTGGAGTTTGGTCTTGGCCATTATACAGGGATAGATTTGAAACTAAATTAGAAAGCAAAGCTAATTGATTTTTTTAAAAAAATTAAAATTAAAATGAAGAGAGCCCTGGAGACTTGTTTTCCTCCAACGAATCAAGCAGTTTTGAAGTTAGAAAATCTGGATAAGGTTGTAAGATTCTTTCTCAGTTCTATCTGCACGATGGCCCTCTCCCTGTTTCTCAAGATCCAAATTTACTGTGAAGCGTACGTGTAACTAGCACTCTGTTTTTAGCTCAAGGGGAAATATGTTACAGTGCGCTCTGTCACTGTATTGTTGACTGTAATCAGCTGGGACAGAGTAAATCTGCAGATGTTCAGCAGCAGGAAGGAAAAAGTTATCTACGTCTCTCTCTTCTTGCTTACTTTCTCTTTTCTGTCTTTGTGTTTTGCAAACCTGCATTGAAATGTTCATTTCCGTTTAGGTTTGACTTTGAAAGCTTGGAAAACAACATGGAAAACTCAATGGATAAATCTAAGCCTTGGAGTCGATCCATTGAAGACCTCCATCGAGGAAGTAACCTCCCCTCTCCCGTTGGCAATAGCATTACCCGCTCTAGCAGACATTCTACCCTACGGTAAGAAAGCAAGGTGGCTCCAGGGAACAAGATGGCGGCTTCATGCAGGAGAGAATTCAGTTGAATATTACATATTTTGAGATTGACACCAACCCTCATTATACAGTTTACATATTTTGACGACTACTTAGCCAAACTTCACTGGCTGTGCTTAATTAAATTAAAAATTATCTGAGGAAGCTAATTATTTATATTGTTGTGAGCCGAGTTTGTAGTTTGCGTGTGGTGTTTTTTTTATTTTGCAGGTGATTGCTTGGCTAATAATTAGCATGCCCCTAGGAGTGCTTTTTTCTTGGTGTTGTGAAATTAACGGAGCGATAAGGCTGTTGTCCCATACTTGCTTAACACGTTCCTGCTGAACTCAATGAGGCTTCCTTCAGAGTAGACACCTGTAGAGTCCTTCCACTTTGAAGAGTCGTCTGGTTACATTTCTAAAGCAAACAGCCTTTTGGAGAGCTCTTACTACCCTCTGGCATGGATATACCAAAGAATAAATAAGTACTCAGAACTAAAGAATAAATAAATACTCAGAATGACCAAGGCTGGCAAAATCTTTGAACTATTACATGCCAAACCCATTACTTGTGATATTTACTATATGGAGGAGGGGGAGGAGTGGAAGCCCATTAGGTGGATCCTCCCAACAGTATCTAAAACCAGTCAATTTATTTTGACTCCTGAGGCAGAAAATCTTGGAAGCACCTCTCTCCATCCTTGGTAGTAAAAATAAGAACAGTAATAAATTGAATAACTACCAGTTTGCTACCCTTTCATGGCACTCTGAATCTGTTTCTTGAAGTGGCCATGTTACTCTGTTTAATGGTAGATGGCCCTTCCAATTTGTTATTTATTTAAATGGAACCTCTTTGTTCTTTCTCATTTCCTACAACACTCCCTATGGCCTTTTCCGCTCAGAAGGGAGAAGAGAAGCTCTCTGGCTCAACAGGATAGTGGGTGGAAAGAAAGGAGGACTGTTTGGGCATGAGTGCAGAGCAGAGGGACTAGACTGCAGAGAAGCAGCCTCAGGCACTTCTTGTCTCCTTCCCCTTTGTTCTCTTCCTTCCCTCACACTTGAGGAATCAGTCTGTCAGCCCATCTTCCATTTCATCTTCCTTTTCCCTTCCCTCCCATCCAACGTGTGCCCTAGAAGCTCTCTCTCTTTTAGCGCTCTCTTAAACAACTCTCCCTATGCCTATGCTCTTTGCTTTTGGGGAGCTGCTGCTGCTGGTGTCAGCGCAACGCAAGGTCAAGGCGAGGCATTGCTGAGGGCCACCACCAAGTAGGCCGAGATCTGCTCAAGGTCCCTAGTTCAGCTCCTCTGAAACAGCTTCTTCATCGCTGCTTATTCTTCTGTGGTTATCATGTAGTATCTCTTGCTTAGTATCTATCTGTGGTGGGATATTCCCTCTAGTACTATTTCCCTTAGCACTTACTATTCCCTCTAATACCATGTAGAAATATCAGTATGGAAAAACTATGCCACTATTGCATAGTTGCTTTTCTTGGAAGTAGTGAATGCCTGATCAGCAGGAACTGCTCATGCACAAGCTAATTTCCCTAACGATTTACCTCAAATGCAGCCTGTTTTTTATTCAATGCAAGTATCCGTCTTAAGGTGGCTATTGATAGTAAATATCAAATTGCTTTAAGTTCACTGCTCCTTTTTGAATATTGCTGGCTGACATCAAAAGTAAAGAAGCTTTCAAATCACTAAGGGTTTAGAATTTAGAATTTTATGCAGCCTCTTTCACTCCTTTTCTTGGAACTTCGACATTAAACAGTCAGGCTGCATCAGCGGACTTAGAACAGATTTAGCCCATGCCATTGATTCAGGCTTCAGAAGCTTGGAGAGAATCAGAGGACTGATAATTTGCAAAAGAGATCCATGCAACTGGAATGAAGAGTGCAGAGAAGGAAGATCAAATTGTTAGGGCTAGTTTTTGATCTGGAAAAAGCGGAAGAGAGAAGGTAATATCAAAAACATCTCCAGTGGGCCAAATAATTTGATTGCTTTCAAGGGGCAAGGCAATTGCTTATAGGGTGATACCCGGGAACAGCTGTGCAGCAGTGGTTCTTGCACAGTTTGTACACTGTCGATCCATTTAAGAAAGCAGGGCTTTAAAACTTCATAAATCAGTAGTAGATGAATTTTGGTCTTGTTCTTCATTGAACCCCCATTGGGAGCTGGTTTTAGCAGAAATACAGGTGTTCATTACACATTGCTTACATTTTCTTTCTCTCCTCTCCATCTCCTTTTTCATATGCGCCGCCCACATTGTATATACCTTCTCTTCGCTCTATGTCAACGGCTTCTCCTGTGCTTTCCTTTCCTTTCCTTTTCCTACGGCATCATTTTCTTCTTCTTCTTCCTCACTTGCCTTGTTCTCCTTTTCTCCTCCATGCTCATCCATGCCTCAAAATGCCATCAGAATGGTTTGTCTGCCTGAACAACTTCCGTTCAAACGCCGCCAGAGCTGCTTTTCACACAACTGCCTCTGGAGTGGCTTCAGTTTACACTCTGCTGGTGAGGCTTCAAGCCGGAAAATATCGTAAGTTGTGGGTGTAAAAGCTATGCCCAGGAAATAGAATTAAGAAAGCTGACTGGTACATGGCAGCAGGCTCCCTTGCACTGCTTGCCATGTGTTATAATGAAGGTGGACCACATGTCATTCATGAATGGTTCCAGCTAGAGGAACTTTCAGTGTCTGAGATGTGGATTATCTCATTATATCTAATATGCTGATACTTACTTCTGTATTTGTGTGTGTGTGTGTGTGTGTGTGTTGGCAGCAGTGGTGGTGGTGGTTGATTTTAAAAAATAAGACAGGAATTTAAAGTAGGAATTCCCCGTAGCTTGTGGTTAGTTATAAATACACCACAAAATGTACACTGTTGTCTTTCAGCTTTTATTGGCTAGTATTCCATCACATATTAGTTTTCTTAGTATGGAATTTTAAGGCTTTCGCTTTGGCCTCTTCTGAGACCCATGTCACCGCCATCAAGGGGAACGTTTTGTTTTATTTTTTAAACGTTCCCAAAGATTTGTTTCTGGTTTGCTAGCCTAGTTCAGGCCATCTCCAGCATTCTAATCTGGCTGAAGTCCCAAAAGGAATTGTAAATCGCACCTTCCCAGATATTCCTTCCTCAGGTATGTGTAGTTGTTAGAGAGCCTCTTTTCAAAGCTAATGTGTTTGTCAAAGCAACCCACTGTCTCATGTGATCTTTATTATGGCCTACCAAAAAAAAAAAAAAAGGTCTCTGTGCAGTTGACTCTAGTGTACCGTCTTCATACGAGACAAATGTTTAACATGCATAGGACTGCACTGTATCACCCACACCTTCCACATTTGTGCTGTAACGTTCACAACCTCACTGCAGAGGCAGAAAGGCAGCGGAGGCGACAACAATGTATTAATTGCTTCCCTTTTTGTTCTGCACTCCCTGCGGGTCTACCTCCAAGGCAGCACTTTTGTTGCACCGATACTGTAATTTCTGAGCAACCAAAGTGCAGTATTTTTCTACTTGGGGAAGCACATTTATTTCTTGCTGTATAGAATGTCAGAAGCACCTCTTGCCTAATGTCTGTTGATCAAGTTATTGAAGGCAACACGCCCTCTGTGTCCTACCACTGCTCCCCTGAGGTTGCTGCTGCTTCTGAATGAGCATTTGTTTTCTGCTTTTCATTGTTGCCACCACAGCTGGCAATTTAGGCGAAAAAGAGGCCATCCACCCTTCCACAGCAAAGTTTTCTCCTCTCCAGCAGGGCTCTGCTTCCACATTCCCCAGTCTGTTAAGTCCCTGCAAAATCATTTGCTGAGAATGGTGCAGTGGATGGAGTAGGCCTATTAAAGCAACAGGGTTTCATTTAATCAAGACTGTTTTAAGTCCCATTGATTTCTGTGGTTTAGCATCGTTATGTCTGGATCGAATCCCACATCGTGAGCATTTGAGCAGTTGTGCTGAAAAGCTTGAAATGGGAAAGATGGTTCATGCTGTTTAATACCTCTGTACATGCATGTACGCAAAGGTGTGGGGCGGGGGGAAAGAGGCTACTATGAACTCCCCTCTTCATGCAGAGAAGCAACAGCTATTTCTCAACAACAACAAAATGTGCTGTTTTCATCAGTCCTAATATAATAGCTACCTGTTCTATAGCATTTTTAAGACAACAATATAAATTTTCGGGATCGCAGTACAGTGGTACCTCGGGTTAAGTACTTAACTTGTTCCGGAGGTCTGTACTTAACCTGAAGCTGTACTTAACCTGAAGCACCACTTTAGCTAATGGGACCTCCTGCTGCCACTGCACTGCCAGAGCACGATTTCTGTTCTCATCCTGAAGCAAAGTTCTTAACCTGAGGTACAATTTCTGGGTTAGCGGAGTTTGTAACCTGAAGCGTATGTAACCTGAAGCATATGTAACCCGAGGTACCATTGTAGTGTGCACTGAGACTGAAAGATAGCGGGATTGCCTAAAAATCTATGGCCCTGGTGAGCTTTGACCTGGGTGCTTTGCAGCTCATTCTCTGGAAGTAAGAAAACCTCTAAAGCTAGAGAATTATGGACAGGGTGGATTTCTTCCCACCCCCAAGGCTTCTCTGTCTTTAGAATGTGCCTTTGAAAGAGAGAAAGAAAAAAGGACAAGTGGAGGGCAAAAAGGGAAACATGTGATATTAATTACTAGAATAAATATATTATCAGAGGCATCATCTCTGACTTGCAGCAGAAGAAAAATGAAAATCAGCAGCTCGTCTAAATTTCCTAACATTTGGTATCAAGAAATGAAAAGAAAGCAGTGAAAGACCAAGGGGCATAACCTCACCCACCCTAGATTCAGTTGGTGTGTGTGTGTGTGTGTGTGTGTGTGGGTGGGTGGGTGTGTGTCATGTCAAGCTCTCCTTTAAGTGAAATGTCTCCACTAGGTACCAGTGTTTTCTGCCACTATAAAGCAAACAAAACAGAGGAAATGCTGAAGATAGAGATACATACTAAAGCTCTGATATCTGCTGACAGTTGAAAAGCACCAAAAATATGCCCACATCTTACAGCCATTGTCAAAGCAATAAACTTGAGGCTAAAGTCAT
Source organism: Podarcis bocagei (assembly GCF_964188305.1). Lineage (NCBI taxonomy): Eukaryota > Metazoa > Chordata > Lepidosauria > Squamata > Lacertidae > Podarcis > Podarcis bocagei. The sequence continues at coordinate 107,317,381 of NC_138125.1, forward strand.
GCCGCATAAGCAAAGATCAAGAGCAACGTTCTGTTTTCTATTCTCCTTTATATATATATTTTTCTGAGCTATGGATCTTTATCCACAAAGTGTCAGAAACAATCCCCACTTGTTTCTCAACTGCTGAGATAGAGGAACCTAATGTGCTGATATGGCTTGCAATCTAAGAAACGGTGACATATTAATGAAGTTCACAGAAGGAATGTTTCTTACCCCTTCTCTCTCTCTCTGCAGCCTCTTCTAAGAGTTGGGTGTGGGGTCCTGAACAATGTTGGATACAGCACAAGGGGAAGTTGGAGTGGGGAATTGTCCAAAATTGGATGGAGGCACACCCAAGCTTGGGCCCTTGTCTTCTTCTCCAGCAGCTCCCTTCACCCCATCCCAGATTTGTTCAGGAGAGCCACTGATCCTCCGGAAAGACTTTCTGGGAAAATGGGGATAGGGGCTGCAGTGGAGAGAATGGAAATGAAAATTTCCTTTGATGACCTTACTTAAGTTTATCTTAATCTTAGCATCTATAACAACAACAACAACATCATCATCAACAACAACTACAACAATTTATTATTTGTACCCCGCCCATCTGGCTGGGTTTCCCCAGCCACTCTGGGCAGCTTCCAACAAAGATTAAAAATACATTAAAATGTCACACATCAAAAACTTCCCTAAACAGGGCTGCCTTCAGATGTCTTCTAAATGTCAGGTAGTTGTTTATCTCTTTGACATCTGATTGGAGAGCGTTCCACAGGGCGGGCGCCACTACCGAGAAGGCCCTCTGCCAATTAATGTAATAATTGAAATGGATAACTTCAAGGAATATCCACACACATACCACATTGCTCATAGCACCGAGAAATAAACATCCAGATTAGGAATTTTCAGTCTCTTCCACGCCTGTAGCTGGTTAATATAAAGTGTTTCCTTATTAACAGAGGCCCTTAAATAATTGCCCCTTCAGCTTGGCTGTAGCTTTGCCAGCTGTAATGACTCTTGCCTGGTATTCAGCCCAGAATATTCATTTCACCAACAGAAATTGGTGTTAATTTTCCATTCTGGAAACCTGCATTACACACAGTGACTTTTTTCTTAATAGGAGTGTAGGGGGGTTAGGGGCAGAGTGCCCCAGATGATGAATGGGAAGAAGACAATATCCTCTCCTCCTCAGCTGACCAGAGAGCTGTCTCTTTGTGTTCTATGCAAGAGAGCGGTGTGGTTGCACCCACCACTGGTATCTGGCCTTGGAAGATTGGCCCAAGGGTGAATGTTGTCCTCAAGTCACCTCAGGACTAGAAGGGCCTTCCTTGGCAAGGAGATCCAGAGTTTGAGAGCAATCAGTGAGAAGACCACCTATCAAATTCCTACCCAAACACTTCAGGTGTTGATGGAACTGAAAGAAGAGGCTCTCTCAGGGTTCTTGCAACCCAGACAGGCTTGCATGGGAGAGCACAATCTTTTAGATAACCTTAGAAGTGGTGCACTTGAGTCCAGAAAGCAAAATGAGCTTTGCCCTGTATTTACATGCTCAGTCTGAGAGCTGGCCTGAAGGGAGTTATACTGCAGAGTCCCAGCTCATATGTTCTTTAATAAGCATTCCATTTTTTAAGTAGCTGTTCCTGGTTCCATTTATGATAATATTTTAGTAGAAGAGGGTGGCTAATAAAAATGGGTAGTTATATGAACATTGGAAATTATGGCAGTAATGCACTTTTTAAAATAGCTTTTCCAAGCTGTAGCATAAACTAGCTTAGACAGTTGACATTAGAGCTGAAATAACGTATATCATGTGCTGCCACGATGAAGCATATATGAGCAGTGAGGAACAGATCTCTGCAAGGCCTGCTGCACGGCACAAGATAATATTTTATTTCATCTTTCCACCTATCAGAAATATATATTTTTCATGAATGTACACAGGTCTTTTTCACTCGCCTATTTATGCTCAACAGAGAGTATACAGCTACATTTATTTATTTTGTGTCAGAGGGAGATATCACTTGTTTGTTATTTCTGTTCATTGCAAATTTAAGTAATATCTAATGTACAATGCCCTGATTTATTGATTGACGTTTCAGTCAGAGATACATGTTTGGAGAAAATTGTGAATCTCACCCTGTGAAAGCTCTCAGAACAGTGGTGTAGGTGTCCTGAATTATCCCTCTCTCCAAAGTTTCAGAGTCAGTGTTCAATAAATGATATAGGATATGAATTTTCCCCAAAATATGTTGGTCTGAGGCACCAGCTGCCTTTGATGGACTGACATGCTTGCTTATGAGAATATCCAGTGAGAACAAAGGCTGTGATGTTCTCATATCGAATTTAATTATCACATGATGGTAACTGCCAATGAGACCTGGCAGAGAGTTGGTATAGAACAAATGGAAACATTTTCTCTATTAACATGAAGCTCGGGAATATTGAATGTCTGTTTCTTTCATACTGGTAAGTAAGGTTTTCAGTTTAAATGCAGACATCATGATAATTGCATCCAGACCTATATATTTTGGCTTCATATACTTCAACAAGACTTGCTCCTTGTGTAGTATTTCAGCCCTAGTTAAATTACGCTAGGATGATTTAGTAAGATGGCCATTAAAAGCAACAGCTAAAACAATTTTAGAATAATTAGCTTTTATTTGGCTAGGTTGAATAGTGCTAGGTTGTTTTATTTGGCAATTAGAAGGAGCAGGTTATTAAAAAGCACCTAATCTATGAACATTTATATCTGCATGTTAAAATGATACTGTAGATAAAACATGTTAATAAAAGTATATTTTTCCTAATGCATTGTGGGATAATGAGCTGCATTGGAGTTTGTTAGATGATGGTAGTTGTTGTTTTTTAAATGCAGAGTGCTGTTGTAACTTGACTAATGAAAACAGTTCCCCATGAATATTAAATAAGTAAATAGAGGCCATGGAAGAACTGGGCCTGGGTCCAACGTGTGTGTGTGTGTGTGTTTCTCTAGAATCCAAGTATGTAATAGCACTTATAAGCTTAACCATCCAACCAACCATGGCAGCCGATATGTTCTGTGTAAACTTATTATTACAGGACCTTTAGAAGGAGGCTCTGCTTTAGTACAGAGCTTTATGGGGTGGGGGGATGAATGGAGAGCTGACAGAATTTTACATGCAGGGCTGAGTGAGTGCAGGAAAGCCACAGTAAGCTAGTGGGCACCAAACCCAGGTTCTTGATAATCTCAGCTTTTGTTTATCTTTCTCCATTTAAAAAAGAAAGTCTTTAGCCCTTATAGTCATGAATATACACTTGAAAAAGTGCAGTGCTAACTAGGGGTGGTGGCAGGGGGTTTCTTGCCAACTCTACAGCCCTGCTGGCCAGGGTGGAACGTGGGTGGAGGTGGTGGTAGTTCTCCACTGTCTTGTGGTGCCAACTCCAGGCTAGTGAAGCAGAGGGGCCCGGATTAAACCCTTTACTAGGAAATGGGATGGCTTTTTATCCTATCCATGACTTATGACAACTTCTGTCAGCAGCAACACTGCTGGTGGGCAGGGTGTGCTCTTCTTTCCACCGTCACAGATCAGGAGTTAGCATTGCTCTGACGATATGTGAGCAAAGTCTGCAGAAACACCATAAAACTGAATCGGGTGTTGAATTTCTAGTGTGGTGGAGGTTGACGCTACAGTCTCGGGGAGAATCTGCTGTGGATTTTCAATGTACATGTAGGTTTGCTCTCTGTGAAGCTCGAGAAAATCCCCGTTAAAGTGTTGAATATGCTTGTGTGGAACTCAGTTGTGTAGGCAGATACAAGATGAAGCCAAAGAACATCGGTGTTAACGTTTCCTGCCTTTCATGCAACATGTAGCTCTTTGGATGAGTGACACTTGGCAAGAAACTGACAGCTAGAGAGTTTATTCGGAAAGAATGTATGGCTTTGCTAGGACCTAAAGTACCACAGCAGTGATTAAGTGATTACTCCAGACATCATGCATTGACGGAGTGCCAAGACCTGACAGGTGCCAGGTTGTAATCACAATGTAAACAGCTGCTAAACTAGCACATCTTTGCTTGTTGTTGCAAAGATGTCAGTTTTCTTAGTGCATCTATTAACCTCAGAAAAGGCAGAAGGACAGGTGCTCGAGAGGATGCAGAAATACCGGGAATTACTGTATTACAATCCTTTTCTCATAGCATAAAGGCCTTTGAGTTTGTCACACAACTGAATAAAAATAATCCAACTGAATCTAGATCTGTTGTATAACGCACCAGTTAACAGTTCTACTGAAATGTCTTCTAACCCTTCCAACTATGATTCCATGGTATAATATGAAGCTAACTTTGTTAATTGGTTCATGATACTAATATGAACATTTTGCAGCAACTGAAATGCTAATGCAAGACTTGGTGGTTGCTGCTGCTGCTGCTGTTATTATTTTGTTGTGCTGTTGTCATTATCAGTAATGAGACTGCTTGCGTATCTTCACAGGTGATGGCAGAGAACGGATGGAAAATCAGTTTTTGTTAATAGCCAAATATCTTCTCTTTGCAGGTATAACACCTTACCAAGCAGAAGAACACTTAAAAATTCAAGATTAGTGAGTAAAAAGGATGATGTCCATGTCTGCATCATGTGTTTACGTGCCATCATGAATTACCAGGTAACAAAACTTTAGTTCTTTTGGTAACTTATTTCAATGGGATGGATTGTGTTCCTTTCCTCAGTAAAGGAAGCAAGTGTCCATGCTTATAAAAATGTAGTAGGCTGAATCATGTGGGCACAAAATATTGTGTAAAGCACTATAACTGAAAGCTGTGGAGAGAAAACAAAAATAGTGGTTATCCCTGTGACTCCCACTACTGATAATTATTAAAGGCTTGTCTCTAACTAAGTCATACTCATAGTAGATTGAAATAAATAGAATTAGGTTATTCATGTCGATTGATTTAATTGGGCCTACTAGGAGTATGACATAGTAATATAAAGCATGGTACGTTTTTGGCAGATCAACCAAGCATTTTGCAACTGAAACTGGGTAAAAAGTGGGCATTAATTCCTGGCACGGTCAGGATGCATTCTAGGTGGTATTAATAGTCAATTGGTAGGGGGAAACAAAGCAGACTTGGATTGACCCTGAGCTGAATTGGACAACCTACAAACCGCTTTGGATTAAGGTGGGTTGCTTTCTAAACACCAAATCAGAATTCAGACTGAATCTTGTGGTCAGTCATATTTAGATGTATAGGGTTGCCATGTGTCCTCTTTTTCCATGACAAGTCCTTTTTTTCAGGGTAAAATTTCTTTCCGGGTAGATTTTTTAAATTTGCCAAAATATCTCTGGCTTTCTGGATAAGATATAGACTTAACTGGTAGCTGAAGACTTGCTTTCCTCTTCTCTTCTTCTGCCCCCCTCAGCAATATATCACAGTCTCTATAGCCTACCTATAGTAGGGGTATTTAAAATGAGAGTTGTCATAGTGTCCTCTTTTTTGCTCCTCAAAATATGGCAACCCTAATGTACAAACAAGCCTGGATTGGCTCTAATTCCCAGTTTAATTCAGTTACATTCAGTAGCAAACTTGCGCTCACTATCAAGAAATGAGTGAAATTGTCCAGGTTTGCGGATTTTTAATAAAGATAATAATGCTTTCCAAACACTGAACTCTTATTTCCAATTTCTATTTTAGTATGGGTTCAATATGGTCATGTCGCACCCCCATGCTGTTAACGAAATTGCACTAAGCCTGAACAACAAGAATCCCAGGTAAAAGGCTCCTTTTTTGTGTTGGAAATTTTGTGTGTGGCGATGATTAGTTTTTCCTGCTTGAAGTTGCTCTGCGAGAAACCCCTCATTTGCATATGCTACAGTCCTTGATTAATTCCTCCTTCAGCTAGTTTGCTTTAATCTAAAGTTGCGATCGCTTAACTTGACACAAACAACTCTATGACCCGCAGAGGTACTGAGCATTTGCAACATCTTGCTTGAAGCTAATAGCAGGGTCATTCTTTTGAAGCAGCAGCTGAATATTGAAGAAATATTATTCTCAGATGCCGTCACATCCATCTTGCGAAAGCTGAGTCATCACATTGCTCTAATTGATTTCTCTCTTCCTTCCTTTGCACAGAACAAAGGCGCTGGTCTTAGAACTGTTGGCAGCAGTTTGTCTTGTAAGAGGAGGGCACGAAATCATTTTGTCTGCCTTTGATAATTTTAAAGAGGTAGGTTGCTCTTGTTTCATCAGAGATTGCCATGTGCCTTGCACAGCTGCTTTGGATAAGGTCTGCCAGAGCTCAGCGGCTCATCTTTATTTCATGAGGCCCAGCCTGAGACTAATGTAGCTGTTCATACATGTGCATCATGGGGACACATTTCAGCATGCTTATCTCACGCCGCTTCTAGTGTGGTGAACATTAGCCTCCATGTGCAAATTAGTTTGTGACACTAGTTCACACTGAATCTAGAAGCAGGATCCTAATTAATGTCAGATCGCCGTGGTTCATAATACATAGTATCAGCATCAAGCTTTTATTTTGGTCGTAGACCAGCATAAGATAAAACTTACGGATAAAGTGAACACTTAAGATTTAAAACAAGTAAGGGGTAAAACCTGGTAGTTAGAAGGTGATTATATCATACATAACTTAAAAAGATAAAAACAAGGACAAATGGTTAAAAGCGACTATGAGGGAGGGAGTGTGAAGGAGCACAGGTCTTGCATTTTGGGCCTATAATACAAAACATTGGCTCACAGCCCCCTGCAATGCAGGATTATGCAGCTGTCCCATATGGTGATCTAACTTGCAACCTTGGCCATTATCAGCACCCTGCTCCAACTGAGCCAGACCCTGCAATTCCATGACTCTAAGCAGTCTTATCTATTTCTCCAAACTTGCAAATAAAATCCTTGACCCATCTGACTGATCTTTCCTCTGCACTTCTCCCTCCCTCCCCCTCCTTTCTTTCCACCTCCCTCTCCCTCTCCCTTATTTTGCCCCACTTCCTTCACTGGTAGGGGTTTTATTTTCAAAACAAGCCAACATGTTTTGCCCCACTGTTGTTTAAAAACCTTCAGAGGTCAAATTGACAAAAACAGCCCACAGAGTTCTCTGGTAAATAATCTCTCTCATTCACATTAGCTGTCGCCAGTTAAATGATAATTGGCCAAAACACATTGGGCTGTTTTGTATATAAAATCCACACATTTTTAGCACATTGAGTTACGTTTCTTTTAATTTGGGGGTCTGTAGTCCAGAAACATCTGGAGGGCCCCAGGTTCCCCATCCCAGGTCTAAATAGATCAACCTAATTAGCAGGTAACATTGTGAAACATATACTTTACCATTTTATTATTAAATTTTCTGTAGAATTGTGAACTTGGAAGCCCTCTATGGAGATAGTAGTAGGACATTGACTGGTCCATAGATGGCTGTGGAGTCACAGAGAAGCATGAGGGATGTACAGTGGTGCCTCGCAAGACGAAAAGAATCCGTTCTGTGATTCTCTTCGTCTAGCGGTTTTTTCGTCTTGCGAAGCAAGCCCATTGACGGATTAGCGCTATTAGCAGCTTTTAGCGGCTTTTAGCGGCTTATCTGCTGATCGGATCAGCTGATAAGCGGCTTAGCGGCTTAGAAAAAAGGGGGGAGGGAAAAAACCAGCAGGAACTCGCAAGACATTGTCGTCTTGCGAAGCAAGCCCACAGGAAATTCATTTTGCGAAGCACCTCCAAAACGGAAAACTCTTTCGTCTAGCAAGTTTTCCGTTTTGCGAGGCATTCGTTTTGCGGGGCACCACTGTAGTAGTATGAGTAAAATCCCCCCCATGTCACCAGTGCTTTTGGAGTAAGAAATGGAAATACCTGGAAAATACACACGAAAACATTAAACAGCATGATGTCCAGTGGAACTGTGACTGAACTTGAGCAGCTGCTGACAGAGCAGGATGCTTCCCCAGCTCTCTTACATCCATCCAAGAAATACACATTTAACATTTATTTCCTCCATTTTTATCCCTCTCTTCGAACTCGAAGGGTTCCCAGAACTGCATGCAAATGAGAGGTTAAACCAAGAATAAATGCACTAAATAATTATAGTGTGTAGTTATTATAGGGTATAGTAATAGGCAATAATTTTGAATGGGCAGAACAGTAAAACCAACTATTAAAGCCAGAGCCAAGTTAAGTTTAAGACTGTTAAAACAGAGGCTAAAAAAAATTAAAAAAATTAAAGTCATAAATGCAGGCCAAACTTCACCCACACCACTCAATCCAGGATCATTTCAAAAATGGAGGGTAAACTAGAGTCTTCAGTCTAAGGAGGGAGTACTCTGTGACAAGCTCCTGTCAAATTGCCTTTTAAGAATGAAGACAGAAGCTGCTCATTCCCTTTTGTGGGACAGAGAGGTCTGAGCTAGGTAGGGAATATATGAATTGGTGAGTGGAAAGGAGGTGTGTGTTTGAGGCTGTGCCTGAATGCTGTGGGGAGGAGGTATAAGAGGCGAATGTACGAGAGACATTAGAGTTCTTCTCTGTTGCCGTTCGTTGTTTCCATTCGGGGCAGAAGGACCTCCTGTGATCTCATTAGCGAATTGTGACAAAGGCTTGAATCTGCAGCATATTTCCATGTACCAGCTCATTTTTAAAATACACATAGACACACACTTGGTTGTTGCTAAGTTCAGGCAGCAGTGCATAAGGAATACATTCCTTTTGGAATGCATCTGAGAACCGAGCTGTCGTGGTTCATATAAAAATAATGATTCACCTGTTTCAAAGGATATAGAAGAGCCTTTGGCACTAAAGGGATTTTTTGTGCTTTCTGTTTTGTCTGCTCTTGTTTCCTATACTGTTCTTTCATTTTAGTGTAATCCTCACCATATCTACGCAGACATTATTCGCACTGTATTCAATGGGTCTTTCCCCCAGGGGAGTGGAATTAGGATTGTAGCCTTAGTTGTCCTTGAGAAGAGCTATGCTTCATCCAGTTTGAATATCAGCATGCTCTTTCCCCCAGTTCCAGGCTTAATAAATGACATTCATTACAATCCCAGCACATTGTTTGGCCACTGTGTGTCAAAAGAAAGTTCCTCTGCACTACATTAAAATGATATATGAAGGTCTGTTATCTGATATTTACGAGCAGCTAAATGGGACAGGAAGTCAGGCAGACATATTGAGCTGGTTCCAGTAGTTTAATCTAGTTTAATCCAGCCTCTGAAACATCCTGGGATACCAAGTTTACAGATATATTGCAGTTACATTAAAACTGGAGTATGGGTTGATCTTCATTTTTTTAAATTTAATTTTTATCATTATTATTTTGTACAGAACAACTCTTCTGAAGAGAAGCTATACAATATAAATGGATGGATGAGTCGGGTTTGTTAGCATTCTCTTCAGTTCAAGGGAGGCTGTATTTCTCTCTTTGTGTTATATGGGATCAAATTTGGTTTTATTTATAAGAAATGAATTGTAGCTACCATCCGTCATGCAATAAATTGTCCGACAGTCATATTTCAGACTTAACTCTCCCCCCCCTTCCAAGTTGGCTTGTTTGCTTATCATGTTATACTTCACCCTTCCTCCCGAAGGAGCCCAGGGTGGCAAACAACAATAATGCAAAATAACACAATTAAATTTTAAAAAATAAAAATGTTTGAAAACATTTAAAAGCATCCAGATTTCCTAAACATCAAATGATTTCCAGATTACCAGGAACAGTATCTTCCAGACATCAAATGCCTGGATAAGCAGGGATGAATTTAAATTCCTCCTGAATGATAATACTAAAGGCAGACAGGCTCATCTCTCTAGGGAAGGTTTTCTGTAAATGGGGAACTGCTACCGAGAAGGCCCTGTTGTGGACCAGCCTAATGCAGTCTCACAAACTGCCTTGAAAGCTTGAAGAGAGCTCTACTTGTAGAAGGGGCATGCTTAATTCTGCCACTTTTATTCGGGAGGAAAAGCAACCATACAGAAATCAACGTCTGCGCTCTTACCCCCCCCCCCCAGTGCAGATAGAAGGGAGTATTTATGGTCAACAAACCAGATCAATGCCAACACAAATCAAGAATGTGGCCCTGGATTAGGGCTTCATAGGGCTGAATTCTTTTCAAAAAACAAAAAAACAGTGATGGTGTTAAACATGATTTTTTAAAACCTGTGATTGAAAGGACTGGTGAAAATGCACCTCATCATCTTCCTTGGTTAGTCTGGCCAAGGCTACAATTCTAAATATGCTCACTTGGAGAGAAAAACCCATTGAAATCAATGGGGCTTACCAACAAGTAAATGCAGTGTTATGGCATCAGAATTTTGGGCCTGTGATAGAAAGCTGTGAAGGATTTATTGTTATTGTTGTTATTATTACTTTTTAGTGAGCTTGAGGATCAGTGCTTGGCAAGTGAACTGTGGCTGTTTATTTTTCATTACTTTCCCTCCTGCAGGGTCCATTGTTGAACCCCCGACTCTTACAGAGATTAATAGAGGTTCAAATTTATGTATCGTAACTCAGGAGGAGAATTTTATTGCAAATAAGAAGCCAGCTTCATTCTTACTGGTCAATTCAGCTATTTAATTTTATAAGTAACAGCAGGACGTGTTGGAAAACATGAGCCAATCGTCTTTGCCTGGAGATGTAATCTGCAAATGATGTTAGCCCTCTTGGTGTGTGTATTATTTTTATTCCAAAGTATTTTCAGCCTAGTAAACATTAAACAACCATTTACTTAAACAGAAACTTGCAAGAAAACTGGTCTTTTGTTCCCCCAACAATCTGTAAGCTCGCAATGCCAGTCTGGAAGAAACACCCTCCCAAAATAGTACTACCCTGGAGTGAAATGGGTTGATTACACTAGACCATTGTACTAAGAAGAAAAAGAAGTCACTGTGACCTCTGGGTAGTGGGAGAAAAAGAAAGAAAGCAGAACAATTAAGAGAGTGTGACTTGAAGGTTTAAACGCATAAGCATATTAAAAGTTAAATCATATTCATGGTTGCCTCTTGATTCCCCTGCCTTAAGGAGTTCACTCTGAATTGAATTCTGTGTCTTATTCTCGCATTTTCACTTAACTCAAAAGTTCAGCAGAATCCCAGGGCTTGATCTGCCTGTTCCAGTTGCCAATTGGCAAAGCGTGTTCTCCTTCATGGAGAGCACGTGTTGCGGTGGAGGCCGCCAGGACACTCCAAAGTTGGAGGGCGGGCTAATTGATCGTTGGCCACTGATACGATTGGGGCTTCCCTTGTTGTTGGGAAGAAGTTAATGTTGCCATTTTTTGATTGACAGCCAGAAATAGTAAAACTCCTTGCACGAGGCTAGGGCTTCCTCTTTTCGCCCGTGCATCAGATTGCCCCTCCCCCCTCCCTAGAATTAGGGTTGTTCGCTTTGACCTTGCTATGCCTGTCATGGGGTCGTCTGCTTTGGAGCGGGGGCCTGGTAGGAATTTTGTCCATCTGGCTAATTGGCTGGGGCCATTTGGTTTTTGCCTACTGCATAGCAAATCGTCACAACTTGTAAGGTTCGCGGTTAGGCATTGGTTTATGGTTTGGTTGGTTGAGGGGCATGGATTGGCTGTGCCTGCCCCTCTAATGCTGCTGCTGCAAGGGATTCCGTTAAAGGAATTGGGGGCTAACTATTGCTTGTCCACTCTGTCAAGGGGGCTCGGGCCATAGCAATGAGCTCCTGGTTGCATTTGGGGTGAGGGCAGGTTGCCTGCTCCGCGTAACCCCCAAGTGTATTCCCCCATTCTGACTTTCGTATCGTGCGGAATGTCAGTCTGTCCCCCATGGTGGGGGCAGATAGTCGCAACCAATGCCTACGCAACCACTCACAAATTTGTATTTTAATAAAGTTGTGGCCAAAATTATGCCAAAAATCTTAAACAAAAACTTCTGTGTGATGTGTGAGTTATTGGGGTGGACCTGGGGACCTCGACACGCAAATGTTCCGCAATGTTTGGAGCAGCTTGCCAGATGGATTGCCCTGATTGTGTAGAGAATTTCTGTGCCACCATCAGAAATCCCTAGCAGTGACTGGGATGAGCCACAGTTGTCCACCTGATCGGAGCTTCTGTGAGCTCCGGCTAAAAAAAAAAAGAAAACCCTGGTCTAACGCAGAAGACCCCTCCTGCCTCAGTTCTTAGGGCCTTCACCAAGACTGTGCTCTAAGCTTTGCTTCCTCTGTAGTGCAGGAATGGGGAAAGTTTTGCCCTGCAGATGCTGGTCAGCTCTAACTTCCAACAGCGCTAGCAAGCCTGATCAATTGCCAGGGTTAATGGGAGCTGTAGTTCAGCAGTATTTGGAGGGTCCAGTGGTCTCCACACCTGCATATTAACAATATGATTGACTCTGACATGGTCAGTTATTATTTTAATAGGACATCATTGAAGGATCCTAAGTAAGTCTAGGCCTACGTGCTGTTCATTTTGTATCACACAAATCATACATGCTGTAGCAAGATCAATGATCATAATGAGCTTATGTTAATGGCAAAGCTTTTCACTAGGTTTACCAACCTTTTTTTACAGCTCCTGCTTCTATACCTTTCACAGCAACCTAACCTGTTATAATTATACTGGTGAACAGTTTCCCTGTCATAGTTTCAGTGGTTTAATTTCTCTGTGTTAAGGTGTTGTTAAAACCCAAAGGAGCAAAGCAATGAAAAAGTTGCTATTATGAGGATTAACTTGCCTTTGTAGATGCAAGAGCAAATAAAAGAGGCGCCAAATTTGGTTACTAAACATGACCCCACCCTGGTTAAATTAAATAGTGATTTTCCATGTTCTTTTGTATTTTAGAAGCTTATAGTGGTTAAGGTTGCCATATTTCACAACAGTGAAAATCTGGACAGAAAAGTTGTTGAACATTTTTTTGGCAAAGTTGTTGAGCTGTTTTTGGCAACATCGCAAAAGAAAACAAAAGTTTTTGAGCTATTTTAAAGGGAAATCGCCAAAGGCGACACTGGGTTGCCATATGTCTGGATTTTCACGGACATTTTTGCAATTCCTGCCCTGACACTGCTTCTAACTGCAGTATTCTGGATATGTAGTATCAGAATATCTACTTGACTAGTTCAGAACTCCCATTTATTTTTGCATGTTACAAGCTAAGAGGTATTCAGCGGTGTTTTTAGTACTCCCTCTAGTGTACAGATGTATAATGGAACCTCTCTGCAATTCCTTTCTAGGTTTGTGGGGAAAAGCAGAGGTTTGAGAAGCTGATGGAACATTTTCGAAATGAAGATAACAATATAGATTTCATGGTGAGTGTTGTATGTGTCACCTTATGTCACTTTGGATCATTGTTATTGTTTACTTTTAAGTGTATATTTTGCATATAAATTGGGGGTTTCAAAACTTTCTGCAGTGGGCCTACCTAAAGAGGAAAAAGAAGTTTTCAGCTTTACCCAGATTAACAAAGACAAAATGAATATGGTTTGGATGCATAAGTATTCAGCATGAGCAGTCCTTTGCAGCAGCACATTCCACTCCATCCATGAGTGTCTCCTGCACCTCATGATCACCTTTTGGGGAGGGCTGCAGTGGGGAGAACAGAAGGGAAAGCCTGTTCTGTAAGCACCATTCAGAGGACCCAAGTTTATGGGTCCATTTGCAATGCTAACCCTCATTTCTAGGGCCATGAACAATGGGGCTCCAAGGCAAAGACTGTGTGGGAAATGCAATAGGCATGAGCAATAGGAGTTGTTTCATTGCTCCCCAAGCAGTGCTGCATGCAACACACTCTTTTCTACTTAATCATAGGATATACTTCCTTGGTGACCTCTGTGTTTCTTTGCTGTGTTTCCTAATGGGAAAGCTTGATTGGCTCCAGTTATTGGTCCTAGGCTGCAGTTTTGAAAATTTTAGGATTCAGAAAAAGTGTGTAAGCCAGGGGTAGCCAATATGTTCATCCAGATGTTGATGAACTACAGTGCCTGTCATCGCTTCCCATTGGCTGTGCTTACTGTGACTGATGGGACTTGTAGTCCACAAGTTGTGTAAAGCACCATGTTGATTACCCCAACTTAAAAAGTCAGTGATACTGCCATGGTCTGGGAAGGCTTATTTTAAAGTAAGGAACAGTGTTAACTGAGAGGGGAAATGAAGTAAATATTTGCAGTCTACAGCATGCTTATGCCTCATGAACCAAAGCATAGATGGGGAAGTGGCATGCTATTCCTCTTCCTGTTCTACAGACAAATGTTCCACTTCCATTTTACCAGTTTCCTTGTTCCTAGTTTAGTCACTGATCCCCACATCCCCTTTTACTGAGAGAGAAAATAGACACTGAGGACAGACACCGCAAGTGAACTATATGTTCCAGCATGAAATTAAAAGGCCACAAGATAGGTTTGGTCACTGAACCCATCTGTGCTCTCTTACCACATAGAAATTTATATGAAGGCACCAGGGTTTAGCACTTTGAAAAGGTATTATCTGGTGTGAGAAGACCAACTTTGGATCATTTAGGCAATGCAATACTTTAAAAATTCTAGATGTTACTAATAAGGAAAGGCTGGTGTTTGGCAGCAGAAGCCACTCCTCTTTCTCACAAGGAAGGAGCATGTGTGTGCAAGGGAGCAAGGCACGTTTGTCCTAGAATCCTCTCTAATCTCCTGCGCTGACCATCACTGAGCAAGGATCCCTTCATCAGTGTTCCAAAGCAAAAGAGAGTATGTGAACCAGCCCTTGTATAAGTTAAGAATACAAGATTAGTTGCATCACCTAGTCCAGCACCCTACTTTCCACATTGGCCACCCAGATGCTTCTGAAAAGTCCACTAACACAGAATACCAGCAGTCCTTCCTGACTTCATATCCTCTTCCAGCTGGCATCCAGAGGTTTATTGCACCTGAACCTGGAGAGTCTATTCCCCTGTGAGCCATGTTTGACAGGTGGACGGGGCTTTCCACCTGTTAATCACAATGACACCAGGTGCCTGTGCGGATGGTTAGCTGATTGTCACTTGCCAAGTGTTGTATGTAGTGCACAGGCCCTGACAACCAACTGATTGTCGGGGCTTCCAGAGTGCTATGCAAATCCCCTTTGGCTCAGCTTTGTCTTTTCCTCCCTGCATCTGACATCATCAGTTGTAGGGGCAGGATGGCATGGCTTGGTCAATCAAACTCTAAGGCCAAATGGGGGGACCTGGTGGTCCCAAGTAGGTGGAGATGGCTGGGCTGGCTTGCTGTCAGATTTATCCCTAAGTACTTCCCTCGAAAGAGGTGGCTTCTCACCGGCAGGGGAAAAATATCTGAGCCACCTCAACTGGTAGTGACATTGAGCATGGGATATCCCATGACACTTAGGTTGTCTATTCTCTTGACAACACACTCAGCCTTCCCCTGGATCTAAGACTCCTCTTGGGATTCCTGATCATCACCCCCAACTCATTAGGACCTTTCCCCCGGGTTGAACTCATCCAACCCCCCCCCCCCAACTCATGATAGTTTACTAGACTGTTGTACTAACTCAAGTACCCTTTTCATGCATGGTCATATGATATAGCGTGCCTTAATCAACCATGTAAGCTGCTTGCAAAAGGGAAGTAAGAGATTAAAAAAAACCCCACTGTAGAATATTTTTAACTTTTTTGGGCAGCCAACAGACTGATCATCTGCAAGGAGGAGAAAGTGGCGACGTCTAGTTGACTCACCAGCCACAGGGCTCTTTTTGTCATGAATAAAGCCCACAAGTTCAGACAGTGAGCACAAGTGGTTAGTTTCAGTGAAGAGGATGGAGGGGAACATCGGAAGTGGTCTTGCCGTAAGTCAGCTGATCCATCTAGCTGTGCTTTGACTGCACTGACTGGCAGAAGCTCCCTGCAGAGATCTTGCAAGCTCAGCCTGTGGATGGCAGGGATTTTGAACGATTGCATTTCCTCCAAGATTGGGCTTGAAAGGAAGGAGATAAGCAATGGTAGGGCCTGGGCACAGCACTGGAGGCTCATCCATTAGAGTGAATGGGACCCTGCCCCAACAGCCTCAGATCACACTCTGCCAACCCCCTCCTGCCTCCTCTTCCTTACTTGCAACCAGTCCGGGACACTGGCTGCCAGCTTTTTCCTCCTTTGTCTGAACTCCTTTATGAAACTCAGAGGAGGATGGAATCAAACCTAGAGTTAGTTAGCTTCATCTGCCTTTGTCTCTGGCTCCACCTGGTGTTGGTCAGCCTGTCTCCCACCCTACCAATCCCAGTGGGCATCTGGTACCACTGCGTGGCAGAGACTCCAGACAAACAAATCAAAGAACATCCCATTCTGATAGGCACCGAAGGTAAAAGATTCAGCGCAATAGAAAGCAATACATAGACAGGCAGGGATCACTGGTTTCGAGAGAGAGAGAGTTCACTGTGAGATGCAGTTCAGTTGCTCTGGGAAGAAGCTCTTCACCAGGCTTCCTCAACCTCAGCCCTCCAGATGTTTTGAGACTACAATTCCCATCATCCCTGACCACTGGTCCTGCTAGCTAGGTATCATGGGAGTTGTAGGCCACAAACATCTGGAGGGCCGAGGTTGAGGAAGCCTGCTCTTCACCATCCTCCCCTTTTCAGGAGTTGTTGAAAGGCTGGGGACAATGAGATCTGACCAGTTAAATTAGTCCCAGCTGAACCTCAACTGTAGGTGCTTCAAGCAGAACTGGTTACTAAACCCTTCCCTGTCTTGGGGCAGTATAAACTGTCTGCCTTTTGCAAAATAGCAAGAAGCACTTTAAGAAGCATTTCTCCTTAGAGTGCACTTTTGAGATCTGCTTTTGCACTACGTCTGGGAGTAAAGACTTTTATTCATTGTGAATAAAGTTTTGGGTCATTTACATTAAGCCCCCAGCTTCCCCCAATGACATAAAATGAAATAATTATGCAGAAGGAGCCACTTGAGAATTAATGGCACATGGGCAAAAAGATCAGCTATGTCTGTTGCCATCTGGTGTTTAACAAGATCTGCATGTCGCTGGAAACCACGTGTGGGACATGTGTTTCAAGAGGTTTGGGAGAGGAACTAGGTTGTGGAGGAAAAGAACCAGTCTCTGGTGACCTTCCATGATTGGTTTCTGAGCCCGTCTGTATTGGGGGAACCATTTCTGTTCCTTGTATTTGCTGGTTGCTTATTAGCAGAACAGAAGCTATATTTGTCGTAACAGTGTAAAAAAGGGTCAAGCAAGGCTCCACAGCACTTCTTGAAACTTGAGCAACTGAGACCTGACGTAAACAAAATGATCACTTTAAGCTGCTGACCTTTAACTTGACATGACACCTGGGCAGAAGAATGGGACTCCCCCCCCCAAAAAAAAGCTTTCTCGGATAAAGAAAAATTGAAAAGGCATTCCTAGACACTGTTAGGGTGTGAAGTGCCATTTTAAAATGATCCAGATATTTTGCTTCAGTAAACTATAGCTCATGATCCTTAAATATGTGCCTGATTCATGTGGAAATGAGTGTCAGAGCATCCATTTATTCAGTCCAAATAAATTGTTCTTGCAACACTGGTTTGTATCAATCAGATTTTGGATTTGTAGCTGGAATGAAGGGAAAGAAGTAGAGATATTAATGATGGAAACTTTAAAACTTGGTCATACCTTTGTGAACTAGTGTCTGAAACCATTCCACCACATTTGGATCAGATAGTGTTTATATTTCCACTGCTATAATAATAATAATAATAATAATAATAATAATAATAATAATAATAATAATAATAATAATAATAATAATAACGCTACTCTCCCTATCCCTGTCCCAGTTCACTGAATGTGTTTAGGCCAGACCTCTTGAAATGTTCAAAGTGCTGCATTCCGCATACAGTACCATATTTGTCTGATTACAGTTCCCATTCTGAAATGCACACCATTCTAGGCATGATATACGCTATAATTGGTGAGAGGAATCACCATTAAAGAAGAGCTTAAGTTTTCAGTATACTCTTTTTTCCTGTTGGGAGTGAGCCCAATGAATTCAGTCAGTGGGATTTACTTCTGAGTAGACATGTTGTAGGACATCTCCTCTTCTTCAAGACGCATGCTTCTTACTCAGAAAACTTTATTTTTATTTTGTCAAGTATAATTCGTTCCCCACCTCCCACAAGTTGTCAGGCATAATCTTGAGATGGTCTTAAGACATCTGTGTTGCACACAAGGCAGCAAACATTGCTGCACATGATTTGTCCCTGTGCAAAATGAAGGGTTAGCACTACCAGTTTCCATTTTTTGATGGTTCTTGTTTTACAGGTGGCGTGTATGCAGTTCATCAACATAGTGGTTCACTCAGTAGAGGACATGAATTTCAGAGTTCACCTCCAGTATGAATTTACTAAGCTAGGCCTGGATGAATACCTAGATGTGAGTACTGCCTGCTTTGGCTTGTTTTGTACTTCGCTATGATTATGCTGAGAATTCATTGTTACTTTCTGTGTTAAAAAGAGCCATAGGGAGTTCTTTGCTTTTACTTTACTTTTTTAAAACAACAACAATAATTACCAGACATTAGCCATTCTAAACTAAAAAGTTTCTCACAAAGACAATCCAATGAATAATCAACCACCATCAATACACCCTGATCCACGGCTTGAGCTCTTTATGCAAGGGGAAAAATGAATGTTTCTCAGTTTTACCCACCTACCCTCCTCCCTTAGGGGTCACCCCTGAATGTTCTGAAGTATATCTTATATTTTCCCATGGACTGGAAATGCTTTTCCAGTATTTTATACTTTCCCCACAAATGGAGTGCAGCTCTCAGTCCCCAAAGGGTAGCCCACCCCGTTTGACAATGTTTCCCATGCCAGTCTTTCCTTAGAAATTCTGCCTTTAGTGCTCAACGAGCTAAATGCATGCTCCAGCTGCAAATGTCAGTGTCATGGGCTCCTTATATCAATTTGTTCCTTGACTGCCCTGAGCCGTGCCATCTTCAGAAAAAGGACTGAATTCTCTCACAAGTTTCTGTCGACCGGTGCCTTGTGGTGCTGTTTTTTTGTTTTTTTTTTGCTTGCTGAACTTTTGAGGCTGCAACCGGCCCTAAGTAAAAGCCAGCCACAAACCTGGAAGAAGTCAGAAGGGGTTAGTAGAATCGCCTCTTAACGCTGCATTTTATGCACGGCGACCACCCACTTCCAATGCCAAGAAAATGTGAATGAAGCCAGATACTGTGCACACTTCTGGTGTGGTGACTTTTGCGCCAACAGAATGCTTCTGCTACAATGCGCTGACCTAACTGCTGAGACAACTGGATCCATTTCAGGAGTCTCGGCAGCTCAACGCTCTCTCTGCTCCCCCGACTTCTCCTGCTCCCCACTTTCTCCTGCTCATTCTTTTGAGAAGCAGAGCAACATATACCACTCAGACAAAAACTGTGCTGACTTTTGAGGATTCTATTCCTTCTGCATCCCTGTGGTTCAGTTGCGGGAATCATACAGTGGTTCCTTCTTGGCAGCCGTGAGTTAACCACAATTGTGGAGATAGAAGAAGCAAAGGATGACATGGACGTAAGTGAGAAACTGCTGTCAAGAGGAAGAAGAAACTTCAGTTGCACACTTGAAATCCCCCAGTGTCACTATAATATTGCTAATTTCTGCTTTATGACGTTACCCATTCCTCTCTCTGCACCCGCATTCCTTGTCTTCCTTGAGTTTTGCACACATTTTTAGCGCTCAACATAGGAAACTGCCTTATACAACCAAGTCAGTTATTTGGTCCATCTAGGTCTAAACTGGCAATGACTCAGCAGTCACTCTGCTGGCCTGGAATTTCAGATGGAGGTGTGTGTTTCTTTGTCTGCCTTCCATAGAGAAGCGTATCAAGACCTAGTATTTCATCTAGCTCAGTATTGTCTGCACAGATTAGCACTGGCACTTCGGGGTTTCAGACACCAGGGATTGAACTTGGGACCTTGTGCATACAAAGCATGCACTTCATTGCAGAGTTAGGACCCACCCCCTAGAATCCATAGACTTTATAATGGGACACCTGAATTGTTTAGAAGGACAATTGGTTTTCTCAGTGCTATTTTTCTATAAAAAGAGATACTGGAACTCTCCATGAACACCTCCCTTGTTCTCTCATAATGGCAATGGCGCCCATCTGAGAGGTGCCGGAACTCAATTCCAGTGAGTTGTGGCTGGGGGGAAAAAGCCCTGGGTTTTCTTAATCTACTCATTGCAGCCAACCTCCCAAAGGCAGGTTGAACTGTGATCTACAAAAACGTGGTTTGTTCTTCCAGTGATGTTCACCATGTGCAGCACGTAATTCTCACCCGGGTGTGGGGAGTGTCGTCATGTGGCTTAGAGCTGGAGCTTAGAGTCCCAAAATAACTAGCCAGTTCCTTTTCATCTCAGAAATGGGGATGTCCATAATTGGGTTTGAAAAGCCAATATGAGAGCGGCAGCTGATATGTAATGCTGTGTTGGTTAAATTACTTCCAATAGAATGAAGTCTAGGCTTGATGTATTGTAATCGCATTGTCTGAACGTTTGCACCGATGCTGTGATATAAATTATAAAATAATACTGGCCTCTTAACATGAAGCAATGGGCTTTGGTTGGGCTTATACAGCAAAAGGAATATCTTTTTATTACTTTTTTCCTCTTGTACCTGCTATGAATTTGTGGGTACCAATTACAGTTAAGTTCTTGTGTCCTATTTCTCCATCTTGAAGTGTTTTTCATTCCTCTCTTCCCATGGTGCTCTATTATTAGGAACTTTTAACATGGAGACAGATTTTTTTTTGTTGCTTAGAATTCAGCTGTTCTTGCTGCTTTTTGGCTTTGTTCCATCGTATAACATAGTCAAGAGCTTCTTTCATGTATTCTGACAACAATACTTTATGTTCCATATAATATGCTTCTCCTGGTGGTACAGTGCAGCATGGGGACTATTTTTTGCATTTAAACACTCACTCACTCACCATTCCAAGCTAACCCTTTTGAGTTATTTTCATTCAACCTTAGGCTAACAACCCCTCCCCACTGGTAAGTTCAGTTCAACAAGAAAAACACTTTTGCTGGTATGGAAATGCCATAACAGCAGTGCTCTTAAAATTCCTTACACAGAGCCCCCTTTTAAGTCACGGTGAATAATGTGATGGGTATTTTTAAAAGTAACTCAAACAAAGTGCTTTTTTGGGTGGGGGAGGGTTGATGGCGATTTGGAGTAGATCACATTGCCAATATTATGCATTTAAAGTCCACAACTGAACAAGATGTGCATGATTAACAGAGAAACCAGTAGGAGAACACTTCAATCTCCCAGGACATTCTATACAAGATCTCAAAGTAGCTGTTTTACTACAAAGGAATTTCAGAAATAGACTGGAAAGAGAAGCTGCCGAATTGCAACTCATTACCAAACTTAAAACCATGGAGAGACCTGGTCTGAACAAAGACATTGGATTCTTATCTCATTATACATGACTAAGCCATTTTTCACCTTCTCACCCCTTGCCTTTTCCTGTAAGACCTATTGCAGTCGTTAAGAGTCGTCAACAGGCTCATCTCAGCTATCTGCCAATCACCCATTCCCACCACCCTTCTGAGTAATACCCCTCCCCACCTTCTCACTATATAGAAGGATCTAGCAACTTCTGTTTCAGTGTATCTGAAGAAGTGTGCATGCACACGAAAGCTCATACCAAGAACTAACTTAGTTGGTCTTTAAGGTGCTACTGGAAGGAATTTTTTTATTATGATTAACCTTGTTATTCAGCAGAATCAATGGGCGTTGGAGGAGGGGAAAAGAACACACTATGGCAAGCTTCCGTTCATGGTTTGTTACTTACCCTGGCACGACAACAGCAGGAATGGTGGAGTTGTGAAGCAGGGACTTCGGAGCACTATGCACCCATTTTTTATTATCTTATTATTAAATTTTATTTATACCCCGCCCTCCCCAGCCAAGACCAGCCTCAGGGCTGCTAACACCGGTAAAAAAACAATTGATTGAAATACAACTTAAAAACAAGATTAAAATACAACATTAAAATGCAGCCTCATTTCAGTAGGAACGCAAATCAAAAACTTTTTCGGGGATGAAAACGTCAAGTCTTCACCAAGGCCAACTATCCAGACTGGTCCTGCGTGGGCCAGAAAAAAGCCAGGGAAGTCCCCAAATAGGAGTTCCATCACAGAAGGAGAAAAGAAAAAGGAAGAAGGGGAGGGGATCAATTTGATGCCAAGCCAAAGGCCAGGCGGAACAACTCTGTCTTACATTTGCTGCTCTTTCACGTTAAACCATAGTTTATTTTCAACTATGTCTTACCTGAACCCAGGGGCCTGCATATATATTGTTTTTATTAGTAACAATGAAGTCAACCATTTTAGCAACATGTGACGGTGGTGGAAAACCTGACTTATTTAGCGGTGCTAAACAATGCTCTGCCCCCTGCCCTGTTTTGATCTTCCAGAAACTGAAACACACAGAAAGCGATAAGCTGCAGGTGCAGATTCAAGCTTATCTGGACAACGTGTTTGATGTTGGAGCTTTACTTGAAGATGCGGAAACCAAGAACGCTGCCTTGGAAAGAGTAGAAGAACTGGAAGAAAATATATCTCACGTTAGTATTGGCGCTTTAAAATGTAGACGTTGGGGGGTCTTTCTGGAGGCTGGCTTTTATTTGGTCATTCGATTATTTATCTGGGCATCAAAATGTGATTACAAATGCACTTTATTTCATTTATATCCATTACTACCAGTAAAGCTTTTGGTCTTCTATTATTTTTATTGCTACCTTGAGAAGAAAACACACACACTCTTAAAATATAAGGAAAGGCTAGTTTACCTGGATAATTGGTTTCCGTGTGATTTAATGTTTTTAGTTCAGTCTGCAGTGTTATGCCTGCTTTTATCTTGGCAATGTCACGGACAGCGTGCCTGCAAGACATCATTAAACAGACACTTTAATATTACTAGGAACTAAAGGAGGCAAATTCCTGTTAAAGCACAAGAGGTTTGAGCAATTTCTGTCTGGAAGTTCATTTAGAGCTGGACTGAAAAAATGTCCTTGCGATTTTAGTCTTGAACTTCATTTTTTGTCCCTGTTCCAAACTGTCACAAATGTGGAAAAAAATATTTACCTGCTGTATAAATGATGTTCAGTTTGTGGATTTCCCAGAAGTGCCCGAGTGATTACCGTTAGGGGCAGGATACGGAGATAATGGACCCTTTGCCTGATCTAGCAGGCCTGCTCTTTTTACTGCCTAGTAAACAGGCAGTAAACAGGGGACGCGGGTGGCGCTGTGGGTTAAACCACAGAGCCTAGGACTTGTTGATCAGAAGGTTGGCAGTTCGAATCCCTGCGACGGGGTGTGCTCCTGTTGCTTGGTCCCTGCTCCTGCCAACCTAGCAGTTCGAAAGCAATTCAAAGTGCAAGTAGATAAATAGGTACTGCTCCAGCGGGAAGGTAAACGGTGTTTCCGTGCGCTGCTCTGGTTCACTAGAAGCGGCTTAGTCATGCTGGCCACATGACCCGGAAGCTGTACGCCGGCTCCCTCGGCCAATAAAGCGAGATGAGCGCCACAACCCCAGAGTCGGTCACGACTGGACCTAATGGTCAGGGGTCCCTTTACCTTTTTAAACAGGTAGTGATGTTTGCTGCAGAGGTTTACTAAGATTTTTTGTGAACCAAACATTATCTGATTACTCTCTTAAGTGTTTATCCTCTCCCTCTCTGGGTTAATAAATATTTATAATTAAAACAATTAGAAAACACTCCTTTTTTAAAAAAAACCAGGGGCTGCATCCAGACATAGCCATCCACAATTGAAAGTGTTCCTTCCATTTGTGAAAGACACTTGATCCCAATGACAGAAGGGGGAAAGGAAGCCATTTTGCACCAATCCTTCCCTGATGCTTCTGCCTCCCCCCCCATCCTGGAGGAGACTTCAGCCTCCTAGAAGAGATTTTCAGAGGCTGGAGTGGAGGTCTGGAGCTGGTAGGAGCAAATCTGGAACCAAATCTCATAAGGTTACAGCAGGCTTCCTCAACCTCGGCCCTCCAGATGTTTTGAGACTGCAATTCCCATCATCCCTGACCACTGGTCCTGCTAGCTAGGGATCATGGGAGTTGTAGGCCAAAAAAACATCTGGAGGGCCGAAGTTGAGGAAGCCTGGGTTACAGCCTAAGTAGAAGTGGTTACATACTCCCAACTAGAGTTTTAAAACTTACACAAGCAATTTTGTTAAAAAATGTTTTTCCTATTAGGTCCAACTTCAATATTATTAAACTGCATTTGTGTGTGTGTGTGTTATATCCATATGAATGAAAACTCCCTATATTAATATTGCATGCGTGTGGTCCTTGTTGTTCTCTGATCATGTTATTGACTCAGAACAGCTCTGGAGTATTTAATTTCAGCTGAATTACAATTCCAGATGGAATCACTTGGGAGAGCAGCTTGACCGAGAACTCTTGTTATAGGTTGGGTGTGTGTCTTCTAATTTACATATAAATTGCAAATTCCATGGACACATAGGGAGAAAAAAACACAAATAAGCAGATCTGTGTTTCATACCATAAAAGTGCATGCATAAATCTCTGTAGCTTCCAAGATATACAGTACTGTAAGTGTTCGCAAAGCATAGCTTACAGATTTAAAAATGTATTAGCCGCAGGGATCATGCTGGAATGGGGTGGTGGAGGAGTAGATGTCCCTACTTAAGAATTACTAGTTATCAGTTACAAAGGCAAAAAAGGGCTGTGTTAATGGTGATACTATCTGAAGTACTTGAACATGGCATCACTTGTGTTTGTCCCATGCCAAAAAAGGATGTCTCCGAGCGGTTTTCTGCTTGTCCCATGCTTTTAGGTGTGGATCCAAGCAGTTTTGTCTTTGTCATGCTGCTTTCCCCTGGAAAACCCACTCTTTGCATGCCCAGACAGAGACTCTCCGACCCCCGAGAGACCACCAGAAGAAATAATGACTCGTGACAACGTGTTATGGAATTAAAATTGGCCACAACTTTATTAAACCTTTCAGATGTAGGAAGACCTTGGCTTAGGCATTGGGCGTGTATCCCTCCCAGCCCCACAGCTGGGGAACTGGGGCTCCTCGGGGTTAAATGGATGCGGGGAGGGTGCACTGCAAGACGCTTGTATACGCAGGCAGCTCCCCTCCCCATTTCAGTTCAACGCAGGGGAGTTCACCAACAGCCTTTCAGTGTATGGCCAGTGACTCACCTTTCACAAAACCGCTTTAACGGGGAACCCTGGAATCGCTGCCGTGTGTGTGGTGTGTGAGAGTCACCACTTCACACCCCACCTCCCCCATTTAGGGAAGATAAACTAAAGGATTCCGCCCAAGGCCTAAAACTGTCACTTGAGACCGCAAACCTGCGATCTCGCCGCCAAGACTACCTACACCTGAAAACCCATTAGCAATTCGACAACCCTTCCTTTAGGCCATGCCTGATGTCATCCAGCCAGTGTTCATTTCCCGAGGTGGTGAGGTGCACTCCGTCGGGTCTGGAAAATTACAGTCTGTTGGTTTTAATGTCCAAATGCTTCACAACTCAGCCTCTGATACACAAGATTGCCAAGCAGATGGCCCTGTTAATTTTCCCCACCACGTAATACAACTCAAGTGAACCAGAGGGAAGCCTGCCCATACATGGTCCACTCGGCTGGCCCCGCCCTCACAAGCTGCCGATTGGACAGTTTAAACCAGGGTTTGGCGGGAACTCCAACCAGCCCAATCAGCTGGTGAGTCCCACAGGGCCTGGGGGTGCTGTGCGCCACAAAGGGCGCCCACAGAGGGAGGTGTGAGCGTTCATTAGCGCTAAATCAGAACAAACTGCAATCCACGGAAAACTCAGTTGCCGTTTGTTTGGATTCAGTGCTAACCTGTTGGTTCCCCTGGGGAAAGTGGCAGGGCACATGGAAGTGTGGATGGGCCCGCCGTCAATTCTAGTGTTTGCATTTAGCCTCCCATTACTATATATCTCAAGATTTCATTAGTTTCATAAAATGTAACTATGATGTTCACAGCGTCAAGAAAAATAAATGGAAGCTTTGAGTAAACCATTACTACCCAAATGAAACTTTGACATCCATCTCTCTCTCTCTCTCTCTCTCTCTCTCTCTCTCTCTCTCTCACACACACACACACACACACACACACACAGTTACATGGGCGACTCCCACAGCTTTTGACCATGTAAATTCAACACCAAACCTATTGATCCATCACAAATAGACCCTATGATTATAAAGATTATGTATGGTTCCTATAGCTCTGGCAAGAGGCCTGTTCTTAGACATTTTACAGCATGAATAACTGAATGATACAATGTTTATTATATACATAATGCATGGCTCTGGCATGCAGTCGCCACTGTGAATGAATAAGCCTTTTTGCCAATTAACACTCCCCTCCCCCACCCCTTTTGTATCTAGTTATCAGAAAAACTGCAAGATACAGAAAATGAAGCTATGGCAAAGATTGTGGAACTGGAAAAACAACTCATGCAGAGGAACAAAGAACTGGATGTCGTTCGAGTAAGTGTACTGAGTGCGGATTGTGCTGCTCAGGGTGCTCACTGGATGGTCAGCCAAGTTGCTCACAAGTATGTTGGACTCTAAAAACATGGAATCTGCTAGATTCACTGTTGCCCCCACAATTGGCTACAGTTCAGTTTACTTGCAGTCTGCAGAAGTGATTTAATCCCAAAGTTTGTGGGCATGTTGGATCGATGAAGGTTTATAACACTTGATTCCTTTCTGTGAGTCTCTTAGCCATGAAATGGGAGGACAGGAAACCAGCCGATATTCTGTCACTAGTATCTTCCACCAGAAGTCAGGCAATCTAACCCAGAACACAATAGGATCTTATTGGCTTAATGGATTGGGTGTGCCAATAGTACATATCATAGAGTCTTCATTACCCTAGGAAATAATTTAAACCTTTCTGACATTGCCAGTTTGTGGCTGTGATTGAGGTTCCTTATTAAAGATAAATGCAGTTTGGATGAAGATAAAGTGAGAAGTGCATTTGCCGCCACCATCAAACATTGCCTGACAATGACTCAGCTGGGAATCCCATGTTATGTTGTTCCTTCAGTTTTGAGATGATTCTGCATATCAAACACATGTCGATTCTTTACCCGTGGGCTCTTTTTTGCAGGAAATATACAAGGATGCGAACACACAGGTTCACACGCTGAGGAAAATGGTCAAAGAGAAAGAGGAAGCTATTCAACGACAGTCAACGCTGGAGAAGAAGATCCATGAACTGGAGAAGCAAGGGTCCATTAAAATTCAGAAGAAAGGAGATGGTGATATCAACATTCTTCCTGTTGGGGTGGCTTCTGGTACATTGCCCTCAGGGGCAGAAGCTGCCATGGGCACTTGTGGAGGATCAGCTTCTGGTTCTGCACCTTCGGTTCTCTTGCCCCCTCCACCACCACCCTTGCCGTTGTCAGAATCGGAAGCAGGTGAGAAATGTTGCAGAAGAAATGAGATTTGCTCAACTTAAGGTAGTGGGGGTTAGCCTATCCCCCTCGATACATCAGGCCATACTTTGTGATGACCACACATGAAAGAGGCTGGGAAAGATGGATGCGGTGAATCAAGTGGCACTTAAGTGTTCACTGGCTATCTAGGCATCTTACCTTAAAAATATTTAATTAGAAATTAATTCCCTCGAAATCAATATGGTCTACTCCCAAATAAATAACTTTATGATTAGACTGTTGTTGAAGTGTGCCAAACTGGCTCTGGATTACACCCTATGTCTTCATCATCATGACATGTTAGTGAACTTCATAATAATAATAAAAAGCAGTGGCAGTAATTGTTATTACTATAAGTAGTTATTACTACAACTACTACTACTACTAATAGTAGTAGTATTAGTATTAGGTATATGACACAATGTAGAGTAACATAAGCATGAAAAGGGAGTGATTCCTCTACCCTGAGGAGCTTATCCAATCCTATTCTCTTCCTCTTCACTTTTGTTGAACGCCATCTTGTGTTTGAGGTCCATTCTACACATTGCATGATTTGCAAGGGTCTGCAAAATAACATCTATTTGGCAGCTTCTCTACTCTGCAGACACAATGTATAGCAAAGTTCACCATGTGGATTGCCTGTAGTTGAGAGAACTCCCTTGGGGTGTGGGAGGGAGGCGGACATAGTTTGGTTGAATACTTTAAAATGCTGCTTTGTCTTTTTCATTTCTCAGTTCAAAATGGTCCTGTGACACCGCCTATGCCTCCTCCCCCTCCACCGCCTCCTCCCCCTCCTCCCCCACCTCCTCTTCCTGGCCCAGCTGCAGAACCAGGACTGGCCCCTCCGGTTCCACCCCCACCCCCACCATCAGCGCCTCCTCTTCCAGGAACAGCCTCCCCTACAGTCGTTTTCAACTCAGGATTAGCAGGTAAGAAGCAGCCAGTGTTGCTGGCGTGCTATGGAAGTCCTATACACAATACAAAAAATGTCCTTAGTCAAAGAGGAATGAGTCAGAATGGATGTTATGAAAAAGTGCTCCAAAGTCTTCATTGCTTAATGAATCAAGGTGTCCCAGTGCTGCAAAACCTTAGCTGCAGCAGTGAATTAAAAGCAAAATAACTTTCTAAAGAAATGACAAGAGGTAAGGTGATGGCCTATTCTCAGTGGAGGTTTGTGGAGAGGCAATTTTTTTCAAACTAAAAATTGTGTGTTGTTTTGCTGCATCTTCTCAAAGGAGAGATGGTGAGCACCTGATGGAGCCAATACAAAGGTTGAACACTAGATTCCCATTCCTCCCTCACCATTCTGCAGATTATGAGTAGCTAGCAGAAAAATGCTTAGATTTTATTAAAATGAGGCTTTATACCGTTACTACAATCCCTTCATGTTATCTCACTGGTGGTGGAAAAGTGTTAGATGCCTCGCTTCAAACACTGAATCCAAATCTCCAAATTTGGGCTTCTGAAGATAGGAGGCAGGCATCTCTTAGAAAAGCATGAATGGGTTTGCTAAGGAACTGAGCAAGCGATTGAATACTCGTTGGTATTTTACAGTTTAGGTTATGGAACAATATGATAATTGCAGACTTAGAAAGCCCGGGTACTCATCCCTAATATATATATACGTTTAAAAGCAGGTGGCTGGTTCTTTATTTTAAACCTTTATTTTAAACCTTATTTTAAACATTTGGATGCCTCTGTGCCATTGAGATATTTATTTGGAAGAACAATAGCTTGAAGTAGCCAAGGCTAAAGCACTCAAGTGAATGTGTGTTCCCCCCGCCCTACCTTCCTCTTCCTGCATTGAGTCCAACATCAACAGTTGCTCATCCTCTGATAGTAGAGGTGAACTTGGAAGATGAGAGATTCAATTTCTGGTTCTTCAGTAGCATTGCACTGGCTGTGTAGCTCCAGCCTATTCTTCTCTCTCTCCCCCCCCCTTCAATTTACAACCCTTGGCTTGGTTTTGTCATTAGTCACAACCCTCTTTGCAAATCTGATGTTCATTCAGCCTGCTAATACTCTATCTATTGCCTCACTGCAATTAATACAGTTTCTGTTGACTTGAGCACAATTTGGAAGAATAAAAAAATCGTGAATCAGGCCGGCCCATTAACATCCCTGGACAAAACTTCATTAATGAAGAAAGACCCTCAACATAGTTGGAAGACTTAACACCACAGTTCTGGGTTTGGTCCTGAGGCTGAATCTAGAGTCATTTTTGATGTCTTATTGAAAGTGACAGCCACTGGGAACTGAAATTAATAGCTGGATTTTGATCTCCTGCCTGTATATGAAGGGAATATGTTGCAGGGGGAAAGCTAACAAAATAAAATAAAAAACAGCCTGGCTGGATCAGGCCAATGGCCCATCTAGTCCAGCATCCTGTTCTCACAGTGGCCGACAAGATGCCTGTTTGAAGCACACAAACAGGACCTGAATGCCACAGAACTCTCTCCCGTGGTTCCCAGCAACTGGTATTCAGAAGCATACTGCCTCCCACAGTGGAGATAGAACATAGTCCATCAGGATTAGGAGCCACTGACAGCCTTAGCCTCCCTGAATTTCTCTAAACCTATTTTAAAGGCATCCAAGTTGGTGGCCATCTCTGCTCCTTTTGGGAAACATATTGGTGCTTCAGGAAACGAATGCTCCATATACAGTGGTACCTCTGGTTAAGTACTTAATTTGTTCCGGAGGTCCATTCTTAACCTGAAACTGTTCTTAACCTGAAGCACCACTTTAGCTAATGGGGCCTCCTGCTGCCACCGCGCCGCCGGAGCACGATTTCTGTTCTCATCCTGAAGCAAAGTTCTTAACCCGAGATAATATTTCTGGGTTAGCGGAGTCTGCAACCTGAAGCGTATGTAACCCGAGGTGCCACTGTATTGGGCTTCAGTAGTTTATTTGTTGGTAAACTAATTCTAGGTTATTGTTCTTTATGGCGTTGTTTGCAATCTTCCTATATAAATAAGTTGGGTAAAGTGTAGCTTCCACATAATACTGTTTACTGCAGAATTAATATGGTGCTGGACCACCCAATAATGGATGCTACCTTTTGTTTGATACTTAAATGAAATCTGTAGAAGGCTTTTGGTGGGCACAGGCCTCATCCATTGCTGTTCTGCTACACTAAGATAACCTCAAGTAGGAAAATGCAATTAACCTTAATGGGTGATACCTATTACCATGGGTAGGCTGCCCGGTCCATAAACTCTATACGCCTAAGTGCAATTGATTATTTCTATGTAGAAAAATGATAATGTGTGAAGTGGTATTCAGAAGCCCTGATTTGTGATAATAGATTGTTCTATTAAATGACCTACGTAACAATAGCTAACCTTTTTCTTATTTATTCCCTCTGCTTCCTTGTAAGATGGGCCAATCAAGCTTTTCTGTAGGTTCCTTTTTGCTGAGTATTTTAAGTACATTTTAATCCCATTTTCTGCTGTCTTCTTTTCCTGTCTTGTTAACCAAATCCATTTGTGTATCACTTTAAAAACTAGCTTGCTGTGTTGTTGCATTCTCCGAAAGCGTGGGATGTTTGTTTGACTTGTTGTGGTGCAAAAGCTCTGTTTAGGAGAATAGGGGTTTCCTAACAACTCTCCGCACCCTTAACAAGCTATACTTCTTAAGATTGATTGGGGGAAGCCATGACTGTTTAAAGTTGTGTCATTGCTGTTTTCTATGTGTGGTGTGTATGTGGTCTTGGTTTTTCCATAAAATAGAAACTCTAAGGGTATTCTAAGGCATATCATTGCATGCAGCATTGCATCTTATGTTAGAGACTCATCAAGATCAATCACTTGGCTACCTTCAAACAGAAATATTCATAATATACCTTCCCTTCGCGATGTCACCACACATCCAAACAAGTGCATCTTTTAAGCAAATGAGAAGTAGCTTCAAACCTTTGAGTGGATAGTGACATCATCGCATAATATCGGGCTCACTGCTTATTAAATTGTAATTCGCAGCTCCAGTTTTGACAGCTGACAAAAGATGTGCGGAAATTTGCTTAAAATTAGTGGATGAATTTGTGGACTCTATTACAAATGTATCCCCAGTCTGAAACTTTGCACAAGGGTTTTGGTGCATTTTAGGGGAAAGGGGGGAAAGGACAGATAACAAGATATTTGGGGTGTATACATTCCCAGTCATCATACGTGAATAGTGTCCTTTGGGAATGTGAGTTTGCCCATGGTAAAATTCACTAGGTATGCTTTGCTTGACAGTGGACATAACAACTGCATGTTTCCAACTTCACTTTCTTGGCTAAGTAGCTTCTTCAAAACTGGAGGAGTAAGAAGCAGGGGTTTCTTGACTGTGTGAAGCTTGCAGAAATGTTAACAATTCACTAATTTAGTTTTAAATTCATGCTGTCAAATTGATAAACTGCTTGTCCCACTAAATAATAATACACATTGTGGCAAAATAAGCTAGGATTTTCTCTGGCAATACTTGATACTACCATTGTAGTGCAGGATTTTATCTGCTGTTGCAAAACACTGTGCATTGGAATCTGCACTGTGTGTGTCCAGTTTCAAACTGGAGTTGGTCCTTAATGACATGAAGGTGAGGAAGGAGCTGGTTGAGTTGATTAATTAACCAAATTGCTTAAAGCTTCAGAACCAATTTAAAACTTCTGCCGTAATTGATGTTTTCAGTGGCAAATGTTCTCTAGAATGTCATTTCCTGAATTTTATGTGCGCGTCCCCTGAACTTCATGAAGATTAATGCTTACAGTGAATGAGTTACTAATTGCTGGATATTTCCAGCGATGGACATTTAATCAGTTCCCTTGGCTCTTAGGGTTAGGAAGTTTCTCCACCCCTTAGTAATTAACCTAAATTTCCCTGCTTCAGCTTATTATTCTTTGTCCACCGGTTAATGGGGAAGGCAAGTCTTCAGAGCTGCTTTGGAAAACGTAGCAGACAATCACAATGAGAGATGGTCAAAGTAACAAATAATCCAAGAAATGATTGTGCCGAGACTGGAGAGTGTTCTTTTACTGTTTAAAATACAGACTCTGGATTCTTTAAATCTGCAGCGTAATTTCCCTGGTGGCTGCTGTCAATTCCAATTGCTTTTATTCAGCTTAGAGCTTCTCTTCTTGCATTTCCAAAACACCACTTGCTTGTTTAGGATTGAGGGCTCATCTACTCTTGCCGTTTGCTCTGCACTTTCTAGGCACAGGTCTGCATTTTCCCGGTCTGCGACTGAGTGCTTCCCCCCACCCTTGCTGCTTTCCTCAGGAAAATCCAAGCTTTACTGCTGAATTGGAGCAAGCGGCTATTAGGGTTTTCCATGAAGTTGTTTTCAGTGGTAAAGAATGGGGGTTTGTGGAGAAAGGACCAGGAAGGAGGGAAGGGGGAAAACACTCAGACACAGACCTGGGAAGATTGGACCTGTTGCTAGAAATGTGGAGTGAAGTGAAGTGTGGATGAGCCCTGAGTGAGGTTTTCAGCATGGTTATGGACTTCAAACTGGTAGTCCCAGTGAATCAGTGACACATGATGCAAATGTAACGTGCAACAACTTGGACACTTTATTGATTGATTGTCCAAATGGCCCCAGGGTGTGTTACAAAAAATAGTATAATTAAAAGCAAATGCAAACTTTAAAATCCTAGAATAAAACCCAAAACAACCAATGGCAAAACAGCAATCCACAGCGATACTGATCCACTCAGAAAAAAGGCCTTTGTGAAGAGGTGCATCTTGACCAATCACTGAAAGGCTTGCAGTAATGACACAAGACGTGCCTCAGAGTGGAGTTAATTCCACAACCTGGGGGCCATCACAGGGAAGGCCCTTTCATGAGCCACTGCCACAAAGAATCATATAATCGTAGAGTTGGAAGGGACCCTGTGCATCATCCAGTTCAACCCCCTGCAATGCGTGCCACTCCCCCCCCCCCCCGGACCCTGCTTAGCTTTGCAAATGTGCTAGCAGTTTTATTGCTGCATGAGCCACAGAAGGAGGCAGCACTGCCAACAAGGCCTCTCCTGCTAACACCTGGGCAAGTTGATGTGGGAGGAGAAGCTCCTTTAGCTGTCATGACACTGATCATGCTAAATAAAGGTACAGATCACACATTTGCAATCCTAATCAACAGATGCATGTTTGTGTGTACTCGCTTGCTTTTAAAATCTGGAAGGTGTTGTAGGTGCAACATATCACAATATTTTCCTGCTGGGATTTGGCAGTCTCCAGGCTCATGTCCATCACTCCATAAATGTGGCTGACACCTGACGTTTCACACCTTCTCGATGCTTTGCAATAAACCTCATCCCTATCTGCTAATCTTAATTCTCGTGTGGGCACTTGGGCACCACCTGTCATGAGAGAAAAATACCATATGCTCACACTTAGTTTCTTTAATGGAAATGCTGAACCAGAGAATCCATTGAGCAATTGCTCCAACTTCAAGTAAGGCAGAAAATGAGCTGCTCTCTACAGGAAGGGGAGGAGCTCACATCTGGAAAGTGATGATGTTTTCTGCCTCTTAAATGGAGTGAGGCTAGACAGCGCTCACCGGTTGGTACCTTAGTGCCCCCTCAGAAACACCCTTCCGTTGAGTACCACTGGTGCCTTTTACACATTTAATGGAGACTGGAAACTGAGTCATGTTTCTATGATTTTTAGGTAAATGTATGGTTGCTCTTCCTTAAATAGGCAACTCCACATGATTTCATCCAATAATCAGGCAATGTTCTTGTGTTGGGTTAATTTTAGTGCAGTCAGAAGAATAACAGTAGACCATCACAGGACGTAGCTAAAATCACGTGGGTAAATAGAGTACAATTTTATAGACTTCCTGTAGTGATTGAATCGTGTGTTCTCATCAAATATAGGAAAAATAGGCACAATTGTAACAAAACATGCTTGCTCTTGTCAAACCTTTGCATGAATGATAGGCAAACCTCCTGAATTAGAGAAATTGTCTCTTCTCTTCAAGATTTCCAGCCTGCCCAAATTTTCCCCAACACTTTACAGTATTTGTTTAGTTCTCGTCAGGCCTCCTCCAGTGTTGAAGTGCATCCCCCATAAGTACTTCTGGATTGCTCAAGAGGTTTGTTGCCTTTTTCTGAAATGTGAACTTGTACTCTCTGCTTTGTTTAAAGCTGTGAAAATCAAGAAGCCAATTAAGACAAAGTTCCGCATGCCAGTTTTTAACTGGGTGGCTCTGAAACCCAATCAGATTAACGGGACAGTCTTCAATGAAATTGATGATGAAAGGATATTGGAGGTATGAGACCTGCAGATTGTGATTTGGTGTTCTCTTTCTCTCTGTGTGTGTCTGTCTGTGTTTTGGAAGTTACTGTATCCTGCTAAAAAGCAGTTATTTTGACCTTGCATCATACGTACTTAAAGAGTTTTAAACACTCTGTTTGATGGTCTTGTTGACATTAAGGTAACTAGAGTCCTATGCTGCTGTGCTACGTGCAGTATCTTTGCTAAACTTGCAATGGACCAAGAAACTTTGCAGAGCATCAAAGCCTTCTCCTCGTCACACAGTCACCTCTCCCTTTCCCAATGCCCTACAGCTTCTACACTTTTCATTAATTGTATTCCCCCCCCCCCATTAGACATAGATTTCTAGACTCCTTCTTGTTTCTGTTTGGTTTCTGTCCTAGGATTTAAATGTGGATGAATTTGAAGAAATATTCAAGACAAAAGCCCAAGGCCCAGCCATTGATCTTTCTTCAAGCAAGCAAATAACTCAAAAGGGATCGAACAAAGTCACGCTATTGGAAGCAAACAGGGCTAAAAATCTTGCGATCACCTTAAGGAAAGCTGGAAAGACTGCAGATGAGATATGCAAAGCTATTCAGGCGTAAGTGTAAAGGCTGTTTTACAAATGTGGTTTGAGGCACGTTGTATTAATTGGTCAGCAGTATTTCTGCAAGTTGCTTAGATCCAAGGAAGATCCTCATATGCCAGTAATGCTCATATATGCAGTTGATCACCATAAAGCTGTTAAGCTGTGCACACTTTTCTGGAGTAAGCCCGTTGGATTTTGCTTACTCTGCATATATCACAGTAACACGGGGCAGGATTCACCTAATGAATCCAGTCAGTGGAAGGCCTGAACAAAGACTTCTACTTGTGCAATGGGACTTTCCCCCCCTCTATTACACCTCCCCTTCCAAACTGGTTTTGGGGGTTTGGGAGAACCCCCAGAACAATGTTCAGAGAGAGAGGGGGTTGTTTCATCTGGCAAGCTGAAACGCTTGCTGTGAGGGAAGGACTGCCTTTACGCAATGTTGAATTCCTTCCATTATGAGAACTGTAAAAACCAACTGGTGGTTTTCTGAAGAATGTTGTTCGTATTTTTCATCTATATTTCTTGTCATGCAAGGCTTTCATTTCTAGCAGCAATTTAAACACTGTTGTGAGATAAATATGGTAGCTATTAAAGGAATGGGAAAGGGCTAGGTTAGCCCCCTCTCCTCTTCACAGTGTTTGAATTGAGTCCAAGTGTCTTGAATGAAATGCAGATTGGTGTTGTGGTGTTTAGGCTGTGTCTGCAAATACTCAACTGGCAACAATAAAATGATCCAGTAAAACACTTTTAAAGTACCTGAAAGTCATAATGCTAAAAACACTTCAGTGCAATGGTCATGCTGACAGCCATTCGTTTTTAAAGTCTTGCAGAAGCTGTCTTGCAGGAATGTGCTTTGCATTTCTTTCAGAAGAGTGGAGTGCAGACTGATTTCCTGCAGTAAACCCTTCTCTGTGTTTGAGGTTACCACAGTGAAGGCGCTCCTTTCCCCTATGTCCTCCCTCTTCCATTAATGTACAAATTCTCAGCTGAGCTTGCTGGGAGATACTACAGGGCCCTGGGAGCACTTCCTACAGGAGGAAGCACACACCCAAATTAAGGAGCATGAAAGGACAAAACCAGCATTTTGAGATTCAGTGCAAATGGCACCCGTGTGTAGGCTACAAATCTCAATTAAAGGGATTTGCCTTTTTTCTGCTCCTATTTACATAAAGTTCATTATGTTTGTTGCAATTGTGTTTTTTTAGCAGCTTTAAAAATACGATTACTTGGTTTTCAGGGTGCTTCCCAGAGCAATATACAAAAAGCAACCAAGAGAGTTCTCAGTGCAGTCCTAACCATCTATATTCAGAATTTTAAAAATCCCAAGTGCCGCTTAACACTTAATATGGTAATTGTTTGCTGCGATTGTACCTGGCTTACAGTGGTGCTTCCTACAGCAAATACGTAAAATGTCAGTAACTTGTGCATGTCTTTCACTTACAGATACCCATATTCAAGTACTTAGGGACACACATCTATTCACACTTCGCATATTGACCGCCAAAATTGCCAGGGTGAAATAATTGCGCCCACAGTTAACATGATTATTGCATTAAGTATGCCTTGTCTGTAGAATTGATTAGTAGCTTTAATAAGATGCATTGATAGAGGAACTGAGTGAAAACAGAGTTCTCTGCCTCTTCCTTCCCTGTAAACAACTCTTCTTTTAAATATATTTATATATTTTTGCTTTTGGCCAGGTTCGATTTGAAGACTCTACCAGTGGATTTTGTCGAATGCCTGATGAGATTTTTGCCCACGGAAAATGAAGTGAAAATGTTGCGGCTTTACGAGCGGGAGAGGAAGCCCCTTGAGAACCTCTCAGATGAGGATCGTTTCATGATGCAGTTCAGCAAGATTGAGAGGCTGATGCAAAAGATGACCATCATGGCATTCGTTGGCAATTTTGCAGAAAGCATCCAGATGCTGACTCCAGTGAGTGAGATGGGGAGAGTAGCTCCTTCTTGAATGGTATTCCATGACGTGGCTTATGCTTGTGCTACATTCCTTTTGGAGCAGTTTGTTTGTTAGAGATGGGCTGAAGTTATCCCCTGCTTGATCATAGAATTGTAGAGTTGGAAGGGAACCCAAGGGCCATCTAGTCCAACCCCCCGCAGTGCAGGAATATTTGCTTATCTTTGACACATTACCTCTAGCAGCTGCCTGGAACTACATGGTGATAAGTTCGTTGTGCACCATTGCTTGCTTGCCTCTTTCTGACCCCATTGGCGCCTTCATCGTAAATTTTGTGAGCAAAGGTCTACTCAAGGCATAAGGCAATATCTCCTCTCCCTTCATGTTGCTGTACCCTTAAAAAAACCTGTCCCTGAGTTTTGGCACGTGCTCCAGAATAGTATGGGATGTAGCAAAGGACCGTAGCAAGCCAGTGGGTATCAACAACAGCACCCTCTCTTGTGTATGCAGGATTGCCTTTCTGGTTCAGATCCAATCAGTTGTAAATAGTCATTTGCCATATGATTCTGACCCAAGCACTATTTGGGCATTCAAGCTCACACAGTGTGAGTGCACAGCACTTGGGGTCACATGTGTTTCCCTCCCCATGTCATTGTGGCCCACGCCAGCCCCTCCCCAATGAGAGGATATGCATGTTTGAGAGGATATCAGCAGCCTACCAAATATTTGTAGGCTCTCCTTGTGACCTGCAATCCTGAGTGCTCAGGATTGCAGTTCATGAGGACAATCTACAAGGCTGACCCTACAGGCATCCTCCCAAATACCTCAAGCATCATTAGGGAGGGCCTGGGGTGAGATGCTGGGGTGAAGGACTGTGACTTGGCTCATCCAGTTAGTATTCTGTGAACCTTAATGTCTGACTAAGGCTACACATACACAATCTGTCCCTCTTGCAGAAGCCACTGGGTGTCCATTTTTAGTTCACACTTGGCTTTTACAGATGTTCACATGATTTCTTGTTTTTGCCTCTAGCAACTTCATGCAATAATTGCAGCATCTGTCTCAATAAAGTCATCTCAGAAACTCAAGAAAATCCTGGAGGCAAGTGTTTATTTTGTTTATTCAATGTTGCTGTTTTTTTTTAAAAAAAATATTGGTGGTAAAACCACACACCCTTAAACAGTGGTCTTTAGGGGGCTATATATTTAAATTAAAATGACCCCTTTCCTTTTTATTACAGAATGTTATGTGTTATTAGTTGATGCTTACAATTTTTCCCACCCCTATGATTTCCATAGATAATCTTGGCTCTGGGTAACTATATGAACAGCAGTAAACGAGGAGCTGTTTATGGATTTAAACTGCAGAGCTTAGATCTGGTAAGTAAGGGGAAATCTACCCCCAGTGGACTTGAAAGTAGCTTTGCTTGGAAGATTGTTTGCACATCCCCATTTATTTGCATGGCCTATATGAACAACAGTGGTTTAAGCATCCTTTTAGTGAGTTGTCAATGAGCTAGGGAAGGAATGGAGCCATTGGCTTAGATTTCTAATGTCATATTGTCAAGACAAAGGTAAATTTCAGTTCCCCATAACTTCATTTCCCTCCCCTGGTTAAACTCTTCCTTACCACTAACTGCATCAGGTAGACCTCCTGTACAGATTCGCAATGGCTGAGAAGTCTGTTTAGCACTGCCCTGTCTTTTCTGCCAGTTCTAGTTATGAGTCTCTCCACTTTCTGGATAATAGCATTGGGCCATTCATAAAAGCAATATGCCATGAACCCTGTTGCTAGGGGTGGGGAATGAATGCCTCTAATGACCTGTAATAAACAATAATTACCAGCGCTATGAAAATACACCGGACAGATTTAATAAGATGACAACCTTGATTGCTTTAATGGCCTATAGTTTTCCTGATTCAGATTATTCTTTTACTTGTGGTCGTCTTCTGACAATATGATGAATTATCATGTTTAAGTAACATAAATAAATACAAAACTATGGGCAACAATTGGAGGGGTCCTAAAATCCTTTACCTGTGGTCCTCCATGTTATTGGACCTCAGTTCCCATCAACATGGCGAATGATGAGGGATGATGAGAGTTCTGGTGCAACATCATCTCAAGAGTCACATGTTCCCCTCCCCTGACCTGTAACATTCATACAGGGCTATGATATCTTCATTGCATTGCACTTATTTCATTGTGTCATGTGTCTATTTCAGGGTGGCTAACCAGTGACCCTCCAGATGTTGTGGACTCCAACTCCCATCAGCCTTAGGGGTGGTGGGATTGTAACTCAGCCACATCTGGAGAGTTATAGCTTTTCCAACCTTGGTATATAGGCAGATCATGGGTTGGCTGCTAAGGAAAGTTAACTCAAGGATGTTGAAGCTGAATCTAACATACTTCTTTTGCCTCTTCTTTGCAGTTACTAGACACAAAATCGACAGACAGGAAACAAACTCTATTGCACTATATATCAAATGTTGTGAGAGAGAAATATCAGCAAGTATCGCTTTTTTACAATGAGCTTCACTATGTGGAGAAAGCTGCTGCAGGTAACATAGCCACACATTCATTTCCCAAGTACTTAAAAGCAGGTTCAGATATGTTCTGTGGATACTGTAATACAGTAATGCACCCATGTCCTAGGGAAAGCTACCTGTTTGGAAAAGATACCACCTTGCAGAAGACAGGTGGGCATCTTAAATGTTATGGGCACAATAGGATACAGAAGCATCATAATTTTCAGATGCCTTCTTGGTTCTTCTAGCACACTGTTCCCTAAAGCTGACAGGAGCCTTTCCTCTTTTCAGTAATTGGGCTTCCTTCAGTGCTCCCACACAGTTTGTGTAAAGTCCTTAACTTCAGGTGCAAGAGGTGCACATCCTGTTGGAAGGCACGTCTTGTAAATGTTGTGTGAACATACCGAACAGAAAGGATCCTTCCGACTGAAATCTTTACATGTACAGAAATCTTTACTTGGAAGGGGTAGCGAGGCCCTGCCCGCCTGCCAAAATGGCCCACGAGAGGTGTAGGAGGTCAGATCCTATTCTCCTCCTCTGTTCTGCATGGTCAGGGTAGAAACTGTATAGGAGGCATCAGCCCTACTGGAGCATGTGCATCTATATTGTAAAGGTGGTTTAAAACATTACCTTCCCTGAACTACTCACCTTCCCTTTTGTTTGATGCATCTGCCCCCAATCCCATCTCATTCCTAGCCTTTCTGTTTCATTCCAGTTTTGTCTCTTGGATGCAAAATATAAGCTCGCTGGCCTGCAATTCTGTCTTGTGTGTGAGAGAGAGACCCTCCATTGTTGGCTTCTCAATTTTAATAGTAGTAGCAGGAACAACAACCACATGTTAACAGAGATTCCCCAATTAAAACTATCCAGGGTCTCAGGCAGCTATATCGCCAGGCTTTGCTACATGAGATCTGTCAACCTGGAGATGTTTGGGATCAATTAGGCAATGCGTAGTAACATTTTGAGTGTCTTTCCCCTTCCACCCTTTAGTATCCCTTGAAAATGTTCTGTTGGATGTAAAGGAACTCCAAAGAGGTCTCGACCTAACGAAGCGAGAGTACACCATGCACGATCACAACACCATGCTGAAGGAGTTTATTCAGAACAATGAAGGGAAACTGAAGAAGCTGCAGGATGATGCAAAAATAGCTCAGGTATTCTGTGTATCCCAGCAGTTGTTCAGTGGTCTAGCTTTCAGGAACGGAGAACTTTTGTTACCTTTTTCAAGCTCAAAGATGTTCCTTTAGGAGTAGGCAGGACAAGTATTCACTGTTTCCGCTGTTCTAGTGTAGTGTTGTGTTGTATAGTTAAGTGTGTCCAAATGAGTGAGCTTAGGCCAGTCATTCCCCCTCAGGGGGAATAGAAAGGGTACAATAAATGCTTCTCTGTCTGCTTGAAGAAGGAAAGGTGGTTGAAAAAAACAATAGAATGTGTTTATTCTTTTGCAGTATTGATGTGACATCTGTCACTGAGAGTGACTTCACACCTTATGCAATAGCATTTCATTTAGTGGCATGTGCAATCATGCACCCTTAAACATCTCTCTCTCTCTCTCTCTCTCTCTCTCTCTCTCTCTCTCTCTCTCACACACACACACACACACACACACACAGCTATTTTCCAGGGGAAACACACAGATACTTAATGTTTAGTAGCTCCACTCAAGTTTCATTATTTATTTTCTTGGTTAAAATAATAATGGTAGAAAGAAACAAGTTTCTTCCTTTTATCTGTTCTGAATCTGCAAAAGGCAAAAATGGTTAAGTAATCCCAGCACAAGAGGGCAATTAACAGCAGTACATGGCAGAACTTCAAAATGCATATTTTCAAACTGCAAGTTTATACTTGGAACTGGGATTTTTCTTGCTTCCTAAGGAAAGACCTGAAATTGCGCACTTTGCAAAGCAGGTTGCAGAGCAGGCCTCCCTTCTGTTGCACTGGTAATAAAGGCTCCAGTGCACCTACCCTCTTGTCTCTGCTGCTTCCTTCCTGATTCCTTGCCACCTGATCAGCCTTCAGCTTGTGGGGAGTGGTTCCCTTTTCGTGGGTTAAACACCATCTTGCATAGTTTGGGATTTGTTGAAATGAAATATATATATATATATATGTGTTAAAAAGTCTCTCTTTTACAGGATGCGTTTGATGATGCTGTGAAGTATTTTGGAGAGAATCCCAAGACAACACCTCCATCAGTCTTCTTCCCAGTCTTTGTTCGATTTGTGAAAGCTTACAAGGTAAACAGAAGTTCAGTTCACTTCTGTTATTCTTACAAATGTGGCCACACTTTCTAACCAAAGGCTCCCGCTGTGGTTTTGTAGTTTCCTTAGCAAATACACAGATAGCTCAGTTGGTAGAGCATGGGACAGTTAATCTGTGGGTTTGAGCCCCATGTTGGGTGAAAGATTCCTGCACTGCAAGGGGTTTACGATCCTCATGGTCCTTTCCAACTACAATTCTATGATTTATATGAAAGAGCCTTAAGGTTCCATTTTTGGAAAAAGTGTCCCAGAACAAAAGCCAGATTAAAACTTGCCCAACCTCTTGGGGACTGCATTCCAATGATGGCTGGGGCAAAATAAAACAAAATCCAACAGAGGAAAAGAGAAGACAAACACACACCAGACATCAGGAACACACAGCACTCCTGCTGCGTTACACACATTCAGACATGCAGAGGACATGAAGGCAGGTACACATGTGGCTGGAAAAATCTGCCATTAGGTGACTTCAAAAGAGAGAGGGAATAAGGCCGTCGGTCGCTCCTAGCCATGATGGTTATGACAGCTGCTGGGAATCACAAGAGGACAAATTCTTAAAGAAATTTTTGGAAGAATTTGCCATATCATACCGCAACAGGAAGCGGCACATCAAAGTTAAACTGGCTTTAATGAATTTGTATTTTGCTGAGTGAGCTAAAAACGAACCCCATTTTTTTGAAGTTGTTGCAAGCTCTAACGGGTGTGTGTATTTCGTTTAAAATTGTCGATAGCAAGCGGAAGAGGAGAACGAGTTGAGAAAAAAGCAACAGCAGGCATTGATGGAAAAACTTCTGGAGCAGGAGGCACTGATGGAGCAGCAAGACCAAAAGGTAGCAAACAACCAAGCCATTAATCGATTTTGGTTACGTGCATTGATAAAGTGGCACATGTTGGTCCAGTGAAAGAGATCGTCTTATTGCAGAGCAGCCGATGTGGTGCAGTCCAGATATTATTGAACTACAGTTGTTAGGGATGATGGGAGTTGTGGAAT
This sequence comes from Podarcis bocagei, assembly GCF_964188305.1. NCBI lineage: Eukaryota > Metazoa > Chordata > Lepidosauria > Squamata > Lacertidae > Podarcis > Podarcis bocagei. Next base: position 107,360,274 of record NC_138125.1, read on the forward strand.
ACACATCTGGAAAGCACCACCTTGGCTACTGCTGCCTTATTGGCTGAGACTGCTTCTCTCAAGTCTTTGGGATCGGCAAGGAACCAACATTCCAAACACCTTTCTGTCAGGTGTTTTCTCTCAGAGATAACTATTGAAGCTTTCTTTCTCACAGAGACATTTTAACAAGGCAGTCATATAAGAAACTTAAAAGGAAACTAGAGCAGTTTCATGTGTATGCTATTTCCTGTTCTTCCTAAATCTCAGAAAGGTGTTTATTCTCCTAAAGCCATGGATACAATGCTTGGAATTTGCCCTGTTTGAAAGATGCTTACCGAGAAGTAATGAGCATTTATCTCGGCCAAGCAATTCGATAACAGGAAGACATTCAGCGCATAGTCACCCAAGAGTCTGCAGTGACCAAATGTGAAGGAAGGCTAGTCGGAAGAGGCTCAAAGAAAACGCAGTGGCAGAAACGGCCGTTTTGGGTTGCATCTAGCATTTTCCAGAGTTCTGCTTGGCATATGAGACCCTCTCTTCCATGATAATATCTTTTAACAATACAATTAGGAATTCTCACTATGCAAGGTCAGGCTACACAAAGTGACTTCTCCAGATATTTGCACAAAGCACCCCCACCTCCTGTAATGTCAGGATTGTGTTCCCCACTTTTCCAGTGTCTTGGCCCTCATGGCAGCTTTACCATTGCCATTGATATTGTGTAGAACAATAAAAAAGAAATAACAAAAACAAAAACCATCAGCATGACAGTGTATAAATCACAAAAAGTAGCTAAAAGCAGATTAAGTGTTAGTATGTGACAAACAAGACAGACCGCACTTGACATCTAAACAGTAATAATCATGGTGCCATAATCAGGGAGCCACCACAGGAAAGGCCCTTATTTTGATTAACCTCAGAAGGCCAGGACCCCCTGAGACAGGCCTCAAATGTTGTTCTCTCAGCCAAGAGTTTGGTGTGGGAAAAGGTGGTCTTGTAGATACTCTGATCCCAAACTTTTCAATGTTTCATAGGTTAGAACCATAACTTCCCTCCCCCCCCCAAAAGTGAACTGGGAGTTAGTGAAAGTCAGTGCAGGTGAAATATGTGTAGTGCTAGGGTTGACCTAGTGGTTCTAACTCTGTATGGGGCAGGTACCTAAGTTCCCTATCTTACACCTCAAAGAGAAGAGCAGGTGTTTTCAGCATCTTGTTGGCCACTGCTTTTTACCAACCTTTGCTCCCTTTCAGTCTCCGTCTCATAAAACGAAGAGGCAGCAGCAAGAGCTGATTGCAGAGTTAAGACGGCGACAAGTCAAGGACAATAGACATGTGTACGAGGGGAAGGATGGAGCTATCGAAGATATCATCACAGGTAAAATAATAATAATGAGGAGGAAGAGGCTATTCCAAAGTGCCCCTTCATAGCTTTTACTTTGCAAATCTCTAACAGAGCTCCTTAAAGTAATCAATAATCAATAAATTGATTTCAATGAGAATAATCACATGTATCAGTCATTTAACAAATGGTGCACATTATATAGCGCTCAGGGTTTCAGGCCTCTTCTTTGGCAAGGCCTCGTTGACAAAACGTTTGTGTATTATTTAATTTCTCCTTCACTTCAGCATGCTCTCATAACTCAAGCTGTAGACCACGTAGAGCCTTATTAGACGTATTTTTGCAACAGGTGCATGCCTTGTAAATCTTTGAGTATTTTTGACCCATGTGCAAAACCACTGGTGTTGAGCCTTGCTTATAAAAGCTCTTGTTTTGTCCTTCAAGCCCTACTAATGGTAATTGCTCCAGCATTAAGTATGTGATGGAGGACAAAATTGTGTGATTTGGATTTGTTGAACGATTTTGAACTTCAGAGCTGCATATTCCTCTTGCAACAGACTAATACTAGTCCCTTTCGGCAATCCATAATTGAACGCAATAGGCTGACAATGGCTGGGTCTAATTTATAGCAGCTGTGACAAGTACAGTGTGGGCTTTGGTGATTTGCCAAAATCCTATTTAGTGGCTTCTGTGACAATCACAGAGTGGATGAAAACAGCAGCAGCAGCAGCAGCTAATTGTTAATAATTTCTCCATAATCAGCAGTAATAGGTCCCTAAGTATGAGTAATACCAAATGTAAGCAACAAATACAGTGGGTTTTAAAAACATCCATGCACAAATGCATGGATCCTATCCAGCCAGAACTTCACTAGCATCACATGTCTCATTTTCAATGGTAAATTTATGGCTGATTCCTGGCTGAGACTTCGCCTAGGGTTTACTTTGCCCACTCTGTTGTTGTGTGATTTCATTTCACTAAGTTCCAAGAGCAGTCCATCCGAGTGCGAGAACAGCCATGCAAATAAATGTTGTGCTGAGATAAAAGTGTGCACTTCATCATGCCCTTGTTCATTCACCAATTTTACTTTTTTAAAAAAACACCCCAGTAACTGTTGTGATTTGCAGAAAGATAATTCTTCTGGTAACCCAGCCAAACAAATCCTATTGTGGTTAAATGACTGAATAAGCCACCTCAGGGTGTCTTTAACAAAGCACTAACAATGTACTAATACAATAGATCTTTGCTTCTTACTGTATATTCTGTCTTGTCTGGCTGTTATTTTCCATGCAGTGCTGAAGACTGTGCCCTTTACTGCTCGAACGGCCAAGCGTGGCTCTCGTTTTTTCTGCGAACCTGTTCTCACAGAGGAATTCCATTACTAAACTTTTCCTCTTTCACACCCGACGCTCTTAAAAAACAAACAAAAAGGTTGCTGTAGGTTTTTGACGTTTCTCCACAATATAGCTGTTTGAATGGATTAGTGATGTTTGGCATTTCGTCGGAGTCATATTTGACATCGCTCATCTCATTGCATGTTTTTGCCTGTCAGGAACCTTTTTTTGGTTCCCTTCCATCCTCCCAGTGACCGTTTGTTCTACCTTCCACATTTCAGAGTCACCCTGTGGGCTCAGCGCCATAGAGCAGCAAGTGATGGAAGTCACAGAAATGTCCTCGAGGCCCCTGGTGGCTGCGCTTCAAGCCAGCCACCACAATTTGCAAGGGATGGTTGTGGGTTGTAATGACAAATGTGATGGACAGTTCACTTGGCTTTTCTGTGTCTTCTCCTCTGGGCTCTCGCACCTCCTTTACTTCTTTGTGACTTGATCTATGTTGCATGAGTCTTGTTAAGCCAAGCCTATCTCCGGAAGCAAATCTAGTGTACATCAATGTGCCAGGCTGAATGTGTATGGGCTTTGTTTTATGGCATGTAAAATGAAGTCACTGCTTTGTGATCTGTGAGCACATATTTCCACATGGGTCCTTCTAACCATCGCTTGCATGTTTGTGTTTGCATGCGTGAAGAGGAATAAAATAAATGTGGTCGTGGTCCCCACACCCACTCCCTTCGTTTTTCACACCCACAGTCGTTAGCTTCAGTTCCATGGCAACTTAATGGGAAATCTCCTTTGAGCCAAGTGGTAGCCTCACTTAAGATAGAATTCTGCCTTTGATCAGTTCAGTCCTTTGTAATAGTGGAGGCTGGGCAAAACCCAGGATCCAGGCAGACCATGGTTCTGAAAGCAGGTCTTGACTTCTGAGCCAAGCCATAAGAAATAAATTTTAAATAATTCTCATGCTAAGCTCATCTAGGGCCAAGAAACAAAGATTGAGGGGCTGGATGAAGAAACTACCCAGGTGGCAGCAGATAAGGCCTAGTGAAGCAATATGATCAAAATTGCCTTGCCATAGAAGATACCCCGCGTTATTGTCATGGAACTGGATCCATTAGCATCTTGCACTGTAGAATGTTTTTAAAAAGGAGTGCCGTTTACGCTGCATGTGTCTGTCAATGCTGTTGTCTTTGATACAAGAACCAATCATCTTAAAGCAGCATTTCATTTCCTACTGGTGTAATGTTTTAATGGGGAGCTTTAAAGTAAGAATGCTGCCTGTTAACTCCTCTTTTGCTCTTTCAAGTTAATTGCTGGACAGTCATCCTGGAGCCAATGTTCAAAGCAGCTTGGAATTTTATTAGTAAGAGGCTTACGATGGCCACCTCTTCCCTTCCCTTTCTTTTTTTTAACCTTCTTTAAGCCTCCACCTCACCCACTTTTGCTTTACCTGCTAACATATGTGGCTTTTTACATTTTAAAAAATAAATAAATAAATATATTATTATTTTGCTTTTTGGGCACAGAATTGAGTTGCTCTTCATGTTCCATCTCATTTTTAACTTAACCATCATTCTGTGTTTTTTCCCCCTTCTGTTTAGCCTTAAAGAAGAATAATATCACTAAATTTCCAAATGTTCACTCGAGGGTAAGGATTTCTTCTAGCACACCGGTGGTGGAGGATACACAGAGCTGGCAAGCATCACTTTTTACTTAGCTTCCTCCTCTCTCTGTATGCCAACACAAAAACTGCTGCAAATCACAGCCAATTTTAAGATAAAGGAGGGATGACGCTGTAAGCGTTTAAGCAGCGTTGCTGGTGCTTTTCGATCTTTCTTCTGTCGTGTGTTTTTATCTGTAGCGTGTGGGATGGATTAATCTGCAGCTGTTGCCTGTGCTGGATGACGTCACATCACTTAGGGGCTACTCCCTTTCCAGACTCTTCCACAAGATAGATGTTGTTGCCTCTGTGTTGTACTGATGAGTCTGTGTTCTGCAGAGCAGGAAGAGAGGGGAGGAAAGGGGCACAAGAAGGGTTGCCAACTATTTTACAGGCTCTGTGCTCCTTTTTTTAAAAACAGCAGCCCATCAAACAGCAATATAGCATTTCCTGACATAAGCATACAGTGTACAAGGCATTGTCCATTCCTTTTCCATATGCCAGGTGGTTACAAAAGGCATTTTGCCATACTAAAGAAATGTGGGAACCTCTCACAAATGGGAGCTTATGTACAAAGATTTATTTGTGTGCTCTGTCTACCCTGCAAGGACAGTGGATTCAGGCACTATTAGTGAATCAAACCCTAGGAAAAGAGAAAAGGCTGTGTGTGGATCTTATGGCTGTTAGTTGCATCTTAGCAATCAACTATTATTCCCACCTCTACTAGCCGCCCCTGCCTCCCCAAGTGGGTCTTTGGGAGCCTCCTGTGATTTACAACCAGTTGCTTTATCCGAAAGACCTCAGGGGCTGCTAGTGAATCCTATTCTTGTAGGCTGAGTAAGCGCTACAACTAAATCTTCCCTGCAAAGGGGGACTGTCGTTCTTTGCTCCTCTTTTAACAATGGCACCTTTGTTTGCCTTTCTGCTTCAGTAGCAGTGCTTCCCATAGCAATGGCCGCCATTCTTACACTGTACACTGCCACTGAGAGCATTTGGCTGGCTTCTTCGAACTATCAGTGCGGGCTCTGGGAGCATCAGCTATGTTGAGGGGCAATTCCTCTGAAAGTGCCAGTTTCCTGTATCCATCTCATTCTCCTGGAGCAGGAGTGTGCATGGACCTTAGAATAAAATCTGAGGAAAAAACAATGGAGAATAATATGTGTGTGTGTGTATAGATAGCACCTTCGTGCTGCTATGTATGGGATGTATGGGAGTGTGTGTGCGCAGGGAGTTTATAGGGAACCCTGTTGGTGGAAAGGGAAACAAATTCAGGGTAGGTGTGTGCTTTTTGCTCCTGATGCAGCACTGTCCCCAGTTTCAGCAAATTAATAATAATAATAATAATTTATTATTAATACCCCGCCTATCTGGCTGGTTTCCCGAGCCACTCTGGGTTGCTTCCAACAGAATATTAAAACACCATAGTCTATTGAAGCAAATGGGACTGGCCATGTGGCTGCTGCTCACAGCAGCATTGTAGGGTAGGGTAATGTTGTTGGGGCAGCAGCCACAAGCAGTCCTACCCACATCATTCCCTTCTTTTAAGCATAATCAGGACCGCGCCACTGCTAGCAGCGTAGACCAACTGGCTCTTAAAAGTGCCAGTGTAATACAGTAGTCAAAACTGCTGGCATTAAGCAAGTACAGATTGTGCAAATTGTGAATGGTTTGGTAGCTTGCTGTAGTCTAGAAATCTAGCACAGCTGGGGAGGTGTGATTTTAAAGGGCTAAGGGACCTCCAGGGTAGAGGGGGTTGGGGTTGGGAAAGAGGAGCAGTGCCTGCTTATTGTTTTCGCTGCTGCTGTTTTATTTAAAAAACCTGGAATGCTTCAGATTGGCTTGCTGGTCATACCACTAGCATACCCCCTCCTGTGGGAAGCAGAAATTGGTAGCATGTGGGGCAAAGGAGTCGCTAGCTGGATCTGCACTGATCTAGAAAACATTATAAAAATATAGCTCTCAATGCAATTTCACATGGGCAACACTACAGCGCCCTGTTGTCCCATTTTTATAACACATTTTTCATATTATAACTCACCAGTATAGAAGAGTCTGAGGTCACAGTTTGAAGAGGTTCAGAGAATGAATGAAGCCTGGGTCTCAGGGAAAATCAGTGGCAAGTGACAGCCAACCAGCATTAGCATCTAACCCTGCTGCCATCCTGTCTTGTGTGTGTTTTTTTTAAAATAATAATAATCCATACCCTCATTTTCATCCTCATAAGAAAATGCAGCTGATGCAGATTCATGGTGGCCCCATAGTTTGGTCCTTCAGTGGCAGAACCCTGGTGTGGAAGCAGCTCCCCACCTGATTCTCTCTATACAGAAGAAATCTGATGGAAGCTTTTGCTATGCAAGGAAATTGCGAGATTGCTTCCGCAGCAGAACCCTTTTCATACCTAGATCCGTAACCCTGAATAATGCAGTAGGCAGAAGTTCCATATTAGTAATAGTCAGTGAAGAGAGAGACCCATCAGTGCTGTTCTGCTCGGCTCTCTTGGGAGCTTAAACAGTCCCTTTTTCTCTTTTGCTTCAAGCTGCTTTGATTGGCTACCAGCAGGACTCTTTCCTTGTCTAGATCCAGAGGCACAGGCTAGCCCGCTTCTGACACCTTCCTGCTTCTTCCCCGCAGATCTTAGAAACCAGCCCTACAGACGAGCCGATGCGGTGAGGAGAAGCGTGAGGCGGCGTTTTGATGATCAGAATTTACGCACTCTCAACGGTGCTGAAATAGCCATGTGAGCCGGATTGGGAGAACGTGCATGTGTAAAGTAGAACGTGTGCTTGATTGATTCCTTGCCATGTGAACTATATTTGCGCTACCATTCTAATTGTGGACTTTATTGCAGTACATTAACTTATCTTCTGAAGGGCTCAATAACAACAGCAAACACATAGGAACACAGAGGGGAAAAATAAGGGGGGGAAAAGATGAGCTCTCCACTCAACTGTAACTACCAAGTGCCTAAAATTCAATTACCTGCTCAAATTAATCAAAGCAATAGGACTTTATTTGATTGGGTATTGTTTTACACCAATAAATTTGTTCAGTGTTTTTAACCAAAATGTAAAATACATATTGTATTTTTGTTTTGTTACATGCCATTTAGTGAATAGCCTTCAGTGGGCTTTCTTGATCTCATGACTTGTAAATAGGTAATACTTGGAAGTGATCCGCTGTGGATTTTTTTAATGATTTCAATACATTCCTCCTGGACAGTTTGACTTAGTTTTGAGATTCTGTTGCACTTATTATGATGATGTATGCATACATCTTCATATGCATATGTAAGGACTTACCATATACGAAGGGGAGAAACTAATTAAATTGTACCCTTTTAAGAAAAATGCATTCCTCTTAAGGGTGGGGAAAACATCCAGAAAACAGAAGTTGATGTAGATGTGATTACATTTTACAAAGGGTTAAACTTAACTGGGATAAGAAAGGCTTGGATAGTGGGGTTTCGGCTGTAAATAGGATGTGATAACATATGGCTTATTTTAAATACACAGCTACCTGCTTTCAGATTCTACCTGCTATATACCAGTTGGTAGTGAAGCTGAAGTGAGGAGGTATAGCTCATAGAACACAATGCAAACACAGAAGAATCATGGATGAAATTCCACTACTGTTTTCTACAGGTAGAGGCAGCTTTTGGGTAACAATGTTATTTATTAATTAGCACTAAGATATTAACTTCTCAGTAATCAGTATTATAATTCCTGAGGACCACAACTGTTCAGTTGTCGGAATAATGAAAATCTGGTGCCCTGCCGAAAAATTAGGATACCCTCCATAAATAAGCTTGTACCTCCATTCCACAAGAAATTCTGCCATGCGACAATCCAGGTTGGCTTATAAAGAGCTGTCTCTCAGCTGAAATGTAGCTAGTTAACGAAACAGTTTATCACTGCATACATTCTCAAACCTGAAATAGATTTTTTTATCCCAGTTCAGATCTGCTGATGGATGCAGCATCTTACAAGAAGTGTAAGTCAGATGTGCAGTTGGAAATTGTAAATGTATTTGCACTTCATTTCTTCCAAACATGTGGGTTTAATAGGGAACGCGCAAGCTGTTGAACGCTACAGTGCACAGATGACTTTCTCATTTTAGAAATGCATCTGCCTTGCGCTTGTGGCTATCCTTTCCAGATTACAGTGCTTGTATTTCAAATTTTAAACCAGTTGAAACATTTAAAGCAAAGTTTTAATTACCAAGAGCGGCCATTGCCAACCCCACCTACTGCTTACAAGGCAGGGCACTTGATTTTCTCTCCCAAGTCAAAAATCAGACTAAAGTTAAGGGACATCTTGCTTACAGCTTTCCTTTCCTGGTAGCACTGCATCACTGTTAATTGTAAAATTTATTGTATAGTATTTAACCACTGAATTATTTTCTTTTTTGTTGTGCTTATGTGAACCACTGGTAAAGGTCCCATATTCCTTTAATAATGTGTAGTTATATGATAATGTTTCTAAATGTACAGATATTTTGCTACAAATTTGGTGCTTTTTATGGTTTTTACACTTCTCTTTAATTCCCACTCTAGCCTCGGGGTAATATTGTAAATATTGTTTAAAAATGCATCAGCCTGTGCTATACAATCTGAATGTTCTTTTAACTTATAGTTTTGTTTTTTTATATTTAACTAAATGGACAGTTTGGGGCTCAAAAGTTATTACATTGACATTTGCTTAACTATTTACAGAGAGGTTTATTTTAAACGAACTGCCAATTGTTCTCTCAATTTACAGCAATGTGTACTTGACATGTTAAAGAGAACATGCCATGATTGTGCCATTTTCCTTCACAGAAAGATGAATGTTTAAGTTTGGGGGAAACACCATTTGGCAATATAATTCAAAGATTTAAGGAGCTATGAGAAATCACAGTATGCTAAAAATGTTTAGAAAGGAACAATGGGCTGTAATATTGGCATGTTCTCTTCGATATTTTATCTAGTAACAGACCTGCTTCTTAGCAATATTATAGGTGTTTTATAAAAGCAGTTCATGTTACTTTTCTGATCTGTTCATGGCATATGATTGAATAAACTATTTACACTACTACAAATTATCCACAGCTCTTCCTTGTTACTCAGACTGATCTACATGGGGCTATAGAACTATGCAGAGTAGCAGGGCTGTGCTAAAACAAGAACCAGAGAGGGCTGCATGTAGGCGTGAGTTCCTATTGGCACTAGGCTTTTTCCACAATGTAGTAGTAATGAGCTATAAACAGGTAACTTCATTACCATGCACTTTCTCCTATAAGGTTAAGAGCAAACAACCCTTTTTAAATTAAACGCTGGAAAAATGAAACCTAGTGATGGGATGAGCGGACTACATAGACTCAGAATTGTAGAATTGGAAAGAACCCCATGTAACCATTTGCATTGCCTGCACTTAATACAGCTGCTTTACTTTTGCATTAGGCGAAACCTATCTGAAGAATATATATATATATATATATATATATATATATATATATATATATATATATATATAATGTTGTTTCTCTTTGAGACGCAGTGGGGAAAGTTCAAATGTACAAGATATGCAAACTAGAGAAGAAATCAGATTGTAGCAAATAAGATATGGGGCATGACAGTTTGCAGAAATATGAAGAAACTAACTTTATACTTAAAGCTTTTTATTTTTAATGGAAAAATAAAGACAACGCTTTAAAAAGTAATGTTTACTTAGAAACATGTTTCTTCATGTAAATTATGCAAGGCGGCAATAAGAAAATATTTTACATAAATATCACTTGCATCGGAGCGGGAAAACTGCTATTCCTTCATAGCTGTTTTAAGTACTGTGACACTTTCCCACCTCTATACCAGTATGTAGCTGAGTGCGAAACATGATGCGCTACCAATCCATGTACAGCAAACTATGCAATTGGCATGAGCAAGTTAACCGTACTTGCAGTTTCTCAAACAGGAAGCCAAATATGCAATGGGTTCTTTTCTTTTCCTCCTCAACATTAGCAAAATACATATTTAAATTCTTTTCTATAAGCAGAGTCCCAAACACGATGACAGCAGGAAGTCATAGCATTTTACATTCTCCTTCCCCAACACTTACTGCTCTGGAATTTCCTGGACGTTTCACTGCACTCTACCTTAAGCTATATAAGTAGACAAAATTAGTAAGAATATTTTTTCATTAAGAAGTGATCACCATAAAGGAGGGATGATTCATTTTGTTGCGCCTGAGAGTATTCAGAATGCATCGTTGTACAACCCTGTACTGTTTGATTTCTCCCCCCATACTCTGTCAATTGGGGGAGGGGGGAGAGAAGGAAAAATCAGTGAAAATGGCTTCTCTCCAATCAGCAGAGTTCCCTTATAGGAGTGGCAGTTCCAAGCCACTGTACTGTGAAGCCAACCTTTTACTTGCAAGTAGAGCAAACTGTTACACAAGCGCCATAGAAATCAGTAAGACCTAAGGATAACAACATGCCTGCTATATTCGTTCTTATTTCTTAATTTGCATAGTAGAGGCTAATTTCACAAATAAAAAGGCCAATCTTGAATTACCACCACCACTATATATTGTTAAGTATTCCACTTCTGTGCTGTTACAGATCTTTGACAGCTCGTTTCTTTTGTTGCTGTGATTATACATATATTAAAAAGGAAGCACCACACTAGAGTACTTAACTTAACCAGTAACACTGTGTGAGATCAGTAATGTGTTGGCTGTACAGAGCATTTTTAAAAAACAGAAAAAATACTAGTGCACGCTAGAAGACAAGGTTTAATAAGTGATAAAAATGTACAAAAATATTCAAATCAGAAAGATTTTAGAGTCTGTACCACAGTAGTCAATACTCCTCAATGTATAGGGCTGATAGTTTTAATCAAAGGCTGGTCAGAATCTATTCAGTACAAAGGAAAAAGAACAGAATAAAAGGAGACCAGGTTTTCAACATTAGGTCAACATCTTTCAAAAGAAAAGTATTACGTTAACATTGATTTTCTAGACAAGAGTATTGCAACTGCTTTCCAAAACTTGGTGGTACATTCTTCGGAAGTCCTTAAGGCAACATATTGCATCAATTTAGTCTGATTTTGCTATTTTCTGTAACATTAAGATTAATGCTGAAATAATACCCTTTGCCAATTTGGTTTTTTTCTTTGTACATATACCAGGTTCTTCTCTAATAAAAAATGGCAGCTATGTTATTACATCAGCATACCTTACAGCCTTGAAAATTAAGGGCCTATTAGGATTTCCATTAATTAATCTATTTTTCACAGTTTTAAAACTTGACACTAAAAATTCACTTCAGGGTGAAACTCGATATACATTTCAACCTAAAGTCAAAATTCAATAGAAACCACCTAAAACATCATTTTGGCCAGCAAGGTAATACACAAAAACCCAATAATGGATTCTGGACTACCATAAATGAAGAAAAAATATTTTCCCCTCTTCTTCCTTTCCCTCCACTTGCAAAATAAAAAAGTAATTAAAAAAACCCAACAGAAGTGGAGCCCAAGAAAATTATAGGAGCATCTTTCTGAACAGAACATGTGCACCCCTTACCCACCCCCAGACCTTATTTGACAAGAAAAAACAAGTTTAGGCTTTCATAGCAAGAGCTGTTTTACAGACACAAGAGGCCCGAAAGGCTCCAGTACTTTTCCAAGCCGCTATTGAAAGGGCTCAAAAATAAAAAGATTTTCTGTTCATCCTAATGTGCTCTTTGAAGAATGCCAAGGTGCATGGGGTATATATACAGGCTGCCTAGCTTATTAGAAGCAGAACTTCAGCTTGAATTCTGAATGTTCACCGTCTTTGACAATTTGCTGCCAGGCACACAATGATATTATTTGAAATATTTAGTTATGCAGTAGAACTGAAAAGCCATTGCTATGCCAATGGAACATTGGAATCCATTTCCTGAAATGAATCATCTATATTTCTTATTAAATCACATTGTAAACATATTTGGTATAAATACTTTTTATTGATCTTCATCCAGTTGTTCCAAGAGGGTCCTCCTTTGTTTTTCTAGTTCACCTTCACTTAATTCACTACCAGAGGTATCCCAATTACCCTGAAAAAGGACAATGAAAAATAATCGATATACCCTTTCCCACAGTTTAGAATTCAGTCGTTGTAGTTACTTTGAACATTTCAGTATTTATTAAGAAGTGCAGTTTGGCCATCACTAGACAACCTAAGATTTCATACTAAAAATCACTTGAAACTCTCAAACTATACAATTTTAGCACCACTGGTAAATTACAGGCCTCAGGCCTATCTACTGAGAAAATTCAAATAACTACTTTTAAGTGCACCCATTATATTTTTTTAATTACTTTTTCATTTGAGTAGCTGGCACTGCTCCCTCAAGAAAAGTCAAACTTGATCAAGGACATTGTGTAACTTTAGTGGTGCACAACAGTAGTGGGCAGACAGTAACTTTAGTGGTGCACAACATACTGAGAACAAAGGAGAAGGATGCACTCTTCCAGGTTACGATGCTACGGCAATGTTATCTAAAGTTATATGCTGCCCTTTCAATCCACATTCAGGAAGTCAAATGTAAGGAGAGAATAAATGACATGTTTCAGCTCTATGAACAGAAATCCCATATAAAATGTTGATCTTGAGGAATCTGATCTTTCTGAAGTTGAAAGTAACTTAATCTGAACCCCGAACAAACACGGGAGTCTCTTGGTGCCCTTTTCACATAAAAGCTATGCCCAAAGTGATTTAGGTCTAGGGGGCTAAATCCTAGTGTTACATCTTCGAAAAGGAGTTGGATGAATTCATCAGATGTCTCAATAATCGCAGGGAGGAAGGGGAATTGCTCATACTGTATTCTAAATCCTAACTGGACTTCCAGAACAGAGTTCAGCTTAGTGCAAAGCCAAGTGGCTTGATCATTTTGCTGTTCTCAGTGGATTTTCAATAGTACTGTTAACTTGAAGGTACTGAGTTAACTACACATCACCACCTTGAGTAAATACATATAGTATCAGTGGCTGGTGGTCACTGTAAATTCTAAGGCTTATACAGTGGTACCTCGGGTAACATACGCTTCAGGTTACATACGCTTCTGGTTACAGACTCTGCTAACCCAGAAATATTACCTCGGGTTAAGAACTTTGCTTCAGGATAACAACAGAAATTATGCTCCGGCGGCACGGCAGCAGCAGGAGGCCCCATTAGCTAAAGTGGTGCTTCAGGTTAAGAACAGTTTCAGGTTAGAACAGACCTCCGGAATGAATTAAGTTCTTAACCCGAGGTACCACTGTACAAGAGATGTGTATTAGCTAGAAACAGTTCTGGAGACCAAATAATAGTTTGTTATGCTTGAACCACAATAACTTAGTCCCATTAAGCCATTATGATCCACAGTTGCCACTCTATTGAGAATTAGCAGAGCCAATCTATATTGTAATTGGGCCAGGCAGAAGCAAAACTTAAATGTGGATCATTAAATTCTTGCATTTAGGTCTTCAGCTACAGCTAATAAGCTCTCAGGAAATTTTGTGGATGAAGAGAAGATATAATGTTACACTTTAGTCCATGCTTCCTTATACAAGCTTGGTGTTTAAAGGAAGGATATAAACTTGAAAGGCCAAAACAAAACTACAGCTATACAAAATGACCTCTTGGGCCAATGTGTGGATCAGTTATCCACCAATTTGTTCTTTTCCAAATGTTGTGATAGTTTTGGCAGCTTATATGTATCAAAATACATCTGTGGCTGTCCAGATAATGGAATATGGCTCCCATCACTGCAGATGACTGGCCATGCTGGCTGGGCTGATTGGCATCCAACATCATCTGGAGGGCCCCAGGTTTTTTTTTTAAATTGCAGCATAACTATTATGGGTAAAAAACAAGCAACAGTGACACCGATCAGAAATAGCAGATCCTTCCACCCTTAGACCACACAACCATTAAACTACTGGTAAGATAGTTAACACAATAAAGCCAAGCAAACTCACAGAATCTTTGCCAGGTCGCTTTTTAGGAGGTGATTTATGCTTAGATTCAGATCTTTGCCTACTTCTTTCCTTTTCATTTTCTCTCTCCTTTTTGTCTTTTTCTCGATCCACATCCGATTCTGGAGAATCCTGTACAGAGTAAAATAAACAGTGTAAATCAAGGATGCACAGAGAATACACTGTAGAAGGGTGGGGCCAATGGGAATCTACCTCTAGTTCCACAAGAGTCTTTCTATATCCCAAGCCTGTGTTCCAATCAATTCTCTTTACCACACAACAGTCTGGGGAAGACAGGCAGGCATTTCAACCTGGGTCTTCCATGTTCAAAATACCAACTTTCAAAATCATGACTGACCTAGCTCTTACTCATGCCAACTGGCTGCAAGTCTTAACTGGTATGGGGGGGACTTGTCTACCTGCAAGGCTTCTAAACTGTACATCATATTCATAGCACAGAAATTATGTGCAAGTGAAGCACAACAAACTGGATTCGGACTTTCTGGCTCAGGAGAAGTATTTAGCAGCTTGTGAGCTTTCAGGACGGGAAACTTCCGTGATACAGAATGCTTTAACTTTCAAGAATTCAGTTAGGAAGGAAGACAACAACTACTTTTTAGGGATTTTTTAAAAGAAAAAAAATGGCTGTACCAAATGTACAGTCTCACAATTCACATACAAATAATAAAATAGCACACTGTTGTTCAATTTTATTAAGTGCACCTTAATTCTTTGTTTCGCAGATAGATACAAGAAATGGAGTGGGGTGGGGGGAGAACAGAGCCAAACTGAGGTATACTCACAGACTTGTGTCTCCTCTTTTTGTTCTTCTTTTTGTGTTTCTTTGATTTCTTGTAGCTTCTCTCTATTAATGCATTAGAATTAAATAGGTATCAGGGTTATTTAAGTTGATAACTGCTAAATCTCTATTTTGTTAGGTAAATTTTTTTTAAAGTACCAGATTCCGCGCTGGA
Source organism: Podarcis bocagei (assembly GCF_964188305.1). NCBI lineage: Eukaryota > Metazoa > Chordata > Lepidosauria > Squamata > Lacertidae > Podarcis > Podarcis bocagei. Next base: position 107,375,535 of record NC_138125.1, read on the forward strand.
GGAGCGTTCGGAGACTGATCGAGAGTCTGAGCGTTGCCTCTTTTTCTTTGAATGACTGTCATCATCCTCAGATTCTGAACCCTTTAAAGCAAGAGTATTTGACATGTAACATTAGTTTTTAAAGGCTGGGTGGTAAAAAGAACCAACTGAATACTGCACTCTAGCTTACCGAACGAGAGCGAGACCTTTTTCTGTGATGTTTTTTTGATTTTTTAGAATGCTTCTTGTTCTTTGAATGATGGTGTTGACACTCATGCTGCAGCATTGAAAGAATAAAAATTACTCATTTGAAAGAGTAAGCATGCGTTTTGTTACACAAATACAGTATGTACAGCGTATCTCTTTAAGTCTCTATTCTGAAATACTTCCTCTATATACTTTTATTTTGAAACTGCACTGCATGCCTTTTTGGACACTGGCTTTTACTGGCTTTGCAAAGCCACACTTGTTCATACTCTTCCATCTTCTTAATAGCAAATGAGATTTTGGAAACATAGGACACTTCTTGCAAAGAAAGATGTTTGGGATGTATGAATTACAACATTTAAAGAGCAGTTACAACAGTTGGAGGGCTGACATCTTCATGTAATCCTTCCTGATGATGAATACACTACCAGTGTTTAGGTTATTAAATATAGAATCTAATGAAAAAGATGATGCCAACCGTTAAAATTAATTACAGATCACTCTCAGACAGGAAGCTAATGTCCCCATAAATATATTCTACAAAGCTATGCTTTCAATAGTATTTTGTGTCCAGGCAAATGCTGACACCTACTGCTAAATATTTTAGGGACAGCATCCTTCTGTTATTTGGACCCCAGATGAAGCCTGAATGAAATTGATCCAAGCTGGGCTGCCATCACCCTTTCAAGCACCTTGCCACAGTATTCCCCAGTCAGTGATAGTTGTTAAATAAATAACTTGGTCCGGTGATGCCCCCTTAAGGATGGCTGGAACTTGCTCCTGCCCCAGTGAGATGTTACTCTCTTTCGACCCACCCAGCTAATCCCCTTCGGCTCACTCTAATAAGCAAGCTGGCTCCCACCCACCCACCAATTGCATGCAGGCTCCAACAGATTTTCACTAAGAGATACAGGAAGAAAAGGTTCTCCACTTCTATTTTAGGGGATCAGTTCAATAAGTTAAGTTTTTAAAAATCTGTTTCAAATCTATCAGACAATTCTCTTATCATAGTATTGTTTACCTCTAGTAAATAAATGAAATCTTTAAATATTCTTTTTCTTTCTGATTCTAAAGTGATGTCTTCAAATGCTGGTTCTTTCACAAACCTTTCCCGAATCTATAGATAAGAGAAGAATTATGTATACAGTTTAGCCAGCAACTTCAATTTATAAAATAAAAATGTTCTGTATAGAAATTACTTTGGTTTTTTTAAAAAAGAAAGATTATGGCTCAATAGAGTATTAGTTAAAAGTATTGTGTTCATAAAAACCAGTTCAAATAATGATGAAACACACTCCTGCTGGTATTCTTAGCGTAGCTGAATCTTAGCCAAGAGCCAGTGGTAAAGACAGAAACATGAAGTGCTTTATGTACGATGCTTATAAAGGTTAAGAATTTAGACCCCACATCAATGTTCTTCAGAAATGCCTTCCAGTACAGTGGTGACTCGCAAGATGAAATTAATCCATTCCGCGAGTCTCTTCGTCTTGCGGTTTTTTCGTCTTGCGAAGCACGGCTATTAACGGCTTAGCAGCTATTAACGGCTTAGTGGCTTTAAGAAAAAGGAAACAAACTCACAAGAACTCGCAAGACCATAGGGAAATTTGTCTTGCGGAACGACTCAAAAAACGGAAAACTCTTTCGTCTTGCGCGTTTTTCGTCTTGCAAGGCATTCGTCTTGCGAGGTACCACTGTATTCTCACTGAACATAATCCAAAGCTTTTCCAATCATCAAATATTCATACTGTGCCAAGTGGGATTAATTCTTCCTTGATTTCTAGAAGAGTACCCTGTATAAAAACCTGTCTGATCCATGTTTGGAGTATCTGATGCCACAATTTTAAATGTGAGAAAACATTCAAAAGTGTATTTTATTCCAAAATGTATCTATTATCTCTGCTCTTAAACAGGACCTTTTTGCATCCTCTTGGGAAGACACCCCACTGCCCCACCCCATGACTACTTGAGTTAAAATCCTTCAATTTATTTCCCTGCAAGCACTTCACCTATTTTATTATTCCATTTACAGTCTTTCTAATTTCATTTAAAAGAAATTTTACTTAGATTGATACATTTAACTATTATTGGTTTATTGCTGCTGTTCATTACTTTTGATAGTTTTATACACACACACTTCATTTAACAATGGGAAAAAAGTGTTTTCTGGGTAACCAACATTCTCTTTCAAAATGCTATGGAACATGCTTACATCTTCCCACACTGCATCCATTTCAATTGGAGGGGTTGCTTGTTTTAGCATACTCTTAAAAGCAGACTCTTTCCGTTTCATTTTGCGGGCTTCTTCTTTCTCTCTCTCACGTTCACGAGCCTCTGCCTTTTCCAACAGCTACATCAAAACAAAACCAAGTGACCATTCAATGTAAGGGCAATGGAAAAAAGGGAAAACAATCAAATCCCATTTTGCAAGGGAGTACTTTTCTCATTATTTGCTGTGCATGTGTCACATATAATGGTGGTTCAGACGCACCACCAAATCATGTGATTGAACCTAATGTGATCCATTCATGAGTAGAACAGACTTCCCACTCACTATGTAGGACTTTGCCTTCCTCTCTTTTCACTTGAGCAGCTCCAGAATCCCCTCTGGGGAGTCCCTCAATCATCTGGAGCTGATTTGGGGTGTGTGTGTAGGAAGGAGCAGAGGAAGTCATGTTACATGAATGGAAGTCTTTTCATGCAACATTTGGCACCACCCATAATTTAGATTCTATAAATGACTAACAGAGCAAATTCTGATACATCATAGGTAAAGGGACCTCTGACCATTAGGTCCAGTCGTGACCGACTCTGGGGTTGCAGCGCTCATCTCGCTTTTTTGACCGAGGGAGCCGGCGTACAGTTTCCAGGTCATGTGGCCAGCATGACTAAGCCGCTTCTGGCGAACCAGAGCAGCACACGGAAACATTTTATCAAGTCTTCTTAACATTAGGATTTAAAAAAATATTCTGGATTTTTAAAAACCCAACTTACACTATTGAAAGCTAGCTTGATATTTCCAGCATCTAAAGTGGTAGCTCTTTTAGTTGAACTGATGACTGTGACAAAGTCTTCAAAAGTAGTATTCACTTCAACTACAAATCCTTTGTCCTGCAAAACAGCAAATTTTGATGTCACAAACTCATGTTACAACATGACAGTGTGGAATCCCAGCTCAAGGTATCTAAACCCACTCATTTTGGATTGGAAACACTGGTTTTCTCCCAGCGACTAAAAACACATTTCCCCTCACCTTTAAGATGTCTTTTATTATCTTCTTTTCATCATGGTAGCGTGCTTTCAGATCTTCAACATAAAACTTGAAGAGATCAAGTGCTGTTGAGCCTGAAGAAAGAAACTACATTGGTCAAAACCTCCCGCTAACCCAAGAGTTGCATTTCTTATTACATTAGTAACCCTGCTTTTATCTACCAAAAATGCACAAGCATTACCTCCATCTTATTTTCTACAAGCAGGAGAGAATATACTTACCAGGCTGACCAAGCATGTTAGTAAATCGGATATCAGAACTTATGGTTGGATATAACTCCATCCATGATGACATTGAATGCAGCTGGCCATGTTCATGCAGCTCATCCAAAAATATCTGCAAAGGAAACAGTAGAAAATGGGGAATCTCACAATCCTGTATATTGAAATGGAAATGAGTCAGCCCTGTCATTTTTACTGCCCCATAGAATGCTACAATATAGCATGTGGACATCAAATGGAAAAGCATCTAACATACCCCTAGGACTGCAATACTAATAATGTCTACTCAGAAATTAAGTCTCACTGAATTAGTGGCACTTACTACCAGCTAAGTGGAGTTAGGACTGCAGTCTAGAGTAGGGGTGGCTAACCTGTGCTCCCTGATGATGCTGGACTACAACTCCCATCATCCCTGACCATGGGCCATACTGTGACAGACATGCCAGGAGATGATGAATCAGAAATAAACTTTCTTCAGGTAAATCAGACTATGGCAAAGCCATAAAATGTTGACCTGCAAGATCTTTTAGTATTTATCTACATTCATTATTTGCACATTACAGAATACCTGTAACACCTAATAGCAGGAAGCTGTTCATTTTGTCACTAACCTGGAAAGATTCTCTGTTTTTACGTTGCCGTCGTCTTTCCCTGAGCAATCCCTTCTGCTTTTCTTCCTCCTCCTCCTTTTCTAAAGCCCTTATGTGCTCTTCAAAACATATCAACGCATCCTCCTTATCCATATCTAGAAAAGCAGCATACAAACATTTCAGAAAACGAAGGGTAAGGTCCAACTGTGGTAATTTGCTTGTGTAACAATCTTCTGCTTGCACAAACATGACTTCCCTTCCTCTCCTCCTCCACAGCAGCCCCCTGCCCCTGGGGGGAAAAAACCTGCTTCAGTAGGTAGGAGGTGAGGGGGGCTGAGAGGAAGGGAGAATCTTTTTGTGCCTGTTGACACAACTGGATCTTCCCCAATGCTGAGGTAAGCCCTTCTTAAAAAATTTGGCTCGTGCTTTTGGCAAAGCTTTTGCTTTGTTTCTCATGTAAGTTTTATAAAGTCTCAGAGGAAACCATAGCCCTCTCTTTAGATGTTACATTATCATGGGAAAAAAGAAGGAACAGGCATGGGGCAAATGTGCTAACCCGACCCCCGCATCATTCTCATCAGCATCCAAGTTCTGGAGGGCAACTGCCTGAAGATTGGAGCCACTTGTGCACAGGGAGCCTCCAGGAGTACAGCAGGCTTCTGACATCAGACAAGTGTCTTTCAACATCCTTGCCTGCCTCAACATTTTTAATGGCAATTTCTCACTACAAGAGCAATCTGTAGCAAGCCTCAGAAACATGCACTCCCTTCCTTCATTTCTGCTATACCAATGACAAGCTTTTGATTTTAAAGTAACAGGAGCTTTCAATGATTTCCAAACCCAAGATACCCAGGTGCTTTGCTTATATTCATGTTATCTATCTATCTATCTATCTATCTATCTAATATATAAATATATATATACATATGTGCACGCACACACACCCCACCCAAACAAAATATTAACAAAAAATACTGCTAAACCATATAAAGGAAAAGTGCTGGCTCCTGCATTCTCCACCAAGAGCAATGTGAGTTGGGAAATCTTGGCTGCCAAAGGTAACAATGCTGTTTTATCAGGCACACCACCTCTAAACTGGAGCAAGCTAGACTGAAGGTTAAAGATCCGAGTTGCTGTTGCCATCAGATCATCACTAAGATCAAATTCTGACAATAAAGGAACCAGGATATTTTGAGTTGTATTTAACTAAATGTTTGTGCTAGTGCAATGGGATAATCCTTCCTCATGCTGTCCCCAAGTCTGCTCCGGAGTGGGAAGAAGGCCTGGAGCAGATTTAGGAGGCACAGGGGGGAAGGAGAGGGGGGAAACTTTAGCACTACGTGGAATACAACCCTGTCTCCTTACTCTGAAGTTCCTCGTCTTCTGCAAAGGTAGGATTGTCCATCAGATATTGCTGAGCCTCTGACCAGGTAGTACAGTATGTGACATTAGCCATATTATCCAAGATGTTTTTTAATGCCTCCCAGTTCCTCTTCCTCAACTGCTTGGCCTGTTCCTGAAAAAGTTAAATGATACATTTAATTGCATTTGTTTTGCTAAAATGCTCGGTATCAAACATTACCAACAGATTATTAAGAGGCGGCATTTTGTAGCAAATCCGCCAGTCTGAAGCAACTGCATAAATTCATCACTGAACAAGAAAGAGACATCACACTACTTTTCATTGCCAGGATGCGTGCATAATTCCGGATAGACTAGAAGACTATCTTCAAGAAATGCCTATGGTGTAACCACCACATCAAGCTTTTGCTCTATTGTGTTCAGGACTAAATTAAGTAGTGCCACATTAAGGAAAAGACATTGTCATTTATAGAAATCTAGATATGATATTTGTTAAAATGTAGAGGAAGACAGATTTATCTATAGAAAAGAGGAAGAGGAGTAAGTGGGTGTGCATGCCCCCCATATGAAGAAATAAATTACCTTTTCTTTCTTTGATAAGAAGAATAGGACATCTTCATAGATTTCAAGACGATCACGTTCTGATATTGCATTCCAGACTTCCATCTCTCCAAACATTTGTTCAGCTTTTCTGTAGATAAATAAGAAGAAAAAAGGCTCTATAAATCACTTTGCTCCCACTCTTTCCCACTAGTCAGCCAACATACCAATCCTTGCCAAATGTGTGATAACCAAGAGAGTACAAAATGTGTAATCATACGTAACCCATGTTTAATATTACAAAATCATTCCAGCTTGCAAAGCTAAAATAAAAGAACTAATGTGTTAACAATATAGATTTTTTAAAAAAAGTTATATGTGTTGTATTCCATCTTCTGCCATTGCTTTGATGAAAGGTTTTTGTATTTTTAAAACACACAGCAATGGATCCCTTCCTTGCTTGCATCCATTCCCAATACATATTTTGCCAACAGTCTCAGCGACAACTTCTCACACACTGCAGTCTTTGTACAAATGCAGAGGCAACCGTGGTTTGTATCTAGACTTTCAAATTGGTGCAGAGTCGGAGTTTCACTCACAACAGAAAAGGGGAGGGAACAGACTTCTGCCAGGTCCTCCTCCTCCATATAAATCTGCACCAGACAGGAGGCATGGGCAGCAGAAGTAGAAATTTGAGAACATCACCTTGCAACAGTGACTTTGCACAAATTGTTATTCCCCATAGCACAGTATTTTAAAGTGTGGTTTTTTAATTCACATTCCCCTCTTAAGTCAACCCAAGCTCAAGTTTTAAATTTTGAACTGCACAACTAGTATTATGCATTAGATTTATCTTACTTGTATCTGGTAGTGGATGTCATCTTCTCATGGTTCTCAAGGAAACGCTGAAAAGATTCTTTTGCCTCTTTGTATTTTAATCTTGCTTCTTCTTTTTCTTCTTTCTCTGTCTGGACCTTGTAAGCATTAAATGCTTGCTTCTTCTCACTTAGTTTTGCCAAAGCACTACAAATTAAAGAAAAAAAGCCATACACTTATTGATAAATGCAGTATCAACTACAACTGATCATTTTACGAAGATTCCTTTTAACACTGCACACAGGGGGAGAGTTTCAAAGTATTTAGTAAACAATTGCTTCCCCTCAAAAAAACAACAACAGCCCAGTTTTAAAAAATTATTCAGGAGAATAACAAGTTAAATTTGTTTATTTATTTAAAATATATACATAACTTGTTTTTTTTACATGTGTCTCAAAGTGGCATACGAAGAAAAAAAACATACAACACACAATTTTAAAAAGATTAAAAATATCAGAAAATAGGAACATTAGGGCAGCATTCAAACCATGGGCTCACTTGAGCTGTCAGAACATCAGTTTATACAAACAACTACTTAAAAGCATGTTGATTAAAAAGAAAATAGGAACAGCATACCTGTATCTTGGATCGTTAATTATCATTTTCATAGCTTGCTCCCAAGAGGCGTTGGATGGCACACGCTATGAAGACATGAAGTAAATCATGTAACTCCTCAAATCAGTACTTCTGTTTGTGCAATGGTAGCTTTAGGAATGCTAGCTAAGGTAAGAATGGGTGCATCTAAACTGTGCAGTGGGGCATAGTTGTCCAGTGCACTGAATCAGATTATTTGGTGGCAAAAGTGGGTAAATATTCTGCTTGGTATGTTTTTATTATAAAAATAAAAGAATATTTGTACAAAGGACTGTCACATTTCTTTGCTTTTCCTGTAAAAATGATAAACTACCATAAAACTAGGAAATGATAAATTTTGTACATAAGACATTTTCTATCTTCATGAGTATTTTTAGCCTTCTCATAATTTACTTACACTTCTAGAAATGGTGCATCAATCAGTTTGTCCATGAAAGCAAACCATGGTTAACAGATTCAGGTAGGTAGCCGTGTTGGTCTGATGCAGTCAAAATATATTTAAATATTGTCCAGTAGCACCTTAGAGACCAACTAAGTTTGTTCTTGGTATAAGCTTTCGTGTGCATGCACACTTCTTCAGATACACTGAAACAGAAGGTGCTACTGGACAATTTTTTAATTTTTTTAAACAGTTATCAGATTACTGTTAACACACCTATCTGGACTGCTTTGTTTCTTCCTATAGCATACAGAGGAAACAAACCACAATCTGATTGAAACATAGCACTAAGCCAGGGTTTGTCATTTGCTTTGCCCTTAGTGCTAGTAAAGAGAAGCAACGCATGCATGATTGGCTTGTATATGATTTAGCCTTTGTTTATGGCTTATCATCAGTAAATATGGCTAGTGTTGCATTCCTTATTTTCTAAATTTTTTTGATAGGGTGGTAAGCTAATAAAAACATAGGGCTTTGTCCTTTTGATTCTGCAGTGATGTTTCATTAGTAACATTTGGGATGTAATACCACTTAATAAAGCAACATCTGACTCTTCAGAGTGAGAATTTACAAAGAGTAAGCGGATAATTGAAGTTTTTAAACACAACCGTTTTTCCTTCTCTTCATTCCGCCCCCGCCCCCCCCCCCCCGGGCCAATTCTGCAAATGTGGAACTGTTGTGCCACCAGAATGCTCTTTTCACATAAAAATTTCATTTGTCTTTCCTTCTTTGGTCCCACTGCCTCCCCCCCCCCCCCCGCAAAAGACCTAAACAAATGTAAGAATTTTTCACCAATACTGGAGCATGATGTGAAAGTTTATACCAAGTACATTTTGGCTAGAATATTCTTTCCATGTTTACTTCAGTATGAATGCTATTCCATAAAGTGTCTTTCAAAATCAGCAATTCTCTCAACTCAAGTATATTTGCAATTCTTGAAATTTTAAACAGTAGTTGACTCAATTTAAAAACCTTTTCTTTCAATAGTTCTTTAAATGCTTGCTTAGCTTCTTCTTTTGTATTCCATGTGTAGGTCTTTTTAACTGGCTGGGCATCTTCTTCGTCCTTTTTGGCGGCAACACTATGGATTTAAAGAACAGCATGCCGCTTTAGCAAAAACCAGTGCTAATTAAATGTAAGAGACACTAAGAGTGGGAACTGTAAACAATAGAGCTAATGTCTCCCAGGAAGTGACAGCATACACAGATGAACCCAAACAGACTTCAGGCGTAATGTGGTTCCAGGATACAGCATTATCTGACAGCTCCTAGCCAGTGGGTTAAATCCTTAAAAGATCAAGCAAATCACTGCTCATGCAACAGGGCTTTCCTGGCTCCTCCTTTCCACTACAAACCATGGGGTAGTTCCGATTCCTTCAGAACTAAAAATATATTGGTTCTCCCCTGAGAAGGAAGAAGCAATTTCATACCTGACAATAGTTATCAGACCAGTAATTTTAAAGAGCTCTTTGCTCTAATGTGCTAGTTTTCTTGCAAATCAGGTAAAGGCTGAAGGCAATTTAATAAGGCGTTCATAAGACTGTTATGCATGAAATGCCCTTGACTTCTTTTCAAAACCCAATCCATGAACCAATTCATATACTTTCTGGCTATTTACACAGCCTACGTGCTGCATGGTGCATGTACAAATGAGTTTGCAAATGAATACACATGAATACATTTTTGTGTATATATGGTGTTTTTTTTTGGATTTGAATGAATGTGGACATGAGAGAGAGGCGCGGGGGGGGGGGGAATGGGGAGTATGTAGCATAGCCTGGAAGATTAGCTATGAGGGAAGTACAGCCCTTGGGTTGAAATATACCCTTCAACGGCCAAACTACACATTACATTATTCATAGTATTTTAAAAGTATACTTAAACATGTTCTAAAACTTTTGTTCCACAGAACTGCCCATATATATATCCAAAGGAAGAAAATAATGGCTTGGACATGGCACTGTCAAGTCCATTCATGCTTATCTCACCTTGCCAAGCCTTTTCACTTTCCCAGGATGCACATGAAAGCCTTCCGCATCTAGTCTTGGTCTCCCTCCACTCACTGGATGTGAAGGGAGATCAACTAGGTGCTTCTGCCTCTTATAAGTGGCAATACAACATACCACTTAGGAATGGAGAAAGAAAGATTAATCTACAGGGAGGATCACTCCAAATTTGCTAGGAAGGCTCCCAAGGAGTAGGAGGGTTGACTCTGTATCCATATCTGTCTGCTATGGAGTACAAAACAATTCCTAACCCTTATTTTAACCAAGTCTATTCATGCAAGGCAAGTTATTTCCTTATTTTAACCAAGTCTATTCATGCAAGGCGAGTTATTTCCTTTCGCATTCCCCACTTTTTTTTTTTTGGCCAAATCCAATCCCCCCCCCCCCATGTACTGTCTTGAAAAAAAATAGAGATTAGTGCACACCAACTAGACATAGCATTACTTACTCTGAGGATTCCTGTTTAGGAGCTTCTTCGACAGAGTTTGTCACAACTTCTGCAGTCTGTTCCTGTACAACAGGAGCAGCTGGCTGTACCTGCTCATCAGCTGTCGCAGTGACCCTTTCATTTTCTATAACAGTAGCAACAGTGGAAGGCTCAGTTTCCGGAGCCGATGCAACAGCTGGAGCAGCAGGGATTGCTGGGGCAGCTATAGGAGCTTCAGGAACAATGGCTGCAGCATTTGTAACCCCTGGTGCGACTGCAGATGATGTTGGAACAGATTCCTCTGGTTTACCGCTACATAAACAGCAGACATCATATTTGTGTTAATAACCCTGCCAATCACAGGAACAATGCATTTATCACTGAGAATTATTCCGGGGGAAATCCAATTTCCCCTCAGATTTTGGCAGCCTACAACCTTCTTACTGGATTGTGGTTTATGTCTTTAATTATGTGTTTATAATACATACTTTCATTTTAAAAATTCAAGGAGCATAGAATCAGCATAAAAATAACATTAAAAACATCATTAAATCTTCTAGAGTGCAATTGGCCAGCCTAAACAACATAGTTTTCAGGAAAAGCATGAATGGAAGGATAGTTCCTGCCAGCTCTCTACTGGTAGAGATCCGTAAGGTAGGGTCTGATGTATATGGCTTTCAGAATACTGGTTCCAACTGTCCAATGTAAACTTACACATTATGAAAAAAACTGCAGGCTTCTAGGTTTGCAGAATGCAGTGCTGAAGACCAATAGTTAGCTTAATTTGCCATGCTAATTAAAAAAAGCCAGTTCTGAAATTTCTTTGAAAGAAAAGGCGAAGTGAACAACTATGTTAATATGTTCCCAAATCCCCCTCCTCTATTAGGTAATGTATATGTTTCACTCTTAAGCAGTATGTGGACTGAGAACTCCCAGAAGTGCAAACTGGATTTCAAAGGGGCAGAGGAACCAGAGACCAAATGGCAAACATGCCCTGGATTATGGAGAAAGCTAGAGAGTTCCAGAAAAACATCTGTCATTGACTACGCAAAAGCATCTGATTGTGTCGACCACAGCAAACTATGGCAAGTTCTTAAAGAAATGGGAGTGCCTGATCACCTCATCTTTCTCCTGCGAAATCTCTATGTGGGACAGGAAGCTATAGTTAGAAATGGATATGGAACAACTGATTGGTTCAAAAGTGGGAAAGGAATAAGGCAAGGCTGTATATTGTCTCCCTGCTTATTTAACTTATATGCAGAATTCATCATGTGAAAGGCTGGACTGGATGAATGGCAGAAAGTGAGGAGGAATTGAAGAACCTTTTAATGAGGGTGAAAGAGGAGAGCGCAAAATATGGTCTGAAGCTCAAGATCAAAAAAACTAAGATCAGGGCCACTGGTCCCATCACCTTCTGGCAAATAGAAGGGGAAGAAATGGAGGCAGTGAGAGATTTTACTTTCTTGGGCTCCATGATCACTGCAGATGGTGACAGCAGTCACGAAATTAAAAGACGCCTGCTTCTTGGGAGAAAAGCAATGACAAACCTAGACAGCATCTTAAAAAGCAGAGAAATCACCTTGCCGACAAAGGTCCGTATAGTAAAAGCTATGGTTTTCCCAGTAGTGATGTATGGAAGTGAGAGATGGACCATAAAGAAGGCTGATTGCTGAAGAATTGATGCTTTTGAATTCTGGCACTGGAGGAGACTCTTGAGAGTCCCATGGACTGCAAGAAGATCAAACCTATCCATTCTGAAGGAAATAAGCCCTGAGTGCTCACTAGAAGGACAAATCCTGAAGCTGAGGCTCCAATACTTTGGCCACCTCATGAGAAGAGAAGACTCCCTGGAAAAGACCCTGATGCTGGGAAAGATTGAGGGCGCAAGGAGAAGGGGACGACAGAGGATGAGATCGTTGGACAGTGTTCTTGAAGCTACCAACATGAGTTTGACCAAATTGCGGGAGGCAGTGGAAGACAGGAGTGCCTGGCGTGCTCTGGTCCATGGGGTCACGAAGAGTCGGACATGACTAAATGACTAAACAACAATATGTTTCAGTACTAAGAAATACTCAGAAGATTCTGAAATAAAATGTCTGTTTAAGGCAACAACCATCACCCAATGCAATAATGCATGTGGAGGCAGCTGAGCAGACGAAGATGAAGTTTAGTGTACAAGTGAAAGTCTGCTCCACCCACAAACAGCTAGTGTAAATATAGATGTATTGATACCATCCTTCTTTTAAAAGATCCTGTTCATGGAATTTTTCTCGAGTAAAATATTTTCAAACATACCTGTTTTCTTCAGCTTTAATCATTGCTGCACAAAAGAAATAAATTGTTGTCAGATTTATTTATAAGTTGAATAAAACTGCATATTAGAAGATAAAGTATGTTAAGACAAGTACTAAACTGATCCAAATGCAATAAATTGTATCAAAATATTGAGCTGCAAAGTAAGACTGTGGCCTCTGCATGGAACTTGGGAATAGAGGCAACAATTCTCTCACTTAAAAATTACTGAAGGAAGCTACTACTACTGGGTGACAGCTGCTCTTTCAAGTGATTCCACAATAGCTATTGTGGTCAATTATGTTATTTTCGTCTTTGTCCATGACAGCTTAGCCAACATATTCTCCCTTTTCCTCCCCCAATAAAGACATTTATTACATTAGGGACAGTTTCATTATATAATAGCATCCAATCCAATGACTAGAGTTATCTCTGCTACCCAGAGAATACGGTGTATGCCAGGATTGCAACTTTTGGCTCTCCAGAAGTTGCGGCATGACAACATCCACCATCATTTTGGCAATGAAGGTTGTGGTTGATGGAAGCTGAACAACATCAGGAAGGCCACAGGTTAGCCAAGCCCTGGATTATACCCAATAGGTGCTAGCTATAAATCAAGACAGAAAAAAAGGTCCCACAAAATTTACCTTCAAGATCTTCAAGTTCCTTGGGTTTTGCCCAGCGTGACTCTTTTGTTTGGGAATTGTAGTAGTAAGGTTTTCCAGAATCAGACTTATATTCCTTCCATGGACATTTTGACAACATTTGCTAGAGAACAGAATGTTTAGAAAAAAGTTTTAAAAATCATTCCGTAATATGACATGCCATATATTAAAAATGCCTATAAAATCAAAGGAGAGGCATGCAAAGCCATATCAAAAGAAACAAAGGACAAAATATAAAGGGCTGCACGTGAAATACCATGCCTGTAATGGAGCTTTTGGGGCACCCTCTTCCCACTGCAGCCCCTCAAAAAGCTAATCCTGAAGTTTAGGGAACTCTCCAGAGTAGGATTCAATGTGGCACGAATGGCTGCAGCTGGAAAGGAAAACTGGCACACACTCCAGTGATAAAAGGCATTTTATACTCATTGAAAACATGGTCAATTAAATAGGCACTCTTCTCAATTTGTTTATTTTACCTCTGCAGGTGTTTTGAGATCATCTGGTTTCTCCCAGGTAGACTGCTTTGTTTCAGTATTATAGTAGTATGTTCTTCCATCTGGTGACTTATGCTCTGACCACATAGATTTCTATGAAAAACAAAGCTTCGTATCAATAAATTCTGCAACATGTCTAGGAAGTGCAAGACAAAGTGCCACAAAATTGTCTGCAGGGGTAAATTGATACCTGTTTCGAAGGTTCCTCATTAGCAGAGCTGTTGGCTGGGGTGACTTGCTGCACTGAACAAACTACTGGAGGTGTAGGCTAAATATTAAAGAGGAAAGCACACTTCTGAAGAAAATATAGCAGCTTACTTTTTCTTTAAAACAATGTAAGATTGCAAACAGAAGAATACACAGCCATAAGTACAGCATACCCCCAATCTGTAAAATGGTCCCATTCGGATGCAATGCTAAGCCATGCATGATTCATTAATTCTGGGCTTCACTACTAGGAGTGGCATTAGCGTTCCCAACCAGTGTCAGAGGACTCATGCCAGAATAACTGCAAAGGTGAAGTCCAGGCAAAACTCATCTGCTCCTGAAATCTGTAGTCAGGTGAAGCAGACGTCTTCTCCAAACCAGGGATCTTCTGGGAAGTGATAGCTACCAACTCTACAAAGACCACCACTATCTAGCACTCCTGTTCCTCGGTCTGCAGTCCTAGCTGCCCTCTCCAAGTCTCCTGCTCACAAGATGCCACTACATCTCCAGGAGCAGTCTGTGATAAGAACATACAAAGAGACTGCTTGATCAGGTCAATGGGAAGCTTAGAATGCTGCAGGTATGGTGGCATCCAGTGACAGCTCCTTCCAGGGGAGTTTACCTCCTCCAGAACACACCATCTCCCCATTTTCCAGACTCATAAGCTCTGAAGATATAGCACCTGTCTTTTCAGAATTCAGCTTTAATTTACTAGTCCATAGCCATTACCGCCTCCAAGCACCAGTCTAGCCCTTCAACCTCCTCTCCCAATTCAGAGGAAAAACAGAGACAGAGCTCCCAGCAGTTTCAGAAAGATGCTAAAAACCTCCCCCACCATACCCAGTAACAGTTCAAAAGCATCTGTTTCTGTTCTCAGCAAGTTGTCTCACGAACATATTACGAGTTCTTTAACAGCACATTATAGATACAGGTGAACTGATTGTCATTGTGTACTTGGACTTTCAAAAAGGTTTCAACAAGATACCTCACCAAAGCTTTCTGAATAAGCTTAGATGTCATGGATTTAGAAGAGATCTCTTCTTGTGGATCACATATTTAGTAGCAGGAAGCAGAAAGTAGGAATAAATGGGCAGTTCTATGAATGGAAGGAGTCCCCTATGGGCTGATTTTGGGAGCTGTGCTTTCAAAACTAGTTTATTAGCATCTAGAGTAAATGATGAGTAGTGAGGTGGCCAAGTTGCTAAATTGCTGATAACATTAAATTGTTCAGGGTCATTAAAAAAGAGAAGTTGTGAGGAGCTCCAAAAGGACCTCTCCAAAGAAAGTGAACTTTTGGGAGCAAATAAAATGTATTTCATTCATGTACGTGTTTCAGGCGAGCTGACATAAAAGTCAACCATGTTGTTGTATTTTATGCACATACACTCTTGTTATGCATACATGTGGATGTTTGGAAGGTATGTAAAGGAACCCAGGCATCCAACACACAGGGCAAGGTGCAATCTCGCCTTAGCATGGAAGGGAGAAAAATCATGGAAACTGGACAAAGTTTAATACATGAAATTATTAAATTGCCCAAGCAACAAAAGTTCCTTGCTTACCTGAGTTCCTGGGGGGGCTAAACCTATGAAATATAAAATGATAAACCACATTTCAGCACAACCAGAACAATCCACACCTCCACATTTGCTTTTAATGTGACTCAAAAGACTTCCAGACCACATGAAAATATACATGTTAAATTTTACAAGTGACTTACAATTAACCATTTCAAGCAGACTGTATTATGAATTTACATTCTGGCAATGAGCAGATAGTAGATGCAGCCAGTCACTTCTTGTTATAAAAGCTTTCCCCCTGAAGCTCACTGAATATTTCAAGAATCTCTCAGTTACTCCTGCCTATTCACTTTGAGCTTCAAACGAATAATTTTCTCAGAACAGGAAGGCCAGAATCTGAAATGAATGCTCAAAATCTAATGATCCACAATGTTGACAGCGATGGAGATCTAACTGTCATGTTCACAGTTTTATGCAAGAGTCACTATATTCAACTCCAGCACGTTCAAGAGACAATACTCACATGCTAAAACTGGGACCTGTAACAAAACATTGTAACATGCAATGCTCCTGTTCAGTGTTCCAGTCATAGACAGCCATGTCTCCCTACATGATATTCCCATTTGATTTGCCATTTCCCATTCCTTCCCCATCAATCAGTCAGCATTACATGGCCTGTGGGTAAGCTCAGAGCTTATAAGGATATTTTTGGGGTTCCCCCACCAAAAGTGTTATTTTTTAACTTTTTTGTGCTTCTGTAAACTTCAGGGTTCCCAAGCCTAGTGAAATTTCCCTCTTGTGCACGTAAATGTTTTAGGTATGCAAGGATGCCACACTCACTCTCTGGAAATAGAGGGAAAGATGCTGGTGAAATTCTCCATTGGTAAATGAACAAACTCTTTCAATTTCAATTCATAAATAAGTAAGTGTGAGGTGCATCATACTTCAATCCCAGATAAATCCTTCCACAAAAAAATCCTACCTCCTTGTCAACAGAGTGGGAAGCACCTCAATGTTTTAGTTCATTGAGAATTAGTAAATAGGAAGAAGGTATATTTTCAAATTCTCCTTACAGGCATTTGTGCATGTTTGGCATGTGCACCATTTTTGGCACCACAAAGGGGCAGAATGGGGGTGGAAGGCTCACTTACGGCCCGCTGACACGTTTGGTACCTCAGAATGGAACCCCCACATAAAAGAGGAGTTGCCTGTAACTGAATAAACTCTTAATTTTAACCCACATTATTATTAACAAACTTCTTTTTAGTTTTGAACCTTTTCTGGTTAAATTGTTAAATAAATAGTGAATTCTTTTTACATACCAATTTGAGAATCCATACTGTTTACACCTGGCTGTAGGGGGGGAAAAAAAGTTAAAACTTACACGATGTATTACATGCAACTTAAGCAAATTCAACTATAGGAGCTTGGTAGCAGTTACTGTTTTATAGACAGAAATCACTCTTGGAACGTAAAATATTAACAAGACAGCATCTCCCTCTCTCACACACTCTCGTCCCACTGAGGACTTAAACCCAGTACTACATTATGACATTGCCCTGTAATGCCTACCCCCTGGTAAACAACCACCAACCTTATTTTGCCACCACAACCAGTGAGTAACATATCACAGCTTTGCAAAATGAAGTAATGGTAGTGAAGAACAAGGGATGATGAAGCTTTTCCATTTTAAAGAAGTTAGGATCCTATGTGCAACTTTAAGAATCCACCCCAGCCTTTTTCCTCTGCCTGCCTGTATTTCTTTCTGCCTCCCCCTCCCAACTTCGGTACGTCACTCACACGTGGAGAAGTGAAGAGAGGTAGTGGAGCAATGGAGGTGTCCCTGCAAGCCATCTCCCACTTGTCAGCCAGTAGGAAAGCCCCCTTGCCAGCCAACAGCCAATGAGAAAATACAGAGACTGAGGAAGGCACTACAAACAAGGTAATACTGGGAATTTGATAAGGTAGTTTTTGCTTTGAAACCTAACCCCTGCTTAAGAAGCAACTCTGCTATGTGGGTGGTGACCATTTTAGGCACATCCAATTGATACACGATCGCCGATGCGTGTGTGTGGTGTGGTGTAATGGAGCGCACTTATCCGTGCTCCACCACTGTGTGCAAGGGCTGGGAACGGACCCTCTGCACGAAATGGTTGCTGCCTGTATATAAAGCTACACATCACACTATCAAAGCAGCCCTACTAGTCATGTTTTTGATAGCGCTTCCAATATGATTTTCAAATGTATGCTACGACATGCCTCATTCTCCTGGATGCTAAAAAGGAGCTATGAGAAAGATGAAGCCGACACTAAACATGGCTAGATAATGCAATTCGTTAACAGGTGCTTGGTGAACCATATTATTGTTCTGCCAACCGCTAAACTTGGAAAATCTTCAAAGGACTGTTTCAAAAGATTGAACCAATTAATCTTGAAATTGAAATCCTATGAATTGCTCTCTGTTATTCCAATTAATTACTGTGAAGGTGATGCAACAGTATAGCAACACTATGTTAGTCAAGTGAGAGGTGATGAAATCTTTTTTATGATAATTTGACCTAACCAGAAAAAAGTCTTTAGATTTATACTATAAATATGCCATAGCTAAACAAATTTCCCGAGGGAGCCTTGTCCTTAAATGTTCAGCAGCACAATCGGGTGACAAGGCTCATGACATCACCAGGCCTTTCACATCACCTCACATTATTTCAAGAATCCTTCAATACAGGACTATCTGCTCAAGTAAGTTGTCACATAATAAAATTTGATTTATTTTGTTTTTCTAACAGGGGGGAAGGGGCTGGGGGGGGGAAGAGAATGGAGAAGTCATTTTGTGTGCCACTTTTGTTTTGCCACTTATCTTTTAGCATTTGCTGCTTTAAGCATAGCTCTGATGCTGTAAAAATATTCCCTGGGTCCCTGAAGCTGCTATTCAGGTGTTTTAGGAAGCTTTACATATTCTGAATGCATGAAACTGAATTATGAAGACATAACATATAGTTTAGCACTAGACATGCCTCTCGTCTTCTCCACCTCTGATACAGCTTCAAGACTATGGCAGAATCCAGTACCTTTTAAAATTAACCACAGTTTGTTGTTACATTTGATAAGAAAAACTGTAGTTTATTTAAACTATTGTTTAATCTTTAAAGTTTACTGTTTTACCATTGAAGAGTGGGCTATTGTAAGCAATGTGCACAATAGGTTACTTAGAATGACCCTTGAGGCTGTTGTACTGCTAACAGCCCTAAGCAGCATGGCTATTTGTCAGTGATGATGGGAGTTGCACTCTACCATCCCTGCACTAGAATAACAAAGTATAGCTTAGTGAGAAGGGAGAATCTGTGACAGAAAGAAGTCCAGAATCAGGAGGAGAGGAGGGAGGCCAAGAGGCAGAGATGAGTCAGGGTGTTGAAGAAGCTAGGGTGCCTCCCTGTCCTGCTACTACAAGTTCTCCTCCCCTGGGTCTCCCAGGACCAGAAGACATATGAAGAGAGAGCAGCAGTGACAGGCATGTCAGCATAGTCTCAGAATGCTTGGGAGAGACCTGGGAGAGATGATTTAGGCAGCTGTGGGAAGGCAGGGACTTTCAGCCTCTACAACTGCCTCACAGCAACAAGATCTACTGAGAAGAATTGCTGTGCTCATCAGGCCTAGGGCTCCTGAACAGACATTTCTGCTAATAAAGAGTTAACTTCACTTACTCTGGGTGCTTTATTCCCGACAACTGCTCCTGACATTAAGTAGGAAATAAATCACACACTCCTGTACCTTATAATAAGAATAGGCCATTAACATAACCCCCCTATAACAACATAGCTGGAAAATTATTCAAACAGGGGGGGAAATATGCATTGTATGTTAGGTTAAAAATAAAATACAGTTAGTCAACGGTTTAAAATCACAAAATATAGATTTAATAATTACCGGTCCTGTAGGCTGCATGGGAGCATGAGACATATGGGGTGCCATCATCCCAGGCATCACTGATTGCATCATTCCAGGCATCTACAATAAAAGTATCATTATAGTACGTGTTTACAAGTTAATACAAATTGCTACATATGTAACTTTTTATGCTAATAGAAATAGTGTTTAATCCTGCTCAAACATAAATAAATTGGGGCATAACAAAGAAATATAACTATGTAAAGTGCTTTATACTCCTAACAAAATATTTATCCAATAGCTTAATGGTTTTCCAGGTACAAAATTTTAAGGTCTTACGTGATCAGAGGAATTTCTGTGGGCATGGGATTATTAGTTAGAGGGCCAACAAATAAGGGCAAGATTTTTCAGCTACTCATAGTGGTCTGTCAAATGGGTACCCAAAGCAAAAGATAAAGGAAGTGAAGTTTCAGGGTGGAGGGGAAAGCAGAAAGGTTCTCTCAAGAATACAGGGCTCCCAAAACTCAGTGTTTTAATATTAAATAACCCCAAATATTAGCACTATTCATGAAACACTGTAGGAATGGGGCCCAAATCAATTAAGCATCTAATTCCAGTTCCCAAACCCAATCAATGTGACTTATGTAAACTCTAATAATCTTGAGGGCTCATTTACCTCATCTATGAACAGAGGATAATACCTGAAGAACTTGTCTCACAGGGCTGGAGTAAGAGTTATGCTTGCAAAGATGTTCCAAGATGAAGAGTACTATAAAGTTTAAGAATTATGACTGCAGGGTTCAAAAACATGAACTGTTAAAAAAAGCTGAGAAAAGCATGCAACAGGGATGCAAACTACCGTAGCTGCTTAAAACCACATCACTGCCCTTGTTCCTGAAAGCATCATAAATATGCTGAAGGGGGCTATTCTTCACATTGGGACGTTGCAAGGCAACGGTTATGTGGGGGTCTAGCAAAAGCCATTCAAGGCAGAGACCCAATGCAGTTACTATGAAGAATTAATCTGTTTGTGTATGCACATGATATTTTAACTGGAAATGAATTTTGTAGGAAAGCTAGAAGTTTTATTTCCGATTTTTTTCACCAGCCCTTATTGGGGGACTGCAACAAGTGGATGACAACAAGAGCAGTGGACTTTACATATGCGTGTAATGTATTCAATTGGCCATATTCAGCCAATTTGATTGGCAAGCCCCACAAAAAGTTCTTGGGAAATCACCCCCCACTATAAAGTGACAGTCCCTGGAGGATTGGCCAAGTGACCCCATTCCCATGTATCTTCAGGGAGCATCACGTTACTGCTCCCTCTTACCTTCCATCTTGTGTGGAGGGAGAGGTATTTGGTAGGGCTACTGCTCCACCCTCAATCCACAAGGTTTTCTTGGAAGCGTGAGGAAGAGAAGAAAGAATGGGAGTGGCCCTCCCATTCCCCACCATCCTGTAGAAGCAGGAGAAGAAAGGAGTCTTGCCCCACTGCTGCTTCCAAATAATTGTGTTCCATGCTAGAGATGCTCCCTAAAAGCTTCTATCCAAGTAGCTTTTGAAACAAAGGATTTCTTAATTCAGAGATGCCAGATTAATAGCCTCCAGGACACAAGCTGTATGCTTCCCACATTAACAGAACTTGATAAATCCAGTTTGTTCTGATCCTGGTGAGCCACAAAAACTCAATGTTTATCCAATATATGATGGGCCACAATACATGGTTATAAAGCCTGTTAACTGTGTGTTTAACAGCCCTGCTTTAACTACTTTGAGGCAACATTAATTTTATGGGTTATGCACAATTTTCAAGGTCACTATAAACCAAGGGCAGAAGAAAGTGAATTCTATCATCAGTAGGAACAAGCTGTTATTTAAATTAAGGGAAAAGGTCCAATGGAATATGACAAAATACTGTGGGTACATTCCCAGTGGAACTATGGGTATTTGCCCCCAAAAGCAACAAGGAGAGAGGTTCTAAACAAAAAGATAAAAGTTCATGGGAGGGCAGACGTGGGAGTCTAAACAGATGGATAGCCACACTCTTAAGATACAAAACTCCTATATTCTGGATACCAAACCACATTCTGACCTACTTAAAAACAATTCTTGTTTCTAATAATTTATCTCTAAAATACACACCGGAAGATAGAAATTTACTGACACTATTAACCAAGGGAAAGTTGACCAGCAAAGCTTCACTGGAGAATACAAAGCTTTTGTAGTAAAAATCACCACTGAAAGTGAGCAATTACAGAAAATAACACTCACTGCCCAAATTACTTTGCATGTCTTTCCTTCTCCTCTTTAGTTCTTGTTTACGCTACCCTACAAAAACTAAAAAGCTGTCACACTGTTCATAATCTGGAAGCATGCCACCCACAAATCTGATCTATGAACTGCATGCTAGGACAGGGTTCCCTTTATTCGCCTTCAACTAGGACACCAGGGAAGAAATATTTGGAAGATGCTGGCTTTACTGAAAAGGCATCTGACAGCCGGGGGGGGGGGGCAATCCTAAGCAGAGTAATGTCTTCTTTAACTATCGTCAGAAGTGGGATTTCTCCCAATGATGGAGAAGCAGAGAAGCAAATGCTAGACAGAGTTTATTATTTCTGATTCTTCTAGATAACCATGGAAGAGACAAATGAAATGCTACAACCTCTACAATTGAGAGAACAGGGAAAGTAAAGCGCTGAGAAAAAGGGCTCAACTGCTCACTGGCCATACCTCTCACGGATTCTCAAGGAGAACACAGGATATATGCTCGTCACTCTGATCATATAAGGGCTAAACCCCTTCACTTCACAGCAAAAAGGCCCCATAACTATAAATATTCAGGAACTCCTATAAAAGGCATTACAGTGGTAGGGTTCTGTCTTCTTTTTGACCTACTGGTTACATGAATTAAAATATGTCTCAACTGAGAAGAAGTGATTTGTCTACTTGCAAGACAACTTTCAATTCAATGAAGTCAATAATGTGTTTTTTCCAAAAAGAAAAGAAAAGGTAGTTTAAAAACTGTAGTGATGTGAAGCTCATAGTAATCAACACCTACTGAGTTACGGAAAACCCTAAAATGGATTAAAATTCATGCTTCAAAATGCACCTTTTAAGACGCTATTAACAAAACCAACAAAAACCAACTTACCTGTCCCATTTGTGGCCCTCCCATAGGGGGCATCATTTGAGGCATCATTCCATGAGAGACTGGAGGCATATTGGGTGGCCTTTGGCCCATAGGATGCATTCCCATGGGAGGGTAGTGAGGCATACCCGGATGTCCCATCTGAAAAAACAATATTCGTGACAGATCAAGATTCCAAGATAATAAACACAATGGAAATAACCTCTCTGGGTTCCAAGTCAGGTCATTTAGGTATTGTTGTCTGCTATAATAAAGTTATGGCCTCACATGTTGTTTGCTCCCATGAAATTCTCGGATTCATCAATACAGTGGTGCCTCGCAAGACGAAATTAATTCGTTCCGCAATTCTCTTCGTCTTGCGGGTTTTTCGTCTTGCGATGCACGGTTTCCCATAGGAATGCATTGAAAATCAATTAATGCGTTCCTAGGGAAACCACCTTCAGACCAGGTCCGGGGACAGTCTGTCCCCGGACCTCTTCTGAAGGCTGGGGGGGGGGGGACAAGGGCTTTTCTTACCACCCCCAGCATTTTAAAAAACCTTGGGACAGCGGAGGACTTCTCCGCTGTCCGGGCGATCTTAAAATGCTGGCGGGCGGCATTTTAAAATCGCCCCGGACAGCGGAGGACTTCTCCGCTGTCCGGGGCGATTTAAAAGCCCCTGGGAAGGCAGGCAGGGGGGAGCAAAGACTTTTGCCCCCTGCCCGCCTTCAGAAGGTGTTCCCACCCCCCCGCCCGGCTTCGCAGCAGCGCTACGAAGCCCGGCAGCTGGGGCAGCTGTTCCCGCCCCCTCCCCCCTTCGGAACATCGTTCCGAAGTGGGGCGGCTGGGGCAGCTGTTCCCGCCCCACCTCCCCACTTCGGAACAGCGTTCCGAAGTGGGGCGGATGGGGCAGCTGTTCCCGCCCCACCTCCCCTCTTCGGAACATCGTTCCGAAGTGGGGCGGATGGGGCAGCTGTTCCCGCCCCCCTCCCCCCTTCGGAACATCGTTCCGAAGTGGGGGGGATGGGGCAGATGTTCCCGCCCCCCCTCCCCCCTTCGGAACATCGTTCCGAAGTGGGGCGGCTGGGGCAGCTGTTCCCGCCCCACCTCCCCCCTTCGGAACATCGTTCCGAAGTGGGGCGGCTGGGGCAGCTGTTCCCGCCCCCCTCCCCCCTTCGGAACATCGTTCCGAAGTGGGGCGGATGGGGCAGCTGTTCCCGCCCCACCTCCCCCCTTCGGAACATCGTTCCGAAGTGGGGCGGCTGGGGCAGCTGTTCCCGCCCCACCTCCCCACTTCGGAACATCGTTCCGAAGTGGGGCGGCTGGGGCAGCTGTTCCCGCCCCACCTCCCCCCTTCGGAACATCGTTCCGAAGTGGGGCGGATGGGGCAGCTGTTCCCGCCCCCCCTCCCCCCTTCGGAACATCGTTCCGAAGTGGGGCGGATGGGGCAGCTGTTCCCGCCCCACCTCCCCCCTTCGGAACATCGTTCCGAAGTGGGGCGGCTGGGGCAGCTGTTCCCGCCCCACCTCCCCACTTCGGAACATCGTTCCGAAGTGGGGCGGCTGGGGCAGCTGTTCCCGCCCCACCTCCCCCCTTCGGAACATCGTTCCGAAGTGGGGCGGATGGGGCAGCTGTTCCCGCCCCCCCTCCCCCCTTCGGAACATCGTTCCGAAGTGGCGCGGATGGGGCAGCTGTTCCCGCCCCCCCTCCCCACTTCGGAACATCGTTCCGAAGTGGGGCGGATGGGGCAGCTGTTCCCGCCCCACCTCCCCCCTTCGGAACATCGTTCCGAAGTGGGGCGGATGGGGCAGCTGTTCCCGCCCCCCCTCCCCCCTTCGGAACATCGTTCCGAAGTGGCGCGGCTGGGGCAGCTGTTCCCGCCCCCCCTCCCCCCTTCGGAACATCGTTCCGAAGTGGGGCGGATGGGGCAGCTGTTCCCGCCCCCCTCCCGCCTTCGGAACATCGTTCCGAAGTGGCGCGGCTGGGGCAGCTGTTCCCGCCCCACCTCCCCCCTTCGGAACATCGTTCCGAAGTGGGGCGGCTGGGGCAGATGTTCCCGCCCCCCGCTTCGGAACAGCGTTTTAAAATGCTGGGGGTCGGCAGCGAACACTCCCGACCCCCAGCATTTTAAAATCTCCCCGGGACAGAGACTTCTCTGCTGTCCCTTGGAGATTTTAAAATGCTGGGGGTCGGCAGCGAACGCTTTGCTCCCGCCCGCCAGCATTTTAAGATTGCCCGGGGCAGGCGGGGGGAAGGCAGGCGGGGGGAGCAAAGACTTTTGCCCCCCGCCGGCCTTCAGAAGAGGTCCTCTTCTGAAGGCCGGCTGTGGGCGAAAGTCTTTGCTCCCGACCGCCAGCATTTCCCTATGGGCTTTCGTCTTGCGATGCAAGCCCATAGGGAAATTCGTCTTGCGAAGCGCCTCCAAAACAGAAAACCCTTTCGTCTTGCGGGTTTTCCGTCTTGCGAGGCATTCGTCTTGCGGGGTACCACTGTATATTTCTTCTTAAGTTTTCTAACGTGAAAGTAGATTACTCTCAAACTATAATATTCCAATCCACTGGTTTTTAATGCTTTCCAGAGTTTCCACAAAAGCAAACCCCAAACTTTTGATTCTTTGCAGCATTACCCTATAGAGTAACTTAAAACATTGAGTTATAGAGCTATATAGTTATAGAGCTATAGAGTATAGCTTAGAACTTTGTGTGAGATTTAAAAATGCTCTTTCATGAACAGGACTTCCCCAATTTTTGAAAAAGGTTTGTATTTAATATGGACTCCAACAAATGAAACTGGGTGTAGATGCCCTGATCCAATCAGGAAAAACTACCACCTCTCCCCACTATCATTCACAGAAGTCTTTATTGTATAAAAATCTCTTTCATTAACAGTAGGATTCCCGTGGATCCAACCAAGTATCCTCCCTATCTGCTAGGCTTTTATGAATTTTAATTTCTTTATAATGTTAAAGTATTGTAGAAAGCTTAAACACTGACTCAGCCTCGATAAAAACAGAAATAGCAATCTGATTACCAAGAATGTCCTGAAATTTTTATCACATTTAGAGATGTTACTGAAGAACAGCCTTAAGCTCCAATCCTCACTGTATTAATATAAAGGCCAACTGAAGGATATGCCACCTGCACTTAAGTAGTGCATGGCAAGTCATGATGCGATACTCAATGTCTCCTGCATCCAACCACAATTGGATGGGGGCTGCATGTTTGATAGAATTGCAGTTTTTAACTTCCTAAAGGAACTCAAGCAGTATTGTTTAAAAAACTAAATAGAATTAAATACAACTACTAAAAACAGCATATTATTGGATTACTTCCCACATTATGTGTCTAACATGTATACACCTATTTGCCATTCAGGCCATTACCCTGTAATGGGCAAAAAAGAACAACGTAAAATATGAAACTATCCTGACAATCATGAGCATATTATTTTCAACTTACTGTACAGTGGTGCCCCACAAGACGAATGCCTCGCAAGACGGAAAACCCGCTAGACGAAAGGGTTTTCCGTTTTTGAGCTGCTTCGCAAGACGATTTTCCCTATGGGCTTGCTTTGCAAGACGAAAACGTCTTGCAAGTGTTCAGATTTTTTTCCGCTCCCCCCCTTTTTCTAAGCCGCTAAGCCGCTAATAGCCACTCTGGGCGGCTTCCATAGAAACCAAAAAACACTAAAATATCATACATTAAAAACTTCCCTGAACAGGGCTGCCTTAAGATGTCTTCTGAATGACATCTGATGGGAGGGCGTTCCACAGGGCGGGCGCCACTACCGAAAAGGCCCTCTGCCTGGTTCCCTGTAGCTTTGCTTCTCGCAATGAGGGAACCGCCAGAAGGCCCTCGGCGCTGGACCTCAGCGTCCGGGCAGAACGATGGGGGTGGAGACGCTCCTTCAGGTATACTGGGCCGAGGCCGTTTAGGGCTTTAAAGGTCAACACCAGCACTTTGAATTGTGCTCGGAAACATACTGGGAGCCAATGTAGGTCTTTCAAGACCGGTGTTATGTGGTCTCGGCGGCCGCCCCCAGTCACCAGTCTAGCTGCCACATTCTGGATTAGCTGTAGTTTCCGAGTCACCTTCAAAGGTAGCCCCACGTAGAGCGCATTGCAGTAGTGCAAGCGGGAGATAACTAGAGCAGTGTTTCCCCACCTTTTTTGGGCAACGGCACACCTGTTTAATCAAAAAAATCTCGCGGCACACCACCATTACTGCCCCGTGACGTCGGCGCGCAGCGTCACGCCGGGAGGGACGCACGAAAGTGTAAGTTTTCACTTTTTTCCCCTCCCCCTTGCCGGGGAACCTCCAAGCTTTGGGGGTGGGGAGGCAGCAGAGCGAGGGACTGAGGGACGGCGGCAGCTGAGGCGGCGGCGGCTGTTGTGGTGGTGGCGGCGATAGCGGGCGGAGGAGGGGGCGGCGGCGGGAGTTGCTGCTGCTGTTGTTGCTGCTGCTGCCTGGACATGCCGGCCTCCTCCTCCTCCGCTGTCTCGCGCTCCTCCATTTGCTCGCGCTGCCCCGCCGCTCGGCACCACCACCGCGGAGCCGCCCCCGGCTCGACGCGGATCCTCGCCGCCGCCGCCTCTCACCGCCCGCCTCGCCCGCCTCCCTCCCACGGCACACCAGCCGATGTCTCACGGCACACTAGTGTGCCGCGGAACACCGGTTGGGAAACACTGAACTAGAGCATGCACCACTCTGGCCAGACAGTCCACGGGCAGGTAGGGTCTCAGCCTGCGTACCAGGTGGAGTTGGTAGACAGCTGCCCCGGATACAGAATTGGCCTGCGCCTCCATGGACAGCTGTGAGTCCAAAATGACTCCCAGGCGACGTACCTGGTCCTTCAGGGGCACAGTTACCCTATTCAGGACCAGGGAGTCCTCCACACCAGCCCGCCCCCTGTCCCCCAAAAACAGTACTTCTGTCTTGTCAGGATTCAACCTCAATCCATTAGCCGCCATCCATCCTCCAACCGCCTCCAGGCACTCACACAGGTTTTAGCCGCTAATCCGCTAATCCTTTATTAGCCGCTAAGCCTTTAATAGCCGCTAAACCGCTAATAGGGTTGCTTCGCAAGACAAAAAAACCGCTAGACGAAGAGACTCGCGGAACGGATTAATTTCGTCTTGCGAGGCACCACTGTATTGGCAAGTGAGCACTACCAATTACCTAAATTTATGATACCTCCGTGGGACGCGGGTGGCGCTGTGGGTTAAACCACAGAGCCTAGGACCTGCCGATCGAAAGGTCGGCGGTTCGAATCCCCGCGGCGGGGTGAGCTCCCGTCGCTCGGTCCCAGCTCCTGCCAACCTAGCAGTTCGAAAGCACCCCAAAAAGTGCAAGTAGATAAATAGGGACCGCTCTCCAGCGGGAAGGTAAATGGCGTTTCCGTGTGCTGCGCTGGTTCGCCAGCTGCGGCTTAGTCACGCTGGCCACGTGAACCGGAAGCTGTCTACAGAAAGCGCCGGCTCCCGGCCTCTTGAGCGAGATGAGCGCGCAACCCTAGAGTCTGTCACGACTGGACCTGATGGTCAGAGGTACCTTTACCTTACCTTTATGATACCTCCACATACAAGAGGTTCCCTGCTACAGAACTTTATCTTCCAACTCCTGGAGCAGTGGGCTATAATGGAGGGGAAGATGAGGCATAGGAGGGGACAAATCTTGCCAGCATGCCCCCACTCCCCTCTCATGATTGTCTTCAGACACTAAACTGAATACCTGATTGGGCCTTGCTCAACCATTCTTCATATGTACAGACTTGCAACTAAAAATTGTGTTAAAAACAGCCATTTTCTACCTTAGAGGCCCAACGCCAAATTTACATATTACCGTCACCAAACAAAAAGTTACCCTTTTCTCTCATTTTATGAGCACACATTGCATCCAGCTACTTGAAAAGCACAAGGTTAATCAAAGTACTGTATGAATCTACTTAATACATAACTTGATAAGCAGCTTGCTGGTAACGAAGTAGCCCAAAACTTGAACAAAAGGACTTCGGACATGATGTGTTTAAGAGATCAAGATAGGACAAGACGTCTGTGCAGAAAAAGCTCCATTATTAGAAACCGATTATGTTATTAGTATGAAGTACTCTTTTTTCTTTTTGGGATGTGTGTAGGGCGTGGGAAACAGAGAAGGGCGATTATGCCGGACTGCAAGTTGCCCCGGACCTCTTATAACAACTACCCATCTCCATATTCCACTCAGGTTAGACCAGAACCGTACCCTATTCTTCGACTTCAGAGTTTGAGGATCACGCTGAAAGCGCTCAGAATGAACGCGCGACGGGTAACTCCACGCGGGAGTTAACGCAGCGGGAAAAACAAGTCACAACCATTCCACTCACCATGAGGGGCTCTCGGCCCATACCGCCACCGCCGCCTCCTCCACCGCCGCCGCCGCCGCCACCTGGTCGCATCGAAGGATTGAGGAGGCTCCCGCCGCCGCCACCACCTCCGCACCTGCCCAGCAGCCTCCCCCGGAGCGGCTGGCGGGAAGACGGGCCGAAGGGCAGGAGGGGTTCGGGCTCCCCTCGAGGCGGGAGGAGGGGAGCCAAGAGGCTGACGGGCTTCCCGGCCGGCCAATCCGGGCGGCCTCCCATGCGGCTGCTCTTGGGCGACTGCTCCGGGCCGGGAGCCCCCACGGGCCGCACTCCCTCGCCGGGGTTGAGCTGCATGAGGGGAGGCGGCTTGGGCAGGGAGAAAGGGAGCGGCTGAGGGGAGGCCGCGGCGGCCGCCGAGTCCCCGCCTGACATCGCCTCCCCTGGACCGGGCCCGGCTCCGGCGAGCCTGCCCTCCCGGCTGCGGGGTGTCTAAGCGGAACCGTTAGAGCAGGAGCGAACGGGAAGAGGAAGGAGGGGCGGGCGGGGGCCGGCGGCGGCCGCCCTGCGGGGCAATGGGAGAAAAGGGGTTCCGTCGAAAGTCAGGCTCACCGACACGTAAGGAGGAGCGCCCTGCGCTCGCGGCTGGGCCGGAACAAAAAACTCACTCCAGGCCGGGTTGTGGGGAGAATTGAGGGCCGCCGCCGCCGCCTCCCGCTCTTCCTCCCCTCAGCGGGAGGCAAAAAGCAAAGCGGGGGGCGAAGGGGGAAAGAAAAAAAAAGCGCGCGTGGGGTCAGGGCTTAGCCAACGGAAGGGCCTGAGGAGGATGGAAACTACAGAGTGGGAGCAGAGGGGGACGTGCGCGCAAAGGACACTGGGAAAATGGGCTCCCGCGAGCCGAGATCGGGGGCGTGGCTACGGAAAGCCAAGAGGTCCCTCAGCTTAACTGGAAGGGCGGGCGGAGGGAGCGAGACAGCGAAGGCGTTTGGCTTGCTTCCTCGCTCGGTCCCTTTAAGAGGCCCTGAGCAGTTTAATCCGTTGAGCGAGCGAGGCGGTGGGGTGGCAGGTGCGAGAGAGACAGACAGACAGACAGAAGAGGGCGGGGCTCCCGATGCGTTCTTCCGGCGTGGGCCTCGGTCCCACCCCTTTCGCGAGATAGATACGCTTCCGGTTTAGAGGCAGTCGCGTGGGGGGCGGGGAGGGGACCGCTTTGACTGGGCGACGCCGCGGCGGCCGTTTCGCGCGCGAGAACTTCGAAAGCGCCGTTGCCATGGCAGTGCGCTATCGGAACACCGCGGTCCGTTACGACCGCGCGGGGCCCCCCGGCACTCCGTGGCCGCCGGATCGAGGGGAGGTAGCGCGGAACCTCCAGCCGGAGCTTGAGGAGGAGGAGGAAGGCGGCGGCAAAGGAGAGCTGCTGGGCGGCCTCGGGAGAAGCCCCGTGTCCCGGGCTCCGCTGCCGGACGGGGCGGCTCGCCGGTGGCCGAGCAGGGCGTTCTCCGTGCTGTGCTGCCTCCTGGCCGTGTCTTTGCTGGCTTTCCTGCTGGCCATCGCTTGCCTGGTACTGAGAGGTGAGGAAAGGGCGAGGAGAAGAGGCAGGAGACGCCTCAGTGCATGGGATACCGCTTGCTAGGCCTAGCGCCTTCCCAGCAACCATAGAATCGTAGGGAAGGGACCCTGACGGTCATCTACTCCAACCCTGCAATGCAGGAATTGCAACGAAGGCATCCATAGTGATCCTAAAAGGTAAAGGGACCCCTGACCGTTAGGTCCAGTCATGACCAACTCTGGGGTTGCGACGCTCATCTCACTTTATTGGCCAAGGTAGCCGTCGTACAGCTTCTGGGTCATGTGGCCAGCATGACTAAGCCGCTTCTGGCGAACCAGAGCAGCGCACGGAAACACCGTTTACCTTCCCGCTGGAGCGGTACCTATTTATCTACTTACACTTTGACGTGCTTTCAAACTGCTAGGTTGGCAGGAACAGGGACCGAGCAACAAGAGCTCACCCCGTTGCGGGGATTTGAACCGCCGATCTTCTGATCGGCAAGTCCTAGGCTCTGTGGTTTAACCCACAGCGCCATCGTGTACTTCTGCTTAAAAACCTGTGGCACACTGTAACAGGCATTTGAATTGTAACTGATTTTTTCATGTAACAAAATGATTGTCTAGTCGTGCGGCAGAAGAAAAAATGCTTGGGTGTGCCACTTGCTAGAGAACAATTTATACCCAGAATTGCTTTGCCTTATAACTTTCATTGTTTGCTGTTTCTGCCAACAGATTTGAGATCTGAAAAAGGGAAGACTGATGAGAATATAGAAACAAGCATTTTAGGTAAGCTGCTCATGTCGCTTTATTTTGGAATAATGGCTGTTCATTTTAGGTTTTGTTTATTGGCTGATAGGGCTGGGCGATGTATGAAAGAGGGACACAACAGGGATCCCCCCTATTACCACTTTTATTTATAACAGTATTGGAAACATTATTAATAGCTTTAAGGAAAGATGAAGAAATAAAGGACATAAACCTTGAAACACAATGTTATAAAGTAAAAGCATTTGCGTATGATGTAATTATAACAACTGAAACACCAATAGAAAGTATTCAGAAAGCATTAGTAAAAATGAAATAATTTGGCGATGTATCAGGATTTAAATTGAATAAAGACAAGTCGAAATTATTAACAAAAAATATGGGGGAGAAAGAGAAATGAGTTAGAGAGAACAACAGGATTAAAAATAAAAAACAAGGTAAATTATTTAGGGGTATGGATTACAAATAAAAACACGAATTTATTTAAGGACAATTACGTTAAAAATGGAAGGAAATTAAAGGGAATATAGAAAAATGGAAGAAATTAAAATTATTATTAGGGGGGAGAGTATCAATGATTAAAATGGTGATATTACGAAAAATCCTCTTTTTATTTCAAACTGTCCCAATAATAATTGGGACAAAGTATTTCATAAGCTGGCAAAGAGACCTTGCCAATTTCATATGGCAGGGGAAGAAAGCCAGAATAAAATCAGAAACAATGATGGGATCAAAAGAAAGTGGGGGATTTGCAGTCCCAGACTTAAGAAGATATTTCGAAGCAGTGTGCTGGAACTGGTTTAAAAAGTGGATATTATTAAAAGATACTGAAGTTTTAAAGTTAGAAGGTTGGGACAAAATATATGGTTGGCACGGATATCTATTTTATGGGAATATACAGCTACATAAAGGATTCATTTAGTAAGAAAGGCCCCATTTGAGTTATGGGAGAGAACGAAAGAGAGAATTACAGGGGGGAAAAACCATGGTGGATCTCTCTACTAGAGGCAACCTCGACACTAAAAAATAATATAAAAACTATCTGGCCAACATATAGATAATTAGCAGAAGAAACAAATGGAAACACTAAATTAAAAAATTATGAAGAACTCAAAACAATGGGAATAAATTGGCTAGAATATTTCCAATTAAAGGCAACGTATGAGAAAGATATAAAAACTACGGGATTCGAAAACAGTTTCAAAATTTGAAAGAGAGGTACTACAAAGTAATCAAAAAACACTTAAAAAAATGTACAGATTGTTAGAAAAAGTACCTTCAGATCAAGAGGTAAAAGGAGAGAACATGCTAAAGTGGGAACAGGACCTAGGCTATACAATTGATTTGGAAGACTGGGAAAAATTTTTGGGGGAAAATATAAACTTTACAGCCTGCAATTCATTGAGGGAGAACTACATGAAGACCCACAACAGATGGTATTTGGCTCCAGATAGATTATCAAAAATGAATAGAGTGAACAGTAACAATAACTAACTAATAATAATAATAATAATAATAATAATAATAATAATAATAATTTATTATTTGTACCCCGCCCATCTGGCTGGGTTTCCCCAGCCACTCTGGGCGGCTTCCACAGAAACCAAAAATACACTAAAACTCAATGGATGATTACTTTCCATAGATCAGACACAAAAATGCTAGTTTTGTTCTAACCGTAATAAAAATTACAACATTCTGCACACATATAATGCAAACACGTTCCACTCAATATACTTAATTCTGAGTAAACATTCGTAGGGTTGTATTGTAATTGTCATTTTGCTAGTTTACTTCTATTCTGGATTTGATCTTTATTCTACAGTGGAGGTGATGCATCTCTCCTGTGGCCAAATTAAAATTGTATTCCAGGTTTTTACTTTGTTTCTCTTCCCTAAGGATTTTGGAGTCTACTTGTTCTATCCTTGATGAGCGGACTTTCATGTTGCAGTTTTTCTTGGACAGTGACCTATTTTGATTCCTTTGAACCGGGAATGTTTCCGCCTACTCCACTCTCACCTGCACGATTCAAGTGAGTTCCTTCTTCGTAAGACTGAAATACGACCAGATACGGGGCTTAGTAAACCACTATAATAGATATGTAAAGAACAGCTTGTTACTAAATATGCTGGTGCTGTTAAAACTTTATATTCGTGGAAACAAATTGATGCCAACTAGTGTTGGACTAGTCACCGGGGCAGAGTCCATGGTGACTAGCTAGAGTACAATAATTCTATGTTTTTAGTTGAGAAATGCAATATTACCATAAATTGTTATACGTGATAGGATGTAAAATAGGTTTAATTTGTTATGTTGTATGTTAAGGACAGTTTTGTTGCCTTGTTTTCACAAAATACAAAGAATGTGTTCTTTCTGAGGCTTCATATTAAACAGTTTTACAAGTTAGCCAGCAGGGTGTGTCCTATCATAAGTTTTCATATCTTATATAAAGTATTTTAACCTTTACTTTAGTATTCCTGAAACAGTTTTAAGTCAAGGTAAAAAATAATTAAACCCATGATCTACAATATAATACAGTGAACTACCCCCCCCAAAATTCCATTATTTATTGCTTTCTGTATGTGGAATATTTTGAATATACTCCCATTTCTCTGTGTTTTTGCTGTTCGTGGGAGTTTTATTGAAGGGAATTGGTAATAATCTGCTATACTTTGGCTTCTTCAGGCTTTCTATTGTGGTAATGAAATAATTTTTCATTTTGGGAATAGGACTATGACTAGGACTAAAAAGTTTTAATTTTAGCTTTTGTAATGTTCTTGTTACCTACTGGTTTTTTGCTTTTTTTCAGGCGAATGACTGGGCACTCCTTTCACATGGGCTATAGTATGGCCATACTGAATGGAATAGTGGCAGCTCTTGCCCTAGTATGGTGTCTCCTTTAGTCTGTACTGAGAACTTTCTCATAGAGAGACAGCTTTCTAGACGACACTTGAAGCTGCCTTCACACAAACAAGCCATCCATGTGTTCAATATACTTGACTCAGTCTCTGTTTTAATATGCTTTCTCCAAAATGATGCCAAATGTTTTAGGAAGCAGCTGGAGGCATTTCTAAAACAAACCAAAGGGTGGAGACAGATTAACAAGGAAAGGAGATGTACACAAAATGTCCGGCTGTATGAAATGATTGTAGCATTTTCAAACAGACTTCATGAGGCAACCACTTCATGAGAATTAGCTCAGGATTGTTGCTGATAAAATGCTCAAAATAGCCACTGGATTAATAATAATTGCCATTCTATTATACCATTCAGTGAACTTTCAGGTTTGGTTTTGACATGCTGCATACTTAGCAACAAAATTGGGGGGGGGGGAGGTTTGAATCACATCAGTTGTGCTCATTCGATTTCAGAGGATTTACACTAACTTAATTTCATTTGGGAGAAGGGGACAGCAGCGAAAGGAGAGACCCTGCAATTTCACTCAATCTCCACTATGGGACTTACTTTGTTCCTAGACTTAAAAGGACAGGGTTTGTAGATTGGAAAAAAAGGTTTACATACAGAACATAAATTCAGTGCAAATAAATTTGCTAACCACCTTATTCTTATCTCTAGGGCAGAGCCCTACTGGGGGGGGGGTAGCAAGTTTTTTTGCCCTGGGTGAAACCTCTAGCGGGGCATAGTCGAGTCCCCCAGCCTTTGTGTATGCATATGCAAGTGCACGTGGGAGTGCCAAACTCTACCCTTTGACCCAGGTGAAATAAAGCCTAGTTTTGCCCTTCTGTGGGGTCATTGAAGGGCTAGGACAGCTATATGTGTGTCAAAGACCTAGAAGACAAAATCACATAGCTTCTTTCTTGCAGGCTGATCTCTAATTTACAAGTCTCAACTCTCAGCTTCGCTCGCTCCCTCATGCCGCTAAGAAAGAGGGGCTTTCCATTTGACAGGCATCAGTTCAGGACCAGCTGTCAAGCTGTAACAATGTTACATAATACTTTTATTAGGAGTGCTGGGGGGGATTTCCATTAGAAGTATGTGTAGATTGTGCCACTTGATAGCTAAGAAAGCACTGCTTTAATTTTCACTACCTCCAAGTGTTGGGTCAAAATTCTGACTACACCAATATTGTATTAATGCGGCTGTAATGTGTTTTGTCCCTGTTCACAGTTTAGTTACTTTCTGTTCTCAGTGAGACTGGCTGCAAAAGTGTGTAGTGCTAAAATAAACTATGGCTTAGAGTTATGTGTATTAACCTTGGATTCATGGGCTCCTTTCTGTTGTCCACCTGTTGCAGCCACAAGGAGAAGATCAGAAACTTCTGCTTCTGTTTCAACTAACAGTTATTTATTGGCCTGGTTCTGATAATCTTAGATAGATAAAACTTTATTCGCATCAGCTGATGGCCATAGCAAAGGTTCTGATAATCGTATATTGACTTAAATAAGTTCAGTATGAATAAGGCTTGTGAGCATGCACATAACCCCTTCATAACAGGTGCAAAAACCCCAGGAACTCCTCAGTTTACTTTCATTTCTCATTTCATCCAAATTGGGAAACAGCTTAGGAACAAGACAGAATATGAAACCGACATAACTGGATTCCTGGCTTGTTCCATTAACCATAGTTTTCTGATTAGGTTGAAATTCATTGGCACAAAGGGAA
Source organism: Podarcis bocagei (assembly GCF_964188305.1). Classification (NCBI taxonomy): domain Eukaryota; kingdom Metazoa; phylum Chordata; class Lepidosauria; order Squamata; family Lacertidae; genus Podarcis; species Podarcis bocagei. The sequence continues at coordinate 107,411,505 of NC_138125.1, forward strand.
GATTTATTGTTCCTATACATCTACTGTGTTTGAACTTAGAGAAACTGTTGCTAGGCTTCAAACCCTGGTTTACAATTCTGGCTTGTTTCCGGAAATCATAGTTAAGATTAACCACAGTTTGAAGGGTCAGATGTGACAAACCATAGTTAATGGAAAGCAGAAGTGAAAGTTTCACATCTTCTCACAGCGACAGCAGGGGAAGTACTGAGGCCAGAGGCTCTTGCATGTAAAACTGAACCATAGTTTAACACTGTCCAAACAGAACTGTATATTTTGCTTGTTACACTTTTAAAACAGCAGGGCTGTTCTCTTATAGCTTACTATCAGTGCTTTTTCTGGGGGTACTCAGGGGATGCAGTACCGGCACCTTTATTTTTCTCCAAGTGTTTAAAGTGTGGTACTTCCTGTTACACCCTCATGGTGAGTACCGGCACCTTTTTTTTCTTAAAAAAAGAAGCAGCACTGATTACAATATGTAGAGTATTAAAATAAGTACTAGGGTAACAAATTAAAATATTCTAATGAAAACTAATGTATCATGCTTGTCTGACTTCAACATCTGATTAGTTTAAGTATGCAAATAGGCAAATAAGTAATTCACTAGATCTTTTAATGTATGGCTTTGAACCAAAGAATATACATCCTGCTATTTTCCCTGTGTAGAACTTTGTTGTCTTTCCCATGCATTTCTGAGATTGGGGGTCCTTTTGAATGGAGTGTGCCGCACCATCAGAAGGCTGCATTTGGGAAGGGAGAGTGGGTAGGCAACATAGGCATTCATTCAGATCATTTGGGGTGGGATTGTAGCTGATGCTGTGCCTGCAGGGTTGCATGGGTGCTACGGGACTTGCCTATCCTTGCCTGCTGTGCATCCCCCAAATCTTCTCTGGAGAGCTTCCCATCCTTCTAGATGTGGTTTTGAGGGTGTTGGGGAGGGGGCTGAAGCTCCTTGTGCCAATGGACCTGCAGTGTTGGATACAGCCCTTTGGGTCCAAGGCAAAGTATAATATAAACACATGTTCCTTTTAAATATAAAATATAATAATTGACTTTTTTAACTGGAAATGGATATTTGTACTGAACTCATTTTGTCCATGCAGTATTTTTTGCATCACAAAACCCCTCATTGTTTTTGTAAATTGTTTACTGCAAATAAACTAATCTTGTTTACAATTAGTGGTGTTTGGTCATTTATTCTGCTTTTGGTGATGTTAGATCATTTATCTTTTATTCTACTAAATTTTGTCACCAATAACATCTGAGTCACAGCATGCCTTGCCCCTCTTACTGTGTACATGTAGTTCTAAGTAGTAGCTAGTAGAAACACCTATGTGTGATAGCTGTTGTGCAGCAGTCCTTCCCTTGTCCTTCTCTGAACTGTCCTTCACCGATAGAAGGGACCCCACTTACCAATAAAGGCATGAAAAACTGCACACACGGGGAACTGCAAAGTTACATTGGTATATGTATAGGGCAGGGACTACTAACCTTTTGGGCCTGTGGATGCGTCTACAAAGCAGAGAAACTTGTGGGCATCATGCACACACCACAACCTAGTCTATTGGCTACAATAGAATGCATCTTTCAAAACTTATTTCAGCCACAGGACCAACCCTGGTATTGGACCTCTTCTTGCAGTTGCCCAGCTTGGGGAATGGAGGGAGCTAGCCTGTCTAATACCACAAACCCATGTGCTTTTAACACACAAGGGGGTTCATTCAAACCCCACTACTGCTAATAACTTTCTGACTACTAACCACACAGCTTCTTTATTGAATGCCTGCCCACTCCCCAGTTAAGCAGTTTGTTCAAATGGATTATAGGAAAAAACGGGGAGGAATTGGCAGTATGCAGCTCAAAATAGATCTAGATGAATGTACTATTGGTATAACTTGCATTATACTTAATCCAAGCTCACATTGCAAACTTAATCTCAACGGTTTGGCAATGGCAGCTTCAGGCAACAGTTGCAGGCTGTCCTCAGCCCCACCCCTTTTAACCTTGTGAAGAAATTATTTTATTAATAAAATAAAGATAAAGAGCATAAAGAAATATTGTTACAGTAGGGTGAAAACAGCATAAGATTGGGCATTATCATTGAACATCTAAATGTTCTAAAACATTACAAAAATATTTCTCTCCCCACCCTATAAACCTTATAGGCTGGTTTAGATGTATTCTTTTGTAATAAGTTGGCTTGATCATTGTTACTATGGACCAAAAACCACAGCTTTTTAGAAAAGGATTCTTGGCCCATTAAATAGGTTAAACTGACAGATGGTGGCTGAGTTGCATGGTTGAGGTTGGATTTAAACCTGCATCTCCTGGGTCCTAGTTGGACAAAAATGTACCACATTGGTTATTCATCACTCAAGTCTCCCAAAGTAATCACTAAAACAGGTGGCCATTTCATATTGACTGCTGAAATGTTTCCAGGTTCCCTAAGTATTTAAACCAGATTGCTCCGTCCCTTTGGGTTGCAACAAGACCCAAGTGCAGCCAGACTATATGGGAGGTTGTGGAAGAGGGCTTAGCACTACAGTGGTACCTCGGGTTAAGTACTTAGCACTACAGTGGTACCTCGGGTTAAGTACTTAATTCGTTCTGGAGGTCCGTTCTTAACCTGAAGCTGTTCTTAACCTGAAGCACCACTTTAGCTAATGGGGCCTCCCACTGCTGCTGCGCCGCCGCCGCCCGATTTCTGTTCTCATCCTGAAGCAAAGTTCTTAACCCGAGGCAATATTTCTGGGTTAGCGGAGTCTGTAACCTGAAACGTATGAAACCTGAAGTGTATGTAACCTGAGGTACCACTGTACTGGTATTACCTGGCATTTCTCATTTGCTTCTGCCAATGCCTCCAAGCAGGGAGGTATTGCTGTGTGGACCACCTAGCTGGGTGAAGAAAAGTTTATACTTGTCTTTTGGTTATCTGTGAGGAGAAAAAATGGGATGTTTGCTTTCATCCAAACTGAGGTCTGTGTCAAAAATCAAGTCTCAAATCCACAGCAGCAATTTTGTCATGTTAAAAAATCAGGCATCTCATTCTTGTGATAGCTCTTTGTAGTCTGCTTTTAGGCAAGCTGTTGCATTTCCAGATAAAGCTCTATGCTCAAGGGCATGTTAAATCTGTTTCTCTCACCCCAGCCCACCCACTGCATTAAGGCCCCTTTGAACAGAGGGGAGTTTAAAAGCTGTTTGTGGTCTGACAATGCAGTTTGCTGCTCAGGAAGCAGCACAAGCCCTTTGGCAAGCATAAAGTAGGGCCTCAGATTCTGGTTTAAGATAATTGCTAAAGATACATTTTTAAAAATCATATTTGCGAAATACATTTTCTTGAGAATGAAAGCAAAACGTTTTACTGGACTGATTTACATATGAAATTGGATTCTCTACTGCTGATTTATTCACTCTTCCCTCTAATTCTGTGCCTAGCAGTACCCAATTTGTGCCGAGAGTGCTTTTTATTTCTTTATGAGGAATCGTAAGGAGTAAAGCCTTTTTCTATTATGGTGAAAAATTCCTAAAGGTACAAATGGCATAATTGCATTTAAAAACTATTCCCGTGCTCCAATCCTTTTATCAACTTTTTGTCGATGAGTTATAATTTGCTTCAGTAGCATAGCCTGTAGTAACATAAACTCATCTCTAATCCAAATGTTTATCTTTGCTGGACCAGGAGGCAGAATATCAGCATTCCTCCTCCTGTTGAATAGCCATTGGAGAGCCATATCTGCACACTCACCTAATGAGTTTCAGGTGCGATATGTAGTTGACATAAGTTTGAGGGAAGAGGATGTGACATTTCAGCTACTGTATATTCTGTATCCCAGAATTGGAGCTGAGTGCAGTGGGTGAGCTATCAAGCTAGTAGGAAGCTCATTTGTGAAGGCTATTTGCAGATTAGTTGCACTGCAGAAGGCATGCTTTAATAACAAAAACAAAAACTCCTTTTACATTAATTATAATATATCAATAAGCATGACCCATCCACCAATCCAACCACCAGGGTACTGAGAGAGCTACATGCTGCTCTTTATATACCATACCCAACAGCTTAATTACCACAACTTAACAGCACCTGCTATACTGCTTCACAGCTGTAAAACTGGCCCTTAAAGCTCTGACCCTTAAATAAATACACATCTTGTGGAACAATAATGAACCTTCAAATTTAAAGAGACCATTCAACAATTTGTGGCTGGCAAACTGAAGAGTTTCTCATGACCTTGAGAGGCTTGCTTTGAAAGGTATGATATAGTAGTTAAGTGTAAGTGTTGGACCAGGAAGGCCTAGGTTTTAATCCTTGCCCGTTTATGAAGTCAATTAGGCAACCTTTGAAAGAGATTGGGTGGTTGGGAAGATAAATGGCAGAGGGAGAATTATGCATACTCTCTGTGCTCCCAGATGAAGACTCAGTTGAGAGTTGTATGGTGTTGTACACAGCCTTAGCCTAACAGTAACCCCTTTCCACTGCAGGAACTCTGCTGCTACGGCATCCTGGAGAGGGACCGGACCCTGCTTGAAGACTTTTAATGCAGAGTTCTCCAACTTCTGGAACAGTCCATAGCTAAACAGCTCATAACAGTAGACATGCTTACTAATACTGGAGTGGGATATAAACGTTAATTAAAAAATTAAAAGCTTATGAATTCTTTCTGTGTGTGTTGCATGGGTGAATGAGCAGCCGACGTTGCATCTGAATTTGTGCTACAGAAATTATTTTCCCTAATCTGATTTAGATAGAGATACGAAATGCCTCAGTTGCTTCTTTCTCTACTCCACTGTGAGGTGGATATCTTCCAAACGTCAGTTATAACCTGCCTTCCTCCAGCATTTTTCACATGTCTTTCAAACAAAGGTAAATGAGAGCGATGTTTTAAACAGATTGTGCTGGATGAGAATTATATATTTTATGTAGGCATTGTTAGGGTTACTCCCCGCCCACCAGAAATGAATTAGGTCAGACTGTGATAGTGAATGAATGTGAAAAATATATCTTGTGCCACTAGCGTTAGAGTGTGACAGATTAAACTGAAGCAGCAGCAGGGGTGAGCCTGAAAGTTGGACAATTGCAGGTGACTGAGGCATTAAAGCTATCAAATGGCTGGATGCAATCATTTTATCTGCTCTGAGCAGATAAGAAGCAAAAATCCAATGCAAATCATTTCAACTTGAGTGGGAAATGGCAAAGCAAGGCATTGTCTAGCCGGCCTAGCAAGCAGTGCATTGGGCCCAAAGCTGAAGTGCTTTCTATCTGAGTTAACCGGTTAGGAGAAGGATACTTGGTCTATTGTAGGGGTTGGTGAGAGTTACAGGATGGTCTAAGAGTTGACTTTATTGGTGTTCTTTACCTCCTGTAAGCTTGCTGAAGTCTGTGGTGCAATTGGTTTATGCTTACCTATACAGTGGTACCTTGGGTTAAGAACTTAATTCGTTCTGGAGTTCCGTTCTTAACCTGAAACTGTTCTTAACCTGAGGTACCACTTTAGCTAATGGGGCCTCCCACTGCCGGCACACGATTTCTGTTCTCATCCTGAAAGTTCTTAACCCGAGGTACTATTTCTAGGTTAGCGGAGTCTGTAACCTGAAGCGCCTGTAACCCGAGCTTGGGAACAGGTTTTATTCTGATAATAACATGCCGTATTACTTACATTTTCCCGAAATGACTATTTGTCTACATAGGCTGCATATACACTAAATCCTTAAAGCACATTAAAAGCACATACACACCACCCATGAATCATGGGAACTGTAGTTTACCTGTCACAGAGTCACAACTCTAGATACTCTTAACTACAGTTCCCAGGATTCCTTGAGGGTGGGATGTGTTTTAAATGCATGGTGTATATATGCCGCCATATATGTGAGAGTTAGTATGGGGTGTTGTTGGGGGTGGTTGTTGCTGTTGGTTTTTCATCTTTATTTTGGATCATGTGATTTATGTGGAAATTGTTCAGTTCAGTTTTGTATTTTTTAATGTTTTATTTATTGTTCATGACTGCTTTTGTTATGCTGTAGTTATGTATTTTTTATGTGGTAAGCCACCTTGAGCATGGTTTGAAGTGTAGAAAGGCGGCACACAGATAGAAGTATGTATGTACATTGACAGTGCTGGGTTTTGTCCTGGGAAACCCAAAATGAAATCACTGCCAAGCTATTAAAATGCTCATTTATTTAAAAAATTGCCCTACTTGCCATACATCTGGGTTTCCCTGAACATTTTGCCGATTCAGCAAAAATCCACCTGGATGCCATTTTGCAGCCCAATTCCTGGATTTCTGGGAAAACATGGATGTATGGCAGCCCTAGAAGCCCCAAAGGCTACAGCCCTATAACTTTTCCATGGAGAGCTCATAAATAAATTCGCTTACAGGTCAGTGGAGTGTGCTGCAAAGCAGTGCCAGTGAGATTCTAGTCACCCATTATCTTAATTTCTGAACTGTGCCATTCACATAACAACACTCTGAGCCCAGAAAATCCTCTTGTCTCCATATAGTCCAAAGGATACCCTTGCTGCAAAGAAACAGGAGGGCAGGTTTGGGATAAAGCACTAATAAGAGCTGGGCTGGATCAGACCCAGGACTCATCTATGATTCCAGTTGGGAAGCTAATCTAAGGTACCTCTGACAATGGTGTCTCTAGCTGACATACTAGATGGGTGTTGTTGTTTTCTTTAATAGCAACTTCCAGATGGGTAGCTATGCTAGGCCACTGCAGCAAAGCCAAGAATCTTGTCGCACCTTAAAGTCCCTCTTGGGAAAAACAGGCAGCGTCGAATGAGAGTGACAAGAAAGGAGAACCAGTCTTAGGAGATTTGCCTTCCGGTGATTTGAAAACAGATATTTTGCAGCTGTTTACTCTTCTGCATCTTTGAGGTTGGGTCTCCGTTTTTGTCGTTACCTTAAAGTCTCTATCAAATTTGTGGTGGCATAAGCTGAAGTAGTCGCTCAAATTCATAAAGGCTTATGTTGCGAATAAAGTTGCTAGACTTCAAGGTGCCATCAGGCTTTGTTTTATCCGCTGGTAGATCCCTCCTCCCTGAATCTGTCATTTTCTGAAAACCATCTAACACCTACTTTTCTTTGGCAGTGAATTTCGTGCATTGCGTTTGTTTGGCATGAAGAAACAGGGATTCTTTTTCCTGTGTTTTTTCTTGATCTGCTGTCAATCCATTTAATGTGGTGATGTTGTATACTAGTACACACACACACACACACACACACACACACACACACACACACTATTTGCCCCAAAGTGCATTGCTTTGAAATTTTGGTCCTTCTTCCCATCGGTTTGGATGACTGTCTACATGTAGCTAAAGTTCTATCAGAACCGGGAAAGTACTTTTCAATTTATTTTTGAGTGTTATTTAATTTCCTTAGTAATGTTTTGCTATAATTTGATGAATAAACCTGCTTGTTTTTAAATGTGACATTTTTAATAGTCTTTAATGTCCTCACGGAATGTGAAGCTGGAGAAATATTAATCACATCAATCTGGTTACTTTAAATGTTCTGGCACACACAGTGTAACTGCAATAAAGACATACAGCAGCTCACTTTCATATTATTCAGTGAATCCCACGTGCAAACTCAACTTGCTAAAAATTGTTATTTTCCTATCCTTTGAACAATTTCTTCATAAAGGAGAGCGTGTAGTCTCAAAGATCCATCGAAATAGTTCTTAAAAATGTTTTTTGGCAAAAATGCATTTTTGCTAGGTCTAATGGGAAGGAAAATTCAAATAAAGGATCAGAATTTGTTTATGTATGCCACGGCCGCTGCAAGAACCCTATGGGCCCAAAAATGGAAAACACAAGAGATACCAACCATCCAGGAGTGGCAGGTGAAGATGACAGACTTTGCGGAACTTGCCAAATTGACAGGGAGAATCCGGGACCAAGAAGACCAGAGATACAGGAACAATTGGAGTAAATTTATTGAATATTTAAAGGAGAACTGTCAAAATGTAAAGACACTAGCAGGACTGGAATAATACCTTCAATGTAAAACAGTAGTGATATAAGAATAATATGCGTGATAAGAATGGGATAAATATACCAATTGCAGGGAGGGAGGGAAGTCAAGACTCGGCAGAGTCAAAGGGAACATATGGTAACAATAAGGACTGTTGGAAAAAGAATATGTATGTAAAGAAAATAATAAAAATTTACTTGGGAAAAAAATGTTTTTGGGAATACCATGAACAGCTGGATCCTGCTAAGCAATGTCAGCTGATGCCCATTGGGGCTGGTAGTACGGGGGGCAGGGCAGCCCACAGGCAATGGTAGGCAGTGGAGCAACCAATTCTGGTTCTGTCTGCATGCTCCCAAACTTACAGTGACAGCAACCCTATGCATATTACTGGCAGATTGGTTTGCAAATAAGACAAGAAGCCTGGAGATGACACATCCGAGACTTTTTTTAAAAAAAACACCTGAGAAAGTTAGCATGCTTTCACTATTTCTTAATATTAATAGAATGGGAAAATTGCTTTAAGAGAGCCAAGCTCTGACAAATAAAATTGTAATGAGGCAGACAAGGAATCAAATTTTTATAGATGGGTTTGTTGGCACAGGTAAACCTTGGGGAAATATCTCATGTTGCAGAGGATTTTTTTTTTTTTAAAATGTGTTATTTAAACAAATAAGTTTTGCTCCGTTTTACTAAAAATAAAGTAGAATGCTAAGAGAATCTTCTATTAGGACTCGCGACATGTTCTGTAAACGGCTACCTACCTATTCCCTGAATGACTCTTCAGAGAAGAGTTGAGGGACAAGAAAGACTGTGAGAAGTTAGGTTAGAATGACATTGAAGTTACAGTTCCCTTTATGTGTCCTCTGGAATAACCCCACTGACTTTCTACTGGACTGTTTGGAAGATCAAGGGCTAAGCATCGCTTAACTCTTGCCCATAGTAATGTATTTCTAAAATGGACTCTTCAAAAGAACAAGGTTAAAAGAAGCAGTTACATCTAAACAGAACAATCAGAATACAAAGCACAGCACTAGCATTCATATGGAGCTAACTTTCTCTTATACAAGAGATATCAATAGCTATGGGTTTTCAGCTGCCATTTCCCCACTAACATTAATTCTATCAGCTTTACAAAGTTGCTGAAAAGCAACATAATCTAAATATTGCCGGAGTTATTTATACCTGAGAAGAATGAGTGTGCAAAATGGTCACTTATTAATACTTTCCCATCCTATCCCCACCCAAATGCATCCTCTCCAATACCTTTGCTCCACTAGTAGCAACACTGCCATTTTGGATTAGCTTCCATGGTGAGGTCTGGCAAGAAGCTCTTCTTCCTGCTATTCTGTAGGCCACAGGGCCTCTCAGCCAGAGGGCCACATTGGGGAACCTTCTGGGAGCTGGATATTCCGATGGTGGGTGTGGCCAGAGGCTAATGTGGGCGGAGCAATGGATGTGACTCTTACCTTTCGACAGCAGGTGAAAAAAGCAGACATTTCTAAGCAAACACGTATGCCCCTCAGACTGCTATACGTCCAGAATTTCCCAGACATAGCCGGGATGCATCCTCTGGAAACAGCATCCGGATGAAAAATTGTTTTAATGTCTGGGAAAATCTGGACATATGGCAACCCATGTCGGAAGTTTAGATTTTGACAAATTTGCTTAAAAACAGCTCTGAAACAACTTTGGGCAAAGCTAAATTTTGTGTCTGGATTTACACTTTTTGAAATATGAGTCATCACCCTTCATCCTCTACTCATGCAAACCAAAAGCAGTTCAAGGACTTATCCTAGCCCGGCCAAAGCAGTTAAGAAAGCTGCGGAACAAAGTCAATGAGAGTTTGGGAGCTGTCCAGAGTGGCTGGGGAAACCCAGCCAGATGGGCGAGGTATAAATATATTATTATCATTATTATTATTATTATTATTATTATTATTATTATTATTATTATTATTATTATTTGGGGTGGGGAGAGGGGTGTGGCCTAGGCAGAGTTCTGAGGGCCATATAGAGAGGCCTGGAGCTCTGCATTTGGACCCTGGAAAAGATATAAGACAATCCCACTTTGGTCTGATTTGAAATCATTCTACAGTGGTACCTCAGGTTAAGAACATAATTCGTTCTGGAGGTCTGTTCTTAACCTGAAATTGTTCTTAACCTGAAGCACCACTTTAGCTAATGGGGCCTCCTGCTGCCACTGCTCTGCTGCTGCACAATTTCTGTTCTCATCCTGTAGCAAAGTTCTTAACCCGAGGTACTATTTCTGGGTTAGTGGAGTCTGTAACCTAAAGCGTATGTAACCTAAAGCGTATGTAACCCGAGGTACCACTGTACTTCCTTTGTTTCCCTACTGTTTTAGAGAGGGCCCAGGTGACAGGCATGGAACTAGGCTTTATTTCACCTGGAGGTCAAAGACCCAATTTGCCCTCCCCCATGTGCATTTGCACACACACACACACACACACACACACACACACACACACACACACAGGCTGGGACCCTCAATGGCGCCCCCCGGAGGCTTCACCCAGAACAAAAATCCCGGCAAGCCCCTCTCCCCCAGCTACAGCACTGCCAGGTGAAAAGCAGTATTGTACCTTTACCTTTTTTTACATAATAGCAGTATTGTACATACAAAGTACACCTGCAAAAGTTTTGCTACAACATGGCTATTGAAGGTGCAGCAGTCCTGTCCTCCTTCATCTGCCCAGCTTACTTTGAGCATCAGCCACCAGTCACTTGCCAACATTAACAGCAAAGGTAAATCGGACATTTGAGATCCCAGCCAATGCCACTGATCATTATGGAGCTCATAGACCTTACATTTTGAGTTCGTTTACCCTTAATGAATTACTTATAGAATGCAAACTTTTTATTAACTTAAGGGGAACAACTTAGTTTAATATAATTCATTTTCAAAACTTTATTAGCCAGTATTCTGGGATCATAAAGTATTGGAAACCCACTTGCTACATCCTGTATCTCATTAGGGCATGTTCAGATCACTAATTTCTGGAGCAGTTAATTTCCCCAGAAATCTGCTGGATGCCAAAACTGTTACAATGAGGAATTTAATTATGTTCTGTTGACAAAAGAAAATCAGCTTACACAGAAACTTTTAATTCGATTTTTTTGGGCAGGAAATATGTCAGCTGAGACTTTTTGTAATGTTTAAGTGTAAGAGACACAGATAAAAGTTAAGGACAATGGACTTGTCCATGATGCTATTTTTGTTGTGAAAGCAGCGGCAGCAGCATTACTACTTCTGATACACATTTCAATAATTGCACAACTGTGAACACAAGCTAATTGTATTGAAAGGCATCAGGTAAAACAAATGATACTATTATGACTGATTCAATTTCTCTGTGTTTCATACATTACAAATTAAATGATAATAAATTTTGTTTTCGTTGCCATTTTTCATTCACACTGTCACTGCTGCTAGGGATGATTTTGAGGTAATCATGCGCTATTCTTCTCATGTAAAAGAAGTACTCATTTAAACATTCTTCTATGCAAATGCAAGGTAATAGCAGAGACACAGGGTGCTTCCAGGTTGTTGCTATTTTTGAGTGGGATCCAATCACATAGAGAGAAATTCAGGTTGCACAGTTACAGTGGAATAGGAAGCCATGGGCAACAAGCTTACATCCCAAAAAGATTAGACGTTTTGTGATAGGGAAAGTGACTGGAAAATACACTGGAAGTTGTGAGATAGCACCTGTTTTCACACAACAACATCTAACTGTTAGGATTTTACATAGCCGATGCTGGCTAATGTGATTAGTATAAATCACATGAGATGTCCGAGAAGAGTGTGGGAATGGAAGACTGTCTTATCTCTTCCGTCTGAGAGTGTTATTGGACTGTACTTTCGCTTTTGCGGTATGTTTTCTGTTTTCTGCCAGAGTTTGGAGAACACAGACGTGATTATGGATTCTCTGTATGTATTGTGAATAAAACGTAGTTTAGATCTACAGATGTTTCTATCTTCTTGTTGTGTGATGCCAGAAGACTTGTGTGCACTTTTCATATGAGAAGTGTCACAGAAAGGCACTCTGGAGTGAAGTGACATGCCATTCCAGAGACGTGCCTACCGGGAGACGCTCGGAGGTACTGGGGGTCTGCCACCCCACCCCCCAGGACACTAACTTCCCGATAAACAATTCAGAATAAAAAGTCCATCTGGAAGCCTCCTTAAAGGTAAAAAGGGACCCCTCACCATTAGGTCCAGTCGTGACCGACTCTGGGGTTGTGGCACTCATCTCGCTTTATTGGCCGAGGGAGCTGGCGTACAGCTTCTGGGGCATGTGGCCAGCATGACTAAGCCACTTCTGGTGAACCAGAGCAGCACACAGAAATGCTGTTTCCCTTCCCGCTGGAGCGGTACCTATTTATCTACTTGCACTTTGACGGGCTATCGAACTGCTAGGTTGGCAGGAGCTGGGACCGAGCAACGGGAGCTCACCCCATTGTGGGGATTCGAACCGCTGACCTTCTGATCGGCAAGTCCTAGGCTCTGTGGTTTAACCCACAGTGCCACCTGCATCCGTGGAAGCCTCCTTACTCACTGGTAAATGAAGCTCCTGCAAATGTAGATGCATGTCCCCAATTCCCCCTCAAAGTGAGCCCTACCCAAGTCTAAAGGGGCCATGAAATTCTTGCTTCCAGACATTTCCTTCTGTGAAATGAAGGACTTCTGCTCACAACTTCTTACAGCTCTGAGACAGCGGAGGTTCCTGCTGGAGAAAATTGGAGAGGTAATTTTTACTATCTCCACTTAGCCTTGCAGCCCCGCACCCCTTCCATACTGTTCTGGCAGATACCCCAAATCTCCAGAGTAGGTTTTCAGGTGTTTGCAAGGGAAAGGAGGAATCAGCAGAAATTTCCTCTTCCTCTCTTCCATCAGTGGGAGTCGAAGTATCATGGAAAATCTAGATCCAGCCCACAGTTACAAAGTGTGTGTGTGAGCGTGTGTGTTATGTACAAAACATGTAGCACAGTATTAATTTTTTTAAAAAGTCAAGATGTTCAATCTTTCGCTTCAAATGCTACTGGCTGACTGTTGATTTATGACAAAGAAGGTGGTTAATCTGCAGCCCTACAGAAAGAACAATTAAAACAGAGAAAAATAAACGGAATAATTATAGATGGAATCCATAACAATGAATAATGAAAAGGATTGGGGATTAGGGCTAAAATAAGATTTAGTCATTCATAGGTTTACTATGTCATCACCTGGAGAATTAAGCTATTGGCATGATGTACGCCTGCTCCCATGTATAAGAAAACACAGGAGACCTGAGTATCTGCACAAACAGATACAGTATAAATGCGACTCATCATATTTCCACTTCATCAAAGGATGGAAGAATTGCAGAAATTGGTGGGGTCAAACTTGCATCCATACATCTGCTCCTAGTAATGGACTGCTTGTGGTGGAGCATGTGACTTCTAGGATTACCTCTGGACAACAAGCAGTCCTTCTGGACATTTGATCTCTCTCCTACAAGCAATTTAGTAAGTGGCTCTCATTCATGAGTACATGCTGCTTTCACAGAGCTCAGCAGCTAAAATCTGCAAGTGGTCTGTTCGTTTTCCTGCTGGCTTTTAACAAACCCCTTCTGCAAATATGGAGTAGGTTTGGCAGCACCCATGTTTTAGCCACCAGCTGCAACTTCCTGCAGAAAGGATGAAAAAATAAAAAGCAGAGAGGTGAAATCACAGGAAATGAAATATGCTTAGGCGTTTATTTGTTGAGGGGACATTTTGAGAATGCTGCCCTTGATCTGTTGTTTTAACATCCCAATGTAAAATAAAATGGCAAGCACTGTAATTGGCTGAGGTCAGGGCTGTAAGGGAGACCAGCTGGTGGAAGCTGTTCCTGGACAAGGAAGAGGCTTTTTGAATTACTCTCTTATTATGGGCATCTGTCAACATACTGTTAGATTAGACTGGAAACAGATTTCAACCTCTTCAGTATCATTCTCTGCCAAGCAACTGAGGTAGCCAAGACAGTCCTGGTGATGTAATCCCTTAAAGTTTTAAGAAGCTTGGTGCCAGGTTACTTGCAGGATTGCATCTTCCCACATGTACCCACTCAACCCTTAACCATCATCTTCCAGAGTTGTTCTCCAGGAACTCCACCAAATGAGTTAACATCCATGATACTAGAGAGAGAGGTCATTTGTGGAACAATCTCCTCAGAGAGGCTGACCTGGAGGCTATGTTGTAGTCCTTTCAGCACCAGCTGAAGGCCATATTCTTCTCCCTAGCTTTCAAGCGTACAATACTTTAGTGTACAGTGGTACCTCAGGTTAAGTACTTAATTCGTTCCGGAGGTCCGTTCTTAACCTGAAACCGTTCTTAACCTGAAGCACTACTTTAGCTAATGGGGCCTCCTGCTGCCGCCGCGCCGCTGGAGCACGATTTCTGTTCTCATCCTAAAGCAAAGTTCTTAACCCGAGGTACTATTTCTGGGTTAGCGGAGTCCGTAGCCTGAAGCGTATGTAACCTGAAGCATATGTAACCCGAGGTACCACTGTATATATATCCTCTGGATGTATTTGAAGACTTATGAATTTTTTTATTGATTGATGCTATGGAATCTTGATTTCCCCTGTGTTGCTGGTTTTATCCCATATTATGTTTAATGGCTCTTATTTTGTATTTTACTTTTTTTTTTTACTGTAAGCCACCCTGAGAACTTTAGTTATTGGTCAACACATAAATACCACAAATAAATAAAGTGGAATAAATAACACCCCCCCCCCCAACAAAAGATATCCACATGCATCATAAGGGTTCCTACTTTAGGCTTAAGATTGCAGCCTTAGGGTGGATTAGTCAAAATGATGTTTGGGTTCTTCCTACAGCTAAACCCTTTCCAGACTCCCACTTTGATGACCATAATGTATCTGCCTTTAATTTCTCATTCCCCATTCAGTGGAAGCAGTTACAGAGACAGAAAAAGAAGCGTATTCCAAATTGAGCTTTGTTATCATAAATACAAAATGACTGATGTTTTCTGCACAGCTTACTTCAAAAGGCCCAGGAGATGTGTGTGTGTTAAGGTTACCAGATTTTTTTTCAATGAATCCGGGGACACTTTTCAACTTCCTTCTAAATAGATGGATTTTGTCAGGGGACTAATTTGTAAATCCAGGGACTGTCCCCTGGAAACGGGGATGTTTGGTAACCTTAATATATGAACACATTCTGCTCTTCCTAGCTGTTCTCACTGCCTTCCTTCCAAAGCCATTACAAAGCCCTCTTCCCAGGGATTTCAAAGAAAAAGCCACATTTTGTCCAAATCACACCTCCTTGTACCCAACTGCTCCCTCAGCATCTATCAATATGCACTCCCCTGCTTTCCACTCTTGCAAAAACAGTCATTTTTTTAGCCCCCCACACCCTAAAATCCTCATGTTCTTGATCCCTGCTTGCAAGTCTCTTTCCCATCTCAGGCAGCTTTCATGCCTCCCGCTCTTCTCCCCTTTCGACTCTACGTCCTTCATATTCTGTGTACCCACCACAACTCTTTCCCCCCTTCTCCTTTTCTCTTTCATCTCTCAACTCTCATGCATCATCTAACCCCTTGTCTCCAACTCCAAAGCCTCACCCTTGCCGCCCTCTCTCTCCCTTTGCTGCTGCTGCTGCTTCTCTGACCTCATGCTTTGCCAGTCAGTTCAGCAAGTCATGCAGGTGAATATATGAATGCCAATTTGCACTCGTTGAATGAGGAAGGGTCTGGCATGCTGCTGCTCTGGCCTCCCTATCTGTGTGTGGTGAGGCATGAAAGCAGTGAAGCTGAGCTAAGGAAATGAATAAATATAACACACACACACACACACACACACACACACACACACACACACACACACATACACATTGTTAGACTTGTAGAAGTCAGTTGTCCCATAACCTGTTGTTGATACCACACCACACTTCAACTAGTGTGATCAGCAGAGTGCAGAAAACTACAGCAGAATTTTCCAGTAGAACACCAGAGTTTTCCTGCTTTCCAGCAGCCAGCCTTTCCTAGAGTTCCCAGTTTTAAGGAAAGGCTTCCATGTGTGCAGATGTGTGGACATCTATGCTGATTGATGCATATGTAGAGCTACTACTGTCTGGTAAGAAAATTACCAGTGAGGACTTGGCCAGGGGTTTCCAACCTTTTTGGGCCGGTGGCCACATTTGGAATTTTGAGAAAGCACATCTTTGCTCACAGAGAAAAAATATTTCTTCCGTTCATAACAGATGGGAGGATGGGTGTGAGATCCTGGTATCCAGTGAAATGTTGGCATGTTTAATGGGGCGTGTTCAGTATAGAGGAGAGGCAGAGCCAGTAAAAAAAGGAACTGACCAGGAAGAACAAACATGCATTGTGGATTTTTGAGGGGACCTTTTTGCAGTGCCACAGGAGGCTCTGGCAGGTGCCCTGGCACCAGTGGGTGTTTCTTTGGCAACCCCCTGTTTTAATGCTTCTGATCTCTTGTTTTGCAACCTCAGGCAGGCAACAGAAGTTAGTTCTGGCCTGTCATGCATACAAATGACTATAAAGGAGTGCTAAGGACAGCAGATGCTGTGTAGCCCCTGCATGGCAACCCACAAGGTGCAAATAGCTCTGCGTGCTCTGTGCTCCTCGTCAAAAGCTGCCTGAGGTGGCTGCTACACTCTGGTAGGGCCAGTTCCAAACAATGGAAATTTAGGCAGATAAGAGGCATCTTATCACATAAAAAAGCATGCACCACATCCTTTGATACCTGTGATGTATATTTTCAGGGCTCCCCCTCTTTTTTATCAAAATTTTTAATTGTAAGTTTAAAAACTGTGTTTTAAATTGCCGTAACCTGCCCTAGGATGTTAGGGTGAAGGGTGAGTACAGTGGTACCTCGGGTTACATACGCTTCAGGCCACATACGCTTCAGGTTACGTACGCTTCAGGTTACAGACTCTGCTAACCCAGAAATATTGCTTCGGGTTAAGAACTTTGCTTCAGGATGAGAACAGAAATCATGCAGCAGTGGCAGCAGGAGGCCCCATTAGCTAAAGTGGTGCTTCAGGTTAAGAACAGTTTCAGGTTAAGAACAGACTTCCAGAACGAATTAAACTCTTAACCCGAGGTACCACTGTTTTGGAATCAAATCATTGCCATCAGGTTCCTCGCTTTCTGTCTTTCATATGCTGTCCAGGGACATCCATTATTTAATCAGAGGCAATTGTGCTGGAAAACCTGCACATGATGGGGCTACTTTGGTGAAGCTGGCTCACTCATTTCCTTGCCTTCGAGCTTCAAATAGCACCTGTTTTTAATGAATGCTCTAATCCAGTTAACAATGGCAATTCTTAGTTTATTCGCATATGTGAAGATCTAGCTCTTCCTAGGCTTGAAAGATATATTGGAAACTCAGATGTCGACCCTCAAGTTACGATGCCTCATGTTATATGTGCTCATCAGTTAAGAAAGAAGGAATAGGAATGCACTTGTTTTTGGACTTCCGGGTTGGTGCCTCCGGCAATGGCGGAATTCCTCTGATCGGGAGGAATTTGCCCCGTGGGAATTTGGGTCTGTACCGCCATGGCGAAGGCGGAGACCCGTTAAAATCACAGGCGGGAGAAGCCTGTGAACGTGGGATTCGGTGGGCACCTTTTGTGCCTCCCCTACTTGTGGGGAAACCTGGTTTCGGGGATCCGGAGCGACGTGGGGAGAGCGGTGTGGTGCTTTGAATCTTCTGCTTCTTCCACAGAGCGAAGCCGCATAGCTGTTGCCGGAGAGCACTGACTTTTTCCTGTGGACAATTTGACTCTAAAGTAATTACCTGTGAGTAGAGCTGAAGTGGGGGAATTGGATTTTTAAACGTTTAATTTGGCATCGAAACGGGGAGGTTCAACACAGGAAGTCCGCCTCCCCTTTTGTAAATAAACTAAAGCAATGAGCCTGCAAGCTGAAGTCTTGGAAAGCCTTTTGTAAAAAGACTAAATCTCCATTGGCAAAGAACTAAACCCCCCCTTTGGAGACAGGAGAAGAGGGGGGGGAGTGGTGGACTGAATATGCCTGTAGAAGAGAGTCAAGAGAGTTAAAATACCGCCACTCAGACCCTGGAAACGGGCTGCTAGCAGGATCGATGTCTTTTGGAATGTTCATTGACAGTGTTTAGAACGTTCATTGACAGGTAGCTAAACAAGAGAATACATTGTTTCTACTGTCTCTGGCTTTTTTTTATATATATAAAAAAGGAGGAGTAAAAGTAACTGAAAACTGAAACTAACTTTGGATTATTGGAACATTGTTTAAAAGAGGACAGTACTGATGAATACAAATAGAAACTGTTTTCCCCTAGTGGAAGCTTTTGAAATTGGTTGCTCTACAGGAGCTGGGCTAGGGGAATTTCCAGCTGCAAGATAAAGAATTGTGAGACTCTGGGATTGACCTTGAATCTCTTAAGTGTTATGGCAAATGGAAAGGAAAAAACAGACGGAATGGCGACAGAAGAGGCCTTAGCGGTCGTATTAGTGAAAATAAATGATTCGCTGGAACAGCTTCACAAGAAAACAGATGTGATAAATGTGAAAGTGGATGCTGCAAATATTAAAATAGACTTAATTGTAGAAAGTTTAAATAATCTGGGACAAAAGGTGAATACCAATACAGAAACCATCCAGAAATTGATACAGGAATCTACCCTGATACGGCAAACTGCGGATGAAGTCAAGGAGAAAACCCTTGCTGCTGAATGTAAAGCAATACAACTGGAGAAAGAGAGAGTCCCATCCATACAAGGACAACTTGATGAACATAAGCTGAGATTTGCTATGATTGAACTTAAAGAGAAACAGATGAATTTGAGGATCAGAGCCCTACCTGAGGAAAAGGAAAGCTTGACAGAGTTTCAGGAGGAGACAGGACTAACATCGGTTGAGAAAGAGGGGTATTTGGGGGTTAGTATGACTGCCAGAAATGTGAATTTATTTAAGGATAACTGTGAAGGACGTTGGATTGAAGAGAAGGGGGATTTGTGGTTCGAGGACCCGACCCCCGCGATGTGAAATAAATACACAAGGACACGTGATATAAGGTTAATGGGCAAGAAAAGGCCACAACTTTATTGATTACAGCAGTGAAAAGGTATTGGCTTAGGCATTGGATGTCTAAAACAAGGGGGTTTATTCACCAGTAGGTGGAGCCTGTTGATGCTAATCCAACTATAGGCTCTCCCCTGATGTCACCGGGGGTCGTGCCATGGCCTCCCGCCAAGCAGGCATCGGACAGAGTACACGACCGCCAGATTCCTTTAACGGAATACCCAAAAATTGAAGGCATAGGCGATGGCCACACCCAGCCCTTCGACACACCACAACACATTATTCCAATGCCTAACCTACCCACCAATACCACAAAAGTTGTGATGATTGCTACGAGGTAGGCGAAAAAACCAAAAGGCCTAATGCCAAATGGAAAAATTCCTACCAGGTCCCCTAGACAACCAGGGCGACCAACCTAAGGTCCATAGCAAGGCCAAAGAACAAAGACCCTGAGCTAAAAGGGAGTGGAGGGTGGGTGACTCGCGACGAGAGGATGGAGAAGAATGAGGCCGAGGAGTGGCTGGCACCACCGCAAAAGGCTGCTGAACACACCCCCTCGAAGGCACCTGGTTGGATGCCTGCCGAGGGGGCATGGCCGCCAGCCAGGTGAGAGGAGGAGGCAGGGGGCTAATGCCCCCTGCTAGGGGCGGTGCTCGGGCTCCCGCCCACAACCACTCCCCACTCTTCCAGGGAGGAGAGCCTTTGGAAATATGGACAAATCTGAAGTTGTTATTGTTGGGCCGAGTTGCTGTGGTGGGGATGAGGGTTGCTGTGTTGTCGGGGATGTTGCTTTTGTTTCAAACATTGCAAGCTTTGGATGGGATGGATTGTTCCAGGAGGTGGCAGAGGGACATCTCTAGATTTGTTTGGCAGGGCAGGAAGCCTCGAGTAAAATTTAAGATATTGACGGATGCCAAAGAAGGAGGTGAACTTGCCCTGCCAGATCCCTAAACTTTGTTGTGAACCATCTGCTTTTTGCTGGCTGAGAGAATGGTTGCTTCTTGAAAGCACTGAAGTGTTGAATAATGGCAGATGAAGTTGATGGACTATATGGAATTGGCGGAAATGACTGGCAAGATCCGAGACCAGGGAGAAGAGTCAGGGGAATAAGACTGGAAAAAGTTTAAAGACTATTTATAGAAATATTGTAAAATTAATGAATGTTAGAAGAATATTGGAATGAAGTTATATGGCTTTAGTAGAAATGTTATAAGGAATTAAGTATAAATAGATTAATAGAAAATTAAAGGAAAAATAAGGCAAGAATGTGTTAAGATAATTATAGGATAGAAAACAGAGGAAGATGGAAAGGAATTGCTGAAACAATTAATAGAAGTGGAATACAAAAAGGGAGGTGTGAGGAGTCGTTGGAAATAAGCGAATGAAAGAAGATATTGAAAATGTTTGAGGTGTTTTTAAATTCTTTTTGTTTGTTTTTGTTTTGTTTTGTATGTAGTGTTTTTGTATTGTATTTGTATTGTTCTTTTTTTTCTTTTGTTTGTTTGTAGTGTTGTGTTGAAACTGTTCGAAAAGTAATAAATATCATTTAAAAAAAAAGAAGATATGCACTTGTTTTCTTCAATGGACTTCAGAAGAGGCTTCATTTTAAACACTTGGAATCAGCACTGTGTACAATAGAATAACAAAAAATCCTTCAATGTAGCCTACTGTGATTCTTGATGTTGGTTTTTTGTAGTGGATGGGGGGGGGGAGCACCTCTACATGCTCTCTGAGTGAAAAAAGAAAACATTTGAAAGCTGTTAATGCCCCACAGAGAGCAATAAAAATCTGAGTGATGACATGTTGGTTAGCTGCAGGGCTAAGTTTTGAAGACAATGAAGCATCAAGCAATTGCCTACTTTTAAACAAAGTGATGTCAAATGAAGCCGTTTCGGTCTTGTTACAGCAGGACTCAATCCGGTGATCAATGCTAGTCTAAAATAAAGACTTGGTAAGTTAGGCCCATAGATATTTCAGCTGAAACCGCCAAGGATAAGGATTGTAAGAAAGGCAGCGTTAAAGGAAACAGGCAAGTTCATGCTTTTCAGAAAGCAGCACACCACGGCTGTGAGAGTTATAATGTCTGCCACTTTGTTCTGCACTTAAAATAATTTTGTACTTGAACATCACAACAGGGGAATGCTCTGCCTCTAAACATTTTATTTAAATAGAAATAAAAACAGAATCCAATAGGTAAGAGGTTACTATTTATTAGCAATGTGATGTCACAGGTACCATCTTGTAGACGCCCATGCATTTCATAAAATTTATACACTGTTTGATTGTAAAAACAACAACAACAAAACCTCAAAGTGGTTTACAAAAAGATAAAACCATAAAAACGGGGGGGGGGGAAGAATACAATAAATCAAAACAAGCAATTTGAAGTTTGAAGGAGTCATCTCTTTGAAGGACTGTCTAATCCAAGTCTGGTTTAAAAATAAAGAACCATAAGCCATGAGATCAGGTGTTCTGAAGTTCCCCATTGCCAGCATCACCTTGGACAGCAGCCTGCTGGGCCACACCAAAGGCCTATCTAGTCCTGTGTCTTGTTTCTCACAGTGGCCAATCTATGGGCAGCGCATGAGTTATTCCTCACCAGCTGGTATTCAGGGGTAGGATACTGCTGATCCAGGAGATAAGTGTTTCTAGGCAGCCATTGTAAGTTCCAGTACCCACTGATGTTAACTGCCCAATGTTGCCTATAAACAAATTGCAGACTACCTCAAGAAAAGACGAAATATTTCCATGTCGCCTTCTTCATTGTGTTTGAACGTAGGGAATGCTGTTGGTCTTCTCACCCACATATCTCCTCTCCTGATTTTCACAGCATTTCATCTTGAGCTAGCATTCAGGAGCCCTGGAACCTTTTTTCCTTGCCAGAGCTGAGCCCCACGCTCAGGTCAGCAGTAGTGCACCATTAAGCATGAGAAGAAAAGTGAATTTCCTTCACTAACAGGTAGCTACAACATACCTGGGTTCAGGGGGAATGACTTTCAGGCTAAGGCCATGATTATTCAGCCTTGGCATCACACATTGCTTTCCCCTCCACACACAGCAAAGTCTCTCTTCTCTGCACTGTTACACCATGACTATTATTTAGAACTATCATTGTACGTGGCGCTTCTGTCCTTATTCTCTGGGTTTGGGGAACATCTCCCCCCATTCACATCTTGACTTACCATCTATTAGCCATTAATTTCATCTTGCTCTCTAGGGTGATGTTTGCCAGATGATAGCCATTTTTGCTGCTCCATTAAATCACTTTGTGCGTCTCCCAATTCTCTTTTCTGGTGACAGACTCATGTTATATTTATCTTCTTTTACGTTTTTTGGTGTTCACTGCACTGAGTGACCTGAGATGGCATAATAAATTATCTCAGGAACTGAATCACTTCTAGTGACTGGGGAGACGCACTGCTCAGACTGAAACTGAAGCAACCACCAGATGCCGATGCCATAATATGTTTTCAAAGAAGCTGTTTCCCAGACAGATCTGGAATCAAATGCCATCTGTTTTGGAGGGAGGAAGAGGGGATTTGAGGAGGGAAAGTAAACATTCTTGAATAAAGACAAAGAAACTGTTAATGCTTTGACCAACAGCCACTCATCCACTGAATTGTTCTCGATCAATTGCTACTGAAACATATTAATGTCTGAAATGTATACCACTGCGGTGGTCATTGCTTTAGCTGGGAAGCTTTAAGCAGTAAAAGTGTTTCCCCATTTCCTTTAGAGCTGCTATGTATTTATTCACAACACAAGCACCATATGTTTGAGCAATCATGTTTTTACATGTTTAAACATAGCTGTCTTAAGTAGCTGTACTTATAGCAAAGGTGGCAAACCCACAACCTACAAAACTGCTTTTGGTGGCTCACCAACTCCATCACAGTTTCCCCATCACAGTACTGGGTCTCCTCCCAACTTGCTGGACACCATCTATCTAACCAGCTATTGTACAATTTCTCTGTATTTCTTTTAAAGCAAAGGGGTCATTCAGACTTCCTTTTGAGTTGCATTTTCCAGGCACAGGTCTGTACTCTACAGCTCTGTGTCCTACCTGCTCCCCTGCCTGTGTCTCTGTACTCTGACTCCCTCCTCCTCACCTCACCTGGACCACTCATGTAGGCTGCCCCTGGATCCACCCTCTGGATCTCCTCCTGTATTCTCCTGGGCTGCCCACCCACCTTTAAGCCCAGCAGCTCATCACACTGTAGTTTACAGCTCCACCTGTCTACTGCCAAGCAAACTGCAGCATGATGACATCCTTGCAATTTCATATATTAGAGAGAAATGGAATTGTTAAAGAACCATTGTCGCTAACTGCAAAAAGCAGCAGCATCTAATCCCATGAGCTGCATTTCTCTAACAAAACCCAGTTTTTCTGAAGCTGTCAATTCATTTCATCAGCTCCTACAGTGTTTAAAAGAGATGAATTTCCACGGTTTGCTAAACAGGCAGAATGAATGAATGCATAGCATATAAACTGCTCATATTAGGCACAAGAAATAGGATGCAATTTAGAGATTTGAAGAAACAGGTAGGAAAAAAAATACAGGTGAATGCCTTCCCAGTGCTCCTGAAAATTAATAAGCCTTCAAGGTATTTCTCTATTAAATCAAAAAGCTTTTTAAAATAAAAAAATAAAAAAGAGGTTTTCATTCTACTCCACTTTGCTTCCAGTAATGATTGCCGGAACTTCAGTCTCTCTCTCCCCCCCCCCCTCACTTCTTAATATGAAACTTTAATAAGCAAGATTCCTTTTTCCCCCTTTAGATGAAAAGCACTTAAATCCAGATTGGTTTATTTGAATAGTTGCGAAATTGGTTTTGATGCTTTGGGTGAAATTAGATGAGATATTAGAGAACTGTGATTGGGTACTCAGTACATATGGCTTTTCCTAGGCACAAATAAATGCTTGGGGGTGGGGGTGGGTTGCATTGTGGAAAAATGTGTGCCTGGGAAAAGTTTACGGAGTGGTAAACCTTTATCATCCTGGGGGCTGCATTCCCTTCAAGGCAATTTTTTTTGGGGGAGGGGGGCCACATGCCAGTGGTTTTTGGGGCTAGAAGTAGATGGAACAATAAGTGCATTACTTTTCCTTTTGTATGGTAGGCTAGTTTCCACACACACTTCTCCAGCTTCCCATCCAGGCTGCTATTCCCACACACAGCTGCTCTTTGCCCCATGGAGCACTACCATTGTTCAAGAACACATGCCAGCCAGGCCAAAACAGTCAAGGAGGGCAGGAAGCAGGGCCAATGAGGATTGTGGCCTGGGGGTAGAGTCCCAAGAGTCAGATGGAGAGATTTGGAAGGCTGCATTTGGCTCCTGAGCTGCTGAGTCCCCTCCCCACTGCTGGTTTTAAAACTCTGCTTCAAGCACCGTGGTGTGGCTCCAGTTCAGATCCCTCACATCTGCTTTTAAAATACTGTATTTTTTGCTCTATAAGACTCACTTTTCCCCTTCTGAAAAGTAAGGGGAAATGTGTGTGTGTGTTATGGAGTGAATGTAGGCTGCGCAGCTATCCCAGATGCCAGAAGAGCAAGAGGGATCACTGCTTTTGCTGCGCAGCGATCCCTCTTGCTCTTCTGGCTTCTGGGATTCAGAATATTTTTTTTCTTGGTTTCCCCCTCCGAAAACTCTTATGCTCTGGTGCATCTTATATACTGAAAAATACGGTACATTAAAGGAGCTGGGAGGTCTCTGATATCAGGATCGCCAACATCTGCTTGCAAGACCAAACTAGACTTGACAATGGGAGATCACATGTTATTAAAATGACTCATTACAGCTGTCAGTGGTTTACAGACACATACATGGAGCAAACATACCTGATAAAAAGCAGCTCCAGTGTATTTTGGATTGGGAAAATGGAGCTGGAGCATGTTTGGCCTGATACAGCAGCACTCTTTTAAAAATTATTCTGCAAATTTGAGAAATTTTGAAATGGTGGGAGGCAAAAGTAGGTTGCTTCCCATTGATAAATGAAAGAAATAGATGTTGCAAAGGAATACACATTCAGAAAAGTAGTCTTTATTACGTGGTAGTTTTCCAACCCTCAGAGCCTTCTTTTTGTTTGTTTGTTTACGCTTTCTCATCAGTGGCTTGTGTTTCACATTAATTGATTTCACAGTGCTATAGACTAATTTTTAATGTGTTACAACAAAACGAAAAATGTCAGCTTAACAGCTATAGCATTTTAAAACCAGCTTGCTTACAGCATCTTTATAGCTCTTACAGAACAAATCCAGGGTTTGAGGCATCAAACACTACTGCTGGTATTGATAAAAGACCAAGCCTGTTGTGAATGAATTATTAAGTGCTAGGAAAATTCATCAAGCCTGGTCACACATTCCCTATGTTCCTTTTCATATGGTGTCATATCGTTCAGGGTCACACACTACATTCTGCTTCTTGTCATTAATTATATCTTAGCATGGAGCCTCTATCTCTAGTTCTGTAAACATCTTTCAGGTTTCTTTGGGAAAATTCAGGAAATGAAGGATATTGTACACAACAGAAATCTCTCAAAATGTCAGTCAACAACTCTTTGTTGTCTTTCCACAAGACCTTGTGCCACTTCTGAATTTTAGTTCTCTTTCTTGTGCTAGAATCTTGAAGTAAGAAAAAACAAAAACCTTCTGCAGGTATAAGAGGGCTTGTACTCAAGGATGGGCATCTCTGAATTCTAAACCACCCTGACTTCATTACCGAGGAAGAGAGTTCTATATTTTTGCAATAAATCCTGAATCAAAATACTGCTCTGTGGTTAGAATAAAAGGTGTACATTGATGCTTAGCTATTCTAACACAGGGTTTTTCCAGGAGGATTTTCATTAGGCTGAGATTGCCATGTGGAAATATCAGTATCAGGTTGCTCAGTTTGCCTATCATGTTTAATTGACCCACTGTAGAAACAAAACACAGAGTGGCTTCAGCTACATGACCACAGGGTCTCCTAAAAGTTTGATAGCAGTTTTAAAACTGAATAGTTACAAATGAAAAGCAAACTTGTGAGCCATTGGAATTCATGATTGCAGTGAGTATGCTTCTGTATATATGACCCATAGATGCTAAAGAGCACATGCTGATTCTGTTTACTTCAACTTGGAACTGATCAGGACATAGTTTAGAAAATTATAAAACAAACACAAAGGGTATAAATGGTGACTTAACAAAGAGTGGGTTTTTTGGTGTTCGTGTTTTTTTTGGGGGGGGGACCCCCAAACTTGAAACTGATCTGCAGTGTAATGTAGACAGGCTAGGAGCTTCAGATAGATAGATAGATAGATAGATAGATAGATAGATAGATAGATAGATAGATAGATAGATAGGCAGGCAGGCAGGCAGGCAGACTGATATGTAGGCTTCGTTTGTCCAAATAAGATGGTTGAATACTCAAGTATCAGAAGTAGGTTGGGTCAGGTGTGTTCTCCCTGGTTCAATATGTCCAATAAGCAAATAGAACTAACCGTAAGATGAGAGAACTAACATTTTGAGAACTTAACCAATCAAGAAAGTAAATAGCATATATCAACAAGGATAAATAAACTGCTTCTAAAATGCAATACAGACTCTGTGAAAGTGAACAAATTTATGGTTAAGTGGTATAAGACATAGGACAACATATTTTAATGGAAGTTTAGGAAACTATGAAAAGCAGGTACACTTTCTTTACGCGATTGTAAGCCAAAATTATTATACAGTAATGGCAAGGTGATATATGACACCAATGGCTATAAATAGTAATAAACAGTAATGATCCGGAACACAGATATGTTGGAAATGTCAGAAAGAGAGAGGGGATTGCTATCACATATGGTGGCTATATCGGTTAGCAAAGAGATACTGAAAAAAGATAAAATCAAAGATTATACAAATATGATAGATGTTTAATTTCCATTAGAGCCAGTATTCCACACACACCCCTTTAAACTTTATATATGGATGGCAGTGTAAAATAAGATCATAAGGAGTTAACCTCATACAAGGTAACAACAGAGATAATATTATACACAAAAAAGAATGGAGGTTACAAAGCGTGCTAATAATAAAAGCATAAATAGAAGAATGGATCTTGCTTTAATGGAAAAATTGACATATTTTCTGAGATGGAGAAAAGAGAGACAACTGCAATGTAATTTTCTACTAAATCGGGTACCATTTATCGATTGCCACGGAGAAAACTTATTACTTCCTCAATCTACAGGTGGATTTATTATGTTGTAAGGCAACTTTTGTTTTATGGGTGAGATCTAATGTAGTGCAAGTAGATGATCACGTCCACAATGGGCTACTTTCCCCCCTTCTTCTCCTCCCCTCCAGTAGCACCTCTGGAAGCCTTTGGATCAGCTTCAGCAGGTTGCAGGACACTCCAGAAAAGATCTTGGGGGAGAAGAAAACAGGAAGCTCCATTGTACAAGCTGGTGGTCATCATTGGAATTTTCCATGTGGCACCAATATATTGACTAAATCAATGTACGTTTGTATTTATATACGCCACAAATTAATAGATTTCAGGTTTTGGTTGGTGTCAAATGTATCGCTCTCCTTGCTTTTGGACCATATCAGTGAGGTCTTGTTCTCTGGGCAGCCCAGGACCTCCATACACACTGCCCAAGCTTGAACCATGGGGAGGTCACTTTGGTGCTGCAAATGAATCAGTTTGACTTGATCCCTGAAGGCACACTCAATTGTCTCTTGAGACAGAAGGGTGGCAACAACAAGAATCCCCCCCAGTTACATACAGTATAGTGCTACACACGGAGCCTCCCCCCCTTTAAAATTCCTTCCTACAACCCACCCATTCCATGAACCCTTTGTACCAAATTCTGTGTACAACTGTAGCTAAGGCTAAGTATATGTAACTAAAGCAATTCATGTTGCACAATCCTGTTCCCCCCACCTCCACACAGCGGCAGATTTATAGGTATGCACAGTGTGCAAAGATTTAAGGTCCCCTGTGGCTGAGTGGGATCGACTTTGCAGCACTACTAGGGTGCTGAGGGGAAAGAGTGAAGAATGAAGATACCAGTTGCATTCACATGTCTTCCACCCCATTCAAAACCCTGCTCCACACAACCCATCCCACTCAGCAGGGTCCCATGTCCATCAGAGGAATATTTTTGGGGAGAGCGTTCTGAGGCCTGGCAAATAGAGGAGAGTGTGGGAAGGGGTCAGCTTCCACCAGTCCCATTATATAGGCAGATCTCTGAATTCAATATGTGAGACTGTCAAACAGCCTTCCACAACCTAGTGCCTTCCAGGTGTTTTGAACAACAACTCCCATCACCCCAAACCAACATGGTTAATGGTTGAGGATCATGGTAGTTGTAGTCTAGAACATCTAGAGGGCACGGGTTAGGAAAAGCTTATATGGAACATGTTTTGCTTCCATGGTGTGAAACTGTCTTAACTTACAGTTTCCTGGCTTTGAGGATATACGTAGGTGTGCAAACTCCTCGGGTTACAAACACTTCGGGTTACAGACTCTGCTAACCCAGAAGTAGTACTTCAGGTTAAGAACTTTACCTCAGAACAGAAATTGTGTGGCGGTGGCGGCGTGGTGGCAGCAGGAGGCCCCATTAGCTAATGTGGTACCTCAGGTTAAGAACAGACCTCCAGAACGAATTAAGTTCATAACCAGAGGTACCACTGTACATGAATGAGAGCCTGAACTGTTCTCAATTAAAAATGTGCCTGTTTGTCTTTATAAAATTCTGGTAGTTAACCATTGTAGAGACTTAAAATATTTTTATGAGGAAAATTCTCTTGCCCTGTATGCATCATCCTACTTTAGACCAAGGGACAATGTGCACGCTTGTGCATCTGAATTCACAAGATGAAAAATGGCTTGAAGTAGCCTTAAAAATGCATTATTTTCCATTGTTGGTTGACCTTGTCTAAACTGATTAAATTGGACATTATTAGTCTCCTCTTCCTGGCTTCCTTGCCTCCTTCCTTTATAGACGGATGCATAATTGCCTTGTCAATTTATTTGTTTGCAGACAGATGGTTGGCACTCTTCAATTGCTGTTCTTCGCTTTCAGTTCTTTAATCACACTCACACTGCAATCCTATGAGTGGTTTAACAGTCAATCCCTCTTCCCAGGGTATGCTGGGAACTTTAGCTCTGTGAGGGGAATAGGCGTCTCCTAGCAACTCTCCGCATCCTTAATAAACCAGTTCCCAGGATTCTTTGGGGGAAGACGTAAGTGTTTTAAGTGGTATGCTAAGTTTATAGCCCAAATGGGGCCTAGAATGCACTCCTGATCCTTCCTTTGTAGTTGTGCATTTAAATCTGAATCACCTGACATGATATGACATCAGGTCATTGACAGGAGGGTGGTCCCACCCACCTGTCAAAGTGGCCTGTGGTAGATGTGGCCAAGTTGGTCCCTCTCTTGTACAGTATTGATATTCTTCCTGGGAGGCAGGGGTGCAGCACTCTGGCCAATGGCAGAGGCCAGAGTGTTCTTCCCATTCTTATATTCAGCCTTAAAAATGGACTGTGAAATGTTTTTTTATGACACTACCCACCGTTTTGTGTACACTGCGTTCCAAATTGCTATTCTACTGTTGTAAGATAGCAATTGATTTTTAGTTTGCTTCCATCTTTCTACTGCAAGGCAGTGTATAGTTTAAGAACCATAAAATCCAAATGGTTCTGCCTTATTTTTTTTTAATAAAAAACAAAACAAAGATAAAACTATATGGGATAACTTACTTTCCCCTAAAAAATGTAATATTTGGATTTTTTTTAAAATGCATTTTATCCCATGTGACTAATTTATTCTATTTTGTATATACAAAGCATGCTTGCCTCTTTTTCTAGCAGGACTGGATAGCTCAGTTGGTTAGAGTGTGGTGCTGATAATGCCAAGGTTGAAGGTTCAGACAGTTGCATATTTCTGCATTGCAGGAAGTTGGACTAGATGTGGTCCCTGCCAACTCTGCAATTCTATGACCTGTGGCGCTAAGATTTTGTCAGACCACAACCCCCATAATCCCTGGCTCTTGACAATGCTGGCTGGGGCTCCTGGGAACTGTAGTCCAGTAACATTTGCAGGGTCACAAGTTCCATACTCTCGTCTTAACCCTGATATAGCAGGTGGATCTGACAAATTACATTTTCCCCATGCTGAGGAACATGTCACACTTGCTTATTGTCTGACTTTTCTGGAAAATCCTTTTACATGCAATGCTGGTAATCAGCATATAAGGTGAGCATTATAGTGTAAGTGCTTTTTCAGCCTTATCTTCAGCAATGCATTGAGAGAAAAAGTATAATATAACCTTTATGGAAGATTATACTTCACTGAAGCCATTCACTGTCATTTTAATTGGCTCCCATCTTGCTATATGAAATGGTTCATTTTGAATTTCTTGCAAAAGGTCTGTGATTTTCTAAAGATTAATGTAACCATATATATGTGGTTTTTCCTCAACTATTATAGATAAAACATTTATATTTAATATCAAGCCATTTCAAAAGGAGCAATTTTGACGTTCATGTTATAATCAGGCAGTAAATTAAGAAGTGTGTTTGATAATGATTAATCTCCTGTACAAATGTTTTGAGGAGATGCCAGTTGTGGTTCGAGGACCCGACCCAGACGAAGTGAAATGAAGACACATGGACACGTGATATAAGGTTAATGGGCAAGAAAAGGCCACAACTTTATTGGTTACAGCAATGAAAAGGTATTGGCTTAGGCATTGGATCGAAACAAGTGGGTTAATTCACCAGTAGGTGGAGCCTGTTGATGCTAATCCAACTATAGGCTCACCCCTGCTGTCACCGAGGGTCGTGCCAAGGCCTCCCGCCAAGCAGGCATCGGACAGAATACACGACCGCCAGATTCCTTTTACGGAATACCCCTAAAAATTGAAGGCATAGGCGATGGCCACACCTAGCACTTCCACACAGCGCAACACATTATTCCAATGCCTAACCGCCACCCGAGCCAAAGGCTCACCGCCAATACCCTCAAAGCTGCAACCAATCCCAGATATTTTTAATGACACTAGCTAACCAAAAGTCGTTCCCCAGATCCGATAGGTGGACACCATCATCCCGGTATAAAGCTTTGTCGCTAATCCGGATACGGTCATGATAAATCACACGGCCATCCATAAAGCGCACCCAACGGGCTACCGCCCGATTTAAGAGTTTCCTGGTTCTTTCAATGGCCATACAGCTTTGCGCACCGCGCCACACAGTTCTTTTCAGGAAGGAGGACCAGAACACCGTCGTTCTGGGACACAAGGCTGCGAATGCATTCAAGTCTCTTTTTATGCTCGACAACAAGGCCACACTCCTTTTGTTGACGAGGTCATTCTCCCCCAAATGAATCACCAGGATGTCGGGAGGGCCAAGCTTGGCTATTTTCTCCCACAGCAAAGGCATCAGTTCTTCCCAACGCATGCCTCTTCTCGAAAACCAGGAAACTCGAACATCACGTGGCAGACCCAGATTGGGTGCCAGGCCGCAGCTCACCGCTCGCACGCGGGCCCAATGGACTATACTGTGGCCGCAAATCCACACGCTTCTTCCGGGCATAGCTGGGGATAGAGATAGAACAAAAGGAAGGGTAAGTAGACTAAGGGGTAGGCGCAAAATTGCGAATATATGACTTATAAACATTGGATTTCCACCGGCCCAACTCTTTTATCCTTTCTGCCGGTAACCCCAGGTGCACGGCCGTGGTAGCGGCCCCGATCCTAAACAAATGCGCAGCGTACTCCTGGGAGGAGAGGCCACAAGCCTCAATAGCCTTGCGCAATACTCTGGTGAATTGATACCTCAACAGGGGCGACCCGTCCTCGTGGATCAGGAACAGTCCCGGGGCAGCTGGTTTAAGGCGGAGGTACCGCCTGGTGTCCTTTACCGGGCATGGGCCCTGTTGGGCCGACGCCGAGAGCTTGAGCAGGACACCCTTGCCAGCCTGATCAGTCTTGGACTGACGTACAAGTACTGACACAGAAGATTCGGACAGCTGTACGTCCTCGCACAGGAGGCCACGAGTTACACCCCGCGCACTAACTTCACACACCACCTCGCCAACTCTGAGCGCACCAAAAAAGGCTGTAGCGTATGCTGCAGAGAAGAGCCGTGCCTCAAACCTGGACCAGCAAATTGTCCTGAGTTTTACGCGTATCTGAGATAGCAATCCGTAAGAGATCGGCTTACGGCCAACAGCCCTAGGCGGTTGCAACCTGCCCCAACCCTCGATGGCTCTACGGATCAGAAAATCGCTACATGGGTCTTGCGCAAACGTCGCCTTTGAAAAGAAGCTGATGGCTGCTACGTGGATCTTTAAAGTTTTCGTAGCACGTCCAAGATCATCCAGATGGGACAGGTACTGCATACATAAATTTGTATATTAGGAGAAATGGACACTAAAATGCAGAGACATTTTCATGAGGATGTGTGTATGTTTTTTTAAATAAAAACAACAACAACAGCAGCAGCAGCAGCAACAACAACAGTCAATTGAACTTTAAATGTGGTGAACAGAAGACTGGAAAAAATGAGAAACCCAGCATCAACAGGTTTGACCAGCCCTGCTACTTAAGCTTTTCTTTCACTGATGATTTCCAACCTCCTGAATGAGAAGAGTTGTGAAGGTCTGCATCTGTCTGTGGCTCTCAGCCTTCCTAATAAATAAAATTACTGCACACTGCCAAGAATCACTGAGGAAACAAGGCACCACAGCCATTTTGAGGATAGCCGATCTTAAAAAAAAAAGGAAAAAGCACTAGGGTGCATTTTGTGGAATGAATCGGTTTAATCACAGGTTTCCACTGAAGTCAAAGCACCTGAACCTCCTTGAAAGCAAAGGATTGATTGTTTTGTGATACATGCAGTTCCCTTATTGACTGGCAGCCTGTCTCTTCTCAGAGACAGAGCTGGCATTTAATACCTGTGCAGCTCTGGGACCTGAGACTGGCCCTGTTTAAGCCAGACAAAGCAACAGCTTTCGCTGCCAATGTTATCAACACAAAGAAGAGCTGGTGTGTGTGTATGTGTGTATGTGTGTATGTGTGTGTGAGAGAAGCTGCTTTCATCATCAAGAAGCCAAGGTCTTCTACAAACTAACTGGGTCAAACCTTTGGGTCAAGCTCTTCTAAGTTGCCCCAGTTCATTATGCAGAAAACAAACACCACCTTCTTTGATGACCCTGTACTTTTGTTCCGAAGCCATTTCTGGTGCAAACCCAGAAGAAACCTGTTACCTTTTAACTGCAGGAGGAAGGAATTTGGATTGTTGTAGAATGCACATGCAGGTCTCAGCTTCAGTATTTTTTGAATCACCAATTAAACAGAACTTCGGTAACTTGGTTAGCAAAGGCCTTCTCCTAGGCCTTTGAGGGACCACTCCTGCATACCCCACCAACATTGCTCCAATGAAAACAGGGACATCCTATTCCATGGCGCTGTGGTCTAAACCACAGAGCCAAAGGCTTGCCAATCAGAAGGTTGGCAGTTCGAATCTCCTTGAAGGGTGAGCTCCCGTTGCTTGGTTCCAGCTCCTGCCAACATAGCAGTTCGAAAGGATGTCAAAGTGCAAGTAGATAAATAGGTACCGCTCCAGCGGGAAGATAAATGGCGTTTTCATACGCTGCTCTGGTTCGCCAGAAGCGGCTTAGTCATGCTGGCCACATGACCTGACCTGGAGGCTGTCTGCGGACAAGCGCCGGCTCCCTCAGCCAGTAAAGCGAGATGAGCGCCACAACTCCAGAGTCGTCCGTGACTGGACTTAACGGTCAGGGGTCTCTTTATCTATTCCATACCCTCCAACATTTCTTCAATGAAAATAGGGACGTCCTAAGGAAAAGCAGGACATTCTGGGATCAAATCAGAAACCGGGATGGCATCTGTAAATCTGGGTCTGTCCCTGGAAAAGAGGGACACTTGGAGGGCCTGCTCCTTATCAAGACACAGAATACTTGGTTACATGGACCAATGATAGTTTGACTCATTGAGCGGGAACATCATCTGTTCATAAATCTGCTAATAGTGCTCCGTTTATAGGGGAAAAGCAGAGTTGGGCCTAATGAAAGTCAAAACCCCCGTCTTCTGATTCCCCTGAATTTTAGTCAAAAATGCTGCTCATGTGTAGCTTTCTACACAGGGGAGCATCACACAATAAAAGGGTGAACGAAAGCAAAGTGAATATAATAGTTATTTAAATATGACACTACTTTAAAAAACAAACAGTTGTAACACAGATGCTCAGTGTGCATGATATTTCTGGATTAGGGATGTGTTTAACCTCAGCACTGTTGTGATGGATGGACTTACCGTGTCTCAGGATTTTTCCTACAAGAGAAAAAAATATTACATTATCCCAATACAGTGTGGGATGCTGTTTGTGTAACCATCTGAAACATCCAAAGACTTTCAGACATCTAAGAGCCCATGCAGATCAATACACTCAGTTTACAGTTTTGAGCTGAGGGAACCTGGTGCATGTATCTATGTTTCAGTTTCTGTGTTTTAAAACTCTCTTTTTTCTTTGTTAGCAATGCACAGACACATTTGTAACTCAGCTGCTGCCAAATGGTTTATCAAAAGCGACCAACAATCAAGAGAGGATGAAAGACGCCCTGTGAAGCCTTCCTTGGAGACAGGTCATCACTTTGTGGTAGGCCATCTGCTTTGAATGCAGAAGGTCCTAGATAAATCCCTGGTATCTGTGGCGAGGGCTTGGAATGTTTCCCAGTAAGCTGTTACCAGTCAGTGCAGAGACAGTACTGGGCTAGATGGACTAATGGCTCTGGCACAAAAGACGTGGGGCTTGGACCCACTGGGCCATCCCCTAATAATGCGCTGGTAAGTGTGGGTGGCACTGTGGTCTAAACCACAGAGCCTAGGGCTTGCCGATCGGAAGGTCGCCAGTTCGAATCCCCACGACAGGGTGAGCTCCCGTTGCTTGGTCCCTGCTCCTGCCAACCTAGCAGTTCGAAAACACGACAAAGTGCAAGTAGATAAATAGGTACCACTCCGGTGGGAAGGTAAACGGCATTTCCGTGTGCTGCTCTGGTTCGCCAGAAGCGGCTTAGTCATGCTGTACGCCGGCTCCCTCGGCCAATAAAGTGAGATGATCGCCGCAACCTCAGAGTCAGTCACGACTGGACCTAACGGTCAGGGGTACCTTTAAGGTAGTGCCACTACTTGAGGAAGATCACTTGGAGTGTGGCTAATGAGGAGAGACCTTAACTACAACCCTGTGTTCAGATGACAAACTAAACCAACCTTTGGTTCAGCTGGCACACCACCCTGACCTAGAAAACCCAGGCAAGAGCAAAGTCGCTGTGATCTCCTTCTTGGGAGCCAGCATGTTCACACATTCACACTAAACCATGGTTTGCCCTCTGGGGGCAAGCTCTTGCTTTGTTTGGGGTGGGATGCCAGCTGCTGCTATCAACAAACCACCAGGTGGCCGCCGCCGAGTTAAAGGAAAGAGGGCAAAAAATGCAATTAAATCAAGAATTACATTGGAAAGAAAGCCTCAGGTTGGGGCAGAGAAAAAACCTTGTTGATAATGAATCCATTTAGCTTCTTGTGATGTTTGTTGTAAAGGACACAGCCTGACATTTAAAATGGTTTGAGCGAAGGATCTGTTAAGTCCCTTTTGTTGAAAGCAAAATCCTGGCAGATCTGACCTGAATGTACGCAGAAAGATGTGGACTCCGATAGCGTAGACAGGAAAGCTAAGAGCGTTAATGTATTGGTAGTGGCAAGAATTGTTTCCTTCGACGTTTGTAACATGCAGCTGAAATGGTCTCTGGCAGCTTTGGGGCTGAGATGGTCAGGTGCACAAAGGGAAGCAAAGCCTCTTTGCAACTGGCAATTGTTAACAATTAAAAACCACTTTCATGTTTTGTAAGCAGCATTACCAGGTGCTGATGGAATGCTTTTTGAATGCTCAGGAAGCTTTTGGTCTATTTTGGGAGGTTACCTGTAAATATTGATGTGTATCACTAAAAAGTTTCAAACTTACAGTAACTTTCTTTTGCGAACAGGGAGGAGAACCCTATGTGAAACAGAAATGGCTTTCTTTGATTTTCTTCGGAGTATTGGTTCTGGCTTCCTTTCCTTTGCTTGTTGTGCATTGTATGATTTCAGTGGAACAGATAATTAAATTTATTCAGTCTCCATGACTGGAGACAGACAATTCATAAGAGAGGGCGAGATGGCATGATAAGAGTGTTACAAGGCATGCGTCAGAGCCCACATGGGTGTCCAGCAGAGCCATCATTTTCTGTGGTCTATATTAGGGATGGAGAACCTGTACTCAACCACCCATTGTTGGATTTCCATCACCCCTGGCAAAGCGTGTTCTCCATAACAGAGAGCACGTGTTGTGGTGGGGGCTGAAAGCCACCCCACTGTTGTTGGACAAATTGGCCACATTCTGTGATTGGGCAAGGAGTGTTACTGGGGAGATTGTTATGTTGCTAAATGGTGGGAGGGGTCAGAGGTCTTAAATACTGGGCCTGGGGTGTTCTCTTGGGCTGCGTGCACCAGATCACCCGCCCACCCTCCCAGAAAAGGGGGGGGGTTCGTTGTCCTCTGACCTTGCTATGCCTGTCATGGGGTCGTCTGCTTTGGAGCGGGGGCCTGGTAGGAATTTTGTCCATTTGGCTGATTGGCTGTTGCCATTTGGTTTTTGCCTACTGCGTAGCAAATCGTCACAACTTGTAAGGTTGGCGGTTAGGCAACCACTCACATGTGTGTATTTTAAAAAGTTGTGGCCAAATTCATGCCAAAAACCTTAAACAAAATTGATGTGTGAAGTGTGAGTTATTGGGGTGGCTTGGGGGACCTCGACACACAACTGGCCATGTTGGCTTGAGCGGATAGGAGTTAGAATCCAGAAAAATCTGGAGCTATACACTTACCGTATATTCCAATCCTATTGGTAAGAACCAACATTCCTCTTCTTTTCCTTCCTCTGTGTTTACACAAATAATTTCCTTAGGAACTGTTTTTACCTTTTCTGTCCATGTAAACTTTGTGATTATCAGGGGGTGTTTTTTTTGGTGGGGGGGGGACTTTTTCTCGTAATCATACCTTTCCTCCAAGGAGATAAAAGTGGTGCACATAATTCTCTCCTTCCCCTTTTCATTCTCATAACAACTCTGTGAGGCAGGTTAGGCTGAGAGAGAGAGAGGCCCAAGTGAGCCTCATGACTGTGTAGGGATTTAAACCCTGGCCACTCAGGTCCTACTCCAACTCTAACCACTACACCATAGATATATGCTTCTTCTTCTTTAAGGGAAAATCCTGGTGGACACACTCCAGCCAACACATTTTAGTAAGAATAAGAAGGAAGCTGGGAGGGGGAGAATAAAAAGAAATTTCCAGCTGTCACTTTTTCTGTGCTGTGAGCTGCAAAATTGGATCTGGCAATAACATATTATCCATAGCTGGAAAGCTGCCAGTACCTCTTTACCCCTAAAGCTGGGGGTGACAGGAAGGGGTCAGTGGAGGATCAGCTCCATTTCCTACTGAACCCCACCTCCAGCAAAAAAGATCAGGGGGTTAGGACTGGACAGTTAGCCATTATGCCACACCAGTGATATCTCTACCCTATTGCATTGTTATACAGAATAAACAGGACTCTCCTGCCCAAAGGTGACTTTTTGTTGCATATTATTAAATTGACAATGGATGCTAATATTTAACACCAAATTTAATATTGAAAACCAAGCACAAAAACTGACCTTGTTTCACTTTGGCTAATACTCTCTCACACATTTAAAAGCTACACAGCACTGCTGTATTTTTAAGATATTAGTTTTACTTAATCAGAAGACCTCAAGCTGCTGGCAGAACAATACAGCAGGGTTTGAAAGCAGAAAATGCCCACCCCCCTTTCATTTGGATCTCGTTTAAAAAGGAAAGCCTTGCTTCTTATTCAGTGATGGCTTTTCTGTATTCATCTTCCTTAGTCTACAGAATCCCAATGTAAAGCAAATCATTTAAATTTGATCTTTTCATGCTGCTTCTTTCCAAGCTGAGCTCACGGTGTGGCGTTGGCTGCATTAAGCTAATTTATGGAGTAACCAGCTGTGATTTCAAAGGACTGTGACTTGGAACAGGAACAAGCAGTTCAAGCAGAAAAAAACTTGTAGAAGCGAAATCTGAGTTGTATGCAAATATAGCTTAGGATGATGGCATTGTGATTTCAGTAGGAGCTAATGAAGGTGTGTGTAGAGGATAGGGAGAGAAAACCCAAACAGAGATGGGTTTCCCTTCTCAAATGGTGCCTGTGAAAATGCACACACTTCTAGGTTTCCCCTTTATTTAGACTTGCCAAGACCTAGACCTAATGGAGTAAATTATTGTTTATTCAGTTATACTAGGGGTTGTCAACCTGGTCCCTACCACCCACTAGTGGGCATTTCAGGATTCTAGGTGGGTGGTAGGGGGTTCTGCGACACAAGCTGAATCCTCCTTCCATTGAGCTCTGGAGGGCAGAAAGGAAATTTTACCATCAAGAAAGATGCATTAGTGGGCAGTAGGTATAAAAAGGTTGACTACCCCTGAGTTATACTGATAGAAACTTAAGGTTCAAAGAGTTATGGGCAATGTAGCTTGTTAAGGGTTGCTGGGGATGGTAACTCGGGGAAGGAGGGGTGTGTGTGTTAAACTACAGTACTCCAAATTCACTGAGGGAATAATGTGCCTTGAAAGTATTTGCAGCCTTGGAACCTGTTAACGCTACCTAGCAGCCAACACGTACTGTAATACAAATGGGGCATGGGTGAAGTTTTTTGCTGAGTGGTTATATATACAGAATATGTAGTGTTCATTCTATCTTTTTCCTCCAAAAAATAAATAAATAAGGAAACATAAAACCTGCAGCGTTACGGTGTCTCTCATCCGCCCGTATCAGTACACATGAAGGGTGGGTTGGTTGAGAAATAAGCAATAAGTAAATAAATGAGTGTTGAGGTGCCCCACAATAATCAGGCCTGGGAAGGTTGTGTTGATGCCTATTCAGCTGTTGCCGTTGACTGTGGATCTTCTATGATGTCACATAGGATATGGTGGCTGAGGGAAAAGAGACCTTTCCCCATGACGTCAATGGTGCCCACTCCATGTGACATCACTGGACTACCCCTAGGTCTCAGTTTTGAGCCCATAAATCTCAGGGCCACTCATATCTTGCTTCCATGCTTTCCATGGGCAACTGGTTGGCAACTGTGAGAACAGCATGTTGGATTAGATGAGTCTTGTTTGAGGCAAATTAGGATCTGTACGAGACAGCCTAAAATGAAGTGAGGACACCAGGGCACCAGGAAGTGTTTCATGGTGCCCTGGTGATTCAGAACTACTGGAGCAATTTGTCTGCACTTTGTCAAGTCAACCTAGCAACACCTCTCTCATAGTCACTATTTTCAGACGAACTGTCCACAAATAACTAAAGGAGGTTAAGTACTTCCTTTTTAAAAATTTTTTACCCATCCCAACTTTGTAAAGGCTGTCCTTGCAGAAAAACCATTGCATTTATTCTTCTGAAATTTGGCAGGATTCATACCCTCAGATGGGTTGAGGAAACCTGCCAATATAATCTAATTTTGCCACAAAGATTAAGGATTTCGAAATGATTTCAAGGTGTCCAGCATAAAAGCCCCTGGATCTATTTGCCTGTGATTTGGCAGGCTTTATCTATTTTTCCTGAGCAACTACACCTGCAAATTTCTTCCACTTCCGTTGAAAGAATTCTGAACCCAGTAGGCTTTTGCTCTGATCCAGCAAGGGTCTTCTTATGTTTTGGCTTCCTGGTGACAGTCACATTGTTGGAGTAATATATAAACTAGGACAGAGATTCTAATCTCAAAAACATTACGTATAAACAATTTACCAGAAGCAGTCTGCTGAATGATGATGGTCATGAAATGAAAATAGGATGTGGTTCAGAGTGGGTAAACAGAATGTTTGGCCTACTTTAGAGGGGTACGTGTGGGATGGGGGCAAAATGTGATGCTAATATTTCTTTATATAAGCAAGTGAAGAGGAATGTCTTTTACTCTTCTTTGTGAACCTTGTACAAAATGGTTTATGGTCTTTTGCTTGTCACTAAGCAACAACGAACTGTGTGCTGTGCCAGAGACAAAAGCACTTTCCTGAGATTCTTGCATTGGTAGTAATGAGAATGTTTTAAAGGACGTTCCTGCCAGTTATTATTATTATCTTTTTAACCCCCTGGGTCTGAAGTTAAAGCACTGACTGTAGAAATCTGCCTCCTTGCCTTTTGTTAGGACTGCTGTGAAATTCTGAAGGTCAGCGCTCTATTTCTTCATTTCGAAGTTCCACCTATTCTCTGGGCTTTTTTTTTACCCTTTTGTGGCTACCCCTTTGCCCTTTCCTCCGGAATATATGTGAACGCCTTTGTGTCCTTTGTTAGTGCCCTTCTATTCTACGGCTTCTTAAAAAGGCAATGCAGAGAGTCGCCCTCCCCAACAATTCAAGACCATAACTAATTTTTAATGGAACACTAGCAAAATGGCCATCGTTGCAACAGGCAGAATGGAAGGAGGGTCCCTGGGTCTGTGTGAGCAAAGGTATCCTGTACTTAAAGCTAGCAGTGCACATCTCTTCAGAAATAAGCCCCACTGAGTTCAATGGGGCTGTTCCTAAGCAAGCAGGTATAGGATTGCAGCCTAAGAATGTATTTAGGAGTACAAAGTAGAGTGCCAGCCACCCAATCTTTGTTAGGTAAAGGTAAAGGGACCCCTGACCATTAGGTCCAGTCATGGCCGACTCTGGGGTTGCAGCGCTCATCTCGTTTTATTGGCTGAGGGAGCCGGCGTACAGCTTCCGGGTCATGTGGCCAGCATGACTAAGCCGCTTCTGGCGAACCAGAGCAGCGCACGGAAACGCCGTTTACCTTCCCGCCGGAGCAGTACCTATTTATCTACTTGCACTTTGACGTGCTTTCAAACTGCTAGGTTGGCAGGAGCAGGGACCGAGCAACGGGAGCTCACCCTGTTACGGGGATTCGAACCGCCGACCTTCTGATCGGCAAGTCCTAGGTTCTGTGGTTTAACCCACAGCAGCACCTGTGTCCCTCCAATCTTTGTTATTCCTGCTCAAATGCCTTACAGAAATTATTGCTGCACAATTTTCCGCATTTGGATTCCAAATAAGTAAACTAGTTGTTCAAGGCTGTATCTCCAAACTCAAAAGTTTGACAGACTGCCAAGCAATCATAAGGCAGTGTGACTTGTTCCCAAATTTCTTTCATTTTCTGATTCCTGAAATGTTCAGCCCCAGCTATTAAGAAACAAATTGCTCGCTCTGTGGGAGAAGTTTCTGAATGGAGCTGGTCAGCCATGGCTGTTTGCTTTTTTAGCAAACTGCAGGAACCCTTTTGAATGGCTTCCCTGCATTCAGAACATTGCAGCTAGGGTTGCTGTCTGATGGTGTGGAGCGGGCAGGGGAGCGCTCAACCAGTTTTGCTTTGTTTTACTTCTGGGATTGTAGTTCAGGATGAGAACAGAACACTGTCTTTACCCCCCCCACCCATTCCTAATCTGCTTTTCCTGCCCCCATTAATTGCTGCAAACTTTATGCTTGCAAATCAAGATGAATGCTCAATGAACAGGTCGTCTGGAAGTGCCTGGAGAATGGGAAAAAGCTTTTGTGTTTCTACACATATGAACCCGAGATTCCTCCTCTGATGAACCTGCTCCTGATCTGTGTTCAGTTCCTGAGTTCCTACTTATTATCCTATTGCCAACAGATGTATGGCTGATTGGAATGAAAGAGAGGGTCTTTTTAGTTGTGGCTCCATAGTAAGGGAATAGTTTTCTCAAGGAGGTTCACCTGCCCGCCTCCTCTAAATTTGCCTTTTAAACAGACTCTTAAGACTGGTCTATTCTGATGGGCAATTGTTTTAGCACTTGTTTTTCATTTGTCATGTTTATATATTTTGCTTTTAACATGCCTTGAGCATGATTGATCAGAGGAAGTTGGGGTATAAATCAATAATTACATAGTTTGTGTGGGCTATTTGCAGATTAGTTGCACTGCAGAAAGCTTGCTGGGGAGACCACATATTCAAGAAACACAAAATAACTTTTGCTAGGTTTTAATAACAAAAACTCCTTTTACATTAATATCGATAAGCACGGCCCAAACACCAAACCATCCACCGAGGTATTGAGAGAGCTAGGTGCTGCTCTTTATATACTATACCCAACAGCTTAATTAACATAACTTAACAGCACCTGCTATACTGCTTCATAGCTGTAAAACTAGGTCATGTTATTTGCTCTGGCCCTGAAAGAAAAACACATCTTGTGGAACAATAATGAACCTTCAAATTTAAAGAGACCATTTAACTGTTTGCTCTCTTGACTTGCTTAATGTGCAAGGAGGTTGCTTTCTGCTTTCTGATGGTGGCACAGTAGAAATCAGGGCCCTGTTTCAATTGTGTCACTCTTCAGACCTTATCCATGTGTATGGCCTACCCTTGGAGAAGGGAGAACATCATGCTGTATATCCTGCTGGCCCTGCCGCAGTGTGTAGGTGCCTTATTTCAGGCCTATGGAGTCTTACTCCCAATGATCAGGTGGATAAAAGCTGAAGAGGGGACTGCATGGGTGGCATTGCTTGGATGTCATAAATTTGCATGCACATGTAAT
Organism: Podarcis bocagei; assembly: GCF_964188305.1. Lineage (NCBI taxonomy): Eukaryota > Metazoa > Chordata > Lepidosauria > Squamata > Lacertidae > Podarcis > Podarcis bocagei. The sequence goes on from NC_138125.1 coordinate 107,454,242, forward strand.
AAGCTGTACATTTTAGACTTACAGAGCATTACCCCTGCCCTGTGCGTTCTCCCACTTACCCAGGTACCAAAATTCTGTATGCCAAGAGTTGGCAACCATCCTTGAACCTGTTCTATGAAGCTATTGAAAATGTGCAGTTTGCCCCTGAGGTTAGCTCTGGAAGGGGTCTACTCATGTTGCCAAATCCACTGCCTTTGAAGCTACATCAAACTTTTTTAATGTTATACTCATTTCCTTGCCAAGTTGCAGAACGGTTTTAAGCTGGGCTCTGCTGCTGTCTCTAATTTTGTTGCTTGTCTTTTGTGTTTTGAATTGTACATCACTCTCAAGTCTTTTTACCTATTGACACATACAGTACATTGATAAACATGTAACGATTATGTAGACCCACAGGCCAGAGAAACACGCGGCTTGGTCTGTGTACCCCGAGTGAGATCTTCACTCATCCTTCCAAACAGCACATCCCCTGTGCACAGATTTCAAACTTCTTTTAACCTCAGGGAGTTTCAAAAGCAGCTTGTGATTTTGACGGTGGCATTGAAAGGGAGGACAAAATGAGTCCTAATGGATGCTTTCTGCACATCTGAAGGCACCTACTGAATCACAGCTACAGACACACTCCACATTTGTCTCGCTGCAGAAGTAAAAAAAACAAAGTCACAGTTATTTCCTTTTGAAGAAGTATTTTGGAATATGCGCTTAGTGTGCCTATTCTTTTATCACTGGGTAGCAAACATTTCCTGGGACATTTCTTCTATAAAACTGTTGACGGGTTTTCAGAAAAGCCGCAAGTTATTCACAAATAAGTGTTTGTCTCTAAAAGGTTCATTTCCATTTACTGCCCACAGAGGATTGAAGATTGAAAGCAGCACTGTTGGCCTGCATACACATCTGCCATTGAATAACTCTAATTCCCCATATTGTCACTGTTGATATACAACTTTTGCATTAACAGTGCAATGCAAGGGTACCTTAGAAACAAACACAAATACCAAGACATGAATAGTTAACTCCCTGCACCCCATTTTATACTTCTCACTGAAATACTAGGTAAACTAGTCTCAGGGCTTTGTCTATTCATGTGACTCTTCATCAGAGCATAAGGGGCCACAGATTTCAGCATCTTGAGGATTTATTTGTGTGTGTGTTTTTTTTAAAATGTTTAAAAGTAAAATTCTAGCCTTTATGACTATACAGCTAATGCTCTATGCTTAGTGAGATCAACAGGATCTCCAGTGGCCATAGACTGAAGATCCATGGCATATATAGCTTACTGACCTCTCTGGGATGGGGAGAAACAGAATGAATTATGCAAATGAAGGAAAGCCTGCAAATAAGTTGAATTAAAACAGGTCACAGAATTGAGATTGCATTTGAGCTACATTAGTATATTTGGGGTGTGGGTATTTCTGCCTCTTTATTTGGCATTTCTTCCTCTGCATTGCTCTCTTAAAGTAGCCATTACATGATCTGAAAAACTCCCACTTAAATATGGGTCGTGGAAGACAAATATGTTTCTGATTGTGCACAAGAATGAGCAAAGATGTCAGCTCTGTTAGGCAAAGCTGTCTCCTCACCTTCTTTATAGGATCATTCAACTTGGGCTTTGCTGAGTTATGCTTTGCCTTTGAAGTTTTTTGGGGGGGTGGGGCAAGAGCAGAAGGAAGCTCATGAGACTCTCACTGCTGTCAGGCGGCAGTGGATCCAACCCCCATGGCAGGTTACCAGGAACGGATAAGACAATGAAAAGTTCTTACCAACTGCTTTTTATTCAATATTCACAGAGAAAGGTTTGGAAATGCAGCCTCTTGGAATAATGGTGTTGCCCCGAGTGAGTCTCCACCCCTTCCCTCTTTCCTTTCATTTGTCATCGCTACAGGGTGCTGAAAAGTGCCCTCAGCCTCTGAGCTTTCTGCTCTCCTACTTTCAGTGCTTGCCAGGTTCTGGGAGGGGGTGGGGTCTGGAATGCTTTCTAAAGACACTGTGTCCATCAGCTGTCCTTCCTCTGGTGCTTCTTCCTCCTCCTCTCCCATTTTTCCCCAGTTTTCCCCCTCATCTTCCTCCGAGCTGTGACCTCCCTCAAACCCCTGTTGTAATTCTGAACTGTCTTCTTCTTCTCTGGAAGGGTCAGGCTGGGGAGGCGGTCTCCTCCATTCCTCCTCTGCCCAGTCCCTGACACCTGCTGACCCTGGATACACATTTTGTTCATTGACTGTACCTGCTTTGTTTCCTAGAGCATAGGTGCCTTTTTAAAAAATGGTGTTGTTTTTTCCTTGAAGCAAGCCCAATCTACCAGGGATCATATGTTGGTAATATAATGACATCATACCATTATGCAGCCAATCAACTTTGTCTGGATTAATATGTCACAAAGCCACATCAGAGTGGGTCCAGAAGCATCGTCCTTGCTAGCCCTGTTCAGATATTATACCTGAACCAGAGAATGCCCATATATATGTGTGTGTGGTGCTTCTTTCCTGCATTCTGAATGGGGTCAAAATTTAACCCTTTTTTCAGCTCACTGTCCTTACCACCTCAATTCTTGCTATGTAACAAGGTCGTTCTTTAAATACACAGTAAACTGCTCTGATCCAGAGATCACTTGCAGAGAACTGAGGCTTCCATGCACACACAGAGCAAGGACTTTCAGACGGAAGGGGGAGTGTGGTTTTTCCAATGATGTACATAACAAGGCTTCATCTTCACTGAAGTGAAAGGAGGAAGTCCATAGACCCAGGATTTCCATTTTCTAGCATGGTCGACTCTCTTTCTGGCCATTTCCTATGAGATATTGAGAAGTGTACTGCTTTGTCTGACTGGCCACAACTTTTGCGTGCTGTAACCTGTCGCATTAGAGCTGCCAACCTTTTTTTGCAAGCAATTAGTTCACACAGGGATTCAGAAGAAAGTAAATGAGGACAGTAGGATTGGGGTAGAAGCCCAGGGATCATTATGTGACTGGCTTTTTACAACACTAGCAAGTAATCATTGTAGCACACTATGTGCGGTTCAGAATGAGTGACAAGAGACAGGTTTCCTCGTTCCTCTCTTCCCCATTATTCTATTCATCCTTCAGTTCGGCTTGCTGCCCCTTGGCTGAACCAAATTTCTCTTTTATCCTTCTCTGGGCATGACATCTTAATTGACATTTCCCCCTCCCTGTCGTTTCAAGCATTAGGTGAGCACCAGTGGGCTGAATCTACGCGCGTTTCGCTGTGGCCAGCTTGGTTATCCAGCAAGGTGCTTGTTAGTGACTGACAGGAGGAAGTGCTTGAGGCAGGCAGGCTCATTTAGGCATAGTGTGAGGCTCTAAGGCTGGCAGATGGAGTGGGAGCATCTCCAAAGAAACTGAAATAATCACCTAGCAGGGGGGAAACTTGTCCTTTAGCGTAAATGCAGGATGTCCTGTAGATACAGGGCTGGCCCACATTTCAGCATTATTTAGCTGTTAATCCACTCCCCTTCCTTTCATATTAGACTAGAGGAGTCCACACTTGCACAGATTTGAATCTGTACAAGAGGAGCAACTTCAGTTTTTCCCCATTCATACTAGTTGGCATTCCCTTTTGTTTGTCCTCACTTTCCATTTTCTCTCTCTCTTGTATTATGCCAATTAAATGCCTCCAATTTTTCAACTGACTTGCCTAAGATTCAGGACAAAGCGCTGCCTTTCAGAAATTAAGCTCATGCAAATCAGTTGTACAATTTTCTCCTGTTCAAAAAAAGGAAGGAGGAGATCAAGCAAAGAGGTGCACATATGACCATGCCACAAGTTACATAGTTAGCATGTGCCACTGCTTCTGTTCTGATCAGCTTCTCCCTGAATGGGCTACGTGGGCAATTAAATAGCCCTAGCCTAAGTCTTCTGAGAAGGAAATTTTATGGGCTCACAACCTGTTATGTACTGAAATAACCCATATTGAGTTACAGCAATCCTTCATTTCCCCTGCAAGAAAAACCTAGTCCTTCCTAGAGAAAACTCATTCTTGACTGATCTTAACCAGCCTTCTGTTACGATAATGATAACGACCTTCCATATGGCTGGTTAGCTTATAAGCACTTACAACGTATGGGTGAACAGTTGGAACTTATGTAGAAAAAAAAAATCCTGTACATAAGCCTTAAACAGCAAAAAGCTAATATAACTCAATGAGGTCCCCAATAAAATTAATTAAGAACATCAACAAATGTGTAAACTGTGTAACGTAAATATAAATTAAATGAAATAAAGATTAAACGAAGTCTAACACATATTGGATCTAAACACCCACTCGTTTAAAACCAGACTACACTTTACCCTGTTGTTAGCTGCTGCAGCAGAAACTCTGTCCGCGCTCATTTCAGCAGTGTATTTTGTTACAATCCTAAGAATGTTTCCTTGGGTGCAAGTCCAACTGTTTCCAATGAGGCATATTCCTGGAAGCTGTGTTTAGGAATGGATCTAAGAGAGGACCGAGGGCAGTTGAACTACCATGTCCAATACCATGCCAAGCTAATCCTGGCAGGGCTAGGAAAGAAACTCCAAAACTATGGAGAGCTGCTGAGCATCTGAGTCAGCAATAATGAGATAGATGGACCACTGGCCTCATTTGGTGCAAGGCAGCTTCCTATGTAATGCTCAAAGCAATAGCTTCATGGATTTATTTATTTTTAAAAAGGTGTTCCATTTCAGCCAATGCATTTGCACAGCGCAGCACTGATCTCCTTGGCCTTCCCAACACTCCCTTGTGGTTAGCATCAGCAACCGACCTGATGGGAGCTCAGGAAAGCCCTTCTGCCCCCTACTTCATGGTACTGTTGACAGATGTTTGATTCTACGGCAGACTGAGCTTAGGCAAAAAGCTATTCTTTCTTAGTTTTATTTCTATTCCACTATTCCACCTATCCCACTTAGCTTAGTTATTGCACTCCTGATAAAACCATTACCTGAAAAGTAGCATAGCACAATTATTGCTTTCTTGTTCATCACAGTTTATCTAGACCAGGCATAGGCAAACTCCAGCCCTCCAGATGTTTGGGACTACAATTCCCATCATCCCTGACAGTTGGTCCTGTTAGCTAGGGATGATGGGAATTGTAGTCCCAAACATCTGGAGGGCTGGAGTTTGTCTATGCCTGATCTAGACCAAGGTTTCCCAAACTTTAGGTCTCCAGCTATTGCTGGACTACAACTCCCATCATCCCTGATCACCGCTAGCTAGAGATGATGGATTGGTAGTCCAACAACAGCTGGAGACCCAAGTTAGGGAAACCCTGATCTAGACATTTTAGCTCGAAACCGTTGGAAACCCAGGCATTGCAATGAAGATGCAGGCATAAAGCTTTCAGCACCTGATTAAGTATGCAACACAGCATAGCCAATTATGCAATTGCCTAGAAATAAAAATGGCTCTAAAATAAACTAATTTTGGCTTGTTATGCAATTTCTGCTTCCCACTGTTGTTTTACCTGGTCAATAAAAGCAGTTCATGTCCCAAAATGTTACTTGTTGATGCAGTTTGCAGAAAATAAGAGACCTTGTTTACTTTCTTCATTGAAAGCTGTATATTTTATCTTCCTGTTGAGTTTGGCACGTACCATTCTCCCCACAAAAGTAATTAATAAAATGACTGCTATCATCTCGGTAGGGAGGGCGTGTTGAGTGATAGACATACCCTGAGAACCACAAGACATGGACATTTGCTTCTGTGGAAACCAGTCATGATAAAGGTAGAAGAATGCATGTATTCAGTTCATTATTTCACTGAGCAAACCACAGTGAGCCAGTCAAGCTAGGAACACATGCAAATAGATGCTAGGCATGCCACATGGGAGGGAGGGAGGGAGGTAAAGGGGGAAGATTCGTTTCAGATTTGGGGGCATGTGAAACGATGAACCAACCCAGACCTTGAGATCACCATCTGAGGACCTTCTTTGCGTGCCACCTCCATGAGAGGTCCAGAGGATGGCAACATGAGAACGAGACTTTTCTGTGGTGGCTCCCTGCTTGTGGGATGCTCTCCCCTGGAAGGCCCACCCAGCACCTTCATTACAGAACTGTAGGTGCCAGGCAAAAACATCATTCTTCTCCCAGACCTTTGGTTAGTTAAACAATCTATGGCCTTTTAAACAGTGTGTCTGTGTTATTGTTTTTACTTGTTATGCTTATCTTTTTATATTTTAAACTGCCTTGTGATCCTCGGATGAAGGGCAGTATAAAAATGTAATAAATAATTATAATAGTCATATTGATATTATCTGATTTGGAACAACACTGAAGGACAAAAACCAGGTTACTTCATAATCTGGTTGTTTTGAATTTTTAAATGGATAGCTATTTGATTTGCCTTCATTCTGTTCCATGTTTTTCAATAGCAAAGGCATTTTCCCCTGTGAAAATGTTCATGAAAGGGTACTAGACCGTTCTAAATCAGATTTTTGGATAAGTGTGCTTTCTGTCAATAGTTTTCGCTTAAGTGGCTGGACTCGCTGTTTTGTTTAAGTAAGCTGCCTGTGGAAAATGGGAACAGTTTTGATTATGTATAATTTCTGTAGCACTTTTCATTACTGAGGCTCCAACACCTAGCCCATTACACTACTCTGAAGAAGACTAGTTAGATACCACAAAGTACTCCTACATTAAAAACATGACAAAAACATGACAGAAATAGAAAATCAAACAGGAGGCTTGTTGTATCATTCCACCTCCACTTCTGGGAACTATAAAGACACCGATTGCATTCTGCTTGGTGCTGGAATTTCCTAGCATCAATGTTAAATGAATTAGATCTCTTTCCTAGTAATGGGATACCCAAAGCCATTAGCAAACATGCCTAATAGCAAATCTTCCTGTAACTTCACCCAGGGACTGCAAAGGCACTTTGTTGTTGGTGAAGTATGTCACATTAAAAAAACCCCATACAATATTGTATTACATTAGCAAGTGCAGTTTTAAAACAGTTTCTCAAAGTGGGGTTGCCAACCGAACAATAGGAATCTATTATGTTCGAGAAGGAGATAAGCATCCTTTTAGCTAGCCAGTGCTGGTTGGGGGATGAAAAACAGGTAAAATTGAGATTCTCACCTCAGGGCAATGAAATGAAATAGCTGGGCATCCTACCTGCTTCTGAGAAACAAACAAATCTTACTGCAGGAGGCAATTTCAGTATGAACAGGTCATGGGCTGCTGTAATTTAGAAAACTGTCCATTTCTAAAGTAGGCTGGCCATTTATGCATCACCTGAAAAAGAGGAAACAACACCCCACCCCAAAAGACTGCACCAATTTACATGGTATTTGCATATGCTAATATATGTATAGATGCAAATTAAGAAGTACGGACTGTAATTTAAACAGAAATGCAGAACATCTCACCATAATAGAGAAGGCTGTGACCAGTTGAATTGTCTGGCTGCTCAGTCTGCTGTTCAGGTAGTAGCTGTTGATGGGCAGTATTGAGACCCTACCAAGTAGAGGACCACCCTTTGTGGAGTGCGTGGCCACCACATTCTAAACTAGTCCCTATAACGTGCTTCCAGAACATCTTTAAATATGCATGCTAGAGATTTCTTGAATTGTCCTGATGAAGCTGAGATAGCTGACAGTCCCATAAAGAACTTAGCCATATGCGTGTCCAGTGAGATTGCACAAATCCTTGCAGTGGGCAACTTCCTCTGTATGTTTCTCCCATTAAATGTCCCTGAGTGCATTTCTGTTGATGTTGATTCCCCCCCCCCCCGGAAAACCTGCCTGTCTGCTTATGTTGAATTATTACATCCTTTTACCACCAGGAGGTGCATCTCATCTTTCACATTGATGTGATTTTTTTTTTACTCCGCTCAATCCTGATCCTGCGTCCTCGGTTTAGGCTGCAAAAGGCTGACATTCTCTCCCACCAAGCAGTCTAACTTATTTCCTCTGTCTTCTTTTGGTAGAGCTTTTTTCCCATCAAGGTTATAGAAATAGTTCAGATCTCCCCCCCCCCCCTGGAGTTCTGGTGTTGTGTACATCCATTGCATCCTGGTAATGAAACATTAGAAGGTGACACAATGTGCCAAATCATGGGCAATTCACCCATTCAATGCATTGGGAAAAATATAAATGAATGAAAGAAAGAAAGTCATCAAGAGATTGGTTAGGATCTCAATAGACTGGTGAAGAGATTGTTAGCAGATTAAAAGAAGGCAGGACATCTGAACGTTTAATAGCCCTATCCTCTTTTACATGTGGCCACCCTAGTACAGTGGTACCTCGGGTTACAAACCCTTCAGGTTACAAATGCTTCAGGTTACAGACTCCGCTAACCCAGAAATAGTACCTCGGGTTAAGAACTTTGCTTCAGGATGAGAACAGAAATCACGCAGCGGCAGCAGGAGGCCCCATTAGCTAAATTGGTGCTTCAGGTTAAGAACAGTTTCAGGTTAAGAACAGACCTCCAGAATGAATTAAGTTCTTAACCCGAGGTACCACTGTAGATAAATAACTTAAATGCTTAAATATAAAATTCGAAACTGGTCACTAGTGCCTAATAATCAGTTTTCAGAGAGGGTAAAACAAACATTATTCCATATTTCTACAGCATGATGTGCTGTGTTTAATTTTGTGGCAGTAGAGTGTCCTGTTTTAAGAAAATTTGCTTACCATTGCATTTTGCACATATTTTGATCCCTGAAAGCTTGCTTATTTCTGAAACTAAAGGCAATGCTGATTGAGGTTTGTTCAGCTCTATCATTCTGTCTTCACAAAAATACGGGCAAACTTTGTTCATAATAAGTTTGCTATTTTTCAAGGCCTCCCACACTATGAACAATTAAAATGATTAATGAGTATTGACTGTACAGTCCACACCACACATGGAAGACCAGCCAAGAAACAGCACTGGCAGTACAATAGCCATAGAAATACATCTTCTTGCTTGAAGGATTCTGCTAGTAAGCATCCCAGCACTCAGTTAATACTCTGGTCAGCTGTATATATTGGCCCTGACTTTTCTTCTTTTGTTTTAGAAGCCTGTCTCTTGGGTCAAAATAGATGAAGTATGTTGAGTATGTTAACTTTATCTTTCAGTGGCTATCAATACTGCTTTAATTGGCGTTAGGCTCAACCTTGTGCAAGCTGATGAGGCATTACTGAGTACAATCTCTGCAGGGTATGAGTAAAGGCGACATTTAGCAATAGTGGATTAAGAAACATCTGACAGTGATGGAGGCAAAACATCTGGATATGGGAATGTTGGTTTTGAGGAAAGGCCACGATAAAAGGCAATTTTGAAGATCCTGATTGGACCATTCAAATACCAGCTCTATACTCAAGCAGGCACTATTGAGACCTAGTTTCCAATCCTCTGCCCATCGTATTCTGGTTTCTTCTTATTGTCTTCTTCACAGACTGACCAGGACCAAACCTGCCTAGCAAAGGTGCAGGAACAGGAACTCTGAGGCCAGTTGCAAGATAGCAATGTATTCCGGGCTGGCCCATCCATGAGGCAAGGTGATGGCTGCCTCGGGCAGCAAGATCCACAGATCCAGCCTCCAAGGACTGCATCACCCAGTGTAGCAATTGCTGCAGCACACTCCTTGGAGGCTGTACATGCTGCCTCCTCAGCAGTCCCCATGATGCTATCCCCCCAGGGGTGGGTAGAGACCATCAACAGTGCCTCCTATTCCCTGAGAGGCTACGATGCAATGTTGCTCCTACAATCACCTCTCAGCGAATAGGAGGTGCTGTTGGAATAATTTGCCTGCTTTGTAACACTGTCAGCAACAATGGGAGAAACCTTTGACCTCAGCAGGAAGTTTCTTCCTAATAACAGAAGCAGCACTTTTGAGAGGCAGGGGATTTTAAAGGTGATTGTAAATTTTACAGGTACCCCCCTGTGCACATTCCTGAGAATAACTCCCACCCAAGATCATGTCATTTTTAAAAACATGACATGATTGCTAATCACATCATTAATGCCACATGAGGTTAGGTCCTAAGGGAGCTGCTTGAGGAGTGGCTTCCATCATAACTAGGGGAGAGAGGAGGGGAGTTTTAGAGACCGCATATTTCATGCAGAAGGAAAGGGTGCTGTCTTTTTCTTGCATATTTAAATTCATCACAGCTCTGGAAATCTAATGAGACAAAGAGTCTGTGTAAAACAGCACAATCAGCTGTGTATAATACAAATGCTATTCACTTAGATGGACAGTAAATCTGCCATGCAAAAGAACCTTGATAATCTTTCTTCTGATGTTGATGCATTTTATTGCATAGCTCATTCTTTCCTCTTACTCTGTTCTTGATAGCCAATAACATGCCATCCAGACCTCCCATGACCTACAGTGATGGGATTTTGTCCCTAGGGAACAATAGACCCTCCAACCACAAGGAAATGCTACCCCCATTATGGATTCTTTTGATTCTGTACCTTGTGCTCGAACCAAAATTGATATCCAACTGCTCTAATGAAAGGTCACATTTTGTTAAAACTATTGCTCTCTCCCGTGAAAGAGGGCCCATGTTCTCTGTCAGAGACAAATTAAATAAGCATTGGTTGTCAGGTGACAATTGCTGCCCAATTACTTTTGCTTGCATCAAAGTAAAGGCACGCCATCGCGGTCAAAAGTGGCATTGGCAGTGACGTATGCGACTCGTCAGACCCCTGAGACTCGGTCACTCCGGCGTCATTGCCGGTGACGGCTGGACTGGCGTGGTGGGCTCCATTCACCTTCCACACTCCTCCCCAGGTGCCAGCAACCCATGCTACGCCGCTGTACCAGGTGCAGTGATGGCCACCAATTTTGTTGTTGTCTAGTCGTTTAGTCGTGTCCGACTCTTCGTGACCCCATGGACCAGAGCACGCCAGGCACTCCTGTCTTCCACTGCCTCCCACAGTTTGGTCAAACTCATGTTGGTAGCTTTGAGAACACTGTCCAACCATCTCGTCCTCTGTTGTCCCCTTCACCTTGTGCCCTCAGGGGCTCATCTTCCAGCGTCATAACTTTTATATGCCTGTTGTTTTGGTCCATGGAGTTTTCTTGGCAGGGATACTGGAGTGGCTTGCCGGTTCCTGCTCCAGGTGGATCACGTTTAGTCAAAACTCTCCACTATGACCTGTCCATCTTGGGTGGCCCTGCACGGCACAGCTCATAGCTTCTCTGAGTTATTCAAGCCCCTTCACCACAGCAAGGCAGTGATCCATGAAGGTGGGCCACCAACTTGGATGGCTTTAAAAGGGGATTTAACAAATTCAAGGAAGGTAAGGCTGTCAATAGCTACTAGGTATAATGGCTGCATACAAACTAGCTCAAGGACCAAAGGCAGTATGCCTCTGAGTACCAGTTGCTGGGAAGCATTAACAACAACAACAACTTTATTATTTATATCCCCCCCCCATCCAAGAGTGCTATAGTGTTCATATCCTGCTTGAGGGCTTCACAGAGGCATCATTTGGATCAGTGTTGGGACAGAATACTGGACTAGGTGGGCCTTTGGTCTGATCCAGACCTTATGTTCTCCTTATGTTCTTAACATTGCCTTGCATTTCACTTTTAGTTTTACACAACCACCTACCCACCCACCAACCAACCAACCAACCAACCAACCAACCAACCATGCTTTAGAGAAAAAGATGTGAAGATCATGACAACTTAAACACCTCACCTTGGAAACTGGAAACTGCTTGCAAATGGCAAAGATCAGCATCTGAACAAGTTACAAAGGGCATTGCCTTTCTTCTCTGCTTTGCCTATCCTGCAGCCTGTTTGTAGGTGGAAAGAAGTGCAAGTTTCTTCCTTCTTGACAGACAGAAGACGGCTGTTACTTTGGAAGATGCAGGTGGCTTTGGAGAAGTTGCCTCGGGGACTGTTCCAAATAATTAACACATTATCTGAAAAAATGAAATGGAAATGGAAATACCAGCCTTGTGTGATTTTTGCAGAAGCAAGCTGGTGCGTAATGAGAACTTCCCTTGGGAGACAATTCCCTGAAGTGTTGAAGTGTGGCAATTAGTTAAAACAGAAAGGAAAAGCTGGGAAAAGCACATTAGCAGGAAAAGGTGGCTCAATTAGGTAAAGGGAGCCGAAAGTTTCACAGAGTCCAAGTGGTGGAGCCAAGAACCAAGCACTGCCTCATCTGTTTTTATATATGCCAACAACTGGAACGTGAGTTTTCCAGTTATTAAGCACACCCAATGAATGGGAAGAGTCTTTGGCAGTGCTGTTAGAAGGGAAAAGGATGGAGAGGGTCATTATATGTGAGCTGAATATGAGAATAAAGATTTATGGTAGCCAAATAATAAAGCAGGGCAGATTTCCATGTTTTTAACAATTGTACAGCTGCTGGTATGGCTTGCATGAAATTCTCTCTTTTACACAACTATTAATTGTGCAGGATGACTTCCTGTGTGCCTTTAAGACATTGCAGATGGCATTTTTCTGAATACATATAGCTTACGCATTTGTACTTTCAGAGCCTCTTCTGAGGTCTGTCTCTTCTTCTTGGTGCTGTCTTCTCTCCCCCCCCCCATGTCCAATATATGCCTGCCTGCCTGTCTCATTTTCGGTATGTGTGGAATCACAAGGTGATGATGAACTCTCCTTCATTGGAGGTATTAAAATGAAGGTTATATGGAAACCTGCCAGGGTATAATAATAATAATAATAATAATAATAATAATAATAATAATAATAATAATAGTAATAGTAATAATAATAATTTTATTACTTATACACCACCCGTCTGGCTGGGTCACCCCAGCCAATCTGGGCAGCTTCCAACACATATAAAAACATAATAAAATGCCAAACATTAAAAACTTCCCAATACAGGGCTGCCTTCAGATATCTTCTAAATGTTGTGCAGTTCTTTATCTTCTTCTTTAGCTGTGATTCCTGCATTCCAGGATATTGGACTAGATGATCCTCTTCTACACACACATACACAAACACAAACACAAACACAAACACACACTCATCATAATCAAACAGTGCTTAACATACGTTTGCTCTGAATCCAATTTGGTATCCAATTAATTACTAAAATAATATATAGGTTATTCTCATTAACAAACAGTTATGTATATGGGTGAACAGTTCTGACTTCTGCCATGGTCAGTGTGCTGATATTTCCCACCATTAATTACCCATATTGCAAGGTTGCAACAATTTTTGCTCCAGTGGCTGATGTCAGCGTATTATCTTCATATCAACTCTGTGTATATAATGATGTTAGCTTGTCAAGCACCGCTTATGGGAATGTAACAATCTCTGAAGTTTCAGAACTGTTTTGGAGATGTAACACAACAGCTTGACTATGACGTGTGCTGTAGGCTACACAACCCCTTTCATCGTTCTACTTAAGAAAGCTGAGTATGGGTTGGAAGTCAGAGAATTGACTATGTACACTATCAGTAAACAAGGTGGATTAGTATAAGTACGACATGGATGCCTATCTCACTTTTCCAACCATAAATAGTATGGAAAACTATGTTTTTTTAAGAAAATAAAATAAAAAAGATACAGTGCAGACCAGACAAACATTAACATGATCCATCATGAACTTTAAAATGAACTAGACAACTAGGTTGGGTGTTTTCCATTAAATGTCAGTAGCTCACAATAACACAGAACATTTTGTTTGACAGAAAGGGTGTGTGGATTATGGGTGCACCATTATAGGTGCTTTGGTCATAAATATTTGTTACATTCCAGCATTATTTATCTTCAGGCAGTTTGTGTTGAAATGGCTGAAACACACAGACCTAGATAACAATCATGGACAGCCAGAATAGGTTTCTTGCTGAGAAATTTTGTTGTGTTCCAATGCGTATTTTAAAAGCTAGGGAGTGATCAGTTCTTTTCGATAGAATTTCCAGATTTCCCAACACATTTTGAACATATATGTATTCTGCCAAGGTAACAAGCTTTGCAAAAAAAAAGAGAGGAAAAATAGCCATGTTGGCCCAGGAGGTAAGGTAAAGGACCCCTGGATGGTTAAGTCCAGTCAAAGGAGACTATGGAGTGCGGCACTCATTTCACTTTTCAGGACGAGAAAGCTGGCATTTGTCCACAGCTGTCCAGGTCAAGTGGCCAGCATGACTAAACCGCTTCTGGCACAACAGGACACCGAGACAGAAGCCAGAGAGCACAGAAATGGCGTTTACCTTCCCGCCACAGCGGTACCTATTTATCTACTTGCACTGGTGTACTTTCAAACTGCTAGGTTGACAGAAGCTGGGACAGAGCAATGGGAGCTCACCACTGTTGCCAGGAGAAAGAATCCATATTAGTCAAATCAAAATATCACAGAAGAGCATGAAGGCTTTTGAAAACTCTTCAACAGGCTTGATGGTAATCAAATCAAAAGAGATAGGGAAATTGGTTGTAGTGAAACTATGAGTCTCCATTTGGTAAGATTCTTCAGAGAGCATCAGGAATGAGAGAACAAACATTCTCATGAGGCTCTTTGAAGCACTGTGCAAATGCCAGGTTTTCAAGGCCTGCTTTGGAAAGAGAAACATACAATGGACAAATTCCCATTCTGGAAATAAAATCTGTCTGCATCCTTAGTTGAAAGAGTAAACACATACTGAATCCATTCTATCTATCTATAGCTATCATCTATCTATCTATCTATCTATCTATCTATCTATCTATCTATCTATCTATCTATGCATTCTTCCACTTTAGTCAATATAACAATGTCTACCTGTCTGTCTGCCAGTCAGTATGTCTGTTTAGAAACACATTAGCAGCTTAAAATGCACCGAGGAAACTCTTCACTTCTGCATTTCAAGTTGCATTTGCATGTTGCCGTACACACCGGAGAGGAGCAGGGATGTCTTCACACAATGTGCACTACCTGTTTGGTTCCCCCTGTGCCTGCAACTCCTATTCATGAGGTTGTCATCTTCATGCACACTCTCATATGTACATGTGCAATGCCTGTCTCAAATGTATACACCTCAGCTTAACTGTGAGGTAAATGTGGAGATATTTTCAGATTGGATGGAAGCTGGTGTAAGGGGAAATGCGGCAAGCAGTAGTATTTCTCAAGAAACTACAAGATAGATATGGATTAGGCCTAATTCCATGGGCACATGTCTTAAAGCACCAGTTGTGGGAGCATCTTGGGGGCAGAGAAAATGGTAATGTGTGTACAGCTTTAGTAAAAGAGTTCATTGTTGTAAGTGTAAAAACCTCATAAGCTTGATAACTTCCAGAAACCACTGAAGACCATTGTATTGGATCTTAAGATAAGTGAAGTTCATGGAAGGAAAATTTCCCAACCCCCAAAGCTTTCTGTGACCCCACAAAATGTCTCTCCTGAGAGCCCTCTTAAACAATTTGTGTGTGGGGGGGATTTTAGGAGAGGGGGGAATTACCAAAAATTGGGCTTCAGTCCTAAAATAACTTAGAAAAACTTTAAGTTCACTTTAGAATCTAAACTGCTGCATTTATTCAGATATGGAATGGTGCTTTTTCACTGGAAAATAGAGGGAGAGGCACAGTAAGTCAGTGCCAGATAGCACTGCTTGCTGACATTTACTGAAAGTAATATATAGGTAAACACACACAATTCCTTGTGAAATTTGGAGATGAGCTTGTCATCAAATCTTTCTTGCACCCATTGGTTCTACTTTACCATGCTACTGTGTGGTACGAATCTCCTTTGGGTTGCAGTTATATTTAATAACCCAGAGCTTTAAGATATTGAAATACGTCTACTTTATTTATGGAGATGGAACAAACAGGAGTCTCACTTCAGATCACTGTTGAGGATACTGCTCAGTGATAGGTAATGGTATCTATTTTAAGCTATTGTGCTTGATATGCCTTGCTCAGTTAATGTCTGGTTTTGATGGAATGACTTTCATTACTTGCAAGCTGTTAATGAATATTTGGGGGGAAACAGTGTTTCCCCTTTGGACACTCAGATATTTTAGGGTTAGCTGGAGACTCTGTATCAGGATTAGGTATAGATGGATCTTTCCATTTTGGTTCTCTCAGCTCTGGCCCTGTTCCCCAGTTTAGATTACTGCAACGCATCATCATGGTCAGTCCTACCATTAGGCAAAGTGAGGCAATTGCTTCAGGCAAGAGCTGCTCCCTCCCGACGATTTCTCCAGAGCCCCTCTGCTACATGGCTAGAATAAATCCAAAACTCTCTGGATGCAAAGTACTTTGTAGCTGGATGTTTATACGAGATTCATGACCCAATGTGTTCTCCCAACCAGTCCAGACTAGCCCATTTAACTATAAATTCAGCATATAATTTGGAAATCAATAGAAAGCAGTATTTTCACATGATCATTTGTACCCATGCGCTGATTGGCTGGAACAAGAAGGGGGGAAACATTATCTCTCTCGCTCTCCTTCTAAAACAAACCTTCCTATATATTTCTGTCTGTATTTCTTGGCAGAAACCTTTATGGCTGATAGCTATCATTCAGTGAACAAATATTCTGAAACCTGTAATAAAGTCAAGCTGTCGGTGTTTCCTGATCTGGTGTGCAGTGATTGCTTTCCCCCCTGAAACTGTGAAAGAAGGAAAATGAGAAGTAAGTCAGGTTGGACAAAAATGCCAGAGTTTAAATCATCAGCTGATGAGGCTCTCACCATGAGAGAGATGAAGTACTAGCTGTAGCATTCACACGTCTTGCGTTTGGAATGATTGTTGTGACTGTGAACATTAGTGCTAAAGAAATTGTGTGTGTGTGTGTGTAGCTGAACAAAGCAGCAATCCTGAAGTCATGTTAGGTCTTGGAAGATAATCCCTCTTGGACTGTACAGGGTATATTGGGACTGCCACAGGTTAGCTTATGTTCAATAGGGAAGTGTGCTTACATATGTGACAATATCAACAGTATCTCTGTAACTAATGGGCTGCTGTGTTAATGTGCTAAAACACACACACCTGATTGTGTGGTAAGGCCTGACATTTTACCTTTATCTAAACTTCCAGTGTCCATTTACTCTAATTTAGCACCTGTCCTAATTTAGCACCCATCTCATTAGCACTTTTGCCACCATCTAAATTTTAGCACCCACTCTCTGAAGTGTACAGTGCCCCAACAACAGCCCCATTCCCTCTCCCCCTCCAGAGCTTTAATATGCTCTTGGCTTCTATTTACACATCCCTGTTCTGTTTGCTCATATAATTGCTACTAGACTTTATGTTAATGGTTTGAACTTTATCTGTTCACAAACACTGCAGATAATTTCTCTGCTCAGTGAGGTACGGCTTATGATTAATAAAGGGATATTAACTCCTACAGAGTTCTCTATCAACTGCTTGGATTATGAGCAGTTTGCCCAAAACATACAACCTCAACAGAAGGAAATCTAAAACTGGTTCCAAAGCACACACTTCTCCTACACACTTCTATCCAAAACTGTGCACAGAGACTTAATTTAGCTCATGTTATTCTTTTTATGGAGGGGTGGTTCACACATTAAACATAATAATATGACTTGTCATCATTGTGTATCATCAGGATTTTATTTATGACTTGCCAGTGGATATGTGCATTTCACCATAGAAAGGCATTGCATTTGAGGTGATGTGATGAAAATTCACTCTGTGATCTTTGACCCGTGGTTGCTCATCATTCTCAAGTGCAAGCCTTCACCTGATGACACATGTTTGAAGCAGTGTGAAGTCTCTTTATTTTCTTCCTCATATGCTGCTCAGTTTGCTGAGTGGGGCCTGGACAGATGGCACCACTGCGTACCCCACTTCACAACAGCAAACAGCAGGCAGCGTAGATGGTGTACCACCAGAATTTGGAGTTGCACACTCAAATGGCTTATCTGATTACTAAAACTTGTTTTCAAAATGTGAAATGCAGAGTAGTTTTCCAATGCACACGGACTGTGAATTGCATCAGCCTCATTTCCCCCACCCCAGAGTATTGGAGGCAAAGTGTTGGATCTTCCTGCTGATTTTGATGGGATTTGAGGGTTGGCTATCAAAACTTCCAACCTCAATACTTGGTAATTGTAGATTGACCAATGCCCCCTGCAGGCATTTTAAATGTAGGTTAACACGTGGTGGTGGTGGTGGTGGTGGGGTATATGGCAGTGGGGACAAGCATGCTGCCTCAACCTCCCATCACCATTCTGGTTACCCTCCATGACTTGGAGGGCAAATGTCTATAGCGAGGAAGCCTTTGGTACTCATACTGTGTTTTAGAAACCCAATTTTCTAGGAGGCTTCAGGTGGTCACCTTTCAACTTGTGGATGGTGACCAGGAGAGCACTGTGGGCAGGGGATTGAAGCCACTGTGCTGATCCCTGATGCTCTCAGCTTGCTCCTCTACTGAACTTGCATTTAGAACACATAGAGAAGGCTTCTGTCACAAGTGTCACTACTGACCCCACTCACTGTCTGTGCATTTTTTTTGTTTAATTCTCAAACTCAAAAGACAAAGAAAACCTGCCTCTCCAGCTGAAGCTCTTGAGGTGGTTAATCTTATGTTCATGCATATTAGGAGTTTAACTATGTTAATCGTTTGTGAAATCCTTCCTCTCCACAGAACTTGAAAAGCCCATAGTTATGCTGCAGCATGTATTGATTCTCTGACACACACAATGAATGTGAAAGTCCATCACTAATGTTAATGAAAGGCACATATTAGATCAGGCCTGAACAAGGGCTCTAGCAAACCACATGCATCCCACTGGCTTTTCACAGGCAAAGCATTACTTAAATGCTATTTGATGGGAAGACCAGGAGACTAAAACCAAGAGTGACCGTTTGCCAAATGCTTTGTACAGTCTTTCCCAACCTGGTGCCTTTCAGCTGTTGTTGGACTACAACTGCCATCCTCTCTGACCATAAGGCATATTGGCTGAGGCTGATTGGAGCTGTATCCCAACAACATCTGGAGAGGGAAGACTTATCTACCACAACATCATAAGAGATGGGTGCTGCTCATGACTTGGGGCATTTATAAATTGTGCAGCCCCATCTTATACTTTTGTTGAAATGTATATTCAGATTTATCGTAGAGGATCAAAAACGGTGATGACAACAATTCATTTCCAAGACGAAAGACACACGCTCTGCTCAAGAATCTTGCAGGTGCTGTAGTGCACATCTTGGTTGTAGATCATCCATTTGGTCCAATGGGGGAGGTAGATCCTTACCTGCAAAGGGAAGTATGCACTGCGCTGCCCCTCTGTTGATGTGAAATGGGGAGACTATGCGGGTGGCAAAAGAACCCTCATGAAGATGATGGTGCTGTTGTGTCTGGAAGGACTACTGAGTTGAGTCATTAAGTGGAAGAAGGGTCAGAGAGCACGTTAGATTTGCAAGGGGAAGGCTGCCAAAAATGGCAACTGATTCCCCTTTCTGCCATAACACAATGGATTGAGAACACCACTTGGTTTGCCTCCTGAACTGCTGCGAACATTGCAGGAGAAGTTTGCATGCTTGGCCACATAACACCATGACACCGATTCATGTGATGAGAACATCAAAATGTTACCAGAAGGAGAGATGCTTAAGGGGTTGCCATTTTGAGCAGCACCGCCAGAGGCAAGTAAAATGTGTGTTCTGGCCTTTAGACTTCACCTATTTGAGAAAATACACAACCGCTCCTGTCCTGAGATTTTCCTGTCTGTTCCTAATCAGATAAAAGTTCATTCACATCCCTACCTTACTGTTTCTTAAACTGGTTAGATCTGCCTTCATTTGCACACACAGGTTTCACATAGCTGACATTTTGACAGTACTTCTGTCGCTGGAGTTAAAAGAAATCTTATTGCCTTCTGTGTCTGTTGTCCACCTCTCCCTCTGCCCTTTAATGCAAGAAGGATCTTAAATGCCTGTTTTCCACTTACATACATTTGTTTTGATTGCCCATACCATCATTTACATTTTATTGCTTAGTTTTACTTGCTTATTCTGCCTCATTGGTTGACTGCTTTATATTGCTGTTTTTACAAAATTGTAACTTCAAATGCTGTAAGCCATCCTGACTGGTGCTTTTGTACGAGGAGGGGGGGGGGGATAAGAACACTTTAATAAATAATATTTTTTTTATAAGATATTTATTAAAGACAAAAAACAAAAAACAAACATAAAAATATAAATAACCCCACATAAATTTCACAGCCTATTTTCTTATAGCTTATTTCCCTGACCTCCTCATACCTCCCCTTCTTGTATCCCCAGATTAAGTTGTTTATATAGCAAATCCTTATTTCAACATCTTAAATTATTATAACTTCAAATTCTTACTTAAAGAAAAAGAAAACCATTTTATCATAGTTACAGCTTGAAACCACTTAATTCCAATCCAACATCATTCAACATTCCTTAATTTTGCAATATTTTTGTAAATAGTCCTTAAATTTTCTCCAGTCTTCTTCTGCCGACTCTTCTCCCTGGTCACGGATTCTGCCAGTCATTTCTGCCAATCCCATACAGTCAATCAGCTTCATCTGCCATTCTTCTAATAAATAATAATTCAAGCATTCCTTACACCAGGAGCATCTGAGCCTGCAGCTATTTCCAACAGACTGCTTCTCCTTAGGTGGTGTTTCTTCTGCCATAACCTTCTCACTTCTCCTGACCCAGGGAGGAAAAAAAATCAGACTGCACAGACTGTCCCCGATGACTCTTGTTAAATGTGGTCAGCAGCTATTTTGGTCCATGCAGAGTTTTGCCATAAAGTGCATTCTGCCTGCGTGCAAGGGGGATTTTGCTAGCGATTTTGTCTTTGGGCATCAATTTGTCTTAATGTGGTGCCCTTGAGAGAGGAATCTCAGACATTGCTCATTTTGACAGATGCTATGCTTGACTCTGGACTAAATCTGTGCCAGGGCTCACCTCTGGTATTGATTGTCCATGCCAGGGCTCAGACCTAGAATGGATTGCAGCTGCTGCGGAGTGCCTTTGCTTTAGTCCTGAGTAACTACACGGATGCCTTATACATCAAGGCTTATTGGGAAAGCCTTCCAGATCCAGGCCCTCAATGTCTCCACTTCACATCCTCACCTTCTGCCTGTCTTGAATGTCTCCTTGAATTCTGATAATGCCCTTTGTGTGCCTGGATGAAGAATCGAGAGATGTGCTTATGCCTTTCCTACAGGCATCTAGTTGGCCATTGGGAGAACAGGATGCTGGACTAGATGGGACATTGGCTTGATCCAACAGGCTCTCCTTGTGTTCTTTTGGAGTGTGCAGAATGTAGCATATTATGCAAAAGTAAGAGCCGCGGGTGGCGCTGTGGGTTAAACCACAGAGCCTAGGGCTTGCCGATCAGAAGGTTGGTGGTTTGAATCCCCGCAACGGGGTGAGCTCCCGTTGCTCGGTCCCTGCTCCTGCCAACCTAGCAGTTCAATAGCACTTCAAAGTTCAAGTAGATAAATAGGTACTGCTCCGGTGGGAAGGTAAACGGCGTTTCTGTGTGCTGCTCTGGTTTGGCAGAAGCGGCTTAGTCATGCTGGCCACATGACCCAGAAGCTGTACGCCGGCTCCCTCGGCCAATAAAGCGAGATGAGCGCTGCAACCCCAGAGTCGTCTGCGACTGGACCTAATGGTCAGGGGTCCCTTTACCCTTTACCTTTTTAAAAGCCGCACACATTGCTACACCCACTTTTCTCTCTGGCCATGCCCACTTTGCCTCTGGAAATGTTCACCATGGCCTCCTGGAAGCTTGCCCCAAAGTGAATGTGGACCTCTGGCTGAAAAACGTCCTCCTCACCCCTGGCGTAGGGGAAAGACTTCAAGATCCAGTGGGTGATTCCTTCCCCGCAGACATTTTTGAACTCTGGCACTCCCGCACCCCCAACAACCTCTAGGAATTAATCACTGTCTTGCCTTCAAAGAGAATTTTCCGTCTGTGTCGCATTAAATCTGGGGGCTTTCCTAATTGCTTTAATTGATCTATATAACAATTTAATGGGCTTGCCGCAGTTCATCTAAGGATAACAACAGAGGCGTGAGCTTGGGAAGTAGACTATTAGACCAGATTTCCCAAGTCTGAGCAGGCGCTCAGCATTCAGATTTGTCAAATCCAGAACTGTTGCTTGACACTCTTGCATGTCTGGAATCAAGCCCGCTGTCCCTTTCTGTCCCTTTTTCCAAGTATTTTTTTTTTTTTTGGAAGCAAGAGTGGGCAGCTTGTTCAGTCTGTATGGATTGCCATGGCAACATTATGTGCTTGAGGTCTGCAGTGCATTTGCATATTTATTTACAAACTGGAGGCACAATTTGCATGCAATCTTCACGAAGAAGGTGTACGCCACTTGACAGTGTCTGTTGAATGTGTCATTTTTATCCATTTGAGCGGTGACAGTGGCAGCTCTTGGAATATTTTCATAGCCTGAATGTGCTTAGCTTATTCTCCTTCAGGGCAAGAAGATGGCCCCCCCTCCCCCACTGAAAAAGTATATGTTGCCTGAGAAAAGTTTATATGGGTTTTACTGCACCAATGTGATGTTTTTAAGCAATCAAAAGTCTGTCTGGTAGAAAGTTTGGGCCAGTGATTGGGCAGAAAAAAGATTGTGCGGTTCTCTAAGCTTTACTGACCCTTATCCGTCTATGGAATTTTTCGTGACCCTGCCAAGAGCTTGTACAATTATGGTTGAATTGACACCGAACTGTACTTTGAACCTCTCTGCCTCACATGGAATAAGAAGTTGGGCACACCACTCAAAAATGTCGCCGTCAGCAGCTCTTTAAAAAGTGGTTGAAATGCCACTGTTGGACCTACAGGTGTGATATTGTTTATTTAGAGACCCCACTGCACTCTACGTGAGGCTGCCCTGGAAGAGGACTTGGAAACTTCACTTGGTCCAAAATGCAACTCCAGCCTTGGGTTCCTTTCAGATCTCATGTAACCCCTGGTTTAAAACAGCTGCACTGGTTGCCACTTCATTTCCAGGCCCAGTTCAAGATGCTCACCTTAGTGTTTAAAGCCCTGAATGACTCAGGCGCCAAATACCTGATAGACCAGCTCCTTTCCTACAAACCATCTGGTTATAAATTGCTACTAACCACGATGGCCATGCTCAGCCTTCACTGTCAGGCATTTCCCCTCTGCATACCAGTTGTTGGAATCAGAAGTTGGAAAGTGCTGTTGTACTCAAATCCTGCCTCCCAATTTCCCATTGGCATCTGGTTGACTATGGTGAAAACAGCAGATTGTACTTAATGGACATTTGGCCTGATCCGGCAGGGCATTTATTATGTTCCCAATTGCCTATTTCTCCATTTTGTTGTTATATCTGTGTTGCTTTGAGAAGTAGATGGGCAATTCTGGTTTTATTGTGGCTTAGTTTTTGGCCCATTTTGCAGTGCTAAAGCTAAACCCAATGTGTTTTTATTTTATTTTAGAAAATCCCAAGTCTGGTTATACTGACACAAGAGAATCTTGGTACTTGATTCCTCCCCCCCCCCATCCAGAAGCTTTTTAAAAGCCACTTTACTTTTAAATAAATAAGAATGAAATCAGATAATTCAACATTCTAAAATGCATACAACCCAAAGTTTAAACTGTCCTTTCATCCAAGATTAGATATGAGAAGGCAATTCTGGAATGCTTTTTATTTCTCCTGGGTGTAAAAACAATTTACAAGGAAGGCATTGCCCCATGCTCCTTTAGCAAATCCATTAAAACAAGACACATTTTAATTTTCTGCTATTCTGCAGGGGAGATAACCTTGCTAAGGGGGATAGCTGTACTCGTGCTCACCTCTTTAATAATACCAGGAAGATGTTATTTAGGATTTCAGTACCAAATAATGATAATAATTAGCAGAGCAATCTTATGCATGGAGGTGGGGGCAGGGTGGGGGCAGATTCATGGTATTTGTTAGCTTGGTATGGTCAGACCAGTAGACGGTGTGGGCATATTGTCCTATTATATCATTTTTTAAAATGCCTTCCCTTCTCATTGAGCATAATGGAAGGGAATTAACTATGTCAGCTCTAGAGCAGCCATCCCCTTTTGGGGACATATTGTGTGTGTGTGTGGGGGGGGGAAATGGGGGCATAGGAACCTGCAGATCCAAGCCCATCCCCGACACCCACCTGTTGTTGTTGTTGTTTAGTCGTGTCTGACTCTTCGTGACCCCCATAGACCAGAGCATGCCAGGCACTTCTGTCTTCCACTGCCTCCCACAGTTTGGTCAAACTCATGCTGGTAGCTTCGAAGACACTATCCAACCATCTCGTCCTCTGTCGTCCCCTTCTTCTTGTGCCCTCCATCTTTCCCAACATCAGGGTCTTTTCCAGGGAGTCCTCTCTTCTCATGAGGTGGCCAAAGTATTGGAGCCTCAGCTTCAGGATCTGTCCTTCCAGTGAGCACTCAGGGCTGATTTCCTTCAGAATGGAGAGGTTTGATCTTCTTGTAGTCAGTGGGACTCTCCAAATGCATACAACCCAAAGTTTAAACTGTCCTTTCATCCAAGATTAGATATGAGAAGGCAATTCTGGAATGCTTTTTATTTCTCCTGGGTGTAAAAACAATTTACAAGGAAGGCATTGCCCCATGCTCCTTTAGCAAATCCATTAAAACAAGACACATTTTAATTTTCTGCTATTCTGCAGGGGAGATAACCTTGCTAAGGGGGATAGCTGTACTCGTGCTCACCTCTTTAATAATACCAGGAAGATGTTATTTAGGATTTCAGTACCAAATAATGATAATAATTAGCAGAGCAATCTTATGCATGGAGGTGGGGGCAGGGTGGGGGCAGATTCATGGTATTTGTTAGCTTGGTATGGTCAGACCAGTAGACGGTGTGGGCATATTGTCCTATTATATCATTTTTTAAAATGCCTTCCCTTCTCATTGAGCATAATGGAAGGGAATTAACTATGTCAGCTCTAGAGCAGCCATCCCCTTTTGGGGACATATTGTGTGTGTGTGTGGGGGGGGGAAATGGGGGCATAGGAACCTGCAGATCCAAGCCCATCCCCGACACCCACCTGTTGTTGTTGTTGTTTAGTCGTGTCTGACTCTTCGTGACCCCCATAGACCAGAGCATGCCAGGCACTTCTGTCTTCCACTGCCTCCCACAGTTTGGTCAAACTCATGCTGGTAGCTTCGAAGACACTATCCAACCATCTCGTCCTCTGTCGTCCCCTTCTTCTTGTGCCCTCCATCTTTCCCAACATCAGGGTCTTTTCCAGGGAGTCCTCTCTTCTCATGAGGTGGCCAAAGTATTGGAGCCTCAGCTTCAGGATCTGTCCTTCCAGTGAGCACTCAGGGCTGATTTCCTTCAGAATGGAGAGGTTTGATCTTCTTGTAGTCAGTGGGACTCTCCAGAGTCTCATGGATCACTGCCTTGCCGTGGCGAAGGGGCTTGAATAACTCAGAGAAGCTATGAACTATGCTGTGCAGGGCACCCAAGATGGACAGATCATAGTGGAGAGTTTTGACCAAACGTGAGCCACCTGGAGCAGGAACTGGCAAGCCACTCCAGTATCCCTGCCAAGAAAACTCCATGGACAAAGACAACAGACACCCACCTAACACCCCTCAAACATCCCATTTCAGGTGCTACAGAAAGCTCTGCAGACAGGAACAGTGCCACATCTCTCCTGCTCTGCCTGGGTGTGTTCCAGGGCCCTCTGGAGCGGATGTGCTGACTTTCCTCTTGGAAAGGGGCACTTGGTGTACTTCTGCTGCATCCTATGGCCCCTTAGCTGGCCTTTTCATGGGGGAGAGCTCAGAACTGGCCCCTTAAGAAGCTACGGTAAATATTGACAAAATGCTGGTGGTAGTGGGCGGAAGGGAATTACTCTGCTTATTTTTGTTCCATCCAAACGTGCGCACAGAGAGAACGCAACATGAGAACTGCAACACGCAAGCAGTACAGTGGTTGAGCACATCCACTAACAGGAGCATGAATGAAGTTGGCATAGACATGAGAGGCAGGAGTGGATTTGCATTGCTGATCACTAATAATGCCATGGAGATCATCCACTAGGGTCCTGATTCAACTAAATATGTGTGGAGCTCTACCAAATAACTTGAAATTCCACCATCAGTTATTCAGTAGGGGGTGGGAGGGAAAACCCCCAGTTTAAATGATGGTATGGGCAATCAAAACAAATGTATATAAGTGGAAAACATTAGCAGGCATTTAAGATCCTTCTTGCATTAAAGGGCAGAGGGAGAGGTGGACAACAGACACAGAAGGCAATAAGATTTCTTTTAACTCCAGCTACATAAGTACTGTAAAAATGTCAGCTATATGAAACCTGTGTGTGCAAATGAAGGCAGATCTAACCAGTTTAAGAAACAGTAAGGTAGGGATGTGAATGAACTTTTATCTGATTAGGAACAGACTGGAAAATGTCAGGACAGGAGCGGTTGTGTATTTTCTCAAATAGGTGAAGTCTAAAGGGCAGAACACACATTTTACTTGCCTCTGGAGGTGCTGCAGCTTATTTGACCACCCCATCTGTTGCATTCTGATTTTCCCTACCCTGCTGTAAATATGCACACGGAAGTCTGTTCTTGTGCATCTATGACCCCACCTGGATCAGGAATCAAAAAATGCAAAGGTTGTGCTAGTTCAGCTTCCCCCAACCTGTTGCTCTCCAAATGGTTTGGAATATAATGTTAATAGTATAATGGTGTAGTCCAAACATATTGAGGCCATGAGGTTGAGGAAAGCTTTGCTACCTGGTATGGTGAAATGTTATTTTCTCAGTGGCAAGGTGTTGGTTCAAACTGTGTGAATGAGACTTGGGGGCCTTTGTTCTCCCTCCTCCCTGATTTCATTTGTGGCAAATCATAGTTTACTGTTTTGTCTAAACTGACAAAACATGCTTCACACGTACCTTGCAAACTAGAATCAGAAGCCAGGATTAATCATGAATGAAAGTTTGGTTTGCTGGTTCAGATGTAACAACCAACTATGATTTGGAGGCATCTGAAAGGAAAGAAAGCATTGTCATGCATGAGGGGCAGAGGATAGATTATGTGGCCTGAAGGTCCAGCCAATCTTGTGCGTAATTGTCACCACACCAAACATAATCCACCTCAGAATATTGTTGAAACATTAGGAAAATATTATATCCATGCAACATCAGAACCTACAGGGAACATGTCCGCATCATCTACTACAAATGAATAACAACAACACATTTACTGTATGAAGAAGTCTCCCATATAGCTGGCAATTAAATCACATAGCTGGCAATTATCTAGAGCAATTAAATCAAGAAAAACTGACGGATTAATGTTGTGACCACAACTGAGAGTGGCATACTTAAATGGAAAACATTCATCATACTTCCATGCAACCCCCAATTTAAATTTATTCAGTGCAAGCAACAACCCTTAGTATGTTCAAAGAGAGAGCGGGGGCAATAAACGTGTAGGGAAAACAAGCATGTCCTTGTCTGGAATAGATCAGTTCAGAGGAGAAACAGAAGTATATAAATAATTTGGCTGATTCTCATGCAGCACAGGAGTGTCTCTCTGCAAGATGCTGTCTGCAGCAAAATGAAAGCTATGGCCCAGGGCAGGCCACGTGCCGTTCTTTAGGCTGTTTCTATTAATGGATGCAGGGATGGCGATCCATTGGTCTTACGTCATTAGGAGGATGACCGTGTGACCAACTGATGGGCAGCTGCTTGTGAGTGAAAAGATCTGAGGCTCAGAAGGCAGCAGTCATCCTGGGAAAGAGGGTCTGGTTCAAGAACGGCAAGAGGGACCTGTCAATAATTAAAGGAAGAGAGAAGAACCCATGTTGCTTATACTATGTAATAGAAGAGGTGGTGGATCTGATACTCCTGGGGCTTCCTGGGGAATTCTGTAGGGACAATTTATGCTGGTTCAAGGGTAATGATTGAGGCAGTTTTATATGGCACAATGCACTGAAGCCTGCTGGGGTTTGAAGTAAGTGTTTCTTGAAACTTAATAGTAGCCTACAGTCAGCATATGCCTTCTCTGATTTG
Source organism: Podarcis bocagei (assembly GCF_964188305.1). Lineage (NCBI taxonomy): Eukaryota > Metazoa > Chordata > Lepidosauria > Squamata > Lacertidae > Podarcis > Podarcis bocagei. The sequence continues at coordinate 107,482,130 of NC_138125.1, forward strand.
AATGTTTGGAGATGTCAGCTTTAATTTATACTATGGGACCGTACTGCAAAGAAGGGATACTCTACTTTGAGAACAAAGTGCCTCTTTTCTAGGCAAAAAAAAAAAAAATGCAAATGGAGAAAGAAGGTGATTGGTAGACAAGTTCGACTAATTTTGCAAAACACACACAAAGTTTTACTTCCCCCATCATGTATGGCTTGCCCAACTTAAGTTTATCATATATATAAACTTAAGTTTATTATACAGTGTATATATATTACAAGAAGTATGGAAAGTTTATTTACTTAATTAATCCCATTTATGACTTGCTTTCCACAAAACATCTCAATAATGATTTCATAAGAAAAAACCAATTATGCCGTTTCATATAAAAACAACAATAACAATTTTTTAAAAAATCAATAACATACTTTTGTCATGAGCCTTGCCGCATTGTTGGGGTCAGACTTGCGTTGGGAAGCCCAGACGGAGGAGGAAAAAACTGGGGGGGGGGGAGGCTCTGAACTGTGGGAAGCCTGCGCTTGAGGAGGACGGATCTCTCCTTTCTGCCCTTTAGCCACTTTGGAAGGGGAAACAAGAAGAAGAAGAAGAAGAAGAAGAAGAAGAAGAAGAAGAAGAAGAGGAAGAATAAGAAGAGTTTGGATTTGATATCCCACTTTATCACTACCCTAAGGAGTCTCAAAGCGGCTAACATTCTCCTTTCCCTTCCTCCCCCACAACAAACACTCTGTGAGGTGAGTGGAGCTGAGAGACTTCAAAGATGTGTGACTGGCCCAAGGTCACCCAGCAGCTGCATGTGGAGGAGTGGGGAAGCGAAACCGGTTCACCAGATTATGTGTCCACTGCTCTTAACCACTACACCATGCTGGAAACAAGGATGCTGACTCTCCCCTCTGACCCTCCTGTGAAGTGGATTAGAGGGGCTTGTGCCCATTGGGAACAATAGGGCAGAAGGCAGGAAGGCCAGTGGTAGGTGGGCTATGTCTGTCATTTTCACACCATTTTTGTATTTGATAGGGTGGCTGTTCAGCCTGCCTAACAGCAGCAGCAGTATCTCCCTTATCCAGGGCCAGCCCACCTATGAGGCTGACTGAAGCAGCCGCCTCAGGCGGTGAAATCTTGTGTACCAATCTTGCTGGAAGCATGACCTCAGTAACTGAGGCTTTGGTGTTGGGGATTGGGGAGACGGGGACAGCAGCCTCCAGTTTGGCCTCAGGTGGCAAAACGGGATGGGCTTCCCCTGCTGGGGGCTCCTGGAAAATGTGGAAAGAGCATGTGGGCAGGCCTCCCGGGGGAGGAGAGATGAAAAACTTTCCTTCTATGAACTTCCTTTAGTGAAAATCTTAAGGTCCAAACCTGGTTTTGTGCAACCCCCCTCCCACGCTCCTCCAGCAGTCCCTGATGTCCTATCCTACATGCTTCAGGGACAGCTCCTCATCAAGAGAGAGGTTTTTCAGGGACCACAGGTAGCTGCATGGGAAAGAAGTTGGAAGGATGGAATGCTTCACTCTCTATAACTGAGTCATTTGAATTATAGGTTAACTGAATTATCTTACAACTAAGGATATCTTAACGTCTGAGAGATAATTCTGAATTTATATGTATTTGTGTAACAGTGCTCCTATAGCCTATTTGACTTCAGTTTCCAACTAATTCTTAGTTTTATCATTTTTATTGCCCCCCACAAAAATTCATTAATTATGATACTGATAAAAAGGTAGGCTCTCTCAAACACTGATAACATGTATTAGCACTGACCGAATGCCAATTTTTGTTACTATGTACAGATGGCAATCTGAGACACCAAGTGTGAAATTATTGAGAAAGATGTTAAAAAACTATTTAATGGTAGAGTAATGGAAAATCAATAAACCTGCTCTCAAGCAGTGCTTTAAAAGGATGTTGTAGTCAATATGCCATAATCATCACTCTTACTCCTTGCCTAAAGATGCCATTTCCCCCATTACTTCGTTTGCTGGCTGATGTTGTCATGCAGAGCATATTTTTACAATACCCCACAAAAGATGTTAGTAACAACAAATGTCTCCTCAGCTTTATTTATGGCTGTATAATCACTAGGGATGGAGAAGGATTTCTTCAGTGAATGCTAATTCTGTTTTTTTTTTATTAATTTTTTATTGCATTTTTCCAGATAAAGATAAACAGTCAGATATGCAGAGAAACAAAAACAACAAGAAAAGAAAAGAAAAAAGATGGATCATTTCAAGACTTATCTCAGACTTCTATCGGACTTCCCCACATCTCCCGCACAGTGCATTCTTAACAATAAAATTATCAGCAAATTATAACCTTGTTTCATGTGTTTCTTTTGTACTTTCCAATCATTACATTTTAAGTTTAAATTACTTATTATCCATTTACTTTAAGAGCAAATATAATATCGTTTTAAACATTTAAACATTTGATCCTTTCATTGATATTACCTAGTTTCATACATCATCCACTCTCGTTGCTGGATCTAGCTTTTCCAAATCATGCGAATTTTTTATAATTCATAAAACTTATAAAACTTTTGCAAATAGTCCTTAAATTTTTTCCAGTCCTCCTCGATTGTTTCTTCTCCCAAATCTCGGATTCTGGCAGTCATCTCGGCCAATTCCATATAGTCCACAGTGAATGCTAATTCTGGAGTAGACTCACTGGATCTGCAGCTCCTGGACTGAAGGGTGGATCAGAAATGGTTGAGAATCTTTGTGGGTTTTATGATGAGGTGGCCAAGCACACTGGAGTCTCTGCAACAATGCTGAGCAGGTGGCTGAGGGCTGTCTTTTCTTTACTCGCAGTTGCCACGTCAAGCAGCTGGTGTGCCCACTGCTGGCAGTTCTTACAATTCCCCTGGAATGATGGATACGGATGACATCACTCTCATGCGACAGCCATGAAAACCCTTGGACACATCATAAGTATTATTGGAAAGGGAATTTAAAATCCCTTCTTTTCATACATAGGAGAAGAAGAAAGTAAAGCTCTGTCACCAGTCTCACAAACCTGTCTATAGAGAACCTATATGGTCTATCAATGTTTTAAGACTGTGTAAAATAACATTTGCCTGGCCCCTGCTTCATATAGTATTGGCAAGTGGTTAAAAAAAAATTCAACTATTTTATTTTCTCAGGTTTCAGTCAACACATTGTGGCTGGTTTTCTGAGTTGCTTTGGAACTGCTATTGTTACACTATGTATAGCTTTGTGTTGTATTCTCTGTTTTACCGAATTCTTTTTACTGCATATTATTATTATTATTAAAAAACCTTTTCAAAGCCCTGTTAAATCTGAGTGGATTTTATAGGACTTTTGTGCATTTTTCCTTATAAATCTGCAGAGATATGGTATTGAACAGACTTCATTCTAGTCCAGCACAAAATGACTTACAATCATATTTCATCCATAGTGATCATTGCTAGCATACAATATTTAGGCAAGAATGTATTATTTTATGATGGGGATGAGGATCCTATGGCCCTCCATATGTTGCTATGCCACCACTGCCATCATCCCTGAGCACTGACCAGGTTGGCTGGGGCAGAAGAACATCTGGAGGGCCACAGGTTCCCCATCACTTTTCTACAAAAGTAGTCCAAAGTCAATGGGCTGCAGGGCACATGATGGACAATGAAGTCTTAATAATACATTGGAACCACAACTCAACCTTAGTGCCTGAGATGCATTTGGAGAAATCACTGGTTTTGTTTTACCACTTCTGTGTTTATCCTAACCACTGGTTCTTGATGCCTGGACACCTCCCTCAATGATGCAACGGTACAACATATAGTATCACATTAGACTGATGGGCCAGTTCACTCATTCATGTTCATCACTTGAGGACTCCATGTCTCATGAAATAACAGTCATTGCAGATAGGGTTTTCATCAAGGATGTGAACCAACCACAAGCTTATTTTCAGACCCCAATTTTGCAATTTGAAAAATAGCCCAATTTAGCATGGAACAATTCAGAGGCTGCCTGATTCAGCTTAGGATTCGAAGTCTGCTTCTCCAGAGTGAATACAGCCTGCCTAATTGCAGGCAGATTGATCAGGGGCTTTTGTGATGGACGCTTCTAAAATGTGACACTCCCCCCCCCCGAAGAAAGGAACCATCTGCCATTTTTTTTTATTATTGGATAGAATTTGATGACTTGCAGGCAAGACCACTGCTTCTGAGGGCCTGCAAGGGCAGCTGTTAGCATTTTATGGTGGAAATCACCTAATCTCTCTGGGTGTTTTGTGGCAAGCAGTCTGAAAAATGCAGAGATGAGAGAGATGCCTTTGGGCAAGAACGCTGCCAAATTACAGACAAATTGGTCCAGGGGCTTTTTGTGCTAAGCGCCTTTAAAGTTGGGTCTGATTATTCCGCCTGATTACAAGGTTGACCTGCCAGTCACAACAAAGTCTTCATCTGTGCCCTCTTCTTGTTTCCTTAAGCTTAGGGACCAGTTTTGCTCTTGCAAAACTGATCCCACCCCAAAGCATTGGGAACTGGAGAGAGCTGGTAAAATAATTCTAACTGCAAACTAATCCTTCCCTTCTCAATGGGGCTCTTCCCTGCACCCTCACCCCAGTTTGGTGTTTGCTGTCCCTCCATCCATTATCTCCGCTGGGTGTTACGGTAATCTTAGAGGCATTACTTTTGGTTTCAGCAGATACTTGTCTGCAGTATTTGATGCCAAGATTGCCTTAGGGCAGGGATCAGCAAACTTTTTCAGCAGGGGGCCGGTCCACTGTCCCTCAGACCTTGTGGGGGGCTGGACTATTTTTTTTTGGGGGGGGGGGAGAACGAATTCCTATGCCCCGCAAATAACCCAGAGATGCATTTTAAATAAAAGCACACAATCTACTCATGTAAAAACACCAGACAGGCCCCACAAATAACCCAGAGATGCATTTTAAATAAAAGCACACAATCTACTCATGTAAAAACACCAGACAGGCCCCACAAATAACCCAGAGATGCATTTTAAACGAAAGGACACATTCTACTCATGTAAAAACATGCTGATTCCTAGACCATCCCTGGGCCGGATTTAGAAGGTGATTGGGCCAGATCTGGCCCCCGGGCCTTAATTTGCCTACCCATGCCTTAGGGCCACAAACTGCTTCAAAATTTCCCATCTTTGACTCATGCACACCTCAGGCTTCCATGTTGATGTCACCTTCGTTAGCAAGTCACACTATAAACCAGCCCCACAATCCTAGGCCAAATAAGTTACAGAACTGCATCTTGGTTTTCAGCAGCCAAGGTTTGCTGCCCTCCACTATCTGCCACCTGAGGCAACCATCTCGCCTTGCATCTTTGTAGGGCTTGACTGTCCCAAAAGCAAATAGGCAGCACAAAATAGAGGGTAGTGATTTAGCCGGGACAAGGACCAGAAAACAAAACTTTCCCTAGCAAATTGGGAGAGTTAGAATATATGGAGCACTACTTCTTTGTTTTTCTCTGTTTTATAACACACAGCTGAACCTCCCCATTTGTTTCGCAGAGTGCCATTTCTGCTTTGGCAGTTCATGCTACCCTTTCTTTGCAGAAACGGCTTTTACTTTAAGTGTCCCAAAAATCCATTGGCAACACTTTGATTAAAAAATGAATGCAAACATAAATATTGGTTAATGGATATATTTTTTTTAAAGTCACTTTAGAGAGGATGGTTCAATTGTTTAAAAGAGACTAACGGATTTTTCTTTTCACATAAATACAGGCCCTTTTAATTTATTGTAACTTCCGTGCCTTTTGCTCCGTGCCTTTTGATTAATGGCTTATGAGCCTTGCCAGCGTAGATTTATAAATGCTCTTTCATAGGAATGCTGCTGCTGAAAGAAATATTTAACACTTCTAAATTAAAAAAAAATAGCCATTGCAATTTTGGGAGTAAAGGATTATAAATGAACTTGCTTGGTGTATTTTTAAAAATGAATTGTTTAAGGGGACATAAGCCTTTGTGCTTAATATGAAAACTGGTGCCTATGTTTTTCAAAGGTGGACTTACATTCTTTGAAAACAACATTTCCCCACCCCCCACCCCCAGATAAAAGTGTGGGATAAGAAAAGCCAAATTATGCATTTAGAGTATGGCTCTAATATATGTGTACATGCAGATGCTGGAATACTGAAACACAACAATGGAGGTTTGCATTATGAATGCAGAGCTGAGTAATTGTAATTAACAGTGAAGAAGAGAAGAAGAGGAGTTTGGATTTGATATCCCGCTTTATCACTACCCTAAGGGGTCTCAAAGCAGCTAACAGTCTCCTTTCCCTTCCTCCCCCACAACAAACACTCTGTGAGGTGGGTGGGGCTGAGAGACTTCAGAGAAGTGTGACTAGCCCAAGGTCACCCAGCAGCTGCATGTGGAAGACCGGAGACGCGAACCCGGTTCACCAGATTACGAGTCCACCGCTCTTAACCACTACACCATGCTGGCTCTGTGCAGTTCAAGGTTTGGTAAAAGTAAGACCAGTACTGTATACTCCTTTGTGCGCATAGGATTGCAACCATAGAGCTCTAAGAAACTGCAAGGATTGGTGAAGGTACATGTCACAGGAGATTTGGGCTTCTAGGAGCCCTGCCCAATTGGTTGGCCACCCGTTATTAAGCTTGCTCTCACATTTTCCAAATCTTTACTTGAAGCAGTGAGGTTTCAATCTTTTAAAAAATAGTCAATGATGTGGATCTTAGGAAGCCATCTGTGCACCTGGAGTTTATACTGCAGTGAAGATCAAATATGAAATATCCCTAGTATTAAACAAGGCATCGTGTAACTAAGGGCTCCAAAGAAACAACAGAAATTGTATTTTGTCAATCATCTGCTTAGAAAAATGATATTCTTTACAGTCCTTGAACACACATATCAGTGGATGATTTTTCCACAGCACAGCTATTTCCTAAGGAAAAGGAAGCCACAGATCCCTCTGTCCATTCTATGGAAACAGAATAGCTTTCCTATCCTATTAATGCTGTTCCTGTGCTCTCTAAGGCACTAACAGATCAATTTGCATTTTTTCCTTCCTTGTCTGGAAAAGCCCAGAGTCAAATGATAAGGTTCCTTGAAAAAAACCAATGAATCTTTTCGTGAGGATTTCCCGCATATCTCATCGTTATAGTATATTATATATTTCTGTTCAAGGCATAGTAAATCCTTTGATTGAACTTGAGATGACAATTGAATTGGTTTCACCTGAGTGACCTGAGAGTTTCAGATCCCAGCTGAAAGCATATATCACCTTTTTTTGCCTACAGACTGAGGATGTTCAAATAAAAGCTATCTCATATTTTTGTATTGCCTTTACTGATGTTGGTTGCTTTCAAAATGTCAAGTGTTAACCTTGGTGTTTTTTTAAAAAAGCAAACAACAGCAGCAGTAGCAGCAGCAGCAACAACAGGTAATTCTTTGACCCACCAAGCTCATAAAGTCCTATGCAGTTGTGACACACATTCAACTGGCTTTTCAAAACTGCAGTCTTGTTGTGGGGGTGAAAGAAGTTGTGTTGTACTGCTGCTGTTCTCCAAATAAAACCAAACAGCATTTCATCTACAAAGCTGACCTACAGAATACTCCAAAATATCCACTTACTGCAGTTTTGCTCAAGTTCCACTACAACTATCAGCCAATTAGTTTCCTAACAAGCACAGTTGCAGGGTCACATCTCTGCTCTGTGTTAGAGAGGAGCTGCACATTGTCTCAGCAAATGTGTCTCCTGAAAATTGAACTGGCTGAGAGGATCGGTAGGAAGGAAAAGCAATTCCTCCTCCTCCTTCTCCTGATTCTCCCCTGCAACTAACCCCCACCTCTGTGGCCATTTCCCTCCAGGTGGGCTTACTTTGGGCTATGAAGCCCAGCTAGGCTAAAAATAATGGAAAAATTGCACAGGGAACATTTGCAGGAGATGGTGAGAAGGGTTAAGTGGCTCCTACTGGTATTTTGAAAGGTACCTGATTTTAATTTTTCAAAGAACTTACCAGTTCAAGTGAAGAAAACACCAGTTATTGTTTAGGGCCAGTCTCAAGCAACAGGCCAACTATAGAATTCTGCATCAGCTGGGACTTTAAGGACAGACTCAAAGTACAATTACCCAGTGGCGTAGCGTGGGTTGTCAGCACCCGGGGCAAGGCAAGTAATTTGCACCCCCTAACCCGTGGATTTGCGCCCCCTAACCCTAACCCCCAGATGTTGCGCCCGGTGCGGCTGGCCCCCCCTGCACCCCCCACGCTACGCCACTGCAATTACCTCCAACCAGAAGGTAATCAAATAGTCATCAAGGGCCAATCATGTTGAAAGCTTTCAAGAAGTCTAAAGCACCACTTCTCCAATCCTTCTCTAGATACAAATGTTTGACCATGGTCACCATTTCCACTAGCATGCTAGAGCCCACCAGCATCCATTGCTGTGCAAACGAGGAGATCCCCAGTTGGTTGACCAGCAGCAAAGGCACAGAACTTATGAATTCAGCTGTCTGCAGGCATGCAACTACCGAGTGGTTAGCAGGTTCCAGCAAGGGCCACTGACATCCTGGCCTGTGCTGGACACTTCTAGCCACTCAGGAGTTCTCTGTCTGCATGGTGATGAGCTAACTGACCTCATCCCTCTACCACTGTTTCATGCCACTGTTTGGTAAGGGTGTCAGGTTCTCTCCCCGCCAACACTGAGCAGTGGACTCTGGAAGCCTCTGGTGATCTACTTCATGGCCACCAGCATACATTTAGGGTTGCATGCAATGGTGTGCAGCAGGGTTCCACTGGCACAATGGCACTTCTCTTTCCTCTTCTCTCCCCCTGGTACCCACAAAAATCTTCTCCAGAGGGTTCCCCCAACCACCCAGAGCTGATTTTGAGGGTGCATGGGGGGTTGCAGGGGAGAGGAGAGGTGGGATGGGGAAAGTTTCATTCCACTAGTGTCAGAACCACTCTTACTGTTCAGCAATGACCTTATACAAGGCAAGGCTCAGACTGAATGCTATGAGATCTAATGTTGCTGCAACAACAGTCAGCCTTCGACTGAATCATATATAGGAGCAGCAGTCCCGTCTCAACTGTAAGCCATGCCTTCTGGGACCTTCCCTGAAAGCATTTCCCCTCTCTGTCTCTGAAGGAGGCGGCAAATATGGTCCCATGTTCATGGCAGGAACTGCAGTTTTATATGAGGAAAATAGTAACTGGTGTTACTATGCATCATAACATTTTGTTCATTGATCAGGCATTTTGATATTATTTGAGGCTGAAACCATTGTTTTGAGGAGACTATGGAAAATGTTCCTGGTGAAACATTTGCAGGGGGTGGAATCTCCCAGAAATCGCTAGGATTCGGCTGCCAGAAAACTCAACAACGTTGGCCAAGTTGTCCGGATTTTCACTTTTTGAAATATGTCAACCCTAGCCTGAGTTGAAGTTTCCAACCCCACTTTAGTAAGCAGTCAAAGCTGCACAAACGAAATTCTGCTCCATTGTGTCCCTTACCTCTGTTCACTTGGAAGTTAAAAAATTTCATGTTTCTGCCTTGGTTCACGTGCATACAGTACAGCTGAACTAAATACTGCATGCAATTTTGATGAGTCTGAAAGAAGCACTTCATATAGCTTTTCTTTTTTTAAAAAAATATGACTGTACTCACTTTGCAGTGGCAAGCACAGCGATGTGTGAAAAGATCCAAAAATAGCTAATTGCAACCGATTACTCATTAGACAAATGACAAATGTAGTTCTAAAAATATTTGTCAGAAAGTCAGTTTTGGAAACAAAAAAAGAGGCCCTAATGAATAATAAAATCAATAGCATGGAAGAAAATGTGAAGACGGTACACTTGTCTGACATGGAACTGGTCCAACACTGACCAGATGCTGGGTAGCAGATGGTTCGCATTACTCGTACTCCATGTGCCAAACTTGAGGGGATGTGCTTAGCATTTGTATGTGATACTGCTTAATTTGTTGCAGACATTTTATGCTCAAGCAAATCTTTGTGACAGTGGTATTGGAGAGATCCACCATGCTGATCAGCTTGGTGTCAGGTTCATAGAATGGAAGACCTTGGGAACAGATTCTTCTGGGCATATGGACAGCATACCTGCTTGATCACACACAGAAATACTTCAGGGAATGTGGCGGATGGCTGTCCTCAAGGAGTATTGCTGAATTCCTTCAAATATGACTGAGTCTTTGTAATAAATATTTTTCTTTAGGAATCCATGTAATAAAGCAGCAGTTGTCAGTAACCAGTCCTCCAGACTTTTGGACAACTCCTATCAACCCTGGGCAGCATGGCCAATAGTGAAGGATTATGGGAATGGTAGTCCATAACTTTTGGATGCACTGTGATGGATGCCCCTGTCCTATTACATGAATTCCTGAAGTAGAAAGAGGATTTTGCACAGAGCGCAAGAGTGAGGCTCAGTCAAATTTGAAGGAACCGAATACATCTTGGGGATACAATACTGCTTGTTGGCTACCCCTGCAGCAGAACGTTCTTAGCATCCTCATTTACTTACCCACATGCTTTGGGGGAAATGGAGAAAGGATCATAGGTAGTAGCAGAGCCTATTTTTTAACTTTCCGTTTTCGCAGGCACAAGGTTCCAGGTTCAATTCCTGGCATCTCCGATTAAAAAGATCAGGAAGCAGGTGATGTGACCTTGCCTGAGACCCTGAATATCTGTCACCAGTTAGCTTGGACAGCACTGGATAAATAATATACAAGGCAGTTTCCTATGTTCTTATGTGATGTGTATGTCTGATACATGTAACTCCTTTGGCTTATGGCTTTGCCTTGCCTTTTCAGGCACTGCTTCTTTCGAATTGGACCATTAGATCCTTGGGCAGGGCAGTAGTGAGATTGGAGCTGTGCCAAACACTGGCAGGAGTTTTGGATTGGTCCTGCTGGTGCACCTGTACAGCCCTAACTTTGCTGCCCACCCTGCCTTGCCATATCCATATCCAAGCAAGCAACATCAACGATAAGCAGCATCAATGGCCACTAATGGTGATGGATATGGTCTATCTCCACCGCCAGAAGCAGCATGACTCTGAATACCAGTTGCTAGAAACTGCAGGAGGGAAGAGGGCTGATGCACCTAGGTGCTGCTTATGGGCTTCCCATAGGTATCTGGCTGGTCATTCTGAGATTAGGATGCTGGATTAGATGGGCCACCGGTATCATCCAGGTATCGGCAGGGTTTTTCTTATGTTGAGTGCCACTGGTGGTGCCAGGAGAACACCTCTAAAGCCCCACCTCACCACACATGCCCCTGTTAGGTACTAAGAATCGGTAGGAATCTGTATTGTGAGGTGAGGACCTGCAACCTGCGTGGTGGAAAATGAGACACAAGGACACATGTATTTAAGGTTAACGGGCTAAAGAAGGCCACAACTTTTATTGGTTACAGCATGTGAGTGGTATTGGCTTAGGCATTGGACCACACACCTATATAGGACCCCACCCCACACTGCGGGGGGTATTTTCGTTAACAAGCAGTGGGAGGAGCTTGTTGATGTAAATACAACTGAAAGCTTCCCCTGATGTCACCGGGGGTCATGCCATGGCCCTAGCCACCAGTAGGGCATCGGACAGGATCCACGAGCGCCTGATTCCTTTAACGGAATACCCGACAAGTGGGGGTGGGGGTGGTGGCCACACCTCACCCACCAACACACAACACATATTCCAATGCCTAACCGCCAATACCGCCGAAGAACCAAATGAGGCTCGGGGGCTGCTGCGTCCGCTCAAAAGCGGCTAAACCCCACCCCCAAGCCAACCCTATTGGCCAGCCTAAAAGGAGCGGCACAGCAGCCGAGAAGTGACACAGGAGGCCGAACACGCCCACCTGCTAATGCGGGAAATGGCTCCCACTCACAATACCTCCCCTCTGGGAAGAGGAGAGGCTTTAGCAAACACAATGTAGAAGAAATTTGCACAATGCTTCATTATGGTGTCTGCCATTTCCTTACTTTTCCTGGAAAGCATGACTTACAGAGGGGTGACATCAGTGTATCAGTCCTGAAATTGCTCTGTGCCGCACAAAGCCAGCTTCTGGCCAGTTTTAATGCCATGCTTTCCTTTTCAATTGCATGCTGCATCCGCAAAAGGGTAAATTATATTTACATATTTTTCCTCGGCAATATATGCCACGAAGCTTCTGATATAAATCAAATCCTTTTGCAGCAATACAGACAAGATCAGGCCTAATGCGCTGATATCCATCTTGTATTCCCTTCTGAGCTTGTTGTTCTATAATGTGGAGGCAAAGCCTGATATAGAACCGAGCGCTTATTTTCTCCCTTTGATTTAATCCACTTGCCTTGGGTCTGAGAGAAAGGCATTCATTACAGACAGCCTGACTTCCTTGTTCATCTGCTCTAAGCAGCCTGAAAAGTGCAGAGTGCTCAGATGGGGCCACCTCACATTTTGCCTCAGAGGATTTGGCTGTCTGGTTTTTCCTGGAACTGAGGCTGAAATCGGACAGGAAGACCTCAGAGAAAGGAAACTAAATCTGAAGGCAGGGCATCTTATTTTCTTCCCCACTCTTTTACTCACGCAAATGTTTATGGTACTTGAAAGAAAAACAGAGACCTGAGAGTTTAACAATCTCATTTGAAGAGCAACAGTGTTCTGGTTTGGTTTTGAGTGTGTTAGACTGAAGATGGATATTTATATCTGAAAGTGGCTCCCATTAGAGCAGACTGACATAAAGAGCAAATGCACATTACTTAAAAGCGGGTCTTAAAAATAGCAATAAACTTCATGAATTAGATTTTATCAGGCCAGCTGTGCTTGCTTTTGTAATTCACTGCTAAGCTGAAAAATGCATAACAGTTTGGCTGTGTTGATGCGACAAGTCTTTAAACTAGAACATTTGTAGGCTGGACCTCAATGGGACTCCCACAACTTCTAAGCATGGTCTGAATGCCTGGCTTTGGTCTGTATTGCAGTTCCACAGTTAATCTGGCTAGGCAGCACAGTGAATGTGAAAAGATGCTTGGGCCTCACTCACAGCCTGATGGCATGCCAGCATTGTGTTATCTTTGTGAGCATTTTAGCTGGCTAATTTCTCAGGGATCATGATCCTGCGGAAGGAAGCAGGGTTTCTGAATGTTACTTTTAGAAATACTTCATGGTCATTTTTAGCAGCCATAAATACCTTTTGTATATTTTATATTGCAATGTGCATTTTTTATATTGGTAAGCCACCTTGAAACTTTTTTGCAGTCAGTAGCGTTCTACCCAATGAAACAAACAAATAATTGATTGAGGACTGGCACTAGCACTGTGAGGCATCTGTCAAGACCCATTGGCCCTGATTGCTTGTTTTGGGCCATCACTTCCTGGCAGCAATAATAGCAGACTGCCACTTCATTTGTTATTTATTTGGCCAATTTATACACCCCTTATATTTAAGCAAAACTCTAAGTGGTTTACAACATCAGCTAAAGGATCTTTAAAAACAGGAAATACAATAACAAAATCAGAGAATTTCTTAAGTAAAAGGTGAAAGATTTATTCGATCTGAAGAGAAACCAGAGAATTTATGTATCTTATAAAACACAACTAACAGCTAAATAGAGCATCCTCTTTAGTATCGAAAATATACACACATACCCACACAACTCTATATATATACAGCTGGAGAGAGAGAGAGAGACAGAGACAGCAGAGCTCTGACATACTGTGTATCATGAAGGAAAGAGATCAACTTGCCTCAAGTGTCATTTGTGCCACAATCAGTCTTAATTAGATGAGAAGCGATCACTAGGCTGTCTGAAAGGTACTTGAAGTGCACTTAATTGACCCAGTTTCTTTCTCTTTGTGGCATCTAGCCAGGAGAAGCATCTTAGCCTTGGCTATTATATGTTAGCTTTCACTTCCCCCAGAAAATTGGCTGCGGACAAGTTTGCTTGCCTGTATCCTAAACTGATTATACATGATTGTGGCCCAATCAAAATGGTTTAAAATAATTAGTTCTCTAAAACCATTAAAAGTGGTGCTTTTTAGAACTTTTGTTTTTGTTTTTTGAATGCTGGGTTGTCAACAACACCCACATACACAGTATTAAAGGTAAGGGTAAAGGGACCCCTGACCATTAGGTCCAGTCGTGACCGACTCTGGGGTTGTGGCGCTCATCTCGCTTTATTGGCCGAGGGAGCCGGTGTACAGCTTCCGGATCATGTGGCCAGCATGACGAAGCCACTTCTGGTGAACCAGAGCAGCGCACGGAAACGCCATTTACCTTCCCGCCGGAGCGAACTGCTTGGTTGGCAGGAGCAAGGACCGAACAACGGGAGATCACCCCGTCACAGGGATTCGAGCCACTGACCTTCTGATCAGCAAGTCCTAGGCTCTGTGGTTTAACCCACAGCACCACCTGCGTCCCAATACACAGTATTAGCAGGTGCCTATAGGAACAGGTTGCAGAAGATGCAATATAACCCAAAGGTCATTTTTAAATGATATTTGGGAGTTGCATTGACCTTTGCCAGGGCTGATCTACTTATTGAAGCACAGAGCACCCAGATCACTTAAACTGAAGAATGGATGTTTCAAAACTAATTCTGAAATAATAAAGGGTTAAAAAAGCTGCTAAACGTTCACTCAAAATATCACAAGAAGACTGTCCTTGAAGTGCAGTTCACCTGGAGTGGAAATCAATTCATCCTGCCTTTCCTCATCTTGCATCTGAGGCATTGTTTTTTCTCCGCCCTCTTTATCCTCAGAGACTCAACTAGGCCTATGGATGGAAAAGATATTTTTGTAGCCTGAAGAGCTAAGCCTGTCTTGCATTTTTCCTGCTATATGTGTGTGTGTGTGTGTGTGTGTGTGTGTGTGTGTGTGTGCAGGAAATACTTTTGTTAACTGCAGTTCCTTAATTATTGGTTTTAGGAATTAGTCACTTGAAATGGACTTTTGAGCAGATACAAAAATAATGGGGCAGATGGTCTTAAAACAACCTATCAACCTTTCACTGTGTCATCACTTTCCCTGACACCACCCCTCCGGGTCTGCTGCACAGACTCCTCATAAAAACTTAGAATGGCTCTTATTTTTTAAATCTTATTTGTGCAGTGCCTTTGGGATGCTTGGCAGGGAAAGTGCTTTATTGACTTTATTGCATTTTGTTATTGCATTGTAAACCACCATAGGCTATGGAGTTACCTAACCCTACAGGCAACCATGACATGAATAATAGATAGACTTAGGAGCAGGGTTGTTGTGTTTTCCATGCAAGTGTGTATGTGCGAAAGCAGGGGCATCGGTATAGGTAAAGAATTAAGACATCTGAAGGACCCAGTCTTAACAACAAGCAAGCAAGCAGACAAGTTTCTGGTCCTTATGGATGTGAAGATGGGTTTGAAAAGATGCCCCAGAGCCAGAGGAAGTTCAAGAGAACTTTCAGTTTGTGGCACTGTGTCCTCTTCCATGAGCCACAGAATCAGAATAAATCACACCTATCAGACCAGGTTTAATCTGTGTTGTGTAGGTAGTTCAGATCATCCAACTTTTTCCTGGTGCAAAATTTGGGTCACTTGAGCACAGTTCTTTTTTTTTTTTAAGTGCAGATTGTACATATTTCTTCCTTAGAGATGTTCAAACTATTTCATAAATTGGTATTGTATGCTAATAGCAAAAGGAACAATGGATATAAACACACACAGACAGACAGACAACAACATCTTGGAGTGGTGCCCCTCATTTACTCTTTTGAAGTTGCCTTCCACAGTATGAGATATTGGTTGGCACCTGTCTGTCTTGGGAGACAATAAAGGAGTGCGCCTTTGCAGTGTGAGATATGAGAGGAAAAATGTGTACCTCTGAGGCATGGGGAAGGACATTTTCAAAGGACAAGTACGTTTCTGAGCACAATTCAAAGTGTTGGTGCTGACCTTTAAAGCCCTAAACGGCCTCGGTCCTGTATACCTGAAGGAGCGTCTCCACCCCCATCGTTCAGCCTGGACACTGAGATTCAGCGCCGAGGGCCTTCTGGCGGTTCCCTCATTGCGAGAAGTGAGGTTACAGGGAACCAGACAGAGGGCCTTCTTGGTAGTGGCACCTGCCCTGTGGAATCCCCTCCCTTCAGATGTGAAGGAAATAAGCAGCTATCTTATCTTTAAAAGACATCTGAAGGCAGCCCTGTTTAGGGAAGTTTTTAATAGTTAATGCTGTAATGTTTTTAACACTCGACTGGAAGCCGCCCAAAGTGGCTGGGGAAACTCAGCCAGATGGGCTGGGTATAAATTATTATTATTATTATTATTATTATTATTATTATTATTATTATTATTATTATTTAATTAGCTCCATGGCACACTACTAACTGCCCCCACCCCTACTCCCCACTTCATTCTATGTTAATCTTCTTTTTTGTCTTCTGATGTATTCATGGTCCTTTCAGAGCTTTCTCAGTCATGGCACCTCATCTCTGGAACTCCTGGGAAACCACATGGCTGGAATCCTGCACCCAGAGCCAGTTCTGTGATGAGCCAAAGTGAGCCTGGTATTTCAACGGCAGAATGGAAGAGGCGGCAGATTTGGATCAGGGTCCTAGCTCACCTGAAAGGAGATATGATAGCCATCTTCAAATACTGTAATATGAGAGACAGAGCAAGCTTGTTTTCTCCTGCTCTGGACGGTAGGACTCGGACCAATGGCTTCGCGTTAAAAGGAAGGAGATTCTGACTAAACATCAGGAAGAACTTTCTGACAGTAAGAGCTGTTTGACAGTGGAACGGTCTCCCTCAGGAGGCTGTGGTTTCTTCTTCCTCTGAGGTTTTTAAGCAGACGTTGGATGGCCATGTGTCATGGATGCTATAGCTGAGATTCCTGCATTGCAGGGGGTTGGATTAGATGACCCTCAGGGTCCCGTCTAACTCTACAATTCTATGATTCACATCCTGCCTGCCCATCCTGATTGGCGGCTGCAGCAGCATTTGGTCTGCAGACAAGGAAAGTCAGAGATCAAGCCCATGGGTGAGAGCCAGTGTGGTGTAGTGGTTAAGAGCGGTAGACCCGTAATCTGGTGAACTGGGTTCGCGTCTCCGCTCCTCCACATGCAGCTGCTGGGTGACCTTGGGCTAGTCACACTTCTCTGAAGTCTCTCAGCCTCACTCACCTCACAGAGTGTTTGTTGTGGAGGAGGAAGGAAAAGGAGATTGTTAGCCGCTTTGAGACTCCTTTGGGTAGTGATTAAGCGGGATATCAAATCCAAACTCTTCTTCTTCTCTTCCTCCTTGCTTGCTTTTGCCCACCCTCTCACTCGGAATGTAGCCAATGGGAAGGCTGCTCAGTGCCTGGGCTCGGTTTGGTGTGCTACAAGATTTCTTGCACGTGCCTGTTTCTGTGCTCCTGATTTTCATGCCATTGTAGGTGCTGAGAATTGAGCAGAGCAGCGGGACAGCAAAGTGACAGCCAAAACAAACTCCTTCCATAATTAATCCTCACAGAGGAGCTGTGAAAGTGACAAACAACCCCTATCCATAATTAGTCCTCACCAAGAAGCAGTGTGCATTTTTTAAAAAACACAAAGGCCTGGTGTCACATGTCCTTCAAACGGCACTTTGGCAAGATACAGCCCTCCCTCTTAAAAGTGGCAGTGTTTATATGTGTGTGTGTGTGAGAGAGAGAGAGAGAGAGAGCTGGTACCCACCTCCCCAAATTCTCTCTATCTTCTTTACTGCAGCAGCTTCTGTTTTCAGTTGTGGTCAGCAAGTCAGCCTCTCCCCCACAGCTTTTTAGGATGCAGTGGGGCTTGAGAGGTGATGTGCACATATGCTAGTCATATCTTTATCTTTATGGTGATGCAACATCCCCAATGTGATCGATTTATTGATTGACTGATTTAAAGCTTATGTGTTTAAAAAACAGTGCAGGGACAAAATGGATAGCCTGAATTATGGGACCGGTTGTATTTAGACTAAATAGCCTGCTAATGTCAACTTTGTAAACATCCTGCAAGCCAGTAAAATGTACATTAAATGTTTGGAGAGCATGTCACAGTTTGCATTTTGTAATTAGCCTTCTGAATGGTGCTTTTGATGTTATCCCCAGCTCAGATTTTTGAAAAATCATGGCAACTGACTTCTCTTCAGAGAGAAAGTAACATGAAACCACTGCTTTGCAAATGCTCTTTTCAAACTAGAACAAAATAAAATAAAATAAATCAATTTAATTTAATTTAATACTGAATTTTTCAGGCTTTCAGGCTAAGGCACAATTATTTTGAAAGGTGCCGTTCCACTCTCCTTTGTCTTGCTTATAAACCACTCCACATTTGTCAGAAATAAGAGCCCACAGCTGGATCTTTTTCTTAGCTTGATAAGAAAATGATGTATGGAATATGTAAGGTACTTTCTCTTTGCAGAACACAATGGTAAATAACATAAAATAGTTTTCTTTGGAAAGCATAACTGAAAAGACTGGGAAGCAAATATAAGAACTGATTTGAATTTAGCTGCCAGCCAATCTTATGCCCCAAAGCAGACAAGGATGCAATCATTGTGCAATTGCAGCTCTTGGTGTTCATTTGGGAATTGTAGATTCTACCAACCTACCACCAGGGCTGTGAGTTTAACCTTGATTTAACTAGGACCGCTGCAAGAATTTTATACGCCCAAAAATGGCAAGAAAATGCAGTTCCCACAAAGGAAGAATGGCAAATGAAATTGATGGAGTATGCGGAATCAGCAAACTTAACAAGTAAAAATAGAGAACAAGGGGGGCTTAAAGAAGACTGGAAACCATTTGTAGATTATTTGAAAAAGTATTATAAAAATGTTAAGATGCTAGTCAGTTTGGAGTAATCTCAGCAGTTAATAATGGTATGGAGGAAAATATAGATGTATGATTGATTTGGTTAGAATATGCAGCAGTAACCGTTTATTCAAAGAAACTATGGAAGGATGGATGGGAAGTCAACTAATTGCATTTTCTTTTTCTCTTTTGTCTTTATTTCTTTATATTTTTTCTGTCTGTATTTTGAAAATTTATAAATAATCTTTAAAAAAAATTACCTTGATATAACTGACAGCCCAAGCAAGAATGTTTGAGATGGCACTAATTCTACAGCAAACTTAGTCATATTACCACCTAAATCAGTGGAGTTTGCCATGTGCTTCAGTTTACATGTGCCTGCTCTGATTTTGGTCCAAGGTGAAGAAAGTAGCCTCCAAAGCAGATCCAAGCTGAATTGAGCTACTTTCCAATACGCCATGGTTGCACTAATCCTGGGTTCACTAACTCGCTGGAACTGAGTTCTGGCATGTCTCAGGTGGGCGCCATTGTAAGAAAACAAGGAAGACATTTGTGGTGAGTTCCGGCACCTCTTTTTTCTAGAAAAAGAGCACTGTGCCACACACATAATAGGAACTTTAAAATGAACAGTAGAAGAAGAGAGAAGAGTTTGGATTTGATATCCCGCTTTATCATTACCCTAAGGAGTCTCAAAGCTGCTAACATTCTCCTTTCCCTTCCTCCCCCACAACAAACACTCTGTGAGGTGAGTGGGGCTAAGAGACTTCAGAGAAGTGTGACTAGCCCAAGGTCACCCAGCAGCTGCATGTGGAGGAGCGGAGATGCGAACCCTGTTCACCAGATTACGAGACTACCGCTCTTTACCACTACACCACACCAGCTCCTGATGTGTATAACATGGATGGAGCTTTCTCTGAAACACATCTGTCAGCACCAACAGATTGTGAAGGATATCCCTGCTTCCCTGCTTCATTGCATCAGCTATCATCTGTTTACTCACATACAGACAATCATGCATGGGAGAGCAGGGAGACATTAGCAAGCTCTTATCCCTCCAGTGCATCACTTTCCCCTTCCTTAAAACCCTCCATTAAGTTATAGAGTAATATCCTGGAGAAGGGAGCCTCTCCTACTTGTAGATGCCCCCATGAGTAGAGAAGTTTCCCCATTACAGTGGTACCTCGGGTTGCAAACACCTCGGGTTACAAACACTTCGGGTTACAGACTCCGCTAACTTGGAAGTAGTACCTCAGGTTAAGAACTTTACCTCAGGATGAGAACAGAAATTGTGTGGCAGTGGTGGTGCAGGGTCAGCAGGAGGCCCCATTAGCTAAAGTGGTAAAGGTAAAGGGACCCCTGACCACTAGGTCCAGTCATGGCCAAATCTGGGGTTGTGGCGCTCATCTCGCTTTATTGGCCGAGGGAGCCGGCGTACAGCTTCCGGGTCATGTGGCCAGCATGACTAAGCTGCTTCTGGCGAACAAGAGCAGCGCACGGAAACGCCGTTTACCTTCCCGCCAGAGCGGTACCTATTTATCTACTTGCACTTTGAGTGCTTTCGAACTCCTAGGTTGGCAGGAGCAGAGACTGAGCAATGGGAGCTCACCCCGTGGCAGGGATTCAAACTGCCGACCTTCTGAACAGCAAGTCCTAGGCTCTGTGGTTTAACCCACAGTGCCACCTCATGTAAAAATGGTTTCAGGTTAAGAACGGACCTCCAGAACGAATTAACATATTCCATTATTGAACTGTGGAGGCAGCAGTGATCGTGGTCTGGCGAAAGGGGCAGGCTTAGCCCATATAACACCCCCCCCAAGTATACAACAAGTAAACAGAACAATCGGATAGGGCTATTTTCCAAGAATCCGTTGTGACTTCTTGTCTTCTAGCTATCGTATTGTTCCTGCAAAGTGTCAAAGGTTGACACACACACATTCCTTTTTTTTTTCTTATTGTGAGATGTATGAGGGTTTAGTGTGTGGTTTCAGCTTTTTTAAAAGAAAAACTAATGGGAGGTTGTGCTCTCCCAGAAGCATCTGAGATTTCTTGACAGCCTAGTCCACACATGAGTTGTTTAGGAAAACATGTTGACAGGCTGAGTTTCTCTTTTTAACTTAATCATTCAAATGAAAGGAACTAACAACTGAGCATCAGTTTTGGCAAGCAATATTCTCACATTAAAATAAAATTTAAAAATCTCAGTGTTTCCAGGGGACCTGTAGAACACTGTAATTTTTCTGTTTAAAAAGTTTGTTCACTTTCCCTTAAGATACATCCACTCACAGACATGATTAAGATTCAGAAACATCTGGTGGCTGTTAATGAAAATCAAATATATAACCTGCCTTGGCTGAAGTTATTTGAATTTTTCCTCTGCACTTGGAAACTAAGACTTTAATCCTATGGATATCCAATGGGATTAAGCCCCATTGAATTCAATGGTATTTGCTACTATTATTACTACTAGGAAGAATAAGAATAAGAATAATGATTTTATTATTTGTACCCTGACCATCTGACTGGGTTGCCCCAGAAACTCTGTGCGGCTTCCAACAGATATAAATACATGAGGGAAAATTCATACGATGGTGCTGCATAAGGATCAACCCCACAATGGATGAACTCACAATTAAACTACCATTTCCACTATTGCAGAATTAAATATGAGCATCATGAACCACTTTTCAAGCAATTGTCTGTATCCCTTTCAGTCTGGCTTCGAAGTTGGGCACCCTATTAATGCATGGGTAGCCAATATGCAGCCCTTCAGATGTTGTTGGACTACAACTCCCATCATCCCTGACTATTGACCGTGCTTGCCGGGATTGATGACTTGTGCTGAGGGGGTAGAAAGGGGAAGCATGGGCATATTGCTTCTCCTGGCTTCTCAGTGGTGTTCAATCTATCACCTACTATTGTTGTCTTGCAGGGCTACGGCTAATCATTCCCTGGGGGCAGAACACAGTAGGGGTTTGCTGATGAACTAACATTCTGCCACATGGGCATTGGTTTAAAGTGTTCTGCAGTAGTATATTTTTAAAAATTAACATTGCATTTCAAGAAAATAAGATGCCGAGAGCCAGTCTGGATCCAACCACACATTTGTTTATGTTAACATCTTGGTTCATTATATTTAACTAACTAAAATGAGATTATAAATGGATTTGATTCAATTGTCTGATTCAAACTGAAATTAAAACATTGCTTCTCAGTTTTCATGGAAGTATATGAAGTAGTCAAAACAATATTTTTGTTGTAAGACTTGAGTTGAAATCTTAACACAAAGCCGAAAGCTGATATTAGAATGGAGCTAATTTGTTCTACCTCTTGCTTTCTTAAGAAGATGGTAAGCTGTTGCTTAGTAGCTGTTCTTAAGCTTCATTCATTAAAGAATACATTTTGTCACAATGTTTTGTTTTGTTTTGTTTTGTTTTTTTTAAAAAACACACCTTACAATTATTTCCTTTACTGAAGCAGATGAAGGAAAGCTGGAAACAAAATACAGTTCATACAGCACAGGTTTAAAGAATTTGAACAATCAAACTATTTCTACGATCACAAATCAGCTATATCTTTTAAACACTGGACTTCAGTACCACAGTTTAACTCTTGTGTCTCAGTCCTGTCTGTGTTTAAAGGTAAACGGACCCCTGACCATTAGGTCCAGTCGTGACCGACTCTGGGGTTGCGGTGCTCATCTCGCTTTATTGGCCAAGGGAGCCGGCGTACAGCTTCCGGGTCATGTGGCCAGCATGACTAAGCTGCTTCTGACGAACCAGAGCAGCGCACGGAAACGCCGTTTACCTTCCCGCCGGAGCGGTACCTGTTTATCTATTGCACTTTGACATGCTTTCGAACTGCTAGGTTTACTTAGACATAAAAGTCCTACTCCAGTGTAAGTGTGCAACTGTGAGAGATCATCTACCCACGGTCAAGATTCACATATTTTCATTCTCTAAGCCTCCAAGATTTTATTTTTCTTATTTATTAAATTCATCCTAAGATCACGGGGCAGTTCACAACATCACCATGCAAATTGAAAACACAAAATACATAATAAAACAAAAACAAACCAAGAACTCCCTTTCCACAAACACATTTAAAAGGCCATAGAATCCTAATCAGCCTAAGGCATGCTTATAGAGAAATATGTTTTTGCCTGGCACCTAAAGATATGTAATGAAGGCTCCAGGCGAGTCTCCCTGGGGAGAGAGCCTCTTGTCCTCGTTCAAAGGGCACCAGAAAATTAATAGTTAAAAAGAATGAAGCTTCTTGCTGAATAATGGGGCTTTATGCATTCATAATTAAAATTTTCAGTGTGTTTTAATTGTTTGCCACCCTGAGAACCCTTCAGGGTTGAAGGGAAAAGTAAAAATTGAAGAAGTAAATAAGGAAGCAGCATATGAAACAACTTATACAATGTATGCAGGCACAAACAAAAGCACTGAAGGGTTTTCAGTAGTCTTTCAAGGCTCAGGAAAAGAATGATCTGACATTTCCCAGGAAAAATATGCATTCCCCCCCCCCATACATATTATACTCCAGGTCTACTAAATTCATCTATAGTTTGGGCTGTTTGTGTTGCATTTCTGATGGTCTGATTTTATTTCTTTTTTCTTTTTCTTTTAGTTCATGCAAATTTACAATATGCCACACCATCTGGAAGTATTCTGCCAAAATGTGATGTAGCATGGAGCCTCGAAGAATGAAGTTATATTATTGTGGCAAAGTGAAATATTTGGCTGAAGATTCGACTATGTGAGTGTTCTAGGTGTGGGAGATACAGATCCACCCCTATTCTCCTCGAGTGTCAATAGTTTTCACTGATTTAAACATTGAATTTTTAATATCATGGTAACCCACTCTAGGATCTTATGATGAACGGCAGGTAAGAAATTCAACTTATAATAATACTCATAATAGAAATTCCTTGGAATCATTTCCGTTCAGTGGATATGATATTTCAGTTCTGTTTTTCTCAGATTTTCAAAAATTACCGTAATTATTGTGATGTTGGATCCCCCACTGGCTATCATTCGAAGATTTACCTGGCTTAATGAACAAACAAGTTGCATGGAAATGAGTCATTGTGCCTACATACCAGCGCCCCAGTAGAGAACGGTTGCCATTCAACCGAGTGAGAGGCCTATTTAGCACATTTGGGCCTCATAAGAACCATCTGCTCAAGAGCGGATAGCAGCACAAAATAATTAAACTTTCACATGCCCCTGACATATTAACTCAAAAGGCAGCCCCACTGAGTGGCTTACTCCCAGGTAAGTGTAGCCTTTTGAGGGAATCCCTAGGTCTAATTGAACATATAATGAAAAACTCATTTACAGAATTCCAATTGCTTGTTTCTGTGCATCTTGTGGGACAATTTGATGCCAAATCCTGTTCCTGAATAGTTAATAGCTGAGGATGTAGAGCTGTCACTTCACCTTCTTGGCCATTTTCTGTCATTTGACATGGAATTCGTATTGTTATTGTTTTAAATAAAGTTAATCAGTAGAGAAACGATTTTTCAGAATGGGAAATTCAAAAAAATCGAATATCTCTTTCAAACCCTCCCACATTTCTTCATTGAAAATAGGGGTGTCCTATTCCATACCTTTCACCATTTCTCTGATGAAACTAGCGATGTCCTGAGGACAAGCAGGACATTCTGGGATCAGCTCAGAAAGCAGGATGGCTTCTGTAAATCCAGGACTATCCCTGGAAAATAGGAACACTTGGAGGACCGGCTATTTGGCTGTCAAAAAATATATACTGAAGACTTTCTTCAGAATTAAATGACTTTCTTGTTGTTAGCGATTTGATCTCTATAAATCCACTGTCCAAACCTCTGTCTTTCCCCAGGCATGTAAGAAAATAAGAACCAAGAGAAGGAAAACCGGGTGGAGGTTGTGTGCCAACTGGGAAAGCAGCCAGTTAAGATATTTAGTCACAACAGCTATTGCCTTAGGGGTGCCTGAGCTGTGGCACATTGCTGAACTACAACTCTCATCAGCCACAGCCAGCATGGCCTATGATGATGTGAGTAGTTGTTCAGCAACATCTGAGGGGCCATGTTAGCCACCTATGCTCCAAGGCAATAAAGTTTTCTTGCAAAGCACTTCAGAAGGGTGCACCATATGACATTTACATTTTATATTGTGTTCTTTAGTGCGGGGGTGGCAGAACTACATGGTGGTGGAGGTACCCTTCAGAATTTGACGGGCTCCAATTCCCATCAACGCCAGCCAGCATGGCCAGTAGTTAGGGATGATAGGAGTTGTAGTCCAACAACATCTGGAAGGCCCTGTGCCTGGTTTAGACATGCCATTTCCCTCCACAATGGCATAAATTGTGATCTCTCTGAGCTTGTGTGTGTGTTTTCTCATCTTGATTAAAATATTTGCCCATGGTACTCCGGAATGGTCCTATTAACATTGGTGAAAGAACAGGATTAAATACTGAACATTGTTTCCTTTAAAAAGTGGTAAACAACTGTGAAGGATCAGATCATTTAACTAGGTTTTGAAAGGGCCTATAGAATAAACTTGACAATGACTCTAATTACAAATTTTTCATTTATTTTTCTGAGTGCCTTGGCTCATCCCTTTGTCTCTGGAGTAATGTGTTTATAATTCTAATACCTCACAGCTAATCTTTGTTGTTAGGGATTGACAGTGCACGGTAGGTGTTAATGAAGCTGCCTACATGAAGGAGATAGGAAAGGTTAACATGCAATCTGTTTGTCTGATATAACTTCGGCTCTTTACTTCAAGAAACCCACGTAATGAGAGTTAAAGAGACTTGCTCATGCAAATCTGCTTTGCCTCCTATTATATTTCAAGTCCCAAGGGCAAGTAATAAACCCGTCACAGATAACATTTCAAGTTAGTTTTGCAGCTCTAATGAGGCTAATGTAACATTTCTAAACCAAAGTGTCCTCCATTATCTAGATTTGTTATTTGTCATCCTCTTATAGAAAATGAATTTATGTACTAAAGAAGGGTGATATCCTTGTTCTCTAGATTTATGCTTATGGGTGGTTCTAGGGAGTGGCCAATGCTTCTCTGTGGAAGGGAGTTATGCCCATCACCCTGAAAGGGATAACAGCCCCTTCTACATAGTTACTACCTGGATTCAGAGGTTTTGGAAGGCGAACAAGAGTGTGGTGGCCGGTGAGTTGCAGGTATGTCTGCAGGAAGCAAACCATCTAGATCCATTCTAGTATGGTTTCAGACCTGGTTTTGGAACTAAAACAGTCTTGGTTGCCCTGACTGATTACTTTTATTGAGAGACAGAAAGGGGGAATATAACTCTCTCAGTGGCCTTTGACATCACTGACCATGGTGTCCTTCTGGGAGTTGCGAATTGGAGGTATTATTCTTACTTACTTGACTGAATTTGTAAGCCACTTTTTTCTCTAAGGAGCTGAAGGTGGTGTAGATGGTTCTTCCCCTCCTCATGTAAACCCCACAACAGCCCTGTGAGGTACGTGAGGCTGAGAGGCAGTGACAGGCCCAAGGCCATCCCATGAGCTTCTTGGCTGAGTGGAGATTTGGTCCCCCAGGTCCACACTCTAACCACTACACTGTGACTCTGTACTAAAGTACTGTAGTTCCTCTCTGACCTTTAGGGTTGCTACCAGAAAGTAGTACTAGAAGATTGTTGCTTGGTTCCATGGCTCTTGGTCTGTGGGGTCCCATAGGGTCTATTCTGTTTTCTGTGCTATTTAACATCTATATGAAACCATCCGGAGATGTCAACTGCAGATGTGGTGCACAGTGTCATCAGTATGTTGAAGACAAGTAGCTCTGTCTCTCCGCTCCATCAATATCAGGAGAGGGTGTAAAAGTGATGGACAGGTGTCTGGAGGCAGTGACAGACTGAATGGGGGTTAATAAACTGAGGCTGATAAGATGAAAGTCCTGTGGGTGGTGGTTCTCATGTCAAGGAATTAGGTATATGTCCTGTTCTGGGAGGGGTTATGTGCTCCCCAGCTCTGGTAAGATCAGGTTCATAGTCTCCTAGATTCCAACTTGTCACTGGAGTCTCAGATTGCTTCTGTGGATAGGAGTGTTTATGCCCAGGTTAGAGGGCACTAGTTTGCATAATATTTGTATGCGCAAATCTGCTGTCCCAGTGCTGTTGATGGGCAACTTTAAGGTTCTCCCTTCTTATGGTTCTTTATCTTGAAATTTGGACAAGATCAACCCTTTCAAATAGGCTTTCAAACAGAGGATTGCCCTCTGAAAGCCCTTCACACAGAGGATTGTCCTCCATCAATTAATACACATGCCAACTGCCTTTTCCTCTGGGACAAACACTGTTTTCTTCTCCTTAACTCTTTAGGTCCATTAGGGATGACATATTGAGATTTGCTAAAAACCATAAATAAAACTCAGTGGTGCAAAGGAACAAGCATATATTCCACAACATATTGTACTAATGGATCACAACAGTTTGTCACTTTAGAAAACTACTTCAGTCTGATTCCTTGGCAATGTTTTCTTTATTGCTCTCCACCGTGGAGAGACTTATGGGTATGTTGCTTTATGTGAGCTGTTTCAGGGATTTTTTTAAAAATACCCGCAAGTAGTTCTTCTATGGTTTGTGTAAATAAATCAAGCTTTGCAGAAGCAACCAAGGTCACAATTCAACTTGTTTTATGTGTTGTTTAGGGACACAAGACTCTCAAATTGCTTGCTAAAAAAATGGAGGAAGATGGAATAGAGCAAACTTGCATCCTTGGGCGGGGGGAGTTGATTTCTTGTCGTTTCTGATTCAGAATTGGTGTATTAAATTGGAATTGGGATGGAATAGGCTAGGATAGGATAATTGCCATTTATTTATGTATTTTGATTAAAGAACTACACAGAATGTCCCTATCTGAAACACCTACACCCTCCCAGCTTCTTATTGTTCTACCAGCTGTAAAATTAAAACTATGGTATATAATATATCTCATTTCATGAGAGGGGTCTACATTTATTTATTTGTTCAATTGTTGTTGTTGTTTTTTTAAAAAACTGCCCTTCCTCATTTCAGATTCTAATGTGGTTTACAAATATTCAAATTCCAAATTACACTCACTATAGGCTGGCATAACGTTTGTTGGTATGTGTATGCATGCGTGTGCACACACACGGCTTGTTGCTGGATTGGGATCCCTCCTGTCATCCTAATTTTACCTCCTACCCTTTTTCTTGTTAAGTATAATTGTTTAATGCACATTGAAATGGAAAATAAATATACAATGTTCCTATACTGTACTGTGAAGCATGACTGAAAATTTCCGTGAAGAGTCTACCAGGTTAATCATTAAAAGGATTGTATCATTGTGGCTCAGTGACAAGGTGTTTAGCCCACAGTCATATGAAAAAGTCTATGCATATGCTAATCTGTAGGGAGCTCTCTTTATGCCAAACTGCTGAAGAGAATGGCTGTGTGAATCTCTGCCTCTAGAAAACAGCCCAAGGCTAATAGAGGCTGCAATGGAGAAGAGTCTGACTAATGTCACAGGCAGGTTCATCAATATGCCCGTTAAATCTAACCAGTTGAGATTCTGAAATTCTGTCAAAAGCAGTGGTGGCTGGTTATCATTGGGCAAGGACAAAGAGACCAATTGTTGGTGGTGCCACAGCCGATGACAGGAAGAGCCCCCATTATGCAGGGGAGGACAAAAAAGAAAGAAAGAAAGAAAGAAAGAAAGAAAGAAAGAAAGAAAGAAAGAAAGAAAGAAAGAGACCACTTGAAAAACATAAGAAAGCACAAAGCACCTTGTCCTCCCCCTTCCTTTCCTGGCTGTTCTAAGGATTCTCAAGCCTCAAAGAAAACATTCAAATACCTTCCAAGAGCCAAGCCCAGTCCTTTCAGCAGCTGACTGAGTGAAGTGCATTAGCATATGCCGGTCCAGGATTAATGCCAATTGTCCAAAATATAGATAATCAGTAGACCCCACTGGGGAACATTGCCAGGATTTGTGGCTCATTTGTGCTTTCCCCTGCTTGTACCTTCCCGCAGCCCACGGAGGGGCTATGGGGAGTGACTGCCATTGACTCGTGACATGACTGGAAACCCCTGAGGTTTGATTTTTAGATTAGGATGCAATATATTTGTAACCAAAGATATTATGCCTTATACTGGGACAAGTAGAAGAAATTATGCAACTAAGTGAATCTAACTTTATTAGTTTTAAGTTGTTAGGAGTTAAGTTCTAGAAGCAAAGCTTTTGAACCATATTTTTGTACTAGAGAATTTTATTTCAATACAAGAATCAGTTTTTTATTCATCTAACAGCTTCCATATGCACACTATTAATAACCTCAATATTTATTAAGGTAGGGATAGGGTACCTTATACCTGTTTTGCAGGGTGATTTCTTGCTGCCTTGCTTTAACCCAGCCATCTTGAGTAATAGCCCTATCTTGTAAAATACTCTATACCCGTGCGTCTCAGGGCGGTTTACAACATAAAGTTACAATATAAAAAGTATAAAATACATAATAAAAATAATTACCGTATTTTTCTGTGTATAAGATGCCCCCGTGTATAAGACGACCCCTATTTTTTGAGCCCAAAATTAAGAAATAAAAAATTGCAACATTCCGTGTATATGATGACCCCCAATAATTTTACATTTGGGGGGAAATATAGCCTTATACACAGAAAAATACAGTAAAACAGTTAACAGTACTGATGTATGCAAACTGATAAAAAATACATTCCCCAACAAAAGACCCAACTAAAAGATATGGTATGTGGGGATAACTGTATGCCAAGCTTTGAATCTTATTGCATTCTGCCCCCTGCACCCAACTTTCCTTCATTTTCTGTACTCAAAAAAGGACTAGGATGTGGTGACCTTCTGGGAAAGATACATTAGCAAAAGAAAAGCAGCTACTCTGATATAAGATGGCCGAGCTTTTCTTGCATTTATAACTGCAAAATAATGGAGCATATTTTAAAGGTCACCATTCTAGGTTTCTGATGAATCATTACAGATGTTCCCTCACTCCCAGCAATGAAAGGGTGGTTCCTAAAAGACAACAACATTCGTTTTTAACAGAGGAGAAGGAGAAAGAACTTACTTCACTCGGATCATTTTAGGTGAATAGGTTTGGGAACCTTTTGTCCAAATTCTTATCTTTCATCTCAGCACAGACAGCTGATGCCACTTAGCTAATCCTTTGTATTTTGAAGATAGCATCTGGGCTACAGTGTCATTATTGATATATATTTTGATGCTGGTGCTCTGAGAAAGCAACAATGATGAAAGAGCATGCTAGATGCTGAAGGAGACTCTAAAAAGCCACGAGGCTAATAGAGGCTGCAATGGAGAAGAGTCTGACTAATGTCATAGGCAGGTACATCAATATGCCCGTTAAATCTAACCAGTTGAGATTCTGAAATTCTGTCAAAAGCAGTGGTGGCTGGTTATCATTGGGCAAGGACAAAAAGACCAGTTATAGGTGGTGCCAGAGCCAATGACAGGACGAGCCCCCTTGACTAGTTGTAAGTAAAAGGCAGAAAGACGGGGACTGACTGAGGACACACAGGTTAGCAGGGC
This sequence comes from Podarcis bocagei, assembly GCF_964188305.1. Lineage (NCBI taxonomy): Eukaryota > Metazoa > Chordata > Lepidosauria > Squamata > Lacertidae > Podarcis > Podarcis bocagei. Next base: position 107,512,430 of record NC_138125.1, read on the forward strand.
AGTGCCCCATTTGCCCAAATGGACCACAGGCACAATATGTATTTGAAAAAGGAAAGATCTTCAGGATCTTCATCCTCACATGCAATCCAAGAAGGCGGGTCTGAAATCCTCTCCATTCTCAGTCTTCCCAAAATATTCTTCACTTAAGCTCCTGCTTTCTTGCAGTGGAGAATGCAACAGGAGTGTGTGTGGAAACTAGCCCGCTATACAAAGGTCAAATTTGCATTCATTTCCTCTGGCTCTGCCTACCAGTGCATGTAGTCCCCGTGAATGAGGCTCTTGGGCTGAGAAACATTCCCCACCCCTGCTATAGACCACCTGGAAGAATATGCTCAGTCACCTCAGTATGAAAGTCATAGGCAGGAATCAAAACATGGCAGAGCAGCAACCTGGGGAGGTTGGTCCTTGGGTCTGCTGATCTGGGATATCACCACCATCACCACCAAGAAAAATGTGGTCTGTTCCCATTATATTTTTCTAGAAGAAGAGGTGCCAGAACTCCCCATGAATGCCTCCCTCATTAGAATGGCAATGGCGTCCACCTGAGAGGTGCTGGAACTTAGTTCCGGCAAGTTCCAGATGAAAAAAGCCCTGATCTGCTCTATTATTACAGCAGCTAGGAGTGCCCTGGAACAAGAATAATCCCCCCTGGAGCTTTATTGAAACCTGATGGATTTTCTGTCGTACATCAAGGCTCGCAATAAGAGATGAATTGAAGCGTCTGATGCAGCATCAATGGTATGTCTGTTTTGGGGACCAGCCGTTGGGTTGAATCCTGATCAAAAAAAAGTTCTGCAGTTATAAAGAGAGATGAAGCATTTGCCAAAACACACACACACACACACACACACACACACACACAACACAGCGGCTCCTTGGAAATATGCAAAGTTCTAATTGGGCAGAAGATACCGTCACATACTGGTGTTATATAATTTCGGTTTCTCTCTTCCTATAAAATCAATTGTCCTGGAAGCTGCGTTGCATGCTGACAAATGGGAGCACTTTGTCACTAGCAATTATGCCACGCTACATTAAACTGCCATATAATCTATGACATTATGGGACTCGGAGTGTGCTCAACATTTCTCAGCCAGGAGAAGCGCTCTCAGCTCCATTAAGTATTTGCTTAAATAGGAACTGTATGAAAAGTTTTGGTTTGTTTTGCTTTGCTTTGTTTTGTTTTTTTGGTCGGAAAGAAACATATATTACAACCACACGTGGGCACATGCAGCAGTGGCGCACATTCTGGGGTGGAGCTGTGCCGCTCCCTTTCCCGACTTCTCTGTTTCCCCCATTGGTTAATTTAATTAATTGTGTCTTATCTGAGTTAGGCATCCTGAAGCTGGGGCTCTGGGAGGCTGGCGAAACATTTGAAGGGGATTTCAGGTTAATGATAAAGGGCTGCATGGTTTGGGGAAGGAAAAAATTAATTTATTGTAGATCAAATGGTTGTGGGGTTTTTTTGTACTGTTACATTTAAGTTTTCAAAAACAAACCCCAACTTTAACCCTCAAATCACAACACTGTTTTATGTCTTGCCTTGCCTCAAGTTATATATGTTTGTTTTCCTGAGTATATGTTCCTTTTTTCTCAACAGACCCTTATTTGTGTGTGGCTTATTCAAAGCGCTTGGCAGTTCCCCTAGTGTACCTTGTGGCAGAGGTATAGTTTGAGCAATGGAATGATAAGGGCTTCCAGAGACAAGCTCACAGTAATAATTCTAGCTTTCTAGTCTTGCCTGTAAGCCTTAAATTGCCATCCCAAAGTAGCCCTGAATGTGACATGGAGGTAGAGTCCTGCCCGATGTAATTTTCTCGTGTCACAGAGCTGTGAAGAGAGTGGTAAGAGGATATGGTGATTTTTTTCTTTATATTTTATAAATACTGAATTGCATCAGCAGAGAGCTAGAAGGTAAAGATAAATTTTTTACTAGCAAAGATATAGATATTTGAAGGGTGGTTATAAATAAGCAATGAAAAGCCACTTTTGAAGTAGAATTATGCTGTCTTAACATTGCTAGAATTCGTAAGTGCTTAAAACAGTCCAAGACCCCGACACATCATGCCTTTAAAGCACTGACATCCCAAGAATCCTAGCGAATGTAGTTTGTTAAGGGTGCAGGGAACTGTAGCTCTGTGCCCAGGTTTCGTTGTGGGGGAGAAATGTGCTTCAACTCAACAAATCAGCCAACCCAGGCTCCTGGTTTTAAAAATATAAATACCTTTGCATCAAATGCCAGTATCAAATCACAACCACCCCCACCTGGGCTGTGCCACTCCCCCCTCTCTCTTTAAAGGTAAAGGGACCCCTGACCGTTAAGTCCAGTCACAAATGACTGTGGGGTTGCATGCTCATCTCGCTCTATAGGCCGAGGGAGCCGGCGTTTGTCCACAGACAGCTTCCAGGTCATGTGGCGAACCAGAGCAGTGCACAGAAATGCCGTTTACCTTCCCACTGGGGCGGTACCTATTTATCTACTTGCACTTTGACGTGCTTTCAAACTGCTAGGCTGGCAGAAGCTGGGACCGAGCAATGGGAGCTCACCCCGTAGCGAGGATTCGAACTGCCGACCTTCTGATCAGCAAGCCCTAGGCTCTGTGGTTTAGACCACAGCGCCACCCACGACCATTTTACACACACACAAACATTGCAACTCTATTTACAACTGAGAAGAAAAACAATAGTAGTGGGGATGACAGATTCAATTCTGCACACTAAAAGTGAGGTGAAAACATAATCTGAGCATTCAACAATTCTCAGTACCCAGTGAGTTATTTGACAACCTGGCAGCAAGAAGAGTCAAAAGCTGTCACATTTATACACACTTCATGCTAACAGGATGTCTTGCTCTCAGTGAAGCCTTTTTGTTGTTGTATTGCACCCATGCCACTATAAACACTTACAAGATGAGATGAGCTATTAGCATGACAGACTGCCGTGTGCGCGCCTGGCGAAGGTGTTCAGGGGGATCTCTGAGTCACTGTGTGGAAATGAAAATAACAAACAACTGCCCTGGGTGGGAGGGCCAAGGGGCAGCAGCCCCAAATAAAGGCCATACTTGTGGGGTGGCGTGGCACACTAAGTAAAAAGAGGTGCCGGTACTCTGTACCCTTGAGTGCCACCTGAAAAAAGCATTGCATGTGATACATATATTACTGAAAATAACATACATAAATGCATCATATTAGGAAACACCACTTTGCAAAAATGTGTGTATTAGGGGAAATTGCATAGAAATCCAAACAGTGCAAGCTTCTCAGCTTGCCAGACAGAACAATTGCCCCTCTCCTCCTTTGTGAACTGTTCTGTTGGTTCTCCATGCCAAATACCTAAGCCAATTTTCTTTGGAGGAGAAGGAAAGTCCCATTGTGCTAGTGGAAATCCTTTCCACGGGAATCCTGGTCTTTGAAAGCAGATGAGAAATCTTATCTGCATGAAACAACTTTGTTGTTAAAAAGTGTGGCACTTACTGTAACAACTTCATGGTTAGTACCTGCACTTATTTTTCTAGGGGTGGGAGAAAGCACTGATCCTGTACATACTTTACCCTAAGACACGGATTTTGTGCACTTTCTTGACTCAAGAATTGCACTGAAAAATTCAGAGAAGTTTGAAATTTTGAAGGATGGCTGCATTTCAGTTTGCATACTGTTTCCGGAAGTGTGAATTAAGTCCACCTTTAAATGCAAACTGAACCAAATTTCTCTCCCATCTGTCATAGACCCACTTCCCTCCCTCCCTCCCTCCCTCCCTCCCTCCCTCCCTCCCTCCCTCCTGTCTACTGTTTTCCTTTTATGGAACTTAAGGCAATATACGTAGGCTTTCCAGGCAATTCCCCATCCAGACAAAAACCCGGACCTGATGAGCTTCAGCAAGATGAAAGCCATGTGTAAGAATATAAGAAGACCCCTGCTGGATCAGACCCAAAGATCATGTGCTGCAGCATTCTGGTCTCACTGTGGCCAACTGGTTGCCTTCAAATCATGCCCTGGGACTGAGGTCCCTCTAGATTAATTCCTTTTCTCAGCCAATATTCCACTCACAGGCTACACCCTGCAGCTCCAGGACCAAGGGAACTGCTTTGGTAGTATGATAGATATCCAAATTAAAACTTGAGTCTGAAGATATTTGTTTTGGTTCGTACACCCTGCTTCCGCCACAGGTATCATATAATTATCTGTGTATTATGTTGTTGGCATCCATCTGTCTCAAGAGACAAAGGAGCGTGCCTCCAGGGGTGAAGTGAAACTGCAGGAGAATCAGAGCACCTGCTGTGGCTGCAGAGACCAGTAAACTGTCAAGGCTGCCTCCCACATTGATTTTGCTGTGTTAGCAGCACTATAGTAACCTCTCTGGGGCACAGGCCTGGGCAGCGTGTATGGAGGTCCTGGGCTGCCCAGAGACAAGATCCCCCCCTCTCGGCCTCACTGATCTGGTCCAAAAGAAAACAGAGCAATACATTAGGAACCAGCTTAGCTGCAGGAGTTGCCAGAAGAAGGCATACAAGGCACCATCAAACTGTTTTAGGTAATGAGTAGAATAAACGGCAAATAAAGTTATGTTAGTGGAAACCAGCAAAACAAGTCCTGCTAGCGCAAGGAGGCTTTCTCACCACTTCTCCTCTTGTGCCCTCTCACCTATCCCAAGTTGGCTCAAGGCTGGGGCTGTGATGACCCCCAAACAAGTGTGCAGCCGGGAGGAGAAGGGAGGCTGTTCTGTCTGGCAGACAGAAATGCTTTCGCTTACAGGAGAGCGGCTTTTGCGCGATGCTGAATTCTACCCAAAGTGTATTACGAAATTCTATACGTTTGTGTGTTGCATTCATACAGTCATACCTTGGAAGTCGAACGGGATCCATTCTGGAAGTCCGTTCGACTTCCAAAAAGTTTGACTTCCAAGGCGCAGCTTCCAATTGGCAGCCAATCGGAAGCCGCGCCAGATGTTCGGTTTCCGAAAATCATTTGAAAACTGGAACAATCACTTTTGGTTTTTGATCGTTCTGGAGCCGAAATGTTCGAGTTTACAGGCATTCAGCTTCCTAGGTTCCACTGCACATACATTTGTGTGCCACTCCAGTTCTGTGGGTCCACATGTCGTATACTGCCATTTTTTTACAACACAATGGGTCCATCAAACTCTGCTGGGAACACCAGCTGTAAGCATTCACACATTCTATTCCACTGGAGCTTTGAAGCAAAGCTAATATATCCTCTAGCTCTAACTGCCAAAGCACTTTCTGTTCTTTTTACATTGTCTGCTGAAACTGCAATTTCTTCCAGTGTCTGCAACTGGCTTGGAAAACGCAGCCAGGCATTTCTGCAGCAGCTGTTCCTCACACCTGTTTGTAGACAGTGGCACTTTAAAACCCCCCCAAAAACAGCCACCCAAAAGTGCTTCTTTAAAATTGATCATGCTCCTATCTATAAATTACTCTTTTCTTATAGTTATAGCAATTTGTCTTAAGTTCTCATTACATACAGTATTTCATTTGTCACTATATTTGTCACTTTTTCTTTTTAAATGCTAGTTCTGTCATGGATTCTGCTCATAATCATCCAGATTGAGCAGATCTCAATGTATAGTTAGCAGAGTAAAAACATAAACCACGTTGTAGGATTCCCCTCAAAATAGACCAGAGGCCATTAGTTACATCCTGCAGAGTTTTTTCCCCACTACTGAAGGTAAATGAGCTTTACGGTCACAAATCCAATATTCTTCAGGATCGGAATTCAGATGAAGATGATGGACTTTTCGGAGCTGGCTGACCTGACTGGAAGAATCCGCGACCAGAAAGAGGAGTAAACATAAGAAGACTGGAAGAAATTTAAAGAATATTTAGTGAGATACAGTAATATAAGATAATTAGGAAAGCCCTAGAAGTAACAGATTAGGGTAAGGGATAGAAAAAGCTTAATAATAAAGATTATTATGAATGACATTTGGAAGTAAGGTTAAGAAGTTTGTAATGAAAGAAGATACTGATGTTATAAATATGAAATTGGGAACTGCTAAATATGTAATATGATGAAATCCAGATTGGAGGGTGTTGAGGAAGTCTTTTAGCAATGTAAATACACCAGGGAATAAGAAGAAAAAATTCTTCTTTTATTTTGTGTGTTTTTATTGTTAAGTTTTTATGTTGTGTCAAATGTAATATATTTCTTTTGTGTGTATGTGTTATAAGAGAAAACTAATATTTTTTTCGGGGGGGGGGAAAGTCCTTAAGAAATCCAGTAGCAGTAAAAATACTTAGTACTTAAACTTACAGTAAGACTAAAACCTTAGCACTTAAACATGCTATGTACAGAACACCACACCAGAAGGAAAGAGAGACAGAAAGTGAAACTCGGGCTCTTTCTGGCCTGTTCTTGTAGTCAGCATGACATTGAGTGAAAGAGATAACAGAATCAATTTAAACCAGCTGTTCAGTTTCTATGAAGGAATAACCAAAACAACAGGAACCTTCTGCTTGTTTCTAGGCAGAATAGAAAACTGCTTGTCAGCTGGAAACCTCCAGCTTGCACCAGCTTGTATTACACTGAGAAGCTTCCAGAACCTTCTTTAATTAATTAGAATAGGAAATATCTCTACACTTCTGATCAATACCTTCTGCATCAAAAAATGCAAACTGGCAAGTTTTCCATGGTGGTAACTTTGTCAATCTACAACTGGTGTTTTAAATTTCAAGGACTTTACTGTCACTACTGAATATGTTAGTTACGCGTTTTAGGGGGGGGGGAAGTGCCTGATTTCTGTTTTCTCTGTGTAGGAGTTCCTTTTAATTTTTGGGTTTTGGATTGCTTGCATATTATTTATTCTAACCAAATTTATTAGCTGCTATTCAAAAAACAATGTTTTTCCTTTTCTTGCATGCTGTTATCTTATTTTAAAAGGTGTCTAAATGTTTACAATGAAAGAATATCTCCTCCTCTTATGTGGTTGGCATTATAGGACAGATACCAACAGAGGTCTATTTCTTGTAATTCCTCTCTTATAAGTCTTCTCTACCTCAGCAGATGTCTTAACCCCACCCCACCCAGCTCTCTGGATTCTCTCACCGGCTTGTAAGTCCTTTTCCTTCAAAACTGCTTTAGGCCTTCCATTCTAAAGCACAGCTGAGAAACCTCAGAGAAGGAAAGAGGGAGGGAACACGTGTGTGTGTTGTTTTTGCTAATAGATGCATTTCAATGCATACTGCACCCTAGTACTAATGCACATTTGTACACATTACATGTCTGGAGAAGTACATTGCAAAATTCAGAAATGTGTGAATTTTGAAGGATGGCTATGCATATTATTTGCTTTGCATGTTATTTCAGAAAGCACCAAATTGGTAAGTTGCCTTAAGATATGAACTGAGTCAAAAAAATTCTCCCCTGTCCTAGTTAGGGGTGGAGCCAGAGAAGACCCTGGTCAATAGCAAAGCCTGGTGGTGAGATTATTAGTAAAAAATAACTCCAAAACTTTGTTGGGCCATTTCTATAATATATTGACTTTTCGGACCCCTAATTTGACTACCTGCAAGAATGCAATTTTCCAGATTAGACCTCTAAAAAAACAAGCAATTAACAACCCTGTAACAAATTTTGGACCAGTACGAGCTACCATATTTGTAAATCTGTTATTTGCTTTCACCACAGAGCTACAGCAAAAGTGTTTAAGGCAGTTTCCTGCTACGCTCCATGTTGGTTTCTGCACTCCCAACATCAAGTACAAACTCATTGGCCACATTTCTTTGAGAATTCAGCCAATTAGTTGTAATTTGGATATTTGAAATGTACAGCTTGGTTCAAAGGAAGCGGTGGCTCGCCCTTCAGACACAGACACCTTTGAAGTCACCCGTCCATTTTTAAGTATTCTGTTTGCCAGTTTCTCATAGCAATCTAGTCAGTGTCAACTAGCATTCCTCCAAGGATTGAGTGAGTACCATTTTAACTCATTTCCTTTAAGGATTTGCATCTGGATCAAACTACATCTGCAGATGCAAGATGGCTGCTGTTCTGTGCCTGCTTATGCTTATTAGTAACTTAAAAAACACGACATCCTTAAGGGGTACAATAGGAAATAGGTCTGAAGCAAGAAAAGATAAAGGAGCAGGCTGCGTAACAGATGGAAAGTTTGTGAACGACTGTCTAGGGTAGATTGCCCTGCCTCTTACTGAGCTGTTGTGGCATAACTGATAAAAATCACAACTTGTTTTTCAAACATGGCCCACGAGGGAGAAAACTGTTAACAATAATGGCTTTTGGAAGACAGCAGTGGTTCATCACTGGGAATAAGCGAGAGGTACCATCCGAGTGTCTGACTCAGCTCAGCAAGGTGGGGGGAAAGTGTGTACGTTTCAAAAGGCAATATTTGTGCATTAGCCCTGAATATTCAGTGGAGGAGAATTGATGTATTTACCATGGTTTCATCTACATGGGTGTTTTATTGTCTTCAGTTATCTACATCTACGATAAGGAACTTTGTTTCTTTTGAACAAAATGGACTGTTACAGAATGAACAGGCTGTTTTCTAAAAAGCTGGATCTACAGAGTTTGTTCACTGAGGTTTGCATGGTACTTTTGTACTCTCTTTTTGCAAGGACCATGACTCAGTGACAGAGCACACACTTTCCAAGCAGAAAGCTGGTATCACCAACCAAAATACCAAGTAGGAGTTGATTCAAAAGAACCTCTGCCAAATACCTCAGAGAACTGACACCCATCAGAATGGATATGGGTTGGCCCTCCAAAAGTTGATGCACTACAATGCCCATCAGTCCTAGCTACTGTGCCCCCAAACCAGAGGTGACAGATGTCCTAGTCCAACAACACTGGGAGAGCACCACATTGACTACTCCTGGAATAGGCAATGCTGGAGTAGATGAACAAATAGTGTTACTTGCTCAAAAGACACTTCTGACCCTATGTCTCTCAGGAGAACTTGCAAATGAAAAGCAGCCATAGTGCTAGTCCCAAGGCAGTAGCCAGTACATACAGTGAGAAAATAGGCACTGCATCTATTTAGTAAGTGAGCATTCTCAGGTGCAGAGAATACATTTATGTGAAATGTGTGTCACAGCTTTGATTATGATGTATGATACAACACCACTTTGACAGTTAAATAATAAGGCAGGCTTCCCTCTCCTCCTCCTCCTCCGAGAGGTCTCTGAGGCAATCAACATGTTTAATTTAGCAGTTAAATTAGATTGATTCCAGCAGCTGCATCCAAGATCTTTGGAAGCATGACCCTTTGCAATGATCTCTCCCTCCTCCACCTCCTCTTTGGGATCTAACATCCCTCACTGACTTATGTGCCATAAAACAGGCCTCTTCCTCCCCTCCCCACCTCCCCTCCCGCTCTAAAGCAGGAGCACAATGTGCCAAAAAAAATTCAGTGACCCTTGTCACTTCCCTGAAAAGGACGTCAGAAGAATAATATTAACCTTTTGGCTGAGCTTGTGTTGTTCTCTTTGACTAATTGCAAACCAATACATGTGTAACTGCAACTGATGTTTCTTGTGAATTAATTGCTTTGAAGAAGGGGAAACCAGGAGAAAAATGAATCACGCTTCAGAGCAAGTGTGGTCCAATCTAGCTAAGAGCCAGCGTGAGCTTTACTGTCTCTGTTCAATCACATTTAGTTGTCCCCTGAATAACATAATGTTCTGATATCAACAGCACCTCATTCACGTACGTACGCCTTGCAGCATGGTGGACGGCCATCAAGGGTTGCGAAAGTTAGGCATCTGCCAAGCGCCCACACATCAGCAGGAGACCCATTGTCAGAAATCCCTGTGGACCTAGTCCTCCTCTTCACCATCGCAGCCTGTTGTTCACCTGCCCCTCACCATGGCTAGGACAACAGCAGTAGTGAGAAGTCAAGGAAGTAGATGTTCCTTTCTGCTTCTGCATTTTTACCTGGCAAGCAAGCACTGGTGTATATCAGGGGCTGGCAAACTAAGGCCCACGACTTCAGGATTGCCTTCGGGATCCAGCCCATGGACTGTCTGTGGATCGGCATGGGGAGTCTGTTCATTTGGGCTATGCCATTCCCCCCCCCCAGTGCCATTCCATTCCCCTTGTCTCCCTCACACACACTGCGGCAGCACATCCCTCCTCCCTCCCTCATCCTAGCTTCTCCCCGCCCTGCCTAGAGGAGGAAGGGGACTGGGCTGAGCTGGCTGAGCGCCATTTTAAACAGCCCCTCTCCGGAGCCAGCCCTTTTGCGCCACTCATCTTCCCGCCATTGCCGCCACAGTGCTCCTGTGGACCAGAGAACTGAGCGGATGTGCTTGCTCTGCCTACCCACAAGAAGAAGTAGCGGTGGCGGTGGCAGCCCCAGGGAAAGTAAGCACAGCGGCTGGGACTGGGGGGTGGGGAGGAGGACTACTTGCCTCTCTTGCCTCTTCTTCCAGCTCCCCCCCCATGCCACTTCTCCAGCCCGCCACAAGGTCTGAGGGACAATGGACCGGCCCCTCTGCTAAAAAAAATTGCCGACCCCTGGTGTATATGCTGGACATTTTGTTTAACCTGTTTTTTTATTATTATGTGTGTCAGAGAGTTGTATGTAGGCATGATACATATCCAATATACTACTGGTGTGAATGGGCCCCAAGCTTTGCCTGCTATCTGTGCATTATTATTATTTTTTAATGACTCTTCTGCCACACTGTACTTTAATTTTATATTTGGGGATCTGAGCAACTCTGTACAAAATTAAACTCTGAGTTCCTCCATTCATTATAATGGGGCATCTAAACACATCTATAACTTTGTCCTCTGTTGGCCAAAGTGGGGGAGTCACAGGACCCCCCCCCCAAAGAGTGGCACTACCAGTAACTGTAAGACATCTTCAAACCCAATTGCTGGGATGGAAGTCTTCATGTCAGTTGCTTGTGTTGCTTGGCCTTCTCGGTAGTGGCGCCCGCCCTGTGGAACGCCTTCCCATCAGATGTCAAGGAAATTAACAACTACCTGACTTTTAGAAAACTTCTGAAGGCAGCCCTCTTTAGGGAAGTTTTTAATGTTTGATGTTTTATCATGTTTTTAATATTCTATTATGAGCTGCCCAGAGTGGCTGGGGAAACCCAGCCAGATGGGTGGGGTACAAATAATAATTATTATTCTTATTATTATTTCTGGCTGGTTCTCAGGCAACACCACCCCAACACTTCCAAGAGATGGCAAGCTAGGCAGGAGTTTCAAGACCACTGATAGGGTGTCTGGTTAGCTGTACATGAGTCTACTTAGGAGGAGGGAAAAGCTTATGTAAATACCACCTAGATCAGAGCCTGTCTGAGAACCAGTAATGAGTGGACCATTCAGTTTTTATATCTGTTTTCTGTCTAAGCTAAATCAGCCACTCTGTGCTTAAGTATGCATTGAAGGACAGACAGACAGACAGGTGGATGGACACTCATACCTGGCATAATGGGACTGCTTGGGTTATTATTGAGCTACTCTAGCAATTACACTTTTTACATTTGTAAAAAAATAATCTGTAGATGTAGAGCCAGAAGAACAGAACAACAACCAGAAAGAAACAACACTTTCTAAGGCTCTCAAGAGCTTTCGATTCTTCATCTTCTAGATCAGACCTTGATGTTGTTTTCCCACCAGCTCTATGCAAAAGGAATTACGGTTCATAACAGAGTAATTTAGAAAAAAAATATTCAAGGGTAAAGATGATTGGAAACAGAATTCTGTTAGTAGAAGTTGTTTTGAGTCCCTAACCTGATTAGGGGAGGGACTGTGTGGATGCAAAGTAGCAGCTGTTGCTACTGTTTCATCTGTCTTGTATTTCAGCAGAGGGCAAACTTCTTTTTCTTTTTCTTTCAGATGAATACATTCCATCTACTCTTAACGGTGGCACAGATGTAACCTTCACAGCAGATGTCATAGCTAATACAAAAGGCTATGCACTGCAGAAGGACGTTTCTTTGACGGAGTGACTTTAAATTTTTTACGTGTTGTAAGACCTTCCTCCACTGCTGATTCTGCTAAAATACAGTCTTTCCCAAATCAAACACACCAATTACTTCCTGACGCCTTCCTTTGTATAGAACTATGCATCCTATTGTCATCTAGAAATTTGGCACGGAAAACAGCTTATAATTCTTGATTTTTTTTAACTTTTAAATATCCTGTGCTCTGCAGACAACATTTCAAACAGCTTCACTTACTGCAAAGCCCATGAGCATAGTGATGTAGGATAAAATATAGCTGTAAGCTACAGAAATAGCAGAAGTGACAGAGCAACACGAAACTTGTGGGGGCCCTGATCTCACATAGGTGGAAGTTACTGACATTGTGCTATCACTCAGAAGTGTGGGTGGGGGAAGATTCCCAAATCATTCTGATTTGCCTTGTTATTCGACCCCATTTAGGGTGCCTGGATTATTTACATGTCTGAAGGGATGGCTTTCAGATGGAGGAAGGCAAAAACATGTTCTCTGTTGCCTTTGATAGCGGGAGTAGATCTGTAATTAAGTAAATGCTCTGTAATTAAGCTACTTGGGTAGATTGGAATGAATACCAAGGAGATTTTGAAAACTGATGTGGCTTGGAGTGTTGGAGATGAGGTTGCTGTAACCTCAGTCTGGGGGGGGGGATTATTTTTTTTTTCTCAGTTCACGTTTCAAGGCAAGCTTACCAAATTGGTGCTTTCTGAAATAATACGCAAAGCAAATAATATTCTTCAAAATTCACCCCTCTCTGAATTTTGCAATGCAGTTCTCTAGACATGTAATGTGTACAAATACAACGTAATGTGTACAATTATGTGTTAATACTAGGGCAGCGAATGCATTAAGTAGTATGGATGGGGAGAGAAATTCAGTTCAGTACACATTTATAGATGAATTTCTCCTAATTTGGACTTTCCAGAGGAATATGCAAACAGAAATACAGTTACTCTTCAAAATGCATCCTTCTCAGTATTTTGCAATGCAGTTCTCTAGCCAAGTAATGTGTACAAAAATGCTAGTACTAGGGTAAAGTGTGAATTAAAATGCACATATCTGTGAAAATAAACTACAAAAATGCATTACAGTACCAGTAATTTCTTTGGGGGGGGGGATATGTGCATTAAGCAAAATTGCATATAGAGATGTGCATATTCAGAGGTATTGACACTAAAATGAGTTTTCATGAAAAGTTTTTAAAATAATTTGCAAACTAATGTGGAGAATGAGAAATGGAGAGAAGCTGAAATTGACCAATTCATCCATCCCTACCTCTCTTGAGTGCAGAGGTTCATCAACAGTTTCATGGAAAAACTGTAACAATGCTGAGTTGAGCAGTAGGGAAGAAGGTAATCTATACACATGTCTATCGACACATGTAAGCACAATTTAGGTTTGGTTCTGATGATGTCTTTGCCATTTGAGAACCACCTAAGTATTGTTCCTCCCCATGTTGTCCCGGAGCCCACATGGCAAGAATTTCCATGGTGTATCCTTCCTGCACTGGTGCTGCCCTTTCCCCAAGAGATGTTGTTGTGTGAAGGAGTTGCAAATATACTTTCCATGTGACCTGGAGCTTCTGATATTGTCTTTCTGATCAGGGAAAGTTTCTGTGCCATGAAGATAACACCAAAGAGAACTTTCAGCAACAACATTTGGACTAGGACTGAAGACACCCAGGTTAAAATCCTCATTCAGTGATGAATGGCAGCAATGGAAGCTTTCCTTCCATAATTGCAAAGCTGGTCTGGGGAGGGGGTGGTTTTGATCAAGATGATTGAAGGGATAAAGGGTTAACACTCCCCTCTACCCAGACCATAGCCCTGATCCAGCTTGCTTCCCCACTACAGTCAGTAGAGCATGAGACTTAATCTTAAGGTCACAAGTTTGAGTCCGACATTGGGTCGTCCCTTCCAACTTTACAATTCTATGATTCTATGTACCCCCCCCCCCCGCAGCACGCCAGGGCAAACTACATGAGAAACATTACATCTCATTTCACCCCATAGTGCATCCCTGTAACCATTCATGGCTTCCTTCCTGATGAACTGATGCTATTCGATACTTCCTTCTCTGTTCCCTTTTTTTGCAGTTTTGATAAAACCGCCTCACAAAATGTCTAACCTGGCTTGTCAACAATCTCGTATACTATTTTCCAGCTTGATCTGGTGGTGTCGGGACCTGCATTTCTTTAATAACCAACTGACAGAGCTATTAGCGAGATGAAAGCTCGATCAGTCATCAGTTCACCTTCCGAAAGGATTCTCCTCTCTGAAGTATAACCATGTGGCCTTTTCTTTCTTTCTTTTTGCAACATTTCCTCCGTTTTGAAAATGGGGTTTAAATCATCTGCAGAGAAAAGATTAATGAATCGTGTTTGTTGTGAATGGGTCGGTCACTGGTTTTTTTCGCTTTCAAAAGGCACTGGCTTCTTTTGTTTGAAAGATCTGAGTTAAATATCTTTCCTTTTTTTCTTTGTCTAAAGGACAGTTAGTGTTCAAAGGCTGCCAACAGCAAGCAGAACGACCCTTAAAAAAAAAAAAGAGTTAGTCACAGAGAAACAAATAAAGATAAACTAGAAGGGGATGAGATTAAGTGCAAGAATAATTAGGCACCAGGAAGAAAAGCTCTTGTTGTGATTTAATTAAAAGAGCACCGGATATATTATATAGTAATGTTGTTTGGGAACACGGCTCTCCTTTGATTTTACTAGCTGGTTTGATGTTGCTGCTGTTGCTGCTGTAAAGAGTGGCTTGTCCAAAACTGGCACTGTACTGTGCTCTTCTCTTCCCTGTCCATCCATCCATCTAGCTATCTATTTGCTAGCTTATAGAAAGCTACCTTATAGCAGGCCAGACTCAGTGTGCCTCTAGTCCATTATTGTCTGCTGTACTACACTGATTAGCAGTGACTCTCCAGGGAGCTTTCACATCCCTGCTACCTGATCCTTTTATAACTGAAGGTTGAACCTTGGAGCATCTGCCGTGCAAACTGACTGCGCATGATTTCAGCTGGAGTTCAACATCTGGAAGACCGTACAGTCCCCAGTCCAGCTTTATAGATGCCAACTCCCTGGGGCCCTGGGTGCATGAGCAACCACAACATTCCCCATGAAGGGGCTGGGCACTCGCAAATTTTGGTGTCAGGGCTATGCATACTGCATGGCACCCACAGCCCCAGGCACCCATGGTTTTGGGGCCAAGTTGGCACTCTTGGCATGCACACACTCTCTCCCCCCCCCGCCTCTCTCTGATACTGGAGAAGTTTGATTCTCACTATAAAGAAATCCCATGGGGCAAGGCACAAAACCTCCCTGGGTGTCAGGCTTCAGGGAACCGACTTCCTCCCCCTTGGCCGTAAATAAGCAGATCAAACGAAAGGAAATTCTTACCAGTTAGTTTCTTTAATAAACACAGTGAAGGACTAAAGAAAGTGTATATTTAGAATGGTGGCGCTCCCAATAAAGGCCCTCCGTCCCTATTAATCTACGTCACTCCTACGACTTGTCATCTGAGCTTGTACCCTCTGTGCTTTCTGTTCTGAGACTTCCTGAGCTCTTCTCGACCTAACGACTGTGAATCTGTTAACCCTCTCTCTTCCAGTGTTTCTTCTCCTAGCTGTTCCCCATCCAGTATTTCCCAGCTTCTGCCTTCTGAACTATGCCTGTCTACAAACCACTGTTCCAAATCTATACTGTCCTCCTGCTCTTGGGAAGATTCAGGATCGGGATCAGGAGCATAGGGAAGGGGAGGGGGAGGGGGGCTCCCACCATTCCTCCTCAGTGCAGCTCTCCTCAGCATGGTCCCCGACACTGGGCTTCTACACATATCCAATCTGCACTGTGATGATGGGCATTTGGCTTATAAGAAATAAAGATGAAGTAGTTTAGATTTGTCTTGAAGATTTTGTCGTTTCACATCCTACTCTTTAAAGTAAACCTGTGGAATGTTGCAGAACAGGATAGCCAATGCAATGCCCTCCCGCTGTCATTGGACTACAACTCCCATCATCCCTAACCATGGGCTCTGTTCACTAAGGCTGACAGGAGGTGTAGTCCTGCCCAACAACATCTGGAAAGCATAATGTTGGCTACTCTTGCTGTAGAGCATGGCAGGCTGTCTAAGGTTTCTTTCTTTCTTTCAGCTTTTCCTGTTCTGATATTACTCTCAATGAGCTGCAGTGATTTAGGCAACAAATGATTTAGGGCTGGGGACAAAAATCACTTCTATGCTTTTTGATCCATTGGAAAACATTATACTTGTCTCCAGTGTTGCTTCCAATATGCCCAGTCAAGGCACACCAGGCTTCTATGAGTAGATATGGAGACATGGTATTCTCATCTGGGGATATTTCATTCTGCTGGTAGCTTGCAGGGATGCTTGGCCTTGCAGGATAGAGCTCTGCCCCATGGATAGATTTCTTACCCAGTTTTTTCTGAAACTCTAGTTTCAGATAATGGTGGAACTGGCTTCTGGAATCAGATTATGAAGTAACTAATATAAATATAATTTGATCTGTTCTGCTGCTTCTGAATGAAAATGAGGAAAACACTTGGCTTCAATAAGAACTGCCACCTGTGCCTGGAAGTACAATATTCAACATTTCAAAGGCTGGAAGGCATAGCTAAAGCCCACTCTGATTTTCATTGTCATTTGTTCTGAGCCATGGGCTCATCTATTACACTGGCTACAGGTTGCTTTAAAAATTCATTTTGGAAGTTGGAATGCAGAGCATGTGTCACATTCTGACTTAGAATTTGTTTTGGAAAGGATGAAAAGTGTTAATAGCATTGCTAAATGGCTGGTATTTAAACTGCTGCTCTTGGGCATATGAAAGAGAATGTAAAACAATAAAATGTCACAGGAAAGCTATAACATTTCAGGCCAAAGTATAAATGTTTAACTTGGGATGACTGGAGTTTCATTATTCACTGTCAACATTTTCTCTTTAATAAGGAAGAAAAAACAACTCAGGAAGTCTGGTCACTAGTACAAATTGTATCACTGAAGATAACATAAGCACAGCTCTGCTATGTTTCAAGCAATTTACTATTTCATCTTCTGCACCTCTGTAAGGTCCTCACAGCAAAACCAACATAATAATTCATATTGATATGAGATTTGGGTTCAATTTAAGAGTTTTTTGAGGATCAAAATTCATGTTCCCTACTTCATGTGAGGAAATGTAAATTACTGAAATATTATTGGATTTCCCCGCCTAGAAATCTGGGATCACTGCTAGTAAATTTATGTAATGGTGAGGGCCTCCAGGCATAATCTAGTGGTTCTTTTATAAATTTGTCACCAGCATTTTAGCACAGGACTTACAGGACTTTTTCCTTGTTTCCTCTAAGATGTGAGTCACAGCTGTGGAAGGTCAGGGCCCCAGCTATTACCATTGTACAGGAATACATTGACCTGAAGATGCATGTGAAGTTCTCTGTCTTCACAAGAGGCCTGAAGAAGGAAAGGATTCCTCTGAAACTGAAAATATTCTCTCTAACAGCAACAGGAGAATACAGGATTCGCACAAAGGAATGGTATCAAGGCATAGAAGTATACAAGACAGGGCATAATGCACACATGCCTGACCTAAATGGCCATCCCCTGTGTAAGTCAATGTACATAGTGCCCAAGTCTGACCAAGTTATTTTCACATCTGAGGTAGGTAATCCCAGGAGCAACAATACCATGAAGTAAAAATATTTATTTACTGTTGGTTATTTTTTGAGAACCAGTGTGGTATAATGGTGAGAGGGTTAGAGGGTTAGTCTATGAACTAAGAGACCAGGGTTTGAAGTCACACTCAGCTCACCTTGAGCCAATCATTGTCTCTCAGCCTAACCTACCTCACAGGGTTGTTGTGAGGGTGAAATTGGGAAGGGAGGACCATGTACACTGCCTTGAGTTCCTTGGAGGAAAATGTAATCGATAAGTAAAGATCTGCCTTCAGCTACCTGGGTTTGGTACCACTTGTGTAACGGTAGGGCTGGACCTGCAAACACACAGCCATACATGTGCTCACATGCAGAATGAGAATGAGAAGCCAGTTGAAGTTCTAGCTGCTGTACACAGGGGGGCACAATTAATGCAGCAGAATTTAAAAACAGAAATATGGACACCTTGCAGACGTATTCAGTGAAGTGCTGAACATTCTTTTCACAATCGCTATCCCCTCCCCCTCATCACAGAACTACAGTTTCCAGGTTTCTCTGTGGAAAGGGAATGGCTGTTAACCCAGTTTAACTCTGCTGTGTGGATATGCCCACAGAGTAGGAGGTGTGGCATCTATGATCCTCCAGATGTTTTTTTAAAAAATAAAATAAATAAAATAAAATTAGTTTTCCAATATACCCACAATAATTGCCAACTTATAACAATAACAATTAATTTATCCTCCAGATGTTGTTGGGCTCCTAGTCCAATCAGCCCCAGCCAGCATGGCCAATGGCGGGGAATGATGGGAGTTGTAGTCATCATATCACCTGATGGGATGTGTGCATATGGCAAACTTTAACTGCCTTAACAATTAATATTCCCTCTGCAGTGTAACCTGGAAACTGCATGAAGGCTCCCCTCTCCAAACTACATTTCCCAGGATTCGTAGGGGAGGGCCAAAGCCATGAATTTTAAATAGGTGTAATACTCATATGTATTTGCAGGAACTTGATTTACCAATGCCAGGGCTGGGGAACCTCTGGCTTTCCAGAAGTCGTTGGACTCCACCTGCCACCATCCCTGACTATTGGTTATGCTGGCTGAGGCTGATGGGAGTTGGAGTACAGCAACACCAGAAAGAGCCCAAGCTCCTCTCCCATGACTTAGACCATGGGTAGGCAAACTAAGGCCCGGGGGCTGGATCTGGCCCAATCGCCTTCTAAATCTGGCCCGTAGATGGTCCGGGAATCAGCGTGTTTTTACGTGAGTAGAGTGTGCCCTTTTATTTAAAATGCATCTCTGGGTTATTTGTGGGGACTGCCTGGTGTTTTTACATGAGTAGAATGTGTGCTTTTATTTAAAATACATCTCTGGGTTATTTGTGGGGCATAGGAATTTGTTCATCCCCCCAAATATAGTCTGCCCCCCCCAAGGTCTGAGGGACAGTGAACCGGCCCCCTGCTGAAAAAATTTGCTGACCCCTGACTTAGACTATTCTGCTGCACAAATGCTGAAGCTCTTGCTCCTCTAGCTTTGGCCGATTCCCTTCCCAGGTGTCTTCATGACTCTGCCTTCTGAACAATCCCCAGAAGCTCCTGCCTTTGGTCTCTGCATACTGAGGAAAGCGCTGGCTCACTACGGAACTTACCTTTCAGGCACAGCAAGAACATGCTGGCATTTCTCATCCATCTTTATTTCCTTTCTCCCTGTGATGGATGTGCCATAATCACATTTTGCTCGGTTAATGAAAAATTATAATTGGGTTTACAAATAAGCTAGACAAATTGTTCCAAGGTTCCCCGTTGTTCGAGGCTATGGATATTGATACTCCCGTGCTGCAAGAGCTCCACGTGAGTGCATTCTTCCATTTATGTTTTGTGTGGGCTAACAAAGCACTTACATTCAGCATTCACTCTGCTTCCCTTTGAGTTACAACTACGATTCCTCGCCATAACTTTTGAATTCGGCAGTCGCACAGTGGGGGGGGGGGTCCCCCTGGAAAGCTGGATGTAATGAAATTGCAACTTGGTCTTACAGATCCTATGGGGGGGGGGCGGAAACAAGTCACGATGAAGCGATTATTCCTATCTTGACATCTTCTTTCTGACAAAATTAATTCTGTGGGAACAAAGCGTTGCACGAAATGCAGCGTCTGCATTTCGGAGCCAGCTATATTCCTCCACGCAAATCCCCACAAAGTCCTTTTCACGAGTAACTCACTCCCTGAAGAGTTTCGCAAGCACAGCCTTTGTAGGCCCAGTCCTGTTAATTAAAGCCATTCTTAATAACACAGCAGCTGGCGTCAGATTTCCAACTACATGGTTAGGAATGTAATAACTTATTTCCTCATTTCTCCTTGTTCTGAACATGGTGAAAAGCAGGGAGAAAGACTATTTCTCCCCATTGCCAGGGCTTCCTTTGGGTGCCCATTGGGTGGCCCAGAACGCTTATGCATGCAGTGGCAGTTGCTCCACCGCCAGAAACATAACATTACATTATGTACAACACTTAGGGGGCTATTTTGGCATCAAGCGATGTACATATATAAATAAATAAGAAT
The DNA here is from genome assembly GCF_964188305.1 of Podarcis bocagei. Classification (NCBI taxonomy): domain Eukaryota; kingdom Metazoa; phylum Chordata; class Lepidosauria; order Squamata; family Lacertidae; genus Podarcis; species Podarcis bocagei. Next base: position 107,532,597 of record NC_138125.1, read on the forward strand.
GACAACAGCTGCAAGGGTTTTGGGTGCTCTATGAGGAGGCTCATATGTTAAAAATTCATTTGTGCCATGTCTCCCCCTTGAGAGGAAGAATCCCCCCAAAACGATAACCCCATTTCTCAGTAGTGGTAGAGTGCATGTGCTACATTTGGAAAGAATCCGGTTCAATTTCTGGGAGCTCCTGTTCACCTGCAACTAGGAAGGGGGGCATTGGAAGCTGCCATACATAGAATCGGACCACTGGTCCACCTATCTCAATATCACCTAGGCTCTCTAAAGTTTCAGCCTTTCCCCGCCGGGGTTTGAACTTGCATGCAAAACATCTGTTCCACTGGGAGCTGGAGAGCTGTACATTGGGAGAAAAGCAACAAGAAGCTACCTAAACCAGTGGTGGGAAGAGAGAAAGGCAACCTTGTCTTCCTTCTCACTGAGTCCTTCTCTTTCAGTAACTGTTTGTTGGTAAAGTGGACCACTTCCTTTCAGGCTCTCCTTTCTTCTTGCTTCTTCTCCAGTATCTGTATGAATTTCCATTTGCTGTTAACCTTTTGGCTCCATCTTGCCTATTTCTTTCTGCAATATATTTACCAAATGCCAACACAGCAGCCTGTCAGAGTAAAGAGAAGTGGACTCAATGGACCAGTAGTTTGACTCAGGTAAGGCAGCTTCAGAAATTGTATGGACCTATGGAGGACTTGATGGGACGCGGGTGACGCTGTGGGTTAAACCACAGAGCCTAGGACTTGCCGATCAGAAGGTCGGCGGTTCGAATCCCTGTGACGAGGTGAGCTCCCGTTGCTTGGTCCCTGCTCCTGCCAACCTAGCAGTTCGAAAGCATGTCAAAGTGCAAGTAGATAAATAGGTACCGCTCTGGCGGGAAGATAAACGGCGTTTCCGTGTGCTGCTCTGGTTCGCCAGAAGTGGCTTAGTCATGCTGGCCACATGACCCGGAAGCTGTACGCTGGCTCCCTCAGCCAATAAAGCGAGATGAGCGCCGCAACCCCAGAGTCGGTCACAATTGGACCTAATGGTCAGGGGTCCCTTTACCTTTACCTTTGTGGAGGACTTATAGAACACAATATGTTCTTTGAGTGGGAGAAGGGGGGTGGTCTGCATCTTCATCACTGTCACTATAGGATGTTCACCAGCTAAGTATGTGTTTGAACTGGTCCATGTGTGGTGGACATGAGAGCCAGTGTGGTGTAGTGGTTAAGAGCGGTAGTCTCGTAATCTGGGGAACCGGGTTCGCGTCTCCGCTCCTCCACATGCAGCTGCTGGGTGACCTTGGGCCAGTCACACTTCTTTGAAGTCTCTCAGCCCCACTCACCTCACAGAGTGTTTGTTGTGGGGGAGGAAGGGAAAGGAGAATGTTAGCCGCTTTGAGACTCCTTCGGGTAGTGATAAAGCGGGATATCAAATCCAAACTCCTCCTCTTCTTCTTCTTCCATGGGTAAAGCAGTAGCTGAAATCTTAAGTCATGGCTATGGGAATAATCTATCTTGAAGTCCTCCTGCGGAAATGCATTGAAATAAACAGGAGTTGCGCACACAGGGTTTTGCGGGGCCCTTGCAAAATACCACGTGGTGGATTCTCTCTTATATGGGAGAGCTGCAATGATGGTAGCATCAGACAATAGGGCTGAGTTGTTTGGGAGCTTCTGGAGGGATGTTACATTGGGGGCCCTGTGGAAATTTAAAATGGCAGATGACAAACAAAGTGACTCAGCTTTGATCAAAGTGCTTGAAAAATAACTAAAGGGAGGCCCAGAGCAACCATCAGCAGTGGGTCCTACTGGGGTGCTGGTAGCTTCCCATGGGTGCTGTGTGCTGCTGACATCTGGCCTAGTTACACAAGCAACATCTTGCACAACTCCCATTCATTTCAATAGGGATTGCATATGAAGAATAGATTGTGCCCTAGGGAATTTAGGTGGATCACACTGTAGTTTTAGCTAAAAGGGAAATATGACATGTGGAATGGATTTTCGTGTGACTTGTCCATCTGGAGAAGATGCCTGTGAAACAAGCTTTTGAATAGATTTTTCCCCCTCCCTGAGTTTATGCCCAAATTAGGGTTGTTAGAGTAGGATTAGAATTGTTTTTCATCCTCAGTACTAGAATAATCTAAATTAGTGCAAAACAGTGCAGAAATCAGGTTGTTACTTCAGACTGGGGTGGGGTGTAATTTGGCCACATTTTCTCAAATTTACTGAGATATCTAATAGGATATGTTACATTCCAGACAAATATGCTATCGTTTATTTGTATTGAATCAGCTTTATTTTTCTATATTTTTGTAGCTTCTGGCTCTCTCTTCTAGGTTGAACAAGATGGGGAGTGGGGTGATTTTATTTTATATTCTTTTTTAAGAAAACACATTGAGACAGCACAATTTTTCTCCCAGAGCTTTGTTTCCTTAAAATGCATTTAGCTCTTTTAAAAATCCTGCCACATTCACTGTGAACAATAAATCTACTCTTTGGCAGCAGAATCTAGTTTCACAACATATCACTTAAATGAAAATTTCACCATCTGTTCTGCATTCTAATTATATGCTCTCAAAAGTAGCCAATAACAATTATGAGTTTATTAGCCCATACCGGGAAGACAAGATTTAGGAATACTACTTTTAACACAGCCCTGAACCAAACCAGTAAGAGTCACCAGTATTAGAGCACTTTCTTTATGTATGCTGGTTTCTTCATCCATGGACAAAGGCATAAAAAGTCTTGGATTGAAGTCTGTTTCAGTATACAGTCGTACCTTGGTTCTTGAACGTAATCCATTCTGGAAGTCTGTTCAACTCCCGAAACTGTTTGAAAACCAAGGTGCGGCTTCTGATTGGCTGCAGGAGCTTCTTGCACTCAAGCAGAAGCTGCGTTGGACGTTCAGCTTCTGAAAAACGTTTGAAAACTGGAACACTTACTTCTGAGTTTTCGGCATTCGGGAGCCAAAACGTACGAGTGCCAAGGCGTTTGAGAACCAAGGTACGACTGTACTGCTTTTTGGACCTCTTGAGCTCCTGTTAAAGGTAAAGGGGCCCCTGACCATTAGGTCCAGTCGTGACCGACTCTGGGGTTGCGGCGCTCATCTCGCTTTATTGGCCGAGGGAGCCGACGTACAGCTTCCGGGTCATGTGGCCAGCATGACTAAGCCGCTTCTGGTGAACCAGAGCAGCGCATGGAAACACCGTTTACCTTCCCGCTAGAGCGGTACCTCTTTATCTACTTGCACTTTGATGTGCTTTCGAACTGCTAGGTTGGCAGGAGCAGGGACCGAGCAATGGGAGCTCACCCTGTCGCAAGGATTCGAACCGCCGACCTTCTGATCGGCAAGTCCTAGGCTCTGTGGTTTAACCCACAGCGCCACCTGCATCCCTTGAGCTCCTGTTAGTTTTGCAGGTTTGCTATATAACGATAAAGGACAGTTGTGTCTGAGAGGCCTCCTTTCTCCTGGTATAAAATCCTGCTATCCCAGTGCAACAGTTTGCTGTATCTTTAAAAGAATGACACAGAATATCCTGTAGCCCCCTACATTTGCCCCTGTGGCTGAGGTTCCCCATCCTTGTTCTAAATATTGTTATATGATAATCTTCCCTCCTGTACATTTCTCATTTTACTTTTATAGATCCAACAAGCAAGGCAAAAACCCTTTCCTCTGTCTCCCCCCCCCTTCCTGAAAATAGCTGGCAAACTTTCAAAATGTGTGCTAGTTATTTCCAAATATGTAAATGTTTTGATCAGAAACATTGTGGTACATTGAAATCCTTTAAGTGCCAGGAGACCATTTCAATTCTTCTTATACTTCAGATTGTCCATTTGCTTTTACCATTGCTGGTAAAAGCCATCGTTTAACAACTGTACATTCTTGGAAATCTACCATCATTATTGCCAAGTCTCTTTCCTATTCAGCACCCAGCTGAGTTTTCCCTTTGTATCTATTGCTCATAGGAAGTACCTTGTCAATATCAGGTTCATAAGAGAGCATTTGACCGCTTATGATGCTGATACTCTCCAATTAAGCCCATCTACCTTGAGTCACCCACTTTCGTTGTTTTCATAGTTACTCCATATGTTATGCCATAATTACTGCAGATATGTTGGTGTTGTCTACAGTAAGTATGTGCAATGTGATGGGTAGACACACATCTCTACAGCCTGAATTGGTCACAGCTCCTAGGCATATCCCTGCCCTATACATTGAGGAGATGTATACACCTTTGCATAACATCAGTACATTTGCAGAAAACGTGATTGCTATGTACATTGCAAAGAGCTCTCGGCAAAGTTGCAGTTCTTTCTTTGAGCCCGGAATTTTTTTTCAGTTGCTGTTGCAGTGCTTGCTCCACATGAGAGCAGTCCTCTCAACATTAAACATGTTTAGATCCCATTGATTTCAGTGGAAGAAAATTAAGGATATGCTTAATTCTCCTGCTAAAATCAATGGGATTGAGCCATGCTGGACGACTGAGTCCTATATTTCTTATAAGAAAAGCAAAGAGTTTTGCAGTACCATAAACATGGACAAGTTTGTTATGGCTTAAACTTTCACTGAGTAGTGTCCACTTCATCAGGTTCATGGTGTTATCCTCAGCTGGTGAGAATGTCTCTGTTTGAGTAGGGAGAAAAGAAATAGTAAACAGAGTAGCCACCATGATGCCTGCCAGGATTTTTGACCAGAACTCCCATCAGCCATAGCTAGCATGGCCAGTGGTCATGGATGATGGGAGTTTTAGTTCACAGCATCTGTGGGGTACCACGTTGGCAAACCCTGGGTTATAAAATGCAAAAATTACAGTTGGTGATGATTCTTTTGCTTGGATTCTGATTTGGCTTTCCATCAGATCACTGTAGACAAAATACTCTGATACAAAGAGGTTGGTGGAAGCAGGGGAGGTGATTTTTGCCATTTCCCCCAGTACCGCCTCACAAACTGTTTTGGAGGTTTCCACCACCCTCTTAGGATGAACATGGGGGCAAGAGGAATCCACAAAAATGGACCCTTTACAGTATGTAGGACCTTAAGATTCAATCAAGCAAAGTGGCCATTCACAAAAGCAATTGTCTTAGCTTTGCTGTGTTAATTAAGAAATGTTGTGAGGCAAGAACTTGTCTCATCTTCACATTCCACCCTTCCAAATATGATACTTCTAACAGTTCCTCAATGCCCACGAGCAATACTTAATTCCTAAAATGAGAAATCCTGGCCCAACACATACTTGGTGGTCATGTACTTTGACCTAGAAGTTCCATCTCTTAATTCAGGGAATGAGGACCCTGTAGCCATCCAGACGCTATTGGTCTCCAGTTCCTATCAGCTCCTTCCTGCAAGGCCAATGGTCTGGGATGATGGGAGCTGTGGCTCAACAACATCTGGCGAGGCCACAGGTCCCCCAATTCTGCTCTAATCCCATTTGTCAGAAGCTTAAGGGACAAGCAGTCTGCCTATGCTCAAAAGCGCATTTTTTGTTTATGACTTCTTATGCCTTAGGACTCAAGAGGGAACAGCTTCTTGATGTGATCCTTGATTGCCTGGCTTTGATCCTGCATTACTCTTGCTCTGTTTGATTGTGTCCTAGTTTGGTCAGCATTCAACAGCTGTCCCCACACCATGACCACCACAGAAAAAGTTTGTTATAAACATTGGCAGCTGGGGCTAATGGAATGCTACTTAAAAGGCTGGCATTGGCTTTATATCTTCAAACAAACTAGGTCACGTCACCCTGGAATCCAAGATTTGAGCAGCTGTTTGAAGAGTGGAGGTGGGGGGTCAAGCCTGATCCAGTGGTGCAGTTAGATAATTTTAGACTCTACATAGGACCATAGGAAGCTGGCACTGGTCATCTACCTCTGTATTGTCTACACTAACTCACAGCAGATCTTCAGGGTTTCAGGCAGGGAACATTGCCAGCCCTAGCTAGACATGCCAGAGATTGAACCTGGGCAACACACATGCTCCACCACTGAGCTACAGCCCTTCCCTATATTCTACACTTAGCATTCTTATGAATGGAGGGAGGGTATGGATCATAGGGTGGTAAGCCAACCCTGCTGCTCATTCTGCTGAATGGGGTCCTGGATATTTTCCTCAAAAGACTATCATCTATCCAGTGCTTTTTTTCTGGGGGTACGCATACCCCAAAACATTTTGTGAATCTAGGTTTGGCCTCATTAAGGGGCAGTATTTCAATATGAGTAGGGGAAAAGCACTGCATCTCTCTCTTCTCTCTCTCTCTCTCTTAATCGTATTTACGGGACCGCCTCTCCTGGTATGCCCTGCAGAGGACCTTAAGGTCCACAAATAATCATAGTTTAGAGGTCCCGGGCCCTAAGGAAGTTAGATTATCCTCCACCAGGGCCAGGGCCTTCTCAGTGATGGCTCTGACCTGGTGGAACGCTCCGTCCCATGAGACCAGGGCCCTGCAGGATTTAACCTTCTTCCACAGGGCCTGTAAGACAGAGCTACTCCACCTGGCTTTCAACTTGAATTTAGCCTGATCTTTTATTCCCCTTCCTTCCCTCCCACTCCCCTTTTTATAAAGATTACCCACTCAGGGATCCCACAGCTAATTCTCCCCTGGTCTCCATGCTGGCCCAAATAGGACTAATTTAGCCAGCTAGCCCTGGTGATCATCTAATGTTTATTGGATGGATTTCCCCCCTAAATTGATTTTTCAATTCTGAATTTGTCGTTATTCACATTTTATACTGTATTTTATGATGTTTTTTGTTGCATCAATTAAGTTTTTTAAATTTGTTGTTAGCCGCCCTGAGCCCGGTTTTTGAATATTATTATTATTATTATTATTATTATTATTATTATTATTATTATTATTCCTCTCTCTCTCATGAATAGACAAACAAACAAACAAACAAACAAACCTCCCTTCATCAAAAGATCTCAGGTCTGTTCACAGAATAAACTACAATAGTGGTTTCCAACCAGTGTACTGTGGCACCCTGAGGTGCCTTCTTGCATCTCTGCCTCCCCAAGACTTCCATAGCAGTTTGTTGCAGCAGCCCTGGCTACAAGCTCTGCAGGCGAATGGTGCCTCTGGGGCTGGCCAGGGGATGATGGTTGCCAGGAGCTGAGGCGGCCTCAGAAGTAAACAAGCAAGCGGGTGAGGGAGCCCAGCCAGCCAGCCTGCCAGCCCTTGCTTTTGGGAATGGACAGACAAGTCCTAGGCCCCTGTGGGGCAGTGTGAGAAGGTACCTCTCTTTGGGGCGGGGGGCGGGGACAGCTCAGAGAGCAGGGGCAGCGGCAGCAGCTGCCCTGAGGACTCCCAAGGAGAGAGGAGAGGAGAGGAGGCTGAGGGAACACTCCACAAGGGAGGGTGTTTGAAAAAGTATGAGAGGCTGTCATCTCTGCAGGCATGGGGTGACCTTACTGGGCTACTGAACCCCACAGGGGTGCCATGGAAAGAATGTTGTAGGTCAAGGGAGCCATGGACTCAAAAAGGCTGAAGTACAAGATAAAACACAAGCAAATAATTAAACTAAAACAACAAAATAACACCCCTTCCCACAGAAGCATTTAAAAGGCTGTAGGACATTAATCAGCCAAAGGGCTGGTTGAAGAGGAACGTTTTCGCCTGGCACCTAAAAATGTATAACGAAGGAGTCAGGTGAACCAGCATTCCATAAATGGGGAGCCACAACAGAAAAGGCCCATTCCCATGTAGCTGCCCTTCAGACCTCACGTGGAGGAGGAAGACAAATAAGGGGTTTCAGAGGATGAATGCAGAGTCCAGGGTGGTTTATGTGGGCAGAGGCAGTCCTTGAGGTATTGTGGTCCTGAGCTTGTCCTAATGGAAACAACAGACTGGTCAAAAGTTGGTTGGTTAAATGAAATTGGATAAGGGAGGGCAGGGCAAGGGCAAGGGCAAGGGCAAGACAAGACAAGACAAGAGCATACTTATGGAGAGGATGTAATCATAGAGAAACCTAAACAAAAAATGCTTAGGAGACCAGACCAGATGGCATCTGGGTAGGGATGGGGGAATGCAGTTATCCTTCAAAATTGCAAATTGCTGTGAAAATATGGAGGATTGAATTTAAGACAGGAAAAATGGGAAACAGAGAGAAACGGAAAATGATAGACTCACCCATCTTTCAATCCAGGTACTAGTAGGCATGGGAAGAGCAGGGAAAGGAATTTGAAGTTGGAGGCTGAGAGGAAGGCACAGAAATTTAGGGAAAGACCAAGACGCTCAAATAAGTCACCAAAAGTATAAATTAATTCTGTTCTAGTTACAGCTAGAGTTTCCTTGTGTTCTTTAGTATTTCTAACTTTGGGCAGAAGGTAGACTATGGTTCTTTGTTAGGCAATTGGCTACTTTTTGTGCTAGGCTTCCTAGTACCTACTGGTTGCTAGAATTCTAGATAAAAATCAATATTCTGGACTAGGAGAAGCTTGTTTTGATCATGAAAGGTGCTTGCTAGGATCTTGAACGAGAGTGAGCACTCAGGAACACTTTGGAGCAGATTAGTTATGTCCCAACAGCGCAGAAATCCAGGGTATGCACACTTGCTTTGTAGATTAAAAACATACCAGTGGATCAATGAAGCTTCTTGTAAAAGGGGGTGAGGAACAGACTGTGCTAGACAGCTCCGAATCCACTCCTGTGCAAGAAGTTTCTTATGTAAACTGTGAAGAAGCCTGTGCATTCCAAAGGATATGTTGAAATGGAACATTGTTAATTGACAAGTCATTTATTCTTCTCATTGCTTTTATTCAGCTGGAATTGTTTATCCCAAAGTTTTGTCGTTAACAAATGAGCATGAAGAACAAGAATGGAAATCTTCAGCTCCAGATGAGTAAAAATTGGCAAAATTGTTAGGCTTTAAATAATACATCTTTCCTCAATGCATTGCCTGCAGGGAATCATCTTGAGATGTCACCAAAGTCTGTATTTCCATGATTTTGAATGCAAACGCCAGCAACTCATTATACTTCCCATAAATATAAAGTGAGAATAATGACTGCTAAGTTCTTCCCCAGCTTGGGTTTTAATGTGAGACATAGAACTCCAACCTCCCTTGCCCCAAACCCAATGCCCAAAGCTGCTCCCAATTCAGCACTGAGAGGAAAGAACTTTCCTTCTTGGCCCCTTACAGACTGCTGATACTGCAGTGACTTGGGCACAAGGGTCTCTGGGAAATGTAGTTTTCTAAAGGGTCCTGTGGCCTGGCTTCCTTTATCAAGATCCTAAGTGCCAGGAAGTATGGATTGGGGAGAGGAAACGAGGGAGACCTTCCTCACCTACCACCATCAGAGCAGGTAACTGGGCTTTGGGAAGTAAGATAAGCAACTCATGGGAATGTGTCTGATTATTATTGGGAGTGCAATAGAGTCCCATTTTGGTTTGTACTAAACCAAGCTATATTCCAGTGTCATGATGCCATGCCTGTGGATGCTTACACACTAAGTTTGCAATGCTATGCACACTTTGGAATAAACCTCAAAGCTCAGGATCAGGATGCTCATAGCCCCTATGTTTTCTTTTGAAATGCGGTGATGGTGTCATATAGGCCAGACAGGTGGAAGTACAGTGGGAACAACCTATGGCTTTGCCCTGCTGTTTCAAAGCTATTGGATGTGGCAGACATCTTGCATCTTTTTCTGTTCAGTGATCTGCAACTTAAAATTAAGCACACCAGAAAAAGCTGAGCCTTGCAGTGTTAGTTCCTGGCGATTAACACCTTGGGGAGTTCGGAGCCTCATCACAGTCAAGTAAAGTCTGCCACTGAAATGCCCTTTTCTTATGGTAAGCCAGCAATTTCTTCATCTGAAAAGAGGCTGTGCGTGTGCTATTTGCCTATCCCACTTTGGTTCTTTGCCTCCTTCCCCCCTCATTATTGATGACAATTAGGATAGAGCTGCTGTAGTAGAGCGAGAGGCAAATCGCACAACAACATGAAATTGCTAAGAGTGAAGACGGCATTTCATAATTTCTAAAGGAACTGAAAGTGTATGTTAGCAACATCAATGTCCTTGGTGTTTCACACACATTTCCTTTTGTCCTCTTTGACTGAACGTGTTCTGCAAGTTTTGAAAATACTACCGCCACCTCCGCCGCCCAAATGCCAACTGTGTGGGCAATCATGTTTCTCTGAAAGCAACTATTGTGTATCTCTAGGTGGCACATTCCAATCTGTGAATACTAATGTGGGGATAGGAACACATGCATACCTTAGAAAGAATGATGTGTGAGGACACCTGTATGCGGGGTGGCAGGAGTCAAGGTTTTATCATGAGCTTTCAACAGATGTTGACAATGCAGGCCTTCCTCCCCTGCATGGTCTTAGTTTCCCTTCCACAAGCAAAGGAGGAGGAGGGGCTCACAGGCAGCGTGGAGGATTAGTGGCCACAGTTGAAAGGCACTGAAAAGCCTACCCTGAACAGGAAATGGTGCATGGAACAGATGCTTCTTTCCAGAGACTCTGGACTTGTAGTTTGAGACATGGAAAACCACAAGTTTCACGATCTCCAGTGTGAAAGGAGACTCTGAGTGGTGCAAGATTCCAGGGGTTCCAGGAAGCTTACCCAGGGTTGTGTTTCCTTTTGGGAATGAGGGACAGTGGAGACTGTGGTGTCTTTATGATGTATGGCTTACTTACAGACGTATATACAACCTGAGCCTATAATTGAGGGGTTCACAACAGCAACACCCCAAGAGGTTCCTGCTTCTCCCATAGTCACAGCCCTGGATTCAAACAGACATTAGTCTTTGTGCTCTACCTGCGACTTTGCTTGTAACTCCTAACTCTGCTACTGAAAGCTCTGGCTTTATCTGTTGAGAAAAAGGCCCCACTCATTTGTCATCTCACACCAAGTCACTTTTGATCCTTTGTTGTCTTAATGGCTTACCCGCCAAGCTATCACCTCAGTACAATAGACTAGGCTGACTTAATTAGCTTTTGACACTTGCTAATTCCAGGGGATTAGAAGTGTCTAGTATACAACTTAATACACATGGGTCTAGCTCCCAGTTTTAACACCCCCAGCATTAATTAAATTATAACACCTGCTGGATCTGCGGATTATAACACCCACAAACTCATAGCTCTCTCTCTCTCCGTTCAATATATTATATATTCAAAGAGCAGCATTACAGTATTATTGTATGTTATCATTAAAATAATATATATATCACATTTCGTTTTGAAAAGAAATTCCACGGCAGTTCACGCACAAATAAAAAACAGCAGCAAAATAACCAATTATGTAACTACAGCTACCTGTAATTAAAATGCACCGTGAAACAGCTGCATCAAAACATCCATAATTAAAAAATATAATAAAGAAGCCCATTAAAACAGCATAACAGTTAAAACATAACATTAAAAAGGAACTGTATGTAGTGTAATACCCCTTTTAATAAGATCAGCCAACTGTCATAGAATTGTGAATTTGGCTAAAGATGGCAGAGTAGTTTCAGTCGTTTTAATTGCAGTGTTGCTTTAATGAGATTGTTGTAGTACACGTTTTAATTGTGGCCATTTAATATTTTAATATCTGTGTAACTAGCTTTATACTTGGTAAACCACTTAGAAGCCCGTTTTGGCATTAATGGGCATATAAATCAATAAATAAGGGTAGTTAGCATTTTGAACTCCTCCTGACTGAGAAGACCCAGGTTTATGTTTAGGTTACCTTGTACCAGCCACTGCCTGAGCCTAGACTGCTTCAGAAAGAGATCATGTGACAGGCAGGATCAGTCCTCCAATCCCCCAGGCTTAAACCACTGACGAAGATAATACTGCTCCAGCAGATGATATCATCTATTGTGCTGTTTAAATAGTGTGGGAGCTTTGCTCACTTGTGTTGCTGCTCCATGATGTTACTGCCCCTCTCCCATGCTAAGCTTTTCTTCTTCCTCCTCCTCCTCCTCCTCCTTCTTCTTCTATGCTTGGTGAAGGAAGTGAGATACTGGCAAGGAGGGCTGAACAAGAGAATGTATACTTGGAACACTCAGAAAGCATTATACAGATGTGATCCCCCCCCCCCGGTACTTTATGAAATCTTTGCTGTGCATTAGGCATTAGAATGCAATTTGTATCTATTAGGAGGAAGAAGATGACAGTGACCAGGATAGCTAAGTGATGAGCCAGTGCCCAGTCCTGGAGAAATATAGAGCACTGGCTCATCACTTAGTGAAACATTGTCACAGCTTTCGTAGTAGCACAGAACTAATTACCCATGTGCTAAAACACAGCTTGCAAATCACACGTTTGCTTTAACTGCAAGCTTGAGTTGGGCCTGTTATTGCACAGGTAAACAAAGGAGAACAGATGCAAAGAGGAGGTGGGAACATCTGTCTGTTGGTAGATGGGTAAACCTTTAATTGCTCTCCCCAATTAGGCAATTGCATACTTAAGGGCAGGACTTGGTGTTACAAGAAATATAGGATTGCCACAGAAAACTGCAACTCCTTGTCAACTCCCCTTCCCTCAATCAAGTCTAGTAGAATTGGCTCTGTAATCATTGATGTCATTATATTAGCTATCGACACAAGATAATATCACCAAGGCAACTATCCGTAAACAAACACTAAACGTCCATAAAAATGGCAAAAGTAGTTTCTTTTCCAAATAGGTTTTATCTTAAACAATAGCAAAGGTAGTAAATAAAGAGTCCACAAGTGGTTCAGTTCCACTTGTGATATACCAGGCACGTCCAAGCGGTAGATCGTGATGTACCTGTAGATCACTGGAGACGTCTGTGGTAGATCACTGGGAGATCACTGGCTCCCCCCAAAGAAGCTCAACAACTTTGGCTCCCCTAAAAAAAAGCTCAAAAACTTTTACCTGAACCTCTTAAAAATGGGGCTTTCCTCCTCCCTAAAAAAGGTCCACAACCCAACCTTGACCTGAACCCCCCCAAAGGGGTTAGATCACTTCCAGCTTTTAACTCTGTGAGTAGATCGCAGTCTCATAGGAGTTGGCCATCCCTGTGATATACCAATGGTTCAATGCTTGGATGTCATTCCAGTAATCTGACGTTTTGTCACTAAAGAGGTTAGTCATTGAGCTTTGTAGTAAATAATATACAAGAGAAGACAGTATGTAAATGACTTAAAGCAGGGCTTTATCTGTCCCCCCATCGGCATGTTTCCACTGGAAGGAGCACAGAAAGAGGGTGATGTCCTTCAGTTTGTTAAACCTCCTTCTGAACTGAACCACTGAACTCTTTATTTACTGTGTTTGCTATTGTTTAAGATGAAACCTATTTGGGAAAGAAACTACTTTTGCCATTTTTTATGGACATTTAGTGCTTGTTTACAGATAGTTGCCTTGGGGATATTACCTTGTGTCGATTGCAGTAGTCATTGTATCACCCCCCTGTTCATTGTTTTATTATTTTTTTTTATTATATTAACTAAGCATTCACCATGCCTCCACCTCCCGCAGTGGCAGCTTTGGTCTGCCTCCTGCCAGTAGCTGGGGCAGCCAGTGGCCGCCTCCCACCCACCTCATAAGGAGGAGGGACAGCAGATGCAGGGGGGAGATGATGGCAATGGGAGGAGCACACACAGTGTTGTGGTCCAGTGACTGCGCCCCCACCCCCGGGACAGCTCTGCCGATGGCTGCAGAAATGCACAGCATCAGGGTGTCAGAATGAATGAGTCGCTCTAGATGTCACAGATTGTGAAAGGGGTGTTCTCTCTCTCCCCCCCCCCAGCAGAAGCTTGATGTGCCTTCTTTGAAACCTTAATAGGCTTTGCCCAGAGGCAGGACCAGAGCAAAATAGAAATGGACTGTCCTCATGGACGTACGATGAAAAGTGTCCAAAAATTAGAGAGGAAGAGGGAAATTGCTCACTGTACCTGCAGTTTCATTCAAGTGGAATTTCTAACTCATTAAAGATTATTTGATTGTCTTGAGAAAAGCAAATGGCAATTATTTTCCCAGAGCTCCTTGCAAAGGTCAATGTTGGCGCAGTGTGTATATATGCTTTAACGAGGAGTAGAGGCAGTAACCCATGTTACTTTGTACGGTAAGCTGGTTTCTACACACAGTTGCACACCCTTCACTATCCTCCATCCAGACAAGTAAGAGACAGAACCAAACGTCAAGGAGACAGTTCAGCCAGGCAGAAATACCCAAGAAGAATGCTGATGAGGGCTGATGAGGGATGCGCCTTGGAGAGAGCAGGATGCGGCCCATTGTTTTTCCCATTGATAAATGACTGTCCCAGTTAAAAAGTAGCAGTCCCAGACCAGATACATTTGTCCTAGATCCAACTCCAGGATCTTATTTCTCTGGTCTTCCTAGACTGGGATGTAGTAGCCATATGATTCCCCCATCCGATTCCCCTTTTACCCCCTTTTAGGCTTTTTGTTGTTGTTGTTAATTTATTTGCTCTCTGTATGGTATTCTGTCTTACTTGTTTAGCCAAAAGAACCAAAGAAATGAAAGCAGCATGAGAAAATTCCTGGCTAAGAAGAAAGGCTGCATTTATTTTTCCTGCCGTTTATCAGAACGGTAACGTGTATAAAACGTGTATAAAAGCCATTTTGAAGAAGAAAATAGTAACAGAAATGAATAGTAGCCTTTTGTCCTGGGATGGTGATCAGCTACTATACTGTTGCACACAACCACAATCTCTGAGCAATGTGAGATTCCAGGTGTTCCAAGCTCTTACGCAGGATTCGTGCTTCCTTTAGAATGAGGGACAGCAGGGACTGTGGTGTCTTTATGATATATGGTTTATTTACACATCTTACAACCTGAGTCTGTGATGGAGGGGTTCACAGCATTAACAGCCCAAGAGGGTCTTGCTTCTCCCATAGTCACAGCCTCGGATTCCATCAGAAATCAGGCATAGCTCTGTCTCCCAGCTGCCCAGACTGCAGCCCGCAAGCTTCTAGCTCACATAACTATCAACTCTGCCTTTGTCTTTCTACCTACCAGCGAGTTGGGGGAGGGGCCTCCACTCATTTGCTATCTGGCACAGAGACACTTCCTTTGTTACCTTAATGGTACATACTTACAGGGAAATAACCTTACCAGGAAGCTTTGTTGTTTAGTCGTTTAGTCGTGTCTGACTCTTTGTGACCCCATGAACCAGAGCATGCCAGGCACTCCTGTCTTCCACTGCCTCCTGCAGTTTGGTTAAACTCATGCTGGTAGCTTCGAGAACACTATCCAACCATCTCGTCCTCTGTCGTCCCCTTCTCCTTGTGCCCTCCATCTTTCCCAACATCAGGGTCTTTTCCAGGGAGTCTTCTCTTCTCATGAGGTGGCCAAAGCATTGGAGCCTCGGCTTCAGGATCTGTCCTTCCAGGCTATTCCAGGAATAGCCTGGCTATTCCAGGAATTGAATCTGTGCTGGATCCAGGAATTAGAAGAGTGCTCAGGCACTCGTAACAATACTTTTATACATGGTGTGGCATGGCTTGTGTAGATGACTGCTGTTTGATTCTCCCTCGAGAAGAATGAGAAGAAGAAGGGGGGGGGGGAGCCCTGCGGGTTGCCAGCCTCATAAAAAAGTATTTGTAAGCAATAAAGCTTCCATCTCCAGCACGGGTGAAATTGACAGCTCCTGGCAATGCACAGATGAATAATGGCATTGGGAACCTTCCTACTTCCCCCCCTGCCCATGTCTTGCTTTCTGCTGCCTCCTGTATGATTCAGAGGGAGCTATACATATGCAAATTGGTAGCATCGAAGAAGTGCTTCTTCCATTGCCTCTGCAGGAACTAATAAATAAATAGAGGCATACGAACCATGACAACTATCCCCCCCCATGGTAGGAAAACAAAACTATGTGCATCTCTGTGTCTTTTAAATATAAATAATATATCAAATTGGTTTGTCTTCTCTCTCATGTCACTTGTATTTATTTTTTTGCGGGGGCAGGGGAAGGAAATTTGTGAATCATTTATTCCACCTCAGACAACTATACTAGTAAAAGCAAATCGGCAATGAAACCAAGGGGTGTGAACATGGGGCTTGGGCATCTCATACATTTTTCATCCCCAAGAGCAAGGAGGATTAAATCAAGGTAAATGGTTTGACAAAGCTTGTTCACCCTGAAGTCCAATGTAATTCCCCCGCCCTCCCTGTATTCTGTTGCCACTGGCATAGTTGCATATGCAAAGTGAGTTGCTTGTAAGGTTTTGTGTGTGTTTCTTTTATTTTCTTTTACAATGAAGAAGTGCTTAAAAATATAACTTGGGAAAAATGTGCACGTGAATGTGGTTATTTATTTTGCTGGTCACATCTGCTAACAATACAAAAAAGCTTATTTGTTGTAATTAGAGATCACCTTTGTCTTGGGGGGAGAACTTCGTAATGGCAATCTGATGCTGCTTCACATGCATAACTGGAAGTGCATTTTTTAATTTCTTGGAAAGTAGCACAAATTTTAATCCAATGGGAAAATCAAATCATAAACACTTAGGGCTCACCCCCACATTCACCTGACCCATATTTTGATCATATTGTGTACTAATGAATCCCACCAGGTCAGAGAGCTTTTCTTGCTGTTCCACAGTTGCGTCTTGTGAAAATCCAATCTTACCTGTTGAATTGGATCTAATCAGATGCAAAGAAAATCCAAAGAGAGATTCTGCTTAATGGAACTTCAGTTCAGTAGATAAGATCAAATTTTCGCAAGGCACAGCCGTGGAAGAATGACAAAAGCTCTGGGGCTCAGGAGGAATTAATACAATCAAATACAATCAAAACATGGATCTAGTGAAAGTGTGGGTGAACCTTCAGTTCATCGTCCCCCACTGGGCAGTAAGGGATTGTCCTGGGCATACTGACTTGAGAGCAAGTTCCATTGGGCAGCATTCAACTAAAGAATTGCATGAGTGGAATGACATCCATTTCCCCTCTCCTCCAGTCACAGGCATCCCTCACCACCCCCAAATCTGCTCCAGAGGGTTTGGGGGAACATCAATAACAGATTTAGTGGGTGCATGGGGGAAGGAGAGGGGGAAAGTCCCATTGTACAAGTGGAAACTATTCTGCTCTCACAAGGGATCACTTAGCACTACTTTGAATACAACCCATTGAACTTAGTGGGACTTACTTCCAAGTAAAGGTGGCCAGGCCAGAACTGTATGCTAAGCTCCCCCCCTTTATTGTCTCCCCAACTCTTGAAATTTGTATTCTGAGCTTCCTGACACAGGGGTCTGCAGGGGCCTTCCCTTTTATTTTGCCCCACAAAGTGCCATGAAACCTTGATGGCAATGTATGGCAATGACCATTAATGGTGTTCTGCAAGGTGAGGTGAGGTGCAGTCAGACCGACAATTGTTTTCTCCTTTTACTTGCTCTGTGTATGCCTTATGTCTGTGAGCTGTGTGTACCATTTCTCTCACTTCAAGGGCCACGGTGCTGCACCAAGCTTTGGCTTCCTTTGGAAGGAAATCACTGGGGACTCATTGGCATCTTGTGATATTTGCATCTCTTTGCAAATGTGCACGTTGAGCACAGGTGGAGGCCAGTAGCTTAAACCCTTCAAAAGGCAGACAAAATCCCTTCCGCCTACATTAAAGTATCCAGGGAGAAGGCTGGCAGACTAAGACGCTTTTAGAGCACAGACTCTGATCCCTCAGTTTTTTTTCATCTTTCCCCAATTCATTTAAACAGCAATCTATTGCTCTCCCCCTGTGCTTAGAGGTAGCAGTGGGGTTATTGGGGATGAGTCATCTTCTGCAACTATCATGTAGTTTTCCTAACACAGACCTCACAACTTGGCCTGGTGAGAAATAAAGAAGCATTTGAACTCATTCTGGCTCCATTAACCATCTATCGTTGCAGTGGTGCTTAACACATGCCAGGATGAATCAAACACGTTTTAAATGTTGGACGTGCTCAACAGCAAATGCTTTTCTGACACATACATGGTGGGACTGTCAATATGCCTATGATTTTTGGAAGCATACTTTGCAACAAATTATCTTGATGTTAGGTGCAGAACTGAGACTTTCTCCAATGTTTGTAGTGGTTAATTGGCTTGAGGATGATGTGTCTGCAGAACAGAAGTCTTTAGTTAAAATCTTGTTCATCACAGCCAGAGTAGTTTGGGCCAGAAAATGGAATGATTCCATGTTCCATCTAAATAGGGAAATGGGTTTTGAAGTATCTTGAATGAATGGGAAAGGGCAAGCTGACTGACTTGGTCTAGAAGATGAACGGGATCTCCGATCATACAAGTTTTGTTGAGAGGGGCTCATGCTTTGTAAATTATTGTAATATGAATTTGGGAAATATTAGGCTTGGAAGACATTTATGCAAAACTGATTTGCACAAATGAGGAATTATGTGTATTCATAAGCAACATTAAAAGTAATAACAAAAGAGAATTTTTACAGCTGCATGTAAAATTCCCCATTCACTACCACCAATATTGAGCCCAGTTGTTAAACTGACAACATTGTAAGGGACCCTCCAATTACAGTGGTACCTTGGGTTAAGTACCTAATTTGTTCCGGAGGTACGTTCTTAACCTGAAACTGTGCTTAACCTGAAGCACCACTTTAGCTAATGGGCCCCCCCCCCGTTGCTGCCGCGCCACTGGAGCACAATTTCTGTTCTCATCCTGAAGCAAAGTTCTTAACCTGAAGCACTATTTCTGGGTTAGCAGAATATGTAACCTGAAGCGTATGTAACCTGAAGCATATGTAACCCGAGGTACCACTGTATTGAATAACACAAAGTTTCTCAGTTGTGGGCTGACCATGGCCAATATCCTAACTTTTTCCAGAGATGATGATGTTTTTAAAGGTAAAGGTAAAGGTACCCCTGCCCGATGATGTTCTTACGTGGGTGCATTCAATTGACCCAAAAGTTTACAATGGGGCTCATTAGATATGTAAATCTGAAACCACAGAGAATGCCTAAAAATACAGTAGGGAATTAGTATCTAGACAGTAGTGTATCAATGGCCATTTCAGACAAAAGGTTGTCATTGACATATTCTGCCTTAGCTAAACCAGGGGTAGCTAGCATGGTTTCCTCCAGGTGTTGTGGTCTACAGCTTCCAGCATCCTTGATCATTGGCCATTCCCTTTTGAGCAGTGATGTGGGACTGAAACTGTTATGTAGAGTTGTGTCCTGAATGAGCACACCAACTTTCATTCCAGTCTCTTAGTCTTCAAGGCAGATCTCACATCTTGTTTATTTGTTGCCCAGCCATTTGGGACTCTTTTGCAGGAGTCAAGTTCATCTTTAAAATGTTATCCTGAATATGCACAGCAACTTAAGTTCTTGTTCTTCAAGGAGGATACCACATTGCCTTTTGTATACATTTGCAGCCCTCAAAAACACCCCTGCTTAGATGGGTCAAAGGGCTGACCCAGGTTTGCATGTGTAGCTGAACCCAGCAAATTACAAACGACAAGATGTAGAAAAAAATGGACCAAGTCAATAAGTTGAAAAAGAAAATAATGGGGACCAGACATACAGGAAAAAAAATATATGTAGGGTTTGATCCAGACCAAGTTAGTTGAACTCAATTACCACTGAAATAAATGGGACAAGTCATTACTAACTTATCCCATTGATTTCAATCAAGCCTAAGCTCAAACGCATTTCAAGGGAACCAACTTCAAGTACCATAATATGGATGCATTTGCTGTGCATTAACTAACAGCGTTTTCAGAATGTGGTTGTTTCTATACATCTTTTACAAAGAAAAGAAAAAGGAAAGGATCAATATTTCTCTTTGCAACCTTGCCCTCGCTGTGCATTTATAAATCTCCTTGGCTTAGACCCATGGGAACAAGGTGTCAGCTTTAATGACCGGATATTTTTTATTTTTATTTTTTTAAAAACCTCACAAAACGAGCAGCAGCTCCTGTCAAAAAGTGTAGGCCACCAGCTGAGGAATGCAACTTCCTATTTAATTCAAGGGAGAAAGAAAAATGCAACCTAACAGTGTTCTTTAATCTAGAGCAAATGGCAAGTTCCTCTCCAATTGTCAGTCCTCTCCTGAGGGAGGAAAGGAGGAAAGTGTTCGGATGCTGAACAGAACATCCTGTGCACTCAGGATAATAACCTTTCAGGCTAAATCCTCTCTGAAACTAGAGACTGATGGGTCAGATTTTATATCCAGGGCTAAACACTCAGTTGCAATAAAAAGGTGTCGAGCGGGAATTTGTTCAGATGCTTTTTTGTCGGACAGCAATATTAGATTTGATTGGCCTTTATTTTCCACTCTAAGTACTTTTCTTTTTAGATGAAAAATAGCATCTTCAGTATTAATTTTTGAACATTGGCTAGAAGTTGTTCTATGCCACAGGCTTCTGTAGACAAACAAACAAACAAACAAACAAACAAACAAACAAATGTATTTTACCAGTAGTTGGGGATCTGTGATTTTTTCCCTTTCCTGTGTGGTTTTATTGTAAATATATTGGTTTTTACATGGCTTTGAATTTTTTGGTAAAATAAATAAATTGTGGCATGTAGGTGCCGATATACCTGAGGGCTAGTACCTTGTCCTCCTTACATGATGAACCTGAAATGAGTCAGGGTCTTCTCTCCTCCATGACAGCTTCAATACCACTCAGGAACATATAAAGTGTCAGTTTATATTGCCTGGTTTGACGGTTTGTAAGGAATAACACAGGAGCACAGATATTTTTATTTGTTGAATTTATATACCGCCCTATACCCAGAGGTCTCAGGGTGGTTAACAGAATAAAATCAAAATATAAAACCACAAAATATATAATCAAAATAAAAACAACAACCCAACCCACATTTTAAAAGGGCATAGGATAACCTGATCCTGAGCTGTTTGAGGCTTTGAACACCATAACCAGCACCCTGGACCTATTCCAGCCAGTGAAATTCTTTCACCTGCAGTGTAACATAATTGTGAAAGTTTGTCCTAGTGAGCAGTTGAGCTGATTGGGGGAAGGCAGCCCCGCCAATACCCGTCTCACCAAGTTTGCTCAGGAGAATTTCACAGTCCATGGTATCAAAGTTGCTGAGAAATTAAGTAAGAATAACAAGGTCACACTACTGGGTTCTTCTCTTGATAAAGGCCAGCCCAGTCCCCAAACCAGATCAGAAACACAACACAGCCATAACACAGTATTTTATGCCAGCTTTTTTTGACTTATGCATCAACATTCTGTGTGTCTTTGAGGACCAGCTGACAAAAGTGCTGTGTTTTGCCACAAATCTGAACGGTTTAGTGTGCGTCGTTTCTAGTGAAGAGCTTGAAGAAATTCGCTTCCACTAACTTTTAGCTCAACTGACTCTGAAATAAAAGGAGAGGTGATGTTAGTGATTTACAATAAGATTACAATACAATTCGGCGCGATGACATTTCATTACAACATACTGCATTATAAAAATAGCACAATTACTTTTGCCAATCTTTTCATTATTTTTTTTTTTTAATGTGTGAGATAACTAAGCTCCCGGAGGTCTCCTTTTTGGGTACCTGATTACTATCATGGTTGAATAAAAATTTGATATACACTGTTTCCATGGCATTTAAAAACTCTACACACAATATTAAAATTGGTGTTTATGTAGTACAGAGAATTAATGCGCACTCTTTGACAATCTGAAATGTTGTGGAGCCAAGATACCAGTATCAAACCATTTGGGAAGCCATGGTTTGCACATGACCTGGTGGTCCCACCCTATGATGAAATTAGACTTGAAAGAAGCATTCTGTTTCAGTCAATAGGATAGGCTGCTATGGTGTGTGAGAGAGGTGCTCACCTTAGTATCTCCATTGGCCCATAGAAGTTGGCAACCCTATCTTAAGGTGTCACCTTTCAAACAGCTACGTCAGCTCTGGGACACGCAGAGCCATGTTGGAGTGATGCTACATCACTGTCTGATAACACCCAAATATTTTTGAGGAAGGGAATGACAATTATAACAAGCCTTTGCCAAACATTATATTCAGTTTCTTTTTCCTGGAAGAAAATAAAGGAGTTGAAGCTTCTAATTTTCTTCTTGGATGATTTCTGCCGTGTTTAGAAATAACTTTTGAAGAAAGCCTGGGGAACTTCTAAGTATTCCCACAAAAATGCCTGACCTGCTACCTGTTACTCTTTCCCCTCTGTTTCCTCCAAAGAGAAGTCTTTGAGACAAAAAGACTTTTCTGCTTTATAAAGGTAAAGGGACCCCGGACGACTCTGGGGTTGTGGCGCTCATCTTGCTTTACTGGCCAAGGGAGCCGGCGTTTGTCCACAGACAGATTCTGGGTCATGTGGCCAGCATGACTAAGCCACTTCTGGTGGACCAGAGCAGTGCACAGAAACGCCATTTACCTTCCCACTGGAGCAGTACCTATTTATCTACTTGCACTTTGGTGTACTTTTGAACTACTAGGTTGGCAGGAGCAGGGACCGAGCAACGGGAGTTCACCCCGTCTCAGGGATTTGAATCGCCGACCTTCTGATCGGCAAGCTCTTGGCTCTGTGGTTTAACCCACAGCACCACCCACGTCCCTTTCTGCTTTATAGCTTTTCTTGATTCTAATGCTGCGGCAAGGCTGTTGCGTTAGTAGATGTTCTCTGCCTTGCATTCCTTGGCCTTTCTTCAGCTCACCTGGGCAAGGCCTGCCATTCACAGCTGTAATTTGCACATGATAAATGGCTGCTTTGCTATGCACCTAGCAGAAAAACAAAGTACCCCGAGCAGGTATTGGCAGCTGTTGGGCTCATTTGAGGATAGGGAAGGAGGAAGAATCCATTTTAAATGGATTTATACACGGAATTTTGTGTCTGAGCTCTGCCCACATTAGACAACCTCTTGCATCAAGGGCCCACTTGGGTCTGAACTGTTTGTGCATTGTTGGCTTGAAAAAACACACACCAAGCTTAAGTAATGATATGCAAAAATACATATATTATACACATACATATAACAGAAACATGGGATTATAAAGTTGGAAGGGATCTTCAAGGGTCATCTAGCCCAACCCCTTGCAATACATAAGAGTTCAGCTTCATGTGGTACTACATTTCTGCAGCATAATTTTGTAAGTGTTAGCACAAGTATTCTTAATATACTTAGGTGCATTTGTGTATGTATATGTCACTGTGCTAAGGTGCTACACTCAATATGCCAGCAAGTTTGGAAAACTCAGCAGTGGCCAGAGGATTGGAGAAGATCAGTCTACATCCCAATCCCAAAGAAGGGCAGTGCTAAAGAATGCTCCAACTACCGCACAATTGCACTCATCTCACACGCTAGCAAGGTTATGCTTAAAATTCTACAAGGCAGGCTTAAGCAGTATGCGGACCGAGAACTCCCAGAAGTGCAAGCTGGATTTAGAAGAGGCAGAGGAACCAGAGACCAAATTGCAAACATGCGCTGGATTATGGAGAAAGCTAGAGAGTTCCAGAAAGACATCTACTTCTGCTTCATTGACTATGCAAAAGCCTTTGGCTGTGTTGACCACAGCAAACTATGGCAAGTTCTTAAAGAAATGGGAGTGCCTGATCACCTCATCTGTCTCCTGAGAAATCTCTATGTGGGACAAGAAGCTATAGTTAGAACTGGATATGGAACAACTGATTGGTTCAAAATTGGGAAAGGAGTACGACAAGGCTGTATTTTGTCTCCCTGCTTATTTAACTTATATGCAGAATTCATCAAGGCTGGGCTGGATGAATCCCTAGCAGGAATTAAGATTGCCCCCCCCCCACTTCCCGCTGACAGTCATCCATTGAGACAGGTATATAATTCAGGCACCCTGGATTCTAGCCTAGCACCGGGATTTGGGTCCTTTGAATTTGGTATATAAACAATGATCTGGTTTTCTCAAAAGGCAGGTGGGGAGCTAAACCTGTTCCTAGGTTGTCCCATCTTTGATGGTGGGTGGATGATGACACCATTAAATGTTCCTCCAATAACAACAAAAATATCCTTGCACTCAGAAGGCTAGCCTAGCCTTCTCTCTGATGTGCTAAGTTTCTATGTGCAGGATTCTATTTATTTTTGATAAGAAGGAACATAGTGCAACCACGATAGCATTTCCCTGCAATTTGAAGTCGCGCAGCCTAGAAGCAGATGGTTTACTTCATCATCTGCTATTGATGAGAATGTGGTAGGCTAGACAAAATACCTGTGAGAATCATCATCATGCAGTCCTTGCCTCATTCTGCTCAGGGATTATGTTGCATTATGACGCCACATGGCATATAATCACTATGGAACAAGACATATGCTATGCCATTCTGCTCCACTGCTTTCCCTCACTGCTAGCCCTGCTCAGAAATAATTTCTTCAGAACGAGCCCTTTGAAATCGGTTGTTGGAGTGCAAGGCACTTCAGCTGCCATTCGGTGTCCTTCAGCCTCAGTAAACAAGCGTGGCATTGGTAAACAATTCCAAACCTTTCAAGAGCCATTAAAATCCCCAATGCATTCCTCCCAAGTGTTTCAGGAAAGCCTTTTCAAAGCACTCAGACTTCATAGGTTTAAACTGCAACATGTTATGTCTGTTACAGAAAAGGCCAAATGTTACCAGCATAAAAGTTTCCCCAGAGTTACTCCACCTGCAACACACACTCTTTAACAAGAGGGAGTAAAGTCCCTGACTCTGGTTCTAACACATACCTTTGTATTATGCCTTATGTGCATAAACACATTCTTAGATTGTCAGACATGTGCATTTTCCTCAGCTCTAAAATGTACCCATAAATCTTTCGTTGTGGCACAACTGGTTTACTTTACGAATACTCCAGAGAGACAAGCAAATGCACAGATTTCACAACAGAACGGAGCAACTACCAACACAATGTATGGAAAGATTTATAGTACCATCTTGCCATTACTAAAATCGTAATGGACTGAAAATAATAATAATTTGATTCTGAGTGCCACACCTGTTTACTCCCCTGTAGATTTTGGTGGAACAGTTGAAAACAATGGTGCCTTCCAATTGCTAACCAAAATAGCAATTATATGAACTGATTAATCAGTGACTGATAAACTGCCACATAAGATGCAACTTTGACCTATTGGACTCCAAATGAATACCCTCCAACATTTCTCAGATGCTAATAGGGGCATTTCTCACTCTCCCCAACTGACTCTCCTCAACCCCCATTTTTTGTCACAGCCCCCCATGCAGAGCATTTCCTGTCAGAAGAAGGGTGAGTGCTGCTGCCACCATACCAATGGGACACAGCACACATACCCTCCACTGTCTTGAGAAAGCCTCTTACTCCCAATTTTATTTTATTGTTTGGTAGAGTTACAAAAAGGAAAACACACACCAATAAATAAATTTTAGAAAGGGGCAAGATTAGACTCGGACACACAGAGCATTAAAATAAAAACAAAAACCAAGCGTCCTTGTCCTTTGCTCCGCTCCCCTTTTCTTTTCGCCCAGGGTGCCCCTGCCTTCTGCTTGTCCCTCAGAGCTGGTGTTTCACAAGGGGCTGGGCCTCTGCAGTGGCAGCCTCTCTTCCTCCTCCTCCTCCTCCTCCTCCTCCTCTACGTTCCAGCAACCACCATGAGCTGCCCAAGGGAGGAGGCTGGCAGCAGCTGCCATGGAGAGGCTGTGGAGAGGCAGTGGGATGTTCCCTTACCACTGCTGCCATTTGGGAGAAGTGCTGGCTCATTCTCCTCCCCAAACTCAGCGGTGGCAGCACTGGCAAGGGAAATAGGGACATCCAGGACCAAATCAAAAGCTGGGGTGGCTTTTGTAATGCCAGGGCTGCCTGTGGAAAATCGGGATACTTGAAAGGTATGCAAATTTAGGGTTTAGGTCCCTAAATGCTTCAGAAACCTCCGTCACCTCTCTCTGTGAGGAACTCCACACTGAAGGCCCCACAGGGCCAATAACACTCCTCAAGCATCACCCTCTGGAAATGGCCATCCAAGTAGGACTGGAACCACAGAAAGGTGGAGCCATCCACCCCTAACACAGACAGCCATTCCGGAAAGGTATCCAAAGCCGCTGAGAGCTCAGGGAGAATTAACAGGGACACATTTCCCCTGTCTCTCTCCTGACAGAGGTCATCATACAGGGTGACCAAAGCAGTTTGTGGTGCCAAAACCAGGCTGAAACCCTGATTGAAATGAATCTAGACATTTCATACATGAAGATACTGTAGAGTTGAGAGCCTGTTTTTCCACTGGGCTGGCTTGATGATGAATCTTGAGTCTGTTTTCTATGCCAAAATGTATTATGCTCAAATCAAGTACATTGCTTCTTCTTATTAAGTGGTGATATAAAGGAATTGTAGCTTTGGGAAGCAATGTAATTACCACCAGAACATCAATCAGCTTTGAGAAACTGTGGGTGCATCAGATCTAAATAATGTTGTGGAGAGGTGTTTTATCAGGTTTTACAGATTTTATCCATTTTTTAAAAAACACTATTAGGTAGATTGTATTTGTTCTGCACTTCCCGACAGCGCAGTAGGAGGTCCTGAGAATTCAATAGCTGTGAAAGCTTTAGAATGGATGCATCCCACAATGGCTTCTCTACAAAGTGGCTGGCAAACTGTTTTAACTGACAGACTGAGCCAAATGGGTCAGGTGTTCTGGAGCATGTGTGGAACAAATTATGCTTCTGTTTTCTCCATACAAACTGTGCTGCTCTAATTAGAGGAAAGCACCTGCCTATTGAGTTCCCCGATGCAGCCTAGAGCAGCTCCATCTTTAAATGGCCAAATGGAATCATGAATTGGATCATTTTGCCCTGCCCAGAAAACAAACCAAAACAAACCAAAACAAACCAAAACAAACCAAAACAAAACAGTGCATGTGAAGAGGTGAGTAGAGATTGTTCCATCTAGCAAAGAGAAATGCTTGCTCTGATGGAATGATTGTCTTAGAATGACATTAAATTCCACATCCTTTTCTTCCTAGGAGTGCTAGAGACTTTATGTATATATAAAAGTGGGCTGTGGTCCTGGGACATCAGCACCCCCGGTACCCACCTCTCGGCAGCCCTGCCCCTAATATAAGCATATTTGCAAGCAGTTTTGCCCTATGTAATGCATCTTGTCTGTTTATCACCAATATATCTTGTCTGTTTTTACCAATATATGCATTTCTGTACATTTTTAAAAACGAAGGAGCTGTGTACATAGCTGTGCTTCAAATCATACACTGTTTCTGGAAGTTTAGGTAGGTCTGCAGTAAGATTCCTCTCCTATTCCTATGGACACCACAGCTAGCCGCAAGGAAGTGCAAAGAAGCTGAGTGGATTGTTGCCCTGGCAACAACCTGTTCTTATAGTACCTGTTCTTAAGTACAGTGGTACCTCGGGTTAAGAACTTAATTCGTACTGGAGGTCTGTTCTTAACCTGAAACTTTTCTTAACCTGAAGCACCACTTTAGCTAATGGGGCCTCCTGCTGCCGCTGCACCGCCACTGCACGATTTCTGTTCTCATCCTGAAGCAAAGTTCTTAACCCAAGGTACTATTTCTGGGTTAGCGGAGTCTGTAATCTGAAGCGTATGTAACACGAGGTACCACTATATCTATCTGGCATCCATGCATATATTGGCTGCAGGAATCCGTTCCCCACTGCTACCAGTATGGAAAGGTAGGGTGTAACCTTCCCTTTCCTCTTGCTCACTAGCCCCCACCTAGTGCACTGCCTCACCGACCCCTGCTATTTTCATCCAAGATCCTAAAATGGCAAAAAAAGAAGAAGATGTAAGCTCTGCCCCATCGGGCAATTAAAATCTGGATCGCTCAAGTGTCTATCCTGTCCCCATTTCCTAACTACACGGGTAAGCTGAGGAGCATTATATCGTCTATGATCTCTAAAACGTGGGTAGGCAGACTTCTGGCTTGTGGGATCTATTTTGTTTTATAACAGAACCCCAAGATCAATCAAGTGGAGCCTGCTGCAAATGACATACGCTTAGAATCAAGGAATTCTGATCCCAGGATTTTGTTCTGAATGCCGGACTTGAGCAAAACTCATGGTTCTTTCACACAGAGATCCATTCCTGACTACCCAAAGTTTTCTTCATTCCGGCATTTTTCTTCTTCGTTTTTAAAAGGAATGGCTTCATTTTGTCCTTGCTGATCTACTGCACACAGAAATCCACCAGTCGATCAAGATTTATCTTTTCCCCTTTAGAAACTAGCGTGGTGGGTTGGGGGGGGTTAAGGAAGAGGGCTACTAACAAGGCAGGCAAAGGGCAAAATGCATTTATCATCTGCTCTGCTGGATTCCGCTGACTTACGCCACATTAGCACTTTATAGATCAGTGGAAGTATCTTGATAAGCCTCTATGACACATATGCTAATGTCTACGCCACAAGATGCATCTATCCATTTACTGATCTCATCAACACTGAGAACAATGGTGTGGAGGCACAGTGTGGCGTAGTCCCGAAATGCCGGAAATTACACCAGACTAGAGAGGTGCTTCCCTCCACTGAACTCTATTAAGAATAATTTGCACAGAAATCTTACAGATCTGATTTGAGGATGTATTGTTCTTATTTTCTATGCGTGCGTTTTCTTTTTCTTTTTTTATACAAAGGTTATTAGGTTAGAGTAAGGCTATAGAAAACATTTGCAAGTGTGAAAATTCAGCATGGGAGCAGTGCTTTCAGTGGATGAGATTCCCCATTGAAAGATCCCAAATATACCTCTCCGCACTTGTCTTCACAAGTGTTTGCACTCACCTTGTCCCCTCCTCTCTGCTGCTCATCCCTACTTCTTGTCTGTTGCTATATGATCATGGAGCGAATAGGATGGTGCCATGGTCCCAGCCACTTGCAACATCACTGAAGGCAAAGGTCCATTGCTCTGAATGGAGAGGAACACTTCCAAGTTAATGTCCTCTTGTCCTGCTACATTGAACTACAAAATAGGCACTGCCATGTAGCCAGGCGTGGAAGGTCATCACCTAAACCTGAGCAATGCATGAATATTTCGGTAGCCTCCTTGTGGTAATTTTTCTGGGCCATGCAACAACTTTCACGGTAATTGGTACCCCGTTTGAGTGTAGTTCTGTCTGAACAACAAGATGTGCACAGTCTCAGCATCCACACATCAAACAGAGATAAGTTCCCCTACAGGCCAGATGTGCCCTTTAATGACACTATTTTGAAGTAAGTGGCTGGAAGATTACACAGCCTTAGGTGTTAAAAAAAAAAAAAGGGACCCACAGGGCAGACATTAAAAGCTGCCAGAGAAGATATTTCTGAGGAGTTTCTAAGCTAAGGGGCACTAAAAGAGAGATCACAGTGACCTGAAATGATATTTTAAAAACCAATGTTCTGAAATGGTGTTCGTGGGTTGGGGATTTTTGCTCCTCCTAGGGAGCCAGGCAGTGAAAATAGGCTGAAAATCCATCTAACATGCAAGGCCATAGAATATCCTGGGGTTCCCCTGTCCCCAAATCCCATGTGTGTATTTCACATTTTGTCTTTTTCTATTTTTCCCTGGAGGGGGGAGAGTGCTAAGGAGTAGGAATTAATGCAGAACTAGGCTTAACACGATATATTTAAAGGGGGGGACCTTAATAAATAATTGCTTGGCTACTTTGAAATTGACTATGTTTTATTAAGTTAAATATCTTTGAGCCATTAGTATTCTATTTAAAACTGCACATTTTAAGTAGGCTAAAGGAAACCAGAAGGTCTTTAGCATAGCTACCATTGCTAGGGCAACCACTTCCTTAGTCTCCGTGTTCTCTGTCTGTCTCTTTCTTTCTCATATCTGTGGTTCATGCAAAGCTTCAAGAATGTCAGAGGATGGGACCACAATCTTAATTAAAATATGTCAGTCAGTGGATGCTGCCAGAATTCCAACCTTTGTCCCAAAGCATGCAAAGGAATTTGTAGACATGTGCTTCTTTTCCAAAATATTCTTCTTCTGTTCTAAAAAAAGCATGTAGAGAAACTAAAAAAGGGAGGGTCCCTCTCCTATGAAGTAAACCTCCCACTTGAAGATACATCTGCAGGATTATGCAAAAGAAAAATGCAATGCATTATAAAGAGGTGTCTGTTATCTGTAACGCTGGGGCACAAGCAAGTCAAAACGAACTACCAGTTTCATGTATTTCAATGGAATAGTAAGGCATTTGCCAAACCCTTTCTGACTGGAAACAATGAGACTTAATGGTATTTAACTCTGAGAGGGAGTGTTCATTTTTAATCAGGACTGCTTGAAAAAAAGATTTCCAGTATTTTGGTCAGTATTTTGCAGCAGGGATTGGAGTGCATTCCAAATATGTAATTTTGAATATTTAAAGTTAATTAAAGCACTCTGTTGCTCTGGCACAACCAATCCACCTTTAAAAAAAGAACTTTGTGCAGTTAGGAAAGTGATGGAGAAATAATAATAATAATAATAATAATAATAATAATAATAATAATAGTTTGTTGAATTTATATACCAGAGGTCTCAGGGTGGTTCACAGAACAAAATCAAAATATAAAACCACGAAAAATATATTTGCACAGCAAACTGTGGGGTGAACAAATGATTAATGGGGAAATGTAGAAACACCACACAATCAAATTAGGATGAATGCTCAATTGCCATATAACTTCCCCACGAACAAATCTAAATCAATTCTCAATAAAGGCTGCACATTGCCTGACCTCTGTATAAGCTTTGGGTAAGCTAATCAGGATAAGCACACAACAAACAGGTTACCTGCAGGAGTCCCCAGTACCTATCTGCTAAAAAGAAGGGTATCAGGGCTTCAGGGCATATTTCAGACAGGTTGCCTGGTGAGAAAGGAAATGCACTGTGCACATGCTCAAATAAACACTGCTGCTTCAGATGAGACAAAGTGGTCATGGCTTTCTCCAAAGAATTCTGAGAGCTGTACTTCGTGAAGGATGCTGAGAAGTCACATTCTTCAGGCAGGCTGGTAGAGCTTAGAAGAGATTAACTGGATGGAGAGATGTCATACCAGACTGATTCAAAAACCTGAAAAAGTACTGATGCCCTTTGAGGAATAAGTAACATGTATGATACCACAAGACAGCTTTGTTTTCACCAGGTGATGTAGAATCTACTCTCTGAGTTGTATCTCAATGTGCAACATCTCTAACCTGTGCAACTCCTCACTGACTCCTCACATGGTCCACCCCTTTATATATTGATTCTTGGCAAAATATGCAGATCTTGGCATTATGAGTATCAGCAGTTCTCTTCTTCAGGCAGCTTACGAGATCCACTGTTATTTACATGCAAAGCACATCACAAACTGATCGTAGCAGCCTGTCCTGAAATACATGAGAGAGAACAGAAAGTAAAATAAAATTGAGAGAATGGAAGAAAGACACAGTACACAATTTGAAGTATACAGGTGAGTGAAGTGGGCTGCACTTGCTAGCTTAACATCGAGGGCAACCACCCACCTGACTCATTTGTATGCCAGAAATGGTGTGCATAATTATCCTTAACCTAGGGCAAATCTATTTATCACATCATGGAAATTCATCAAAAAGAAGGCGGCGGTGGGGAAGAGTATGAAGTGCTTTCAGCTTCCAGGCCTTGCATTTCTAAAATGGTTGTAAACATTGCCAAATAATGTTCACACTTTTTTTTAATTCATGAACAGATTTTAAAATATTAAATTTTACAGTATTCATTGTGAAAGTGGCTACAAAATATTGGATACGAGAAGCTTCATAAGTTTGATTGTATGCATTAAGAAAAAAATGTGAAAATTGGTGGCCATTTCCCCAAGTGGTGATCAAAATCTTCAGTGTGGGGGCAATATAAAAGGCTAACTGTACGATTTATTTATACATAAAACACCCAGTTGCACCAGAATGCCATCACGCTGCCCAGTTTCAGAAAAGCAGTCTCATTTATAAGGTCTCAGTTCACCTGCATGCTTTGATGGGACAACTTATTCACCTGGAGCTTTCCAGGGTGCTGAAAATACCTTGGAATATAACAGGGATGGGGAACCCGAGGTCTTCCAGAGTTTGTTGGGACTACTACAGCTCCCTTCATCAGTGACTATTGTCCATGTTGCATAGGGCTCTAAGGAGTTGGAGTCCAACAACTTCTACAGAGTCACAGGTTCCTCATCCTATTGTAAACTTCTCTGAGGTTATCCCACCCCCTTGCAATCAAGCAGTGTATAAATTTTAAGAAAGAAAGAAAGAAAGAAAGAAAGAAAGAAAGAAAGAAAGAAAGAAAGAAAGAAAATATGGGTGCCTGATATGGACAGATGAGAGCATGATTTTAGGCTGGCACATGCAGGTTACAGCATGTGACTCTGATCATGTTATCTCTGTTGGCTTCTTATTTGCTTCAGCACCAAATTCCATTTGTTAGTTTTAGTCTTTGAAATCCTGAATGGCTTGCAAGCATGGCCAAACTTGGCCCTCCAGCTGTTTTGGGACTACAACTCCCATCATCCCTAGCTAACAGGACCAGTGGTCAGGGATGATGGGAACTGTAGTCCCAAAACAGCTGGGGGGGGGCAAGTTTGGCCATGCCTGGAAGCCTTAGAGGAAAGGTTCCTTAGGATCTGCCTATACAGGCCTGCCTGGCGATCAAGAAGAGTGTTTGAGGACTCGCTCTTAGTGCCATCTCAGGAAATCTTGTGACTTGAGCTCAAGAGATAATGTCATTTCTATGGTGATTTCAAAATAATCTGTAAAGTTAAATTGGTTAGACTCCCTCTTTGTGTCTCTTCACTGGAAATGGAAAGTGCTCTTATTTTGATAGGGTTTTAATGTTTGATGCAGGAATAGAGAAGCTTTGACCTTCCAGAAGTTGCTGGAACAGGGTACAATTCAGTCCATTCTGAGACGCAGTTGGAGGACACTGCTCTCCAGTAACTCTCCTTGGTTCTGTGACTATTATATTCTTCTGTAAAATCAACGAGAACAATATCCACCAGTGCTTTCCTTTGTATTTTGTATTTATTTCATTATTGCACACTGCCCCAACATTTTTGAACAGTGGGTGGTTTAACTCTTTAAATAAAATAATCAATATTGTTTTGTCTTTATTTTCAGTTTATAAACACAACAAAAGAATTTAGTCCTCCTGTGATCAATGGAGCATACTTTCTCAGGTTAGTGGGCATCAGATTGTGTTCTTAGAGTGCACATTTTCTGGAGAGCAAGCCCCATTGAGTACAAAGGGGCTTAATTCAAAGCAAGAACATACAGGCTCTTACTTTTAAAAGGATTCTATAGTACATCAAGAAAAAGCCAATTTTCTTGCTATATCCCTTAAACTGAGCTTTTTTTCTAATCAGTATACTTGTAGCACTAATGAGGGGACAAAATCAATGCTGTTATTCAACTCTTTGGTTTAATTGGCTCTCCCCCTCCAATGCGATTTGCCACTTAACTTAAAATCTATTTTAGCTTTTCTTGAGCACTCCTCTATTCTTAATTCTTAAGCCTCACTAAATTTGGGTTGGCTAAATGTTTTGATTTGCTCTTCTGTGTGCAATAAAAGAGACAATAAGCAGACGTGTAAAATTCCATACTGGGAGCCTCCAGTCAGACACAAATTATAGCTTTCATTTTTTATTTTTAAAAAAAAGATAGAAGAGGCAGTTTGTGCCAAAGAAACCAAAGGGAACCTTGGACAGAGTTTTCAGCTTGTGCTTTTGTCTCCCAACTTTGCAGCTGTATGTTCAAGCTGGAAAATGAGCCCCTTGGTATGTAAGAACTCATTATTTTCTAAATATGAACTGTGCTTTGTCTATCTTGCTTTAACTCAACATACCTCACATCATGTATTTGACAGAATATGCAAGTTCAGATCTTTTTTAGGCATTCAGAAAAGAGCACAGGCAGGTCTACGCTATCAAAAGGCTGAGGACCTATTGGTGAAGAAGAATAACACACTAATGCACACCAATATTGTAAAGCTAAACACTGTGATGGAACTTTTTTTTTAACTACACACACACTAAAGTAACAGACATTCCTATCCACACCTTGCAATGTCAATGGGGATCATATCAGCTACTGTCTGCTGATCCACATCACAGCTCAAATATGCATCCATGTCTGCCTGTACCCAGTGTTCTTTTTTCGGGGGGAAAGGTGGGGGAACTCACCATGAAGTTTGTTTGTTTATTGTAGGCCCAATTGCAGTGTCCCCACCCCTGGCCATGGCTAAATGTAAGATGTGATTAATAAACTCAAGCAGACAATGATCTACTTCTTTATTGATTACAAATATAGGTGGATTTATGGCTCAGGCATTGGGTATATATCCATTCCAGCTCCCACAGACAAAATATATATATATATTTAATTTTAAGAAAAGCAAAGGAACTCAGTTACCCTGAGTTCTTGCTTTAAAAAACCCTTCCCAAACCAGTACGAAAGCCTGCTTTGGGGTATGGATATCCTTTTTCTGACCCAGGATGCAGAGAAGTCTATTTTATCACCCTTTTGGCATAACTGGAATCAGGTGTTTGGGGGTCCTTATTGCCTGAAGCAAGTGATGAAAATGTTCACTTTCTTCCATAGAGAGGACTATGTTTATGCATCTAGTAGGCAGAATGTGTGTAGCTTTGCATGGTGTATTTCTCTCCCTGTTCAATCTCTGGACCTCCTCAGGACTCCATTAAGTCTCCTCAATCCTCACCCATCACCCTTGCTTCATCTTCCTCATTGGCTTCTTCCTGACCAAGATACAATGAATTCCATCACAGTGACCTAAGAAGAGCTTGCTGGATCAGGTCAGTCGCCCATCAAGTCCAGCATCCTGTTCTCATAGCACTCAACAAGATGCCTATGGGAAGCTTGCAAACTAGATCTGAGCCCAAGAGCACTCTTGCCTCCTGCAGTTTCCAGCAATTGGCATTCAGAAGCATACTGTCTCTACAGTAAAGACATCGCCATCAGAGGTAGCAGCCATCAGTAGGTTTAGCCTCCATGAATTTGTAGACTTCTCTTTTAAAGCCATCCAAGTTGGCAGCCATCACTGAATTAACTTATCAACTCACATGCAAAGTCTCCAATGCAACCCCTAAATAAAGCCTTGTTTATACATTCAACAGAATTAAGTGGCAATGCTTCTCCTGGACCGCCCCCCTTCAGGCTGCCTGTGGGGATCTGCACAGCTCTCTCCCAAAGAAAGTCCATGCATTTGTAATCCTTTAATTTGTCAAAAAGAAGGGTTCAGGTAGTGAGCATCCTTTTTATTCATGCAGGGAGGTCTTTTCATGGAGGAACATCTAAATCCAAACTTCTGCAGGTGCAGCCTGGAAAGAAAACTTTTACCACTTGAACTTTCTGGTGCATACACATGCGCGCACACATGCTACATAGCTATCACTGAAATGTGCATGATTTACTTTGTTCTGAGCACAAACTTTGTTCTGAGCATCAACAAACAATGCCTATTTCATTGATTTAGTCACTGTTTATGCAGAAAACTTCCCAACGATTTGATGATCTTATACCAATTACCAAAGAAATAATAATACATTGACTACCTGTATAGAGAGATGCAGAGAGATCTATGATTGGACAATTAGTCTTTTGAAAGACATTTTAATTAGATCATTCTGTTAAAATAACCATAGGAGTTAGAGAGCTATAGCCTACTGCTACATTGATAGCATCACTCCATGTTGTAAGTGCATCGTCTTGTTGTTAAAAGCGCAGCATGACAAAGTGGTGGGACAAAGATTTTGTCCATCTTCCTCTTAATGAAAATGTAAATGATCTTTAAACAGAGATTCTTGCATTCCTTTATAAAAAAAATGAGCTGGAAGGCAAAATCCACCTTCCAAACACCTTTTTAAAAAATGAATAGATAAATGTTTACTGAACTTTATATAGGACACAGCCCAACCAAAGACAATTTTCCGACCTGTTCATTGTGATGGGAGAGATTTACAGTAGACCGTGTTGTCTACTTGGAAGTAAATTCTGCTGAGTACAGTGGGGCTTACTTGCAAGGAAGCGGGTGCAATAAGACAGCCTTAAGCATGTACCTCATTCATTTTCACTGAAATCGGTGGGACACAAATATACTTTCCCCTGGATTTTATTTGTAAACTGAATCTGTCAAGCAACCACAATCGAAAGGGCATCTGGATTGTAAGTACCATTGCTATATAACAAACTCCTTTAAAACTGTCCTGGGTGGTGGTGCGGGCATTGTGACATTAAACAGCATAACCATGGTTAAGGGATTAACAATGGTCCATAGTCCTTGTGGTTGTGTGCTTCCTTCTTTTGAGAGATCTACCGCTAGATCCAAACCTGCTTTCTGCGCACTCTGGGACTAGACTGTTTCCTTTACCAGTTTGTAACAGTGAACTAGGACTGCAGGGACATGGGTTCAAATCTCCACTGGGTGTTCTTGGATCAGCTACCACCTCTCATCCTATGGAGACTCACGGGGCTGTTGTGAGGATAAAATTAGGGAGTTGGGGTGGGGGTGGGGAGAAAAACTATGT
This sequence comes from Podarcis bocagei, assembly GCF_964188305.1. Taxonomy (NCBI): domain Eukaryota; kingdom Metazoa; phylum Chordata; class Lepidosauria; order Squamata; family Lacertidae; genus Podarcis; species Podarcis bocagei. Next base: position 107,568,924 of record NC_138125.1, read on the forward strand.
ATGCTACCCTGAGCTCCTTGGAGGCAAGAAGGTTTATAAATAAATAAATTTCAAGTTAATTCTGGGGAGCAGGGATAGAGATGTTAGAACTAGGCTTAAAAATGAGCAGTCATTAATTGGATTTGAATGGCTGATTCACAGGTAGGTGAATATATAAAGTGATATTCAGATCAAGAGGGTTTTCATGAGCCTTCTTCCTCCAAAAAGAGGTAGAGGAATTGCAAGCATTAGCATTATTATGCACATAAAGTATACATGTACCATCCGATTCAGGTGGCATTTCCCATATACAGTGGCATGGACAAGCATGCTTATGTGGCAAAATGAGCACAGAATTCGTGTTTTCTTTACCATATGAATCTAGCCAAAAGAGAAAAGCATATGTTTGTAAAAATCCAAGGCCACAAGCATACATTATTTTGCACATAGCGATAAAATTGCCCTGTTGTATCAGGTTACCGTGATGCTATTGCACTGTTATATCTTAGTGTGTAGTTATTGTACCTTACTTACTGCATTCATTCTGATTTAGAAATGTGGGGTTCACATTACATTTTAAAGGCTTTTTGAAAGATTGTTTCATGTAACCTGGACATAGCAAGATAACAGGATCACATTATTCACAGGGTAGATCTAATCTACTTCCCCACCCGACAAAGGCAAACAGAGATACAGGTGCATAGCTCTATTTATAGGAGAACGCATACAATGGATTAAATGAAATACTGTTTTCTATGGCTCTGGAACATTGGCATGTATGTTAACTTGTTCCAGAGTGATTGGAAAAAGGTACCTATGATTTGTTGCCAAAAGCTGAATTGACTCCCTTCTGAATTGACTCCCCCTACAGTTGTTTTTCTATACTTCTCCTAGAGGTCTTTATCAGCTTCTTGAGTTGTGTGTCTCCCTGACACACAAGTAGAAAATGAAAATGGGGGCAGGGCGTGGGGTGGGAAAGATCTCAGTAACTGACACATGAATTACTTTTGATGTGATGTCTGGGTAGAAACTTTGCAGGAGACAAAACAATGGATGTCAGTGCAACACAGGGCTTGCCTTGCAGTTTGTGAACAGGAGATGGCTATCTGTGGATAAGTCTTAGAATGATAGAATCGTAGAGATGGAAGGGCCTTGAGGGTCATCTACTCCAACCCCCTGCAATGCAGGAATCTCAGCTAAAGCATCCATGACGGATGACCATCCAACCTCTGCTTAAAAACCTCCAAGGAAGGAGAGTCCACAGGAGTATCTGGCACTTCCACGGTAAAGTTAAACAGGGAAGGACACATTCCAGCTAAGCTAAAGCACTCAAGGAGGGAATGATGAGGGGGTGAGGCCTGTGGTCCTGAGCGCCAGAGAGAGAGAGAGAGAGCTGAAGAGCTGTGTTTGGCCCCTGGGCCTCAGGTTCCCCACCAATGGCTTGGAGAGTTTTCTGATTATAAAACTTTCTAAATAAAGAAACAAAATAAATCCTTTTGACAAGCTGAAAGTGACATGAATTCTGTTGCAGGCTAAGTTTTATTCAAAGACCTTTTGGAGAAATACCTTGCCACTTGCATTTTGAGCCAATTCCCTCAAAACAGGCAGCCAGGACAGCCAAGGTAAGCAAACCCCATTTAACTTCCATTGTCAGCACTGATGATAGGTTCATTGATAGCATTATGAATTAACTGCAACAGCTTTCCTTCCAATCCCCCTGCCCTTAGCTCACCTGTCTCTTTAAGCACTTAACATCAGGACTTCCTTCCTTAAAAAGAAACCTGTTTATCCCTGGCTCTTTCTTTTTAATTTTCCGAATTTTAAAGGGACTTTCTGTCTTACTGACAGCCTGTATATACCATCTATGTATGTAAAGGGAAAGTTTCCTGGCATGCTGTGAGAAAGGTGGCAGGACCGGCGAAACAAGACAGGATTTGTGATCATCCACTTGGTCCCATTGCTAGCCATTGTTGATCACTAAATTAAAAGAAAATGCCAAATAAAAAAGAGCAATGAACAGAGTTACGATTTTGTGAGTGAAGCACGGAGACCAGAACATAATGATCTCTCTCTCTCTCTCTCTCTCCCACTCCCACCTCCTTTCCACCATCACGTTAATCTTCCCTGAGATTTGGAGGGGAAATGGCAGAGCTGTCATTGGAATCATAAACAGCATTTGAATCATTTTCATAGTGCAGTGTCCTGGTTTCAACAGTAATATATTACAATCTCACTGCATTATCACCAGGCGCATTCCTTTAGCCGTTTACCAAAATGAAAGACTGCCGCAAGCTGATTTACTTTAAAGCTTCTTTTGTTTGCTTGTGTGATTTTGTTTTGTTTCTTTATTATCTAACATCAGGAGAAGGTTTTAGTGCAGGCTGTGCACTGCTGATATCACACTCTTAATTCTGTCTCCCCATCCTGCAGCACCAGCCTCCCTTGAAAGGACCCCACTCGCCTCTCTTCAAGCTGTGGTGGGATGAGGGATCCACAGGTGTTCTGCACTTTACAGGCAAGAGACAAGGGATTATTTTTCATTTTCATGGCAACCTTCCCTGCAGAATGTCAGTTTGCTGATGCTCCAATTTCATCCCAGCTATCCTGTCTATTTGCATTTTCACTTGTCTTCACCTGAGAATGAAACCATCTCCCTTCACCTTAGAAGTGACCTGCCTCTTTTCGCCTGCCCCTCATTAACCAAAATGTGGTGGGGGAGGGTTGGCTAGTGGTGTATTCATATTCTGAAATAAATGAATAAGTCTCCATTTCTTTTCACAGGCATAGTGACAAAAATGGCAAAATGCTTTGAGTGTGATTTTTAAAATCTATCTATCAATCCACATACAAACCGCCTGACACACATCAATGGTTTTTCTCTAGGGTGTGAGAGAGAAAAGACTAATATCTGAGCAGCAGAAATATGCATGGAAGCCAGATAGCTATAATGAATGGAGAAGCTTGTACCATTCCCCCCACTTTTTTTGGAACCAATGCATATCAAGGTATCAAGATAAATCAAGGATGAAACAATTTCTCTATTTCTTCATTTGCATTGTGAACTCAGCCTGAATAAAGCCATGTCTCCAGCGGATCAGAACCTTGCACGGTGCGCCTTGTTTAAAGAGAGTGATGCTCGGGTAATCTTAAACACTAACTGATGTGAATGCATTCTTCTTTTGTGAGCTCCTTTCAAGCTCTCAGCATTAATCCATGATTGAGTCCAAAAGATCTTTCCAGTAGCTTCTCACCTGGAAGCCCACTCAATGCTTCAAATATCTGCCAGTCAAGCAAGTGATCAGAATGCTTCTTTTCAGGATATTGGTGGGCTTTTTTGTTTTCTTTTTAAAGATACATTTTCCTGCTCCTCTTTTGTTTCTAGCTGTTGATGCACATATGCCAACAGGCTCCCAGGTCGTTGTAGCTCATATAATTTTAATAATTTGTAAACAGGGATTACAGAATATGAAGAAGCATAGCTTATGTCTGAAGCCTCTTGCTTGTAATCTTAATGATCACAATTTGAAATAATAGCATGACAGGGTGCAGCATATCTATCATAAACATATAGCTGGTCGCCCAGAATTCATTTGATCTCTCCTAGGTCTGTGAAACTGTGGAGTAGTTCAGTGTTTCCCAACCTTTTTTGGGCAAAGGCACACTTGTTTGATGAAAAAAATCTCGAGGCACACCACCATTACAGCCCCGTGACGTCAGCGCGCAGCGTCACGCCGGGAGGGACGCACGAAAGTGTAAGTTTCAATTTTTTTCCCTCCCCTCCTGTGTAAAGGGGAATGCACTCTGCTAAGTAAAGGCACTTGCCACAGCAGCGTCAACGTCACAGCACCCACCGGCACCCAAGAGAGAAGGGGTCTCAGCAGCCCTTTTGCCAGGAAGAGGAGCAAGAACGAGAGGAGGAGGAGGAAGAGGAAGAGAGCCCCCCCCCAAAAAACATTCTCCTTTTGATCTTCCTTATTTGCAATTCCTCATTGCAAAACAGTGGTTGACATACAGCTGATTTTTTTGTTATTACAGTCCCCACCCCCTCACCTAGAAAAACACCACCTGTCAATTTTTTATTATTATTATTATTATTATTATTATTATTATTATTATTATTATTATTATCATTATTATTATTCCCCGCCACTCTGGGAGGCTGAAGCCCTTTAAGGCTTCCTTCTGTCCACTCTCTGTGAATTACCTGCCCGGAGCGGGTTTCTGGGGGGGGGGCGCTGCTGCCGGTGTCCTCCCCGTCGAGTCTCGCCTTGCCCGGCGCGTGGCGGCCGCCCTTTCCCACACTCTGCCGGCTGCGCAGCCAAGCCCCGCGGCTCGGCCTGTCAGCGTTACCAGGCTCGGCGGGCGGTAATTCCCGAAGAAAGCCGGCGGCGCTTGAAGAGCTGGCAAGCCCCCATTTGCATGTCTGTTTTCCGCAGCCCTTGGAGAGGATTAAGTTCCCTCCTTCCTGCCGGGGAACCTCCAAGCTTTGGGGGTGGGGGGGAGGAGGCAGCAAAGCGAGGCAGTAAGGAGAGCGCGGCTTGGCTCCTCGCCGCCGCCGCCCCGCCTCTCGCCGCCGGACTCGCCCGCCTCCCTCCAGGCAACATCTCGCGGCACACCAGGCAACATCTCGCGGCACACTAGTGTGCCGCGGAACAGTGGTTGGGAAACACTGGAGTAGTTCATGCTGCTTTGCTTTGGCTTGCAGCTTCCACATGAGGTGAAGAACTTTGACTCATATACTCCACCCCACCCCAACATCATGGGCAGAAGGCCACATGATGCAGATTGCATGTCCATATATCTGCACCTGTGATTTATTCACTTTTTGTGGCTATGTAGGTTGTGTTTATGGGGCATATGCCATAGGCTTGGGCCTGAATGCTCTCCATATGTAGTTGACCTTTGTCACTAGGCTTGTCACATTGACCCTTGGCTAACCCACTGGAAGCCACATGCCAGTGGTGGATGTGGTCACTCTCATACACTTGCACATGTACACAATGCATAGCCCCCTCTTCAGCATAAGCTTCTGTGGACTAGGGGGCACTCCCTCAGATGCATGATAAGGGTAAGACTTCATGCCACTGATGAAGTGAGCTCCTGTCCATTAAATCTAAGGCCACAAGAAACCTCTTAGTCAACATAGTGCTAAAAGACTCTCTCTTAGAGAGGTGCATATTCTCTATATAGTTTACTGAAGACATTTCAACACTTCATAGAATCATAGAAGAAGGGGCCAAAGTTCTGTGTGGTTCACATCATATGCAAAGCCAATGTTGGACAAGACCACACATCAGTCTCATGATCCAGGGATCTTGCAGGGACTAGCAGAGAACTTGGGCTCATTTCAGGCTTATTCCTGAGGGAGAGCACCACAGTGGCTTTTTTGTAGTCCTCTCAGCCAGAGGATACAGCTCTGTCTCCTCTCTCTCTCTCTCTCTCTCTCTCTCTCTCTCTCTCTCTCTCTTATTTATTTAATAAATTTTTCAATACAAACATCAACCGCAAAAGACACATACAACAAAAACCATAATAACAGTAATAACACAATTTGACAATTCAGATTTGGATACACTGATATACCTATGACTACACCTTTTTAAACAATATTTCCCCACCTCTCTCCCCTCTCTCTATTTCCCACCACTATAAGCCTTATCGTTTAAATATTCGTTCCAGATTTCTTCATATTTATCCATTCTTATTTTGCGTCGACATGGAATTCGGTCGTACGTAGCTAATCTGTCCATATTATCAATCCATATGCTCAATGGAATCTGAGTCAGAGAACGACTCCCCTGCAGTTCCTCTGTCTCCCTGTCCTCACAAAAGCCGAAGCCTACAAAACAAGGCAAGGGTCATTTAATCAGCCAGCCAACTTCTCCAGAAAGGCAGAGTGTGCCACACTTCAAATCTGGCCAGCCCAAGGCTTGAGTTCCTTCTCACTCTCTGAAGAGATGCCTCACATAGCCACCTTAGCAAGGTCCCTTGGAGCTGTCCAAGGTCCTGTGTTATCTCAAACTTGTGACTAGACGTTGCCTGCTTCAGCAGTGAGCCTAAGTTTTTAGGCACACAGCAAGCAGCCTCCCCATTTTCTGTACTTACAAGAAAGCCTAGGACAGCTGAGGATGCTGTGGGTTTTTCAGGGAATGTGGGCACCCAGGAAGGCTAAGGAGTACATACACCTGGAGAGATGGTGTATAGGATGAAAGAAAGCACTAGGCAATCCCATCACTTTCTATCTGATTCTTTTTATTTGGAGATATAAGGGAAAGGATTGAACTTCGACCTTCTGAATACAAGTTATGTGTGTTGCCCCTGAGCTATGAGCAGGTCCCTGTTAGCATGCCCTTTCCCCAACTTGATCCCATAGCAGTCAAGATAATGTCAGCAACTTGGCCAGCTTTAATTGGGAGATGTTTTTTGTGCACTGAAATTCATTTTGAGATTTTTTTTTAATCACAGTTGGATTTTACTTTTCTTTCAAAAGTCTTACTCAATTATTTTAAAGAAGCCACAAAAACTTGGTGAGGCCAGTTAGGCTGACACAAACTGAGTAGCCAAAGTGAAAGTTCGGTCTGCCCAGTTCAAAAACAACCCTCTCACCACTTCACCTCTGATATTTAATAGAGAGAGCACTTTCTTCTAAGATTCCTGATTGCTTATGCCTATTGTTCTTGATTAGGAATCTGGACAGAGAGTAATTTAAGGCATGGCATTTATGCAAAATAATAATAATAATAATAATAATAATAATAATAATAATAATAATAATAATAAACCTACCGTGTAATGTCTACATTGTATTGGTGAGCACCACCAGTACAGGAAGCTAATTCGTTTAAGCCCTGACTTGATTCTAGAGCCATTCTGCTTACAGATCCCCTGTTGAGTTCTGCAGGCACTCTTTGTGCAAAATGTCTGCTGGCTTGAAGACTGTTTTCTTACAGTGTTATACAGGCAGGTCGTCTCCTTTAATTGCAGATCCATGATGCTAGATGTCCACACAATCAAACTGTATTTTAAAATTGTGCTTATGCAAAGTATGAAGATGAGGTTAATTTTTTTAATATAGCTATATAAAATCATTGTATAATAGCAGTGAGTTTAAAAGATAAGTATATTCTGTTGCTCCTGTCTTGGTGTAATGCTTTGTTCCCTCTCTGTAGACTGTTTTTTTTTATATATATCTCTGAATAACAACTGTACTCAGGAAAGTGAGAACAATTTTTTTTCTTCAGTTCCATTGACACATTTGATTCACGTAGACTTCTCTTTTGTAAATAGGCTCATAAAAATTATGAGTGCTGTGGAAAGAATAGAGAGAGACCATTTTCACCCCCTCTCACAGCACTCTAACTTGACATTACCCATTAGAATTGACTGTTAATGGATTCAGGACAGGCAAAGGAAAGTAGTCCGCCTCACAAATACATTGCTATCCTATGGAATTTGTTGCAACAAGATGAGATGACCATCACTAGCTTAGGTGTCTGTAGGAGGAGATGTGAGAATGGCTGCATCGACGGCTTTTAGAATGTATAGGTTCAAATGCAGTAATAAATACCACTTCTGGGGAAAAGGAGGAAGAGAAATTGGAGGAAGCCTTGGGTTTATGAGCTTCCTAGAGGCAGTGGCTAGGGATGTGGGTGGCACTGTGGGTTAAACCACAGAGCCTAGGACTTGCCAATCAGAAGGTCGGCAGTTCAAATCCCCGTGACGGGGTGAGCTCCAGTTGCTCAGTCCCTGCTCCTGCCAACCTAGCAGTTCGAAAGCACGTCAAAGTGCAAGTAGATAAATAGGTACCACTCTGGCGGGAAGGTAAATGGCATTTCCGTGCGCTGCTCTGGTTCGCCAGAAGCGGCTTAGTCATGCTGGTCACATGACCCAGAAGCTGTACGCCGGCTCCTTCGGCCAATAGAGTGAGATGAGCGCCGCAACCCCAGAGTCGGCCACGACTTGACCTAATGGTCAGGGGTCCCTTTACCTTTTAGAGGCAGTGGCTATCCAGTGTAAGTAAAGAGATACTGCAATAGATTGAGTCAAGTGACCAGCCCAAGGCCACAATCTGAATGCAAGATGGAGGTTCTTGGAAACACCAGGAACAGAGGACTTCCGGGTTGACGCGATCTGGAAATGGCGGATTCCCTCCGAGCTGCGGAGGGAATCGGCTCCACTGAGGACGGGTCTTTGCCGCGCCGGCGACGCGGGGACCCTTAAAAACCGCAGGCGTGGAAGCCTGCGGACTGAAGACTCGGCGGGTGCCTTAAGCGCCCCCCCTGATCCACGAAGAGCCTTTTTAAAGGCTGTGGAGAGGATACGGGGGGTGGCGTGGCACTGAGAGTCGACCGCTACCTCGGTGGAGCGAAGCCGCGAGCCATGACCAGAGAGCGCTGACTTTCTTCCTTGAAAATCTGGACTGAAAGAATTACCCGTGAGTAAGACGGATTGGGACTTTAAAAATTTTACCCTGAATTGGAGACGACCGGGGGGTGTGCTAAAAGGAAGTCCGCACCCCCCCCCTGCAGACGATCTAAGCAACGATATAAGAGCTAAGCTGGAGAGCCTACCCTTGGTGGGGTGAGTCAAAAAGGACACTAACTTTCATGATTTAGCTAAAGGAAATTTTGTGCTGGAGAGTGGAGTTTTGGAGACCCTCTTTATGTTTTAAACAACCCCCCCTCCCGGGCTCGGAAACGTCCTGCCTTTGTGCCTGTGTAAGAGCTGCGGAGTTTGACAGCTGTCAAAGCTGCCAAACGGGCAGTTTAAAGTGGAAAAATCACTATCTAAGATCCCTCTGGATTAAGACGAGTTATAATTGAGCTAAAATTGTTGGAAACAAAGTAATAATAATAAGCTAAAGGACTGTTGGAGAAAAGACTAACAAGTAACCAGATTCCCCCTAGGGGGAATTCTGTGAAACTACAATGGATACAATGGCTGTGGATGGAAAGTTACTAGTGGAAATCGAAAGGATGTTTCAATTGGTGGGAATCTTACAAGAGCAGAGCTTAGCCATGAATAAACAACTTATCACTATGACCTTGGGAACAGGCAACTCTGCTGTTTGTATTGAGGACCTGAATGAGAAAGAATCCACAGCTGAATGGGAAACAATGTCTACAGAGGAGGAAGAGACTAAACAAGAAAAAGAGAAAGTAACCTTGGGAAGCAACAACCAAAAGCTGACATCTGTGGAACACAAGCAAGGAGACTCTGGGAACATATCTACCACAAGTCTGCGAAAGACGCAGAAGAAGAAGGAGGAGGTTCTGGGACAATATGGAATACAGGAACTTAAAATAAAGAAATATGATTGGGACCTCCGTTTGGACTTTGATTTTGAAGATACAGGCTTCGTGGAAATACTCCAGCAGTTGCTTTCAAATCTCCTTGTGGGAAGAGAATATGCTTTGATGGTGAAAGATCTTTTTCCAGACTCGACGACTGACATAAAGGACTACCAACAAGACCGGCGGAGAGGGACTGAAAGAGACTTGAAAGCCTTGGACGTGAGGAACCCAGGCTGAGAATCTTGATTTTGGATTTTTATTGGGAAGGGACAAAAACCGGGTATGGGAGGGAGGGAAGAGGAGATACTTAAAAACTCTTAAGACTTTCAGGTTTGGTTAATATGACTTTTAATCAAGATAAAATGAAAAATCGATGGAAGAGAACTTAAGTCCACTTAGGAAAATCAATTTTTTTTTTTATTAGAAAAGAGGTAACAAAATGAATAAGATGGTTAAGAGGAGAAATACCAACTTGCTGATATAATCTGGGGAATTGGGATGCACGAGGGGGGGTGGGGGGAAGTCAGGGAACAAGGTTATGAAATGAGGATCTGCTGAATTTATACATGTTTGTGTCTTGTGTTATTTTTGTGTCTGTATTGTCTTTATAAAAGCGGAAAACCCAATAAAAATTTTATATATAAAAAAAAGGAAACACCAGGAACAGGCTAATAATTGGGATGACAGGGAGAGATCGAGAGCATCCAGAGTCTTGTTGCCTCACAATGGGCAGCAGATAGTGGGGCAACTGGTTTATTCTCCCCCAACCCATTGCAGCCAATGGAACTGAAATAATTATATCATGTACTGGATTGTTAGAATGTTGTAGAAGTCTGATTCACAGAGTTAATGATACAATGCCTAAGCCAGTGTACAATTAGCCCTTAGCCATTTTGAACTCAATATTCACGATATATTTGTCAAGCACAATACAATCAATTCTCCACAGGAAAGAATTAAATAACGGTGCAAGCTTTGGTAAGCATTTGCTGCAAGTTCATAACCTTGACAGATGATTCATACCTTCACGGGGATTTCTAGCCATCCAATCAATGAAATAAAGTGCTTGTGTCATTGTTTTGACTGGAATGGAATCCATTGTTGTTGAATCCAGGCATGCCCTTCTGCAATTGAAAGGCCTTTTTCGGTTTTGCAGAGGGGATTCAGAAGTGCCCAGTGGAAGAAAGGGAGTGGTGGCTTCTGTGGGAGCCAGTGTGGTGTAGTGGTTAAGAGCAGTGGACTCGTAATCTGGTGAACCGGGTTCGCTTCCCCGCTCCTCCACATGCAGCTGCTGGGTTAGTCACACTTCTCTGAAGTCTCTCAGCCCCACTCACCTCAAAGAGTGTTTGTTGTGGGGGAGGAAGGGAAAGGAGATTGTTAGCCGCTTTGAGACTCCTTAGGGTAGTGATAAAGCGGGATATCAAATCCAAACTCCTCCTCCTCCTCCTGTCAATTTCCCCTCTCCCTTTTTAGCAGAGGTGGAATTAGGGAAGCACAACTGGTTCAGTTGCACTGGGTATGAAGCTTTGGGGGTGCATGGGTATGCTGACACAACTATGATGCAGAATGGAAGTCGAGAGGTAGGGGCCGCCAAATATTGGTGTTGCACAGGGCACCACTGAAAGTTGAGACCCCAAGATCCACCACTCCTTGTAGCTCCCAGCACCATCTCCCATATTGTTCAGGACTGCCTCCTTCAGATCAGCTCCTTAGGGGGCCCTGGTAGCTTCTTGGGGAAGTAAAGGTAAAGGTACCCCTGCCCGTATGGGCCAGTCGTGACCGACTCTGGGGTTGCGCGCCCATCTCGCTTAAGAGGCCGGGGGCCAGATCTGTCCGGAGACACTTCCGGGTCACGTGGCCAGCGTGATGAAGCTGCTCTGGCGAGCCAGCACCAGCACAGCACACGGAAACGCCGTTTACCTTCCCGCTATAAAGCGGTACCTATTTATCTACTTGCACTTAGGGGTGCTTTCAAACTGCTAGGTGGGCAGGAGCTGGGACCGAACGACAGGAGCTCACCCCGCCGCGGGGATTTGAACCGCCGACCATACGATCGGCAAGTCCTAGGCACTGAGGTTTTACCCACAGCGCCACCCACGTCTTGGGGAAGTAGGCATTGCCAAAATGGCTCGGCCACCTTCCTCTCACTCAGCATCTTGTGAGAAGAGCTCCAGTAATGGGAAGTCCTTATCCAACCAACACTGATGGTTTTGTTGTTGATTCTTCTTGCTGGGATGCAGGTTAGATCACAAAAAAGAGAGCAGTCTAATTGTTAGGCAAGTTCAGATTCATAGTCAAACAAATGCTAATTAGCTGTAAGAAACATTTACGCCGTGAGTGAAAATATCCTCAGGATTGGCATTTTGAGCATCTGCAAGCAAGAGGGAATGAGCAGTCCAGAGCTCTCTGCTTTGTGTAGGAGTGAATTAGATATTTGTTGGTGTTCCGTGTGTGGAATGGTACATCTGTGAGTAATAAAATATCGTTCGCATGGGCCAACCAGCATCTGTGCATACATTCTTTGTCCATCAAATATTATTCTCTATGGCCATATGTACTTTTGAGCAATCTGAGATGCGCACAGTTTCTTTCTGTCTGTCTTCCCTTAGGAAATATATGTGATTCTGGGATGAGTGATATCAATGGAAGACTGGAACATTGCTGTGATAATTAAACTTGCATTGTCAGTGCTGGTCTGCGACATGAGAGGCCAGGTTTCAATCCTCACTTAGCCAGGAAGCTCGCCAGGTGACCATGAAGCACTCACTATTTCTTTCTCACTATCACTCTGACTCAACAACCTCACAGGATTGTTGCAAGGATAAAACTTTGAGATGGGGGAGACAGTTTTTGCTCTGTGCTCTGTGCTCCTCTGTCCTTGTGGAAGGACAGAACAGAAATGTAGGAAATGAATAAAAAAGAAAGAAAAGAAATTGCCCTTGTTGGGTTCAGAATTTATTTATTTTTATTCATATTGACATGTATGAATTTTATCAATCAGCTGATCATCTTAAACTCCTAAGATTGACTAAGATTTGCTTAATTGCATGATGACCCTAATTCACATAATGTTAAGGAAAGAAAGTGAATATTTTCAGCCTGCAATGATTTGTGTGCCTTGAATCTTTGGGGGCTACATAAGTAAGAAAAAAAATCCATAAAAATGAGTAATTTGGCTTTAAAAGGAGACAGACTTACAAAAGGAAATATTATTCAGGAGAGCTCAACACAGGGAGAAATCTTTGGGCGTGGTTGCAGAATCATTGCAAGAGAATGAATTAATGCCGCTGTTTCAATGTTTGCACTAAACATGACACAGAAACAGTCAATGCAATGGGCTATATCCCTGCTTTGGCAAGGAGATGGACCAATGACCTAAATCCCTGTCCTTTTTTCCCTCTCTCTAGCATATACAGTTCCATGTATCTGTTTAAAATGTTTAGTAAACAGGCTGCCTTTTCAAGAGGAGCTTTGGCAAGATGAGATCCATGTCCTGGAAATGCTGTCATTCTGTAGAAACCATTACGTGGGTTGGAAGGGGGGGGTTGTGGAGGAAGCAGAGGTATATTTTGAAAACTCTGCGGGACAATTCCTTTCAGTGAACAGAAATATTTAACAGGGGTATAAAATCTCCTCTAAGCAGCACTGTCAGGGTAGCAATTGCAAAGCATCGATCCTTCTTCACAAGCTTATCCTTCCTCATAAAACGGCTGATTTTGAATCTCATTCAGGCTTGCTTCCTCTTGGCTTGGTAACTTCTCATGCACTCTTGAGCCCCACGGAATGATCTGCTGCACACATGGAAGGGCTTTGCACATGTGCAGCAAAGCTTTGAGTTGAAGGAATAAATTTCTCAGCCAAACTCTAAATGTTTAGTATATGGGTGGGTGGGTGCTGAGAGAGAGAGAGAGAGAGAGAGAGAGAGAGAGAGAGAGAGAGAGAGAGCTTCCACCCACAATTGCTAACAGCTTTCTCTGAAAGGTACAAATTGCTGCTAATGTTTCGTTAATAATTTTGCTTAAACAGTATGCTGGCCTTTTCCTGCTCAGACGCTCATGCTTGAAACAGAAGTTAGTGAAAGGTAAATGCACAAATTATCATAATCATCATAATAATTTCATTATTTATACTATGCCCATCTGGCTGGTTCCCCCAGTCACTCTGTAAAGTTTTCAACACAAATAAAAACATAATAAAACATCAAACATTAAAAACTTCCCTAAATAGGGCTGCCTTCAGATGTCTTCTAAAAGTCAGATAGTTGTTTATTTCCTTGACATCTGATGGGAGGGCATTCCACAGGGAGGGCGCCACTACTGAGAAGGCCCTCTGCCTGGTTCCCTGTAACTTCACTTCTCACAGTGAGGGAACCATCAGAAGGCCCTTGGAGCTGGACCTCAGTGTCCAGGCTGAACAGTTCGGCACTAGAAGTGTTGTAGCCGAAGGACCCAGCTTCAATCCATGGCATCTCCAGGCAGGGCTGAGAAAGAGTCTCTCTCTGAAAACTACTGGAAAACTACTGTTGCTAGTCAATGTTGACAGCAATAAGCTAGATCGGTCACTGGTCTGATCTGGCCTAAGGCACCTTTCTAGTGTTGCAGGACCCCCCCCCCCAATCATTCAGTTTGTACAAACATGACACACATACACACGACATACATGACACTTCTGTTATAAATTCATAGTAAATCAACCGTACATTGGATTTACACCGGTCCACTTTTATTTTGCTCCATGAAGGAAGGACTATCAAAGGGGGATGGTTTGATACAGGATGGCCATAATCCCTTAACTGTACCAACACGTACTCAGGAGCCCTGCCCAGTTGGCATGGCAACCTTGATGGTCCCGGACAGAAGACCATCAAGGACACAACGGACTTGCATATGGGAGTGGATTCAACACGGACTGGAACAAAGGACAATGATCAGATCTTCCCTCTGGGGGCAGGAAACTGCCAACTCCCCTTTGTCCTCTGGAAATGACTCATGGGGAGGGGGAAAGGAGGAACCAGCCAGGTGACAAGATACTCAGGTTACTTCCACAACCCCTCCCTCAACCCCTCCTTTTTGTGATGTGTCAATGATGTAGTCATGATGTAGTTGTGATGTAGTTCTAGGGGTGTAGCTTCGGGGATTAGTAGCTAATAAAAGTTGGGGTCTTTTGTCCGGGGCTTCCATTTTGCTTCATCTTGTTGTGGGTGGGAGTCCTGTTGCGACAGTTTCCAATAAAGGCCAAGCCTACTGGCTGCTGTTTTGCTCCAAATTGTCCTGGTTGGTGTCTTTTTTTTTTTTTTTTTTTTTTGCCCAAGGGAGCCCTCAGATTCCTCCATTAACACTAGGTTCCTGTTCTCTTCTTCCCACTTTCAAATGCACAGCTGGACTTCAAAGCACGACCATGCTGTACCCCTATGTTCAAGAAAGTATAGGGATGGGGGGAATTTTTGTTTGGTTTTCATTTGAAGGCAATCTTATCTAATTTGCACTTCCTGAAACAATAAGTGAACCACAACACAGCCATCCTCCAAAATTTGCACTTCTCTGAATTTTGGAGCACAATTCTCCAGCAAAAGTACAAATGTACCTGTGTTCAAAAATGCATATTCAAGGATAAATTGCACATTAAAATGCATATATGGGTGAAAATAACACATTTTTTTATCCAGCGTTTTTGTATATATCATATTCATTATAAATATGTGTATATTAAGAGAACTTTGCTCTGAAATCCTGATGAATTTTCACGAGGACTTTAAAAAAAAGAAGCAGCTTATGTGGCAATATGGAGATGTAAACTTAAGATCTGAAAAATGGAGAGAAACTGAAAATGGCATATTTGCCATTTACAATGGACCCTCTAGCTGGGGTGAGGGGGAGAGAATTTTCCTAGCAATTTAAGAGTGCAGATGTGGTTCTCTGAAACTGTTTTGTACTTCATCGTGAAGTGTTGTCTGAATCCCAATTAACAGCTGTGTGCATTTGTGGATAAACCAGAAGGGACATGTGATCCTTTGCAGATATCCACTCAGAAATCGGTCCCGTTGAGTTGAGTTGAGTTGAGTGGATGTAGGATTACAGCCTCAGCCTTCTTTTTGTTTTCATACTATTCAACTAGTTTTGCTTAATGTTTTAATTCTCTCCCTTTGCTTTCAATTGTCACAGTCCCTTCGATTGCTTTTTGTTTGGTTGTTTGTTTGTTTGTGAGGGAAATGCTGCAGAAAATCTAATCTAATCACAGTCAGTAACCCTGGGGATAAGACGTTGTAGCTTCCTTCCCAGTGCCTGCACCTATTCATTTCTTCTCATGACATCCTTCCTCATTCTCAATTCTCTGCTGCCACTGTCATCAACAATGTGGGTAGAACAAAGGAGCAGAATAGGCATGTGCTGCATTCTCTCTGTGTGTATGCATATAATTCATCCCTCTTAATTAACAAAGTGACTAAAGAGCCTACTGCAACATGGGATTGTTCCAGACAAGGGGTAACCTGAGATATGAAAAGGAACATTTTTTTGAACCCACACACACACACGCCGCACCTAAATCCAGGGATCCTGGCCGACAAGAGTTAGGGTGCAAGGGGCTCACATGCTCTTTCCCCTCATTTTGCCTATAAACTACAGAAGGAGAAAAGGGCCAGCACCCCCATGAGGCAAAGTGAGGTGACTGCCTCAAGCAGCTGAATCCATAAGGGCAGCAGATCCTGATGTAGATCTTCATTTCCCCCCACCATGTTTTTGCTATAGGTCTTCACCCATCCCTTCTTCCCTGGCGAGGAGTGGGAGGTGCCATTTTGTAGTTCACTTCAGGTGCCAAAGTGTATTGGACCAGCCCTGGATGGGGAATCTCAGGCCCAGAGGCCAAGTACAATCCTCTCTGTCTGGCCCTTGGGACCTTTCCCAGGCTGAACCCACCTCCCCAGCCATGCACCTCAATGGCCCTGTTGATTTTGGATTGGCTGGAATGTGACCTTCAACTCAACGGAGGATAGAGAGGTGCGTGTTGAGAGTGTGTAGAAACAAGTCTCCTGTACAAAGGCGGAATTCAGCAACGAACAAAAACAGCAGATGTTTATTATAGCTAAAATTCACATTAGTTGCGCTGCTCACTTTTGGCTCTGTCCCTGCCCACCACTTGGGAGCCCACCACTCCCAAAGTTGCCTAGAAGGGAATGTGGCCCCCCAGACTGAAAAAGGCCCTGAATATAGACACTGGGAAGAGAAAGCACTGCACAGTTATGAGCCCACTGGCAGACAAGGGGAGCAAGCAGCCTACTCCTTCCTTCCCTTCAGCCTGTGGAACAGGTGCACGATGGGTAATGTGTTTTCAAGCCACATTTCTCCCGCCAGCAACAGAATCACTGAAATTTTGAAGGGAACTTGCCGCTGCTCATAGTTTCACTTAAAAGACACAGGGAAGGTGACTTGTCTTGCTTCAGCTTGCCAACGTGGCCTCGGTGGCTTTTCTGCCTGTCTACTCCACAGATCTCCAGGGCAATGGGAGCCCTTGCCAGGTGGCAGCCAAGTCCCAAGCTCCTAGGCCGCAGCTGCCACCTGGATCCTCTTGTCTGCCAGCTCTGTGGAGTTGCCGGGCAACAGAGGAAAGTTTACAAGGCAGCAGTTACAGATCCATGACACAGATGAGGAAGAGAAGGGTGGAGGGAGGGAGGGAGGGAGGGAGAGGAGGGAGGATGATGGGAGGGAGAGCAGGTGAGGAGGAAATTAGAAGGTGTTGAGAGGGGTTGAGTACAGGTATGTGGGGAGAGCAGAGGGGCAAAGGATTTGTTGTCACACTTTTTCACCTTACCTCAGAGCCCCAATTTCCTGTCTCAATAATAATAATAATAATAATAATAATAATAATAATAATAATAATAATAATAATAATAATAATGTTGTTTTATATACTATGCAATGCCAAAATAGGTTTCTAAGTGGTTTGCAATAAAAACAAGTTATGCAAAGATTAAAATATAAACATCCATTATTGGCATGCACCATAAAACTGTCCCATTAAAACCACATAGCAATAAAAATAAATAAATCAGAGAATGAGAGATTGAGGGAATGCTTGTGTAAACAGGCACATCATCAAAAGCTGTCAGAATGCCAATACAGTTGGGGCCTTTCATATTTCAGCAGGGAGGGGATTTCATAAAACTGGTGCTACTTGTGGAAAAGCTCTCCTCTGCATGAATAAAAGCCAGTAAAAATCAGGCTGTGGTGTTGATCTTAATGCCTTCACTGGCTGGTTTAAGCTGCAAATGGAATTCTCTTGCCACATCTGAAAGCCCTATGTGGGATAGAGTAGACCATCCCACTGTTGCACTGCTTATGTGCTGCATTACATCTTACTGGTGGCTCATTTTTCTCAGCACAGCAGTCTATGAGCAGGAGCAGAGGAAGGGTGGTGCGGTGGGGGTGGGCCGCCCTGGGTGTCACCACTGAGGGGGGTGACAAAATGCTGGGCGGCACTCACTGCGGGGCCTGTGTGCACCCAAGCCACACATCTCTCCTGGGAGAGACGTGGTGGCTTGAGTGCGCGCAGGTCCGCCCGCCACTCTCCCCAACTGTAGGGCGGCTGAGTGGGAGGAGGCAGGCAGACTCCTCAGAGGCCCCATGGAGTGTCCTGCCCCAGTTTGCCCCAGCCACCCCCTCAGGCGGCTGGCCCCACCCGTGGGCATGGGGCACGCAAGCCGCCCCAGCCACCCGATCGGCTTGCTCTACTGCTGTCTATGAGCACACACTGTGACATTCTTTCACGGGTCTCTGCTTTCTGACTCCAGCATCAGGACCAGTGTCAGCACTGGCCATCCTTGGTGTCTCTTGTTTAGCATCTTGCTAAAGCTCATGGTTAGCAAGGAGAGAGCTTAACCATGAGCCTTGGGTCCATCCAGTGCATATCCTATCCAATAGATGGCTTTATATAAAATTCTATGACAGACAGACAGAAGGAAAAGTAGGTGTCAAGGCAGAGACTTCTTAGTGATTGCACCCAGGTTGTGGAGCTCCCTACCTTGGAGGATCCAGTTGGCCCCCTCCTTGATGGTTTGCCAGCTCATGAGCACCTTGTTAATTTGCAAGTTGCTTAATCGTCTGGGCTGCTCATGTTTTTAGACTTTTGTACAACTATATCTATTTTTAACTTGTTGTCTCTGTTCTTATTTTATTTTTAATTCCATTTGTTTTTTTGTGTTGTACTGTATTGCTGTGAACCACCTAGGCAATCTAAATTATCTTAATAAATAACGAAACAATGTGTAGCTAGATACAGGCTACCTTGCTAGAGGTGTTGTCACTGATGGCCATGTATCAGAGAAATGAAAGGTAGGTTTATTTGGTGCACAGCAGGCATTTGTCAGCACTTAATAGCTCTCCATAGGCACCCAGCTCCTTCTGCAGGGGCAGAGTGCACCATAATCTCCGGCAAAATAAAAAAAACCTGCTGCCACAAAAAGAGGCATATTGGGGTTGATGGGCCATTAAATGACCATACTTCTGTTCCCTAGAGCTATCCTTACCACCTGAAATAGCTTTCCTCCCCCTTTCTTCTGTCATGCTATTGATTGAGTGAGGGACACAGAAAAGAAATATGGCTGTGTGTATTTTTTTTTTTTTTGCATCAAATACTTGTGCCATGTTCTTTGTCCCTTTCACTCTCTGGGAACTAAAAATACTTTCTGACAGGAGAGGTGAAGTCAGGTGCAAACTTCCAGCATCCAAACTAAAACCATTTCAACTTTCTCTTACTTATTTGTTTCCGTTCTTTTTACAAACACAGGTTTTTTTGGAAGGGGGAAGCTGTGGGATTGGCCCTACCTAAGTGATTTCTGTTATTCACAGGAATGTACAAGAAGCAGGAAAGTGGGCCATGCTGAAAGCAGATCACATTTTGCCCAGTGTATGTGGACAGGGCTGGGCATTTGTCTCCGCTGGAGACCTGCCAGCACTAAACTGATCATTTGAAATGCGTGTTATCATACAAATTTTTGGCAGGTGCCATTCTTACCTCAGCTGAACATAGGTGAGTCTAGCATGAGCCAGAAGGAACTCAGTCTTTTGTCAAAGGTTTTAGATGGCTGTGCCAGCTGGGAAAGGGACAAAATAGAAAAGAAAATTTTAATTCCTCCCATTCGTGTTTGGGAGTGGGGCCAGCAAAAAGCCTTATAGCACAATGTGATGGATATCGACAAAGCGGTTAGTCCTGCTAAGTTCAAATGGGGCCTGATCCCAGTTAAAATGCAGCTAGGTTAGCAGCCTTAAGAGTGTTAGAGTAGGACTTGGGAGACTTGAGTTCAAAACCTCAGCCAGCCATGGAGCTACTGGGTGAACCTGGAGTTGCCACACTCTTTTTATCAGTGTTATCTATCTCTACCTGAGGGGATGGAGTAGCTGATGCCACCTTGAGCTCCTTGAAGGAAAGATGGGATATAATTCTAATACATAAGTTAATGTCTACTATAGAAAGTGAAAGGGCAGGGCTATCCATCTATGACATGGGTAGGCAAACTAAGGCCCGGGGGCCGTATCCGGCTCAATCGCCTACTAAATCCGGCCCACGGACGGTCTGGGAATTAGCAAGTTTTTACATGAGCAGAATGTGTCCTTTTATTTAAAATGCATCTCTGGGTTATTTGTGGGGCATAGGAATTCGTTCTCCCCCCCCCCTTCAAAATATAGTCCAGCTCCTCACAAGGTCTGAGGGACAGTGGACCGCCCCCCTGCTGAACAAGTTTGCTGACCCCTGATCTATGAATTTGTCAGCTTACTTGCATTGAGTGCTCTTTTGGAACCAGCGTGCAATGAATTGTGCAGTGGTAGACAAGAAATCAAGAAGAAAAAACCACCAGAAGGGAAGCATGTCAATCTGTTTCCTTCACTGTCTGTCTTAAGTTTGCCAAATCCTTTTAAGGTCTTTGTGTTTACACCCCCCCAACCCTTTTGGACTAGAGGTGTCAAGGAAGGAGTGCCATGATGATAGTCTAAGTGCCAGTTTTGAAGGTAGGCTAGGGACTGACTAAAAAGCTTTGCTCATATGAGTGTTGTTAATTGATTGTGGTGTGCACTGACCACAAGATTCAGTTCCGACCCTAATTTGGTGCTTTACAAAATAGCATGATTTGGCCTGTTTCGGCTGGGGTTGATGGAGTTGTCGTCCAAAACATCTGGAGGGCGCCAGCTTGGTGAAAGCTGCTCTAGTTCCAGCCAAGCTAAAGTGTGACCCAGCTCAGTGGGCACCAGCCATCAACAATTCCTCTCCCATTCCTCAAAGGTTACTGGACAAGTACCTTCAGCTCACTCTAAAAGCCTAAACCATCCATTCATCAGCAAGCAAGTAGGTTAGACAGACAGATAATCTCTACACTTCACATACCACAAGGGTATTTCCATCACATTATCTTACAAATCAGAAACCGGTGCCATTATTGCTCCAAACATCCACTCATTCAGATTCATTTGGTTGCTGGATTACAAAGAGCACATAAGCATAACCAGCCTGTGACACATTGTAGATTGCTTGAATTATGTGTGCATTCAGAATCAATACATAACTGACCTGGAATCTGTGGCCATGCACAGAAGGCATGTTGTTTTGCCTTTGGATATAGCTCCTAGGCTTCCAGTTTTGCATTAGCAAGCTGACCTTTGAATCACCCATATTTGAAAAAGCATCTCTCCGACACAAGAAACCAGCGTCATTTGCCGTGGCTCCAACACAGGGGAACGTTGCAGGTTAGCAGATAACACATGGCTGTTTAGCAGTTTGTTATGTCTCGCTAAGACAGTTTAATGAGGCCAAATACCAGATATTGCATAAATACAGCATGTACCTTTAGCAAATCAAGTCCTTTGGCTTGATTCCTTCTGTGCATGAGAGGCTTCAAAGCAGCTGGTGAGTTATAACAGTTCAAAATGATTGAACTCTCTGCATACAAGAATTATCACTTCCTCAGGCTGCTCTTGCTCTCCCAGCTACAAAGCAGTTAATAGGGAAAGGTTCGGGGGTTTGAACTGCCCTTTTTATTTTAGTTTTTGGTCAGTGTCACATTTGAAAGATGTTTCTGGTGCATGACTTTAAATTTCACAGCACATTCCACAGCAAATTTCTCTCCCAGGGATTGGGTAGGGAAGCTATGCTTGAGGAACAAATGAATTAGTGGTTTCTCTGGCCTGAAATTCCTGTCTGCCTTTGTGCTTTCCTTCCCTCTAAACCAAGTGATCACGTTTCCTTCCAGTTATGTCTCACAGGAGAAGTATTCAAGGGATATTCTCACTCCTTTTAAATCCCATCACTTAAACAGCATTGTGTACGGTCTTGTGACTAATTACACTGATACCTGATCAAATGAAACAGCAATTCCTAAGCACCAAGGGCAGGGAATAGCGAAGGTGGCAACTCCAAGCGGTTGGCAGGCTACATCTTCCATTATCCTTGACCATTGGCCTTGGTGGCTGATGGGAGTTGGAGTCCAACGACATTGGGAGGGTACTACACCAGCAGCCCCATCAGGGCAGCAAACCCAGTAGTGGGCAGCTCACCTGACCTCTGGATGGTCACATCGTTGGTGGCTACTGGGAGGTAGAAGGGGAGGACTGAGGTGGCTGGGAGGTTGGCACGGTGCAACCACAGGGGCAGGGTGCCAGGTTGACTCCACCTGTGTGTTTGCAGTGCATTGCCCTTGCCAACATCTCTCCTTCTCCCTCCTGGTGAGCAACAGTGGTGAGACCAATCAGAAGTAAGTTGAGTGGCGGTGCTCCCCACCCATGCCATCTGTCACTATGCAAGCTTTTATCTCATGTGCAGGTGAGGGCTCACATGAGCCATGCAAAGACATTCGTTGCACTCAGAAAAGCAGCACATTGGGGAGAGGTCTAAATTACTGCCCATCTGTTTGGCATCTAAGTGAGGAGACTAGAAGCCAAATCCTACAAGGAAGCTTTTGGGTAAATTGGTGCATCACCCTGTCCTGAAGCAGCTGTGTTTCCAGGGTACCTTGTTAGAGGGCTCTCAGTAGAAATATGTGTCCAGCGTGGGGCAGGTGGGCCTTAGGATGGCTACCTTGGTTGATCAACATCTTGGGGAAGGCCCACATTCCTTAGCACGACCATAATGTGGTTCCCGCCCTCCAGCAGGAGACTGGAACGGATATACACCCAATGCCTGAGCCAAAATTCCACCTACACCTGTAATCAATCAAGTTGTGGCCATTTTTAACCCTGTTTGAGTTTGTTCTACCACACCTCTTGTTATTTGCTGCCTGCGGGAGGGTGGCACTGCAACTGGTACTGCAATATATAAAGCCCTTAACTGTTTGGGACCAGTTTACTTGTAAGATCACCTTCCTCCATGTATGCCCATTTGACTGCTTCAGTCTATAGAACTGGCACTGTTGCAAGTGCCGCATCACACCTGCTCTGCAATGACAAGAAACAAATTTTCGTGTGGCAGCACCTATATTTTGGAACTCCCTGCTTATTGGCATCAGGCAGACACTTTTGCTACACTTTTTTCAGTGCCTGCTTGAAACATTTTTCTTCAGGCAAGCCTGTCCAGGCACGTAGAAGTTACATTAGGTGTTTTGTTTTTATTTTATTTTTTAAAAAAGCTAGTTGATTTTTTAAAAAACTTTTTAAATTCAAAATTAAAACAAAACATATCATCCGGAAACCTGTCATCCTTATCCCCCCCCAATTTTTCCTCCCTCCCTCCCTTCACCCTCCCACACAAAACCCCCCTACCCCCTGGCTTCCCTCAGTTCCAGTCTCTGATTTTTCTAAGAATGCTGTTTTCTGCATGTTGTATAGATCCTCAAACTATTTAGCTAGTTGATTTTAATCATCTTTTGCATGCTTTTAAATACTGGTTTTAATGGAGAAGTTTAGTGTTTTGGTTTATATTTTTGCAAACTACTAAGAGGTGTGTGGTTGGTTGGTTGGATTTACAATCAAGTGGTATATAATTTTTGCAAAATAAATAAATGAAGCAAATAAGCAATCGCTTTGGGTTCTGGTTTTGAGTAGAGGCACCGGCGAAGGGAGAACTTAACCCACACCCACCCACAAACTATTTTCGTGATCTAAATTGCTCCCCCAAGCTGCTACTAGCCATATAGCGGTGGGGGGGGGGGGAGCAAATATATTATCATGTCTTCATTAGAAGGGCTAATAGCAGCATCAGGGAATGCTTGTCCGATTTAGACCAACAAAACAGTGTATTGGGGAGGTGGCAATAAAATAATCCATTCCCTTATGATGCTGTTCCAATCAAGATTACAGCTCCCCAAAGCTGCTTTAAAAGTTAAAAATAAAAATGCTGGAATATCCACTTACGGATCTACATAATATGTAATTCACCTGCCAATAATCGCTTATCCCAAAGATTGCTGCAGCGATCAGCAAAATCTAGACGTGCTTTTTTCAGAATAACACACAGTTGACCCGTTGTTAGCTCCACCCCCCCCCCCCGGTGAACAATACAATGGTACCTTGGTTCTCAAATGCATTCATATTCAAACAACTTGGAACCCAAACACTGCAAACTCGGAAGTAAGTGTTCCAGTTTGCGAACTTTTTTCGGATGTTGAACGTGCTCCGTTTTGAGTTTTACGCTTCCGATTTGAGTGCCACACTTCTGTTTTGAGTGTTACACTGAGGTCCGTCTGTTTTTGCTATTTATGTTGCATTTTTGTTTTTGTGGCTCTTTTTTGTTTTTGTGACTGTGTGGAACCCAGTTCAGCTCCTGATTGATTGATTGATTGATTGTGTGTGTGACTGCAGTACATTGTTTATTGCTTTCATTTTATGGATCAATGGTCTCATTAGATAGTTAAATTCATGTTAAATTGCTGTTTTAGGGGTTGTTTTTAAAAGTCTGGAATGGATTAATCCATTTTGCATTACTTTCTATTGGAAAGTGCGCCTTGGTTTTGGAACGCTTTGGTTTTGGAACGGACTTCCGGAACGGATTACATTTGAGAGCCAAGGTACCACTGTATCTAGAAACAAGGCAAAATGGAGGGGAGAATAGAGGTATAACCCCACTGCCCCGAGAAGTGGAGCTATAGTGGAGCAGAGTGGAAGTAGCCAGGTAAAAAGAGAAGATAGGGCTCCTGCAACTTTAACCGTTTTGTTGAAGAGGGAATTTCAGCTAATGAGTGACCAACTGCGTATGCTGAAATTCTCTCTGCTGCACAACTGTGTCCCAGGGGTCTGCTTGACATCAAATAGAAACTGAACCTTTAGTTTTGCAGCTCCAGCTCTACGGAATCCATTTCTGATTGAACTTAGACAAGGCTCAGCGTTCTTACTTTTACGTAGCTATTGCAAAGCAATCTTTTTCAGAGGGCTTTCCAGATGGGTGACTCAGCCATTTTATATTGTATGCAGAATTTGTGCAGTTTGACGCTTTTAAGAGCTGTGCGCTTTTAAAAACTTGCTATGCATATATTTATTTATATTTATGGGCAGTATGCCAAGTAAACATATCTGCTAGCACAAGGATTTCTGCTTGCACAATTGAACTTCTTCTTCTTCTTCTCCTCCTCCTCCTCCTCCTATTCCTATTCCTCCATTCACCACACATCCCTTCATGCCTTACCCCAAATCTGCCCAGGAAGGTTGAAGGAAAACCCCAGAACAAAGTTAGAGGGCATGCAGAGGGAGCAGAGAGAGGGAAGGTTACGTGGCACAAATGGAAATCCTTATGCTAGCAGATCTGTTCTGCCAGATACTGTAGACCACTTTGGAAACATTTGTTGGGAAGTGGTTTCCAAATCTTTAAATAAATTAAAATAACACAAACAGGTGTGACCATCCAGGACAGGCATCTAAACAATTGTGCGATGAGTAAAAGAGTCTGCCTGCATCAGAAGTGTGGCAGGCTGAGGAGATTTTGTATTTTATTTTATAGAAATATTTTTAAAAACCAATACATAAATGCAGGGGGCAGATTGGGCATGCTGCATTTGTAGTCAGTGCTATGAAAATTGCCACTAACTAGGTTTTTAAACATTCAGGAGGCCAAAGTGAAAAAACACAGGAATGTATTAGTTGGGCAGTGTGACCACATCTGTGGTCTCTGTAATGGTGACTGAAGGGGCTTCCAGACTGTCACAATTTTCAGGTGGGATTCAATCACATACCAGTTGCTGTTAAATTTTATTTGGAGCTCTTATGCAGCAAACCAGCTTCTCCCCCCCCCCAAAGAAAACACACCCCAGACTTTGTGATAGGGAAAGTGAGACAGAAATGAGTCAGGAAGTGTTGGTTAACATTTGCTTGATCCGACATCGTCAGGCCTCCCCACAATCAAATCTGAATGAATGCTCAGTAAATGGCCGGCCTTGTTTACCTGACCTGCAAACTTTGTGTGGACAAATCAGAATGGAAGCTCCATAAACAGGTCATCTGAAGGTGGCAATTCTTGGACCAATTGTGGTTTCTGAGCAAAAACTGTAGTCTTCAAAGGCAGGCCTCTGTTGAGCACATTGCAGTATTTCAGTTGCGATGCAAGGCACGACTCATGCTGGCCAGTCTGCAGTATTCTGAACACATCATCTTAATTGGCTTTTACGTCTAACTTTTTGCATTCCCCCCCCCCATAGCAAATTAGTCTGCCTTTCTATTTCACGTCTACTTGCTAAAAAGCTGGTTTTTGTTAAACAACACCAGAATCCTGGGTACACTGGAGAACAAGCTCACTGTTATGTGTTTGCTGAACTAGTTTAAACCAATACAGTACTGTACGTTACAAAATCTGTCTATTGTAAATTGCTTTCAGTAGGTTGACAGCACTATAAACAACAGCTGAACACTTAGGCATGGTGTAATGCTTGTCTCTGATCAAGGGCCTTCAGGTGGCCTGGCATGCTGCTTCGAAAGAACAACTGAACACTGTTATTGCCTGTTCTCTATTAGTCTTTACAACGGCAACCTTTAGCAGTGTCTTGCTCGAGGATTCAGCACATACATTTTCAGCCATTTGGCTCTTAGAAAAATCAACAGGAAAATCATTCATTCTTTTTCCTTCCTTCTTTTTTCAACCCCTTTGGTTTTCCTTACCTGCAGTGTCTGCAATTGTTAACAATGCTTTCTGCCTCTCTTCTAGTGGTAAATGAAGAGTCATTTCTTCCTCCTGATAGCAAATGAAAGAGCCAGTGTGGTACGGTGGTTAGAAAGTCACAACACTGGGACCTGGGAGACCAGGGTTCAAATTCCCCTTTGGCCATGAAGCTCCCTGGGTGACCTTGGGCCAGCCTCTCAGCCTAACCTACCTCACAGGGTTGTTGTGGGGGTTGAAAGAGGGGGGGAGAAAGCCGTATATGCCACACTGAGCTCCTTAGAGGAAAATGTGGAATATAAACACAATGAACAAATGAACAAATGAACGAACAAACTCAGATGGTGACAAAATTGTAGGCCAAGCAGAGCCACTAAGAAACGAAGGAAGTATTAACATACTCCGGAGAACCTTGAGGTCTGAAGCAGATAAATAAATAAACAACAGCTAAAGAGGTCAAAATGATCCCCCCAAGAAGACCAAAGGAGAACTGAGCATGCTCGGTAGTCCAGAAAGTTTAGTGGCACTTGGAAAAGAAAAAGGGACTTGAGGGAGGGAAGAGTGGAATGTCCCACTTGAAGAGAATGGCTGGCTGGATCCCTGGATAGGAAGCAGGGGGTACACTGCAACAATTAGTTGCAGCTCTCACTGGTCTTTAATAACAGGAAATCCATGCTTATGTCAATCAAGATCCAGAGCTGGTGGCGTAAGAATGTGAGCTGGGAAGTCTCTCCCTGGTCCAAATCTTACCTCAGCCATGGGGTAGCTCTAGGGCTGTTATCTTGTCCTCTGTCTTCTTGTCTACAGTACAGGGATAATAACATAGGTAAAGACGGCCACAGTGATACGTGTGGAATGATTTGGACACTTGAAGTGCTGTTTGAACTATTATTGCCTTTCAGACAGGCAAGAGGACCCAATTTGTTAGGCAGTGTTCCTATAGGATATTGGTACAAGAAAACCAGCAGTTTAAACTACATTCATCTCATTTTCACTTCCCCTGAGAATTTTGCACTTTGCTCAGGGCTTAATTTATGTGTCTACCAGAATGTTAACTGGAACTGGTAGTTCAGAAACATCTGACTACAATATTATACCATCTGAACTAGGCACCGATTTGCTTCTGGGCTCAGTTCAAAGTGCTGATTTTGGCCTTTTAAAATCCAAAA
Organism: Podarcis bocagei; assembly: GCF_964188305.1. NCBI lineage: Eukaryota > Metazoa > Chordata > Lepidosauria > Squamata > Lacertidae > Podarcis > Podarcis bocagei. The sequence continues at coordinate 107,596,423 of NC_138125.1, forward strand.
TTAGGGATGGTGGGGTGGGGCACCTGTAGACCACAAAACCCACAATCTCTTATGACTGGGCAGGGTGGCTGGGGCTGATGGATGTTGGAATCAAATGACATCCGAAGGGCAACATGCTCTCACTCTTGGTCCTAAATTACCTGGGACCAGAGAGGTGAATTCAATGTACCTGTTTGGCTAGCGGAAGCTTGTAAAAGGACTTCTGCTAGCACAATAGGGCTTTCCCCTCTCCCTGCCATCATGCCTGCTCCAAATCCACCTAGAAGGGTCAGGAGATAGTCTCCCCCCAAAAAACAAAGCATGGGGGGGGGGGGGAGAAGAGAGATGATTCTGTTGGGTAAGCACTGTGTTGAATTCCAATGCATGATTATCTACAAATCACCCCCAAGTAGCTAACTCTGTCTGATCTTCATCTCCTGCCACCCAGATCTGCCTGTGCCTCCACCAGAGTAAGAAATATGTCAGGTGGACATGAGGGACAGAGCCATTTCTTCTGTAGTGCCAAGAAAATGGGATATCCTGCCAGAGGAAGCTTTCCTGGTCTGGTCCCTGTTCGTCTTTTGGCTGGCAGCTAAGAACCTACCTCTCTTTAGCATTGCCTTTTGGTTTTTTACTGCTGCCATTTTTACTCTGTTTTGCATTACACTGTAATTTTACTGCTGTTTGTCAATGTCTGAACCTTTGCTGCAATGAAAGTCGGCCACTTTCATGATAGCAAGCCATATTTATTTACTTTAAACTGTGGCAAATAAATACATTTTAGGCCTTGTTCAACCATGGAGCCTGTCAGTTAATACTGAAGCAGATACCTCTGTGTTTAGTGTTGTTCCCTTCCATCACTGTGTTACAGATAATCCTTACACATTTGAGAATTGGTCACTCGGCGCAGCTTCCTTAGATACCACACAGGCCTTGGCAACTTCCTCTCTTACCGAGCCGAGCCTTTGTTTCTTATGTGAATATCACTAGCAGAGACGGGAAAGGCTGGCGAATCAGGCAAGGCTGGTCTAGACTAAGACAACCAGCAGTTGATAGAAGTTACCAGAAACGGATGTTTCAGATTCGAGAACTTGCTTTCCAAACCATAACCATGTTCTCTTGACAAAGCTTCCTGTGTATCTGAGAAGAAGATATTGCTGTTCAGTTCAAAGTGGTGTCTCTAAATATTAAGATCTGTGGCTTAAAAATAAGGGAAAGATCTGATGTACCTCTTCCTGCCCGAATGCATGAAACTTGTTGTGACCTAGGCTTGAAGACCAAGGGAGCTAAAAGAACAGATTCCTCCTAATCAGTCCTTATTGTATCACATCCTTGCAAATATCTCTCTGAGTCCCCTTTTCTTCATCACCTCTGCTTGGTTTCCCCCACTGCAATAGTTTTTCCTGTGTGATCCTGTTCCCTTTTATGTTCAGGCTTCTGTGCTACATTCCCACCCACCCCACCCGTTTCCTGTGTCTTATGTGCACAATGTACACATAACAGCTCTCTTCCAAGGCCACGTACGTAGGCAGCCTGAATGGGGTCAACTGTGCAATTCCAATCCTTAAAATCTGTTCCCCCCCCAGACGATCCTTCCATGGACACAGCAACCGAGCAACTTTTAAAAAACCAAACTGTGTCGTGTGTTTTGCTTCTTGTTTTACAATAGCACACAACCTTCTGCTCTTACCATGGGAAGAAAACAATGCAAAACGACAAGTTAAAGTAAATAGTGGGGAGGTTAGATCATTTTGTTTCCACTAAACTATTTCTAACTCCTTTCAATTAGCCTTATTGAACTACACATTTTGTCTTGACGGGAGGTTATATATTACAAGTATTAAAATGAATGGCGAGAGTAGGGCTAGGAGTGTCTTGAAATATATTGGGCAGGGCAACTTGTAAGACCTATATTATTCCCTATATTGGGTGCAAGAAGGGGTTTTTTTCTGATGTGACCTACCTTTGCACAATGAACCTCTTTCTATGTAATTAAGCAGCTGTCAATCCTTCTAACACCACTGTGTTTAAGGAACCTACAGGCGTGTGTAGCTGGAAGCTCAAGTCTCTATGGGAAGTTCTGCTAAGAGAGAAGATCTCACCTTCCTTTGTTTCCTCTCCATGCAGTTTTGGGATGCAAGTATAAGAGCAGAGCTTGAACTGCTAGGCAGCCCAGGGCTTGTTGCAAATTGCTGGCTCAATCAACTGGCCAGGCACAGATTCAGTCGATGCATCTTTCTCATCAGTTTCCTGACTATAAATAATTGCGCGAGGAGAAAAAATCACTACCCTTCACCTTTCATTAGTAGCGGCACATGTTTCCCCAGCTGGATCATTTCCATGACAGCTGCTTTATCTTCCTGCAGATCTTTCCCTTTGAATCCATGCTTGATGAAAAGCATTCTTGGGTGGGTAGGTGGGGGAAATACTCCCTGTACCTTTAACTTGCTTGGTTTTAGTGCCACCATCTAAACCTGAACTTCTTTCTTTCTGTAGGCAAATTCACACCCTTTTATATCCCTTTCAATTGCTTTTAATGTTGTTTTATTTTTAAAGGTATAGTTTTATCACTGCTGTGTTTGATGACCTGGGCTCCTTTGGGAGCAAAGCTGGGATATAAATGCAATAAATTAATGATAATAATAATGTCCCAAAAACTCCTAAGCACATTGGTGTCCTGCATTACTTATCTGCCAGGGTTCTCTAAAACTCTTTTAATGCTTTCCCTCCCAATCGCCTTGTCCTTCTCAACTTTATCTGCTGGAGAAATCCTCATTACATGCTTCCCCTGGTCTGCCCAGATGCTCATCACAGCTTGCCCAAAGAGCAAGAGGAATTTCAATGTGAAAGAGCTGCATTGGGAGACTCTGGAGAGAAGTTTTTGGCAGATTTTATTACAGCAAGTTAATAAGAAAAGAAGACCACCAGAGCTGTGTAAACCAATGCAATTTATAAAGCCACAGGTGCAGCAACCAAGCATGCTGACTTTAGCAGCAGACAAGCATCAAGAAATGAGAGGTACAAAATACAAAGTGGACTCTGACTGAATACAATTTTTTAAAAAAAGAAAAGGAAGGAAGGAAGGATAGGGAGCTACAGTAGAAAGCAGAGGAGGCAAGAAACTGTTCCATTCACACATCAGCACTGGGAAGTGTGTTACAGACAACATGCTGCAAAGTGGCTCTAGGGCATCCTCCACACACACACACACACACACACACACACACACACACACACACACAAGCACAACCTGACTGCCCAACCCGATGGATGATGTCCCTGCCCTCCCCGCTCCAACCTCTGAAGGCAAACGTCTCACAGGAGAGCTGAGCGATTTTACATTCAAAGTTGCGATTTGTCCCCATTCCCCACACGAAACAAAAAAAGCAGCGAAGTTGGGAATGTATCGTCTGTGTGCATTGACACGGCATATTTACAGGACACCGACATCAAACTGGAAGGCTTCACGGCTTCATCAGAACCCCCGCGCCCCTTCTCTCTCTCTCTCTCTCTCTCTCTCTCTCTCTCTCTCTCTTATCAACCCCTCTCCCAGAGTCAAGACGAGGCCCGGGACGCCGAAGTGAAGAAACGAGAGCGCGTGTCACGCCTTTGCCTTTGTAAACAGTCCCAGCGCTTCGCTTCCTGCGGAGTTCAGCACAGTTCGGCTCCCTCTTGCGAAGTTTGCCCGGTCCTCTGGGTGCCCCTGACGGAGGGGGAAAGGGAGAGGGAGGAGGAGGAGGGTGGGGTAGCCGATCGTTTCCTCCTCGCCCCCCCCCCCCACCCTACCCCATCTCAACTCAAGATATCATACCATAGCCGAGAGAGGAGTTTCCGACGAAGGCACCAACATGGTCCGCACCGTCGAAGTCTTGGCGTGGCCAGGCGGGCTCCGCGGGGCTTCGGAGGGGGTGGGGGAGGTCAGTAGGGCCCCACCACCACCGCCTCCACCTCTTTGGACGGCCGCCTGTCCTTCACCAGAAAGTTGATCATGCCTTCGGACTTGATGAGTAGGTTGCAGCCCAGGAAGAAGATGCCGAAAACGACGGTGAGCGAGAGGACGCACATGACGGCGATCTGCACCACGCGCATGATGTACAGGCTCCTCTCGTCCGGCGCGGTCACCACGAAGCCGTCGTCGGTCACCACCGACCGGGGCGTGAAGGAGCGCAGCACCCTCTCCAGAGAGTCGCTGCTGTTGGCAAGGAAGAGCCCCACCACGTCCGTCTGGTTCCCCAGCGAGGCGTTCATGACCCCGGCGGGAGGAAGAGGAAGGGGCTGCGGGCGCTGGCGTCGGAAGACGTGCGTGGAAGAGCTACCCCGGCAGCAAGGAACCAGCCCAGAGAGCCTCATGCGGCAGAGGCAGCGGACCAGGTGCCCGAGGAGGACTTGGGTAGGTGGCGGTAGCAGCAGCCGCGAATTCCGGCGGGGCTGGACGTCCCAGGCAGGAATCCACGTCGGAGTCGCTCCTTCCCTCCGCTTTCCCCGCTCTCCAGCTAGGACTATTGCGCCCGGAGGAGCCGAACTGGTCCGGCTGGCTGCAAATCGCCGCGGGGAGGTGGCGTGGGCAGAGTGAGGCGTCAGCGGCTGCTCCTCCCGGGGAAAGGGCGCCCCAGATCGGCTCGCCAAGGAAGCTGCAGCGAGAACCTCGAGGGCGCCTTGCCACTTCTTAGAAAGGAAAACGCCGAGGGGAGCGAGCGAGAGCAGGTCGGGTCCTCGGCGAGAGCGCGGCGTCGAGGGCGAGCGGACAAGCAGAAAGGGAGAAGTGACCCGCTCTGCGCCTCCGAGCGGCTCTTTTGGCGCAGCGCACGGCGGGAGCGCACAAGCGCCCACCTCCTCTCGTCACCGGACTGTCGGTTCGCCTCACGGCATGGCTCGCGGGGCGGGGCCCACGGGCATCAACTCCCCTCCCCTCCTGGAAGGCGCTGCGAACTGGGCAAGGCGAAACCGCGGGCTCCTGCCTTCCTAATTGCGCCTCGCCGCTTTTCCCGGCAGTTTGAGAGTTTCCATTGGTTTTCTTGCTAAACTTTTACGCACTTGGAAGCGGCTTGGGAAGCGGCTTTGTGAGAGGCGGGATATAAATGGTTGACTCAGAAAAATAGATGTACTGTAGATCAAAATGTGCAGCAGAAAAAATGCTTGATAGTGCACCTGCTTATAGCAGCTGGAATGACCACGGCACAGTTTGGGGAAAACGAAGTGATAAGCTGAAAGGCTTTAGGGACCAAAGACAAAAGGACGATTTCTGACTTTGTTTCATGTGTAAGCAAGGAGGAACATAGCCGAGGACCCCCCCCCAAGCCCCCCCCGCCTCGACCGACGAATGAATATGGCTAATGCAGTGACTCAGGGCAATTGAATACTTCCATTACTTTCCTTTGATATAATACGGTCCATGTTTTGTAACCTTGTCTTGTTTAACCATTATGCCTATGCTACAGTCAGATACTTTCAGACGCCCCCTTCCAGGCATTCACACACCTGTGGTTTATTTATTTCAGTTTTATGTCCGTTTTTGTTCTATAGTTACCTACAATTGTATATGTATCCGATATTGTCATCGGATCCTGTCTGATAACACTATACTTTTGTACAACCTTTGTTTTGGTGAAAATTAATAACAATATTTTAAAGCTTAATGTGGATTTTGATTCCTCGCTCGTTTACTCTTAGGAGTGCCTTGCACGGGAGTGGTGGAAATAGATTTTCATCACTGCTGGGGCATAGGCAATCCATTGCCTCTCTACCCGGAAGCAGGCAGTGGTGTTGCCTGGGCAGGAGGGCAGGGCAGCAGCAGGGGCCCCCAACACAACACAGTTGGCTTACAATCATAGAATTGTAGAGTTGGAAGGGACCCTGAGGATCATCTAATCCAGCTCCCTGCAGTGCAAGGATACGCAGCTGCCCCATACAGGGATCCAAACTTCAACCCTGGCACCATTAGTACCATGCTCTAATCAACGCAGCTATCCAGGCTTACTAAGTTCATTACCATCTCAAGACATCCCCCCCCCCATATAACCATTAAGCCCATATTCAAAAAATGCTCTAACTGGACCACTGGAATTAAGTCCATTGAGCTGGATGGGAGTTATTCCCTGGTAAGCACATACAGGATTGCTGCTTATGGGTGATCTTATATGGACTGGGTTTCACAGGGAACATAGGAACATAAGAAGTTGCCTTTAAAAGTAGGTTTTCCCAAGGAAAGCAGTGGAGCAAATGAAAAACCTCTCAGACCCATATCTAGAAAACCCATGACAAATGGAAGAAAACAAGGGACAAGTGCAGTTAAGCCCTTACTCTCACTGCCGCCTAGAATAGGTTTAGGATTGCAGCCTGATTTAAATAAACTGTAGTATACTATACACAATACTGTAAAAAGCAGAAACATACGACTCTCATAAAACATCTAGCTGTATTAACAACAGCAAGGACTGCATTATTTGAAGGAAGAGCAACATTTTCCTTCCCCCCCCCCAAAAAATATTTTGGATTGAATCCTAGGAAAATGTAATGTCCCATTTTTTGAAGATCATGAGTTCTTTGTGTAAATGCTTTTAATAGTCTCAACATCTGTTTTCGGAATTCAAAATATTATTTTTAGAATCATGGCTAACACAAAGCATGGCTCAGATGCTGAATCCAAATCTTTCTTTAATGTGTGGGTGGGGGGTCAAACATGTGTACAGTAGAATCGAAAATTGCAATGCAGGAATCTCAACTAAAGCATCCATGACAGATGGCCATCCAACGTCTGCTTAAAAACCTCCAAGGAAGGAGAGTCCACCATTTCCCAAGGGAGTCCGTTCCACTGTCAAAACAGTTCTTACTTTCAGAAAGTTCTTCCTGATGTTTTGTCAGAATCTCCTTTCTTGTATTTTCAATCCATTGGTTCAAGTCCTACCCTCCAGAGCAGGAGAAAACAAGCTTGTTCCATCATGTGGCACTGGAAGATGGCTATCATTTCTCCTCCTTTTTTTCTCTCCAGTCTCCTTTTTTTCCAGGCTAAACATCCCCTTTCCCTCAACCATTTCTGACAAGGCTTGGTTTCCAGACCCTCTAGCATAAGCCCCTTAGCACAGGGATAGCTCACATGCTGGGACTCCCATCATGCCAAATCATTGGCCATGCTGGCTGAGGCTGATGAGTTTTGGAGTCCAACATTACCTAGAAGGCATCACTTTGGCTGTGCTGCCTCTGCCTTAGCAGATTACTAGTCTTTATCAACAGCAGCAGTCCTGAACATCTTAAATGCAAGGTCCCCTATTTCTTCTTGATCCTCCTCACCTACAATAATCAAGCTTTTTCAGCAGGATGCTTTAGGTGTTCATTTTACATATTTATGGAATCCTTAAATTAATATAGTTATCATGATCAACTTTGTGATTCACACCATCAAAACTGACAGTGCGGGTCATATATCAGGCAGGTTTACATCTGGAGATTCCATGTGTACAAGACCTGTAAACTGAAAATATGTTCTTTGTTCCAGTTGTACACTTTGGGATTTTGGTGGAAGTGAAGAGTGGCGTTAGAAAACCCAGCAAGATCTAACTAGATAAAAACATTCACTTAAACTCATCTATTTGCTAGTTGCAAAGTCAGGTCCCTGGAGGGCCTCATGTATTTGAAAGACCACCTGTCTTCTTTCCCCATCTGCATCCAGGCAACTCAAGAACAACCTGCCAAGTTCCCAAACAAGGAACATGATAAATGTAGCAATTGGATTAAATATAGAGAGGAACGGGGGAATAATCAATTTATGGAGCCTGTTCACCCAATACTTTGGTAAACAGAAATGATAGAAAAATATTCAGTCAGATGATGTGGGTATTAGCTCTTTCCAGTGAATACAAATGTCCACAGTATTTGTTCTAAAACACTCTGGTTAAGAATCTGAAGGCATGTGACTCAAACTGTGTGCATCCCAGTCAGTTGCTAACGGCACCAGGTCTTTCTAGACACACATGAACATTAGTTTTGCCAATATAAATGTGTCACAATGCTGAGGATTCAGAATCTGGATCTTCCAAAATGTTAGTCACAATCCAAAAATACTGCTAAATGTTGACTTTGAGGAATACAAGAGGAATACAGAAGCAGCTTTGGTTGAAAGTGTTTGCACAAGCAATGTAAACCTTTAACAATGGAGTTGTATTGACGGCCACACCAAATGGGGTTTATGGGTTTACCGACCAACTTGACCTTTTCTGGTTGTATGCCACTTTGTTGAAATCACTTCATGTACACCAATATTGTAGAATAAATTTTCTGTGTATATGCAGGACACAGTTCTGGTTTTTGAATGGGAAGGTTGTCTGAATGTTTCTGTGTGCCTGTTAAGGACATAGTTCTCCATTTGACTGTTTGAACAGCCATAGCTCAGCCATAGCTCAGCATACATAATGCACATCGTCAGTCTCTGGCATCTCAAGGCAGGTCTGGGAAAGAACTCTGCTTTCAGAAACCCACCTTAGATTCAGAAAATCTAAGTAATTACCATCCAGTTGTCAAACTCCCCGAACAATATCCAAGTGCTCTTGGTGGAAACTGATTTTCTAGATAAGTTTCAATCAATGTTTAGGCCCAGTTTTGGCACAGAAACTGCTTTGGTTGCTGTGTAAGATGACCCCGTGGTCTTCCAGAAGTTGTTGGACTCCAACTCACATCATGCTTTGGCATTGACCATGTTGGCCGGAATATTTTCTCAAGCATGCATATAGCCATCTGGTAACCTGGTCATCTCTATGGTCCTTTCAAATGGTGAACAGCATTTTATGACCCACTGCATCCAGGCAGAAATGCAGGGAAGAAGTGGAATGGGTGGCTGGCTGGTTTTCTGTGATCCTAGTAACCAAAGAGAAATGGAGTCTTTCCCCTGCCCTAGGAGGAACAATAAAGGTTTGAGCAGGAACATTAAGCCAGTTCTTGAATTAAATTCATTAACACAACCTAGACAATTACATTTTGATCCCTCTTCCAGAAGCTATAGAAGATGAACAATAATGTAGGCTCTGCTGGATACAATGGATATGTGTCTGTGTGTATCTAAGGCAGGCGCTGTGGTCTAAACCACAGAGCCAAGGGCTTGCTGATCAACAGGCTGGTGGTTTGAATCCACGTGACAGGGTGAGCTCCCTTTGCTCAGTCCCTGCTCCTGCCAACCTAGGAGTTCGAAAGCCCATCAAAGTGCAAGTAGATAAATAGGTACCACTCTGGCGGGAAGGTAAACGGCATTTCCGTGTGTTGCTCTGGTTCGCCAGAAGCAGCTTAGTCATGCTGGCCACATGACCTGGAAGCTGTATGCCAGCTCCCTCAGCCAGTAAAGTGAGATGAGCACCACAACACCAGAGTTGTCTGCGACTGGACCTAACGGTCAGGGGTCCCTTTACCTTTACCTAAAGTAGGCTCTGGAGAGTCTGAACATTGGCACTGACTCAGTCTCGAATAGCTCCTTAAGAGTACATCTGAGCTTCGACTTGAGCAGCCTTGAAGCTGCTCTTGATCCATGCGAGTGTCCGAAGCAATCATTGGTCAACTGTAGAATGGGGAGAAATAATTAGAAACAGCATAGCAATGTGATTTTGGCACACACACCTATTCTGTATTAAGGTAACCCAGATTTTGTCCAGCTGAATTCTATGGCCTGCATACATCAAAAGGGCACCCTTGTTTATTTTGCACAGTACCTTGGTTTTCAAACTTAATCCATTCTGTGAGTCTGTTCAACTCCCAAAACCATTTGAAAACCAAGGCACGGCTTCTGATTGGCTGCTGGAGCTTCCTGCACTCAAGAGGAAGCTGCATCGGATGTTTGGCTTTAGAAAAACATTCACAAACCAGAATACTTCTGTGTTTGTGGCGTTCAGGATCCAAGCCATTTGAGTACCAAGGTACCACTATATATTAATTTAGTTGTCATGGGAGAGGCACTCTGGTCCAGTTCTGTTACTATTGGCAATCTGGCGCCTCGACTCTCCACCTTGGCTTCTGAAGTGGTCGGTGTTTGGCACAGATTATGAAGCCAATCATTGCAGGCATAGCAGAAAGACCTTTTGTTTTTTACTGTTATTATTAAATGAAAATTGAGATTCTGTTCAGCTCTCTGCATGATGCCAAATTTCAATTTTACATGGTGCATTGTGAACCTAAGAAGAGCCCTGCTGCACAACATTAGCAGTAAATATGGTTTAAAGCTATCCAAATCAGTCTAATCAGCACAGTATCAACTAGATTTTGGGAGTAGCCCAGGGTCGGCTCTGCCCAGGTCAACATTCAAAGAAGAATCGCAATCACAATGCTTTCTTGAAGAAACTCCAACCAGAAAAAGCAGCAGTAACCAACAGTAAAATCAATCCTAAGATATATTCAGGGAGCAGAGCAATTTGTACTAGAAAGCATAATTCATTCTCTCTCTCTCTCATCTTTTGTTTTGAAATAATAAGAGTAAAAACAGTGCAGTGTTTTCTGAGGGCAAGGGTAGTGGTGTTCTCCACCTGCCTTGTTCTGTAATTTAGTCTGGGAAAAGGAAAAGGAATAGATCAAACACAGAGCATATTCCAGGTCATGCAGTGACATCTAGTGTGTGTTAGGCACAACAGTCACTAGGCAATTTTTCCAGCTGAATTTACAGACAGTGGCTTTTGAAAGTATAAAAAGTGCTCAAGAAATGTAGACTCAGTGTGTCTCCTTCTTACTTAGGAAATAAGAACTGTTGCGAAAGATTCAATGATACATCTTGTGTCTGCATCCATTAAAAAAAAATAATCTGTCTTTGAGTCTCTCTGTGTTCTCTCCACTTCAGTGTGCAATTCAGGTTCCAAGCTGCTCTGCATAAATCGAAGCTCTGTGTTTTCCCCCCATTCACTATAATGGGGAACCTAAAAAATGGTTATATCATTTCCCCTCTTTGGCCAAAATGGATAAAATTTAAAGACACAGGAGCCATTCCAGAGTAGATTAAGCCTGCCAACTTTCAGACAAATAGGTCCAGGGCTTTTTGTGGGGGAAATAAAAGGGAATAACCTCCGTCCATGATTCCTTATGAGAAAGGGGAAGGAAAACATGGATTTATCTAGCTGCAAGTGGAAGAAGACTGGGCAATGATAAATGCCATAGCTGTTGCCCTCTGCATTCTGTTGGCGAAGGGGAGGAAGCCCACCCTTTATATCCACTAAACTTCCATGTGCTATTGTGACATCACAGGTAGCCTATAATAAAAATAAAAATAAAAATATATAGCCTACAGTAACAACTTGGAAAGCTTCACAATTGTGGGTGTACTTCAGTAGTTGTTTATTTGTGTGCTCCTTTATTACTAAAAGTATTTATTAGAACCCACCCTTCACCTGTACTGATACCAAGAGGGACCAGACCATAAAACTATTGTAGGGGACCTTTCTTCAGCTCAAGGGAAACCTTGTAGGAAACCTTCCAGGTTCAGAGTCAGGGGCAAAGGGAAGTGGAGCAATAAATGTGACTCTTATCTTGGTACTATGAGCATTTGTTTCAATATGCACAAGTGGCAACATGCAAAGGATGAGAAGTGGCCCCCATGCCTTTCCTAGAGTTGATATGGTTTGCCTGTATTTTGTCCTTGGGTATCTCTAGCTAAGTGCAAATTGCTGTGTGCAAATTGCTGTGTGAGAAGCCACTCTCAGTGAGCCGCAGCTGTTCACCCAGCTGTCTTACTGCAGGCCTGAAGGCAAATGCATTTTCATACAGTTCTTTCTCTTCGCGCTTACAGAATCCTTTCTTGTTCCCCTACAGCAGGGGTGGGGAACCTCTTCCAGACCAACGGCTGCATCCCCCTTCTGGACAACCTTACAGGGGCCACAAGCAAAAACGGGTGGCGTAATGAATGCAAATTTTACCTCTGTACAGTAAGCTAGTTGCGTGGCGAGTTCCAGCCCCCTCAGTGGAAATAAAGACACATGACACAATTATTTAAGGTTAATGGACTAAATATAGCCACAACTTTATTGGTTAGAGGTGATGAGCAGTATTGGCTTAGGCATTGGTCCTAACTGACTATCCAGCTTCAGCCCGTCCACTTGAAGTCCGGGAAGGGTTAACCACCAGTAGGGGGAGTCCTGCTGATGCACATCAACTCAGAAGCGCCGCCCCCCAGGGTCACTGCTCGGGGGCGTGCCTTAGGCCCTCACCTCCATAGGCTTCGGACAGGGCCACGCCCCCCGGAATCCTTTGTTGCACTACCCTTCAATATGCGGGGGAGGTGATGGCGCTTCCTCCCCTCTTCCATCTACATAACAATACCAATACCAATGCCTAACTGCCAATAAAGTTGTGACGATTTGCTATGAGGTAGGCAAAAAACCAAGTGGCTGGTGCCAATTTGCCATGTAGAAAAAATTCCTACCAGGCCCCTCAATGGCAACCAACCAAGGTCCATAGCAAGGTCAAGGACGAAAACCTCAAAGGGCGGGAGGGTGGGAAACCGGAGCAGCTGGAGGCGGCAAAAGAGGGAGATCCTCAGCCACACCAATGATAAATAGGGCTGGCCACGCCCCCTGAGCCAGCCGATTGGCTGTCCAGGGGGTGACACAGCCGGGGATTCCCTCAATTGCGCGGAGGCTGAGAGCCAGCCCCACGCGTGTGGTGGGGGCGGAAGTGGCTTTTCCACGTACATACACACACACAGTGTGGTGTAGTGGTTAAGAGCAATAGACTTGTAAACTGGGGGACCGGGTTCATGTCTCCGCTCCTCCACATGCAGCTGCTGGGTGACCTTGGGCCAGTCACACTTCTCTGAAGTCTCTCAGCCCCACTCACCTCACAGAGTGTTTGTTGTGACATTGGCCGAGATGACAGGCAGAATTCGTGACCAAGGAAAAGAGACGGCGGAAGAAGAATGGAGAAAATTCAAAAGTTACCTTAAGGACTATTATAAACTTAATGAATGTTAGAGTGTTGTGGTTTTCAGGAACAAAGGGATACAGTGATATAAGGTCAGAATACAGAGATGACTAAGATGACAGAGGTTGGAAAGTAACAATTGGGAGTTGCTATAAAATTATGGACATTGGGATGCAGAAAGGGGGGGTATGGGGAAGTCCCAGAAAAGAGGTTTATGAAAATATGTTATGAAATTATACGTGTATGTTTGTCTTTTTAAGTGTTTGTTTGTTTTCTAAAATTTCGTAAAACTAATAAAAATTTATTAAAAAAAAAAAACAGAGTGTTTGTTGTGGGGGAGGAAGGGAAAGGAGAATGTTAGCCGCTTTGAGACTCCTTCGGGTAGTGATAAAGCGGGATATCAAATCCAAACTCATCCTCCTACACACACACACACACACACACACACACACACACACACACACACAGCCTCTCCATCCTTCATTAAAGCTTGCAAGAGGCATTATGGGAGTTCAATGAAATGTTCCAGCCAGGCAAAACCATTCAGGGAGGATGTGAAACAGGTCTAATGGCAGGTTTGACTGCAGAGGGGTTTGGCCTGAGGAGAGTCCTAAGGGTCAGACAGAGACTTGAAGTTTTGCATTTGGCCAGTTCCCCAGCCCTGGGGTCCCTGCCACAGCATTCTGGTAGAATCCACCACTGATGATTGCCCTGAGCCCACTTTTACAATTCCCACTCCCCCTACCCCAAATCTCTCAATCCAGTTAAGCAAGAAGCACCATCACAGTTCCAGGAAACATTCCAGCCAGGGCAAAACTTCTTGAGGAGGGTGAGGAGCGAGGCTGGTGAGCATCCTGAAGGTCAGACAGCACGCCTGGAAAACTGCATTAAGCCCACAGGCTAAGGTGGGGTAGAATCCTCAGGCTTTTGCACTGCTACATATTTACAACGTGTAAATATGTAGCAGTAAGGCAGATGAAATGCACCACCAACACAATATTCATGTAATATATCATGCACATACTGTACATTCCGTACCATTCTCTCTTTTATTCCAGAAGAACATGGACCAGATCAGAGGTTTAGTCTAGCCTCTTGTTTCTCACTGTGGTCAATTAGATGCCTATGAGAACATCCACCAATGGGACACAAGGGCAATAGCTGCAGTTCCCTAGGAACTGGTATTCATCATATGGATACTGCCTCTGATCCCAGTCATCCTGACAAGTAGCCACATACATCTCTATTTCCTCACATCCAGAAACGCAAGAAGAGCTAGAAGCTCTGCCTTGCCCTCACCAGTCCTGGAAGGCTCCTATAGAAGGGTCCTGTATGCACAGAGACTTTGTGCCTGCCCATTAGGGGAAATAGGAAGCCTCAAACATATATTTTTTAGATGTCCTTTTTAGGTTGAGATTCGTAGAGACACCATTGATACTTTGCTGAAGAGGCTCGCCGATCTTTCAGACAAGTCTAAGCTTAATTCTCTCCTCTTAGGCAAAGATCATAAGACGTCCTGGCTGGTAGCCAGATTCTGCGCCCAGATTTGTAGGCACAGATCATCCTCTAGTATAAAATAGCTTACTAGGGAAATGCTGAAGTTGCCCTTTGGGGTGCCTCAGGGTCAATTTTTTTATGGTAGCCCAAATCTCAGTTGTACGGGTGTATGTACAAATCTCAATTTTAACTCATGAGCTATCGCTGCAATCTGCTCCGATTGTCTATTTTATCTTTATGAACGCTGTTTTATTGTGTTATGTTATGTGAGCTGGTCTTTGACCGTAATAAATTATCTATCTAACTAGCCACATACTTCAGAAATTTGTCTGATCCCCTTATTTCTACCCTGTTCTGTACTGAACATGGGGTTGCTTAGCTTACCTCATTTGAGATTGCGATAAACATCACCTGCTGTTTTGGCAGGTTAGATTAGTGCCATCTAGACCTTCTGCAGTCTTGTCATTGTAGAAGACTGCCATCTGACTTAGCTTGCCGGTGAACATCTGCTGTCTCTGAGGGTATTTGTAGCAGCCATGAAGTGTTCAACGCTGTCAATATTCACAGCTTGCACCTGTCTTCCCGTAGGTTGCAGATGAAAATATATTTCTTTATAACAGAGAGATTTAATTATTTTGTGCTCCGTACTGATCTCAGTGACGTTAGTGGCACATGTCCAGGATATATAGATATGGATCATTCTAGAAGTTATTGCTGCATTTTATTCAACATGCATTTGTTTCCATTATGTAGCAGTTCTTAATGGTGCCATGCTTAATTGTGGACTGTTGCTATAATAAACCCTGGCTTCATAAAAGACGGTAGGGGCCAGTTCCCACTTTATGCCTGCACACACACAGGTGCTTTGTAGGAGCAAACACCATGAAGTGGAAATGTGCTTGTAAATGCACAGTAGAACAGGCCAGGAAGAGAGAGGTTGCCAGTTTAAATAAGTCTTCACTGAACTCCTGGAACCTAAATAACTAGCACCTGCTCCTGAATGTTCTCTGCTTGAGTACGGTGTTTGAGTGTGTGGTGGTAGCTCAGCTACAGACTACCTGGGATGAGATTGATGATCTGGATTCATTTCAGTCCAGTTTGCAGCTTGGTTTCCCAGCTGAAACCAGCTTGGCCACTCCAGTGAATGAATGTGGGCAATGAGATTTCTTTTTCAGAATATGGGTAATGAGATTCTTGCTGATTCCCCTGGACTTCTTAGTGGACACATACCTTACCTGGGCACTCCAGTCAACATCTGTGGCCCTACTCCATGCCCCTCTACCATCAGAAGTGCAGTGGGCCTTTGTCCGTATGTTTGTCATGGCAGCATATCTGTGGAATTGCCTGCTAAAGGAATTCTCCTGGTTCCATCTCTGCATACCATTTGGGGGAAAGGGAAATTTGGTCATTTCAGGGGCCTTCAATGAAAACACAACATGACAGGATTATAACTGCCTATGGTGATTGTTTTGAATTGCCTTTATACTATATTGTTTTATTAGTCTGATATTATTATTATTTCTATATTTGTACTTATGAGGCAGCTTGATTCCTACCCCCCTGTTCTATTCCTTTTCTTTCACTGTTTCTACCCGAGAATATCACATAATGATGTCTAATTAACAAACAGAAAATGGCTTTGGAGAAGAGGGAATAATACCAACATAGCAGGGCTCAAGCTGCATATTGTCAGAGCACAGTGCCATGTCTCTCATAAGCACTGCTAGCGCCAGGGTGGACATTAAAATGCAGGGCTTAAATTTACTTCTCCTTCACTTCCTCTCTCAAATGTGTCATTTTAAATTTCTATCCTCCCTTTTTTTGCATTGTATCTCAGCCTCTGTTAATCTGGCAGTAGGAGAAAATTCCTTAAAATGTACAACCAGCAAGGTGACCCACATGTTGGCTTGGCAGATTCCATGTTGTTGTTTAGTCATTTAGTCGTGTCTGACTTTTCATGACCCTATGGACCAGAGCACGCCAGGCACTCCTGTCTTCCACTGCCTCCCGCAATTTGGTCAAACTCATGCTGGTAGCTTCGAGAACACTGTCCAACCATCTCGTCCTCTGTCGTCCCCTTCTCCTTGTGCCCTCCATCTTTCCCAACATCAGGGTCTTTTCCAGGGAGTCTTCTCTTCTCACGAGGTGGCCAAAGTATTGGAGCCTCAGCTTCAGGATCTGTCCTTCCAGTGAGCACTCAGGGCTGATTTCCTTCAGAATGGATAGGTTTGATCTTCTTGCAGTCCATGGGACTCTCAAGAGTCTCCTCCAGCACCATAATTCAAAAGCATCAATTCTTCAGCAATCAGCCTTCTTTATGGTCCAGCTCTCACTTCCATACATCACTACTGGGAAAACCATAGCTTTAACTATACCTGGAGCAGGAACCGGCAAGCCACTCCAGTATCCCTGTCAAGAAAACTCCATGGACAAAACAACAGGCAGATTCCATACTATGCTTATTATTATTATTATTATTATTATTATTATTATTATTATTCATTGTTATTCATTATTTATTGAATTTATATACCATCCTATACCCAGAGGTCTCAGGGCAGTTCACAGAGGTTAGGATTTGATTAATGAGTCCCATCAGAAGAAGCTTTGCACAAGGGCTTCGGCTTGTGCAACAGGGCTTCCCTTCTCTCCTCCCTCCATGAACCTTGTGCACCCCCCCAAAAAAAAAATGGCTCAGGGTGCTGAGAGATGCCCAAGAACAGCTCACAGTGGGATGAGAAGGGGGATGCTTGCCCTAGTGGAACAATTGCCCTAACATGATGTTGAATTCCTCCCCTTTTCTCTAGAATAGAAGCAACTGTGTTTGGAAAAGATGGGCTGGGTAGAAGAACATGCACATGTTGACACAATAGACAGTACATGAATCGATCAAACTTTGATTAATTCTAAGAAATAGTTAAGCTAAGGCTTAATACAAGCTCACAACTCCAAGCAACTAGAGCTTGCCAAGTAAGTGGGAGTGAAGTTTAGCACATAGTGAAGTTTTAAAAATACTGTAGGCAAGATTTTTAAACAAAGAATTGATGAAGAGTTGATGAACACAAGTTTTGCTCGTCGAATGTCTGACTGAGGAATCTAGGGGAGGGGCATGTTGTGCCATCTGGAACACGCAGAGCAAGAAACTGGATGAGGGATTATCACCGATATGATAATGAAATCTAAGGAGCCCATCAGAAAGAGACATCCCAAGTTAGATGGAGGTAACAAAGGGGGATTAAAAAAAACAACCCTGTGGTCTGGAGGAGTAGAGGGGAGAAGGAACTAAGTGCTGGAGAGAGCAGGGTGGGGAGCAGAGACACATGGGACAGAGAAACTTGCTAGAGAGTAACTAGGTAAGTGCAGGAGGTGGCGCTGGGTTGAGGGTTAAGGTCTGACCCTGGAGGCAATTGGAGGCCACCTGTGATCACAGGTATTTGAGATTTCCCTGAGCAATGCCCCTCATTTAGAGAACAGGCTTTAGGAAGATCCATAATGTGTGACAAATTTCATTACACCTGTTCATATCTCTAGATCTCCATGCACCCATCTTTAACACAAATGGACTCTTATTATTTATTGTTAGCTGAGATATATGTGGATTTATTTAAAGTTTAAGCCTATAATCTTCTTTGCTATAGCTTTGACACCACAGATGCCTTTTAAATGCATGCATTTAACATGTTACTTATTTGGAGAATGTGTCTTGGAAAAGCAACTTGCCTATATTTTCTCTGGCAGGATAATTACATGTGGTATCTTTTGGCTTACTGTACAAGCACCTCTTTTGAACAGTTAAGTTCATTCTTTATTGGCTCAGTCAGTGCTATTTACAGACAGCCTTTTGCACTTGGGCGAGCAGCACGATGACCATCACATCACACATGCAGGGCTGAGAAGCTCAGGTGCTTTCAAGGTCTGTGGATTTCTCAAGCGTACAGGCTGCCTTGGCAAGATATGACTTCATTCAGCTAATTGGCCACGAATTGCTCATAAACAGCATACCACTGCAGCGTATTGTGACAGAGTCATGCAGTCATCTCCCTGAAGCACCTTAGCAGGCAATGTGACTAATGCTTATTATAATCATTGGGTTTTTTTCCATTTTCATTTGTTATTGCCTTAATTTGCTATATGGCCCCAAAGGCAAGGAAGACACAATATTTCCATCTGTGGGTCTTGAACTTGACAACTGCTGATGTGAAAATGGCAGATTCCTTCCCTACCCACCCCTGACCTCCATATAACTATAGTCCATTTTAGGCAGCATGCCTTACAACTAACAGGCTCTCATTTACTGTCTTTTAAAAAATATATTTATTCTATTTCTAAGTAGAAAAGGGACATAGAATGTTCCGGCTCATTAGCACCCTTCACAAATGTCCTTTTTATAAAAAAAACACCTCGCAGGAGCACCTTTATCATACCCTGGCTTCTGAGGGGGGAACTACATTGCTCTCTGAGCTAATCTCTTTCTCCCTCCCAATGTTGGTTTATAGACTTGCAAAGAGCTCTGTCTCATTAATGGCTGTATTTTAAATATATTTATTCTACTTCTATGTAGTGAAAAAGGAAGGGGAGGGGGACAAGAACATTCCAGCTCATTAGATCCTCTTCATTTAAGGGAAATTTAATGAAGCAATCGAACAGGTGCTTTTTCATTCCCACCCCCACCCCCACCCCCATCCCTAAAGAGAGAGATTGAGAGAGCGCGTTCCTATTACGCTCTGCCCGCCAGCAGAAAAACTCAGAGCTAATATCTCACCTCGGTGTCCTCTGGAATCCAGGGCTTAATATTCAATATTTCACTTGCACATTTTTCATTGGCAAAAGTACAGGGTGTGATAATGGAACATTAGAAAATAAGGCCATCTGTCCTTGAAGCCTAGCTCGTCCTATTAGAATTAGCTCCTCTATGGGGTGGCGGGGGAGGCACCTCCATCACAAGAGAGATCCTTTCCTTCTCATGTCCCATCTTAATGGAGGGCATGAGAAAGAGGTACCTATGAAAGAACTCTGGCAGAACAAATTGATAGAATACACATAATTAGGTAACTATGACCGCAAAATTAAGAAACAAGGATGAGTCACAGATAAGAGAAGCGTGGAAATGTTTTGGAGAATATCTTAGAGGGTACAATATTCCATTAACACAATATTCCATTAACATATGAGCAACAGATGACATCAGATAAAGGGAGATTTGAAAGGAAAACAGGTGGAATATCAGGAAATGCAGCTGACCAAGGTTTGCTTAGAATGTCATGGAGAGATGAAGTCCTAGGAAAAGGGATAAATGACGGATATGTGTGTATAAAAGTTGTAAAAATGCATAGATAATTTTTTAAAAAAGAAAGAAAATGAGTTTGTACTGGAGAAGTCCCAATCACTGATTGTGATAAGAAACATACCAGCACATGGAAGAAAGGGATATAAGACACATTCTAAACCCAGAACATATTGACAATATGAATGTTGAGAATATTAAGAATGGCTGCATACATACCATATATTTAGAGCACATTTAACGTATGTGCTCCTCACCTAGGATCCCAGGAACTATAGTATACCTCTCACAGAGGTATACTCTCCAGCTTCCTTAGCAAACCACAGTTCCCAGGATTCTGAATGGGGAACCACGTGCTTTAAAGTTATGGTGTGTGCACAGCCAGTGTTTCAGTGCTCAATAGTCCCAATCTGGGGTCTGAAGACCCTCATCAACATGCATGGTCTGATGAACTGACACCAGTCTGGTTCCTACCTGATTCTTTTCCTTTGGTACCTCCTGCGGTGCAAAGCATGTGTCTTATTGGTTGCAGCATACAGGAAAAGAGGGCCCAAGATGAGACTGGTAGAGGAGCAAAGCAGGAGGCACAGTGTCTGCATCCTGCCCTGGTGCCTCGGGGCATTTTAACAGAATGGACACTACCTCTGGGTGTGGAACTGGTGCTCCTAGTTCCATTAGGTGCTCAAGTGGTTGATTGCTACAGCAACAGACATTATTGCATGACACTAAGTCCATTTCATTTAATAACAATAATTTATTATTTATGCCCCGCTCATCTGGCTGGGTTTCCCCAGCCACTCTAGGCACCTCCCAACAACACAATAAAACACAACAAAACATCAAACATTAAAAGCTTCCCTAAACAGGGCTGCCTTCACATGTCTTCTAAAAGTCAGATCATTGTTTATTTCCTTGACATCTGATGGGAGGGCGTTCCACAGGGCGGGTGCCACTACCAAGAAGGCCCTCTGCCTGGTTCCCTGTAACCTCACTTCTTGCAGTAGGGGAACTGTCAGAAGGCCCTCGGAGCTGGACCTGAATGATGGGGATGGAGATGCTCCTTCAGGTATTTATATTTCATGCCTGATTTTGGCACAGAGATTTCATTTGCCTAGGTCTTTCAGACATTACTTCATTCTGCTGTTTGTTTTTCCTGACGAGTTCTTTAGTTTGTGTGTTCAGACACATTTTATGGTATCAAGATGTAAACAATCCTGATTCCCCCCCCCCCGAAAATATCAAAGTGTCTTAAATAATAAAGTTGAGTTCAACTTTATTAACAGTCCTCAGACCTCAAGAAAAAGTCCATTCTTAAAAAACACACCCTGAAACATTTGATTCCATACATTTGGGGGTGCCGGACATCAGGGAGAAACACAAACCTACAGAAAGCCCTCCTTCCAACAATATTTTTCACTGTTAAAAATTAGAACATGATTACTATGACCTGTGTCTATTCACTAATTTATAATTTATTATTACATTCATATCCCTCTTTTCCTCCAAGGAGCTCAAGGTGGCATATGTGATTCTCCCTCTCTCCATTTTGTTCTCACAACAACCTTGTAAGGTAAATTAGGCTGAGAGGCAGTGACTTAACTGGCCCAAGGTCACCCAGTGAGCTTCGTGGTCAAGTGGGGATTTGAACCCTGGTCTCTTAGGTCCTAGTCCAACACTCATTGTTACTTATGAGCCTCAATCATGTGGAATATAGAGTTAGTAATAGATTCAGTTTCATATGACTGGGAATGACCAGGATTGCTATACAGTATACCACTCTAAAGAACTTCCTGGGAAGGAAGGAACCAAGAAGCAAACAGATCTGATTCAGGGGTCTCTGTAAAACCTTTGCAATAGTAATCCATGTTAACATGCTTCCTAACTCTCCATGACTATATGGATACACATGATGTACACGTGGAACGCCGTTACTTCTTGCTTCAAAACAATATGGTCTGAAGGTGTACAATACCACATCTTACTGAAGCGAAGCAGATCTGGGTCTGCTCAATGCCTGGATGGAACCACATATACTCCATCTTGGGTTCCATGATGGAAGCAAAGACAGGTACACATGCAATAATCACATACCGGTAATTCATACCAATGATTTCTTTATTTTTGGGACCCCAAATGAGCAAAAATTTTCTTATTCTTCTCTGACGGAAGCTGTCATTGCAATAATATGTGGCCATGATGACCCCAGTCTAAATTAATAGCAGGATAGAAGGGTTCACAGTGTTCCTTCAACACACAGCACAGTATGAGAGGGAGCTACGTTAAACCTGCTGCATGAGCAAGTCCTGCCACAGTGTCTATGCCGAGTTCCTTTGAGTTCCATTTCTTTGATGTTTTCAAATGTGACTTTCTAAGCTGGTTTTGCTTGATCTAGTTAAAAAAAAATGGGCCAGAGGAAATCCAAAGAACAGAGTCTTTTTTTTGAAAAAAGATAGTTATGTAAATTAATATATTATCCAGGCAGAATAGTGCCTGAATATTAAGCTGCAACTTCCACCTCCTTATAAAGAACTTATTCCCATGTTTTTTGGTTGGGGTGGGATGTTGTTCTCGCTTTGGATATCCTTGTTCTTTTAGTTTTTGAGGTGCTTTTCTTCACCATGATCTCATAGTCTTAGGCTGCAGCCCTATACCCATTCACCTGGGAGCAAGCCTCCCTGAACGAAATGGGATTGAGTGGGCATGTGCAGTATTGTGCTGTTATCCAACCTCCCAAAATGTCAACACCTCTTGCGATGGTCTGACCCCTTTCCTTTTTAACAGTACAAATTCTACAAACACCCACCATATCTTCTCAAAATCATTTCTCCTACATATTCCTTGTCTTACCTTAATGACACATGTGAATTTATCATTAACAGTTACATCCTACACCTCTTTATACCATTCTTCCATTTTATATTCTGCTTGCCCCTTTCACTTCCTGGCTATAATAATTTGTGCAGCTGTCAATAAATTTGTGAGCAAGTCCTTCAAAGCCTGTGAACCTTTCACCCCATCGTAAATTGATAATAATGCCTACCTCTGAACTTTCGGTCAGCTTTAACCCAGTGATTTCTGTTATCTGCTTAAACACCCTTTGCCCCCCAAAATTGTACATATTTACACCCCCACCACATGTGAACATAATTCCCTGTTTCCTGGCATCCCCTCCAACATAACACTGAATATTCCTTATTTATTTGATTTAATCTGACTGGTGTTAAATACCATCTCCAAATTAATTTATAATAATTTTCTTTTATTCTTATAGAAGTATTGTGCTGTTGACCCTAGTCCACACATGCAGCACAATGTGGTGGTGCACTGACCAAGTGGTGGAGTGGGCCGTACCACTCCCAAATGCTGGTGGGGCATCAAACAAATGCAGCTCTACATGAACAACTCTTTACAGAAAGAAAGCCATCGCAGCAGGGCAGAGGATGAGGACAGATCCTTTGTTCACTTATTGCTGCTTACGTACATCACCAACCTTTGAGGGCCATTTTGAAAAGTACCATGGGCACCAGTCAGAAGATGAGTGTTGTGGGACATGTGGCATAGCACAAAATGGGTGCTGCATCTAAGAGAGCAGAAAAAGAGATAAGAACACAAAATGGCACCCATTCCCTACCAGCCCCTTCCATCAAAGGCACCGTCAGTTACACCCAAGCTAAGTCTGAAAGAGACTCTCTGCTACTTGCCTGTTAATAATAATATAATAATAATTTATTATTTATACCCCACCCATCTGGCTGGGTTTCCCCAGCCACTCTGGGCAGCCCCCGACCGAATATTAAAACACAATACAGCATTAAACATTAAAAAATTCTCTAAACAGGGCTGCCTTCAGATGTCTTTTAAAAGTAGGATAGTTGCTTATTTCCTTGACATCTGATGGGAGGGTGATCCACAGGGTAGGTGCCACTACCAAGAAGGCCCTCTGCCTGGTTCCCTGTAACCTCACTTCTTGCAGTGAGGAAACCACCAGAAGACCCTCAGCGCTGGATCTCAGTGTCCAGGCAGAATGGTGTGTGTGGGGCTGGTGGTGGTAGAGATGCTCCTTCAGGTATACAGAACCGAGGCTGTTTAGGGCTTTAAAGGTCAGTGCCAACACTTTGAATTGTGCTCGGAAACGTACTGGGAGCCAATGTATGTCTCTCAGGACCGGGTGTTATATGGTCTCAGCAGCCACTCCCAGTCACCAGTCTAGCTGCCGCATTTTGGATTAATTGAAGTTTCCAAGTCACCTTCAAAGATAGCTCCACACAGAGTGCATTGCAGTAGTCCAAGAGGGAGATAACCAGAGCATGCACCACTCTGGCGAGACAGTCCACGGGCAGGTAGGGTCTTAGCCTGCGTACCAGGTGGAGCTGGTAGACAGAAGGTTGGGTAGATGTCTAGTCTTAGCATCCAAAGAAATGTGGAAATGATTATGTCCACTGTAGGAGAGGTCAACTCAGTATAAACAGGAACTGAGCAGGAAGAACTAATAATGTCTCATACATTGTTAATTTTTGAAGGGGTATTTACTGAATCCTTTCACAGGCACCACAAGGAATTCTCTCATGCACAGTGGTACCTGTGGGTGCTTTACTGATGGCCCCAATAGGAGGTCTAACTTGATTCACTGATTTGAATTTGACTAAGCTGACCAGTGTTTTCTGGATCTGGGCCAAATATTATTTTGCTTGCTTGTGCATGGGAGA
The DNA here is from genome assembly GCF_964188305.1 of Podarcis bocagei. Lineage (NCBI taxonomy): Eukaryota > Metazoa > Chordata > Lepidosauria > Squamata > Lacertidae > Podarcis > Podarcis bocagei. Next base: position 107,620,765 of record NC_138125.1, read on the forward strand.
TGGGAAAGTGGCAAGGGGCAGAAGAAGGGTAGAGGCTAATGTTATTCATTCCCTCCATTCTACCCCATTTCCTCTCTTTTTCCCCACAAGAACAAAGTGTCCAAATATACTCCTCTCTGAATTCATCTGGAGAGCACCCACATCTCTTGGTAGAACTGCTTCTGACGTTGCTATGAGTAGTCGCAAACTACTCATACTAACATCATAGAGACACTAGATCATAGAGACACTAGATCCCTGAACATGATAACTTGCCATCTATTATCTACAAAGGAGACAAGATGAACCAGACATAAAAGCCTGAGCTAGTCTATCTCTTTCTTCTTTGCCTTCCCCTCTTAGTTGCCCAGAAAGTCTGGATGATGGACACCACAGATTTCAAAGTCCTTACGGCTCAGAGGAAAACTGATTTATTGATCATGTTTATATGCCACCCTCCTTCCAAGGAGCTCAGTGTGACATATGTAGTTCTCCTCCCCTCCAATTATATCCTCACAACAAATTCTTGTGTTTGGCTAGGCTGAGTGGTTTCATAGTAGAGTAGAGAATTGAGCCTGGGCTTCCCCAATCCTTGCCTGATATTCTAACCAGCCCATCACACTAGCAATCTCAATGAAGTTTGTGTGTCCCACCTAAAACTATGTCAAACATCAAACACACACAGAGAGAGAGACAGACAGAGAGAGAGAGAGAGAGAGAGAGAGAGAGAGAGAGAGAGAGAGAGAGAGAGAGAGAGAGACCAAATATTAGGTGGGGTAAAGCAGCTATCTCATGCAGCGGCAGGTCAAGATATGGCACTCTGCTTGCCCCTCCACTTCCACCACTGCCAGGACAATTTTCAGTGTGTGTGTGTGTGTGTGATTGCGGTGTGAGATGTTGCCCTGGGGGTGGGGAAGATGGCCTGCAAAGCCTTGTATTCATGAACATACCTTTTTGCCAGTACTTTTTCATGCTTTCAGGTGGCTTTTTTTTTTTTAAAAAAAAAGGAAACACCACCATTTGAGAGATAACTTTGTCTATAATGATGGCTTTGTATAAAAGTGCTCTCTGGCAAAATATACAGTTGTTTCAAAAATAAACATTTGAATGCGGTTCAATGTCAATGGGTGCTCTGATATAAATTACTGGGCAAAGATAGATGAGAACTGCCAGATTTTGTGCTTCATAAAGACCTATAGAGTGGCTCTTGTTGGGATTCAATGGCCAGAAATATAAAAGAACCATGTGCGGGAAAGCTCAAGGATTTTTCCACAAGCAACTATCTACTTGTGGAAGTACCTGTGTATGTTCCAGCTTCACATCAGTGAGGGAGCTGGGAGGGGGCATTTTGGCAGCAAAGGATGGGTGACTGCCTGCACCTTCAAAATTTCTGTGCATCTGGTAGCAGACAGGCACCATTTGCTCCATCATGGTGCTACAGCCTTTCCCTAGTGAGCTGGGAAAATGATAAGTGCATGACATCATTGTTCATAGCAATTAAAGATACAGTATACGCCTTGCCCAAACTCTTTGCTTCTCTCAAAATTCCTTGGTTGTTCCTTCACAGCAGGGACTTCCCACTCTGCTTCAAAAAAATTATTTATCTCAAAATTTCACTCTGTCCCAGGGCATGGTCTGAAAGCATAAGAGACCACCACCTTGCTGAAGCTAGGTAGGAGTCAGTCTGGTCAATGCCTGGATGGATGACCACCTGTGAACCACATGTTTGCCATCTTTAGTCTCGTGGTTTAAGAAAGGTGGGATATATATGTAAGAAAACGAATGAATGAAGCGTGGTAGCAAGTTGAGTCCCAGCTCTAATCAACTTTACATAGAAGGTTTCTACTTCAGACTCATGGTCCCAACAGCAGATGGCTTGATTTAGAACCTGCGTTAACATTTTGGGTCAGTTTTAATGTAGGATGCTTTAAAGAATGTTGGTGGTGAAATTCCCCATTGAAATGCTATCCAAAACAATGTATTTTGCCATTCTGAACTTCCTCCCTGGTTGCTCATATCAGAGGAAAGTGCAGAAATGTATTTTTCCTTTGCATTTCCCATTCTCTAGTGGATCTAAGCTAGCAGAAGTGTGGAGACATGACATTTCCCTGTCTTTCAGAGATCTCAGAAAGCACACACACAAAATGTGAAGTGCAAATAGACATACAAAAAAAAGGAAGCAATCTGTGCAAGCTTCCCTTGCTATAAATGATCAAGCATAAGCAAAGCAGCCATAAGGCATTGTCCAGACTCCTGTCATATTAGGGCAAAGGGTTGTAACTTTCTGCATTTAAATGTTCTGCATTATTCTATATTTTTTATGTATCAGGGTTCTCTCTGATATAACACATTACATTTAGATTATGTTCATTTTGAACCACCCCTGCTTTCTGCTTGCCAATTGTCTGTGTGCCAAATAAACAAGCCTTTCTCAGAGAGAAACCCATCAAACAGGCTAAGCAGAAGCAGTGGCGTAGCGTGGGGGGTGCCAGGGGTGCCGGCCGCACCGGGCGCAACATCTGGGGGGGGGGCGCTCGCTGCCTCCGGAGTCGCCAAAGAGCCTCGGGTGCAGGCTGTAGCAGAGCCGCATGTCTCGCGGAATCGACGAGCTGTGCGCGCGTCCGGGCTGAAGGCGCCCGGCAGGCAGCGGCTCTCAGCGCTCGCTGCGGAGGACGCGCCAGGCAGCCCCTCCTCACAGCCCCGCCTCCGCCGGTGCTGCTGCAGCTGCTGGGCCATTGCATTTTCCTCGCCTCTCTGCCCCCCTCCTCCTCCGGGCAAGCGCCGTTGTTTGGGCGGCAGCGCCAGCGGCAACTCGCAGGTTAGGGGTTAGGGGGGGCGCAAATTACTTGCCTTGCCCCGGGTTACGGGGCGCAAATTACTTGCGTTGCCCCGGGTGCTGACAACTCACGCTACGCCGCTGAGCAGAAGAACAGGTAGGTTACAAGTCAAGTCCAAATTAGTCTAAATGGCTTAGTACCAGAGAGGCTGGCAGAGATTCAGGCTCACAGGGGCTCATGCTCCAGACCAAGAGTGCCACAGCGTCTTGCATGATGTGCCAGGAATGGCACCCAATCTTCACCTGCAACAGGGATGAGGAACTTGTGGCCGTCCAGATGTTGGACTGCAACATCTGGGGCTGATTGCTGACTGGGGCTGACTGGAGTGGTATCCAACAGTATCTGAACGGTCACAGTTTCCCCCATCTCTGCCCTACAAAGTCAATAAACAGAACTTACTAAGGTCTACAAAAAGGTAGCAGTTCACATGATATATACAGAATAGGTTTTTAACTGGGTTTGTTCCTCTTCATCAGGAGAGGCCTTTAGCAAAGACTATACCTTATAATGTATTGAAATTAGTGTGGTTAATTATGCAATACGCGTTTCCCCTAGAGTGTAGGATTTGTGTTTGTTTGCTTTTAGCATCTGACCCCAACCATTGCTTCGGGGCACAGCTCTGTTAAAAACAAGGGTAAACACAACACATACATAATGCGAACAGGCGATACTTTAAATGCACAGATGCCTTCCCAGTTTGTAAGCCCAAAGTTCTGCTAAGGTGCTGGATTTACAAATGATAGTTTAATGAAACAATTCGTAGCTTATGTAATTGGAAAGCTTCCTGCTACTGTAAAAACGGCTCTGCTAAATTGGGGATTAAATTAAAGGCTAACTGCATGTAAAAGCAAATCCCCATTTTTAATTAAAGTAGGAGAAAAACATGAAGTCATAAAGCCGCAGTATGGGAATGGTAATTATTAAAATCCAGATGTAGAGAATTATGTTTTAAACTTAACCAGCTCAAAGTTTTGAACTTTGCCATTTTGGTTCATTTTGCCAATTGAAATGTCAGATGCAGACTAGGGGCCTTTGCTCAGATCCTACAGGACAGTCCTTCAGGGGCATAGCTATGACACTAGCTTCCTGACTGGTGTGTCGCTGAAACTCACTGGGAGTGAAAGGAATGTGGTGGTGGGGACCTCAGTATGGTCCAGGTATGCCAGTCAGAACACCAGATTGTCTCCACCTCCCTGTGGCCTTGACCCTTCCACTCCCTCCCAGGAAGCAAGAGGGACACACCTAGTGGGAAGCTAGTGTAGTGGCTCTGCCCTACCAGATGAGCCACTCACTCCCACCATTTTTACATGCCTTACCTTCCAGATAGTGGCAAATAATGCTCTTCAAAATAAAGGTTGCCAACAAGGTGCCCCCTGATTTATATGCAGAGGTTTTTCCTGGCACTCTCAGGGTCCTGTTACCCCGCTCATCCTTCCCCAATGAAAGTTGGCTTGGGAAGGTTAACTCTTGCCTCTGCAGCTGAATACTCCAGGCAGTTTCCATCCCCACCAAGGCACTGGGCTCGACTGACTGTACCTCTTTCTAAAAAGTTTTGAAAAGTATTGGGAGCTGCTCCCATAATTGATGGAGTTTTGGATGGCCTGAAAAAAATTGCTTATGTGGCCAGCTTTAGGGACCTAAATGCCACCCATGTCATAGAGGCTCAGAGGAATATACTGAACTCTGTATGTTCACAGTGGCCAGACCAAGACGAAGGTCTGGCAAGGACGGTCTTCCTGTTATATACTTGCTGGGATTGACAAGGCATCTGACCCTCACCTGAATCTCATCGCTCTCTTGACAGGTGATTTGGTCTGCAGTCACAGTGTGGAAATAAAGGATGAGATTGCCCACCAGATAACAGGCACTCTACTATTCATATTAGGCCCCAATGTTTTTCTTACAATGCCCTTCTGAATGAATTAATCAATTTTAATCTAGCATGTGAATTCTCAAAACTTATTTGTTAATTCAAGCAAGTAAATTACTGCTCTCACTTCATTACAAACAGTATTTCTAGCTGCAACACACTTGAGCAAACCTGCTCCTCTTCCTTTCACAGGTATTTTTTAGCCATCTGCAACTGTAGCTGCCTCTGATTAGTTATCATTTAACTCTTTAGGGGGGGAATTAGCATCACACGTCATGTGCATGGAAGTTGCTGAATCAATTCACAAAATGCAGAGTCCATTCATAAAACACAGTGTTCATTCATAAAGCAGTAACATAAATCTCCATTGGTACATATTGGGTGCATTTTTAAAAATCCAATCTTGCTGGCTGCCTATGTTTCCAGGGACTATCATTTGAATACGGGCTTGGATTTTCCCCTTTCCTTTATGTTTTGCAAGCATCAGGCAAGCTTCCATGCTGGGCTGTCATGCAGGATATTCACTCAACCATTGTGGAATTGTGCAGGTACTTCATGCTCAGATTCAAATCAGCCCAAATTTCCAAAATCTGCTGCAGATTTTTGGTTAGGAGACAAAGCAGACAAAAGCATTGGGAGGTCTACAAAAAGAATAAATAGAAGGCTGCAAAGTGGCTTCACCACTGCCAACCTTCATAACTAGTTAATCAGTCAGAAATATGGCTGTACGTTGCTCTCTCCCCATGGAGGGGAAAAAAGAACAAATTTTTATTTTCCTTGGCAACTGCTGCTGTGTTGCAGTCCCTCCCCCTGCTTCCTCGCCACCCACAGATATTCTCTGTCGGTGGATGTCGATTGCAATATCTCAAGCTGCACATGGAGATAAACTGGATTCATTACCACAGTGCCATTTTCTCTCAGTTTGGTTTTAAAGACGCAGCACAAATGGAAATAAGAACACATTGTCTCTGTGATGAGGCATGCTAAATCGCAGGCTCGTTTCAGAGGTCTTATTTCTTTCCCAAATTCACTTAAGCACAAAACAAGCATCTTTCTCCACACATAATGAAGCAACCCCAGTCGGATCATGCCTGACACCCTCCTCCTTTTTTCATTGGTACCCAAGACAGAGGCCTTTAAAGCTAAGGAAGAGAAGAGTTTCACCAGCCTTGAGCAGCAGAAATCTAGACTGGAACAACGCACATTGGGGGAGTCATGCTGCTCATCACCCAGCCTCAAACAACTGGTCTTGGAGGGATAGGTTTAACATTAGCCTACCTGCTTGAAGGACAATCATTTAATAATTCAGCCATGCAAATTCATCTTTTCTCCAGGGGGTTTATTTATCTACTTAAACATTTTTTTGGATACTGTTGCCATACAACAATAATACAAATAATATGTCAGTAGTTTACAACACTCATATATAAAACCCTACTGTAAAGACCGTAGAAAAATTTAAAATCAGAGCTCAAGTACCTATTACAAAAGGATATTTTCTTAATTTTCAGAATAAGACAGGAGGCATAGAAAAGGTGCTTGCTAAATCACTATTGTCAGAGCATCCCAAAGGACTGCACAGGGCTTGGAAGAGAGTTTCATTAATGTGTGACCCCAAAATTAAGGATCCTCCCAAACTGATGTCAAAGTTTTGTGCTAGTTTTGTGCTGCGAACCCCGCATTTTGTGCCACCCCTGAACCAAAGAATTGACGGAGCAAACTGGGGTCCAGACAGGTGCCCCTAGCCTGATTGGGGGCTGAGCTCACCCCATTAGAGACCCCAGGTGGAATAGTAGGGGCAATTTCATCCTTTCTTTCCACACTGTAGCTCCAGTCTAAATCATCAGCCCAGACAAAATCTACCAGATTTGCACAAAACAGCAGCTGTGGGTGGGTGAGTGTTTTGCTCCAAGCCAGGAAACCTGATATCCATGGGTATTTGTTTACATGTGCACATATATCTTTTGTGATCTACTACGCTTTCACAAAGAAGTAGTCCAAAAATAAAAATAAGCAATGCCTCACTACAAACCAGGTAAGGATTTGGAGTTGTTCACATGAAAGGCTGCCTGTCACTTCATTTCCTCTGGTAGAGGTGGGGTGGTGGTGGCAGGAGGCACCAATGAGGGTGCTGTCAGGGACTGCGCAGCTTGACCTTTCCAGAGAAGAGGAAGGCAGTTTAGATTTACAATAGGGGTTGTGAGGAGAATCAGAACTTACTGGGTTAAACAGTTCTGTGTGACGTCTCACATTCTGAGGTGTGGTTATGTTCACATACGGGAATCTTTCTTTGTGTGTGAGTTACTTTCAAATTTGGCTGAGAGGCAAGAAGGATGCCTGCTCTCTCGCTGGGACTGATTTATGATGTTTTTCTTCTCATTAAAGACTGTTAGAGATTAGCAAGAAGCCAGGGAGAAATGTAAAGTATTGCACTTGGGCAAAAAAAATGAGAGGCACAAATACAAGATGGGGGACATCTGGCTTGAGAGCAGTACATGTGAAAAGGATCTAGGAGTCTTGGTTGACCACAAACTTGACATGAGCCAACAGTGTGACGCGGCAGCTAAAAAAGCCAATGCAATTCTGGGCTGCATCAGTAGGAGTATAGCATCTAGATCAAGGGAAGTAATAGTGCCACTGTATTCTGCTCTGGTCAGACCTCACCTGGAGTACTGTGTCCAGTTCTGGGCACCACAGTTCAAGAAGGACACTGACAAACTGGAACGTGTCCAGAGGAGGGCAACCAAAAGGATAAAGGCCTGGAAACGATGCCTTATGAGGAACGGCTAAGGGAGCTGGGCATGTTTAGCCTGGAGAAGAGGAGGTTAAGGGGTGATATGATAGCCATGTTCAAATATAGAAAAGGATGTCACATAGAGGAGGGAGAAAGGTTGTTTTCTGCTGCTCCAGAGAAGCGACACGGAGCAATGGATCCAAACTACAAGAAAGAAGATTCCACCTAAACATTAGGAAGAACTTCCTGACAGTAAGAGCTGTTCGACAGTGGAATTTGCTGCCAAGGAGTGTGGTGGAGTCTCCTTCTTTGGAGGTCTTTAAGCAGAGGCTTGACAACCATATGTCAGGAGTGCTCTGATGGTGTTTCCTGCTTGGCAGGGGGTTGGACTCGATGGCCCTTGTGGTCTCTTCCAACTCTATGATTCTATGATTCTATGATTCTATGATTCTATGATTCTATGATTCTATGATTCTAAGCCTGCGCACAGTCTGATTTATTATCCACACACAAGGCAACACTTTCTGCCGCTGCGGATCTCTGCTAAGAGCTGCGAAGAGAGCTCAAGTTTTTCCTATCGGCACAGACGTCCATTGGCCCAGGGGAAGTGTGCCGGGCGCCATCATATCTCAGCAGGTCACAGCTCAGAGGCAGATGAGGGGGAAAGCTGGGAGATAATGGGAGTGGAGGAGGAGGAAGAGGAAGCACCAGGGGGGTGACAGCTGATGGACACAGTGTCTTTAGAAAGTATTCCAGACTCTCCCTCTCCCTGATCCTGGTGAGCCTTGAAAGTAGGAGAGCAAAGAGCTCAAAGACAGAGGGCACTTTACAGCACCTATAGTAGAGACGTTGAGCTTGACGAATGAGGATGTGGAAGACACAGCGGGATGGAGATTCACTACACTATCCAAGAGGCTGGGTTTTATAGCCTCTATCTAAAATAACTGAATAAAAAGTGGACAGTAAGAACCTTCCTTGTCTTTGTACATTCCTGGGCAACTGGCCGTGGGAGTCGCTGGCAGCAGCCTGACAGGTGCTGTGTTGGGGGTTTCTGCTGCCTGAGGCAACTACTTCACACCACTTCATGGGTGGGCTGGCCTTGTTTGTGGTCATTATGGGCATGCACACTAGTATCTATTTACCCATAAGCACACACTTTTAATTTTTTGTTTTTAAATACAAATTTCTTAATCTACCAGATTTGCACAAAACAGCAGCCTTGTGTGTGAGAAAGTGGGGGCTGGACACACCACACTGGAGATCATAGCATAGTAGTAGAGGCAATCTTATCCTTTATTTCCACACTGTAGCTTCAGTCTGAATTTTCAGCCAGGATGAAATCTACCAGATTTGCACAAAACAGCAGGTGTGTGTGTGTGAGAGAGAGGGGGGGGGCTGGCCAGGGTTCGCAGGCCTGGCCAGGGATGCAGGCCTGTTACACCTTCTGGGCTTGACGAGGCACATGACCCTCACCACATTGGAGACCCCTGACATAGTAGTTGGAGCGATCTCATCCTTTCTTTCCAAACTGTGGCTCCAGTCCAAATCATCTGTCAAGAGATCTATTCCCTGCCAAAGAAAAAATGTAAATTTGCTCATGAATCTTCACATAAGTTGGGCCCTAAAAGCTTTGTTATATGGGGGCATAATCCAGCCAAGTAAATCACTTTTAAGTCCATTCAGTCTTGGTGCAAGAGTTAAGCACAAAACATGAATCTTCCTCATTTAATTCAATGTGATTTTAAAATACTTAATTTCAGCTGAATGATGGTCATTGTTTTGTACCTGCTTAATTTATCTGAATGGAGCCCTAGACAGTGTGATTTCGTTTGCCCTGGTGTTACAGTACTTTCATTTTGGCATTGCTTTTTGCACTGTATTCACTGAGGACTGAACAAATGACATTTCTCATTATTTTAATTTAATTATTTAGCTTTGTAACACTGGGTCAGATGTGAGACAATGTGGTTCATATAACTGGTCTATTCATTTATTGTTTTGCCTGGAGGACTTAGTTATATGGCTGGCATATAAATGCAGTGATGAAACAAATCTGAGACATCTAATGAGTGGGCACATCACTCTTGCAGGTTCTGGTAAGGGCAGGTTCAATTTCTGAGAGTTTCTTATTATTGAAGTACCTCTCTCTGATGGCACAATGATCATTTTGCCCCATAGCTCATAATACTGACATTTACACTGTTAGCCTAAAAGCATGCTAAAGCTTTAAAACCATCTTTATTGTAACCTTGCAATGTGGCTCTATTAAATTTGCAGAAATCTGCAGGTAGCTATCAATAGTTCAAATAATGAGTAATTCACTAATGCAGCATGTTCATTGCTAATGACAAAAAGGATTCTCAGTGACATTTTGAGTTACATTTTATTGTAATTATAAAACAGGGTCACTTCAAGCAGAAAGTGCATAGCCAAACAATTCGAAAGAATCATCCAAGTGGATTTCGCAAAAAGGACTTTTCGTCCCGTCCCCCCATAATTTTCATTAAATTTCCTGCTTTACATTTTAGAATATTTGTTTAAACAACTTTGAAATATCCATGACTTCCCTTCTTCTCTTTCCATCGTTCATTTTGCATAACATAAATCCCTGCATATTTTACATAAACTAAACCGTTCATTATTCCATTATTACGTCCATCAAAACCTATTTACACTGTTGAATTTATCTTAATACTGCCAACGTTTTCAAGTGTACACAATTTTACCCTGTATATTCAATAAACATTTTCCGATCTTCTTTAATTGTATGTTTTTCTTGTTCTCTTATTCTATGTGTTAGGTCCGCAAGCTGTGCATATTCCATCAGCTTAAGTTGCCATTCTTCTTTATTTGGGATCTCGCTCCTTTTCCACACAATGAAGACTTTTCTCCCCCCCCCCCTTTTAAAATTAATCTTTATTGGTTTAAAATCAGCACTTACACACACAACAGAAGCTTGAAAAAAAGAGAAGAAAGAAAACAAAAACAAAAAACAAAAGAAGCACAATACATCTCTTACAAAAAAACAAAGAACAATAGAACAATACATCACAAATTCACAAAAAATGTTCCCTCAACTTCCAAATTCCTTGATATGGGTCCTTTGTTTTCTTAATTACTTGCCTCTATTTTTCAATAAACTTTATCCTTATTAAATCTTGCTTGACTTTATTATACCTTAATCAGTTCTGAGAGTTATTCGAAGCATTCTAAAGTTTTTATATGGGGACACTGTTCTTTTAAATGTTGTCTATAGATTTCCCATTCCCTTTTGAACTTTTGGGTTGAACAATCTCTGATCTCAATAAAGACATTTCAACTCTTGCTTAAAGCGTGGACCTCTACAGGATTTTGAAGGGATGCCTTGCTCACTCAACCTGGGTTGAAGCACAATCCCAGGCATGTCTGTCCAGAAAGAAGTCCAACTGGATATAGTGGGATGGCTAGAGGAAGTCTAAAATGTGGCTGGGAAGCTGCGGACCAGAGCAACTGTTGGATCCCAAACCCAACCATTTGTGGGGAGGAGGCAGTTGGTTTTTTCTCCTTCTTTGCTGCACTTGCTCCGTCTTAAGGTATGTGCAGGTCTTTGGATCAACCCTAAACCCACAAGCTGTCCATTTTGCTGATTTTCTGCAAACTACCAGCAGTGGCAGGACCACACAGCAGGGGCTTTTGTAGCAGCTGAGCTGTCCCCACAAGTGAAGCCCAGGAACACCCCCCATGTTATCCTAACCTCCTCCAGCAGCACAAATCAGGGGGTGCAATTGCACTGTTATTCCCAGGTCAGTATATATAGGACTGTGGCCTTACACAAGTTGAAATTTGATTGGGTTTTTTTTGGACAGTGGTCATTCAATTATCTATGGCCTAATATAATTGCTCCTAAAAATGTATTTTTACCCTTCAAGATTTCCAAATACCTTCAGATAACAAATTGCTATCTATTGGCTCAAAATAACACTGCCTCCATAAATCCTGACAGTGGTCTTAAAAGGTCCTCTGGGTTAGACTATTTGGTTTAAAGTGAAGTAAAATTATATTTATCTTTGCCCATCCAAATGTTTAAAGACAAAAATCAATTTCACTGGAGCCAGCTGTCATTAAATGTTCCCACTTTGGCAAGATGGCAGAATCTGTGTCACAGTTAAAGTTAGATTTCTGCGGTTGCTTCTTCCCGAAGAGGTTTCTTGCAGCTTTCATAGGAAAGCAAAAAGAAAACAAAAAAGAGCCATTATGGCTCCACTGGCTTTGAAGGCAGAAGCTCATTTATAGGGGGGCGGGGAATCACTCAACCTTTTGTTTTGCTGCATCCTTCCCAGAAATATAATTAACAACTATGAGGGAAGATGTACAATGTCAAGGAGGAGTCTGGGCAGATGAGACTTTGTCTTCTACATTCTATATTGCAGTTATGGGCTGAAGCTTAAAGCTGGTTCAGACATAACAATGGCCCCTCTAAGCAGCAGTGGAGAACCTCTAGCCTCTCAATCTCACTTGCTAGGCCTCCCCTTTAGCAATTTTGCACCATTACCTCAAAGATCAGGCACCCCCAAACTCGGCCCTCTAGATGTTTTGGGACTATAACTCCCATCATCCCTAGCTAACAGGACCAGTGGTCAGGGATGATGGAAATTGTAGTCCCAAAACATCTGGAGGGTCGAGTTTGGGGATGCCTGTCATAGATGATGCAATGTGTTGGACAGGTAAAGTTGTAGCTGCACCAAAAGGGGGATGGAAGGCACCACTGACCAGCTGATCACTAGGGCATGGCATTTTGTAAGCCCCAAGCTGATTGCTGGCATGCACAGTGCCTTTGCTCGCATGGGTCGATTTCAAGACATGCAGGCAAAAAAACAGGTCAGCTGGCACCATTTTGACATTCCTGCAGACCTGTCAAACTTGGCCCATGGTTGTGGGGAGATCTGCCCATTCCTACCTCTGCCCTTAATAGTGTACAGATCTCCTGCTAAGTAATGCTTACATTATCACAGATGTAGTAGGATTTGTGGTGACTTCAGATGCAACCCACATGCAACAGTAGAAACGTCTCTGCATAGGCCTGCATAGGATATGGGGGGGATATCCCCAAAAAATATAGGGGGGGGGGCAAAAGAGCTCAACCCCTAGGAGCCAATCAACCACCCTTCCTCCTGAAGGAGCTCCTTTGTGCTTGGAGGTCAAACTCAAGGACCAGGAAGTCCATTTTTGCCCAGGTGAAACAGAAAGCCTTTTTGTTCATAGTCCTTCCTGTCCTGGACTATCCAATGGCCTCTAAGAATAGGTGAAGCCAGTCACTGCTAAGAAGGGGCTCCCAACTGTTCTGTTGGAAGCTCATCACATGGGGCAGCTGCATAAAGAATCAGAGGTTCCCAGCTCTACTCATGGTGGCTCCTGACATTGGTGTTCCCCTCTTCCAATCTTGGCCTCTGATATCATCTATGTATTCATTATACAGAAACTGATGCAGCCACCGCCACCCTTCCATCCATCATTGTCTGCTGCTCTGGAAGGATGGGTGCTTTCGGCCCGGATCCCTTATCCCACAGGAACTTGCCTCTTAAAATACAAATTTACATTGAACTGCTACTAACTGAGAACATACCTTAAAATTTGCACACTGTCTGCTTTCTGAAAATGGGTTTGTCCCCATCAAAGATATTGCAGCCATGCTTTTGTTTCCTTTTTAGAGTGCTGTAATTGACTCTCTGATGACATTTGGATGTTTCTATAAAATCCTAAATGATGTCTTAATTCCATGGTAGGCTGAAGACTGTGCCTGCATCTCTGAACTGTAGATATAGCTTGCTCTTTCTGCAGGTGTTTCCTGCACAGATCTGAAAGGCAGAGTGCAATCCTACACTATCTATGGAAAGCAAGTTATTATGCATTTCCATACCATACAGCAGTGGCGTACACTATATGAATGAGCGGGGTATGAGTTTCTGCCCCCAGGCTAGTCTGCCAGTCCCTGTGAAAATCATTAACTGTAGACATGCACACATTCCTAGGATGTAAAAACATGGACATCTTTCTTTTTGCATTCAGAGTTGTTCAATAGCTTAGCAGTGTTTTGGATACAGAAGGTCCCAGGTCAATCTTTGACATCTCCAGTCAAAAAAGGAATCAGGTACTAGCTGATGGGTACGAGAGCCACTGCCAATCAAAATAAACATTACTGAGCTAGATAGACCAAGAGACCAATTATTTGTGGACTACCTTAGTATTTCTTCTCAAAATGAAAGCCAGTATACACATTATTTAACAAATAATGCCCTTAAAACCCTTAGCAACTTGGGACCAGTATACCTATGAGATATCCTTACCCATCATGTGTCCACTCAGCTGCTTCAGCTGGTGGAATTGGCACTTTTACAAGCACCACATAATTCCCACACAGCATCTGTAAGAACTAGATTGATTAGTGTGGCAGTGCCAACCCTTTGGAAGTCCCTGCCTATTGATATCAAGCAGGTGTCTTCGCTGTATTCCTTTCAGCATCTGCTGAAGACAGTATTTTTGAGGCGAGCTTTCCCAGATGCTTCGAAAGTTGTAGAAGTTTGGATTTGTTTTAGTCTTGTTTTATTGCTGTTTTAATCTCTGTATGCTTTGAATTATGGTTGTAAGTTTCTTAGTGATAATTTTACTGTTTTATCCCTTTTTGCAAGTCACTTTTAGATGATATATGTATCCTCAAAGCGACTTAAAATAACCAGCATTTAGTGTGTGTGTGTGTGTGTGTGTGTGTGTGTGATAAAAGCTGGTTATTTTTCAATCTTTCCCCTGAGCTGAAACCTCAGCTGAAGCCCCTTTTCCTTCTGTCTTTTCTGCATATGCACTTCAGTAGAGTTTTGTAAACCCTGCAAGCATAACTAGCCGGCAAAATATTACTTGCAGCCAAGGAAATGACCACAATGATTTCTCTGTCACTGTCTAAACCTCCCCTAGTGCTTTCCATCATTGAAACTGACCATTTCACTTTCTTTTTATGTCCCCTTGGAGGAATATACTGCCACATAAAAGGACTGTGATTGAAATCTTCAAATGGCCATCTCTTGAGATATGGAGTGTCCTGCTGAGGTTGCCGCGGAGGTCACTATATCTACGACTCTGTGTTATTCCAGTTTTAAGTTACTGTCACATACCCTGACAAACAAACAATAAAATGAGATGAGCAACAGAATGGGGAATCGGCCAAGCTCAGTCCTTTGCTGAAAATGCTGAACGATGTGGAAAAGTAGATAGCAAAGTGAAACAGCAAACTAGTGTGGTGATCTTCAGACCATGGATTCTGTTAGAGGAAAGAAATGACAGCAATGAGCTCTAGCAGCTTTGCCTGATGCTCTGATCCTTTGGACTGTGGTTGTCTTTTGTTTATGACTTCTTCTTCTTCTTTTGCACTCTTCTTTCAAAAAGCTCTGGGCAGCATACATAGTTCCCATCCCCCCATTTTATCCTCACAACAACCCTGTGCGGTAGGTTAGGCTGAGAAAAAATGACTTGCTGAAGGCCACTCAGTGAACTTGCATCAGTGAAAGTTGAGTGGGGATTTGAACTTGTATCTCCCTGGTCCTAGTCCAACATTTAACCACTACCCCACAACTGGTTCCCTTGGCACTAAACCCTGTATGATTCACCCACATCTTGCTCTGACCCATCCTTAAAAGTCTGTACAAGCATTAATGGTGACCAGGATACATTTTTATGCAATCTGCTATGACATCACATTAATTAGCTATTATCCAGCCACATGCAATGCCAGTTGATCCCTATTTCAGCATACGTATTGTCTGCAGCCGTCCCTTCTGATTGCAAAACTTTTTTTTTATTAGCTGAATGTAGAAACCACCTAAAACTACTCAGCTAACCAGATTTCCATAGATCTTTATCCTTGTGCTAACTATCTCCTCTCCTGCACTGTTTGCTGGCCGTTATTTAAAAAGAGCATGGGGTGGCCAGCTTTAAGGCCAGCCTCCTATCGACTGGATCAACATCTGCAAGAGATCTGGATTTCTGCAGCATAAGTGCAATTGGCTGCAACTACTGCCAGCTCAAAACTCCCATTATCCCAGGCTCAAGAATTCCTTTTAAATGGGTTGTTTTCTACTAAAGGGATCAGACCATTTATCTCCCCACCACACCCCTTTTAGAAGGAAAGACGCTGTCCGTGGTGCTGATCCGTCTCTCCATGCAGGCAAGCTTGTTGGTTTGTGCATAAATACAGATGCAATTTTTGCAGGTCAGCATCCTTTTAAGCTTTAGAGCAGGGGTCTGCAACCCGCGGCTCCGGAGCCGCATGTGGCTCTTTTACACCTTTGCCGTGGCTCCGGGGCGGATACTAGCGAGGGGAGGAGGCGCATTGTGCGCCCCGACACTCTCCACTGTGGCGGGCGCTGTACTGGCTGTGACATTGCATGGGGGCGGTGCGTGCGTTAGTCACGCACCGTCCCAACATCACCTTCCCGCCCGCTGTCAGATCGTGGCTCCGGAGATATATTTGTTTTAAATGTCGCAATGGTTTTGCGGCTCCCAGGTTTTTTTCCTTCGGAAACGGGTCCAAGTGGCTCTTTTTGTCTTAAAGGTTGCAGACCCCTGCTTTAGAGCGAATAGTGAAGTTAGTTCATTTTATCCTTTGTTTTTCTTTAAACTATCTTTTTATTATATATTTTACCTCTCTGTGCTTTTTGTCAGTAAAATTCCTGCTTTGGTTTTAATGCTCTAAAACCGATGGAAACCTGAAACATTATACACTAAAATCTTAGACTTGAACAGCATTAACTGGCAGTGTAAATTATAGTTTTATATACGAGTGAGAAAGCTGGGAGGCCCTTAAGATATAGGAAGAGGTAGAACAGGCCTTCTATCAGCATATGCCTTCCTAAGCAACCTAAAATATGGTGATTGATAATTACCACTCAAGAACTTCTTTGTGGTAAAGCAGGAAAGATTAAAATTAATCTATCACAATCTATGATAAGATATAGAAGGGGGTTGGTTACCAAAAAAAACCAAAGGTCAAACCAACCTGTGGGAAAATACATTCTTCGCAGGATTGTGAACACACACCAATATCAAAACTAAAATAGAGCAGAACAGATGTGTACAGATGCACTTCCATTAATATTCTGCTCATATCGTGAGGACTGAAAAAGTAGGAAACATGGTGATAGTACTTCCAAATGCTTCGCAGAATGCTTGTGGCTAATGATATACCTGGCACTAAGGAAAGATAATAATAATAATAATAATAATAATAATAATAATAATAATAATAATAACAACAAACCTCCTCTCTTCAGCCTCCAAAGAGATGTGGGCATGTGGGCATTTGTGGTGAGTCTGGATGTAGAGCAGTAAGCTACTTCCATCTCAACACCAAACTGTGTTCCAGTGATTGAAATGAGTGGATGTGGGGTATATAAGGCTTTCCTGTTTGTCTCCACAGCAGAGGGGGTGTTCAGCCTGCCCACCTTATATGCAGTGTGAGATTAGCTGGTCACCATAGTGGGACCAAGTAGTATTTTTTTGGCTTCTGCAGCTGGCTGGCATTGGGGATTCCCCCACCCACTCCCTGCCTATTCCTACTGCAGTACAGGATTCGAGCGGTTAGATGTGTGAGCCACGTAAATGGGTTGATTGGTTTGGTCACTTGGCAGGTGTGTGCAGGACAGGGTCACTTTTCAGGTAAAACTTGCATACAGATCTGAGGTCCAAGGTATGGGTCATTTTTGAGATAAAAACGTATCACCGACTCAGAGTTGTGGGTCTCCGATGAGGTGCGCGTTAGAAAGGTTTCCCTCCTCACTTGAAGGGGTACAGTGGTGAGAAGAGATGGAATTAAGGCCACACACACCTTGTCTGGATGGGCTCACCCTATCACAACAGACTTAGGAGCCTGATAGATAATTCAAATGTTTCCTGCATGTGAGCTTCCTCCCCTATGCAGATCATAAATTGTAATTAATGCAGTGGCCCTAGATTAAACCCACATTTTGTGACTTGCCTCTTATTTGCAGTCTCCTCATGCAATTACTCTGAAACAAATGGCCAAAGGTACCTATGCCAACAGGGGTTGGCCAGGGGGCAGAGGTTATATATTGTTACAGTGATTGCAGGGGATTGCAGTAGATGACCTTCCAACCCTACAATTGCATTTTCAGAGTTCAATGAAACATTCTATCAAGGGAGAAAGACTCTTGGGGAGGGCAAAGCAGGGCTGGGCCAGAAAGCTTGGGGAAAGAGGGTGTGGCTATAGAAGCGATATGGCCTGATGTCAGGGGCTGGACCGAGGAGGAATGGTGGGGACTGCCCCCCTTCTCCCGAACCTTCTTAAGATCAGGAGGACAGTATAGATTTAAAACAGTGGTTTGCAGAAGGGCATAGTTCAGAGGCTGCAGAGGGGAGAAGCTAGGGAATATTGGAAGAGGAACAGCGGGAGGAAGAAGCACCAGGGGAGAGACAGCTGACAGACTCGGTGTCTTTGAAGAGCATTCCTGACCCACCCCCTCTCCCAGGACCAAGTGTGCATTGAGGATAGTAGAACAGAAAGCTCAGATTAGCCAACACAGGGGTGATGCAGAATAGGAGAGACAGAGGGGGTGGGACTACCTCGGAGCAATGCCATTATCATAGGGATACTGCATTCCTTCATCGCTCACTGTGAATTATTGAATAAATTGCTTGGTAAGAACTTTTATTGTTTCTCTGTTTCTTGGCTGACACCATTGGAGAGATCGGATTTCCTGAAGCCTGACACCTGGAGGGAGTCTCGAGGGCCAGACAGAGAAGGCTGGAGGGCCACATTCCTCCCAGGGTGTCCCATTTTATAGAAAAGGTCCAGGTTTCTGTCAGATATATTTTCATATCTGAATGCCGAGCAATGTATTTAGAGATGCTATTACAACAGAAAAATCAGCAAAACCACTTTTGAATTAATTAACTTCATCATGTTCATTCCTTTCAATGAGTCTACTCTGAGTAAAGTTTAGTTGAATACCACCCAACAGAAAAATCCCGAAGACTGAATTTTTGAAATCAAAATAAAAGTGCATGCTCTGAGCTGTAGCATTTATTCTGCACTGAGCATCCGATTTTAAATGTGCAAAAAACCCAAAAGATTCAAAGTTATAGTTCCCATAAGGGCCATAGCTCGGGTACATTATATATAATGTTTATGCCTTTATATATCAGTAATGTAGCAGACTTACAGCTGTTATGGGCACCATAATTTTACCTTTCCCATCTTGTGCATTTAAAATGTACTCTAAGGACCCGGTTTTGCAATTCTGATGTTGGCAAACACCTTTACTGAATTTAATACCTTTGGTGTCAGGGGGAATTTTGCATACATAAAGCTTAAGGGTTGAGCCCCATAGGGAGACTCTTCCTCATTTAAAAGCTACACTTAGCTTTACATCCTGAAATTTAGAGAACACTCAGATGGAGCTAAATTGGCTCAAGTAAGCTAGCTCCAGCATGAACTGACCTTGGCTATCTTCACTGAGTTTTTGTTTTTAGTGCAACCGCCTAGAACAGGGGTGGAAAAGCTTTGCCCCCCCCACAGAAGTTGTTGGACTCCAACTCCCATCAGCCCCAGCTAGTCTGGACAGTGGTCAGGGGATCATGGGAGCTGTTGTCCACCTAACATCTGGAGGGCTACAGGTTCCCTGCCTCTGGACCTAGAGCAAGTTTAGGAGAGCTTGAATGTGGGATGAACTTCCTCAGCCTAGATCATATTTGCACTTTACTGAGGACTTTTTGTCCTCTCAGTAAAATGCCTCACCTTGATATCGTGCACAACTTGGTTGTCCTCCCAACTCAGAATGATGCACAGCATGATGGGAGGAATGGTTTGAAGTGCAGGCATTTTTCAAAGAGTTGAGTGTTATTTTAAACTTTCTAAAAAAGCATTTAATAATAGAATCATTTACTAGAATTAAGTTTGAAGAGAGTGCCTTTTGTCCAAGATGAGACACTGGGTTTTCCACAAGTAATATAAATAGGCAGACACTTCAGATTCCATTAGACCTCAGTAAAAATAATGGAAGTTAAAAGTAAGCTTTCACTCTCCGATGAGTCACTGCTGAAATTTTGAGAGAGTCAGGCATGCATTGGTTTCTACATGTGATGAACAAGAGAATATAATGGGCTGGGTCCAGGCCTCACTTCCATAGAAAGAAAGGTTCTTTCCATCCATGTAAGGCTTTTGATCTAGTGGAGGTAGGAGGGGGATAGGTGTATTTTGCCTCATGCCACCCCCAACACCATCCTTGTAGACAGTGTGCAAGGTGGCAAATGAAGCTGTAGAGAGAGGGGGAGTCAGCAAAACTCAACTCCCCATTTCACTGTTGGGAGCACAGCCTGAGCAGAACCCTTAACAAACCACAGTTCCCAGGATTCACCATGACCATTTAGACCACTTAAAAGGCCATGGTGAATCCAGGGAACTGTGGTTTGTTAAGGGTGCTTTCAACGTATGGCGTGGATGTGACCTGGGTGCAATAAAAATCTAGTTCTGTTCAGAGGCTTCCTCTTGAGAATACACTTAGTGGGAAATCTGGGTTTGCTGTTGCATGATTCATGCTGTGGCCCGATGGCAGGCCTGTCATCTGATGGGGTTAACTTGCCTTGAATTAGCTCTCTGAGCATTCTTATTTCCTAGTGATTACAAGCGCCTGACTTTTTAATAAGTTTGGGGGGATTAAGTAGTA
Source organism: Podarcis bocagei (assembly GCF_964188305.1). NCBI lineage: Eukaryota > Metazoa > Chordata > Lepidosauria > Squamata > Lacertidae > Podarcis > Podarcis bocagei. Next base: position 107,640,892 of record NC_138125.1, read on the forward strand.
TTTGCCACCGACTCAATAATGACTCTGTCAATAGAGACGTTTCTCTAAGTGGCAGCAGAAAGCAGAAGAAAGGAGTGCTTATCCCAATATTTCTCCCAGGCTGTGTCACAGCATCGCTGACTTAATTACACAGAAGGAAAGGCCACATAAATCTTTCTTAATGCAAATTTGTTTTAAATAAGATGTTGATGAAGAAGAATTTTTGTTTTTTTTAAAAAAGGAACCATGCACACAACCCTGCTACTTCCAGTTTGAGAATGGTATTTAAAAATACGAAAATAGAACATATTGTTGATGTTGTTGGAGTTTTCTCCCCTACCTTCCAATTTCAACTTCTAACCAATTTAGGAACTAAATGTGAACGCAATAATGAATACCCTTTTGTCAGAGACTGACCTCAACCTCTATTTGTCTCCCCCTTGCTTTCTTGGAATCATCCCCCCCCCCAAAAGAGGTAATCTTGCTGTTTTTTTCTTAAAATGGTTCACTCCAAGAATGCTTTCCCCCATCTTGTTCCAAAGCTATTGTGATGATTGCTGGGCCATCAGGCTGATGGCTGGCTAATAGTCCAGAATGGTTGGCTGATGGGAACCAAAGGGCAGTAGATGGTGTCAATAGGAGTGAGTGAGGAAGCTGTGATTTGGGTGAAGTTATCTTGGGGTTCAGGGTCTTTCTCTCTCCCTCTCCCTCTGGGGCAGATTCTTAAGGTGAGGGATCTGCTGTGTCCGTGTCTACTGTTTGCCTCCACTTCTTTTAGATTTGTGGATAAAGCCAATGTTGCAAAGACAAATTGTACTTCCAGTGTTCCCACATACAGAAGAAACCAATTCCAGATCACCCTATCCCTGGAGCTTCTTAGGAAAGCAGACAGCAGTACTGATAACTGGAAATCAGGCAAAATACTAGGGCCCTGCGGGACTTGACATCTTTCCGCAGGGCCTGCAAGATGGAGCTGTTCTGCCAGGCCTTTGGTCGGGGTTCAGTCTGACTCCCTCTCCCCTTTCATAAGAACTTGCATGAAAGTGGCCTCCCAATTTTTCTCACAGGCCCATATAAGTTCAGCACAAACAGTTGGGCCTGGTGAGCATTTAAGGTCCCCAACCCTAATCTGCGGGTTGCCATCTGATTGGATTTTATTCTGATCCTGATCTGCTTTGAGGGTGTATTTTAATTGATTGTCTGATTTTATGTTAATGTGTTATACATTTGATGTTAGCCGCTCTGAGCCTGGCTTCGGCTGGGGAGGGCGGGATATAAATAAAAATTTTTATTATTATTATTACTTCTTCCTAAGCATGGCTATTCCAAACCATTGCAAGACTGTGGGTGGCTGTTAGCATTTGTATAGCAGCAACCCTTCCTTAAGTGTTCTTCTTCAAGAGAGCCGCCTGGGAATTTGCACACTTTGTTTTGCCATAGATTTGCGGATTGAACTCAGAATCAGAAATCCAGCTCCAGTCACATGGATTATCTTCCAGTAGCTTAAATGTACAGGCCTATATCTCTCTCTTTGTAAGAGCTGTGTGCAAAGGTGTTCGGAAAAATGAGTTCATATCCATGCATTCTCTTTTTTATATATATAAAATTTTTATTGGTTTTTCACATTTTATAAAGACATAACACACACATAAAAGACAAAGACAAAAACATGTATAATTTCAAAAATCTTGCTTTCTTAACTTTGGTCCTTGACTTCCCCCCACCCCCCCTTCATACATCCCAATTCCCATAATTATGTCAGCAAGTTGTTATTTTCCCTCCTTACCATGTTAATTACATCTTTTATGAAAAATTAAGTTCTTTCCTAAGTTGGACTCAGATTCCCTTCCATCGATTTCCCATTTTTTATTAAACATAAATCATATTAACTAAACCCAAAAGTCATAAGTGTTTTTTAAAATTCTGTTTCCCCCCCCCTCCCATCCCCGGTTTCCGTCCCTTCCCAAATACATGTCCATACATATCCATGCATTCTCCACCCTTGATTGCAATGAGGAATGTAGCACCTGGGGGAGATCAGTTGCTTTGAACCCTTTGTCCCTCCCACCTCCACTGCAACCCTGATGAAAGTCACCCCCTGGACAGGTGCCAATGAGAGAAAGCTAATTGTTGCATAATACAGTGGGTGTGTGTGTGGGTGTGGGTGGGTGTGATCTTTGTCAGGATCACCAACAGGGAAAGGAAGACTTTAACCTCTCCTTCCCATGAACCACATTTCCAGGAAAAATCTTGAGGCCTCATGCTTTTATGCTATGCAACACAACATGTAGTAGCTTGACCCTCACACACTAGTGTGGTGATGCACACACACACTTTATAATCTTAAATATTTGTGCTACTTTCTGGCTCCTTCTCTACATGTGCTTTAAGATTGCAGACTGGGAGGCTTGGTGCTTCCAGAAAGAAGATGACGACAATGTGCTTCACTTCTTCTTTTTCCAGAGGCAGTTTCTTTTTCCTAGGGTTATTTTGGTTGCAGGCATACATCCATGAAATGCTTATTTGTCTTGTCCTAATCAGATGTGCAGGCAGAGCATAGCTTCCCTCTGAACTCCAGGCTTCTGAAATGCCCTGCTGTTCCTTACACGTCCAACCTCAGCTCTGATCTCTCGGTGCTGAGAGACATTAGCAGGCTGAGTTTCCCATTAAACTTACCATTTATGCCTTGATCTGGCATGTTGCCTTGAAGTGCACAGCAGGATGTGGCCACTGCTGCATGCCAGCTAGCGGAAGCCATAAGTGGCTACCAGGTTTATCATGGAGATTCTTTCCTCCCCCTAATCATAACAGGTTCCCTGCCATCTGCTCCTCAACATGGTACAGAAGACCAGGATGATTAAAATGTAACAGCCTGCCTCCCTGTGTTGGGCTCCCATGGAGGCTAGCAACAATAAAACATACAGTTTTAAGGCAATCTAAAGACAATATCAAAACAAAAAAAAATGAACTGATTAAAAGAAAATGAGAGGCAACAACAGAAACAAAAGCCTGCACCAAATGAAGTAAAAACATCAGTCAGTGCAGGAAAAAGAGCATTGATCCAATAGGCTGAAGGCCTGTCCAAATGAATAAATAATAAAAGAAGTTTACCCAAAAAATCTAAATAAATGAAACAACAGCATTCGTAGGAGGCCATTAGAGAGGGGCCTAGGTGGGCTTCTCTAGGAACACAGTTCCAGAGTCTAGGTGCTGCCACTGAAAAGTCCTTTCTGATGTCCCACCAACACACTTTCCTTGCTTCCTTCTACTCTTTGCTTTACAGTGGTGGCTGTGGTGAGCACAGCTCTGCTTTTCTCTAGAAGCCCACTGGGAACAAGGGGCAGGATTCGCCTAGCAGGTCCCATCAGCAAAGGCCCTGAGCAAAAACTTCTGTAGTGGAGCTTTCCCCCATCTCCTCCCCCATCCCAGGCTACCCAGCTCCCATCTTCACTGCGGGAGTTGGTCACACATGGTGCTGCATAGATCTGTTCAGATGTTAACATTTGCCTGAGACCATGATCTCTGACCACTGGCACTGCTGGCTGGAGTTGATGGGAGATGGAATCCAAAAACATCTGGAGGGCACCACGTTGGCTAATCCTACTGTACGCAATAAGAGTAGTTCATCTATGGTTTCTGCAAGATCTTGTCCTTTACAGAATGAAGTTCAATGAAACTCCCTGTTAAGAGAGCATCTTTTCACTTTCTGCATTATTATATTAAACTTTGAAGTATCCAGGTCATTGTAAATGTTTTAATAGAAAGGATGAGAATGATGATGATGATGATGAAAAGAAAGCTGAGAATAAAGTGAAGAGAAGGGAGAAGCTTGGCTGGTACTGAAAGCTCCTCTTTCTGTTTCAGACTTCTACAACACAGCTGGATAGCAAGCATTTGGGGTCAGTCCTATTAAAACACAGTGCTCTAGGGTTAAATTATCATTTTTTAATATATAAAAAACCTCCTTTGAAAGCATTATCACTCTGTTTGGGTTTAATCATTCTTGATGTCTTATTCCAAGTCTTCTGGACCCTAAAGATTTAAAATCTAATTAGCTGCCCTTTGAGTGCTGGGCTGATATTAAAGATTGCGAGTTTCAGTCATTCCGTTGGCAGATGTCAGATGGGATGTAGCAGAACTTTCAGAATATGTTTGACAGATTGACAAATTGCCCAAACTACAAGCAGTGTAAACCTAGGGGGGGGGGGACCTTTTATTATGAAAGGGTGATTTTGCTGTCCATTTCTGGACAGTAAAAAAATAAAGCAAAAGCTGGGGCTTTTAGAATTTGATAAATAGCAGGGCAGACTTATCTCCTACACAGTCCCAAAGCGGACAAATAATGCTGTAGCACAGATTAATCAATGACAGAAAAATGGATGCACAAAATAGCAAGGTGTTGAGCTGGTCTACTGTCAGGTACCCAGGTCTGAATGCTGACAAGGTCCAGCCCCCAACATCTAGTATTCAGAAGCAGTAGGCCTCAGGGAAGCTTTTTGGGCTCAGTGACTTCTTGTCGCATTCCAAGAACTTGGAATAAGTGGGACTTGTATGTTTAGAACTGTCTCAAAATGTTCATTTTGCATTTGCAAGGAGTCTTCCCATTAGTGTGGCAGCACCTATGCAACTTTTCTGCTTGTATATGTTGATAATATAATGTTGGTTACTGAGAACAAACAAGATTGTACAAAAACAAGATTGGGTGCAGGCCTGGCCAGGACATAGGCATCCTGTGAAAAAGGTGACCTGTGTGCTTGCTTGCTTGCTTACTTGATTAATAGCTGTTGGGAACTTCAAGGTCCCTGCTCTCCCTTCTTATGGTCTTTATATTGGACCTGGAGACTCCAATAGAGAGCATTCCATGTCAAGAAGGAGGGCAAGTGGGCATCCTATCAAATGGCAGGGCATGAACTACATGGAGCAGGGCCTTTTCACTGGTGATGCCCATTGTATGGCTCACTCTTCCCAGACCTGCTCTTCCCATTAGTGTGGCAGCACCTATGCTCTGGAATTCCCTGCCTATTGACATTGGGCAGGCACCGACAGTATACTCTTTTAAATGCCTGCTGAAAAGCTTTCTGTTTCAGCCACCCTGTCTAGGACACATAATTGAGTCACATTTGTTTTAACGTTTTGTTGGCTTTTGCCCCTTTGTTTTTAATGATTGCTTGATGTATGCACAGTTTTTAACTGGTCTGTGCAGTTCAGCCACGTTTTATATATGTAACTGAACTTGTAAACCACTTGGAGAGCAAGTGGACTGATTGAGCAAGTAGCTTATAATTTTTCTAAATAATCATAATCATTCCGAACTCATGACTTTGTAATTTAAAGTAGGCAATCTTTAGAATGCATAGGAAACCAATACAGTTGCATGCAAGTTCTGCTTTCCAACTTCGCACAGACGCCTGGCTGGCCACTGTTATAAATGCCTCGCTTGGCTAGGATGCTTCCAATTGGGCCACTGGCCTGATCCAGCTGGACTCTTCTTATGCCCTTAAGTTACTCCTGGCAAGATCCATGATATTTTGAATAATCAGACACACACTTGGACTTCTACACAGCAAGGCATTTGCTGCTCTGAAAATAATTTCTATAATGCAATATTGAGGCTCCCTCTTGGCTGCTTTTTCCTTCCATCATTTCTCTCTCCTTCTATTGGAATGAACATTCTAATTTGCTTTTATCTGCTTGAATGTTAAGAAGATGGATTTTTAATTATGTTTGCATTGTATGTTTAATTTGGTTTCCTATTTTACACTTACGTTCTCTCCCCTCTCCACCACCACCCCAGCACTTCTCTACTTACTGCAGAAATGAAATTATTACAAAACGTTAAGATACATAAAATATTCAGAATCCATTTTAGGGCTGACCTTGCAAACCTTTTGCTAATGTGCTCTTTCAAAGGCTGCACTATCTGAAATGCTGAAATGCTATGGGGGGCGATGAGCAAATGGCCTCAGCACCAAAGTGAAATTTCATAGAAGCAAGCCAGACTGTAATGAAGTGTAGCGTTTATTTCTGAATTTGGGTATGTGGGGTCCCCCCCCTCACAAAGGGGGGAAATGAATCGCAGTTCTGTGTGCTTTGCTCTGATGGTTACCTTTCCAACAGCCTGCAGGGGAAACCAGGCAGAAAATACCCTCAGAGCAACATGAGAGTTCTCTGTTTTCCTTTTTCCAGCACAATCCACAGAGTGCAACTCAATATGTGTATAGCTCTACAAGTTCAAAAAGCCATGATTTATAAAGGAGGAGTCTGCTTGAATAAATGGTAAGGGGGCCATATTCTCCAATATCCAATACTGGAACAACTGGGTAAATCTTTTGAAACTAAAAACAAAACAAAAACCAGCAATCACTTTCTATAGATATCTGTTACTAACCAACAAATAAGTTTGATATGCAAGCTCTAATAAATGACTTGAATAAAGAATTGGGCATTTCAGTATTACTTAGGCATTGGGAAAGTGTTTTAGCCTCTGTACCAATGGTTTCAATGGATCTTAAACCACAACTTATACAACAGAAATTAATATTCAGCATTTATTGGACTATATAAATATGATTATGCCAAAAAGTCAAAAAATTCAGAAGAAAATATACTTTGAATTACTGTATATACCTATCATATGGAAGTTGACAACTGGAAAACAAAAATGGATTCTTCGTGCCCTAACTGTGACCAAGAGACTGGTGGTATTGATGAACTGGAAGAATAAATATATGATCCCCTTTAATCAATGGGTTGATGGCATGACAACACTCGCAACATATGAACGGATTGCTTATAGATGTAGACTTGGTTTGGATCAATATATTGACATTTGGAATGAATTCACGCAGAATATAGTAGGTTACTAACAATCATATATGCATTAGAATGATAATATTATTCATATATTCATATTATTCATATATTATTCATATATTCAGTTACATTTCCATAAATTATTATACAGTGGTGCCTCACAAGACGAAATTAATTCGTTCCGCGAGTTTTGTCGTCTTGCGATTTTTTTCGTCTTGCAAAGCACGGTGTTGGAAAAGTTTTGGAAAAGCTTAAAAAATCACAAAGTCTTTAAAAACCTCAAAAAAGGCTACCACACCACGTTCTATGAGTTGCTCCTCGAAGTCAAGTCGCAACTGTATTAACGGTGTTAAGAAAAAGGAAACAAACTTGCAAGACGTTTCCATCTTGCGAAGCAAGCCCATAGGGAAAATCGTCTTGCGAAGCAGCTCAAAAAACAAAAAAACCCTTTCATCTAGCGAGTTTTTTGTCTTGCGAGGCATTCGTCTTGCGAGGTACCACTGTATAATAATTTATGGAAATGTAACTGAATATAGTTACTGTATTTTTGCACTTTCCTTCTCCCTCTTTTTTCTTTTTTCTTTCATCACTTTATTTTCTATCAGAATATCCATGATATGCTTTAAAGAAGCTGAAGAAAAACCAGTTCCTACAAGATGGCATCTAAAAGCCATCTATGATGATGGTGGTGGTGATGCTGTTTACAATGTCAACTTATCCTACAGAATGTTCTTCCATCCCCAAATCTCAGAAACATTAACTTCAGTGGTTGCTGGTCCATTTCTGAGCAGAATTCAAAGTTTCCATGTTTATCTTCAAAGTCCTGCACAACTTGGGACCCGAAGAAATGCTTAGTCCCACATCAACTTACCTGTATGTTGAAGTCCACTAGCAGAGCCAACTTTAGATGTTTTCTGCCTGAGATGAAGAACAAGGTGGTGCCACCCCCCTACCCCAAATTCAACACAAAGAAATCAGCCAGACTGGCCATTTCCTAACTTTTTGTGCTCAGGTTCCTTCCTCGTCCTTCTACTAAGCTGGCATCTGTACACCACCAACACAGACAGTACTACTGCTTCTTTCTTTTATAATAATTTTATTTTTTATACCCTGCGCATCTGGCTGGGTTTCCCTAGCCACTCTGGGCAGCTTCCAGCATAATATAAAAACATAATGAAATGTCAAACGTTATATACTTCCTGATACAGGGCTGCCTTTAGATGTCTTCTAAAAGTTGTGTAGTTCTTTATCTCCTTGACATCTGATGGGATGGTGTTCCACAAGGAGGGCACCACCGCCGAGAAGGCTCTCTTCCCACCAACTATCTTCTGGTTGGCTCCCTAAGAACTGAGGTTGCCACCATCCTGCTTAGCCCGTCGTCACCCAACATCTGCAGCATTGAGACAAAGGGGACCATCCACTTCCTTGCTTGTCCATGCCTGGTTGTGTTCCTGTTGGAAGCACCAAATGCTGTAGGGCTTTTCCTGTGCCCATCTCTTCAGATGTGCCATGTCGTGCCTCTCCCTGCCTCAGGCCCACATCTTCCTCTCAGCATTTCTGCCTTATGCTGTGAGGAGTTGTGCCCTCCAGCCTGACCTTGGTTGCCAGGGAAGCTTCCTGCAGATACTCAGAGACATGAGCTGATGACTGATGCCTCCTCACATATTGTAATAAAAAAGAGTCGTTCCACAGAACCAGCCATTTATGGAGAACAGAGGAAGAAAAAAGGTCTCCATGCTAAAGACAGTGATGTTTATTAAAAGAACACCTGGAATGAATTTTCAGGATCCTGCAGCTGTGCTTTCATATATTCAAAGAGAGGTTCTGGCTATTCATTTTTTTATCATTGATAGGGATGCATGCAGAGGTCCATATTGTTTAATTTGGGGATGGGGGGGGATCTCTGGCTAACTAGGTTAGTATTTCAAAAGAGACAGCATTCCTACCAAACCAGCAGCCGAAAAGTATTCTCTGTACCTGCAACCGCTACTAGCCCACATTTTATTGCTGCTCAGCGGAGGCTAGTGTTCATCAGGACTGTGATAGGGGAGCAGGCAGGGAAGTCAACACTAGGGGGAGCCAGAGCCAACAACAGGTAAAGCCAACACGCTCCAATTTTGTGCCCATCCTCCTCCCTGCTGAAGCAACGGGCTGATACTGGGCAGGAGAAAGCTGAGAGGCTGTGCCACCCTCTGAGAAAAGGCAGGAAGAAGAGGGCAGGTTGAGGGTAGACTGAAATTGGCGAGGCTGGACTATTGGAGTCAGTGCCCCTAATGGTTCAGCCTCTGCTGCTGCTGAGGCAATAATGAAAGTATAATGAGTAAGATCAATGATCTGTATAGATCAGTATATGCCATAAGCCTTGATGTGCAGTGATTTTCTCAGGCCAGCTACTTGAGGTTATTTTTTATCCCCCATGGAGTGTTCCTTAGGATTTACACACATAGACGTCTGTAGTGAAGCATCTGCCACCACTAGAAACTCAAAGTTCCAGTCTGAGGATGAGGATGCTCAGAGGATGCATCTTGATACCACTTGCCAATTTGGCGCTGTGGGTAAAACCTCAGCGCCTAGGACTTGCCGATCGCATGGTCGGCGGTTCAAATCCCTGCAACGGGGTGAGCTCCCATTACTCGGTCCCTGCTCCTGCCAACCTAGCAGTTTGAAAGCATGAAGTGCAAGTAGATAAATAGGTACTGCTCCGGCGGGAAGGTAAACGGCGTTTCCGTGTGCTGCTCTGGTTCGCCAGAAGCGGCTTAGTCACACTGGCCACATGACCCGGAAGCTGTACGCCTGCTCCCTCAGCCAGTAAAGCGAGATGAGTGCCACAACCCCAGAGTTGTCCGTGACTGGACCTAATGGTCAGGGGTCCCTTTACCTTTACCTTTAAACTCTTCCAACAGATTCCAGTTGCATAAGCCTTCACAGAGGCACTTCTTCAGATAAATGCCGTACCATTGTATCGCATCTGTTACACTCCTCCTTCAAACACAAAGAAGATTAAGCTGCAGAAGCGAAATGCAGCTTTCTGGGATGCATTTTACAGCTTCCACAACTCGTAACATCTTTTTACACACTGCTCAACAACGGCGTAATGTTGAAGTGTAATGATAAGGGAAGAGAATTAATTGAATACTTCACTTCAAATGACTCTTGAGAACTACAGTCTCCCAAACTGAAAAGATGAAGCCATAAAGCAAATCATTTGAGTTGCTTTTTTGTCGGAAAGTTATTACAAGTGTGCATAATTTGACATTTCTCTTTTCACACTTGTATGAAGATCTGAAGATGAAGGATGTAACATTTCTCTTCTTTCACAAAGCATTGTTTTGCACGGAATTTCCAATTCCTTCAATAGCAGGGGTGGCTAACCTTTATTTGGTCTAAGAGTCACATTACCGTATTTTTCCATCTATAAGATGCCCCCATGTATAATGCCCCGGGGACTCCGGTTTAAGAAAATGGGGGGAGATACTATTCATGTATAAGATGAGCCCAGATTTTGAACATTATTTTAGAGTAAAAAAAACCATAGTCTTATACGTGGAAAAGTATGGTACCGCCTTACAACCCCTCTGCAACCTGACCACAAGGGCAGCCGACCACTGTAGCCCATGTGTAGGCCATGTGGATTACTGCAATTCATTCTATGTGGGGCTGCTCTTGGACTTGGTTCAGAAACTCCAGCTGGTGCAGAATGTGGAGGCCAGACTGCTGATGGGGGCATCTGACTGACAGTGTGTGACACAATTGTTAAAACATCTGCACTGGCTGCTCATCTACTACTGTGCTGGTCCCGGGGGGGGGGGAGGTACTAATACCGTAGCCGAGGTTCAGTCCAGAGTCACTAGCAGGGTAGATGATCACTAGATGAGACGCGAGGTCTGAAACAGGAAGCCAGGCGGGGAACAGGAACACCGGAGAGTCAGAAGCAGGAAGCCGGGCGAGGAACAGGCACACTGGGAGTGCAGGTCTAGGTCTGGGTAAAAGCAGGTACTCCACAACGACGTTGCTCCCGCAACCTGGGACCGGGCTGCCTGACCTTTATCTTCTTCTAAGGCCGGGGGCGGTCCAGGCCCCCAGGAGCCCCGCCTCTCCTGGCCTTAGGGCGAGCACTCCTCCTGGGAGAGACCAGTTCCCTTCGCCTCTCTGCCCTAAGCCTCTGCAGTTCAGGAGAGGCCGAAGGGTTACTGGGCCCCGGGGGAGGCTCACCCGTAGCCACTGAGTCCTCCAGCACCTCTGGGGCCAGAATGGTCTCACCTGGTGCCTGCCCCTGAGGATCTGGCACAGGTGCAGGCTCCTCAGCATCTAGGCCTTGCCCCAGTTCAGCCGGCCCTGGAGGCGGGGACTCCTGTGCCGGCTGGGATTCCTCCGGTTCACTCTCAGACTCGGAATCCCAGGCCATCACAACTACTGAACCAAGGCTGAGGTCCTTTTATTAATTTACAAAGTACTGAGCAACTTAGGTTCAGCGTACCTCAGGAGCCAATTTTGCAAATCTTGAAGGAAGGAAAGAGGAAAGAATCCTCAAGAATTTAAAGGAATTCATCTATGATCTACTTCTAGAGAATCTAAATAAAAAGAAAAATGTACTGAAAGATTGTTCATTTTATCTTCTTGATTATGATAATTATATTATCATTATTATATGGATTCCTTGATATTATATAAACAAAAGGAAACAAGGGGGTTGTGTGGTATCATATGGTGGGCATACATTTGGAGAAGTCCCAATGTATGCCACACCTTACCTGGGACCTTCTAAAAATACTGAGAAAACAACCGAACAGTCCATATGGAAATATACAGTGGTACCTCAGGTTGAGAACTTAATTTGTTCTGGAGGTCCGTTCTTAACCTGAAACTGTTCTTAACCTGAGGTACCACTTTAGCTAATGGGGCCTCCCGCTGTGCCACGCCGCCGCCACATGATTTCTGTTCTCATCCTGAAGCAAAGTTCTTAACCCGAGGTAATATTTCTGGGTTAGCGGAGTCTGTAACCTGAAGTGTCTGTAACCCAAGGTACCACTGTAATGCCTAATCTCTGCTACGACCATACATTTAAAACACCATTACACTATAGTCATGGCTTTCCCCAAAAGAATACTGGGAACTTTATTCCTCAAGAGTGTTGAGAGTTGTTAGAAGACCCCATACGCCCCTCAAAAAGCTACAATTCTCGGAATGGTTTACCAATCAAATTCTCTTCCCAGGGAACTATGGGAATTGGAGGTCTGTGAAGGGAACTGGGGAACTTTCAGAACCCTTTACAAACTACAGCTCCCAGGGTGAAGACATGGCTGTTTAAAGTGGTATGAGAATGCTTGAAATGCATGGTGCAGATGTAGCCCAAGAAAAATGTGATTTTCAGAAGATATTTCTGAAGGGGGTGTTGAGGAAGGCTCTGTACTGCAAAGCTGTGGAAAAAGAAGACAACGAGGAGTAGATTGAGCTGAAATCAGGCTGACTGCTTGGCTGCTTTTCTGAGCAAGAGTTTAGTTTCCGAGGTCAGCTAAAGAGAGAGAGAATAATTCTGCATGAAGGTATGTGCTGAGCCCTAAGGCCATATGCATTTCCGTTGTAGGAACATTCCGAAGGCCAGTCTTAAAGGCCACTTCAAATCTAGTCTAATGGGCTCTGATGCCTCAGAGGACATGACTATCCACTAGCTTATAGCATGTTTTTATACAGGACATAATGTGCTCTGACAAGTGTTTGGTATATTATGACCTGCGGATGGATTCAGATGGTCTCTGCTCTCCCCACCACACACACACATAAAACCATACAATATTATTGTCATACATAGGCACAGGGTGTACAGGCCTGAAGTGGGTCCAAAGCCTAATTCACTCAGAGCCACGGTGAAACATCTGGCTTACTGGGAATGTTATGGTATCGGAATCTGCCACACAGAACATCAGATGCCGTGTTCCCTTTCTGCATATCCCACTTGGGGCAGGGGGAGCCCTCACTGGAGATACCTACATAGCTTACAAGCACAACATCAGCCACCTGACCAACTCTTAACCTTTTCCTAACCCAGCAGCAGATGGCATGGTGGAGGAGTGGTGTTCACCTGACCTCCTGACAGCTGAGTTGCTGCTGCTTACTGGGAAGGAGATGGAATGGAACAAGGCAATGGAGAGGTTAGCAAAGTACAAATGCACCAGTGGTATGAGACTGCTTTAAATGTATGGTGTGGGTGTGACCTAAGGGATGTGTGACAATATATCATTGTTTTTCATTCATGCAAGGAATTCTGGTCATAGCTGCCAACTTTTCCCTTTTCTTGCAAGGAATCCTATTCGGAATAAAGGAATTCCCCTTAAAAAGGGGGAAACGTTGACAGCTATGATTCTGGTTTGATTTTGGTGCTGATCCCATACTTGCGACCACCCAGTTACACATTGCATTTGCCACATGACAGCATATCCTCAGGGACTGGGCTGGCTCAAGACATTTTGCTGCCTGAGGCAGAACAGCAAATGATGCTGTTCCATATGGCCATAGAAATGCTATGCTGGTCAAGTTATTTTGGTGCCTGAAACAGAAAATCCCACAAGCAGCTTTTTCTCACAGAAAAAATGCAATATAAATAAATGAAATGGCAATCTGATGCCCTTTCATGACACCCCAAGTCAACCGCCTAAAGAGGCCACCTCACACTGCCTAATGATAGGGCAGGCCACAGGCCTGGGCAGGCCGGTCTTCCTCTTATATACCTGCTGGGATTGATAAGGCATATGACCCTCACAGTGTGGAAATAAAGGATGAGATTGCCCACCAGATACCAGGCACTCTACTATTCAAATTAGGCCCCAGTGTTTTTGTTACAATCCCCTTCTCAATTAAGTAATCAATTTTAATCTAGCATGTAAATTCTCAAAACTTTCTTATTTGTTAATTCGAGCAGCTACTGCTCTCACTTCGTTACAAACAGTATTTCTACCTGCAACACCCTTGAGCAAACCTGCTCCTCTTCCTTTCACAGATATTTTGTTGCCATTGCAACTGTAGCTGCCACTGATGAGTTATAATTTAACTCTTGGGGGGGATTAGCATCAGACATCATGTACATGGAAGTTGCCAAATCAATTAACCAACTAGAAGGATTACTGTTAATAGCACCAGTTTTCCTATAACTTGATATTGCTGATGAACTGCAAAAGCATTTTTAGTTTGCTTTCTGTTGCTACCCTGGAACTTTTCTTTATTAGTGCCACTTTGTTTTGTACAATTCCTTGCAAATGAAGGAAAACAACTTTTCTGCTTGTATATGTTCATAATATAATTTTGGTTACTGAGAACAAACAAGATTGTACAAAAACAAGATTGGGTGCAGGCCTGGCCAGGACATTGGCGTCCTGTGAAAAAGGTGACCTGTGTGCTTGCTTGCTTGCTTAATAGCTGTTGGAAACTTCAAGGTCCCTGCTCTCCCTTCTTATGGTCTTTATATTGGACCTGGAGACTCCAATAGAGAGCATTCCATGTAAAGAAGAAGGGCAAGTGGGCACCCTATGAAATGGCAGGGCATGAACTACATGGAGCAGGGCCTTTTCACTGGTGATGCCCATTGTATGGCTCACTCTTCCCAGACCTGCTTTCTTTGGCCTGTATTTTGGAGCTTTATAATTTTGGAAGACTTTGGAAGAACTGGTTAACAAGTCTTATCAGCCGCCGACATATGAGCGGATTTTATTTGCTGCTGTTCTGGGCTCCCGGTGCACCAGGGTTTACACCAGCATAATAGAGTTGGCCAGGACACCAGAAGGGATACAATTTACGAGCTTTCTCCATTATCTGCACAGCAGGGGGTGTTCAGTCAACAGTGCAAAGGCTGAGCTGAATCGTTTCCTGCTGGTTACCTGCTTTCAGCAATAGGGGTCGCTGTTTGGTAGTACCCGATTGGTTAGCTGTCAGATTCTAGAGCTCCCTATTGGTGGCTCTTAGGTAATTCCAAAAATACAGAGTCCATTAATAAAACACAGTGTTCATTCATAAAGCAGTAACATAAATCTACATTGCTACATATTGGGTGTCTATTTCAGCAGTTGAACGTACAGGTTTATGGCCATGCTGTACTATAGTGCTTATGCGACTGTGAACAAAAGGTGGTTGGGCTCATCATCCTGGGGTTTGGGGGGGAGAGGTGACAAAACTGATTTCCAATAAGTGCCCCTCTTTATTTTCACAACAAGTCCTTGAGTCTGTACTCTGAATAGTGACACCAGGGACCTAGAAGGGCTTGTCCATCCAACCCCTGCACAGACTCATCAGGGAAATCTAGATGGATTTTATTTATATCTATAAGATGTTGCAGACTTTGGTTGTGAACTGGGGCCCTACAAAAAAAACCCTAAAGTTGGGCCCCACTTCTTCAAATTGGGCCCCACTGGCTAGCCCTGAGTCTCATATCTGCTGGGCCTGAGTTTCCCTGCCCTTGCATGAAGTCTTGGGTTTGCAATTTTGGGAGAGGGACGACTGCGGCACTAGGGAGATGGCAGGCTGGCAAGGCCCCCTAGATTTAGAGGCCCAAGTTGCCCTGCCCTCGCATGAAGTCTTGGGTTTGCAATTTTGGGAGAGGGGAGGTTGCCTGCTGGGGAGAGGGCAGGCTGGCGAGCCCCTCTAGAGTTAGAGGCCCTAGGCTACAGCCTACTTAGTCTATACATCAATCTGGCACTGCATACACTGCACAGGGTAGTTGCTGGGGATATCCATTTCACACACATCGCAATGCAGGTAGGAATGTGCATTGTGAGTCAGTGCTCTGGCTGTGTGCATGCTTGTTAGTTGTAGCTATATCTGAATCAAGGGCTTTGTACGAACTGACCCTGCAGCACCCAAGTGCTCCTGGGTGCCAGAGGATATATTTTTTTGGTAAGAAATCACTATATAGTGTTGGCAGTGTCCAACAAAAGCGAAGCAGAAGCTTTTTAATGACCCGATAGTGCACTTTTATCTGAAACCAAAGAGATCGATTTCATTAGCTGTAAGGACCTGATTGACATTTGGAGTGTCAGCTTGGAAATCTTGAGACATATATCCTGTCCAATTAAAATAAATTGAAAAGACCAATTTTATGTATCCCTGTGCCATTTCCTATTGTGGGAAGATCCTTCCATTTATGATAATAAAGGAAGTGGCAGCAACTGACAGCAGCTGCATCTAGTTCATTGTCCAATTTTTCCTCTCCTAATTAACTCAGCTTTGCCCTGGGGAAAGCTGTCTTTGCTATGTGAGAAAAGTTATTCATTCTCCCGACCAGTCTGGTTCTCACTCCTTCTTGAAAAGGGATTGTCAGTCATGCCTAATTGAACTAAATTACGTATGATAGATTGGAGGGGTAGTGCTTTTGGCTTGTGGCACAACTGAATCCTCCACATTCATTTCCTTGCACTTCAGACCAAGATTTCAGCCATGCTCCGGAAGTGAATGCTAATTGGTCATGTCATGTGCTTTGTTACGTGTTGGAGTGGCATGCTGAGGTTCTGTTTTGTAACATTCGAAAGTCTGAGGGTGATGATGACACTATCCCAGAGTTTTGGGACTAAAATAACAATTGAACAATCATAAGCAGAAATGTAATTTGAATTAAAGGAACATGGGAACATGATTTCTTTTTACTAGGTTTGCAATTCAACAACAGTCACATCCCAATTATTATTTTTTAAAGCAGAAAGGTGAGTTGAATGCAGTGTTGTTTCATTTTACTAGTTTCAAAATTTAACAGAAGGAAAATTTATGTATACTGTAGATCTATTTGTGTTGCTTCCAGACTGTTGCTATTTTGGGCTGGAAGTTCCATCACATACCAGCAAATTCAAGTTGCACAAGTAAAATTGATTGGGAGGTGTTATGCAACAAACCTCAAAAGATCTGGACTTTATGTGATGAGGAAAGTGATTGGGAAATGTAGTGGAAATTTTGGGATGACACTTGTTTTGTCACAACCTCATCTAGTCTCGGCGCAAGCAAATGCTTATTAAATAGCTAAGGTCACCTAGTCTTCCTGCAAACAAATCAGGATGCATGGAAAACAAACAGCTTGCCTAGAAGTGCCCTTTCAGCATTTGTGTGCAACTTTATAACATAAAGTTGTTCGGGCAGCTTGCAATAAGTACGTAAACAACAACAGCAACAAGAATTTAAAATATGAAAATTGAAACTACATAAATACAACCCAAATAAGTCTCACTGTTCTGTTATCATCTGTCTGTCTCGGGAGACAATGGAAGAGTGTGTACCTTTGGGGGTCAGGTCAAACTGCTGGAGAATTACAGCACCCATCGTGGCTGTAGTGACCAACACAGGAGAGACATGTGTTGTTGCAGGTGAGGCCGATGAAGGTTGTGCTGCTACAGGTGCACCATGGTGTTTCTGCTCTCTGAGCTCATCCCAGTGGTCATTTCTCCACTGGTCCTGCTATGGCTACATGTCCTGACTATCTGTCTGTAGGAGCTGTGGTCATCTGCAGGGGACTCCCACTGCCCAGTCAGTCACTGGAAATAATACAGGATTAATGTTGCCAGATTTCATGTCACATTTGCAGACCTCTTTGTAACGTAGAGTTGGTCTTGCCAACAGACCTGGTACCTGAAGTCAGCTCCCCATAAAGCACATCCTTGGGGGTCCCGCCATCTTCCATTCTGTGTCTATGTCCAAGCCAGCATAGACGTCACTGAGACAGAAGGATGGACACATTTAAAAATTGATAGGCACAGACTATGCAAGTTGTTGAAAAGTTCTTCATATGTTGCTGAAAAGACCAAAAGAATGTTGCCAGATAAGGTCCCCTGGGAAGACTGTTCTATGCTACTAACAGAAGGCCCTCTCCCATTGGTGGTTTCCCATCTCACTTCATTTAGCAGGGACTCTGTGAGTACATAAAGGGGAGACTAAGAATGTTTATGGCGATGTGTTTAAATAAAGAGAACCAATCGATTAGTTCTTGACCTCTCATTAAAAATAATGATTTACAATAATTGAATTAAAGCATTAAAAAAAAATTATATGGGAAGCCTTAGGTTTGTGCCGTAGATCTTGCATGGTTTACTCGAGGGTTCCAAAATCATTAAAATCTATCCTTTGTCATTGGCTTCAGATGAAACTAGATGGTAGAAGCCAAGCAATTAAACAAACCAAAGTCTAGCTCAGATAGCTGCTCTACAAAAAAAAAAAAAAAAAAAACACTCTACACAGTGAAAAGCGAAATGTGTTTATTCATAGGTCAGTCCAGTGAAGTTCAATGGGTTTTACTCAAATGGGATTGTACCCAAAATCCTTTTTATTTTTATGGGGTAGAGACAAGGGTGGTGGGAAATAAGTAGTCTTAATTATATTTAAAATAATATATTGGAATACCTCCCCCACCCCCCGGGATGAGTAAGGTGATGTACACATTAGCAGCTTAAATTGCAGTGGAGTCGTTTCCCTCTGCTGTGTTTCAAGTCACATTTGCACTTGCCCCTGGTGCGAAGCAACCTGCCAAAGGGAATAAATGGTGCTATGAACTTCTTGGAAATGTTAACAGCCTTTTGCAGAGCAGGAGAACAGGAGAACCAGTATTAGCCCCATTCTTTCCCCTCCCCACTACCTGACATAACCCCCAAACTATTAGTATGGTCAAAGCTGCCAGGACTGATAATCTGTTTGGTGGTAAAATCAGCCATTCCCAACCTGTCAGGCTTCGGGGAATCGGCTTCCTCCCCTCGTGGCAGTAGATAAGAAGATCAAAGAAAGGAACATATTTCCATTTAGAAACTTTCATAATCACAGCGAGAGAACAGAGAACACATCTCCTAGAAATGGTGGTGCTCCCAGTTAAGGATCACACCCCCTTCTGTCCCTATTAACCTATGTCACTCCTGCGTCTTGTAATCTGAGCTTGTAACCTCTGTGCTTTCTGTTCTGAGACTTCCTGAGCTCTTCTCAACCTTGGGCTGGGCAGAGGAATGCTGTCCAGAGACTGTGAATCTGTTAACCCTCTCTCTTACACTGTTTCTTCTCCTATCTGTTTCCCCATCCAGTATTTCCCACCTTCTGTCTTCTGAACTATGCCCATCTGCACACCACTGTTCCAAATCTATACTGTCCTCCTGCTCCTGGAAAGATTCCCACCATTCCTCCTCAGTGCAGCCCTCCTCAGCCCCCCCGACACAACCTCATGCCCTCCAGATGATGTTGGATTACAACTCCCATCATCTCTGCCCATTGGCTATGCTGGCTGGTGCTGATGGAAGTTGTAGTCTAAAACACCTAGAAGCCACCAGTATGTGTAAGCCCAATGCAGAAACACTGGGCAGGTATCTCAAGCAAGAGAGGGAAGTCAGATCTGTGCCCAGAAGCCAGTTTCCAAAGCCAGAGTCATCTTGCTGCCTGCATGTTTCCTGCTCTTTTTCTTTATAGCTCAGCTGGTAGAGCATGAGACTCTTAATCTCAAGGTCATGAGTTTGAGCCCCATGTTGGTCCAAAGATTCCTGAATTGCAGGGGAGCTAGACTAGATGATCCTTGTGGTGACTGCCAACTCAACATTCTATATTTCCATGATTTATTTAGAAATTTTCTTAAGCACTTTCTATCCAAAAGAATCTCAAAGTGGTGTGCAGAAAACAGAGCTCAAACACAAAAGAACAGACTTTCAGACATTGTACAAAGCAGAGGTGCAGTATCATGTAAAAGAATATCCAAACCATTGACAGAATAAAAATCAATGCATCCCCCTAATAATATACAATATAAAAATCAGATACAGCATAAAGGAATCTCAGCAGGCCTAGACCCCTACAAGGTCAGCCACTGCCAGGAAAGCACTGCCAGGGGGTGCAGATGTACTGGACAGCCTCTGCTACATTCCCAGTCTCCTTACTGCTGGGCAACAGTCAATGCTCTCCTGATCATAGAAACATGGAAGTGTAGAGATGGAAGGGAGCCCAAGGGTCATCTAGTCCAACCCCCTGCAATGCTGGTCTCCAACTTTCATCATCCCCTGCCAGCATAGCCAAGAGTCGGGGATGATGGGAGTTGTAGTCCAATGACATCCATGGACCCATAGGTTCGCTACACCTGCCACATAGCTCAACTGCATTGGTTCTGTGCTGTTGCAATTCCAGAAAGTAATATGACCAGGAGATGATTTGAGTGCTTTACTTAGAACAGAACATTTTAATAAGTGTCTCTTCAAGTAACATTTTTCTCTTGCTTTTTTTGTGTGCTTCATTTGATGTTGTTGCCATTTGACTGGGAGAGATTGTTTTCATCACAGTCTGATAAATCGTAACTAGCTCATCTCGAGAAAGAAAAGATGCTGAAGAAAAGCTGTGATTACTGGCAGAGAAGATGGCAAACATGAAAAAGCTGCCTCAATCTTTTGAAAACCTTTATGGTTTTTTTAGCGCTACTGAAATGGTATTGATTGGGATGCTTCTGCATATCTTGGTATTTACATTAGTAGGATGAGCTAAGAGGGCTTTTTAACTTGGCTAATCAACTTGGCGCATTCGTTTCTCGTAAGAACTATTGAAATCTGTATTTGCAAACGCTTGATGAATATTTAATCACCTCAAATCACGGATTTAGTTTGCATTTCTAAATTTGTACAGGAGGAGTTCAAAATGGCATCCCATCATTTCTAATTTTGTCATTGGTTTACTGAGGCAAATCACACCTTCGAAGTCCATAGCCTTGGCATTTGAGACATGCAATAGACATCAGAGGAGTCATTGTTAATTGTTTCCCCTTCGGAAAATTCATGGCATTTTTCCCCCAATTTTTTTTTATTCATTTTATAACACAAATAAAAAACACAGACAGAAAAGACAAACAATACGAACAAATTCTTGTCATATCCTTATTTTTCTAAACAATGTTAAGTGGGCTTCCCCAAGTCCCACCTATCTGAATTTCATTTTACTTCATCTTTAGCAGTTTACATATATCATAATTTTTAACCATCTTTTTTTAAAAATCATACTTAAAACAACTTCACATTTTATCACTTACAAATAATCCTATTTTAAAACACCCTATCTTCTACTTCTAACCCTACAGCCTATATCCACTTCCAAAGCTATTCTAAGGTTTAAATATTAACATATTTTTTCAAATATTCCTTAAGCTTCTTCCAGTCTTCTTCCACCGTCTCTTCATGGCATTGATTGGGCTGGAATGCTGTCTATCATATGAGTTCACTATACAGCTTTTGGTGAATGCTGAAGGTACACCCATTTACCCTGACCTTTTGCACCTAAGACGTGTGTTTTCAGGGTCTACTCTATTCTTGTGGATGTAACACGTTTTAACTGTTACTAATTCTGAATTTTAAATTGTTGTAATACACCCTGGGACCTGCTTATGAAGGGCAGGTAATGAATTAAATGTATCAACAACGACTCAAGCTGGTACGCTGTCATAGGAACTGACTGAAACTGCCATAGTGCATTGAGTGACTTCCATCTCTGTGGCTGAAATATAGTCTTACATCTAGGAAACAAGGCAGGGACACAATCTCCCATCACCTGACCACAGGGTTGCCTCAGCCACTCTGGGCATCTTACAACATATATAAAAACATAATAAAACATTAAAATTTTAAAAAACCTTCCCTATACAGGATTGCCATCAGATGACTCAGGAGTCAGATAACTCCATACTGTCCAACATTTCTCCAAGGAAATTAGGGACATCCTAAGGAACAGTGGGACATTCCAAGATCAAATCAGAAACCAGGACAGCTTCTCTAAATCAGGGACAGGCCTGGAAAATAGGGATACTTGGAGGGTCTGAGAGTATTGAGCATTCAGCCTCATAATACGTTGGTGTTTCATTGAACTCAGCAGGCCTTTTGCATCTATACACAGAAGAGTTACTCTCCACCAAGAGTTACTCTCGCTTGCTGTGTGTCTAAGATTGCATTCTTAGTATGGTCAAAGGCCTCCACACACACTATGTCAGTAATATGTACAATATCCTTTGCAAGGTAGGTAAATTTGATCGTTCTCACACTGCCGATGGTGGCTGAGGCTTAGAGAAAGTAAAATCCACCCAGTCCCTGGGAGTTCTTGGTTGACTTCCTAAATCACTGCTCACATTTTTTAGCCACCAAGCTATCACAATCATTAAATTGTTGGCTATGAGTATAGGTGTCTTGGAATTCTTTGGGGGCACTTATTTTACATATTTGGTAAGGCCATGGCACAAAAAACCACAATGTCACAGCCTGTCTTGATTATCTGCCTACTCACAGAGTATAAGTTGGCCATCTTCATGCATGGATGCGACAGTTTACACATAAGAAAATGTGGAGTTGGCACATTTGATGTTTATTTCATAAAATTTATACACTGCTTGATTGCAAAAAATAAAATCTCCAACCAACCTCAAAGTGGTGAAAACTTGCAGTCTACCGTTTAGTCCTTTGCCTGTTTTCTATTACATTCTGCATCATATTCAGATTTTTTCAAGTATTTTTCTCAATATAATCAATGTTTATATGTTAATTTCACTAATATATGCATTTCTACACACACTTTCCCCCAACCTATGCATTTTTGTACACATTTTTTGGGGGTTGGAGAACTGCACCACAGAATTCTGAGAAATTTCCATTCACACATTTTATTGGGAAGTGCAAATCTTGTAAGTTCCCCCAGCCCTATGCACCAGTATATATGGAAGTAACCACACATTTACCTGGGGTGCTCTGGCATTTGAAAGGGGGATATTGTGATGGGAAGTTACACAGGCTTCATGCGAGTCACACTACATGAATCTCATCCGGAGTTGATTCTCATATCAGTTTTTAAGAACCCAAGTGTGGTCTCTTAGGTACTGCTCACTTGTGGTGGATGTTGCATGAAAAACAGCAATCTGAAAACTGAAACACAGCGAATGTAATCCCATAGTCAAGCACACCGATTCAAGTTTTTGCCTTACTCTTGAGAAACAGCATGCCACAGATACTGCCTTTTTGACACATTCTACAGGCCAGAAGAGAATGTTTCTTTTAACAGCCTAATGATCACCAGAGGCTCCCAATCACAGATGACTTGATGGCAGAAAGCTAATCACTTCCAAAAGCTGACACCGTACCTTATTTCCCTGAGTCTTTATCATGTAAGGTCTGTTTTTTTAAAAGATAATTTGTTTTTTTTTGTTTTTTTTGTTTTGTTTTTTGTAGAAGATTGAAATCTATCTGTGTTGCTCTTGTCTAAGGAGAAATATGTGAAATTTTATAGGAGGCCAGACCACTGTTCAAATATGAAGCAAACCTTAGGAGATATTACTCTAATTTGATCAACAGCTCTGATTTTTTTCTTCCCCTTCTAATGTGCTATTGCTGATCAATAACCTAACTCAGTAATGAACAAATTCAGTCTAGATTGTGTTAGTTTGTTTTGAGTTATTTAGTTTAGCTTGCTTGAAAAAAGCCAGAAGAAGAATCTCATAAGATGTGAAAGTGTGATACATCCAGTTTGGCAATAAAATCAGGGCTATATACATGCTAGATTCTTGTGGGAGTGCTGAAAGGCATAGATACCCAACATGGGTAGAACCAGTGGATTCAATGAGCTTAAGTTGACTCCAGTTGGTTTACTCTTAGTATGACTTTCCAGTGGTCAAACTTTTCATACCAAGTGGGCTATAATAACTGCCACACACTGCCTTGTTGTGTGGGTGGGGGGAGTGAGGTCAACATTTTACACACACACACACACACACACACACACACACACTCCAACCAGACTTCATGCTGCCTTCCCAAAACCAGATAAGCAAGACACCGGGCTTTGGGAGGTCCTAGAGCCCTCACACCTTCTTCCGAAAGTTGGGAAAGAATTAACTAGGCTTTGGGAAGGAGGCTGGAGGGCTCAGAACCCTGTCAGAGCTCTCATACCTCCTTCCCAAAGCCCAGCACCTTGCTTAGACAGCTTTGGAAGGCAGTGTCAGGGAGGTGGGCGGGCATCAAATGTTGCTGAAGGCCACCGGAAAAAGGCCTTGAGGGCCACATGTTGAGCTGCCCTGATAACTATCACCTTAAAATGTTATTGTAAGGGAGGATCTTCCAGGGTGGCGCCATCGGCAATGGCGGACTCCATCTGAACTGGAGGGACTAGCTCCGTGTGAAACGGGTCTTCTCCGCTACGGCGAAGCAGGGACCCTTTTAAAAATCACAGGTGGATGAAGCCTGTGACCATGGCACTCTGCGGGCACCTTTAGCGCCCCCCCAACTCGCAAAGGAACCCACTAACGGGCTCCGAAGTGAAGAGGGGGAAGTGGCGCGGTGCTGTGAGTCAACTGCTATTTCCGTGGAGCGAAGCCGCATAGCCGTTGCCGGAGAGTGCTGCCTTTTTC
This sequence comes from Podarcis bocagei, assembly GCF_964188305.1. NCBI lineage: Eukaryota > Metazoa > Chordata > Lepidosauria > Squamata > Lacertidae > Podarcis > Podarcis bocagei. The sequence goes on from NC_138125.1 coordinate 107,665,037, forward strand.
CTGGGACAATTTGGACTCTAAAATAAGCACCCGTGAGTACTTAAACTTTGAACAACTGGATCTTAAATAAGGACTTGCGAGCAGAAAGGAATTGGATTTAAAAATTTATCTCAATTTGGTACTGAACGGGAAGGTCTAAACAGGAAGTCAGCCTTCCGTTCTTTTGTAGACAGAATAAAGCAAAGACAATGTAAACTAGAGCTCAGAAAATCACTTTTAAAGGATTGGATTTCATCATTTAAAATTGTGGAACCCCCCTTCGACAGCAGGAGAAGAAGGGGGATCTTTTTCGGACTGTTTAAAGTGAGTTTAAAGTAAAGTAACTTTCCACCATCCTGATCCTGGAGCGGGGTGTCAGGACTGACGTTTGAAGCTCATTGACCAGAGACAAACGTTTTTGACAGATAGCTAAAAGAAGAGAAACATAGTGATTCCACTGTTTCCCTTCGCATTTTAAAGGAACAAATATTGACAAAATATCTTAAAAAGGAAAACTTTGTTGCAAGAACAAATAGAAGTTTTCCCCCTAGAGGGAGACTGTGAAACTGTAACCAATTCCAGGGATCTGGCAGCTGTTACAGATTACAATCGTGGGAATAGACATTTGACCTTGCAGGACAATGTATTCAGAAGCTCTGTTGTGTGCTTTCTATAAAACAAATGCCCTACTGGAACAGTTACATGAGAAGATGAATTTGATGGCGACTTCGACTAGAAATTTTGAACAGGCAGTGGGAAATTTTGAACAGACAGTGGGAAAATATGTGGAGCCCACCCAGGAATTAAATCAGGAGTGTGTCCTGACAGAACAGGCCCAACAGGAATATGAGCTTTCGGATTTGACAAATGAACTTGGAAAAAGCCAGATTTGGAAAGAAAAAGTTTGGTTTGGCCTGGAAATGGGAGGATGGATTGACCCCCCTATGATGGGATGTTTGGACTTTTCAAATCTGGCAATGAGCCATGAGATGTTTGGGATGGTGGGGGCTCTTAATTTTGGAGGGTTTTTGAAACATGTTTTTAAATACCACATGGAATGTAGTGTTGAATATGGAAAAGGGGCTGATCTGTCAAGAAGGGTCAAAAATATTGCCAAGCTGGAGTTACCACGAGCAGGAGACAAGGGAAAATACAGTTACAAATATGAAGAAGAGCTGCGGAAGGGACATGGAAGAAACTTGAGAGCCTCGGATATAAGGTTGCCAGGTTAATGCGCTAGATCGATGGGATAATAAGGACTGACAAAACCCAGGACCAGGAGGAAGGGACGCTGGATGAAGATTGGATCTGTTTGTATTTCCTTTTTTACTATTAGGACTGTTTTATAAAATTCATGAATGTTAAAAAAAATGTTGGAATGAAACTACTCGGCTTTAGTAAAGATGTTTAAAGAATTATGAAAGAATACTATGGTTATGAGAAGTTGGTAAGGATAAGATTTAAGCTTTAAGTTTCAAGGTTTGTTTGTTTTTTATATAGAAAGATAAGATTAAAACAGTTTAAGGTAATGTAATGACAGAATATTATGAAATATGGAAAGGATTTGCTGGGATAATTAATAACTAGGATACAAAGAAAGGGAGGAGGAGGAGGTCAAAGAAAGAAGGTAATGACAGTTGAGGATTTGAGAATAATGAATTTGTTTTTAAATGTTCTTAAATGTGTGTGGTGTATTTCTGTTTTTTTCTGGCCCCCCCCTTATTTTGAATTTGTATTCAAATTGTTGGAAGTGGTTTGTTTTTCTCTTTTTCTATTTTGTTAATCATTTTTATTTTGTATTTTCTTCTTTTTTAATTTTTATTTTGTAATATTTTGAAAATCTCAATAAATATATTATTAAAAAAAATGTTATTGTAAGGGATTTTGCTTCCTGTCTTTGAACTGTACACAGGAATAAACATTCAGCCCAAGTCTGTTCAGACATTTAATCTGTTAAGAATTAGTTCTCAGCAGCGGTCACCAGGCAAGGTTCACAAATGCCAAACGAAACAAGCACAAGCTGTGGGAATACTTGGGAGCCAAACTAGACATGATGTTAATTGTGTGAATGCAATTAATGTATACATGAAAAATAGCAGCCTGCAAGGGGCAGGGAGGGAGGATTAACCCCTTCCTTCCTGCTGAGGTCCCATGGAAAATTGTCCAGCCTCAGAAGCTGCTATTTCTATTGGAAGAAAAGCTTCCAATGGTACCAAGAGAAGCTTTCCTCCCAATGAAAACTGCTGATTTGAGGGGTGGGGGGTTGTGGAATGACTGTGTTTCTTCCCACATTTTATGTATTGACTCATTTCAACCCACAACACTGTATATGGAAGGACACTGGGCTTTCGATAAAATAAACACTGCTGGTGTTTTTCAGTATGAAAGCAATAGATGGCCTTACGATCTTCTTCATTTGCTGTTAAATTATTGGAGAAAGCCAGCAGAGTTCAAGGCAAGTTCTGCTAGAAAAGCCTTGGCAACAAATGTGGAACAAAAAAGCTCTGTATTTTAAGATGTTTCTTGATTTTATTTAAATATTGCATGGCATGGTGGCTTGGGACAGCTCACGACAATTTAAAATAAAGCAAAGAAAATGATAAAAGGTGCGTTTTAAACCACTGCTTAAATTATTTTAAACTATCTACTGTCCCATCTTTGGCTACCAAAAGGTACGACAAGAGAGAGGGGAAACCCAGAGATTATCATTTCGTTTACTGCTTGGAATGTTGGGTCTTTACATAGAGAGAATTGAGAGGAAAATGCAGAGGTGCTTATAAGGAAAGGTCTGAGCAACTCGTGACTCACCAAGCTGAACATAGCCCATCTATTGTATCCTGCCAGAAGTGAGACACTTCCCATGTTTTACCATTTCCAAGTAGGAAGCAAAAGCAGTAAGTTTGTTGAACACGACTGCAGGGCTCCTGGAGATGATGGTCTTTGATCAGCTTGGATGATCACAAGCTGCACAAGGCCAATTCTAGGATAATAAAAAATACTACCCAGTTGTTTCAGCAGAAATAATATTTAGGAAATTCCCCTTTATCCCTTACTTCTGAATAGTTTCATAACAACTGTCCCAGCTTTCCTTTCTGCACAAGTTTATCAGGTATTAGGAATCTTCAGGTGCAGAGTCCTTGGGTAGGATTCATCTATATTTTACTCAGAGTTGACCCACTGGAAGTAATAAACATGACTAAGTTAGGGCCATTAATTTCAGTGGGTGTACTCTGAGTAAAGTCGACTACCATCCCTTGAGGAGCTATTGTCCTTCCCAAGGAGATCTGCTGGCACCAGAATCTGCACCCAAGGGTGTACCTCTTTTTTATTAATAATATTTTTATTGAAAGAATTTCAAAGAAATAAAGCGGTACAAAGGGAAAAGGGGGTGGGGAGTGATACCTCAGATACCTCAGAGGATAAAGACTTGAGGAAGGACCAGAAGAGTTTCTCCTGAAGAAGTCCCCACAACTCCAAATCCCAGTATCCAGAAGAAGCCATGGGTTGCTTAAAATTGCATTGATCCTTTAGTCTTCCAGAAGCTGTGCTCAGGGAGCTGAGTTTGGTCTTGTATTTTCAGCCCAGCCTGCAAAGTCCTGGCAGTTGCCCCAGACCCAGGGCTGAGATAACTTGCCTTTTCTATCTCAGCTGCAGGATTGCTAACCGTGGTCCTGAACTCTAACATCAGCATCTTTGTCCCTGTCCAGGGTTATGCCTTTGTCTCACCTCAGCCCCAGCATCAAGGTCACATCCATACCAAAGAATCCTGGGGGCTGTAGTTTGTTAAGGGTGTTCAGAATAGTAGCTCTGTGAGGGATAAGCTAAAATTCTCAGAATTATTTGTCTGTTAAAGTGGTATAAAGGTAAAGGTAAAGGTACCCCTGACAGTTAGGTCCAGTCATGGACGACTCTGGGGTTACACGTTCATCTTGCTCTATAGGCCGAGGGAGCTGGTGTTTGTTCACAGACAGCTTCCAGGTCATGTGGCCAGCATGACTACGCTGCTTCTGGCAAACCAGAGCAGCGCATGGAAACGCCGTTTACCTTCCTGCTGGAGCGGTACCTATTTATCTACTTGCACTTGACGTGCTTTCAGACTGCTAGGTGGGCAGGAGCTGGGACCAAACAACAGGAGCTCACCCTGTCGCGGGGATTCGAACCACCAACCTTCTGATCAGCAAGCCCTAGGCTCTGTGGTTTAGGCTGCAGCGCCACCCATGTAAAGTGGTATACATGTGCTTTAACTGTGTAGTGTAGATGCTACCCAAGTCACCTCTGAAACGGCCTTGGTCCTGTATACCTGAAGGAGTGTCTCCACCCCCATCGTTCAGCCCAGACACTGAGCTCCAGCGCCAAGGGCCTTCTGGCGGTTCCCTTATTGCAAGAAGTGAGGTTACAGGGAACCAGACAGAGGGCCTTCTCAGTAGTGGCACCCACCCTGTGGAACGCCCTCCCATCAGATGTCAAGGAAATAAGCAGCTATCTTATCTTTAAAAGACATCTGAAGGCAGCCCTGTTTTGGGAAGTTTTTAATATTTAATGTAACACTCGATTGGGAGCTGCCCAGAGTGGCTGGGGAAACTCAGCCAGATGGGTGGGGTAGAAATATATTATTATTATTATTATTATTATTATTATTATTATTATTATTATTATTATTATTATTATTATACCATGGGCCTACCCATTTCTATCTAATTTGGGACATCTCTCAGTGGTGGAATTTGCAGTGGTACTGAACACTGCACTCATTTTCTATTTATGGAAGATTTTTCCAGACATTCCTCCATTCAGTCTTCAGTGGGACAACCCATTCTACCACCACCTAAGAACTCTGTAGCACCATTCTGCTGCATAGACCTGGGGGGGGGGGAGGTTTGAATCCCAGAATCTGTGTTTTCCCTGTGTGTTTCAGCCGGAAACACACCATCTCCCTCCAGCAAAAGCAAGACAGTATTACTAAATGCAGCAGAAAGAGACATTCTTTTTGAGGTAGGCTTCCTCTTGATCCTTCTGATGTAAAAGGAAGAAGTACGGAAAATACAGGAGGGAACCATTCAAGTGGCATCAAAATGAAATAAATCTCTTTTGGCAAAATAGTTAAAGTGGAAGGAGCTTTCGTGTAATTTGATTTGAGATCTGCACAAAATGTCAAAGATTTTTCTATTCTTGGCTTTCTTTTGTGCATGCCTTGTGTCTCAGTCTCAAAGATTCATTCGCTACTCCTGAGCCTGGAGCTAAATGGCAGCAATTCATTATTCTGCTATATAGCAGAGGTAGGTTCAGTAGGGAGGTCATGGAGCAAAAAGAAGAGAAATTGGAAGAGATGGACAACAGCTTAGTGCACCGTTTCCAAGTGACAAGGGTTTCCAATGCAAACATGTTATTTTTTTCTGATGGAATAACCTAGTTCACAGGCACTCTTTCAATCTGGTCATTTCACACACTTCAGCAGCAAAGCAATTTTTCATTGACTGCATATGATTGATAAGGACAAGAAATGAGTACAAGGGGGAATTTGGATGTTTTAATTCTTCATAGACACGTTTCCCAGGTAAATGAAGCAACAGAATAGTTGGGTTCAAACAGTACATAATGCCATCCCCTATTTGCTGGGGGTGAATATTACGTTTTCAAAGATTCCGCCCTCATTGCTCTCTGAACCTTGGTTGTAAGACTTGATAGACACACCATGGCCCCATTGGCCAACGTTCACCCAGATGTGTCCATCAGGCCAAAGGGGCACCTCCAGCACCCACAGGTTGTACCTGACAACAGTGACTAAGTGATGCCCACAACCCAATACTACTACAGGTAAGTGTTTCACTCTTTCTAAAATCTTCTCACCTGCCCAGGTTACATGCCAATTAGTGAAACTGAAGAAATACTACTGCAACAGGTAAGCACCACCTAACACTATGAAGTAGGTGAAAAATAGAAGACCTACAGCCAATTAGGGTCTCCCCAAAAATTGCTGCTCAGCCCCTGGAAAACCTTGCTGCATGCACATAGTGTGCAGCTCTTAACCTGCAGAGGTGATCGGGGAAGAAATTGCCCCCATCTACTAATGAACACCTGGCCAGACTTAATTTGATTTGGTTAGATTGGTTGGATCTGACTAGTTTGTTTTGCAAAGCATCAAGTTGTTATATTTAATAAATATAATCTATTTACCCACATTTGGTTGTCTTGATTCTTCTTCTTGGTGTACTGGTTATGTGAGGTCTGGGCTTCAGGTCACTTCCTCTGCTTTGGACACATTGGGTTGTAGCCAGTGAGGCTGTCCCATTTGCACAGGGACCTTTGCTTGTACATTGGAACTTCCCCAGCCTACCACCAAATGTGTTCTGAGTTTTCCCCAACCCTCTGGAGCAGATTTGGTGGAGGGGGTGAGGAGAGGAGAGGTGAGGAGAGGAGAGGAGAGGAGAGGGAAGTTCCATTTTGCAAGTGGAAGTGGAAGTCCTTATGCGGACAGGATGACTGTGTTCAATACAACCCACTGACTTCATTCAGATGCAACACTAAATCATGGTTGAGTGCTATGTGAGCAAGCCTTCAGTTTGGGCACTCTCCCTCTTCCCTTCCCTTCTCCTGCTCAGATATGGCTGTGAGGAGGAAATTAGAAGCAACTAGCTTAAGTTGCATGGGATACAGTTGGCCATGTTGTTTGAACTGAGGCAAAACTTCAAACCATGATCATAGTAGTCATGATCTCCTTTCTTGCAACCCCAAATGTCAGATTGACCACAGCCTATGCAAAGTGCTTTTGCCATCTCAGAAATTCAGTCCAGCTTGGTAACTAATGTCCTGTTCACATCTGTCTCTGAAGTGTGTATTTACTTGCCAAGAGCATTTGAGCATTTTTGTTTATAATTGTGGAATGAGCATAGCCTGTCAAAATGCCTTAAAATCTCTGCAGCTCTTGTTAGCAATTTGACCCTTGCATTTCAGTAATTGCTTTGACCTTAGTGCAGAATGCCTTTGTGCTTTCCCTAGAATGAAATCATTTCTATATCATATTTTTAGTACTGCAGTTTTCCTTAGTGAGTCACAATCCCTCCATCTATGTATCCATGTTTTATTCAGTGTTGCTTTTGGTTTGTCAATATGTTCAATGCAACCTACGAGAATAGCATTCATACAGAGTGGAAGTGGCACTCTTTGTTTTGCTCCTGAAGATCTACATTGGCACACGGTGGTGTACAGAAGCTCATTTCATTCATTCTCTCTTATGAAACTCTTCCAGCAGCACTGATGAGAACTAGGAAGCAGCTCCTTCTAAGAAATTCTGGCTTGATTCTTCAACCTTTGGTTTTCAGTGAAAATGGGAAGAGATTTATTTGCGACAGTGCAGTGTCAAAGTAAGCTGACACGGCACAATTAAGGGCAGACTTTATCTGCTAATCAGTGGTGAAAATTCTGACAAAACGGCAAGGAATCCCATCATCTGAAGTCTAAAAATAATAATTGAGTCTGACAGCTGACTTTTCCCTGGAATCCACCAGAGGGATGCCAAATGAGAAAAGTGCATGCACAGTTTACAAATGGACACATGAAAAGAGTCCACCCTTTGTGCACATCATTATTACAACATAGTTATTATTTTAATGGCTGCGCCAATTCTAATGCGCCTAGTTAACAGCTGCATCTCAGGCACACGCCTGCCAGGTCACTATTAGTGCAATGTTATACATGCAAAATTGAGCTTGACAGATTGCAAACTGCTCAGTGAATTCACAGCTGGGGAAAACTCACATTCTGACACCTTTTTTGTCACAACACCTGGTGCGATTGGTTGCAGAGAAACATCTTTTGGGGTTGGATTGGCAGTAAAGTCAACATTAACACATATTTATTTATTTTTTGCTTTGATGTCCTACCTTCCCAACCCGCCCCCAAGTAGCTCAAGGTGGTGTAAATGGTTCTCTCTTTCCTCATTTAATCTTCACAATAACCTTGTGAGGTAGGTGAGGCTGAGAGGCACAGGCTCAAGGTCGTGCAGTGTGCTTCATGGAGTTATTAAGTAAAGAGGATGATTTGTGGGGTGAGGCATGCACGTGCCTTATAACATTAACAAGGCCCCTGATCTGAGACTCCCTAAACTCCTGAGTCACTCTGTGGACGCAGATGCTCTCCAAACACCATATTTTGCCACTTAAAATAAAACAACTGCTTCAGGCTTGGTGTTGTTGGTTGGTTGTTTGTTTTAAAGTGAAACCATGCTAACTAGGGAAATGATCTGAGCTTACGCAGCAAGGGATTGGAGAATGGCCAGAGAGGCAAGGAATCTTTTCTTTTTACGGACAGGCCTAGATTTTAATCACAGTGTATTCTTTTCCTGGGGCACCCAATCACAGTTAAGTAAAAAAAGTGGGGGAAAGCAACCCAAACAGGAAGCTTGTCCCGCACTTGTCACTGCCCCCCCCCCAATTGCTGAGCTCCTTTCATTAATCTATACAGTGGCACCTCGGGTTACATATGCTTCAGGTTACAGACTCTGCTAACCCAGAAATAGTACCTCGGGTTAAGAACTTTGCTTCAGGATGAGAACAGAAATCGTGCTCCAGCGGCGCGGCGGCAGCGGGAGGCCCCATTAGTGAAAGTGGTGCTTCAGGTTAAGAACAGTTTCAGGTTAAGAACGGGCCTCCGGAACGAATTAAGTACTTAACCTGAGGTACCACTGTACTATTTTTCTTTCTGAGATCTTAACATGTGGGACACAACTTATCCACCTAGAAATATACTTTGCCCCTTCTGTGCCTCCCCCAAGTTATTCCCCCACTCCCCGTCGTTGCCACTACATGGTAATGATTCTGCTGCAAAGTTCTGCCTATGAAAGGAGGGAGCTTAGAAGAGCAGCAGCCTATTGGTGTTCTTCCCACTTCCTTTCTGTTTCCATAAAAACCAATACTTCAGTCCATACTGTAGTTTTAAGTCTGTTGTTTCTGCCTCAGACCTGAAAGAGCATTCACAGTTGGGTTTTTCCCATTGAGGGCAAGCCCTCTTTATGAATTGCCTTTTCCAAGTTACCACAAACATATTCTTGAAGTCCTGTACAAATGCACAAAGTACAGTAAATATGCTTTAGTATTTCTCAGGGTGATCTATTTCTCTTTTCTCTTCTTTCCCCAACTTTAGAAACAAACATTCTTTTCCTATTCCCCTCCCAAATGTGCCAGCTGTGCTAGTTTATCATCTCTTGTCTATGCAAGTCACTTCCCTTGAATGGTGTGCTGTAGATTTGGAGGTCAAAGAATACCCTGATAAAACAATGCTTTTGTAGCAACACAACAACTGCTAGAGCTCCAAAGCGATAACATCAAGCCAAATGAACAGCTTTCTCTTTTAATCTCATTTTCCACTCATTTTTATTTTCACTTAAATCTAGGTCAGGTGGTCTGGGAGGTCCCTATTTACTCTTGCTGCTTTCTGGTCCCTTATTAATCTGATCTGGAGGCACCTTGTCCTATCTTTGGCTGATCAGATATATAGTTTATACAAGGTCAGACACCCCCCCCGCCCACTTTTCCACTTTTCCCTATTTTAAAGTGTTGAATAGGTTCCTTGCCTATTTTACATTTCCCCCCCCCCCCCTTCTCTGGGTACATTTTAGAAACTGTCCTATGCTCCCCTTCTATTTCTTTTTAAGCATCCCAACACTAATTAAACATCTTCTTTTTATGGCTCCATCATTATTAGTTTTGCTTCTCTGTTTAGCCTCCCTTTTCTAAGGAATAATAATAATAATAGTAATCGTAATAATAATAATAATAATAATAATAATAATAATAATAATAATAGAAGGCCCTCAGCGCTGGACCTCAGTGTCCAGGCAGAATGATGGGGGTGAAGACGTTCCTTCAGGTATACTGGACCAAGGCCGTTTAGGGCTTTAAAGGTCAGCACCAACACTTTGAATTGTGCTCAGAAACGTACTGGGAGCCAATGTCGGTCTTTCAAGACCAGTGTTATGTGGTCTTGCCGGCCGCTCCCAGTCACCAGTCTAGCTGCCACATTCTGGATTAGTTGTAGTTTCCAGGTCACCTTCAAAGGTAGCCCCACATAGAGCACATTGCAGTAGTCCAAGCGAGAGATAACCAGAGCATGCACCACTCTGGCGAAACAGTCTGCAGGCAAATAGGGTCACAGCTGGTAAACAGCTGCCCTGGACACAAAATTGACCTGCACAACAACAATTATTAGTTGTTTTAAACCAAAACCAGGTTGGATTTGCAAATCCTTTTGCTAGATAGCATGTCTAACTGTGTCAAATTATGTATGAAATGATTTAACCTTGGATGCATATTACATTTTGGTTTGATAGGTTGTGTTAACATAGCAACACATGGAACTAGGTGCACTGTTCCTGTTGTTGGGGTAGTCATGTGATTCATAGAATTATGAAAGTGTTCAGACCTTCGTTCCAGAATCATATAGCTTCAAGCTTTGGCACTGCATTGGGAAAGGCCCTCCAGTAGCCTAGTGGCCCTAGTGAAATATTGTTGTAACAGCAGCTCAGTGGTACAGCATATGCTTAGGATGCACAAGACCCTAAGTTCAACTCCCAGCATATCCAGTCAGGGCTTGGAAAAACCCCGGCCTAAAATCAGGGACAAATCTACACTGGTCGGCTATAACATTAAAAATTTGTTTTAAAGGTGACACCAGAGGGCATTGCAGAGCACAAATCTTTCGGCAATGGAAAACTGCATTGAGAGCTATATAACATGGTTTTTTAAATAGTGTTTTTTACAGATTAGTGAAGATCAAGCCCTGGAGATCTGCTACTACAGATATCAGAGACTGGCTGAACACTGAGGATTGGTGGCTGGATGCTGATGAGTGGGCACCGGCAGAAGGGGGATTGGAAGCCGACTTGGAAGAAGGGATCAGGGATTTGGGGGAACCTGTAACAGCCAGGAGATGGGAGTCAGAGGCAGGACAAGCTGCAGGATTGGAGAGTGAAGAACGAAGGACAGAGAGACAGGTCAGGCTGGTGCAGAATCAAGAGCGAGCTTCCACACCTGCTCCTTCTGCTCACACCTCTCCTGCCCCAATGTCTCCCAGGACCAGAAGAGGATTGAAGAAGGAGCAGCAGAAGGTTACACACAGGTGGAATCTTTACCTGCTTGCATGCAGCTCAGATAAGGAAGGTACATAAGCCAAGGTCAGGAGTGGGGCCTCTCTGTTGCAGCAACTGCCTCATCAAGTATACACCTAGAAGTAACCTAGATATGTTGGACTGATGGACATGCATCTCCCTAACTTGTAAGCATACTTTTGACAATGAAGAGTTAATTCCTCACTGAAGGAAATCAGCCCTGAGTGCTCACTGGAAGGACAGATCGTGAAGCTGAGGCTCCAATACTTTGGCCACCTCACGAGAAGAGAAGACTCCCTGGAAAAGACCCTGATGTTGGGAAAGATGGAGGGCACAAGGAGAAGGGGACGACAGAGGACGAGATGGTTGGATAGTGTTCTCGAAGCTACCAGCATGAGTTTGACCAAACTGCGGGAGGCAGTGGAAGACAGAAGTGCCTGGCATGCTCTGGTTCATGGGGTCACGAAGAGTTGGACACGACTAAACGACTAAACAACAAAAATACATTCCTTACCTGTTAGCACTGTGACAATTGATGGTTCTAAGCTAGTTGGACCAGTGGTCTGTCTTGGTATAAAGCAATTCTCTAATATTACTTATTGGTAAATATTAGTAGGATGTGGAGCCAGCCAAGCAAAGGATGCTGCTATTTTTGTTATCTCTGCAAAAGTCCTTGCCTCTACCACAATAGATGAAGTGGCACACACACCACAATTGCATGGTGCTGTCTCGTGTTTATTTTGGCTAACATTTGCCTCCTCAAAAGTCAAGCTCTCAAAATCTGAAGGGAGCACAAACAAGTTTACTGGTGGACAGGTCACACATGGATGGTGGACGGAGGGGGAGGAACCAGTCTCTCCACATTACACTCCCACATCAAAACTGAGAATGGATTTGTCTTGTTGGACTGTGTGACAAAAATCCACTAACAGCATACAAATCAATATGGCTAACCTGATCCAAAACACCCACCTACCCCACTCACACATGAAAACAAAGACCACCACAGCCAACCACAAATGAACAACCACACCCTAGGCCAACCCCAACCTCTCTCACCACCAAAGGAACACAAGTGAATAGCAGAGAACCTGCACAAGCAACACTGACACAAAACCCCACATATATTAAGTAAAATAGAAACATCGCCACACGACCCCACCCCCACTCAATCCCCCCTCCACCTCTTTCCCTCTTTTCTTCCTAATGTCTCGACAAATGAAACCAATTTGTAAAAAATGTTACATGCGGAAAAAATAAGAGAGACATTGCAAATACTTTTGTAAATCAAGAAAATCTTTAATAAAAATACATTTAAAAAACAACTGAGAATGGATTGGAAATGGCAATTTAAAGGTAGAAGGAAATACAGTGGTACCTCAGGTTACATACGCTTCAGGTTACATATGCTTCAGGTTACAGACTCCACTAACCCAGAAATAGTACCTCAGGTTAAGAACTTTACTTCAGGATGGGAACAGAAATTGTGCAGCGGTGGCACAGCGGCAGCAGGAGGCCCCATTAGCTAAAGTGGTGCTTCAGGTTAAGAACAGTTTCAGGTTAAGAACGGACCTCCAGAATGAATTAAGTTCTTAACCCAAGGTACCACTGTAGAGCTGAGTTGATCCTGGTTTGGTAAGTATGATGTGCTATAGCGTTTCTCAGTGGGTACCCTGTTAGAATGGGGCATCTCTTGGGTACACAAACAGATATGCCGATGCAGAACTTAGGAAACAATTTTGAGACTCCCCATAATAGCTGGTTTGGACTCGTGTGTTCAATGCATTCATCTATATTCAAGACTGGGTGTACAATCTTCATATATTTCTGTGCATGAACCTAGATGTGTAGTACTCCAGGGTATGTTAGATATAATTCTGCAGGAGCTTCTACTACTTGAACCATAACAAAATGAATGAAATTGTCACAAGAGGATGTCTCTTGGTTCGGCTTAACTCCACTCCACTCATTTCTGTGGGGTTCTTGACTGAGGATGCTTGTCAGATCCAAAGGTAAGTTGGCAAAATCTGGAAGAGTTATTGCTACAGCAAAATCCATCTTTACCACACATTCAGTTAAGGATAGTACTTTAAGAATACATTAAATGAAGAAGAGAAGCAAGGAGAACATGGTTTTATGCCTGACAGGTGCATATTAATGTGTTTCAATTCCAGACTCCATCCTGCCTCTCTGAAACTGTGGTATTACTTCAACTTGTACATCTGGTGCTTTCTGTTTTACTCCTGCTCTAGTGAGAATATCTGAGCTGTCAAGAGTTTTCCTGTTCAGGAGAATATTAAATAATTAGTGTAATTTCCCATCCTTGCAATTGAATTTCAACAATTGTTTCTGTGGTCTTTAACTATGATGTGTGCTGTGTAGATGTAGTAGCCTTTGTATGATTAAATCTCTTTTTTTCCATATTTCCCAGGAGTGCTTGTCTCTTTCCATTTATCCTAGTGTGACAATTCAGAGTATAGAAGTTGCTATACACAAAACTAAAATAATTTAACTGGATATTAGTGCCAAGGAAAACAGATTTTCAGACATCACAGTTCTGTTTGCAGGCGATAGAAAGGACCCCTTTGAGCAATTTTTTTTTGGGGGGAGGGTACAATCTGGGTGGTGGAAATGACACAGAAGTGGTTACACTTCCTTTCCACACCCAACACACCCACCTGACATACATTCCAACCTTACTCCTGCCTGCTCATCCAAAACAATCCAGGAAACTTTGCCCTTGCTCAGAATTGGCTATCTTTGCCCACACTGATGTTGTCACAATATCAAAACTTACTGGTCATTTGGCATATCTTTATTTAGGGGTGGGGAAGTATATCTCACCCTTCCATTGTCAAAACAGCACTCAGGGCAACTTGTGCCATTCAACAACAACAACAACATACTCCCTGTTCCATAAAACATTAAACAATAGTAAAAACCAAGACAACTGCAGCAGATAAAACCAATCCCCAAGCAGCTTGGTTAGTCAGTAAAATATTAGACAGGCATGGTAAAAGTTGGCTTAAGTACTACTACTACTAATAATAATAATAATAATAATAACAATAATAATAATAATTTATTTGTACCCTGCCCATCTGGCTGGGTTTCCCCAGCCACTCTGGGTGGCTTCCAACAAAGATTAAAAATACATTAAATACATAAATACATTAAAAAACACCTTAAAATGTCACACATTTAAAACTTCCCATCAACAACTTGAGGGCAGAAACAACCTGGATGGCAGAAAACAGATAAAGAGGGAACAAAGGGAACTCCCAAGGGAAGAATTCTCCAGTTTGGGTGCAGTCGCAGAGAAGATTCTCTCATGCAACCAAACCAATCTTTCCGTACTGGGATGCAGATATGAAGTTCCCAGTTAGACCTCAGGAAGGGAGGAGGATGGTGTAGGTGGATACTATCCATTATGTAACTTTGAGCCTGCTCCAAGCCCTTGAGGAATGTAAAGGTGATGACCAGCAGCACCTTCTACTGTCCCCAGAAGTAAAGTGGTGGTAACCAGTGCAACTGTCACAGTGTCATTACATTCATAAAGCGATTGCTGATAGGCTGAGATCAGGCTGTGAAAGATACCCAAGTGAAGACAAGAAATCATAGCAAAGGAGCTGCCCAAAGGAGTAGCAACCGGAGGCTTGAAAGGTTTGACATGGCAAGCATTTGGAGATCTTTTGACCCTGGAATCTCCGTTTGGATGCATAAAATGTTCACCCAGGAACATTTGAGAGCTCATGCTATGTTTTCATCATGCATATCACAACTGGAAGAGTTCCTATCTCTCTTATAGGTGGAATATCAAAGGGCTCTCCATTTACTCCAATAGGACTTGTCCTGGAAGAGAATTATGCTTGCTCGATTCAACTGTGCTATCTGTAGCTCAAGCCATTTATACAGTGCATAGCACAACACGAAGATTTTTTCAGCTTTGATGTCTCTTTGTCAGACCCCTTTAGCCGTTGAATAAATCAAGACCTGTTTACATTTCTGTTCGGCTTCATTTCCATCTCATTTAACATGTGAGGGGAATGTAAATGCATTCACCTTTCAAGGAAACTCTCTCTTCTGTTGACAGCATGTTTGATTCAGTACAAACACTACACTCGAGCTGCTAATAGCTATGTTGAACTGTGCAACTCTCGGTCCTTGTGTTTCTGAAATTGGCTGCCATAATTGGCATTATATTTTAGTACTGTATCAGTAGGATGTCCTTCTGTTGTCTGACATACAGCCTGTTTATCTTACAAGCTAAAAGGACAGCTTTGCAAGTGTTCAGATGCGATGTGTCTCTATCTATAGACAAATGTCTATTTCCCTGCAGCACACAGACACATATTCCTGAGGTGAGGGCAGCTCCTGGAGCAGGGATGAGGAACCTGTAGCCCTCCAACTGTTGTTGGACTACAACTTCCATGATCCCTGACCATTGGCCATACTGGCTGGAGCTGATGGGAGTTGGAGTCCACAGATTCACCATTCTTAACCAAGCACCTTCTCTATAGAAATACTTGTTCGGCCAAGATATTAGAGTTTGCTGGTTCTAAATATGTGCAACTAGAAACCATTATCATAAAATCATCATGTCATTATCCACGGGCAAGATCATTATCACAATTGACCTTGTGGGCCTAATTTGACAGGTGGGGATTGCTGCTCACCTGCCAGACACATGACATCATTATGGCATCACATGATTGGCAGATGGGTGGGCCACAGCTGCCTTTGCAAAGCTCCCTAGGCTCAGCACCCATTGCGGTAGAACTGGCCATGCTGCCCTAAATCTGCCTCTGTTTGTTTGATCTTCTGTTATTTAAGATTCTTCCTGTGGTTTTGTTTGTTGCTTGGATTATTTTAAACAGCTTTAAAGAAATCAACTTTTAATTTAATTTGTAGTACGTATATAGTTGAATGTTTTGCTGTGTGTTTAGATGTCAAAACTGGACTACTATGTGAAGTCCTCTGTGATTTCTTTTAGTTTAGCAATCACAAAGCGTGTTCTTCATGGAAAGCATGTGTTGCGGTGGGGTCTGACAGGCCACCCCTCTATTGCTGGGCGGGATCGTTTAGATGGCCATTGGTAGTGATTGGGCTGTTTGGGTTACTGGGAAAATTTTGATGTTGCCAATTAGTGGGATGAACCAAAGGTTTTATATACAGGGCATGCAGCATTGAGCGTTCTCTTTTGCACCAGATCACCCACCCTCCCTCTCTAATTCAGGGCTTTTGCGTTTGACCTTGCTATGCCTGTCATGGGGTCGTCTGCTTTGGGGGCAGGGGCCTGATAGGAATTTTATCCATTTGGCTGATTGGCTGGTGCCATTTGGTTTTTGCCTACTGTGTAGCTAATGTCACAACTTGTAAGGTTGTGGTTAGGCATTGGTTAAAAAATTGGTTGGTGGAGGGAGTAAGGATTGGTGGTGCCTGCCCCTCCAATGCTGCTGCTGCAAGGAAATTCCATTAATGGAATCCAGGGGCTCACCATGCTTTCATCCAAATCCCTGGCATGGGGCTTGGGCCACGCAAGCCCCTGGGAGCATGCGGGGAGAGGTGAGGGTCTGGTGCCTGGCTCCATTTTCTCCCCAATATTGTTTTCCCTTACTGGCTTTCACTGGAATCCGGAAGTCAGTTCTGTCCCTGGGCAGGGGACAGATAGTCGGAACCAATGCCTAAGCAACCACTCACATTTATGTATTTTAATAAAGTTGTGGCCAAAATTATGCCAAAAACCTTAAACAAAAATTCTGTGTGAATTGTGATTTATTTGGGAATGGCTTGGGGGACCTCGACACACAAACATATATATATAAACTTCATGGACTAACAACCATTTTGATGCAAAATAAAGCCTTGCATTCACTGAAACAGCTATGTAAGAAACACACCCTTGTTAATGTGAAATGTGAAATCTACTGACGTGGCAGCACGATGAGGAACCTCATTGTTCTGGCATACTTTATGATACAATTTCCACAGTTGTGTCTGCAGCAAAATGATAAGGCATGGGCTTATTGCACATTTTAACTTGATTTCTCACTTTAAAAATATCATTTGTGTGCAGTGCTTGGGATTGGCACTTATTTCAGCATGTGGAGGTCCAGTACAGAGCATTCATCTTTGGTATTAGATCAAAAGCTTGGTACGAAATCCCAGATACATTTGCTTTGGCTAGCAGTTTATAACCAAGATTATTATTTGCTTGAAATTCAGATATGTATAGCTCAATGGGATATGTTTTAAAAGTGCAAAGACCACCAAAAGAATTTAATAAAGCATTTTTTCCTCTCTTTCCTAGCTTCAGACAAATGCAGAGAGTGTCCTCGTGCAAAAATTAGGTCATCAGCACAATACCACCATTTGGAAGTGAACACAGGCAATCAGATGCAAAGGCTGGCAAGCACCTCTGTGCCTTCAACAGTTGTATAAAAGAGGGAATGTGGGATTTGTGTTGCTGCACCAAGTGAAATTCTTTTATCTACATGAGTGCTGAAAACGCAGGAGCCTTGTCCTTATTTACATCTGGTCAGCCTAATGTAAATTGGCACGAACAATTTAAAAATAGAGCAATCTGACTGAAAGGGTTTAAGCTGCTGGGGAATCGGAATTAGACTTCAGTGCTTATCTAGCTCTGCTTATTGGAAGAAATGAAGCCCAAACTACAGCAATACTGAATTGCTGTGAACAAACTAACAATTTGGGATTGGCTAAGCATGCACATTCAGGAGCGCAGCTTGCCTAAACAACAGTCTATGATAGATAATGAGCTATTTCTCTTTTCTTTACTTCCCAGAGTATTGATGGTGGTGCCAATGTTATGGTCCCATCTTTTCCGCTGCAGTGCCACAAAGACAAGCTGCAAACTGGTCTGCTTGGTCTTTGGTCTTCTTGAGTTTGTTTATTAGGGTTCCCCACATCTGGGGAAGGTATCATCATACCTCGTGCAAAGGTTTGTTTATTGTTTATTGTCAAAACAGATAGCTCCAGACAGCTTAACGCAGCCTCCGCCATCATCAGTCATGATGACCCTTCTGAAGACTGCCTCCCACGTGACCAGAAGCAACTGAACTTTCGCTTCTTATGTCTTTTGTTTTGCTTCCTGTCTTGCAGCCCTGCCATTCGTCGAGACCTCGGAGAGAGTGGGTCAGCTCCCACCTCTTCCCTATTTTCTGAGAGGCTGTCTCTTCACTCTTTCTTGCCTGTTTGTGCTTCCGGTGAGCTTTGACTGAATTCTAGCCAGCTCTCAGCCATTCTCTTATCAGCTGGCATTCCAAGGGGCGGGGGAGTTAGCACTAGCCGATGCTCATCCTGCATGGCAGTTAACCCTCTCTGTTCCTGGCTGCTTTCTTCAGTTGACAGTAACCCTTCCCTCAGAGCTGGCTGCAAACCTTCCCTGGGAGCTGTCTCATTCATGACAGTGTTTCCCAACCTTGGGTCTCCAGCTGTTTTTGGACTACAATTCCCTGACCACTGGTCTTGCTGGCTAGAAATGATGGGAGTTGTCATCCAAAAACAGCTGGAGACCCAAGGCTGGGAAACACTGACCTAGATATTTTCGGCAACAACTCCCAGCACCCTCAGCCAGAACACCCGTGCAGAGTTCTTGAGAGGTGAAAAGCATGGGGAAGACTCCCCTCAGGAACTATTCCCATTGTCAGCTCTGGGAAAACAGTTTTTACTAGTTTGCTTACTGCTTCAAATACAGGAAAGCTCTGTCTGAACAGAGTTAATAAAGAGGGGAAACAGAAATGTGTTGTACACCAGCCTTCCACAATTTGGTGCCCTTCAGATGTTGTAAGAACTACAACCCCCATTATTACTGACAAGCGGCCATGCTGATGGGGGCTGGTGGGAATTGTAGTACAACATTTGCAGGACACCAGGTTGTGGAAACTGGTGTGTGCCCAGGACAACTCAACTGACTATTACTACAGGCTGTAAATGCTAGTCTCTGGGGCAGTTCTACACCATACATCTAAAGCCCATTCTATGCACATTTAGTGCACATTATGCCCACCCCCCCAATGAAAATAATCTTGGGAGCTGTAGTTTTACCTTCACAAGGCTAAAATCTTCAGCGTCCTTAACTAACTACAACTCCCAGGATTATTTAAGGGAATCAATGTGCCTTAAATGGGCTTTGAATGTGTGGTGTGTACCTACCCTCACTCTCCAGCAATGAAAGACAAAACTTCTGAAACCCTATTGATAGCAGTTAAGTGAAATATTTCAGGTTACTCGGTTTTATTTTTTCACTGCAGCTACTTTTGTTCTTCAGCTCTCAGCCTTTAATCTGTCTCTGCTTTATGGCTGCAGATTTCTCTCCATAAACAAATAACTCTGGAAGTACTCCCTTTTGTAAGGTCTTCTTGGGAATTGGCTTCAGGTTAATGGGACTTTCTTCTTGGAAATTGAAAGAAGTTGTAATGGGTTATGTTTCTTGCTGCTAAAAAGCTACAGGCTATAGTCATAACAGTAATGTTCTGTAGGAGTCTTTCCTGAAATCATAAAGTGTCGGTATATGGGCCCATGATCCTTTCTTGCCAAACTACCACAAATGGCACCCATTAAATTTTCCCTAACACAGCAAATAGAACTTATAGAGTGGTGGTGATTTACACCAGAAAAGTGGAATCAGCTAACCCCTCCGGCACTGTGGTCCTAGTCTGAATTTGGAAGAGAAAGAAAGAAAGAAAGAAAGAAAGAAAGAAAGAAAGAAAGAAGCAGGAAACCCAGTCGTGGTTCACCAGAATATTATTTATTTAATATGCATACCTGTAACTTTCATCAAAATTAAACCACAGCTAAAACATCTTGTCTAGTTTGGCTCTCACCCTGGTCTGAAATAAGTTACGGTATTTGGAAGTTGACATGAATGGGGTTTATTTTCTAGTCCTGGGTTCAGGATAAGATACTAATATTATGAAGGGGGGCCTGCAACATAATGTTGCAGCACAGAGTACACCTGTGCACTGTTCCATTTCCATGATGTGCCATTCATTTCCCACCCAGTTTTCTGTCCCACTTCCTCTGCCCCACACAACAGTCAGCATTCCATGGCCACAGAGTGTGCTTGCTCCTTAAAATCATAGAATCATAGAGTTGGAAGGGACCCTGAGGGTCATCTAGTCAAACCCCCTGCAATGCAGGAATATGCAGTTGTCCCATATGGGAATTGAACCTGCAACCC
Source organism: Podarcis bocagei (assembly GCF_964188305.1). Lineage (NCBI taxonomy): Eukaryota > Metazoa > Chordata > Lepidosauria > Squamata > Lacertidae > Podarcis > Podarcis bocagei. Next base: position 107,685,319 of record NC_138125.1, read on the forward strand.
TGGCATTATCAGCACCATGCTCTAACCAGCTGAGCTATCCCGGGGGGCGGGGACTGGGCGGCTTTCATCTCTCCTTTGGGTTTCCCTTCCTAAAAAGGTTTGGGTTTTTTGGGGTACTTCTATAAGCCTGCAGGTACATCCCTCCTGTGTGTGAGTGGTGCTCTTTTGACTACGTAAGCATTGGCACTTACAGCCTGCGCCCTGAAAACCGCTGCGATGATGGTTATCATTACTTTAACTTGTATGCAGCTTCTCTACATTGATGTACCCACAGAGAAGTGGGTACAAGAAGGAGCAATGCAAAAACAGGAATACATAATCAAAGCATCAGTACAGTAACAGCTTACCATTGGTTCGATTTTAATTTTTATTTTTTTTAATAATACAGGAATTCTAATAAACAACAATTCGTTTCTGCAGTGCTAACATAGCAATTCATCTCCATTTCCGATTTGCTCCAAGAGAGACGGCATCAATCACTATCACAATACAAATTGATAATATTTATCAGTCACTAACGCTGATGCTTTGAATTGACCCTATTTATCAATTCAAGTAAGCCAGAGGCAGCTATGATAAAACTGTCTAGTGTGGTGAGATATTAATAAATAATACAAACAGGGTTGCGCAGCCAAGTGTGGATGTGTGGACTGCTCCTCTTCAGCATTCCAGCCAGCCAGACTTTTCTAGGAGAGTCCATTCCACTTCCTGGTTTTCCACCCTGCCTGCATCAATCAACCAACATTGGGCTGTTTCTCCCTCTCTCACACACCCTGCCTCTGCACCCCCACACAACAAGGGTGTGGGGTGTGTGTGTGTGTGTGTTCTTACATACCTCCTGTCCTCCAGCCTGAGGATTCTTCTCCTTTATGCAAGAGTTGGGCCACAACGACCCAGGCCAGGAAAACGAGTTCACTATTTGTATACAGCAGGGGTGGTTCACTGTCATCCTCCAGATATCCTTGGACTCCAGAGGAATCTGGTTCAACCCCTTGCAATGCAGGAGTCTCCACCAGATCATCCATGACAAATGACCAGCCATTCCAGCGGCAGGACCAATAGTCAATGATGTTTCTGTTTCTGCCTGCCCTTCTCCATCAGGTTCAGAGTCCTTACCCCCATCACCTGACTCCCAGTCCCTGATGATTACACTATACCATTGCTGTTGGCCAATTAAACTCTGGTACCTGAATTAGGGGTATAGTTCAGAACAAACAGGGAAAGTGAAATCAGGGGCTTCTTCACACAAGATGTCTGGGAAAGCATGGATGTCTCCTGGTCTTATTGTCCGGGGCTGGACTGAGGAGGAATGGTGGGGTCCACCCTCTTTCTCCTGAACCTTCCCGAGAACATGAGGACAGTATAGATTTAGTGGTTTGCAGAAGGACATAGTTCAGAGAATGTAGAGGAGAAGAGCTGGGAAATATTGGAAGAGGAAGCAGAAACACTGGGGGAGAGACAGCTGACAGTGTCTTCAGAGAGCATTCCTGAGCCACCCCCCTTCCTCAGGACTATGCGTGCAGAGTAGCCAAACAGAAAGCTCAGAGACAGAAAGGCCAGACCAACCGGCACAGGGATGACGTAGGATAAGAGAGATGAAGGCGGGTGGGACTTTACTTGGAGAAATGCCATTATTAGGGAAGGCTGCATTCCTTTGTCGTTCTCTGTGAATTATTGAATAAATTGGGTGGTAAGAACTTTTATCATTATTCTGATTCTGGGCTGCCACTGTAGGAGGGATCTAGTTCCCTGAAGCCTGACACTTATATTTCTTGACACTAATTGATAATTTACCACTCCAAGTCTAAATAAATACAATTCTGTTGTTAAAATAAAAAAAATCCTTCCTGTAGCACCTTAAAGACCAACTAAGGTGCTACAGGAAGGAATTTTTTTATTTTGACTATGGCAGACCAACACGGCTACCCATCTGTAACTGGAATTCTGTTGTTGTTGGTATGGAAAGCCAACTCCCAACAATAAAAGCACCAGCAAAAACGGTAAAGACAATAGTCACATTGAGGCTGCAATGTCTGCCTAGGATTAAGTCCCACTGAAGTCAATGTAACAGCTGAAGAGACAGGCAGAGGATCGTACCACAAGAGCTGCTACTAATAGCAGGTCACTGCTGAAATTATCTATAATGGGTCGCTGTCAAGATGCATAGATCTAAGTTCGCCTTGTATAGAGCAACAAAGCCATTTATTTCTGTCAACTACCCAACCAAAGGAGGACAGTGCAAAGGAGTGACATGTAATAGGTAGGACCAAAGAGACAGCGATTACATGCACTTTAGATTGCTATTTCCATCCTGTTGCAATGCTCAAGGAAATGGAATGAATAAGCCTGACCTCAAGGACCTGGCAGCACTAGAAATCCAAATTGAATTTTACGGCAATAAAGCAATGTTTAAGAGCTTAGTGGAAGCTAATTTCAAGAGCCAATACTGCTGAAGGAATGCTATGGTTAAAAAACAAAAACAAAAAGCCCTTTCCCCCCACAAGAAATGTACATAGCCATAAACCAGGTCTATATATATTGGCCTTAATTAAGAGCAAATAAATTTGTGGAGTCAGAAATCGGTTAACCTCTGTTCTAATCTCACTGAAAACACATTTCTGGGAGTATCAGAACCAAATCTTTCTACCTAGTTAGAACAGGCATCTGGTCTACTTTCGAGATAACTGGCCTATCATCCCAGGTTAGTGAGATAGGAGGGTTTCCCTCCACCTCTGAAGGTGTGACCTGCAGGAAACAGACAGGTAACATACTGCACACAAAGCAGGGATGGTAGGATCACTCATTTAGATTGGCATTGCAGGGCGAGGTCATAGCCATACAGTGGTACCTCAGGTTACATACGCTTCAGGTTACAGACTCCGCTAACCCAGAAATAGTGCTTCAGGTTAAGAACTTTGCTTCAGGATGAAAACAGAAATTGTGCAGCAGTGGCGCAGCGGCAGCAGGAGGCCCCATTAGCTAAAGTGGTGCTTCAGGTTAAGAACAGTTTCAGGTTACCGTAAGTACGGACCTCCGGAACGAATTAAGTACTTAACCTGAGGCACCACTGTAGTTTCTACACAGCTAGAATACTACATATCTCTGTGTCTGAATGTTTAGACAAAGCTATAACCATAGTTACTGAAGGGGTGTGGTATGGTTGTAAGAAATGCTGGTTCATAGCCCCAAACTGGTAGCACTTTTCAACACCCAGGAAGGAGAACAAAAAATAGAATAAGTAGTTTTGGTTCAGTGCTAAAAGGAATGTGAAGTGAAGCTATAGTACACTGCCGCTTCCTCAGTAATCTAATGTCATATGTTTCACTTTTTGCTCTTTTGTGGTCCAAAATTTCATCATATATTTCACCAGTGGCAATTTACTCTTTATGGGCATTAAAGGGAGCAAATATCACATCTCTGACATTTATCTCATAACTCAAGCTAACATCCCAAGTTAGGGCCCATATTTAAATGTCAAAGCAAAATGAAAACATTTTGTTAAAAGGCCATTTTGGTCACCGTTCAGCACAAGTTACCCCACAAAATTGGGAAAGGTTCCATAAAATATATGCCTGTTTCATCTTACTCTGGTGGAAACTGCATTGGCTCGTGCTAATCTTGTAAATTTTATGCCCATCTAGAATTACAAAAGGAGTGTCTTTTTACAGTGGCACTCAAAAGTATATTGTTAGTATATTTCATAACATTCCTGTTTGGAATGGTAGTTGCCTTTTGTGATCTAATGTATGGCGAGTGACCAGATAGAAGATTTATACATACTGACATCTGGGAAGGGGGGGGCAGGCGGAATCAATTACAGCTACCTTATCTCGAGAAATTCTTCTACTTTAAATAGTTAGAATGAGTACGTCAATCTTCTAATTGCACTTTTACTAAACTCTCTCCTAAGCTTGGCTTTCCTCCAGAACCTTCTTCTTCTCCAGTGCATAAAAAACCCCTTAGCCATTTTAGGGCAAGGAATTAAAGTGAAATGTATCTGGATGAATACTGGCAGAGCTAGCATATCAGGCCATTTATTTCCATCCTAATACAATTGGGGTGGGGGTTCCCCCCCTTCTAATTGGTATGTGAGCAAAATCACAGGTTAGAAAATATATAGAAAGAGAAGGTAAACCTTTCCCTTTCCTCTTCCTGGCGGTTATGAGAAGGGGTGGTTGTGGTGGAGAGCTCAGTGAAAATATCGACCCAGTGTGTGGTTGCTGTGAAAAATGTGTTGGGGATCATTAGGAAAGGAATCAAATACAAACCTGCCAAAAACACAGTGCCTCTAGTCAAGCGTATAGAAATCTGTAGTGACAACATTTGGAATGCTGTATCCATTTCTGCTCACTGCAGCTCAAAAACGTTATTCCGGATCTGGAAAAGGTGCAGAAAAGGACGAATAAAATGTTAAGGAAGGTGGAGCAACTTCTCAGCGAGCAAAGGTTGGTGCCAAACAATGCACTGCCTGAGACCAGTCACAGATCTCTCTCTCTCTCTGAAGTGTAGGTGGGTTCCCATGAGGCAAGAAACAGTGATAAGAGCAAGAACCTTTATTGAACTAACAGAACTGGACAACAGGGGCAAAGCAACTGCTTATATACATTTCTGAAGGCCTGGGCCACTCCCACTCCCAACGTGATTGGCTGTCTAAACTTTCAAGCTGTGAATCATGACTCAGAATTTAAGGGCCAATGGCAGAGGCCCAAATCCTGAAATGTTCTGTGATTGGACATCATGTATCAAATCAGAACACAGGAGCTCAGAATCCCTAGTCCAGACTCAAGCTCAGGCAAACACAGACCACTGAATACATAACACTCTCCCCCTCACATCTCCCACTTTCTCTTCTTCCTCAGTACCAATATGCCATGGTGTTTGCCCACTGCCTGCTTCTGAGGAAGGAGCCCTTCTTTGCAATGCTTTGTGGATCAAATCACTGCTGAAAGTTATTGCAAGACTTCAAAGCAAATTGAGTATCACACTAGCTTGCAATGATACCTTGCCAACTCCATAGCCAACAGTGGCAGCTCAGGCATTCTGTGGGTGACCTGACTCTCGGTGCTTCGCTCTGAAGAAGGACCCCTTGCTCAGAATCAGGCAGGGAATGCCTGCATCTCAGGCAGTCCCCACCACCACCACCGCCCCAGGTTACTTTTCAGTAGAAGATGTTCTCCACAATAAAGTGCTGGACCAACTATGAAGATCAGATAAAAGTTTTACTGTGTACATTTGGGAGCCATGCCAAGGACAAAGCTTCCCTGTGTATGTGTGCAGCAAGTATTAAATCAGATCACTGATGAGCAATTTGGTATGGGGCATATTGTCATCTCTCACGCAGCATACCCTCCAACATTTCTCTGATGAAAATAGGGACGTCCTACCGTACCATCCAACATTTCTCTGAGAAAAATAGGGACATCCTAAAGAAAAGCAGGACATTCCGGGATCAAATCTCAAACCAGGAAAGCTTCTGTAAGTCTGGGATTGTCCCTAGAAAATAGGGATGCTTGGAGGGTCTGATACAGGTGCATCTTTATTTAATCTTGGCATCCAGACCAACCAGCAGTTATTCACCTTATTTGGGGAGTGTGGAAGATGTGGTAACCACTCATTTGTAACATTTGGAAAGGAGCATGGAAGTAATCTTTTTCTTCACACACCTCTGTGCCAGGAAACAAATGAGAACATTACAAACACACACACACACACACACACGAGCAGAAATGATTGAAGCGCCAGGGCAGAAAATTAGGATGATTTATGTCAGGCAGAAGAAAGAAATGAATTTTAAGACCATTATTTCCACAGGGAGCAATTACATGATTAGATTAAGGCCCAAAACGAGCCTGCCCGCCTGCCCCTATCTCTGTTTATAGATTATTTCCATAGAAAAGATTGAACTCTCCTCCAATCACACAAGGCCAGAGAACAAAATGTAGAAATCAAAGACTCTTGAAATCAGAATGCTTTCCCTGATTTAAATTTGCAGATGAACTGCATTTTAGAATGTCTGGTAAACTGAATATCTATAAAATTGTCTGGTGAGCTCATTTTAAACGTGTCCCATCAATGAATCCCATATTATTATCATGAGAAACGAGGTGAAGATATTCCTCTTCCACCAAGCTGATAGAAATAACGTTATTTTGGTAAACAAATTATTTTATCGACAGCCAAAGGTGACAGTAACATAATTCGCATAATTGAGATCCGGCAGTGCCCTTCTGTGATCAGGAAACCTCTTCTACATGCAAAACATCTGGTTGTCCCCCCCCCCTTTAACTAAGTGAAGGCAACTTGTGTGAAAGAAAAGAGAACAGGCATCTTGAGTTGTACTTCCACTTGCGCAAGGCATTCGACAACCTCCTGCACAAGGTCTCTAGGTGTATGCTAGCAGAACGTGTTCGGAATATAAGAAACTGTCAGGCTTGTGTCAAGGGCTGACTTTTGACAGATCTCAGCGAGGGAGCTGCTCTGCTACATACAAAACCCTGACCCAGAATGAGATCGTCTACTAACGATTTAGCACTGGGTTTCCCAGAAACATGCAGTGCACTTCATCTCCTTCAGTATTTCAACACTGTCTGGCAGTGGCTCTCCAGTGTTTCAGGCACCTCCCTAGGTAACTGGAATTTTTGTCAAGCTGCTCTTACCATCGAAAAGCTTATCCTAATTCTGAGATGGGAAACACGTGGCCTTCCAGATGCAGTGGCATAACGTGGCTTGCCGGTACCCAGGGCAGGCGCATGCACATGCTGGGGGGCGGGGCATGGAGGGTGAAAGGATCCTGCCTTACCAGTCCAGTCCCCACTGCTGCCACTGCCAGAGCAACACCTCCCCCCCCCCGGAGCTAAGTGGGGCCGCACTGCACCGCCTGCCCACCCATGCAGGAAGCAGCCTGGCCAGGGGATCATCCCAGCTTTGCAAAGTAGCTTGGGGCTGACAGCATGGCGTGAGAAGTGTCGGGATCTCTGCTTGGCCAAGCTGATAAAGCTCATCTTCCAGAATTGCCCTCCCAACGAATAATTAACAACCTGAGCCTTTGATAAGGCTCCAAGGCACGTTCTCCCATTCAGCAGAGATTCCAGCAGTATGCGGAAGGATGAGATAGTATGAGCTACATGGCTAAATAGTTTTATTTTTCACTACGCAGACAGCAAAGAAAAATACATCCTCTCTCTATGAGAGCAGAGAGCAACTGAACAACAAAGGAACAAAGGAATAGGAAACCAGTAACGTCACATCCGTTTCTCATCTCCCGTGAGACTTCCAACAGTATGGAATGTGTCTGGAATGTAAACAGAGTCCTGTGACTCTAAGCAGCTGCTCAGTGGCAAACAGAAACTAACAGCCATGCACTCTTTGATCCCAGCCTTGCAAAGCCCAGCAAATCATTCAGATCAGACCCCAGCCTCACAGAGTAGCAGAGGGGTGGCAGTTCAGTGTGAGGAGCCACTGGTGGAGGAAGAGGGGTGCAGGGGGGGAGCGCGCCGCCCCTGGCAGCGCAATCCCAGTGGGGTGCCACCGCGGCTGCCCCCCTGCCCATGCTGGGTGCCATGCCCCTACAGGCGGCGAGCCCCACCCCCAGGATGCACGCCCTGCCCCTGCGGGCAGTGCACCACGCCCCCAGGATGCACGCCAGCCCCGCCCCCATCTGCTCTCTGCCCCCCCCCCGGTGCTGGAGCATGAAGCTCCACCACTGTGAGGAGCCACATGTGCAGTGCCCACCAGTGCAAGGGCCATCACCCTTGCAGCCCACCATGCTATGCCCCTGTCCAGATGTTGCACAACCTCAGCCAGCATGGTTGGTGATTGGGGATGATGTGAGCTATAGTCCATCAACATCTGAGGGGCCACAGGTGTCCCCCACCCCTGCCCTAACTTCTCCTATGTTTCTGGGAACTTCCTAGCAGAAGACAAATACGATGGCCTTGTTTACCCTGGACCACAGCATCTGGTAGTTTTCTCAAGGTCTGTTTGCCCCAGAGGCATGAAGGCTCCATTAGCTGTCGTGGCTAAATAAGGATCTATAAAGATGGCAACGTCCTTCCCCCCCTGCCGTTCCCCGTTGCATCTGTGAAGTCAGAACAACCACAGCACAGTCACTGCAGAAAACTATTCATTTCAACTAATGCTGTCCAAATACGGCTTTTTCATTATCTGTCTTCACTTCCACAGCTGCACATCTAGCTCATGTGAGCATGAAGACAAACGAACGAACACACACACACACACACACACACACACACACACACACACAGCATATATGCCATGTACCTATTGCAGCTGTGTTTATTTAAGTCACATCCACCAATGCTGCCACTTGTCCACCCAGCTGTGCATAATTTGCTACAAGCTCTCTGGCAATATATTGGAGAGTAGTGAGGCTTAGGATGTTTTTCTCCAAATGACATGGCATAATGAAGCTGCTGTTGCCTCTCCAAACAATATGAAATGCTTCTCAGTTGAGAAGACTCTCTATTTAAGTTTCCAATCTAATTTGGGGATAAATGATTTACAATAGGGCACAAGATAATTAAGAAAATAGTGTGTACTGTTTTCTTCTTCTTCTTCTGAAATCATTGTCCCTTGAGGGCTCCCCCCCCCAAAAAAAAACTAAGGACATCTCACATGAGTTTATGGATGGTTTCCATACATTTCCTTCTTTGACTTCATTTGGGATGGTTATTGTATTGTATAAGCATACTGTATCTGGGTTTTGTTTTCTTAAAAAAACACCTTTCTAGGACCTGTGAATTTAAATTTCCTTTCTGCTGATTCTTAGATTACCACCTGCCACCCAATTAGGGAAGCTCCATTAGGAGGATTGTGGTTCCAATTTCCTTATAACGTATCATGTAAATGGTTATGATTTGGAAAATGTATTGATCTTAAGAAGGAAATCACTTTTTCCACTGACAATTTGATTCATGATGTTATATTCATGACTGACTTTTAAAGATGGCCTTTTATTTCACTCCTGATTTGCTAAAATTATGACTCAGTGGAAGAGCACTTGAGAGATTTCTATCTTCATCTTAGAGTAATTTTTATCTTTTATAATTAGCTTGCGATCCATATTTTTTCTTCTTCTACTATTCATATGCTCTGGAGCGTTATGTCTACATGGCTAGAATGAAAATAGACTTAAGCTTAATCTCTTCTGTGTGTCCCATCTGTCATTTTTAGAAGACAATTTCCAAATTATTTTATTTTCAATATGCTCTTCTGCTGTTTGTTGCATCCATATATCTATATTTTCCAGAACCCACTGGCATTTATTCTCATCAGTTCCTGTTGGGTGAAGTTGGCATCACATTAGCTATAAGCATCTACACTTTGTTCCTGAGTTCAGAAAGCGTTTGCTTTCAAAAGCATTCAGAATTAGTCTCTTTTTCTGCACCAGTTTGCAAAGGGGCGGGGGAAACGGTCTTATGTTGCTTCTTGATTTTTTTCAGGATCCAAGCATTCTGCTCCATTAATGCTTTGGCTGTGGAAGGTCTGTAGTGTGACATATACCTCACAGGGTGTTCCTACGCAAACTCACTTGGGAGTAACCCCCCAGTGAACTTAATATTAAAAGGAACATTTACAAAGCCACTGTACTCAGTATTATTAATAAGAACATTTAGGAAGCCATTGAGTTAACTCTGCTAAGTTAAAATGGATGAAATGGGCATTCTGCCTTTCACTTCAGAATTTAAAATAAGCCGCATTTCTACAGAACATGATTTTTCTTATTATTTTATGGTTATTTGTGTAATTTATTTTTCTCTGCAGTCTGGCTGTGGAAAAATTCCTAGGCTGCCTCCTTCCCCCACTGTTAAATTGGTTCTACGCCTTTAATTGGTGTATGATTTTATGTTCTCTGGATTGTGTTTTTTTAAAAAAGAACAGCTCTAAATGAGAAGCCAGAATAAAATTAATGAGAAGTCACAGGTAGCACAAAGCTATGTTTTAGACACTCCTACAAAGACTGACAGAGCTTTGCTGAGATGAGTATGAAAGTAATAAACTTGTAATAAATGTCACCAAGATGGGTGCCTTGATTGGAAGAAAACTCACATGCTCCTTTTCAGCCACTGAACCTGTCAGTTATACAAATGAAAATGCACATTGGGAAGAAATAGGCAATAAATCTTTTACTCGGGAGGAGAAAGTTTGATTGAACATGAAGAAATATGGTGATAAGTAAATTAGCTTCCTGTTAATACCAAAGGTGGCTTCTTTTGAATACCAGCCAATCTGTCTTAGGACATAATGAATGCTTAATAAAGATGCATATGAGGTGGGGTTTTTTCTTTTTCTTTTTACAATAATAGTGGAATTGCTCCAGAGGCCTCATCTGCACTATCCGTTTAAAGCAGTTTCATACCACTTTCAACAGTCATGGCGTCCGTCTGCCAAAGAAGCCTGGGGTGTGGAGGCTGCTGAGGGTGTTGAGAGTTGTTGGAAGGCTCCAACCCCCAACCCACCCAACAGAGCTACAATTCTCAGAGTTCTCAGAGAAGGATTGATTTTTAATCCACTTCAGAAATTGGGAGAGGAATAGGGTTCTCCTAACTGCGCTCAGCCCAGCTTGATGTCAGGTACTGGTCAGAGGAGGAATGGTGGAGACCGCCTCCCCAGCCTGACCCTTCCAGAGAAGAAGAAGACAGTTCAGAATTACAACAGGGGTTTGAGGGAGATCACAGCTCAGAGGCAGATGAAGGGAAAAGCTGGGAAATAATGGGAAAGGAGGAGGAGGAAGAAGAAGACCAGGGGGGCAACAGCTGACTGACACAGTGTTTTAGAAAGCATTCCAGACCCTCCCTCTCCCAGAACCTGGCGAGCATTGAAAGTAAGAGAGCAAAGACCTCAAAGACAGAGGGCACTTCTTAGCACATGTAGCACTCATGCATGAGAAGGTGGGAGAGACAGAGGGGGTGGAGACTCACTCGGGACAATGTCATTGTTCCAACAGGCTGCATTCCCAAGCCTCACTCTGTGAATATTGAATAAAAAGCAGGTGGTAAGGACTTTTCCTTGTCTTGTCCATTCCTGGCAACCTGACATGGGGGTTGGTTCCTCTGCCACCTGACACTAAAAAACTACAGCTCCCAGGATTCTATGAGGGAAGCCACGGCTGCTTAAAGCAGTGTATATATGGCACATAAGTAAAATGGTTGACTATCAGACTTTGCCATCACAGTTGTATGTATGTGTTTTTTAAATTTCCCAACTCTGAAGGAATTGAGCCCTTCTGTTATATAGTTGTGACGGGCATGCCTTTGAATTTATTTTCAGTATCACACAGAACAGCAGCCTCCAGCTTCTACACAGAATAGGGCACTACACTCTCCACCACATTCAGCCTGATGAAAGCCAGGAAGATGAACTTGAGGAAAGTCGCTACAGCTTCCTCACTTTCCCAGTGGAAGAAATATGTTTGACACCACATGAGCGCCATGGAAACTTGCAGAGTCAGCAGGGCCATTAGAACTAAAAAGACCAATGGATGGTTGGCACTTTAGGGTGAAATTGTCCAACCCTGGGATACAAGGGTCATTTCATAAGGAAATGTTGTGCTGCTCTAGGTGTTTTTGGACTCCAGCTCCCATCAGCCAGTGCAGTCAATGGTTTGGGATTATGTGAGTTGTAGTGAAGCACCATTGCGTAGGCTCCCATCTCTGCCATAGGGCTTGGGTCTCTAATTAACAAGAGCTTTGCAAAAGAGCTTGGAAAACCTGTGCCAAAAAATGGTGGAAGCTATTTGCTTCCCCTACATTAGCCTAGTGAAAGAGAAAGCATGCATGGGGCAGTGGGTGACTTGACTTTGGGCTGTACAGTGATACCTCTGGTTAAGAACTTAATTCATTCCGGAGGTCCATTCTTAACCTGAAACTGTTCTTAACCTGAGGTACCACTTTAGCTAATGGGGCCTCCCGCTGCCACCGCACCGCCAGAGCACAATTTCTGTTCTCATCCTGAAGTAAAGTTCTTAACCCAAGGTACTACTTCCAGGTTAGAAGAGTCTGTAACCTGAAGCGTTTGTAACCCAAAGCGTTTGTAACCCGAGGTACCACTGTACTAATCCTCCTCCCAACTACAGTACTAAGAAGAAGAAAGCAGAAGCAGAAGCGAGCATTTCTAAAACAGAAAAATGATAAGACTGATATACACAGGAGGGAACAAGTGAGGCAGTGTGGAAACAAAAGATCTTCTAACCTCCATCCCCCTCTTTCTTTCTTTATTTCTTTCTTTCTACCTTGCACTCTGAATTTACTCTCCAGAGGCAATAAAGGTGAGACATCCAGTGCTGAAGTACCCAAGAAAATAGCTCAGATATTATATTGTGATAAATCACATGAACTAGACAGTATTCTCTAAGAGTCCTGAAAAATTTGAAGTCTTGAAAGAGCTGGACTACTGCCAAAAATACGTAGTTTATCATTGCACACAGCCACAATATTAGAACAGTGGACTGAGTGTCTCGTCTAGCTTTTTAAAAAGGTACTAAGATTTGTGTGAGGGACACAAAGGGAATACATTTCATTAAAATATGTGAATGCAAGGGTACTTCAACCTTCGTGCGCATGTGTGTGTGTGTGTGTGTGTGTGTGTGTGAGAGAGAGAGAGAGAGAGAGAGAGAATCTCAAATTATCAAAGACTTTTAAAATAAGAATGTATTCCTCATCATAGTATTAGGTTGTTATCTGTCAAGAAAATCTTTGTGCCATGCAAAATTAACAAGCAGCTTTGGTTTTTAAATGTAAAAACTACAAGTTGTGAGCTTTATAATTGATATCAAAGCCTGGATTACCTGAAGCTCTGCAGTCAAAATCATAGTAAAATGAATAAACAGAATGCGGTATTTTCAGCAAATACTAGAGTAATTGAAATAATAACTCTTTTTGCGTTAGCTCTGCTGACATGACAACCACAGATGAAGGGATATAGAAGTGATTCCCCCCCCAACTTTCTTTTTTTAGAAACTAAAGAGAAGTTGTTTATGTTTTTAATTTTTATTCAAGTGCATTTGACCTTGTGGATGCCTCCAATTAATAACCACGCACAGGAAAGAAAATCAGGTTAGAGCTCATCATCTGAACATCGTCCTAGAATGCAATTCTAGAGGGTTATATATTGCAATTTAAACCAATAGCAATTTATTTTGCTATTGTATCTTTGATTATTTTTTATTTTATGTGGGTAAAAATGCCATGCTGCTTTAAAGAAAGACCCATAATTATACTGGAATATATCCATGAGTCCACTCTAATACTATGTGACATGGCATTTGAACACACTCTCTCTTTCTCACCCCAATTCCTTCTCCAACACACAGTGGCTCAGTATCTCCATATCTTTTCTCTCCCTTTTATCTGTGTGCCGTGTGGATGAGGAATGTCTTCTTGTCCTAAAGAAGAAACTTTCCCAACTGGATGCCATCCAGAAGTTGTTGGACTCCGATTCCCAGCAGCCCCAGCCAGCATGGGAAACAGTAAGGGAAGATGGGAGTTGCAGTCCCCCTGGTATCCGGAAGGCACCAAGTTGGGGTGGTGGTGCTGTATTAGGGTTTTCATCCTATTCATAAAAGCATGGCAACTGGTCATATCAATTTTAATCAAAACAAATAATGGATTAAATTTGTATGAAAACAACCACTCTGAAATTGGCTGGTTGTTTTTTTTTAATATTTTTTTTAGATGATGGCCAAAGTCCACAGCAGTTTTCTTCGGTGAAGGAATGTTTTCTTTTCTATATGAGAGCAGGAGGAATTCCTGTTCTAACAAGGCACCTGTTGTTGGCATCCCTCTGTATCAAAAGACTGAATTCCTTCTCCATCCCTAGTTGACATTCAGTCATTCACAATGACCTCCAAATCCCCTTTCTAACCAGCCTCCACCAACCAGCTCCACCAACCCCATAATATATGTGAAGTAAGGTTGCAGTGTTTACACTTGCTCACACTGAACCACATTTGCTGTTTTAACGCCCATATTTAACTTTGGAGAGATCCATCTGGAGCTCCTTGCAATAGCTTTTGGTTTCTACCACGCTGAAACATGTATTGCCATGTATTGGGTCTCCTCACTGCTCACCTTTAACTCCAGGTCATTTATGGACAAATTTAAAAAGCACAGGTCCCAATACAAACCATTTGGGGGAGTCGACTTATTCCATACCTCCCTCTGTGAGAACTGTCCATTTATTTCTACTCTCTGCTTCCTTGGTTACCCAGCCATAACCAATGGCCACCCAGGAAGATGTATTTAGAAAAACATTGGACAGGTGATTCCCCTCCCCATTGCCTTCCCTTAAAAATAAAGCACTTCCTTGGTCCATGCATCGCGTAGCAATCCTACTGATGCTTCCCATGCCGATGAAAAAGCACGTCAAGTCCGCGCACCAGAATAGCGGCATTGGCGGACTCAGGGGTCCAATCATCGCGGGAATCCCACCCCAACCCTTTATTTTGCTTTGAGCTTCTGCCTCTGGGGAAGCGCTTGGACGGCTGCGCGAAGGCGGCTCAAGAGAGATGCAGAAGGGCGGGCTGGTTACGTAAACAGACCTAGCGGCCGGAGGAAGACGAAAGCTCTCCAGGCTTTGCTCGGCGAGGGAAGGAGGCTCGGGAGGCGGGGCCAAAGCCTCTGCCACGCGCTCCCATTGGCCGGCTCCGCTCTCCCTCTCCTTTCTCTTCTTCTGTGGGTGAGGAGGAGGAGGAGAGGTTACGTAAAGGCTACCATCGTGCGCGAGCCGAGCCTCCCGGCGGCTCCTATAGGAGGAGCGGGACGAGGGGGGGGGGCGTGACCTAGCCGCTTTTATCGCGGCCGCTGCTTATTGTTATTATTACTGGTACTAGTACCCAGCGGCGCCGGGAGATGGCCAGGTGCTGAGAGGGAGCTCTGCCTCCGCCCCGGACTCGGAGGCGAAGCGGGCATCTTCTGCGAGATGAAGGAGCCTCCTGTGGCCGCGGGGGGAGCAGCGCGAGGGGCTTTCCCCGGGCGAGCGTGACCTTTCGAATTTGGGGGTGGTGGGGCAGTTTTTAATTTTGGAGGGGGCGGGAAGCGAGAAGCCCACCCCCGCCACCCCAAATCCTGCCGCTTCAAGTCTTTCCTCAGAGGAACAGCGCGGCGAGGCGAGCTGTCTCTTCGCAGGTGAGCCGCAGCGAAAGCCGAAGGGGAGGGCGGGTGGGCGACTGAGGCGCCGCCGCCGGGGTAGCTCCTTTAGCCAGGGGCGTGCGTGTACGTGTGTGTTTGGGGCGGCAGGGGTGCCGCGCGGGAGACGGCGACGCTCGCAACTTCGGGCAGCGCTTCTCGCTCGCTCGCTCGCCTGGCGGCGGCTTCTTTTCTAGAGAGAGCGCGCGAGCCGAGAGTGGCGCGCGGCGGAGCTCCAGCTCCGGGGCTTGTTTGCAGAGGCTGCCAGGCAGGCAGGCAGGCGAGCGAGCGGGAGGCGACGGCAGCAGCAGCAGCGGCCCGAACTTTCCCTCCTCTTTCTCGAGCAACGGGTGTGCGCGCGCGAGAGAGAGCCTTCCACATTTCGCTGCAGCGTGGAGCCGTGTTCGGCGAGGAGAACCGGCCGTGTTTGGTGAGATGAGGGCGAGGAGGGCGCGCTCGTCTTCCAGTCGGAAATAATAATAGAATGGGTGGTGGTGGTAATAATAATAATAGTCATAGCGTGGTCACTGGCTCCTCTCCTTCGACGGAGAGGCTCCGTAGCTCAGGCTGCCCGTTGTGCTCGGCCCGTTTGGCTGCTTCTTGGTGACACGGGGGAGGGAGGGGGGAGATCGGGACGTCTCTCTTTCCAGACACAGCCGAGGATGCAGTGCGCCTTCCGTGGGACTCAGGGGCGCGCGCGGGTGAGGCACAGGCAGTGGTGTGATGCTGGGTACGGTGCAGTGCCAAAGGTGACCGGGGAACGAGGCGCCTTCCTTGATTCTCCTCCTCTCGCTGCCCGGTGGTGCTTTCTCAAGGAGAGCTCTGTGGGCTGCCCGCCCTGTGCTTCTTAGCTTCAGGTCATGGGCTCGAGATGAGGTGCGTGGCTGGGGAGATAAAGGACAGCTTGATTCGTGATGCCTCTCTCTCTCCCTCCCACTTCATTCCTGAGTGATTGTTGGTGTGAAGGGATTTTGCGACTCTAAAAGGATGCTTCTCTTCACGACCGGTTCAGATCGCCACTCATGTTTAACGATGAGCAAGGAGATAGATACAGAGAGTTAGAAAATGTTCAGAACTAAGGGCTCGGCTGGCATATAATGTGAAGGATGAGCCTTTTAATGGAGGGGTTCAGCCTTGGGATGTGTGCAAGAGGAGCTTTGAAGTATGCCTAAAGTGCCTTCTCCCACATTAATGGAGAACCATTATTGGCCTTCGTTGGTATGAGATGGGGTGCAGAATACTCAGATTAGATGTTCTTCCACACAGAGATGCTTGAACTACCAGACTTTTCATTTATAAAAAATAATCACTTGGTTTGCCTTAATGTTCTCCCATTGCCCTTTAAATATTTTGTGTGCAGTTGCTCCTTGGCTTCCTGTTACTTGACAAAATAAGGGGCACTGTCTCCAATACAACCCCATTTGGGGGAGGGGGAGGAAAAGTATGTAGTAAAGGTATCTGTGAAGGATGCAAAATCTAAGCCAAGAACATCATTGCCTTTAGAAATATGACTCTGTACGTTTCTAACATGTTTTGTGAATCTTGTATGCACTTAACTCTTGTGCAAAGCCTAGATGGCTTGCATATATATTCCACACATAGACCCAAATCCCAATGGAGCTAAGTAAGTGTGTTTGGGATTGCAGAAAGATTCTATGTACGCTTGGTTGAAACTGATTGCAGTACTGAGTATTCTTCCTTCAGAGTCAGCTCCAGTAGGATTCGCCCCTGAGCAAGTGTGCAGAAATCTCTCTAAACTGCAATTCTGTAGAGTCTCTCTAAATGTGGTGAGACTTCCTTCTTTCTTTTTATTTCAAAGCAAGCATGCATAAGTTCAGGGTATCTGTCTCCCTTTTCCCTCACTGATGAAAAGCCAAAACTTCTGTAACATCTTCAAGACCACTTTTGTGCCCACAGTTATAGAAGAGTTAGAACAGAAAATAAGTTTGGTGTTTCAAAGTCATGGTAGATGATAGAGGTACTTCAAAGTCATGGTAGGTGGCATAGATTGTTCTAAGTGAGCCTCTGGGAATATGATACACAGCAAGAAATTTGTGTAAAAATCAATGATCTGAAACAATATTTGGCTGAATATAAAGTTTCACCTACTAGCAATAGCTTGAGGGATGCAACATTCAGACTTCGGGAAGCTGGGAAACTCTTTTCATCAAACTACTTGGACCTTATACTGATTCATTGTTTCACAAAAGAAATAAAGCTTGAAATACTTTTTTCTGAAAATTGATTGTAAAGCAGACACATGCTGATATGTGTTGCTTAGATATTGTTGTAGAATTCTGATTTTACTACTGTTTCTTTACTACCTTATTTCCCCCCCTATAAAAACCCCTTTCATTTTGACTGGATTTCTTTTTAAGAATAGATTTCTTTGCCATAGGCAGGTGCCAAGATCAAAGCATTCTATGAGTGCTAGACAGCAAATCTGGGTTTGAATATGAATATTGAGTCTATCATTAGTCTTGAGGAAATGTAGTATAATGATAAAACAGAATATTATATATCTGGTCTTGGAGGAGAGTCATACAAGGAGTCAGAACAGAAACTGCTACCCTTTAGGAGAATAAAGCTGGAAAGAAGAATGATATGTCATGCACTGTTTTGTTCAACACACACTTTCAGCTTAAGGCTTCCAAGAAAACATAGTTTATCTGTGTTGATTGTATGGTGGGTGCCATAGGTTTGATTTGTGGTTCTTAAGCTGCTAAGGGGTGAAGGGCTTTGCCAGGGCAGAGTGAGGTTGCCGCTTCAGGGTGTCAAGAAAAGTCTGCAGATAGTTGGAGGGAGAGGCATTTGTGTTCTGTCCTGCCTCAACTGCTAAAATAACATGATTGGCCTTGGGTACTGTGCACCTTGACTTGGGGAGAAGTGCATGATTTGCTGCACAACCACAGGCAGCTAAATGATTTGGGTTGGCTCTAGGGGTTGCTCATTCGAGTGAATATTTATGGACATGTGTGCTATAGGCTTTAAGAGCCTGTTATTCCAGGCTAACATATATTTCATGTTTGTTTTACAGCTTATGACTTACTCATTTTTAATTTCATTGCATTCTTCCACCATGGAACCAGAGGTAGTGACCAAACCAGGTACTGACCAGGCCTGTTTAGGCTCAGCAGGATAGTGGCTTTGTGTGCCTTCAGAAACATACCCTGGAGCCTAGAGTGAGAGGTTTACTGGATGAGATCTAGTGGAGCACGATGGATTTGAGTTTGAAGCCTTTAACAGCCATAGTCTACCTTCAGGAGAGGGAGGGAGGTGGACACGATCCATCATTTCCATCAGTGCCCTCCTTCATATGATGACAGTTTCAACTTGCAAAGTTTCACAAGAAGGCTACTGATACAAGAATAACAGTGGACCTAGCATGGTAACAGTGCCTGGATAGAGGAGAGACTTCACATTGCCTTGGTGTCTGAAACCAGGATACTACATTTCAGTTTTTGTATGCCCCTTGAAATGAAACATCCTGGCTATAATGACAAGGCTGGAGTAACATTGAATTAGTGGGACTTGCTTCTAAGTAAGCATGCTTAGGCCTGCTATCACTTTGTCCCTTTTTATGCAAATGGTTCAGAAACAATATTTCTAACAGCAATCTTCTTAACCTAGAATTCTACCTTTGAATGGAAACTAGTGGAATTTATATTTCCAAAAGCTCTGTGGTTCTTCATCCCAGTATCTGTAGATGTAGCCTGAAGTCTGCATAGCATTCAAGAAAACCTCAGGGAAAGTCTACTTCTTTTCATGTTCCATCTTGAGGTAGATCCCAGTGCAGTTTTTATTCCAAGGCAGCCTGATGGAAGATTTCTGAAGCCTTAGAACATCTGCAAACTTAAAGCATCACAGGAATGCAGGATACAAATGCAATACTAAGGAGGGAAATGGGATAGGCTATCCTTTGTTGGGTGTGCGCTTGTTGTCAAACCCATGGTTAGGTTTCACATTTAATGTGGATTATCCATTCAGTAGGTATCACTCATAAATCTTAACATCCACAGGTCATTAAGGAGGGTCTTTTTTGAATCCTGCCACCATCTGAAGTTCAGCTTGTGGATGTGTGGGAGAGGACCTTGTCCGCAGAGGTGTCCGTAGAATCATAATAGAATCGCAGAGTTGGAAGGGACCTCAAGAGTCATCAACTCCAACCCCCTGCAATGCAGAAATATGCAGGTGGCCCATATGGCAACTGAACCTTCCATCTTGGTGTTATAAGCAGTACTCTCTAACCAACTGAGCTAATTGTCAGCAGTCCAGAGTTTGGGTATCTCAGAAGGTCTGCTTTGCGCTCTCCCTGATTGCCAGGTGGTTATTAGCTTTATTTCAATGGGACTTTGAGCTTAGCTGAACTCTGCTTTTCAAAAATAACAACCACTACTCAAATTTATGCTGCTTCCTTAGTTTATATATTTTATGTATTAGGTTTTATCTAGTAATAAATACACCATCTCGGGCACTATTCTGCAATGGGAAGGCAATATATAAGTGCTATTTATAAATGTGTCTCCCATATGTTTCAATTTTGAGATCTTACATTCAGATTCGCCAAAGGTTACACCTCTTCCACTAAGATTCATGATCATTCATGGGTAATTATAAAAAAAATAGTTTATACTTCTGTTAGACATATAGTATTGAATAACAGAATCGGCCACTGAATCTCTCATTAAAGAGAAGCTGAATATTTGGGTGCTTACTAATCGCCTGAAAATACTGAGCGAAAAATGATTAATGAGAGGAATAATCAGGATAAACCTATAGAAAGTGGGGGGGGGGATAATAGTTATTAGGTGACTACTGCATTTTGAACATGCCCTCTTCTGATGAGTATGTGTGTATGTGTAGGTTTCATTTTGGTTTGCGAGTAGTTCAGCCTGAGCAGTACTGTGTTCATTGGTAATAACCACTGGAGATCAACATAGGAAAATGTGTGTACTGTTATTTTTATTTCAGCAGGCAGTTTTTGTTTGGGGTGTTTGTTGAAAACCCATGTATATCTATAGAGTTGACAAACTTCTGTGCATTTCTATAGGTGGACTTTTCCCTCCCTCCTTCCTTTTTAAGGTAACCCTAAGTGCTAGGGTGGGTTTTTCAAAAATGTTAGCAGTTCCTATTGGGGGAACAGCACCTGGCTATTAATCTTGGAAAATTCAACACTAGTTGTGCATTTTCTTGTCATGCAGCTAAGAACAACTGTGAAGTAGACATGCTTTCCCCTGTAACCTCTGTAGCACCTTGGGAGAAGTGCTTTCATGGTAGATGTGAAAATGATAATTGAGTTTAAAGCCCCTTTGGCAATTTCACCTTTGCAGACTCTAACCCTCCCCCCACCTCCCCGTCACTGCAGAGGGGAGGGAAGTACCTAGACTCATGTTCATTGACAAAACATTTTCTTTTGCTTTGAAAGGAAGTTTACATATGGCTGTTACTGACTTTTGCTCTGGGTAGGTGGTGCCTACCTGTGCATGTGTGGCCACCTCTTCCCCCCTTTAAAAGGCTTCTGCTTCAAATTATTGATCTCTAATTGCTAAAGAGTTAGGCCGATCATGGGGGACGTGGGTGGCGCTGTGGGTTAAACCACAGATCCTAGGGCTTGCCGATCAGAAGGTCGGCGGTTTGAATCCCCATGACAGGGTGAGCTCCCATTGCTCGGTCCCTGCTCCTGCCAACCCAGCAGTTCGATAGCATGTTAAAGTGCAAGTAGATAAATAGGTACTGCTCCTGCGGGAAGGTAAACAGCGTTTCCGTGTGCTGCTCTGGTTCGCCAGTAGCGGCTTCGTCATGCTCGGTCCCAGCTCCTGCCAACCCAGAAGTTCGAAAGCACGTCAAGGTGCAAGTAGATACATAGGTACTGCTCCGGCGGGAAGGTAAACGGTGTTTCCATGCGCTGCTCTGGTTCACCAGAAGCGGCTTAGTCATGCTGGCCACATGACCCGGAAGCGAGATGAGCGCCGCAACCCCAGAGTCGGTCATGACTGGACCTAATGGTCAGGGGTCCCTTTACCTTTACCTTTAGGCCGATCATATACAATGTGTTGGGAAGAGGGTTCTTAAATCTTAACATCTGTGGGACAGGGATGAGAAAATCTACAGCTGCTGAAGTTGTCTTTTCGACAGACATTCATAGAATCATAGAACTGTAAAGTTGGAAGGGACCCCAAGGGTCATCTTATTCCAACCCTCTGCGGTGCAGGAATCTTCTGTTGAACGTGTGGCTCAAGCCCATAACCCTGAAATCAAGATTCTCGTGCTCTGCTGACTGAGCTAGCAAAAGCCCAGCAAAAAGCTACAGGAGGATTCTCTTCTTATGTATCTCATCACTATGAAGGAACTTTGGCTAAAGTTTATAGTTTAACAAATCTCTCTCTGTGTGCACATGCTGCCAACAGAATGGAGATACTTTTTTTAAAAAAAGGTTAACATGTTTCATTATTATCAACTTTATCAACTCAGTTGCTACATTTTTTTTAAAGGATTAACATGTTTCATTATCATCATCATCATCAACTCAATTGCTACATATTATAATTGTTTCAAAAGCTTTTGAAATGGCAATATTAGTGTAAACAGAAGTAACTGTATTTGGTTGAGGCATTGACAGGACATCGTGCCATTAACATTAATAGTCAGGGATTTCTGTTTTCTTCTTAAAACAAGCTTATATATTTATGTGGAAATATTTAAAAAAATGTCTTTCTTACTCTTGAAGTTTACAGGCTTGAAAGGTTTTTGCTAAAGCTGCTGCTCTTTGAAGCAGTTTTCCTTTACATGTTCACTTTAGATCTAGGTACTCTTTCTTTTTGTTTTGGACGACGTAGGATTGCAGAAAGGCATTTGAACCTGCATATAGAACCTTATGCATGTACCAAAATCAAAAGAACATTGATTTTTTTTTTTAAAGGAATGAACTTTATTTCATTCTGAAAAATGAGATGGGCATTAAATGCAAGGCAATAACTTGGTTTATTGAATGGAATCACATATCTAACTGTGAGACAATGCTTTATCCAAACCTTGAATACATTGCTGCAGGTAAAACCTGCAAACTAGTTGAATTACTAAGCAGGAATTAAACATTGTGGTAAGGCAATAATTCCAACCTTGCACAGTTTATGGGGCTCAGTAGTCAAATCCCAACCCCTTGAGTCTAATAGTCAACTTTAGTTGGAGGCAGGAACATGGTAGCATGTAGCCCTGTCCTGTCTCTCTTTTTCCTTTCCATTTAACTTTGCACCTGTGGCAATGGGTCAAATTAGCTGCTACATTATGAAGCAAGACTTGTCTGAGGTACAGTAGGTGTGGCTGCAGTGTGAACTAATGGTTTTGAGTTAAATATGTTGTGGAATCAACAGCAGCGTCCCTTCACAACTTGGTGTTTTTGCTTATAGTGAATGCCAGTTATTGAATGTTAGCTTTAAAAGCAGGGATGGGGAACCTTTGGCTTTCCAGATGTTGTATGAGGAATGCATGCAGTGCTCGGTATATGGTCCTGTTGCTGGTTGTCCACATGCCACATGGTGTTCTTTCCCCATGAAATGGGTGGAACCATGGCTGGACCTAACGGTCAGGGGTACCTTTATCTTTATAAGGGATTTGGGCATTTAACATTGATGTAATATACTTACCTCGCCAGGATTTGAAAAATCTAGAAAGAGAGTGAGTGTTTTTCCAGGAAATCTTGTTTGCTTCTTGGTGCGCATGCCTTTTGACATAATGTCATGGCCTCCTCAAGCTTCGTGTGAGCTTCTGTAGAAGATGTTTGCTGTGTGCAAAGTGTGGCAGGTTGTGTAATAAGAAACCTTTAAAAAACAGAGAACACACTTCTTTTCTAAAGTCAGTCATTCTGTAATGTAAGAGTAATGCAAACCATACAGCAACTGGGATGTCATTCATGTGTAAAAGATGCAAAATCTACTCGATAGGAATGTGCATTCTCTCCACATTCTATTTTCTTTTCAATTCTGCATTTTTGTTGGTTTTTAAAGAGAACTCATTGCACATGCTTCATACATAGAGAAGCCCCCCACCCCCCCCAGGCAGCTTAAATTCAAATATTTGGAGATTGTATCGTGGAATTCTATAATTGTAGAGTGGAATTGTAGAGGCTAATAGTCCAACCCCTTGCAATATAGGAATCTTTTGCCCAATGGGGCTCAAACCCACAACCCTGAGATTAAGTCTCATGCTGTAGTGCCTGAGCTATCCACAGGGCTTTAGTTACAAAACAAAACAAAACAAAACAAAAAAACAAAAAAGACCCCAAAACAATTGTGTGGACATGAGTTTGGGACTTGGTAAACAGTTATTCTGCATAGGGCTGGGACCTAAACAGCAATTTGGTTGCCTAATAATCTGATATATCTTCACCCTGGGTGCCTGAGCACCTACAAATTTCAGTGCCAGGGCCATGCATGCACCCACAATCATGGAGCCAAGCTGGCACTCCTGACTGTGTTTCAACAAATGTTTAGTGTATAAACCATATTTAGAAGTAAGTCCCATTTATCTCAGTTCCACTTTCTATGAAGGAATTGGTCTAGCAAGCCCTTGTTACAAAGGAAGGAAGGAAGAGTTTCTGCTTATCAACAGGTAGCTCAAATCCCATAGAACTCAATGAGGCTTAACCATCCTGAGTGTTTCAAAGATTGCAGCCTATGGAAGTTGCAGTGTCTGTTGAAGATACTGCATTTTCTTTGCTTCCTGGAGTAAGTAGCTTTGAGGGGAAAGAGCCTGTTGACAGTATGACAACAGACTATCGTGTGGAATAAAATTAAGGCAATATCCAGCACTTTTGAAAAAAATAGCTGATTCCTTATGTACTTTGGCTACAGGTTAAATTACCAAAGGCAGCAATATGTGTATCACAGCAATCATAAATGGAATAAGTGCACCACCTTAACAATGGATTTTTATGGACAGAAAACTTATTGGTAGAATATCTCAAGCTGAGCAATGGTGACATGTTTATGTAGCCTGATCTATCTTGTGTTGCTGTTTTTTTAATGGCCTTTAGAAATACAAAATATATGTAGCTGTAGTGTGCTTGCATTTATTGAAAAGTAGCTTAAGTAGGTTTCCCCCCACCCCAACTGTTTTTGCCAACTCATTTTCTGTGAATTGTGAAATACATTAAAAGTTTAAAATCTGTTATAAAGCTGAAAAACTGCACAATGGAAGTGTCAGAGATTCATCTTCAACAGGGGTCAACAAACTTTTTCAGCAGGGGGCCGATCCACTGTTCCTCAGACCTTGTGGGGGGCCAGACTATATTTTTTGGGGGGGGCGGGCGGGGAGAAAATAAGAAGAACAAACTCCTATGCCGCACAAATAACCCAGAGATGTATTTTAAAGGAAAGGTCACATTCTACTCCTGTAAAAACACGTTGATTCCCGGACCGTCCATGGGCCAGATTTAGAAGGTGATTGGGCCGGATCTGGCCCCCGGGCCTTGGTTTGCATACCCATGATCTTCATGCACCCACCTGCAAGGGGATAAAGCCCCACCCATAGATCTAAGTTATTGTCTTTGAAAATTATTTTTGCTTCTCTCCAATTCTGGCTAAAATTCATGTTCACTTTAAAACTTCCTCTTTTTTTCTCATTCCCATGTGAAAAGCTTGACATATGAATTCAAATTGCTCATAGTGGAAGATCTAAGGCCCTTTAAGTGTTGCGTGAGGGAACACCTTACTAGTAAGGACACAGGTGGGGCGGCAGAGTGGCTGCTAGGCTTCTAAAGCAGAGGCAGATGGTCGTGTCTCACTTGTCAAGCGCAAGATCTTACTTTAGCTGCAGCTGCATAAGCTGTGCTTCACGTTACTGCAGATTAAATGGAGAAATAAGATTGGAGCTGTACAATATTACTTTGCCAAGTAGCGAGGTTTTTAGGAAGTGTGTTCTGTTTTCTGTGAGGTATCACTTAATCAATTAGAGTTGCTGCTTTTAAAAATATCACTCCAAAGTGAGGTGGGACAACTATCTTATTCTTAAGCCCTTAGATGGAAAAACCTGTAAGGATTGCCGTTATATCTAGAGCAGCAGTGGAAAGTAGTTGAGTTGCACTACAGCACTAAAATGGGCAGTTGAATTGAAAGAGAGATAATGTTAAGGTTGTGTTAGTGATGACATTCTGTTGTGCATGTCAACCTGCATATTTTTGAGCAGTGTTCTAAATTAGCCATGTGAATTTTTCACCTGGCTATCGGCCACTTGTAACCAAGTGAAGAGGCCTCTGCACCAAGATGACACCTGACATGGAGGTGCATGCCTGGGAATCATTGGATCTTTAGTGTTTTCACACACTAATACCACATCTTGTAGAATTCTATCAGTTATATTTTATCTGCACAATCAGAATGAATTTCAGGAACCAAAATGGTTTTTTTTCCTGTGTGGAGCAGTGAACAACATTTTAGTTAATTGTTGTAGTTTGTCTTCACTTACCCCATCCCACTGCCTCGCTCACAGTTGTATAGAATATTCTTTGGTGATGAATGGGCTGTGCCACCATTAAGAAAAGGAGCTCAGAATAGCCCAGTACAGTATATATGTGAACTGTCCCTGGAGGAAGTGACTTTTCTTCTTTAAGCTCCCAAAGTTCTTAACCTAGCTCAAGGTTGTCATCTGAACTAGCCAGATATTTAACTGATAACCAATCACAGTCAGTCCATCATTTGAAAAATTAGATTTTAGAGCCATCTTTCCCAAAAATGGCAACTGGACATTCAGTTTTGGCCATCGTAACCTTGGTTTACATAGCTGTTTGGTTCCTAGCTTATATATATTGAGTTTCTAACACTGCATCAGAGAGTCTTGTGGCACCTAAAATACTAACACATTAAGATCTGGCAAGTATAGCTTTACTTCCGTATGCTAAAAGGATAGTTTCTATTAAACTCATTTAAGCTGGCTGTGGAAATAAATGACTAAAATATCATCCATTAGAAGATGATTTTCACCTCTTTGCTGCCAAAAATCTTGGGAACAGAGATTTGGCAATTGTTCTTAGCGTTATATATTCACTCTTTAACCCTGAGTACTAAATTCCAGATAAAATAAGAGATCTATTTTAGATATAGTCTTTAGATAGCTTAAAGGAACGCTACAGTAATCGTCTCATGAAAATGTTGGAAGGAACTTGCGAGGAAGAACCACTAGTACTGTTTTGTGTACGAATTCACACTGTTGGCAGTATTTGTGTGTATCTCAGTGGTGCTCAGGGCAGCTAGCAACAACAGCAATGGGTAGGTTCTATAGCTTTTCTTACATTTCCAAGAAATTGTGCAAATGGAAGCACATCTGTGGCTTTAGTTTTACTTTTCTCTCACAGTGCTCTAGTGCAGTTTTTCCAAATCTGCAGTTTCCAGATATTGTACTACAGCCCTAATTATTGGCCACCCTTGCTGGGGATGATGGGGGCTGTAGTGCTACAATATCTGGGGACCAAAGTTTGTCAAAGGCTGCTGTCATGTAACCTTTCAACAGGTATGGAATTGCATCTTTTGGATCAAACACATTATTATGCATACCCTTTCCCTAGTTAACATACATTTCTCAGTAGCCCTAAGAACAACACTGCCAGGTAGGTTAGTACCATTATCCTCATGTTGCACATTTGTTTGGTGTGGGTGTGTGAGAGAGAAGGCGGGATGGAATATTGTCTTGCCCAAGGCCTGTAAGTGATATTGTGCCAGAGTAAATGTCCATAGGTTTGCAGCCTCAGTTTCTTAGCTTCTAATTTACACTAGTTCCTATTAGCTTTTTAAAAAGTTTTTCAGTCCTTTGCACACTTACTCAGGCAACTCCATTTCCGACTGTTTGATATAGAATATGTTATATGCTCAGTGAAATGAAGTTATTATACCATATGTATTAGAAGTGCCACAGAATTCTACCAAAAAAAAAAAAAATCTGAGAATGCTTGGCACTGCAGGTACTATGGAGAGGACTACTAATTTTGTTGCCAAGCAACTGCTGTCAAATGCAGTGGCTCACAGTCAAGCTGTTGATGGATTCAGCTGGGGAAACTTAAATGCATACAGAGGAAGGTGATAACATTGTTGAATTGAATTCAATAGTACTTCATAGGCATATGTGCTACATAAGTTTTGCAAAAACAATCAGGTCAGGAAAGGCACCTAAGATAGGGGGAGAAATGGATAATTACTATTAGAAAATGGAGCATCCTGACATTGTTCAACACTGTCCATTCCTAACTCAGTGCTAGATAGATAATATATTGTGACAAGTAAGAAATCAGTTTTGGTATTTGGTTTCCATAGTAAGGAGCAGAAAATGGATTCATTCTCAAAAACCTGTTGCAGTAGAACATGCCTAGTAGGAATGTTTGCAGAAGGTATTCTTACATGTTTGTATATTGGTGTGCATCCAGCATGGGGATGAGAACACACAGTCAGGGCCTCATTCAGAGGTAGTGCTAAACCAGAATTGAATGTTGCAAGAGCGTGGTGAGCTTTGAACTTGCATGCTCCTTCTCCTAGCACCAACTGGTGTGGCTGTGATAAGGCATTCGGAAGCCTTCACTTCAGTTTTAGATTAAACATGGCTGGTCAAAATGCAGAAAAGCTATTCATCCAATGTTAACTATGGTTTGTCGAACCAAGACAAATTGAGCCCCTAGAAATGACCACTGTCAAAACAAACTGAAACTTTGAAGTCCTTTTATACAGTTTCTTCCTCGGGTCATGTGACTTTGAGCCAGATCTAACTGGAATTGTGTGGGGCTAGTTCTAGGGTAGCAGCTGGGGTTGAAGGGAGGAGGGTTCTCAAAACCATTACCCCAAAGTCTCCTACAGTGTTCTTCTGGCCAAGAGTGGCAGTCATTTTGGTGGCTGGCAGTCACATTTCCTCCTAGAAGACAGAATGACTTTACATCATTGTGATAGTTTCATTTTGGAGGACTTTCTTTTTGGTGGCTATCTTCTCCTCACCACGACATAAATACAGTTGCAAAGGGAAGTGCTTTTGATAATTGTGAAAATGAAAGCAGAACTTAAAAAACCTAAAAACAAAAACATTACACCAACATTATGAGCCAAAAGGAAGATAACTGAGGAACTGATGTTGTTTTTTCAGAGTCTTTTGAGAATACTCATGAATACAAAGCTAGTGGGAAGCTTGCTTGTAGCCCATGAAAAGTAGCTAGATGTATTGGATAACCATGACCTCGTCATGAATTCCCATGTATGATGGTCCTGTGTTACAGCTGAAGGGCTTCTGTGAAGCTGAATAGTTGTGAGGCTGGAAAAAACTAACTTAGGAGGATTATACCCTGCTTTAACCCAGGAGGTACATTTTCTCTATTAAAATATTACTAAATCATGAATACAGAACAATTATAATCCTCTTTAATGGTAGTACAGTGAGAAGTAATTTATTTCTGTAATTCTCCTTGTCCTTGGTTCAGGATTCATGATGTACATGATCTTTATAGTTGGCCATACTTCCTGCAAATTGATTTCTCTTAAAAGGAAGAGCCATTTTTACAGATATTACTTATTTCTTCTTTATAATGCACATTTCAGCTTTTTACCTTGTTAACAACTCCTTTTAACTAGTAATGTTTTTATAGCTCTTCAATAATGAGATCCATAAAAGCACCACTTCAGGTAGTTTTTGTGTGTGTTCGCTTCTCCAAATATGCAGCACCGAATTCCCATGTCACATTCTGCTTTGAGTTCAGCAGTTAAATTGCAAGTCCAGACTCAGCCTTCCCCTCCCCTTTAAATCTCCTATGTGATGGTTAGAATAGCATGACTAATAATCATAATAGTAATAGTAATAATAAATAAAATTTATTAATACCCCACACATCTGACTGGGTTTCCCCCAGTCACTCTGGGCGGCTTACAACATATCTAAAAACATAATAAAAACACCAATCCTTTAAAATATGTTCAGAATCTCTTGTGTCTGGCAGTGAGCTGGTGAATTTGCGACCCCCTACCTGTCCAAATCATAACATTCTGCATTACAATTCAATTAGAATGTATTTTAAAGGCATTGGGGGGGGGGTTGTTTCAGGCCAAAGACTGGATATATTGAACTTTTTGGGATAGCAGCCAATATATCTTGGGATGCTGGCCCTGGGCATCTAATAATATAGTGAGGAGGAAATTAAAGAGTCATGAACCTAACAAACTGCATGCTGTTCTGAAATTTCTCAGGCACCTAGTAGTCTGGTCAGGCATTCCTTCTTCCTGCTCAGTCTTTTTCAAGAATATATGGGTCTCAGTATAATACTCTTATGGTAAGACTATTACACTGAGAACTCTTAAAACCTTAGTGAAATTCTCGAGATGTTAAGGAATATTCAGAAAGAAATATGAATTTCCAGCACTACAAAATCTACTGCTTCAGCCAAAAGCATTATGAGCCCTGAACCCTTTGCTGCATTCTTTACCCCTCAAGGTTTTTTTCAGTTGTTTCTTGGGTGCCTGGGGTGAGATCAGGCATGGGTATTGAAACTGCAAACTCCTTCTTACGTATTTCTCACTGCAGGGAACAGGATGCGACTGAGCTATGTTTGTTTGGGGGACAGGATTTCTCTATGGCTGTGAGAGAAACCTCATCTAACAGGCTCAGGAGCATGCTGTCTCGAAATTTTTGCAGAATTTAATTCCCACTCCAGTCACTTCAAATTCTCTGTAGAGAATATTGAGGGAGAGAGGCACGTGTTCAAAAGTCCACCATTGAGCTTGCCCCAGATAGAAACAAAGTAACCGCTAAATAAAATGATAGTTGTTGGCTTAGTTGTTGGATTGTTACTTGCCTGGCCTTAAATGTTTAGTCGTTATTTTGCTTATTATATTTTAATTCTCATTCCTTCAGAAGGAGCCCAGGGCAATGTACAATGGGGAAAAAAACAAAAACAGAAAAGAATGTGTCAAATAAAATTCATACAAATAACCACAAACATCTATACATTTTCAAAACCATTACATTTCAGAAATTGCTTACAACTTTTATCAGTATAATTATCCTGAAATCAATTATTTGAACAGATCGATACAGTTGTATGTTTTCAAAAGAAGAAGAATGGTTTTCAAAAGAAGTTAGCGTATGCTTGGTGTTGGTTAGATCCAGTTGTGGGCTCATAAGCAATACTGGAGATGATATTTTTGTGTGTAAATCTGATCAAATATGGCAAATGCCATTCAAGGGAGTTGCGTCATACCTCCCCATTTTCACATAATCAGCAAAAAATAAGAAATAAATACAAATATGTGTGTGGGAAAGAGATGTACCTAGACTGGCACTTCTTATCAAATCTGTTGAAAATGCTCTACAATCTAGCCATCTTGGTTACAGGGCCAGGTGTCACTGTCACAAGTACCGTATTTTTCGCCCTATAGGATGCACTTTTCCCCCTCCAAAAATGAAGGGGAAATCTGTGTGCGTCCTATGGGGCGAATACAGGCTTTCGCTGAAGCCTGGAGAGCAAGAGGGGTCGGTGCGCACCGACCCCTCTCACTCTCCAGGCTTCAGGAAGCTATCTGCAAGCCTGGGGAGCCCGCAGGAGTTCCTGCAGGGCTCCCCAGGCTGCGGATAGCAGCCTGCCACGCAGAGCGCACCTCGTGCCAGGCAGACATCCGCAGTGTGCGGAGCCCTGCAGGAGGTCCCGCAGGGCTCCCCACGCTGTGGATAGCAGCCTGCCACCCGGCACGCGGGATGCCCTGAAGCAGAGCGCCCCTTGCGCCGGGCAGACATCGGCCAGCCCCACAAGCTCGGGGGACAGCGGGGAGGCGGAGTGCCGCCATACCGCTGTTCCCCGACCTGGTTTTGGGGGGAAAATAAAGGAATTTTTTTCCCCTTTATTTCCCCCCCCAAAAAAAAAAACTAGGTGTGTCCTATGGGACGGAGCGTCCTATGGAACGAAAAATACGGTACTTCCACTTGAGAGACCTCATTTAGATCATAAGGTTATGCTTGTTTGATACCTATGAGGAGCTCCTCTTCTGAACTAGCATAGATTTATAAAGATTTGTTATTGCTGCTTTTGTCATGTTCATTGCTTAGTAGGGTGGAAAGGAGTTTTCCTTCTTAGAGTAATGTTGGCTGAGCGCTTAAGGAATTCTGTTTATTGGATCTTGTTTTATTTTTGTATCTGATTTCTAGCATGTTTTTGTTGTTCATATTTTATTGATTTGAAAATCACTTGCAGACATGTTTCTTTGTAGAAAATGACTAATGAATGTAATTGTAGTAAAAAAAATATGCAAAGCATGAAAACTGAAAGCTTCAAAGCAATCATTGATAAAACACCTGTTCTGTATGTTGTTTGAAAGTTTCTTTCTGAAAACATTTAGGTCTGTTATGTGATCTCATTTTCTTACATTTTATGGAAAGCAACAGAAATCAATAATTTATTCAAAAGACAAACAATAAAAAAGCAAAAAAATGAATGTGATCATTTATTGTTTACTTGCTATTTAATTTGAATCCCCCTTTCTCTTAATTTTCAGTGGGATGTTCTCAACATTGCGTTCATGCTGGCATCTTTGGCTTGGATACACCATCAAAGCAGTACCCATCTTTACTACTAATAACTGAACAAAGAATGAGGAGATTTGTCTACTGCAAGGTGGTTCTTGCCACTTCTCTGATGTGGGTGCTTGTGGATGTCTTTCTGCTTTTATACTTCAGTGAATGTAACAAATGTGATGACAAGAAAGAGAGATCCCTGCTGCCTGCTTTAAGGGGTAAGATAAAGTTTGAGGTGTCTGCAATCACAATTTCTTCTTCATAGTAACTGTTGACCTATGTGCTAAGTGTGGCTGTCATCTGAGAGCACGATTCCTTAAATCATTGAATTTGAGTCATTTGCCGACAGCTACACAACGATGTCTCCCCCCCCTTTTATCTTTTTAAATCTCATACCCACTTCCTAAAGAGTTTTGTTGATACATGGGCATTCCTAACAAGATTTATGAGTAGCCTACTATCTAAGGCCTTATTGTCTATCTTTACAGTTAAATGCTAACTATAAGATCCCCCAAAAAGCAACTTTTCAAAGTTGAGTTTCAAGTCTCAGTCTGGTCATTCTGTAATGTTTGTAAACTCTGGAGGGGGTGTGGGGAGAGAATGTGTAGTAAGATCACATTACTGTAGCATGAGAAGCCTACCCTTGAAGAGACTCTTATTTTGTAAGTTAAAAGTATTGATGGGTGCAGATGCATTCCAATATGCTTTAAAAAGATATTGTTCCATCAATTATGCTTTTAATCCTAGTAAATTTATTAAAGGTTTTCCCATTTGGACTCTGTAAGGGTCAAGTTTAAGGGAAAAGCAATTGCACAGAAGCAATTCTTACTTAAAAGACTCCCCACAATGAATGCATGCATGCATGCTTGCTTGCTATTATCCTGTTGTACTGAAAATGCAAACGTTCTAGAAAAGTTCTAGAAAGCAGTTCTAGAAAAGGTGTATTATCTCATTAAAACTTATTGGCATAAATCACAGATGGGGGACATGTGGCCCTCTAGATGATGATGTGATCCAATTTCCATCATGCCTGACCCATTGGACATGCTGCCTGGGGTTGATGCGAGTTGGAGTCCAACAACATCTGAAGTGCTTTAGCTTTCCTACCTTTGATACGGATTATTTAGAATAGTATTCATGTGTCCATCTGTAGTGTTTCTGTTTGACGCCAAGTTAGCACAGTTGAATTCTTGGATATTGCAGATGCTGAACAGCTCCTATGAAACAAAGAGAGAAAATGTAATTAGGAAACAATTTTCATCAATGAATAGTGAAAAATAATTAGACAACACACAACGTAAAAGAAGGAAGTAAAACTTGTTTAATAAATTAGTCATGATCAATTGTTTTTCCTAGCTCTTAATACAGTGTTTATAAAAAGGAGGAAAAGTACTTTGAGCCTCTAATGGGATTAGGACATGTCGTATCTAACTGGCCCCATTTAACTCCTGCATTTACACATCCTTGGAGTGTATACAGGAGAAGGAGAATGTAAAAGCTCATCATCATTTATGATAAATGTTCGCTTCAATTGATCTACTGATTTGTAGTCCAAACCTGAGAATAAATCAGTCCTCCCTCCCATTTTGTATTGTATGTAGCTGCATCAAGTTGCTGTCTCTGCTAAAAGTTGAAGTGGCTGATGGATCGTTTCAGTATGGAATGATCAGTTTGTCATCTCCTGAACTGATTCAGCCAGCTTAGTTGGCAAGGCAAGAGAAGCCTGATTCAGCAAAAGAAAGAAAAGAGTTTGCTTCTGGGGAAGGAAAGGGAAATGCAGAGTTTTGTATGTGTTCCTCTTTGCTGAGCTTTAAACACCCCCCCCCCGCTATTATGTTGAATTGCATATATGGCTAAGAATTCTAAATGCTAATATGTTGGAGTGGGTTCCTTCTAAACTAAACCAAGAAGCTACTTCATGTGCTGTGTTAATAAAGATCCCTGCAAAATAGTTCCTGACAGAATATTAATTTGTATTTATTCTTAAATATTCTTAGAAGCACCGATTCTGTGCTGTACTTTGTATTTGGGTAGTGTGCGCGCACTCTCGTATTCATGAGTTTCTCTTATTTCTTGAAAAACATTGTGTTGGGAGATTATAATTTAAGTATTGCTTTTAACCAATTGCGGCACTTTTCTGTTATAGTATTAGCCTTGCAAATACTTGTCTGTTGTAAAACCTATGATACCTTTGCTTAAGAATGCATTAGTTTCCAAGAAGTTCTTCAAATGATGATTTCCCCCCCCCTACTGAAATTGAGCCAAAATTTAAGACTTCCACCAGTCTTGGAAGTGAAATTAGCCATCTTTCTTTGTGCCTCAGGCAGATTGTATTCTTTTGTTTAAAGCTAACAAAATTAGGTGTGCCGCAAACCTTTGGCCAGTGGTGTTTGATAAGATAGACATTCCTGTTGAAATGTTAGATTAAAAGTTCAATTGAGGTAGCACAGGTCCCCTAATAGGTCCTCCTCAAATGGCCCACACTGATTTGCACCAATCTATCTATTCTGCTGCTAAGAACTGACTGGAAGGTGCCTCTTCTCTTTGTTCATTCTGACATTACCAGATTTTAGGTGGTGTGAGTAGTTCCCCCGTAGAATCATAGAATCATAGAATCATAGAGTTGGAAGAGACCACAAGGGCCATCGAGTCCAACCCCCTGCCAAGCAGGAAACACCATCAGAGCACTCCTGACATATGGTTGTCAAGCCTCTGCTTAAAGACCTCCAAAGTAGGAGACTCCACCACACTCCTTGGCAGCAAATTCCACTGTCGAACAGCTCATACTGTCAGGAAGTTCTTCCTAATGTTTAGGTGGAATCTTCTTTCTTGTAGTTTGGATCCATTGCTCCGTGTCCGCTTCTCTGGAGCAGCAGAAAACAACCTTTCTCCCTCCTCTATGTGACATCCTTTTATATATTTGAACATGGCTATCATATCACCCCTTAACCTCCTCTTCTCCAGGCTAAACATGCCCAGCTCCCTTAGCCGTTCCTCATAAGGCATCGTTTCCAGGCCTTTGACCATTTTGGTTGCCCTCCTCTGGACACGTTCCAGTTTGTCAGTGTCCTTCTTGAATTGTGGTGCCCAGAACTGGACACAGTACTCCAGGTGAGGTCTGACCAGAGCAGAATACAGTGGCACTATTACTTCCCTTGATCTAGATGCTATACTCCTATTGATGCAGCCCAGAATTGCATTGGCTTTTTTAGCTGCCGCGTCACACTGTTGGCTCATGTCAAGTTTGTGGTCAACCAAGACTCCTAGATCCTTTTCACATGTACTGCTCTCAAGCCAGGTGTCACCCATCTTGTATTTGTGCCTCTCATTTTTTTTGCCCAAGTGCAATACTTTACATTTCTCCCTGTTAAAATTCATCTTGTTTGTTTTGGCCCAGTTCTCTAATCTGTCAAGGTCGTTTTGAAGTGTGATCCTGTCCTCTGGGGTGTTAGCCACCCCTCCCAGTTTGGTGTCATCTGCAAATTTGATTAGGATGCCCTTGAGTCCATCATCCAAGTCGTTGATAAAGATGTTGAATAAGACCGGGCCCAAGACAGAACCCTGTGGCACCCCACTAGTCACTCTTCTCCAGGATGAAGAGGAACCATTGATGAGCACTCTTTGGGTTCGGTCAGTCAGCCAGTTACAAATCCACTGAGTCGTAGCATAGTCAAGACCGCATTTTACCAGTTTCTTTACAAGAATATCATGGGGCACCTTGTCAAATGCCTTGCTGAAATCAAGGTAGGCTACATCCACTGCATTCCCTTCATCTACCAGGCTTGTAATTCTGTCAAAAAAACGAGATCAGGTTAGTCTGACATGACTTATTTTTCAGAAATCCATGCTGACTATTGGTGATCACAGCATTCCTTTCTAGGTGCACACAGACTGTTTGCTTAATGATCTGCTCCAGAATCTTCCCTGGTATTGATGTCAGACTGACTGGGCGGTAATTATTTGGGTCCTCTCTTTTCCCCTTTTTGAAAATAGGGACAACATTTGCCCTCCTCCAGTCTGCCGGGACTTCGCCTGTTCTCCAGGAATTCTCAAAGATGACTGCCAGTGGTTCTGAGATCACATCTGCCAGTTCTTTTAATACTCTTGGATGCAGTTCATCTGGCCCTGGAGACTTGAATACATCTAAACTAGCCAAGTATTCTTGTACTATCTCCTTAGTTATTCTGGGCTGTGTTTCCTTTGCTGAATCATTTGCTCCAAATTCTTCAGGTCGGGCATTGTTTTCCTTATCGGAGAAGACTGAGGCAAAGAAGGCATTGAGGAGTTCAGCCCTTTCTGTGTCCCCTGTTTGCATTTCACCATCTTCTCCTCTGAGTGACCCCACTGTTTCTTTGTTCTTCCTTTTGCTACGAACATACCCATAGAAGCCTTTTTTGTTGCTTTTAACCTCTCTAGCAAGCCTGAGTTCATTCTGTGCTTTAGCTCTTCTGACTTTGTGTCTACATGTGCTGGCTATTTGTTTGAATTCCTCTTTGGTGGTTTCCCCCCTTTTCCATTTTTTGTACACATCCTTTTTTAATCTTAACTCAGTTAAAAGTTCTTTAGATAGCCACCCTGGCTTCTTTAGGCACCTTCCATGTTTCCGTCTCATTGGTATTGCCTGAAGTTGTGCTTTTACTATCTCCCTCTTAACAAACTCCCAGCCATCATGAACTCCCTTTCCTTTTAGTATTACTGTCCATGGGATCTCACCCAGCACTTCCCTAAGTTTTATGAAGTCGGCTTTCTTAAAATCAAGAAATTGAGTCCTAGTATGCTTGGCTGCTCCTTTCCGCTGTATAGTAAACTTCAGAAGAGCATGATCACTCGCGCCTAATGATCCTTCCACTTCTACCCCACTAACCAGCTCATCAACATTGGTTAGGACCAGATCTAAAATGGCTGTTCCTCTTGTTGCTTCTCCCACTTTCTGAACAATGAAGTTGTCTGCAAGGCCAGTGAGGAATCTGTTTGACCTTATGCTCTTGGCTGAGTTTGACATCCAACAAATGTCCGGGTAATTGAAGTCCCCCATTACTACTATCTCCCTTCCTTTTGCATACTTGGCCATCTGTTCCAGGAAGGCATCATCTATGTCCTCCGTTTGGCTTGGGGATCTATAGTAAACTCCCACAATGAGGTCTCTGTTATTCTTCTCTCCCTTAATTTTGAGGGCATCAAGCTGTAGAGGGCATCAAGCTGTGGGGTTGAAAATAGAGAAGATCCATAACTGGAAGATCCATTTGGGGGTGCCAAATTTTATTCTCACTCAGGGTGCCTTGTCTCCAAGGCTATTGTCATTGTGAGAGAATGTCCTCAGGAGTGACTGGAACACATATTTCAAGGACTGGCGAGGAAGACAATGTGTGACATGAACCTTCTGAGTGACTTTGTGTATTCAGATTATTAAATTGTTTCTTGCATGGTTGGCTTGTTGCCACCATTTTGTGGAACTAAAGTGGTACAAGCAGCTGAACAATGGTTGTCTTGGATCTGGGATAGGATAGACCCTGTCAGGTGTGCCTTGATTTGAAAAGATTCTCAATGAACCCTTTGAGAGTTATAGTAGTAATGGGTTAATTTCAATGTTTTGCAAGGCTTTAAGTAGAAAGAAAGCTGTTACCTTGGTGAGATTTGAGGAGAAATACTGAACTGTACTGCAAAATGGGTTGGGATTATCTATGGTGGAATTGTCTCAGAGACAGAAGAAGAGACTTGGCTTTGTAGATAAGCTGAACTTGATTTTAAACCTTGGCTGAGAAAACATTGCTGAGATCTTAACTCCTTTTTATGTAGGGCCAGTCTGTTATTGGAGCAAACATGTGCATTTGATCATATGAACTCATTACATTGTGATCAAATGGTACTTCAAAGGGTGAAGTGAGGGAAACCAAAGGAAAGGATTTCCCTAAGCTCCACATTATTTGCTGTGAAATGTGAAGCATCTTAGCTTGCTCTCCTGAGATGCTATCTGTGATATCATTTACACTGTTAATTAGTTAGAGCTGGATTTGGAGATGGGTATAGAGCCCTTGGTTATTTGTTTATTTATTTGTTTATTTATTTTGCTGAATGCTGCTGCCTTTACTTTTTTCTTTTTCTTGCTTTTTTGGCAGGCATCAGATATTTTTCTATCTCAGAGGTAGCATTTTTTTTAAAAAAAATACATTATGCTATCAAGTTTTTTGGTTGTTTTTTTAAAGAAAAGCTATACAAATGCCCTTACCAGCTCCACTCCATACTGTGAAAGGCAGACTATTATTCTCCCCTGACTAAGAGGTTTGATATGCTGCTATATCTCCTTGATACTCTTTCAAAGTGATTCCAGCTCTAAGAAATGAAGAAATTAACGGTGTCTTATCGCAATTCCCTGGCATTCTGGGGAGAAAACACATTTGTAGTATTTTATCAGTTTAGACAAGTGTAACATTAAGAATCAAAGTGATAGGCTTACAGAGTGGTTATTACACCACTGATAAAACTTTATGATCCATTTATAAAGATGAAAATGAAAACATAACTCTGCTCATCCTGGTAAGTAAGCAGTGCTAGATGTGGGGAAATATTGATCTGTTTGGCTGCTCAAGGCATTAATGAATTGAGCATTTTCTGTATGTCAGAAATGCTGAAACCTGTGTAAACAATGTGCTGCTACACTTTCCTTAACCTTTATGTGTTCATGTGTTGAATGACACTTCCATAGTTGAAGCTCTGAAATGAAGAACGTTGACTTTATTGGAACTACCTTTGAACTGAACAGTCTCAAATGTCAGTATTATCATTCCTCCATCTTTTCCCCAAGCGAATAAAACACTGCCCATTTTACTGAAAGGTGTAACTATTTTTTTTACTCATTAATTTATTTTCAGCACTTGCCTTCTGTGTTTCTAACAAATATTTACAATGAAAGATAAACAATGAAAACAAAACAAAAAATCAGTGGAACCAACAGCATCCTTTTAAAAATAGACAAGGCAACATAAACCAAGCTGAGGAGGAGGATTTACAAAAGTTCACTGAAATATAACAGTCTTTGTCACCATCTAAAAGTAAGCAACAAAAGGACCAGGCAAACTCAAACCTTCACAGATAAATTTTCTGAGCAACTCTTTCTTCTCCACTCCCTACGGTGTTGTGAATTTGGTTATCTTATATCTGCAGGGCTAGCCCAAAGGCTTACTGCCCAAGGTGGATCTTGACTTGTTGGGATGGGTGCCATGAGCAGCTCCATCTCAGGCGGGTCAAGTAATCCTGGCAACTGTGACTGAAAACCCCCACAAACACCTCTTCCATTCCCTGGTGGGTTAGAAGCTTGTAACATCCACTAGATTTTATATAACTATAAATAAGTTCTAGTTACAGGCAGGTAGGCATGTTGGTCTGCCGTAGTAGAAACAAAATTTAAAAAAGGAAGAGAAAGAGACTGGAAAGAGAAGTTGCTTCATAAGAGAAGTTGCTGAATTGTAACTTATTACCAAACTTAAAACCATGGAGAGACCTGGTCTGAATAGAGACATTGGATTCTTATCTCACTATAAAGCTATTTTTAGCCATCTCACCCATTGCTTTTTTCTGTAAGACCAATTGCAGTTGTTAACAGTCGTCAACAGGTTTACCACACCTATCAGCCAATCACCCATTCCCACCACCCTTCTGAGTAATACCCCTCCCCACCCTCTCACTATATATAAGGGTCTGGTGACTTCTGTTTCAGTGTATCTGAAGAAGTGTGCATGCATATGAAAGCTCATACCAATAACAAACTTAGTTGGTCTCTAAGGTGCTTCCTCTAAGGATTTTTTTTTATTACAAATAAGTTACGGTAACTGTTAACTGAAAGAATTCTATCTCCTGACACAACCTTTGTTTTATCAACTTTGTTCTGTTAAATAAAGCTTTCTTATTTGCTCAACTTCTGCCTGAGTCTCCAAGTATGAAAGTTTTACCTCACACAAAAACCGTAAGACAACTTGTGGTGGTTATAGAGTATATAGAATTATACGGAGGTGGGATCTGCCACAATTAGTATAAGAGCAGTGGGATCCACTTCAGCTGTTGACAAGAACAGTTGATTTGCCTTGGTGATTTTTTAAAAGTCTGGTTAAGACTGGCAAATTGGCATACAGTGGTACCTCGGGTTACATAGGCTTCAGGTTACAGACTCCGCTAACCCAGAAATAGTACCTCAGGTTAAGAACTTTGCTTCAGGGTGAGAACAGAAATTGTGCTCCTATAATATTAACAGTATTTGGCTACTGGAATATTGAAATGGCCTTGATTTAAAAATCCTCTCAGTATTAATCTATTTTATGTTAGGACCACTTGAAAGGACTATTTAAAGTTAAATGGTAGAATAATGAATACTATTGCTCTTAAACAGCCCTTGTTTCTCGAGTACCCACTTCATTTGATTCGTCTTAATTTGTTACTACCCCACATTTTGATTCATATTAAACCTGTTCTGTGAGACTTATGAAAATGTATACATTTAAACAAGGGATGGATAATCTGTCTTGATGTACTATAACTCCCATTAACCTTGACCACTGGCCTTGCTGGTTAGGCCTAGAGATTGAAGCTACCTTGATTGCCATGGTCAATGATCTTTGTCAGCTGAGAAGTTGTGGGATGCACAACCCTGTTGATTCTCCTTGCCTTTTCAGGAACTTTTGATATCACTGACCATGGTATCTTCCTGGACGGCTTACAGGATTTGGAAGTGCTTTGCTGTGGCTTCATTCCATGGGCTGCTCGAAAGAATATTTGGATGAGTTTTATTTGCCCTACAGGGAGTTATACTCCAGGAATAAATCTTGTTACCCATGCGATTTAACATCTATTCTATATGAAGCTGTTAGTAGCAGGCATGAGGGGATTTGGAGCTATGTGTCATCAATAAATTCAGGATGCAAAAGGAACAATGACATTTACTGAAAGATGGATGAAG
Organism: Podarcis bocagei; assembly: GCF_964188305.1. Taxonomy (NCBI): domain Eukaryota; kingdom Metazoa; phylum Chordata; class Lepidosauria; order Squamata; family Lacertidae; genus Podarcis; species Podarcis bocagei. Next base: position 107,725,930 of record NC_138125.1, read on the forward strand.
GGGGGTTCACATGACACCCCTCATGTGTTGAAAATGCATAGGAGGGGGTTGAATTGTCTTGTTGTGTTCCCCCTATTCTACACCAGCGGTTTGTGCTGCCCATGCCTACTGGTGTTTGGTGGCTATGTGATGAAGCGGTTCTTTCCACCTGTGTGCATAGGTGTACCTATATAGGGCTCCTCCATGGAATAAGGAATATGGACGTAGATTAAGCCTTGTATGGGGGAACTCTATTCACATATTATGGTCCACGTGACAACCAGGCACATGAGATACAGGTTGGTGTCAGGGATCATAGTAGCTGTCGTGATTTCAAAGGTGTGTTCAACATGCGACTCCCCACTGGTGAATTTTACTCATCCATACTAATTTATCTTCTCAGAAAAAATTGTTGTTGTGGGATAAGAGGCCAGGTTATCTGTATGCATCAGAAACTGATTAAAGAACAAGAAGCAGAGCAGGAATAAACTCAGATTCCTCACAGCAGGGGGAAAGAAAGCAGTTGGGTTCCTAAGAGATTTGTTTTAGGCTCCATGCAATTACATAAATTATCTGAGTCAAGGGCAAGCAATGAGAGAACCAAATCATTCTGGTGACTAAAGAGCTCCCCCTTTCTCCCTCAAACCTCCACACCTCTTCTGACAGGGGAATGGCAAATGAGGTTCAATGTAAGCAAATGTAAATTGCTGCGCATTAAGACTAATGTGTGTACAGTGAGTGCTTGAATTGTTTGTACCTTCCAGCAAAGGCTGGAGGGACCCAGTGCTGATGTGTGTGTGTGTGTGTGTGTGTGTGTGTGTGTGTGTGTGTGTGTGAAATGATAGTTGAAGGATCCTAGCAACTACTGGGGTTAGCTTTTGTCTTGGGGCTATCTCAGAGATTACAGAACTCTCTCGATCCTGGGAACTGCAGACCTTTCAATTTTTCCTATTTTCCAGGGACATCCCTAATTTAGAGAAGCCATCATGGTTTCTGATTTGATCCCAGAATGTCCTACTTTTCCTTAGGTTGTCCCTATTTTCACTGGAGAAATGTTGGAGGGTATGGAACTGAGCTTTTTTGTTATTGCTTTTCCTTCAACAGATTCCTATGTTGTTGTGGAAACATGACCCTGTTTAGGTGTGAGGTTTTCCCCCCTACAGAAATGGATGCTTTCATTGAGATTCCTGCATTGCAAGATGTTGGAGTAGATGGCCCATAGGGTCCCTTCCAACTCTACCATTCCATGATTCTATAAGTGATTGGTTTTGCTTGTCTGTTTCTGGGAGCTCCAGCATAAAATCTAAAACGGTCTAGTTGTGTCATTGAATATGAACGAGGCCATTCCTTTTGAGAAAGCGCTTGCTTCTCTAAGGATTGTTTCGGAATAATTTTTGTCTTTCGTCCTGTTTGAAGAATGCCTGCAAGTCATTCCTATGATGAGAATAAGTAAAATTCTACTCTTGTCATATTTGTTTCTCCTGTGTGACATGTTCAAGTCTTTCTGATTTTAGGGTTTCCGTAAAGGGACATTTTCGTGAGTTCTCCTGTGAAGAAAAGGAATAATAGGCTTTGGGTCTGGATTGAGATACCCCCTTTAGTTGATGTGAGAATTGCTCACATTTCAACCTGTACGCTGGACAAAACTGATCTTACCCGTAGTTAGGTCTCAGCTTCAAATGAACCCCTGAAGCACATGGATTCCACTGGATGATATTGGTGCGCTAGAGTGAGTTTTGTATCTGGTCATATAGCACTAGAATTGTGCTTAATTGCTTGGGGATGCACAGTCATTGAGTTGTCTGCAATGAATGGAAGTTTAGATAAGATGGTGACTCGAATGTACAGATCCCCCCCTTTTTAATCACAGTGTGAAAATTGCCAGTAAGTTGCTTTCCCTTGTCCAGCTTCAGTTTGACAAAAAGTTTCTTTAATGAAATAATAAAGTATCAAAGTGCAATGCCAGCCTGTAGTTCATATCTTATACGGCTGATACTTATATCCATACTGCACAGAGCTTTGTGACAAAGTAACAGCTTGCTTTGAACAGAAACACTTATGTAACATTCTGTGTAGAGTAGACATTTACAAGTGCTCCAACCCCATATAAACATAGTACAGTGGTACCTCTGGTTACGGATTTAATTTATTTCGGGGTAACTAGAGGCGCTGCTTCTGCTCACACACACTGTGTGATAAAGCACTTCTGCACACGCGCAGAGCGCTTCTGCACATGCACACGACATGGGGAGCGCTTCTGCGCATGCGTGAGCAGCAAAACCCAGAAGTATACACTTCCAGGTTTGCCATGGCCGTAATCTGAAGATTCCATAACCTGGAGGTTATACAACAAGAGGTACTGCTGTATGTGGTCTAGGTGGAATTCTTGTAGTGAGTCTGACACATGAACTCAACTGGGATGGCCTGATAAAGGAAGCAGGATGTCCAGCATATCTTTAATGGTTCTCCAGTTTGGTTCATTCTCCAGTTAGATGGTCCAACAGGGGGGGGGGGGGAAGCATTGCTCCTATGAGCAGATGAATGGAATAGCATTGTCTCTTTTGTCACTCATTGGAAAATCTTGGATATCTCTCTGCTAGGCAAGTGATGAGGTTCATGGTAGCAACCTGGTTTCTGCTACCTCTAGCTGTGGTTGCAAAACAATGGATTTGTGTAGTGGTTAGAGTGTCAGACTAAAACCTTGGGAGACCGGGGTTCAAATCCTCACTCAGCCTTGAAGCTCACTGGGTGGTTTTGGGCCAGTCACTGCCCCTCAGCTTAAGCAACCTCCGGGTTGCTGTGGGGATTAATGGGGTGTGTGTGTGAGAATCATATATACCACCTTGGAGAAGAAGGTGGGATATTTATGCAATAAATATATAAAGTAATTGGGGGATATTTTGCCATGGTCAGAGCCTGGTTGAAGAGCAGTATAGGTTTCCCATTGAGGGATGTTGCTGTGATCTTTGTCAATTCTCATGCATAATGGATGCTAAGTGAGCGAATGCTGTGTTTGGTACTCCATGTGAAACAGGCCTGACTCCCTTCTTTGCAAGATTGTTGTAAGGACTACAATGCAGAATACAAGGACATTATTTTGGAAAAATGCATGTTTATGTAGTGTATTTCCAGCCATTGAATAGGTGTGCTGCCTTATCAATGCTTGTAACTGCAAAGTTTGGGTTGACTGTACATAGCAAACATTTTTTCGTTAAGAGAGTTTCATGTGCTACACTGTAAGTACAGACTGTTTCATGATACTCATATATTTAAAAAAATCGAGAATCTATGTGGAATTGAATTTTTAAAAGGTGCGATGTAAGCTGCAAACTTTGCCATGCTGATACTTTGATAACATATTCTGTTTAACTTGTGCAAAATTTATGGTATGATTGAGAGCCTCTGAAAGAAGTGTTCCACCACAAATAATTCATGCATTTAAATTCTTGGCTCTTTTTTTTAAGATCTGCCTTGGTGTATTATTGATTAATGTTGGTGAACAATTTTCAGCGGCTAGAGTGTGTGGAAATGTATTAAAAATAATTCTATCAGTAAATGAAGTGGACATCTTTCAGGTTTTAGTTTTCTTTGTTACATGGAAATTCTTTGGGTACCTATCAAGTATCGTTTAACATAAATATTGTCCATATTCCTCTTCCACACAGACCACACCTATTCTAAATAATCATTCTAAATAGATCTTCCATGTATCCAAGGTACAATATTTGAATTCACTTGGTTTTATAGCTGAGTTTCCATTTATATACTATGCACAAGAATATTTCTGAAAACAAAGCAGTTTTGCAGTGTAGTTCATATGCATCACTCATCCAATATCCATTGTGTGTGTGTGTCTGAGTCTAAGTAGACAGGTATAAGACTGCTCTGTCAGAATTGTAGTTTTAAAAAAGGCATATAGAGTGAACATTTTGTAAATGTAGAGCTTAGAGCTACTGGGATACAGTATTTACACTGAACTGGGACCCAGACCTCATTGGCTCCTTCTTTTAACATTCTCCTGCCCGCCTTGTGCTGTGATACAGTTGTAGCCACTCTGATAATTGCTTTTGAGCAACATATAAACGTAGGAAATAAACTGCAGCATACATTGCCATCTGTTTTGCTGCAGTCTCAACAGGCTTTGTTCCTTATGAATGAAGTGATACTTTGATCAATGAAACTGAAGTTGCCACACATACCTTTGCCTAAACTTATCTTTCAGCTTTGAAAAAAAGATATGCATTATCTGATAAACAACTTTATTTACAACATTATTATCTTCTCTTTCTCTCTCTCTCTCTCCTGCCCCTGTGTCACTTTGCTTCAGACTTCATGTTTTATCCTCTTTCCCATCACCAATTGATTTTGTTTCCATGAATGTGTTTTCCAAGTTATTGCTGCACTACTTTTTTCTTTTTGCATTTAATAAAAAGGAAAATCTGATCACATTTCAGTTCTACCCAAGTGCATGTGTGCCTGTTTTTGTAAAAGTGGCACCTAACTTACTACTCATTCTCAAGGGATTTTTTATATCCCTGCTGTGTGTTTTTCCCCCTTGTTTGCTTGTGTAAGTGTGCTGTGAATCTCAAATATGTCAGCTCCCATTTTCAAGCTGTGATGCTGTGCTCTCAAAATCTATCATCACTCGTTGACCGGGCCGTGCAGGCAACAAAGCAAAAAGCAACTCTTGAAAAGCAAACACATGATCCTTAAACAATATACTCAGTTGCAAACATTAGGGGATTTATAAAAGTATCAAAAGCCAGCCAACCAGAAGATTAGCCATGGGATTTGTCTTTGATAACAAATACAAAGCATTTTTAAGCAAGGGTTTCACATTGTGCAGTATTGTCTTTAAGAAAGCACCTGTTGCTCTATCAAAGCACAACTTTGGCTCTGTACAGATGTGAACACTTGTGCAGAAACCATTAACAATTGCAGGGCATGGAATTGGGATCATGCCTCCATACTCCACCCCTGATTTCTATACATCCAAGGTTCCCTTTACACTCCTGTGATCCACATGCATGACTCATACCCGGAAAATGTTAGGGGGACAGGCCATTTGTAAGGCTGCATTGAACAGACTCTGTGCAAATGGCAACTTGAACATGTGCAAGTCAAGGATAAGGTCAATGAGTGCATTTCTGATTTTTATTCCCTTCTAATGTATCTGTCACCACTTTGAGCTATAGAGAGGTTCCAATGAAGGATGTGTATGTATTGTTCATTGTTGCTTTGTCAAGATGTTTCTTGTGACTGGCTTTTCCGCTGTGCAGTTCTGTGTAACCATTCATGGAATCCAGGCAAAATATGGTCTTGTAAAGGCGTATGTGTTGGCTTACTTGGTCAAGTTGTGCCCAGAAAGCTTCAGCAATGGGTGATACCTAGTTGTTTTGGTTACACAGCCAATACACATGTGATGCACCTTTCAGTTTATATCTATATATGAAGAAGAAGAAGAAGAGTTTGGATTTGATATCCCGCCTTTCACTCCCCTTCAGGAGTCTCAGAGCGGCTAACAATCTCCTTTCCCTTCCTCCCCCACAACAAACACTCTGTGAGGTGAGTGGGGCTGAGAGACTTCAAAGAAGTGTGACTGGCCCAAGGTCACCCAGCAGCTGCATGTGGAGGAGCGGAGACGCGAACCCGGTTACCCAGATTACGTGACTACCGCTCTTAACCACTACACCACACTGGCTCCCTTGAGGGTGACTTGAATGGAATCACACAATAAAGGGAAAATCAACATGGGAAGAAATGCAAGAAAGGCTGGGGATATTTTTTTATATTTTTATTGATTAAATTTGTATGCCCCCCTTTTTCCAGAGATCACAGGGCAGTTCACAACATTAAAATACAAAATTTAAGACCACAGGATTTAAGACTATGGTGAAGCATTGTACCAAATAGTTAGTAGCACTGGCAGAAAAAACTAGCATGCGAAATACATATGGCTTAAGAGAAGGGCAAGCCCCTGTTCTTTTTACATGGCACATCAAATGTTTATATCTTATATGAGACAGGAAGAGCAGGCAAAGACTCCTCCACAGTCTCATGGTAGACTTGGGACTGATTCCTTGATTAGAATGTTTTTGTATGGTGTGACAATGTATTATCTTGTCATGCATGATACCTTGTATGCTCTTATAGGTGAATAATGCAAAGACAGTCAAGATATTTGTACTGATTCTTATTTATTATTTATTTTATTATATTATTTATTGCAAAATGAAAAACAACATTAAAAATAAAATAAAATTAAGGCTATGGCTCACTGGTGGAGGAACAGGGGTGCAGGGGGAGCGCAGCGCACTGCCTCGGCGGCACAATCTCAGTGGGGTGCCATCGTGGCTACCCACCTCCCCACACGCTGGGCGCCATGCCCCCACCTGCTCTCCACCCCCCACCCCACTGGAGCTTGAAGATCCGCCACTGCTATGGGTAAGAGCCAGTGTAACGAAACGGAAGTTACACTTCCTCTGGCAGCCTTCATCCCTTGTACTCCCAAAATCCACTCCGGAAGATTTGGGGCACTCTTCAGAGCATATTTTGGGGGCGTGTGGGTGAATGGAGGATGGACAAAAGTTCCATTCCACAAATGGCGGCACAACATTGGAAGTTGCTTTTATATATAGGCCTGGTTGATGATTCTCCCTCTGCCCTTCCTCCTGCTCAGCAGCAGTGCTCTTGCACAGCAAGACTGTTTCCCTGTGAGGACACGCTGCTTTAACTAAGCCACCCAAATTCTTACATGGTCAAATAATTTTGCAGTTTGCACAGAAGGCTTACTAGTTTTCCTGTTATGGCTTGCCAGATTCGTTGTGGGGTCTGTATTCATTCTGTCTTCTCCAGTAATGCCAGAAGCAAATAGGCAGTTCTCTGCTTGAGCTACTGTGACTATAGCACATTAAAACACTAGTTTCCTTTATATCTAAATATAATTGTTCTAAGGATGCCTGTAAAAATGAGTAGTCTGCATTTTAGGGTGAAGTGTTTGTTTTGCTCTGCTGAGAGAACACTAATTACTAGCATACTAATAAATGTGGAAACAAACGCAGCTTGTGTACTTGGATGCTGTAATGTTCTTTTTTTTTGTTTGAATATAGAATTCAAGATGATGATTCGTAGTAGCGATAATGAGTTTATTAGAATAAGGCCTTGCAGCTGGGCTTGTTTTTTTAGTGTTGTACACTGTTATAGTTTTGTTGCACGTAGACCATGTATTACCTGTATTTTTCTATTTCCCATTATCCAAAAGGTCTATACACTTTATGAAGTAAGCTGCAGTGTTGACAGAAGCTGACTTACCATTGTGCAGAGCTCTCTTAAGACTGAATGATGCCATTTTTATTTTTATACATATAACACATTGCTCTTTGTTTCTGTCAAAAGAAGAATGGCAAAGTACCGTATTTTTCGCACCATAGGACGCACTTTTTCCCTCCTAAAAAGCAAGGGAAAATGTGTGTGCGTCCTATGGAGCGAATGCAGGCTTTCGCTGAAGCCTGGAGAGTGAGAGGGGTCGGTGCGCACCGACTCCTCTCGCTCTCCAGGCTTCAGGAAGCTATCTGCTAGCAGAGGGAGACCCAGCTCTCCCACCGCTAGCGGAGCGCTGCATTAATCCCGAAGCTTGGGGCGTGCGGAGCTCAGCACGCCCCAAGCTTCTGGGTGCCGGCAAGGTCTCCGCTAGCCCTGGGAGAGCCCCGCGACGTCGCACGGCTCTCCCAGGGCTAGCGGACCACTGCGCTAATTCCGAAGTTTGGGGCGTGCGGAGCTGAGCGCGCCCCAAGCTTCTGGGTGCCGGCAAGGTCTCCGCTAGCCCTGGGAGAGCCCCGCGACGTCGCGCGGCTCTCCCAGGGCTAGCGGACCACTGCGCTAATCCCGAAGCTTGGGGCGTGCGGAGCTCAGCACGCCCCAAGCTTCTGGGTGCCGGCAAGGTCTCCGCTAGCCCTGGGAGAGCCCCGCGACGTCGCACGGCTCTCCCAGGGCTAGCGGACCACTGCGCTAATCCCGAAGTTTGGGGCGTGCGGAGCTGAGCGCGCCCCAAGCTTCTGGGTGCCGGCAAGGTCTCCGCTAGCCCTGGGAGAGCCCCGCGACGTCGCGCGGCTCTCCCAGGGCTAGCGGACCACTGCGCTAATCCTGAAGCTTGGGGCGTGCGGAGCTCAGCACGCCCCAAGCTTCTGGGTGCCGGCAAGGTCTCCGCTAGCCCTGGGAGAGCCCCGCGACGTCGCGCGGCTCTCCCAGGGCTAGCGGACCACTGCGCTAATCCCGAAGCTTGGGGCGTGCGGAGCTCAGCACGCCCCAAGCTTCTGGGTGCCGGCAAGGTCTCCGCTAGCCCTGGGAGAGCCCCGCGACGTCGCGCGGCTCTCCCAGGGCTAGCGGACCACTGCGCTAATCCCGAAGTTTGGGGCGTGCGGAGCTGAGCGCGGCCCAAGCTTCTGGGTGCCGGCAAGGTCTCCGCTAGCCCTGGGAGAGCCCCGCGACGTCGCGCGGCTCTCCCAGGGCTAGCGGACCACTGCGCTAATCCCGAAGCTTGGGGCGTGCGGAGCTCAGCGCGCCCTAAGCTTCTGGGTGCTGGCAAGGTCTCCGCTAGCCCTGGGAGAGCCCCGCGACGTCGCGGGGCTCTCCCAGGGCTAGCGGAGACCTTGCCGGCGCCCAGAAGCTTGGGGCACGCTGAGCTCCGCACGCCCCAAGCTTCGGGATTAGCGCTCCGCTAGCCGTGTCTAGGCTGCGGATAGCAGCCTGCTTCCCGGAGCGTCGGGCGCCCTGAAAGCAGAGCTCCCGGCGCTTTGGGAACACATCCGCAGCATGGGGACCCTTGCAGGAGCTCCCCGCAAGCTTCCCCACGCTGCGGATAGCAGCCTGCCGCCCGGCGGGTGGGGCACCCTGAAGCAGAGCGCCCCTCGCGCCAGGCATACATCCGCAGCGTGGGGAGCCCTGCAGCAGTTCCCCACAAGGCTCCCCAAGCTGCGGATAGCAGCCTGCCGCCCGGCGGGTAGGGCGCCCTGAAGCAGAGCGCCCCGCGCGCTAGGCAGACATCAGCCAGCCCCACAAGCTCGGGGGACAGCAGGGAGGCGCAGCGCCACTATCCCGCTGTTCCTCGACCTGGTTCGGTTTCCCTGACCTGCTTTTGGGGGGGAAATAAAGGGAAAATTTTTTTCCTTTATTTCCCCCCCAAAAAACTAGGCGCGTCCTATGGTCCGGTGCGTCCAATCGTGCGAAAAATACGGTATGCTGTTGAGTCTGCTATTTGTTTGGAGTAGTTGCTATAAACATTTTTATATGCCAGTCTAACAGCAGAGTCCACTTAACATTGTTCGGCAACAGAGGTCTTTAAACTGTCTTGTGGTATTGATTGCTTTAGGGTAGGGTCAACCTTGACTTCTCAAGTGAAAAGGCTGATGTGAACTTAACAGCAGTTTATATGTAGTGTCCTCATTCTGTTGTCATTTGATGGTGAGGTAATGCTTGGTACTCTGGAGCATTCTGTTTTGTATTGTGCTTTGATTATAAAATCAGCCAGCCCAAAACCTCTGAGCCAACACTGTATGCCCCTTGCCGTGGCTGGTACTGCATGGAGGCTTTCAACTTTATCCTGCTGACTTGCATTATCAGCACAATGCAAATGCCCCTTCTGTGGAGCACCACACTGTAGAAGTATTTGCAGTGCCATGCATGCAATACTGGAACTATGAAGGACTTAGTAGTGTTTGATTGTTTATCCAGATACCTGTGTTGTTGTTGTGTGTGTTTTTGAATGTCCATTATCTTGGTGCACCAGCCACATCTAGACAAGTCATGCAGTAGCAATGAAACGCTACAAGATCAGATGGTTGGTTTGATGTCATCAAAACTTCTGTGGGCAACAGCATCTATAGGTTTGTCATGGCAAAGATCTTCTGGTTGGTAACAGGCCCAGCCCACTTGCTGTACAACCATGAGACATTTTTTAGACCCACCATGGCATGGGCCATTCCTTGTGGGACCCAACTTGAGTTTATGGCAACCTACCCCAACCCCTGCCCCTGTCCCTTGAGCTACGACCAAGACATTAAGAAGCAAATCCAAAGCCCTTACAGGGATCCAACTGTGGATCCTTCTCAATGCAACCAGCACCCCTGTAAATCATTGTTATTGTTATTACTATAGGCCATTTGTGATGAGGAGGAAAAAAATCGTTCCTAGCCCTGTCACCTGGTGACCAACGTCTCTTCAAACAAAGCACAAGTTAAATAGAAGGAGAGAAGGTGGGTAGGGAAGTTGGCAACAGCAGTGCTGAACCTATTGCCTGGGCTGGCTTAAATAGCCTGGGCCATGGAACAGAAGCAGTAATCTTCCCTGTGGTCTGTACCCGAGGCCCTGCCCACCAGTATAAACCGAGCACTTTGCTTGGTCCATATAGGCTTAGAACCAGCCCTGGGCACAAGTCATGGTACATCAGCAGTGCCTGATTGGGAGTTGAGTTTGCTTACTGCCTTCCCATGCATGCAAAGTTGGTCTGCCATGGCAGGCAGTATGATGTTGCTAGAATTATATGTCAGGTGTTCTTTTGACAGTATTCAGAAGCTGCCTCCATCAGTCTTCTCAAACCCAGGTTTGTTTAACATAGAAGACCCAGCACCCTCTGCATATAGTTAAATGGTAATCACCAGCATAATGTTTAGAAGTACTAGTAGCAGTAAATAATTTATTAGATTTCTGTCCTACCCTTCTCTGGTGTAAATGCTATTTCCCAAAGCGTAGAATGTTAAGAGTGCATGAAAATTACCATTACTTAGTCAAAGAAGACTCTTGTCTTATCTACCCTCATCCGATTCTATGTTTACTCAGAAGTAAGTCCCACTAGGGGATGCAGGTGGCGCTGTGGGTTAAACCACAGAGCCTAGGACTTGCTGATCAGAAGGTAGGCGGTTCGAATCCCTGCGACGGGGTGAGCTCCCGTTGCTCGGTCCCGGCTCCTGCCAACCTAGCAGTTCGAAAGCACAAAGTGCAAGTAGATAAATAGGTACCGCTCCAGCGGGAAGGTAAATGGCGTTTCCGTGTGCTGCTCTGGTTCGCCAGAAGCGGCTTAGTCATGCTGGTCACATGACCCGGAAGCTGTCTGCGGACAAACGCCGGCTCCCTCAGCCAATAAAGCGAGATGAGTGCCGCAACTCCAGAGTCGGTCGTGACTGGACCTAATGGTCAGGGGTCCCTTTACCTTTACCTTTAAGTCCCACTAGGTTAAATGTGATATGCTGCCAGCTGCATAGGATTTCAGCCTTGCTCAAAAGCAGTGTTTGTCTATGGAAGCAATGCATCAGAAATAATGGCCTTTGTATACTCTGTTAGGAAAACCTCATTTCTCATTTAGGAAAGGGGTGCCTTGACTGAGACATCTACTTATCTTTTCTGTACAACCTTTCCCTATTTTCATCTGGTTTACACCAATTCTAATAACAAAAATGATAAAAACAACTATCTAAAGCAATAGCAGAAATGTTTACTAATCCATAAGCACCCAGAAAGAATATCAGTTATTCAAAGCTTTTCTGAATACATGTGCCTTAAATAACTGTTTAAGCTAGGCATTCCCAAACTCGGCCACCAGATGTTTTGGGACTACAACTCCCATGATCCCTAGCTAACAGGACCAGTGGTCAGAGTTGATGGGAACTGTAGTCCCAAAACAGCTGGAGGGCTGAGTTTGGGGATACCTGGTTAAGCAAAGGGATAGTTTCTGATAACCTCCTGTGAAAGGTCATTCTACAAGCCTTGGCTCACAATTGTGGGAGCCATGCTTTTTGCTGTAGATGACTTTCCTTCCCATTCTATTTGGATACAGAGCAGGGCCTTAAATATAATCTCATCAGTATGGTGTGCTCATATAGGGAGTCATGTTTGCTTAAGATATGCAGATCCAGTTCTAGATGTGATATAGACAGAAACTTCAGTAGCGTGTGCTTGAAAATATTTTAGTTATCAATGTAACCTTCACTATTCCAAGCTAAAACCATTTCTTTCATTCAAAGAATTGCAGTTTTGTGGATCTACTGCATAAGGTGACGGTTGTACTGCACTGAAAGTTAATTAAGTTCTGTTTTGAGAATTCAGGTTTATTGATTTTACAATGACTAGTGTCTACTTTAATACACGCTAGTCTAATAATTAGGCTAATTTTAAAAAGCAGTAGTAGCTGCCAGGGGAACAGAATATATATCTGTGTGCTGTGGCAAAATAAGGTTAAGACACAGAACAATCAGATTCGCTTGTGGCTCTGATTTGAATTTGTTCTACATGGTGTTTGGACAGGGTTGCACTCCCTCTAAAGGACTTTACAGCTTCTGTCTTCCAACTTGATCATAGAGAGCCTGGCCATAGTTACCTGTGCTTTGGTAACCTCTAGATTAGATTTCTGCAATGAGTTGTGTGTAGGGCTGCTTTTGAAGACCTCTTTGAAACTTCAGTTTGTTCAAAACACATCTGCTAAGCTACTAACTGGGAGTGTGTGTGTGTGTGTGTGTGTTAAAAAACTAACTACACAGGAGCATGAAGGTCTCAATTGCATTTCTTTGGCATATTATGTAAACTGCTTAGAGATTTTTGTTGATTAAGTGGTGGTGGATGATGATGATGATGGTGATTAAATTTTCTATACCACCTTCATTTGAAGGTCACAAGGCAGTTTATGATACAATGAATATGAATCTTGCCAAATAAATACATATTATTGAGATTCTTTTCTTCTACTTGTCACCCCTATTGATTTTCACTTTCCCTTTTGACTACATGTCATGGGGTGATGGAAATCAAGCTTTCCATCTTCCAGTGACTTACCACTTTGGGGTGGGTGTGGGTGTTTTAAATTAAAATGAAGGAGAAGAGATGTAGCTCAGTGGTATAGCATCTGTTTTGCATGCAGAAGGTTTGATTCCTGGCATCTCCAGGTAGGCTGGTAGAGATGCCTGCTTGAAGCCATGGGTAACCGCTGCTAGTCAGTGTAGACCAGTGTTTTCCAAACTTGGGTCTCCAGCTGTTTTTGGACTACAACTCCCATCATTCTTAGCTAGCAAGACCAGTGGTCAAGGATGATGGGAATTGTAGTCCAAAAGCAGCTGGAGACCCAAGTTTGGGAAACACTGGTGTAGACAGTGGTGAGCTGGATAGACCACTAGCGTGACTCAGTGTAAGGCAGCTTCCTATGTAAATAGTTGTGTAAATAATATGTGTTCTGACTTGCCATATGGTTTTGCTATATTCTACTCAGACGTTTCAGCCTTGGGCAGGCATTCATGCTAGATGGCATCTGTTAATCCAGTATGGAAGTCATTCTCAGCTATTTTGCGGAAGAGAAACAACAACTGTGGTTTCTCCAACAGAGAATGCAAGTGCATTTGTGAGTGTTTTACCTACTGTGTATTTGATATGACATAGAAAAGAGACTGAGTGGAACACAACCTTTGTTTGATTAATAAAACTTAGAGTTAATTACAGAGAGGAGTATTAAAAATTAATACAATGGAAGACAGGTAATGCAGCTTGATTCTGCTTGTGCTGTAGTACATCTGCAGTACATCTGCACATAAATCTGGCATTTTTCCTAAGCTATATTTCCCTTTTCATATTTTAAAAAAAGATGTTACTGTATCTGTTAGACCAGGCATAGGCAAACTCAGCCCTCCAGATGTTTTGGGACAACTCCCATGATCCCTAGCTAACAGGACCAGTGGTGAGGGATGATGGGAATTGTAGTCCCAAAACATCTGGAGGGCCAAGTTTGCCTATGCCTATGTTAGACCCAAACAGTATTTGTGGAGCCAGTCTTGATTTGTTCCACCTGACAGGATGTTAATGTGAGTTTGTTTGTCCTCTTCGGGGATCTTCCCTACCATTTTGATGCCATTGTGGTAAGTCACAATGATTTCTGTGTGGAGTGAGTGTCCTATGAGCAGGTTGATTTCTTAGCATCTCCATGTGGTTGGGTACTGGAAGTGGCATCTCAACAAACTGGATTTCAACTAACCTGGTGTGCTAGGGGAAGCCAGAGAAGACTTCTGCTGTTGCAGTGGGACTCCCCTGCCTTCTCTTATATGCCCCACATCTCACCCAAATCTATTTAGGAGGCTCAGGACACCCACTGAGAACAATGCATGGAGGTGGGAGGAGAGGGGGATTGTGTCACCAGACAAGCAGAAATGCTTGCGCTGATGGAGCGACCAGAAGAGCATGGCATTAAATGCCTAAGCATTTAAACCATTAATGAAATAAGTCAGGCTTCCTCAGCCTCGGCCCTCCAGATGTTTTGGGCTTACCACTCCCATGATCCCTAGCTAGCAGGACCAGTAGTCAGGGATGATGGGAATTGTAGTCTCAAAACATCTGGAGGGCCGAGAATGAGGGAGCCTGAAATAAGTCACTTGGCAAGCTGGAAATGGAATCGTGTGGGATACTAGAGACCTACTGATGATTAGCTTTTTTGCAGATTTGTACTGGTAACTAAAAATACCTTTAAAAAACCTAAGTTGTAAGAAGCCTTCCTTTCAAGTTACCATTAATCAAAATTTGTCCAATGGAGCTCAAGTAGTAATATTTGCAATGGGGTGGGCAGACTTCAAGACTGCATAATTTAATTCTTTTTACTTTTTCTTGAACCCCAAGATCCACTGGAGCCGCGTAGAAGGAGAGGAGATCATATTCTTAGACATAAGTTACATGAAAAGAACTGAGTTCATAGTTCTCTCACACAAAAATCCACTCATAGTTTTATTCATTTGGAGGAGAGCCTTAATCGTTGTTGCTACTGTTATCCTTACTGATCTACTATAAACTGCCCAAAGATTTACCAGTAGCTCCAGATTTCCCTTCTGGTAACACCGCACCTGCTTTACATACTTAATGCTGATTTTGAAGACTGCAAGGAAGCTACAATTAGTACACTCTGTAGCAATCTGCTGTATGATGTACCTACTGCAACAAGGATGGACTTATGCAATTTAGCACTCTATGGAAGTGATGCATACAATTTTCTCCTTCTCCTCCATCTCCTCCGCCCACTGCATTAATTTGACAGCTGCTTGTCACTCCTCCTATCAGGCCTTGAAATCTGATAAGCCTCAGGCTGGGACAAATATAGAGAGAAGGAGTATGTTCACCATGTTGCAAGGCTGGCTTCACAAGTAAAATGACTGAGGTGCATGCCAGTGAATTCAGGGTTGGCCGAAGCTCCTCACCCTTGCGCAGGCCCGCTGAGTCCCTTCTGCCAGTGCCATCTTTACTGTGCAGTACCAGTTCTGTTAGGGTTGATGGCTAGAGCAAAGTGGCATAAATCTTAGTCTGAACCTCACTTAACACCTGCATCCACAAGCAGCCATCTGGCACACACAGTATCCTTCTGAATACAGTATGCTTCTGAATACCAGTTGCTCAGAACTGTAGGTGGGCAGAGTGTTCTTGTGCAGTCTTCCTACAGGCATCTGTGGGAACAGAATACTAGCTTAGATGGGCCACTGGCCTGATTCAGCAGGCTCTTCTTATATTCAGAGTTCTTCTGTGTGGTGAATGGGCTTTTTCTTCTTCATCATCTGGCCAAGAGGTCATTGCTCTGATGCCATTGGCAACCTGCTGTAACAACTTTTTGAGGTACTTTAGGAACAAAATCACTTCGATTCGGACAGAATTGGATGCCACCATTTGAGCAAGTTCCCTGGAGCCACCCAGTGCACTGTTTGATCCATTTTAAATTTGTTGCAGCTGGAGGATTTAGACAAGTTGCTTGAAGTATGGCCAACTGCTTTTCCCTTTTTACTCCTTCCCCAACTTGACTTCTTACAGCTAGCCATTGGGAATTGGCTGAGTGGATCCTGGCAGGGGTGGACCTCAGTAAATTGCCATTCTGTGCAAGGCCATTTGATGCCCTATCCCCAGCCCTCATGGTGCCGGCTTAGGCAAGAGGCTCTGGCAGGGTCCTAGAGCTCTCCCACCTCCTTCCCAGAACCTGGTAAGAGCTTGCCTACCATTGGGAAGGAGACAGGAGGACTCTAGGACTCTGCCAGAGCCCTCCCACCTCCTTCCTGAAGCCTGACAAGCACTTACTGGGCTTTGAGAAGGCACCCTCTATGTTTGTGCACCCGGTGCAACTGCACCGCTTGTCTAGCATTAAATCCACCTCTGGTCCAGGGAGTGATCAGTGCTTCCTGAGGCACTTAGAGCTGCAAAGCTGTTTCCCTCAGATGTCTACTTTTCTAACAAAAAGCACATCTTTGTTGAAACGACAATAGATTA
The DNA here is from genome assembly GCF_964188305.1 of Podarcis bocagei. NCBI lineage: Eukaryota > Metazoa > Chordata > Lepidosauria > Squamata > Lacertidae > Podarcis > Podarcis bocagei. The sequence continues at coordinate 107,742,172 of NC_138125.1, forward strand.
TGGAGGTTGAAACTGACAGCCACCTGGGCCCTAATGGTTAAATTTTATATAAGCACACACTCACACCCCAGTCCCTGAAGCATGGCTGTGTGAAGTTCTCTGGTAATGTGGGGCAGAGGCTGACAGTTTAATTTCTTTGGGTTGTATTCAAAGGGCAACCATTCTGTCGGGGAAATAATTTCTGCTTCTGCAATGGCACATCCTTCCTTCTGAAAACTGGATGTTTCCTCAACCCTCTGCAGCAGATTTGGAGATGATGCAGAGCACATGGGTGGGGGGCGGGGGGGAAATTCCTATTCCACTTGCACAGTTATTTAGTTGAATGCTGCCTCTTTTTTCTTTGCACTTGGGGAAAAAAACCATCCGGGTTTTCAGCAAGAAAGGATTGATTTTGTGCCTCATATTAGTGTTGGGATAAAATGAAATAAGTCAGTGATGATAATTAGGAATTGCATTATGCATAAGCTGTGTCAAGAAAGACACAGTGCTGGTAATGACAGAAAGGCAACCGGGAAATAGGAAAGCTAAAATAAAAGCTAGCATTCAATATTGCATTAACGTTTCTTGACATGCTTCATCACTGCGAGTTTAATTTATGAACAAAAAATCCAGTTTAATTCTAGTTGGTGTATATGTTCTGAAATTATTTTCAGTTCATTTCATCAGTTATTTGCCAATTAAAGATGAAATATTGATTAACTGTGTGGAATGAGAAATTTTTAAATACCTTACATTTACATTACCTAATAAATAAACATGTGTACACTATCCAAATAGCATGGCCATGATATTGGTATCGGTTTGTCTGATATACATATAATACAAGTCCATATACTATTTTACACGATTCTGGGGTCTGGTCATTTGACCACTACATCTTTGTGGATATAAAGAACAAATTGAGCTTATATACATATTGCTGCATTGTGCTTCAAAACTTCTCAACTGAATTTCTCCCTGGATTTCAGTTCTTTTTAAGTACATAGCCTTAATATAATCATAGGTATAATCATATCGAGTACATCAAGCCAGAAAAAAACAACCCTCCTCTCTATTCCCTATACAGACTTCCAAGTCTAAAGGAAGACCAATGCAACTGCGAATCTTTATCTTTACAGCTTCCCACAGGCGTCTGGTACAAGTTGGGCCATTAGTCTGTTTCAACAGGCTCCTCTAGGGGGTGGGATTCAACTAAATTGTTGTGTGCACAGAATGAGGTCTGCTTGCACAATGGGACTTTTCCCTCCATCCCCTAGCACTCCCCACCCCACCCCTTTGCCACCTAAATCTGCTCTGGAGGTGGTGTTTTTTGGTGGGCAGATGGCCCAGAGCAGGTTTAGGGTATGTGTGTGAGGGTGTGCACAGAGGGAGGAGAGGGAAAATGTCCTATTGTTTGGGTGGACCTCATTCCGCTTGCCCATATCCCACTTGGAGTTACATTGAATTCTATCCCATGTTCCTTATGGGTTGTGTTCAGTTAAGTCCTGCTCAGGGTAGGCCCATTGAAATTAATGACCTTAAGTTAAGTCATGTCTATAAATGGCATGCTAGATCCTCAGGTTGTAGCATCACTTCTGAATGGAAAATCTGCTTCTAATTCTAATGTCAATAAGAGAGGAGAGAACCGGGTATCCCTCAAGGCTTGATCTGAGTGTGCCACAGAAGGCTTGTTAGAAATGATTGAAACAGAAAGGAGACTCTTTCTCACAGAGAAACAATGGCCTCAGTTCTGCAGGAGATTTGTAGTTGTTTACTTATTGGGTTCCAGTTAGTTTCTGTCATTTATCTATTTTATAGCCTTGAAGGTCCCATTTGGGCTGGAAGAGCAAGATGTATTTTTTTATTAAATAAAATCTATAATCATCCTAATCTCCTGCTGTTGCTATTTCCCCTTCTCTGAATGTCTCAGTAGCCTTAATCAAGCTATAATAGAAACATAAATAAATGGCCTTGCGGCCTGGAAAGTCTGAGGAGGCAGGGCTGCAGCCTGGAAATCCTCTCTCCTCCACTTTTTGTCTGCATCGTGTGTGTTCTCATTGATTGAACAAAAATGAATGGGCCACTAGCATCCCTTTGTCTCCTTTAGTTTCCAGCTGCCTTTTCTGCCTTAGTTATTTGCTCTCTAAAATCATGTGGCTGAAAGGGGAAAGTTGTTGTTGTTGTTGTTGTTGTTGTTAGGAGTAGTACCCAAAGGTTCCGAGCAATTTACAACATGTTAAATAACAAAAACATTATACCATTAACAATTTCATACAAAAAACCTACAGTTCATATATACAAACACGCACACGCACACACACACCCACATACATACACACACACACACACACACACACACACCCTCAGGAAGCTTTGGCAACACACTAACAACACTTATGAGTCCTGTGTCTTTCCATTCTCTATGAGATTTCCATATGCCTTAGTAAGATTAATGCATATCAATGTTGGGGAGTGCAATTCTCTTGGTTGACATGGACACATTATCTCTCTTTTGCATTAAATAGTTAAGCAGCCTGAATAACTAAGTTGGTTATAGCATGCTGCTGATAGCTCTAGGGTTGCAGGTTTGATCCCTCTATGGGATAGCTGTACATTTCTGCCTTGCAGGGGGTTGGAGTAGATCAGGCATCCCCAACCTGCGGCTCTCCAGATGTTTTAGCCTACAACTCCCATGATCCCTAGCTAACAGGACCAGTGGTCAGGGATGATGGGAATTGTAGTCCAAAACATCTGGAGGGCCAAAGGTTGGGGTTGCCTGGAGTAGATGAACCTCAGTGTCCCTTCCAACTCCACAATTCTAAGTCACAGCTGAACATCTGAGATTAGTTCCTTCCAATGCATTGCAAAAAATTTCTAGGGCATACTTTTTATATTCCAACTCACCCATCTCTCAGAAGGTACCTACATTTTGTACATTCTCCTCAATATTTCCAGTGTTAGGCCTTGCCTTTTAATCTCATATCTTGGCTCTGGGAATGTTCATAAAGGTTCTGGTAGCCCTGTTTGCTGCTCTGAACTCGCAGGCAGTACAGTATCTGCATTCCCTTATGTTGGGCACCAAGTTCTGTAGGGGTGATGGTGGTGGTTCCTAAGCATGTTTGGCTGAACACACTTCGAAACTATTAGCATCCTCACATGGTTCCCACTCTGAGGGAGGCTTAGAAACTCTCTTCAGAACTTGGTGCTAAACATTTAGAGATCTTCCCCACATTGTAGGTGGTATTGTAGGCAGCACACACCCTCTGCCCCGTCCCTACTTTGACACCTCATGTTCTAAGGCAGATACATGTCTTCTGTCTTCTGCAAGCTGCAGGATATAAGCATTGTCAACTTTCTCTCTTTTCCCCTCCCATCCAAATGTGAGGAAGGGCACAGCTTGTCCAAAGGACTCCTTATTTCTACATATACCAATCTAACATACCCTTGAAAAGAAACATTGTTTGTTCCTCTCAGCCTTTTAATTCTTTCTCTTTCAGTTCAAAAGTATCTTCTTCTATTGGCAGGTGGCTCAGAAATTGGATTAAGGGAGCTTATCAGGTCACATGGACCTGAGAAGAGCTTAAAAGTCTATCTTGTGCAGCATCCTGAATCCTATACTGCTCTACCAGAGCCTCCTGGGAAGGCCACAAAGGCAGTCACCTTTTCCTGCTGTTGCTTCTTGACGCTTGCTGTTCATTGGCATGTTGCCACTGAACATAAAAGTTCCATGTAGTGATTGTGGCTAATAGCCACCGACAGGTAATAGTAAGATTCCTCTCCAAATGGAGAGTTGCTACCTTAGCAGCATATGGACAGTGGCCTCACTTTTTGGGGAGGGAAGGACTCTCTTCCAGTTAGGACAGGCTTTGTCATTGCAGGCTTTTAAGTGGGCACTGAAATCTTATATTTGTTTACCATTGCTATTTCATAATGCTTGGGATTTTGATTGGGGCTCTGTTACTGTGCTGCTGCTTTATTTTTGTGATCTCTGGTTTTATTGGACTCCGTGCTATTTTAATGTTATCACTTGCTGCCATTTTTTTAATATTGTGGTTCTATTTCAGTTTTACTATAATCGTGTTTACATTGTTATAAATGTGTTTTGATTCATATATTACTGTAAGCAGCATTGAAAAAAGGTTCTTTCCCAAAACATGGGATACATCTGAGACTTAGTACCTATTCTGGTATAAAGCATACTGGGACCCACCCTAAAGATATACTGCTCTTCAACATCCTAAAAGTGAAGGCTGCAGCACTCTAGCATAGCTGGGGAAAGGCAATTTTGTCTTGTTGGTGAATTCCCAAAGGAATGAATACATAGTTCTTCTGGGGGTTTTAGGCTAGGCAGAATCTTGGGGGTAAACTTATTTAATGCCTTCTCTGTTTTCTCTTTCAAAGTAGTCTGTGGCTTTTGAAATAGCAGTTTCACTGCCTGTAAGTGTATTGTAGGGCTTGGTGTGCAGCCTACAGTCCTTTTCTGTAGGGGCTACATGTTCAGGGCTACCTGCTGCAGCAAATTTTATTCCATCTTCTGGCACAGCCTGATGTCTATGGGAACCACTCTGCTTGATGTCTGAGTTTGCCTCTGACCAAGAGGAGCGGCTTTCCCAAAAGTGCCTTAGTCCCGCAGAAAGTGAAAATTCACAGGTGATACAAATTTTCCTTTTCAGCCCCTATGACTCTCTCCTCCTACAACTTGCCAAAAATCTCAGCGCTTGTAATAAGCCCTTGTGAATGTGATATTTCATCTTCAAAGGAAGCCTCTCTCCTGTGACAGATGATGAAATGTGTCTCCAGGCAGAGAACATGGAAAGTTACATTTTCATCCTTTGTAGACATGCTTTGAGTCAGCTCTGTTATCCCTGCATGAACTGAAAGGTCATTGAAGAGATGAACCATTAATTTTTTGTTGTTGCTTTGAGGTTGTTTTTAATAGACAAATACATCCAAAAATCGTACTATTTTGAACGTGCCTGAAGCATGCTTGAAGATATGCTTAGTTAGAATTTTAGTTTTGCAGTGATCATATAAAAATGATATATCTGTCGATTTTAGTGATAGCTGATACAATTTTATTGGACCTCAGTAACAACGTGACTGTTCGCCTGTTCAGCATTTGTTTGTTCCCAACGTGATGACTCTCTTGAATGTAGAGATATAAGAAAAAAAATTCACTTTGCGTGTTCGGGACATATTTCTGTTTCAGGTTCTTATCCCAACTTTATACTGCATCTCTTTGATGTTGGTTAAAAGGAGAAGTTGCAAAATTTATCATAATTGGCTTGAGGCTTATAGCTTGTATGCAACAGAGGCTTTACACTAAGGGAAAACACTTACACTTCTTCAAGGTGGGGCACCTGGTTTCACCTTTCCTTCGTACCCAGTAAAGCCTTCTAGGCCTCCTGAAAAGCTGCTTCTGAGCACTGGGGAATCCTGTGAAACTTCATAGGATGAGCGCATGAGTTAGGGCTGCCATACATCTGGATTTCTCTGGACATTTCCAGTATTTCAAAGGCAGAAGTGACGTCCGGGGGGAATTTATGAAATGTGGTGCTTCGTCAACCCTGGCATGAGGCTATATTCCAGCTGTGCAAAAGTCAGAGGTGTGTGTACACCCACTCAAACACCCCTTTTCAAGGAAGTAGATGACATCACAGTTGAAGGATGCATCCCAGCCAGGCCAAAACCATCAAGGAGGTTAAGGGGTTCGCCAAGGGAAGGCCATGAGGGCCAGAGCAGCTTGGAGGGCTGCATTTAGGCTCTGGGCGTGAGGTTCCCCACCCCTACTGTAGCACTTCAGTAAGAATCCCGACGAAGAAGAAAAAAAGCTAGCTTCCAGCAGCGTGGCCACCATCACTGCTGCAGTAGCAATGTGTGTGCATATGTAAAACAGATATGTATTTAATAGTGGCCATGTCAAAGCACCTGTTTCTATTCACGTTATCTAGCGTTGCCTTACTAGTATTTGTAGAGGGTTTTTTATTTTTTAAAAAATTAAGGGTGGGTGCCTCCATATAGAGATACTGTCACGACTAAAAATTGGCTGCTGTTTCTTTAATGCTTAAAAAAGCTGGGTCAGCATGAGTCAGCGACCTGCACTGGGTTGTACTTGTATATATAGAGTGAGAAATGTTAGTTTGTTGTTGGGTTGGTTGGTTGGTTAGTGAAAGCTGGTAGTGTTGATGTGTGTACAGTTGGTCAGTCGCTTTTGCAGAAAGACTTTTAAGAATAAAAGCAGAAAGTACTCTGCAAGGATACTCTTCTCGTGGACTCTTTTATGCCGACAAGGGTCCGAGGACCAGGAGAGGTGACAAACAGAGATCAGAACCCTTTCTTTCTTTTTTTACAAACACTGACAGATACATCTGCATGCATTGTGCTTTAAAAAGACAGAGAGGAAAAAATAGTGCAAGGTTCCCTCTTTCTCTAGCTATGCCCCCTGGTACAGTGGTACCTTGGGTTACAGATGCTTCAGGTTACAGACGCTTCAGGTTACAGAAATAGTACCTCGGGTTAAGAACTTTGCTTCAGGATGAGAACAGAAATCACGCGGCGGCGGCAGGAGGCCCCATTAGCTAAAGTGGTACCTCAGGTTAAGAACAGTTTCAGGTTGAGAACAGACCTCCAGAACAAATTAAGTTCTTAACCCGAGGTACCACTGTATTCTTAAATGAAAAAGAAAAAAAGGTTTCCCTTGACAGTAAATTGACCTGGCAAGAAGATGCTTACAATCAAGTCGAGTCAATTTCACATTCCACTGACTTTGTGTAGGATGAAGGGAAGCAACTACAATTAGGAATGAGAATGAATTTACTGTCCCCCTACAGTGAACCTTCTGCATCGGTTATCAATCTATGAGGGGTAGATACTGTGTCATTTAGTAGCACTAAGAGGGAATTTGTTCAGTTGTGCTATGGGGGAGAAAGATAACCAGAACACTGAGGAAAAACTGGGATCTTCTGGAGACCAACCATTGAATTCCGTGGATGAGCAGGAATTTGAACCTGGACTTCCTATATCTGAACCTCGTCCTCTGTGCATACACTACATTGAAGCGATGGGAGCAACAGCATATATTTAGTGAGCAGATGCTGCCAGATAATAGTGTAATATGCAGGGTTAAAAACTGTTGTTTCATCTTGAATGGAAATAATACAAATTGCTTTGATATAGGGTATCTGTGCTTTAACCTGCACTGATTCCACATTCGCATCATAATCCATTACGATAAGCTTTCATACATTTTCTTTTATTCCTGACCTCAAGCACCCTTATTTGCCAGATAATCCTGTTGCATTCGAGAGGATGCAGATAATTGATCTGCCTCCTATGAAATTGCTGTGAATGCCATGCAAGGTTGCTTGTGAAAGTTTGTTTTCTGCTGCTCCCAGGGGGCAAGACATGAACCAATGGATTCAAACGATGACAAAGGAGATTCTGACTCAACATGAGGAATAGTTTTCCGATGGTAAGAGCTGTTTGGCAGTACAATGGAAAGCCTTGGAAGATCGTGGACTCTGCTTCTTCGGAGGTTTTGAAACAGAGGTTGGGCAGCCATTTGTCAGGGATTCTTTAGCTGTGATTCCTGCATTGATGACCCTTGGGGTGCCTTTTAAGTCTACAATACTATGATTCTGTAATTACTTGTAGCAGAAGGGGAGGCTGAAGTGCTGGGGAAGGCTGTTTATTTGCTACTCATGAAATGGGGCAAAATTATTCACTCGTGTGTAGTTTTTAGACCAGGCATAGGCAAACTCTTGCCCTCCAGATGTTTGGGACTACAATTCCCATCATCCATGACCACTGCTCCTGTTAGCTAGGGATGATGGGAATTGTAGTCCCAAACATCTGGAGGGCCAGAGTTTGCCTATGCCTGTTTCAGACCATTGACTTTTTAAAATACAGTGGTGCCCCGCAAGACGAACGCCTTGCAAGACGGAAAACCTGCTAGACGAAAGGGTTTTCCGTTTTGGAGGCGCTTTGCAAAACGAATTTCCCTATTGGCTTCCTTCGCAAGACGAAAGCCCATAGGGAAATCTCCGGGACAGCGGGGAAGCGCAGCGCTTCTTCCCCCCTGTCCTCGGACCTCCTCCGAAGGCTGGCGGTGGGGCAGAAAGCCCTTCTCCCCGCGCCAGCCTTCGGAAGGCTCCCCCGAAGGCTGGCGGTGGGGAGAAAAGCCCTTCTCCCCGCGCCAGCCTTCGGAAGGCTCCTCCGAAGGCTGGCGGTGGGGAGAAAAGCCCTTCTCCCCGCGCCAGCCTTCGGAAGGCTGCTCCGAAGGCTGGTGGTGGGGTGGAAAGCCCTTCTCCCCACGCCAGCCTTCGGATGGCTGTCCTGAAGACTTGCGGTGGGAGAAGGGTTTTCCTTCCCACCGCCAACATTCAGAATGCTGTTCCGAATGTTGGCGGTGGGGAGGAAAAACCCTCCTCCCACCGCAAGCCCCGGGAACAGAGGAGAAGTGCTGCGCCCCTTCCCCATACCTGTCCTGAAGGCTTGCGGTGGGGAGAAAAGCCCTTCTCCGCACCGCCAGCCTGGCAAGCGGTTTCCATAGGAACGCATTAATTGATTTTCAATGCATTCCTATGGGAAACCGTGCTTCGCAAGACGAAAAACTCGCAAGAAGAAAAAACTTGCGGAACGAATTAATTTCGTCTTGCGAGGCACTACTGTATATATATATATATATATTTAAGATACAGAAGCTTACTTGGGAAAGGAAACGTAGATTTGAAATTGAGAACAATGCTGCTTTAAAGATTTACTTTCCTGGCTTCAGCAAACTAGCTACTGATAAGTTCCATAAATAATGTCTTTACTATGTCATTATGAAAGCCTGGGGAGTAGTTAATATGTAACAGTTTATTTAACTGTGCAGGAAATTCTGGGCATTCAGCTCTAAAATTATTTTACATGCTGTCCACGTCCATAGTGAGCATTCTGAGGGTTAGAGATTTCAGAATGTGTTAAATATAAACAGTTCCTTTAAATAAAATCCCTGCAACTTTAGTTTCTGTTTATAAAAACTACAAACCTTACAGACATCTTAAGGATTACATAGCCACATTAGATGAATCTTTGTCCTGTTGTCTCATCATTGTCATTCACATGACACTCAAACTATGGTTAATTCTAAAATAGAAGCCTTTGATTTGCTCCTAAAGGCATACTCTGGTTTCTCTTCAGATCGTATAAATCTTTCGCCCTGATTTGCTCCTAAAGGTGAAAGAAAATGAGCCTAATGCAGGCGCTTTCCCATAAACCTTATTTTAGCTGTTTGGTCTGGTTCAGATGTAAACGTCTTGATAAACTATAAAGACCATATCCGGCTATGAATTTGACCATACTTGAGCTGGAGCTCCTAGCCTACTGACCTTTACTGTTTTGTACTTGATGCTATGACTCCTCTCCTATTGACCAACCTACTCAGAGGGAGCACTCTGGGGAAAACAGCACAGGTCTTAACGTCAGGAGGGGCTGTATGATATGGAATATAAGGAACAGAGACAACTGTGCTAATGAAATTGGTCAAGACATAGGATGACTAAAGGAAGTTTTTGCAAGCTCTTCAACAGGGTAGCTAACCTTTAAATGTTGTTTGACTCCAACTCTCATCAGCCTCAGGCAGCACATCCTGTTGTGATTCCAACAATATCTGACTAGCAACCAAAATTTTAAAATTATTGAAACATAGTCAATTTATCTATTAATGAAAAAGTAGAGTAACAATGAAAAGTATATGCTTCAGGATGACAGATGCAGTATATGCATACTCTGTGTGCACACAATTAAAATAATGCAATTGTTTCTTTGCTCTTTTAAGGTTGCATCCCTTAACAGTCACAACATGTGTTTGTTTTAATTATCTAAGAGTTGATTGGTATAGGATTCATCACCAGTAACCATAGATTTAGGCAGTTAGCTTTACTGTGGAAAATGCCCAGCAAAAAAGGAAAAACAGGTGACAAAGCACACACACTTCTTTGTGCTCTTCAGCAATGAAAACACTGCATTATTATAAAGGTACAGTGGTACCTCGGGTTACATACGCTTCAGGTTACATACGCTTCAGGTTCAGACTCCGCTAACCCAGAAATAGTACCTTGGGTTAAGAACTTTGCTTCAGGATGAGAACAGAAATCATGCTCCGGTGGCGTGGTGGCAGCAGGAGGCCCCATTATCTAAAGTGGTGCTTCAGTTTAAGAACAGTTTCAGGTTAAGAACGGACCTCCAGAACGAATTAAGTACTTAACCTGAGGTACCACTGTATGTTTTCAGAGGATTTGATGGTTATATGTGCAAAGCCACATTGAAAAGTGCCAAGAAGTCTCCTGCTGCTGAGGGAAGATGCAGAAATTCTGTTTGGGGAGAAATAAAAGAGGGGGAAACAGCACAGCTATCTCAGTTTGTTCTGTGCTTTGAATATTTTTATCTGCGCAGTGCTTTCTACAAGACAGAGTGCCAATGGGCTTGGAGGCATGTGGAGCACTCCATTATCATTCATCCTTCTTCACCAGAGCCAGGTGAAAAGCTCTATTCTCACTAGACAGAGGGGGATCTATTTTTTTAAAAAAGAAAAGGTCAAGTATGCATTTAGTAATGGTTCCTGTGCCAAGATGTATACATCTGAGGGATGACAGTCCTCTTGACTCTTTAACAGTGAACATGTTCTCTAGTTTAAGTATGGGCAGACTTCAAGATCCAAAGTGGGTTTTACCAGAAGCTTTAGACCCACCCACCAGACCCTGGTGCAGAAGACACAAGGAATCCCAAGCCCAGGAATTTGTGTCAAGAACCAGAACTGAATGGAGCTCACAGTGCTCCCACACCAAAAAATCTACTTCTGGTTACCCACAGATTTCTAAATTTCAGCAGTTTAATTTGGGAGAATGGAGTGATTTTGCTGATGCTATAGTTCAGAGTTGGAAATATTTGCTGTTCATCCAGAGATCTACCAATAGATTTAGATTCAGCCCCAGCTAACATGACCAATCGTCAGAGTTATGAGAGTTGTGGCCCAGCAAAATTATGGAGGGCTACAAGTTCCCCAACCCTGTTCTCAATCTACCCATCTAGGTCTGGCATGGATAGTAGAAATAAATTATGAAGGGTTTTTTTTTTGGGGGGGGGGAATCAGAATTGGCCTTTTCTGTGCTATACTGGCTTGATACTTTGAAGGATCCACCTCCTTGATTATAGCTCCTTTTTATGACTAGGGTTGCTCTGGAAGTGCTTCACTGCTTTTCCATTAGCAATGCTCTGAAGATTGCTGAGACTCTATTTTAATATGTGAAGTAGACCATTTAGAATGGTTGTTTATTTATCCATTAAGGTATAAAGATGAAAACATAAGAGTCCTACTAGATCAGGCCAACGACCCATATAGTCCAGTGTCCTGTTCTCACAGTGGCCAGCAAGATGATCATGGGAAGCTCTCAGGCAGAACCTGAGCACAACAGCACTTAAACAAAAGCCGTTTCACTTGTATCACACATATGTGATCAGCATATCTAGAGGTTTTTCTCCTTCAGTACTGAACAAATGAATCTTCCTTTCTCTTCATGAGGCAAGTGCTTTCTGAAAATCAAGATGATTGGAGGTTGGGGGACATCAGCTTACTCAAGTGACTGTTTAAGGAAATAATGCTTTTTAATATTATAGTCAGTTCTGCCAACCAGAGTTGCATCTGTTTTGCCTCCTTGCAACAGAATACCACTCCCTCTCATAGGATTGCATGAATTTCTACAATGTGTACTAAAATTGTGATGTTACCATTGCACTAAATGGGCCAAAGTTATAGACAAAGACTACCTCTTTTTTTCACCTTTTGAGCAGGGAGGCACTGAAAATAAAGTTGTGTTTTGCTACATGTATTTTTCACTTCAATGTCACATTGAACACTCTGTGTGGAGCCACACACAAATCTTTAAAATGAAAGAATGTGGCAATTATTGTTGCAGTTTATCAATACTACTACATAGTCTGTTTAGCAAAATGATAGTGTGTTTCATTTACTGCATTCATTTCATCTAGGTAATTCACAGCTCATTTAGATCATTACTGGAGAAATAGCTTCACTTTCCTACTGTTATATTTCTTGTAATCTGTAAGTACCAGCAGACAAAAGGTTGTGCTCTGGGTTTTCAGTATCGACCTGCATGAGTCTTTTTAAAAGGTTGAAAATATGTATCACAGTTTAAATCAGTGTGGTCTGCTTAAAAACACAATGATTATTTAACTACCCAATAAATTTCATTTGTCTACAGTGCAGTAGTCAAAATGCATACTTTTATAGACATGGTCATTACTAATGAGCAGATTTGGAAAGCTAAAGACACAGAAATTATCTAGACAGGCCCCCAGCTGATTAAAAGTTGGCTTAAAGTTTACTCATTTATTTGGCACACATCTAAAAGATAAATGCGTTTTGCTAAAATGTGCTCTGTCAGTTTAGTATAATTTTAGTACCACGGTTAATATTGCAAATGATGCTTAAGCTCTTCTTTGCATAACTTTTTTTGGATGATTGTTCGTTAGTATATAGTAATAACCTTATTTATATGTTATTCCTGTGTTTGCAAATGCTTTGCTGCTTATGCTCAATGTAATTGCTGCAGTTAGATCAGACTGCTGTGGGAGCAACACAGTCTTGGTGCAATCTCAGTGACAATTGTTGCTACAACAAAATTTGCACAAAGAATGTCAAGTATTCATATGTACATATGAATATGTTGCACACATGCATCATCTCCCAAAGCTTACAACAACCTTATTAGGTGGTGGTGGTTGTTGCTTCTGCTGCTATTACCATCACTGTTGTCAACTGTATCTAGATTCAAACTAGAATTTGCTGTTCATCCAGAGATCTACCAATAGATTTAGATTCCCATCTCTCATCAGCCCCAGCTAACATGACCAATCGTCAAAGTTATGAGAGTTGTGGCCCAGCAAAATTATGGAGGGCTACAAGTTCCCCAACCCTGTTCTCATTTTTAAAGGAATGCATTAGGCTCTCAAATGAATAGACAATTTGAAAACTATATAGAAGAACTAACAAATTTTGTTACATAATGATGTTAATGTCCAGCCTGGACCCTTTGTGAAATGCCCTTTTTTATTCAGGGTGAGGTTCATGATAGGTTTTTCCTATAGTTGTCTGCATGTTGCAACCTCGATTTGTTCAGCTTTTGGGGAACATTCCATGCTTCTATTTTCAGATACCTATCCCCATGGACAGCTGCTAGAGTTAGCTCATTTCCCTCTTTTTCTTTAAATACCTTAGTTACATCCTTCCCTATTTGTTATTTTCTTCAGAATCAGTCAAGACTTCTGATGTGCCTTTCTAAAGGGGAATGCTTTTTAATTTTCTGACACGAATCCCAAGAGCTGATGGTTGATGATAAGGGAGAATCACCCTGAGGTTGGATGATGAGCCACTCTGGTTGGAGCATGCTGCTTTTGACAAACGGAAGGATTATCTAAAATGATAAGCCCCTGTCAATTCCATCTAGCCTTGCTATAGTTCTTTCATGTAATGTTATAAGTCTCAGCAGAACTAGAGTTTGTGTTGCCTTTGTTTCCTTCCTACCACCAGACAAGTAAATATAGCATTTCTCTAGCTTCATGTTGACTCCTTTATTTTCCCAATTTCACTCTCTTGCTAGACCAGGAAAGTATGTGCTTTGCAAAGGAGCTTTTCTCTTTCTCATAGAATCATAGAGTTGGAATAGACCACAAGGGCCATCGAGTCCAACCCCCTGCCAAGCAGGAAACACCATCAGAGCACTCCTGACATATGGATGTCAAGCCTCTGCTTAAAGACCTCCAAAGAAGGAGACTCCACCACACTCCTTGGCAGCAAATTCCACTGTCGAACAGCTCTTACTGTCAGGAAGTTCTTCCTAATGTTTAGGTGGAATCTTCTTTCTTGTAGTTTGGATCCATTGCTCCGTGTCTGCTTCTCTGGAGCAGCAGAAAACAACCTTTCTCCCTCCTCTATATGACATCCTTTTATATATTTGAACATGGCTATCATATCACCCCTTAACCTCCTCTTCTCCAGGCTAAACATGCCCAGCTCCCTTAGCCATTCCTCATAAGGCATCGTTTCCAGGCCTTTGACCATTTTGGTTGCCCTCCTCTGGACACGTTCCAGTTTGTCAGTGTCCTTGAACTGTGGTGCCCAGAACTGGACACAGTACTCCAGGTGAGGTCTGACCAGAGCAGAATACAGTGGCACTATTACTTCCCTTGATCTAGATGCTATACTCCTATTGATGCAGCCCAGAATTGTATTGGCTTTTTTAGCTGCCGCGTCACACTGTTGGCTCATGTCAAGTTTGTGGTCAACCAAGACTCCTAGATCCTTTTCACATGTACTGCTCTCAAGCCAGGTGTCACCCATCTTGTATTTGTGTCTCTCTCTCTTTTTTTTCTTTTTTTTTTTTGCCCAAGTGCAATACTTTACATTTCTCCCTGTTATTTGTTTTGGCCCAGTTCTCTAATCTGTCAAGGTCGTTTTGAAGTGTGATCCTGTCCTCTGGGGTGTTAGCCACCCCTCCCAGTTTGGTGTCATCTGCAAATTTGATCAGGATGTCCTTGAGTCCATCATCCAAGTCATTGATAAAGATGTTGAATAAGACCGGGCCCAAGACAGCCCGGTCTGTTTCTATCTATCGCTGCCTTCAGTTATTCTGGGTCCTTAGGACTCCACCTTGTCTCTCTGTATATAAGGCAATTCTCTGCCTTCAGACTTCTCTTTTCCTATTTCCTTAATAATAATAAAATAGTCCTGACAACATGGGTGGGCTGCCTGTGTAATATATATATATATATATATATATATATGCAGGTTTTGGTGTCTTCGGGTGTCTTCCCGTGTAAGAGTTGGGGTGTCTAGGCGACGTTTCGACGAGGTCTCACTCGTCATCTTCAGGCTGGTGCTTTCGGCTTCTTGTTACTGGAACAGAGCAGGATCTCAGTGTTTGAGTTCCTATAAATACTGTTGAGGGGGTGTGGTGTATAGCCTCCAACGTTCTGGGCAGAGAGGAAGTTCCCAGTTTAGTGTGTCTTTTCTTCTTTTGTTCATTAATTACTTGAGGGATATCTTGAGTGATTTCTTGAGTGATATTCTGAGTACCACTTAGGAGGGTCATTAGGTGTGGATTAGTTGCTAAAGCTTTCGTGTCTTGACCTCTTGACCTTGTGAAGAGTTTTTTCTGAGAAGATGGCTGTACTGCACTTAGTTGTGCTGTGGCTTGGCTTCGTGTATAGGGGCGAGCTGTGGTTTTGTGCCCTGTGCCAGCCAGATCTGTGTAGGGATTGCAGGGGGGTGCAGCATCCGGAGGTGCCACTATGGTTTGGCTACTGGATGGTGTCTGTAATTTATCTGTGGAGAGGGTCTGGGTTTGGGTCTGGTGTGGTTGATTGGAGATGGCGTTCTGTGTGCCTCTGGTTCTGGTGTCGGTTTTTGTGGGGAGGGCTATTTTCCAGATGTCTGGCAGGCGGGACGTATCGTCACGCTTGTTCATGTTGTGAGGGTGTTTCTCTATCTCGATGGCTTCCATGATTATTCTCTTGTGGTGATGTTCCATGTTAAAGAGCAATTTGGAATCTGCAAAATTAATTTCGTGTCCTGTTTCTTTCATGTGTTGGTAAAGAGAGGAAGTTTTTTCTTCTTTTTTGACGGCATTCTTGTGTTCTGCGATACGTGCATTTATTCGTCTGTTTGTTTGTCCAATGTACGTGGCTGGGCAGACTTTGCAGGGTATTTCATAGACCCCTTGGTTTTCTAACTGGATTTTATCTTTTGGGTTTCTGAGGATATTGGCTATTTTTTGGTTGGTGCAAAAGGCTGTTTTGATATTGTGTTTATGGAGGATTTTGCTAATTTTATCTGTAGTGCCCTTGATATAAGGAAGGAGGGCCATGCCATTGTTTTCTTCTGTGTCTTGGTTTTTGGGGGGTGTTTCTTTTTGGATTAGCTTCGTAACCCTGTTTTGCTGGTATCCGTTGGCGATTAACACATTTGAGAGATTCTGTAACTCAGTTGTCAAGTGGTCTTTGTCAGCCAGGCGTTTGGTTCTGGAGATGAGAGTCTTGGCTACGGAGTTTATTTGTGCAGGGTGGTGGTGTGATTGTGCATGTAAGTAGCGGTTGGTGTGTGTTTTTTTCCGGTAGATAGTGTGTCCTAGGGAGCCATCAGGTTTTTTGTAGATTAGGACGTCAAGGAAGGGAAGTTGGTTGTTGGCTTCTATTTCCATAGTGAATTGTATTTTGGGGTGTAGGCTGTTGAGATGTGTGAGGAAGCTATCTAGTTTTTCCTTCCCGTGTGGCCAAATTACAAAGGTGTCGTCAACATATCTGAGCCAAAGTTTGGGTTTGTGTTCTGACTTGTCTAAAGCATTGGTTTCAAAGTGTTCCATGTACAGATTTGCGATGACCGGTGAGAGGGGTGATCCCATAGGTGCTCCTTCTATCTGTTTGTATCTTTGTCCATTGTGGATGAAGTACGTGTTGGTTAGGCAGTGGTTGGTCAGGTCCAGGATGTATTCGGGGGGATTGTATTTGTTTTGAATGGCTGTCAAGGCTTCATTAATGGGCACTTGTGTGAAGAGAGATACAACATCGAAGCTCACAAGTAGGTCATCGGGATGTAGGTTTTGCTTCTTTATTGTTTCTATGAACTGGAAGGAGTTTGTAACGTGTGAAGCGATAGATTCTGCATAGGGCTGAAGTTGCTTAGCGAGAAATTTAGCGAGATTTTGTAGAGGTGAGCCTATGGAGCTTTTGTAGAGGTGAGCCTATGGAGCTGACTATTGGTCTGAGTGGTGTTCCTTCTTTGTGTATCTTGGGGAGACCGTAGAGTTTGGGGCATCTGGATGATTTTTCTCTGGGGATGATTCTTAGCTGGATTTCTTCACTGATAGGAGAGGCTTTTATTTTGGATTTGGTGGTTTTTTTCCAGATAGGTGGTGGGATCTGTTTTTATAGGTTGCTAGGTAGGGTCTTGGAGTAGATTTGATAGTTTTGCTTGGTAGTCCGATGTGTTCATCACAACAGTGGCATTACCTTTGTCTGCTGGGAGAATGTCATCGCAAATCTGTACATGGAACACTTTGAAACCAATGCTTTAGACAAGTCAGAACACAAACCCAAACTTTGGCTCAGATATGTTGACGACACCTTTGTAATTTGGCCACACGGGAAGGAAAAACTAGATAGCTTCCTCACACATCTCAACAGCCTACACCCCAAAATACAATTCACTATGGAAATAGAAGCCAACAACCAACTTCCCTTCCTTGACGTCCTAATCTACAAAAAACCTGATGGCTCCCTAGGACACACTATCTACCGGAAAAAAACACACACCAACCGCTACTTACATGCACAATCACACCACCACCCTGCACAAATAAACTCCGTAGCCAAGACTCTCATCTCCAGAACCAAACGCCTGGCTGACAAAGACCACTTGACAACTGAGTTACAGAATCTCTCAAATGTGTTAATCGCCAACGGATACCAGCAAAACAGGGTTACGAAGCTAATCCAAAAAGAAACACCCCCCAAAAACCAAGACACAGAAGAAAACAATGGCATGGCCCTCCTTCCTTATATCAAGGGCACTACAGATAAAATTAGCAAAATCCTCCATAAACACAATATCAAAACAGCCTTTTGCACCAACCAAAAAATAGCCAATATCCTCAGAAACCCAAAAGATAAAATCCAGTTAGAAAACCAAGGGGTCTATGAAATACCCTGCAAAGTCTGCCCAGCCACGTACATTGGACAAACAAACAGACGAATAAATGCACGTATCGCAGAACACAAGAATGCCGTCAAAAAAGAAGAAAAAACTTCCTCTCTTTACCAACACATGAAAGAAACAGGACACGAAATTAATTTTGCAGATTCCAAATTGCTCTTTAACATGGAACATCACCACAAGAGAATAATCATGGAAGCCATCGAGATAGAGAAACACCCTCACAACATGAACAAGCGTGACGACACGTCCCGCCTGCCAGACATCTGGAAATTAGCCCTCCCCACAAAAACCGACACCAGAACCAGAGGCACACAGAACGCCATCTCCAATCAACCACACCAGACCCAAACCCAGACCCTCTCCACAGATAAATTACAGACACCATCCAGTAGCCAAACCATAGTGGCACCTCCGGATGCTGCACCCCCCTGCAATCCCTACACAGATCTGGCTGGCACAGGGCACAAAACCACAGCTCGCCCCTATACACGAAGCCAAGCCAGAGCACAACTAAGTGCAGTACAGCCATCTTCTCAGAAAAATTCTTCACTAGCTCAAGAGGTCAAGACACGAAAGCTTTAGCAACTAATCCACACCTAATGACCCTCCTAAGTGGTACTCAGAATATCACTCAAGAAATCACTCAAGATATCCCTCAAGTAATTAATGAACAAAAGAAGAAAAGGCACAATAACCTGGGAACTTCCTCTCTGCCCAGAACGTTGGAGGCTATACACCACACCCCCTCAACAGTATTTATAGGAACTCAAACACTGAGATCCTGCTCTGTTCTAGTAACAAGAAGCCGAAAGCACCAGCCTGAAGATGACGAGTGAGACCTCATCGAAACGTCGCCTAGACACCCCAACTCTTACACGGGAAGATACCCGAAGACACCAAAACCTGCATTCCTGTACCCGTGAAAATCTACGAAAGCATATATACACACACACACACACACACACACACACACACACACACACAAATATATATATACACACACACATGCTGTATATGCTTTTTGATCTGTGTAGATCAAATACACACATGCTGTATATACTTTTTGATCTGTGTATAAAACAGTTATAGTCAATGCAATCCTGCCTGCCATACTCAGTTGTCTAGGATAATTTCATCCAGTAAATATTCCAGAGTAGTATCGCTAATTAACCACAATTAGCTTTTTCTGTGAATACCAGTGCAAGATATATGCCCATGCACATAAGTGCACTGGTATGTGAACAAATTATTATGAGTTGGCCGGGTTGGCCTTATATGAAATATTTGCAGCATGAATGTGCTGGCGTTGGTTTGGAGCTCTTTTATCACATGTACCTTTCATTTGGCCCTGAAAGTAAAGAAGAAGAAGAGGAGGAGTTTGGATTTGATATCCCACTTTATCACTACCCGAAGGAGTCTCAAAGCGGCTAACATTCTCCTTTCCCTTCCTCCCCCACAACAAACACTCTGTGAGGTGAGCGGGGCTGAGAGACTTCAGAGAAGTGTGACTGGCCCAAGGTCACCCAGCAGCTGCATGTGGAGGAGCAGGGACACAAACCCGGTTCCCCAGATTACGAGACTACCGCTCTTAACCACTACACCACACACATCAAGAGGATGCTCCAGTAACACTCCAAATGTTCCTTTTCAGCTGTGGCTTCACATTCCCCACACATGACATCATATGATGTCAGGTGTGGTACAGGTTTGCATGGCAGGGGAAAACAGGCCCATGGGACAAATTACTTGCAGGCCAGATTTTACTCCATGGGTCAGAGGTTCCTCATACCTGCTATGCAGGATGATTAGTTGCAACTATTCTATGATAAGTAAGTTATGTACAACTGATTTTGTCACATACGTACAGACTGTCAATAGTAGGGAAGCTACTCACTAAACAAGCCTGAAAAGATAAAAAGAATAAGTTGCATGCTGATGCTCAGTTTCTCATTAGCTGCACTGTTCATTAGCTGATAATGATGTATCTGTGCATTGTAATTCTGTTTGCAGCGTTATTTAACAAGCAAGCCAGTAGTGGATGAAAATGAACAAAAACTAAGCTGTTGAATGTCTGGGCTGAATGTCATATATGAGAACAATTAAATTTAGTTCATGATATCAATGAAATTGCTGTTGTCTGTTTTTTAGTAATCGATTTATAGTGTGCATGTATTATGAAAAAGTTAATAAAAGATAATATTTGTTAAAATTTAAAGAACTGTAGCTCACGCAAAACTCTCAATCTGTTTTCAGGATTGTTTTTTCTCTCCTGCTCTTGTTTGGCTGCCTCTGCTTCTCTTGAAATATGTGAATTTGCTCCCCATCCAAGTCCCAGAAGCACTGTTCCCAGGATCCTATGCAACGCTCACTCAATGAACCCTCCAACAACTTCTGTGGATGTTGCCAAAGGGGCATATTGGAGGTTCCAAGGAACAGTGGAGCCCTTAACACCTTTTTATATAAGTCCCCCCTCTCAGCTCTGTCCGCATGAGCAGGGAGGGGCAAGGCTCTTAGCACTTCTTTCAAGCAAATCATGCGCAACTAGTTCAATACGGAAAGCTGCATTGCAAATGTGGCATGAACCAGGGCGGACTAGAACTAACAGGTGGTGGAAGCATAAACTCAACAAATTCCAAACATGCTACAGTTACTTATTTATATCATAAAGTTTATGTATATCCCTTGTTTGTGTATATACAAAGCCCTAAATAACTTGGGGGCCCAAATATCTGAAGGAGTTCCTCCTCCCATAGAAGCCTATCTGAATGTTCAGGTCAGCAGGGGAAGCCCTTTGATGATTAAGTGGTCGTGGCCATGGCACATTGGAAGGCCTTTTCGGTGGTGGCTCCCCTGTTACTGGAAAGCCTTCCCCTTGGAGATGCATCTGGCATTGTCACTGCACTCTTGTTATTTCATCAAGATGAACCTTTTTGCCCTAGGTTGTTTTTTTTTAATATGGCAGAAGAATGAGTTTTGATTGGCTTCCACTGTAATATTTTGTGTGTGTTTCAATTATGGTTTTAAGTAGGGTTTCCATACGTTGGTGATTTGGCCATCAGAAACAGAAAGTGCTGAAATGTCCAGACGTATGGCAACCCATGTCGGAAATGTAATTTTTTGCGAATTTCCTTAAGCTTAAAAACTTTCTTTTTAGTTTTAGTTTTTAGTTTCCCTGTTTTAAGTGATGCTTTATTGTTTTTAAATCTGTTTTATTGAATGTAGGTATCCTGTTGTAGGTCCTTGCAGTGCATAAATAAATTCAAACAAAGACAAATATCTTTTTGCAATAAATGGTCCCTTGCACCATATCACATACAATTCTGGTGAGTTCCTCAGTCCTCAGGTACAGCTACACTTGGTAGAGGGAACTGGTGAAAAATTGGGGATCCAGCCTTTGGGCAAGCAGAAATGTTCTCTGTTCACAATACAGTGGTACCTCGGGTTACAGACGCTTCAGGTTACAGACTCCGCTAACCCAGAAATAGTATTGTGGGTTAAAAACTTTACTTCAGCTAAAGTGGTACCTCAGGTTAAGAACAGCTTCAGGTTAAGAACGGACCTCCAGAACGAATTAAGTTCTTAACCCAAGGTACTACTGTATAAAGAAGACAACTCCTAGGGATATTTTCAAACATTTCCCTTCACATTGTCTATGCCCGAGAAACTTGTGGGTGCGGATGTGAAGTCATATTGAATATGTCGGTATTGATTGCTTGAAGGACCAAACTACTACTGGAGTAACACACTTTGAAGTTGCAATGTGTTTTTTTCTTCCTCCTTTAAAATTAGAACTAGCAGGTGCAGGTGCGTCAATACTTTATTGTTCCTTTGGAGAGGCACTGTACTTTTGTACTGTAGTCCTTGCAGGAGGTGACGTTTTATGGTTCACTGTTTCAATTCTTTGTGTTCTTTCTTTTTATGTTGGTGCTTCTTGACTAATCAATAAAAAATATTAAAACTAAAGGGAGAGATAAATAAATGGTAGGTGCTTGGGGACCTGGGGAGATGAGAAGGATGAGGATGCATTTAACCCTTTCATCCTTTGTCATGGTTCCAGCACCCCACCCCTGAAGTTGCTGTTAGTCTTTGAAGCAAAGCTCCCATTGGGACCAGTGGAGACTTCCCTTCCAGGGCTGCCACAGGTGGGGATTTCTGTTGGGGCTATGGCATCACATGGTTGCTGCAAGGATAACATGGGATGAAATTATGCATATAAACCCGAGCTCCTTAAAGGGATGGAATGTGAATAAGTAGTTTAAGTAATGACTTCATCACAGAATGCTGGTAATAGAAAATATATTCCCCATACTCTCATTTTTATTGATCTGACTGCAGCCTTATGAAATATGGACCTGAATGTACATGAAGAAGAGTTAAACTCACAGCTTCTTATCTTTAGACCCAGAAAACAATAGATTGGAAGTTTCTGCATGATGAGAACAATGCAGAATGGTTAAGGATGTGCTTTTTCTTGATGTCTTCTGTTACAGCTGTTATGTCAAGAAGCCAAGAAGGACCTGGAGAGATGGGAAAGGCTGTTGTCATCCCCAAAGATGATCAGGAAAAAATGAAAGAACTCTTTAAAATCAACCAGTTTAATCTTATGGCCAGTGACATGATTGCATTCAACAGAAGTTTGCCTGATGTAAGACTAGAGGGGTAAGTTTACACATTTGGCTTGGTTTTGCAGTGTGTTGCATTGACATTCCCAATATTTCTAATCTGTTTTATGTTATTATCATATTTATTTTGGATATTTTTAAACCGCCTTTCTAGAAAATGCCCATCAAATAAAAATTATGGAGTATCATTAATCCAACAAAGATAAAAACATAAGAACAACCAATAAAAAATACTCAGCCAGCCAATCAGAGGAGCTTCCCACAGCACTGACAAATCACAATCCAGGCTGTAAAAAACGCTTGAATATGTTAGTTGGAATAGGTATGTAGTTATGACCTTCTGAAAACCGGACATATGGCAGCCCTAGTGATGTTGCAGAAGCTAACTGGGAAAATCTGACAACTTCTAGGTCAGTACTCTTAACTGACCTAGGGTAGGGTCCACTTCACAGTTTACAAAATTTCTCTAGAATAGAAATTGCAAGCTGTAGGGATTTTGTGTGTGTGTTGTTTTGCATGAAAGTAGCAGCTATGTCCTTGCCTGTGATGGGTTATGGTAGCGCTAGCTTAGCTGGGGTGAGCTAAAAGGAGCAGATCTGGGCTGGAGAGGAGACTGAAGGCCAGTTGAGAGGTTGTAAGAGCTGCAAGAGACGGGTAGCACTCAGGTGAGGGGCTAGAAAATGCCATATGGGCCTGGCAAGCAGAGCCAGATGTTAAGTGTAAATGCTAAGGTAGTCAGAAGATTAGAGCATACATGCAGATGAGCATACATGCAGATATCATCATACACACATCTTGAAGGAACTGCAGCAGGTAATTTGCTGATGAATGGTTAGCCAGCATGTGTATTCATTTGGATTATGCAGACCTGGGAATGGAAGTGAGGTTGCAGAGAATGCTTGTTGATTATTCCATACTGAGTTGGGGCTTTGCATTGCTTTCAGTGGTTGACTGGAACTGTTAATTGAAGCCAGAGGAGTGTGCACAATCCATCTGTAAACTTGTAAACATGCAAATGTGTATTAACAGTGTCCTGCAACTTCAAAACATTCGAGGTTTTTAAGGCTTTCTATATTCTGTTGTGATACATAACTGAGAATTAAAGCGCCTTCCATTTTGAGGTGACAACACCTTTAGCAGCCCTGTCCAGTTCTGATTTGCTGTCATTACATGGAATCTGACACTTCTTGTAATGCGTGGAACGTATTTTGCATGCTCTTCCCATTTAGATATAGCAGTGTCACTGTAGGTGTTCTGCATCTGCAGAGAAAGATAATTCTGGCAATTGCTAGTAATTCAATAGGTGTCACAGAAAACATTCCTTCTAACTAATACACACAGAGATATTGAATACAGTGGTACCCCGCAAGACGAATGCCTCGCAAGACGGAAAACCCGCAAGACAAAAGGGTTTTCTGTTTTGGAGGCGCTTTGCAAGACGAATTTCCCTATGGGCTTGCTTCGCAAGACGAAAGCCCATAGGGAAATCTCCGGGGACCTGTTTTAAATTGCTGGCGGTCGGGAGCAAAGACTTTCGCCCACAGCCGGCCTTCAGAAGAGGTCCTGGACCTCTTCTGAAGGCCGGCGGGGGGCAAAAGTCTTTGCTCCCCCCCGCCTGCCTTCCCGGGACAGCTGAGACTTCTCCGCTGCCCCGGGCGATCTTAAAATGCTGGCGGGCGGGAGCGAAGCGTTTGCTGCCGACCCCCAGCATTTTAAAATCTCCCTGGGACAGCAGAGAAGCAGCCCCCTGCGACCCTCTCCCGGCTGGAGAGGTGACGTGCGCCTATGGCAGGAGCCTCCATAGGCGCGCGTCACCTCTCCAGCTGGGAGAGCATGCGCGGGGCTAAAGCAGCCCCCTGCGACCCTCTCCCGGCTGGAGAGGTGACGCGCGCCTATGGCAGGAGCCTCCATAGGCGCGGGTCACCTCTCCAGCTGGGAGAGCACGCGGGGGGCTAAAGCAGCCCCCTGCGACCCTCCCCCGGCTGGAGAGGTGACGCGTGCCTATGGCAGGAGCCTCCATAGGCGCGCGTCACCTCTCCAGCTGGGAGAGCGCGCGCGGGGCTAAAGCAGCCCCCTGCGACCCTCTCCCGGCTGGAGAGGTGACGCGCGCCTATGGCAGGAGCCTCCATAGGCGCGCGTCACCTCTCCAGCTCGGAGAGCGCGCGCGGGGCTAAAGCAGCCACCTGCGACCCTCTCCCGGCTGGAGAGGTGACGCGCGCCTATGGCAGGAGCCTCCATAGGCGTGCGTCACCTCTCCAGCTGGGAGAGCGCGCGCGGGGCTAAAGCAGCCCCCTGCGACCCTCTCCTGGCTGGAGAGGTGACGCGCGCCTATGGCAGGAGCCCGCCAGCATTTTAAAATCTCCCCGGGACAGCAGAGACTTCTCTGCTGTCCCGGGGAGATTTTAAAATGCTGGGGGTCGGCAGCGAAGCGTTCGCTCCCGACCCCCAGCATTTTAAAATCTCCCCGGGACAGCAGAGACTTCGCTCCCGCCCGCCAGCATTTTAAAATCGCCCCGGGACAGCAGGGGCTTTTAAAATGCTGGCGGTCGGCAGCAAAGCCCTCCTGTCCCCGGAGCTTGCGGGGCGGGAGGTGGGAAGAAGGGCTTTTCTTCCCACCACCAGCCTTCAGAACAGCCTTCTGAAGGCTGGGGGTGGGAAGAAAAGCCCTTGTTCCCCCCCCCATCCTTCAGAAGAGGTCGGGGGACAGACTGTCCCCGGACCTGGTCTGAAGGTGGTTTCCCTAGGAACGCATTAATTGATTTTCAATGCATTCCTATGGGAAACCGTGCATCGCAAGACGAAAAACTCGCAAGAAGAAAAAACTTGCGGAACGAATTAATTTCGTCTTGCGAGGCACCACTGTATTAGTATGATCAGCATGAAGAAAGAGGGGGGAGACATTTTTTAATTGCCTTGATGTGTCATGTGGTATCAGTCGCACTATGTAATATGTGTTGTCGGCACGTATTAAAAGCATTACAATAGTAAATTAGATTTTTCAGGGAAGAAATGACACACTTTACTCATGTCAGAGGCTGCTGTATCATCTTCAAGACAATTCTTCACTTACATAGCCCTTAGGGTTTGACCAGCAGACAAGTCAAGACAAATCTAGGGCCCTTTGGTGTGGGATGGGCCTCCTGTCTCCAAACTGCTACCTTACTTATTGAAAAAGCTGGTGCTCTGCTCTTGCTACCACCCAGGTGGCCTTCAAGATGTTGCTGGACTTCAACTCACTTCCTCCACAACCATTTGCCCTGATGCCTGGGGCTGGTACGAGTTGTAGTCTACCAACGTCTGGAGGGCCACAGGTTCCCCATCCTGTTTTATAGCCTAATCTTATAGCACAATGCTTCACCCCAGGGGGAATATGGCTCCTGTTTCTTTCTGCCTACCACAGGAAGTGGATGGTGGCACATGAATGGTAGCCTGGATTGTGTTCGTCCCACCCATCAATACTTTACTCCAGCTGCCACTTTGCCACCTATAATTACTAGGGTGGCAACATACTGTAGGAGGAGGCTTGCTGGCTGGCAGCTTTTCTGAAGGTGGGCATGGCATGGAATCCTTATGTTGTTGTTGTTTAGTCGTTTAGTCGTGTCCGACTCTTCGTAACCCCATGGACCAGAGCACGCCAGGCACTCCTGTCTTCCACTGCCTCCCGCAGTTTGGTCAAACTCATGCTGGTAGATTTGAGAACACTGTCCAACCATCTCGTCCTCTGTCGTCCCCTTCTCCTTGTGCCCTCCATCTTTCCCAACATCAGGGTCTTTTCCAGGGAGTCTTCTCTTCTCATGAGGTGGCCAAAGTATTGGAGCCTCAGCTTCACGATCTGTCCTTCCAGTGAGCACTCAGGGCTGATTTCCTTCAGAATGGATACGTTTGATCTTCTTGCAGTCCATGGGACTCTCAAGAGTCTCCTCCAGCACCATAATTCAAAAGCATCAATTCTTCGGCGATCAGCCTTCTTTATGGTCCAGCTCTCACTTCCATACATCATTCCTGGGAAAACCATGGCTTTAACTATACGGACCTTTGTTGGCAAAATGATATCTCTGCTTTTTATACATCTGGAATCCTTATACCAGGATAGAATTCCAGCCCCCAGAAGGGTTCCAATGATACATGAACTACACAGAGATTTTGGCATTTGAAGCTGCTTGTTGTGGTTATAGTGTTGGGTTTGGTCCTGGGAATAGCCTTCAAATCTCCTCTAAGGCTATCAGCTAGTTTTGGGCACAGCACATTTTCTCAGTCTAGTCTACTAACTGGCTTCATTGTTAGCATAAAGTGTCACTCTTGAGTTCTTTGTTATACATATTAGCTTTTTTTAAACTGGTTTTTCCCCATTGACTTTTGGAAATGTAACCTTAGCAAGAGCAGGTGATCTCCCACCCATCTGGTCTAGGGAACCACCCACTAACAGTGCCTCAGTCTTATCTGGATTGAGTTTCAGTTTATTGTCTCTCATCCAGTCCATTACTAAGGCAAGACACTGGTCTAGCACTTCCACTGCCTCATCTGCACATGTAAAGGAGAAATAGAGGTGGGTGTCATTAGCATACTGCTGACAACATACTCCAAACTTCTGCAGAACCCCACCCAGCAGTTTCATGTAGATGTTAAACAACGTGGGGAATAGGATTGAGCCCCGCGGAATCCCACAACTGGGGACCTTGACTAGTATTTACTGTTGTTCTCTCTGGGTTCTATCTCTACTGTCAGGAAAGGCTGAATCTTCCAGTTTTTGGTTTAATAGGATTCTGTCTTATTTCCTTTAGATACGGGAGCATTGGAGTGAGATGGTGTGGAGATATTGAGACGGATTTTATATATTATCCACAAGAGACACAGATATGCTTTTGGCAGAAATTTTTATATTTGTAAACAGAAGAGAGTTATCTCGTCTAGACTGCTGCAGTATTCTACTCTGCCTCATTTCTCCCCCTGAGTTTTGGAATTTTGAATTAATGAAACTTCACAACCAATGGTTCTTTCTGTTTCTGTTTTTTTATTATTATAAATTTCTAGACTTTCAATTCTTTCAGAAAGGCAACATTAAAAAAAATGAATTTAAGTTTCTATGAGGAAGTGGTAGGTGAGAGAGAATTTGTGTACATGCTTGTGCATACATGCATAAAATATATTGTTTCAACATTCCAGAAGACAACTGGAGCAGAACCCAAGGCATAGTGAAATGGTGGGATAAGAGGGATCCACTTATCTCTAATCGAAACCAAAAGCCTTTCCTTCTTCACACTGCATTCCTGTGATCAAAAAATTCATCACAGCAGACAATCTGTATTGATTTACAGTCCCTACTCTGCTTGGAGGTAACTCAAATTTGAGGCACAGAGAACCACAGTCAATATAAAGATTCTGTATTTTTATCTTGCCTTGTCTGCTTTTGACTGCACCAGGCTGTTTGCTTCAGTTCATTGCTCAGATTGCAGGTGAACTTTATGTGCATCACTTGCATTTGTTATTTGTCAGAACTGTAATAATATCCAGGAAAGCCTCCAGCCTATTCAGACTGAAATCAGCCAGTTTCAGCAAATGAAGAATTAGCAGCACAGCCTGGTGACAGATGAAACAATCTTATGGGGGCATTTCTCAATGTGCACATCAAAGACAGCTGGATTCATAAAGGGCTGCCCTTGACCAGCTGCGGGGAAATCAGACTTGTCTAATAATGGCTTGACAGTGGAGGACAGCCTGTCTCTGGAGGATAGGCAAGCACCTGGATTTTAGACACTGGCATGGTGCTCCATATGTTAGTTTATTTTTGAAGTTCTCTGTCTGAAGATTGGCCTGTGCAGCTAGAACCAATGGATGTGCATCTGAAATATAAGAAGTGCCTTTGCATTTAAAAAATTGTTCTGAACTTGTAATTTAGCTACCACAGCACCTTTTTTAATTGGGATGGGCAAATTGTTTTGCAAAGAAGCCCAAATTCCATGTATTGGATGGCTGCAGCTCCTTTGCATATTTCCATTCTATTTATAGTATACATCACTATGATTTAACCTGGATAATACCAGGGTATGGTTAGTGTACACATACACCCAGTGCTTTTTTCTGGGGGGATGCAGTGGTACACAAACCCCTAACATTTTGTGAATCTTTGTACTTTTGTTAATTTACTGTATTTATTTTCCCCGATTTAAACTATAAAACGGTGATTTTCTTGAGTGAAAATGACAGTACCCTTAAACTTTTTTTTTAGAAAAAAAAAGCACGGCATACATCTATTCTGTATTCTTGCTGAGGAAATGTTGCCATATCTCAGCCATTGAAAGAGGAAGTCACTGGTTCAAATTTCACCACTGCCATGAACTCACTGGACAAGACAGGCATCCTCAATCACTAGCTCATGTTTGAAGAAATATGAAGCATTTCAGCCTGGAGTGTCACCAAATAAAACAGCTTGGCAAATAGTGATATCACAGCAGAGATCTTACTACTCTCTCTCTCTCTCCGCACCCAATATTTAATACATGAATACTTATGATGATACTGGCTTTGCCACTGTAACTATTACCAAGACAAAATAAATACTATGCATCATAATCATCATCATAATCATCATGATTTCCAGCCTAGGGTTGACATTATGACAATATACGTGCTAGGAGAATAGGTTATTCCTACTGGTTTGTTTGTAGAGTTTTAGATACAACCCATGCAATATTCTTTACAGGTTTTAAAGGGTTGTGTTCTGTTGGAAAGGGAGCAATTTTTCTCTCCTATGCCCACTGATTTTTTGATTTTTATATTTATTTTTACTCCCCATGTGCACAGGGGAAGTTTATAGTGATCGGGGTTTTCCGGTCAAGATGGCGATGAGGTAAGACGCATTTGCCGGAGCTCATTTCGAATCCTCTCTATAATCTGTGTTGTGGTTCCCAGCCTTTCAAGTTTTTGCTGAAGATTGTATCAGGGTGTTGGAGCCCACGCCAGGAGTTTACATTGTTGATAACTGTAAAGCCTGCATCGTAAATCAGCTTTAATGAGCAGATAATTGTATTCTCTGGCAGCCTTGGAAGCAGCCTCCGACTTACCGGTTTCCGCCAGCTCACATCCAGTTGTATTTTTATTTCTTCCACCTTTTATTACCTTTTAAGCACTGTTATTTTAAAAGACTTTTAAAAGACTCATAACGATGGGCCAAGGCAAACGCCTAAGGGATTGTGACGAGGCTCTGCCCTCCCCAAGAGCCAAACAATTAAAAACCGACCCCCTCGTGTCTGGCAATCGGACTGACCCCACTGAACACTGCTATAGGGTGAAAACTCAGAACCGTTTCTACCCTCTAATGTCTCCAGAAACAACGTCAACATCAGAGGAATTATTTTTACCCCAGATTAAAACTGTGGCCGGCAAGCTTGGAGAAAGAGGGAGTGTCCCACTGAGGGTGGTGCAGGACGCCGGAGCTGAGGACTGCGCAAGACAAGAACAACACGAACATCTCCATCTTGTGGTCAGAACCCTTAATTGCATATTTAAGAAGATTGATGTGCTATCCTCCCAGCTATGTAACCTCGAACAGAAAATTGATAACTTCTGGCCAAAGTTTAAACCAACTGTAGATACGGGGGAATTGAAGTGCCAGAGGTCCTTGCCTTCAACCAAAAAAAGAAGTGTGATCCCTAAATATAAACCCAATCCTGCACTGAAACACCAAGCGTTGTTCCTGCAACCTAAGAAAATCTGCCTGATCATCCATTGGTAGCAAAGCCCACCTTGTGAGCTGAGTGCAGCTCTATTTTCTGACTCAATGGTGCAAGGCTGTTCAGCCATGAAATTGCTTCTTTCATGCATTCCCGTACATTTTTGCCTGGACAGTCACAGTTTAGAAAACTTGGATCATGACAGTGAATAGAGCAGCTGGGCAATCAGTTGATTCTAGGGATGAAGTTTAGCTTTCATGTGTGATACCATTTCCCTCATGTTTGGTTTGGGGTCAGAGGCAGTAATTATGGAGGGCAGTGTGCAGCCTGATCAGTCAGTAATATCTAAAACTGAAGCAATTACGTTACCTAATTATTACTTTTATTGAGGATACAACAAAAGTAAGTCATTTATTTACTTTATTTATAGATTTGCTTTCATTCACCATAGCTGGCTATAGCTCCATTGTAGGGAACCTTGCCCTTCCAGATGTGGTTGTACTATCAGCTTCCATCAGCTTCAGGCAGCATAGCTAATTGTCATGGGAGCTAATGTCCAACCATATTTGGAAGACTACAGATTCCCATTTCTCAAAGGCTCAAGAGTAAGATAATCATCTTACTCTTCCTACTTATGGTTTAATCATCTTTGGTTCAGGACTCAAAGCTTAGCAAACATCACACCAAGTTTGCAAATGCATATGAAAAGCTTATCATTCTGCAACCACCTTGTAACAAGGTTTTAGACAGTGTGAACAATGAGGACGGTATATTGATGACAATATTGATGTTGATGATGATTTAAATTTGTATCCTGCCATTCTTTTGTAGATCTCAGGGCCGTTCACAGCATAAAAATGAAACAAGATGAAAATACAAAATACATAATAAAAACCAACCAATAACACCCCTCTCTCTACCCCCTCCCACAAACACATTTAAAATGGTACAGTTTAGGATGTTAGTCAGCCAAAGGCCAGGTTAAAGAGGAATGTTTCTACCTGGCACCTAAAGTTGTATATTGAAGGCGTCAGGTGAGTCTCCCTGGGGAGAGCATTCCACAAATGGGGAGCCACTTCATAAAAGTCTAATTCTCTTGTTGCAACCTTCTGGACCTTTCATGAAGGAGGTGCATGAAGAGGGGCATCAAATGATGATCACAGGATCTGGGTAGGTTCATGTGGAGAGAAGTGGTCTTTAAGGTATTGCAGTCCTGAGGCATCACTGATGGTGACTCTGCCTTGGGTCTACTTGGCAATTGCAAAAGCACTGACGTGTGTGTGTATAATATAACTTACTTTGCACCAATCCTCTAGATCAGCTGCCAAGGCAGTGGTCAGGGATGATGGGAGATGTAGTTCCAGTAGTATCTGAAGGGCATCCCATTGACAACATCTGCTCTGGATGATCCAGTTCCTGTTTCCTTCTTTACAGGGCCCGACACAAAGTTGGGAGAAATAAAAATCTCCCAGAAAAGTTCTTCAGATTTTCTTAAAACACTAGATTATGAAAAAAAGAAACACACCCCACTTTTAGGAACTGTGGAACTTATATTTGGCCCAAACTCAAGGACACAAAGAATGTTCAAAGTCCCAGGTCTGCATATGGCTTGTCATCAGGATGTCCAGTCTTATTATGCCTGGAATTTTAAAATGCCATCTCTTTTCCCGTTGGACCATCTCCCTTTTCATTTTTTTTGCGTGGAACATAAGGCAGCACAAATCTGAACTGTTAACTACTTTGCTTATAAGCATTATCAATTATGCCAACACAAGATGTTTTCGTTAGCTAATGATCCCCCAACTGGCAGGTAATTTGGACCTGCAACAGCAAAGCAAACATGACATATGGTATGGTCACAAGCATTGCCAGTATGCATGAAGCTCACTGCAAAGCCTTCTGGACTTGGGACGAAAGCAGGAAGAGTTGCTTTGAAACAATCTTGGTTAGTTAATTTATAGTAGCTTGCATCTCTGATGTCTGACAATTGTGCAGTTCTTTTTCCCATGCCCAAAGGTGTAAAGGAATTTCAGTATGACTTTTTCCTTGAGCATATCTGTCTTCAAGATACATATCTGACAGTATTCATGAAAACATAATTGATGTTTTGGTTGAGTATTTCTGAGGCAAATGTGCAATCATTCAGCCTGAAGAATGCCAGGTATTAGATGAATGGCTTTGTCCTGTGCCCACAAGTCAGGCATGCTATTCCTAGAAGATAACATTTCCTTCCATCCCTGGTGTATTTCTTTCAGAGTTAAGAGAAATAACACTCATTGATACAATGTTTGCAGTCTATCTAATTTTGCGAAGTAAAGACAATAGGCAATAACTTTGAATGGAAACATGCAGCCGAGTATGGAAGCAACAATTTCCTCCCTTCATAGGCTGAAAATCTCACTTGTCACAGAGTTTTTCTTTGATTGTTGCTTTTGCACTCCTGACAGAAATCCAATTTAGGAAGGAAGCTCTGAGACCAACACATCTGTTACCTGCTTTGTGAAGTGCAACACTGAAGTCTGCCTTAAACCTATTAGTAAATTCTGATGGGGAGGGGTGGGTAAACATTTATGATACAAAAAGTGTGTTGCCATATTCTAGCTTTATTTAGAATGCCCCTTAGCTAATTGCTCTTAAACTAGCTTCTGAACATGACTGGAATACTAAAAAGCATTCATGAAGGACCAAGTCTGTAGCAAAGAAAGAAAGAACCATGTGGAATCTCATTAGGTAGCATTTTCTTATCAACAGTTTTTCTTTATTATTATAATAATTAATTTAATTATAATTATCACTAAAACTGCAGCAAAGGATATTGTCTTACAGTAGGAGGAGAGAAAACCTCAGAACATGGTGGCGGTCAGTGGCCCTTAGGAGATGGGGAAACTTGACATAGACACACTGTTTCCAATATTATACTGTGCTCTAGAAATACAGTGGTACCTCAGGTTACATACGCTTCAGGTTACATACTCCGCTAACCCAGAAATAGTGCTTCAGGTTAAGAACTTTGCTTCAGGTTGAGAACAGAAATCGTGCTCCGCCGGTGCGGCAGCAGCAGGAAGCCCCATTAGCTAAAGTGGTGCTTCAGGTTAAGAACAGTTTCAGGTTAAGTACGGACCTCCAGAACGAATTAAGTACTTAACCCGAGGTACCACTGTAGAATGTAAGGCAGGGCTATGGAAAGGAGGAGACGATATCATTGTGAGATTGGTTCTCAGTGTTATCCATTCTGTTCCATTGGACAAAGTAAATAGGGATGCAGGATGCGCAATTTCCACACGTACCCTCCTTCAGATTCTGAGTGTCACCAGTCTCTCCAGTTGGGTGGTGGCATTGCTTTCCTCAACCTTATCTGGGATTGCAGCTTCTTTTCATTATCTTCTATACAAACCAAGACTCCCATTCAGGTGTGCCACACAGTATACAGGCTGTGGATAGTAAGACTTGAGGAGGAAATCTGTCCCTCAGCTTTACATTTTTTAATATCTTGAAACATGGAGTTACAGAATTTTAAAGCACCTGTGTTTTCCTAACAGTTTACTAGCCTGAAACACTACTAGGGTTGGGGAGCAAGATAAACTCCCTCCCTCTTAACTACGTGCCTCATTGTTGATTTCCCTTTCCCTTTCTCTCCCCCCCCCCTTACACATGGATGTGTTCTACTCTTTTAGAGTAGAAAAAGGTCTCTACTGGCTTCATTGTTATTGGGATTAAGGGCCAATTCTTATTTTATGGAGCAGTATGATTGGGAAAATGTTGAAAAACTGCACATTATCCACTTGAGTTGCTTTGGAGATGGAGAGAAAGATTAGCCTCTTAAAAACCTGCACTTCGTGTGTGTGTGTTTTTTTAAAAAATTTTTTGAAATACTCCTTCATCTGCTACTTTGTTCCTACTCTGGCACAAAAGCTTTTTGAGCTTTTAACTAAATGAAATTCTTGCACAGAGGCAACTTTTGAAAAATTAATGCTCTATTTAGAGTTCTAAATCCCTAAGGAAAGCTTGATATTCAAGCCCACATTCTGAGTATGTCATTGTTATGAACAGTGACAGCTGAAGGTGTGAGTGAAGTCTCTTTGTTCTTGCAAACTGCAGACCTATTTATATTGTATAATATAACACGATAGAGACATTTTCAAGACACTTTCAAGACACATTTCCCCATCTATCACCAGATAGATAGATAGATAGATAGATAGATAGATAGATAGATAGATAGATATAAGATTGGATATAGTGTATTTTGGTTCAGCAAAATTCAGCAAGGCAGTGTCAACAGAGTTGTTTTTAAAGTGTTACTTCTGGCTAAGTAGGGAGAAAATTATAAATTATTTGTTGGCGCAAATTACTGCTTTTGAGTAATATACAGAGGGATTTTTTATTACTGTACATTTGAAAATTTCATATCTGAAACAGTGCATCAACCTTCTATTATATACTGTAATAAACATTAACTCCAGTATCGAGTTACTGCTTGAAATAGATGGCTCATTCTGTAACGCTGCTCTAAGGAACATACAGCTGTGTCCAAAACCTTGAATGTTGCACACAAATATAAAAGGAGAAAACATGTTATTTACCAAACTGGCATCTCTGAGAATTTAAATTCTGATCTGCATTTCAAAATGCTTTGCATTCAGCTTTGCATTCTTGCAGTTTCCACAGCTGCTTCGATATGAATGAAATGCATATGGTTAGGATCTAAAGCATTGCATACAAACCACCCATCACATCAGCTTAGGTGCTCTACAGTGGCATTCCAAGGGATGCAAGATTGCTCTGCTGCCCAAAGCAGAAAATGAAAGCTCCCATGTATGGGAGCACTTTGCATGCACTCCTGTACTTAGAAGAAAAGGAGGCTGCCTTACACTAAGTCAAGACTATTGCTCCATCTAGCAGATTGTTGGCTGCACTGAATGGCAGTAGCTCTCCAGGATGTTGGCAGAAGACATTCCTAATTATACCTGGGAAGATCAGGTGATCTGTATGCCTGTCCAGTCTGTTTCTGAGGTGCTGTTTGTTTCCTGGCAACTTTAAGGTCCCTGCTCTCATTACTTTTTGTTCTTTATCTGGGATCAGACAGCTCTTCAAATATACAACTGTCCTCTGCAAAGCAGGACACATGAGCACCCACCTGTGACAGCTGGGGAATCAGGAGTAGGACCTTGGATACTGAATGGAAATGCGGGGCAGAACATTGGTCTATAAGATACACCAAGATCCCAAGCCATTTAGGACTTTAAAGCCAACACTTTGAATTGAGCCTGGAAACAAATAGGCAACCACTGTAGATGATTAAACAAAATGAGTATAAAGTTCTAGAGTTGAAGATCTCCTTAGGAAACCCTTGAACCTTGTGCCCCCCTCCCCACAACTCTGATATTTAAGTTCTTATATTTCCATGATGAGTTTGGGTAGGATTACCCTACCCCACAACTTTGAGGCCTACTTAGTATTGTTACGGGGTTGGGGGTTGGGGGAGGAGTAGGCTGTATGCTACCACAGGTGTTTAAATTTAAGCAATGATTCAAATTCCTGGAGTAGCCAGGCTAGCTTCCTGGTGAGGTGATAGCCCAGGTAATGGGCCATTAAGGGAACAAATAAAATGACTATTTGCTACACAGATAATGGTTAGGGCCCCCTTCCTCAACTGGTTGGTCGAAAAACAAAGAGAAGAGTGGAATTATGTGAACTAGAAGCTGAAGAGTGGCAGGCTGGGAAATGAGAGAACCATGCCTGATTTCTGCTGGAACCAAAGGCTGCAGCTATGGGAGAAACAAGGGCCTTTTGGAGTGTTAATTCTTTGAACCCCTCCATTGCAGGCTCTCTCTCTCTCTCTCTCTCTCTCTCTCTCTCTCTCTCTCTGTGTGTGTGTGTGTGTGTGTGTAAATAGACCATATATCATAAAGACACCACAGTCTCCACTGTGCCTCATTTCCAAAAGCAAGCACGAGCCTGGAACCCCTGGAATCACCACCTGGAGATTGGGGTGGAATACAACAATGCAAAGACCACTTTTGGATAACACTGGCTTGTGCTTTCCACAAGTGTCTGGTCTAATCAACAAACATGTTAATAATAATTATTGCGTCAGTCTTGTAAGGCAAATTTTTCACTGTAAAACTTGGTCACTCCCCTTCTTCTTTTTCACAGAAAGCAAGAAGGATTTTCCATTTACTGTAGTTGTATAAATTCTAACAGTTGTGAAATAGTGGGAACTGGCCATTGTTTCAGAAGATTCATCAAGTCCTTTGATGACTGAATAGTAGCTTTGGTAGTTGTAAAATACAAAATGCACCCAAATAACGAATGCATCAAGCTTTTTTATTTTACGCCATACTTTTTGATTGCTGCTGTTAACTTTCTTAATGTAGAGCAATAAATAGTAACTGCTAAATTATCCCGTTACAATCCGTAAAGTCACCTAAGCCACTGTGTTTGGATTTGGTCCTAAATGATAACTGTTGCCTCTTAAATCGCCCGTAGTCACTGCAGTTTCTCATCTTGTCTGACTGCTCTGCTTCTATTCATGTGATGTATTATCTACCCTTGCATTGCTGAAATCAATACAATCCTGAAAGGGATAAAGCCACAGTGGAACAGTTTATGGTCACATAATTTGTACATAGCTAAAGGGAACAATAGTAAATAGGTATGTAGTGCACTCTGTTTTCATGTTATTGATCTTGGAAAGTGTGTTTTCATCACATTTAAACAGCTGTACTTACTTCATGCGTATTCATAAATCTACATTTGACAAATGCATGATTTCCAAAGGAAAACATTTCACTCACTAGAATATTGCCAGCAATCAGAATTATTGTAATGTCCTGAGGAAGATGAAAACAGGGTTTTCTTTTATTTGTTTGTTTACAGCTCCTGTAATTGTAGTCGTGTTTCTTTTAATGTGGCATAGTTTTGAACAGGAAGAATAAATAGCACTGCTGTTTTAAGTGTGCAGTATAAAATGTAAAGGTATTTTTATGTGCCTATATGTAAATCATCCCGGGGGGAAATGCTTAAACACACTGGCGGAGGAAGAGGGGGGCGGGGGGAGTGCATCGCCCCAGGCACCACGACCCTGGTGGGGTACCATCGCAGCTGCACGCCACGCCCCCAGAACTCGCACCATGCCCCTGCGGGCAGCGCACCACACCTCCAGGACGTGCGCCAGCCATGCCCCCACCTGCTCTCCCCCACTGCTTAGACAGTAGCATCAGATTTTTAGGTGCAAGTGCTGCATAGTATCAAAAGAACATTTTTGAGACTTGTAGCTAGACAAAGTGAGGTGGTAATGTTGGCTTTTCCCCACCAACAGAGTCTCTACTGCTATGTCTCTGCCTCACCAGATTAGCTGCTCATGATTTTTCAGTAGCAAGGATACTAAGCATAGATCAAGGAGATATTGTTTACATTTTGAGGAGGTTTAATAATCCAGCCATCAATAAGATGTGGGAAGGAGAACAATGCTGAAATGCTGTTTTATTTGTGCATGTGAACATAGATGTATGTCTGAGAGTGTAGGCATGTAAGGCTAAATGAGAAATACTTTTTGATGTTTTGTTTTCTCTCTGTGTGCAAATGCTTGGTGCTGAGTTTATTATTTGCTGTTTTTAAAACATTGATTCTTGTTATTTTCAGTGTTTTGAGAGCAATAAAATGTCTTTAGAAGGTGGATTTCATGAGTCTTAATACTAATATCCCTGTTACCCACACCATAGATTCATTTGTTACCAGCAGGAATCTTTCTTGCAGGTTTAGGGAGATTAATATTCTGCTTTCATTCTGCTTTCAGTGCAGCAACCTTGGGGCCTGGCTTCTGGAACCTGATTAACTTGTATGCCATTATTTAGTGCCATGGAATGAATTTCTGAATAAATCAACTTCCTTTTTGTCTTTGACAGATGCAAGACAAAAGTCTACCCTGATGAACTACCAAACACAAGTGTGGTCATAGTGTTTCATAATGAAGCCTGGAGCACTCTGCTTCGTACTATTTACAGTGTTATAAATCGGTCTCCACACTATCTACTTTCTGAGATTATCTTGGTAGACGATGCCAGTGAAAGAGGTATGAGTGAACAGAAAACAAATTATGATAAGGAATAAATAATTCCAGAGTAATGTTGTGGCAAGGCGATAAGAATGTAAAATACTTTTAAAAAGAAAATGAAATCTGTTTACTCTGAAAATTTTGCATTGCTGTTAATCCTAGGTTTTATGGGGACAATGGCTAGAGTGGTGAAAAATGTGTACTCAAGTCTATCAGATGCAGGCGAGATTCCCTTTTGCCTGCTCAGTGGTAGTGAGGGAAAGTATCACCATTGCATCTGGGCAATGTTGTGGAGTGTCACTGTTCAGAGCAGGTTGGGGTTTGCTGAATGCTGACCCCTGGAGTGAGCCAGAGAGACCCACTGTAGCCCATGGTGAACACATACTTTTACAGACAAAATGAACCATACCTGCTCTGTCTAGAGCTTCAGTTTACAACTGACAATTGCTTGTCAAGTTTATATGGATACTTTTCAGTGTGTGCATGCAGAGAATGTGGACAGAATACTTGCAGAAGTGAGGCCTGCCACATGCACACCCAAGCTTAGTAAATTTACCCGGTGGGACTTGCTCAGCAGGTAACAGATTGTTAATGCCACTCAGAAAAGGGGATTAACAGTTTTAAAAGAATCTGTAGTAGGACAAGTATTACAGAAACTCCTGTTATATCCTGCTGAGGTGAACTTTGGACCAGTTGATCCATAGCTGACCAGCTACAAGCTAGGCACTCCTTATGAGTGGCTGGGGAAACCCAGCCAGATGGGCGGGGTATAAATAATAAATTATCATCATCATCATCATCATCATCATCATTATTATGACTGACCATTCTCAAATGTACTATTTTGTGGGAGGGTTCTGAATGATGTAGTAGTAAGCCTGGCTACAGGTATTTCTGGATGAAACCAGTTATCTAAATCCTTTTCTAGGAATTCTGTCCCGTTTTCGTGATACATACTAGGTATGCATGTCCTTGTATGGTTCTTCTGGACCTCTCAACAGACTTCCCTCTAGGATGGGAAGAGGAGGTCCCATTTTATGTGGTTTCCAAAGGTCTAAATTGTGTACAGGGCCAATGCCGCCAAAATGATTATTCTCGATCACTCAGGTCACCTAAGGCCTTACTATGCTCTGCAGTGTATTTGTGAGAGAAATTATATTGCTGTATAGGAAAGAATCACTCCTGAACTTTGGAATTCCTTCTTCCAGAAAATTTGCCCATGCACATTTTTCTTTTGGCCTTTTGGAACATGGTAAAAACTGTATTAAGAAGGCATTTGAAAATGCGGTAATTCTATATGCTTCCATCTCATAGGATCATATTGCTTTTTGTTACATATCAAATATGGAATATTTATTGTTTGGCTTGGATGTCTTAATGACAGAAAGACAGAGTAGGAATGTTTTAATAGATAAATACCATATATGTTAATACCTTTTGTTTTGGCCAAATACTTCTTTTATAATTTTTTCTTCTTTTGTTCTATCATAATGCCTTGCTCTTCCAAAGGAAGTGCTTTCAGCAGCCAGCAACACAGGTTATATCTCTCTTTACATAGCTAAGGACACATTATTATTTTGAAAAGTCAGTTGTTTCAAGTCTTCAAAAACCTATTAAGTGCTGCCTAAGATGGGCGGGGGAAGTAATTATGACCAGAAAAAGTATTTTCAAGTGCTCCAGTGTGGGCAAGAGGCATAATTCCTTGTAGATTCCCCCCCCACCCCCCAAAAGACAGTAGCTATCTATTGTCTCAGCATAAAAATATGACCATCATTTACTTTGCTTCTTTATCAGAAGTGTTCTTTCTCATGCACTGGAAGGATTTTGGAGTCCCTTATGGACTTATGTGAGCCAGAGTATATTCTGTTTGTCTGTCTCTCATACAAGAAGCAGAGAAGGAGTCTGTATGTGTAGGATAAAGATAAAGGTAAAGGTACCTCTGACCGTTATGTCCAGTCACGAACAACTCTGGGGTTGCGCGCTCATCTCGCTCTATAGGTTGAGGGAGCCAGGGTTTGTCCGCAGACAGCTTCTGGGTCATGTGCCCAGCATGACTAAGCTGCTTCTGGCGAGCCAGAACAGTGCATGGAAATGCCGTTTACCTTCCCACCAGAGAGGTACCTATTTATCTACTTACACTTTGACGTACTTTCGAACTGCTAGGTGGGCAGGAGCTGGGACCAAACAACAGGCGCGCCCCCCATCACAAGGTTTTGAACCACCGACCTTCTGATCAGCAAGCCCTAGGCTCTGTGGTTTAGACCACAGCGCCATCCGCGTCCCAGTATGTGTAGGATACCCATGCTAATTTACACTGCACAGCTGCAAGACAGTGTGCCCTGCATCTGTTCCATTTGGTGCTCATTTTCAGGCTGTTACCCCACATGTTTATCCTCAATGACCTATGAAACAAATAGATGCTGTATTCACCTCAGCATTCACATAGTGCTCTTTCTGTTTTTCTGCTGGCCTTATTTCCCTCCTTTATTCTGTGAATTGTCAATATGTCTCTCAGTAGCTTTTTGTTTCCTCCTTCAGAATCTTTTGACCTTTGCAAATGCGTTTATTAGAGTGTTGCAAGGAAGTCATCCTTTCAGAAAGCAGTGTGTGGCATCTTAACAACACAATTTCTATCCTGTGTTCCTTTTGGCCTCCAAATTTCATTTGAACAAACACTTTGTTGTATCCCCCCCCCCCCCAATTTGCATTTGGCAGATTTTCTGAAGGTCCCATTAGAGAATTATGTGAAAAGTTTGCAAGTGCCAGTAAAAATCATTAGGATGGAACAGCGATCAGGACTGATTCGAGCTCGGCTTAGAGGAGCAGCAGCTTCCAAAGGCCAAGTCATAACTTTCCTGGATGCACACTGTGAATGCACTTTAGGCTGGCTGGAGCCCCTGCTGGCAAGAATCAAGGAAGACAGGTGAGAATTCAGAACTAATCCTGTATAGCTTTTGCACTGTGATAGCATCTACCAGGAGAGCTTTAATTAGAAGTAAGTTTATTATAAACTTCTTCTTACATAGTATTTCAGTTAGTTATGGGAAATGTCTTATGGGCTGATACTGAAAATATAAGTCTCAGCCAAGGCCTTTCTGGTCTTTTCTAGAACAAAAGTAGGCCTGCACATTTTTTATTTGGCTCCATTGTTCAGAAATTGGTCTAACGAGACATGTCCTCCTGATTAATGTGACAGATCTGATTGGCCCCATTGTTAATTATTTTATTTATGGATTTAGAAAATGTATACCTTACTTGTCACAATCCTGAAGGTAGTTACAACAATTCACACACACAGACACACACACACACACACACACACACACACTATGTGTCTTATACAAATAACTCCAGAAAATGCAGATGGCAGACTTCCTACTACTCTCTCATAGTGGAGGGAATGTCCGCAACATAGAATCATAGTCTTTATGATGTGCAATAACTGTTGTTTTTTTCTTCACCCAGATTGAGGTTCAAAAATCCAATTGACAAATACAGTTGGGAATTATGAACCGGAAGAAAATAACAATGCTAACTCGCCCTAATTCACTACATATCATAGAGCATCGATCCTAAAAGATCTAGCCCATAGCACAAAAAGTATTATCTCTCCAAAGAGTTATTGCAAAGAGGCAAGGTAATAGAAGCAGAGATAACAACAGAAAAGGCTAGCTTTATAATGAAATGCATACTAACTGGGGTGAATCCCCTGAACTAGTCAGAAGCCTTCAAAGCTAGAACTTTCTGGCACAGTTGAAACAACTTCCCTGTTAGCAGGCCCTGACCTTGGAGCACAGTAGAAACAGATAATCAGGTGCCTCAACCCAATGAGATCATTCCAACTGCTGAGAAGTAGCTTCTATCCCAAGGCCAGCTTTCACCCAGATCTTTTGCTACCCTTCCACTTCACCTTCACCAGCTACACGCCTTCAAAACAATATTGCTTTCAGGTCATATATACAGACTCTCCAGGTGTCCCTATTTTCCAGGGACATCCCTGATTTAGAGAAGCTGCCCTGGTTTCTGTTTGGATCCTGGAATGTCCCACTTTTCCTTAGGATCTCCCTATTTTCATTGGAGAAATGTTGGAGGGTAGAGAGTTATCCGACCCCTGAGCTGTCTGAAGACAGTCCTGTATAGGGAAGTTTAAAAAAATGTTTTGTTATGTTTTTATATATGTTGGAAGCTGCCCAGAGTGGCTGGGGCAACCCAGTAAGATGTGTGGGGTGTAAGTAGTAAAATTATCATTATGGAATGGGACGTCCCTATTTTCATCGGAGAAATGTTGAAGGGGATGTACATGGAGTCCATAATCCTTGGCTCCATCCAATCTCAATAATTTTTGGATCCAGCCTACAAAAGCACAAATAACATTTCTCGCTGTTCTTCCTGTGGCTTCCTACTGTTAATTACATTGTCAGGCTAATTTGTCATCCTTGTTTTCACTTTTACAGTTTGTATTATACACACACTATTTCTCTGGTTTGTATTCTTCTCATTAGGTTAAAGATGACAGAAATGTATGTTTCTGGTTGTTTTCTAGCTGATAGACCTGCACACACAAAAATTATTTCATTTTCTGTCCAGACCAATACAGCTGGAATTTAGACATTTATTGACCACCCATTAACAGTGCCCTCTGGGCTGTTCACACAAACTCCAAACAATAACGAAGTTGAAACATTAAAATCAATGCAATATCCACAGAAAAGCTGGCACAAGCAGCATAAAATCATTCTTGAATTAATGAGTTTAAAAGCCAGAGAAACAAATACCAATTTTTTTATTAAACTGATGGCGGGGGGGGGGATGGAAGCTGTACAGTTTGCTGCACAGAACTATTCATCAGTAATATGTGAGCACAGCAGATTATTTTAAAGGTGGAGTGGAAAGCACATAATGTGGAGGAAGTTACGTGTGTTGGAATCCCATTAAACTCAAAGGAACATGGTAGTGCTTTAATGTGCTGTGGATAGTATATATAGCATATGCATTTCAAAACTGTAGCCTTGTTCATGAGGGCTTTCTGCCTCTAGAACATGCATAAGGAATCTGTAGCATTCCAACTCTCATCAACCCAGCCAACATAGCCAGTGTTAAAGTATGGTGGGAGCTGCTGTCTCACAACATCTGGAGGACCACACATTATCCATTCCTGCTCTAGAAGCAAGGCTCTGTGTGTGTC
Source organism: Podarcis bocagei (assembly GCF_964188305.1). Lineage (NCBI taxonomy): Eukaryota > Metazoa > Chordata > Lepidosauria > Squamata > Lacertidae > Podarcis > Podarcis bocagei. The sequence continues at coordinate 107,785,457 of NC_138125.1, forward strand.
CTTCTAGCTGGATGACAAATCCTATGTCCAAATGGGTGCTTCATACATTGGTCATCTCCCTCTTCCAGCTGCCATATATCCCTCTTCAAACAAAGCAGCAATCAGTTGTTCCGAAAGGGGTGCACGGGGGGGGGGGCAGCAGCTGGATTTAACCATCTAGATTCCCTTTATTCTACCAAACAGATGATTATTGAGGGCTCTGTGAATGCAGGCCTGGCAATAGTGCACATGTGTATTTGGGGCCATAGAGATTTCCTTGCATTGAAAATTACCTGCTTGCATATTTACTTTTTGTTTTATAGAAAGATTGTTGTTTGCCCAATTATTGATGTGATCAGCGATGACACTTTTGAGTATATGGCTGGGTCAGACATGACTTACGGAGGTTTTAACTGGAAACTTAATTTTCGTTGGTATCCTGTTCCCCAGAGAGAGATGGACAGAAGAAAAGGAGACAGAACATTGCCAGTGAGGTAAGAGGTAGGGACAAAGAATGTTTTTTGTTTTTATCACTTGTTGTGTATGTACAAGAAGTATCAGTCTATGGACTTATGCCATTCAGGTTAGAATCATGCAAAAAGCATAATGTATCACGTAGATTAGAAGAATACAAGATTTACTTCAATGTGATAGTCCATGAAACACCATAAGAACCAAGAATATAGTTACGGTTGTCTTATGCTCTTGACATTTTAAAGCTATTTTCTTTGAGCATTCTTGGGAAAGGGTACAGTTCAACAGCAGAACATCTGCTTTGCATGCAGAAGACTCTAGGTTCAGTCCCTGGCATTTCTAAAATGAGCTGGGAAATAAATTATGGAGAGTAGCGTCCGCTGTGGTCAGTGTTGACGGAACTTAAATATACCAATGTACTGTTTTAGTTAGCTGTTTCCTATGTTCTTGTATTAGAGGGACGCGGGTGGCACTGTGGGTTAAACCACAGAGCCTAGGACTTGCCGATCAGAAAGTTGGCGGTTCGAATCCCCGTGACGGGGTGAGCTCCCGTTGCTCAGTCCCTTCTCCTGCCAACCTAGCAGTTCAAAAGCACGTCAAAGTGCAAGTAGATAAATAGGTACTGCTCCGGTGGGAAGGTAAATGGCGTTTCCGTGTGCTGCTCTGGTTTGCCAGAAGTGGCTTAGTCATGCTGGCCACATGACCTGGAAGCTGTACGCCGGCTCCCTCGGCCAATAAAGTGAGATGAGCGCCGCAACCCCTGAGTCGGTCACGACTGGACCTAATGGTCAGAGGTCCCTTTACCTTTTATGTTCTTGTATTTGAGGGTATGTTCTTTTTGCTAGTTTAAAAACAGTAATGTTAGGAAGAGGATATATTCCTTTTAGCAAACATAATCTGAAAGATACAGATTTTGAATGTGTAAGTGTCTCCTGAGAATCTTAATAGCCCTTTGCCTGACTCTGCAATGAGGAAGTCCATTTGTGGGAAAAGGATTTTGTAATGTTTTTGCTGGTGGAGGAACCTGAAGGAGGATTTCTGAAGATGATTTCACAACATAAATTGGCTTGTAGGTGGTCCATCAGATACTCTGATCCCAAGCTGAGAAGCACTTTAAGGTCAGTAGCAGCACATTGAAAATGGACCGATAGCCAGTTCAGATGTTGCAGCACTGGTGAGATGTGTTGCCCACTCATCCCCAAGTTAGCATTCTCATAGCTGAACACTTCAATGTTTGAACCATAGACAAAATATACTCATGCATTGGCCCAGCTGGAGAATTATAGTGCATAGCTAACTCAGGCTAGGGATGATCCAGGTCAGGGCCACAACTGGGGTCAGAAGGTTAAATGCCATTACACACACACACACACACACACACACACACACACACTGCTGGGATTTTGATATTTGTTCAAAAACAACAACCCTGCACTTTAGGAGGGAGTTCCATGATTAATGCCTTGCGTTGCTTGACCCATAACTACTGAGGGTTGTATTCATCCAACCTTTACTCAGCATGCACCTTTTGAAATTGATGGCCATGACTAACTTAAATCCATTAATTTCAGTAGGTCTACTCTGTGTTAAAGTTAGTTGAATACTGTCCTGTGCTCCTACTCTAGCCACACTGGGGAAAGGGGAAAAGCAGTACATTATATTCCTTGGAGAGAGGGGAGAAGAAAGTGCTTGGTGAGCAGTCTTGCACTCAACCAGACCTGGATAAGACCTTTTATCTTTAATTGGCAGTCTTGCATAATCCCTAAAGTAATCAACTCCCAATTTTAAGGGATTTAATACATTCAGTATATGGCTGCCTCCATAAGCTTTCATTTAAAAAAAGCAATTTTTTAGTCTTCAACATTCCAGGGAATTTTTTTGAAAACATAACTACGCTAAGAAGTCTGTAACCAAACCACAGCAAAATAACCCAAGGGTACTTAAAAATGTCAATATTTTCATCAAAATGATATGTGCTTGTGGACCTGGCTAATGATTTTGAGTATTTGGGGCTGTCATCTCTGTGTTGCTATTGCCTTTTTAATGTTGACATTTTTCAGTGAACTTCTGACAAGCATTGGAAGGAATGTAATTAGTTAAAGTATGGGTAACTTCAGTGTGCATTGAAAAAAGCTATTTAATCTGTATAGCCTGTGATCTGTAAGGAATTAATTAGATGTATATTTTTAAATGTGTCTGTGAATCCCGTTCCCCCCAGTTCAAGTAGTTTATTGTGACTTTCATTTGGAAGCAGTTTTTGAGCCCAGTTCCAATAGTTTCCCCAGAGTATGCATGCATATACACAAACACACACAAGTTGTTGGAAGGAAGGTGGGGTTACACAAATGTTCACTGACAAAAGGTGAGATTTGCATTTGAGCACATGTTGTGTACATGGAATGATAGGAGAGAAGAGAGGACTGGTGATTAAGGCTTTATCATACACCTTCAGCTCCCTTAAAATTTCCCATCCTTGTGTTGTCTATTCATCAGTGATGGTGCATGAGGGGAAGATGGAGAGGGAATGGCACCCTACTGGCATTTGCCAGAATAAGGAAAGGCATTGGTGAATTCAGAGGTGAACTGGTGGGTTGGAGGCATCTGTGCCACCCAGAATACCAACTCGCAGGTTTTCTGACCTTGCTAACAGTTCTCCCCATCCCAGCAAATGCAGTTCCACTTGTCTTCATGTGCTCCTGCTGATATTCATGAAACCTCATGGCTTTAGGTCATGGGTAGGCAAACTAAGGCCCGCGGGCCAGATCAGGCCCAATTGCCTTCTGGATCCAGCCCTCAGACGGTCTGGGAATTGCCACGTGGATTGCCAGTGCACACATTCTTTCCCTCTCCCTCATATGGGGGCGGTGGCAGTGCCTCCTCCCTCCCTCCTCCTGGCTTCTCCCTGCCCTGCCTACAGGAGGAAGGGGGCTGGGCTTTGTTGGTGCCAGCAGCAGCAGCACTCGAGTGGCTGCCATTTTAAGCAGCCCCTCTCCGGAGACCTTTCGCATGCTGTTCATCATCTCCCCGCCCCTGCCAGCCCCTGCTGCTCACAAGACACAGGTAAGCAGCCACCGGGGCTCATGGTGCTCTTGCGTCATTCCCCCCCCCTCAAAATATAGTCCAGCCCCCCACAAGGTCTGAGGGGCAGTGGACCGGCCCCCTGCTGAAAAAGTTTCCTGACCCCTGTTTTAAGTGGTCTGGAAGCCCCTGTAGGTCAGATTTAATAAAGACATACTGCAGCTAGTTTAACTGCACAAGTAACTGTTACTTGCATGTCTGGTGAACTCTGGATGATGTCATTGTCTCTATGAATGAAAACCACTTGAGGAAGACGTGGTCTTCCTCAAGTCTCCTCTTCCCATGTTACACACAGATTGCTTTCATGAGCAATTATTTGTACAGCTAAGCTAGCAGCAGTGATCCCTTCAATGGTTCTGTCAATCAGTCCTAGCAGCTTCATATTGCAGTATTTTATACATTGCTAATTTGCTACGATATAGGAGTATCAAAATGTGCTCAATTTTAAGAAGCACAGTTCTGGTTCTATATGCCCACTTGTGGAGACAATGAGTTATATCCAACGAAGTAATAAACAAAGTAGTCCAGTGGGTCTTTTCTGAGTATGACTAACGTTGGCTTTCACCAAATGGAATTCAGTTTCATTGGGGGGGGGAGGGGAATTGTGCAGAAGTCGTCATTGTGTGCCTTAGGAATAACAAGCAGCTGATTTGTCATCTTGTATTGTGAGATTATTAAGGAGCTGAAGCTATAGAAGTATCAGCCTTTGCTAGAGTTGCTATAATTTATGGCAAAGGTTAATTAATTCAGTGTCTGTATTGTAAAGGCCTGCAGGTAATTGTCATCTAAGATAGTTGTAAGAGAGAACTCTGAGTATAATCTGTTCCTTTGAAAGGAACTTGATATATAGAGCATTTATCATATCTGCTTTGAACAGAAGCTATGGGGAGTCATTTTAAAGAGTAATTAGTGGTACTTAATGTTGCAAACAAAGATTCAGAATTCAGTTCAAGCAAATTAAATGCTATTTCAAATTAAATTCAAGCCTATATGGTCCATTGCTATTTAACATCAATTTTGCCTTATCATATTCTTCTTTACCTGGAAACAAAGTCTGCAGACACCGAATCATGTACGTTTTAAATAGCCTTATTAAAGGCACTGGGCCTTCTCTGAAGGATGCTGCTTATTTTTTCATGAAATAGCTGCAAAGCAGTCAATTGAAGCGTAAACAGAAGAGCCTTATCTCCACTTGCTCTGGTCAGAACCTGGGCATATATTACTGATTTAGAAGTCAGGGTTGCACAATCTCAGAGCATAATGTGAATGTGGTGAAGGGGCATCTGTGGATATGTTCAATAAACGAGGTCAGTACCTGAAAAAAGTGCCTGTTTAGCAGATTGTATGGTTTCTTACTCAGCCCTGACATAAACCCATATTGTTTATAGACAGATGGACACTTGGCCTTACTGTCCATGGATCGTGGATAAAACATCAAATTATTAACTTAGAAACCAAAAGGTGAGAATACGAGAAACTGAATCGCCCATTCTGATATAAAATGAATGCCACATCGATATCTCAGTGTAGTAACATTTTAAAATAGTTTCTCATTGTGAATAAGCCATTCAGACAATGAGATAGTTCTTTCTGCCCTTTCAATATCTGTATGTCTGTCTTTCTCTTCCAGGATTCCATTTCCCCAGGCTTTCCATTTTCTCCCTTTTTCAACAGCAGTCATTGGCCTATTTTCTGTTTTCTTTTCTTTTTGGGGTTTCTAGCTCCTTAGCCAGGCATGGTTTATGGAAGCTATAAGGCATGTCTAAGAAGGCTCCCTGTTCCAGTTGAGCCTTGCTTGAGCACCAGAGTTTTCCTGAGCTCTGGCATATTCTTACATTTTGGGTACTCCTTAGTCCTGATTCTGGCTTGCTCCTTTCTCCTCCCTCCTGTTTTGTGTCATGGCACTGTCACTGTCTCCAGTGGTTCCACATCTCTTAGCTCCAGGGTCACTTCAGGTTGCTGCCAATAGCCCAGCCCTTACAGGGCCACAGCAGGTATCATCACCATCGTGATTTTGTTTGCATCCTACCTTTCCACACAAAAATCACACTGAAAGCAGCTTACAGCAAAGAAACCAGGAGTAAATCTCAAAAAGTACTCAGAGGTAATAAGCCCAGCCTGGGCAATGCCTTCTGCTCTCTGAGAGTAATGCAACCCTATATTCAAAATGCCAAGTGAAAACAAGCCCATCAAAATGCATGTAAGTTCAGTTGCATCACCCTATGGTTATTGGCTGTGATGGTGTTGTAGACAGAGGGTCTTCTCGGTAGTGGCCCTGTGGAATGCCCTCCCATCAGATGTCAAAGACATAAACAACTACCTGACATTCAGAAGACATCTTAAGGCAGCCCTGTTCAGGGAAGTTTTTAATAATTAACACTGTACTGTTTTTAACACTTGATTGGGAGCCGCCCAGAGTGGCTGGGGAAACTCAGCCAGATGGGTGGGGTATAAATAATAAATAATAATAATAATAATAATTATTATTATTATTATTATTATTATTATTATTATTATTATTATTATTATTATTATGCAGTTTTGAGACTTCTTGTACCTTGCACCCTCTCATTCACATGCATGAGCCTTTTGCTTTTATTACTTCGGATCAACATATACAATGAAGGGTCAGTGTCTACACCTAAGACCAAAGTGCTAAGACATAGGGCAGTATGCTTTCCATCCATTGGTCTTTGCCTTCATTGTTGCTTCCCTGTAGCCCCGTTTCATGGCTATATGCTGGTATGTTATATGTAGTGGAAGAGTAGCTTGGGTGCCCTTCTCTTTAGCATAGAGAGAATGTCACTTGTGAGCAGAGGGCCCCCATGCATACAAGTCATCCCTCTCAAAAAGGGAGGGAAGCAATCATGCAAATAAGATTTCTCTGTGATTGGTTATTCATGGGAAGCACCAGCTCATAAATGCCATTATCTGAATGGGTGTGTGTGTGTGTGTGTGTGTGTGTGTGAGAGAGAGAGAGAGAGAGAGAGAGAGAGAGAGAGAGAGAATGGTGCCTATGTCTCCAAGCCAGCAAACAGTTCCACCATTGGGTACTGCTGCTGCATAAACAATAGCTCAAAATCTTCTAGAGCTCTCATCCAGGAGAAAAGTGCTTCCCCCCATTCTATCAGCTACAACGTTGTGGTTTTAGATCCATGTACAAGAAATTACTTTGCTGATTAATCTAGAAAATAGAACTGTGTGGCCATGTAACTTATCAAAAGCCTACAACCCAAGGAACTCAGTTCAAGCTTAAGACATAGAGGAAAATACTTGCATGCAGTTCCCAGTTATGAATCAAAAATAATGAGCAGAATTAAGTGGAATAATACATGTTCTTGGGAAAAATCTGAGTGCATATGTTCCATTGAAACCATTGAATAATTCACAAGAAGTAATTATTCATCTTGCATGTGTGCTTGCACATACACACATTTTCAGTAGAAGTCTTTTGACTTCAACTATCATGGAAAGAAGGAAAACGGCACATTTCTCGCTCCCTACATCCTATTTGGTTTCTGCTTCCTGCATACCACTTTAAACAGTGGATACCTGAAAAAAAATTGCCTAGACAATTATGGAGACAAAAGAAGAAACCTGTCTAACCTGCTCTGGTATTAAATATACAACACATACATTGTGATAAATCAATGGAATATATTCAATAACAATCAAATGACTTAAGGCTTATTACTACATTCTCAGCTCCTCAGTTATGAACTTTAGAGTACATGTTTATAATACCCAATAGAATCGAGTAATCAGATCATTGAAATAAAGCATCCATCCATCCTTCATTCTAATGCTTCTATGATGGGTTTTTGTTTTTTTTAAGTGGAACCATTATATTTATTGCAGAGTATACATCTCTAAACAGATTTTAAAGAAAATGAACTGATTTAAACTTTTTAAAATATATAGAGAGAGTATAATGGATAATTTCAGGGATTCAGAAAGTACTGTTTGTATAAACCAGCACACTAACTGGATTTGTCTCTTGCAAGATTTTACAATCCTGTAAAGTGATTGTGCCCACCAGTTTAATGAGCACTCTCAAGATGGAGTCAAATACATCAAAAGTCATATTTTGTTTAGGTTATTTTAGAAGAGGAATATAGAAACCCAATACAGTATTCCATTGGCATAAAATATAAGATGATATACATATATAAATTTAAAGCAACTTTTATCATGCATGCAGGATTTGGCCAGTTTTTGGAATGTATTCTAAATGCATGCATCATTTAGATGTATATTGAAGTATGACGATTTCTGTTTTTTATGTACACTGCCCTGGAACCCATATGTGGATAAAGGTGCAGTTTAGGTGTCTTAAATAAAGAAATAAATGACCAGAAATTGCATGTGCAGGCAATCAAAACTATGATGCCTAATTATGCACCTTCAGCTTATAGTAAATAGAATATAATTATGTCTAAAGTATATGGAGGATATGTGCTATAGTTTCACCTATTAAATTCCACAAAGCATACATTTTTAAAAAAAATCCTTTTCCTTTCTGTTTTTGTTTTGTTTTTCAACTAGGACCCCTACTATGGCTGGTGGCCTATTTTCTATTGACAGAAACTACTTTGAAGAGATAGGAACTTACGATGCAGGAATGGATATCTGGGGTGGAGAGAATCTTGAAATGTCTTTTAGGGTAACTTTCTATTTTACTTCCTTTTCTGATAACTGGCACGATTATTCTGTTTTTAAAAAAATGTTATCGTTTACAATAAGGGTACTTTTTACTTGTTTTATCCACATTGCAATTTTTGGTTTGAAGCTAAATTTTTAGAGTTGTGGGTTTTTATTTTCTTTGGATGTGATATATGACTATTTGGAAGCTCTGCCTTCTTGAAAATTGTGTTTTATTAATTCATTTGTTTATATTATCAAAGCTTTCACTCAAATAATTAATGATTGCAACATATTGAAAAGCATCAAGCTTCTTTGGCTGGAGCTTCCAAATGTTTTTTGTCATGAATTTGCAAAGATAATAATAACGGGGTTCTGAAATTGTGCCTTCCAAATGAGGATCATTATTACAAAGGAATTTAATTTCATTCATGTCCTGGAGCAAACTGACTTAATCTCAGTCATTTGTATGTTTACTGCCCAGGACAAAAATGAAATGGAAATTTTCATGGAAATTTCTTTATTTTGTAAATAACCTTAGCAAATGCATGAAAACTAGAAAACTGAACTCTAGTAGATAACCTGGAAAGTGGAAAGATATGATAAATGATTCCATATACAATCCTGTGCTGCATTATTTAGAATTGGTTTGCATCTGATAGGATAGGTTAGCCCTCGTACATGCCTCTCATAGCAGAACTAATTGCCTATTATATCTAGAGGAAGACTAAGGAAACTTTTGGAGCCCAAGGGCCAGATTCCAGCATAGGTGGGACCAATAAAAAGTACACTCATACACTCCCTATCTCTCCAATGATTTTCTCATGGCAGAGTGGAATACACACACAACCTAACTCATTGCTCGGAAGGCAGTATCTGTCCACCCCTCCTGACTGCTGATAGCTCAAAATCTCTCTTATTTATCCCCTGCATGCTTCTTTCTGGGACACAAAGACAGCACAATTTCATCTTCCATGAAAGGCACAAATCTCATCCGTTTTAATTTCTTGCACCTTTGTTTTATGGAGCCAGGAAAGGCACAGGAACATGGAGCATTTGGTGCCACCACTCCTCTCTGCTGCCATTGGCTCCTGCCTAGTAAATGGGGCAGCACTATATTAGATGAGTTGGGAAAGGATGGAAACATCCACTCCATCTTAAAGTTTCTGACAACCTATGGAAACTTCCAGTGGCTTGAAATTTATTGCAAGCAATGTTGCCAGAGATGGAAAGGCGTCATATTCAAGCACAGCTGATAGTGCTGATGGTAGTCAATATCATAGGGCAGATCAAAATAAAGATCACACAGGTAGGAGAGATAGATACCATCTGCCCACAAGCCATACTTGGGGGAGGACATAGCAGCCAACCTCTCACCCCATATCAGCTTTGGACATGCACCCAAGTAGTAGGAGACTTTTGGCTTTCCAGTGTCTCCTAGCTTAGCCCAAAGCAAGTGGATCCTTTCCTTCAGAGGGAGGACACAATAATTCACCTAGTTCATACTCGGGAGCACTGGAAATCTGCTTCTGAGTAACACCCAACCCACTGTAAGGTGAGTGCATGGCCAGAACGTTGTGTATGTTTAATTCTCACGGAAAGCAATAGAATTCAAAATGCTTTGTATTTGGGCTATTCTTTTAATAGATTCTGAATGTTTGCAATTGACGTTTTTGCTAATGTGTGGGCGAGAATTTCTGAATGTAACTATTATGTAGGTTTAAACTCTTAACCAGAGATCATCCATGGGGAAACCTAGACATTCAGCAAACCCCTCTTAACCACTCTAATGTAGGGCAGTAGACACACACACACACACTATTGCATTGAATGTTGCTGTTAAATCTTCCTTTAATTTAAAAAGCTTTGTTGTGTATATGCCTAAATCCATATTTCTGGTTATGTTCCCTGCTAATCACTTGATTGGTAGATCCCCTGGCTTTAGAGGAAGAACTGTGCTTTTGATAGGCAGAGAGTGTTACAGTAGGATAGGTTCCCAAGGATTATCTTCTGGAACTAGCAATGAGAAGCAGTGACTCATCTTTTCTTCAGCTACGTTTTTTTCCCTCCTTGTCACAAGATGTAGCTAATCCTGTATCTTATTATAGCTAATCCTTAACTGATGTGCTTGGAAGGTTAGAGTTTATATCCTGCTGTTGAGCTTTTTTACTGAGGTTTAGAATTCTTGCAGCACAATTATTCACATAATTTTTACTCTATTTCAGATTCTGTACTTAAAACAAAATAACTGGCATTTTAGGGTTTGCTTTTTAAGAGGACTTTAGGATGCAAAACAGTTTCTGAAAGATGTGTGCAAACTTGTGTTCCTTTTTTTGAAATCCTACCTAAGAGACAATGGAAATTATTTGCAAAACTTAACACTGTATAGGATGCATGCATAAAGCATCTGAATTAGGATGGATTATTTTACTAAACTATTAACTGAAAGGGGCATGCAGCTCTGGTATGCGGAGCCTTGCTTATTCACAGTCTAGTGCAATGTGAGACATTTAAAAAAATTAAATTTCTATACTGCCCTTCAAAAATCACAGGACTGTTTACAACATAAAATGCCTAGAGAAGCCTATGTTAGCGTAATGATTGAACTGGACAGGTTTATTTTGTGAGTGTGTGCCTGACCTCATGGCCACTGTGGACCTGGGCAGTACGGGTGCATAGAGGGCAGATGACTACCAAGAGGCATGTACTGGGTTCAAATTAAACCTCAACTTGATTGAGTACAGATGAAACAGGTTTGGCACAGGCATTGGGCATGTAGTCAATGATCAACCAGCCTGTCCATTGGCAGATGCCCCTGAACTGGGCATCTGGACAGGAAGTGCCATCTTCCACAATCCTTTAAGGGGATTCCCCTTTGGTATGGGGGGCATCCCTGCCCATCCCCACTAGGGACCCAGCCCAGCGCTTCTTACACCACAAAGTTGTGATGATTGCTGTGAGGCAGGCAAAACCTGCAGACACAGCCAATCGGTCTGTAGGCAAACAGCGACCTACACTAACCCATAAGAAGGTCTGAAACTTTGGTTGTCTCATTCCCTTTGGACAACCACAACAAAGTAGGAAGGGTGGGAGGGGAAGGCACACGAAGATTGGAATGCCAAATCCACTGTTCACCCCATCTTTATGCTCTCAGAACGGACCAGGATTGGTGAAGTCTTCACTCAGGTCTGCTGTGAAGCCCCAACTGGCCCCTGAGGTTTTGTGTTTTTCCTGGCCCCTGGTATGGCTGTGAGAGCTGGAAAACCACCCCACCTACCACACCAAGGTGAGGAACACCATCAGCACATCACTGCAGTGTGCTACAGCTGCTACTCCCAGCAAAGCAGTGGTAACAGGAGTTCTGTCCCATCCCATTCCAGCTACAAAATCATGTTGGAAAGATGGCTGTACCCCACCACACAGGTTGGTACTGTGAATTCTACAGGATAATTGTGCACTACTTGTTAAAGTGCAAATAACTTCCATCTCTGTAGCTTACATGGAAAATAATAAGGGCATAACTATTTCATCTTAAGAAACTCTTTTTGTGGTGTAATTTATATTATGTTTGCCTGTTGTTTTAGGCACACAATATATCTGCAGGGAGATTGTATTATCTTTGTGACTTAAGACAGCTGAATGTGGTGTGTGATCCAAAGATTGGTCCCTCTAAGTGTGTTCTGTTTGTGATGCAAGGAAGGGAGTTGGCGTTGTATGGGTGAATTCACCACTGACAAGTTATCCAACCGCTACATGAACTTGAGTACATTGGTATTGAACATCTTCACTAGGGTTTACAGAAAAATAAAAAATCTCTTTGCGAATTCATATTTAGTGATATTCTGGGCCCACAATTTGCAGTACAATGCTAACGTATCTACTGAGATAAGTTCTGTTGTATTCAGTTTGATGTAATAACTGCTAATTGAGTATAGGATTGCAGCCTTAGTCTACATTCATGGAATGGCAGAGAACATAGGGTCCCTTTACATATCATCAGAGGTGTTTTTTTAGTCAGAACTCATCGGCACTCAGCTCCAGCACCTCTCAGGTGGACACCATTTCCATTATAAGAGAACAAAAGAATTCTGACACGCGTTTTTCTAGAAAAACAGCACTGGATATTATATAATACATTGTCTACAGCAGGCATGTTCAACAGGTAGATTGTGATCTACTGGTAGATCACTGGACATCTGTGGTAGATCAATGGCTCCCCCCAAAGAAGCTCAACAACTTTGGCTCCCCTATAAAAAACTAAATATCTTTGACCTGAGCCCCTAAAAGGGGGGTAGATCACTGCCAGTTTTTAACTCTGTGAGTAGATTGCAGTGTCTTGGGAGTGGCCACCCCTGGTCTACAGCATCTTAGCCATGCTTTCCTTATCCGGATTCTTCAATAAGTACTGTTGTGATTTCCACCCTTTAAAAAAATTTAACTGTCATTTGCGATGTTTTGCTACATATTTTGTCTGCCATGCTGGTACCTTGATTAGATGCTTATGGCTGAAACATGTCCATGGTGCAATTGGATGATATTCAAGGATTCTTACTGTGAAACATAAAACTAAAGTAGAACCATTCAGTTTTGTAACATAACAAGTAGGTATAACTTTAAGCCCCAATACACTCTGTTTTGGTGAAGTATGTAGTCTGAGCCCTTTTAGGATGGGTGGAGAGCCCAAATAGTGTGAAAATTTCAAAAATACTGCAGTTTGTAAACATTTACAAGGTGGTGTTTTTTTTTAATTAAAAAAAAATACCTGAAGACACAATAGGTTTTCCATGTTCTAAGTATATTCTGTGTGGGTTTAATGATTCCAAATTATATACTGTAGTCTGTCACTTTCCGCTTTGCATTGTATAGTCTGCGACAGAGTGAGCAGCTTGCAGGACGTGAAAATCCGAAGCCTAGCTGTGCTTTCACTTGATTAGGGGAATCTAAGTAACAAATTGGCTTGAAAGGAAATTCTTCCCCTCCCCCACTGCTTGCACAGTTGCCAGGTTTTTGCTTTTGTCTCTTGTCTCTTGTTTTGTTTTTTGTTTTTTAAATAAGGACAGTGACTTGTACCAGCAAATCAAAAAGGTACATTGCCCAGCTTCTGGAGAGGAAAACAGCTTAATAATCAAATCAAATGAAAGGGGAAGGGAAGACAGCAGATTCATTTTGCAACTAATAAAATACATCTTGTAGAAATATCTGTGAAATGTGCATGTTTTTAGGGATTGGTGTGGCACTGAGAAGAAACAGCAACAATGTGGAAGAGTAAAAGCATGGTTCTGATCTAAAAAGCTGAGAACTTAGAACAAGAGATCTTCCAGGTCATGATGAGTCTTCATCAAGTCACCTGTAGGAAATGGTATACTGAGGATCATGTTTTGCATTCCAGCCCCTCAAATATTCCTGTAAGAAAAGAAGAAAGAAAATGGTGGTGGACAAAATGTTCTTAATCCGGTTTGTGGCATTTCACAAGTGTTGACCATCAAGCCCATCCCATTCTGTTTTTGTGCAGACTTTTCAAAGGGGTGGGCGGGAAATCCTTTGAAAATTTGCACACACCTTTTGTTATCTAAACCAGCATTTACCTGATTGTATTCACTGGTTTCATATTAGGGGAAATTGTGGGTCCAGACCCTACCACAGCACCAGAAGTTAATCTTGAAAGTATATTGAGGGGGAGGAGGCAGAGAAAACACAGATGGATGCCTGGCAGCTTGCTTTGATCTTTCTGGGTTGGAAACTGCAGGGTATGGTTGAGGTTTTTTATTGCAGGCATGAAGTGTGGCTTGAGGGATGTCCTTAGGGGGGAAATGCTCAAATTTATTTTATTTCAAGAAAACAACTTTTAATCATATTTCAGAAGCAGTACTGCAGGAAACTTTGGAAACCCTATCAAGGCATCGCATTGGCTAGCCCTGCAATGCAACTATCCTTACCATACTTGGCCTTCTGCGTAGCACCCAAAGGGAGAGTCACTCATATTCACTTGGGAGCAATATACAAGTTCCAAATGTGTCTCTAAATTGCCTATTTCACTGCCAACTATCTGTAAAATTTCCTCAAGCAAAAACTGCTTTTCAGCACAAAGCATTCTGCAGGGTTTGCACTCATAGACTTTTCAAATAATTCTTTCTGATTTAGTTCCATCTAACCCCACTGAACTTTTTGGTGGGAGCATATGTTAAGTCTACCAGCCTACTGGAATTAAACTGTTAATTAAATCCATAGCAAATTAAACTATTGGCAAGCAGCAGTCACATTAATGTCTGCATATAGTGAGGGGATTTGAAGATCTCTGAACAAATTGGGCTGAAGCCTTGGAGTCATTTGTTTTAGTACACGGATCACCATATTCTCTCTTTGAAATAAAAAACGCTCTACAGATTCATACCCATGTCCATTTTGACTTGGTCATCTCAAATTGCTACAATGAGACAGTGGGATATCTAAGATTAAAACTGATCTCTAAAATACTCCTATGTCTCGACTGATTACTTGGGATGAGAGTTTCCTGCTTCCCCCAAAATAAATCTGTACCAAAATTAAAGCTGATTTTTTTGCAATCTGTATTAATTAGTCATATCCCCCTCACATTTGCAATTTATTTGTTTTGGTTTGTTCGTTTTATATAGTCTGGTTTTTGTTAGTCATAGGGGAAAGCGATGCACTTTTTCAAGCTTCTTTCCTTAGTCATAAGGGCTAAGCCCTTTTTCCTTTTAAAAAATGAAAGCGAAGATATTATGTAACCTGGATTCTGTGCCAAATGCCACTTTCTGTGCTTTTTACACTTCCGTTTTAGAATTACTGGTGTCTGCTGAGCCTTCTTAGTAGTAGGACTATTCTCGTCAAACAGCTATAGGACCAAGTCTGCTGGATCAGGCCAATGACCCATCTAGTCCCATGGGAAACCTGCAAACTGGACTTGATAATGGCAGCACTCTGCCCACCTGCAGTTTGCAGCAATTGGTATTCAGAAGCATAATGTGTCTAACAACAGAGGGAGTACATAGCCATCATGCCTAGTACCCATTGACAGTCTTGTTCTCCATGAATTTGTCTAGTACTTTTTAAAAGTTGGTGGCCATTACTGCCTTCTGTGGGAACAAGTTCCACATTTTAACTATGTGCTGCATGAAGAACTTTTATCTGTCCTGAATCCTCCAACATTCAGCTTCATTGGAAGACCTTGAGTTTTCTTTAAAGAGAGAGGAACGGGTGGCGCTGTGGTCAAAACCACTGAACCTCTTGGGCTTGCTGATCAGAAGGTCAGCGGTTCAAATCCCCATGACGGGGTGAGCTCTCGTTGCTTTGTCCCAGCTCCCACCAACTTAGCAGTTCGAAAGCACACCAGTGCAAGTAGATAATTAGGTACTGCTGTGGCAGGAAGGTAAATGGCATTTCCATGCGCTCTGGTTTCTGTCACAGTGTTCTGTTGCACCAGGAGCGGTTTAGTCCTGCTGGCTTCATGACCCAGAAATCTATTTGTGGACAGATGCTGGCTCCTTCGGCCTGAAAGCAAGATATACATAACCGTCCAGGGGTCCTTTACTTTTTTACCTCTTTAAAGAGAGGGGTTGGTGGTTGTTGATAGTTACATTTTTATTTTTTAAAAACAACACACAAGCGCGCGCGCGCACACACACACACCAGAACAATGCTGTGTCATTTTTCAAGTTTTGCTGTGCTCTTGACTTGGCTACTTGCCCTTGAACTGTGAAAGTTGTTTTGATATTGTCATGGATGATCTCAACTTGTTTACACACACACACACACACACACACACACACACACACACACCAATATACACGTGCATAATTGCTTTAGAACTAATTAAACTCTGCAATCAGTTTCTATAGCAACCTTTCCACTAATACAAATAATCTTTAAATGCTCGAGTCTGTTCTTACTTAACAAAAATGTAGCCATGTTCAGTTGGAATGCCGAGGACTTTAATAGATATTCATTTTCTTTAGAACAGATGCTTGGCCAAGTTCAGCCTTTTAATAGAAGTTTAAGTGATAGTCTGGTAGGATGGTGTGGGAGCAGTTGGAACCAGATTTTTAAAATGTTAATCTCCAGTCCCTTTGTGACAAAAAAAAAAAGTACTTTAACATAGAGCCAGATTTCATTAATCAGGGTCAGAGTGAGAGATGCAATATTTAAAGCACCACACAATTTGAGAGAGCACAAATAGAAATCTATTAACACATATGCCTAGATCACCTAAAAAGATGCAGGTTCTTTAGTCCCTTGACAACAGTCTTGCAAGACAAGTGGATTCCTTGTCCTTGGGGCTTTCCCTTTAACTATTGCGCTATGAAAAATTCATTGCTAGCATGGAGAAGCAGCCAAAAATTGTGGTGCTACTTAAGCCATGCAAGGATCCCTCTCTGAATCCTATCACCCAATAATTAAGCAAGACACTAACTTATCAGTGCCTTGGTTTAGTGATTAAATCTGTCTATATGCCAATACATTTAGAAGGTGTGTGTTTGTGAAAGAGAGAAGAGAAATGCCTCTTGTAAGATTGCACCTGCTAGCTAGCAAGCTCTATCCAGCTTGCTGTGTGGTGTATTAGGCTGTGGAACAAGCCATTTGCTTGTGTCTCCGCAGATTTTCTTTCTAAGCTCCATAGGACAGTTTAGCAGTACTGTGATCACAGACACATTTCCCATGAGCCAAGAGCTGATGTATATGACTTGTATTTGATATGGTGACCTTTCATTTTCTGGTGAAAATGGATGTTGTGATATATATCCCTCACGCTTTAACTCCGGTACAGAAGGCAATTATTGGTTTGTGTGAGACAAAATCAAATCAGCATGAAATGTCAGTTGTCTGAAGGCTAGATGACATGTTACAGAAGGCAATGGGGAAACATGTGCAAATCTTCTGTGTCTGCTTCTGCAATAATATGAAACTCATTGTTTTGACCTACAGTGAGATTTGTGAGCTGCAGTCTCACAGGTCTGAGATCTGTGAATGACTCCTGCAAGTGATAGCACTTCCCAATAGAAGTGGGTAGAAACACCTTATTTTGGTGTTTCTCAATTCATTCATCCAACCATTCTGTCCCATTCCATCATCATCATCATCATTAAAAACACTCAAAGAGTTTTATTTGAATAATATTTAAATATGTATTTTTGAAAGTGCTTTCTCACAACATGCACATTTCTACGTTTGCTTCCAAAAATACAAATTTCTAATCATTTTTTATGTAAGGATAACTACATATAATTCCATGAGATGAGATCAGTGCATATCAGAGTTTGCAGAGAATGAGTTCCTCAAGGCCCTCCCGACTTCTTGTATTCAGGTCTTTGTGCCACCTGTGACTGAGATCAGATTGGGCCACCATATCTGGAGAGTTCAACAGTTTAATAACAGCCGTGTCAAGAATTTGTTGTCATGTACCCCCCAAGTTGTGACCTGAGTTGTCCTAAACTCTGCTGAAATCAGTGGGACATCTCACAAGTAAATCAATTTGGTAAAGGCACCTGCAGTTTTACATAGCTGAAATTCAGGGAAGACATGCTGCTTGAGTTTCAACTTCTCACCCTGTAGTCCTGGTACAGTAAATAAGTCGCAGCCTAAAATTTAATTTGGTGTCTGAAAACAAGCTGATTAATTTTGATTTCCTGTTTGCATTTCAGATCTGGCAGTGTGGAGGCTCATTGGAGATTGTAACATGTTCACATGTTGGTCACGTCTTTCGAAAAGCTACGCCTTATACATTTCCTGGGGGTACCGGTCATGTAATTAACAAGAACAATAGACGGCTTGCAGAAGTATGGATGGATGAATTTAAAGATTTCTTCTATATAATATCCCCAGGTAAGGAAGTATTTCATAATATTTTTTTCACAAGCATGGCATAGTAGAAATGTTGTGTGTGTGTTTATATAGTTTAATGGATAACTCTGTGTTGAGGGTTAATTGTACTACCTAATTCAGTCTTAGAACATCAGGAGGAGGTACATTCTTTAAGTATAAAACCAGAACAATTTCAGGATTGCTTTGTAAAACAGTGGCTTTAGCAAGCTTCCAAATTGCCAAGATGTCTTTGGCTTTTTCTGTGTTTATACAAGGCTATGTAGAATGTAAAAGAGCTCCATAGGTCTTGCATAGCTCTTTTGCATATTAGTTCTGGGGTACACATGTAAAGTAGGAAATATTTTAAAAGATTTTAAATGCTATTCTTCTACAGCTGAATCCAATCTTTTCCCTTTTCAGTTTCCAATACAAAGGCATTATTTTGGTAGGGTAGACAACTTTATTTAAAAACAATTATTGTGGAAATAACTTTTTTTAAAAAAATCAATAACCCGACAACAAATCCCATTGGCACCACTTTTGAATCCAATGTTGACACGATATCAGCGAGGCTGAGGATATTGTAAATTGTGAAGGATGCAATCCTTTGCCCTCATCCCTGGGAGTAAACCCATTTAAACCCAATGGATCTTACCTCTGAGTAGAAGGTATAGGGGTTGTGCTGTAAGTAAACACTTTTACACAGAGTGCTGATTGAAAGCTAGAGATAAGCAAAGTATACTCATACCTGGGAATAGTTTTGGTTCAATTTTAACTTAACATGCAAATGTAGAGCAGTTCCAAAGCTGGATAAAGCCTAGTTGAGTGACTGTTGGGGATAATGTAAACTCTGCTCTGCTTTCTGAAAGGGATGCCCAGCAGTAGGGTGGCATTCATACTGTCAATACCCCTCCCTCAGTACACCTATGGAAAGCTCCATGGTTATAGATGTTCCATCAGCAGTGTTATCCTAGTGATGCGTGTGGGGAGGAAGGGGTGGTGTGTAGGGTGATGCAGAGGATCCTGAGCTCCCTAAATTCGCTCAACACTCCCCACCTCAGAAGGGCCCAAATGTATGCCAGTTCCAAAGTTGGTATAATAAGTTCCCTTCCACAGGGGTCAATGGGAAGATAAATCTCTTTTTTAATGGTGGATACGAGGGAAAAGCCACTCCTACCACCCTGCCTTTGGCCATCTGGAAGGACATTGAATGTGACAGTTGTTCTGTCACAGAATTGCTCCTCCACCACAGAATTCTTCCTAAATGTAATTTTCGCTTTCATATTCTTCTTTTGATAAGTTTATATTACATTAAACTGGTAGTTGTTTTTTTTAAATAATAATAATCTAGAATTTCCTTTGCATATTCTTGATGCAGTTTAAGATTATTGGGAAAACTGTTCTTTTTGCTTCAAGATGCCTAATCTTGCAGATAACTTGAAGTAAGGCTGAAACCATTCTTTAGTAAGTTTTCAACGTTTTGAATGGAAAGTATGTGGTTCTTTCCTTGATCAAAGACAAGAATTGAAAACTTCAAATTGTAGCTTTGATCAGGAATAAAATAACTGTATTTATCTGAAGTGCTGGTTCTCTGGTAATCGTTGCTTTCTTCCCTATATTTCAAAAGGACACTTGATTGGAGGAAGCTAGGTTTTTTGGCGGGGTTGTAAGATGTTATCAGCTTCATGAGCCAAGGCCTTTAAAGGAGAGAAAGGAGAAAGAGAGATGAGGCTTTGTTACGTTTGTCTGTAGTTATTCATGAAGATATGCTACAGATTAACATAATAAGGCCACAAGCTTCTTCCATGTAGTTAAAAACCTGTCACATACCTTTCTTCACAAAAGGAAGCTTAAAATGTCAAATGCAAAAACATGCAGTACTATGTGTCTGTTTTATTTTACTATGGATGGCATATATACCTTTCATTTTTGTACTGAAAAAATAAAATAATAATCCTTAAAGATAGGGATAGGCAATGTGGTACCATCCAGATATTGCAGATTCCAGCTCCATCAGTTCCAGCCAGCATAGTCAATGGGATTATGGGAGTAATAATTATAATTATAAATTATAAATTCTATACTGCCCTTCATCCATAGGAGCCAACTCCTGAGGCCAAGGTCCCTTCACACACACACACACACCCTAAAATATTTGAGGGTTAGCCCCCCCCCCCAGTATTTTATTCAAGTTTCTTCATCTATCCTGCCTTCATCTGAGGAACACAGGGTGGTTTACAACATAAAAATACATACCGGAGTAACAAACAAAAACAATACCCCCTGCAGTTTTAAAGGCCGTAGATTGTTTAATTAGCTGAAGCCCTGGGAGAAGAGGAATGTTTTTGCCTGGTGCCTAAAGATATGCAATGAAGGTTATGTAATGAATAAAGATACCGTATTTTTCGCCCCATAAGACGCACCGGCCCATAAGACGCACCTAGTTTTTTGGGGGGGAAATAAAGGAAATTTTTTTTTATTTCCCCCCCAGGTGCACTGCGCTAATCCCGAAGCTTGGGGCGCGTGGAGCTCAGCGCGCCCCAAGCTTCTGGGTGCCGGCAAGGTCTCCGCTAGCCATGGGAGAGCCGCGCGGTTCTCCCAGGGCTAGCGGACCGCTGCGCTAATCCCGAAGCTTGGGGCGTGCGGAGCTCAGCGCGCCCCAAGCTTCTGGGTGCCAGCAAGGTCTCCGCTAGCCGTGGGAAAGCCGCGCGGCTCTCCCAGGGCTAGCGGACCGCTGCGCTAATCCCGAAGCTTGGGGCATGCGGAGCTCAGCGCGCCCCATGCTTCTGGGTGCAGGCAAGCTCTCCGCTAGCCCTGGGAGAGCTGGGTCTCCCACAGCTAGCGGATAGCTTCCTGAAGCCTGGAGAGCGAGAGGGGTCGGTGCGTACCAACCCCCCTCGCTCTCCAGGCTTCAGCGAAAGCCTGCATTCGCCCCATAAGATGCACGCACATTTCCCCTTCATTTTTGGAGGGGGGAAAGTGCATCTTATAGGGCGAAAAATACCGTATGTAACAAATGAACTTTATTAGTTGCCTTTCTTTATGTACACATGCTAGGGCTAGCATCATACAGGGTGAGGCAACCATCTTTAGACAGCAGATTGTAGGCATCAGTAGAGGGTGTTGAATCATCAGATACTTGGATTCATGTTTTTAATCAGAGTGCAGAGGGCACTTCGAGTTGGATTTTCTGCTACAGGTGTCAAAATGTGTGGAATCCTTGGAAGTACTGTTTAAAACTGAATCATAATTCTTTCTCTGCCTTGTCTATAATTAGCTTCCCGCTTTACCTGTGTTTGCCTCCTGTCTTTGTCTTCAATAAATGTAGGCATCATTCTGTTATTCAGGCTGTTATCACAAAAAAATCCCCATTTAATATTAATTTGGTGCTTGGAAAGTAGGATGAGCTTACAACTCCGCATGTTGTATAATGCAAAGTTTAATTGTAATTGCTTTTGTGATGGTTTTCTATTTTGATTAAGTTTTTAATTATGTGTGGTTTAGAACAGTGTCAGGTTTCTAAAGCAGGGGGTAAAGGTCAGATTCAATAATTACTTCAGAAACAAAGCAAATGCTTTAGGCTAACAAAGCAGATATTGAATTTTATTTTTTTTCTAAAACAAAAAGCTTTCAGGATTATTAAGAGACAATGATTAATTATAAAGCTATGTTCCTTTGTAAGTGTTTACCATGAGCAAATTAAAGGAAATGTCACTCACTTTTCAACTTCCTCCTTGCTTCACCATTTTACAGCACAATCCTATACATGTTTATTTAGAAGTACACTTCACTTAGTTCAGCTCGGTGTGCTCCCAAATAAAAGTGCAGAGGATTGAATTCCTAAACACACAGAGTAGGAAGTAAGCTCCATTGGAAGCCTGGGATAGCTCAGTTGGTAAAGCATGAGACTCTTAATTTCAGGGTCGTGGGTTTCAGCCCCACGTTGAGCAAAAGATTCCTGCACTGAAATGCACCAACTTCAGCTAGGCACTTTAAGGAGCGTTGGTTGCCAAAATATTCCAGGGCAGGGAGTGCAGGTCTATCCCCCCCCTACAGTTTACATGCCTGCTCCTTGGGAGAAACCTGGACAGCATTTCAAAAAGCAGAGACATCACCTTGCCAACAAAGGTCCATATAGTTAAAGCCATGGTTTTCCCAGCGGTGATGTATGGAAGTGAGAGCTGGACCATAAAGAAGGCTGATCGCCAAAGAATTGATGCTTTTGAATTATGGTGCTGGAGGAGACTCTTGAGAGTCCCATGGACTGCAAGAAGATTAAACGTATCCATTCTGAAGGAAATCAGTTCTGAGTGCTCACTGGAAGGACAGATTGTGAAGTTGAGGTTCCAATACTTTGGCCACCTCATGAGAAGAGAAGACTCCCTGGAAAAGACCCTGATGTTGGGAAAGATGGAGGGCACAAGGAGAAGGGGACGACAGAGACGAGATGGTTGGACAGTGTTCTCGAAGCTACCAACATGAGTTTGACCAAACTGTGGGAGGCAGTGGAAGACAGGAGTGCCTGGCGTGCTCTGGTCCATGGGGTCACAAAGAGTCGGACACGACTAAACGACTAAACAACAACGTATCTGCTGGTGGCTTTGGTAATAGCAGCAGTATCAACTCTGACCCTTGTCATGCTTCTTCTCAGGTTCACAGGAATGACACAAGAGTTAGAATGCTGAGGGAGAGGGAGGGAGGAATACATTTGCCATAATTGACAGAGTTCTTCACTCAGCACTAGAGGATAGTATAATTCTCAAGGCACTCTGGGGGAGTGAAACATGTCAGCAACTGGAATCACTTTTAAATGATAAATGTGTCTCCACCCAATATATATGGGGGGACAAAATCACCATTTGAAATGGTCGCTGAAATTCCCCTACCAAATTCACCAACTGCAAGTAAGCATATTGTTAGGAAACTGATATCGGAGCCAGAGGTGGAGGCAAGGCTCTCAAGCGATGCTGGAGAAGGGCCCAGCAGGGAGAGAAGCAGCTCATCAGCTGGGGAAGGAAATCAGCGTAACACAGGGATAAAGGGGGGCAGATGGGGGAATCGGCGAGGGGCTCCAAGACTCCTCGCCGGAGACCAGCGGGGAGAGCACGGGTCCTCCACTACCCACACCCTCCCTGCGCAGAAGACTTCCGCGCAGGGAGAGTAGGAGGAGACTTGGGGTCAAACAGCTTTTATGCTGGAAAAGGTTTAAGAAACGCCCACTGATGGATTCTGCTAGCGACTGAGGCAGCCACGAAGTGAAGGGCTGTCCAGACAGAAAAGGTTTAACAAGGCAACATAGCCAGGAGTGGCGGCAACTTACGCACGAGCAACCCCTATATTCATTACACATATGTTGCCATTTGTATGCCTCAATAAGATTCTCAAAATCCCTCCAAATCCCTCCCTCAGTGGTGACTTGAATAATAGGAAGCAAAAATAATTTGGGGAGAAAATGAGTCACTGCTGATTATTTTTGTCACACACCCTCAGAATTCATGCACAAAGCCAACTCGGGGGGGGGGGAGGAAGTATACCATGCATATTTTATGTTTAAGTGGGTATTTTATTTCAGATAAAAAAATTTTTAGAAAATGTTATTATGGACTATCAGGCTTTTGAAATAAGCAGGCAAACAACTGAATAAATAATTGATGGCACTGCCAATTTCCTCTTTGAATGGTAGGTAGAAAATGCATGAAAGACAACTTTTCTGTTAGAAAACATACTGAATAGAAGCTATTTGGAATGTTTTCGTGGAGCCTTTCCACAGGAATACTTTCCATTTTGTGTCATGGAACTTTCTGAGTAAGAGGAAACAGAAGTATTGTTCAAATACCTTTTTGAACAGATTTATACAGACTCTAGGTAATATAATACCATCCAAATGAAGCAAACTGTGGTTAGTGTTAACTTCCACACCATGCCTCCAGTGCCATCATTTGCTCAGTTTAGGCATCATGGCAACTATGGTTAGACCAAACGAGACTGGGAGGAGGAGATCTGTGCTCACAACAGGAGAGGAGATTACCATCGTTCATTCCCAATCTCAAAACTATGGTTAGAGGACTGGAAATACGATACCTGGATTTCATTTTGGTTTTTTTCTGTCTTTAGTCTACATTTATTTTAACTTTTTGATACAAGGATTTCTGGGCATCAATTCCTATGTGAGCACTTGAAAAGTTAAATATATTTTGAAAAACTTGCACATAGTTTTATTAATTTATGGTTGTTGTTTTTGTGGCTACTATTATATGCTTATAACTTCTGTGTTTTTGAAGCCGTTGTAAACTTTTTGAAGAAGCAGCATATTAATAAATCACATTTGACGTTTAAATGTTACACTTTCTCTGGCTTTCTGTGAGATGATTCCAGAAGCAGGGATTGTATGGAAGGCAGAAATATTTTCTTTAGTTTGTTTACTACTGCTTGCTCATTCTTTCAAATCCTTTCCGAGGCAAGCAACACTATTATACTGGATGGGGAAAAGAGGAAAGGAATTGAAGCTATTACTCAAGGGGGAAATGGTGCTTAGAATAATTGTACTCTTCTGCCTATATCTGTTCTATTTTCTGCTGGAGAATGTGCATAGGCATATCTTTCCCTTCATTACTTGCATGTAACACAATGTACTCCTCTGGGAAGCTTTATGCCTATCTCAGGGCAATGCCTGCTCACATAGCTTGTATCTATATATTTTATTTAAAAGTTCTCATGAAAAGCTTTCCGAAGATCACGTGATTTTTGAAGCCATCGTCTTTGCTAGGAATATTCTGTATGTGGTTATGGCTTCATTGCATAAAAACCTGAGGCAAGCCTCTGTAGAGTAGCCAATCTCTTTTTCTTTTCTTTTTTGAAATTGCATTTGTATACCATGATGAAGTATATACATCCAGCAGCCGACCTGAGGCATCTGTATTGCAATCACCTGGAACTCAATACACTTGCTCCCAAAAGTTGTGCTTGCAAGTTCAAGTTGAGGCAGATGTCCCTTTAGGGCATAATCAAGGTTTTAAAAGCTAGCCCTTTCTTGCAGCTCAGGAAGAAAATTTCTAACACTGAAAACAGATGGGCAGTTGGACACATTACCTAGAAATATGAGTATTCTGCATTTCTGGACCTTCTAAACAATAGCAAGGAAAAATATCATGCACTGAAATGTTTCACTATATTGGAAAGTGGACTTGATTACCTTAGAGAAAACCTTTTAAAGAACCATGATTCTGGGAAGGAAGGAAGCTGCTGAGGGCTGTTTCTACGTTGCTTAGTTTGCGCAAGAACAAAGCAGTAACCTTACCTAGCAAGATAGTCTATATTTAACATTGTCTCGGAAATGTGTGCTAACTCTTGGTTAGTGTGATTAAGCTGGCCAGAGGAAGGATATTTTGATTAGCTGAATAGCAAAGATCCGTTTTAACTGAAATTTATCCTGCTGCAGTGTGTATTAAGGGGAAAAAATTGAAATTACTGAGATTCGTTTTTTAAAGTGGTTATGAAGACATGTGTGAATGGAAATGACCTTTTGGTTTGCTGATATTATATTGATTGAAAGAGTAATAGTGGATGGCTTATTCTTGATTGCTTGCAAGGGATTTCTAGCTTTAGACTGCTGGAAACCTACCTATTTATTGAAATTTCATATGGTGCCAGGGCTTGTACAATCTAAAGACATTTTGCAGCATTTAGACGTTTTAACGAAGCACATCTACACTGGCTTCATCAAATACTCCTGAATTTCACAGTAGATATGTTGGTTTAGGAGTCACTGGTATAGGCAATGAAAGGAGTGGTAGGCTTGCACACAAGGATTTTGAATTTGCTGCTGGTGCCAGTAATTACCCCAATATTAGCACATGGAAAACCAATTTCTTTTTGCTTCAGACTTGTTGCATAGTCCTTTACCTAGTAGTAGCAAAACCCTGTGTGCTTCAGATCACTGAATGTGCCCCATGTGGTGAAATAGAGGTGCAACAGCAGAACAGGGGCAGCTACGCTTTAAATGGAGGGAAATCTGTTCTACCGCGAAGTTTGCAGGGGGGACGACTATATGCAGCCATGAGACTCACTAGCTGACATTGGAACAGTCACTGCATCTCAGCCTAACCTAGCTCACATGAATGTTGTGGGGATTAAATAAGGAGAGTGAGAACCATGTACTCCACCTTGAGCTTCTTTGAGAAGCAGTTGGGATAGATAATCAACAAATAAATAAAATAATTTATAAGAACACTAACAGAACAATTAGAAGTTCTGTTCAAACCTTGTAGTGAGCAGTTTGGGAGGAAATGAAATTGGAAAACCCAGTGTAAAAGACCAATTCATACAATACTTGCTGACACAAACATCTTCAGGTACATGCTCACTTAGAAAGAGATGCTATGGATCTTTCATGTATGTAACTTGTATAAATTCCTATGGTTCCAGTGGCTTTTCAAAAACTGTTATTGTGATAATGGGACTTGCTACTATGCAATAACTAGAAACTAGCATTTAGTGGTTCACGTACCATTTGCACATGCTAAATATGTGTCATAAGGGTATTTATAATAAGGTAGAGTCTCTTATTGATTCATATATGAGAACATATTAAATTAGGTTTGCTTTCTTTCCAAAAAACCACCCCAAAACATTAAAAGTGTATTTATCCTAAATTATAGTGTAAGTTAGTGGTACGTCACTTACATTATGATGTAGCACAGTTTTTGCTGTAGTTTGCAAAGGTTCACAAACTGTAAGAAAGAAAAAAAAGAAAGAGCCATTCTAGAGAGAAAGAGGATTTGGTCTCAAGGGTCTCAATACTTTAAAAGCTGCAGAGAAAGTAAATAAAGATGAATCTGAAGGCAGAGGAGGTAGCTGGGAGAGAGAAGTGATGCTGCAAGGGAGCACTGGTGGGATATATAGTTTGATATCCATGCAGCTAGAACTGGAGATTGATTCTGGAACAGGTTTTATTTACCAGCATTCAGCTTGCTGAAAAAAAGAGATGGGAGGAAGCTGAAACACTGCAGTCTTCTGAAGTCTAAAAGTCTATTATTTGCCTTTGCAGAATGGATTGGAGATAAGAGATAAGAACGCATTAATACAAATAAAAGCTACCACATTCTTTTCAGGGGGGGGAAGGGAGGGTTAGATTATTTTCTGTTTGAGACTGCTTTCTTCTCAGAAAGCAACATTTCATTTCAAGTTTTTTGGGGGACAGAATACATAGAGTTGTGAGAGTGGCTGGGGGATAAATTGTATTTTGTGCTGGTGCGGAAAGGAGGGAGGGGCTTCTGCTGTCACTGGGAGCCTTCAGTTTGTTCCTGTGAGATGCTGCTGTTGGTGCACTGGCTTGTTGATTTGGGACAATTGGTCATAAAAGAGAGACTGATTTCAGAGTAAACATGTTTGGGATCAGACTGTATATCTTTGATTGTTTTCACAAATGGTGTTTAAAGTGCTTTGTAATGCAAATGTGAATGCGACGGTACATTTAATGCCTATTCAAATTGCTCTCCTACGCTTTCTGTTTCATGTTAACAACAGACATATATTTCAGTAAATAGGGTAAGAGAATCTCAGCTTATCCCTAATTTCAGTTAATTTTGAGGAACTGTGCTGCAGCTGATTTTCAATTCCCTTCTGCAACTGTGTTTCTCAAAACATATGAAAGAACTGTGTGCTGATTTATAAACTTCATATGCTGTGTAAACCACAAAATGACACACACACACACACAGCCTTGTAGTAGTTGCCTGAGATATAGAAAAGGCCAGTTTGGGTTCATTCTAAGTCCAGCACCCGTGCAGCATTTGCGCTTAAGAGAACTCTGTTTTTGTTGTTGCCCCCAACCCCACAGTTTGCTTATTTTATTTATTTATTGCTCTTATATACCAACATTTTCTCCCTAGAGCTCAATGTGGCTTACATGGTTCTCCCTGTCTTCCTTTAATCCCCCAACAACACTATGAGGTAGGTTAGGCTGTGAGTGAGTGAGGCTGGCCTAAGGTCACCCAATGAGCTCCATGGCTGAGTGGGGATTCAGAATCCAGTCTTCTGGGTCCTAGTCCAACACTCTAACCACAACAAGGGATGGGAGTTCTGTGTGCACTTCCCACATTTCAAACTCCCATTAGCTCAAACTCCCATTAGCCAGAACCAGCACAGACAGTGGTCAAGGATGATGGGTGGTCAAGGATGAAGTCCTACAACACCTGGAGAGCCACGGGTTTCCCATACCTGCCTTACGCAGTTGGGGCCCAGGTTATCGGAAGGACTGCAAGAATGGCTGCTCTCTGGCTTGCCACCAGGATCTATTAGACTGAGAGGCACCAGAGAAAAGAACTTTTCAACCTTTCATTCCATTTTTATGGAGGCTGGTATTTTAGCTGCTGATTTTTTTATGGGTTTAGCATTGACTGGCTCTAATTGTATTTTAAATACTGTATAGTTCCCTGTTGCCTTAATTTTGTAAGCTGCATTGGAAGGATTTTGCCCTCAAAAGGCATACAGTGGTACCTTGGGTTAAGAACTTAATTCGTTCTTAACCTTAAACTGTTCTTAACCTGAGGTACCACTGTAGCTAATGGGGTCTCCTGCTGCCGCTGCACCACCGCCGTGCGATTTCTGTTCTCATCCTGAAGCAAAGTTCTTAACCCGAGGTACTATTTCTGGGTTAGCGGAGTCTGTAACCTGAAGCGTCTGTAACCCGAGGTACCACTGTACACACATTCGAGTTACAAGTAAATAGGAAGAGCCTGTGTTCTGTAATGGTTGTACACACAATCGAATCCTCACTCAGCCATGAAATGCGCCTGGTTGCTGTCTCTGGCCTAACCTATCTCACATGAGTGTTGTGTTAAAGGTATTCCACCTAAGTATCAAAATCCAGTGGAATGTTTGCTTTTCTTCTCCCCCACCATTTTGCTTTATCTGGTTTTACTTTTTGTTTTATATTCAAATACCTCATTGGATACACATGTGGTGTGTGTGTGTGTGTGTGTGTGTGTGTGTGTGTGTGTGTGTGTTTGCATGCTCCATTGCTATGAACTGGATTATTTTTTTCACAGCATGATTTACTTCTTCCTTCTTGCATTCTCCCCCTCTGGCTACTAAATGTAAATTTTGTCTTTACTAACCTGAAATGTTCCCCAAGCCAGGGATTCGCAGTAAGTTTGAATATTGTGCTTGGGAATGAAGGGAGTTTAAAACAGGTTTTCTTCAAGCAATTGCTTTCAAATCATGTCTCAAACGCACTTGTCCTTTAGGCTTCATGAAAATTATCTCTCAAAGGCCACCCATGTCACCTACTATAAGCTGCACTGAATACTTTCTTCTGTTTCTTTCTTGAACAACTTATATATTGCTAACCGCATTTGCCTCGGAATTTCCCCTGCATGTTTTTAATTCCTTTCACCTTATGAAGTAGTGAAATCAGTGGGGTGCATTTGAAGGCTTTTGAAGTTTTTATTTTCTCTTGCAGCCTTACTCCCGAGAGTAAGCTGCCTTTGAAGTAAATTGTAAAAGTGAAATCAGAACCTACTTTCTGCATTAATATATTTGTATCCACACATAACTTAAAAGTACTTAAGATAATCAGGACTTCTTGTAATAGTGAATGAACTGAACAGCGCAAGGAAGGCCAGTCTGAATTTAGCTTTGGTTAGTTCCTGAAGCCATGACATGACAGTGTGACCAGGCACAGTGACACAGAGTCAGGATAGTACTAAACACTTAAGAAAAAGAATACGCTGGCCTAGAATCAGTACTTAATCTAGGTGTGATGAACACTTCGTACTTGCCCTGTATTAGCGTTCCTATTCTGTTTCCTACTCTGCGAAAAAAGTGCATTGAACTTTGATCATACTTTACTGTAATAGAGTTTCAGAGGGAATGAAAAGTGGAAATAGAAATCCACTTTTACTTCTTAGTCAGCACCCTGCTCAGTATATCATTGTGCCACTTGTAATACTGTGCATTCGACCCCAAAGTGTAACCCAGGTTTGTCCTATGGTTGACAGCACATGGTTTGCCTAGGAGAGCTAAACCACAATCCTAGATTCAGTTGCCATGATGAGCCAAACTATGGCTTTGCGCAGCAGCAGGATGACTGAGAAGGAGCAAAGCAGCCACCATCTCCTCTTTGGAAGCTCACTTGCTTACATGTGCATGCCAAGCCATGACATGCAGATCAGCCCGTTCTCACCCTTTTTTGTCTGTCTCATGAGAATACAGAGCCAATATCTGGGTTCCTAATTGCACTAATGTATGAGACCCATATGCTGGCTGCATAGTTCTTGTAGGAGAAAAGTTTTTAAAAGTTGGATCTCACAGGTAGAATGGTAATAGTATAGTCTTCGATATGCATGTTCTTGCACCCACCATTATACAAGCAAATGGTGGTGGACCAGAAAGCAGAAGAGCTACAGCATTTACTGAATATTAAAATACAATAGTCTATTAAACATTAAAAGCTTCCCTAAGCAGGACTGCCTTCAGATGTCTTCTAAAAGTTTGGTAGTTATTTTTCTCTTTGACATCTGGTGGGAGGGCGTTCCACAGGGCGGGTGCCAATACCGAGAAGGCCCTCTGCCTGGTTCCCTGTAACTTGGCTTCTCGCAGGGAGGGAACCGCTAGAAGGCCCTCAGTGCTGGACCTCAGTGTCCGGTCAGAACGATGGGGGTGGAGACGCTCCTTCAGGTACACTGGGCCGAGGGTATGGATATGGACCCAAATTTTACCCTTGTATGAGCAGAAGACACTTTTGCTCATACAAAGTGGGGTTCTGAATTCCCTTTCCACAAGTGCAGTGGGCCTTTCCCTCTCTCCTACTGCTTCTTTCGCTCCCTGAAAGCCACGCCTGAGCAAGTCAGAAATACCTTTTCAGAGGTCTGTAGCAGAACGGAATAGAGAAACACCTGTTGCACAAGTAAAACTCGTGGAGTTTTTGAATCCGAACCATTGTTTAACTAGTATCTTTTGAGATTTTCTTGTGTGTTTTTCACTCAGTGATGGGGCCTCTCCCACCCAATTTTTTTCTTCTCAGACAACAACATGATTTATAGGTCCACTGCAGGGGATAGCAAGAATGGGGGATATGTTTGTGTGCCTATGTAAGCAAGAATTTTGCACAAACAAATCTTAGAAACATATTTCTTGAACTTAATTCTGGAAGAGCTGAGCTGTAGCCCTTTCTCACTGTTAGAAGCAAAGCTATTAACATCTTCTGATATAGATGGGTAGACTTTTCAATTTGCGGGCAGGATCACACTGAGAATGTAGTTAATTGGAGATTAGCGGGTCACAGGATGAAAATACGCAGCATGAAGCAGAAACAGAATGTCGTTCTTCCAAACTGCAGGGTGTTTGAATTAAAAGCCTTTATTTTCTGCCTCAGGTGTGTGTGTGTGTGTGTGTGTTTACACTCCAGGATACCATGTCACGATACCTTGAGATCATACAAAAACCTGCAATCATTTTAATGTGTTTGATCTCTGCTGTTCAGTTTTAATACTGATATCTATGTGAATGGTTTTGCTCCTCCCAAGAAGATTGGCAGGGTTAAAGATAATTATGTCACAATCACATATGACAAATATGTCTGGTATTCAGGCCAAGGAGTTTCAACCACTTACCCCATAGCACTTCCATCTTATCAGGATTCAGCCTTAGTTTTTTTGCCCCCATCCCAGCACTGCCTCCAGACACCTGTCCATCACCTTCCCAACCTCTCCTGATTTTAATGGAGTGGAGAAAGAAAGAAAGCTGCCGTGTCTTCAGCATACTGATGACATTGTGCACCAAATCCCCAGATGGTTTATATCGGGTGCACAACCTGCAGTCCTCCAGATGTTGTTGGACAACACCTCCCATCATCCCTGATCACTGGCTATGCTGGCTGGGGCTGATGGGAGTTGTAGTCCAGAAACAACTGGAGGGCTGCAGGTTGTGGTTTACATAGATGTTAAATAATACAGAAGGCAGAATGGGCAGCCCAGAAGCCATGGGGTTCATTCAAATCTGTTGCACAGCCCTAATTATGGAAAGCAATTGTGCCGCAGGTAGGAATGGGGGAGAAATTAGATTCAGTTTGCATGTAAAGGTGTGCTTACTAAATCAGCACTTTCCAAAACAATACAAGAACTGAAACAAAACCATTTTTTTGAAATTTGCACTTCTTCAAATTTTGCAATCCAGCTCTCTACCCAGGTAATGTGTACAGAAGTACATATGTGGCTTAACTTGCACACATTAATGAAATTAACATACAAAAATGTCTTATATTACTTTGCAAAAATGTGCATATTAGAATAAATTTGCACTAAAATGCTGGTAATTTTTTTCTGGGATTTTTTTTTATATAAGAAACGCTTTTGTGGAAATGTGGATAACTGAAGTTAAGATTGAAAAAAACACACGAGAGAAACTGAAACTGACAGATTTACCCATCCTTGTTGCAGGCCTGGCTTTGTGCTAAAAAATGGCACTTTGTCACAGTTGCTTGGATTAACTGCAGAAAATGACAGAACACAGTATTTTACATTATGAGGAAAAGCTCAGACTGTCAGAAATTGAGAGGGATGCTATTGCCCTGTTTTTACTTCTTTCTAAAGGCTTTTATAATTTACAAATCAAAATGATTATATATGGTGTTGGAAGTGACAAACGTAGAGGTTGTGATAGTGGGTTTCTTGGGGAGAGGCTTACAAAATTTATTGTTACATGCAAGTTGTGAGGTTCCAGGAGGTTACCCAGAGTTAATGTTTCCTTTGGAAATGCGGCACAGCACAGACGGTGGTGTCTCTATGATATATGGTCTATTTACACATGTATACAACCCAAACCCAGGACGGAAAAGTCCAAAGCATTAACACTCCAAAAAGGTTCATGCTTCTCTCATAGCTGTAGCCTGGGATCTGAAAAGACCTCAGTCATCGCTCTGACCCTCCTTCCAGCTTGCCGCTTATAGGCCAAAACCCTTTCCCCAAGAATACGCCACAGCAAATTTAAATCCTAAAAACTCCAAACTCTTTTTGTCTCTGCCCACTTGGGCTCCACCCATTTGTGTCTGGCACAGAGTCCCCACTTTCTTAATGGCTCATTGCCTTGCCTTTGTTAGATTAATGACTCATACTTCACAGCCATTATCAGGCTGGCCTGGCTATTCCAGCAATTGAATCCCTACTGGATCTGGAAATTCAGGGGTTTTAATTAAATTCTAACCCTTTACTGGTTCCAGGAATTTAGGGGAGTCTTTCCTCACATAAACAGGGGGGAACACAATACATCAGTCAACACATGATAATTAACCATATGCCTCAGATGTGTGCTTACCCTGTACGAGAAACCAGGCTTTCGTCATTGTTGTTGTTAAAGAAGGCTTTCCCTGAGGTGCACCACAATCATTTATGGAAGATCAATTTTATATTTGATTAGATGGTTTTTGTTGTTTTTAGAGTTTGCATGGATGGGTTTTTTATTGTTTTAGCATTTGCTGAATTGCGCTCAGAGCTTGTCTTTCAGCGTTTTATCCTGTTTTTACTGTGTACACAACTTTGATGGTTTTATGCCATGAAGCGGTCTATATATTAGAAGAAGAAAAAGAAGAAGAAGAAGAAGAAGAAGAAGAAGAAGAAGAAGAAGAAGATCATCATAAAGTTAGGCAGCAGGAATGACTTCTATGCTGCATGTGAAAGCAGCAGTTTTGTAAATGTGGTGCCCACCCAGTGGAACACCTTCCTGTCAGATGTCAAAAAGATAACCAGTTACATGACCTTCTGTAGATTTTTTTTTCCTAAGAAGAAAGAAGCAGGAGAAGAAACAGAAGTAAAAAAAAAAAAAAAGTTTTATTGACCTATTCGAAACAGCACCATTGGTATGGATAAAATTTTGTCTGTGTGAATGTATTAGCTTACTCCTTCCCTAAACAAAGACCCAGGAAACAGCAAGAAAGCATCAAGAGATAAGTCCTCATTTCTGCCCTGACAACAGAACAAGTTTGTAACTGGAGACAGAGCAACAGCAACTGCTCAAAGTCAGCCATAGTAATCAACGCTGCTGTACTTAATCAGACTTCTGAGAAGCATGCAAACTTTCAGCATTAACCACTTGGTGAGCTGATGGATTCCTAGTTGTTCTCTCTTAATCCCTGGACCTGTGTTAATTATCCTACTTTACACTTTCCTATCATATATTTTCTCATCCAACAAATCAACCCACCTAAGTGGGTCATCGCATTCTATAAAGAGATTTTGCATAGTGATTCTGCTTTCCAGGGCCACTTTTCACTTGACATTTTGTGGCAGAGATGGGAGACTACAGACTCGGGGACAAAATGTGGCCCTCCATATGTCTTGGTTTGACCCTCAGGACTCTTCCCAGGCCACATCCACTTCCTAGTTACAACCCTCATTGGTCCTCCTTTGCACCCACCTTAGTGGTTTTGCCTGGCTGGAACGTGTCTGTGAACTCTGCTTCTTGTCTGGATGGAGGGTAGAGAGGGGTGTCTTAGTGTGTATAGAAGCAAGCTTGTTCTGTAATTGTAACATTAGCATTCTTTGTCCTGCCTGTGTCTGCTTCTGACTCCAACCACCACTGGCTTGCAGCTTTCAGAAGGCTGCCTATGAGGAAATGTGACCTTTTGAACTGACAAATGTCCTGCACCCTCTCCCATAAGATATTAAGGAGGAGTGGACATGGTACTAAATACCCAGGTTTAGGGACTCTAGAACCTGGATATAGAGCTGCAGTATAAGTTCTGAGTCACCCTGTAATTAGGTACTGTTCAGACTTCAAAATGTATTTGGTCATATGAACCTGAGGAGTTCCAACATGATTGAATTAACATTCTACAGCAAGGCCATCACTCATCTTATTAGTGCCTGAACCTTTCTACCCTCACCTCTCTGTCTATTTCCAAACCGTGTCAGTTTCAGATTGTTCCTTAATAATATTAATTCTGTCCCATTGCCTCATAAATCTTGAATTAATCCCCCCCCCGTGAAGATTCATATTTGAACATATTTTTCCACAATATATGCCAATAATCCAGAATCCCGCACACGTTGGCAGAGTGTGTGTTAGCCTGCTGTACCCCTGCTCCAACCCTTTTCATGACGTCTTTAGGATGTTTTGGGGCTACTTCCTTGTTTGGCGCTGTGTGCATGCGTGCAACCGTGCATCAGTCAGACACACCTAAATCAGGATTTGCTTGTTTGTTGTTGTTGAGCTTTCACTGAGGTGTTGTTTTGCTGGCATAGCAAAGGCAAACAGCAGCAGCATTGGAGAGCTCAGAGGTGACATCATAAAGTCTTCAGAGTAGCTTTGGATGTTATAATTAAGCAGCCACGCTGGATAAGCAACTGATGTGTGTGCATATGTTTCTGTGTGTGTTCCTAGTGCAATGTGTCTGCTCTATGCTTAGATGGATCAGCCCTATCTGTTTGGACGCCCACAATTTCCATAGTGAAGTTAAGCTACTTCTCTTTTTGCACAAATCGGCTCCACCTCTTTGTGGGGATGCATTGCAGGCGAGCCACCAAGCCTCCCCCCTCAGCGTGGGGGGGGGGTGTGGAACTGCGTCCCGCCTTATGCTGGGGAGGCCCGGGTATGCCAGTTAGCCAAGCGGCCAATCAGGTGACTTTCGGGCGTGGCCGGGGCCGATTTAAACCACAGCGTGACACTGAGTTGCCCCTTTTCAGCCTCACACCGTGGATCTCCCGCCCTTTCTCAGGTTGCGCCTTTGGCCTTGCTATGGACCTTGGTTGGTCACCGTTGAGGGGCCTGGTAGGACTTTTGCCACTTGGCAAATTGGCACTGGCCACTTGGTTTTCGCCTACCTCGTAGCAATCGTCACAATTCTGTTAGGGTGGCGGTTAGGCATTGGAATAGCAGTGTGTGGGGGAAGGGAGGTGCGGCCATCACCTGCCCCTCCGTGCTCAAGGGTATTCTGTTAAAGGAATCCAGGGGTGTGGATCTCATCCGAAGCTCGGGGAGGGGCGAGGGCCATGCCATGACCCCAGTGGGAACCGAGGGGAAGCTCGAGTCGATCCACATTGGTGGGGCTCTCCCTACTGGTGATTTACCCTTACCAGGCTCCCTGCAAGGCGGGCAGGAGTCAAATATAATCTGTTGATGCCAATGCCTAAGCCAATACTGCTCATATTCTGTAACCAATAAAGTTGTGGCCTAAATTTTGCCCATTAACATTAACCTAAAATTCTGTGTCCTTGTGTCTTTCTTCTCATGGGGGTGGCTTGGGGCTTTGACACGCAATATTCAGGAAGCATGAAAAGCAGGTGTATGGGTCAGGTAGGCATCCGCTGTTGCCTATTGATTGTACTGTCTGACACTATCCAAAGCATCATTATTAATAGCATTTATAAGGCTAAATATTTGAATCTAAAATCTGCAAATGTTTGTTTATATTATGACAATAATTTTTTCTTGCGAAGAACAATATTGAAATTTAGACAAAATCATCTGCACAGGTTGGCATACTTATTGCACTGAATCCCCATTCACATGAGTAAAATGTGGACATTCTTGTATGTGAGTCTCTCTCTCTGTGGGTTTTGCATTCCTTGCTGGGAACAGATTTATTCTATTTGAAAATTCATCGAAAGATTTATATAGTGTTGAGTCTTGGCTTTTTGTGGGAAAACAGTTCCACCTGCTGGATGCTATGTGTAAAAGTCAGCATTTCATTGAACGTATTTAAGCTACCAGTTAATTTCTCTTAACTAGCACCGAGGAAAAAAAACCTATTTAGTCTTAGCTTTGCCACTGCTGCTGCTGTTATTTAAACAAAAACAAAAAAAACCTATACTTTCAGTTTGCTTTTTGGTCTCCCCTCAAAATTTGTCTGTGCCTTGTGATCATTTAACTCAGGCTTTCCAAGTAGTGACACTAGAAATCTGAAACACTGTTCCTATTCAAACCAGAAAGGCAACTGTCGTCTGCTGAAAACAGTTCTGCCCACCATTTTTTTATTATTATTTTTTGCAAAAAAGCAAGTATTTCCCAAACTTTCCCCCCTGTGAACCACTTAGAAATTGCAGCAGGTCTCAACTGACCGCATAATGATATTTCTGCCTGCTGTAGCAATTGTAATGTGCTGTGATAGACGCCGTGTGGTTTTTTAAATTGTGCACTGCAGATTGCAGTATAAATAAATTATATATGGCCTTTTTCTGAAAATAAAGGGGAGTAAGTTACATTAACTATTCCTTGCACTTTGATGCCACTGAAAAGTACACTGCGAGATCGTTTTTATCAAATGCTGCTTTTTTTCGATATGGCAGGCCTCCTCCTAATACATGGTTTAAACCAGTGCTCACAAGATAAGAAAAGGCCTGCGAAAAGCTGCCATCTATTCTTTGATTATATATAGGGAACAGTTATAGCAGGCTTAATGAATGTGATGGCAATTACCTGGAGGCTGCCCAAATCACCCATTCATGGTCAGTATGCCACAAGGTCAACTCTAAAGGGCTCTTAGCCATACACATGCAGCTTCTACACTGTATTGTGGCTAGCATCTAGCATTGGTGGTGTGTAGCATGTTGCACAGGTCAAGAGCCCTTGAAATTGTACAGCTGTTGTTAAGGTGATAACAGCCTTCATGCATCTGCAGCTATCTTTCAGTGATGCATGCTCCTTGCATCTTCGTTTATTGACCTAACAGTATGAAACTAGCAACCACGTGCATATATACTTTTCCAATTTCCATCACAATTTTTTCCCCCTCCCCTTAGCTCAGCTAGTCTACAATTGTATCTGCCATACTTTCATTTTTCATCAGGGTCCACAAGCTGTCAGAAGACTGATCTGGTGAAAAGTACATAAATGTAAAAAGAACTGATTCATTTATGCTAACAACACCTGATGGTGTAAAGGCTACAATAATTGCCTGTCTATGCTGGTACCATCACTTCTGTAACACTTTTCCAGATAAGAAATTAAACAATACTGGCAACTGCAGTGCAAATGTGCATGTAGGCAAAGTTTTTTTTAAGTCTTTTTTAAGATAACAGGCTAGTTAGTAATCTCTTCTCCATTTCATGACACTTTAGTGTTGCAGCAGATACAGGCAATTGTTCCCCCCCCCAACAAATGGGGAATTCAATCTATAATATAATATATTCAATCTATAAATAAAACATTTGTTTATGAAGTGCCTGTCTGAAAGTTATGCATTTACAATAACAAAAATAGGGAAACGGAGGTAGGTAAATTGGGAATATCATTAGTGTACTGTAAGCTTTTTAAAAAATGTAATTAACTACTCATTGTCATTGGGGATGGTTTAAAAGAATATGAATATTAATTACTATTTTTCCTCTGAATTTCTTTTTACAGGAGTTGTCAAAGTGGATTATGGAGACGTATCAGTCAGAAAAGCATTGCGAGAGAACTTAAAATGCAAACCGTTTTCATGGTACCTAGAAAATGTCTATCCAGACTCCCAGATTCCCCGA
The DNA here is from genome assembly GCF_964188305.1 of Podarcis bocagei. NCBI lineage: Eukaryota > Metazoa > Chordata > Lepidosauria > Squamata > Lacertidae > Podarcis > Podarcis bocagei. Next base: position 107,823,901 of record NC_138125.1, read on the forward strand.
CGATATTACTCCCTTGGAGAGGTATGAATTATTTATTTTGCACAAGGATGGTCTTTGGTTGTTGTTGTTTTTAAAAAAAGATCATCTGAAATGAGCCCAGGGCTTTTTAATTGTTCCCTGGGCAGCCCTTGACACTTTAAATGTTATACATTTAGGTAACTTTTAAGTAACATTTTCTGAAATTATGTTAACATTTTGTTTTTCATGTGATGAGGGAGAAGAAGGTGTACTGTGTGAGCTCTAACTCCACTATCAATATCAGTGTTGCTCTTCACAAGTTGGAGGAGTACCGTATTTTTCACTCTATAGGACGCACTTTTCCCCCTTCAAAAATGAAGGGGAAATGTGTGTGCGTCCTATGGAGCGAAGATGGCATAGCCCCACGACCCTCTCCTGGCTGGAGAGGTGATGCAGGAGCCTCTGGCAGGAGCCTCTATAGCTGCTAAAGCAGCCCCCCGTGACCCTCTCCCAGCTGGAGAGGTGACGCGCGGCTATGGCAGGAGCCTCTATAGCCGCACGTCACCTCTCCAGCCGGGAGAGCGCGCGCGGGGCTAAAGCAGCCCCCTGCGACCCTCTCCCGGCTGGAGAGGTGACGCGCGGCTATGGCAGGAGCCTCTCCGCTGCGCCTTTCCGCTGCTCCTTGACCTGCTCTTTGGGGCTGGTGGTGGGCTTCCCCGCGCCAACCCCAAAGAGCAGGTCGAAAGGAACCTGAAGCCTGGAGAGCAAGAGGGGTCGGTGTGCACCGACCCCTCTCGCTCTCCAGGCTTCCAAGGTAGCCGCCTGAACGCACCTTAAACGGCACCTTGTTTTAGAGCGGGAAAACAAGAGGGGGAAAATTCTCCCTCTCTCTGCGCAGTACCTCCTGCCGCTTCGCTGAAGGGGCGCTGGGCAGAGAGGGGGAGAATTTTTTTTTTCTTGTTCTCCCCCCTCTAAAACAAGGTGCATCCTATTGTCCAGTGCATCCTATGGTGCGAAAAATACGGTAACTTCTGAAGCTGTGTGTAGGTGCTTTGTGTAATTTGGAGGCCTGGGAAATCAAGGTTTTAATGTGTGAAAGGGGGCTCCACACATTGAAAATGTTCTTCATTGTAGAATTTATCCTTCCAACTCCTGGATGGTGTGGAGGCCAGGGCAGAGCTAGTGTGCTTATCCTCACTCTCTCTCTCTCATTGCACGAGAGGATTAGAGCTAAATCTCCCAGTTCATCCTAGAGTGTCTCATGCCTGAGGCCTCTCCTCAGTCCTTCCTCCTGCCACACATAAAGTTTGAGAAAGGCGAACAGGAGGATAAATTGCAGGTGACTTGAAGGATTGTATCCCCCCTCCCCCCAAAAAAACCTTCACTTTCTTGATTCTTCACAATACGAAAACCTAAACAAAGATGGTTGTCCAGTATAATGATTTGCATTGCATATGTGCCGTAACTTTTAAAAAAAGGAATGCTTTCATTTCTGCTTTAGACAAATCAATTGCTTAGACGCCTCTCCAAAGATCTGTGTGCGTTGTGAGTCATGGGAAATCATTTCCATGTTCACTGACATGAGATCTCCTCCTGAATTTGGCTAAAACTTTTGAAATCTGCTTTCAAGTGTCCCACCCCACCCCATCCCACCCCGGAACCAGAATTTAGAGATTTGGTGCAGTCCAAATTGTCAGATAATTTGCTGCTGTAATCTTCCCTTGTCTTTCATCTCGTTTAATTCTTAAATGCTGTACATTTTTTTGTTTGAAACATCTGGCAGTGATGTATTTAAAAAGTGGAGGTGGAGGGGTTGCATTTGCTTTACAAATGACATTCATCTCCACTTTTAGAATTATAAATTACAATGCCAGATCAGGTTTCACTCCAAGGCTTGTCAGTCGAAACCAGGTTTAGAGAAAGAAACCTAATAATAATTCTGGGACATTTTTTAAACGGCACACTTAACAGGCGTGAAATAATGAGAGTTTTGCCATGTAACTGACAGTTCAGGGAAACTAAGGTAAGTGAAGTTACGAAACAATCATTAAAAACACATTATTTTCACTAATAAGTGCTAGGTTTCTATGGAAACAAGAGGAGAATTTCAAGCAGCAGCTGTGAAATAAATATTGTTTGTCAGTTTCAGCTTCTAGCTGTCCACTGAGCTTATGAGGACACCCCACCCCCCAGACTCCTGCAGATAGAGCTATGAGGTTTGTCGCAGGGATAGGAAACCAGGTGTTTTTGGATTCCAGCCAGCTCTAGCAACAGCAGGAGATTCCAGCAACACTTGGAGATCCACAGGTTCCCCATCCCAGCTGTACAGGGAATAGCAATAGTAACTGTTGGCACATAACTTTCATCGACACAAGCAAGTCTTGTAAGTTCATCAACGTTCTTCAACAGCAGGATTTTATTTTTTTTAAGAAAGTGGAGAGAAACAAGTTTGATGGAAAAGCCAAGTCTAAACTTAAAATACAGCAATACAGTGGTACCTTGGGTTACAAATGCTTCAGGTTACAGACTCTGCTAACCCGGAAGTAGTACCTCGGGTTAAGAACTTTACCTCAGGATGAGAACAGAAATCGTGTGGTGGCAGCGCAGCGGCAGCAGGAGGCCCCCTTAGCTAAAGTGGTGCCTCAGGTTAAGAACAGTTTCAGGTTAAGAACAGACCTCCGGAACAAATTAAGTTCGTAACCAGAAGCACAACTGTATAACAGTTATGCAGAAATATGCAGTATGCTAAGCATGTCTGTTTACAGGGACACGGGTGGCGCTGTGGGTAAAACCTCAGCGCCTAGGGCTTGCCAGTGTGGTGTAGTGGTTAAAAGCGGTAGTCTCGTAATCTGGGGAACCGGTTTCGCGTCTCCGCTCCTCCACATGCAGCTGCTGGGTGACCTTGAGCTAGTCACACTTCTTTGAAGTCTCTCAGCCCCACTCACCTCACAGAGTGTTTGTTGTGGGGGAGGAAGGGAAAGGAGAATGTGTGCCGCTTTGAGACTCCTTAAAAGGGAGTGAAAGGCGGGATATCAAATCCAAACTCTTCTTCTTCTTCTTCTTCTTCTTCTTCTTCTTCTTCTTGCTGATTGCATGGTTGGCGGTTCAAATCCGCGCGGCGGGGTGAGCTCCTGTCCTTCGGTCCCAGCTCCTGCCCACCTAGCAGTTCGAAAGTACCCCTAAGTGCAAGTAGATAAATAGGTACCGCTTTATAGTGGGAAGGTAAGCGGCGTTTCCGTGTGCTGCTCTGGTGCCAGTTCGCCAGAGCAGCTTCGTCACGCTGGCCACGTGACCCGGAAGTGTCTCTGGACAGCGCTGGCCCCCGGCCTCTTAAGCGAGATGAGCACGCAACCCTAGAGTTGGACACGACTGGCCCTTTACCTTTACCTTTAAGCATGTCCGTTTAGAAGTAAGCCTAAGCTTAGGCCACATGACCCGGAAGCTGCCTGTAACCAAACGCCGGCTCCCTCGGCCAGTAAAGCGAGATAAGCGAGATGAGCGCTGCAACCCCAGAGTCGGTCACGACTGGACCTAATGGTCAGGGGTCCCTTTACCTTTAAGCATGTCTGTTTAGAAGTAAGCCTAAGCAAGTGTGTTTAGGGTTGCAGCATTCATTGATTTAGTCTGTTTGTCATGCAAAACAAACAAACAAACTCACTGCACTAAAGGCCTCCAGGAACAGAGAAGCACGTCTCCTCACTCTCTGAGGATTATATTCATAGAATCATAGAGTTGGAAGGGACCATGAGGGTCATCTAGTCATGCTCTACCGACTTTATAAAAGCCAATGGTTATTTGGATCTGTTTCCTGCAGTGAGCAGAACCCATGGCTCCCTTGTAAAGCAGAGAACAGGAGTGAAGAAAATCATGACATTCCTTATTTCACAAAGCTTAAAATTAGTGGGTACACAATGTATAATGTCTGTTATTACAAACTAGAGACTTCTGTTGTTCACATCAGCATTTATTTATTTTTCCCTTTCCCTTCTTTTTTATTTGCTTTCTTTTCTTTACTTGCTACTTATGAAAATTAAAATGAAATTTTAAGCTTTATTACGACTTTCTGTCATAATGAGGACTGAGCATCCTTGGTAGGCAGGGAATGCTGATTGGTTGTTTGAGATAGAAGTAAAACCATGGGAGAAGGAATGGGATGAGCAGCAGGTTTGTTAGGTTTTTTTGTTATTTTGCCTAGCTTATGTATCTGTGTATTTGTTTATTAAAAGCCACTGAGGGGGTCTAGCAGATGTAAATCACCCACCAAATTGAGCAAGGCTATTTCCACCTAAAATCAGATTTAAATAGATCTAGATCAGGGGTAGCCAATGCGTTGCCTTCTAGATCTTGTTAATGGACTCTAGGTCCATTAATCCCCAACAAGCCTAGCTACCGTATTTTTCGCTCTATAACACGCACCTGACCATAACACGCACGTAGTTTTTAGAGGAGGAAAACAAGAAAAAAATATTCTAAACAAAACAGTGGATGTATGATTTTTGTGGTTCATGCTGTGGCCACAGACATGTGATCTGATGGTGAGTTTGGGGTAGCCCAATGCAAAAATCCTGAGGATCCATGTGGGTCCATGCTTTGTAACCACGTTTTTGCGCCATTGCGGCCCCATGAAACAGTGGGTGCGTGTGTGTTTTTGGTGCAGGCTGTAGCCATGGACATGCTATGTGATCTGATGGTGAATTTGGGGTGACCGAGTGCAAAAATCCTGAGGATCCATGTGGATCCGTGCTTTGTAACCACGTTTTAAGTGGGGAGGGGAGGAAAAGCACTCAAGGGACAAGGAGCACGCGTGGGGTGGGTGGAGAAGGTGCTGCTAATAATGCAGGAGAGGCTCCTCTCCAGCTTTGCTCCTTTAGAACAATCAGGCTCTGCGTCTCTCCCTCCTCCCCAGCAAGGAAACCACGATAGTAACCACTCTGAGACAAATCAAGAAAAAGTGCGACCAACACTCTCCCCCAACAAGCGCAGTGAGGTCAAAACACACACACACACACACACACACAGAGAGAACTGGCCCTAAAGTTGCAGGGCGCTGGAAGTCGCAGGGGCGCTGGTGGAGTGAATGGGAAGCAAGAGATGGAGAACGATCCCTCACACACACAGAAAGACACAGAGTGTGGATTCCAAAGTCCGCAGGGAGAGTGAAGGGGAAGCAGAGAAGGAGAACGATCTCTCTCACACACAGAGAGACACAGAGTGTGGATTCCAAAGTCCGCAGGGAGAGTGAAGGGGAAGCAGAGAAGGAGAACGATCTCTCTCACACACAGAGAGACACAGAGTGTGGATTCCAAAGTCCGCAGGGAGAGTGAAGGGGAAGCAGAGAAGGAGAACGATCTCTCTCACACACAGAGAGACACAGAGTGTGGATTCCAAAGTCCGCAGGGAGAGTGAAGGGGAAGCAGAGAAGGAGAACGATCTCTCTCACACACAGAGAGACACAGAGTGTGGATTCCAAAGTCCGCAGGGAGAGTGAAGGGGAAGCAGAGAAGGAGAACGATCTCTCTCTCACACACACATAGCTCAAGCACACACACACACAGCCCCTACAGTGGCTAATCCAAAATCGGACAGCAAAAAACTGCAGGCAGGGACAGAGAGCAGGGGTTGTTTTAAAGCAGCCAACTCCCGCTCTGCTTCTCTCCCTCCTCCCCGGCTCCGCTAGCTGACAGGAGCCGCTTACACCCGCTTTGCTGTTTCAAAGCGAGCCATGGACTGCTCACGACTGCAGCAGATTCCCCCCCATCTGTAGGCATTCGCTCCATAACACGCACAGACATTTCCCCTTACTTTCTAGGAGGAAAAATCTGCGTGTTATGGAGCGAAATTTACGGTAATTGTCAAACCATGGGAGTTGTAGTCTAAAAACTTATGGGGAAAACCACATTGGCTACCTCTGACCTAGATAATTCCTATCATCCAGGGGAAAAACCTGGAACTACCCTGACTTTGAGCACCTTGAGGAATATTAGAGACTGGCTAGATTTGCCCCCCCTCCCCCAATACAATGAGACTAAGGGAACTTTCACTACTACCTCTTTCAGACTTGCTAGGGCTACAACTACCTGCAAGAAGGCATCTACCACTCCCACTGCTCACTCAGCTAGTCTTCCCCTGGCACCTCTTATTAGCAAGGAAGTGCAAGGTCTTAGTCTCATCTTTCCAAGAAATATGTCCACGTTCTTAGGCTCCACAAGTTGAAACATTTCCAATATAGCTGCATAAGCAGCTGCCAAAGGTACATCTGCTAACACTGCTCAAATTACAGCATCCAAGTTGGAACGGATACAGTCAACTTTATCCACAAATTATCTAGCAAATTAGTCTCAACAGGCCAATGGGCAGTCCTCCTTTCCATCCTGAAGGCCAAGATGTTTAAGCCCTCAGACTACTCCAAACTGCTCAGCTGACTGACTTTTGAGCAGTTGTAATGGAAAGTAAGATTTCTATACCATCATTTGGAGTAGGCTCTAAACTGAGTTCTAGTTGTGTCCCATTGGGTTAACTGCAAGTCTTTTCCCACCAGTGCTCTTCCTTGTGAACCATGCTGTTTCACTGCTGTCAGTTTCTCAAACAACCAAGGAGCTAAATTCACTCCACGATCAGGTAAAAGGATGTTCACAGGAGCAATCTTGAAAACTGCCTGGACCATTTCCCCATTTCTGAGGTCATATGGGGCTCAACAGGATTACTAGCCTGAGTGACAGGGAAATCCCGAGAGTCATGGGCAATATTTTGGCTCTATTAGTCTTCTGAGATGGACCGTCTTCATGGTATTCTCACTCCACAAAGGTCTAGGGTACTGGGAAGCCTAAAGCGGACCAGGTAAGCAGGACTTAGGAAAAGACCCCAACGGAAACAGCTGTTTTAGGTAGATAGTGGTGGGCTCTTTCTCCAGGCTGCTGATCTCTCCCCAAATATTTTAGTGAGCAAGTGTTCAAGTTCTCCAGGACTCTTCACCGTGCTTTATATGAAGCAAAGTCAGAGGCAGGGAGTGAGAAGTAAAAAAATAGCTGTCTTGACGTTGAAGCCACAAAATCTATGTTTAAGACAGACTTAAGATTGATAATTATTAGAGTATTACTTTGTTTATCTAACGTATTTTTTTCTCTTCACCATAAAATACATGCTAAGCAAAACTTAATATAAGATTGGTCTCATTCTCTCTCCTGGCAGTTTCCTTCTGATAAAACCTGCTTGAAATGCTAACTATAGCTGACAGGCATAATAATAAAGACTAATATAGCACAGTCTTAGGCCACCCTCTGTCAAATGCTGCTTCATCAACACATTTTTTGCTATTTTGGGGGATGCTGGTCCAGCGATCTTAGATCATAAAAACAAAATTATCCTGTAAGTAGAATGCAACTTGGCATAAATTATGGCAGTAATATTGTGCGTCTTTATCATAACCGTTTTCCTGTCCAACAGATCGTAAACTGGCTTCGCTTTTTCATATCCGCTTCCAATTTCCCTTTATCAAATTATAAAAAATAAATATTCTTTTTATCTCCACCTATTTTACTCTGGAACTAAAAATCTGGCTATATTTAGTGTCTAATTATTTTTCCTCTGGAATCCAATAATTCAGATGTCCCCTGGTTTACTTCATAATCATACCAAATGATTCCAGCTAAGAAAAAGAAATAATCAACTCCTGACAGGATTTAAGTGAATAGGAATGGATTAGAAAAAAGTGAGGGCTTACATTGTCTACATAAAATCAGTTTTAAATTCTGTCATTCAATCCTTCTGAATTCCAATTAGATTTCCCCCCTATTATTATAGAAGGTTCAATAGCTTTGCAAATAATAAGTGGAAAGGGGAGCATTACTTTCGGTATCCTCTGTAGAATCAACATGGAAATACTGCTGGAGGAGCCTTTTGGACCATGTATGTTTACTGGCACAGCTTCTAAAGAAACAGTCAGAAGAGAAAGCAGCTAATAGGAGCCTTGCGTGTGTATCTCTTTATTCTTCCACATCCTAGTGTTCAAAAGGCCCTATGTCACACCTCCAACCACTCCATGGATAATACAAGACAAAGTCTAGCTAGTTATGTCTTTTGAACCCAGCTTGTGGTTTATTTATCTCCAAAAAGCAAACACTGAGTGGTTACAATGGTTTGTTTTTGACTTTCTGCTTCTGCTTTGTTTGAGGAAAATAAACCATGAGCCCAGGTTCCAACCATGGCAAGGGAGGAACTCCTTAGCAGTGTGCACCAACTCTTTTTCTTGTTCCCATTAAGCCATAGTTTGAGCATACCACTGTCTGATATATGAACTGGGCTACTGGCATCTCCTGAGGATCTCAGAATGGGGAGGTGGCAATCATTATGTACATCAACTGGGTGAAAAGAGATTTCCATGTGGCAACATTCCTTAATGTTTAATAGATTCATTAATTAGATCCAAAACTAATTAATCAATTCATAACATTTTAATTAACTTAAAAGGTGTTCCTGATTAATTAATTAAGAGTGCTTTCATCTCACTCTTCATTATATGATTGCAGGGCAGGATGCTGTGGAATTAAAACACATTAAAAAAGCATGCCAATGCAATCAAAGGAGCAGATAAAACACAGCAATTTTTTTAAACTGCCAATTTCTACCGATATAGAACCCATAGCCTCCTTATTTGCTGTAGCACCCAACACTAATATCTAGCAAAGGCCTAGGCAAACAGAAATAACATAGGCTGTGGAACCAGTTGTGCTTTCCTGGGAAGGACATTCTGTCACTGGGGGGCCACTGTGCAGAAGACACAGTCCTGGGTCACACATCATTGGATCACTGACTTTTAATGCTGAAAAACATTTTTTTTTAAAGTACTTACAAATACTGTAGCTAGATGGCATCATCTTCAGAGCATTCTCTCATCTTCAGAGAGGAGAGGGGATGCCTTTTCTAAGACAGTATCTGTTATAACAAATTCATGCCTTATCTAAAAACAAGGTGTCATTTTTTCTTTCTTTCATAATATTCTCCCCACTTGAGGGAACACGGGTGGTGCTGTGGTCTAAACCACTGAGCCACTTGGGCTTGCCGATTGGAAGGTCGGTGGTTCGAATCCCCATGACGGGGTGAGCTCCCATTGCTCTGTCCCAGCTCCTGCCAAACTAGCAGTTTGAAAGCACGCCAGTGTAAGTAGATAAATAGGTACTGCTGCGGCGGGAAGGTAAATGGTGTTTCCGTGCACTCTGGTTTCCATCACGGTGTTCTGTTGCACCAGAAGCGGTTTAGTCACGCTGGCCACATGACCCAGAAAGCTGTCTGTGGACAAACACCAGCTCCCTCAGCCTAAAAACTAGATGAGTGCCGCACCTCATAGTCGCCTTTGACTGGACTTAACCATCCAGAGTCCTTTACCTTTTACCTTTTTTACCCCACTTGGAAATTTATGCAGCTATAATTTAATGAATTTAACAAATTAGTTGTTTAATCGACTAACATCCACACTGTTAATTGCCTACGACTATGGTCCTAATCTATAAGGAGTTTACTTACTAAAGAATAAATCACACTGAGCTCAGAGGTACTTACCTTCAAGTAAATATTTTTTAGTATTGTGCTGTCAGGTTTCTATAATCTGATGCTGTTCCTAATCTTAAATAATTTTCTTCTTTTTTTCAGTGACATGTGGATTATTATTTATTTAATTATTTTAAGCAATCTTTCAACAATTTTTACCCTTTGTTTGTGTTTTTACCCCTAGATCAGAAATGTTGAGACGAACCAGTGCTTAGATAACATGGGACGCAAGGAAAATGAAAAAGTTGGCATATTCAACTGCCACGGTATGGGAGGAAACCAGGTAAAAATGAAGCTCACTTTACCTTCAAAACAATTTCCGGGGAATTTTTTTTTTAAGACTGAGCACATTGTAACAATTGTGAAATCAAGCCAGTACACACATTACTCTTTCCACATTTTCCAGTCTGGATGGCTTTGAAAGGGGTGGTTACACCAGTAAAAGACAGGCACAACTATAATAATAATAATTTATTATTTATACCCTGCCCATCTGGCTGGGTTTCCCCAGCCACTCTGGGCAGCTTCCAACAGAATATTAAAATACAATAATCTATTAAACATTAAAAGCTTCCCTAAACAGGGCTGCCTTCAGATGTCTTCTAAAAGTCTGGTAGTTGTTGTTCTCTTTGACATCTGGTGGGAGGGTGTTCCACAGAGCGGGTGCCACTACCGAGAAGGCCCTCTGCCTTGTTCCCTGTAACATGGCTTCCCGCAGCGAGGGAACTGCCAGAAGGCCCTCAGCGCTGGATCTCAGTGTCCGGGCAGAACGATGGGGGTGGAGACTATCAATGCTTGCTAGCTGTGCTGGTATGTACTGCCTCCAGTATCAGAGGTCGTATGCCCATCCTCTTCTGCTTCACTCCACCTGCCAAAAGGCAGGAGAAGGTGTACAGCCACAGCCTCTTGCTCAGTTAGGCAACACCTCTGAGCATGCCCAGCCAAGTGAGCTGCAGAAAAACTCATTGGCACCTCCTGGAGAAACCACTGCTTCCCTGCTGTAGCTTGCTTGCTTCCTTCCTTCCTTCCTTCCTTCCTTCCTTCCTTCCTTCCTTCCAGGAGCAGCAAAGGCCTTGAAATGTTTGGAGCATATATCTATCTATCTGAAGGCTTGGGCCACTCCCACTCTCAACATGATTGGCTGTCTAAACCCCCAAGCTGCGAATCGTAGCCCAGTGCTTAAGAGCCAATACTGGTAGCCCAAACCCTGACCATGTTACATGATTGGATATAATCTATCAAATCAGAACACAGGGCTCAGAATCCAAGTCCATACTCAAGCTCAGGTGAACACAGACCACTGCAGACGTAACACCTTATTTTGCTTCCTTGACTGGGTAGGGTCCCAAAGATGAGAGAGGGCATGGAAGGCAGTGGGAGAGGGGCAGCAGTGCAGACTTTTGTCCTATAGAGCAAAATTTGTAGATCCAGCACAGTTTAAAGGTACAGTGGTGCCCCGCAAGACAAATGCCTCGCAAGACGGAAAACCCGCTAGACGAAAGGGTTTTCCGTTTTTGAGCTGCTTCGCAAGACGATTTTCCCTATGGGCTTACTTTGCAAGATGAAAACGTCTTGCAAGTGTTCCGATTTTCCCCCGCTCCCTCCCTTTTTCTAAGCCGCTAATAGCCTTTTAGCTGCTAAGCCGCTAATCCTTTAATAGCCGCTAAGCCTTTAATAGCCGCTAAACTGCTAATAGCGCTAATCTGCTAAGCCGCTAATAGGGTTGCTTCGCAAGACGAAAAAACCGCTAGACGAAGAGACTCACGGAACGGATTAATTTCGTCTTGCGAGGCACCACTGTATAGAGGTCCTCTTATTGCTGGACATTATAACTTGCTTAGAAATCCAAAAAAGATGAGGCTGGAATTGTAACATTCAGCACTGTGTTTGCCATTCTAAAATCAGTTGCCAGTTGCCAATGTAATGTTGCACATGTGTATTTTGGGTTTAACCATATGTAAAAATGCCTTGCGAAAAGCTCTAGGGCATTGTATCTAAATATTAGAACATGTGGAAGTAAAGCATGCTTGAATCTGCTTTTAGTAATCTTTTCCCCTTTTAAAACACCCTAATTGGTAACGTAGTATGATTTGCATGCATTCCCTAATTGGTAATGCAATCAAGTTCAATTTGCATGCTTTGCCAAAGGCTTTCAACAATTAATTGGCGAAAGGTTGCTTTCAACAATTAAGAGAAACCACTTTTCCTGTAGATTTCATTAGAATACTTTAAATCAATTGGGAGGTGAATTCTAAGTAATTGGGAGTCTTGTAAATTATTAAAATAGCTGCCACATAGGTTGCTTTAATTTGTCTTCATTGTTTTTCTGACCTGGGACTACCTTAATCCCATCTGGCAGTGTGGAATTCATAACTTTTCCTCCCTTGTATGCATATTTTTCACCTTCTCTCTTATCTTCCCCTCACCCCCTTTCTCCCTAAAGAACAAAGAACAGAAGGCTGTGGTGATATTGCTACCAGGATTCAGTGTAGTGCTAAGCCTAATGTTCCATCAGTGCAACAGATTATTATTATTATTATTATTATTATTATTATTATTATTATTATTATTATTATTATTTATTAATATTAATATTATTAACTTCCACATTATACTGTGTGCATTTTATTTAAAAAGGGGGCACGAAGCAGTCGCAATTTAAGTACTTAAAAACCCACATTTCCTGAAGCCAGTGACACTTCAAAAGCAGAGCATGCTAACCTTTGGCGCTCCAGATATTGCTGAAGTACAACTCCCATAATCTCTAATCAGTGGCCATACTGACTGGTACTCAGGAGGGTGCAGAACAGAATGCAGAAGTGGCTTCAGAAACAGCATTAAGAAGATGAAAATGGGACTCTGTAATTGCACAGTGTGAAAAGGATAGGGTGTTATTGTGGGGTGAGAGTGGGGCAAGAAGTCCCCTAGTAATACAGACTTTTTAAAAAAAATAATGCCAGTACCTATCTCTTCCAGGTATTTTCATACACGGCTGACAAGGAGATTCGTACAGATGATTTGTGTTTGGATGTGTCTAGACTCAATGGTCCTGTGATCATGTTAAAGTGCCACCACATGAGAGGAAACCAACTTTGGGAGTATGATGCTGAGGTATTTATTCAAACACAGAAGGAAACCAAACGTACTGTTACTAATCATGTTCAGCTTTTATCACCAGGGTCTCAGACAAACAGGCAAAACCTGTCACATGTCCTAGAATTAACCCTTTAAGCTAAAGTTGTGTTGCTGCTTTCAGTTTGGCAAAAAATCTTTTGGCCATGGCTGGGCTTGGTGTTTCCTGTAATTTGTCCACAGACCTATGAGCCTTTCAACTTTATTCAGAATATCTAGGGAAAACACCCACCACCCCACCACTGACTTTTAACTCCCGATGTCACACTAACTTGAAATCTTCCAGGATACATCTAACACAGTTAAGTGTGGTGAGGAGGTATATATTGGTTGAGTATGTGCATACGAAGTCCAAGGTATGTGTGTGCATATATGTACATGTGCACGCACACATTATGGTAAAATTAGTAGGGCTTGGTAGGCCAGTTGTGCAGGTCATGTGATCAAACAAAGCAACGAGAAATGTTTATGCATTTGCAGGTATACATAAAATAGTAAATTAAGTGGCAATGCTGTGTTAGAAGGGAGAAGAGCTGATTCTCAGTTAGCTAAGTTTGTGGCTTTGGTCAGGAACATTTTCTTCTGGCATGAAGTTTTCAGTCCTTTTTCCAACTTCAGATCCAGATCCAGAAACTGTAACTTAGGATTTCATTCACACACACACACACACACACACACACATACACACATTCTCTCTCTCTCTCTCACACACACACACACACACGAGCTCAAATTGTGTTTGGAGTCTGGGTTGTAACCAGGGGCTGGTTAGGTTGGATCCCGCCAAGGGCTCAGAGTAGCTAGGAGCCTGCACATCTGTGCACTATTAGAATTGTTCACTGGCAGAGCATGAAAGACAATGAAAAGCAAACTTTTGAGTTTCTGGTCCGGGGTGTGTGTGTTGATACAGCTCCTTGCCACGGGTGCAAGAGACCTTAGGTCCATCTCTGTTTGGAGTGCCTTCTGTAGACCCACCCACTATCCCAGCCGCCTCCTCTCCTGATCGTCAAGTGTTCATCATGAAGCTCTGCAGGGCGATTCCAACCAGGGTTCCCAGTTGCAGGGAGAATTCTAACTCTGATCAGCTGAATGCAGTTAGAACCCCCCTTTCGAACCTTGGTGCAAAATACATAAAGGCTAGGAAATAAGACAACATACTAGGGAACTTGGGGTGGGATTTTCCACCTTCCTATTTCTAGCCTACAAACGCTGTTTTGAATGCCTAAAGAGAGAGAATTTATCATTGTAATGTTTTCTTTGTTGGGCTCAACTATTCAGAAACTACATCAGAAGTGGATCTTAGTGCTCCCATCTTTTAATGGCAGTGAGTCACTAGGTATAAATTATACCAGTGCCCCAGGGTCTATTATAGTCTTCTTATAACTTTGGGGACTGTGGAAGACCGTGCTTTTGACTTACTATGAATGGCCCCAAACCTTCCTATGTACAAGACTGACATTTCTCCTACATTTCACGACAAGCTCTTAAATTGACTGAAGGCACCATTTGGGCTATATCTTTCATATACCCACATGATGAGATTGCAAATAGAAGTGTTTTCAGCAGCTGGTGCTAGAGAATGACTGAACTGCAAGCTTGAGTGCAGAAGGAATGGGGAGGGGGGAGGGATACACTTTCTAGTTCACCTTGAAAATAGATTTATATAGTAATTTTTGAAACTTATAATTTCTGCAGTAATCTGCTTCCCAACATGCCAATAATATACAAGCCCTCGCTCATTATTCCAAGGCTGCTTTCATTCTTGGGGAATGATATACAGGACGATAAAATATGCAGTACCGTAAATTACTGTGACTCGATCCATGATTGTACATCCATAAATACTGCTGTGGTAGAATATTTGGGATGCAAAAAGAGAAGATGATGATAGAGCTTCATCATTGTAAGAAGGCATATTATAAGAAGTATATGGGTATTGGAAAGCTGTAGAACTAGTCAGAGCAGTGCAAGTCATTATTTTGCAAATACTTGAATGTAGCTTGTTAGGAAAATATTTAGCAATTGAATGTACTCACTGAACTAGTTCACCCAAGTGTATTTTGCACTTGACAATGATAGCATCAGATGGTAGTGTTTGTGTGTGGGGGCACAGACCATTTGCAGATTGAATTCATATGAAAGTTACCACAGCCACAGAGGAACATTTCATTCAACCAGCACCTGTACAGTGGTACCTCGGGTTAAGTACTTAATTCGTTCCGGAGGTCCGTACTTAACCTGAAACTGTTCTTAACCTGAAGCACCACTTTAGCTAATGGGGCCTCCCGCTGCTGCTGCACCGCCAGAGCACGATTTCTGTTCTCATCCTGAAGCAAAGTTCTTAACCTGAAGCACTATTTCTGGGTTAGCGGAGTCTGTAACCTGAAGCGTATGTAACCCGAGGTACCACTGTATATAATTTAAAAAACCCACCAGTGGCATCATTCACTCTCTTAAAGCATGTAAAGGCACAAGGTGAATGAACTTGTGTTCTAAAGTCAAGTGCTGATAAATCAAATGCTGTATCTGTGTGGAGCAGCCCAATATCCCCTCAGCAGACAGCGTTTGCACTGACATCACCTCTCTGAAAGCACATGATAAGGCCATTACCTTGCTTAAGCTAACCACACCTGTGTCTGGTCAGTACCTAAATGAGAGACCTGCTAGGAATTCCATGTATACTGCCACTTTCCATAATGGAAAAAAGCAAGGAATAAATGTTAGAAAATAAATAAATATCTGAGCTATTGTAGGGGATTTTTCCATACAAACCATTTGTGGGTGCAAGTAACTTCTTTGGATGGGTTGGGATTGGTTTTTGCATTTGTTTTTTTATTTTACTTCCATTTCAGTAATACATTTTTGGGGTCCTCCTGTTCAGATTAGTGCTTCTATTTTGACGACATACAGTGGTACCTCAGGTTACATACGCTTCAGGTTACAGACTCCGCTAACCCAGAAATAGTACCTCGGGTTAAGAACTTTACCTCAGGATGAGAACAGAAATTGTGCGGCGGAGGCGGCACAGTGGCAGCGGGAGGCCCCATTAGCTAAAGTGGTACCTCAGGTTAAGAACAGTTTCAGGTTAAGAACGGACCTCCAGAATGAATTAAATTCTTAACCTGAGGTACCACTGTATTTGAAATGTTCAACGGATTTATTTTTTAAAATAAAAATGCTTTTTTCTTCTGTAGTTATGGTTCCACAAGTGGAGAACCGCTACCGAAAAGGCCCTTGTGTTGCCCCTCCCCCGACGTCTCATGGAGGAGGCACAAGAAAAAGGGCCTCAGATGATGATTGCACGATCTGAATAGGTTCCTATGGAGAGAGGCAGTCCTTGAAAGGAAGAGAACGGTTTTCCCAACTCCCCCTCCTCTTCATGGTCCCATAAAACCTGTTATAGAAGGTTCCCCCTGTGCATAATTTCAAGGGATGGCGTGGGCTCCAGGAGAAAGGGGGATTCAGCAAAAATAGTACCATCTCCTCCTCTGTTAAAAGATGTCTCCCACTGGAACAACAGGCCTAGTAAGACCAACTGGATTCTGGTCTGTGAATTCAACTTTTCCTCAGTGAATTAGAAAAATACATATTCACACCACAGAATATATCTCTGTGATATATGTGTCACCCATTAACAGAGAATATTTTTCAGTTAAGAACTATTGTTCTGTTATGATGGAAATACATGGATATATTATCAATTAGTGAACGAAACTCCATGTAATGAATCCAGTAAGATTTTTAATAAGTTGGCAAAATTGCTAGTTTTACATCATTTGTAAAATTTATTTGATAATATTTTAATGTTCAGCTGAAACTAACTCATGCTTGGGTTAGACACATTCAAATTAAATGGACATAATTAATGGGCCTTGATTTCAACAGACCTAACTTCCAAACATAATAAAATATGGATACAATCCTATGTTCAGAAATGGTCCACAAAAAATGCCTAATCAAAAACATGTTTTACTGTAGATTGAGGGCTTTTTTGTTTTTAATAGCTTGCAAAAACGTGTAGCAGCATCTTGTAAAATCTGTGTTGGCCATTAGATGGAGCCAGCAAAAAAGAAATATTTTATGGCTCAGCTCCTATATTAAGAAACTCTGTTAAGAAGACAGCTTGTCATTACTTTAATCTGTAAGTTTTGTTATGATGTTATTAATTTACATTCATACAGAAAATAGTTTTAATAAAAATTGCAGCTACTCCATGCTGAAATGTATGCTGCTTGATTGTAAAGATGCTATCAATTCCCCCCCCCCCCACTTTTGCAATATTAGTCCTGGGTTTAAGCTTTAGATAGATGATTGAGAGAGAGAGAGAGAGAGAGAGAGAGAGAGAGAGAGAGAGAGCGCTAGCTTTCAGTTTTACTTTTCAAGGACTGGAAATGAACACTGAATTTTTTTGCTATATATGAGGTTTGGAGAGCTGTGGTTTTTGTTTTGTTTTCTCTTCCCCCACTCTATCTGCATATTTGTGCTTCAAAATACAATAAATAGCAAATTTCTTGTTCTTGTTCTTGTTTTCATACATTATGTATTGTATCCAGTGATTTTTGTGCACAAATGAAATAGAAGTTATATGCAAACATAACTGCAGACACAGTGGACCTTGCATTTCTTCTCTTCCTCATGTGCAGTGCATTCTCCAAATTGCTCTACAGCAGGGATGTCCAACAGGTCGATCACGATCTACTGGTAGATCCCCGGGAGGTTTGGGTAGATCGTGGTCGATCGCTGGGTCCCTTTCCTTAGCACTGGTAAAATCGAATCTGGCCCCACCCTCCATTGTTGCACAATCTTCAGAACGGAAGACAGAGCTTACTCAGTTTGTTTCCCTAGCGCAGTGTTTCCCAACCACTGTTCCGCGGCACACTAGTGTGCCGCGAGATGTTGCCTGGTGTGCCGCGAGATGTTGCCTGGAGGGAGGCGGGCGAGTCGGGCGGCGAGAGGCGGGGCGCCGGCGGCGAGGAGAGGCCGCCCAGCGCGGGGCTCTCGCTGTCTGCCTGCCTGGCTGCCTGCGAGCTCGGCGGGCAGCGCCTCCATCCGCAGTGCCCGCCTCGCGGCTCTCATTCCCTGCCCCTGCCAAAGCTCACCCAGCCAAGCCGCGCTCTCCTTCCTGCCTCGCTTTGCTGCCTCCTTCCCCCCCACCCCCAAAGCTTGGAGGTTCCCCGGCAAGGGGGAGGGAAAAAAATTGAAACTTACACTTTCGTGCGTCCCTCCCGGCGTGACGCTGCGCGCTGACGTCACGGGGCTGTAATGGTGGTGTGCCTCGAGATTTTTTTCATCAAACAAGTGTGCCTTTGCCCAAAAAAGGTTGGGAAACACTGCCCTAGCGATCTGTTGGTGAGTGGCTGGTGGCTGTTCTCCTTTCTCCCTTAAGTTTAGGCTTGAATTCTCAAAAATCAAGGCTTTCCTCCTCCCTAAAAAAGCTCAACAACTTTTACCTGAACCCCACAAAAACGAGGCTTCCCTTCCTAAAAAAATCTGAACAACCCTGACCTGAAACCCCCTCCCCAAAAGGGGGTAGATCACTGCCAGTTTTTACTTCTGTGAGTAGATTGCAGTCTCTTGGGAGTTAGCCACCCCTGCTCTAGAGGGTTGAGTGGCCTTCCAGGGCAGATTTGCAAAGCGTGGAGAAAGGAGAATAAGAAGTTCTGTTGCAGAAAGAACTTGCTCCTGCAATGTTCGATTCGACTCTTATGAAAATAAGGTTTTAAAACTTCCATCCAATTTTCCCATCAGCACAGCTGTGGGATCCCTTTCTGTTTAGTATTTTGCATAGTTATTTGTTTATTGAGCAACACAAATAGCTAAAATGCTGGGATAATCCTGCCAAATTTAAGCACTCTTAATTCTGATTCATTTAAATGCTACAGCTAATTTTGTGTGTAACTGAGGGTTAAAAGAGACAGGACACAGAAGATTCATCATTCTACCTGTCTCTTTAAGGGTCTGAGGGGAGTGCCAATTTTGATCAGAGTCGCAACATGGGGTGGGTTTAACCCTCCTATGGTATTTCCCAAGTCTGAATCATCTGTGTCCCCAGCTGCTATTATTCCACAGTGGAAAGACAGGAGAAGTGAACAGGGGTGTACAATTGTTTTGAAAACAAATACAAAACAAAATGAATGAGCCCAATGTCGTCGTCTTTGCTTTTGAATGAAAATGAGTGGAAAAGCAGAATAAGTAGAATGTCACCCATTTCATTTTCCCATTTCAATTTCAATTGCCTTGCTCTTGAGGCACTCTTTTGTGTTATCTGGAACACAGTATACAGTTCGTAGAAAGGTCACAATGGGGAGAGAGGGCAGTGAAACTTGCAGATAAGAAAGTTGCATTTAGTTTACATAGCTTATGTCTGTGTGCTTTATTTTTTTAATTGCCTCTGACTGAGGACTTTTTGTGGAAGCTGCCTAAAATTTGGCAGTTCCGTTGGCCTTAGTGGTGAAAGAATGCCATAAATATTTCATACTGTTAGTGTATAAAACTTAGAAGTTACAAGCAGGAATTTAATGTTGAATGGAAGGCTTACAGAATGCCTGCTATTTATTTTTTTTAATTGATTCCACTTTGTCCAACATAACTAATGTTCAGTCATGTAGTAGGATATTGGTTGAAAAAGTTCAAGGTTCTCACAAATAGTATCTGAGGTGGTAAACCTTTCCATGGTACTAAAAGGGGGGGGGGGAATCCCCCATGTAAAAAAACTTATGCAGTATGTCAACCAGAAGACCATGCTACCACCCTTCTCAATGATCTAGTAGTTTTCAGTATGCAAGAAAGTTTCTCTGTTTAGGTTTAACCTTTTTTAGTTTGTTTACTGCATCTGGCTATTTGGGGTTTTATTTTACTCTTTGTTGACAATTTAGAGCTATTCCAAGTTGAAGAATATGCAAGTTTTAAGAGAGAGCTTCTACATTTCTTGTATCAGCAAAGCACACACTCCTCTTGTGTTATGAAAGATCATAAACTCTTTAGAAATTCACTGTGCTGGTTTAGTGCATGCAACAGCCTGACAGTCAAAACTTTGATGAAGCAATTTGTAATATATCTCTAGCATTGCAAATTATACCAATGTGGAGTCTGAGAGTATTTCTGTTGCTTGTTGATTCCGTGAGGAAAATGTGACTATGGGTATTTAAATGGGGGGAAACTATCCCTTTTCATCTTTTATGAACTTATTACTGAGGAAAGTGCAAACCTCCATAGAATTTTAGCTTTGGGTTAAAGAAGAAGCGTGAAAATTGTTTTCCTCAAGCTGAACTGTGAGCATACTAATAGTTGATGAGTTAGGAAATCTCTAATATAAGTTTGATCCTAAGCGGCCATGCTCTAAACTATTATTTACGTGTCAACAAATCAAATAAATACAGGCTCACTCTAGGAGTACCAAAATGCACTGACATCCACTCACAAGAGTTAGCAGCAGACTTGGGGAAACCTCCAGGTTTGCAGAAGTGCAAACATACTCTAGAATAATCACCCTAAGGACACACCCTAAGGGTGAAGGACACAAAGCAGCCCAGTGATGATTGAATATTCTCATTGGCCACAGAACACTGTCTGTTTGCAGGGGTAGTCCAATAACCTGGAGAAGCACATGACTGGCTGTAACCCTGAACACAGTTCCACATTGCAATGTTTTGCTGCAGGTCCTTCTTGCTATCACTCCCTAAACCCAAGTACTGCCCATGCCTGCCTGGTACCTCTTTCTTCCCCCAACTCAAGTGCCCTAAGATGGTATCCCCTCACCTGCTAGGGCTGAGCAAGCAAGGAAAAGGAGCTTCAGTCAGCCCACCTCTTCCTTCTCTCCCCAGAGTACATAGACCAGGTTTCCTCAAACTCGGCCCTCCAGATGTTTTGAGACTACAATTCCCATCATCCCTGACTACTGGTCCTGCTAGCTAAGGATCATGGGAGTTGTAGGCCAAACACATCTGGAGGGCTGAGTTTGAAGAAGCCTGCTACTGTACATTTCCATCTCTTTTGTTTGCCTAGTCATGAGATCTCCCTCTGCAAAATGGGAAACTATCAAAGCATGAGACTCCACACCCTTCACAAACTCTACTCAGATTTTGTAATCCCACTCCCTGGATGCTGTGCCCTGTCTTCTGCTCTTCAACACTCCACTCCATTTCAGGGTCCCTGGTGATGGAGTGTCAGGGAACTGCCATCGGAGCATCAGGTGGTGGAGGGGCTCAGGGAGGAAGAAAGAGACTCAACAGCTGAAGCAGGCACCAGCAGGGGGAGGAGTGATTCTCTGAGGGAATGTGAGCAGGAGGGAGGGCTCAGGGACGCTTCCAGCGAAAACAGTGGGGAGGTATCTGAGTCTCACATAGGGAGACCTACACCTCGCCGGAAACTGTCACGCCGTGAGTCCAGGAGACGCGTTTCCGTTAAGGAGCTCCTTTGCTGGAAACGCTTCCGCAGACAGCCACTGTCGGACTCTACTAGTGACTAGAGCAGACATGTCTGAGGAGCTCCGTCACACACTGAGGTTTGTGGGGTCGCACAAACTCTGAGGGAGCACGATTTTACGCACAAGCAGCTAATCAATCCCTAACAGCAGTCCGACAGTCTTTGTACGCTGCCTGTGCAAGAGAAAGCATCATGAGCGAACCAACCGGAACCGGAGGAGCTGGGGTTGGGGCTGGTCCAAGCTTGGAAGATAGATACCGAGCGTTGGAGGTCCAACTGGCGCTGCAGACGGCGAGGCTGGAGGAGAGAAGGGCTCAGGATGCAGACAAGAAGGGGAGAGCCACTCAGTTCCCCAGAAAGGTACCAGGATTGGTGCAGAAGTTTGGGGGGGGACCCCAAGGATTACCATGCCTTTAGGACAGAGATGCAATATGCACTTAATGTGCAGTTTGATGAATTCCCTGATGAGGAATCACGAGTTGCTTTCGTGATTGGGCATCTTGAGAGGGGGGCGAGAGACTGGGTTCGACCCCTGATGGCAACGCACAATGACGTACTAAAGGACACGATGAAGTTCTTTCGTGCAATGGATATCATGTTTTCCAGCGATATTGAGGAAGGGGTGGTGCGCAGACAGCTAATGGCTTGCAAGCAGGGAAGCCGATCTGTCCGTGAGTACTGGACTGAGTTTACCATGCTGGTTCACAGACTGGGTTGGGATTTATCGGCGGCACCCATTCAGATGCTATTTGAAGAAGGTCTTTCGTCGGCTGTGAAAGACGAGCTGTCACGGAGCCCCAGGGCGGGGTCTATGGATCAGCTGACCAAATCTGCGCTGACCATAGGAGCGCGTCAGGAGGCAAGAGCCTTGGAGAGGCGGGAAGGGAGAGGGGAACGTTGGAAGGAGTTCCGCATTCCAGACATTCCTGAGCCAGCTTTCCCGCCGGCAGAGCCGATGGAAATCGGGACAGCGCGCGCGCGCGCATTTTCAAAACCCAGCGAGGGGGCTAAGAAGGAGGGAAAGGGCGCCCGGAAATGCTATCTCTGCCAACAGCCAGGCCACTTTGCCAGAGTCTGCCCCCAGAGGAAGGAATGGCAAGGGATGGTGGGAGCTGTTGAGGGGGAAGAGCAGGGGGAGACGGAGCAGGTAAAAGCCAACGCCTGGTTGCCACAATCGGGGCACTGCAGCCAGGCCAAAGAGCAGTGAAAGTGCCCGTGCCAGAAGCTCCTCGACCTGCTCTAGTGATTGAAGTGTTGCTAGAGCTGCAAAATGGACACCCCCTAAAAATAAAGGCGCTATTGGACTCAGGCAGCTCCTGCAATTTTATGAGCAAGGAGTTTGCTGCTGAACACCAGATACAGACTATCCCTTTAAGCAACCCCCTGCAGGTGACCACGATCGATGGCAGGGAGTTGTTGGGAGGAGGAGTCAGCTTGCAGACGGTCCCAATGATCATGAGGGTGGCAAGGCACACAGAACTGATAGCGTTTAATGTGGCCACCTTGGGAGGCGCTCCCATTATTTTGGGAATGAGCTGGCTAGCTCTACATGATCCGCTGGTTGGCTGGCATCAAAGAGTGGTGTCCTTTGGTTCAGCACATTGCTTAGAACACTGCAAAGGGGAAAAGGGTTCAGCAGGGGCCCAAGCCACCCTAGCAGGGACTGAAGTAATGGAGAAGGTGAAGGTACCACCACAGTATGCAGATCTCAGCGACGTGTTCAGCGAGAAGGAAGCTGACCAACTACCCCCGCATAGGCCCTTTGATTGCCAGATCAATTTACTCCCTGGAGCACAGCTTCCTGTGGGCAAGTTGTATGCCATGTCAGACAGGGAAATGCAGGAGTTGCGAGAGTTTATTGACAAGAACCTGAAGAGAGGTTTCATCAGAGAGTCCAAAGCAGCGGGGGGTAGCCCAGTGTTTTTTGTGGACAAAAAAAACGCGGACAAGCCGAGACTTGTATGTGACTTTAGGAGGTTGAACGCAGTGACTGAACCAGTGGTGTTCCCTATGCCCAGGATTGATGATATTTTGACCAGGGTGCGGAAGGGAAAGATTTTTACAAAGCTGGATCTAAGGGGGGCGTACAACCTGATACGCATAAGGAAAGGAGATGAATGGAAAACCACCATGTTTACCCCTTTGGGGGCATTTGAATATCTCGTTATGCCATTTGGATTACAAGCAGGCTCCGCGTGCTTTCAATCTTTTATGAACCATGTACTGGGCCCTTTGCTCTACAAGAATTGCGTTGCTTTCCTAGATGATGTGTTGGTGTATTCGGAGAATGAGGAGCAACATGTGAGAGACGTCAGAGAAGTGTTGAGGAGACTGCAAGCCAACAGGCTGTGGGTGAAACTGGAGAAGTGTCAGTTTCATACCAAGGAGGTGGAATTCCTGGGGTACCGCCTGTCAGACAAGGGATTGGCCATGGATCCCGGCAAGGTGCAGGCGGTGCTGGACTGGAAAACACCAAAAACCAAGAAGGATGTGCAGAGGTTCCTAGGGTTTGGAAACTTTTATCGTAAGTTCATCCGCAACTTCGCCCATCTGACGGCGCCCATTACAGACTGTCTCAGCAGTAAAAAGAAGTTTGTATGGACGGCGGAGGCGGAGCGAGCGTTTGAGGAGCTGAAAAGGGCCTTCGCCTCTGAAGAACAACTTCTGCATGTGGATTTACAAAGGAAGCTAAGGGTCGAAACAGACGCATCTGACAGAGCCATAGGGGCGGTGCTTCTTCTGCAGCCGGGAAAGGAGGAGTCAGAGTGGCGACCGTGTGCCTTCTTTTCGCGAAAGCTGAACAAATCCGAGAGGAACTACACGGTGTACGACCGAGAACTTCTTGCGATTCATGAGGCGTTCCGGAGATGGAGGCATCTGCTAATTGGTGCACAACATAAGGTGCAAGTGTGCACGGACCATAAAAATCTAGAGTATTGGAGAACTGCGCGAGTGCTCAACCAAAGGCAGTTGAGATGGGCTCAGGAGTTCTCCAAATTTAACTTTGAGATTTGTTACGTGCCAGGCCCAGAGAATGTTAGGGCGGACGCTCTCTCACGCAAACCTGAATATTTGGAGGGGGAGGGAGCACCTGAAGAAACCCATATCATCCCAGAGGATCGCTGGGTGTGTGGGGCGACTTTAGTGGGACAAAGGGAATTGGTAGAGGGTACGGTGCTTGATGCATACGCCCAGGACAAACTCAGGGGTCTCAGGAGGGAGGAAGACAAACCCGGTGGTTTTGAGGAGAGAAATGGGGCATTGTATTACAAGGGAGCGTTATATATACCCGAAGGGGAATTGAGGGAGAAGGTACTCAAGCAGTTGCACGATAGTCCCACAGCAGGGCATTTTGGGCAACACAAGACCATGTGGCTGGTTACTAGGGAATTTTGGTGGCCCAAGGTCAGGGAAGATGTGCGGGAGTATGTGAGAGGGTGTGAACAATGCCAAAGAGCCAAGGGGGAGAGGCGGGCGCCGGCTGGTTTATTAGAACCACTGCCCACACCTGAAAGACCGTGGGAAGCAGTGGCAATAGATTTCATGACTGATCTGCCAAGGTCTAGAGGGAAAACAGTCATCATGGTGGTGGTAGACCTGTTAACTAAAATGGCCCACTTTATAGCCTGCTCACATGCGGTCACAGCAGAAGAAACAGCCAAATTGTTTGTAGAGAATGTGTTTCGGCTGCATGGCGCCCCCTTGAGGGTGGTTTCAGACCGGGGAAAACAATTTACTTCCAGGTTCTGGAGGAAGCTCATGAGCTTACTGCATGTAGAGGTTAATTTCTCAACGGCCCGTCATCCAGAAACCAACGGGCAGGCGGAAAGAGCAAATGGGGTTCTCCAGCAATATTTGAGGTGTTACGTTAATGACAGAGAGAATGATTGGGTGGAGAAGCTGGCGTTGGCAGAATTTGCCTACAACAATGCAGAGAACGTGTCCACGGGGATGAGCCCCTTTTTGGCTAATCACGGGTGCCATCCCAGAGCCTTCCCAGGGGGGGAAGGGGAGAACTGGAGCGTTCCAGCTGCAGAACAGTTCGTTGAAGAAATGGAAGCGATTCATCGCCAGCTCCAACTCAACTTAAACAGGGCTAAGGAGGAATATAAGAGGCAGGCAGACAAAAACAGAAGAGAAGGTGAAAGCATTAGGGTGGGGGACCAGGTGTGGCTGTCAACCCAAGGGTTGCCATTCAAAGGAGGTTGTAAGAAGTTAAGACCCAAAAGGCTGGGTCCGTTTGAAGTCATGCAGCAGGTCAACCCAGTGGCTTTCAGACTCCGGTTACCGAACCACATGAAGCTGCACCCAGTTTTTCACAGGTCGTTGCTGTCACCGTATAGAGGAGACAGTGAAGGGAGGGTCACTAGGGGACCAGCAATGGAGGAGAAGGAACACAGCTACCATGTAGCGGAGATCCTTGATTCCAGGTGGAAGGGGGATCAAGTAGAGTATTTGGTAATGTGGGAAGGGGAACCGGAGTCGGAAAACACCTGGGTTAGGGCAGAGGATGTCAATGACGAAGTTTTAATAGAGACTTTTCATCAGAGGTTCCCACGTAAACCTCAGCCTGTAGCGAGGTTCCGAAGGGAATACTTTGCCACCACCGATGAGGAAGAGGAGTTGGAGGGGTTCCCAGATTCTGAAGAGGAAGAGGATTCAGCGAGCCAGGACGGCGATCGATGGAGGGAGTTGTTCGAGACGTCTGAAGATGAGGAAGATTCTTTTCGGGGTTTTAGCCCTTCACCTCCCAGAGGGGAGGTAATGGGAGGGGGTGAGGGGGGCCCTGGAGGGGAGGTGGATGTCAGGGAACTGCCATCGGAGCATCAGGTGGTGGAGGGGCTCAGGGAGGAAGAAAGAGACTCAACAGCTGAAGCAGGCACCAGCAGGGGGAGGAGTGATTCTCTGAGGGAATGTGAGCAGGAGGGAGGGCTCAGGGACGCTTCCAGCGAAAACAGTGGGGAGGTATCTGAGTCTCACATAGGGAGACCTACACCTCGCCGGAAACTGTCACGCCGTGAGTCCAGGAGACGCGTTTCCGTTAAGGAGCTCCTTTGCTGGAAACGCTTCCGCAGACAGCCACTGTCGGACTCTACTAGTGACTAGAGCAGACATGTCTGAGGAGCTCCGTCACACACTGAGGTTTGTGGGGTCGCACAAACTCTGAGGGAGCACGATTTTACGCACAAGCAGCTAATCAATCCCTAACATGGAGGTATGGGAGAAGATAGTTCTTCAACACCTCCTCTTGTCTCTCATCCAAATAAGACGGCTAGCTTCTCAAGATCTTTGTGCCCCCCATGATTGCTGAATAATCAGACAAGACAGGGGAGAGAGACAATGAAAGGCCAGCTCTGTATTGGTACATGGAGGAACAGACGCTCCATCTTCCTCCCATTGTATTCATGTCTGAAGAGAACCTACATGTGTACAACTGGAGCAGACAGATCACCCAAGAACTTAACAAAAGCCAGTATTCCTGATAATGCATACAGACGCTATATGAATATGCTCTGTTCAGAGCTTCAAATGAATGAATAGAAATCAGAAACATGGAGATCAGGCATTGTTCCAATTTATCTTCCCCCCATGTTCACTGAGATTATGAAAAGGACTGAAATGAATTCGTGCGCTTTATCTGAAGCAATAGTACTTATTGTGGCCGTTTGTCTATATATGGACAAAAATTGGTTACCCTTTGTAGCAGATAATGATAATTGCGACTATGGTGGGCAACTGCTTTTGCAATCCACTTATCCTGTGAAGGAGCAAAAATTGCCCTAACATTATTTGTGTGTATTAAAGGCTTTCATTATGTCAGATTCAAAGAAAAGTAAGTTATCATCCGCCCTTAGTTGCTGGAAATGTTAAATGTCTGCAGGTATACATGAAAATGTAATCAGATAAGTGAGTAGTGTTTCTAATTTATATTGAGGACTAGTATCATTTTCAAAGAAGTGTTTGTGGAAAGATGAGTATTGACAGTAAGACATTTTCTGAGTCCTGGTTTAACTGCATATGAAATTTATTTGCTTTTGTCAGTATATAGGTAAATGGGAATACAGCTTTGAGGTAAGTGTGTTGAAAACTAGCGAACCTCGTGATTGATTCTAGAATAGGACCTTGCTTGTTTTACTGCTGTGGTGGTACATATGACCTTGGCTTTCAGTAGATTGTGTTTTATTATGGCTCACTTTAAATTTCCTGTAGTTGAAAATATTACATTGTAGCTTTCTAGAGACAAAGAAGAGGGGGGGGGGGAGAAAAGAAACATATTCTGAAGATATGTAGCAGAAAGGACCAGAATGTCCTTTCTTAAATATGCTCTGTATTATTTCAGGACTTGATTCGTTTTAAACTATACAATATTAGAGTGTTCTTTTGAAACATGTTAAGGAAAACTTCATTTATGGCTTTTTCCTGCACCTGCGCAAATGAGTTGACAAAACTCCCATTGATTTTGGCGCTGCATCATAAATCTTCTGCTAAGCACTTACAGCAGAGCATCGGGCCGTGTCCCCCTGAGAGATTCATTGATCATCTAACTGCCCTCCTTTAGCTTCATTCATTCACGATGTTGATACACTTGCAGGGTACACTTGTAAGCATTCTTTAACCGGTCAGAATCTCCAGGAATAAAGCAGAAAACTTGGATCCCTACTACAGAGCAAAGCAATGAGAACGTTGGGTATGAATGTCTGGATCTGACAAATAGGGAAACTGTTTAAATTATAACCCAAGCTTTCATTTTTAAGCCAAATAAAATAGATTGTCACTACAGAAACACAGTGCGAACACATGTCTTGTTGCTTTGAGGAACCAGCTGTTTTTAAAGTGTTGTTTTGGGGTTTTTAGTCGAATAATCCATGGTAGTCTAATAAGCCTTGGCAGGCATGCAATTATTAATGGCATTGGCTAGTGTGATAACTAGCTTCTCATTGAACAGTGCAAATTATTTAGATGGCTGATAATGCTTCTGCTGCACAGGTGTTTTTTTTTTAAGGTTATGGTAACTAAGCAGCAGAGGTTTTGGAAGATCTGGCATATAATTCAGAGCCTCATCTAGATTGAAGGCTGTTTACTTTCCACAACACGCTTTTTGTCTGTAAACTGAAAGACTAATAATTTCATGAGGTTCCTTGTTTTCCTCTAAATTAGCAGGATAAATGAAAAGGCAAACAGTGCGGGAGGTTGGTTCTGTGCATGAATTTGAGATGAGCTTAGCTCCTTTGAATTCAGCACAGCTCATTGGAGGCAAGACTACAGTATTTGATTATGTTCCTTTTCGATCTGAAGCCTTCTGCTAAATTGTTCTTACTTTGTTTATAATTATCTGTTGAATCTGCTGGATATATGTGTCTATAATAAATATTTAAATACACACGATTATTAAATCTTCCCATTGATTTATTCAGATGACATTTCCTTTCCACTAGTGAAAAAGAGAGAAGAGGAAGGACATGAACTTGCATCTCATAATGAAACTGAAGCAGCAAAAAAATTGATGCGCCAGCCGCTTACTCAAAGTGACATTATAAGGACATTCATTCTTGAATTTTCTTATTGTTTTCCATGCGAATACACTCTTAATCACACACGCAAATGTATGCTGCAGTGACTTACTATTATTTATTTATTTATATCTGCCCTTGTTTATTTAAATCTGCCCTTCCTTGCAGATTTATATCTGGGAGGGGTACAAAACATAAATTAAAAGTTTCAAACTACGGCCATCCAACAGATTAAAAGAAGCAGATGAAATAACAGGGAAGTCAGCAACAATAACAACTTTCTAAATCCAACCAAGTGAATGAACCTCCCATACAGTTTATGCTAAGAATAACTGGCTTTTCAGCTGTCAGTTAGACAGGGAACCACTAGTCAATATATGTTTTGTTTTGTTTTGTTTTGTTTTGTTTTTAAAAGTAAATGAAGGCTGAACTCAAGAATAGCTGTTAACATATTTGACTGCTATTCTTCATGTTGTTGGGTTTGAGGCATTCTGCTTAGTATTTTCCACTTAGCCAGTTTAGTCTATACATAGTAGGGAAGACACACAGGCTGAATTCATTAAAGTATGATTGTTGATACCTGCACAGCTAGAGGACAAGAGAGAGAGAGAGAGAGAGCTCATTGCAACAGCTGGCTCCATCATTCTTCTCCCACAAAGCACTGGGAGGGCATTGCATCTTGATGCAATGTACAATGTGGTCCCAGTGCTTTCTGGGTGGAGAATAATAGCACAATCATCCTTTTCCCTCAAAGCAAAAATAAAATATAATTCCCACTTGCACTTTCATGTAGTATAATCCCGCAAACCGTAGACTCTTCCATACAACTCTTTTGAATGTAATTTTCGTCTAGCATTTTTTTTTTTATTAAAAAGAAGAAGGGTAACTCACTTGAAACAGGGTGATCAAGAAAACTATCATTTGTACAATAAATACTTTACTCAGCAAAGCAGGTATGACCACAGAAGAATGGACCACATGGCTTATAACTAGTACGACTGATAAGCCTCATTCCCGGTTTATTTTACACCTGGAGTCAATTCTGAAGCATTTTATGTTAGGCTTTCCTCCCTGTCACTCTGGGTGAGATTTGAAGCGCACTTCTGCTCACACGAGGGGAAGCACTGCAATGTCTGCCATTGCCACCAAGGTCAGATCCCAGGTCATTGCAGAAGATTCCCCAACTCCCAGAAAGAACTTGGGCAAAGGACTGCAGGAAGTGGAAGCAGGAAAGCCCCACTGCATGAGTGGAACTCCTTTTGCAGCTCTTTCAATCCTACCCATTGAGTAGGATCCAGTGGAGCCCTCAGGGAATTCTCTCAGCACAAGGATTACTCTTTGCACAACAGAATGCCTTCCCCCTGTGGGTCCCTAAATCTGTCCTAGGGCTTCCCCCAGCCCTTGGAACAGATTTGGGAAGGACTTGTGCAATTGGCAATCCTTGTGTTTATGGGACTCATTAGAAGACTAACTCCCATTGTTTCTGGCTTAAGATTTGGAAATCTTGAGTTGGTTAAATCTGTCTAGTTTTAAGGAAGTCATGTAATTGGTGGGTACTTTTTTCAAGATTAAATCTTACAACTGTACTTGAGAACAACACTTGAACTGGTTTGTTGAGCTTCCCTTTGCCAAAGGCCCAGTAGTGTTTTTCTTCTCTTTTCCATTTTTTATGTGATTTCTGTCTCTTTGTTTGTTTACCATTTTTCTTATCATACAGACGCACACATTTCTCCATATCATTACCCAGTCATGTTTGACCATAAGCAGAATAGAGGATGGCACTCGTGGCCCCACAGTGGAGACATGCAATGGCAGCCCCTTTCAAAAGTGGCTACTGAGAAACTACACGCGGCTGGAGGTTTTTAGGAACATTTTTTACAGTCCCACTGACTATTTTCTTTAGCAAATGTCTCAAGGTTGGTATCAAAGGTACAAAAAGGAAAGGCTTAGCACCTTGCTTGATTGCTTGCTCGTGCTCTTTTCCCAGTTTCTCCCCTCATTTAGTTTTTTACGTAGTGTTAAGACGTAGAAACAACAGCTTAGAAATAGCATTAGTTTATGCTGCTTAGCTCTGGGTGTGTTTAAAATAGTCAACATTAAAAGTCACATTTGATTGTCCTTTGTGGAGTATGTCTTTTCTCTTTTTGCACAACCTTCCCAGTTCCAAAAACTGTTAGAAAGCATGGCTTTTGTGTTCTCCTTAAATATATAGTAGCAGTTGTATTGATGGCTACTCCTATTCCTTGCTTTAGCCACTGTGATGCAAAGAAAGTGTTGTTATTGTTTTCACACCTAGAAAGGGCATTCTCTGCACTGCAAAACAGATGGGGAAATCTGTGCGGCATGATCCTGTTTTTGCCAGGTCATTAATGCACTGGTGCCAGCAGGGCACGTCAGGTCGAAGGCCCTTAACACCCACATAAAAATTGCAGGATATTCAGGTGTACAACCCGAACTCTTGTATGGTACACTATCAGCACAGTTACCCAGCATTGGGTCAACTATGATATTTAAGTTTATTGTCAGTTTTATCAATTGCATTTTGGTTGCTAAAGATGCATTGTTTAGCTTGGCACAAATGCCTCCTCTCAGATATAAGAACTTCCATGCAGTCAAACTGGGCCTTTGAGGGCTCATCCAGACTTGGCAGCAAAGTGCACATTCTCCTGGTCTGTTTACCACCTTTCTCAGGTCCGCCTAATTATTTCTTCGGTAATCCATTCTTTTTGGTGTCCTAACATGAAATGGGCATATATAATATAGCGGACTGTGCCACTCCCCCCCCCCCCAAATTGGCATCCATCCTCTCCTGCAGCCCCAAACTCACTGCCACCCCATCCCGGTTCCATCCATGGTATTATTTCCAGGGCACATTTTGAATGGTTTCATTTTTAGTGTGTGGTTTTGGAGCAATCTCTCTTTACCTGAATTTATTTTGGGGCTAAGTTCATTCTGAACAAAAGTGAAGTGATTCCACGAGCTGCAAGGGGGACAGGGCTCTGTGGACACAAAGAAGAAAAGCCATTTCTAGACAGGATTGCAGTATTTTTGAAAGGTTCAAGTTCATAGCTCACGGGTTCTTAGGGACCCAGCCTTGCTTCTAGGCCATAGTTGTGTCCTAGAATGTACTAGCTCCAAACTGTTTAAGTTGTCTGTGCCCACTGTTGGAAGACTTGATTACTCACATCCAGGCATAGGCAGCTCGTGCTTCATGTGGGGCTGCCCATGAAAAGTGTTCAGAAAATCTGATCAGTGCAGAATACCACAGCTGAACTCATGACTGGAGACTGTGAGTTGGCATATGCACAGTACACCTATATGTAAATTGCTACATTGGCCACCAGTATGTGGCCTAAACCTAAAGGTAAAGGTAAAGGACCCCTGACAGTTAAGTCCAGTCGCAGACGACTCTGGGGTTGCGGCGCTCATCTCGCTTTACTGGCTGAGAGAGCCGGCATTTGTCTGCAGACAGTTTTTCTGGGTCATGTGGCCAGCATGATTAAGCCGCTTCTGGCAAAACCAGAGCAGCGCATGGAAATGCCGTTTACCTTCCCACCAGAGTGGTACCTACTTGCACTTTGACGTGCTTTCAAACTGCTAGGTTGGCAGGAGCTGGGACCGAGCAACAGGAGCTCACCCCGTCACGGGGATTCGAACCGCCCACCTTCCAATCAGCAAGCCCTAGGCTTGCCGATTGGACCAGAGCGCCACCTGCATCCCGCCTAAACCTATAAAGCCCTTCATGACCTAAGGACCAGGACATCTTAGAGAAACACATTTTCTGATACAATCCTTTCCAAAGGTGGAAACCCTGCTTCAGGTTCAGTCTCTTGGGTTTCCTCAAAAGCCATTCTGTTTTAGCTGACTATTATTTTGACCTTATCTTATGTCCTTTTTAATGTGTGGTTTCATGGAATTGCTGTTTGTGCCCCTCTGGAAGCAGGAGCTGAAAGGCAGCCTAGAAAATCCTGTAAGTAAATACAATTAAATAAATAATTACGTTCTTGGTAATTATCTTGTACAGTAGGTACGTATATGTATCTTGGTAGTAGGTACCCAGAAATGTGTCATAAATAAACCCTGAGTATTTCTCAATGTGGTAACGTCGTTTACAAAACCGCCTCAACCCTTTTTGCACTTTTCAAGCAGTATCATACCACTTTAAGTGGACATGTTTCCCCTGCCCCCCAAGAATCCTGGGAGTTGTAGTTTGTTAAGGTTCTAAAGCATTGTTAGGAGACCCTGATTCCCCCACACAGAGCTACAATTCTGTATGGTTTAGCTATGGAACTCTTGACTCTTTAAAGCGGTATGATGTTGTTTTTAAATGTATAGTGCAGATGAAGCCTTAACAGTGCTGTACAAAAGTTATATTAAAAAGAACAAACCCTGCCCATAGGCTTACAAATTAACGGGTGTGTTAGCATGGTCCTTGTTTCAAGTCTAGACATTTCCAGAGCATTTTAAGATATTGTTTATAAGGCAAATGTCAGTTTTCCTGTCGATATTTTAGGTTAAGAATTTAAAACATTTGCATCAGTAATGTTACCTGTCCAAGTTGCTGTTGAGCATGTGCGCACACATACGTAAAGATGTGGGATTAACTTAACATTTACTCTTTGTCCTAAAATGAATGGGGTTTTTTTTCTTTTCTTTTAAGCAAGCTTGCATATGCTTGAGTAAGAAAGAAAACTCTTTTTCTTTAAAAAAAAACCCGTTTTTACGAGTGTTTAAACAGCTAGAGATTGCTGAAGTATTAATCATCTTTATGGTGAAAAATGAAGTAAATTCTAGACTGTGTGGTTTTGTTGGTAATATTTTCCCAAGGTAATTGGTTGCTGACCAAACAAAGAAAGCTCTTTCTAATAGCGTGCATAATTATGGAACCAAAGAAGTCAGTGCTTATAGAAGACTGCTAAAAAAAAGCCCAACAATATGTTTGTCTGGCATGAAATTATGTAAGAAATACAAAGGAACAGCTGATGGGAGGCAGCACGGTATCAGTTTCCTTGGGTTTGTGGATTTGCAATATCGCCACTTTAATGCTAAAATACGTTATTTCAGCAATCCTGAATCTTTTCTATGAACAGCACACAAGTTGCATAGGTTAACTGTGCAGTTTTTAATGTCTCTTAAAAGGATAGGAAAAGGCTCTGTTCTTACAGAGCTGCAAAATATTAAACAGCCTTAAGGTGATTTAATTTAACAGGTGTAGATGTTTCTTTGGGAATTTCATGACAGTTCGTTCAAAGTAAGAGCAAAACCTCAAGGGAGGTGATGCTTCCCCAGTTGAAATTGTACAGCACACAACATTTAGAAATGTGTAACGCATGTCAATCTAGCATGGAATAATGTGTAATCGTTTTGCAAAAGTTTAGATGTTTGTGCAATCTCATCATTGCAAACCATCTCAGGGAAATGGCTTAATTTTGAAATCAGCAATGAATAAACATTTCAGTGGCGTCGCAGCATGCAGTTCTGGTTTTCCTTAATGCCATCTGTGAAGTTGCTAAACAAGAACTTCTAACTCTGAATAAAAAGCTACCAGCCCAAAAGTTTACCATTCTGTTTTTCTGTTATCAGTGATTGAGCAGACCGACCTTGCAAGGTCTAGATCCATACAGCTGATGGATATTTATGGATAGAGATTATTATTAATCATAATAATAATGATTACTTATTTATACCCCCGCTCATTTGTTATTTATATCCCGCCACTCTGGGAGGCTCCCAACAGAATAATAATAATAATAATAATAATAATAATAATAATAATAAAGCAGCGATGAAACATCAAACATTTAAAACTTCCCTAAACAGGGCTGCCTTCAGATGTCTTCTAAAAGTTAGATAGTTGTTTATTTCCTTGACATCTGATGGGAGGGCGTTCCACAGGGCGGGCGCCACTACCGAGAAGGCCCTCTGCCTGGTTCCCTGTAACTTGGCTTCTTGTAGCAAGGGAACTGCCAGAAGACCCTCGGAGCTGGACCTCAGTGTCCGGGCTGAATGATGGGGGTGGAGACGCTCCTTCAGGTATGCTTGAAATGAAGTAAATAAATACACAGCCTGCTGAATCAAGCCAATAGCCCACCTAGTCCAGCACCCTGTTCTCCCAGTGGTCAATCAGATGCATGTAGGAAACCTGCAAACAGGACCTGAGTGCAAGAGCAGACAATGCCTAATATTCTGAGAGCAGTGTTTCCCATCTCAGTTTAAAAAGAATAATTGATCTTATGATATTTGATCTATGGTGCACAGCTGGATGACACACATATGAATGTTCAATATAATTGTTACATTTCTAGCTAAAAGCAGCAAAATAAAACATGGGTACTACATTTCAGTGGTAGCGTAGCACCAAGATTTTTATGCTTTTTTTTTTTAAAAAAAGAACCCTTCGGGGTTTTTTATTAAAAAAACTTGTTTCTTGTGGTTCTGCGGGTTAAAAAAATAAATTGATCGTTTTATTTGATGACATCACTGAAAACAGGCGTACTGGCAATCAAAAAGCTCCCTTAAAAATTACCTCAAAGAAAGAGAAGAATAGCTATGAGACATTGTGACAAAAACAAATATTTCATTAGGCAGCTGGTGAATCAATTTAAGTCTCTGAAAAGCAGGTGACGAAATGGCAGTTCATTACTAGACAGAAAAGATTATAAGGTGGGCTTTTCAAGGAGTATTTTCACATCTTTTAAGGGAAAGGTCATGAAACCATCTAATAATCTTCTTAATCCAATATTCTAATACATTCTGTGGTAGCAAAGCTGGATATCATTTACATTTTTAACATGGCAGTACTGCAGTGAGAGCATGCACTCTCTCTAATCCCTTGATAATCAGGCACTGTTTCACAATAGATTGGGTGGTATCCAATGCTACTCACTATACATGGAGTAAACCCATTGAAATGAATGGACATAGAAAGGATCTCCCAGGGTGAGAGGCTGGGGGAAGAAACAGAAGTTTCCAGGAAGGTCTACTTTTCTCTATATGAATAAAGGATATGATACAATTGAGGTAGAGGGTTTTTAGATCTATTTCTCTTTCTTATTTTTTTCTTTTTCTTTTTTAGACTAGCTTGGTTTTTATTGTAGTTTATGTTGAAAACATTCAATAAAAATATTAGGAAGGAAGGAAGGAAGGAAGGAAGGAAGGAAGGAAGGAAGGAAGGAAGGAAGGAAGGGACATGAGTAGCAGGTCTATTGATTTCCATAAGTCTACTGTGAACAGAACTCAGTTGGACTGAACCCATTGAGCTAACTGGTTTGCAACGTATCAGTAAAGTCTTTGTGAATATATATTTTGTCACAATCTGAACCAAAGCTGTAGTATTCAAAACGTTGCTGCAGAACATTCCTACTAGCCCCTCAGTATTTCAGGAAATTGATCCACTATCCAGACTCAGGTGCTGCTCATCCATTGCTCCTCTGTCTTACCAGAATTCAGATTCAGTTTATTAGCTCCTCCCACAGCAAAGTCTGCTACCAGTTGATGAGTTTCATGGCCTTTCCTGATTCAGGATATCTTCATAAATGCAGTGCTATTCCACTGGCCAGAGCATCTTAACCAACATGAAATCAAACACAGATTTCATAATAATTCCAAAAGTTCCTACCTTCAGTGTCCAGCTCCAGGCAATTGCTGGTTTTGGCAGTATCGTGTGAATCCCCTGTTCTGTAACATAGGAGGTTGCTTTAGTTTATACCAAGTCAGACCAGTGGTCACTCTACCTCAGTCCTGCTTGAGGGCTCTATATATGTAAGCTGCTCAGAGCTTCCCAAAAGCAGTGTTTATGTTTTAAACATAACATGCTGAAACGTTTA
The DNA here is from genome assembly GCF_964188305.1 of Podarcis bocagei. Lineage (NCBI taxonomy): Eukaryota > Metazoa > Chordata > Lepidosauria > Squamata > Lacertidae > Podarcis > Podarcis bocagei. The sequence continues at coordinate 107,860,295 of NC_138125.1, forward strand.
AAGGAGCATATAACGTATACATATATAACTATACAACTTTTAGAAGATACATGAAGGCCGCCCTGTATCAGAAGGTTTTTAATGATTGATATGTTTTATGTTTTTATCTGTGTTGGAAGATGCCCAAAATGGCTGGGGCAACCCAGCCAGATGGGCAGGGTATAAACAAACAAACAAACAAACAAACAAACATAATCATCATCATTACTAAGTACATTGTGTTAATACATAACAGTCATACAGCTTTGTACAACAAAACATTTATAATACACTTATAATACAAGATTTAAGAATTTTTAAAAAGAAGGCCTGAAAAGTAAAAGCTAACTTTGCCAAGTCAGTGAAAAGGCTGCCATAGGCAAAGGGGAATGGAAAAGAAGTATTGCATTGCGGCTGAAGCAGAACAAATCCCAAGCTCGCTCTAGTTTCTGGAGACACTCAAAAACTGCTCTAAATGGGAGCACTCTTCACTTGGGTTGTGAAGTGTGGGTGGGTTCAGGCATGACTCAAGACCAGATTTCAGCTCAAAGCAGTTTATTGTAGCAACAAGAACAAGACTGACAAACAAGGGCACTTGGCCCAAGCACACACCTAACCTCTGATAGGTCCCCTTAATGCTTGCAATCAGCGAATCACAACACTGGCCCTATCTCATCAGGGATCAGCTGCCTGCCAGCTACTAACAATGTCATCGGAGGTTTTTAGAATCCTCTCCATCTTTTGTTATACAGGTGAAGCTCCTGAGCTCCAGGAAGCCTTAAGGCCTAGGCCTGCTTTGCATGTATACAAGCCTGGCTTTGGCCTACAATGCCTGCATACATAACAGGGTTTTTGTTGTTGTTATTGTTTCTTTTGCAGCGACTTACCTTGAGGCACGTCAACAGCAACCAATGTCTCGACGAACCCTCTGAAGACGACAAAATGGTTCCTACCATGAAAGACTGCAGTGAAAGCCGATCTCAGCAGTGGCTGCTCCGGAATATGACCTTGGGTGCCTAAAAGCCGCGAAAGACTCGCTGTGTTTCCTCGCCAGGCCTCGCAAGGCTCTAGACCTCTTGCACTTCACATAGTTTGATCGAACAGAAGTCTTTTCCTCTTCCCATGTTATTGGTGAAGTGAAAGGTTTTGAATGCTCGGTGAAAAGCCCATCTGCTTTTTAATTGCTTAAAGCATGTTTGCACTTTTCCCTTCAGAATTTTTATCTTTTATTTTTTACTCATTCAGCTAAACACACAAGCGCTCTACATACCGTAAACATATGCTATGATCAAGACACGGTATTCTTGAGGAAAAATCAGACTCGCGGAAAGCATTACAAAGCTGAACTCCAAGGTTTTGTGGGGAGTGGGCTTACTGTTGGTTCTGTCATGTAACGTTGCTTGAAAGTGACCATGTTAAATGCCTTATGAAACCCACTTGTATCGTGAGAGATTATATCTTTTATTTATTAAGTCAATGTGCTTGTACTGGCCCCTTCATGGCAGCAGAGGAAGAATTAGTTTTTAATCTGCTGCCGGCCGTAACCAGCAGATAGCTCAGCTGAAAGAAATTCTGAGCAGGAAATTTACTGTATATAATGGGTGTCTTTCATGTATAATATTGGGGGGGAATGTGGCATTGCTGTTCTTGAAACGCCTTTGAAATATCGGCAAAACTAAATGAAGGCTATATGCCGGCAGATGGGAGGTAAAATTGAAATCACAGCGAAAGGGAATACAATGAAACTTAATTCATATCGTCCACAGATAGCATACACTCTTGGCAAAGTATAAGCCTTTGTGAAGCATAGTAATGCCTCTGGCCAATTCTCACGAACTCCCATTAATGGTGCAACTATAAGAGGGAGCAAAACTTGATCATCTTGAGTTGGAGTGAAACTCTTGAAACCTGTTCTTTAAAAATGTCAAGAGCAGGTTTATGCTAGGCACTTTACCGGAGTTCAAGTTAATCTTCGTTGCATTAACTGTCCACTTTTCCATATTGATTATATTTATTATTTTGAAAGATTGATTTTGGTATTGCAGCAGATTAAGCATACGTACAGCCCCACCTAAAAATGTCAAAGCTTCCACCTATTAATAAGTCTAGTTGAATGGTTTTATATATAACCGTAATAGAAACATGACTAATTAAAAAGCATATCTAATAAGCTTATGACCTGTAACGTAGCCATATTGGGAGCCGAGTTTGCTCAGGAGGTGGTTAAACTATAAATAATAATATTTTAATTAAAGAGAGGGGTAATTGTATGGCATAACTCTATACCTATATGTAAGTGGGAACACTTTGGGCTAACATTTGACTCTTCAGTGGTTCCAGTATTAGGTCTATAAGGAGCAATATTGAGTCTAGAGATGGGTGTGTGCTATAGTTAGATTTACAGACTCCTTGTATGTCAGGGCTATTTGCCATGTCAAAATTTTGTGCTCTATTGAATGGTATGAATTTGGCCACATTGCTTCCACAATACCCTGGAGAGCTTGGCTAGCCCTATCGCTTTCACATTGCCACAACACCTTGGACCTTAGGAGTCAGATAGAGCCTGTTTCTCTGGATGAGACCTGATACACTGTGTTTCCCTTTCATATATATCACCTGCCTGGAGTTTGAATGTGCATATTTCTCTTATCCATCCACCCATAGAAGTGTTCTAAGCTGCTACCATATCAGTATACTCGAGCTCCAAACAGGCTGTCAAGAGCCCAGCAGAGTCAGAGGTGAAAAATAGGGTGTAAATAGACCAGTGATCAGGTTTGAAAAGAAGTAGGCAATGATCCCATCAGCCCAGAAGCAGGTGGTATCCTCTGAGAATAGCTGGTGTTCAGATATCACACATAAAACTATATAGGAAGTTGCCTTATAGTAAAGTCAGACTATTGGGCCATCTAGCTCTGCACTGTCTATACAGACTGACAGCAGCTCTCCAGGGTTTATGGGGATATTCCCAGACCTACCTGGAGATGGGGATTGAAGCTGGAGCTGCCTTCTTCATACAAGGCAGATGCTCTACCACTAAGCTACAGCGCTTCCCATAACAAGACTAGTTAGTTAATATAGTTAATGTAAATAGGCTGTATCGGCTTGGCTGATGCCATCCAGATGCCGGATGAGGCAAGGCAGGATTCTGATTAGCACCTTATATGATGGACAAGTTGCCCAGATGTAAAGAGCCTAGGAGAGTTCTTAAATAAAGGCTGTGACAGCCTTACTGGCTCCCCTGGTCACCCTCCTACAACTGCCAGTGTAATGCTGGGGAAGAGTGAGTTTTTGGACAGCTAGCCCCTCTTTCTATACAACATGTTATCTGGAACTTGGGAAACTATAAGGTCTCTGTAAGGGCCTTGGCCCATTGGAGGAACGCCCAAGTTTTTATCAGTGAGCAGAGCACCGATGGAAATAAACCTTTGCTAAGAGTCCATATGAATCTTATTTTGGTATTTGAAGAAGTGCCTCTCTTTCTGTCAGAGAGAAATCTCTCAACACCACCTGATAAGTCATCTCTATGCATAAGAAAATAAGAAAAGCCTGCTGGATCAGGCCAATGACCCATCTAGTCCATCATCCTGTTCTCCCTGTAGCCAACCACATGCCTGTGGGAAACCCTCATTCTCCCCTCCTGATGTTTCCAGCAACTGATATTCAGAAGGATTCCACCTTCGACCATGGAGGCAGAGAATAACCATTGTGGCTAAGCATGGATAGCCTTTACTGCCAGGAATTTGTCAAATTCTTTTTTAAAGACATCCAAGCTGGTGGTCATCACTGCCACCAGTGATGATATTTGGGACTTCTCATTTTAAGCTACATGTCAGTTTGAACCACAGTTTTTAATAGCAAGAGTAACAGTTCAGTTCACTTGCCAGCCCTGGCTGATGTCTACTGAGGACTAAAAGTTGGTTACCTGGTTGAGCAGGCAAGGCAAGAGTAACCATTGCTTCTCAGTGCAATGACTGAAAAGCTTGCTTTGAAGGAGCTGGTTTTTTATGCTATGGGTGCCTCCAGTGGCTTGTGAGGTCAGCTGGCCACCTTCAGCTTGTGGGATCTGCTAGCAGTATGCTGGCCGGTAAGGTAGCCTAGTCTGGTTGGCTAACTAAGGAACCCAAGTGCCAATGATAACACAGGAAGGAAGACGCAGAAAGCTGTTTGCTGGAGATCCCAGTCTGAAACAAATGCACACACACCTTACACCAACTAGGCAGATGACAGAGTTGTCTAGAACATTAGTGGCCTGTTCTCCTCAGAGGACAGAAGGGAATTGTGTATCACTAACCACCTGGGAAGAAGTCTTACCATAAGGCAGGACATTCCAGTCCATTTCAATTCAATGCAGAATGATTAAAATCAAGCAGCCCAGAGCACAGTGATAGCAGAGGTGCTCTGTGTGGTTATATATTCAGATTTCCAGGTCCAATGTGTCATTTTGCACTGGGCTAGAAGATAAAGGCAATGCATCCCCAGTTTTCATGTGGTCAAAAGTCCTGTTTTGCAATTACTGTATGTCAGTAGTCTCTGAATCTATGAGATCCTCATTGGGTGGCTAAGTATGTGGACCTAGGTTCTAGGTTCCTCAGTTGCCGTCAGGTATGTGTGCTGGGCAGAATCAAGGTTCAGGTGATCCAGTCCTCCTCCTAGTAAGCTGGCCTACTGGACTTTGGTGCCAGATTTTCTGGTTCAAGCTCAATGGCATTTTACAGTGGGAGACCTTGGTCAGGCACAGTGTCCCTTGTCCTTCACTGATCCCACAGCATCCTTTGAGGAGGAGCTCCTCCTGCTTTCCACTACTGTGGTATCTGCGACCAAACAGTTTGATAGGAGAGCAGGAACCGCCAGCTGTTCAGTGTCACCAACAGATCAAACTGTTGCAAAACAAAGTAAAATGGGTCTGTTCAAGTTGAAGGTAGTCGAGCCAAGATAAAGAACCTACACCTTCTTTGTGAATAAGAAAGCAACAATGAACCTAACCAACCTAGCCAGTCACTGCAATCCTGTGCACACTTACAAGGGAGTGAATGCCAGCAAACACAGTGAAACTTACAGTGAATATGCATAGATTGCACTGTACCATGAATGAGCAGAATCTAAAGCTATCTGCTACAATTTAAAATGGCATTGTCACACAAACAATGCTATTTCAAAGAATTAAGGGCATGCCACCAGACAATAGGAAAGTAAGTTCTCCAGAGGTTCAACTTGAGTGCAGTTGCTGGCCATCTCTCTTGCTATTTCCCCTTCTCTGCTTGAGGGGAAAAAAAATCTCACCTTAGGGGAAGAAAAAGAGGTTGCAGTTGGTGGAATGGATGGATGATGATGGAAGAAGCTTACTGGACCTCACCTGCAATGGGAAATGATGTCCAATGGGAAATGATGTCCAGAGAGCATCATTTCCCACCAGTCCCAATGGGCCTTCTTCATTGCATTTATATCTCACTTCCCCAACTTGTGACTTCTTTCTCTGTTAGGGGGAGGGGAAAGAGTAGCGGGCAATGAAGGGCAGGGTGAGGCATGAGCAAGATCAAGACAAGGTGCCGCCTTGAGGTACCGATCTTTATTCTGCTTGCTGCTAATTCTAGCCAGGATGCCCACCAGGCTGAACTCATTGCTCTCCCCATTCTTGCTGAAAAGTGAGTATAAAACTGACAACTTAAAAGTTCCCACCACAGTTCTGCTATTAGATTCCTGTGTGGCCTTGGCAAACTGTTTAGGCTGAAAGTGGAGTATGGCGTTTGTTATGTTTTATGTGTGGTGCCCTCTCTGTGTTTAGAAGACAAATACAGAATTCACTGTTCGGGCATTTAAATGAAACTCAGTGCCCATGTTTTAGGTCAAGGACTTTATGGTATCAACAAGTTGTGGGTTCAATATTAAAGCTGTTTTTGAAAAAGGTAGAACTCGATTTATCTTTGTTTCCCCATCTGTAAAATGGGGCCAGTTGTTCCTGATTTTCACAGGGGTGTACTGAGGGCTAAATAATATTTGTATATAGCTTTTGAAATGTAAAATAATTATTATTATTATCATTCAGAAATGCTCTAACAAACCTCACAGTTCTTGGTTACAGTCATAGAACGACAGAGAAACACAAAGCTTATAGAGGAATATATGAAATGTGAATATTCTGAAGGCAAGAACAGTATTATAAACAAGGCAAGAGTATTAAAGCCCCTTATCCTGGGCAACCTTATGAATTACTTGAAGAAGGTGGAATGGGTGTGTAAATTATGAGCCAGTGGTAATGAACTCACTTTGTCTTCAAAGACAGCTTCTAGACTGTTGAGACCCAAGAATGGTATTTTTTATCTAATTGCAAACTAGTTAGGTAGCCTTTCAAAAAGAGATTAGTACTGTACTCTAACAAACACAGTCCAGTATTTTCTTTTACTTGAAAGTAATGAAGATCATATCTGATCATATAAATTTTAGTTGCATCTCATTTGTAGATGCTAAATACAGTCTCAAATGAGGCAAAAATACTGTTGAAGGTGCTGAAGTGCAAAGCTTTGAATTAGGCTATAATGGTTTAGGGAGGAAATTTGAAGTAGGATTTCACAATGTTGCTGTCTTCTAAGTCCTTCTGCATCGTAATAGTCTTTGGACACATCTGCCATTTCCAGCAGGACATCAGAATTGTAATTAACTGTTGTGACAGCTACGGTTTGAGAATTCCAAGTGTATTCTCTCTCTCACACACACATACACACTTGTATTTCAATGTATGGAATAGATTAAACATCTGCTGCTATTTACTGTACAGCATATGAACACATCTGGTGAGATTACACCACTTCTAAACTGCTACTAAATATAAGCTACTGTTTGATCTCAAGGTGTTGAATGAACACCAGCAATGTGTTTTCTTTTTTAAATTAGGTTATGTGAATTATTAGTGTTAAAAGTGTTTTCAAACATTCACACATTCTCCTGGAATCCCAGTTTCGTCATTTCAAATACAAGGGAGTTGTCTTTTGCCCCTGAGACAGCAGGTGGCCAGGGCAGCTGATAAGTCCGCATCTTTGCAGCGGGGACCAGACTCAATGTATCTATCCAGTGATGGCCAAACTTGGCCCTCCAGCTGTTTTGGGACTACAACCCCCATAATACCTAGCTAAACAGGACCAGTGGTCAGGGATGATGGGAATTGTAGTCCCCAAACAGCTGGAGGGCCAAGTTTGGCCATCATCACGGATCTAGGCCATTCAATACATGACATGCAGGCAAATCCAAGTTTAGCTTAAGTATACCAATATGGGAAGTCCCAGCCTCCTGATGAGTATACTTGTATGGTATGCATGTTTGCAAACATTTGTCACACCCACATAGCTTTACGTGTATATGTAAGACATCTCAAGTTGTGTAACTAAAAAGCATAATTTATGAAGTGGCCCTTTAAAATGACAATGGTGGACTTTGCAGTTTTTTTTTTTTAATTATTATTTCCCATGTTCGAAGGAACCTGCGTCTGAGGAATTGCTCATAAAGCTTCTTGAAATGTTGGAACGGAAATACATATTTCATATGTACGAGTGGGCAGTGGATTAAGAATTACACCATTTTAAATGTTGTTACAGTTATTAAATGTTAACTCTGCTGTAAATTTTAAATATTTATACATTTTGTAGAAATAAAATATGGCAGTTTAGTTTTATTTTAGTTTGGCTTTGTCTTTGTTGTAGGCATATCTTCCTGTAATCAGATAATAAGCATTTTACCAGAAGTTTCTTTACCAGTAGTGTAAGTCATTTGTATATTATATAGGACAGTTTTTCAAAAAAGGAATTGGATACTTTATGTATGAAAAAGCAACATGTATGAAATAGGTTCATACCTATATCTTTATTGTGCTTGATGATTGCAATAGTGTGGTGACTTGGATGTTTGAGTATGCCATTGTAGATGTCAACACCACAGGCAGAATTTTCTTCTCTCTTCTTACGTCAATTTCAAATACAATCCCTTTCAGTGGAGCCAGTTCACCATTCATTTGCCCAGGCATCAAGGGATACATAATGTCTATCTGGATCAAGCCCATAGGCTGCAATTCTATTATGTATCCATAAATCTAACTGACTGTGCAATGAGTTTTGAATGCATAGCTGTGTGCAAGTATACATGTGCCAGGATTTCTGCCAGCAAGGATGTGCCGTGCACAAGCCGTGAAAATGTGCGCACAGAACACATCAGAATCATAAGAGAGTTTGGATTTGGATTTGATATCCCGCTTTATCACTACCCGAAGGAGTCTCAAAGCGGCTAACATTCTCCTTTCCCTTCCTCCCCCACAACAAACACTCTGTGAGGTGAGTGGGGCTGAGAGACTTCAGAGAAGTGTGACTGGCCCAAGGTCACCCAGCAGCTGCATGTGGAGGAGCGGAGACGCAAACCCGGTTCCCCAGATTACAAGTCTACCGCTCCTAACCACTATACCACACTGGCTCTCGACAGAATGGAGAAACACTGTGTCGCTGGTTAATAATCCTTTCCATATTTTGGAATGAGCTCATTTGAATGCGGGCTCGTCCAAGCTTTACAAATCAGAGAAAATATGGGAGGGAAAACTATGGCCCTTTTACTGTGAGGTGATACTTTTCTGCCACGTGTTTGCTCTCTTATGTTTCCTTTCTAAGGCTCCTGATACAGAAGAAAGCCACTGCACTTTGCTGTGCTTTGAATGAAAGTTATTATTATTATTATTATTATTATTATTATTATTATTATTATTATTAATACCCTGCCCATCTGGGTGGCTTCCAACAGAATATTAAAATACAATAGTCTATAAACATTAAAAGCTTCCCTAAACAGGGCTGCCTTCAGATGTCTTCTAAAAGTCTGGTAGTTGTTTTTCTCTTTGACATCTGGTGGGAGGGCGTTCCACAGGGTGGATGCCACTACCAAGAAGGCCCTCTGCCTGGTTCCCTGTAACTTGACTTCTCGCAGCGAGGGAACCGCCAGAAGGCCCTCTGCGCTGGACCTCAGTGTCCAGGCAGAACGATGGAGGTGGAGACGCTCCTTCAGGTATACTGGATATAGAACCCATATCTGACATTTGGTGACTGATGCTTAACAGCTCTGCATAGGTGCTCAGGATGTGTGTGGAGAGAAACATGTTCACGGCCAGCCCCACTCTCAACTTACGTCTTCCTTGTCTGCACAAACCTAATGTGCTTATTAGCTGCACGTGTGAACTGGAACCTGCAAAATACACATGAACAAGCAAATACATACACAGTGGCTTGTCTCGCACATATTGCCAAGCCCTTTGTTTGTTTAACCAATTGTGAGTTGTCCCACAGGTGACCAAACAAACCATGGCTTGATTCTCCAATATTGGGATTGTTTTCCAGTTGCTATTGTCCCGTACCTCTGTAGATAGTTTTCACACCCTCCAAGTGTACCTATTTTCCAGGGACAGTCCCGGATTCACAGTAGCCGTCCCAGTTTTTGATTTGGTCCTGGAATGTCCCGCTTTTCCTTAGGACGTCCCTATTTTCATCAGAGTAATATTGGAGGGTAGGGTAAGACGTCACTATTTTCATTGGATAAATGTTGAAGGTTATGGAGTTATGCGATCCCCAAGCCAAGGAAATAAGTAACTATGCAACCTTTGCTGTATTCAAAGAGAAGCACTGTGTTTACATGTAACACCAAGCCATAGTCAAAAGAAAACCAACAACAAACCACGACTTCAGGTTGTGCTTGGTGGCAGTAAACTATCCATAGTTAAATTTCTGAGCAAGATTCACACATCATATTAAACTACAGCTTAATAAACCGTAGATAAAATGAACCATGGCTTGGCATTATGTGTGGACCAGACCAGTATAATGAACACATGTCTGTACAGGGTTCAAAAGCTATATAAATTAAGAACATGGTCTTGCTATGATGTAGAAAACTAAAGTAAGTCCCTTTGCACATCTGTCGGATGTTCATTCCCAAATAAATGGCCACCTTCAGGGATGCAGAAGGGCTTGCATCTGTTCAAGAGGCCTTATCTATCTCACCACAAATACATTTCACTACTCCAGCAGATAACTCTTTACAGTGCCACATTGCAAACTGTTTTTACAGGTTCTCTAACACTGAAAAGCAGCTTGTGATTCAGCATACATAGGCTGTTAGGAGATAAAAAGTAAAATCCTCACTGGCACAAATGGTTGTTTGGCTTAAAGCTATGGTACTTAATTAAAATCACACTTTAAACATCTATAATGTGGATGGTGCAATTTTTTTCTACGAGATATTTTTGAAAAATAAACTTGGATCAGAAGAAGAATACGTCTATAATCCTTGCAGCTCAGAGAGAGAGAGAGAGAGAGAGAGAGAGAGAGAGAGAGAGAGAGAGAGAGAGAGCTATTTTTAGAAACATAGGCAGCATTTTTTTCCTTTGCAAAGAGCCAGAGATACCAATGGGAATAGTTTTATAAAGCAATCGTCATCATAATGGTTGGTTTGTGATGCTTTTCATCCATAGCTTTACAACAATAGTCTCTGATTGCATGAAATTATGAAAACAAATCTAAAACTTGACATGTCTCCATGCTTAAAATTAACCAATACTCAAGTGTCAGTTTATGTTAATAGCTAAAGGTAAAAAAATAAATAAAGCATAGATAGATAGATAGAAAGAGAGAGATAATCTGTTTGAAAGGATCAGGTCTATAAAAGGCAAATAAAAGAGATTATTGGAAATAAAAGATGAATGATGAATGTGGTGCAAATTAAATCTAAGGAGCCTGAAGGAATTGGGGCAAGAGAAGAAATGAGTCCACTTTCCCACATTTCTGAAAGGAAGGTAATTAATAAGGTGTGTTTACTATGGCAAGCTCTGATCACACTCCAATATGGATTTAAAATGTGTGGTCGGCCTAAATACAGTCGCTATTAACAGCGCATCATTTTTCAAAACGTCACACTTTTTTTTGGGGGGGGAACCTATTTATTTAGAACTGGCATACAGAAAATATACATGGGTTTAGATGCAATAATTTGCAAACAGCACCCTGCTCATGCAATGGGGTTTTTCTGCCTCCCGTCTCCCTTACTGAGGCCCCATATATGTTCCCTGAAAAGTCAGTACTGAGGATCGGGGAATGGTGTGAGGTGTGGCATAGAGGGACTTTAGAAGGAAGAGGGAGAGAGTGGAAATTGCACACACACATCCCCCCTTGTATAAATGGAAGTGCCCACATCTCACATTAGGGTCATTTTAGATCAAGGACTTGGAACCAACGATTGTTTTTCCTTCCGGGAAACTTTGATGTAATTCCCCCTGCCCCCCTTCATCCTATAAGTTGATTTCTGCATCCAGGCCAGCAAGTGCTGTGATCAGAGTTCAAGGACAAATTCCAGCCAGGCAAAACCACCCCAGAAGGTGTGGAGCAAGGCCAGTAAGGGGTGTGGCCAAGGAAGAAGGAGGCGTGGCCTGGGCGTGGCCAAGGGCTCGACAGAGAAACAACATGGGCCACATTTGGAGCTAAGGTGAGTTTCCACACCACAGACTTAGACCTAACACAGAGTTCTTGAAATCAAACCAATTTAACAAAATGTATTCCTGGGCTGAGATCCAAAAGCACTTGCTCCATGCACCACCGGGGCTGGACTGGGCGCGTGTTTCTTGAACAGCCAACCCTCCCTATCATGTGCCAAGTCTTTTGAAAAGGTGGGAATTTCCAAAGCAGTTTTTATAGTTTTTAACAGGGATGCGATTCAGCTGTTCAAAAGGGAAGGGGGTTTTAAATGCATCAAAGCTCTTGGACCCACCTGAAGAATCTCTTTGATTTCTTTCCTGGGAATTTAACTGCATAATCAGCAACTATGCCGATTTCTTATGAAACAGATCTTATCCGTTATCAAGTTATCTCCGTGACTGCCTTGAATATGCAAATATTGGGTTGGGAGTGGGGGCTTTGGTAGCTAAAAAGCTTCAATTTGTTCAGCGTATAAAATCATATGTTACACGCTCTAAAGAAGTTTGCTCCTATGTTTATTTCTGATGATCTGAGGTTTTAGCTAGAGTAATCTTCTCGTGCATGAGACTGAAGGTGATTTTGAATCGCTACGGTGATTATGATGTATATGGGAAAATGCAATTAACTGCAGATATCCGGTTAATTATAGCATGAATATCATTTGATGACTCGGAAAGTAATCTACCTGCGGGAAATGAAGGTAGAAAACGTCACACTAAAAATGTATTAAATGGCGCTTGCCGTATTAAAATGATCAAACTTCCAATCTCTAATTTAATCTTTAGGAAATTAAGTTAAAATGCTGGTGCCTAATGGAACAAGTTAGTCACAACTAATGTAAGGGCTATTGGTTTTAATAGGATTAGTCAAAGCAAAACCCCAGGTCAGAGCTTTGGGATTTGTGCGTTTCTATGTGCCTAGGGACGCGGGTGGTGCTGTGGGTAAAACCTCAGCACCTAGGACTTGCCGATCGCATGGTCGGTGGTTCGAATCCCCGCGGCAGGGTGAGCTTCCGTCGTTCGGTCCCAGCTCCTGCCCACCTAGCAGTTCAAAAGCACCCTTAAGTGCAAGTAGATAAATAGGTACCGCTTTATAGCGGGAAGGTAAACGGCGTTTCCGTCTGCTGCGCTGGTGCTGGCTCGCCAGATGCAGCTTTGTCACGCTGGCCACGTGACCCGGAAGTGTCTTTGGACAGCGCTGGCCCCCGGCCTCTTAAGTGAGATGGGCGCACAACCCTAGAGTCTGTCAAGACTGGCCCGTACAGGCGGGGGTACCTTTACCTTTACCTTTACTATGTGCCTAGAGTCTGTTTCCATACAGTTTGGGACCTTAAATTTGCAGAGTTGTGCTCACATAATCTCTGTGCTCTCAAGACTGGTTAATGCATAGAGGTTGGAGTGGATCATCAGTTATGATTGCACCGTTTCTTCCCAATCTATACACAGACTGTGAACACTGCAATAGCGGTTAACATGTTATCTAGATTGCAGCCTCAGGGTTTATTTTCCAATTGCGCGAAACATTTTATATATATATATATATATATATATATATATATATATATATATATATATATATATGACTGCAAGTTCATTTGTACAGAACTACTTAGAATTACGGATGCGGGTGGCGCTGTGGGTTAAACCACAGAGCCTAGGACTTGCTGATCAGAAGGTCAGCGGTTCGAATCCCTGCAACGGAGTGAGCTCCCGTTGCTTGGCTCCTGCTCCTGCCAACCTAGCAGTTCAAAAGCACGTCAAAGTGCAAGTAGATAAACAGGTACCGCTTTGGCAGGAAGGTAAACAGTGTTTCCGTGCGCTGCTCTGGTTTGCCAGAAGTGGCTTAGTCATGCTGGCCACATGACCCGGAAGCTGTCTGCAGACAAACGCCAGCTCCCTTGGCCTATAGAGCGCCGCAACCCCAAAGTCGGTCACGACTGGGCCTAATGGTCAGGGGTCCCTTTACCTTTTACCTTACTTAGAATTATAGAGTTGGAAGGGGCCACAAGGACAGTCCAACCCCTTGCAATGCAGGAGTCTTTTGCCCAACGTGGAGCTCTGTTGCTTATTGTGCCCAATGTGGAGCTCTGTTGTCAACAAACATTGGGCTTATTCCAATGAACTATGTAAACATGCAGGTGCAACAGAGCTCCAAAATCCACTCACTTTAGTGAATGGCACAACTGTGGCCATCCAAATAAATGTGTATGTGTGGTGCCCTTTTCATTGAAAAGAATGAGACAATTCATGGGAGGATGGGCTGGGGATATGTAAGCAGAGAGGCAGAAGTGGAAGGGCTGTAGCTCAGTGTGGGACATCTGGTTGGGATGCAGAAGGTCCCAGCTTCTTCAGGTAGGGCTAGAAAGGGAAGTCTAACTGAAATCTTGGAGAACTGCTGCCAGTCATGTTAGAAAACAATAACCTAGATGCCCCAATGGGCTGTGCTTTGCAACATCAAGTGGCACTTATTGATACAGAGGAGAGTAGGCACTGGAAATGTGTTTGTCATCAAGAGTATCAGTCAGAAATGGCCAACCATTCTCCCTGCAACCTTCACTACTGCTTTGCATCTTCCGCAAATATTCCCATTTTAGTGACAGTTCTTGCATTTGTGCCTTGGACAACCCTAGAAACCGATGACATGTGGCAAGCAGCGCCTTCAGCTTTAGAGTCAAGCCTTGGCCCTGGAGCCATTTCCGTTCTCATCCTGTACTTGTCCAAAGGAATGGTTCTGCAGAAGTCATTTTGAATGAGGGTCATTGCCAGTGTTTCTAGCTAACCACATTCCAAATGTGGTCCTTGGGGAAAGCTAGTTCAGCATCCTCAGAAACTGATCTGCTCTGTCCTGCAGGGCTCGATATTATCCGTGATGCTCTTCAAGAACTATGACCCCTCCATGAAGCTACCAGTACAGATCATCTGGTACTTTGGGGTCTATAACCTACTGATGACATCCAGCTCTGTGCTTTGTAATCTTAGGCACCCAGGAGTTGCATAATTCTCATGCACTTTCTCTATGAATGCCCATCCTATAAATTCCCAGTTAATATTTGCACATTATGCCATTTTGCTGGTGATTTAGGAGAGGGGGGCTCTCAGATTTTAGATGCTCTATCTTTAATTAAACTAAGCCCTCGCCATCTTAGTGAGAGCTTTTCAAAGCTGTGTTCTTTTCAGTTTACAGTGAGGTCATTTGTTGGGGAGCCATGCTAGGCTTAACCACTGGACAGAAGGGACATTTGTCCAAGGCATTCTACCCACAAAGAGTGGAGCAGCCCACAGTGTGGGGCTTCTGCTGCTGCTGCTGCTGCCACCCGAATAGTAGCTTGCAAGTGCAATGTGTGTTAGCTGGGGAAATGGTGTATCTAGCAGAATGGCCAATCATGCGCTGTCTTAAAGCAATGTGCATCAGGCAAGGATTCAACTGCAGCAGGGAAAGGGGAGGAGGAAGCAGATGCAGAGAAATGGGAGGACACATACACTGGTACAGGCACAAGCCTGCTTCTGACATTCATACATCCCGATACAAACCACTCTCCAGTGGCAGCTGCTTTGGGACCAGATGAAGGTGCTGTTGGTGGACAATTCTCGTGTCATGGAATTGGGTGTAGAGGCCTGTTCCAGGTGTGGTCACGCTTCCCCCCAAAGGAGCAAGTTCAGTATATCTGGGAGGGGCTTTTGGATCCAAATGTCTTCAGTGGCAAGGAGTCTCACTTTCCAGAGCCAGCCACTGCATGCTCTACTAACCTCGCATAATGCCCTTTGCTTTTTTTTTATATAAGATATTTATTAAGATTTTTTAAAGATATTACAATACAAAATGAAAAATAATAAAAAAATGATTAAAAAACCACTCCATTTTTCTATTACTTATTTTCCTTAGCTTGTTTCCTGGACCTCCTCATACCTCCCTTTTTTGTATCCCAGTTCAATTTGTTGGCTCAGCAAATCCTTACCCTCTTTGTTTATCCTAATCTTTGGTCGCATAATGCCCTTTGCCAGTGCTATTTTTCTGGAAAGAGAGGTGCCAGAACTCACCACGAGTGCCTCCCTTGTTCTCTTATCATGGCAGTGCTGCCCACCTCAGAGGTGCTGGCCCAGACCTTAAAAGCAACAGAGGGAGCCCTTCTCATCGTGGGGATGGTGATTACTCATCTCACGGTCACGTGCCATAAGGCCTTCTCCATCATAATGCTCTGTTTGCGGCACAGATGGTCCCTACTTAGTTTTAGCTTCTGACACCAAGCAAAAGCACATTTGTTCATTTAAAGCATTTGGCAGAGTTTGCCAGGCCATTTAAGGTCTAGGGTACAGTTTTAGTTTTGGGGTTTTTGTTTTGTTTTGTTGGCCTGCTGCTGGTTTTAATTCTGGTCACTGTTGCTTTAAAATGTTTTAAACTCGACCTCATAAGGTTAATCTTGCTTTTAAAGTCTTTTGTAAGCTACCCCGGGATCCTCTGAATGAAGGGGTGGTTTTAAAATGTCATGAATAAATGAATAGTATGAGCAGGAATCCATTTGCCCTGACGTACATCACTGTCTCACTTTATTTTTTGCTGTAGCATGTATTCCTTAAAACTAAGAACCTGTGAGCTTTGGAACCCTTTAAAACAGACCAGCCCCATTAAAAACTTCCTCTCCTGAGTGTCTCTTTCTGAGTGGAAGCAAAACAGTTACTGTACAAAGACCTTGGTTTCTCCTCCCCCACCCCCACCCCCAAAAGAACCCAGTGAAGTTAATTTGATGGCTGTCACCTGACTGTAGCATGCAATAAATTCACTTTTGTCCACCTAAGCCTCGCCATCTGTTCAATGTCACTAGATATTTAATCTGAGCAATTCAGTTCATTTTTTGCCTTGGGTGAGACACACATTTGTGAAGGGCCAACTTTGCTACCTGAAATTAATCTTCATCACAGTGTTTAAAGTTCACATGCTTCTGGTTCACCTTCATTGCTTAGACATACCTAGTTACTATAGTTTGTTCTACCAGGTGGTATTTGAAAGTGGGACTCTAAACACAGTTGTTTTGCTCTGGAGGAATAACCATATTGTTAGCGGAGCCAAAATAGGCAAGGCGCTAATTCCCATTTTTTTCTTTTTTTCTTTTATTTTTGCCTGGTCAGCCTGTTCTCAGATTCCTTGTCTTACTATCTCTCTTGGTTAGGAACTCACAATGACCACCTATAGACCCCTCTGATTCTCTTGCAGGAAGCTCTACATTTACTCGAGAGTTACCCTGCTCATCTGAGAGTTGGAGCACCAGACCTTTTCTCTCTTTAAATAAAGGAAAGCTATCATGGAGC
The DNA here is from genome assembly GCF_964188305.1 of Podarcis bocagei. Taxonomy (NCBI): domain Eukaryota; kingdom Metazoa; phylum Chordata; class Lepidosauria; order Squamata; family Lacertidae; genus Podarcis; species Podarcis bocagei. Next base: position 107,877,066 of record NC_138125.1, read on the forward strand.
CTTTTTTCCTTTTTCAAAAAAAGGGTTAGGAAAATATGTCAAAGATGCGCTGCTATAAACCAGTAGGACTGGTTTCATATATTTATTTATTTTTAATCTTACCAGCATGAAAACTTCCTTCACGCATGAACTCAAGTGCATTCCCATCTGTCAGTCATCTTCAACCTCTGCAGCATCTAGAATTCAAAAACGGTCCCTCTGGGTTTCATCTCTTTTCTAAGTTCGCATAGTATCAAGTAGACTCATCACTGGGGTTTGAGGTACAACAATGTGGTTGTCCCTCTGCTATGGTGAGGTGAAATGTGTTGGTTTCAAGACCGTTCTGTTGCCATTGTTTCTTTTTATTATATTCTCAACTAGAATCCAGGAGAAACTATGATACAATCTTGGGAAAGCCAAGCAAAATCCAAATCCTGCCACTTTGTACAACTGCGACACTGTTGATGCAGCAGCTTCATTCCATTTCGGTGTAATTACCCAGTGTAGGGTCAGGCCCAAACTGAGTTTAAAAGAGTAGTGAAGGCAAAAGAAGAACGCTCTGTAGTAATGTGAAGAGGATTGTTATGCACCAGTCTAATTTATAAAAGAATTTCACCTAACATGGGCCAATGGCTCAGCCAACATGGGGTGATGATCAGGAAGGATGGAATCTGACAACGTCTGGAGGGTATCAGGACACACACACACACACACACACACACACACACACACACACTTATATTTTAAAGTATCAAGAAATGTTTTGAAATGTAAACATTTGAATAGTTAAACATGGAACTATCCATACTTTGGGGGTCTATGACAGTTTCCCCCAACCTGCCTACATGCTCTGTATAATGTTTTGACCAGCCCTGATGGCATTGAAGTTTGGGGAGATTCTGGGCAGCTTCCAGCACATATAAAAACATTTAAAAATGCCAAACATTTAAAACTTCCCAATACAGGGCTTCCTTCAGGTGTCTTCTAAAAGTTCTGTAGTTTTTTTATCTCCTTGACATCTGGTGGGAGGGTGTTCTACAAGACAGGTTCTACTACAGAGAAGGCCCTTTGCCCGGTTCCCCATAACTTCACTTCTTGTAGTGAGGAAGCCACCAGAAGACCCTCGGAGGTGGACCTCAGTGTCTGGACTGAACAATAGGGGTGGAGACGCTCCTTCAGGTATACAAGGCCAAGGCAGATCAGGGCTTTAAATGTCAGCACCAACACTTTGAATTGTGCTCGGAAACGTACTGGGAGTTGGACTAGAATTCCCATCAGTCCCAATCAGCATGGCCAATGGTAGGGGCTGATGGGAGTTGTATTCCAACAACATCGGTGGAGTCACTGGGCTGGGGATGAATAAGCAACTCTGGTCCTCTTAGAACCACTTTACCTGAATGGCTCGTGTTGTCTGTTCTGTTCTCATCACAGTGGAGAAATGTCTTCCAGCCAGCTGGAAGAACATAGCTCCCTGTTCTAATAATGTTAGTCAACAAAACTCTAGCCCTTTTTTTTTCCTGGAGGAGCTCTAGAACTAGAAATGTCAGGTATGGTTTTTATTCAAGGCATGAGGAAATATGCAGTTCTCTGCAAGCAGACTGTAACCCCTCCCACCACATTATAATGACTTGAGCCTTGAGTTAGCTGCAGCTTCTGACACCGCAGGACAAGGCCTGTCAGGCTGGGTCAGCATTTGGCAGAGAACTCTGAAGAGAAACATTTAATATTGTCAAAAAGGATAAAGGCTTCCCCTCCCCTTTCCTTTTACACATCAACATGTGCGTGTTATTTTGGAACCATTTGGAGCTTCCCCACGCACCCCGCAATCTGCGTACACTCTATGATCTGTGACAAAACCAGTTTTGATAGTTTCTTCCAGCCCACACAGACATCATCTGCTCATGGTATTAAAATAAAATCCTTAATGTGCTCTCTCTGTGTTTCATTTTGTAGGTCAGTCTGCTCGAGTCCTTGGATGTAGCCTAGAAGGCACGAAAGAAGAAGAAGAAGAAGAAGAAGAAGAAGAAGAAGAAGAAGAAGAAGAAGAAGAAGAAGAAGAAGAAGAAGAAGAAGAATATGCCAAGAGACAAAATGAGAGAAGGCAAGAGGGGAGCAGAGCATGGAATGGGGGAAGCCCGTCGTCCTTGAAATTGGGAAGAGCCTTCCTTTGAAAATATAGGAAGTATCAAGATTTAGCCAGGTTTACACATGTCCTATGTTGAAATCCTAGAATGAGCTGTAGAACAAGGTAACAGAATCCACAGCCGGCTCACCTTCCTCCTCTCAAACAGCCTGCTGTGACCTCTTCAGGGAAGGGAATTCCCCCACCACCAAACCAAGGGCTGCATTATCATATAGGCAGCCTTCTAAGGGCCACAGGCCAATGGTGGGCAGAGCCAGAGGTAAAAACAGGGAACCAGGCAGAGGGCCTTCTCGGAAGTGGCACCCTCCCTGTAGAACACCCTCCCATCAAATGTCAAGGAGATAAACAACTCTACAACTTTTAGTAGACATCTGAAGGCAGCGCTGTGTCGTGAACTGGCAGGACAATGGGGAGAAGGAAGAGGATCCCGGCGAGGGGTGTAGCCAGGACTGGGAAGCACCGGGGCAAGCAGGGGATGGAGAGATTGGTGTTGGGGTGACGGAGGAAGGCGAGGGGATGGGAGTCAGTGCACAGGACCCATCACCAGAACCAGAGAGGCCCCTGTCTCCGCAAACACGTTGAGCTCTGAAGCATAGGTAGCTTCGGGCAGGGTGCTTCAGGAGGCTGGGGCAGGCAAGGCCCCACAGCCCAGCTCCCTAGCTGGCCAGGTGGGGCTCGCTAGCTATGGGAAGAGGTGTGTGATTCCTCAGCTGGAGTAGGCTTGGAACAGATGAGGGTCACCTGCCTCATCAAGCCCAGGTGCTGCAATCAGCAGGAAAAGTACAAAAGGGAAGCAGAGCTGAGGTGCTAGGTCTCCTCAATTGTCCATTTTGATAGACTCCAGGATCTCTGCAGGACTTGGGACTTTCAACACATGGATTGACCCTGGACTTGACATGCTCACTTGCTGCCAGGTAGGCCAGGGTTTCAGAACACCCTGTATCAGGAGGTTTTTAATGTTTGATGTTGTATTGTTGTTTATATATATGTTGGGAGCTGTCCAGAGTGTATGGGGCAATCCAGCCAGATGGTTGGGGTATTAATAATATAATTATAATTATTTTATTTATTATAATTAGTGGGTAAAGCAAGAAATGCAAGTTTTACCATTGCACAGTAGGGTAGTCTCTGCACATGCTCCCACAGTCCTCTCTTCCTTCCTTCCAGACAAGCAAGAGAAAAGCGTTCAAGGATACATTTGAGCCAGGGAACAATGTGCCAGAAGGGCATGGCATAGAACTGGTGAGGGGTGTGGCTTGGGGAAAGGGGCAAAGCAGAGTGTGGGGGCTGGAAAGAGCCTCAGGTTCTCCATCCCTGCCTTAGGGTATGTCCCCAAATTCCCACCTTTAAGAAAAGAGATGGGTTACAAATTGTAACTGCTGGATCCACCTTCAACCCAACTCCTGTGAAAGAGTTTCCCCAGGAATCTGTGCATAGGAAGCAATTAGAAAATACAAGATAGATTTGTAGAGACAGCCCTAAAAAGGAAAAGACAACACCCATAAAACCAAGTTTGGGATGTGGGTGTATACATGCATCTGAATTTCCCTTCTCTCATATTTTCACAGGAGGTTGGTATTATTTAGTTTGAATAAGCTGAAGTGATGAATTTCCTCTGGGGAACACGCCAGCCTTAAGACGATTTTGGCCTCATTTTTCTTTTCCTTTTTTTATCATGTGTATTGTAATAGGAAAACATTTGCTTCTGCCCTGGAGAGCTGCAATTTATCTTCAGACAGGGAAATGACAAGAGATTTTGAGGATGGGGGGAAAGAAGGAGATGGTTAAAAAAAATAATAGATGTGAGTTATCAGGAGCTGCCTTATACTGAGTCAGACCATCTGTCTGGGGTGGCAGGCAAACATCTCTCCCATCCCAGCCTGCTTTCAAATGGAAACTTGAGGGGGGGGGTCCTGTACTCTGAGGATCTGCTCTGCAGCTGAACAAACACTATGGCTCCTTCTCCATCCCCAAGGACGGCCTTTATCAAGTAGCTTTAGAGGGGACCTTCACGGCACAAATGGAGATCAATGGAAATGAACACAGCCGACATCTAACCAGTCATAGATCAGAGAGCCCATGCAAACCAACATGCCATCTTTTGTCCTATCCTTGCCAGAGAAAGGACAGGCGCCCTGGATATTTTCATTTTCTTTCTTATTGCATTTGTATCCCACCTTTCACCCAAGCAGGTCAAGGCTGGTTTAAATGGTTCTCCACATATATATACACCGTATTTTTCGCTCTATAAGACGCACCAGACCACAAGACGCACCTCATTTTTGGAGGAGGAAAACAAGAAAAAAAATATTCTGAATCTCAGAAGCCAGAACAGCAAGAGGGATCGCTGCACAGTGAAAGCAGTGATCCCTCTTGCTGTTCTGGCTTCTGTGACAGTTGCGCAGCCTGCATTTGCTCCATAAGACACACACACATTCCCCCTTACTTTTTAGGAGGGAAAAAGTGAGTCTTATAGAGCAAAAAATACGGTACCTTCAAAACAACCCTTGAGTTAGCTTAGGCCGAGACCAAAGATCGCCCAGTGGGAACTTGAACCCTGGCCTCCAGGGTCCTAGTCCAACACTCTAAACACTACAACACGCTGGCTGTCCATCTTTCTCCTGTCTCATCTTCTTGAAGGCTTCTTTCTTCTCCCTGCCCTTTAACCGCAACAGTAGCAGACTTCATCATGATACTTGCTTCTCTAATTCCTCTTTCCCCATTCTGTTTCTTTAAAAGTAACCCATATAGCAAGACCTCCCGAAAAGTGCACCACAAAGCAATTATGAGCAGCTCTTGTGGAATAATCTGCCATGTGGCAGGAGAGGAAGAGCCACAATTGATGTATTATCTCCCAAGTCCGCGAAATAAATAACAAATAATAATAATAAATTTTTATTTCTACCCTGCCCTTCTCGGTTCAGAAAACCAGGCTCAGGGCGGCTAACAACAAATTTAAAACACTTTATTGATGCAACAAAAAACAGCATAAAATACAGTATAAAACATGAATAACAATAAATTCAGAATTCAAAATTTAGGGGGGAATTTAGGGGGGGAAATCCATCCAATAAACATTAGCTGATCACCAGGGCTAGCTGGCTAAATTAGTCCTATTTGGGCCAGCGAAGAGACCAGGGGAGAATTAGCTGTGGGATCCCAGAGTGGGTAATCTTCATAAAAGGGGGAGGGGGAGGGAAGGAAGGGGAATAAAAGATCAGGCTAAGTTCAAGTTGAAAGCCAGGCGGAATAGCTCTGTCTTACAGGTCCTGCGGAAGGAAGTTAAATCCTGCAGGGCCCTGGTCTCATGGGACGGAGCGTTCCACCAGGTCAGAGCCATCACTGAGAAGGCCCTGGCCCTGGTGGAGGATAATCTGACTTCCTTAGGGCCTGGGACCTTTAAACCAGCGATACTCATGTACCTTAAGGTCCTCTGTGGGGCAGACCAGGAGAGGCGGTCCCATAGATACGAGGGCCCTAAGCCACAAAGGGCTTTAAAGGTCAAAACCAGCACCTTAAATCTGACCCTGTACTCCACCGGGAGCCAGTGCAACTGGTAAAGCACTGGGTGAATATGCTCCCATGGCAGGGACCCCATGAATAAATGGGGAAAGGCTCAGGTGCCTCAGTGATAGAGCATCTCTTTTGCGTGCAGAAGGTCCCAGGTTCAGTCCCTGGCATTTCTAGGAAAGGCTGGGGGGTGACCCCCTCCTGGATAAAGGCCTGAAGAGCTGCTGCCAGTCAGTGCTGCCAGTTATGGACTAGATAAACCAATGATCTGGCTCAGTAAACAGTAGCTTGCTTTGTTCCTGTGAATGGGGGGGAGGGGTACGTTGACCACCTCTCTACGATGCATTTTGTGATGTGAACTGCTGAAAGGATTTGACTTGAATGTGGCAAACCATATTTAAGTGTGGGGGGAAAATCTCTTGAAGGAAATGCATTGTGTCAGGTCCTGTCTAAAAAAATACTACGTTCAGCTGGTTGTTGAAATGCATTTCTTGGTGTCATTTTTTGGCAGGTTTGTCACAAGAGGGCAACTGATTTTATCAAAGGCCAACCAGTGACAATGTTGTTGACTCAGCTCTGCCTTTCAAGGCATTGAAGAGGTTCTTTCTGTTCTATTTGTGATCAATAGAGGCAGCGTTCTACATAATATCTTTAAAATATTTCTCTCTCTCCCTTCCGCTTCTTTCGATGCTTCCTCCGTCACTCTTGTAACACTGTCAAATGCATGATTTAACTAACAGAGTCGTGGATATGAGGAGAATTTAAATATCTACCAGGAAGAAAGTTAAAACAGCATTTTAAGGTACAGCTTTAATATCACATGAACTCTTCCGCAGATCAGAATTTTATGTTGCTACATCCCAAACCTGTATATTTATTCAGAGGAATGACACTCATTGCCATCTCGGTAAATGGATTGTTGTTTAGAAGACACATGCCTTGGATGTTTTAGGTGTGTAGATTAATAAAATAATCCCTACCCCCAGAGGCTCTTTCTTCAGGATATCCAAAGTATTCTCACGTGAACAGGTAGATGCGTTAGTCTTTTGCAGCAAAACCAACAAAAGGCCTCTGGTGTCTTAAAGATTCATGTAAACAATGGCCTTGGCTGTTGCGGCCACAACCACTGTTTTATTAGCTCACATTTAATTGGTGAATGTGATTGTTAACAGAAAGTTTTTTGAGGCCAATCCTCATATCTTGAGGGTATCCTTGTGATTGAATGTAGGAATGGTTGTCTCTGAGTGCATTATGAATTTTGACGGCAGGGAGTCTTCTAAAGATCCCTCACTGTGAGGTAAAGCATCTCTTCCTAATGAGTTAATGGGTAATATCAATATGCACTTAGCTTTGTAGAATTGCAAGGGAAAGAAGTGTGTGGATCATGTGATGTGTTGCTTTTTATAAATCATGTGCACCACAGATACAGCTTTCCATTGTTCCGAAGGGCACACGTATCCCTAAAAAGTGTCCTATTCAATGAGGTCACATCGTGCATGGCTTGCTTGTTGTTTAAGTAAACACCTAAGTTTTTTTTCCTAATAGGATGTTGGTTTTGTTTACGTGAGACACATGCGCACATTCCCAGATCTTCTCTAAAAGGTAAAGGTAAAGGGATCCCTGACCATTAGGTCCAGTCGTGGCCGACTTTGGGGTTGTGGCGCTCATCTTGCTTTATAGGCTGAGGGAGCCGGCGTACAGCTTCCGGGTCATGTGGCCAGCATGACTAAGCCACTTCTGGCGAACAAGAGCAGCGCACGGAAACGCCGTTTACCTTCCCACCGGAGCGGTACCTATTTATCTACCTGTACTTTGGAACTGCTAGGTTGGCAGAAGCTGGGACCAAGCAACGGGAGCTCACTCCGTCGCGGGGATTCGAACTGCCGACCTTCTGATCAGCAGGCCCTAGGCTCTGTGGTTTAACCCACAGATGACCACAAATCCTTGCAACATCCTGTGCAACAGGTTATGGGATGGCGGTGTGGCTTTGGGAGGGATGTCCTTCATTGTTTCCCAAATTAAGGGTCTCTGTAGACTGTTATTTTATTGTGGGTACATCCTGCAACATATTCTTGAAACAATAACAGGGCCAGTGGCAGATTTGGGGCTCTCAAATTTCAGTGGCACCCTGTACAATGCTAAAATTCGGCACACCCCTCCCCCTGCCTCTCTCACTCCATTCTAAGCACCCTCTGCAGGCCATGCTTCCCTAAGACCACCTCTGACGGTGCTCTAGTGGTGTGCTTATTCTGCTTTCTTAGCTGTCCTGCCACACTTCCTCAATGTTTTACTGCTGCCCAGAGAGTCTGTAGCACAGTAAAGGAGGGACGGAAAAACCACAGAACATCTTCAGTTACTGGATTCAGCAGGAAGTTTCAGGATATGTACTGATTGGAACTAAAGCAACATGACCACTGCAACAACCTTAGAAGGCACAAATAGTATTGAAAGCAAGATCATGTACCTTGATCATGTACCATGCAAAGGGGACATCTCAAGGGCTCTCTGATTTCCATTAGCAAACGAGTCTGAAGAAGGGAAAAGAAAACCTTCACCAAAAATTCCCATATTTCTCTCCCAAACATTCAAGGTTCTCTCTTCAAAATCCAAATCTCAGAAAGTCCCCAATTAGGTCCTGTTCAAACATGAATCTGAATTGCCAATGTGTGCGTCACCCACATAATCAAACAGTGAAGCTGCACATACATTATTATTCCTTTATAGATTTCTATCCCCCGCCCCCTTTTTTGTAAAGTTTCAAGGCGGCATAATAATAAAACCCCATAACAATTGCATTACATCAAAGGTTAAAAGGGCAACATCTGCAAGTTAAATGAGTCATTTGGTACTATTTTGTCATACCTATGAATTACGTAGCTTAATGCAGTATTCTATATAATATTTCATTGAATGGATTTGCAATCCATTATTCCAAGTTGTTCAGAATGACTAGTGCAGCACCTCTGCTTTCAGTGTGACAGAAATCTATTATGTATTTGGTACAGCGGGACTGTATGTGAACTGGGTTTTTTAACATGAAAATGAAGTTCATGTTAATTTGAGAAAGCTGTTACAATGCACTTCAAGTACACTAAAACGTTTTACTTGGAAGTGTGAATGTTATCAATGTACTTTCCAGGCAACGGAGACAATTGCCTAAAAGAAACTGAAAACAAGACACATTTTAGCACCCAAGTGCTATATCCTGCATCAAAAGGTGTTGTGTAAAAATTCTTAATGTTGAGCCCAATCCATTTGCTAAAAGATAAACTGAATTTTGGTTCAGAATGACCTGGGAATGCAGGAAGCTGCCTCATGTCCTTCAGACTATTTGCGCAACGATGTCAGCAAGAGTGTCTTTTCCATTCATCTCCAAGGGTGGTTTTAACTGGAGATTCTGGCGACTATACCTGGAAACTTTCTGAGCTATGTTCCCGTTACATAAAGTAGTCTATTGTAGCAATGACCCATGTGGTGCCCTTGGAACCTGTGTGATTCCTAATGTGCTTAGGCTCCACATGATGCACTACTCCCTCCAGGGGGCAAAATTGATACACTAGTCATGTGCAATACTGAATTCTTCACCATAATCTGTTCCAGAGGTCCGTTTGTAAACAAAAACCGGTTGTAACCCAAGTCGCGCTTTCACCATTGGGGCCTCCAAAAATTTTTGTTGGTAATCCCAAAAAATGGGTTGTAATCCAAAAAAAGGTTACAAACTGGGACACGCACTTCTGGGTTTGACGTGTTTGTAATCCAAAATGTATGCAAAACAAGACATACGCAAACCAAGGTACTGCTGTAATTGAATTTGGCAACTGTTATTATAGGTGGGAAATGGTTTTCTAACCTTTACAAAAGGGTATGATGTTTTCGTGATTGCCAAGTACTTAGTATGGGTAATGGTTGGGGTTTTTTTCTGCTTTACACCAACATTTTAGCACAAATTCTAGCACAAATTTGTGGAATTTTCATGGATTACAGGGCCAGCTGATAACAATAAATTATTATTTTAAAATATATTTATAGGGCTGGGAGAAAGGAAAAACTTGACATTTGATGAGAGGGTATTCCAAAGGGTGGAAACTTTGCTAGGCTGTGCAAAGGAGCCATAGAGGTCCAAGTTGCCTCATAATACTATTTCTTATTCTTTCTTGTCTTCAAGTACTTATTTTGTTTGAACAAGTTTTCAGTAAGGGTTTATAGCATGCTAGGCCATGCAAGATGTGCGTGGGTGAATGATTATGAGAAGGAAATTCACTTCAGCATGATAACCGGAGATCGGAATCTAAACATATGCATGATGCTTTTTTTAAAGCACAATTTTAAAGCGATATAAACTAAAGTCACTTCTGGGGCCCCTCCTGAAGCTTAAGGAACACCCTCCTGTCAGATGTCAAAGAAATAAACTATTATCTGACTTGTAGAAGACCTCTGAAGGCAACCCTGTATAGAGAAGTTTTTAATATTTGAGGCTTTACTGTGTTTAATGATTTAATTTGTTGGAAGCCGCCCAGAGTGGCTGGGGCAACCCATTCAGGTAGGAGACAAACAAATGCAGGCATGCTTCAATAGTTTAACAGTAGACCTGCCCCTTCTCTGGGCCTTGAATGGTTGGGGTGGTGGAAAAACATGTGTTAAATGTAGCCACTAATTCAGTTCCTGATGCCATTTCTGTTCCTGCATCTAGGCTAAGGTTGAGACCTTTTCCACCCTGAAGGCCACATTCTGGGCAACGTCTAGGGACCTTGAGCCTGTGGTGGACCAGGCCAGAGGCAAAAGTGTTTTAAGCAAGAGATGTGGGTGTTACCTTTGTAGAATAGGCTAGTTTCTTCACACTCATACCTCCCTCCCTGGCCTCCAGGCAAGCAGGAAGCATGGTCAGAGTTCAAGGACTCATTCCTGCCAGGTGAAAACATTCAAGGAGGATGCAGAGCAGGTCTGGTGAGGGGGTGTGACCTGGGCAGAATCCCAGGGGCCATATAGAGGGACCTTGAGGGCCACACTTAGCACCCAGGCTTGAAGTTTCCCATCTCTGATTTATGCTTCCAATTATCAGAATTTCATAAGTATATCAATATGATACCTATGCAGGGTGGGAGAATCAAAATTAGTGTACAGCTATTCATCGTCTCTTCTTCCCTTCCTGCCTCCAATCAGAACGAAGAGATAGTTGCAGGAAAGCAATGAAAGAACGATCAGCAGGCGCAATGACTGATTACTAAGGTGTCCTGTTAATCGGCAGTGTAGAATATAATGAGGTTGTTATTAAAGCCTGCTGCTATCTTCGGGCCAGCATTATCCCAATTGGATTATGCAGTCATGTACTTACAGAGTAGCGACGGTTGCTTTGTGATTTTTAACTGCTTGAAGGATAAGTAAAGTGGAAATCATAAATCACTTGCTGGGAACCTTGAGCTGGGCTCTGCTCCCTTTGGAGTCGATGAAAGTTTTTGGTGGGTTTTTTTTGCCTTCCGTATCAATGAGAAAAGAACAGAGCCGTTAGGATGCCAGGACAAGAGATTTATTCTAGTAATAAGTTCAGGAGACAGTTTTTCAAGCAGCTGGAGTGTAAGAGATTCATCTTCTCTAAATCAGTAATTATATGTGCACACATACACAACCCCCCCCCCCCCCAAGATTCATAAAAAGGACTAGGAAAAATGTTATTGGGAAGAGAAAGAGAAACAAATTATTTTGGGCAGGGGAAGGAACATGGCAATGGTGACTGATAAGATTTAAATTGTCCCATCCTATGCCTTCAGGGCTATTTGGACAAAATCCCTCCCAGGAACTCATTTGAAAGTGCACATGACTTAGATGTTCCGACAAGGGCAGCTGTTTACACCATCCAAAATGCGGCAAGAGTAAGTAGGAAGTAGTAGGAAAACGGATCATCTTATCTAGCAATTAACATGTCCAATATTGCAACTGAGAAGTAACAACTTCCCCAAAAAAGTACATAGCTTGTCCAGAAAGGAAGAGCAAGAGAAACATAGGGTGCTGTCTTGGACCACACCCATCTAGCTCTGTATTGTTGGTATTAACCAGCCAACATTTCAGACAAGAATTCCGGTCCTACCTGAAGATGCTGAAAATTGAACGTAGGAGCTTTTGCTTGCAAAGATTGTGTGTGTGTGTGTGTGTTGTGACTGAGCTACAGCTCTTTGCCACAAAAGTAGTCTTAATTGAAGCTGTGATGGTTTAGTGTTACATAGCCAAACTTGAGTGGCAAGCTACTTCACTGGAAACATTGAGCAATATCACCGAAGGATGTGGCACTAATTTTTTTTTTTAATAGATTGCCTCAGACACTTTAGGCCCAAAACAAAGCATAATAGCCAGAGCATTTAGCAGGGTAGGAAATTATAAATGAAGTGTGTCTCAAATGGGGGGAGGGGAATCTTCCTTCCCCAGGAAGCATATTCTCAGTAATAGTGGAACCAAGTGATTTGTCCATTTGAAGAACTCATCACATGCAAAGGCTCAAAGCCTGTATTATCGCCTGCCCCAGAGAGGAGAGAAAATATTATTTTGTTCATTTGCATATGGAAAAATTTCCTAACGCTGGAACAGGTCTATCAATAATCTAACCAGGTGGTTGCTTAATCAAGCTCAGCACTGGAAAGGAAAACACGCTAACGGTAATTATGCTTCTAACTAGAGGTGCCAAAAGCTATTTCACATGTGAACTCACACCTTCTCCTTTTCTGCAATCTGCCAGGCTGCCTGAAGGTGGATTTCAACTTACTTGCATTATGAAGCTGATGTTTACAAAGCTAATTTCTCTAGCTTTTCATTAGCTTTAATATTAAAAAAAAGGATACCAGCAATTGCCCCTAAGAAGCAGACGTTTTAGTGCACATGTGGAGTGGCCGTATGTTTGTCCAAGTCAATGTATATATAGGTTCCTTTGCAGTCACAGATCAGCTTGCTCTTTATAAATGGCTAGAAATCTCAGTGTTTGTACATGATACGTTTGCGCATCACAGTGACAAATTGATGTCTGAATTGGAGGCAAATG